>NW_027362764.1:370180047-372680047 GCF_046119375.1 Phyllobates terribilis
TTTTGGATTTTTGAAAATTTCACTTTTTTGTGAAAATATCCACTAGATGAGGGAATAATATGTGTGAGGTTACCCCAGGAGAGTTCCAAATGTGTGTGGGTAGAATATATATCCTACGGGGGTAAAATTGAAAAAAGTTGAAAAAAAATTTTTTTTGGACTTAGTCCTTTTTCCGGCGTTTATCAGACTTTCAGATAGGGCAAATGTCAGTGAGCGTTCCGATTTCAGTTCCAGAGCGATTTGCCCAAAGAGTCATCGATATTTAGTCGTTTTCAGCCAATATTTTGGATTTTTGAAAATTTCACTTTTTTGTGAAAATATCCACTAGATGAGGGAATACTATGTGTGAGGGTACCCCAGGAGAGTTCCAAATGTGTGTGGGTAGAATATATATCCCACGGGGGTAAAATTGAAAAAATTAGAAAAAAAATTTTTTTGGACTTAGTCATCTTTCCGGCGTTTATCAGACTTTCAGATAGGGGAAATGTCAGTGAGCGTTCCGATTTCAGTTCCAGAGCGATTCGCCCAATGAGTCCTTGATATTTAGTTGTTTTCAGCCAATATTTTGGATTTTTGAAAATTTCACTTTTGTGTGAAAATATCCACTAAATGAGGGAATAATATGTGTGAGGGTACCCCAGGAGAGTTCCAAATGTGTGTGGGTAGAATATATATCCCACTGGGGTAAAATTGAAAAAAGTTGAGAAAATTCTTTTTTGGACTTAGTCATTTTTCCGGCGTTTATCAGACTTTCAGATAGGGCAAATGTCAGTGAGCGTTCCGATTTCAGTTCCAGAGCAATTCACCCAATGAGTCCTTGATATTTAGTCGTTTTCAGCCAATATTTTGGATTTTTGAAAATTTCACTTTTTTGTGAAAATATCCACTAAATGAGGGAATAATATGTGTGAGGGTACCCCAGGAGAGTTCCAAATGTGTGTGGGTAGAATATATATCCCACTGGGTTAAAATTGAAAAAAGTTGAGAAAATTCTTTTTTGGACTTACTCATTTTTCCGGCGTTTATCAGACTTTCAATAGGGCAAATGTCAGTGAGCATTCCGATTTCAGTTCCAGAGTGATTCGCCCAATGAGTCCTTGATATTTAGTCGTTTTCAGCCAATATTTAGGATTTTTGAAAATTTCACTTTTTTGTGAAAATATCCACTAAATGAGGGAATAATATGTGTGAGGGTACCCCAGGAGAGTTCCAAATGTGTGTGGGTAGAATATATATCCCACTGGGTTAAAATTGAAAAAAGTTGAGAAAATTCTTTTTTGGACTTACTCATTTTTCCGGCGTTTATCAGACTTTCAATAGGGAAAATGTCAGTGAGCATTCCGATTTCAGTTCCAGAGTGATTCGCCCAATGAGTCCTTGATATTTAGTCGTTTTCAGCCAATATTTTGGATTTTTGAAAATTTCACTTTTTTGTGAAAATATCCACTAAATGAGGGAATAATATGTGTGAGGGTACCCCAGGAGAGTTCCAAATGTGTGTGGGTAGAATATATATCCCACGGGGGTAAAATTGAAAAAAGTTGAAAAAACATTTTTTTTGGACTGTCATTTTTCCGGCGTTTATCAGACTTTCAATTGGGCAAATGTCAGTGAGCATTCCGATTTCAGTTCCAGAGCGATTCGCCCAATGAGTCCTTGATATTTAGTCGTTTTCAGCCAATATTTTGGATTTTTGAAAATTTCACTTTTTTGTGAAAATATCCACTAAATGAGGGAATAATATGTGTGAGGGTACCCCAGGAGAGTTCCAAATGTGTGTGGGTAGAATATATATCCCACGGGGTAAAATTGAAAAAAGTTGAAAAAAAATTTTTTTTGGACTGTCATTTTTCCGGCGTTTATCAGACTTTCAATAGGGCAAATGTCAGTGAGCATTCCGATTTCAGTTCCAGAGTGATTCACCCAATGAGTCCTTGATATTTAGTCGTCTTCAGCCAATATTTTGGATTTTTGAAAATTTCACTTTTTTGTGAAAATATCCACTAAATGAGGGAATAATATGTGTGAGGGTACCCCAGGAGAGTTCCAAATGTGTGTGGGTAGAATATATATCCCACGGGGGTAAAATTGAAAAAATTAGAAAAAAAATTTTTTTGGACTGTCATCTTTCCGGCGTTTATCAGTCTTTCAGATAGGGGAAATGTCAGTGAGCGTTCCGATTTCAGTTCCAGAGCGATTCGCCCAATGAGTCCTTGATATTTAGTCGTTTTCTGCCAATATTTTGGATTTTTGAAAATTTCACTTTTGTGTGAAAATATCCACTAAATGAGGGAATAATATGTGTGAGGGTACCCCAGGAGAGTTCCAAATGTGTGTGGGTAGAATATATATCCCACGGGGGTAAAATTGAAAAAAGTTGAAAAAATTTTTTTTTTTCAGACTTATTCATTTTTCAGGCGTTTATCAGACTTGCAGATAGGGAAAATGTCAGTGAGCGCTCCGATTTCAGTTCCAGAGCGATTCACCCAATGAGTCCTTGATATTTAGTCGTTTTTCAGACAATTTTCTGGATTTTTGAAAATTTCACTTTTTTGTGAAAATATCCACTAAATGAGGGAATAATATGTGTGAGGGTACCCCAGGAGAGTTCCAACTGTGTGTGGGTAGAATATATATTCCACGGGGGTAAAATTGAAAAAAGTTGAAAAAAAATTTATTTTGGACTTAGTAATTTTTCCGGCTATTAACAGACTTTCAGATAGGGAAAATGTCAGTGAGCATTCCGACTTCAGTTCCAGAGTGATTCGCCCAATGAGTCCTTGATATTTAGTCGTTTTCAGCCAATATTTAGGATTTTTGAAAATTTTACTTTTTTGTGAAAATATCCACTAAATGAGGGAATAATATGTGTGAGGGTACCCCAGGAGAGTTCCAAATGTGTGTGGGTAGAATATATTTCCCAAGGGGGGAAATTGAAAAAAGTTGAAAACATTTTTTTTTGGACTTAGTCATTTTTTTGGCGTTTATCAGACTTTCAGATAGGGGAAATGTCAGTGAGCGCTCCGATTTCAGTTCCAGAGTGATTCGCCCAACGAGTCCTTGATATTTAGTCGTTTTCAGCCAATTTTCTGGATTTTTGAAAATTTCACTTTTTTGTGAAAATATCCACTAAATGAGGGAATAATATGTGTGAGGGTACCCCAGGAGAGTTCCAAATGTGTGTGGGTAGAATATATACAGTTATATGAAAAAGTTTGGGCACCCCTATTAATCTTAAGCTTATTGTTTTATAAAAATTGGTGTTTTTGCAACAGCTATTTCAGTTTGATATATGTAATAACTGTTGGACACAGTAATTTTTCTGCCTTGAAATGAGGTTTATTGTACTAACAGAAAATGTGCAATCTGCATTCAAACAAAATTTGACAGGTGCATAAGTATGGGCACCTCACCAGAAAAGTGACATTAATATTTAGTAGATCCTCCTTTTGCAAAAATAACTGCCTCTAGTCGCTTCCTGTAGCTTTTAATGAGTTCCTGGATCAAGAATGAAGGTATTTTTGACCATTCCTCTTTACAAAACAATTCCAGTTCAGTTAAGTTTGATGGTCGCCGAGCATAGACAGCCCTCTTCAAATGATCCCACAGATGTTCAATGATATTCAGGTCTGGGGACTGGAATAGCCATTCCAGAACATTGTAATTGTTCCTCTGCATGAATGCCTGAGTAGATTTGGAGCGGTGTTTTGGATCATTGTCTTGCTGAAAGATCCATTACCTACGTTACTTCAACTTTATCACTGATTCTTGAACATTATTGTCAAGAATCTGCTGATACTGAGTGGAATCCATGCATCCCTCAACTTTAACAAGATTCCCGGTGCCGGCATTGGCCACACAGCCCCAAAGCATGATGGAACCTCCACCAAATTTTACTGTGGGTAGCAAGTGTTTTTCTTGGAATGCTGTGTTTTTTTGACGCCATGCATAACGCCTTTTTGTATCACCAAACAACTCAATCTTGGTTTCATCAGTCCACAGGACCTTCTTCCAAAAAGAAATTGGCTTCTCCAAATGTGCTTTTGCATACCTCAGTCGACTCTGTTTGTGGCATGCTTGCAGAAACGGCTTCTTTCGAATCACTTTCCCATACAGCTTCTCCTTGTGCAAAGTGAGTTGTATAGTTGACGGATGCACAGTGACACCATCTGCAGCAAGTTGATGCTGCAGCTCTCTGGAGGAGGTCTGAGGATTGTCCTTGACTGATCTCACCATTCTTCTTCTCTGCCTTTCTGATGTTTTTCTTGGCCTGCCACTTCTGGCCTTAACAAGAACTGTCCCTGTGTTCTTCCATTTCCTTACTATGTTCCTCACAGTGGAAACTGACAGGTTAAATCTCTGAGACAGCTTTTTGTATCCTTCCCCTGAACAACTATGTTGAATAATCTTTGTTTTCAGCTCATTTGACAATTGTTTTGAGGAGCCCATGTTGCCACTCTTCAGAGGAGATTCAAACAGGAAAACAACTTGCAAGTGGCCACTTTAAGTAGCTTTTCTCATGATTGCATACCTGGCTCTGAAGTTCAAAGCTCAATGAGGTTACAAAACCAAAAAAAGTGCTTTAGTAAGTCAGTAAAAAATAGGTAGGAGTATTTAAAACAAGAAAATGATAAGGGTGCCCATACTTATGCACCTGTCAAATTTTGTTTGAATGCAGATTGCACATTTTCTGTTAGCACAATAAACCTCATTTCAAGGCAGAAACATTACTGTGTCCAACAGTTATTACATATATCAAACTGAAATAGCTGTTGCAAAAACACCAATTTTTATAAAACATTAAGCTTAAGATTAATAGGGGTGCCCAAACTTTTTCATATAACTGTATCCCACGGGGGTAAAATTGAAAAAAGTTAAAAAAAAATTTTTTTTTTTGGACTTAGTTATTTTTCCGGCGTTTATCAGACTTTCAGATAGGGGAAATGTCAGTGAGCATTCCGATTCCAGTTCCAGAGCGATTCGCCCAATGAGTCCTTGATATTTAGTCGTTTTCAGCCAATTTTCTGGATTTTTGAAAATTTCACTTTTTTTGTGAAAATATCCACTAAATGAGGGAATAATATGTGTGAGGGTACCCCAGGAGAGTTCCAAATGTGTGTGGGTAGAATATATATACCACTGGAATAAAATTGAAAAAAGTTGAAAAAAAATTTTTTTTGGACGTAGTCATTTTATCAGACTTTCAGATAGGGCAAATGTCAGTGAGCATTCCGATTTCAGTTCCAGAGCGATTCGCACAATGAATCCTTGATATTTTGTCCCTTTCAGACAATTTTCTGGATTTTTGAAAATTTCACTTTTTTGTGAAAATATCCACTAAATGAGGGAATAATATGTGTGAGGGTACCACAGGAGAGTTCCAAATGTGTGTGGGTAGAATATATATCCCACGGGGGTAAAATTGAAAAAAGTTGAAAAAATTTTTTTTTTGGACTTAGTCATTTTATGAGACTTTCAGATAGGTCAAATGTCAGTGAGCGTTCCGATTTCAGTTCCAGAGCGATTCGCCCAATGAGTCATTGATATTTAGTCATTTTCAGGCAATTTTCTGAATTTTTGAAAATTTCACTTTTTTGTGAAAATATCCACTAAATGAGGGAATAATATGTGTGAGGGTACCCCAGGAGAGTTCCAAATGTGTGGGGGTAGAATATATATTCCACGGGGGGTAAAATTGAAAAAAGTTGAAAAAAAATTTTTTTTCGACTTATTCATTTTTCAGGCGTTTATCAGACTTGCAGATAGGGCAAATGTCAGTGAGCGTTCCGATTTCAGTTCCAGAGCGATTCACCCAATGAGTCCTTGATATTTATTTGTTTTCAGACAATTTTCTGGATTTTTGAAAATTTCACTTTTTTGTGAAAATATCCACTAAATGAGGGAATAATATGTGTGAGGGTACCCCAGGAGAGTTCCAACTGTGTGTGGGTAGAATATATATCCCACAGGGTTAAAATTGAAAAAAGTTGAAAAAATTTTTTTTTTTTGTACTTAGTCATTTTTCCGGCGTTTATCAGACTTTCAGATAGGGGAAATGTCAGTGAGCGTTCCGATTTCAGTTCCACAGCGATTCGCCGGATGAGTCCTTGATATTTAGTCGTATTCATCCAATATTCTGGATTTTTCTAAAATTTCACTATTTTGTGAAAATATCCACTAAATGAGGGAATAATATGTGTGAGGGTACCACAGGAGAGTTGCACATGTGTGTGGGTAGAATACAGTTATATGAAAAAGTTTGGGCACCCCTATTAATCTTAAGCTTAATGTTTTATAAAAATTGGTGTTTTTGCAACAGCTATTTCAGTTTGATATATGTAATAACTGTTGGACACAGTAATGTTTCTGCCTTGAAATGAGGTTTATTGTACTAGCAGAAAATGTGCAATCTTCATTCAAACAAAATTTGACCGGTGCATAAGTATGGGCACCCTTATCATTTTCTTGTTTTAAATACTCCTACCTACTTTTTACTGACTTACTAAAGCCCTTTTTTTTGTTTTGTAACCTCATTGAGCTTTGAACTTCATAGCCAGGTGTATGCAATTATGAGAAAAGCTACTTAAAGTGGCCATTTGCAAGTTGTTCTCCTGTTTGAATCTCCTCTGAAGAGTGGCATCATGGGCTCCTCAAAACAACTGTCAAATGATCTGAAAACAAAGATTATTCAACATAGTTGTTCAGGGGAAGGATACAAAAAGCTGTCTCAGACATTTAACCTGTCAGTTTCCACTGTGAGGGATATAGTAAGGAAATGGAAGAACACAGGGACAGTTCTTGTTAAGGCCAGAAGTGGCAGACCAAGAAAAACATTAGAAAGGCAGAGAAGAAAAATGGTGAGATCAGTCAAGGACAATCTTTAGACCACCTCCAGATTGCTGCAGCATCAACTTGCTGCAGATGGTGTCACTGTGCATCGGTCAACTATACAACGCACTTTGCACAAGGAGAAGCTGTATGGGAGAGTGATGTGAAAGAAGCCGTTTCTGCAAGCACGCCAGAAACAGAGTCAGCTGAGCTATGCAAAAGCACATTTGGAGAAGCCAATTTCTGTTTGGAAAAAGTCCTGTGGACTGATGAAACCAAGATTGAGTTGTTTGGTCATACAAAAAGGCGTTATGCATGGCGGCAAAAAAACACAGCATTCCAAGAAAAACACTTGCTACCCACAGTAAAATTTGGTGGAGGTTCCACCATGCTTTGGGGCTGTGTGGCCAATGCCGGCACCGGGAATCTTGTTAAAGTTGAGGGACGCATGGATTCCACTCAGTATCAGCAGATTCTTGACAATATTGTTCAAGAATCAGTGATAAAGTTGAAGTTATGCAGGGGATGGATCTTTCAGCAAGACAATGATCCAAAACAACACTCCAAATCTACTCAGGCATTCATGCAGAGGAACAATTACAATGTTCTTCAATGGCCATCCCAGTCCCCAGACCTGAATATCATTGAACATCTATGGGACCATTTGAAGAGGGCTGTCCATGCTCGGCGACCATCAAACTTACAGGAACTGGAATTGTTTTGTAAAGAGGAATGGTCAAAAATACCTTCATCCAGGATCCAGGAACTCATTAAAAGCTACAGGAAGCGACTAGAGGCTGATATTATCGCAAAAGGAGGATCTACTAAATATTAATGTCACTTTTCTGGTGAGGTGCCCATACTTATGCACCTGTCAAATTTAGTTTGAATGCCGATTGCACATTTTCTCTTAGTACAATAAACCTCATTTCAAGGCAGAAACATTACTGTGTCCAACAGTTATTACATATATCAAACTGAAATAGCTGTTGCAAAAACATCAATTTTTATAAAACATTAAGCTTAAGATTAATAGGGGTGCCCAAACTTTTACATATAACTGTATATATACCACGGGGGTAAAATTAGAAATAGTTGAAAAAATTTTGGTTTTGGACTTGGTCATTTTTAGAGATGAGCGTTGTTCTACTCGAACTGTTCGCCAATCTCAAATTCGAGCTGTTTTGGGCGGTGTTCGAGCCGTTCGGCGAACACGAACAATTTGAGAAAAATTCGGCTGTTCGAGGTTATGTTCGATAACTGTTCGTGCACCAAAATCATAACTGGATTTTTTCTCAGTAATGATGAAAATTAATGTTAATACGCAGTTTGAGTGTACAGCGGGGTGGGGGGAGGGGCAGGGGATGGATCTCTGCAGGAACAATGAAGATCTCCATTTTTTTTTCTCTTTCCCGCATTTGCAGTGGGGAGGTGCAATCTGTCAGCCTATCAGCAGCGCACACACGGAGCGAAGTGCTTTTTTTCACACAAGCAAGGGCATGTGTCATTGGCAGTGTATGTCACATGTCGTTGCCCTATAAGACCAAGCCATTTTCCCCGTCGCCACCATTTTCTCACTGCTGCAGCTGCATGTTAGACGGCACCGCTGTTGCTGTGTGCGCTATACCTTGTTAATTTCAAGCCAATTTTCGCACAAATCTACAGATAGCTTGGGAGTAGGGAATAGTTGTGATTGCAGTCCTTTTAAGGACTAGTTTACAGCATTTCCTATGACTTTTATCAGGCAGGTCTGTGCTCTTAAATAGATAGATTGTGGGAGTAAAGACTAATTGTAATTGGAGTCCTTTTCAGGTCTAGGTTACATCAGTTCCTATCAGTTTTTGCCAGTCAGGTCTGTGCCAGTGCTGTGCAAGTTTTTTTCACAGCATTTGGCTGAATCTAGCAAAGCTAATCCTTTATGGCCTATTGCAGAGTGTGTTAGTCAGTGGAGTAACCTATCTGTGTTGCAAGATATACCACCTGTGTATAGAATACCAATTTTTTTACTGCACCTAGTGAAGTAAAATCTTTTGGGCATAGCATCATTCTATTAGTCCATCTATACTGACCTCCATAAGGTTGCAAACTGAATATAATTTTTTTCTGCATCTACCTCTGAAAAAATATTTGGCCTTCTAGCTCTGTGTGGGACTTGTTCTATTAGTCATCTATACTGACCTCCATCAGGTTGCAAATTCAAAATAATTTTTGTCTGCATCTACCTCTGAAAAAATATTTGGCCTTCTAGCTGTGTGTGGGACTTGTTCTATTAGTCCATCTATACTGACCTCCATAAGGTTGCAAACTGAATATAATTTTTTTCTGCATCTACCTCTGAAAAAATATTTGGCCTTCTAGCTGTGTGTGGGACTTGTTCTATTAGTCCATCTATACTGACCTCCATAAGGTTGCAAACTGAATATAATTTTTTTCTGCATCTACCTCTGAAAAAATATTTGGGCTTCTAGCTGTGTGTGGGACTTGTTTTATTAGTCCATCTATACTGACCTCCATAAGGTTGCAAATTCAAAATAATTTTTTGTCTGCATCTACCTCTGAAAAAATATTTGGCCTTCTAGCTGTGTGTGGGACTTGTTCTATTAGTCCATCTATACTGACCTCCATAAGGTTGCAAACTGAATATAATTTTTTTCTGCATCTACCTCTGAAAAAATATTTGGCCTTCTAGCTGTGTGTGGGACTTGTTTTATTAGTCCATCTATACTGACCTCCATAAGGTTGCAAACTGAATATAATTTTTTTCTGCATCTACCTCTGAAAAAATATTTGGGCTTCTAGCTGTGTGTGGGACTTGTTCTATTAGTCCATCTATACTGACCTCCATAAGGTTGCAAATTCAAAATAATTTTTTGTCTGCATCTACCTCTGAAAAAATATTTGGCCTTCTTGCTGTGTGTGGGACTTGTTCTATTAGTCCATCTATACTGACCTCCATAAGGTTGCAAACTGAATATAATTTTTTTCTGCATCTACCTCTGAAAAAATATTTGGGCTTCTAGCTGTGTGTGGGACTTGTTCTATTAGTCCATCTATACTGACCTCCATAAGGTTGCAAATTCAAAATAATTTTTTGTCTGCATCTACCTCTGAAAAAATATTTGGCCTTTTAGCTGTGTGTGGGACTTGTTCTATTTGTCCATCTATACTGACCTCCATAAGGTTGCAAATTCAAAATAATTTTTTGTCTGCATCTACCTCTGAAAAAATATTTGGCCTTTTAGCTGTGTGTGGGACTTGTTCTATTTGTCCATCTATACTGACCTCCATAAGGTTGCAAACTGAATATAATTTTTTTCTGCATCTACCTCTGAAAAAATATTTGGCCTTCTAGCAGTGTGTGGGTCTCATTGTATTAGGCCATCTATACCAAGCTCCACCAGCTTTTCAATTAATAATAATTTTTCGCTGCATCTAGCCCAGAAAATAATTTTTCTTACCAATAGTGGTAGCAATAGAAATATGGGGCGCGCTCCTGGCTTACAAAAATATACGCTTCATAACAAAAAACACCAGCTTAGCACACTGCATTAATAAGATGGCATCATCGTCTCTCCCAGTGCTAGGCCTACTACAAAGGCTAGCATTCCTGTGCCTAAAACACAATGTATGGGTCCGCGCTAGCCACTATGCTGAGGGGTCTAAAGCTGCTGCTAACGCTTTATAACAATTCAATTGGCAGATTTTCACAGAGCTCTTCCACAATGCCCACCCATCGGGACAACAGTTGCCCACCTTCCCTATGGGATCTAGTGGCGAATAGTTGATGCCATTAATCAGAGCGTCAGTTGCCCCGTCGACGTGGCAAGCATACGGTAAGGCATGGGAAGAGTGGACACGACTAGTAGCAGGCAGACGGGTTGACCAATGTGAACAAGCCAGATCACAAGTCACCATAGAATTTCTCCACCAGCTAATGATGAGGGGCTTATCAGGGGCGTCAGCGCAGCGGTGTCTGACCGGAGTAGCATTTCACTTCCAACTACTGAATTGGGGAGATGTGACAAAGATTCATCATCAGACAATCCATAAAAGGGTGGAAAAGCGGTCAGCCAAGTCAGGAGTGTAGACGTCCCGTCCCGTGTCACTAAAACTGATTTCTCACATCATATCCCTAACACCATTAACATGACACTCACAATTTGAAGCAACACTACTGTCTACTACATTTGTGATCGCCTTCTTCGGGGCGCTATGCATAAGCGAATTAGTCCCTCAATCCAAAATTAGCACCAGTGGAGGCTTATTACACCAGGACGTAGTCATAGCCAATAATGCCATACGTCTACGCATACACAAATCGAAAATGGTTCCAACGGGCAGGGGCACTTGGGTACTTCTACAACCCACAAACGGTACACTGAGTCGGGTAACAATAGTAAAACCATATCTAACCATCAGATCACAAAGTAATTTGTTCCTATCACACATTGATGGGACGCCATTAGCAAGATACCAGTTCCAAGCTATATTTAATAAATGCATAACATCGGCAGGGAACCACCCCAAAGATTACGGGACACACTCATTCCGCATAGGCGCGGCCACAGAAGCAGCAAGAGCAGGACTGTCAGAAACGGAAGTTCAGAGGATAGAGAGATGGTGATCCACGTGTTTGGCAAGATACATAAGACCGGACTTGTTATCCTAACGTGGTTTGTTTCTTTTACAGGTGACGCTAAGTGTGGGTGATAGGCCACTCGTATATATATTGGGCAGATTATAGGGCGAACGTCCACCCAGGCGGGAGGAAATTAGAGTTTCATAACACATATTTCAACTGGAGAGGTATTAGAGGCCTGCTATGGCCACAGGTACTAATGGAGGTAATCAAGGTAGGGAGAGAGGCAAGATGTCTGGTCATCTTAGTTATACAGGCCGGGGGAAACAACCTAGGTCATCACAAGAGCGCATAACTAATGGCAATAATGAAACTAGACACTGAGCGCTTCAGAGAATTTTTCACAAAACTAGCTATAGTATGGTCAGAGATTGTGCCGATAGTGGTATGGCAAGGTGCGCGAGACATCACGGCCATCGAACGGACAAGGCGGGTAATAAATATTCGGATGGCAAAATTTAGAAGAGACAGAGGCGGTGTAGTGGTACGACACCGACAACTGGAAGGAGATAAAGCAGGCCTCATACGGCCCGACGGTGTTCACTTAATGGATATTGGACTGGACATATTCCTGTCAGGACTCCAGGACGGAGTGGAACAAGCGTTAAGAGTGATGGGTGGGGGTTCAGAGTCCTGCATACGAGTACGCAGGATCCTCCGTGGCCTGGAAATAGAAAGGACATGTTGAAGAGTTACACTTGTTGGCCAAGTTGCCGGAGTGGAGACCCAGGGCATGCTGCAACAAGCTGAATTATTTTAGAAATAAAATGTCTTTCTAATGGAATGAGTATGAAGAGTTAATAAAGCTGTGACCGATCCTCACCCATCCAGTTGTAAGAGTTACATTATTGTATTGTCAAGGAAAGGGGGGCGGTAGGGGGGCTGAGCGTCTGGGTTTGGTTGGGGGTCCCCACAGTCTGCCTAGGCTAGATGCATTTAAAAATTCTTATTAGATACACAGGCGGTGCAGCTTGCTTCGCAGCTGGGCAACTACGCCCAAAGTATTGCCTAGGCTAGATGCAGTTAAAAATTCTACGCTGACTAGCAGACACTGAAGATTTGGAGCAGACCTCTGAGTAAACAGCTCTTCAGACTCAATCATCTGTGTTACCCCAAGCCATAGTGTATGTAGTTTCTTACAGTTAAAAGGGGGGGGGGGAGCGACCCAACCCACCTGGAATTGACGATGCCAACGTCACGTAAGACACAGCAAGGGGACTCCAAAAAGAGTTTCCATTTTTTCCCAAAATTGTGGCACAGACACCACTTAACCCTAGAACGCATACCTGGGGCCTCGCAGTCCCGCCCTGTTAATTGTTTTCTATTTTCTGCAAGATTACTTTAGTTAGAATTTTGAAACTCTAGGTATTCTTCATGTATATAGTTGTTTGTCATTTGAGTTTGAGTTATTCAATGTTATTTGCACACGGGCCTAAAAGGCCCCAGGTATATGAAAGTGTAGATTTTTATGGTCATGCGTTCTAGGGTTAAGTGGCACCAATTGCCCCACAGTTGCTTAAAACGGTTGGTGAGGTGATATTACCAAATCCTCAAGCTTTTAGCCTCCCAAGGATAACACAGGATTAGAAAAGTCCTTGCGTATCCATGATTTGTTCATCTTTATGAACGTGAGTCTGTCTACATTCTCAGTGGACAGCCGCGTGCGCTTATCTGTCAGCACACCATCAGCAGCGCTGAACACACGTTCAGAGAGAACACTGGCTGCAGGGCATGACAAGATCTCTAAGGCGTGAGTGGCGAGCTCCGGCCATTTTTCCAGATTGGAATACCAAAATGAGCAAGGGTCCAGTGACACAGTCATGGCTTCGATGTTCACTTGGAGATACTCCTGCACCATCCTCTCTAGGCATTGACTATGTGTCAGACTTCTTGTCTCCTGTGGCCTTGCAAAGGATGGTCTAAAAAAGTGGTGAAACGATTTCACAAAATTGCTGTTACCAGCAGATACTGTGTTACTGTTACGGTTTGAGTGATGAAGACTCGACAGTCCCGCGGTTGGCAAGTTAGAACTGTGAGATTCACTTCGTGCACCACTGGTGTTTTGTGGAAAAGCACATGTAAGATTCTGCAACAGCGTCTGCAGATACTCCTGCATGCGTCAATCCCTTTTTATGGCAGGAATTATTTCGGCAAATTTACTTTTGTACCGGGGATCTAAGAGTGTGGCAACCCAGTAGTCGAGATTACTTCGAATTCTGCAATCTGAGGGTCATGTTGCAGGTAGTGCAGCAAGAAGGCACTCATGTGTCTTGCGCATCCAGGAGGACCAAGTCCTTGTTGTGTTGGTAGCGAGGTAAGAATCATGCTTCTTTCCTCTGCCCTCTCCCCCCAACCTCGCACAACAGAAATGTGATCAAGGTCTCCCTCATCTGATGAGTCTTCCATGCCCATCGCCAGTTCATCCTCCACTTCTTCCTCGGCTCCTGCACCTTCCTCAACAGTTTGGCTGCTACCATGCGCCCTGTTTAATCCCTCTCCCCCACCCTCCCATGCCTGCCTCCTTGGTGCTGCCAACCGTCTGGACCTTGGAGATGTTATCCCTTCCGCATACGACTCCTCCTCTACTTCCTCCACCTCCTCTTGTCCGACCACCTGACTCTGAATTCTGTTTAATGTGTGCTCCAGCATGTAAATCACCGGAATAGTTATGCTGATAATGGCATCGTCGTCAGCACTAAACATCTTCGTCGCCATTTCAAAACTGTGCTGAAAGGTGTGTGGCGCCCCTGAGGGTGCAGTCACCACAGAGTTACTGCATCTCACCCAGAGGTGTGGTATCTCACCCTCAGGTAAGGAAGGCGTATGGCTCGGGACCCTAACACCTGCATCCAACACATACCCGCAGTGGGGTTAGGGCGAGATTGCTCCTAAGGGAGAGCACAGTCCCAGGTCCCTAGCTGGTGGGAGGATCCTATGTAGTGGGTGCTTAGGGGAGCAGCTTAGGGGAGCACATGACAGGGAGAGTATAAATAGGAAGCCATCTTAGAAAGAGCAAGCCAGTCAGAGGAGGAAAAGTGACAGGAGCAGAGGCTCTGCATGAGCTCTGCTCCGGAGGCGGGCCTAGCCTGGGAGGCCCAGGACTGAAGGAGAAAAGAGAGGAGTGGGAGCAGGAAGGCTCCAGGAACCGAAGGGATCCTAGGGCTACGGGCCGTGCAGAAGGCCACCTGTACTCCCGCTGCTACCAGGAGGTAGAGGGGTCAGGCCAGATAGAGGAGAAACAGCAAGGCTCAACTAGAAACCGGAGGCTGCAGCATTTCATGTACTGCAGGCAAAAGTCCACACCAGTCTCACTAAGAAGGTAGCCACATAGGACCCAGGGGACGGAACACAAGACGCCCGCCAAGGCCCGAGGATACCGGATAGAAGTGTCACTGGGTGTGAGGTGCAGGGAGAAGGCCAGAGAAAGGACACACAGAAGGGGGTCCTGCTAAGCTATCTGGGGGTGGACTGAGCCCCTCACTGAGTACGCACAGCACGACGGGTGAGATAGATCTGGTACCTGTAATCTGGACTGCAACAACTGTGAGTAAAGATTTTGGGACTGCATCACACGGACTCTGTGTTCATTACTGACTCCCTGCACTACAACCACCATCATCCACCCACACTGCCCTGAAGCTACACTCTTCCTGTGGTGAGTAATAATACCATTGCAGCAAAACCACCAGCTTCAGAGGACTGTTCCGCAGCGGCGGCCCCTTTGGCCGCACTCCACAGGTGGCGTAGTCGGACATTATAAAATCCATATATACAAATTACCGTTGGATTGACCGCCCTGGGTCACGGACCTGGTCACCGCCACAGTGACTACAACCCCCAGCGTCTACTGGCCTGGCTCCGGGTACCCCACGGCCCAGGGGGCGCGTCAACTTCATAGGTCCCTGATCTGAGACCACTCCTGCTGTGTGATTTGCCCCACCTCTGGATTTCGTTGGCCCAGGCTATACGTCAGAAAGTATTGCACCAGGGCTTGTCGGTGCTGCCACAGTCGCTGCAACATGTGCAGAGTTGAATTCCACCGTGTCGGCACATCGCATTTCAGCCGGTGAACTGGCAGGCCCAACGACTTCTGTAGAGATGTAAGTCGTTGAGCTGCGGGATGCGAACGGCGGAAGTGAGCACACAGCGACCGTGCCCTCTGCAGAAGGCCATCTAGTCCGGGATAGTGGGCTAAAAATTTATGGACAACCAGGTTCAACACGTGAGCCATACAAGGCACGTGTGTAACAATGCCCCGGCGAAGGGCCGCACCCAGGTTTGCAGCATTGTCGCACACGGCCTTCCCTGGTTGCAGGTCCAGTGGAGACAACCATTCATGAAACTGGGTCTCCAGAGCTGACCACAAGTCCTCAGCTGTGTGACTCACATTTCCCAGACATTTCAAAGTAAACACTGATGCCGTTGAGCCCTGCTGCCAGCATAGTAAGGAGGTGCGCAGTTAGAAAGCAGGTGGCATTACCAGACAGGCTTTGGGTGCAGGTGGAGGACCGAGAGGAGGTTGAGGAGGCAGAAGCAGTGGAGGAACTTCTAGATAAAGAGGATTGACGTACAACTCGCGGGGACGGCAAGACTTGGACAGCAGCCCCTTGTCCTGCTGTCACCATAGTTACCCAGTGCCCTGTCAGCGACATGTAACGCCCCTGTCCATGCCTACTCGTCCAAGTGTCTGTGGTGAAATGCACCCTGTCACACACAGAGTTTCTCAAAGAAGCGGTGATGTTGTGTGCGACATGCTGGTGGAGCGCAGGCACACCTTTCTTTGAGAAGTAGTGCCGACTGGGCATCTGGTACTGGGGCACTGCGACGGACATAAGGTCTCAAAAATCCACTGTGTCCTCCAGGCGGAAAGGCAGCATTTCTGTAGCTAACAGCTTGCAGATGGTGAAATTCAACCTCTTAGCTTTCTCATGGCTAGGAGGAAATGGTCTTTTACTTGTCCACATCTGAGGGACCGAGGGCTGGCTGTTGTGCTTTGACGGGGTTGAGTAGGGTGTCCCTGGCAAACTGCCGGTCTGTGAGGAAGATGCAGGCGGACATGTTAGGTTGCCTTGATCCAAAGGTGGTGCTCTCGATGTCAGAGAGCTCTCAACACCAGCAGGTGTTTCCACTTCCCAATGAACTGACGACCTGCCAATCACACTGGCTGTTGCAGGTAAAGAGATGGCAGGTCTGCGTCCAAAAACATGTGTGACTGCTGTCCCCCCAGTCACAGAGGATGAAGAGGCCGCGGATGCACAAGATGGGGCAGACGGTGGTTGGCCCAGCCTGCTAGGCCGCATTGTAGCACAGTGAGCTTCCCACTGCAACTTATGCTTCATATCCATGTGACGGTACATGCATGAAGTACTCAAACTATGGATTTTTTGGCCTCTACTTAGCTTTTGGTGACAAATATTACAGATAACACGAGTTGGGTCATCCTTATCGATCTGAATAAATGACCAGGCTATGCAAGGCTTAGAGCCCATGCGACCTGAAGAGCCACTACGACTTGTGGTCAGAGGCGGAGTTGTGGTTGAGGATGCAGTTGTTGACGTGCTTCCAGTACTCCGTCTCTGTCCAGGAAGGCGCAACCTAACCTCGTCGTCAATAGCATCTGTGACGCCCCGCTGCGCTTGGTATCACAGATCCTAGAAGAGTGTATTGATGGAATCCTCCACAAGAGGCCCCCATAAACATTCACACATCTCCACCTTCCACCTCAGACCAGCAGAGGGAGCCCGTTAGGGATATAAATAGGGAAGGTGGAGCTAGGCAGTTCAGTTCCTCTGAAGAGTTCCTGCAGTAGAGAAGCCTAAGAGAGGTCAGTCTGCAGTGGAGCTCAGTCTAGTCTAGAGAACTCAGTTAATAGTTCAGCAGTGGAGCACGAGGCTCCTGCTAGCTAGATTCAGGGAGCCCAGATAGAGCTTAAGGTGTGCCAGCGTCATAAGATCGGTGAAGCGCGGCAAGCTGCCGTTAGTGTGTATAGCCTATTGAGGGCCCGAGTAGGCCGAAGGCGAGTGGCGAGTTAGTACATAAGGGGCAGAGGAGCTTAACCAGCTCACCCCGAAGCATTTACCGGACACCGGATCCGAGCTTACCGGGATCTCTATGACCCAGTAAGGCATAACCGGAATCCCTGGAGAACTACAAGTCCCAGGATCGCTAAGGTGCTGATACGTAACAGAGCCAGGAGACGCTTAGGCCCCGCATACTGGGAGCGTGAACTTCAAGAGAAGGCCCTACCACAAGGTCAGCCAGCGCAGGACAGAGACAAAGTTAGGCCTAGCTCCAGGCAGGTCAGAAACTTACTGCGCAGAGGCAAGAAACAGGAGGCCCTACACCCGCTCATTGGGGAGGATCCTGATATGCACCCTTCACCCTACAGTGCTCCAGGATGTGCCTGAATTTCCTCCAGTAAAAGGTACTGAAGTGACTACCATGTCCGTTTCCGTTCTTGCTCTGACCCAGCTGGGTCTCGCCTGTCCTGCATTCCCCCTGCATACGCTGCCCTGAGACCTAGCTCCACCTGTGGGGAGCTATACCATCGAGCTGCCTTATCACGGGCCTCAGTGGACTGCTGCAGCGCTGGTGCTTCTCACCAGATACCACAGGTGGTGTCACAAACTCTTATAAAATTAACAATTATCCACCCTTTTAAAGAGTGACCCAGGGTACGGGCCAGGGAGCCGACCACCGCGACATCCCAAAGGCCAGGCAAAGGACCGGGTGACCTCATCGACTGGCTGACTGTGGGTTGACAGTAAGTGGGATCTCCAACCTTGTCATCATCACCCTGTGTGTTATCACACCCGTCGTCCTCAAAGCCAACCTCTTCCTGCCCTGACCGAAAAGTCAAGTTGTTGCTCCAATCAGGTATTTGAGTCTCATCATCGTCTTCATCATTGTCTCCACCAACAGGAGTTACAGTTTGGGAACGAGGGTCTACATTATGCTCAGAACCTTCTTCATCTGGTCCTGGATCCGACTTATAAAGATTCTGGGCATCAGTGCAGATCATTTCCTCATCTGGATTAACAGAAGCTCTGGAGCAGACCTCCGTTTCCCAGGCTATAGTATGAGTAAACAGCTGTGCAGACTCAACCATCTGTGTTACCTCATACTCAGACGGGCAGCTGGAGACTTGGGAGCTGTGAGGAAGCAAGTGCGATTGGGGTGACACCTCTGAGGACTGGAGTATTTGTGATGTTGAAGTTGAGGTGGAGGAGAGCCCACTTGAAGGAGCACTTGATATCCGCTGAAGCACCTGCTGTTTTTGTGCCTCATCTGGAATTTGTAGCGATGGGCGTGTCCGTAACAAAGGGATCGTATCACATTGTCCACGAAAAGAAGTCGACATGTTAGTTTGGCTGGAAGATGGTCTTTCTTCTGCAGATGTTACTCCCCCCCCACCGCGGGGGGCTCGACCCACCAGCGGACAGGCACCAGTATTAGGAGAGGGGGGTGGCCGTCAGGGTCCACCGCGGCTCTGGCACAAACCCGGCGACACGGAGGTGGCACGGGCAGGAACGGACTGGCGGTGTCGGCTTCTCACTTTTTGGATTTTAGAAGGGCATGACATGCCTATATCTGTGTCTCCCCCTCCTTTTACTCCTCCACCTCTTTTCTTTTCGCATGACTATATGTACTTGTCACTTTTCCATGTGTTAGTTATGTCTTCTGAGCAGTTTGTCAGCTTTTGGACAACTTTGAAGGTGTTTTCTATGTCTTTCTATGTGTTTTTGTTTGCCTGCCATTGGTTTTAACAGTGTTCGAAGGTGTTCGACGAACAGTTCGACGAACAGTTCGGCGAACACACGGGTGTTCGACGAACCGAACCGAACTTGAACACTACGGGGGTGGCTCAACACTAGTCATTTTTCCGGAGTTTATCAGACTTTCCAAGAGGGGAAATGTCAGTGAGCGTTCCGATTTCAGTTCCAGAGCGATTCGCTGGATGAGTCCTTGATATTTACTCGTATACAGCCAATTTTCTGGATTTTTCAAAAATTTCACTATTTTGTGAAAATATCCACTAAATGAGGGAATAATATGTGTGAGGGTACCCCAGGAGAGTTCCAAATGTGTGTGGTTAGAATATATATCCCACGGGGGTAAAATTGGAAATAGTTGAAAAATTCTTTTTTTGGACTTAGTCATTTTTCCGGCGATTATCAGACTTTCAGATAGGGGAAATGTCAGTGAGCATTCCGATTTCAGTTCCAGAGCGATTCGCCGGATGAGTCCTTGACAATTTAATTGTATACAGCCAATTTTCTGGATTTTTCAAAAATTTCACTTTTTTGTGAAAATATCCACTAAATGAGGGAATAATATGTGTGAGGGTACCACAGGAGAGTTACAAATGTGTGTGGGTAGAATACATATCCCACGGGGATAAAATTGGAAATAGTTGAAAAAATTTTTTTTTCGACTTAGTCATTTTTTCCGGCGTTTATCAGACTTTCAGATAAGGAAAATGTCAGTGAGTGTTCTGATTTCAGTTCCAGAGCGATTCACCCCATGAGTCCTTGATATTTAGTCGTTTTCAGCCAATTTTCTGGATTTTTGAAAATTTCACTTTTTTGTGAAAATATCAAGTAAATGAGGGAATAATATGTGTGCGTGTACCACAGGAGAGTTCCAAATGTGTGTGGGTAGAATATATATCCCACGGGGCTAAAATTGAAAAAAGTTGAAAAAAAAATTTTTTTGGACTTAGTCATTTTTCCGGTGTTTATCAGACTTTCAGATAGGGGAAATGTCAGTGAGCATTCCGATTTCAGTTCCAGAGCGATTCGCCCAATGAGTCCTTGATATTTAGTCGTTTTCAGCCAATTTTCTGGATTTTTGAAAATTTCACTTTTTTGTGAAAATATCCACTAAATGAAGGAATAATATGTGTGAGGTTGCCCCAGGAGAGTTCCAAATATGTGTAGGTAGAATATATATCCCACGGGGGTAAAATTGAAAAATGTTTAAAAAAATTATTTTTTGGACTTAGTCATTTTTCCGGTGTTTATCAGACTTTCAGATAGGGGAAATGTCAGTGAGCGTTATTATTTCAGTTACAGAGCGATTCGCCCAATGAGTCCTTGATATTTAGTCGTTTTCAGCCAATTTTCTGGATTTTTGAAAATTTCACTTTTTTGTGAAAATATCCACTAAATGAGGGAATAATATGTGTGAGGGTACCCCAGGAGAGTTCCAAATGTGTGTGGGTAGAATATATATCCCACGGGGCTAAAATTGAAAAAAGTTGAAAAAATTTTTTATTTTGGACTTAGTCATTTTTGCGGCGTTTATCAGACTTTCAGATAGGGCAAATGTCAGTGAGCATTCCGATTTCAGATCCAGAGCGATTCGCCCAATGAGTCCTTGATATTTAGTCGTTTTCAGCCAATATTTTGGATTTTTGAAAATTTCACTTTTTTGTGAAAATATCCACTAAATGAGGGAATAATATGTGTGAGGGTACCCCAGGAGAGTTCCAAATGTGTGTGGGTAGAATATATATCCCACGGGGGTAAAATTGAAAAAAGTTGAAAATTTTTTTTTTTGGACTTAGTCATTTTTCCGGCGTTTATCAGACTTTCAGATAGGGGAAATGTCAGTGAGCGTTCCGATTTCAGTTCCAGAGCAATTCGCCCAATGACTCCTTGATATTTAGTCGTTTTCAGCCAATTTTCTGGATTTTTGAAAATATCACTTTTTTATGAAAATATCCATTAAATGAGGGAATAATATGTTTGAGGGTACCCCAGGAGAGTTCCAAATGTGTGTGGGTAGAATATATATCCCACGGGGGTAAAATTGAAAATAGTTTAAAAAATTTTTTTTTTGGCTTAGTCATTTTTCCGGCGTTTATCAGACTTTCAGATAGGGCAAATGTCAGTGAGCATTCCGATTTCAGATCCAGAGCGATTCGCCCAATGAGTCCTTGATATTTAGTCGTTTTCAGCCAATTTTCTGGATTTTTGAAAATTTCACTTTTTTGTGAAAATATCCACTAAATGAGGGAATAATATGTGTGTGGGTACCCCAGGAGGGTTCCAAATGTGTGTGGGTAGAATATATATCCCACCGGGGTAAAATTGAAAAAAGTTGAAATTATTTTTTTTCTGGACTTAGTCATCTTTACGGCGTTTATCAGACTTTCAGATAGGGGAAATGTCAGTGAGCATTCCGATTTCAGTTCCAGTGCGATTCGCCCAATGAGTCCTTGATATTTAGCCATTTTCAGCCAATTTTCTGGATTTTTCAAAAATGTCACTTTTTTGTGAAAATATCCACTAAATGAGGGAATAATATGTGTGAAGGTACCACAGGAGAGTTACAAATGTGTGTGGGTAGAATACATATCCCACGGGGATAAAATTGGAAATAGTTGAAAAAATTTTTTTTTCGACTTAGTCATTTTTTCCGGCGTTTATCAGACTTTCAGATAAGGAAAATGTCAGTGAGTGTTCTGATTTCATTTCCAGAGCGATTCACCCCATGAGTCCTTGATATTTAGTCGTTTTCAGCCAATTTTCTGGATTTTTGAAAATTTCACTTTTTTGTGAAAATATCCAGTAAATGAGGGAATAATATGTGTGAGGGTACCCCAGGAGAGTTCCAAATGTGTGTGTTTAGAATATATATCCCACGGGGGTAAAATTGAAAAAAGTTGAAAAAATTTTTATTTTGGACTTAGTCATTTTTCCGGCGTTTATCAGACTTTCAGATAGGGCAAATGTCAGTGAGCATTCCGATTTCAGTTCCAGAGCAATTCGCCCAATGAGTCCTTGATATTTAGTCGTTTTCAGCCAATATTTTGGATTTTTGAAAATTTCACTTTTTTGCGAAAATATCCACTAAATGAGGGAATAATATGTGTGAGGTTACCCCAGGAGAGTTCCAAATGTGTGTAGGTAGAATATATATGCCACGGGGGTAAAATTGAAAAAAGTTGAAAAACATTTTTCTTTGGACTTAGTCATTTTTCCGGCGTTTATCAGACTTTCAGATAGGGGAAATGTCAGTGAGCGTTCTTATTTCAGTTACAGAGCGATTCGCCCAATGAGTCCTTGATATTTAGTCGTTTTCAGCCAATTTTCTGGATTTTTGAAAATTTCACTTTTTTGTGAAAATATCCACTAAATGAGGGAATAATATGTGTGTGGGTACCCCAGGAGGGTTCCAAATGTGTGTGGGTAGAATATATATCCCACCGGGGTAAAATTGAAAAAAGTTGAAATTATTTTTTTTCTGGACTTAGTCATCTTTACGGCGTTTATCAGACTTTCAGATAGGGGAAATGTCAGTGAGCATTCCGATTTCAGTTCCAGTGCGATTCGCCCAATGAGTCCTTGATATTTAGCCATTTTCAGCCAATTTTCTGGATTTTTCAAAAATGTCACTTTTTTGTGAAAATATCCACTAAATGAGGGAATAATATGTGTGAAGGTACCACAGGAGAGTTACAAATGTGTGTGGGTAGAATACATATCCCACGGGGATAAAATTGGAAATAGTTGAAAAAATTTTTTTTTCGACTTAGTCATTTTTTCCGGCGTTTATCAGACTTTCAGATAAGGAAAATGTCAGTGAGTGTTCTGATTTCATTTCCAGAGCGATTCACCCCATGAGTCCTTGATATTTAGTCGTTTTCAGCCAATTTTCTGGATTTTTGAAAATTTCACTTTTTTGTGAAAATATCCAGTAAATGAGGGAATAATATGTGTGAGGGTACCCCAGGAGAGTTCCAAATGTGTGTGTTTAGAATATATATCCCACGGGGGTAAAATTGAAAAAAGTTGAAAAAATTTTTATTTTGGACTTAGTCATTTTTCCGGCGTTTATCAGACTTTCAGATAGGGCAAATGTCAGTGAGCATTCCGATTTCAGTTCCAGAGCAATTCGCCCAATGAGTCCTTGATATTTAGTCGTTTTCAGCCAATATTTTGGATTTTTGAAAATTTCACTTTTTTGCGAAAATATCCACTAAATGAGGGAATAATATGTGTGAGGTTACCCCAGGAGAGTTCCAAATGTGTGTAGGTAGAATATATATGCCACGGGGGTAAAATTGAAAAAAGTTGAAAAACATTTTTCTTTGGACTTAGTCATTTTTCCGGCGTTTATCAGACTTTCAGATAGGGGAAATGTCAGTGAGCGTTCTTATTTCAGTTACAGAGCGATTCGCCCAATGAGTCCTTGATATTTAGTCGTTTTCAGCCAATTTTCTGGATTTTTGAAAATTTCACTTTTTTGTGAAAATATCCACTAAATGAGGGAATAATATGTGTGAGGTTACCCAGGAGAGTTCCAAATGTGTGTAGGTAGAATATATATCCCACGGGGGTAAAATTGAAAAAAGTTGTAAAAAAATTTTTTTTGGACTTAGTCATTTTTCCGGCGTTTATCAGACTTTCAGATAGGGGAAATGTCAGTGAGCGTTCCAATTTCAGTTCCAGAGTAATTCGCCCAATGAGTCCTTGATATTTAGTCGTTTTCAGCCAATTTTCTGGATTTTTGAAAATATCACTTTTTTATGAAAATATCCATTAAATGAGGGAATAATATGTTTGAGGGTACCCCAGAAGAGTTCCAAATGTGTGTGGGTAGAATATATATCCCACGGGGGTAAAATTGAAAAAAGTTAAAAAAAAATTTTTTGGGGCTTAGTCATTTTTCCGGCGTTTATCAGACTTTCAGATAGGGCAAATGTCAGTGAGCATTCCGATTTCAGTTCCAGAGCGATTCGCCCAATGTGTCCTTGATATTTAGTCATTTTCAGCCAATATTTTGGATTTTTGAAAATTTCACTTTTTTGTGAAAATATCCACTAAATGAGGGAATAATATGTGTGAGGTTACCCCAGGAGAGTTCCAAATGTGTGTAGGTAGAATATATATCCCACGGGGGTAAAATTGAAAAAAGTTGAACATTTTTTTTTTTGGACTTAGTCATTTTTCCGGCGTTTATCAGACTTTCAGATAGGGGAAATGTCAGTGAGCATTCTGATTTCAGTTCCAGAGCGATTCGCCCAATGACTCCTTGATATTTAGTCGTTTTCAGCCAATTTTCTGGATTTTTGAAAATTTCACTTTTTTGTGAAAATATCCACTAAATGAGGGAATAATATGTGTGAGGGTACCCCAGGAGAGTTCCAAATGTGTGTGTTTAGAATATATATCCCACGGGGGTAAAATTGAAAAAAGTTGAAAAAAAATTTATTTTGGACTTAGTCATTTTTCCGGCGTTTATCAGACTTTCAGATAGGGCAAATGTCAGTGAGCATTCCGATTTCAGTTCCAGAGCGATTCGCCCAATGAGTCCTTGATATTTAGTCGTTTTCAGCCAATATTTTGGATTTTTGAAAATTTCACTTTTTTGCGAAAATATCCACTAAATGAGGGAATAATATGTGTGAGGTTACCCCAGGAGAGTTCCAAATGTGTGTAGGTAGAATATATATCCCACGGGGGTAAAATTGAAAAAAGTTGAAAAAAAATTTTTTTTGGACTTAGTCATTTTTCCGGCGTTTATCAGACTTTCAGATAGGGGAAATGTCAGTGAGCGTTCCAATTTCAGTTCCAGAGTAATTCGCCCAATGAGTCCTTGATATTTAGTCGTTTTCAGCCAATTTTCTGGATTTTTGAAAATATCACTTTTTTATGAAAATATCCATTAAATGAGGGAATAATATGTTTGAGGGTACCCCAGGAGAGTTCCAAATGTGTGTGGGTAGAATATATATCCCACGGGGGTAAAATTGAAAAAAGTTCAAAAAAAATTTTTTTGGGCTTAGTCATTTTTCCGGCGTTTATCAGACTTTCAGATAGGGCAAATGTCAGTGAGCATTCCGATTTCAGTTCCAGAGCGATTCGCCCAATGAGTCCTTGATATTTAGTCATTTTCAGCCAATTTTCTGGATTTTTGAAAATTTCACTTTTTTGTGAAAATATCCACTAAATGAGAGAATAATATGTGTGAGGGTACCCCAGGAGAGTTCCAAATGTGTGTAGGTAGAATATATATCCCACGGGGGTAAAATTGAAAAAAGTTGAAAAACATTTTTTTTTGGACTTAGTCATTTTTCCGGCGTTTATCAGACTTTCAGATAGGCGAAATGTCAGTGAGCGTTCTTATTTCAGTTACAGAGCGATTCGCCCAATGAGTCCTTGATATTTAGTCGTTTTCAGCCAATTTTCTGGATTTTTGAAAATTTCACTTTTTTGTGAAAATATCCACTAAATGAGGGAATAATATGTGTGAGGGTACCCCAGGAGAGTTCCAAATGTGTGTGGGTAGAATATATATCCCACGGGGCTAAAATTGAAAAAAGTTGAAAAAAATTTTTATTTTGGACTTAGTCATTTTTCCGGCATTTATCAGACTTTCAGATAGGGGAAATGTCAGTGAGCGTTCCGATTTGAGTTCCAGAGCAATTCGCCCAATGAGTCCTTGATATTTAGTCGTTTTCAGCCAATTTTCTGGACTTTTGAAAATATCACTTTTTTATGAAAATATCCATTAAATGAGGGAATAATATGTTTGAGGGTACCCCAGGAGAGTTCCAAATGTGTGTGGGTAGAATATATATCCCACGGGGGTAAAATTGAAAAAAGTTCAAAAAAAATTTTTTTGGGCTTAGTCATTTTTCCGGCGTTTATCAGACTTTCAGATAGGGCAAATGTCAGTGAGCATTCCGATTTCAGTTCCAGAGCGATTCGCCCAATGAGTCCTTGATATTTAGTCATTTTCAGCCAATTTTCTGGATTTTTGAAAATTTCACTTTTTTGTGAAAATATCCACTAAATGAGAGAATAATATGTGTGAGGGTACCCCAGGAGAGTTCCAAATGTGTGTAGGTAGAATATATATCCCACGGGGCTAAAATTGAAAAAAGTTGAAAAATTTTTTTTTTTGGACTTAGTCATTTTTCCGGCGTTTATCAGACTTTCAGATAGGGGAAATGTCAGTGAGCGTTCCGATTTCAGTTCCAGAGCAATGCGCCCAATGAGTCCTTGATATTTAGTCGTTTTCAGCCAATATTTTGGATTTTTGAAAATTTCACTTTTTTGCGAAAATATCCACTAAATGAGGGAATAATATGTGTGAGGGTACCCCAGGAGAGTTCCAAATGTGTGTGGGTAGAATATATATCCCACGGGGCTAAAATTGAAAAAAGTTGAAAATTTTTTTTATTTTTTACTTAGTCATTTTTCCGGCGTTTATCAGACTTTCAGATAGGGCAAATGTCAGTGAGCATTCCGATTTCAGTTCCAGAGCAATTCGCCCAATGAGTCCTTGATATTTAGTCGTTTTCAGCCAATTTTCTGGATTTTTGAAAATTTCACTTTTTTGTGAAAATATCCACTAAATGAGGGAATAATATGTGTGAGGGTACCCCAGGAGAGTTCCAAATGTGTGTGTTTAGAATATATATCCCACGGGGGTAAAATTGAAAAAAGTTGAAAAAAAAATTATTTTGGACTTAGTCATTTTTCCGGCGTTTATCAGACTTTCAGAGAGGGCAAATGTCAGTGAGCATTCCGATTTCAGTTCCAGAGCAATTCGCCCAATGAGTCCTTGATATTTAGTCGTTTTCAGCCAATATTTTGGATTTTTGAAAATTTCACTTTTTTGCGAAAATATCCACTAAATGAGGGAATAATATGTGTGAGGTTACCCCAGGAGAGTTCCAAATGTGTGTAGGTAGAATATATATCCCACGGGGGTAAAATTGAAAAAAGTTGAAAAAAAATTTTTTTTGGCTTAGTCATTTTTCCGGCGTTTATCAGACTTTCAGATAGGGCAAATGTCAGTGAGCATTCCGATTTCAGTTCCAGAGCGATTCACCCAATGAGTCCTTGATATTTAGTCGTTTTCAGCCAATTTTCTGGATTTTTGAAAATTTCACTTTTTTATGAAAATATCCACTAAATGAGGGAATAATATGTGTGAGGGTACCCCAGGAGAGTTCCAAATGTGTGTAGGTAGAATATATATCCCACGGGGGTAAAATTGAAAATAGTTTAAAAAAATTTTTTTTTGGCTTAGTCATTTTTCCGGCGTTTATCAGACTTTCAGATAGGGGAAATGTCAGTGAGCATTCCAATTTCAGTTCCAGAGCAATTCGCTCAATGAGTCCTTGATATTTAGTCATTTTCAGCCAATTTTCTGGATTTTTGAAAATTTCACTTTTTTGTGAAAATATCCACTACATGAGGGAATAATATGTGTGAGGGTACCCCAGGAGAGTTCCAAATGTGTGTGGGTAGAATATATATCCCACGGGGGTAAAATTTAAAAAAGTTTTAAAAAAATTTTTTTTGGACTTAGTCATTTTTCCGGCGTTTATCATTCTTTCAGATAGGGCAAATGTCAGTGAGCATTCCGATTTCAGTTCCAGAGCGATTCGCCCAATGAATACTTGATATTTAGTCGTTTTCAGCCAATATTTTGGATTTTTGAAAATTTCACTTTTTTGTGAAAATATCCACTAAATGAGGGAATAATATGTGTGAGGTTACCCCAGGAGAGTTCGAAATGTGTGTAGGTAGAATATATATTCCAAGGGGGTAAAATTGAAAAAAGTTGAAAAAATTTTTTTTTTGGACTTAGTCATTTTTCCGGCGTTTATCAGACTTTCAGATAGGGGAAATGTCAGTGAGCATTCCGATTTCAGTTCCAGAGCGATTCGCCCAATGAGTCCTTGATATTCAGTCGTTTTCAGCCAATTTTCTGGATTTTTGAAAATTTCACTTTTTTGTGAAAATATCCACTAAATGAGGGAATAATATGTGTGAGGGTACCCCAGGAGAGTTCCAAATGTGTGTGGGTAGAATATATATCCCACGGGGGTAAAATTGAAAAAAGTTGAAAAAATTTTTTTGGGGGAATAAGTCATTTTTCCTGCATTTATCAGACTTTCAGATAGGGCAAATGTCAGTGAGCATTCCGATTTCAGTTCCAGAGCGATTCGCCCAATGAGTCCTTGATATTTAGTCGTTTTCAGCCAATTTTCTGGATTTTTGAAAATTTCACTTTTTTATGAAAATATCCATTAAATGAGGGAATAATATGTTTGAGGGTACCCCAGGAGAGTTCCAAATGTGTGTGGGTAGAATATATATCCCACGGGGGTAAAATTGAAAAAAGTTGAAATAAAATTTTTTTTGGACTTAGTCATTTTTCCGGCGTTTATCAGACTTTCAGATAGGGCAAATGTCAGTGAGCATTCCGATTTCAGTTCCAGAGCGATTCGCCCAATGAGTCCTTGATATTTAGTCGTTTTCAGCCAATATTTTGTATTTTTGAAAATTTCACTTTTTTGTGAAAATATCCACTAAATGAGGGAATAATATGTGTGAGAGTACCCCAGGAGAGTTCCAAATGTGTGTGGGTAGAATATATATCCCACGAAGGTAAAATTGAAAAAAGTTGAAAAAAAATTTTTTTTGGACTTAGTCATTTTTCCGGCGTTTATCAGACTTTCAGATAGGGCAAATGTCAGTGAGCATTCCGATTTCAGTTCCAGAGCGATTCGCCCAATAAGTCCTTGATATTTAGTCGTTTTCAGCCAATATTTTGGATTTTTGAAAATTTCACTTTTTTGTGAAAATATCCACTAAATGAGGGAATAATATGTGTGAGGTTACCCCAGGAGAGTTCGAAATGTGTAGGTAGAATATATATTCCACGGGGGTAAAATTGAAAAAAGTTGAAAAACATTTTTTTTTGGACTTAGTCATTTTTCCGGCGTTTATCAGACTTTCAGATAGGGGAAATGTCAGTGAGCGTTCTTATTTCAGTTGCAGAGCGATTCGCCCAATGAGTCCTTGATATTTAGTCGTTTTCAGCCAATTTTCTAGATTTTTGAAAATTTCACTTTTTTGTGAAAATATCCACTAAATGAGGGAATAATATGTGTGAGGGTACCCCAGGAGAGTTCCAAATGTGTGTGGGTAGAATATATATCCCACGGGGCTAAAATTGAAAAAAGTTGAAAAAAATTTTTGTTTTGGACTTAGTCATTTTTCCGGCGTTTATCAGACTTTCAGATAGGGCAAATGTCAGTGAGCATTCCGATTTCAGTTCCAGAGCGATTCGCCCAATGAGTCCTTGATATTTAGTCGTTTTCAGCCAATATTTTGGATTTTTGAAAATTTCACTTTTTTGTGAAAATATCCACTAAATGAGGGAATAATGTGTGTGAGGGTACCCCAGGAGAGTTCCAAATGTTTGTGTGTAGAATATATATCCCACGGGGGTAAAATTGAAAAAAGTTGAAAACATTTTTTTGGGGGAATAAGTCATTTTTCCGGCGTTTATCAGACTTTCAGATAGGGCAAATGTCAGTGAGCATTCCGATTTCAGTTCCAGAGCGATTCGCCTTATGAGTCCTTGATATTTAGTCATTTTCAGCCAATATTTTGGATTTTTGAAAATTTCACTTTTTTGTGAAAATATCCACTAAATGAGGGAATAATATGTGTGAGGTTACCCCAGGAGAGTTCGAAATGTGTAGGTAGAATATATATTCCACGGGGGTAAAATTGAAAAAAGTTGAAAAAATTTTTTTGGGGGAATAAGTCATTTTTCCAGCATTTATCAGACTTTCAGATAGGGCAAATGTCAGTGAGCATTCCGATTTCAGTTCCAGAGCGATTCGCCCAATGAGTCCTTGATATTTAGTCGTTTTCAGCCAATATTTTGGATTTTTGAAAATTTCACTTTTTTGTGAAAATATCCACTAAATGAGGGAATAATATGTGTGAGGTTACCCCAGGAGAGTTCGAAATGTGTGTAGGTAGAATATATATTCCACGGGGGTAAAATTGAAAAAAGTTGAAAACATTTTTTTTTTGGACTTAGTCATTTTTCCGGCGTTTATCAAACTTTCAGATAGGGGAAATGTCAGTGAGCGTTCCAATTTCAGTTCCAGAGCAATTCGCCCAATGAGTCCTTGATATTTAGTCGTTTTCAGCCAATTTTCTGGATTTTTGAAAATTTCACTTTTTTATGAAAATATCCATTAAATGAGGGAATAATATGTTTGAGGGTACCCCAGGAGAGTTCCAAATGTGTGTGTGTAGAATATATGTCCCACGGGGGTAAATTTGAAAAAAGTTGAAAAAAAATTTTTTTTGGACTTAGTCATTTTTCCGGCGTTTATCAGACTTTCAGATAGGGGAAATGTCAGTGAGCGTTCTGATTTCAGTTCCAGACCAATTCGCCCAATGAGTCCTTGATATTTAGTCGTTTTCAGCCAATTTTCTGTATTTGTGAAAATTTCACTTTTTTGTGAAAATATCCACTAAATGAGGGAATAATATGTGTGAGCGTGCCCCAGGAGAGTTCCAAATGTGTGTGGGTAGAATATATATCCCACGGGGGTAAAATTTAAAAAAGTTGAAAAAAAATTTTTTTTGGACTTAGTCATTTTTACGGCGTTTATCAGACTTTCAGATAGGGTAAATGTCAGTGAGCGTTCCAATTTCAGTTCCAGAGCAATTCGCCCAATGAGTCCTTGATATTTAGTCGTTTTCAACCAATTTTTTGGATTTTTGAAAATTTCACTTTTTTATGAAAATATCCATTAAATGAGGGAATAATATGTTCGAGGGTACCCCAGGAGAGTTCCAAATGTGTGTGGGTAGAATATATCTCCCACGGGGGTAAAATTGAAAAAAGTTGAAAAAATTTTTTTTTTTGGACTTAGTCATTTTTCCGGCGTTTATCAGACTTTCAGATAGGGGAAATGTCAGTGAGCGTTCCAATTTCAGTTCCAGAGCGATTCGCCCAATGAGTCCTTGTTATTTAATCGTTTTCAGCCAATTTTCTGGCTTTTTGAAAATTTCACTTTTTTGTGAAAATATCCATTAAATGAGGGAATAATATGTTTGAGGGTACCCCAGGAGAGTTCCAAATGTGTGTGGGTAGAATATATATCCCACGGGGGTAAAATTGAAAAAGTTGAAAAAAATTTTTTTTTGGACTTAGTCATTTTTCCGGCGTTTATCAGACTTTCAGATAGGGCAAATGTCAGTGAGCATTCCGATTTCAGTTCCAGAGCGATTCGCCCAATGAATCCTTGATATTTAGTCGTTTTCAGCCAATATTTTGGATTTTTGAAAATTTCACTTTTTTGTGAAAATATCCACTAAATGAGGGAATAATATGTGTGAGGTTACCCCAAGAGAGTTCGAAATGTGTGTAGGTAGAATATATATTCCAAGGGGGTAAAATTGAAAAAAGTTGAAAAAACTTTTTTTTTGGACTTAGTCATTTTTCCGGCGTTTATCAGACTTTCAGATAGGGGAAATGTCAGTGAGCATTCCGATTTCAGTTCCAGAGCGATTCGCCCAATGAGTCCTTGATATTTAGTCGTTTTCAGCCAATTTTCTGGATTTTTGAAAATTTCACTTTTTTGTGAAAATATCCACTAAATGAGGGAATAATATGTGTGAGGGTACCCCAGGAGAGTTCAAATGTGTGTGGGTAGAATATATATCCCACGGGGGTAAAATTGAAAAAAGTTGAAATAAAATTTTTTTTGGACTTAGTCATTTTTCCGGCGTTTATCAGACTTTCAGATAGGGGACATGTGAGTGAGCGTTCTGATTTCAGTTACAGAGTGATTCGCCCAATGAGTCCTTGGTATTTAGTCGTTTTCAGCCAATTTTCTGGATTTTTGAAAATTTCACTTTTTTGTAAAAATATCCACTAAATGAGGGAATAATATGTGTGAGGGTACCCCAGGAGAGTTCCAAATGTGTGTGGGTAGAATATATATCCCAAGGGGCTAAAATTGAAAAAAGTTGAAAAAATTTTTATTTTGGACTTAGTCATTTTTCCGGCGTTTATCAGACTTTCAGATAGGGCAAATGTCAGTGAGCGTTCCAATTTCAGTTCCAGAGCAATTCGCCCAATGAGTCCTTGATATTTAGTCGTTTTCAGCCAATTTTCTGGATTTTTGAAAATTTCTCTTTTTTATGAAAATATCCATTAAATGAGGGAATTATATGTTTGAGGGTACCCCAGGAGAGTTCCAAATGTGTGTGGGTAGAATATATATCCCACGGGGGTAAAATTGAAAAAAGTTGAAGAATTTTTTTTTTTGGACTTAGTCATTTTTCCGGCGCTTATCAGACTTTCAGATAGGGGAAATGTCTGTGAGTGTTCCAATTTCAGTTCCAGAGCAATTCGCCCAATGAGTTCTTGATATTTAGTCGTTTTCAGCCAATTTTCTGGATTTTTGAATATTTCACTTTTTTATGAAAATATCCATTAAATGAGGGAATAATATGTTTTAGGGTACCCCAGGAGAGTTCCAAATGTGTGTGTGTAGAATATATGTCCCACGGGGGTAAATTTGAAAAAAGTTGAAAAAAAATTTTTTTTGGACTTAGTCATTTTTCCGGCGTTTATCAGACTTTCAGATAGGGGAAATGTCAGTGAGCGTTCTGATTTCAGTTCCAGACCAATTCGCCCAGTGAGTCCTTGATATTTAGTCGTTTTCAGCCAATTTTCTGTATTTGTGAAAATTTCACTTTTTTGTGAAAATATCCACTAAATGAGGGAATAATATGTGTGAGCGTGCCCCAGGAGAGTTCCAAATGTGTGTGGGTAGAATATATATCCCACGGGGGTAAAATTTAAAAAAGTTGAAAAAAAATTTTTTTTGGACTTAGTCATTTTTCCGGCGTTTATCAGACTTTCAGATAGGGGAAATGTCAGTGAGCGTTCTGATTTCAGTTCCAGAGCAATTCGCCCAATGAGTCCTTGATATTTAGTCGTTTTCAGCCAATTTTCTGGATTTTTGAAAATTTCACTTTTTTGTGAAAATATCCACTAAATGAGGGAATAATATGTGTGAGGGTGCCCCAGGAGAGTTCCAAATGTGTGTGGGTAGAATATATATCCCACGGGGGTAAAATTTAAAAAAGTTGAAAAAAAAATTTTTTTGGACTTAGTCATTTTTCCGGCGTTCATCAGATTTTCAGATAGGGGAAATGTCAGTGAGCGTTCCAATTTCAGTTCCAGAGCAATTCGCCCAATGAGTCCTTGATATTTAGTCGTTTTCAACCAATTTTTTGGATTTTTGAAAATTTCACTTTTTTATGAAAATATCCATTAAATGAGGGAATAATATGTTTGAGGGTACCCCAGGAGAGTTCCAAATGTGTGTGGGTAGAATATATATCCCACGGGGGTAAAATTGAAAAAAGTTGAAAAAATTTTTTTTTTTGGACTTAGTCATTTTTCCGGCGTTTATCAGACTTTCAGATAGGGGAAATGTCAGTGAGCGTTCCAATTTCAGTTCCAGAGCGATTCGCCCAATGAGTCCTTGTTATTTAATCGTTTTCAACCAATTTTCTGGATTTTTGAAAATTTCACTTTTTTGTGAAAATATCCACTAAATGAGGGAATAATATGTGTGAGGGTACCCCATGAGAGTTCCAAATGTGTGTGGGTAGAATATATGTCCCACGGGAGTAAATTTGAAAAAAGTTGAAAAAAAATTTTTTTGGACTTAGTCATTTTTCCGGCGTTTATCAGACTTTCAGATAGGGGAAATGTCAGTGAGCGTTCTGATTTCAGTTCCAGAGCAATTTTCCCAATGAGTCCTTGTTATTTAGTCGTTTTCAGCCAATTTTCTGGATTTTTGAAAATTTCACTTTTTTATGAAAATATCCATTAAATGAGGGAATAGTATGTTTGAGGGTACCCCAGGAGAGTTCCAAATGTGTGTGGGTAAAATATATATCCGACGGGGGTAAAATTGAAAAAAGTTGAAAAAAAATTTTTTTTGGCTTAGTCATTTTTCCGGCGTTTATCAGACTTTCAGATAGGGCAAATGTCAGTGAGCATTCTGATTTCAGTTACAGAGCGATTCGCCCAATGAGTCCTTGATATTTAGTCGTTTTCAGCCAATTTTCTGGATTTTTGAAGATTTCACTTTTTTGTGAAAATATCCACTAAATGAGGGAATAATATGTGTGAGGGTACCCCAGGAGAGTTCCAAATGTGTGTGGGTAGAATATATATCCCACGGGGGTAAAATTGAAAAAAGTTGAAATAAAATTTTTTTTGGACTTAGTCATTTTTCCGGCGTTTATCAGACTTTCAGATAGGGGACATGTGAGTGAGCGTTCTGATTTCAGTTACAGAGTGATTCGCCCAATGAGTCCTTGGTATTTAGTCGTTTTCAGCCAATTTTCTGGATTTTTGAAAATTTCACTTTTTTGTAAAAATATCCACTAAATGAGGGAATAATATGTGTGAGGTTACCCCAGGAGAGTTCCAAATGTGTGTGGGTAGAATATATATCCCAAGGGGCTAAAATTGAAAAAAGTTGAAAAAATTTTTATTTTGGACTTAGTCATTTTTCCGGCGTTTATCAGACTTTCAGATAGGGCAAATGTCAGTGAGCATTCTGATTTCAGTTCCAGAGCAATTTTCCCAATGAGTCCTTGTTATTTAGTCGTTTTCAGCCAATTTTCTGGATTTTTGAAAATTTCACTTTTTTGTGAAATTATCGACTAAATGAGGGAATAATATGTGTGAGGTTACCCCAGGAGAGTTCCAAATGTGTGTAGGTAGAATATATATCCCAAGGGGGTAAAATTGAAAAAAGTTGAAAATTTTTTTTTTTTGGACTTAGTCATTTTTCCGGCGTTTATCAGACTTTCAGATAGGGCAAATGTCAGTGAGCATTCCGATTTCAGTTCCAGAGTGATTCACCCAATGAGTCCTTGATATTTAGTCGTTTTCAGCCAATTTTCTGGATTTTTGAAAATTTCACTTTTTTGTGAAAATATCCACAAAATGAGGGAGGTGTGTGAGGAAATGTGTGAGGTTACCCCAGGAGAGTTCCAAATGTGTGTAGGTAGAATATATATCCCATGGGGGAAAAATTGAAAAAAGTTTAAAAAAAATTTTTTTTTGGACTTAGTCATTTTTCCGGCGTTTATCATGCTTTCAGATAGGGGAAATGTCAGTGAGCGTTCCGATTTCACTTCCAGAGCGATTCGCCCAATGAGTCCTTGATATTTAGTCATTTTCAGCCAATTTTCTGGATTTTTGAAAATTTCACTTTTTTGTGAAAATATCCACTAAATAAGGGAATAATATGTGTGAGGGTACCCCAGGAGAGTTCCAAATGTGTGTGGGAAGAATACATATCCCACGGGGGTAAAATTGAAAAAAGTTGAAGAATTTTTTTTTTTGGACTTAGTCATTTTTCCGGCGTTCATCAGATTTTCAGATAGGGGAAATGTCAGTGAGCGTTCCGATTTCAGTTCCAGAGCGATTCGCCCAATGAGTCCTTGATATTTAGTCGTTTTCAGCCAATATTTTGGATTTTTGAAAATTTCACTTTTTTTGTGAAAATATCCACTAAATGAGGGAATAATATGTGTGAGGTTACCCCAGGAGAGTTCCAAATGTGTGTAGGTAGAGAATATATCCCACGGGGGTAAAATTGAAAAAAGTTTAAAAAATTTTTTTTTTGGACTTAGTCATTTTTCCGGCGTTTATCAGACTTTCAGATAGGGTAAATGTCAGTGAGCGTTCCAATTTCAGTTCCAGAGCAATTCGCCCAATGAGTCCTTGATATTTAGTCGTTTTCAACCAATTTTTTGGATTTTTGAAAATTTCACTTTTTTATGAAAATATCCATTAAATGAGGGAATAATATGTTTGAGGGTACCCCAGGAGAGTTCCAAATGTGTGTGGGTAGAATATATATCCCACGGGGGTAAAATTGAAAAAAGTTGAAAAAATTTTTTTTTTTGGACTTAGTCATTTTTCCGGCGTTTATCAGACTTTCAGATAGGGGAAATGTCAGTGAGCGTTCCAATTTCAGTTCCAGAGCGATTCGCCCAATGAGTCCTTGTTATTTAATCGTTTTCAGCCAATTTTCTGGATTTTTGAAAATTTCACTTTTTTGTGAAAATATCCACTAAATGAGGGAATAATATGTGTGAGGGTACCCCAGGAGAGTTCCAAATGTGTGTGGGTAGAATATATGTCCCACGGGAGTAAATTTGAAAAAAGTTGAAAAAAAATTTTTTTGGACTTAGTCATTTTTCCGGCGTTTATCAGACTTTCAGATAGGGGAAATGTCAGTGAGCGTTCTGATTTCAGTTCCAGAGCAATTTTCCCAATGAGTCCTTGTTATTTAGTCGTTTTCAGCCAATTTTCTGTATTTTTGAAAATTTCACTTTTTTATGAAAATATCCATTAAATGAGGGAATAGTATGTTTGAGGGTACCCCAGGAGAGTTCCAAATGTGTGTGGGTAAAATATATATCCGACGGGGGTAAAATTGAAAAAAGTTGAAAAAAAATTTTTTTTGGCTTAGTCATTTTTCCGGCGTTTATCAGACTTTCAGATAGGGCAAATGTCAGTGAGCATTCCGATTTCAGTTCCAGAGCGATTCGCCCAATGAGTCCTTGATATTTAGTCGTTTTCAGCCAATTTTCTGGATTTTTGAAAATTTCACTTTTTTGTGAAAATATCCACTAAATGAGGGAATAATATGTGTGAGGGTACCCCAGGAGAGTTCCAAATGTGTGTAGGTAGAATATATATCCCACGGGGGTAAAATTGAAAAAAGTTGAAAAACATTTTTTTTTGGACTTAGTCATTTTTCCGGCGTTTATCAGACTTTCAGATAGGGGAAATGTCAGTGAGCATTCTGATTTCAGTTACAGAGCGATTCGCCCAATGAGTCCTTGATATTTAGTCATTTTCAGCCAATTTTCTGGATTTTTGAAGATTTCACTTTTTTGTGAAAATATCCACTAAATGAGGGAATAATATGTGTGAGGGTACCCCAGGAGAGTTCCAAATGTGTGTGGGTAGAATATATATCCCACGGGGCTAAAATTGAAAAAAGTTGAAAAAAAAATTATTTTGGACTTAGTCATTTTTCCGGCGTTTATCAGACTTTCAGATAGGGGAAATATCAGTGGGCGTTCCAATTTCAGTTCCAGAGCAATTCGCCCAATGAGTCCTTGATATTTAGTCGTTTTCAGCCAATTTTCTGGATTTTTGAAAATTTCACTTTTTTATGAAATTATCCACTAAATGAGGGAATAATATGTGTGAGGGTACCCCAGGAGAGTTCCAAATGTGTGTGGGTAGAATATATATCCCCCGGGGGTAAATTTGAAAAAAATTTTTTTTGGACTTAGTCATTTTTCCGGCGTTTATCAGACTTTCAGATAGGGAAAATGTCAGTAAGTGTTCCAATTTCAGTTCCAGAGCGATTCGCCCAATGAGTCCTTGATACTTAGTCGTTTTCAGCCAATATTTTGGATTTTTGAAAATTTCACTTTTTTGTGAAAATATCCACTAAATGAGGGAATAATAGGTGTGTGGGTACCCCAGGAGAGTTCCAAATGTGTGTGGGTAGAATATATATCCCACGGGAGTAAAATTGAAAACAGTTTAAAAAAATTTTTTGGGGGACTTAGTCATTTTTCCGGCGTTTATCAGACTTTCAGATAGGGCAAATGTCAGTGAGCATTCCGATTTCAGTTCCAGAGCGATTCGCCCAATGAGTCCTTGATATTTAGTCGTTTTCAGCCAATATTTTGGATTTTTGAAAATTTCACTTTTTTGTGAAAATTTCCACTAAATGAGGGAATAATTTGTGTGAGGTTACCCCAGGAGAGTTCCAAATGTGTGTAGGTAGAATATATATCCCACGGGGGTAAAATTGAAAAAAGTTGAAAAAAATTTTTTTTTGGACTTAGTCATTTTTCCGGCGTTTATCAGACTTTCAGATAGGGGAAATGTCAGTGAGCGTTCCAATTTCAGTTCCAGAGCAATTCGCCCAATGAGTCCTTGATATTTAGTCGTTTTCAGCCAATATTCTGGATTTTTGAAAATTTATCTTTTTTATGAAAATATCCATTAAATGAGGGAATAATATGTTTGAGGGTACCCCAGGAGAGTTCCAAATGTGTGTGTGTAGAATATATGTCCCACGGGGGTAAATTTGAAAAAAGTTGAAAAAAAATTTTTTTTGGACTTAGTCATTTTTCCGGCGTTTATCAGACTTTCAGATAGGGGAAATGTCAGTGAGCGTTCTGATTTCAGTTCCAGACCAATTCGCCCAATGAGTCCTTGATATTTAGTCGTTTTCAGCCAATTTTCTGTATTTGTGAAAATTTCACTTTTTTGTGAAAATATCCACTAAATGAGGGAATAATATGTGTGAGCGTGCCCCAGGAGAGTTCCAAATGTGTGTGGGTAGAATATATATCCCACGGGGGTAAAATTTAAAAAAGTTGAAAAAAAATTTTTTTTGGACTTAGTCATTTTTCCGGCGTTTATCAGACTTTCAGATAGGGGAAATGTCAGTGAGCGTTCTGATTTCAGTTCCAGAGCAATTCGCCCAATGAGTCCTTGATATTTAGTCGTTTTCAGCCAATTTTCTGGATTTTTGAAAATTTCACTTTTTTGTGAAAATATCCACTAAATGAGGGAATAATATGTGTGAGGGTGCCCCAGGAGAGTTCCAAATGTGTGTGGGTAGAATATATATCCCACGGGGGTAAAATTTAAAAAAGTTGAAAAAAAAATTTTTTTGGACTTAGTCATTTTTCCGGCGTTCATCAGATTTTCAGATAGGGGAAATGTCAGTGAGCGTTCCAATTTCAGTTCCAGAGCAATTCGCCCAATGAGTCCTTGATATTTAGTCGTTTTCAACAAATTTTTTGGATTTTTGGAAAATTTCACTTTTTTATGAAAATATCCATTAAATGAGGGAATAATATGTTTGAGGGTACCCCAGGAGAGTTCCAAATGTGTGTGGGTAGAATATATATCCCACGGGGGTAAAATTGAAAAAAGTTGAAAAAATTTTTTTTTTTGGACTTAGTCATTTTTCCGGCGTTTATCAGACTTTCAGATAGGGGAAATGTCAGTGAGCGTTCCAATTTCAGTTCCAGAGCGATTCGCCCAATGAGTCCTTGTTATTTAATCGTTTTCAACCAATTTTCTGGATTTTTGAAAATTTCACTTTTTTGTGAAAATATCCACTAAATGAGGGAATAATATGTGTGAGGGTACCCCAGGAGAGTTCCAAATGTGTGTGGGTAGAATATATGTCCCACGGGAGTAAATTTGAAAAAAGTTGAAAAAAAATTTTTTTGGACTTAGTCATTTTTCCGGCGTTTATCAGACTTTCAGATAGGGGAAATGTCAGTGAGCGTTCTGATTTCAGTTCCAGAGCAATTTTCCCAATGAGTCCTTGTTATTTAGTCGTTTTCAGCCAATTTTCTGGATTTTTGAAAATTTCACTTTTTTATGAAAATATCCATTAAATGAGGGAATAGTATGTTTGAGGGTACCCCAGGAGAGTTCCAAATGTGTGTGGGTAAAATATATATCCGACGGGGGTAAAATTGAAAAAAGTTGAAAAAAAATTTTTTTTGGCTTAGTCATTTTTCCGGCGTTTATCAGACTTTCAGATAGGGCAAATGTCAGTGAGCATTCTGATTTCAGTTACAGAGCGATTCGCCCAATGAGTCCTTGATATTTAGTCGTTTTCAGCCAATTTTCTGGATTTTTGAAGATTTCACTTTTTTGTGAAAATATCCACTAAATGAGGGAATAATATGTGTGAGGGTACCCCAGGAGAGTTCCAAATGTGTGTGGGTAGAATATATATCCCACGGGGGTAAAATTGAAAAAAGTTGAAATAAAATTTTTTTTGGACTTAGTCATTTTTCCGGCGTTTATCAGACTTTCAGATAGGGGAAATATCAGTGAGCGTTCCAATTTCAGTTCCAGAGCGATTCGCCCAATGAGTCCTTGATATTTAGTCGTTTTCAGCCAATTTTCTGGATTTTTGAAAATTTCACTTTTTTATGAAATTATCCACTAAATGAGGGAATAATATGTGTGAGGGTACCCCAGGTGAGTTCCAAATGTGTGTGGGTAGAATATATATCCCACGGGGGGGAAATTGAAAAAAGTTGAAAAAAATTTTTTTTTGGCTTAGTCATTTTTCCGGCGTTTATCAGACTTTCAGATAGGGCAAATGTCAGTGAGCATTCCGATTTCAGTTCCAGAGCGATTCGCCCAATGAGTCCTTGATATTTAGTCGTTTTCAGCCAATTTTCTGGATTTTTGAAAATTTCACTTTTTTGTGAAAATATCCACTAAATGAGGGAATAATATGTGTGAGGGTACCCCAGGAGAGTTCCAAATGTGTGTAGGTAGAATATATATCCCACGGGGGTAAAATTGAAAAAAGTTGAAAAACATTTTTTTTTGGACTTAGTCATTTTTCCGGCGTTTATCAGACTTTCAGATAGGGGAAATGTCAGTGAGCATTCTGATTTCAGTTACAGAGCGATTCGCCCAATGAGTCCTTGATATTTAGTCGTTTTCAGCCAATTTTCTGGATTTTTGAAAATTTCACTTTTTTGTAAAAATATCCACTAAATGAGGGAATAATATGTGTGAGGGTACCCCAGGAGAGTTCCAAATGTGTGTGGGTAGAATATATATCCCAAGGGGCTAAAATTGAAAAAAGTTGAAAAATTTTTTATTTTGGACTTAGTCATTTTTCCGGCGTTTATCAGACTTTCAGATAGGGCAAATGTCAGTGAGCATTCCGATTTCAGTTCCAGAGCGATTTGCCCAATGAGTCCTTGATATTTAGTCGTTTTCAGCCAATATTTTGGATTTTTGAAAATTTCACTTTTTTGTGAAAATATCCACTAAATGAGGGAATAATATGTGTGAGGGTACCCCAGGAGAGTTTCAAATGTGTGTAGGTAGAATATATATCCCACGGGGGTAAAATTGAAAAAACTTGAAAACATTTTTTTTTTGGACTTAGTCATTTTTCCGGCGTTTATCAGACTTTCAGATAGGGGAAATGTCAGTGAGCGTTCCGATTTCAGTTCCAGAGCGATTCGCCCAATGAGTCCTTGATATTTAGTCGTTTTCAGCCAATATTTTGGATTTTTGAAAATTTCACTTTTTTGTGAAAATATCCACTAAATGAGGGAATAATGTGTGAGGTTACCCAAGGAGAGTTCCAAATGTGTGTAGGTAGAATATATATCCCACGGGGGTAAAATTGAAAAAAGTTGAAAAAATTTTTTTTTTGGACTTAGTCATTTTTCCGGCGTTTATCAGACTTTCAGATAGGGGAAATGTCAGTGAGCGTTCCAATTTCAGTTCCAGAGCAATTCGCCCAATGAGTCCTTGATATTTAGTCGTTTTCAGCCAATATTCTGGATTTTTGAAAATTTATCTTTTTTATGAAAATATCCATTAAATGAGGGAATAATATGTTTGAGGGTACCCCAGGAGAGTTCCAAATGTGTGTGGGTAGAATATATATCCCACGGGGGTAAAATTGAAAAAAGATGAAAAAAATTTTTTTTTGGACTTAGTCATTTTTCCGGCGTTTATCAGACTTTCAGATAGGGGAAATGTCAGTGAGCGTTCCGATTTCAGTTCCAGAGCGATTCGCCCAATGAGTCCTTGATATTTAGTCGTTTTCAGCCAATATTTTGGATTTTTGAAAATTTCACTTTTTTGTGAAAATATCCACTAAATGAGGGAATAATATGTGTGAGGTTACCCCAGGAGAGTTTCAAATGTGTGTAGGTAGAATATATATCCCACGGGGGTAAAATTGAAAAAAGTTGAAAAAAAAATTTTTTTTTTGGACTTAGTCATTTTTCCGGCGTTTATCAGACTTTCAGATAGGGGAAATGTCAGTGAGCGTTCTGATTTCAGTTCCAGAGCAATTTGCCCAATGAGTCCTTGATATTTAGTCGTTTTCAGCCAATTTTCTGGATTTTTGAAAATTTCACTTTTTTATGAAAATATCCACTAAATGAGGGAAAAATATGTTTGAGGGTACCCCAGGTGAGTTCCAAATGTGTGTGGGTAGAATATATATCCCACGGGGGGGGAAATTGAAAAAAGTTGAAAAAAAATTTTTTTTGGCTAAGTCATTTTTCCGGCGTTTATCAGACTTTCAGATAGGGCAAATGTCAGTGAGCATTCCAATTTCAGTTCCAGAGCGATTCGCCCAATGAGTCCTTGATATTTAGTCGTTTTCAGCCAATTTTCTGGATTTTTGAAAATTTCACTTTTTTGTGAAAATATCCACTAAATGAGGGAATAATATGTGTGAGGGTACCCCAGGAGAGTTCCAAATGTGTGTAGGTAGAATATATATCCCACGGGGGTAAAATTGAAAAAAGTTGAAAAACATTTTTTTTTGGACTTAGTCATTTTTCCGGCGTTTATCAGACTTTCAGATAGGGGAAATGTCAGTGAGCATTCTGATTTCAGTTACAGAGCGATTCGCCCAATGAGTCCTTGATATTTAGTCGTTTTCAGCCAATTTTCTGGATTTATGAAAATTTCACTTTTTTATGAAAATATCCACTAAATGAGGGAAAAATATGTTTGAGGGTACCCCAGGTGAGTTCCAAATGTGTGTGGGTAGAATATATATCCCACGGGGGGGAAATTGAAAAAAGTTGAAAAAAATTTTTTTTTGGCTTAGTCATTTTTCCGGCGTTTATCAGACTTTCAGAGAGGGGAAATGTCAGTGAGCGTTCCAATTTCAGTTCCAGAGCAATTCGCCCAATGAGTCCTTGATATTTAGTCGTTTTCAGCCAATTTTCTGGATTTTTGAAAATTTCACTATTTTATGAAAATATCCATTAAATGAGGGAATAATATGTTTGAGGGTACCCCAGGAGAGTTCCAAATGTGTGTGGGTAGATTATATATCCCACGGGGGTAAAATTGAAAAAAGTTGAAAAAAAATTTTTTTTGGACTTAGTCATTTTTCCGGCGTCTATCAGACTTTCAGATAGGGCAAATGTCAGTGAGCATTCCGATTTCAGTTCCAGAGTGATTCACCCAATGAGTCCTTGATATTTAGTCGTTTTCAGCCAATTTTCTGGATTTTTGAAAATTTCACTTTTTTGTGAAATTATCCACTAAATGAGGGAATAATGTGTGAGGTTACCCCAGGAGAGTTCCAAATGTGTGTGGGTAGAATATATATCCCACGGGAGTAAAATTGAAAACAGTTTAAAAAAATTTTTTGGGGGACTTAGTCATTTTTCCGGCGTTTATCAGACTTTCAGATAGGGCAAATGTCAGTGAGCATTCCGATTTCAGTTCCAGAGCGATTCGCCCAATGAGTCCTTGATATTTAGTCGTTTTCAGCCAATATTTTGGATTTTTGAAAATTTCACTTTTTTGTGAAAATATCCACTAAATGAGGGAATAATGTGTGAGGTTACCCCAGGAGAGTTCCAAATGTGTGTGGGTAGAATATATATCCCACGGGGGTAAAATTGAAAAAAGATGAAAAAAATTTTTTTTTGGACTTAGTCATTTTTCCGGCGTTTATCAGACTTTCAGATAGGGGAAATGTCAGTGAGCGTTCCGATTTCAGTTCCAGAGCGATTCGCCCAATGAGTCCTTGATATTTAGTCGTTTTCAGCCAATATTTTGGATTTTAGAAAATTTCACTTTTTTGTGAAAATATCCACTAAATGAGGGAATAATATGTGTGAGGTTACCCCAGGAGAGTTTCAAATGTGTGTAGGTAGAATATATATCCCACGGGGGTAAAATTGAAAAAAGTTGAAAAAAAAATTTTTTTTTTGGACTTAGTCATTTTTCCGGCGTTTATCAGACTTTCAGATAGGGGAAATGTCAGTGAGCATTCTGATTTCAGTTACAGAGCGATTCGCCCAATGAGTCCTTGATATTTAGTCGTTTTCAGCCAATTTTCTGGATTTATGAAAATTTCACTTTTTTATGAAAATATCCACTAAATGAGGGAATAATATGTTTGAGGGTACCCCAGGTGAGTTCCAAATGTGTGTGGGTAGAATATATATCCCACGGGGGGGAAATTGAAAAAAGTTGAAAAAAATTTTTTTTTGGCTTAGTCATTTTTCCGGCGTTTATCAGACTTTCAGATAGGGCAAATGTCAGTGAGCATTCCGATTTCAGTTCCAGAGCGATTCGCCCAATGAGTCCTTGATATTTAGTCGTTTTCAGCCAATTTTCTTGATTTTTGAAAATTTCACTTTTTTGTAAAAATATCCACTAAATGAGGGAATAATATGTGTGAGGGTACCCCAGGAGAGTTCCAAATGTGTGTGGGTAGAATATATATCCCAAGGGGCTAAAATCGAAAAAAGTTGAAAAACATTTTTTTTTGGACTTAGTCATTATTCCGGCGTTTATCAGACTTTCAGATAGGGGAAATGTCAGTGAGCATTCTGATTTCAGTTACAGAGCGATTCGCCCAATGAGTCCTTGATATTTAGTCGTTTTCAGCCAATTTTCTGGATTTTTGAAAATTTCACTTTTTTGTGAAAATATCCACTAAATGAGGGAATAATATGTGTGAGGGTACCCCAGGAGAGTTCCAAATGTGTGTAGGTAGAATATATATCCCACGGGGGTAAAATTGAAAAAAGTTGAAAAACATTTTTTTTTGGACTTAGTCATTTTTCCGGCGTTTATCAGACTTTCAGATAGGGGAAATGTCAGTGAGCATTCTGATTTCAGTTACAGAGCGATTCGCCCAATGAGTCCTTGATATTTAGTCGTTTTCAGCCAATTTTCTGGATTTTTGAAAATTTCACTTTTTTGTAAAAATATCCACTAAATGAGGGAATAATATGTGTGAGGGTACCCCAGGAGAGTTCCAAATGTGTGTGGGTAGAATATATATCCCAAGGGGCTAAAATTGAAAAAAGTTGAAACATTTTTTATTTTGGACTTAGTCATTTTTCCGGCGTTTATCAGACTTTCAGATAGGGCAAATGTCAGTGAGCATTCTGATTTCAGTTCCAGAGTGATTCACCCAATGAGTCCTTGATATTTAGTCGTTTTCAGCCAATTTTCTGGATTTTTGAAAATTTCACTTTTTTGTGAAATTATCCACTAAATGAGGGAATAATATGTGTGAGGTTACCCCAGGAGAGTTCCAAATGTGTGTGGGTAGAATATATATCCCACGGGAGTAAAATTGAAAACAGTTTAAAAAAATTTTTTGGGGGACTTAGTCATTTTTCCGGCGTTTATCAGACTTTCAGATAGGGCAAATGTCAGTGAGCATTCCGATTTCAGTTCCAGAGCGATTTGCCCAATGAGTCCTTGATATTTAGTCGTTTTCAGCCAATATTTTGAATTTTTGAAAATTTCACTTTTTTGTGAAAATATCCACTAAATGAGGGAATAATATGTGTGAGGTTACCCCAGGAGAGTTCGAAATGTGTGTAGGTAGAATATATATTCCACGGGGGTAAAATTGAAAAAAGTTGAAAAAATTTTTTTTTTGGACTTAGTCATTTTTCCGGCGTTTATCAGACTTTCAGATAGGGGAAATGTCAGTGAGCGTTCCAATTTCAGTTCCAGAGCAATTCGCCCAATGAGTCCTTGATATTTAGTCGTTTTCAGCCAATTTTCTGGATTTTTGAAAATTTCACTATTTTATGAAAATATCCATTAAATGAGGGAATAATATGTTTGAGGGTACCCCAGGAGAGTTCCAAATGTGTGTGGGTAGATTATATATCCCACGGGGGTAAAATTGAAAAAAGTTGAAAAAAAATTTTTTTTGGACTTAGTCATTTTTCCGGCGTTTATCAGACTTTCAGATAGGGCAAATGTCAGTGAGCATTCCGATTTCAGTTCCAGAGTGATTCACCCAATGAGTCCTTGATATTTAGTCGTTTTCAGCCAATTTTCTGGATTTTTGAAAATTTCACTTTTTTGTGAAATTATCCACTAAATGAGGGAATAATATGTGTGAGGTTACCCCAGGAGAGTTCCAAATGTGTGTGGGTAGAATATATATCCCACGGGAGTAAAATTGAAAACAGTTTAAAAAAATTTTTTGGGGGACTTAGTCATTTTTCCGGCGTTTATCAGACTTTCAGATAGGGCAAATGTCAGTGAGCATTCCGATTTCAGTTCCAGAGCGATTCGCCCAATGAGTCCTTGATATTTAGTCGTTTTCAGCCAATTTTCTGGATTTTTGAAAATTTCACTTTTTTGTAAAAATATCCACTAAATGAGGGAATAATATGTGTGAGGGTACCCCAGGAGAGTTCCAAATGTGTGTGGGTAGAATATATATCCCAAGGGGCTAAAATTGAAAAAAGTTGAAAAATTTTTTATTTTGGACTTAGTCATTTTTCCGGCGTTTATCAGACTTTCAGATAGGGCAAATGTCAGTGAGCATTCCGATTTCAGTTCCAGAGCGATTTGCCCAATGAGTCCTTGATATTTAGTCGTTTTCAGCCAATATTTTGGATTTTTGAAAATTTCACTTTTTTGTGAAAATATCCACTAAATGAGGGAATAATATGTGTGAGGTTACCCCAGGAGAGTTCGAAATGTGTGTAGGTAGAATATATATTCCACGGGGGTAAAATTGAAAAAAGTTGAAAAAATTTTTTTTTTGGACTTAGTCATTTTTCCGGCGTTTATCAGACTTTCAGATAGGGGAAATGTCAGTGAGCATTCCAATTTCAGTTCCAGAGCAATTCGCCCAATGAGTCCTTGATATTTAGTCGTTTTCAGCCAATTTTCTGGATTTTTGAAAATTTCACTATTTTATGAAAATATCCATTAAATGAGGGAATAATATGTTTGAGGGTACCCCAGGAGAGTTCCAAATGTGTGTGGGTAGAATATATATCCCACGGGGGTAAAATTGAAAAAAGTTGAAAAAAAATTTTTTTTGGACTTAGTCATTTTTCCGGCGTTTATCAGACTTTCAGATAGGGCAAATGTCAGTGAGCATTCCGATTTCAGTTCCAGAGTGATTCACCCAATGAGTCCTTGATATTTAGTCGTTTTCAGCCAATTTTCTGGATTTTTGAAAATTTCACTTTTTTGTGAAATTATCCACTAAATGAGGGAATAATATGTGTGAGGTTACCCCAGGAGAGTTCCAAATGTGTGTGGGTAGAATATATATCCCACGGGAGTAAAATTGAAAACAGTTGAAAAAAATTTTTTGGGGGACTTAGTCATTTTTCCGGCGTTTATCAGACTTTCAGATAGGGCAAATGTCAGTGAGCATTCCGATTTCAGTTCCAGAGCGATTCGCCCAATGAGTCCTTGATATTTAGTCGTTTTCAGCCAATTTTCTGGATTTTTGAAAATTTCACTTTTTTGTAAAAATATCCACTAAATGAGGGAATAATATGTGTGAGGGTACCCCAGGAGAGTTCCAAATGTGTGTGGGTAGAATATATATCCCAAGGGGCTAAAATTGAAAAAAGTTGAAAAATTTTTTATTTTGGACTTAGTCATTTTTCCGGCGTTTATCAGACTTTCAGATAGGGGAAATGTCAGTGAGCGTTCCAATTTCAGTTCCAGAGCAATTCGCCCAATGAGTCCTTGATATTTAGTCGTTTTCAGCCAATTTTCTGGATTTTTGAAAATTTCACTATTTTATGAAAATATCCATTAAATGAGGGAATAATATGTTTGAGGGTACCCCAGGAGAGTTCCAAATGTGTGTGGGTAGAATATATATCCCACGGGGGTAAAATTGAAAAAAGTTGAAAAAAAATTTTTTTTGGACTTAGTCATTTTTCCGGCGTTTATCAGACTTTCAGATAGGGCAAATGTCAGTGAGCATTCCGATTTCAGTTCCAGAGCGATTTGCCCAATGAGTCCTTGATATTTAGTCGTTTTCAGCCAATATTTTGGATTTTTGAAAATTTCACTTTTTTGTGAAAATATCCACTAAATGAGGGAATAATATGTGTGAGGTTACCCCAGGAGAGTTCCAAATGTGTGTAGGTAGAATATATATTCCACGGGGGTAAAATTGAAAAAAGTTGAAAAAATTTTTTTTTTGGACTTAGTCATTTTTCCGGCGTTTATCAGACTTTCAGATAGGGGAAATGTCAGTGAGCATTCCAATTTCAGTTCCAGAGCAATTCGCCCAATGAGTCCTTGATATTTAGTCGTTTTCAGCCAATATTTTGGATTTTTGAAAATTTCACTTTTTTGTGAAAATATCCACTAAATGAGGGAATAATATGTGTGAGGTTACCCCAGGAGAGTTCCAAATGTGTGTGGGTAGAATATATATCCCACGGGAGTAAAATTGAAAACAGTTTAAAAAATTTTTTTGGGGGACTTAGTCATTTTTCCGGCGTTCATCAGACTTTCAGATAGGGCAAATGTCAGTGAGTATTCCGATTTCAGTTCCAGAGCGATTCGCCCAATGAGTCCTTGATATTTAGTCGTTTTCAACCAATTTTCTGGATTTTTGAAAATTTCACTTTTTTGTGAAAATATCCACTACATGAGGGAATAATATGTGTGAGGGTACCCCAGGAGAGTTCCAAATGTGTGTGGGTAGAATATATATCCCACGGGGGTAAAATTTAAAAAAGTTGAAAAAAAATTTTTTTGGGACTTAGTCATTTTTCCGGCGTTCATCAGATTTTCAGATAGGGCAAATGTCAGTGAGCATTCCGATTTCAGTTCCAGAGCGATTCGCCCAATGAGTCCTTGATATTTAGTCGTTTTCAACCAATTTTCTGGATTTTTGAAAATTTCACTTTTCTGTGAAATTATCCACTAAATGAGGGAATAATATGTGTGAGGGTACCCCAGGAGAGTTCCAAATGTGTGTGGGTAGAATATATATCCCACGGGGGTAAAATTGAAAAAAGTTGAAAAACATTCTTTTTTGGACTTAGTCATTTTTCCGGCGTTTATCAGACTTTCAGATAGGGGAAATGTCAGTAAGTGTTCCAATTTCAGTTCCAGAGCGACTCGCCCAATGAGTCCTTGATACTTAGTCGTTTTCAGCCAATATTTTGTATTTTTGAAAATTTCACTTTTTTGTGAAAATATCCACTAAATGAGGGAATAATATGTGTGTGGGTACCGCAGGAGAGTTCCAAATGTGTGTGGGTAGAATATATATCCCACGGGAGTAAAATTGAAAACAGTTTAAAAAAATTTTTTGGGGGACTTAGTCATTTTTCCGGCGTTTATCAGACTTTCAGATAGGGCAAATGTCAGTGAGCATTCTGATTTCAGTTCCAGAGCGATTCGCCCAATGAGTCCTTGATATTTAGTCGTTTTCAGCCAATATTTTGGATTTTTGAAAATTTCACTTTTTTGTGAAAATTTCCACTAAATGAGGGAATAATTTGCGTGAGGTTACCCCAGGAGAGTTCCAAATGTGTGTAGGTAGAATATATATCCCACGGGGGTAAAATAGAAAAAAGTTGAAAAAATTTTTTTTTTGGACTTAGTCATTTTTCCGGCGATTATCAGACTTTCAGATAGGGCAAATGTCAGTGAGCATTCTGATTTCAGTTCCAGAGTGATTCACCCAATGAGTCCTTGATATTTAGTCGTTTTCAGCCAATTTTCTGGATTTTTGAAAATTTCACTTTTTTGTGAAATTATCCACTAAATGAGGGAATAATATGTGTGAGGGTACCCCAGGAGAGTTCCAAATGTGTGTGGGTAGAATATATATCCCACGGGGGTAAAATTGAAAACAGTTGAAAAACATTCTTTTTTGGACTTAGTCATTTTTCCGGCGTTTATCAGACTTTCAGATAGGGGAAATGTCAGTGAGCATTCCGATTTCAGTTCCAGAGCGATTCGCCCAATGAGTCCTTGATATTTAGTCGTTTTCAGCCAATTTTCTGGATTTTTGAAAATTTCACTTTTTTGTAAAAATATCCACTAAATGAGGGAATAATATGTGTGAGGTTACCCCAGGAGAGTTCCAAATGTGTGTGGGTAGAATATATATCCCACGGGAGTAAAATTGAAAACAGTTTAAAAAAATTTTTTGGGGGACTTAGTCATTTTTCCGGCGTTTATCAGACTTTCAGATAGGGCAAATGTCAGTGAGCATTCCGATTTCAGTTCCAGAGCGATTCGCCCAATGAGTCCTTGATATTTAGTCGTTTTCAGCCAATTTTCTGGATTTTTGAAAATTTCACTTTTTTGTAAAAATATCCACTAAATGAGGGAATAATATGTGTGAGGGTACCCCAGGAGAGTTCCAAATGTGTGTGGGTAGAATATATTTCCCAAGGGGCTAAAATCGAAAAAAGTTGAAAAATTTTTTATTTTGGACTTAGTCATTTTTCCGGCGTTTATCAGACTTTCAGAAAGGGCAAATGTCAGTGAGCGTTCCAATTTCAGTTCCAGAGCGATTTGCCCAATGAGTCCTTGATATTTAGTCGTTTTCAGCCAATTTTCTGGATTTTTGAAAATTTCACTATTTTATGAAAATATCCATTAAATGAGGGAATAATATGTTTGAGGGTACCCCAGGAGAGTTCCAAATGTGTGTGGGTAGAATATATATCCCACGGGGGTAAAATTGAAAAAAGTTGAAAAAAAATTTTTTTTGGACTTAGTCATTTTTCCGGCGTTTATCAGACTTTCAGATAGGTCAAATGTCAGTGAGCATTCCGATTTCAGTTCCAGAGTGATTCACCCAATGAGTCCTTTATATTTAGTCGTTTTCAGCCAATTTTCTGGATTTTTGAAAATTTCACTTTTTTGTGAAATTATCCACTAAATGAGGGAATAATATGTGTGAGGTTACCCCAGGAGAGTACCAAATGTGTGTGGGTAGAATATATATCCCACGGGAGTAAAATTGAAAACAGTTTAAAAAAATTTTTTGGGGGACTTAGTCATTTTTCCGGCGTTTATCAGACTTTCAGATAGGGCAAATGTCAGTGAGCATGCTGATTTCAGTTCCAGAGCGATTCTCCCAATGAGTCCTTGATATTTAGTCGTTTTCAACCAATTTTCTGGATTTTTGAAAATTTCACTTTTCTGTGAAATTATCCACTAAATGAGGGAATAATATGTGTGAGGGTACCCCAGGAGAGTTCCAAATGTGTGTGGGTAGAATATATATCCCACGGGGGTAAAATTGAAAAAAGTTGAAAAACATTCTTTTTTGGACTTAGTCATTTTTTCGGCGTTTATCAGACTTTCAGATCGGGGAAATGTCAGTAAGTGTTCCAATTTCAGTTCCAGAGCGACTCGCCCAATGAGTCCTTGATACTTAGTCGTTTTCAGCCAATATTTTGGATTTTTGAAAATTTCACTTTTTTGTGAAAATATCCACTAAATGAGGGAATAATATGTGTGTGGGTACCGCAGGAGAGTTCCAAATGTGTGTGGGTAGAATATATATCCCACGGGAGTAAAATTGAAAACAGTTTAAAAAAATTTTTTGGGGGACTTAGTCATTTTTCCGGCGTTTATCAGACTTTCAGATAGGGGAAATGTCAGTGAGCATTCCGATTTCAGTTCCAGAGCAATTCGCCCAATGAGTCCTTGATATTTAGTCGTTTTCAGCCAATATTATGGATTTTTGAAAATTTATCTTTTTTGTGAAAATATCCACTAAATGAGGGAATAATATGTGTGAGGTTACCCCAGGAGAGTTCCAAATGTGTGTAGGTAGAATATATATCCCACGGGGGTAAAATAGAAAAAAGTTGAAAAAAATTTTTTTTTGGACTTAGTCATTTTTCCGGCGATTATCAGACTTTCAGATAGGGCAAATGTCAGTGAGCATTCTGATTTCAGTTCCAGAGTGATTCACCCAATGAGTCCTTGATATTTAGTCGTTTTCAGCCAATTTTCTGGATTTTTGAAAATTTCACTTTTTTGTGAAATTATCCACTAAATGAGGGAATAATATGTGTGAGGGTACCCCAGGAGAGTTCCAAATGTGTGTGGGTAGAATATATATCCCACGGGGGTAAAATTGAAAACAGTTGAAAAACATTCTTTTTTGGACTTAGTCATTTTTCCGGCGTTTATCAGACTTTCAGATAGGGGAAATGTCAGTAAGTGTTCCGATTTCAGTTCCAGAGCGTTTCGCCCAATGAGTCCTTGATACTTAGTCGTTTTCAGCCAATATTTTGGATTTTTGAAATTTTCACTTTTTTGTGAAAATATCCACTAAATGAGGGAATAATATGTGTGTGGGTACCCCAGGAGAGTTCCAAATGTGTGTGGGTAGAATATATTTCCCACGGGAGTAAAATTGAAAACAGTTTAAAAAAATTTTTTGGGGGACTTAGTCATTTTTCCGGCGTTTATCAGACTTTCAGATAGGGGAAATGTCAGTGAGCGTTCCGATTTCAGTTCCAGAGCAATTCGCCCAATGAGTCCTTGATATTTAGTCGTTTTCAGCCAATATTCTGGATTTTTGAAAATTTATCTTTTTTATGAAAATATCCATTAAATGAGGGAATAATATGTTTGAGGGTACCCCAGGAGAGTTCCAAATGTGTGTGGGTAGAATATATATCCCACGGGGGTAAAATTGAAAAAAGATGAAAAAATTTTTTTTTTGGACTTAGTCATTTTTCCGGCGTTTATCAGACTTTCAGATAGGGGAAATGTCAGTGAGCGTTCCGATTTCAGTTCCAGAGCGATTCGCCCAATGAGTCCTTGATATTTAGTCGTTTTCAGCCAATATTTTGGATTTTTGAAAATTTCACTTTTTTGTGAAAATATCCACTAAATGAGGGAATAATATGTGTGAGGTTACCCCAGGAGAGTTTCAAATGTGTGTAGGTAGAATATATATCCCACGGGGGTAAAATTGAAAAAAGTTGAAAAAATTTTTTTTTGGGACTTAGTCATTTTTCCGGCGTTTATCAGACTTTCAGATAGGGCAAATGTCAGTGAGCGTTCCGATTTCAGTTCCAGAGCGATTCGCCCAATGAGTCCTTGATATTTCGTTGTTTTCAGCCAATTTTCTGGAGTTTTGAAAATTTTCCTTTTTTGTGAAAATATCCACTAAATGAGGGAATAATATGTTTGAGGGTACCCCAGGAGAGTTCCAAATGTGTGTGGGTAGAATATATATCCCACTCGGGTGAAATTGAAAAAAGTTTTAAAAAAATTTTTTTTGGACTTAGTCATTTTTCCGGCGTTTATCATACTTTCAGATAGGGCAAATGTCAGTGAGCATTCCGATTTCAGTTCCAGAGCGATTCGCCCAATGAGTCCTTGATATTTAGTCGTTTTCAGCCAATTTTCTGGATTTTTGAAAATTTTCCTTTTTTGTGAAAATATCCACTAAATGAGGGAATAATATGTGTGAGGGTACCACAGGAGAGTTCCAAATGTGTGTGGGTAGAATATATATCCCACGGGGGTAAAATTGAAAAAAGTTGAAAAAAAATTTTTTTTGGACTTAGTCATTTTTCCGGCGTTTATCAGACTTTCCGATAGGGGAAATGTCAGTGAGCGTTCTGATTTCAGTTACAGAGCGATTCGCCCAATGAGTCCTTGATATTTAGTCATTTTCAGCCAATTTTCTGGATTTTTGAAAATTTCACTTTTTTGTGAAAATATCCACTAAATGAGGGAATAATATGTTTGAGGGTACCCCAGGAGAGTTCCAAATGTGTGTGGGTAGAATATACATCCCACGGGACTAAAATTGAAAAAAGTTGAAAAAAAATTTTTTTTGGACTTAGTCATTTTTCCGGCGTTTATCAGACTTTCAGATAGGGGAAATGTCAGTGAGAGTTCCATTTTCAGTTCCAGAGCGATTCGCCCAATGAGTCCTTGATATTTAATCGTTTTCAGTCAAATTTCTGGATTTTTGAAAATTTCACTTTTTTGTGAAAATATCCACTAAATGAGGGAATAATATATGTGAGGGTACCCCAGGAGAGTTCCAAATGTGTGTGGGTAGAATATATATCCCACGGGGCTAAAATTGAAAAAAGTTGAAAAAAATTTTTTTTTGGACTTAGTCATTTTTCCGGCGTTTATCAGACTTTCAGATAGGGGAAATGTCAGTGAGTGTTCTGATTTCAGTTCCAGAGCGATTCGCCCAATGAGTCCTTGATATTTAGTCATTTTCAGCCAATTTTCTGGATTTTTGAAAATTTCACTTTTTTGTGAAAATATCCACTAAATGAGGGAATAATATGTTTGAGGGTACCCCAGGAGAGTTCCAAATGTGTGTGGGTAGAATATACATCCCACGGGACTAAAATTGAAAAAAGTTGAAAAAAAATTTTTTTTGGACTTAGTCATTTTTCCGGCGTTGATCAGACTTTCAGATAGGGCAAATGTCAGTGAGCATTCTGATTTCAGTTCCAGAGTGATTCACCCAATGAGTCCTTGATATTTAGTCGTTTTCAGCCAATTTTCTGGATTTTTGAAAATTTCACTTTTTTGTGAAATTATCCACTAAATGAGGGAATAATATGTGTGAGGGTACCCCAGGAGAGTTCCAAATGTGTGTGGGTAGAATATATTTCCCACGGGAGTAAAATTGAAAACAGTTTAAAAAAATTTTTTGGGGGACTTAGTCATTTTTCCGGCGTTTATCAGACTTTCAGATAGGGGAAATATCAGTGAGCGTTCCGATTTCAGTTCCAGAGCAATTCGCCCAATGAGTCCTTGATATTTAGTCGTTTTCAGCCAATATTCTGGATTTTTGAAAATTTATCTTTTTTATGAAAATATCCATTAAATGAGGGAATAATATGTTTGAGGGTACCCCAGGAGAGTTCCAAATGTGTGTGGGTAGAATATATATCCCACGGGGGTAAAATTGAAAAAAGATGAAAAAATTTTTTTTTTGGACTTAGTCATTTTTCCGGCGTTTATCAGACTTTCAGATAGGGGAAATGTCAGTGAGCGTTCCGATTTCAGTTCCAGAGCGATTCGCCCAATGAGTCCTTGATATTTAGTCGTTTTCAGCCAATATTTTGGATTTTTGAAAATTTCACTTTTTTGTGAAAATATCCACTAAATGAGGGAATAATATGTGTGAGGTTACCCCAGGAGAGTTTCAAATGTGTGTAGGTAGAATATATATCCCACTCGGGTGAAATTGAAAAAAGTTTTAAAAAAATTTTTTTTGGACTTAGTCATTTTTCCGGCGTTTATCATACTTTCAGATAGGGCAAATGTCAGTGAGCATTCCGATTTCAGTTCCAGAGCGATTCGCCCAATGAGTCCTTGATATTTAGTCGTTTTCAGCCAATTTTCTGGATTTTTGAAAATTTTCCTTTTTTGTGAAAATATCCACTAAATGAGGGAATAATATGTGTGAGGGTACCACAGGAGAGTTCCAAATGTGTGTGGGTAGAATATATATCCCACGGGGGTAAAATTGAAAAAAGTTGAAAAAAAATTTTTTTTGGACTTAGTCATTTTTCCGGCGTTTATCAGACTTTCCGATAGGGGAAATGTCAGTGAGCGTTCTGATTTCAGTTACAGAGCGATTCGCCCAATGAGTCCTTGATATTTAGTCATTTTCAGCCAATTTTCTGGATTTTTGAAAATTTCACTTTTTTGTGAAAATATCCACTAAATGAGGGAATAATATGTTTGAGGGTACCCCAGGAGAGTTCCAAATGTGTGTGGGTAGAATATACATCCCACGGGACTAAAATTGAAAAAAGTTGAAAAAAAATTTTTTTTGGACTTAGTCATTTTTCCGGCGTTTATCAGACTTTCAGATAGGGGAAATGTCAGTGAGAGTTCCATTTTCAGTTCCAGAGCGATTCGCCCAATGAGTCCTTGATATTTAATCGTTTTCTGCCAAATTTCTGGATTTTTGAAAATTTCACTTTTTTGTGAAAATATCCACTAAATGAGGGAATAATATATGTGAGGGTACCCCAGGAGAGTTCCAAATGTGTGTGGGTAGAATATATATCCCACGGGGCTAAAATTGAAAAAAGTTGAAAAAAATTTTTTTTTGGACTTAGTCATTTTTCCGGCGTTTATCAGACTTTCAGATAGGGGAAATGTCAGTGAGTGTTCTGATTTCAGTTCCAGAGCGATTCGCCCAATGAGTCCTTGATATTTAGTCGTTTTCAGCCAATTTTCTGGATTTTTGAAAATTTCACTTTTTTGTGAAAATATCCACTAAATGAGGGAATAATATGTGTGAGGGTACCCCAGGAGAGTTCCAAATGTGTGTAGGTAGAATGTATATCCCACGGGGGTAAAATTGAAAAAAGTTGAAAAAAATTTTTTTTTGGACTTAGTCATTTTTCCGGCGTTTATCAGACTTTCCGATAGAGGAAATGTCAGTGAGCGTTCTGATTTCAGTTACAGAGCGATTCGCCCGATGAGTCCTTGATATTTAGTCATTTTCAGCCAATTTTCTGGATTTTTGAAAATTTCACTTTTTTGTGAAAATATCCACTAAATGAGGGAATAATATGTTTGAGGGTACCCCAGGAGAGTTCCAAATGTGTGTGGGTAGAATATACATCCCACGGGACTAAAATTGAAAAAAGTTGAAAAAAAATTTTTTTTGGACTTAGTCATTTTTCCGGCGTTGATCAGACTTTCAGATAGGGGAAATGTCAGTGAGAGTTCCATTTTCAGTTCCAGAGCGATTCGCCCAATGAGTCCTTGATATTTAATCGTTTTCAGCCAATTTTCTGGATTTTTGAAAATTTCACTTTTTTGTGAAAATATCCACTAAATGAGGGAATAATATATGTGAGGGTACCCCAGGAGAGTTCCAAATGTGTGTGGGTAGAATATATATCCCACGGGGCTAAAATTGAAAAAAGTTGAAAAAAATTTTTTTTTGGACTTAGTCATTTTTCCGGCGTTTATCAGACTTTCAGATAGGGGAAATGTCAGTGAGAGTTCCATTTTCAGTTCCAGAGCGATTCGCCCAATGAGTCCTTGATATTTAATCGTTTTCAGCCAATTTTCTGGATTTTTGAAAATTTCACTTTTTTGTGAAAATATCCACTAAATGAGGGAATAATATATGTGAGGGTACCCCAGGAGAGTTCCAAATGTGTGTGGGTAGAATATATGTCCCACGGGGGTAAATTTGAAAAAAGTTGAAAAAAAATTTTTTTGGACTTAGTCATTTTTCCGGCGTTTATCAGACTTTCAGATAGGGGAAATGTCAGTGAGTGTTCTGATTTCAGTTCCAGAGCGATTCGCCCAATGAGTCCTTGATATTTAGTCGTTTTCAGCCAATTTTCTGGATTTTTGAAAATTTCACTTTTTTGTGAAAATATCCACTAAATGAGGGAATAATATGTGTGAGGGTACCCCAGGAGAGTTCCAAATGTGTGTAGGTAGAATATATATCCCACGGGGGTAAAATTGAAAAAAGTTGAAAAAAATTTTTTTTTGGACTTAGTCATTTTTCCGGCGTTTATCAGAATTTCAGATAGGTGAAATGTCAGTGAGCATTCCGATTTCGGTTCCAGAGCAATTCAACAAATGAGTCCTTGATATTTAGTCGTTTTCAGCCAATTTTCTGGATTTTTGAAAATTTCACTTTTTTGTGAAAATATCCACTAAATGAGGGAATAATATGTGTGAGGGTACCCCAGGAGAGTTCCAAATGTGTATGGGTAGAATATATATCCCACGGGGCTAAAATTGAAAACAGTTGAAAAAATTTTTTTTTGAACTTAGGTATTTTTCCGGCGTTTATCAGACTTTCAGATAGGGGAAATGTCAGTGAGCGTTTCAATTTCGGTTCCAGAGCAATTCAACCAATGAGTCCTTGATATTTAGTCGTTTTCAGCCAATTTTCTGGATTTTTGAAAATTTCACTTTTTTGTGAAAATGTCCACTAAATGAGGGAATAATATGTGTGAGGGTACCACAGGAGAGTTCCAAATGTGTGTGGGTAGAATATATATCCCACGGGGGTAAAATTGAAAAAAGTTGAAAAAATTTTTTTTTTGGACTTAGGTATTTTTCCGGCGTTTATCAGACTTTCCGATAGGGTAAATGTCAGTGAGCGTTCTGATTTCAGTTACAGAGCGATCTGCCCAATGAGTCCTTGATATTTAGTCATTTTCAGCCAATATTTTGGATTTTTGAAAACTTCACTTTTTTGTGAAAATATCCACTAAATGAGGGAATAATATGTGTGAGGGTACCCCAGGAGAGTTCCAAATGTGTGTGGGTAGAATATATATCCCACGGAGCTAAAATTGAAAACAGTTGAAAAAAATTTTTTTTTGAACTTAGGTATTTTTCCGGCGTTTATCAGACTTTCAGATAGGGGAAATGTCAGTGAGCATTCCGAAATCGGTTCCAGAGCAATTCACCCAATGAGTCCTTGATATTTAGTCGTTTTCAGCCAATTTTCTGGATTTTTGAAAATTTCACTTTTTTATGAAAATATCCACTAAATGAGGGAATAATATGTTTGAGGGTACCCCAGGAGAGTTCCAAATGTGTGTGGGTAGAATATATATCCCACGGGGGTAAAATTGAAAAAAGTTGAAAAATTTTTTTTTTTGGACTTAGTCATTTTTCCGGCGTTTATCAGACTTTCAGATAGGGGAAATGTCAGTGAGCGTTCTGATTTCAGTTACAGAGCGATTCGCCCAATGAGTCCTTGATATTTAGTCGTTTTCAGACAATTTTCTGGATTTTTGAAAATTTCACTTTTTTGTGTAAATATCCACTAAATGATGGAATAATATGTGTGAGGGTACCCCAGGAGAGTTCCAAATGTGTGTGGGTAGAATATATATCCCACGGGGGTAAAATTGAAAAAAGTTGAAAATTTTTTTTGGACTTAGTCATTTTTCCGGCGTTTATCAGACTTTCAGATAGGGGAAATGTCACGAAGCATACCAATTTCAGTTCCAGAGCGATTCACCCAATGAGTCCTTGATATTTAGTCGTTTTCAGCCAATTTTCTGGCTTTTTGAAAGTTTCACTTTTTTGTGAAAATATCCACTAAATGAGGGAATAATATGTGTGAGGGTACCCCAGGAGAGTTCCAAATGTGTGTGGGTAGAATATATATCCCACGGGGGTAAAATTGAAAAAAGTTGAAAATTTTTTTTGGACTTAGTCATTTTTCTGGCGTTTAACAGACTTTCAGATAGGGGAAATGTCAGTGAGCATACCAATTTCAGTTCCAGAGCGATTTGCCCAATGAGTCCTTGATGTTTAGTCATTTTCAGCCAATTTTCTGGATTTTTGAAAGTTTCACTTTTTTGTGAAAATATCCACTAAATGAGGGAATAATATGTGTGAGGGTACCACAGGAGAGTTCCAAATGTGTGTGGGTAGAATATATATCCCACGGGGGTAAAATTGAAAAAAGTTTAAAAAAAAATTTTTTTGGACTTAGTCATTTTTCCGGCGTTTATCAGACTTTCAGATAGGGGAAATGTCAGTGAGCGTTCTGATTTCAGTTCCAGAGCGATTCGCCCAATGAGTCCTTGATATTTAGTCGTTTTCAGCCAATTTTCTGGCTTTTTGAAAGTTTCACTTTTTTGTGAAAATATCCACTAAATGAGGGAATAATACGTGTGAGGGTACCCCAGGAGAGTTCCAAATGTGTGTGGGTAGAATATATATCCCACGGGGGTAAAATTGAAAAAAGTTGAAAAATTTTTTTGGACTTAGTCATTTTTCCGGCGTTTATCAGACTTTCAGATAGGGGAAATGTCAGTGAGGGTTCGGATTTCAGTTCCAGAGCGATTCGCCCAATGTGTCCTTGATATTTAGTCATTTTCAGCCAATATTTTGGATTTTTGAAAATTTCACTTTTTTGTGAAAATATCCACTAAATGAGGGAATAATATGTGTGAGGGTACCCCAGGAGAGTTCCAAATGTGTGTGGGTAGTATATATATCCCAAGGGGGTAAAATTGAAAAAAGTTGAAAATTTTTTTTGTACTTAGTCATTTTTCCGGCGTTTAACAGACTTTCAGATAGGGGAAATGTCAGTGAGCATACCAATTTCAGTTCCAGAGCGATTTGCCCAATGAGTCCTTGATATTTACTCGTTTTCAGCCAATTTTCTGGATTTTTGAAAGCTTCACTTTTTTGTGAAAATATCCACTAAATGAGGGAATAATATGTGTGAGGGTACCCCAGGAGAGTTCCAAATGTGTGTGGGTAGAATATATATCCCACAGGGGTAAAATTGAAAAAAGTTGAAAAATTTTTTTTTTTGGACTTAGTCATTTTTCCGGCGTTTATCAGACTTTCAGATAGGGGAAATGTCAGTGAGCATACCAATTTCAGTTCCAGAGCGATTTGCCCAATGAGTCCTTGATATTTAGTCGTTTTCAGCCAATTTTCTGGATTTTTGAAAGTTTCACTTTTTTGTGAAAATATCCACTAAATGAGGGAATAATATGTGTGAGGGTACCCCAGGAGAGTTCCAAATGTGTGTGGGTAGAATATATATCCCACGGGGGTAAAATTGAAAAAAGTTGAAAAAATTTTTTTTTTGGACTTAGTCATTTTTCCGGCGTTTATCAGACTTTCAGATAGGGGAAATGTCAGTGAGCGATCTGATTTCAGTTACAGAGCGATTCTCCCAATGAGTCCTTGATATTTAGTCGTTTTCAGCCAATTTTCTGGATTTTTGAAAGTTTCAGTTTTTTGTGAAAATATCCACTAAATGAGGGAATAAAATGTGTGAGGGTACCCCAGGAGAGTTCCAAATGTGTGTGGGTAGAATATATATCCCACGGGGGTAAAATTGAAAAAAGTTGAAAATTTTTTTTGGACTTAGTCATTTTTCCGGCGTTTAACAGACTTTCAGATAGGGGAAATGTCAGTGAGCGTTCCGATTTCAGTTCCAGAGCGATTTGCCCAATGAGTCCTTGATATTTAGTCGTTTTCAGCCAATAATTTGGATTTTTGAAAATTTCACTTTTTTGTGAAAATATCTACTAAATGAGGGAATAATATGTGTGAGGGTACCACAGGAGAGTTCCAAATGTGTGTGGGTAGAATATATATCCCACGGGGGTAAAATTGAAAAAAGTTGAAATTTTTTTTTTTTTGGACTTAGTCATTTTTCCGGCGTTTATCAGACTTTCAGATAGGGAAAATGTCAGTGAGGGTTCGGATTTCAGTTCCAGGGCGATTCGCCCAATGTGTCCTTGATATTTAGTCATTTTCAGCCAATATTTTGGATTTTTGAAAATTTCACTTTTTTGTGAAAATATCCACTAAATGAGGGAATAATATGTGTGAGGGTACCCCAGGAGAGTTCCAAATGTGTGTGGGTAGAATATATATCCCACGGGGGTAAAATTGAAAAAAGTTGAAAATTTTTTTTGGACTTAGTCATTTTTCCGGCGTTTATCAGACTTTCAGATAGGGGAAATGTCAGTGAGGGTTCGGATTTCAGTTCCAGAGCGATTCGCCCAATGTGTCCTTGATATTTAGTCATTTTCAGCCAATATTTTGGATTTTTGAAAATTTCACTTTTTTGTGAAAATATCCACTAAATGAGGGAATAATATCTGTGAGGGAACCCCAGGAGAGTTCCAAATGTGTGTGGGTAGAATATATATCCCACAGGGGTAAAATTGAAAAAAGTTGAAAATTTTTTTTTTTTGGACTTAGTCATTTTTCCGGCGTTTATCAGACTTTCAGATAGGGGAAATGTCAGTGAGCGTTCTGATTTCAGTTCCAGAGCGATTCGCCCAATGAGTCCTTGATATTTAGTCATTTTCAGCCAATTTTCTGGATTTTTGAAAGTTTCACTTTTTTGTGAAAATATCCACTAAATGAGGGAATAATATGTGTGAGGGTACCCCAGGAGAGTTCCAAATGTGTGTGGGTAGAATATATATCCCACGGGGGTAAAATTGAAAAAAGTTGAAAATTTTTTTTGGACTTAGTCATTTTTCCGGCGTTTATCAGACTTTCAGATAGGGGAAATGTCACGGAGCATACCAATTTCAGTTCCAGAGCGATTCACCTAATGAGTCCTTGATATTTAGTCGTTTTCAGCCAATTTTCTGGATTTTTGAAAATTTCACTTTTTTGTGAAAATATCCACTAAATGAGGGAATAATATGTGTGAGGGTACCACAGGAGAGTTCCAAATGTGTGTGGGTAGAATATATATCCCACGGGGGTAAAATTGAAAAAAGTTGAAAAATTTTTTTGGACTTAGTCATTTTTCCGGCGTTTATCAGACTTTCAGATAGGGGAAATGTCACAGAGCATACCAATTTCAGTTCCAGAGCGATTCACCCAATGAGTCCTTGATATTTAGTCGTTTTCAGCCAATTTTCTGGATTTTTGAAAATTTCACTTTTTTGTGAAAATATCCACTAAATGAGGGAATAATATATGTGAGGGTACCCCAGGAGAGTTCCAAATGTGTGTGGGTAGAATATATATCCCACGGGGCTAAAATTGAAAAAAGTTGAAAAAAATTTTTTTTTGGACTTAGTCATTTTTCCGGCGTTTATCAGACTTTCAGATAGGGGAAATGTCAGTGAGAGTTCCATTTTCAGTTCCAGAGCGATTCGCCCAATGAGTCCTTGATATTTAATCGTTTTCAGCCAATTTTCTGGATTTTTGAAAATTTCACTTTTTTGTGAAAATATCCACTAAATGAGGGAATAATATATGTGAGGGTACCCCAGGAGAGTTCCAAATGTGTGTGGGTAGAATATATGTCCCACGGGGGTAAATTTGAAAAAAGTTGAAAAAAAATTTTTTTGGACTTAGTCATTTTTCCGGCGTTTATCAGACTTTCAGATAGGGGAAATGTCAGTGAGTGTTCTGATTTCAGTTCCAGAGCGATTCGCCCAATGAGTCCTTGATATTTAGTCGTTTTCAGCCAATTTTCTGGATTTTTGAAAATTTCACTTTTTTGTGAAAATATCCACTAAATGAGGGAATAATATGTGTGAGGGTACCCCAGGAGAGTTCCAAATGTGTGTAGGTAGAATATATATCCCACGGGGGTAAAATTGAAAAAAGTTGAAAAAAATTTTTTTTTGGACTTAGTCATTTTTCCGGCGTTTATCAGAATTTCAGATAGGTGAAATGTCAGTGAGCATTCCGATTTCGGTTCCAGAGCAATTCAACAAATGAGTCCTTGATATTTAGTCGTTTTCAGCCAATTTTCTGGATTTTTGAAAATTTCACTTTTTTGTGAAAATATCCACTAAATGAGGGAATAATATGTGTGAGGGTACCCCAGGAGAGTTCCAAATGTGTATGGGTAGAATATATATCCCACGGGGCTAAAATTGAAAACAGTTGAAAAAATTTTTTTTTGAACTTAGGTATTTTTCCGGCGTTTATCAGACTTTCAGATAGGGGAAATGTCAGTGAGCGTTTCAATTTCGGTTCCAGAGCAATTCAACCAATGAGTCCTTGATATTTAGTCGTTTTCAGCCAATTTTCTGGATTTTTGAAAATTTCACTTTTTTGTGAAAATGTCCACTAAATGAGGGAATAATATGTGTGAGGGTACCACAGGAGAGTTCCAAATGTGTGTGGGTAGAATATATATCCCACGGGGGTAAAATTGAAAAAAGTTGAAAAAATTTTTTTTTTGGACTTCGTCATTTTTCCGGCGTTTATCAGACTTTCAGATAGGGGAAATGTCAGTGAGCATTCCGATTTCGGTTCCAGAGCAATTCACCCAATGAGTCCTTGATATTTAGTCGTTTTCAGCCAATTTTCTGGATTTTTGAAAATTTCACTTTTTTATGAAAATATCCACTAAATGAGGGAATAATATGTTTGAGGGTACCCCAGGAGAGTTCCAAATGTGTGTGGGTAGAATATATATCCCAATCGGGAAAAATTGAAAAAAGTTTTAAAAAAAATTTTTTTGGACTTACTCATTTTTCCGGCGTTTATCAGACTTTCAGGTAGGTCAAATGTCAGTGAGCATTCCGATTTCAGTTCCAGAGCGATTCGCCCAATGAGTCCTTGATATTTAGTCGTTTTCAGCCAATTTTCTGGATTTTTGAAAATTTCACTTTTTTGTGAAAATATCCACTAAATGAGGGAATAATATGTGTGAGGGTACCCCAGGAGAGTTCCAAATGTGTGTAGGTAGAATATATATCCCACGGGGGAAAAATTGAAAAAAGTTGAAAAAAATTTTTTTTTGGACTTAGTCATTTTTCCGGCGTTTATCAGAATTTCAGATAGGTGAAATGTCAGTGAGCATTCCGATTTCGGTTCCAGAGCAATTCAACAAATGAGTCCTTGATATTTAGTCGTTTTCAGCCAATTTTCTGGATTTTTGAAAATTTCACTTTTTTGTGAAAATATCCACTAAATGAGGGAATAATATGTGTGAGGGTACCCCAGGAGAGTTCCAAATGTGTATGGGTAGAATATATATCCCACGGGGCTAAAATTGAAAACAGTTGAAAAAATTTTTTTTTGAACTTAGGTATTTTTCCGGCGTTTATCAGACTTTCCGATAGGGTAAATGTCAGTGAGCGTTCTGATTTCAGTTACAGAGCGATCTGCCCAATGAGTCCTTGATATTTAGTCATTTTCAGCCAATATTTTGGATTTTTGAAAACTTCACTTTTTTGTGAAAATATCCACTAAATGAGGGAATAATATGTGTGAGGGTACCCCAGGAGAGTTCCAAATGTGTGTGGGTAGAATATATATCCCACGGAGCTAAAATTGAAAACAGTTGAAAAAAATTTTTTTTTGAACTTAGGTATTTTTCCGGCGTTTATCAGACTTTCAGATAGGGGAAATGTCAGTGAGCATTCCGAAATCGGTTCCAGAGCAATTCACCCAATGAGTCCTTGATATTTAGTCGTTTTCAGCCAATTTTCTGGATTTTTGAAAATTTCACTTTTTTATGAAAATATCCACTAAATGAGGGAATAATATGTTTGAGGGTACCCCAGGAGAGTTCCAAATGTGTGTGGGTAGAATATATATCCCACGGGGGTAAAATTGAAAAAAGTTGAAAAATTTTTTTTTTTGGACTTAGTCATTTTTCCGGCGTTTATCAGACTTTCAGATAGGGGAAATGTCACGAAGCATACCAATTTCAGTTCCAGAGCGATTCACCCAATGAGTCCTTGATATTTAGTCGTTTTCAGCCAATTTTCTGGCTTTTTGAAAGTTTCACTTTTTTGTGAAAATATCCACTAAATGAGGGAATAATATGTGTGAGGGTACCCCAGGAGAGTTCCAAATGTGTGTGGGTAGAATATATATCCCACGGGGGTAAAATTGAAAAAAGTTGAAAATTTTTTTTGGACTTAGTCATTTTTCTGGCGTTTAACAGACTTTCAGATAGGGGAAATGTCAGTGAGCATACCAATTTCAGTTCCAGAGCGATTTGCCCAATGAGTCCTTGATGTTTAGTCATTTTCAGCCAATTTTCTGGATTTTTGAAAGTTTCACTTTTTTGTGAAAATATCCACTAAATGAGGGAATAATATGTGTGAGGGTACCACAGGAGAGTTCCAAATGTGTGTGGGTAGAATATATATCCCACGGGGGTAAAATTGAAAAAAGTTTAAAAAAAAATTTTTTTGGACTTAGTCATTTTTCCGGCGTTTATCAGACTTTCAGATAGGGGAAATGTCAGTGAGCGTTCTGATTTCAGTTCCAGAGCGATTCGCCCAATGAGTCCTTGATATTTAGTCGTTTTCAGCCAATTTTCTGGCTTTTTGAAAGTTTCACTTTTTTGTGAAAATATCCACTAAATGAGGGAATAATACGTGTGAGGGTACCCCAGGAGAGTTCCAAATGTGTGTGGGTAGAATATATATCCCACGGGGGTAAAATTGAAAAAAGTTGAAAAATTTTTTTGGACTTAGTCATTTTTCCGGCGTTTATCAGACTTTCAGATAGGGGAAATGTCAGTGAGGGTTCGGATTTCAGTTCCAGAGCGATTCGCCCAATGTGTCCTTGATATTTAGTCATTTTCAGCCAATATTTTGGATTTTTGAAAATTTCACTTTTTTGTGAAAATATCCACTAAATGAGGGAATAATATGTGTGAGGGTACCCCAGGAGAGTTCCAAATGTGTGTGGGTAGTATATATATCCCAAGGGGGTAAAATTGAAAAAAGTTGAAAATTTTTTTTGTACTTAGTCATTTTTCCGGCGTTTAACAGACTTTCAGATAGGGGAAATGTCAGTGAGCATACCAATTTCAGTTCCAGAGCGATTTGCCCAATGAGTCCTTGATATTTACTCGTTTTCAGCCAATTTTCTGGATTTTTGAAAGCTTCACTTTTTTGTGAAAATATCCACTAAATGAGGGAATAATATGTGTGAGGGTACCCCAGGAGAGTTCCAAATGTGTGTGGGTAGAATATATATCCCACAGGGGTAAAATTGAAAAAAGTTGAAAAATTTTTTTTTTTGGACTTAGTCATTTTTCCGGCGTTTATCAGACTTTCAGATAGGGGAAATGTCAGTGAGCGATCTGATTTCAGTTACAGAGCGATTCTCCCAATGAGTCCTTGATATTTAGTCGTTTTCAGCCAATTTTCTGGATTTTTGAAAGTTTCAGTTTTTTGTGAAAATATCCACTAAATGAGGGAATAAAATGTGTGAGGGTACCCCAGGAGAGTTCCAAATGTGTGTGGGTAGAATATATATCCCACGGGGGTAAAATTGAAAAAAGTTGAAAATTTTTTTTGGACTTAGTCATTTTTCCGGCGTTTAACAGACTTTCAGATAGGGGAAATGTCAGTGAGCGTTCCGATTTCAGTTCCAGAGCGATTTGCCCAATGAGTCCTTGATATTTAGTCGTTTTCAGCCAATAATTTGGATTTTTGAAAATTTCACTTTTTTGTGAAAATATCTACTAAATGAGGGAATAATATGTGTGAGGGTACCACAGGAGAGTTCCAAATGTGTGTGGGTAGAATATATATCCCACGGGGGTAAAATTGAAAAAAGTTGAAATTTTTTTTTTTTTGGACTTAGTCATTTTTCCGGCGTTTATCAGACTTTCAGATAGGGAAAATGTCAGTGAGGGTTCGGATTTCAGTTCCAGGGCGATTCGCCCAATGTGTCCTTGATATTTAGTCATTTTCAGCCAATATTTTGGATTTTTGAAAATTTCACTTTTTTGTGAAAATATCCACTAAATGAGGGAATAATATGTGTGAGGGTACCCCAGGAGAGTTCCAAATGTGTGTGGGTAGAATATATATCCCACGGGGGTAAAATTGAAAAAAGTTGAAAATTTTTTTTGGACTTAGTCATTTTTCCGGCGTTTATCAGACTTTCAGATAGGGGAAATGTCAGTGAGGGTTCGGATTTCAGTTCCAGAGCGATTCGCCCAATGTGTCCTTGATATTTAGTCATTTTCAGCCAATATTTTGGATTTTTGAAAATTTCACTTTTTTGTGAAAATATCCACTAAATGAGGGAATAATATCTGTGAGGGAACCCCAGGAGAGTTCCAAATGTGTGTGGGTAGAATATATATCCCACAGGGGTAAAATTGAAAAAAGTTGAAAATTTTTTTTTTTTGGACTTAGTCATTTTTCCGGCGTTTATCAGACTTTCAGATAGGGGAAATGTCAGTGAGCGTTCTGATTTCAGTTCCAGAGCGATTCGCCCAATGAGTCCTTGATATTTAGTCATTTTCAGCCAATTTTCTGGATTTTTGAAAGTTTCACTTTTTTGTGAAAATATCCACTAAATGAGGGAATAATATGTGTGAGGGTACCCCAGGAGAGTTCCAAATGTGTGTGGGTAGAATATATATCCCACGGGGGTAAAATTGAAAAAAGTTGAAAATTTTTTTTGGACTTAGTCATTTTTCCGGCGTTTATCAGACTTTCAGATAGGGGAAATGTCACGGAGCATACCAATTTCAGTTCCAGAGCGATTCACCTAATGAGTCCTTGATATTTAGTCGTTTTCAGCCAATTTTCTGGATTTTTGAAAATTTCACTTTTTTGTGAAAATATCCACTAAATGAGGGAATAATATGTGTGAGGGTACCACAGGAGAGTTCCAAATGTGTGTGGGTAGAATATATATCCCACGGGGGTAAAATTGAAAAAAGTTGAAAAATTTTTTTGGACTTAGTCATTTTTCCGGCGTTTATCAGACTTTCAGATAGGGGAAATGTCACAGAGCATACCAATTTCAGTTCCAGAGCGATTCACCCAATGAGTCCTTGATATTTAGTCGTTTTCAGCCAATTTTCTGGATTTTTGAAAATTTCACTTTTTTGTGAAAATATCCACTAAATGAGGGAATAATATGTGTGAGGGTACCCCAGGAGAGTTCCAAATGTGTGTGGGTAGTATATATATCCCAAGGGGGTAAAATTGAAAAAAGTTGAAAATTTTTTTTGGACTTAGTCATTTTTCCGGCGTTTAACAGACTTTCAGATAGGGGAAATGTCAGTGAGGGTTCGGATTTCAGTTCCAGAGCGATTCGTCCAATGTGTCCTTGATATTTAGTCATTTTCAGCCAATAATTTGGATTTTTGAAAATTTCACTTTTTTGTGAAAATATCTACTAAATGAGGGAATAATATGTGTGAGGGTACCCCAGGAGAGTTCCAAATGTGTGTGGGTAGAATATATATCCCACGGGGGTAAAATTGAAAAAAGTTGAAAATTTTTTTTGGACTTAGTCATTTTTCCGGCGTTTATCAGACTTTCAGATAGGGGAAATGTCAGTGAGCGTTCTGATTTCAGTTCCAGAGCGATTCGCCCAATGAGTCCTTGATATTTAGTCGTTTTCAGCCAATTTTCTGGATTTTTGAAACTTTCACTTTTTTGTGAAAATATCCACTAAATGAGGGAATAATATGTGTGAGGGTACCCCAGGAGAGTTCCAAATGTGTGTGGGTAGAATATATATCCCACGGGGGTAAAATTTAAAAAAGTTGAAATTTTTTTTTTTTTTGGACGTAGTCATTTTTCCGGCGTTTATCAGACTTTCAGATAGGGGAAATGTCAGTGAGCGTTCCGATTTCAGTTCCAGAGCAATTCGCCCAATGAGTCCTTGATATTTAGTCGTTTTCAGCCAATTTTCTGGCTTTTTGAAAGTTTCACTTTTTTGTGAAAATATCCACTAAATGAGGGAATAATATGTGTGAGGGTACCCCAGGAGAGTTCCAAATGTGTGTGGGTAGAATATATATCCCACCAGGGTAAAATTGAAAAAAGTTGAAAAAAATTTTTTTTTGGACTCAGTCATTTTTCCGGCGTTTATCAGACTTTCAGATAGGGGAAATGTCAGTGAGCGTTCCGATTTCAGTTCCAGAGCAATTCGCCCAATGAGTCCTTGGTATTTAGTCGTTTTCAGCCAATTTTCTGAATTTTTGAAAATTTCACTTTTTTATAAAAATATCCACTAAATGAGGGAATAATATGTTTGAGGGTACCCCAGGAGAGTTCCAAATGTGTGTGGGTAGAATATATATCCCACGGGGGTAAAATTGAAGAAAGTTATAAAAAAAATTTTTTTGGACTTAGTCATTTTTCCGGCGTTTATCAGACTTTCAGATCGGGCAAATGTCAGTCAGCATTCCGATTTCAGTTCCAGAGCGATTCGCCCAATGAGTCCTTGATATTTAGTTGTTTTCAGCCAATTTTCTGGATTTTTGAAAGTTTCACTTTTTTGTGAAAATATCCATTAAATGAGGGAATAATATGTGTGAGGGTACCCCAGGAGAGTTCCAAATGTGTGTGGGTAGAATATATATCCCACGGGGGTAAATTGAAAAAAGTTGAAAAAAATTTTTTTTTGGACTTAGTCATTTTTCCGGCGTTTATCAGACTTTCAGATAGGGGAAATGTCAGTGAGGGTTCGGATTTCAGTTCCAGAGCGATTCGCCCAATGTGTCCTTGATATTTAGTCATTTTCAGCCAATATTTTGGATTTTTGAAAATTTCACTTATTTGTGAAAATATCCACTAAATGAGGGAAAAATATGTGTGAGGGTACCACAGGAGAGTTCCAAATGTGTGTGGGTAGAATATATATCCCACGGGGGTAAAATTGAAAAAAGTTGAAAATTTTTTTTTTTGGACTTAGTCATTTTTCCGGCGTTTATCAGGCTTTCAGAGAGGGGAAATGTCACAGAGCATACCAATTTCAGTTCCAGAGCGATTCACCCAATGAGTCCTTGATATTTAGACGTTTTCAGCCAATTTTCTGGATTTTTGAAAATTTCACTTTTTTGTGAAAATATCCACTAAATGAGGGAATAATATGTGTGAGGGTACCCCAGGAGAGTTCCAAATGTGTGTGGGTAGAATATATATCCCACCAGGGAAAAATTGAAAAAAGTTGAAAAAAAATTTTTTTTGGACTCAGTCATTTTTCCGGCGTTTGTCAGACTTTCAGATAGGGGAAATGTCAGTGAGCATACCAATTTCAGTTCCAGAGCGATTCGCCCAATAAGTCCTTGATTAAGTCGTTTTCAGCCAATTTTCTGGATTTTTGAAAATTTCACTTTTTTGTGAAAATATCCACTAAATGAGGGAATAATATGTGTGAGGGGACCCCAGGAGAGTTCCAAATGTGTGTGGGTAGAATATATATCCCACGGGGGTAAATTGAAAAAAGTTTTTAAAAATTTTTTTTTGGACTTAGTCATTTTTCCGGCGTTTATCAGACTTTCAGATAGGGGAAATGTCAGTGAGCGTTCTGATTTCAGTTCCAGAGCGATTCGCCCAATGAGTCCTTGATATTTAGTCGTTTTCAGCCAATTTTCTGGATTTTTGAAACTTTCACTTTTTTGTGAAAATATCCACTAAATGAGGGAATAATATGTGTGAGGGTACCCCAGGAGAGTTCCAAATGTGTGTGGGTAGAATATATATCCCACCAGGGTAAAATTGAAAAAAGTTGAAAAAAATTTTTTTTTGGACTCAGTCATTTTTCCGGCGTTTATCAGACTTTCAGATAGGGGAAATGTCAGTGAGCATACCAATTTCAGTTCCAGAGCGATTCGCCCAATGAGTCCTTGATATTTAGTCGTTTTCAGCCAATTTTCTGGATTTTTGAAACTTTCACTTTTTTGTGAAAATATCCACTAAATGAGGGAATAATATGTGTGAGGGTACCCCAGGAGAGTTCCAAATGTGTGTGGGTAGAATATATATCCCACGGGGGTAAATTGAAAAAAGTTGAAAAAAATTTTTTTTTGGACTTAGTCATTTTTCCTGCGTTTATCAGACTTTCAGATAGGGGAAATGTCAGTGAGGGTTCGGATTTCAGTTCCAGAGCGATTCGCCCAATGTGTCCTTGATATTTAGTCATTTTCAGCCAATATTTTGGATTTTTGAAAATTTCACTTTTTTGTGAAAATATCCACTAAATGAGGGAAAAATATGTGTGAGGGTACCACAGGAGAGTTCCAAATGTGTGTGGGTAGAATATATATCCCACGGGGGTAAAATTGAAAAAAGTTTAAAAAAAAATTTTTTTGGACTTAGTCATTTTTCCGGCGTTTATCAGACTTTCAGATAGGGGAAATGTCAGTGAGCGTTCTGATTTCAGTTCCAGAGCGATTCGCCCAATGAGTCCTTGATATTTAGTCGTTTTCAGCCAATTTTCTGGATTTTTGAAAGTTTCACTTTTTTGTGAAAATATCCACTAAATGAGGGAATAATATGTGTGAGGGTACCCCAGGAGAATTCCAAATGTGTGTGGGTAGAATATATATCCCACTTGGGTAAAATTGAAAAAAGTTGAAAATTTTTTTTGGACTTCGTCATTTTTCCGGCGTTTATCAGACTTTCAGATCGGGCAAATGTCAGTCAGCATTCCGATTTCAGTTCCAGAGCGATTCGCCCAATGAGTCCTTGATATTTAGTCGTTTTCAGCCAATTTTCTGGATTTTTGAAAGTTGAACTTTTTTGTGAAAATATCCACTAAATGAGGGGATAATATGTGTGAGGGTACCCCAGGAGAGTTCCAAATGTGTGTGGGTAGAATATATATCCCACCAGGGTAAAATTGAAAAAAGTTGAAAATTTTTTTTGGACTTAGTCATTTTTCCGGCGTTTAACATACTTTCAGATAGGGGAAATGTCAGTGAGCATACCAATTTCAGTTCCAGAGCGATTTGCCCAATGAGTCCTTGATATTTAGTCGTTTTCAGCCAATTTTCTGGATTTTTGAAAGTTTCACTTTTTTGTGAAAATATCCACTAAATGAGGGAATAATATGTGTGAGGGTACCCCAGGAGAGTTCCAAATGTGTTTGGGTAGAATATATATCCCACGGGGGTAAATTGAAAAAAGTTGAAAAAAATTTTTTTTTGGACTTAGTCATTTTTCCGGCGTTTATCAGACTTTCAGATAGGGGAAATGTCAGTGAGGGTTCGGATTTCAGTTCCAGAGCGATTCGCCCAATGTGTCCTTGATATTTAGTCATTTTCAGCCAATATTTTGGATTTTTGAAAATTTCACTTTTTTGTGAAAATATCCACTAAATGAGGGAATAATATGTTTGAGGGTACCCCAGGAGAGTTCCAAATGTGTGTGGGTAGAATATATATCCCACGGGGGTAAAATTTAAAAAAGTTGAAATTTTTTTTTTTTTTGGACGTAGTCATTTTTCCGGCGTTTATCAGACTTTCAGATAGGGAAAATGTCAGTGAGCGTTCCGATTTCAGTTCCAAAGCAATTCGCCCAATGAGTCCTTGATATTTAGTCGTTTTCAGCCAATTTTCTGAATTTTTGAAAATTTCACTTTTTTATAAAAATATCCACTAAATGAGGGAATAATATGTTTGAGGGTACCCCAGGAGAGTTCCAAATGTGTGTGGGTAGAATATATATCCCACGGGGGTAAAATTGAAGAAAGTTATAAAAAAAATTTTTTTGGACTTAGTCATTTTTCCGGCGTTTATCAGACTTTCAGATAGGGGAAATGTCAGTGAGTGTTCCGATTTCAATTCCAGAGCAATTCGCCCAATGAGTCCTTGATATTTAGTCGTTTTCAGCCAATTTTCTGGATTTTTGAAAATTTCACTTTTTTGTGAAAATATCCACTAAATGAGGGAATAATATGTGTGAGGGTACCCCAGGAGAATTCCAAATGTGTGTATTTAGAATATATATCCCACGGGGGTAAAATTGAAAAAAGTTGAAAAAATATTTTTTTTGGACTTAGTCATTTTTCCGGCGTTTATCAGACTTTCAGATAGGGGAAATGTCAGTGAGCATTCCCATTTCAGTTCCAGAGCGATTCGCCCAATGAGTCCTTGATATTTCGTCGTTTTCAGCCAATATTTTGGATTTTTGAAAATTTCACTTTTTTGTGAAAATATCCACTAAATGAGGGAAAAATATGTGTGAGGGTACCACAGGAGAGTTCCAAATGTGTGTGGGTAGAATATATATTCCACGGGGGTAAAATTGAAAAAAGTTGAAAAAAATTTTTTTTTGGACCTAGTCATTTTTCCGGCGTTTATCAGACTTTCAGATAGGGGAAATGTCAGTGAGCATTCTGATTTCAGTTCCAGAGCGATTCGCCCAATGAGTCCTTGATATTTAGTCGTTTTCAGCCAATATTTTGGATTTTTGAAAATTTCACTTTTTTGTGAAAATATCCACTAAATGAGGGAAAAATATGTGTGAGGGTACCACAGGAGAGTTCCAAATGTGTGTGGGTAGAATATATATTCCACGGGGGTAAAATTGAAAAAAGTTGGAAAAAATTTTTTTTTGGACTTAGTAATTTTTCCGGCGTTTATCAGACTTTCAGATAGGGGAAATGTCAGTGAGCATACCAATTTCAGTTCCAGAGCGATTCGCCCAATGAGTCCTTGATATTTAGTCGTTTTCAGCCAATTTTCTGGATTTTTGAAAATTTCACTTTTTTGTGAAAATATCCACTAAATGAGGGAATAATATGTGTGAGGGTACCCCAGGAGAGTTCCAAATGTGTGTAGGTAGAATATATATCTAACTGGGGTAAAATTGAAAAAAGTTGAAAAAAATTTTTTTTTTCACTTAGTCATTTTTCCGGCGTTTATCAGACTTTCAGATAGGGGAAATGTCAGTGAGGGTTCCGATTTCAGTTCCAGAGAGATTCGCCCAATGAGTCCTTGATATTTAGTCGTTTTCAGCCAATTTTCTGGATTTTTGAAAGTTTTACTTTTTTGTGAAAATATCCACTAAATGAGAGAATAATATGTGTGAGGGTACCCCAGGAAAGTTCCAAATGTGTGTGGGTAGAATATATATCCCACGGGGGTAAAATTGAAAAAAGTTGAAAAATTTTTTTTTTTGGGCTTAGTCATTTTTCCGGCGTTTATCAGACTTTCAGATAGGGGAAATGTCAGTGAGCGTTCCGATTTCAGTTCCAGAGCGATTCGCCCAATGAGTCCTTGATATTTAGTCGTTTTCAGCCAATTTTCTGGATTTTTGAAAATTTCACTTTTTTGTGAAAATATCCACTAAATGAGGGAATAATATGTGTGAGGGTACCCCAGGAGAGTTCCAAATGTGTGTGGGTAAAATATATATCCCACGGGGGTAAAATTGAAAAAAGTTTAAAAAAAATTTTTTTTGGGCTTAGTCATTTTTCCGGCGTTTATCAGACTTTCAGATAGGGAAAATGTCAGTGAGCATTCCGATTTCACTTCCAGAGCGATTCGCCCAATGAGTCCTTGATATTTAGTAGTTTTCAGACAATTTCCTGGATTTTTGAAAATTTCACTTTTTTATGAAAATATCCACTAAATGAGGGAATAATATGTTTGAGGGTACCCCAGGAGAGTTCCAAATGTGTGTAGGTAGAATACATATCCCAAGGGGGGAAAATAGAAAAAAGTTGAAAAAAAAATTTTTTTTTCAACTTAGGTATTTTTCCGACGTTTATCAGACTTTCAGATAGGGGAAATGTCAGTGAGCATTCCGATTTCAGTTCCAGAGCGATTCGCCCAATGAGTCCTTGATATTTAGTCGTTTTCAGCCAATTTTCTGGATTTTTGAAAATTTTCCTTTTTTGTGAAAATATCCACTAAATGAGGGAATAATATGTGTGAGGGTACCACAGGAGAGTTCCAAATGTGTGTGGGTAGAATATATATCCCACGGGGGTAAAATTGAAAAAAGTTTAAAAAAAATTTTTTTTGGACTTAGTCATTTTTCCGGCGTTTATCATACTTTCACATAGGGCAAATGTCAGTGAGAGTTCCATTTTCAGTTCCAGAGCGATTCGCCCAATCAGTCCTTGATATTTAATCGTTTTCAGCCAATTTTCTGGATTTTTGAAAAATTCACTTTTTTGTGAAAATATCCACTAAATGAGGGAATAATATATGTGAGGGTACCCCAGGAGAGTTCCAAATGTGTGTGGGTAGAATATATATCCCACAGGGGTAAAATTGAAAAAAGTTGAAAACATTTTTTTTTTGGACTTAGTCATTTTTTCGGCGTTTATCAGACTTTCAGATAGGGAAAATGTCAGTGAGCATTCCGATTTCAGTTCCAGAGCGATTCGCCCATTGAGTCCTTGATATTTAGTCGTTTTCAGCCAATATTTTGGATTTTTGAAAATTGCACTTTTTTGTGAAAATATCCACTAAATGAGGAAATAATATGTGTGAGGGTACCCCAGGAGAGTTCCAAATGTGTGTGGGTAGAATATATATCCCACGGGGCTAAAATTGAAAAAAAATTTTTTTTGGACTTAGGCATCTTTCCGGCATTTATCAGACTTTCAGATAGGGGAAATGTCAGTGAGTGTTCTGATTTCAGTTCCAGAGCGATTCGCCCTATGAGTCCTTGATATTTAGTCGTTTTCAGCCAATTTTCTGGATTTTTGAAAATTTCACTTTTTTGTGAAAATATCCACTAAATGAGGGATTAATGTGTGTGAGGGTACCAAAGGAGAGTTCCAAATGTGTGTGGGTAGAATATATATCCCACGGGGGTAAAATTGAAAAAAGTTTAAAAAAAAATTTTTTTGGACTTAGTCATTTTTCCGGCGTTTATCAGACTTTCAGATAGGGGAAATGTCAGAGAGCATTCCGATTTCAGTTCCAGAGCCATTGGCCCAATGAGTCCTTGATATTTAGTCGTTTTCAGCCATTTTTCTGTATTTTTTAAAATTTCACTTTTTTGTGAAAATATCCACTAAATGAGGGAATAATATGTGTGAGGTTACCCCAGGAGAGTTCCAAATGTGTGTAGGTAGAATATATATCCCACGGGGGTAAAATTGAAAAAAGTTGAAAAAAAATTTTTTTTGGACTTAGTCATTTTTCCAGCGTTTATCAGACTTTCAGATAGGGGAAATGTCAGTGAGCGTTCCGATTTCCGTTCCAGAGCAATTCGCCCAATGAGTCCTTGATATTTAGTCGTTTTCAGCCAATTTTCAGGATTTTTGAAAATTTCACTTTTTTGTGAAAATATCCACTAAATGAGGGAATAATATGTGTGAGGGTACCCTAGGAGAGTTCCAAATGTGTGTGGGTAGAATATATATTCCACGGGGGTAAAATTTAAAAAAGTTGAAAAAATTTTTTTTTTGAACTTAGGTATTTTTCCGACGTTTATCAGACTTTCAGATAGGGCAAATGTCAGTGAGCATTCCGATTTCGGTTCCAGAGCAATTCAACCAATGAGTCCTTGATATTTAGTCGTTTTCAGCCAATTTTCTGGATTTTTGAAAATTTCACTTTTTTATGAAAATATCCACTAAATGAGGGAATAATATGTTTGAGGGTACCCCAGGAGAGTTCCAAATGTGTGTAGGTAGAATACATATCCCACCGGGGGAAAATAGAAAAAAGTTGAAAAAAATTTTTTTTTGGACTTAGTCATTTTTCCGGCGTTTATCAGACTTTCAGATAAGGGAAATGTCAGTGAGCGTTCCGATTTCAGTTCCAGAGCGATTCGCCCGATGAGTCCTTGATATTTAGTCGTTTTCAGCCATTTTTCTGGATTTTTGAAAATTTCACTTTTTTTGTGAAAAAATACACTAAATGAGGGAATAATATGTGTGAGGGTACCCCAGGAGAGTTTCAAATGTGTGTGGGTAGAATATATATCCCACGGGGCTGAAATTGAAAAAAGTTTAAAAAATTTTTTTTTGGGACTTAGTCATTTTTCTGGCGTTTATCAGACTTTCAGAGAGGGGAAATGTCAGTGAGCATTCCGATTTCAGTTCCAGAGCGATTCGCCCAACGAGTACTTGATTGCTTTCAGCTAATTTTCTGGATTTTTGAAAATTTCACTTTTTTGTGAAAATATCCACTAAATGAGGGAATAATATGTGTGAGGGTACCCCAGGAGAGTTTCAAATGTGTGTGGGTAGAATATATATCCCACGGGGCTGAAATTGAAAAAAGTTTAAAAAATTTTTTTTTTGGACTTAGTCATTTTTCCGGCGTTTATCAGACTTTCAGATAGGGCAAATGTCAGTGAGCATTCCGATTTCAGTTCCAGAGCGATTCGCCCAATGAGTCCTTGATATTTAGTCGTTTTCAGCCAATATTTTGGATTTCTGAAAATTTCACTTTTTTGCGAAAATATCCACTAAATGAGGGAATAATATGTGTGAGGGTACCCCAGAAGAGTTCCAAATGTGTGTAGGTAGAATATATATCCCACGGGGGTAAAATTTAAAAAAGTTGAAAAACATTTTTTTTTGGACTTAGTCATTTTTTCGGCGTTTATCAGACTTTCAGATAGGGCAAATGTCAGTGAGGATTCCAATTTCAGTTCCAGAGCGATTCGCCCAATCTGTCCTTGATATTTAGTCATTTTCAGCCAATATTTAGGATTTTTGAAAATTTCATTTTTTTGTGAAAATATCCACTAAATGAGGGAATAATATGTGTGAGGTTACCCCAGGAGAGTTCCAAATATGTGTAGGTAGAATATATATCCCACGGGGGTAAAATTGAAAAAAGTTGAAAAAAATGTTTTTTTGGACTTAGTCATTTTTCTGGCGTTTATCTGACTTTCAGATAGGGGAAATGTCAGTGAGGGTTCCGATTTCAGTTCCAGAGCGATTCGCTTTATGAGTCCTTGATATTTAGTCGTTTTCAGCCAAATTTCTGGATTTTTGAAAATTTCCCCTTTTTTGTGAAAATATCCACTAAATGAGGGAATAATATGTGTGAGGGTACCCCAGGAGAGTTCCAAATGTGTGTGGGTAGAATATATATCCCACGGGGCTAAAATTGAAAAGAGTTTAAAAAAATTTTTTTTTGGACTTAGTCATTTTTCCGGCGTTTATCAGACTTTCAGAGAGGGGAAATGTCAGTGAGCATTCCGATTTCAGTTCCAGAGCGATTCGCCCAATGAGTCCTTGATATTTAGTCGTTTTCAGCCAATATTTTGGATTTCTGAAAATTTCACTTTTTTGCCAAAATATCCACTAAATGAGGGAATAATATGTGTGAGGGTACCCCAGAAGAGTTCCAAATGTGTGTAGGTAGAATATATATCCCACGGGGGTAAAATTTAAAAAAGTTGAAAAACATTTTTTTTTGGACTTAGTCATTTTTTCGGCGTTTATCAGACTTTCAGACAGGGCAAATGTCAGTGAGCATTCCGATTTCAGTTCCAGAGCGATTCGCACAATGTGTCCTTGATATTTAGTCGTTTTCAGCCAATATTTTGGATTTTTGAAAATTTCACTTTTTTGTGAAAATATCCACTAAATGAAGGAATAATATGTGTGAGGGTACCCCAGGAGAGTTCCAAATGTGTGTGGGTAGAATGTATATCCCACGGGGCTAAAATTGAAAAGAGTTTAAAAAAATTTTTTTTTGGACTTAGTCATTTTTCCGGCGTTTATCAGACTTTCAGATAGGGGAAATGTCAGTGAGGGTTCCGATTTCAGTTCCAGAGCGATACGCCCAATGTGTCCTTGATATTTAGTCGTTTTCAGGAAATATTTTGGATTTTTGAAAATTTCACTTTTTTGTGAAAATATCCACTAAATGAGGGAATAATATGTGTGAGGGTACCCCAGGAGAGTTCCAAATGTGGGTAGGAAGAATACATATCCCACGGGGGTAAAATAGAAAAAAGTTGAAAAAAATTTTTTTTTTGGACTTAGTCATTTTTTCGGCGTTTATCAGACTTTCAGATAGGGGAAATGTCAGTGAGCATTCTGATTTCAGTTGCAGAGCGATTCGCCCAATGAGTCCTTGATATTTAGCCAATTTTCTGGATTTTTGAAAATGTCACTTTTTTGTGAAAATATCCACTAAATGAGGGAATAATATGTGTGAGGGTACCCCAGGAGAGTTCCAAATGTGTGTGGGTAGAATATATATCCCACGGGGCTAAAATTGAAAAAAGTTAAAAAAAAATTTTTTTGGACTTAGTCATTTTTCCGCGTTCATCAGATTTTGAGATAGGGGAAATGTCAGTGAGCATTCCGATTTCAGTTCCAGAGCGATTCGCCCAATGAGTCCTTGATATTTAGTCGTTTTCAGCCAATTTTCTGGATTTTTGAAAATTTCACTTTTTTGTGAAAATATCCACTTAATGAGGGAAAAATATGTGTGAGGTTACCCCAGGAGAGTTCCAAATGTGTGTAGGTAGAATATATATCCCACGGGGTAAAATTGAAAAAAGTTGAAAAAAATTTTTTTTTGGACTTAGGCATTTTTCCGCCGTTTATCAGACTTTCAGATAGGAGAAATGTCAGTGAGGGTTCCGATTTCAGTTCCAGAGCGATTCGCCCAATCTGTCCTTGATATTTAGTCATTTTCAGCCAATATTTTGGATTTTTGAAAATTTCACTTTTTTGTGAAAATATCCACTAAATGAGGGAATAATATGTGTGAGGTTACCCCAGGAGAGTTCCAAATATGTGTAGGTAGAATATATATCCCACGGGGGTAAAATTGAAAAAAGTTGAAAAAAATGTTTTTTTGGACTTAGTCATTTTTCCGGCGTTTATCAGACTTTCAGATAAGAGAAATGTCAGTGAGTGTTCTGATTTCAGTTCCAGAGCGATTCGCTTTATGAGTCCTTGATATTTAGTCGTTTTCAGCCAAATTTCTGGATTTTTGAAAATTTCCCCTTTTTTGTGAAAATATCCACTAAATGAGGGAATAATGTGTGTGAGGGTACCCCAGGAGAGTTCCAAATGTGTGTGGGTAGAATATATATCCCACGGGGCTAAAATTGAAAAGAGTTGAAAAAAATGTTTTTTTGGACTTAGTCATTTTTCCGGCGTTTATCAGACTTTCAGATAGGGGAAATGTCAGTGAGGGTTCCGATTTCAGTTCCAGAGCGATACGCCCAATGTGTCCTTGATATTTAGTCGTTTTCAGCCAATATTTTGGATTTTTGAAAATTTCACTTTTTTGTGAAAATATCCACTAAATGAGGGAATAATATGTGTGAGGGTACCCCAGGAGAGTTCCAAATGTGTGTAGGAAGAATACATATCCCACGGGGGTAAAATAGAAAAAAGTTGAAAAAAATTTTTTTTTTGGACTTAGTCATTTTTTCGGCGTTTATCAGACTTTCAGATAGGGGAAATGTCAGTGAGCATTCTGATTTCAGTTCTAGAGCGATTCGCCCAATGAGTCCTTGATATTTAGTCGTTTTCAGCCAATATTTTGGATTTTTGAAAATTTCACTTTTTTGTGAAAATATCCACTAAATGAGGGAATAATATGTGTGAAGGTACCCCAGGAGAGTTCAAAATGTGTGTGGGTAGAATATATATCCCACGGGGGTAAAATTGAAAAAAGTTTAAAAAAATTTTTTTTTGGACTTAGTAATTTTTCCGGTGTTTATCAGACTTTCAGATAGGGGAAATGTCAGTCAGCGTTCCGATTTCAGTTCCAGAGCGATTCGCCCAATGAGTCCTTGATATTTAGTCGTTTCCAGCCAATTTTCTGGATTTTTGAAAATTTCACTTTTTTGTGAAAATATCCACTAAATGAGGGAATAATATGTGTGAGGGTACCACAGGAGAGTTCCAAATGTGTGTGGGTAGAATATATATCCCACGGGGGTAAAATTGAAAAAAGTTAAAAAAAATTTTTTTTTGGACTTAGTCATTTTTCTGCGGTATATCAGACTTTCAGATAGGGTAAATGTCAGTGAGCATCTGATTTCAGTTCCAGAGCGATTCGCCCAATGAGTCCTTGATATTTAGTCGTTTTCAGCCAATATTTTCGATTTTTGAAAATTTCACTTTTTTGTGAAAATATCCACTAAATGAGGGAATAATATGTGTGAGGGTACCCCAGGAGAGTTCCAAATGTGTGTGGGTAGAATATATATCCCACGGGGGTAAAATTGAAAAAAGTTGAAAAAAATTTTTTTTTTGACTTAGTAATTTTTCCGGCGTTTATCAGACTTTCAGATAGGGGAAATGTCAGTGCGCGTTCCGATTTCAGTTCCAGAGTGATTCGCCCAATGAGTCCTTGATATTTAGTCGTTTTCAGTCAATATTTTGGATTTTTGAAAATTTCACTTTTTTGTGAAAATATCCACTAAATGAGGGAATAATATGTGTGAGGGTACCCCAGGAGAGTTTCAAATGTGTGTGGGTAGAATATATATCCCACGGGGCTAAAATTGAAAAGAGTTTAAAAAAATTTTTTTTTGGACTTAGTCATTTTTCCGGCGTTTATCAGACTTTCAGATAGGGGAAATGTCAGTGAGGGTTCCGATTTCAGTTCCAGAGCGATACGCCCAATGTGTCCTTGATATTTAGTCGTTTTCAGGAAATATTTTGGATTTTTGAAAATTTCACTTTTTTGTGAAAATATCCACTAAATGAGGGAATAATATGTGTGAGGGTACCCCAGGAGAGTTCCAAATGTGGGTAGGAAGAATACATATCCCACGGGGGTAAAATAGAAAAAAGTTGAAAAAAATTTTTTTTTTGGACTTAGTCATTTTTTCGGCGTTTATCAGACTTTCAGATAGGGGAAATGTCAGTGAGCATTCTGATTTCAGTTGCAGAGCGATTCGCCCAATGAGTCCTTGATATTTAGCCAATTTTCTGGATTTTTGAAAATTTCACTTTTTTGTGAAAATATCCACTAAATGAGGGAAAAATATGTGTGAGGGTACCCCAGGAGAGTTCCAAATGTGTGTGGGTAGAATATATATCCCACGGGGGTAAAATTGAAAAAAGTTGAAAAAAATGTTTTTTTGGACTTAGGCATTTTTCCGCCGTTTATCAGACTTTCAGATAGGAGAAATGTCAGTGAGGGTTCCGATTTCAGTTCCAGAGCGATTCGCCCAATCTGTCCTTGATATTTAGTCATTTTCAGCCAATATTTTGGATTTTTGAAAATTTCACTTTTTTGTGAAAATATCCACTAAATGAGGGAATAATATGTGTGAGGGTACCCCAGGAGAGTTTCAAATGTGTGTGGGTAGAATATATATCCCACGGGGGTAAAATTGAAAAAAGTTGAAAAAAATTTTTTTTTGGACTTAGTAAATTTTCCGGCTTTAATCAGACTTTCAGATAGGGGAAATGTCAGTGAGCATCTGATTTCATTTCCAGAGCGATTCGCCCAATGAGTCCTTGATATTTAGTCGTTTTCAGCCAATATTTTGGATTTTTGAAAATTTCACTTTTTTGTGAAAATATCCACTAAATGAGGGAATAATATGTGTGAGGGTACCCCAGGAGAGTTCCAAATGTGTGTGGGTAGAATATATATCCCACGGGGGTAAAATTGAAAAAAGTTGAAAAAATTTTTTTTCTGGACTTAGTCATTTTTACGGCGTTTATCAGACTTTCAGATAGGGGAAATGTCAGTGAGCGTTCCGATTTCAGTTCCAGAATGATTCGCCAAATGAGTCTTTGATATTTAGTCGTTTTCAGCCAATATTTTGGATTTTTGAAAATTTCACTTTTTTGTGAAAATATCCACTAAATGAGGAAATAATATGTGTGAGGGTACCCCCGGAGAGTTCCAAATGTGTGTGGGTAGAATATATATCCCACGGGGACAAAATTGAAAAAAGTTGAAAAAAATTTTTTTCTGGACTTAGTCATCTTTACGGCGTTTATCAGACTTTCAGATAGGGGAAATGTCAGTGAGCGTTCCGATTTCAGTTCCAGAGCGATTCGCCCAATGAGTCCTTGATATTTAGTAGTTTTCAGCCAATATTTTGGATTTTTGAAAATTTCACTTTTTTGTGAAAATATCCACTAAATGAGGGAATAATATGTGTGAGGGTACCCCAGGAGAGTTCCAAATGTGTGTGGGTAGAATATATATCCCACGGGGGTAAAATTGAAAAAAGTTGAAAAAAATATTTTTTTGGACTTAGTCATTTTTCCACCGTTTATCAGACTTTCAGATAGGGGAAATGTCAGTGAGCATTCCGATTTCAGTTCCAGAGCGATGCCCCAATGAGTCCTTGATATTTAGTCGTTTTCAGCCAATATTATGGATTTTAGAAAATTTCACTTTTTTTGTGAAAATATCCACTAAATGAGGGAATAATATGTGTGAGGGTACCACAGGAGAGTTCCAAATGTGTGTGGGTAGAATATGTATCCCACGGGGGTAAAATTGAAAAAAGTTGAAAAATTTTTTTTTCTGGACTTAGTCATCTTTCCGGCGTTTATCAGACTTTCAGATAGGGGAAATGTCAGTGAGCGTTCCGATTTCAGTTCCAGAGTGATTCGCCCAAAGAGTCCTTGATATTTAGTCGTTTTCAGTCAATATTTTGGAATTTTGAAAATTTCACTTTTTTGTGAAAATATCCACTAAATGAGGGAATAATTAATATGTGTGAGGGTGCCACAGGAGAGTTCCAAATGTGTGTGGGTAGAATATATATCCCACGGGGGTAAAATTGAAAAAAGTTTAAAAATTTTTTTTTCGGGACTTAGTAATTTTTCCACCGTTTATCAGACTTTCAGATAGGGGGAATGTCAGTGAGCATTCCGATTTCAGTTCCAGAGCGATACGCCCAATGTGTCCTTGATATTTAGTCGTTTTCAGCCAATATTTAGGATTTTTGAAAATTTCACTTTTTTGTGAAAATATCCACTAAATGAGGGAATAATATATGTGAGGTTACCCCAAGAGAGATCCATATGTGTGTGGGTAGAATATATATCCCACGGGGGTAAAATTTAAAAAAGTTGAAAAAAAATTTTTTTTGGACTTAGTCATTTTTCCGGCGTTCATCAGATTTTCAGATAGGGGAAATGTCAGTGAGCGTTCCGATTTCAGTTCCAGAGCGATTCGCTCAATGAGTCCTTGATATTTAGTCGTTTTCAGCCAATATTTTGGATTTTTGAAAATTTCACTTTTTTGTGAAAATATCCACTAAATGAGGGAAAAATATGTGTGAGGGTACCCCAGGAGAGTTCCAAATGTGTGTGGGTAGAATATATATCCCACGGGGGTAAAATTTAAAAAAGTTGAAAAAATTTTTTTTTTGGACTTAGTCATTTTTTCGGCGTTTATCAGACTTTCAGATAGGGCAAATGTCAGTGAGCATTCCGATTTCAGTTCCAGAGCGATTCGCTCAATGAGTCCTTGATATTTAGTCGTTTTCAGCCAATATTTAGGATTGTTGAAAATTTCACTTTTTTGCAAAAATATCCACTAAATGAGGGAATAGCATGTGTGAGGGTACCCCAGAAGAGTTCCAAATGTGTGTAGGTAGAATATATATCCCACGGGGGTAAAATTGAAAAAAGTTGAAAAACATTTTTTTTTGGACTTAGTCATTTTTTCGGCGTTTATCAGACTTTCAGATAGGGCAAATGTCAGTGAGCATTCCGATTTCAGTTCCAGAGCGATTCGCCCAATGAGTCCTTGATATTTAGTCGTTTTCAGCCAATTTTCTGGATTTTTGAAAATTTCACTTTTTTGTGAAAATATCCACTAAATGAGGGAATAATATGTGTGAGGGTACCCCAGGAGAGTTCCAAATGTGTGTGGGTAGAATATATATCCCACGGGGCTAAAATTGAAAAAAGTTTAAAAAAATTTTTTTTTGGACTTAGTCATTTTTCCGGCGTTCATCAGATTTTCAGATAGGGGAAATGTCAGTGAGCGTTCCGATTTCAGCTCCAGAGCGATTCGCTCAATGAGTCCTTGATATTTAGTCGTTTTCAGACAATATTTTGGATTTTTGAAAATTTCACTTTTTTGTGAAAATATCCACTAAATGAGGGAAAAATATGTGTGAGGGTACCCCAGGAGAGTTCCAAATGTGTGTGGGTAGAATATATATCCCACGGGGCTAAAATTGAAAAGAGTTTAAAAAAAATTTTTTTTAGACTTAGTCATTTTTCCGGCATTTATCAGACTTTCAGATAGGGGAAATGTCAGTGAGGGTTCCGATTTCAGTTCCAGAGCGATTCGCCCAATGAGTCCTTGATATTAAGTCGTTTCAGCCAATTTTCTGGATTTTTGAAAATTTCACATTTTTATGAAAATATCCACTAAATGAGGGAATAATGTGTGAGGGTACCCCAGGAGAGTTCCAAATGTGTGTAGGTAGAATACATATCCCACGAGGGTAAAATAGAAAAAAGTTTAAAACGTTTTTTTTTTGGACTTAGTCATTTTCCCGGCGTTTATCAGACTTTCAGATAAGGCAAATGTCAGTGAGAGTTCTGATTTCAGTTCCAGAGCGATTCGCCCTATGAGTCCTTGATATTTAGTCATTTTCAGCCAATTTTCTGGATTTTTGAAAATTTCACTTTTTTATGAAAATATCCACTAAATGAGGGAATAATATGTGTGAGGGTACCCCAGGAGAGTTCCAAATGTGTGTAGGTAGAATACATATCCCACGGGGGTAAAATAGAAAAAAGTTGAAAAAAAATTTTTTTTGGACTTAGTCATTTTTTCGGCGTTTATCAGACTTTCAGATAGGGCAAATGTCAGTGAGCATTCCGATTTCAGTTCCAGAGTGAGTCGCCCAATGAGTCCTTGATATTTAGTCGTTTTCAGCCAATTTTCTGGATTTTTGAAAATTTCACTTTTTTATGAAAATATCCACTAAATGAGGGAATAATATGTGTGAGGGTACCCCAGAAGAGTTCCAAATGTGTGTGGGTAGAATATATATCCCACGGGGGTAAAATTGAAAAAAGTTGAAAAACATTTTTTTTTGGACTTAGTCATTTTTCCGGCGTTTATCAGACTTTCAGATAGGGCAAATGTCAGTGAGCATTCCGATTTCAGTTCCAGAGCGATTCGCCTAATGAGTCCTTGATATTTAGTCGTTTTCAGCCAATTTTCTGGATTTTTGAAAATTTCACTTTTTTGTGAAAATATCCACTAAATGAGGGAATAACATGTGTGAGGGTACCCCAGGAGAGTTCCAAATGTGTGTAGGTAGAATACATATCCCACGAGGGAAAAATAGAAAAAAGTTTAAAAAAATTTTTTTTTAGACTTAGTCATTTTTCCGGCATTTATCAGACTTTCAGATAGGGGAAATGTCAGTGAGCATTCCGATTTCAGTTCCAGAGTGAGTCGCCCAATGAGTCCTTGATATTTAGTCGTTTTCAGCCAATTTTCTGGATTTTTGAAAATTTCACTTTTTTATGAAAATATCCACTAAATGAGGGAATAATATGTGTGAGGGTACCCCAGAAGAGTTCCAAATGTGTGTGGGTAGAATATATATCCCACGGGGGTAAAATTGAAAAAAGTTGAAAAACATTTTTTTTTGGACTTAGTCATTTTTCCGGCGTTTATCAGACTTTCAGATAGGGCAAATGTCAGTGAGCATTCCGATTTCAGTTCCAGAGCGATTCGCCTAATGAGTCCTTGATATTTAGTCGTTTTCAGACAATATTTTGGATTTTTGAAAATTTCACTTTTTTGTGAAAATATCCACTAAATGAGGGAAAAATATGTGTGAGGGTACCCCAGGAGAGTTCCAAATGTGTGTGGGTAGAATATATATCCCACGGGGCTAAAATTGAAAAGAGTTTAAAAAAAATTTTTTTTAGACTTAGTCATTTTTCCGGCATTTATCAGACTTTCAGATAGGGGAAATGTCAGTGAGGGTTCCGATTTCAGTTCCAGAGCGATTCGACCAATGAGTCCTTGATATTAAGTCGTTTCAGCCAATTTTCTGGATTTTTGAAAATTTCACATTTTTATGAAAATATCCACTAAATGAGGGAATAATGTGTGAGGGTACCCCAGGAGAGTTCCAAATGTGTGTAGGTAGAATACATATCCCACGAGGGTAAAATAGAAAAAAGTTTAAAACATTTTTTTTTTGGACTTAGTCATTTTCCCGGCGTTTATCAGACTTTCAGATAAGGCAAATGTCAGTGAGAGTTCTGATTTCAGTTCCAGAGCGATTCGCCCTATGAGTCCTTGATATTTAGTCATTTTCAGCCAATTTTCTGGATTTTTGAAAATTTCACTTTTTTGTGAAAGTATCCACTAAATGAGGGAATAATATGTGTGAGGGTACCCCAGGAGAGTTCCAAATGTGTGTAGGTAGAATACATATCCCACGGGGGTAAAATAGAAAAAAGTTGAAAAAAAATTTTTTTTGGACTTAGTCATTTTTCCGGCGTTTATCAGACTTTCAGATAGGGCAAATGTCAGTGAGCATTCCGATTTCAGTTCCAGAGCGATTCGCCCAATGAGTCCTTGATATTTAGTCGTTTTCAGCCAATTTTCTGGATTTTTGAAAATTTCACTTTTTTGTGAAAATATCCACTAAATGAGGGAATAATATGTGTGAGGGAACCCAGGAGAGTTCCAAATGTGTGTGGGTAGAATATATATCCCACGGGGGTAAAATTGAAAAAAGTTGAAAAATTTTTTTTTTTTGGACTTAGTTATTTTTCCGGCGTTTATCAGACTTTCAGATAGGGGAAATGTCAGTGAGCGTTCCGATTTCAATTGCAGAGCAATTCGCCCAATTAGTCCTTGATATTAAGTCGTTTTCAGCCAATTTTCTGGATTTTTGAAAATTTCACTTTTTTATGAAAATATCCACTAAATGAGGGAATAATATGTGTGAGGGTACCACAGGAGAGTTCCAAATGTGTGTGGGTAGAATATATATCCCACGGGGGTAAAATTGAAAAAAGTTGAAAAAAAATTTTTTTTGGACTTAGTCATTTTCCCGGCGTTTATCAGACTTTCAGATAAGGGAAATGTCAGTGAGAGTTCTGATTTCAGTTCCAGAGCGATTCGCCCTATGAGTCCTTGATATTAAGTCGTTTTCAGACAATTTTCTGGATTTTTGAAAATTTCACTTTTAAATATCCACTAAATGAGGGAATAATATGTGTGAGGGTACCCCAGAAGAGTTCCAAATGTGTGTAGGTAGAATATATATCCCACGGGGGTAAAATTGAAAAAAGTTGAAAAACATTTTTTTTTGGACTAAGTCATTTTTCCGGCGTTTATCAGACTTTCAGATATGGGAAATGTCAGTGAGCGTTCCGATTTCAGTTCCAGAGCCGTTGGCCCAATGAGTCCTTGATATTTAGTCGTTTTCAGCCAATTTTCTGGATTTTTGAAAATTTCACTTTTTTTGTGAAAATATCCACTAAATGAGTGAATAATATGTGTGAGAGTACCCCAGGAGAGTTCCAAATGTGTGTGGGTAGAATATATATCCCACGGGGGTAAAATTTAAAAACGTTGAAAAAAATTTTTTTTTGGACTTAGTCATTTTTCCGGCGTTCATCTGATTTTCAGATAGGGGAAATGTCAGTGAGCGTTCCGATTTCAATATCAGAGCAATTCGCCCAATGAGTCCTTGATATTAAGTCGTTTTCAGCCAATTTTCTGGATTTTTGAAAATTTCACTTTTTTATGAAAATATCCACTAAATGAGGGAATAATATGTGTGAGGGTACCACAGGAGAGTTCCAAATGTGTGTGGGTAGAATATATATCCCACGGGGGTAAAATTGAAAAAAATTGAAAAAAATTTTTTTTGGACTTAGTCATTTTTCCGCCGTTTATCAGACTTTCAGATAGGGCAAATGTCAGTGAGCATTCCGATTTCAGTTCCAGAGCGATTCGCCCAATGAGTCCTTGATATTTAGTCGTTTTCAGCCAATTTTCTGGATTTTTGAAAATTTTACTTTTTTGTGAAAATGTCCACTAAATGAGGGAATAATATGTGTGAGGGTACCCCAGAAGAGTTCCAAATGTGTGTGGTTAGAATATATATCCCACGGGGGTAAAATTGAAAAAAGTTGAAAAAAATTTTTTTTTTGACTTAGTCATTTTTCCGCCGTTTATCAGACTTTCAGATAGGGCAAATGTCAGTGAGCATTCCGATTTCAGTTCCAGAGCGATTGCGCCAATGAGTCCTTGATATTTAGTCGTTTTCAGCCAATATTTTGGATTTTTGAAAATGTCACTTTTTTGTGAAAATATCCACTAAATGAGGGAATAATATGTGTGAGGGTACCCCAGAAGAGTTCCAAATGTGTGTAGGTAGAATATATATCCCACGGGGGTAAAATTGAAAAAAGTTGAAAAACATTTTTTTTTGGACTTAGTCATTTTTCCGGCGTTTATCAGACTTTCAGATATGGGAAATGTCAGTGAGCGTTCCGATTTCAGTTCCAGAGTCGTTGGCCCAATGAGTCCTTGATATTTAGTCGTTTTCAGCCAATTTTCTGGATTTTTGAAAATTTTACATTTTTTGTGAAAATATCCACTAAATGAGGGAATAATATGTGTGAGGGTACCAAAGGAGAGTTCCAAATGTGTGTGGGTAGAATATATATCCCACGGGGGTAAAATTGAAAAAAGTTTTAAAAAAAATTTTTTTGGACTTAGTCATTTTTCCGGCGTTTATCAGACTTTCAGATAGGGGAAATGTCAGTGAGCATTCCGATTTGAGTTCCAGAGTGATTCGCCCAATGAGTCCTTGATACTTAGTCGTTTTCAGCCAATATTTTGGATATTTGAAAATTTCACTTTTTTTGTGAAAATATCCACTAAATGAGGGAATAATATGTGTGAGGTTACCCCAGGAGAGTTCCAAATATGTGTAGGTAAACTATATATCCCACGGGGGTAAAATTGAAAAAAATTGAAAAAAATTTTTTTTTTGACTTAGTCATTTTTCCGCCATTTATCAGACTTTCAGATAGGGCAAATGTCAGTGAGCATTCCGATTTCAGTTCCAGAGCGATTGCGCCAATGAGTCCTTGATATTTAGTCGTTTTCAGCCAATATTTTGGATTTTTGAAAATTTCACTTTTAAATATCCACTAAATGAGGGAATAATATGTGTGAGGGTACCACAGGAGAGTTCCAAATGTGTGTGGGTAGAATATATATCCCACGGGGGTAAAATTGAAAAAAGTTTAAAAAAATTTTTTTTGGACTTAGTCATTTTTCCGGCGTTTATCAGACTTTCAGATAGTTGAAATGTCAATGAGCATTCCGATTTGAGTTCCAGAGTGATTCGCCCAATGAGTCCTTGATACTTAGTCGTTTTCAGCCAATATTTTGGATTTTTGAAAATTTCACTTTTTTGTGAAAATATCCACTAAATGAGGGAATAATATGTGTGAGGGTACCCCAGAAGAGTTCCAAATGTGTGTAGGTAGAATATATATCCCACGGGGGTAAAATTGAAAAAAGTTGAAAAACATTTTTTTTTGGACTTAGTCATTTTTCCGGCGTTTATCAGACTTTCAGATATGGGAAATGTCAGTGAGCATTCCGATTTAAGTTCCAGAGTCGTTAGCCCAATGAGTCCTTGATATTTAGTCGTTTTCAGCCAATTTTCTGGATTTTTGAAAATTTTACTTTTTTTGTGAAAATATCCACTAAATGAGCGAATAATATGTGTGAGAGTACCCCAGGAGAGTTCCAAATGTGTGTGCGTAGAATATATATCCCACGGGGGTAAAATTTAAAAAAGTTGAAAAAAATTTTTTTTTGGACTTAGTCATTTTTCCGGCGTTCATCAGATTTTCAGATAGGGCAAATGTCAGTGAGCATTCCGATTTCAGTTCCAGAGCATTCGCCCAATGAGTCCTTGATATTTAGTCATTTTCAGCCAATATTTTGGATTTTTGAAAATTTCACTTTTTTGTGAAAATATCCACTAAATGAGGGAATAATATGTGTGAGGGTACCACAGGAGAGTTCCAAATGTGTGTGGGTAGAATATATATCCCACGGGGGTAAAATTGAAAAAAGTTTTAAAAAAAATTTTTTTGGACTTAGTCATTTTTCCGGCGTTTATCAGACTTTCAGATAGGGGAAATGTCAGTGAGCATTCCGATTTCAGTTCCAGAGTGATTCGCCCAATGAGTCCTTGATATTTAGTCGTTTTCAGCCAATTTTCTGGATTTTTGAAAATTTTACTTTTTTGTGAAAATGTCCACTAAATGAGGGAATAATATGTGTGAGGGTACCACAGGAGAGTTCCAAATGTGTGTGGGTAGAATATATATCCCACGGGGGTAAAATTGAAAAAAGTTGAAAAATATTTTTTTTTGGACTTAGTCATTTTTCCGCCGTTTATCAGACTTTCAGATAGGGCAAATGTCAGTGAGCGTTCTGATTTCAGTTCCAGAGCGATTCGTCCAATGTGTCCTTGATATTTAGTCGTTTTCAGCCAATTTTCTGGATTTTTGAAAATTTCACTTTTTTGTGAAAATATCCACTAAATGAGGGAATAATATGTGTGAGGGTACCACAGGAGAGTTCCAAATGTGTGTGGGTAGAATATATATCCCACGGGGGTAAAATTGAAAAAAGTTTTAAAAAAAATTTTTTTGGACTTAGTCATTTTTCCGGCGTTTATCAGACTTTCAGATAGGGGAAATGTCAGTGAGCATTCCGATTTCAGTTCCAGAGTGATTCGCCCAATGAGTCCTTGATATTTAGTCATTTTCAGCCAATATTTTGGATATTTGAAAATTTCACTTTTTTGTGAAAATATCCACTAAATGAGGGAATAATATGTGTGAGGGTACCCCAGGTGAGTTCCAAATGTGTGTGGGTAGAATATATATACCACGGGGGTAAAATTTAAAAAAGTTGAAAAAAAATTTTTTTTGGAATTAGTCATTTTTCCGGCGTTCATCAGATTTTCAGAGAGGGGAAATGTCAGTGAGCGTTCCAATTTCAATTTCAGAGCAATTCGCCCAATGAGTCCTTGATATTAAGTCGTTTTCAGCCAATTTCCTGGATTTTTGAAAATTTCACTTTTTTATGAAAATATCCACTAAATGAGGGAATAATATGTGTGAGGGTACCACGGGAGAGTTCCAAATGTGTGTGGGTAGAATATATATCCCACGGGGGTAAAATTGAAAAAAGTTGAAAAAAATTTTTTTTTGGACTTAGTCATTTTTCCGCCGTTTATCAGACTTTCAGATAGGTCAAATGTCAGTGAGCATTCCGATTTCAGTTCCAGAGCGATTCGCCCAATGAGTCCTTGATATTTAGTCGTTTTTAGCCAATTTTCTGGATTTTTGAAAATTTCACTTTTTTGTGAAAATATCCATTAAATGAGGGAATAATATGTGTGAGGGTACCCCAGGAGAGTTCCAAATGTGTGTAGGTAGAATACATATCCCACGGGGGTAAAATAGAAAGAAGTTGAAAAACATTTTTTTTTGGACTTAGTCATTTTTCCGGCATTTTCCAGACTTTCAGATAGGGCAAATGTCAGTGAGCATTCCGATTTCAGTTCCAGAGCGATTCGCTCAATGAGTCCTTGATATTTAGTCGTTTTCAGCCAATTTTCTGCATTTTTGAAAATTTCACTTTTTTGTGAAAATATCCATTAAATGAGGGAATAATATGTGTGAGGGTACCCCAGGAGAGTTCCAAATGTGTGTAGTTAGAATACATATCCCACGGGGGTAAAATAGAAAAAAGTTGAAAAAAAATTTTTTCTGGACTTAGTCATCTTTACGGCGTTTATCAGACTTTCAGATAGGGGAAATGTCAGTGAGCGCTCCGATTTCAGTTTCAAAGCCATTGGCCCAATGAATCCTTGATATTTAGTCGTTTTCAGCCAATTTTCTGGATTTTTGAAAATTTCACTTTTTTGTGAAAATATCCACTAAATGAGGGAATAATATGCGTGAGGGTACCACAGGAGAGTTCCAAATGTGTGTGGGTAGAATATATATCCCACGGGGGTAAAATTGAAAAAAGTTAAAAAACATTTTTTTTTGGACTTAGTCATTTTTCCGCCGTTTATCAGACTTTCAGATAGGGCAAATGTCAGTGAGCATTCCGATTTCAGTTCCAGAGCTATTCGCTCAATGAGTCCTTGATATTTAGTCGTTTTCAGCCAATTTTCTGGATTTTTGAAAATTTCACTTTCTTGTGAAAATATCCATTAAATGAGGGAATAATATGTGTGAGGGTACCCCAGGAGAGTTCCAAATGTGTGTAGTTAGAATACATATCCCACGGGGGTAAAATAGAAAAAAGTTGAAAAAAAATTTTTTCTGGACTTAGTCATCTTTACGGCGTTTATCAGACTTTCAGATAGGGGAAATGTCAGTGAGCGCTCCGATTTCAGTTTCAAAGCCATTGGCCCAATGAATCCTTGATATTTAGTCGTTTTCAGCCAATTTTCTGGATTTTTGAAAATTTCACTTTTTTGTGAAAATATCCATTAAATGAGGGAATAATATGTGTGAGGGTACCCCAGGAGAGTTCCAAATGTGTGTAGGTAGAATACATATCTCACGGGGGTAAAATAGAAAGAAGTTGAAAAAATTTTTTTTTTGGACTTAGTCATTTTTTCGGCGTTTATCAGACTTTCAGATAGGGCAAATGTCAGTGAGCATTCCGATTTCAGTTCCAGAGCGATTCGCCCAATGAGTCCTTGATATTTAGTCGTTTTCAGCCAATTTTCTGGATTTTTGAAAATTTCACTTCTTTGTGAAAATATCCACTAAATGAGGGAATAATATGTGTGAGGTTACCCCAGGAGAGTTCCAAATATGTGTAGGTAGAATATATATCCCACGGGGGTAAAATTTAAAAAAGTTGAAAAAAATTTTTTTTTGGACTTAGTCATTTTTTCGGCGTTTATCAGACTTTCAGATAGGGCAAATGTCAGTGAGCATTCCGATTTCAGTTCCAGAGCGATTCGCCCAATGAGTCCTTGATATTTAGTCGTTTTCAGCCAATTTTCTGGATTTTTGAAAATTTCACTTCTTTGTGAAAATATCCACTAAATGAGGGAATAATATGTGTGAGGTTACCCCAGGAGAGTTCCAAATATGTGTAGGTAGAATATATATCCCACGGGGGTAAAATTTAAAAAAGTTGAAAAAAATTTTTTTTTGGACTTAGTCATTTTTCCGGCGTTTATGAGACTTTCAGATAGGGCAAATGTCAGTGAGCATTCCGCTTTCAGTTCCAGAGCGATTCGCCCAATGAGTCATTGATATTTAGTCGTTTTCAGCCAATATTTAGAATTTTTGAAAATTTAACTTTTTTGTGAAAATATCCACTAAATGAGGGAATAATATGTGTGAGGGTACCCCAGAAGAGTTCCAAATGTGTGTAGGTAGAATATATATCCCACGGGGGTAACATAGAAAAAAGTTGAAAAACATTTTTTTTTGGACTTAGTCATTTTTCCGGCATTTTCCAGACTTTCAGATAGGGGAAACGTCAGTGAGCGTTCCGATTTCAGTTCCAAAGCCATTGGCCCAATGAATCCTTGATATTTAGTCGTTTTCAGCCAATTTTCTGGATTTTTGAAAATTTCACTTTTTTTTTGAAAATATCCACTAAATGAGGGAATAATATGTGTGAGGGTACCCCAGGAGAGTTCCAAATGTGTGTGGGTAGAATATATATCCCACGGGGGTAAAATTGAAAAAAGTTGAAAAACATATTTTTTTTGGACTTAGTCATTTCTCCGGAGTTTATCAGACTTTCAGATAGGGGAAATGTCAGTGAGCGTTCTGATTTCAGTTCCAGAGCGATTCGTCCAATGTGTCCTTGATATTTAGTCGTTTTCAGCCAATTTTCTGGATTTTTGAAAATTTCACTTTTTTGTGAAAATATCCACTAAATGAGGGAATAATATGTGTGAGGGTACCACAAGAGAGTTCCAAATGTGTGTGGGTAGAATATATATCCCACGGGGGTAAAATTGAAAAAAGTTGAACATTTTTTTTTTGGACTTAGTCATTTTTCCGGCGTTTATCAGACTTTCAGATAGGGGAAATGTCAGTGAACGTTCTGATTTCAGTTCCAGAGCGATTCGCCCAATGAGTCCTTGATATTTAGTCGTTTTCAGCCAATTTTCTGGATTTTTGAAAATTTCACTTTTTTGTGAAAATATCCACTAAATGAGGGAATAATATGTGTGAGGTTACCCCAGGAGAGTTCCAAATGTGTGTGGGTAGAATATATATCCCACGGGGGTAAAATTGAAAAAAGTTGAAAAACATTTTTTTTTGGACTTAGTCATTTTTCCGGCGTTTATCAGACTTTCAGATAAGGGAAATGTCAGTGAGCGTTCCGATTTCAATTCCAGAGCAATTTGCCCAATGAGTCCTTGATATTTAGTCATTTTCAGCCAATTTTCTGGATTTTTGAAAATTTCACTTTTTTGTGAAAATATCCATTAAATGAGGGAATAATATGTGTGAGGGTACCCCAGGAGAGTTCCAAATGTGTTTGGGTAGAATATATATCCCACGGGGGTAAAATTGAAAAAAGTTTTAAAAAAATTTTTTTGGGACTTAGTCATTTTTCCGGCGTTTATCAGACTTTCAGATAGGGGAAATGTCAGTGAGCATTCCGATTTCAATTCCAGAGCAAATCGCCCAATGAGTCCTTGATATTCAGTCGTTTTCAGCCAATTTTCTGGATTTTTGAAAATTTCACTTTTTTATGAAAATATCCACTAAATGAGGGAATAATATGTGTGAGGGTACCCCAGGAGAGTTCCAAATGTGTTTGGGTAGAATATATATCCCACGGGGGTAAAATTGAAAAAAGTTGAACATTTTTTTTTTTTGGACTTAGTCATTTTTCCGGCGTTTATCAGACTTTCAGATAGGGGAAATGTCAGTGAGCGTTCTGATTTCAGTTCCAGAGCGATTCGCCCTATGAGTCCTTGATACTTAGTCGTTTTCAGCCAATTTTCTGTATTTTTGAAAATTTCACTTTTTTGTGAAAATATCCACTAAATGAGGGAATAATATGTGTGAGGTTACCCCAGGAGAGTTCCAAATGTGTGTGGGTAGAATATATATCCCACGGGGGTAAAATTAAAAAAAGTTTTAAAACATTTTTTTTTGGACTTAGTCATTTTTCCGGCGTTTATCAGACTTCAGATAAGGGAAATGTCAGTGAGCGTTCCGATTTCAATTCCAGAGCAATTCGCCCAATGAGTCCTTGATATTTAGTCGTTTTCAGCCAATTTTCTGGATTTTTGAAAATTTCACTTTTTTGTGAAAATATCCACTAAATGAGGGAATAATATGTGTGAGGGTACCCCAGGAGAGTTCCAAATGTGTGTGGGTAGAATATATATCCCACGGGGGTAAAATTGAAAAAAGTTGAAAAACATTTTTTTTTGGACTTAGTCATTTTTCCGGCGTTTATCAGACTTTCAGATATGGGAAATGTCAGTGAGCGTTCCGATTTCAATTCCAGAGCAATTCGCCCAATGAGTCCTTGATATTAAGTCATTTTCAGCCAATTTTCTGGATTTTTGAAAATTTCACTTTTTTTATGAAAATATCCACTAAATGAGGGAATAATATGTGTCAGGGTACCCCAGGAGAGGTCCAAATGTGTGTGGGTAGAATATATTATCCCACGGGGGTAAAATTGAAAAAAGTTGAAAAACATTTTTTTTTGGACTTAGTCATTTTTCCGGCGTTTATCAGACTTTCAGATAGGGGAAATGTCAGTGAGCGTTCCGATTTTAATTCCAGAGCAATTCGCCCAATGAGTCCTTGATATTAAGTCATTTTCAGCCAATTTTCTGGATTTTTGAAAATTTCACTTTTTTATGAAAATATCCACTAAATGAGGGAATAATATGTGTGAGGGTACCCCAGGAGAGTTCCAAATGTGTTTGGGTAGAATATATATCCCACGGGGGTAAAATTGAAAAAAGTTGAACATTTTTTTTTTTTGGACTTAGTCATTTTTCCGGCGTTTATCAGACTTTCAGATAGGGGAAATGTCAGTGAGCGTTCTGATTTCAGTTCCAGAGCGATTCGCCCTATGAGTCCTTGATACTTAGTCGTTTTCAGCCAATTTTCTGGATTTTTGAAAATTTCACTTTTTTGTGAAAATATCCACTAAATGAGGGAATAATATGTGTGAGGTTACCCCAGGAGAGTTCCAAATGTGTGTGGGTAGAATATATATCCCACGGGGGTAAAATTAAAAAAAGTTTTAAAAAATTTTTTTTGGGACTTAGTCATTTTTCCGGCGTTTATCAGACTTTCAGATAGGGGAAATGTCAGTGAGCATTCCGATTTTAATTCCAGAGCAATTCGCCCAATGAGTCCTTGATATTAAGTCATTTTCAGCCAATTTTCTGGATTTTTGAAAATTTCACTTTTTTTATGAAAATATCCACTAAATGAGGGAATAATATGTGTGAGGGTACCCCAGGAGAGTTCCAAATGTGTGTGGGTAGAATATATTATCCCACGGGGGTAAAATTGAAAAAAGTTGAAAAACATTTTTTTTTGGACTTAGTCATTTTTCCGGCGTTTATCAGACTTTCAGATAGGGGAAATGTCAGTGAGCGTTCCGATTTTAATTCCAGAGCAATTCGCCCAATGAGTCCTTGATATTAAGTCATTTTCAGCCAATTTTCTGGATTTTTGAAAATTTCACTTTTTTGTGAAAATATCCACTAAATGAGGGAATAATATGTGTGAGGGTACCCCAGGAGAGTTCCAAATGTGTGTGGGTAGAATATATATCCCACGGGGGTAAAATTGAAAAAAGTTGAAAAACATTTTTTTTTGGACTTAGTCATTTTTCCGGCGTTTATCAGACTTTCAGATAGGGGAAATGTCAGTGAGCGTTCTGATTTCAGTTCCAGAGCGATTCGCCCTATGAGTCCTTGATACTTAGTCGTTTTCAGCCAATTTTCTGGATTTTTGAAAATTTCACTTTTTTGTGAAAATATCCACTAAATGAGGGAATAATATGTGTGAGGTTACCCCAGGAGAGTTCCAAATGTGTGTGGGTAGAATATATATCCCACGGGGGTAAAATTAAAAAAGTTTTAAAAAATTTTTTTTGGGACTTAGTCATTTTTCCGGCGTTTATCAGACTTTCAGATAGGGGAAATGTCAGTGAGCATTCCGATTTCAATTCCAGAGCGATTCGCCCAATGAGTCCTTGATATTTAGTCGTTTTCAGCCAATTTTCTGGATTTTTGAAAATTTCACTTTTTTGTGAAAATATCCATTAAATGCGGGAATAATATGTGTGAGGGTACCCCAGGAGAGTTCCAAATGTGTGTGGGTAGAATATATATCCCACGGGTGTAAAATTGAAAAAAGATGAAAAACATTTTTTTTTGGACTTAGTCATTTTTCCGGCGTTTATCAGACTTTCAGATAGGGGAAATGTCAGTGAGCGTTCCGATTTCAATTCCAGAGCAATTCACCCAATGAGTCCTTGATATTAAGTCATTTTCAGCCAATTTTCTGGATTTTTGAAAATTTCACTTTTTTATGAAAATATCCACTAAATGAGGGAATAATATGTGTGAGGGTACCACAGGAGAGTTCCAAATGTGTGTGGGTAGAATATATATCCCACGGGGGTAAAATTTAAAAAAGTTGAAAAAAAATTTTTTTTGGACTTGGTCATTTTTCCGGCGTTCATCAGATTTTCAGATAGGGGAAATGTCACTGAGCATTCCGATTTCACTTCCAGAGCGAATCGCCCAATGAGTCCTTGATATTTAGTCGTTTTCAGCCAATTTTCTGGATTTTTGAAAATTTCACTTTTTTATGAAAATATCCACTAAATGAGGGAATAATATGTGTGAGGGTTCCCCAGGAGAGTTCCAAGTGTGTGTGGGTAGAATATATATCCCACGGGGGTAAAATTAAAAAAACTTTAAAAAAATTTTTTTGGGACTTAGTCATTTTTCCGGCGTTTATCAGACTTTCAGATAGGGGAAATGTCAGTGAGCATTCCGATTTCAGTTCCAGAGCGATTCGCCCAATGAGTCCTTGATATTAAGTCTTTTTCAGCCAATTTTCTGGATTTTTAAAAATTTCACTTTTTTATGAAAATATCCACTAAATGAGGGAATAATATGTGTGAGGGTACCACAGGAGAGTTCCAAATGTGTGTGGGTAGAATATATATCCCACGGGGGTAAAATTGAAAAAAGTTGAAAAAAATTTTTTTTTGGGACTTAGTCATTTTTCCGGCGTTTATCAGACTTTCAGATAAGGGAAATGTCAGTGAGCGTTCCGATTTCAATTCCAGAGCAATTCGCCCAATGAGTCCTTGATATTTAGTCGTTTTCAGCCAATTTTCTGGATTTTTGAAAATTTCACTTTTTTGTGAAAATATCCATTAAATGCGGGAATAATATGTGTGAGGGTACCCCAGGAGAGTTCCAAATGTGTGTGGGTAGAATATATATCCCACGGGTGTAAAATTGAAAAAAGATGAAAAACATTTTTTTTTGGACTTAGTCATTTTTCCGGCGTTTATCAGACTTTCAGATAGGGGAAATGTCAGTGAGCGTTCCGATGTCAATTCCAGAGCAATTCACCCAATGAGTCCTTGATATTAAGTCATTTTCAGCCAATTTTCTGGATTTTTGAAAATTTCACTTTTTTATGAAAATATCCACTAAATGAGGGAATAATATGTGTGAGGGTACCACAGGAGAGTTCCAAATGTGTGTGGGTAGAATATATATCCCACGGGGGTAAAATTGAAAAAAGTTGAAAAAAATTTTTTTTTTGGACTTAGTCATTTTTCCGGCGTTTATCAGACTTTCAGATAGGGCAAATGTCAGTGAGCATTCCGATTTCAGTTCCAGAGCGATTCGCCCAATGAGTCCTTGATATTTAGTCGTTTTCAGCCAATTTTCTGGATTTTTGAAAATTTCACTTATTGTGAAAATATCCACTAAATAAGGGAATAATATGTGTGAGGGTACCCCAGGAGAGTTCCAAATGTGTGTGGGTAGAATATATATCCCACGGGGGTAAAATTTAAAAAAGTTGAAAAAAAAATTTTTTTGGACTTGGTCATTTTTCCGGCGTTCATCAGATTTTCAGATAGGGGAAATGTCACTGAGCATTCCGATTTCACTTCCAGAGCGAATCGCCCAATGAGTCCTTGATATTTAGTCGTTTTCAGCCAATTTTCTGGATTTTTGAAAATTTCACTTTTTTATGAAAATATCCACTAAATGAGGGAATAATATGTGTGAGGGTTCCCCAGGAGAGTTCCAAGTGTGTGTGGGTAGAATATATATCCCACGGGGGTAAAATTAAAAAAACTTTAAAAAAAATTTTTTTGGGACTTAGTCATTTTTCCGGCGTTTATCAGACTTTCAGATAGGGGAAATGTCAGTGAGCATTCCGATTTCAGTTCCAGAGCGATTCGCCCAATGAGTCCTTGATATTAAGTCTTTTTCAGCCAATTTTCTGGATTTTTAAAAATTTCACTTTTTTATGAAAATATCCACTAAATGAGGGAATAATATGTGTGAGGGTACCACAGGAGAGTTCCAAATGTGTGTGGGTAGAATATATATCCCACGGGGGTAAAATTGAAAAAAGTTGAAAAAAATTTTTTTTTGGGACTTAGTCATTTTTCCGGCGTTTATCAGACTTTCAGATAGGGGAAATGTCAGTGAGCATTCCGATTTCAGTTCCAGAGCGATTCGCCCAATGAGTCCTTGATACTTAGTCGTTTTCAGCCAATATTTTGGATTTTTGAAAATTTCACTTTTTTGTGAAAATATCCACTAAATGAGGGAATAATATGTGTGAGGGTACCCCAGGAGAGTTCCAAATGTGTGTGGGTAGAATATATATCCCACGGGGGTAAAATTGAAAAAAGTTGAAAAACATTTTTTTTTGGACTTAGTCATTTTTCCGGCGTTTATCAGACTTTCAGATAGGGGAAATGTCAGTGAGCGTTCCGATTTTAATTCCAGAGCAATTCGCCCAATGAGTCCTTGATATTAAGTCATTTTCAGCCAATTTTCTGGATTTTTGAAAATTTCACTTTTTTTATGAAAATATCCACTAAATGAGGGAATAATATGTGTGAGGGTACCCCAGGAGAGTTCCAAATGTGTGTGGGTAGAATATATTATCCCACGGGGGTAAAATTGAAAAAAGTTGAAAAACATTTTTTTTTGGACTTAGTCATTTTTCCGGCGTTTATCAGACTTTCAGATAGGGGAAATGTCAGTGAGCGTTCCGATTTTAATTCCAGAGCAATTCGCCCAATGAGTCCTTGATATTAAGTCATTTTCAGCCAATTTTCTGGATTTTTGAAAATTTCACTTTTTTATGAAAATATCCACTAAATGAGGGAATAATATGTGTGAGGGTACCCCAGGAGAGTTCCAAATGTGTTTGGGTAGAATATATATCCCACGGGGGTAAAATTGAAAAAAGTTGAACATTTTTTTTTTTTGGACTTAGTCATTTTTCCGGCGTTTATCAGACTTTCAGATAGGGGAAATGTCAGTGAGCGTTCTGATTTCAGTTCCAGAGCGATTCGCCCTATGAGTCCTTGATACTTAGTCGTTTTCAGCCAATTTTCTGGATTTTTGAAAATTTCACTTTTTTGTGAAAATATCCACTAAATGAGGGAATAATATGTGTGAGGTTACCCCAGGAGAGTTCCAAATGTGTGTGGGTAGAATATATATCCCACGGGGGTAAAATTAAAAAAGTTTTAAAAAATTTTTTTTGGGACTTAGTCATTTTTCCGGCGTTTATCAGACTTTCAGATAGGGGAAATGTCAGTGAGCATTCCGATTTCAGTTCCAGAGCGATTCGCCCAATGAGTCCTTGATACTTAGTCGTTTTCAGCCAATATTTTGGATTTTTGAAAATTTCACTTTTTTGTGAAAATATCCACTAATTGAGTGAATAATATGTGTGAGGGTACCCCAGGAGAGTTCCAAATGTGTGTGGGTAGAATATATATCCCACTGGGGTAAAATTGAAAAAAGTTGAAAAACATTTTTTTTTGGACTTAGTCATTTTTCCGGCGTTTATCAGACTTCAGATAAGGGAAATGTCAGTGAGCGTTCCGATTTCAATTCCAGAGCAATTCGCCCAATGAGTCCTTGATATTTAGTCGTTTTCAGCCAATTTTCTGGATTTTTGAAAATTTCACTTTTTTGTGAAAATATCCATTAAATGCGGGAATAATATGTGTGAGGGTACCCCAGGAGAGTTCCAAATGTGTGTGGGTAGAATATATATCCCACGGGGGTAAAATTTAAAAAAGTTGAAAAAAAATTTTTTTTGGACTTGGTCATTTTTCCGGCGTTCATCAGATTTTCAGATAGGGGAAATGTCACTGAGCATTCCGATTTCACTTCCAGAGCGAATCGCCCAATGAGTCCTTGATATTTAGTCGTTTTCAGCCAATTTTCTGGATTTTTGAAAATTTCACTTTTTTATGAAAATATCCACTAAATGAGGGAATAATATGTGTGAGGGTTCCCCAGGAGAGTTCCAAGTGTGTGTGGGTAGAATATATATCCCACGGGGGTAAAATTAAAAAAACTTTAAAAAATTTTTTTTGGGACTTAGTCATTTTTCCGGCGTTTATCAGACTTTCAGATAGGGGAAATGTCAGTGAGCATTCCGATTTCAGTTCCAGAGCGATTCGCCCAATGAGTCCTTGATATTAAGTCTTTTTCAGCCAATTTTCTGGATTTTTAAAAATTTCACTTTTTTATGAAAATATCCACTAAATGAGGGAATAATATGTGTGAGGGTACCACAGGAGAGTTCCAAATGTGTGTGGGTAGAATATATATCCCACGGGGGTAAAATTGAAAAAAGTTGAAAAAAATTTTTTTTTGGGACTTAGTCATTTTTCCGGCGTTTATCAGACTTTCAGATAAGGGAAATGTCAGTGAGCATTCCGATTTCAGTTCCAGAGCGATTCGCCCAATGAGTCCTTGATACTTAGTCGTTTTCAGCCAATATTTTGGATTTTTGAAAATTTCACTTTTTTGTGAAAATATCCACTAAATGAGGGAATAATATGTGTGAGGGTACCCCAGGAGAGTTCCAAATGTGTGTGGGTAGAATATATATCCCACGGGGGTAAAATTGAAAAAAGTTGAAAAACATTTTTTTTTGGACTTAGTCATTTTTCCGGCGTTTATCAGACTTTCAGATAGGGGAAATGTCAGTGAGCATTCCGATTTTAATTCCAGAGCAATTCGCCCAATGAGTCCTTGATATTAAGTCATTTTCAGCCAATTTTCTGGATTTTTGAAAATTTCACTTTTTTTATGAAAATATCCACTAAATGAGGGAATAATATGTGTGAGGGTACCCCAGGAGAGTTCCAAATGTGTGTGGGTAGAATATATTATCCCACGGGGGTAAAATTGAAAAAAGTTGAAAAACATTTTTTTTTGGACTTAGTCATTTTTCCGGCGTTTATCAGACTTTCAGATAGGGGAAATGTCAGTGAGCGTTCCGATTTTAATTCCAGAGCAATTCGCCCAATGAGTCCTTGATATTAAGTCATTTTCAGCCAATTTTCTGGATTTTTGAAAATTTCACTTTTTTTATGAAAATATCCACTAAATGAGGGAATAATATGTGTGAGGGTACCCCAGGAGAGTTCCAAATGTGTTTGGGTAGAATATATATCCCACGGGGGTAAAATTGAAAAAAGTTGAACATTTTTTTTTTTTGGACTTAGTCATTTTTCCGGCGTTTATCAGACTTTCAGATAGGGGAAATGTCAGTGAGCGTTCTGATTTCAGTTCCAGAGCGATTCGCCCTATGAGTCCTTGATACTTAGTCGTTTTCAGCCAATTTTCTGGATTTTTGAAAATTTCACTTTTTTGTGAAAATATCCACTAAATGAGGGAATAATATGTGTGAGGTTACCCCAGGAGAGTTCCAAATGTGTGTGGGTAGAATATATATCCCACGGGGGTAAAATTAAAAAAGTTTTAAAAAATTTTTTTTGGGACTTAGTCATTTTTCCGGCGTTTATCAGACTTTCAGATAGGGGAAATGTCAGTGAGCATTCCGATTTCAGTTCCAGAGCGATTCGCCCAATGAGTCCTTGATATTAAGTCTTTTTCAGCCAATTTTCTGGATTTTTAAAAATTTCACTTTTTTATGAAAATATCCACTAAATGAGGGAATAATATGTGTGAGGGTACCACAGGAGAGTTCCAAATGTGTGTGGGTAGAATATATATCCCACGGGGGTAAAATTGAAAAAAGTTGAAAAAAATTTTTTTTTGGGACTTAGTCATTTTTCCGGCGTTTATCAGACTTTCAGATAGGTGAAATGTCAGTGAGCATTCCGATTTCAATTACAGAGCAATTCACCCAATGAGTCCTTGATATTAAGTCATTTTCAGCCAATTTTCTGGATTTTTGAAAATTTCACTTTTTTATGAAAATATCCACTAAATGAGGGAATAATATGTGTGAGGGTACCACAGGAGAGTTCCAAATGTGTGTGGGTAGAATATATATCCCACGGGGGTAAAATTGAAAAAAGTTGAAAAAAATTTTTTTTTGGGACTTAGTCATTTTTCCGGCGTTTATCAGACTTTCAGATAGGGCAAATGTCAGTGAGCATTCCGATTTCAGTTCCAGAGCGATTCTCCCAATGAGTCCTTGATATTTAGTCGTTTTCAGCCAATTTTCTGGATTTTTGAAAATTTCACTTATTGTGAAAATATCCACTAAATAAGGGAATAATATGTGTGAGGGTACCCCAGGAGAGTTCCAAATGTGTGTGGGTAGAATATATATCCCACGGGGGTAAAATTTAAAAAAGTTGAAAAAAAATTTTTTTTGGACTTGGTCATTTTTCCGGCGTTCATCAGATTTTCAGATAGGGGAAATGTCACTGAGCGTTCCGATTTCACTTCCAGAGCGAATCGCCCAATGAGTCCTTGATATTTAGTCGTTTTCAGCCAATTTTCTGGATTTTTGAAAATTTCTCTTTTTTGTGAAAATATCCACTAAATGAGGGAATAATATGTGTGAGGTTACCCCAGGAGAGTTCCAAATATGTGTAGGTAGAATATATATCCCACGGGGGTAAAATTGAAAAAAGTTGAAAAAAATTTTTTTTTGGACTTAGTCATTTTTCCGCCGTTTATCAGACTTTCAGATAGGGCAAATGTCAGTGAACATTCTGATTTCAGTTCCACAGCGATTCGCCCAATGAGTCCTTGATACTTAGTCGTTTTCAGCCAATAATTTGGATATTTGAAAATTTCACTTTTTTGTGAAAATATCCACTAAATGAGGGAATAATATGTGTGAGGGTACCCCAGGAGAGTTCCAAATGTGTGTGGGTAGAATATATATCCCACGGGGGTAAAATTGAAATAAGGTGACAAAAATTTTTTTTTTGGACTTAGTCATTTTTCCGGAGTTTATCAGACTTTCAGATAGGGCAAATGTCAGTGAGCGTTCCAATTTCAGTTCCAGAGCGATTCGCCCAATGAGTCCTTGATATTTAGTCGTTTTCAGTCAATTTTCTGGATTTTTGAAAATTTCACTTTTTTGTGAAAATATCCACTAAATGAGGGAATAATATGTGTGAGGGTACCCCAGGAAAGTTCCAAATGTGTTTGGGTAGAATATATATCCCACGGGGGTAAAATTAAAAAAAGTTGAAAGAAAATTTTTTCTGGACTTAGTCATTTTTCCCGGCGTTCATCAGATTTTCAGATAGGGGAAATGTCACTGAGCGTTCCGATTTCACTTCCAGAGCGAATCGCCCAATGAGTCCTTGATATTTAGTCATTTTCAGCCAATTTTCTGGATTTTTGAAAATTTCACTTTTTTGTGAAAATATCCACTAAATGAGGGAATAATATGTGTGAGGGTACCCCAGGAGAGTTCCAAATGTGTGTGGGTAGAATATATATCCCACGGGGGTAAAATTAAAAAAACTTTAAAAAATTTTTTTTGGGACTTAGTCATTTTTCCGGCGTTTATCAGACTTTCAGATAGGGGAAATGTCAGTGAGCATTCCGATTTCAGTTCCAGAGCGATTCGCCCAATGAGTCCTTGATATTAAGTCATTTTCAGCCAATTTTCTGGATTTTTGAAAATTTCACTTTTTTATGAAAATATCCACTAAATGAGGGAATAATATGTGTGAGGGTACCCCAGGAGAGTTCCAAATGTGTGTGGGTAGAATATATATCCCACGGGGGTAAAATTGAAAAAAGTTGAAAAACATTTTTTTTTGGACTTAGTAATTTTTCCGGCGTTTATCAGACTTTCAGATAGGGGAAATGTCACTGAGCGTTCCGATTTCAGTTCCAGAGCGATTCGCCCAATGAGTCCTTGATATTTAGTCGTTTTCAGCCAATTTTCTGGATTTTTGAAAATTTCACTTATTGTGAAAATATCCACTAAATAAGGGAATAATATGTGTGAGGGTACCCCAGGAGAGTTCCAAATGTGTGTGGGTAGAATATATATCCCACGGGGGTAAAATTTAAAAAAGTTGAAAAAAAAATTTTTTTGGACTTGGTCATTTTTCCGGCGTTCATCAGATTTTCAGATAGGGGAAATGTCACTGAGCGTTCCGATTTCACTTCCAGAGCGAATCGCCCAATGAGTCCTTGATATTTAGTCGTTTTCAGCCAATTTTCTGGATTTTTGAAAATTTCACTTTTTTGTGAAAATATCCACTAAATGAGGGAATAATATGTGTGAGGGTACCCCAGGAGAGTTCCAAATGTGTGTGGGTAGAATATATATCCCACGGGGGTAAAATTAAAAAAACTTTAAAAAAATTTTTTTGGGACTTAGTCATTTTTCCGGCGTTTATCAGACTTTCAGATAGGGGAAATGTCAGTGAGCATTCCGATTTCAGTTCCAGAGCGATTCGCCCAATGAGTCCTTGATATTAAGTCATTTTCAGCCAATTTTCTGGATTTTTAAAAATTTCACTTTTTTATGAAAATATCCACTAAATGAGGGAATAATATGTGTGAGGGTACCACAGGAGAGTTCCAAATGTGTGTGGGTAGAATATATATCCCACGGGGGTAAAATTGAAAAAAGTTGCAAAACATTTTTTTTTGGACTTAGTCATTTTTCCGGCGTTTATCAGACTTTCAGATAGGGGAAATGTCAGTGAGCGTTCCGATTTCAATTACAGAGCAATTCACCCAATGAGTCCTTGATATTAAGTCATTTTCAGCCAATTTTCTGGATTTTTGAAAATTTCACTTTTTTATGAAAATATCCACTAAATGAGGGAATAATATGTGTGAGGGTACCACAGGAGAGTTCCAAATGTGTGTGGGTAGAATATATATCCCACGGGGGTAAAATTGAAAAAAGTTGAAAAAAATTTTTTTTTTGGACTTAGTCATTTTTCCGGCGTTTATCAGACTTTCAGATAGGGCAAATGTCAGTGAACATTCCGATTTCAGTTCCAGAGCGATTTGCCCAAGGAGTCCTTGATATTTAGTCGTTTTCAGCCAATTTAATGGATTTTTGAAAATTTCACTTTTTTTGTGAAAATATCCACTAAATAAGGGAATAATATGTGTGAGGGTACCCCAGGAGAGTTCCAAATGTGTGTGGGTAGAATATATATCCCACGGGGGTAAAATTTAAAAAAGTTGAAAAAAAATTTTTTTTGGACTTGGTCATTTTTCCGGCGTTCATCAGATTTTCAGATAGGGGAAATGTCACTGAGCGTTCCGATTTCACTTCCAGAGCGAATCGCCCAATGAGTCCTTGATATTTAGTCGTTTTCAGCCAATTTTCTGGATTTTTGAAAATTTCACTTTTTTGTGAAAATATCCACTAAATGAGGGAATAATATGTGTGAGGGTACCCCAGGAGAGTTCCAAATGTGTGTGGGTAGAATATATATCCCACGGGGGTAAAATTGAAAAAAGTTGAAAAACTTTTTTTTGGGACTTAGTCCATTTTCCGGCGTTTATCATACTTTCAGATAGGGGAAATGTCAGTGAGCATTCCGATTTCAGTTCCAGAGCCATTGGCTCAATGAGTCCTTGATATTTAGTCGTTTTCAGCCAATATTTTGGATATTTGAAAGTTTCATGTTTTTGTGAAAATATCCACTAAATGAGGGAATAATATGTGTGAGGGTACCCCAGGAGAGTTCCAAATGTGTGTGGTAGAATATATATCCCATGGGGTAAAATTGAAAAAAGGAGACAAAAATTTTTTTTTGGACTTAGTCATTTTCCCGGAGTTTATCAGACTTTCAGATAGGGGAAATGTCAGTGAGCGTTCCGATTTCAGTTCCAGAGCGATTTGCCCAATGAGTCCTTGATATTTAGTCGTTTTCAGCCAATTTTCTTGATTTTTGAAAATTTCACTTTTTTGTGAAAATATCCACTAAATGAGGGAATAATATGTGTGAGGGTACCCCAGGAGAGTTCCAAATGTGTGTGGGTAGAATATATATCCCACGGGGGTAAAATTGAAAAAAGTTGAAAAAAATTTTTTTTTGGACTTAGTCATTTTTCCGGCGTTTATCAGACTTTCAGATAGGGGAAATGTTAGTGAACATTCCGATTTCAGTTCCAGAGCCATTTGCCCAATGAGTCCTTGATATTTAGTCGTTTTCAGCCAATTTAACGGATTTTTGAAAATTTCACTTTTTTTGTGAAAATATCCACTAAATGAGGGAATAATATGTGTGAGGGTACCTCAGGAGAGTTCCAAATGTGTGTGGGTAGAATATATATCCCATGGGGGTAAAATTGAAAAAAGGTGACAAAAATTTTTTTTTTGGACTTAGTCATTTTTCGGGAGTTTATCAGACTTTCAGATAGGGCAAATGTCAGTGAGCGTTCCAATTTCAGTTCCAGAGCGATTCGCCCAATGAGTCCTTGATATTTAGTCGTTTTCAGTCAATTTTCTGGATTTTTGAAAATTTCACTTTTTTGTGAAAATATCCACTAAATGAGGGAATAATATGTGTGAGGATACCCCAGGAGAGTTCCAAATGTGTGTGGGTAGAATATATATCCCACGGGGGTAAAATTGAAAAAAGTTGAAAACATTTTTATTTTGGACTTAGTCATTTATCCGGCGTTTATCAGACTTTCAGATAGGGCAAATGTCAGTGAACATTCCGATTTCAGTTCCAGAGCGATTTGCCCAATGCGTCCTTGATATTTACTCGTTTTCAGCCAATTTAATGGATTTTTGAAAATTTCACTTTTTTTGTGAAAATATCCACTAAATGAGGGAATAATATGTGTGAGGGTACCCCAGGAGAGTTCCAAATGTGTGTGGATAGAATATATATCCCATGGGGGTAAAATTGAAAAAAGGTGACAAAAATTTTTTTTTTGGACTTAGTCATTTTTCCCGGCGTTTATCAGACTTTCAGATAGGGCAAATGTCAGTGAACATTCCGATTTCAGTTCCAGAGCGATTTGCCCAATGAGTCCTTGATATTTAGTCGTTTTCAGGTAATTTTGTGGATTTTTGAAAATTTCACTTTTTTGTGAAAATATCCACTAAATGAGGGAATAATATGTGTGAGGATACCTCAGGAGAGTTCCAAATGTGTGTGGGTAGAATATATATCCCATGGGGATAAAATTGAAAAAAGTTGAAAACATTTTTATTTTGGACTTAGTCATTTTTCCAGCGTTTATCAGACTTTCACATAGGGCAAATGTCAGTGAGCGTTCCGATTTCAGATCCAGAGCGATTCGCCCAATGATTCCTTGATATTTAGTCGTTTTCAGGTAATTTTCTGGATTTTTGAAAATTTCACTTTTTTGTGAAAATATCCACTAAATGAGGGAATAATATGTGTGAGGGTACCCCAGGAGAGTTCCAAATGTGTGTGGGTAGAATATATATCCCATGGGGGTAAAATTGAAAAAAGTTGAAAAAAAATTTTTTTTTGACTTAGTCATTTTTCCGGAGTTTATCAGACTTTCAGATAGGGCAAATGTCAGTGAGCATTCCGATTTCAGTTCCAGAGCGATTCGCCCAATGAGTCCTTGATATTTAGTCGTTTTCAGCCAATATTTTGGATTTTTGAAAATTTCACTTTTTTGTGAAAATATCCACTAAATGAGGGAATAATATGTGTGAGGATACCCCAGGAGAGTTCCAAATCTGTGTGGGTAGAATATATATCCCATGGGGGTAAAATTGAAAAAAGGTGACAAAAATATTTTTTTTGGACTTAGTCATTTTTCCGAAGTTTATCAGACTTTCAGATAGGGCAAATGTCAGTAAGCGTTCCGATTTCAGTTCCAGAGCGATTTGCCCAATGAATCCTTGATATTTAGTTGTTTTCAGCCAATTTTCTGGATTTTTGAAAATTTCACTTTTTTTGTCAAAATATCCACTAAATGAGGGAATAATATGTGTGAGGGTACCCCAGGAGAGTTCCAAATGTGTGTGGGTAGAATATATATCACATGGGGTAAAATTGAAAAAAGGTGACAACAATTTTTTTTTTTGGACTTAGTCATTTTTGCGGAGTTTATCAGACTTTCAGATAGGGGAAATGTCAGTGAGCGTTCCGATTTCAGTTCCAGAGCGATTCGCCCAATGAGTCCTTGATATTTATTCGTTTTCAGCCAATATTTTGGATTTTTGAAAATTTCCCTTTTTTGTGAAAATATCCACTAAATGAGGGAATAATATGTGTGAGGATACCTCAGGAGAGTTCCAAATGTGTGTGGGTAGAATATATATCCCATGGGGGTAAAATTGAAAAAAGTTGAAAACATTTTTATTTTGGACTTAGTCATTTTTCCAGCGTTTATCAGACTTTCAGATAGGGCAAATGTCAGTGAGCGTTCCGATTTCAGATCCAGAGCGATTCGCCCAATGAGTCCTTGATATTTAGTCGTTTTCAGGTAATTTTGTGGATTTTTGAAAATTTCACCTTTTTGTGAAAATATCCACTAAATGAGGGAATAAAATGTGTAAGGGTACCCCAGGAGAGTTCCAAATGTGTGTGGGTAGAATATATATCCCATGGGGGTAAAATTGAAAAAAGTTGAAAAAAAAATTTTTTTTGACTTAGTCATTTTTCCGGAGTTTATCAGACTTTCAGATAGGGCAAATGTCAGTGAGCGTTCCGATTTCAGTTCCAGAGCGATTCGCCCAATGAGTCCTTGATATTTAGTCATTTACAGCCAATATTTTGGATTTTTGAAAATTTCACTTTTTTGTGAAAATATCAACTAAATGAGGGAATAATATGTGCGAGGTTACCCCAGGAGAGTTCCAAATGTGTGTGGGTAGAATATATATCCCACGGGGGTAAAATTGAAAAAAGTTGAAAAAAATATTTTCTTGTACTTAGTCATTTTTACAACGTTTATCAGACTTTCAGATAGGGCAAATGTCAGTGAGCGTTCCGATTTCAGTTCCAGAGCGATTTGCCCAATGAATCCTTGATATTTAGTTGTTTTCAGCCAGTTTTCTAGATTTTTGAAAATTTCACTTTTTTTGTGAAAATATCCACTAAATGAGGGAATAATATGTGTGAGCGTACCCCAGGAGAGTTCCAAATGTGTGTGGGTAGAATATATATCCCACGGGGGTAAAATTGAAAAAAGTTGAAAAAAATTTTTTTTTGGACTTAGTCATTTTTCCGGCGTTTATCAGACTTTCAGATAGGGGAAATGTCAGTAAACATTCCGATTTCAGTTCCAGAGCGATTCGCCCAATGAGTCCTTGATATTTAGTCATTTTCAGACAATTTTCTGGATTTTTGAAAATTTCACTTTTTTGTGAAAATATCCACTAAATGAGGGAATAATATGTGTGAGGGTACCCCAGGAGAGTTCCAAATGTGTGTGGGTAGAATATATATCCCACGGGGGTAAAATTGAAAAAAGTTGAAAAACTTTTTTTTTGGACTTAGTCCTTTTTCCGGCGTTTATCAGACTTTCAGATAGGGGAAATGTCAGTGAGCATTCCGATTTCAGTTCCAGAGCCATTGGCTCAATGAGTCCTTGATATTTAGTCGTTTTCAGCCAATATTTTGGATATTTGAAAGTTTCACGTTTTTGTGAAAATATCCACTAAATGAGGGAATAATATGTGTGAGGGTACCCCAGGAGAGTTCCAAATGTGTGTGGTAGAATATATATCCCATGGGGTAAAATTGAAAAAAGGAGACAAAAATTTTTTTTTGGACTTAGTCATTTTCCCGGAGTTTATCAGACTTTCAGATAGGGGAAATGTCAGTGAGCGTTCCGATTTCAGTTCCAGAGCGATTTGCCCAATGAGTCCTTGATATTTAGTCGTTTTCAGCCAATTTTCTTGATTTTTGAAAATTTCACTTTTTTGTGAAAATATCCACTAAATGAGGGAATAATATGTGTGAGGGTACCCCAGGAGAGTTCCAAATGTGTGTGGGTAGAATATATATCCCACGGGGGTAAAATTGAAAAAAGTTGAAAAAAATTTTTTTTTGGACTTAGTCATTTTTCCGGCGTTTATCAGACTTTCAGATAGGGGAAATGTTAGTGAACATTCCGATTTCAGTTCCAGAGCCATTTGCCCAATGAGTCCTTGATATTTAGTCGTTTTCAGCCAATTTAACGGATTTTTGAAAATTTCACTTTTTTTGTGAAAATATCCACTAAATGAGGGAATAATATGTGTGAGGGTACCTCAGGAGAGTTCCAAATGTGTGTGGGTAGAATATATATCCCATGGGGGTAAAATTGAAAAAAGGTGACAAAAATTTTTTTTTTGGACTTAGTCATTTTTCGGGAGTTTATCAGACTTTCAGATAGGGCAAATGTCAGTGAGCGTTCCAATTTCAGTTCCAGAGCGATTCGCCCAATGAGTCCTTGATATTTAGTCGTTTTCAGTCAATTTTCTGGATTTTTGAAAATTTCACTTTTTTGTGAAAATATCCACTAAATGAGGGAATAATATGTGTGAGGATACCCCAGGAGAGTTCCAAATGTGTGTGGGTAGAATATATATCCCACGGGGGTAAAATTGAAAAAAGTTGAAAACATTTTTATTTTGAACTTAGTCATTTTTCCCGGCGTTTATCAGACTTTCAGATAGGGCAAATGTCAGTGAACATTCCGATTTCAGTTCCAGAGCGATTTGCCCAATGAGTCCTTGATATTTAGTCGTTTTCAGGTAATTTTGTGGATTTTTGAAAATTTCACCTTTTTGTGAAAATATCCACTAAATGAGGGAATAAAATGTGTAAGGGTACCCCAGGAGAGTTCCAAATGTGTGTGGGTAGAATATATATCCCATGGGGGTAAAATTGAAAAAAGTTGAAAAAAAAATTTTTTTTGACTTAGTCATTTTTCCGGAGTTTATCAGACTATCAGATAGGGCAAATGTCAGTGAGCATTCCGATTTCAGTTCCAGAGCGATTCGCCCAATGAGTCCTTGATATTTAGTCGTTTTCAGGTAATTTTGTGGATTTTTGAAAATTTCACTTTTTTGTGAAAATATCCACTAAATGAGGGAATAATATGTGTGAGGATACCTCAGGAGAGTTCCAAATGTGTGTGGGTAGAATATATATCCCATGGGGATAAAATTGAAAAAAGTTGAAAACATTTTTATTTTGGACTTAGTCATTTTTCCAGCGTTTATCAGACTTTCACATAGGGCAAATGTCAGTGAGCGTTCCGATTTCAGATCCAGAGCGATTCGCCCAATGATTCCTTGATATTTAGTCGTTTTCAGGTAATTTTCTGGATTTTTGAAAATTTCACTTTTTTGTGAAAATATCCACTAAATGAGGGAATAATATGTGTGAGGGTACCCCAGGAGAGTTCCAAATGTGTGTGGGTAGAATATATATCCCATGGGGGTAAAATTGAAAAAAGGTGACAAAAATTTTTTTTTTGGACTGTCATTTTTCCGGCGTTTATCAGACTTTCAGATAGGGCAAATGGCAGTGAGCGTTCCGATTTCAGATCCAGAGCGATTCTCCCAATGAGTCCTTGATATTTAGTCGTTTTCAGGTAATTTTGTGGATTTTTGAAAATTTCACCTTTTTGTGAAAATATCCACTAAATGAGGGAATAAAATGTGTAAGGGTACCCCAGGAGAGTTCCAAATGTGTGTGGGTAGAATATATATCCCATGGGGGTAAAATTGAAAAAAGTTGAAAAAAAAATTTTTTTTGACTTAGTCATTTTTCCGGAGTTTATCAGACTTTCAGATAGGGCAAATGTCAGTGAGCATTCCGATTTCAGTTCCAGAGCGATTCGCCCAATGAGTCCTTGATATTTAGTCGTTTTCAGCCAATATTTTGGATTTTTGAAAATTTCACTTTTTTGTGAAAATATCCACTAAATGAGGGAATAATATGTGTGAGGATACCCCAGGAGAGTTCCAAATCTGTGTGGGTAGAATATATATCCCATGGGGGTAAAATTGAAAAAAGGTGACAAAAATATTTTTTTTGGACTTAGTCATTTTTCCGAAGTTTATCAGACTTTCAGATAGGGCAAATGTCAGTAAGCGTTCCGATTTCAGTTCCAGAGCGATTTGCCCAATGAATCCTTGATATTTAGTTGTTTTCAGCCAATTTTCTGGATTTTTGAAAATTTCACTTTTTTTGTCAAAATATCCACTAAATGAGGGAATAATATGTGTGAGGATACCTCAGGAGAGTTCCAAATGTGTGTGGGTAGAATATATATCCCATGGGGGTAAAATTGAAAAAAGTTGAAAACATTTTTATTTTGGACTTAGTCATTTTTCCAGCGTTTATCAGACTTTCAGATAGGGCAAATGTCAGTGAGCGTTCCGATTTCAGATCCAGAGCGATTCGCCCAATGCGTCCTTGATATTTAGTCGTTTTCAGGTAATTTTGTGGATTTTTGAAAATTTCACCTTTTTGTGAAAATATCCACTAAATGAGGGAATAAAATGTGTAAGGGTACCCCAGGAGAGTTCCAAATGTGTGTGGGTAGAATATATATCCCATGGGGGTAAAATTGAAAAAAGTTGAAAAAAAAATTTTTTTTGACTTAGTCATTTTTCCGGAGTTTATCAGACTTTCAGATAGGGCAAATGTCAGTGAGCGTTCCGATTTCAGTTCCAGAGCGATTCGCCCAATGAGTCCTTGATATTTAGTCATTTACAGCCAATATTTTGGATTTTTGAAAATTTCACTTTTTTGTGAAAATATCAACTAAATGAGGGAATAATATGTGCGAGGTTACCCCAGGAGAGTTCCAAATGTGTGTGGGTAGAATATATATCCCACGGGGGTAAAATTGAAAAAAGTTGAAAAAAATATTTTCTTGTACTTAGTCATTTTTACAACGTTTATCAGACTTTCAGATAGGGCAAATGTCAGTGAGCGTTCCGATTTCAGTTCCAGAGCGATTTGCCCAATGAATCCTTGATATTTAGTTGTTTTCAGCCAGTTTTCTAGATTTTTTAAAATTTCACTTTTTTTGTGAAAATATCCACTAAATGAGGGAATAATATGTGTGAGCGTACCCCAGGAGAGTTCCAAATGTGTGTGGGTAGAATATATATCCCACGGGGGTAAAATTGAAAAAAGTTGAAAAAAATTTTTTTTTGGACTTAGTCATTTTTCCGGCGTTTATCAGACTTTCAGATAGGGCAAATGTCAGTGAGCGTTCCGATTTCAGATCCAGAGCGATTCGCCCAATGAGTCCTTGATATTTAGTCGTTTTCAGGTAATTTTGTGGATTTTTGAAAATTTCACCTTTTTGTGAAAATATCCACTAAATGAGGGAATAATATGTGTGAGGATACCCCAGGAGAGTTGCAAATGTGTGTGGGTAGAATATATATCCCACGGGGGTAAAATTCAAAAAAGTTGAAAACATTTTTATTTTGGACTTAGTCATTTTTACAACGTTTATCAGACTTTCAGATAGGGCAAATGTCAGTGAGCTTTCCGATTTTAGATCCAGAGCGATTCGCCCAATGAGTCCTTGATATTTAGTCGTTTTCAGGTAATTTTGTGGATTTTTGAAAATTTCACCTTTTTGTGAAAATATCAACTAAATGAGGGAATAATATGTGCGAGGTTACCCCAGGAGAGTTCCAAATGTGTGTGGGTAGAATATATATCCCACGGGGGTAAAATTGAAAAAAGTTGAAAAAAATATTTTCTTGGACTTAGTCATTTTTCCGAAGTTTATCAGACTTTCAGATAGGGCAAATGTCAGTAAGCGTTCCGATTTCAGTTCCATAGCGATTTGCCCAATGAATCCTTGATATTTAGTTGTTTTCAGCCAGTTTTCTAGATTTTTTAAAATTTCACTTTTTTGTGAAAATATCCACTAAATGACGGAATAATATGTGTGAGGGTACCACAGGAGAGTTCCAAATGTGTGTGGGTAGAATATATATCCCACGGGGGTAAAATTCAAAAAAGTTGAAAACATTTTTATTTTGGACTTAGTCATTTTTACAACGTTTATCAGACTTTCAGATAGGGCAAATGTCAGTGAGCTTTCCGATTTTAGATCCAGAGCGATTCGCCCAATGAGTCCTTGATATTTAGTCGTTCTCAGCCAATTTTCTGGATTTTTGAAAATTTCACCTTCTTGTGAAAATATCCACTAAATGAGGGAATAATATGTGTGAGGGTACCCCAGGAGAGTTCCAAATGTGTGTGGGTAGAATATATATCCCACGGGGGTAAAATTGAAAAAAGTTGAAAAAAATATTTCTTTGGACTTAGTCATTTTTCCGAAGTTTATCAGACTTTCAGATAGGGCAAATGTCAGTGAGCGTTCCGATTTCAGTTCCAGAGCGATTTGCCCAATGAGTCCTTGATATTTAGTCGTTTTCAGGTAATTTTCTGGATTTTTGAAAATTTCACTTTTTTGTGAAAATATCCACTAAATAAGGGAATAATATGTGTGAGGGTACCCCAGGAGAGTTCCAAATGTGTGTGGGTAGAATATATATCCCACGGGGGTAAAATTCAAAAAAGTTGAAAAATTTTTTTTCTTGGACTTAGTCATTTTTCCCGGCGTTTATCAGACTTTCAGATAGGGGAAATGTCAGTGAGCATTCCGATTTCAGTTCCAGAGCGATTCGCCCAATGAGTCCTTGATATTTAGTCGTTTTCAGCCAATTTAATGGATTTTTGAAAATTTCACTTTTTTGTGAAAATATCCACTAAATGAGGGAATAATATGTGTGAGGGTACCCCAGGAGAGTTCCAAATGTGTGTGGTAGAATATATATCCCATGGGGTAAAATTGAAAAAAGGAGACAAAATTTTTTTTTTGGAATTAGTCATTTTCCCGGAGTTTATCAGACTTTCAGATTGGGGAAATGTCAGTGAGCATTCCGATTTCAGTTCCAGAGCGATTCGCCCAATGAGTCCTTGATATTTAGTCGTTTTCAGCCAATTTAATGGATTTTTGAAAATTTCACTTTTTTTGTGAAAATATCCACTAAATGAGGGAATAATATGTGTGAGGGTACCCCAGGAGAGTTCCAAATGTGTGTGGGTAGAATATATATCCCATGGGGGTAAAATTGAAAAAAGGTGACAAAAATTTTTTTTTTGGACTTAGTCATTTTTCCGGCGTTTATCAGACTTTCAGATAGGGCAAATGTCAGTGAGCGTTCCGATTTCAGATCCAGAGCGATTCGCCCAATGAGTCCTTGATATTTAGTCGTTTTCAGGTAATTTTGTGGATTTTTGAAAATTTCACCTTTTTGTGAAAATATCAACTAAATGAGGGAATAATATGTGCGAGGTTACCCCAGGAGAGTTCCAAATGTGTGTGGGTAGAATATATATCCCACGGGGGTAAAATTGAAAAAAGTTGAAAAAAATATTTTCTTGGACTTAGTCATTTTTCCGAAGTTTATCAGACTTTCAGATAGGGCAAATGTCAGTAAGCGTTCCGATTTCAGTTCCAGAGCGATTTGCCCAATGAATCCTTGATATTTAGTTGTTTTCAGCCAGTTTTCTAGATTTTTTAAAATTTCACTTTTTTTGTTAAAATATCCACTAAATGAGGGAATAATATGTGTGAGGGTACCCCAGGAGAGTTCCAAATGTGTGTGGGTAGAATATATATCCCACGGGGGTAAAATTCCAAAAAGTTGAAAAAAAATTTTTTTTGGACTTAGTCATTTTTCCCGGCGTTTATCAGACTTTCAGATACGGGAAATGTCAGTGAGCATTCCGATTTCAGTTCCAGAGCGATTCGCCCAATGAGTCCTTGATATTTAGTCGTTTTCAGCCAATATTTTGGATTTTTGAAAATATCACTTTTTTGTGAAAATATCCACTAAATGAGGGAATAATATGTGTGAGGATACCCCAGGAGAGTTGCAAATGTGTGTGGGTAGAATATATATCCCACGGGGGTAAAATTCAAAAAAGTTGAAAACATTTTTATTTTGGACTTAGTCATTTTTACAACGTTTATCAGACTTTCAGATAGGGCAAATGTCAGTGAGCTTTCCGATTTTAGATCCAGAGCGATTCGCCCAATGAGTCCTTGATATTTAGTCGTTTTCAGGTAATTTTCTGGATTTTTGAAAATTTCACCTTTTTGTGAAAATATCCACTAAATGAGGGAATAATATGTGTGAGGGTACCCCAGGAGAGTTCCAAATGTGTGTGGGTAGAATATGTATCCCACGGGGGTAAAATTGAAAAAAGTTGAAAAAAATATTTCTTTGGACTTAGTCATTTTTCCGAAGTTTATCAGACTTTCAGATAGGGCAAATGTCAGTGAGCGTTCCGATTTCAGTTCCAGAGCGATTTGCCCAATGAATACTTGATATTTAGTTGTTTTCAGCCAGTTTTCTAGATTTTTGAAAATTTCACTTTTTTTTGTGAAAATATCCACTAAATGAGGGAATAATATGTGTGAGGGTACCCCAGGAGAGTTCCAAATGTGTGTGGGTAGAATATATATCCCACGGGGGTAAAATTCAAAAAAGTTGAAAAATTTTTTTTCTTGGACTTAGTCATTTTTCCCGGCGTTTATCAGACTTTCAGATAGGGGAAATGTCAGTGAGCATTCCGATTTCAGTTCCAGAGCGATTCGCCCAATGAGTCCTTGATATTTAGTCGTTTTCAGCCAATTTAATGGATTTTTGAAAATTTCACTTTTTTGTGAAAATATCCACTAAATGAGGGAATAATATGTGTGAGGGTACCCCAGGAGAGTTCCAAATGTGTGTGGTAGAATATATATCCCATGGGGTAAAATTGAAAAAAGGAGACAAAATTTTTTTTTTGGAATTAGTCATTTTCCCGGAGTTTATCAGACTTTCAGATTGGGGAAATGTCAGTGAGCATTCCGATTTCAGTTCCAGAGCGATTCGCCCAATGAGTCCTTGATATTTAGTCGTTTTCAGCCAATTTAATGGATTTTTGAAAATTTCACTTTTTTTGTGAAAATATCCACTAAATGAGGGAATAATATGTGTGAGGGTACCCCAGGAGAGTTCCAAATGTGTGTGGGTAGAATATATATCCCATGGGGTAAAATTGAAAAAAGGTGACAAAAATTTTTTTTTTGGACTTAGTCATTTTTCCCGGCGTTTATCAGACTTTCAGATACGGGAAATGTCAGTGAGCATTCCGATTTCAGTTCCAGAGCGATTCGCCCAATGAGTCCTTGATATTTAGTCGTTTTCAGCCAATATTTTGGATTTTTGAAAATATCACTTTTTTGTGAAAATATCCACTAAATGAGGGAATAATATGTGTGAGGATACCCCAGGAGAGTTGCAAATGTGTGTGGGTAGAATATATATCCCACGGGGGTAAAATTCAAAAAAGTTGAAAACATTTTTATTTTGGACTTAGTCATTTTTACAACGTTTATCAGACTTTCAGATAGGGCAAATGTCAGTGAGCGTTCCGATTTTAGATCCAGAGCGATTCGCCCAATGAGTCCTTGATATTTAGTCGTTTTCAGCCAATTTTCTGGATTTTTGAAAATTTCACCTTTTTGTGAAAATATCCACTAAATGAGGGAATAATATGTGTGAGAGTACCCCAGGAGAGTTCCAAATGTGTGTGGGTAGAATATATATCCCATGGGGTAAAATTGAAAAAAGGTGACAAAAATTTTTTTTTTGGACTTAGTCATTTTTCCGGCGTTTATCAGACTTTCAGATAGGGGAAATGTCAGTGAACATTCCGATTTCAGTTCCAGAGCGATTTGCCCAATGAGTCCTTGATATTTAGTCGTTTTCAGCCAATTTTCTGGATTTTTGAAAATTTCACTTTTCTGTGAAAATATCCACTAAATGAGGGAATAATATGTGTGAGGGTACCCCAGGAGAGTTCCAAATGTGTTTGGGTAGAATATATATCCCACGGGGGTAAAATTAAAAAAAGTTGAAAGAAAATTTTTTTTGGATTTAGTCATTTTTCCCGGCGTTTATCAGACTTTCAGATAGGGGAAATGTCAGTGAGCATTCCGATTTCAGTTCCAGAGCGATTCGCCCAATGAGTCCTTGATATTTAGTCGTTTTCAACCAATTTAATGGATTTTTGAAAATTTCACTTTTTTGTGAAAATATCCACTAAATGAGGGAATAATATGTGTGAGGGTACCCCAGGAGAGTTCCAAATGTGTGTGGTAGAATATATATCCTATGGGGTAAAATTGAAAAAAGGAGACAAAATTTTTTTTTTGGAATTAGTCATTTTCCCGGAGTTTATCAGACTTTCAGATTGGGGAAATGTCAGTGAGCATTCCGATTTCAGTTCCAGAGCGATTCGCCCAATGAGTCCTTGATATTTAGTCGTTTTCAGCCAATTTAATGGATTTTTGAAAATTTCACTTTTTTGTGAAAATATCCACTAAATGAGGGAATAATATGTGTGAGGGTACCCCAGGAGAGTTCCAAATGTGTGTGGGTAGAATATATATCCCACGGGGGTAAAATTCAAAAAAGTTGAAAACATTTTTATTTTGGACTTAGTCATTTTTACAACGTTTATCAGACTTTCAGATAGGGCAAATGTCAGTGAGCGTTCCGATTTCAGATCCAGAGCGATTCGCCCAATGAGTCCTTGATTTTTAGTCGTTTTCAGCCAATTTTCTGGATTTTTGAAAATTTCACTTTTTTTGTGAAAATATCCACTAAATGAGGGAATAATATGTGTGAGGGTACCCCAGGAGAGTTCCAAATGTGTGTGGGTAGAATATATATCCCATGGGGTAAAATTGAAAAAAGGTGACACAAATTTTTTTTTTGGACTTAGTCATTTTTCCGGAGTTTATCAGACTTTCAGATAGGGCAAATGTCAGTGAGCGTTCCGATTTCAGTTCCAGAGCGATTTGCCCAATGAATCCTTGATATTTAGTTGTTTTCAGCCAGTTTTCTAGATTTTTGAAAATTTCACTTTTTTTGTGAAAATATCCACTAAATGAGGGAATAATATGTGTGAGGGTACCCCAGGAGAGTTCCAAATGTGTGTGGGTAGAATATATATCCCACGGGGGTAAAATTGAAAAAAGTTGAAAAAAATTTTTTTTTGGACTTAGTCATTTTTCCGGCGTTTATCAGACTTTCAGATAGGGGAAATGTCAGTGAACATTCCGATTTCAGTTCCAGAGCGATTTGCCCAATGAGTCCTTGATATTTAGTCGTTTTCAGCCAATTTAATGGATTTTTGAAAATTTCACTTTTTTGTGAAAATATCCACTAAATGAGGGAATAATATGTGTGAGGGTACCCCAGGAGAGTTCCAAATGTGTGTGGGTAGAATATATATCCCACGGGGGTAAAATTCAAAAAAGTTGAAAAAAAATTTTTTTTGGACTTAGTCATTTTTCCCGGCGTTTATCAGACTTTCAGATACGGGAAATGTCAGTGACCATTCCGATTTCAGTTCCAGAGCAATTCGCCCAATGAGTCCTTGATATTTAGTCGTTTTCAGCCAATATTTTGGATTTTTGAAAATTTCACTTTTTTGTGAAAATATCCACTAAATGAGGGAATAATATGTGTGAGGATACCCCAGGAGAGTTCCAAATGTGTGTGGGTAGAATATATATCCCACGGGGGTAAAATTCAAAAAAGTTGAAAACATTTTTATTTTGGACTTAGTCATTTTTACAACGTTTATCAGACTTTCAGATAGGGCAAATGTCAGTGAGCGTTCCGATTTCAGATCCAGAGCGATTCGCCCAATGAGTCCTTGATATTTAGTCGTTTTCAGCCAATTTTCTGGATTTTTGAAAATTTCACTTTTTTTGTGAAAATATCCACTAAATGAGGGAATAATATGTGTGAGGGTACCCCAGGAGAGTTCCAAATGTGTGTGGGTAGAATATATATCCCATGGGGTAAAATTGAAAAAAGGTGACAAAAATTTTTTTTTTGGACTTAGTCATTTTTCCGGAGTTTATCAGACTTTCAGATAGGGCAAATGTCAGTGAGCGTTCCGATTTCAGTTCCAGAGCGATTTGCCCAATGAATCCTTGATATTTAGTTGTTTTCAGCCAGTTTTCTAGATTTTTGAAAATTTCACTTTTTTTGTGAAAATATCCACTAAATGAGGGAATAATATGTGTGAGGGTACCCCAGGAGAGTTCCAAATGTGTGTGGGTAGAATATATATCCCACGGGGGTAAAATTGAAAAAAGTTGAAAAAAATTTTTTTTTGGACTTAGTCATTTTTCCGGCGTTTATCAGACTTTCAGATAGGGGAAATGTCAGTGAACATTCCGATTTCAGTTCCAGAGCGATTTGCCCAATGAGTCCTTGATATTTAGTCGTTTTCAGCCAATTTAATGGATTTTTGAAAATTTCACTTTTTTGTGAAAATATCCACTAAATGAGGGAATAATATGTGTGAGGGTACCCCAGGAGAGTTCCAAATGTGTGTGGGTAGAATATATATCCCATGGGGGTAAAATTGAAAAAAGGTGACAAAAATTTTTTTTTTGGACTTAGTCATTTTTCCGGATTTTATCAGACTTTCAGATAGGGCAAATGTCAGTGAGCGTTCCGATTTCAGTTCCAGAGCGATTCGCCCAATGAGTCCTTGATATTTAGTCGTTTTCAGCCAATTTTCTGGATTTTTGAAAATTTCACTTTTTTGTGAAAATATCCACTAAATGAGGGAATAATATGTGTGAGGGTACCCCAGGAGAGTTCCAAATGTGTTTGGGTAGAATATATATCCCACGGGGGTAAAATTAAAAAAAGTTGAAAGAAAATTTTTTTTGGATTTAGTCATTTTTCCCGGCGTTTATCAGACTTTCAGATAGGGGAAATGTCAGTGAGCATTCCGATTTCAGTTCCAGAGCGATTCGCCCAATGAGTCCTTGATATTTAGTCGTTTTCAGCCAATTTAATGGATTTTTGAAAATTTCACTTTTTTGTGAAAATATCCACTAAATGAGGGAATAATATGTGTGAGGGTACCCCAGGAGAGTTCCAAATGTGTGTGGGTAGAATATATATCCCATGGGGTAAAATTGAAAAAAGGTGACAAAAATTTTTTTTTTGGACTTAGTCATTTTTCCCGGCGTTTATCAGACTTTCAGATACGGGAAATGTCAGTGAGCATTCCGATTTCAGTTCCAGAGCGATTCGCCCAATGAGTCCTTGATATTTAGTCGTTTTCAGCCAATATTTTGGATTTTTGAAAATATCACTTTTTTGTGAAAATATCCACTAAATGAGGGAATAATATGTGTGAGGATACCCCAGGAGAGTTGCAAATGTGTGTGGGTAGAATATATATCCCACGGGGGTAAAATTCAAAAAAGTTGAAAACATTTTTATTTTGGACTTAGTCATTTTTACAACGTTTATCAGACTTTCAGATAGGGCAAATGTCAGTGAGCGTTCCGATTTTAGATCCAGAGCGATTCGCCCAATGAGTCCTTGATATTTAGTCGTTTTCAGCCAATTTTCTGGATTTTTGAAAATTTCACCTTTTTGTGAAAATATCCACTAAATGAGGGAATAATATGTGTGAGAGTACCCCAGGAGAGTTCCAAATGTGTGTGGGTAGAATATATATCCCATGGGGTAAAATTGAAAAAAGGTGACAAAAATTTTTTTTTTGGACTTAGTCATTTTTCCGGCGTTTATCAGACTTTCAGATAGGGGAAATGTCAGTGAACATTCCGATTTCAGTTCCAGAGCGATTTGCCCAATGAGTCCTTGATATTTAGTCGTTTTCAGCCAATTTAATGGATTTTTGAAAATTTCACTTTTTTGTAAAAATATCCACTAAATGAGGGAATAATATGTGTGAGGGTACCCCAGGAGAGTTCCAAATGTGTGTGGGTAGAATATATATCCCATGGGGTAAAATTGAAAAAAGGTGACAAAAATTTTTTTTTTGGACTTAGTCATTTTTCCGGAGTTTATCAGACTTTCAGATAGGGCAAATGTCAGTGAGCGTTCCGATTTCAGATCCAGAGCGATTCGCCCAATGATTCCTTGATATTTAGTCGTTTTCAGGTAATTTTCTGGATTTTTGAAAATTTCACTTTTTTGTGAAAATATCCACTAAATGAGGGAATAATATGTGTGAGGGTACCCCAGGAGAGTTCCAAATGTGTGTGGGTAGAATATATATCCCACGGGGGTAAAATTCAAAAAAGTTTAAAAAAAATTTTTTTTGGACTTAGTCATTTTTCCCGGCGTTTATCAGACTTTCAGATACGGGAAATGTCAGTGACCATTCCGATTTCAGTTCCAGAGCAATTCGCCCAATGAGTCCTTGATATTTAGTCGTTTTCAGCCAATATTTTGGATTTTTGAAAATTTCACTTTTTTGTGAAAATATCCACTAAATGAGGGAATAATATGTGTGAGGATACCCCAGGAGAGTTCCAAATGTGTGTGGGTAGAATATATATCCCACGGGGGTAAAATTCAAAAAAGTTGAAAACATTTTTATTTTGGACTTAGTCATTTTTACAACGTTTATCAGACTTTCAGATAGGGCAAATGTCAGTGAGCGTTCCGATTTTAGATCCAGAGCGATTCGCCCAATGAGTCCTTGATATTTAGTCGTTTTCAGCCAATTTTCTGGATTTTTGAAAATTTCACCTTTTTGTGAAAATATCCACTAAATGAGGGAATAATATGTGTGAGAGTACCCCAGGAGAGTTCCAAATGTGTGTGGGTAGAATATATATCCCATGGGGTAAAATTGAAAAAAGGTGACAAAAATTTTTTTTTTGGACTTAGTCATTTTTCCGGCGTTTATCAGACTTTCAGATAGGGGAAATGTCAGTGAACATTCCGATTTCAGTTCCAGAGCGATTTGCCCAATGAGTCCTTGATATTTAGTCGTTTTCAGCCAATTTTCTGGATTTTTGAAAATTTCACTTTTTTGTGAAAATATCCACTAAATGAGGGAATAATATGTGTGAGGGTACCCCAGGAGAGTTCCAAATGTGTGTGGGTAGAATATATATCCCACGGGGGTAAAATTCAAAAAAGTTGAAAAAAAATTTTTTTTGGACTTAGTCATTTTTCCCGGCGTTTATCAGACTTTCAGATACGGGAAATGTCAGTGACCATTCCGATTTCAGTTCCAGAGCAATTCGCCCAATGAGTCCTTGATATTTAGTCGTTTTCAGCCAATATTTTGGATTTTTGAAAATTTCACTTTTTTGTGAAAATATCCACTAAATGAGGGAATAATATGTGTGAGGATACCCCAGGAGAGTTCCAAATGTGTGTGGGTAGAATTTATATCCCACGGGGGTAAAATTGAAAAAAGTTGAAAAAAATTTTTTTTTGGACTTAGTCATTTTTCCGGCGTTTATCAGACTTTCAGATAGGGGAAATGTCAGTGAACATTCCGATTTCAGTTCCAGAGCGATTTGCCCAATGAGTCCTTGATATTTAGTCGTTTTCAGCCAATTTAATGGATTTTTGAAAATTTCACTTTTTTGTGAAAATATCCACTAAATGAGGGAATAATATGTGTGAGGGTACCCCAGGAGAGTTCCAAATGTGTGTGGGTAGAATATATATCCCATGGGGGTAAAATTGAAAAAAGGTGACAAAAATTTTTTTTTTGGACTTAGTCATTTTTCCGGATTTTATCAGACTTTCAGATAGGGCAAATGTCAGTGAGCGTTCCGATTTCAGTTCCAGAGCGATTCGCCCAATGAGTCCTTGATATTTAGTCGTTTTCAGCCAATTTTCTGGATTTTTGAAAATTTCACTTTTTTGTGAAAATATCCACTAAATGAGGGAATAATATGTGTGAGGGTACCCCAGGAGAGTTCCAAATGTGTTTGGGTAGAATATATATCCCACGGGGGTAAAATTAAAAAAAGTTGAAAGAAAATTTTTTTTGGATTTAGTCATTTTTCCCGGCGTTTATCAGACTTTCAGATAGGGGAAATGTCAGTGAGCATTCCGATTTCAGTTCCAGAGCGATTCGCCCAATGAGTCCTTGATATTTAGTCGTTTTCAGCCAATTTAATGGATTTTTGAAAATTTCACTTTTTTGTGAAAATATCCACTAAATGAGGGAATAATATGTGTGAGGGTACCCCAGGAGAGTTCCAAATGTGTGTGGTAGAATATATATCCCATGGGGTAAAATTGAAAAAAGGAGACAAAATTTTTTTTTTGGAATTAGTCATTTTCCCGGAGTTTATCAGACTTTCAGATTGGGGAAATGTCAGTGAACGTTCCGATTTCAGTTCCAGAGCGATTCGCCCAATGAGTCCTTGATATTTAGTCGTTTTCAGCCAATATTTTGGATTTTTGAAAATTTCACTTTTTTGTGAAAATATCCACTAAATGAGGGAATAATATGTGTGAGGATACCCCAGGAGAGTTCCAAATCTGTGTGGATAGAATATATATCCCATGGGGGTAAAATTGAAAAAAGGTGACCAAAATATTTTTTTGGGACTTAGTCATTTTTCCGGAGTTTATCAGACTTTCAGATAGGGCAAATGTCAGTGAGCGTTCCAATTTCAGTTCCAGAGCGATTCGCCCAATGAATCCTTGATATTTAGTTGTTTTCAGCCAGTTTTCTAGATTTTTGAAAATTTCACTTTTTTTGTGAAAATATCCACTAAATGAGGGAATAATATGTGTGAGGGTACCCCAGGAGAGTTCCAAATGTGTGTGGGTAGAATATATATCCCACGGGGGTAAAATTGAAAAAAGTTGAAAAAAATTTTTTTTTGGACTTAGTCATTTTTCCGGCGTTTATCAGACTTTCAGATAGGGGAAATGTCAGTGAACATTCCGATTTCAGTTCCAGAGCGATTTGCCCAATGAGTCCTTGATATTTAGTTGTTTTCAGCCAATTTAATGGATTTTTGAAAATTTCACTTTTTTGTGAAAATATCCACTAAATGAGGGAATAATATGTGTGAGGGTACCCCAGGAGAGTTCCAAATGTGTTTGGGTAGAATATATATCCCACGGGGGTAAAATTAAAAAAAGTTGAAAGAAAATTTTTTTTGGATTTAGTCATTTTTCCCGGCGTTTATCAGACTTTCAGATAGGGGAAATGTCAGTGAGCATTCCGATTTCAGTTCCAGAGCGATTCGCCCAATGAGTCCTTGATATTTAGTCGTTTTCAGCCAATTTAATGGATTTTTGAAAATTTCACTTTTTTGTGAAAATATCCACTAAATGAGGCAATAATATGTGTGAGGGTACCCCAGGAGAGTTCCAAATGTGTGTGGTAGAATATATATCCCATGGGGTAAAATTGAAAAAAGGAGACAAAATTTTTTTTTTGGAATTAGTCATTTTCCCGGAGTTTATCAGACTTTCAGATTGGGGAAATGTCAGTGAGCGTTCCGATTTCAGTTCCAGAGCGATTCGCCCAATGAGTCCTTGATATTTAGTCGTTTTCAGCCAATATTTTGAATTTTTGAAAATTTCACTTTTTTGTGAAAATATCCACTAAATGAGGGAATAATATGTGTGAGGATACCCCAGGAGAGTTCCAAATGTGTGTGGGTAGAATATATATCCCACGGGGGTAAAATTGAAAAAAGTTTAAAAAAATATTTTTTTGGACTTAGTCATTTTTCCGAAGTTTATCAGACTTTCAGATAGGGCAAATGTCAGTAAGCGTTCCGATTTCAGTTCCAGAGCGATTTGCCCAATGAATCCTTGATATTTAGTTGTTTTCAGCCAGTTTTCTAGATTTTTGAAAATTTCCCTTTTTTTGTGAAAATATCCACTAAATGAGGGAATATTATGTGTGAGGGTACCCCAGGAGAGTTCCAAATGTGTGTGGGTAGAATATATATCCCACGGGGGTAAAATTGAAAAAAGTTGAAAAAAATTTTTTTTGGGACTTAGTCATTTTTCCGGCGTTTATCAGACTTTCAGATAGGGGAAATGTCAGTGAACATTCCGATTTCAGTTCCAGAGCGATTTGCCCAATGAGTCCTTGATATTTAGTCGTTTTCAGCCAATTTAATGGATTTTTGAAAATTTCACTTTTTTGTGAAAATATCCACTAAATGAGGGAATAATATGTGTGAGGATACCCCAGGAGAGTTCCAAATGTGTGTGGGTAGAATATATATCCCACGGGGGTAAAATTCAAAAATGTTGAAAAAAATTTTTTTTTGGACTTAGTCATTTTTCCCGGCGTTTATCAGACTTTCAGATACGGGAAATGTCAGTGAGCATTCCGATTTCAGTTCCAGAGCGATTCGCCCAATGAGTCCTTGATATTTAGTCGTTTTCAGCCAATATTTTGGATTTTTGAAAATTTCACTTTTTTGTGAAAATATCCACTAAATGAGGGAATAATATGTGTGAGGATACCCCAGGAGAGTTCCAAATGTGTGTGGGTAGAATATATATCCCACGGGGGTAAAATTCAAAAAAGTTGAAAACATTTTTATTTTGGACTTAGTCATTTTTCCGGCGTTTATCAGACTTTCAGATAGGGGAAATGTCAGTGAACATTCCGATTTCAGTTCCAGAGCGATTTGCCCAATGAGTCCTTGATATTTAGTCGTTTTCAGCCAATTTAATGGATTTTTGAAAATTTCACTTTTTTTGTGAAAATATCCACTAAATGAGGGAATAATATGTGTGAGGGTACCCCAGGAGAGTTCCAAATGTGTGTGGGTAGAATATATATCCCATGGGGGTAAAATTGAAAAAAGGTGACAAAAATTTTTTTTTTGGACTTAGTCATTTTTCCGGATTTTATCAGACTTTCAGATAGGGCAAATGTCAGTGAGCGTTCCGATTTCAGTTCCAGAGCGATTCGCCCAATGAGTCCTTGATATTTAGTCGTTTTCAGCCAATTTTCTGGATTTTTGAAAATTTCACTTTTTTGTGAAAATATCCACTAAATGAGGGAATAATATGTGTGAGGGTACCCCAGGAGAGTTCCAAATGTGTTTGGGTAGAATATATATCCCACGGGGGTAAAATTAAAAAAAGTTGAAAGAAAATTTTTTTTGGATTTAGTCATTTTTCCCGGCGTTTATCAGACTTTCAGATAGGGGAAATGTCAGTGAGCATTCCGATTTCAGTTCCAGAGCGATTCGCCCAATGAGTCCTTGATATTTAGTCGTTTTCAGCCAATTTAATGGATTTTTGAAAATTTCACTTTTTTGTGAAAATATCCACTAAATGAGGGAATAATATGTGTGAGGGTACCCCAGGAGAGTTCCAAATGTGTGTGGGTAGAATATATATCCCATGGGGGTAAAATTGAAAAAAGGTGACAAAAATATTTTTTTGGGACTTAGTCATTTTTCCGGAGTTTATCAGACTTTCAGATAGGGCAAATGTCAGTGAGCGTTCCAATTTCAGTTCCAGAGCGATTCGACCAATGAGTCCTTGATATTTAGTCATTTTCAGCCAATATTTTGGATTTTTGAAAATTTCACTTTTTTCTGAAAATATCCACTAAATGAGGGAATAATATGTGTGAGGGTACCACAGGAGAGTTCCAAATGTTTTTGGGTAGAATATATATCCCACGGGGGTAAAATTGAAAAAAGTTGAAAAAAATAATTTTTTGGACTTAGTCATTTTTCCAAAGTTTATCAGACTTTCAGATAGGGCAAATGTCAGTAAGCGTTCCGATTTCAGTTCCAGAGCGATTTGCCCAATGAATCCTTGATATTTAGTTGTTTTCAGCCAGTTTTCTAGATTTTTGAAAATTTCCCTTTTTTTGTGAAAATATCCACTAAATGAGGGAATATTATGTGTGAGGGTACCCCAGGAGAGTTCCAAATGTGTGTGGGTAGAATATATATCCCACGGGGGTAAAATTGAAAAAAGTTGAAAAAAATTTTTTTTGGGACTTAGTCATTTTTCCGGCGTTTATCAGACTTTCAGATAGGGGAAATGTCAGTGAACATTCCGATTTCAGTTCCAGAGCGATTTGCCCAATGAGTCCTTGATATTTAGTCGTTTTCAGCCAATTTAATGGATTTTTGAAAATTTCACTTTTTTGTGAAAATATCCACTAAATGAGGGAATAATATGTGTGAGGGTACCCCAGGAGAGTTCCAAATGTGTGTGGGTAGAATATATATCCCATGGGGGTAAAATTGAAAAAAGGTGACAAAAATTTTTTTTTTGGACTTAGTCATTTTTCCGGAGTTTATCAGACTTTCAGATAGGGCAAATGTCAGTGAGCGTTCCGATTTCAGTTCCAGAGCGATTCGCCCAATGAGTCCTTGATATTTAGTCGTTTTCAGCCAATATTTTGAATTTTTGAAAATTTCACTTTTTTGTGAAAATATCCACTAAATGAGGGAATAATATGTGTGAGGATACCCCAGGAGAGTTCCAAATGTGTGTGGGTAGAATATATATCCCACGGGGGTAAAATTGAGAAAAGTTGAAAACATTTTTTTTTTCGACTTAGTCATTTTTCGGGCGTTGGTTTATCAGACTTTCAGAGAGAGGAAATGTCAGTGAGTGTTCCGATTTCAGTTCCAGAGCGATTCGCCCAAAGAGTCCTTGATATTTAGTCATTTTCAGCCAATTTTCAGAATTTTTTAAAATTTCACTTGTTTGTGAAAATATCCGCTAAATGAGGGAATAATATGTGTGAGGGTACCCCAGGTGAGTTCCAAATGTGTGTGGGTAGAATATAAATCCCACGGGGGTAAAATTGAAAAAAGTTGAAAAAAAATTTTTTTTGGACTTAGTCATTTTTCCGGCGTTTATCAGACTTTCAGATAGGGCAAATGTCAGTGAGCGTTCCGATTTCAGTTCCAGAGCGATTCGCCCAATGAGTCCTTGATATTTAGTCGTCTTCAGCCAATTTTCTGGATTTTTGAAAATTTCACTTTTTTGTGAAAATATCCACTAAATGAGGGAATAATATGTGTGAGGGTACCCCAGGAGATTTCCAAATGTGTGTGGCTAGAATATATATCCAACGGTGGTAAAATTGAACAGACTTTCAGATAGGGGAAATGTCAGTGAGTGTTCCGATTTCATTTCCAGAGCGATTCGCCCAATGAGTCCTTGATATTTAGTCGTTTTCAGGTAATTTTGTGGATTTTTGAAAATTTCACCTTTTTGTGAAAATATCCACTAAATGAGAGAATAATATGTGTGAGGATACCCCAGGAGAGTTCCAAATCTGTGTGGGTAGAATATATATCCCATGGGGGTAAAATTGAAAAAAGTTGAAAAAAAATTTTTTTTGGAAATAAACTCCGGAAAAATGACTATCAAACTTTCAGATAGGGCAAATGTCAGTGAGCATTCCGATTTCAGTTCCAGAGCGATTCGCCTAATGAGTCCTTGATATTTAGTCGTTTTCAGCCAATATTTTGGATTTTTGAAAATTTCACTTTTTTGTGAAAATATCCACTAAATGAGGGAATAATATGTGTGAGGATACCCCAGGAGAGTTCCAAATCTGTGTGGATAGAATATATATCCCATGGGGGTAAAATTGAAAAAAGGTGACAAAAATATTTTTTTTGGACTTAGTCATTTTTCCGGAGTTTATCAGACTTTCAGATAGGGCAAATGTCAGTGAGCATTCCGATTTCAGTTCCAGAGCGATTCGCCCAATGAGTCCTTGATATTTAGTCATTTTCAGCCAATATTTTGGATTTTTGAAAATTTCACTTTTTTGTGAAAATATCCACTAAATGAGGGAATAATATGTGTGAGGATACCCCAGGAGAGTTCCAAATCTGTGTGGGTAGAATATATATCCCATGGGGGTAAAATTGAAAAAAGGTGACAAAAATTTTTTTTTGGGACTTAGTCATTTTTCCGGAGTTTATCAGACTTTCAGATAGGGCACATGTCAGTGAGCATTCCGATTTCAGTTCCAGAGCGATTCGCCCAATGAGTCCTTGATATTTAGTCGTTTTCAGCCAATATTTTGGATTTTTGAAAATTTCACTTTTTTGGGAAAATATCCACTAAATGAGGGAATAATATGTGTGAGGGTACCCCAGGAGAGTTCCAAATGTGTGTGGGTAGAATATAAATCACACGGGGGTAAAATTGAAAAAAGTAAAAAAAAAATTTTTTTTTTGGGACTTAGTCATTTTTCCGGCGTTTATCAGACTTTCAGATAGGGCAAATGTCAGTGAGCGTTCCGACTTCAGTTCCAGAGCGATTCGCCCAATGAGTCCTTGATATTTAGTCGTTTTCAGCCAATTTTCTGGATTTTTGAAAATTTCACTTTTTATTGAAAATAAACACTAAATGAGGGAATAATATGTGTGAGGGTACCACAGGAGAGTTCCAAATGTGTGTGGGTAGAATATAAATCACACGGGGGTAAAATTGAAAAAAGTTGAAAATTATTTTTCTTAAGACTTAGTCATTTTTCAGGCGTTTATCAGACTTTCAGAGAGGGGCAATGTCAGTGAGCGTTCCGATTTCAGTTCCAGAGTGATTCGCCGGATGAGTCCTTGATGTTTAGTAGTTTATAGCCAATTTTCTGAATTTTTGACAATTTCACTTTTTTGCGAATATATCCACTAAATGAGGGAATAATATGTGTGAGGGTACCCCAGGAGATTTCCAAATGTGTGTGGGTAGAATATATATCCAACGGTGATAAAATTGAAAAAAGTTTTAAACATTTTTTTTTTTTACTTAGTCATTTTTCCGCCGTTTATCCGACTTTCTGATAGGGGAAATGTCAGTGAGTGTTCCGATTTCAGTTCCAGATCGATTCGCCGAATGAGTACTTGATATTTAGTCATTTTCAGCCAATCTTCAGAATTTTAGAAAATTTCAATTTTTGGGAAAATATCCACTAAATGAGGGAATAATATGTGTGAGGGTACCCCAGGAGAGTTCCAAATGTGTGTGGGTAGAATATATATCCCACGGGGGTAAAATTGAAAAATGTTGAAAAAAATTTTCTTTTTGGACTTAGTCATTTTTCCGGCGTTTATCCGACTTTCAGATAGGGGAAATGTCAGTGAGCATTCCGATTTCAGTTCCAGAGCGATTCACCCATTGAGTCCTTATATTTAGTCGTTTTCAGCCAGTATTTTGGATTTTTGAAAAATTTCACTTTTTTGTGAAAATATCCACTAAATGAGGGAATAATATGTGTGAGATTATCCCAAGAGAGTTCCAAATGTGTGTGGGTAGAATATATATCCCATGGGGGTAAAATTGAAAAAAGTTGAAAACATTTTTTATTTGGACTAAGTCATTTTTCCGTCGTTTATCAGACTTTCAGATAGGGGAAATGTCAGTGAGCGTTTCGATTTCAGTTCCAGAGGGATCCGCCCAATGAGTCCTTGATATTTAGTCGTTTTCAGCCTATTTTCTGGATTTCTGAAAATTTCACTTTTTATTGAAAATATCCACTAAATGAGGGAATAATATGTGTGAGGGTACCCCAGGAGAGTTCCAAATGTGTGTGGGTAGAATTTATATCCCACGGGGGCAAAATTGAAAACATTTGAAAACATTTTTTTTTCAGACTTTCAGATAGGGGAAATGTCAGTGAGCGTTTCGATTTCAGTTCCAGAGGGATCCGCCCAATGAGTCCTTGATATTTAGTTGTTTTCAGCCAGTTTTCTAGATTTTTTAAAATTTCACTTTTTTTGTGAAAATATCCACTAAATGAGGGAATAATATGTGTGAGGGTACCCCAGGAGAGATCCAAATGTGTGTGGGTAGAATATATATCCCACGGGGGTAAAATTGAAAAAAGTTGAAAAAAATTTTTTTTTACTTAGTCATTTTTCCGGCGTTTATCAGAATTTCAGATGGGGGAAATGTCAGTGAACATTCCGATTTCAGTTCCAGAGCGATTTGCCCAATGAGTCCTTGATATTTAGTCGTTTTCAGCCAATTTAATGGATTTTTGAAAATTTCACTTTTTTGTGAAAATATCCACTAAATGAGGGAATAATATGTGTGAGGGTACCCCAGGAGAGTTCCAAATGTGTGTGGTAGAATATATATCCCATGGGGGTAAAATTGAAAAAAGGTGACAAAAATATTTTTTTTGGACTTAGTCATTTTTCCCGGCGTTTATCAGACTTTCAGATAGGGGAAATGTCAGTGAGCATTCCGATTTCAGTTCCAGAGCGATTCGCCCAATGAGTCCTTGATATTTAGTCGTTTTCAGCCAATTTAATGGATTTTTGAAAATTTCACTTTTTTGTGAAAATATCCACTAAATGAGGGAATAATATGTGTGAGGGTACCCCAGGAGAGTTCCAAATGTGTGTGGTAGAATATATATCCCATGGGGGTAAAATTGAAAAAAGGTGACAAAAATATTTTTTTTGGACTTAGTCATTTTTCCGGAGTTTATCAGACTTTCAGATAGGGCACATGTCAGTGAGCATTCCGATTTCAGTTCCAGAGCGATTCGCCCAATGAGTCCTTGATATTTAGTCGTTTTCAGCCAATATTTTGGATTTTTGAAAATTTCACTTTTTTGGGAAAATATCCACTAAATGAGGGAATAATATGTGTGAGGGTACCCCCGGAGAGTTCCAAATGTGTGTGGGTAGAATATATATCCCACGGGGGTAAAATATAAAAAAGTTGAAAAAAATTTTTTTTTTACTTAGTCATTTTTCTGGCGTTTATCAGACTTTCAGATAGAGGAAATGTCAGTGAGCATTCCGATTTCAGTTCCAGAGCAATTCGCCCAATGAGTCCTTGATATTTAATCGTTTTCAGTCAATTTTCTGGATTTTTCAAAATTTCACTTTTTTGTGAAAATATCCACTAAATGAGGGAATAATATGTGTGAGGGTACCCCAGGAGAGTTCCAAATGTGTGTGGGTAGAATATATATCCCACGGGGGTAAAATTGAAAAAAGTTGAAAAATTTTTTTTTGAACTTAGTCATTTTTTCGACGTTCAGAGAGGAAAAATCACAGTGAGTGTTCCGATTTCAGTTCCAGAGCGATTCTCCCAATGAGTCCTTGATATTTAGTAATTTTCAGACAATTTTCTGAATTTTTGAAAATTTCACTTTTTTGTGAAAATATCCATTAAATGAGGGAATAATATGTGTGAGGGTGCCCCAGAAGAGTTCCAAATGTGCGTGGGTAGAATATATATCCCATGGGGGTAAAATTGAAAAAAGTTTTACAATTTTTTTTTTCGACTTAGTCATTTTTGCGGCGTTTATCAGACTTTCAGATAGGGGAAATGTCAGTGAGCGTTCCGATTTCAGTTCCAGAGCGATTCACCCAATGAGTCCTTGATATTTAGTCGTTTTCAGCCAATTTTCTGGATTTTTGAAAATTTCACTTTTTTGTGAAAATATCCACTAAATGAGGGAATAATATGTGTGAAGATACCCCAGGAGAGTTCCAAATGTGTGTTGGTAGAATATATATCCTACGGGGGTAAAACTGAAAAAGGTTGAAAAAAATTTTTTTTGGACTTACTCATTTTTCCGGCGTTTATCAGACTTTCAGATAGGGCAAATGTCAGTGAGCGTTCCGATTTCAGTTCCAGAGCGATTCGACCAATGAGTCCTTGATATTTAGTCGTTTTCAGCCAATATTTTGAATTTTTGAAAATTTCACTTTTTTGTGAAAATATCCACTAAATGAGGGAATAATATGTGTGAGGATACCCCAGGAGAGTTCCAAATGTGTGTGGGTAGAATATATATCCCACGGGGGTAAAATTGAAAAAAGTTGAAAACATTTTTATTTTGGACTTAGTCATTTTTCCGGCGTTTATCAGACTTTCAGATAGGGCAAATGTCAGTGAGCGTTCCGATTTTAGATCCAGAGCGATTCGCCCAATAAGTCCTTGATATTTAGTCGTTTTCAGGTAGTTTTGTGGATTTTTGAAAATTTCACCTGTTTGTGAAAATATCCACTAAATGAGGGAATAAAATGTGTAAGGGTACCCCAGGAGAGTTCCAAATGTGTGTGGGTAGAATATATATCCCACGGGGGTAAAATTGAAAAAAGTTGAAAAAAAATTTTTTTTTTGAACTTAGTCATTTTTCCGGCGTTTATCAGACTTTCAGATATAGCAAATGTCAGTGAGGATTCCGATTTCAGTTCCAGAGCGATTCGCCCAATGAGTCCTTGATATTTAGTCGTTTTCAGCCAATATTTTGGATTTTTGAAAATTTCACTTTCTTGTGACAATATCCACTAAATGAGGGAATAATATATGTGAGGGTACCCCAGGAGAGTTCCAAATGTGTGTGTGTAGAATATATATCCTACGGGGGTAAAACTGAAAAAAGTTGAAAAAATTTTTTTTTGGAATTAGTAATTTTTCCGGCGTTTATCAGACTTTCAGATACGGGAAATGTCAGTGAGCGTTCCGATTTCAGTTCCAGAGCGATTCGCCCAATGAGTCCTTGATATTTAGTCGTTTTCAGCCAACTTTCTGGATTTTTGAAAATTTCACATTTTTGTGAAAATATCCACTAAATGAGGGAATAATATGTGTGAGGGTACCCCAGGAGAGTTCCAAATATGTGTGGATAGAATATATATCCTACGGGGGTAAAATTGAAAAAAGTTGAAAAATTTTTTTTTTTGGACTTAGTCATTTTTCCGGCGTTTATCAGACTTTCTGATAGGGCAAATGTCAGTGAGCGTTCCTATTTCAGTTCCAGAGCGATTCGCCCATTGAGTCCTTGATATTTAGTCGTTTTCAGCCAATTTTCTGGATTTTTGAAAATTTCACTTTCTTGTGACAATATCCACTAAATGAGGGAATAATATGTGTGAGGGTACCCCAGGAGAGTTCCAAATGTGTTTGTGTAGAATATATATCCTACGGGGGTAAAACTGAAAAAAGTTTAAAAAAAAATTTTTTGGACTTAGTCATTTCTCCGGCGTTTATCAGACTTTCAGATAGGGGAAATGTCAGTGAGCGTTCCGATTTCAGTTCCAGAGCGATTCGCCCAATGAGTCCTTGATATTTAGTCGTTTTCAGCCAACTTTCTGGATTTTTGAAAATTTCACTTTTTTGTGAAAATATCCACTAAATGAGGGAATAATATGTGTGAGGGTACCCCAGGAGAGTTCCAAATATGTGTGGATAGAATATATATCCTACGGGGCTAAAATTGAAAAAAGTTGAAACATTTTTTTTTTGGACTTAGTCATTTTTCCGGTGTTTATCAGACTTTCAGATAGGGGAAATGTCAGTGAGCGTTCCGATTTCAGTTCCAGAGCGATTCGCCCATTGAGTCCTTGATATTTAGTCGTTTTCAGCCAATTTTCTGGATTTTTGAAAATTTCACTTTCTTGTGACAATATCCACTAAATGAGGGAATAATATGTGTGAGGGTACCCCAGGAGAGTTCCAAATGTGTTTTTGTAGAATATATATCCTACGGGGGTAAAACTGAAAAAAGTTGAAAAAAATTTTTTTTGGACTTAGTCATTTTTCCGGCGTTTATCAGACTTTCAGATACGGGAAATGTCAGTGAGCATTCCGATTTCAGTTCCAGAGCGATTCGTCCAATCAGTCCTTGATATTTAGTCGTTTTCAGCCAATATTTTGGATTTTTGAAAATTTCACTTTTTTGTGAAAATATCCACTAAATGAGGGAATAATATGTGTGAGGGTAACCCAGGAGAGTTCGAAATGTGTGTGGGTAGAATATATGTCCTAAGGGGGTAAAACTGAAAAAAGTTTAAAAAAAAATTTTTTGGACTTAGTCATTTCTCCGGCGTTTATCAGACTTTCAGATAGGGGAAATGTCAGTGAGCGTTCCGATTTCAGTTCCAGAGCGATTCGCCCAATGAGTCCTTGATATTTAGTCGTTTTCAGCCAACTTTCTGGATTTTTGAAAATTTCACTTTTTTGTGAAAATATCCACTAAATGAGGGAATAATATGTGTGAGGGTACCCCAGGAGAGTTCCAAATGTGTGTGGGTAGAATATATATCCCACGGGGGTGAAATTGAAAAAAGTTGAAACCATTTTTTTTTTTACTTAGTCATTTTTCCGGCGTTTATCAGACTTTCAGATAGGGGAAATGTCAGTGAGCATTCCGATTTGAGTTCCAGAGCGATTCGCCCAATGAGACCTTGATATTTCGTCGTTTTCAGCCAATACTTTGGATTTTTGAAAATTTCACTTTCCTGTGACAATATCCACTAAATGAGGGAATAATATGTGTGAGGGTACCCCAGGAAAGTTCCAAATGTGTGTTGATAGAATATATATCCTACGGGGGTAAAACTGAAAAAAGTTGAAAAATTTTTTTTTTTGGACTTAGTTATTTTTCCGGCGTTTATCAGACTTTCAGATAGAGGAAATGTCAGTGAGCATTGAGATTTCAGTTCCAGAGCGATTCGCCCATTGAGTCCTTGATATTTAGTCGTTTTCAGCCAATTTTCTGGATTTTTGAAAATTTCACTTTTTTGTGAAAATATCCACTAAATGAGGGAATAATATGTGTGAGGGTACCCCAGGAGAGTTCCAAATGTGTGTGGGTAGAATATATATCCCACGGGGGTAAAATTGAAAAAAGTTGAAAAATTTTTTTTTTTGGACTTAGTTATTTTTCCGGCGTTTATCAGACTTTCAGATAGGGCAAATGTCAGTGAGCATTACGATTTCAGTTCCAGAGCGATTCGCCCATTGAATCCTTGATATTTAGTTGTTTTCAGCCAATTTTCTGGATTTTTGAAAATTTCACTTTCTTGTGACAATATCCACTAAATGAGGGAATAATGTGTGTGAGGGTACCCCAGGAGAGTTCCAAATGTGTGTGTGTAGAATATATATCCCACGGGGGTCAAATTGAAAAAAGTTGAAAAATTTTTTTTTTTGGACTTAGTCATTTTTCCGGCGTTTATCAGACTTTCATAGGGGAAATGTCAGTGAGCATTCCGATTTCAGTTCCAGAGCGATTCGCCCATTGAGTCCTTGATATTTAGTCGTTTTCAGCCAATTTTCTAGATTTTTGAAAATTTCACTTTCTTGTGACAATATCCACTAAATGAGGGAATAATATGTGTGAGGGTACCCGAGGAGAGTTCCAAATGTGTGTGTGTAGAATATATATCCTACGGGGGTGAAACTGAAAAAAGTTGAAAAAATTTTTTTGGACTTAGTCATTTTTCCGGCGTTTATCAGACTTTCAGATAGGGCAAATGTCAGTGAGCGTTCCGATTTCAGTTCCAGAGCGATTCGCCCAATGAGTCCTTGATATTTAGTCGTTTTCAGACAATATTTTGGATTTTTGAAAATTTCACTTTCTTGTGACAATATCCACTAAATGAGGGAATAATATGTGTGAGGGTACCCCAGGATAGTTCCAAATGTGTTTGTGTAGAATATATATCCTACGGGGGTAAAACTGAAAAAAGTTGAAAAAAATTTTTTTTGGACTTAGTCATTTTTCCGGCGTTTATCAGACTTTCAGATACGGGAAATGTCAGTGAGCGTTCCGATTTCAGTTCCAGAGCGATTCGTCCAATGAGTCCTTGATATTTAGTCGTTTTCAGCCAATATTTTGGATTTTTGAAAATTTCACTTTTTTGTTAAAATATCCACTAAATGAGGGAATAATATGTGTGAGGGTACCCCAGGAGATTTCGAAATGTGTGTGGGTAGAATATATGTCCTACGGGGGTAAAATTGAAAAAAGTTGAAAAATTTTTTTTTTTTAACTTAATTTTTCCGGCGTTTATCAGACTTTCAGATAGGGTAATGTCAGTGAGCGTTCCGATTTCAGTTCCAGAGTGATTCGCCCAATGAGTCCTTGATATTTAGTCGCTTTCAGCCAATATTTTGGATTTTTTAAAATTTCACTTTCTTGTGACAATATCCACTAAATGAGGGAATAATATGTGTGAGGGTACCCCAGGAGAGTTCCAAATGTGTGTGGGTAGAATATATATCCTACGGGGGTAAAATTGAAAAAAGTTGAAAAAAATTTTTGTGAGACTTAGTCATTTTTCCGGCGTTTATCAGACTTTCATAGGGGAAATGTCAGTGAGGTCTCCGATTTCAGTTCCAGAGCGATTCGCCCATTGAGTCCTTGATATTTAGTCGTTTTCAGCCAATATTTTGGATTTTTTAAAATTTCACTTTCTTGTGACAATATCCACTAAATGAGGGAATAATATGTGTGAGGGTACCCCAGGAGAGTTCCAAATGTGTGTGGGTAGAATATATATCCTACGGGGGTAAAATTGAAAAAAATTGAAAAAATTTTTTTTTTGGACCTAGTCATTTTTCCGGCGTTTATCAGACTTTCAGATAGGGCAAATGTCAGTGAGCATTCCGATTTCAGTTCCAGAGCGATTCGCCCATTGAGTCCTTGATATTTAGTCTTTTTCAGCCAATATTTGGGATTTTTGAAAATTTCACTTTTTTGTGAAAATATCCACTTAATGAGGGAATAATATGTGTGAGGGTACCAAAGGAGAGTTCCAAATGTGTGTGGGTAGAATATATATCCAACGGTGGTAAAATTGAAAAAAGTTTTAAAAATTTTTTTTTTTGGACTTAGTCATTTTTCCGTCGTTTATCAGACTTTCAGATAGGGCAAATGTCAGTGAGCATTCCAATTTCATTTCCAGAGCGATTCGCCCAATGAGTCCTTGATATTTAGTCGTTTTCAGCCAATATTTTGGATTTTTGAAAATTTCACTTTTTATTAAAAATATCCACTAAATGAGGGAATAATATGTGTGAGGGTACCCCAGGAGAGTTCCAAATGTGCGTGGGTAGAATATATATCCCACGGGGTAAAATTGACAAAAGTTTAAAAAAAATTTTTTTTGTACTTAGTCATTTTTCCGGCATTTATCAGACTTTCAGATAGGGGAAATCTCAGTGAGCATTCCGATTTCAGTTCCAGAGCGAATCGCCCAATGAGTCCTTGATATTTAGTCGTTTTCAGCCAATTTTCTGGAGGTTTGAAAATTTCACTTTTTTGTGAAAATATCCACTAAATGAGGGAATAATATGTGTGAGGGTAGAATATATATCCAACGGTGGTAAAATTGAAAAAAGTTTTAAAAATTTTTTTTTTTGGACTTAGTCATTTTTCCGACGTTTATCAGACTTTAAGATAGGGCAAATGTCAGTGAGCGTTCCGATTTCAGGTCCAGAGCGATTCGCCCAATGAGTCCTTGATATTTAGTCGTTTTCAGCCAATATTTTGGATTTTTTAAAATTTCACTTTCTTGTGACAATATCCACTAAATGAGGGAATAATATGTGTGAGGGTACCCCAGGAGAGTTCCAAATGTGTGTGGGTAGAATATATATCCTACGGGGGTAAAATTGAAAAAAGTTTAAAAAAATTTTTTTTTGTACTTAGTCATTTTTCCGGCATTTATCAGACTTTCAGATAGGGGAAATCTCAGTGAGCATTCCGATTTCAGTTCCAGAGCGAATCGCCCAATGAGTCCTTGATATTTAGTCTTTTTCAGCCAATATTTGGGATTTTTGAAAATTTCACTTTTTTGTGAAAATATCCACTAAATGAGGGAATAATATGTGTGAGGGTACCCCAGGAGAGTTCCAAATGTGTGTGGGTAGAATATATATCCCACGGGGGTAAAATTGAAAAAAGTTTTAAAAAAATTATTTTTGACTTAGTCATTTTTCCGTCGTTTATCAGACTTTCAGATAGGGCAAATCTCAGTGAGCATTCCGATTTCAGTTACAGAGCGAATCGCCCAATGAGTCCTTGATATTTAGTCGTTTTCAGCCAATTTTCTGGAGGTTTGAAAATTTCACTTTTTATTGAAAATATCCACTAAATGAGGGAATAATATGTGTGAGGGTACCCCAGGAGAGTTCCAAATGTGTGTGGGTAGAATATATATCCCACGGGGGTAAAATTGAAAAAAGTTTTAAAAAAATTATTTTTGACTTAGTCATTTTTCCGTCGTTTATCAGACTTTCAGATAGGGCAATGTCAGTGAGCATTCCAATTTCAGTTCCAGAGCGATTCGCCCAATGAGTCCTTGATATTTAGTCGTTTTCTGCCAATATTTTGGATTTTTGAAAATTTCACTTTCTTGTGACAATATCCACTAAATAAGGGAATAATATGTGTGAGGGTACCCCAGGAGAGTTCCAAATGTGTGTGGGTAGAATATATATCCCACGGGGTAAAATTGAAAAAAGTTTAAAAAAATTTTTTTTGTACTTAGTCATTTTTCCGGCATTTATCAGACTTTCAGATAGGGGAAATCTCAGTGAGCATTCCGATTTCAGTTCCAGAGCGAATCGCCCAATGAGTCCTTGATATTTAGTCGTTTTCAGCCAATTTTCTGGAGGTTTGAAAATTTCACTTTTTTGTGAAAATATCCACTAAATGAGGGAATAATATGTGTGAGGGTATGCCAGGAGAGTTCCAAATGTGTGTGGGTAGAATATATATCCAACGGGGGTAAAATTGAAAAAAGTTTTAAAAATTTTTTTTTTGGACTTAGTCATTTTTCCGGTGTTTTTCGGACTTTCAGATACGGGAAATGTCAGTGAGCGTTCCGATTTCATTTCCAGAGCGATTCGCCCAATGAGTCCTTGATATTTAGTCGTTTTCAGCCAATTTTCTAGATTTTTGAAAATTTCACTTTTTTTGAAAATATCCACTAAATGAGGGAAGAATATGTGTGAGGGTACCCCAGGAGAGTTCCAAATGTGTGTGGGTTGAATATATATCCCACTGGGGTAAAATTAAAAAAAGTTTAAAAATTTTTTTTTTTGACTTAGTCATTTTTCCGTCGTTTATCAGACTTTCAGATAGTGCAAATGTCAGTGAGCGTTCCGATTTCATTTCCAGAGCGATTCGCCCAATGAGTCCTTGATATTTAGTCGTTTTCAGCCAATTTTCTGGATTTTTGAAAATTTAACTTTTTATTGAAAATATCCACTAAATGACGGAATAATATGTGTGATGGTACTCCAGGAGAGTTCCAAATGTGTGTGGGTAGAATATATATCCAATGGGAGTAAAATTGAAAAAAGTTTTAAAATTTTTTTTTTTGGACTAAGTCATTTTTCCGTCGTTTATCAGACTTTCAGATAGGGGAAATGTCAGTGAGCGTTAAGATTTCAGTTCCAGAGCCATTCGCCCAATGAGTCCTTGATATTTAGTCTTTTTCAGCCAATTTTCTGGATTTTTGAAAATTTCCCTTTTTATTGAAAATATCCACTAAATGAGGGAATAATATGTTGTGAGGGTACGCCAGGAGAGTTCCAAATTTGTGTGGGTAGAATATATATCCCACGGGGGTAAAATTGAAAAAAGTTTAAAAAATATTTTTTTGGGACTTAGTCATTTTTCCGGCGTTTTTCGGACTTTCAGATAGGGGAACTGTCAGTGAGCGTTCCGATTTCATTTCCAGAGCGATTCGCCGAATGAGTCCTTGATATTTAGTCGTTTTCAGCCAATTTTCTGGATTTTTGAAAATTTCACTTTTTTGTGAAAATATCCACTAAATGAGGGAATAATATGTGTGAGATTACCCCAGGAGAGTTCCAAATGTGTGTGGGTAGAATATATATCCCATGGGGGTAAAATTGAAAAAAGTTGAAAACATTTTTTTTTTGGACTTAGTCATTTTTCCGGCGTTTATCAGACTTTCAGATAGGGCAAATGTCAGTGAGCGTTCCGCTTTCATTTATAGAGCGATTCGCCCAATGAGTCCTTGATATTTAATCATTTTCAGCCAATATTTGGGATTTTTGAAAATTTCACTTTTTTGTGAAAATATCCACTAAATGAGGGAGTAATATGTGTGAGGGTACCCCAGGAGATTTCCAAATGTGTGTGGGTAGAATGTGTATCCCACAGGGGTAAAATTGAAAAAAGTTTAAAAAAAATTTTTTTTTGGACTTAGTCATTTTTTCGGCGTTTATTAGACGTTCAGAGAGGTAAAATGACAGTGAGTGTTCTGATTTCAGGTCCAGAGCGATTCTTCCAATGAGTCCTTGATATTTAGTCGTTTTCAGCCAATTTTCTGGATTTTTGAAAATTTCACTTTTTATTGAAAATATCCACTAAATGAGGGAATAATATGTGTGAGGGTACGCCAGGAGAGTTCCAAATGTGTGTGGGTAGAATATATATCCAACGGGGGTAAAATTGAAAAAAGTTTTAAAATTTTTTTTTTTGGACTAAGTCATTTTTTCGGCGTTTATCACACGTTCAGAGAAGTAAAATGACAGTGAGTGTTCCGATTTCAGTTCCAGAGCGATTCTCCCAATGAGTCCTTGATATTTAGTCATTTTCAGCCAATTTTCTGAATTTTTGAAAATTTCACTTTTTTGTGAAAATATCCACTAAATGAGGGAATAATATATGTGAGGGTACCCCAGGAGAGTTCCAAATGTGTGTGGGTAGAATATATATCCAACGGGGGTAAAATTGAAAAAAGTTTTAACATATTTTTTTTTGGACATAAGTCATTTCTCCGCCGTTTTTCAGACGTTTAGATAGGGGAAATGTCAGTGAGCGTTCCGATTTCATTTCCAGAGCGATTCGCCCAAAGAGTCCTTGATATTTAGTCATTTTCAGCCAATTTTCTGGATTTTTGAAAATTTCACTTTTTATTGAAAATATCCACTAAATGACGGAATAATATGTGTGAGGGTACTCCAGGAGAGTGCCAAATGTGTGTGGGTAGAATATATATCCAACGGGAGTAAAATTTAAAAAAGTTTAAAAAATTTTTTTTTGGAGTAAGTCATTTTTCCGTCGTTTATCAGACTTTCAGATAGGGGAAATGTCAGTGAGCGTTTCGATTTCAGTTCCAGAGGGATTTGCCCAATGAGTCCTTGATATTTAGTCGTTTTCAGCCAATTTTCTGGATTTTTGAAAATTTCACTTTTTTGTGAAAATATCCACTAAATGAGGGAATAATATGTGTGAGGGTACCCCAGGAGATTTCCAAATGTGTGTGGGTTGATATATATCCCACGGGGGTAAAATTAAAAAAAGTTTAACATTATTTTTTTTTTACTTAGTCATTTTTCCGTCGTTTATCAGACTTTCAGAGAGGTAAAATGACAGTGAATGTTCCGATTTCAGTTCCAGAGCGATTCTCCCAATGAGTCCTTGATATTTAGTCATTTTCAGCCAATTTTCTGAATTTTTGAAAATTTCACTTTTTTGTGAAAATATCCACTAAATGAGAGAATAATATGTGTGAGGGTACCCCAGGAGAGTTCCAAATGTGTGTGGGTAGAATATATATCCAATGGTGGTAAAATTGAAAAAAGTTTTGAAAATTTTTTTTTTGGACTAAGTCATTCTTCCGGAGTTTATCAGACTTTCAGATAAGGGAAATGTCAGTGAGCATTCCGATTGCAGTTCCAGAGCGAATCGCCCAATGAGTCCTTGATATTTAGTCGTTTTCAGCCAATTTTCTGGAGGTTTGAAAATTTCTCTTTTTTGTGAAAATATCCACTAAATGAGGGAATAATATGTGTGAGGGTAACCCAGGAGAGTTCCAAATGTGTGTGGGTAGAATATATATCCTACGGGGGTAAAATTGAAAAAAGTTGAAAATTTTTTATTTTTGTCTTAGTCATTTTTCCGGCGTTTATCAGACTTTCAGAGAGGGCAAATGTCAGTGAGCGTTCCGATTTCAGTTCCAGAGCGAATCGCCCAATGAGTCCTTGATATTTAGTCGTTTTCAGCCAATTTTCTGGAGGTTTGAAAATTTCTCTTTTTATTGAAAATATCCACTAAATGAGGGAATAATATGTGTGAGGGTACCCCAGGAGAGTTCCAAATGTGTGTGGGTAGAATATATATCCCAAGGGGGTAAAATTGAAAAAAGTTTTAAAAAAATTATTTTTGACTTAGTCATTTTTCCGTCGTTTATCAGACTTTCAGATAGGGCAATGTCACTGAGCATTCCAATTTCAGTTCCAGAGCGATTCGCCCAATGAGTCCTTGATATTTAGTCGTTTTCTGCCAATATTTTGGATTTTTGAAAATTTCACTTTCTTGTGACAATATCCACTAAATGAGGGAATAATATGTGTGAGGGTACCCCAGGAGAGTTCCAAATGTGTGTGGATAGAATAAATATCCTACGGGGGCAAAATTGAAAAAAGTTGAAAACATTTTTTTTTTGGACTTAGTCATTTTTTCGGCGTTTATCAGACTTTCAGAGAGGGCAAATGTCAGTGAGCATTCCGATTTCATTTCCAGAGCGATTCGCCCAATGAGTCCTTGATATTTAGTCTTTTTCAGCCAATATTTGGAATTTTTGAAAATTTCACTTTTTTGTGAAAATATCCACTAAATGAGGGAATAATATGTGTGAGGGTACCAAAGGAGAGTTCCAAATGTGTGTGGGTAGAATATATATCCAACAGTGGTAAAATTGAAAAAAGTTTAAAAAATTTTTTTTTTTGGACTTAGTCATTTTTCCGGCGTTTATCAGACTTTCAGATAGGGGAAATGTCAGTGAGCATTCCGATTTCATTTCCAGAGCGATTCACCCAATGAGTCCTTGATATTTAGTCGTTTTCAGCCAATTTTCTGAATTTTTGAAAATTTCACTTTTTTGTGAAAATATCCACTAAATGAGGGAATAATATGTGTGAGGGTACCCCAGGAGAGTTACAAATGTGTGTGGGTAGAATATATATCCCACGGGGGTAAAATTGAAAAAAGTTTTAAAAAAATTATTTTTGACTTAGTCATTTTTCCGTCGTTTATCAGACTTTCAGATAGGGCAAATGTCAGTGAGCATTCCAATTTCAGTTCCAGAGCGATTCGCCCAATGAGTCCTTGATATTTAGTCGTTTTCAGCCAATTTTCTGGAGGTTTGAAAATTTCACTTTTTTGTGAAAATATCCACTAAATGAGGGAATAATATGTGTGAGGGTACCACAGGAGAGTTCCAAATGTGTGTGGGTAGAATATATATCCCATGGGGGTAAAATTTAAAAAAGTTGAAAAAATTTTTTTTTTGGACTTAGTCATTTTTCCGGCGTTTATCAGACTTTCAGAGAGGGCAAATGTCAGTGAGCATTCCGATTTCATTTCGAGAGCGATTCGCCCAATGAGTCCTTGATATTTAGTCTTTTTCAGCCAATATTTGGGATTTTTGAAAATTTCACTTTTTTGTGAAAATATCCACTAAATGAGGGAATAATATGTGTGAGGGTACCAAAGGAGAGTTCCAAATGTGTGTGGGTAGAATATATATCCAACAGTGGTAAAATTGAAAAAAGTTTTAAAAAAATTTTTTTTTGGACTAAGTCATTTTTCTGGAGGTTATCAGTCTTTCAGATAGGGGAAATGTCAGTGAGCATTCCGATTTCAGTTCCTGAGGGATTCGCCCAATGAGTCCTTGATATTTAGTAGTTTTCAGCCAATTTTCTGGATTTTTGAAAATTTCACTTTTTTGTGAAAATATCCACTAAATGAGGGAATAATATGTGTGAGGGTACAAAAGGAGAGTTCCAAATGTGTGTGGGTAGAATATATATCCAACGGTGGTAAAATTGAAAAAAGTTTTAAAAATTATTTTTTTTGGACTTAGTCATTTTTCCGGCGTTTATCAGACTTTCAGATAGGGCAAATGTCAGTGAGCGTTCCGATTTCAGTTCCAGAGCGATTCAGCCAATGAGTCCTTGATATTTCGTCGTTTTCAGCCAATTTTCTGGATTTTTGAAAATTTCACTTTTTATTGAAAATATCCACTAAATGAGGGAATAATATGTGTGAGGGTGCCCCAGGAGAGTTCCAAATGTGTGTGGGTAGAATATATATCCCACGGGGGTAAAATTGAAAAAAGTTTTAAAAAAATTATTTTTGACTTAGTCATTTTTCCGTCGTTTATCAGACTTTCAGATAGGTCAAGTGTCAGTGAGCATTCCAATTTCATTACCAGAGTGATTCTCACAATGAGTCCTTGATATTTAGTCGTTTAAAGCCAATTTTCTGGATTTTTGAAAATTTCACTTTTTGGGAAAATATCCACTAAATGAGGGAATAATATGTGTGAGGTTACCCCAGGAGAGTTCAAAATGTGTGTGGGTTGAATATATATCCCACGGGGGTAAAATTGAAAAAAGTTGAAAAAATTTTTTTTTGGACTTAGTCATTTTTCCGGCGTTTTTCGGTCTTTCAGATAGGGGAAATGTCAGTGAGCGTTCCGCTTTCATTTCCAGAGCGATTCGCCCAATGAGTCCTTGATATTTAGTCGTTTTCAGCCAATTTTATGGATTTTTGAAAATTTCACTTTTTATTGAAAATATCCACTAAATGAGGGAATAATATGTGTGAGGGTACTCCAGGAGAGTGCCAAATGTGTGTGGGTAGAATATATATCCAACGGGAGTAAAATTGAAAAAAGTTTTAAAAATTTTTTTTTTGGACTAAGTCATTTTCCGTCGTTTATCAGACTTTCAGATAGGGTAAATGTCAGTGAGCGTTTCGATTTCAGTTCCAGAGGGATTCTCCCAATGAGTCCTTGATATTTAGTCGTTTTCAGCCAATTTTATGGATTTTTGAAAATTTCACTTTTTATTGAAAATATCCACTAAATGAGGGAATAATATGTGTGAGGGTACCCCAGGAGAGTTCCAAATGTGTGTGGGTAGAATATATATCCCACAGGGGTAAAATTGAAAAAAGTTTTAAAATTTTTTTTTTGAACTTAGTCATTTTTCCGACGTTTATCAGACTTTCAGATAGAGGAAATGTCAGTGAGCGTTCCGATTTCAGTTCCAGAGCGATTCGCCGGATGAGTTCTTGATATTTAGTCGTTTTCAGCCAATTTTCTGGATTTTTGAAAATTTCACTTTTTTTGTGAAAATATCCACTAAATGAGGGAATAATATGTGTGAGGGTACGCCAAATGTGTGTCGGTATAATATATATCCAACGGGGGTAAAATTGAAAAAAGTTTTAAAATTTTTTTTTTTGGACTGTCATTTTTTCGGCGTTTATCAGACTTTCAGATAGGGGAAATGTCAGTGAGCGTCAAGATTTCAGTTCCAGAGCGATTCTCCCAATGAGTCCTTGATATTTAGTCATTTTCAGCCAATTTTCAGAATTTTTGAAAATTTCTCTTTTTTGTGAAAATATCCACTAAATGAGGGAATAATATATGTGAGGGTACTCCAGGAGAGTTCCAAATGTGTGTGGGTAGAATATATATCCAACGGTGGTAAAATTGAAAAAAGTTTTAAAAAATTTTTTTTTGGACTAAGTCATTTTTCCGGCGTTTATCAGACTTTCAGATAGGGGAAATGTCAGTGAGCGTCAAGATTTCAGTTCCAGAGCGATTCGCCCAATGAGTCCTTGATATTTAGTCGCTTTCAGCCAATTTTCTGGATTTTTGAAAAATTTGCTTTTTTGTGAAAATATCCACTAAATGAGGGAATAATATGTGTGAGGGTACGCCAGGAGAGTTCCAAATGTGTGTGGGTAGAATATATATCCCACGGGGGTAAAATTGAAAAAAAGTTTTAAAAATTTTTTTTTGGACTTAGTCATTTTTCCGGCGTTTTTCAGACTTTCAGATAGGGGAAATGTCAGGGAGCGTTCCGATTTCATTTCCAGAGCGATTCGCCCAATGAGTCCTTGATATTTAGTCGTTTTCAGCCAATTTTCTGGATTTTTGAACATTTCACTTTTTATTGAAAATATCCACTAAATGAGGGAATAATATGTGTGAGGGTACCCCAGGAGAGTTCCAAATGTGTGTGGGTAGAATATATATCCAACGGGGGTAAAATTGAAAAAAGTTTTAACATATTTTTTTTTGGACTTAAGTCATTTCTCCGCCGTTTTTCAGACGTTTAGATAGGGGAAATGTCAGTGAGCGTTCCGATTTCATTTCCAGAGCGTTTCGCCCAATGAGTCCATGATATTTAGTCGTTTTCAGCCAATTTTCTGGATTTTTGAAAATTTCACTTTTTATTGAAAATATCCACTAAATGAGGGAATAATATGTGTGAGGGTACCACAGGAGAGTTCCAAATGTGTGTGGGTAGAATATATATCCAACGGGGGTAAAATTGAAAAAAGTTTAAAAAATTTTTTTTATTGGACTTAGTTATTTTTTCGGCGTTTATCAGACGTTCAGAGAGGTAAAATGACAGTGAATGTTCCGATTTCAGTTCCAGAGCGATTCGCCCAATGAGTCCTTCATATTTAGTCGTTTTCAGACAATATTTTGGATTTTTGAAAATTTCACTATTTTGTGAAAATATTCACTAAATGAGGGAATAATATGTGTGAGGTTACCCCAGGAGAGTTCCAAATGTGTGTGGGTAGAATATATATCCCACGGGGGTAAAACTGAAAAAAGTTTAAAAAAAATTTTTTTTGGACTAAGTCATTTTTCCGGCGTTTATCAGACTTTCAGATAGAGCAAATGTCAGTGAGCGTTCCGATTTCAGTTCCAGAGGGATTCGCCCAATGAGTCCTTGATAATTAGTCGTTTCCAGCCAATTTTCTGGATTTTTGAATACGTCACTTTCTTGTGACAATATCCACTAAATGAGGGAATAATATTTGTGAGGGTACCCCAGGAGAGTTCCAAATGTGTGTGGGCAGAATATATATCCAACGGGGGTAAAATTGAAAAAAGTTTTAAAAATTTTTTTTTGGGACTAAGTCATTTTTCCGTCGTTTATCAGACTTTCAGATAGGGGAAATGTCAGTGGGCGTTTCGATTTCAGCTCCAGAGCGATTCGCCCAATGAGTCCTTGATATTTAGTCGTTTTCAGCCAATTTTCTGGATTTTTGAAAATTTCACTTTTTACTGAAAATATCCACTAAATGACGGAATAATATGTGTGAGGGTACTCCAGGAGAGTGCCAAATGTGTGTGGGTAGAATATATATCCAACGGGAGTAAAATTGAAAAAAGTTTTAAAATTTTTTTTTTTGGACTAAGTCATTTTTCCGTCGTTTATCAGACTTTCAGATAGGGGAAATGTCAGTGAGCGTTTCGATTTCAGTTCCAGAGCGATTCGCCCAATGAGTCCTTGATATTTAGTCGTTTTCAGCCAATTTTCTGGATTTTTGAAAATTTCACTTTTTATTGAAAATATCCACTAAATGAGGGAATAATATGTGTGAGGGTACCCCAGGAGAGTTCCAAATGTGTGTGGGTAGAATATATATCCAACGGGGGTAAAATTGAAAAAAGTTTTAAATTTTTTTTTTGAACTTAGTCATTTTTCACACGTTTATCAGACTTTCAGATAGGGGAAATGTCAGTGAGCGTTCCGATTTCATTTCCAGAGCGATTCGCCCAATGACTCCTTGATATTTAGTCATTTTCAGCCAATATTTGGGATTTTTGAAAATTTCACTTTTTTGTGAAAATATCCACTAAATGAGGGAATAATATGTGTGAGGGTACCCCAGGAGATTTCCAAATGTATGTGGGTAGAATGTGTATCCCACAGGGGTAAAATTGAAAAAAGTTTAAAAATTTTTTTTTATTGGACTTAGTTATTTTTTCGGCGTTTATCAGACGTTCAGAGAGGTAAAATGACAGTGAATGTTCCGATTTCAGTTCCAGAGCGATTCGCCCAATGAGTCCTTCATATTTAGTCGTTTTCAGACAATATTTTGGATTTTTGAAAATTTCACTATATTGTGAAAATATTCACTAAATGAGGGAATAATATGTGTGAGGTTACCCCAGGAGAGTTCCAAATGTGTGTGGGTAGAATATATATCCCACGGGGGTAAAACTGAAAAAAGTTTAAAAAAAATTTTTTTGGGACTAAGTCATTTTTCCGGCGTTTATCAGACTTTCAGATAGAGCAAATGTCAGTGAGCGTTCCGATTTCAGTTCCAGAGGGATTCGCCCAATGAGTCCTTGATAATTAGTCGTTTTCAGCCAATTTTCTGGATTTTTGAATACGTCACTTTCTTGTGACAATATCCACTAAATGAGGGAATAATATGTGTGAGGGTACCCCAGGAGAGTTCCAAATGTGTGTGGGTAGAATATATATCCCACGGGGGTAAAACTGAAAAAAGTTTTAAAAATTTTTTTTTGGGACTAAGTCATTTTTCCGTCGTTTATCAGACTTTCAGATAGGGGAAATGTCAGTGAGCGTTTCGATTTCAGCTCCAGAGCGATTCGCCCAATGAGTCCTTGATATTTAGTCGTTTTCAGCCAATTTTCTGGATTTTTGAAAATTTCACTTTTTACTGAAAATATCCACTAAATGACGGAATAATATGTGTGAGGGTACTCCAGGAGAGTGCCAAATGTGTGTGGGTAGAATATATATCCAACGGGAGTAAAATTGAAAAAAGTTTTAAAATTTTTTTTTTTGGACTAAGTCATTTTTCCGTCGTTTATCAGACTTTCAGATAGGGGAAATGTCAGTGAGCGTTTCGATTTCAGTTCCAGAGCGATTCGGCCAATGAGTCCTTGATATTTAGTCGTTTTCAGCCAATTTTCTGGATTTTTGAAAATTTCACTTTCTATTGAAAATATCCACTAAATGAGGGAACAATATGTGTGAGGGTACCCCAGGAGAGTTCCAAATGTGTGTGGGTAGAATATATATCCCACGGGGGTAAAATTGAAAAAAGTTGAAAAAAATTTTTTTTGAACTTAGTCATTTTTCCGACGTATATCAGACTTTCAGATAGGGGAAATGTCAGTGAACATTCCGATTTCAGTTCCAGAGCGATTCGCCCAATGAGTCCTTGATATTTAGTCGTTTTCAGCCAATTTTCTGGATTTTTGAAAATTTCACTTTTTACTGAAAATATCCACTAAATGACAGAATAATATGTGTGAGGGTTCTCCAGGAGAGTGCCAAATGTGTGTGGGTAGAATATATATCCAACGGGAGTAAAATTGAAAAAAGTTTTAAAATTTTTTTTTTTGGACTAAGTCATTTTTCTGTCGTTTATCAGACTTTCAGATAGGGGAAATGTCAGTGAGCGTTTCGATTTCAGTTCCAGAGGGATTCGCCCAGTGAGTCCTTGATATTTAGTCGTTTTCAGCCAATTTTCTGGATTTTTGAAAATTTCACTTTTTATTGAAAATATCCACTAAATGAGGGAATAATATGTGTGAGGGTACCCCAGGAGAGTTCCAAATGTGTGTGGGTAGAATATATATCCAACGGGGGTAAAATTGAAAAAAGTAAAAAAAAAAATTTTTTTTGGACTTAGTCATTTTTTTGGCGTTTATCAGACGTTCAGAGAGGTAAAATGACAGTGAGTGTTCCGATTTCAGTTCCAGAGCGATTCTCCCAATGAGTCCTTGATATTTAGTCATTTTCAGCCAATTTTCTGAATTTTTGAAAATTTCACTTTTTTGTGAACATATTCACTAAATGAGGGAATAATATGTGTGAGGGTACCCCAGGAGAGTTCCAAATGTGTGTGGGTAGAATATATATCCAACGGTGGTAAAATTGAAAAAAGTTTTAGAAATTTTTTTTTTGGACTAAGTCATTTTTCCAGAGTTTATCAGACTTTCAGATAGGGGAAATGTCAGTGAGCATTCCGATTTCAGTTCCAGAGCGAATCGCCCAATGAGTCCTTGATATTTAGTAGTTTTCAGCCAATTTTCTGGATTTTTGAAAATTTCACTTTTTTGTGAAAATATCCACTAAATGAGGGAATAATATGTGTGAGGGTACCCCGGGAGAGTTCCAAATGTGTGTGGGTAGAATATATATCCAACATTGGTAAAATTGAAAAAAGTTTGAAAAATTTTTTTTTTGGACTAAGTCATTTTTCCGGAGGTTATCAGACTTTCAGATAGGGGAAATGTCAGTGAGCGTTAAGATTTCAGTTCCAGAGCGATTCGCCCAATGAGTCCTTGATATTTAGTCGTTTTCAGACAATATTTTGGATTTTTGAAAATTTCACTTTCTTGTGACAATATCCACTAAATGAGGGAACAATATGTGTGAGGGTACCCCAGGAGAGTTCCAAATGTGTGTGGGTAGAATATATATCCCACGGGGGTAAAATTGAAAAAAGTTGAAAAATTTTTTTTTTGAACTTAGTCATTTTTCCGACCTTTATCAGACTTTCAGATAGGGGAAATGTCAGTGAGCGTTAAGATTTCAGTTCCAGAGCGATTCGCCCAATGAGTCCGTGATATTTAGTCGTTTTCAGCCAATTTTCTGGATTTTTGAAAATTTCACTTTTTTGTGAAAATATCCACTAAATGAGGGAATAATATGTGTGAGGGTACGCCAGGAGAGTTCCAAATGTGTGTGGGTAGAATATATATCCAACGGGGGTAAAATTGAAAAAAGTTTTAAAAATTTTTTTGGGGGACTAAGTCATTTTTCCAGAGTTTATCAGACTTTCAGATAGGGGAAATGTCAGTGAGCATTCCGATTTCAGTTCCAGAGCGAATCGCCCAATGAGTCCTTGATATTTAGTAGTTTTCAGCCAATTTTCTGGATTTTTGAAAATTTAACTTTTTTGTGAAAATATCCACTAAATGAGGGAATAATATGTGTGAGGGTACCCCAGGAGAGTTCCAAATGTGTGTGGGTAGAAAATATATCCCACGGGGGTAAAATTGAAAAAAGTTGAAAAATTTTTTTTTTTGGACTTAGTTATTTTTCCGGCGTTTATCAGACTTTCAGATAGGGAAAATGTCAGTGAGCGTTTCGATTTCAGTTCCAGAGGGATTCGCCCAATGAGTCCTTGATATTTAGTCGTTTTCAGCCAATTTTCTGGATTTTTGAAAATTTCACTTTTTATTGAAAATATCCACTAAATGAGGGAATAATATGTGTGAGGGTACCCCAGGATAGTTCCAAATGTGTGTGGGTAGAATATATATCCCACGGGGGTAAAATTGAAAAAAGTTGAAAAAATTTTTTTTTGAACTTAGTCATTTTTCCGACGTTTATCAGACTTTCAGATAGAGGAAATGTCAGTGAGCGTTAAGATTTCAGTTCCAGAGCGATTCGCCCAATGAGTCCTTGATATTTAGTCTTTTTCAGCCAATTTTCTGGATTTTTGACAATTTCACTTTTTATTGAAAATAACCACTAAATGAGGGAATAATATGTGTGAGGGTACGCCAGGAGAGTTCCAAATGTGTGTGGGTAGAATATATATCCAACGGGAGTAAAATTGAAAAAAGATTTAAAAAAATTTATTTGGACTAAGTCATTTTTCAGTCGTTTATCTGACTTTCAGATAGGGGAAATGTCAGTGAGCGTTCCGATTTCAGTTCCAGAGCGATTCGCCCAATGAGTCCTTGATATTTAGTCGTTTTCAGTCAATTTTCTGGATTTTTGAAAATTTCACTTTTTATTGAAAATATCCACTAAATGAGGGAATAATATGTGTGAGGGTACCCCAGGAGAGTTCCAAATGTGTGTGGGTAGAATATATATCCTATGGGGGTAAAATTGAAAAAAGTTGAAAAAAAAATTTTTGGGGACTTAGTCATTTTTCCGGCGTTTATCAGACTTTCAGACAGGGGAAATGTCAGTGAGCGTTCCGATTTCAGTTCCAGAGCGATTCGCCCAATGAGTCCTTGATATTTAGTCGTTTTCAGTCAATTTTCTGGATTTTTGAAAATTTCACTTTTTTTGTGAAAATATCCACTAAATGAGGGAATAATATGTGTGAGGGTACCCCAGGAGAGTTCCAAATGTGTGTGGGTAGAATATATATCCAACGGGGGTAAAATTGAAAAAAGTTAAAAAAAAAAATTTTTTTGGACTTAGTCATTTTTTCGGCGTTTATCAGACGTTCAGAGAGGTAAAATGACAGTGAGTGTTCCGATTTCAGTTCCAGAGCGATTCTCCCAATGAGTCCTTGATATTTAGTCATTTTCAGCCAATTTTCTGAATTTTTGAAAATTTCACTTTTTTGTGAAAATATTCACTAAATGAGGGAATAATACGTGTGAGGGTACCCCAGGAGAGTTCCAAATGTGTGTGGGTAGAATATATATCCAACGGTGGTAAAATTGAAAAAAGTTTTAGAAATTTTTTTTTTGGACTAAGTCATTTTTGCGGCGTTTATCAGACTTTCAGATAGGGCAAATGTCAGTGAGCATTCCGATTTCAGTTACAGAGTGATTCGTCCAATGAGTCCTTGATATTTCATCGTTTTCAGCCAATATTTTGGATTTTTGAATATTTAACTTTCTTGTGACAATATCCACTAAATGAGGAAATAATATTTGTGAGGGTACCCCAGGAGTGTTCCAAATGTGTGTGGGTAGAATATATATCCCACGGGGGTAAAATTGAAAAAAGTTGAAAATTTTTTTTTTTTGTACTTAGTCATTTTTGCGGCGTTTATCAGACTTTCACATAGGGGAAATGTCAGTGAGCGTTCCGATTTCAGTTTCAGAGCGATTCGCCCAATGAGTCCTTGATATTTAGTCGTTTTCAGCCAATTTTCTGGATTTTTGAAAAATTTCACTTTTTTGTGAAAATATCCACTAAATAAGGGAATAATATGTGTGAGGGTACCCCAGGAGAATTACAAATGTGTGTGGGTAGAATATATATCCTACGGGGGTAAAATTGAAAAAAGTTTAAAAAAAATTTTTTTGGGACTTAGTCATTTTTCCGCCGTTTATCAGACTTTCAGATAGGGGAAATGTCAGTGAGCGTTCCGATTTCAGTTCCAGAGCGATTCGCCCATTGAGTCCTTGATATTTAGTCGTTTTCAGCCAATTTTCTGGATTTTTGAAAATTTCACTTTTTTGTGAAAATATCCACTAAATGAGGGAATAATATGTGTGAGGGTACCCCAGGAGAGTTGCAAATGTGTGTGGGTAGAAAATATATCCCACGGGGGTAAAATTGAAAAAAGTTTAAAAATTTTTTTTTTTGGACTTAGTCATTTTTCCGGCGTTTATCAGACTTTCAGATTAGGCAAATTTAAGTGAGCGTTCCGATTTCAGTTCCAGAGCGATTCACCCAATGAGTCCTTGATATTTTGTCGTTTTCAGCCAATATTTTGAATTTTTGGAAATTTCACTTTCATGTGACAATATCCACTAAATGAGGGAATAATATGTGTGAGGGTACCCCAGGAGAGTTCCAAATGTGTGTGGGTAGAATATATATCCTACGGGGGTAAAATTGAAAAAACTTGAAAAACTTTTTTTTTTTGGACTTAGTCATTTTTCCGGCGTTAATCAGAATTTCAGATAGGGCAAATGTCAGTGAGCGTTCCGATATCAGTTCCAGAGCGATTCGCCCAATGAGTCCTTGATATTTCGTCGTTTTCAGCCAATATTTTGGATTTTTGAAAATTTCACTTTCTTGTGACAATATCCACTAAATGAGGGAATAATATGTGTGAGGGTACCCCAGGAGAGTTCCAAATGTGTGTGGGTAGAATATATATCCTACGGGGGTAAAATTGAAAAAAGTTGAAAAAAATTTTTTTTGGACTTATTCATTTCTCCGGCGTTTATCAGACTTTCAGATAGGGCAAATGTCAGTGAGCGTTCCGATTTCAGTTCCAGAGCGATTCGCCCACTGAGTCCTTGATATTTAGTCGTTTTCAGCCAATATTTTGGAATTTTGAAAATTTCACTTTCTTGTGACAATATCCACTAAATGAGGGAATAATATGTGTGAGGGTACCGCAGGATAGTTCCAAATGTGTGTGGGGAGAAAATATATCCCACGGGGGTAAAATTGAAAAAAGTTGAAAAAAATTTTTTTTTGTACTTAGTCATTTTTCCGGCGTTTATCAGACTTTCAGATTAGGCAAATTTAAGTGAGCGTTCCGATTTCAGTTCCAGAGCGATTCACCCAATGAGTCCTTGATATTTTGTCGTTTTCAGCCAATTTTCTGGATTTTTGAAAAAGTCACTTTCTTGTGACAATATCCACTAAATGAGGGAATAATATGTGTGAGGGTACCCCAGGAGAGGTCCAAATGTGTGTGGGCAGAATATATATCCCACGGGGGTAAAATTGAAAAAAGTTGAAAAATTTTTTTTTTGAACTTATTCATTTTTCCGACGTTTATCAGACTTTCAGATAGGGGAAATGTCAGTGAGCATTCCGATTTCAGTTCCAGAGCGAATCGCCCAATGAGTCCTTGATATTTAGTAGTTTTCAGCCAATTTTCTGGATTTTTGAAAATTTAACTTTTTTGTGAAAATATCCACTAAATGAGGGAATAATATGTGTGAGGGTACCCCAGGAGAGTTCCAAATGTGTGTGGGTAGAATATATATCCCACGGGGGTAAAATTGAAAAAAGTTGAAAAATTTTTTTTTTGAACTTAGTCATTTTTCCGACGTTTATCAGACTTTCAGATAGAGGAAATGTCAGTGAGCGTTAAGATTTCAGTTCCAGAGCGATTCGCCCAATGAGTCCTTGATATTTAGTCTTTTTCAGCCAATTTTCTGGATTTTTGACAATTTCACTTTTTATTGAAAATAACCACTAAATGAGGGAATAATATGTGTGAGGGTACGCCAGGAGAGTTCCAAATGTGTGTGGGTAGAATATATATCCAACGGGAGTAAAATTGAAAAAAGATTTAAAAAAATTTATTTGGACTAAGTCATTTTTCAGTCGTTTATCAGACTTTCAGATAGGGGAAATGTCAGTGAGCGTTCTGATTTCAGTTCCAGAGCGATTCGCCCAATGAGTCCTTGATATTTAGTCGTTTTCAGTCAATTTTCTGGATTTTTGAAAATTTCACTTTTTATTGAAAATATCCACTAAATGAGGGAATAATATGTGTGAGGGTACCCCAGGAGAGTTTCAAATGTGTGTGGGTAGAATATATATCCCACGGGGGTAAAATTGAAAAAAGTTGAAAATTTTTTTTTTGAACTTAGTCATTTTTCCGACGTTTATCAGACTTTCAGATAGGGGAAATGTCAGTGAGCGTTAAGATTTCAGTTCCAGAGCGATTCGCCCAATGAGTCCTTGATATTTAGTCTTTTTCAGCCAATTTTCTGGATTTTTGAAAATGTCACTTTTTATTGAAAATATCCACTAAATGAGGGAATAATATGTGTGAGGGTACGCCAGGAGAGTTCCAAATGTGTGTGGGTAGAATATATATCCTATGGGGGTAAAATTGAAAAAAGTTGAAAAAAAAATTTTTGGGGACTTAGTCATTTTTCCGGCGTTTATCAGACTTTCAGACAGGGGAAATGTCAGGGAGCGTTCCGATTTCAGTTCCAGAGCGATTCGCCCATTGATACCTTGATATTTAGTCGTTTTCAGCCAATTTTCTGGATTTTTGAAAATTTCACTTTTTTGTGAAAATATCCACTAAATGAGGGAATAATATGTGTGAGGGTACCCCAGGAGAGTTCCAAATGTGTGTGGGTAGAATATATATCCAACGGGGGTAAAATTGAAAAAAGTTAAAAAAAAAAATTTTTTTGGACTTAGTCATTTTTTCGGCGTTTATCAGACGTTCAGAGAGGTAAAATGACAGTGAGTGTTCCGATTTCAGTTCCAGAGCGATTCTCCCAATGAGTCCTTGATATTTAGTCATTTTCAGCCAATTTTCTGAATTTTTGAAAATTTCACTTTTTTGTGAAAATATTCACTAAATGAGGGAATAATACGTGTGAGGGTACCCCAGGAGAGTTCCAAATGTGTGTGGGTAGAATATATATCCAACGGTGGTAAAATTGAAAAAAGTTTTAGAAATTTTTTTTTTGGACTAAGTCATTTTTCCAGAGTTTATCAGACTTTTAGAAAGGGCAAATGTCAGTGAGCGTTCCGATTTCAGTTCCAGAGCGCTTCGCCCAATGAGTCCTTGATATTTCGTCGTTTTCAGCCAATATTTTGGATTTTTGAAAATTTCACTTTCTTGTGACAATATCCACTAAATGAGGAAATAATATGTGTGAGGGTACCCCAGGAGAGTTCCAAATGTGTGTGGGTAGAATATATATCCTACGGGGGTAAAATTGAAAAAAGTTGAAAAAAAAATTTTTGGGGACTTAGTCATTTTTCCGGCGTTTATCAGACTTTCAGACAGGGGAAATGTCAGTGAGCGTTCCGATTTCAGTTCCAGAGCGATTCGCCCATTGAGTCCTTGATATTTAGTCGTTTTCAGCCAATTTTCTGGATTTTTGAAAATTTCACTTTTTTGTGAAAATATCCACTAAATGAGGGAATAATATGTGTGAGGGTACCCCAGGAGAGTTCCAAATGTGTGTGGGTAGAATATATATCCCACGGGGATAAAATTGAAAAAAGTTGAAAAATTTTTTTTTTTGGACTTAGTCATTTTTCCGGCGTTTATCAGACTTTCAGAGAGGGCAAATGTCAGTGAGCGTTCCGATTTCAGTTCCAGAGCGATTCGCCCAATGAGTCCTTGATATTTTGTCGTTTTCAGCAAATATTTTGGATTTTTGAAAATTTCACTTTCTTGTGACAATATCCATTAAATGAGGGAATAATATGTGTGAGGGTACCCCAGGAGAGTTCCAAATGTGTGTGGGTAGAATATATATCCTACGGGGGTAAAATTGAAAAAAGTTGAAAAAAAATTTTTTTGGACTTAGTCATTTCTCCGGCATTTATCAAAATTTCAGATAGGGGAAATGTCAGTGAGCGTTCCGATTTCAGTTCCAGAGCCATTCGCCCAATGAGTCCTTGATATTTAGTCGTTTTCAGCCAATATTTGGGATTTTTGAAAATTTCACTTTCTTGTGACAATATCCACTAAATGAGGGAATAAGATGTGTGAGGGTACCCAAGGAGAGTTCCAAATGTGCGTGGGTAGAATATATATCCTACGGGGGTAAAATTGAAAAAAGTTGAAAAAAATTTTTTTTTGTACTTAGTCATTTTTGCGGCGTTTATCAGACTTTCAGATAGGGCAAATGTCAGTGAGCATTCCGATTTCAGTTCCAGAGCGATTCGTCCAATGAGTCCTTGATATTTCATCGTTTTCAGCTAATATTTTGGATTTTTGAATATTTAACTTTCTTGTGACAATATCCACTAAATGAGGAAATAATATTTGTGAGGGTACCCCAGGAGTGTTCCAAATGTGTGTGGGTAGAATATATATCCCACGGGGGTAAAATTGAAAAAAGTTGAAAATTTTTTTTTTTTGTACTTAGTCATTTTTGCGGCGTTTATCAGACTTTCACATAGGGGAAATGTCAGTGAGCGTTCCGATTTCAGTTTCAGAGCGATTCGCCCAATGAGTCCTTGATATTTAGTCGTTTTCAGCCAATTTTCTGGATTTTTGAAAAATTTCACTTTTTTGTGAAAATATCCACTAAATAAGGGAATAATATGTGTGAGGGTACCCCAGGAGAATTACAAATGTGTGTGGGTAGAATATATATCCTACGGGGGTAAAATTGAAAAAAGTTTAAAAAAAATTTTTTTGGGACTTACTCATTTTTCCGCCGTTTATCAGACTTTCAGATAGGGGAAATGTCAGTGAGCGTTCCGATTTCAGTTCCAGAGCGATTCGCCCATTGAGTCCTTGATATTTAGTCGTTTTCAGCCAATTTTCTGGATTTTTGAAAATTTCACTTTTTTGTGAAAATATCCACTAAATGAGGGAATAATATGTGTGAGGGTACCCCAGGAGAGTTGCAAATGTGTGTGGGTAGAAAATATATCCCACGGGGGTAAAATTAAAAAAAGTTTAAAAATTTTTTTTTTTGGACTTAGTCATTTTTCCGGCGTTTATCAGACTTTCAGATTAGGCAAATTTAAGTGAGCGTTCCGATTTCAGTTCCAGAGCGATTCACCCAATGAGTCCTTGATATTTTGTCGTTTTCAGCCAATATTTTGAATTTTTGGAAATTTCACTTTCATGTGACAATATCCACTAAATGAGGGAATAATATGTGTGAGGGTACCCCAGGAGAGTTCCAAATGTGTGTGGGTAGAATATATATCCTACGGGGGTAAAATTGAAAAAAGTTGAAAAAAATTTTTTTTGGACTTATTCATTTCTCCGGCGTTTATCAGACTTTCAGATAGGGCAAATGTCAGTGAGCGTTCCGATTTCAGTTCCAGAGCGATTCGCCCAATGAGTCCTTGATATTTCGTCGTTTTCAGCCAATATTTTGGATTTTTGAAAATTTCACTTTCTTGTGACAATATCCACTAAATGAGGGAATAATATGTGTGAGGGTACCCCAGGAGAGTTCCAAATGTGTGTGGGTAGAATATATATCCTACGGGGGTAAAATTGAAAAAAGTTGAAAAAAATTTTTTTTGGACTTATTCATTTCTCCGGCGTTTATCAGACTTTCAGATAGGGCAAATGTCAGTGAGCGTTCCGATTTCAGTTCCAGAGCGATTCGCCCACTGAGTCCTTGATATTTAGTCGTTTTCAGCCAATATTTTGGAATTTTGAAAATTTCACTTTCTTGTGACAATATCCACTAAATGAGGGAGTAATATGTGTGAGGGTACCGCAGGATAGTTCCAAATGTGTGTGGGTAGAATATATATCCCACGGGGGTAAAATTGAAAAAAGTTGAAAAAAATTTTTTTTTGTACTTAGTCATTTTTCCGGCGTTTATCAGACTTTCAGATTAGGCAAATTTAAGTGAGCGTTCCGATTTCAGTTCCAGAGCGATTCACCCAATGAGTCCTTGATATTTTGTCGTTTTCAGCCAATTTTCTGGATTTTTGAAAAAGTCACTTTCTTGTGACAATATCCACTAAATGAGGGAATAATATGTGTGAGGGTACCCCAGGAGAGTTCCAAATGTGTGTGGGTAGAATATATATCCCACGGGGGTAAAATTGAAAAAAGTTGAAAAAAATTTTTTTTCAACTCAGTCATTTTTCCGACGTTTATCAGACTTTCAGATAGGGGAAATGTCAGTGAGCGTTAAGATTTCAGTTCCAGAGCGATTCGCCCAATGAGTCCTTGATATTTAGTCTTTTTCAGCCAATTTTCTGAATTTTTGAAAATTTCACTTTTTATTGAAAATAACCACTAAATGAGGGAATAATATGTGTGAGGGTACGCCAGGAGAGTTTCAAATGTGTGTGGGTAGAATATATATCCAACAGGAGTAAAATTGAAAAAAGTTTTAAAAAATTTTTTTTCGACTGTCGTTTTTCAGTCGTTTATCAGACTTTCAGATAGGGGAAATGTCAGTGAGCGTTTCGATTTCAGTTCCAGAGGGATTCGCCCAGTGAGTCCTTGATATTTAGTCGTTTTCAGCCAATTTTCTGGATTTTTGAAAATTTCACTTTTTATTGAAAATATCCACTAAATGAGGGAATAATATGTGTGAGGGTACCCCAGGAGAGTTCCAAATGTGTGTGGGTAGAATATATATCCAACGGGGGTAAAATTGAAAAAAGTAAAAAAAAAAATTTTTTTTGGACTTAGTCATTTTTTTGGCGTTTATCAGACGTTCAGAGAGGTAAAATGACAGTGAGTGTTCCGATTTCAGTTCCAGAGCGATTCTCCCAATGAGTCCTTGATATTTAGTCATTTTCAGCCAATTTTCTGAATTTTTGAAAATTTCACTTTTTTGTGAACATATTCACTAAATGAGGGAATAATATGTGTGAGAGTACCCCAGGAGAGTTCCAAATGTGTGTGGGTAGAATATATATCCAACGGTGGTAAAATTGAAAAAAGTTTTAGAAATTTTTTTTTTGGACTAAGTCATTTTTCCAGAGTTTATCAGACTTTCAGATAGGGGAAATGTCAGTGAGCATTCCGATTTCAGTTAAAGAGCGAATCGCCCAATGAGTCCTTGATATTTAGTAGTTTTCAGCCAATTTTCTGGATTTTTGAAAATTTCACTTTTTTGTGAAAATATCCACTAAATGAGGGAATAATATGTGTGAGGGTACCCCGGGAGAGTTCCAAATGTGTGTGGGTAGAATATATATCCAACATTGGTAAAATTGAAAAAAGTTGAAAAATTTTTTTTTTGAACTTAGTCATTTTTCCAGAGTTTATCAGACTTTCAGATAGGGGAAATGTCAGTGAGCGTTAAGATTTCAGTTCCAGAGCGATTCGCTCAATGAGTCCTTGATATTTAGTCGTTTTCAGCCAATTTTCTGGATTTTTGAAAATTTCACTTTTTTGTGAAAATATCCACTAAATGAGGGAATAAAATGTGTGAGGGTACGCCAGGAGAGTTCCAAATGTGTGTGGGTAGAATATATATCCAACGGGGGTGAAATTGAAAAAAGTTTTAAAAATTTTTTTGGGGGACTAAGTCATTTTTCCAGAGTTTATCAGACTTTCAGATAGGGGAAATGTCAGTGAACATTCCGATTTCAGTTCCAGAGCGAATCGCCCAATGAGTCCTTGATATTTAGTAGTTTTCAGCCAATTTTCTGGATTTTTGAAAATGTAACTTTTTTGTGAAAATATCCACTAAATGAGGGAATAATATGTGTGAGGGTACCCCAGGAGAGTTCCAAATGTGTGTGGGTAGAAAATATATCCCATGGGGGTAAAATTGAAAAAAGTTGAAAAATTTTTTTTTTTGGACTTAGTTATTTTTCCGGCGTTTATCAGACTTTCAGATAGGGAAAACGTCAGTGAGCGTTTCGATTTCAGTTCCAGAGGGATTCGCCCAATGAGTCCTTGATATTTAGTCTTTTTCAGCCAATTTTCTGGATTTTTGACAATTTCACTTTTTATTGAAAATAACCACTAAATGAGGGAATAATATGTGTGAGGGTACGCCAGGAGAGTTCCAAATGTGTGTGGGTAGAATATATATCCAACGGGAGTAAAATTGAAAAAAGATTTAAAAAAATTTATTTGGACTAAGTCATTTTTCAGTCGTTTATCAGACTTTCAGATAGGGGAAATGTCAGTGAGCGTTCCGATTTCAGTTCCAGAGCGATTCGCCCAATGAGTCCTTGATATTTAGTCGTTTTCAGTCAATTTTCTGGATTTTTGAAAATTTCACTTTTTATTGAAAATATCCACTAAATGAGGGAATAATATGTGTGAGGGTACCCCAGGAGAGTTTCAAATGTGTGTGGGTAGAATATATATCCCACGGGGGTAAAATTGAAAAAAGTTGAAATTTTTTTTTTTGAACTTAGTCATTTTTCCGACGTTTGTCAGACTTTCAGATAGGGGAAATGTCAGTGAGCGTTAAGATTTCAGTTCCAGAGCGATTCGCCCAATGAGTCCTTGATATTTAGTCTTTTTCAGCCAATTTTCTGGATTTTTGAAAATGTCACTTTTTATTGAAAATATCCACTAAATGAGGGAATAATATGTGTGAGGGTACGCCAGGAGAGTTCCAAATGTGTGTGGGTAGAATATATATCCTACGGGGGTAAAATTGAAAAAAGTTGAAAAAAAAATTTTTGGGGACTTAGTCATTTTTCCGGCGTTTATCAGACTTTCAGACAGGGGAAATGTCAGGGAGCGTTCCGATTTCAGTTCCAGAGCGATTCGCCCATTGATACCTTGATATTTAGTCGTTTTCAGCCAATTTTCTGGATTTTTGAAAATTTCACTTTTTTGTGAAAATATCCACTAAATGAGGGAATAATATGTGTGAGGGTACCCCAGGAGAGTTCCAAATGTGTGTGGGTAGAATATATATCCAACGGTGGTAAAATTGAAAAAAGTTTTAGAAATTTTTTTTTTGGACTAAGTCATTTTTCCAGAGTTTATCAGACTTTTAGATAGGGCAAATGTAAGTGAGCGTTCCGATTTCAGTTCCAGAGCGATTCACCCAATGAGTCCTTGATATTTTGTCGTTTTCAGCCAATATTTTGGATTTTTGAAAATTTCACTTTTTTGTGAAAATATCCACTAAATGAGGGAATAATATGTGTGAGGGTACCCCAGGAGAGTTCCAAATGTGTGTGGGTAGAATATATATCCCACGGGGGTAAAATTGAAAAAAGTTTAAAAATTTTTTTTTTTGGACTTAGTCATTTCTCCAGCGTTTATCAGACTTTCAGATAGGGGAAATGTGAGTGGGCGTTCCGATTTCAGTTCCAGAGCGATTCGCCCAATGAGTCCATGATATTTAGTCGTTTTCAGCCAATTTTCTGGATTTTTGAAAATTTCACTTTTTTGTGAAAATATCCACTAAATGAGGGAATAATATGTGTGAGGGTACCCCAGGAGAGTTCCAAATGTGTGTGGGTAGAAAATATATCCCACGGGGGTAAAATTGAAAAAAGTTGAAAAATTTATTTTTTTGGACTTAGTCATTTTTCCGGCATTTATCAGACTTTCAGATAGGGCAAATGTCAGTGAGCGTTCCGATTTCAGTTCCAGAGCGATTCGCCCAATGAGTCCTTGATATTTAGTCGTTTTCAGCCAATACTTTGGATTTTTGAAAATTTCACTTTCTTGTGACAATATCCACTAAATGAGGGAATAATATGTGTGAGGGTACCCCAGGAGATTTCCAAATGTGTGTGGGTAGAAAATATATCCCACGGGAATAAAATTGAAAAAAGTTGAAAACTTTTTTTTTTTTGACTTAGTCATTTTTCCGGCGTTTAACAGACTTTCAGATAAGTCAAATTTAAGTCAGCGTTCCGATTTCAGTTCCAGAGCGATTCGCCCAATGAGTCCTTGATATTTAGTCGTTTTCAGCCAATATTTTGGAATTTTGAAAATTTCACTTTCTTGTGACAATATCCACTAAATGAGGGAATAATATGTGTGAGGGTACCCCAGGATAGTTCCAAATGTTTGAGTAGAATATATATCCCACTGGGGTAAAATTGAAAAAAGTTATAAAAATTTTTTTTTGTACTTAGTCATTTTTCCGGCGTTTATCAGACTTTCAGATTAGGCAAATTTAAGTGAGCGTTCCGATTTCAGTTCCAGAGCGATTCACCCAATGAGTCTTTGATATTTTGTCGTTTTCAGCCAATATTTTGAATTTTTGGAAATTTCACTTTCTTGTGACAATATCCACTAGATGAGGGAATAATATGTGTGAGGGTACCCCAGGAGAGTTCCAAATGTGTGTGGGTAGAATATATATCCTACGGGGGTAAAATTGAAAAAAGTTGAAAAACTTTTTTTTTTTGGACTTAGTCATTTTTCCGGCGTTTATCAGAATTTCAGATAGGGCAAATGTCAGTGAGCGTTCCGATTTCAGTTCCAGAGCGATTCGCCCATTGAGTCCTTGATATTTAGTCGTTTTCAGCCAATTTTCTGGATTTTTGAAAATTTCACTTTTTTGTGAAAATATCCACTAAATGAGGGAATAATATGTGTGAGGGCACCCCAGGAGAGTTCCAAATGTGTGTGGGTAGAAAATATATCCCACGGGGGTAAAATTGAAAAAAGTTTAAAAAATTTTTTTTTTGTACTTAGTCATTTTTCCGGCATTTATCAGACTTTCAGATAGGGGAAATGTCAGTGAGCATTCCGATTTCAGTTCCAGAGCGATTCGCCCAATGAGTCCTTGATATTTTGTCGTTTTCAGCCAATATTTTGGATTTTTGAAATTTTCACTTTCTTGTGACAATATCCACTAAATGAGGGAATAATATGTGTGAGGGTACCCCAGGAGAGTTCCAAATGTGTGTGGGTAGAATATATATCCTACGGGGGTAAAATTGAAAAAAGTTGAAAAAAAATTTTTTTGGACTTATTCATTTCTCCGGCGTTTATCAGACTTTCAGATAGGGCAAATGTCAGTGAGCGTTCCGATTTCAGTTCCAGAGCGATTCGCCCAATGAGTCCTTGATATTTAGTCGTTTTCAGCCAATACTTTGGATTTTTGAAAATTTCACTTTCTTGTGACAATATCCACTAAATGAGGGAATAATATGTATGAGGGTACCCCAGGAGAGTTCCAAATGTGTGTGGGTAGAATATATATCCTACGGGGGTAAAATTAAAAAAAGTTGAAAAAAAATTTTTTTGGACTTAGTCATTTTTCCGGCGTTTATCAGACTTTCAGATAGGGGAAATGTTAGTGAGCGTTCCGATTTCAGTTCCAGAGCGATTCGCCCATTGAGTCCTTGATATTTAGTCGTTTTCAGCCAATATTTTGGATTTTTCAAAATTTCACTTTCTTGTGACAATATCCACTAAATGACGGAATAATATGTGTGAGGGTACCCCAGGAGATTTCCAAATGTGTGTGGGTAGAAAATATATCCCACGGGAATAAAATTGAAAAAAGTTGAAAACTTTTTTTTTTTTGACTTAGTCATTTTTCCGACGTTTAACAGACTTTCAGATAAGTCAAATTTAAGTCAGCGTTCCGATTTCAGTTCCAGAGCGATTCGCCCAATGAGTCCTTGATATTTCGTCGTTTTCAGCCAATATTTTGGATTTTTGAAAATATCACTTTCTTGTGACAATATCCACTAAATGAGGAATAATGTGTGTGAGGGTACCCCAGGAGAGTTCCAAATGTGTGTGGGTAGAATATATATCCCACGGGGGTAAAATTGAAAAAAGTAAAAAAAAATTTTTTTTGTACTTAGTCATTTTTCTGGCATTTTTCAGACTTTCAGATAGGGGAAATGTCAGTGAGCATTCCGATTTCAGTTCCAGAGCGATTCGCCCAATGAGTCCTTGATATTTAGTCGTTTTCAGCCAATATTTTGAATTTTTGAAAATTTCACTTTCTTGTGACAATATCCACTAAATGAGGGAATAATATGTGTGAGGGTACCCCAGGAGAGTTCCAAATGTGTGTGGGTAGAATATATATCCCACGGGGGTAAAATTGAAAAAAGTTGAAAAAAAATGTTTTTGGACTTAGTCATTTTTCCGGCGTTTATCAGACTTTCAGAGAGGGGAAATGTCAGTGAGCGTTCCGATTTCAGTTCCAGAGCGATTCGCCCAATGAGTCCTTGATATTTAGTTGTTTTCAGCCAATTATCTGGATTTTTGAAAATTTCACTTTTTTGTGAAAATATCCACTAAATGAGGGAATAATATGTGTGAGGGTACCCCAGTAGAGTTCCAAATGTATGTGGGTAGAATATATATCCCACGGGGGTAAAATTGAAAAAAGTTTAAAATTTTTTTTTTTTGGACTTAGTCATTTTTCCGGCGTTGATCAGACTTTCAGATAGGGGAAATGTCAGTGAGCGTTCCGATTTCAGTTCCAGAGCGATTCACTCAATGAGTCCTTGATATTTAGTCGTTTTCAGCCAATTTTCTGGAGTTTTGAAAATGTCACTTTTTTGTGAAAATATCCACTAAATGAGGGAATAATATGTGTGAGGGTACCCCAGGAGAGTTCCAAATGTGTGTGGGTAGAAAATATATCCCACGGGGGTAAAATTGAAAAAAGTTGAAAAATTTATTTTTTTGGACTTAGTCATTTTTCCGGCATTTATCAGACTTTCAGATAGGGCAAATGTCAGTGAGCGTTCCGATTTCAGTTCCAGAGCGATTCGCCCAATGAGTCCTTGATATTTATTCGTTTTCAGCCAATACTTTGGATTTTTGAAAATTTCACTTTCTTGTGACAATATCCACTAAATGAGGGAATAATATGTGTGAGGGTACCCCAGGAGAGTTCCAAATGTGTGTGGGTAGAATATATATCCTACGGGGGTAAAATTAAAAAAAGTTGAAAAAAAATTTTTTTGCACTTAGTCATTTTTCCGGCGTTTATCAGACTTTCAGATAGGGGAAATGTTAGTGAGCGTTCCGATTTCAGTTCCAGAGCGATTCGCCCATTGAGTCCTTGATATTTAGTCGTTTTCAGCCAATATTTTGGATTTTTCAAAATTTCACTTTCTTGTGACAATATCCACTAAATGAGGAATAATATGTGTGAGGGTACCCCAGGAGATTTCCAAATGTGTGTGGCTAGAAAATATATCCCACGGGAATAAAATTGAAAAAAGTTGAAAACTTTTTTTTTTTTGACTTAGTCATTTTTCCGGCGTTTAACAGACTTTCAGATAAGTCAAATTTAAGTCAGCGTTCCGATTTCAGTTCCAGAGCGATTCGCCCAATGAGTCCTTGATATTTCGTCGTTTTCAGCCAATATTTTGGATTTTTGAAAATATCACTTTCTTGTGACAATATCCACTAAATGAGGGATTAATATGTGTGAGGGTACCCCAGGAGAGTTCCAAATGTGTGTGGGTAGAATATATATCCTTCGGGGGTAAAATTGAAAAAAGTTGAAAAAAAATGTTTTTGGACTTAGTCATTTTTCCGGCGTTTATCAGACTTTCAGAGAGTGGAAATGTCAGTGAGCGTTCCGATTTCAGTTCCAGAGCGATTCGCCCAATGAGTCCTTGATATTTAGTCGTTTTCAGCCAATATTTTGGATTTTTGAAAATTTCACTTTCTCGTGACAATATCCACTAAATGAGGGAATAATGTGTGTGAGGGTACCCCAGGAGAGTTCCAAATGTGTGTGGGTAGAATATATATCCCACGGGGGTAAAATTGAAAAAAGTAAAAAAAAATTTTTTTTGTACTTAGTCATTTTTCTGGCATTTTTCAGACTTTCAGATAGGGGAAATGTCAGTGAGCGTTCCGATTTCAGTTCCAGAGCGATTCGCCCAATGAGTCCTTGATATTTAGTAGTTTTCAGCTAATATTTTGGATTTTTGAAAATTTCACGTTTTTTGTGAAAATATCCACTAAATGAGGGATTAATATGTGTGAGGGTACCCCAGGAGAGTTCCAAATGTGTGTGGGTAGAATATATATCCTACGGGGGTAAAATTGAAAAAAGTTGAAAAAAAATGTTTTTGGACTTAGTCATTTTTCCGGCGTTTATCAGACTTTCAGAGAGTGGAAATGTCAGTGAGCGTTCCGATTTCAGTTCCAGAGCGATTCGCCCAATGAGTCCTTGATATTTAGTCGTTTTCAGCCAATATTTTGGATTTTTGAAAATTTCACTTTCTTGTGACAATATCCACTAAATGAGGGAATAATATGTGTGAGGGTACCCCAGGAGAGTTCCAAATGTGTGTGGGTAGAATATATATCCTATAGGGGTAAAACTGAAAAAAGTTGAAAAATTGTTTTTTTTGGACTTAGTCATTTTTCCGGCGTTTATCAGACTTTCAGATAGGGGAAATGTCAGTTAGCGTTCCGATTTCAGTTCCAGAGCGATTCGCCCAATGAGTACTGGATATTTAGTCGTTTTCAGACAATTTTCTGGATATTTGAAAATTTCACTTTTTTGTTAAAATATCCACTAAATGCGGGAATAATATGTGTGATGGTACCCCAGGAGAGTTCCAAATGTGTGTGGGTAGAATATATATCCCACGGGGGTAAAATTGAAAAAAGTTGAAAAAAAATTTTTTTTTGACTTAGTCATTTTTCCGTCGGTTATCAGACTTTCAGATAGGGGAAATGTTAGTGAGCGTTCCGATTTCAGTTCCAGAGCGAATCGCCCAATGAGTCCTTGATATTTCGTTGTTTTCAGCCAATATTTTGTATTTTTGAAAATTTCACTTTTTTGTGAAAATATACACTAAATGAGGGAATAATATGTGTGAGGGTACCCCAGGAGAGTTCCAAATGTGTGTGGGTAGAATATATATCCAACGGGGGTAAAATTGAAAAAAGTTGAAAAATTTTTTTGCACTTAGTCATTTTTCCGGCGTTTATCAGACTTTCAGAGAGGGGAAATGTCAGTGAGCGTTCCGAATTCAGTTCCAGAGCGATTCGCCCAATGAGTTCTTGATATTTAGTCGTTTTCAGCCAATTTTCTGTATATTTGAAAATTTCACTTTTTTGTGAAAATATCCACTAAATGAGGGAATAATATGTGTGAGGGTACCCCAGGAGAGTTCCAAATGTGTGTGGGTAGAATATATATCCTATGGGGGTAAAATTGAAAAAAGTTGAAAAAAATTTTTTTTTGTACTTAGTCATTTTTCCGGCATTTATCAGACTTTCAGATAGGGGAAATGTCAGTGAGCGTTCCGATTTCAGTTCCAGAGCGATTCGCTCAATGAGTCCTTGATATTTAGTCGTTTTCAGCCAATTTTCTGGATATTTGAAAATTTCACTTTTTTGTGAAAATATCCACTAAATGAGGGAATAATATGTGTGATGGTACCCCAGGAGAGTTCCAAATGTGTGTGGGTAGAATATATATCCCACGGGGGTAAAATTGAAAAAAGTTGAAAAATTTTTTTTTGGACTTAATCATTTTTCCGGCGTTTATCAGACTTTCAGATAGGGCAAATGTCAGTGAGCATTCCGATTTCAGTTACAGAGCGATTCGCCCAATGAGTCTTTGATATTTAGTCGTTTTCAGCCAATGTTCTGGATTTTTGAAAATTTCACTTTTTCGTGAAAATATCCACTAAATGAGGGAATAATATGTGTGAGGGTACCCCAGGAGAGTTCCAAATGTGTGTGGGTAGAATATATGTCCCATGGGGGTAAACTTGAAATAAGTTGAAAATAAATTTTTTTTGGACTTAATCATTTTTCCGGCGTTTATCAGACTTTCAGATAGGGCAAATGTCAGTGAGTGTTCCGATTTCAGTTCCAGAGCGATTCGCCCAATGAGTCCTTGAAATTTAGTCGTTTTCAGCCAATTTTCTGAATTTTTGAAAATTTCACTTTTTTTGTGAAAATATCCACTAAATGAGGGAACAATATGTGTGAGGGTACCCCAGGAGAGTTCCAAATGTGTGTGGGTAGAATACATATCCCACAGGGGTAAAATTGAAAAAAGTTGAAAAATTTTTTTTTTTGGGCTTAGTCATTTTTCCGGCGTTTATCAGACTTTCAGAAAGAGGAAATGTCAGTGAGCGTTCCGATTTCAATTCTAGAGCGATTTGCTCAATGAGTCCTTGATATTAAGTCATTTTCAGACAATTTTCTGGATTTTTGAAACTTTCACTTTTTTGTGAAAATATCTACTAAATGAGGGAATAATATGTGTGAGGACACCCCAGGAGAGTTCCAAATGTGTGTGGGTAGAATATATATCCCATGGGGGTAAACTTGAAAAAAGTTGAAAAAAAAATTTTTTTGGACTTAATCACTTTTCCGGCGTTTATCAGACTTTCAGATAGGGCAAATGTCAGTGAGCATTCCGATTTCAGTTCCAGAGCGATTCGCCCAATGAGTCTTTGATATTTAGTCGTTTTCAGCCAATGTTCTGGATTTTTGAAAATTTCACTTTTTCGTGAAAATATCCACTAAATGAGGGAATAATATGTGTGAGGGTACCCCAGGAGAGTTCCAAATGTGTGTGGGTAGAATATATGTCCCATGGGGGTAAACTTGAAATAAGTTGAAAAAAATTTTTTTTTGGACTTAATCATTTTTCCGGCGTTTATCAGACTTTCAGATAGGGCAAATGTCAGTGAGCGTTCCGATTTCAGTTCCAGAGCGATTCGCCCAATGAGTCCATGATATTTAGTCGTTTTCAGCCAATTTTCTGGATTTTTGAAAATTTCACTTTTTTGTGAAAATATCCACTAAATGAGGGAATAATATGTGTGAGGGTACCCCAGGAGAGTTCCAAATGTGTGTGGGTAGAAAATATATCCCACGGGGGTAAAATTGAAAAAAGTTGAAAAAAATTTTTTTTTGTACTTAGTCATTTTTCCGGCATTTATCAGACTTTCAGATAGGGCAAATGTCAGTGAGTGTTCCGATTTCAGTTCCAGAGCGATTCGCCCAATGAGTCCTTGATATTTAGTCGTTTTCAGCCAATACTTTGGATTTTTGAAAATTTCACTTTCTTGTGACAATATCCACTAAATGAGGGAATAATATGTGTGAGGGTACCCCAGGAGAGTTCCAAATGTGTGTGGGTAGAATATATATCCTACGGGGGAAAATTAAAAAAAGTTGAAAAAAAATTTTTTTGGACTTAGTCATTATTCCGGCGTTTATCAGACTTTCAGATAGGGGAAATGTTAGTGAGCGTTCCGATTTCAATTCTAGAGCGATTTGCCCAATGAGTCCTTGATATTAAGTCATTTTCAGACAATTTTCTGGATTTTTGAAACTTTCACTTTTTTGTGAAAATATCTACTAAATGAGGGAATAATATGTGTGAGTGCACCCCAGGAGAGTTCCAAATGTGTGTGGGTAGAATATATATCCCACGAGGGTAAAATTGAAAAAAGTTGAAAAATTTTTTTTTTTGTACTTAGTCATTTTTCCGGCATTTATCAGACTTTCAGATAGGGCAAATGTCAGTGAGCATTCCGATTTCAGTTCCAGAGCGATTCGCCCAATGAGTCCTTGATATTTAGTCGTTTTCAGCCAATGTTCTGGATTTTTGAAAATTTCACTTTTTCGTGAAAATATCCACTAAATGAGGGAATAATATGTGTGAGGGTACCCCAGGAGAGTTCCAAATGTGTGTGGGTAGAATTTATGTCCCATGGGGGTAAACTTGAAATAAGTTGAAAAAAATTTTTTTTTGGACTTAATAATTTTTCCGGCGTTTATCAGACTTTCAGATAGGGCAAATGTCAGTGAGCGTTCCGATTTCAGTTCCAGAGCGATTCGCCCAATGAGTCCTTGAAATTTAGTCGTTTTCAGCCAATTTTCTGAATTTTTGAAAATTTCACTTTTTTTGTGAAAATATCCACTAAATGAGGGAATAACATGTATGAGGGTACCCCAGGAGAGTTCCAAATGTGTGTGGGTAGAATATATATCCCACGGGGGTAAAGTTGAAAAAAGTTGACAAAAATTTTATTTTGGACTTAGTCATTTTTCCGCCGTTTATCAGACTTTCAGATAGGGCATATGTCAGTGAGCGTTCCGATTTCAGTTTCAGAGCGATTCGCCAGATGAGTCCTTGATATTTCGTCGTTTTCAGACAATTTTCTGGATTTTTGAAAATTTCACTTTTTTGTGAAAATATCCACTAAATGAGGGAATAATATGTGTGAGGGTACCCCAGGAGAGTTTCAAATATGTGTGGGTAGAATATATATCCCACGGGGGTAAAATTGAAAAAAGTTGAAAAAATATTTTTTTTGACTTATTCATTTTTCCGGCGTTTAGCAGACTTTCAGATAGGGGAAATGTTAGTGAGCGTTCCGATTTCAGTTCCAGAGCGATTCGCCCAATGAGTCCTTGATATTTTGTAGTTTTCAGCTAATTTTCTGGATTTTTGAAAATTTCTCTTTTTTGTGAAAATATCCACTAAAAGAGGGAATAATATGTGTGAGGGTACCAAAGGAGAGTTCCAAATGTGTGTGGGTAGAATATATATCCCACGGGGTAAAATTGAAAAGAGTTGAAAACTTTTTTTTTTTGGACTTAGTCATTCTTCCGTCTTTTATCAGTCTTTCAGATAGGGGAAATGTCATTGAGCTTACTGATTTCAGTTCCAGAGCGATTCGCCCAATGAGTCCTTGATATTTAGGCGTTTTCAGCCAATTTTCTGGATTTTTGAAAATTTCACTTTTTTTGTGAAAGTATCCACTAAATGAGGAAATAATATGTGTGAGGGTACCCCAGGAGAGTTTCAAATGTGTGTGGGTAGAATATATATCCCACGGGGGTAAAATTGAAAAAAGTTGAAAAAATATTTTTTTTGGACTTATTCATTTTTCCGGCGTTTATCAGACTTTCAGATAGGGCAAATGTCAGTGAGCGTTCTGATTTCAGTTCCAGAGCGATTTGCCCAATGAGTCCTTGATATTTAGTCATTTTCAGACAATTTTCTGGATTTTTGAAAATTTCACTTTTTTGTGAAAATATCCACTAAATGAGGGAATAATATGTGTGAGGGCACCCCAGGAGAGTTCCAAATGTGTGTGGGTAGAATATATATCCCACGGGGGTAAAATTGAAAAAAGTTAAAAAAAATTTTTTTGGACTTAATCATTTTTCCGGCGTTTATCAGACTTTCAGATAGGGGAAATGTCAGTGAGCGTTCCGATTTCAGTTCAAGAGCGATTCGCCCAATGAGTCCTTGATATTTTGTAGTTTTCAGCTAATTTTCTGGATTTTTGAAAATTTCTCTTTTTTGTGAAAATATCCACTAAAAGAGGGAATAATATGTGTGAGGGTACCAAAGGAGAGTTCCAAATGTGTGTGGGTAGAATATATATCCCACGGGGTAAAATTGAAAAGAGTTGAAAACTTTTTTTTTTTGGACTTAGTCATTCTTCCGTCTTTTATCAGTCTTTCAGATAGGGGAAATGTCATTGAGCTTACTGATTTCAGTTCCAGAGCGATTCGCCCAATGAGTCCTTGATATTTAGGCGTTTTCAGCCAATTTTCTGGATTTTTGAAAATTTCACTTTTTTTGTGAAAGTATCCACTAAATGAGGAAATAATATGTGTGAGGGTACCCCAGGAGAGTTTCAAATGTGTGTGGGTAGAATATATATCCCACGGGGGTAAAATTGAAAAAAGTTGAAAAAATATTTTTTTTGGACTTATTCATTTTTCCGGCGTTTATCAGACTTTCAGATAGGGCAAATGTCAGTGAGCGTTCTGATTTCAGTTCCAGAGCGATTTGCCCAATGAGTCCTTGATATTTAGTCATTTTCAGACAATTTTCTGGATTTTTGAAAATTTCACTTTTTTGTGAAAATATCCACTAAATGAGGGAATAATATGTGTGAGGGCACCCCAGGAGAGTTCCAAATGTGTGTGGGTAGAATATATATCCCACGGGGGTAAAATTGAAAAAAGTTAAAAAAATTTTTTTTGGACTTAATCATTTTTCCGGCGTTTATCAGACTTTCAGATAGGGGAAATGTCAGTGAGCGTTCCGATTTCAGTTCAAGAGCGATTCGCCCAATGAGTCCTTGATATTTAGTCGTTTTCAGCCAATATTTTGGATTTTTGAAAATTTCACTTTTTTGTGAAAATATCCAATACATAAGGGAATAATATGTGGGAGGGTACCCCAGGAGAGTTCCAAATGTGTGTGGGTAGAATATATATCCCACGGGGGTAAAACTGAAAAAGTTGTACAATTTTTTTTCGGACTTAATCATTTTTCCGGCGTTTAGCAGACTTTCAGATAGGGCAAATGTCAGTGAGCGTTCCGATTTCAGTTCCAGAGCGATTTGCCCAATGAGTCCTTGATATTTAGTCGTTTTCAGCCAATTTTCTGGATTTTTGAAAATTTCACTTTTTTGAGAAAATATCGGCTAAATGAGGGAATAAAATGTGTGAGGGTACCCCAGGAGAGTTCCAAATGTGTGTGGGTAGAATATATATCCCACGGGGGTAAAATTGAAAAAAGTTGAAACATTTTTTTTTGGACTTTGTCATTTTTCCGGCGTTTATCAGACTTTCAGATATAGCAAATGTCAGTGAGCGTTCCGATTTCAGTTCCAGAGCGATTCGCCAGATGAGTCCTTGATATTTCGTCGTTTTCAGACAATTTTCTGGATTTTTGAAAATTTCACTTTTTTGTGAAAATATCCACTAAATGAGGGAATAATATGTGTGAGGGTACCCCAGGAGAGTTTCAAATGTGTGTGGGTAGAATATATATCCCACGGGGGTAAAATTGAAAAAAGTTGAAAAAATATTTTTTTTGGACTTATTCATTTTTCCGGCGTTTATCAGACTTTCAGATAGGGGAAATGTCAGTGAGCGTTCCGATTTCAGTTCCAGAGCGATTCGCCCAATGAGTCCTTGATATTTATTCGTTTTCAGCCAATATTTTGGATTTTTGAAAATTTCACTTTTTTGTGAAAATATCCACTAAATGAGGGAATAATATGTGTGAGGGTACCCCAGGAGAGTTCCAAATGTGTGTGGGTAGAATATATATCCCACGGGGGTAAAAGTGAAAAAAGTTGAAAAAATTTGTTTTTGGACTTAGTAATTTTACGGCGTTTATCAGACTTTCAGATACGGCAAATGTCAGTGAGCGTTCCGATTTCAGTTCCAGAACGATTTGCCCAATGAGTCCTTGATATTTCGTCGTTTTCAGACAATTTTCTGAATTTTTGAAAATTTCACTTTTTTGTGAAAATATCCACTAAATGAGGGAATAATATGTGTGAGGGTACCCCAGGAGAGTTCCAAATGTGTGTGGGTAGAATATATATCCCACGGGGGTAAAATTAAAAAAAGTTGAAAAATGTTTATTTTTGGACTTAGTCATTTTTCCGGCGTTTATCAGACTTTCAGATAGAGGAAATGTCAGTGAGCGTTCCGATTTCAATTCTAGAGCGATTTGCCCAATGAGTCCTTGATATTTAATCATTTTCAGACAATTTTCTGGATTTTTGAAAATTTCTCTTTTTTGTGAAAATATCCACTAAATGAGGGAATAATATGTGTGAGGGCACCCCAGGAGAGTTTCAAATGTGTCTGGGTAGAATATATATCCCACGGGGTAAAATTGAAAAGAGTTGAAAACTTTTTTTTTTTGGACTTAGTCATTCTTCCGTCTTTTATCAGTCTTTCAGATAGGGGAAATGTCAGTGAGCTTACTGATTTCAGTTCCAGAGCGATTCGCCCAATGAGTCCTTGATATTTATTCGTTTTCAGCCAATATTTTGGATTTTTGAAAATTTCACTTTTTTGTGAAAATATCCACTAAATGAGGGAATAATATGTGTGAGGGTACCCCAGGAGAGTTCCAAATGTGTGTGGGTAGAATATATATCCCACGGGGGTAAAATTGAAAAAAGTTGAAAAAATTTTTTTTTGGGACTTATTCATTTTCCCAGCGTTTATCAGACTTTCAGATAGGGCAAATGTCAGTGAGTGTTCCGATTTCAATTTCAGAGCGATTCTCCCAATGAGTACTTGATATCTAGTCATTTTCAGCCAATTTTCTGGATTTTTGAAAATTTCACTTTTTTGTGAAAATATCCACTAAATGAGGGAATAACATGTGTGAGGGTACCCCAGTAGAGTTCCAAATGTGTGTGGGTAGAATATATATCCTACGGGTGTAAAATTGAAAAAAGTTGAAAAAATTTGGTTTTGGACTTAGTAATTTTACGGTGTTTATCAGACTTTTAGATAAGGCAAATGTCAGTGAGCATTCCGATTTCAGTTCCAGAGCGATTCGCCCAATGAGCCCTTGATATTTTGTCATTTTCAGCACATTTTTTGAATTTATGAAATTTTCGCTTTTTTGTGAAAATATCCACTAAATGAGGGAATAATATGTGTGATGGTACCCCAGGAGAGTTCCAAATGTGTGTGGGTAGAATATATATCCCACGGGGGTAAAATTGAAAAGAGTTGAAAACATTTTTTTTTTGGACTTAGTCATTTTCACGGCGTTTATCAGACTTTCAGATAGGTGAAATGTCAGTGAGCGTTCCGATTTCAGTTCCAGAGCGATTCGCCCAATGAGTCCTTGATATTTCGTCGTTTTCAGCCAATTTTCTGGATTTTTTAAAATTTCACTTTTTTTGTGAAAGTATCCACTAAATGAGGGAATAATATGTGTGAGAGTACCCCAGGAGAGTTCCAAATGTGTGTGGGTAGAATATATATCCCACGGGGGTAAAATTGAAAAAAGGTGAAAAAATATTTTTTTTGGACTTAGTCATTTTTCCGGCGTTTATCAGACTTTTAGATAAGGCAAATGTCAGTGAGCGTTCCGATTTCAGTTCCAGAGCGATTTGCCCAATGAGTCCTTGATATTTTGTCATTTTCAGCACATTTTTTGAATTTATGAAATTTTCGCTTTTTTGTGAAAATATCCACTAAATGAGGGAATAATATGTGTGATGGTACCCCAGGAGAGTTCCAAATGTGTGTGGGTAGAATATATATCCCACGGGGGTAAAATTGAAAAGAGTTGAAAACATTTTTTTTTTTTTGGACTTAGTGATTTTTCCGGCGTTTATCAGACTTTCAGATAGGGGAAATGTCAGTGAGCGTTCCGATTTCAGTTCCAGAGCGATTTGCCAAATGAGTCATTGATATGTAGTCTTTTTCAGCCAATATCTTGGATTTTGAAAATTTCACTTTTTTTTTTGAAAATATCCACTAAAAGAGGGAATAATATGTGTGAGGGTACCAAAGGAGAGTTCCAAATGTGTGTAGGTAAAATATATATCCCACGGGAGTAAAATTGAAAAGAGTTGAAAATATTTTTTTTGGACTTAGTCATTTTTCCGTCGTTTATCAGACTTTCAGATAGGGGAAATGTCAGTGAGCGTTCCGATTTCAGTTCCAGAGCGATTCGCCCAATGAGTCCTTGATATTTAGTCGTTTTCAGACAATATTTTGGATTTTTGAAAATTTCACTTTTTTGTGAAAATATCCAATAAATAAGGGAATAATATGTGGGAGGGTACCCCAGGAGAGTTCCAAATGTGTGTGGGTAGAATATATATCCCACGGGGGTAAAATTGAAAAAAGTTGAAAAAAAATTTTTTTTGGACTTAGTCAGTTTTCCGGCGTTTATCAGACTTTCAGATAGGGGAAATGTCAGTGAGCGTTTCGATTTCAGTTCCAGAGTGATTCGCCCAATGAGTCCTTGATATTTAGTCGTTTTCAGCCAATTTTCTGGATTTTTGAAAATTTCACTTTTTTTGTGAAAGTATCCACTAAATGAGGGAATAATATGTGTGAGAGTACCCCAGGAGAGTTCCAAATGTGTGTGGGTAGAATATATATCCCACGGGGGTAAAATTGAAAAAAGTTGAAAAAATATTTTTTTTGGACTTAATCATTTTTCCGGCGTTTATCAGACTTTCAGATAGGGCAAATGTCAGTGAGCGTTCCGATTTCAGTTCCAGAGCGATTCGCCCAATGAGTCCTTGAACTTTAGTCGTTTTCAGCCAATTTTCTGAATTTTTGAAAATTTCACTTTTTTTGTGAAAATATCCACTAAATGAGGGAATAATATGTGTGAGGGTACCCCAGGAGAGTTCCAAATGTGTGTGGGTAGAATATATATCCCACGGGGGTAAAAGTGAAAAAAGTTGAAAAAATTTGTTTTTGGACTTAGTAATTTTACGGCGTTTATCAGACTTTCAGATACGGCAAATGTCAGTGAGCGTTCCGATTTCAGTTCCAGAACGATTTGCCCAATGAGTCCTTGATATTTCGTCGTTTTCAGACAATTTTCTGAATTTTTGAAAATTTCACTTTTTTGTGAAAATATCCACTAAATGAGGGAATAATATGTGTGAGGGTACCCCAGGAGAGTTCCAAATGTGTGTGGGTAGAATATATATCCCACGGGGGTAAAATTAAAAAAAGTTGAAAAATGTTTATTTTTGGACTTAGTCATTTTTCCGGCGTTTATCAGACTTTCAGATAGAGGAAATGTCAGTGAGCGTTCCGATTTCAATTCTAGAGCGATTTGCCCAATGAGTCCTTGATATTTAATCATTTTCAGACAATTTTCTGGATTTTTGAAAATTTCTCTTTTTTGTGAAAATATCCACTAAATGAGGGAATAATATGTGTGAGGGCACCCCAGGAGAGTTTCAAATGTGTCTGGGTAGAATATATATCCCACGGGGTAAAATTGAAAAGAGTTGAAAACTTTTTTTTTTTGGACTTAGTCATTCTTCCGTCTTTTATCAGTCTTTCAGATAGGGGAAATGTCAGTGAGCTTACTGATTTCAGTTCCAGAGCGATTCGCCCAATGAGTCCTTGATATTTATTCGTTTTCAGCCAATATTTTGGATTTTTGAAAATTTCACTTTTTTGTGAAAATATCCACTAAATGAGGGAATAATATGTGTGAGGGTACCCCAGGAGAGTTCCAAATGTGTGTGGGTAGAATATATATCCCACGGGGGTAAAATTGAAAAAAGTTGAAAAAATTTTTTTTTGGGACTTATTCATTTTCCCAGCGTTTATCAGACTTTCAGATAGGGCAAATGTCAGTGAGTGTTCCGATTTCAATTTCAGAGCGATTCTCCCAATGAGTACTTGATATCTAGTCATTTTCAGCCAATTTTCTGGATTTTTGAAAATTTCACTTTTTTGTGAAAATATCCACTAAATGAGGGAATAATATGTGTGAGGGTACCCCAGTAGAGTTCCAAATGTGTGTGGGTAGAATATATATCCTACGGGTGTAAAATTGAAAAAAGTTGAAAAAATTTGGTTTTGGACTTAGTAATTTTACGGTGTTTATCAGACTTTTAGATAAGGCAAATGTCAGTGAGCGTTCCGATTTCAGTTCCAGAGCGATTCGCCCAATGAGCCCTTGATATTTTGTCATTTTCAGCACATTTTTTGAATTTATGAAATTTTCGCTTTTTTGTGAAAATATCCACTAAATGAGGGAATAATATGTGTGATGGTACCCCAGGAGAGTTCCAAATGTGTGTGGGTAGAATATATATCCCACGGGGGTAAAATTGAAAAGAGTTGAAAACATTTTTTTTTTGGACTTAGTCATTTTCACGGCGTTTATCAGACTTTCAGATAGGTGAAATGTCAGTGAGCGTTCCGATTTCAGTTCCAGAGCGATTCGCCCAATGAGTCCTTGATATTTCGTCGTTTTCAGCCAATTTTCTGGATTTTTTAAAATTTCACTTTTTTTGTGAAAGTATCCACTAAATGAGGGAATAATATGTGTGAGAGTACCCCAGGAGAGTTCCAAATGTGTGTGGGTAGAATATATATCCCACGGGGGTAAAATTGAAAAAAGGTGAAAAAATATTTTTTTTGGACTTAGTCATTTTTCCGGCGTTTATCAGACTTTTAGATAAGGCAAATGTCAGTGAGCGTTCCGATTTCAGTTCCAGAGCGATTTGCCCAATGAGTCCTTGATATTTTGTCATTTTCAGCACATTTTTTGAATTTATGAAATTTTCGCTTTTTTGTGAAAATATCCACTAAATGAGGGAATAATATGTGTGATGGTACCCCAGGAGAGTTCCAAATGTGTGTGGGTAGAATATATATCCCACGGGGGTAAAATTGAAAAGAGTTGAAAACATTTTTTTTTTTTTGGACTTAGTGATTTTTCCGGCGTTTATCAGACTTTCAGATAGGGGAAATGTCAGTGAGCGTTCCGATTTCAGTTCCAGAGCGATTTGCCAAATGAGTCATTGATATGTATAGTCTTTTTCAGCCAATATCTTGGATTTTGAAAATTTCACTTTTTTTTTTGAAAATATCCACTAAAAGAGGGAATAATATGTGTGAGGGTACCAAAGGAGAGTTCCAAATGTGTGTAGGTAAAATATATATCCCACGGGAGTAAAATTGAAAAGAGTTGAAAATATTTTGTTTGGACTTAGTCATTTTTCCGTCGTTTATCAGACTTTCAGATAGGGGAAATGTCAGTGAGCGTTCCGATTTCAGTTCCAGAGCGATTCGCCCATTGAGTCCTTGATATTTAGTCGTTTTCAGACAATATTTTGGATTTTTGAAAATTTCACTTTTTTGTGAAAATATCCAATAAATAAGGGAATAATATGTGGGAGGGTACCCCAGGAGAGTTCCAAATGTGTGTGGGTAGAATATATATCCCACGGGGGTAAAATTGAAAAAAGTTGAAAAAAAATTTTTTTTGGACTTAGTCAGTTTTCCGGCGTTTATCAGACTTTCAGATAGGGGAAATGTCAGTGAGCGTTTCGATTTCAGTTCCAGAGTGATTCGCCCAATGAGTCCTTGATATTTAGTCGTTTTCAGCCAATTTTCTGGATTTTTGAAAATTTCACTTTTTTTGTGAAAGTATCCACTAAATGAGGGAATAATATGTGTGAGAGTACCCCAGGAGAGTTCCAAATGTGTGTGGGTAGAATATATATCCCACGGGGGTAAAATTGAAAAAAGTTGAAAAAATATTTTTTTTGGACTTAATCATTTTTCCGGCGTTTATCAGACTTTCAGATAGGGCAAATGTCAGTGAGCGTTCCGATTTCAGTTCCAGAGCGATTCGCCCAATGAGTCCTTGAACTTTAGTCGTTTTCAGCCAATTTTCTGAATTTTTGAAAATTTCACTTTTTTTGTGAAAATATCCACTAAATGAGGGAATAATATGTGTGAGGGTACCCCAGGAGAGTTCCAAATGTGTGTGGGTAGAATATATATCCCACGGCGGTAAAATTTAAAAAAGTTGAAAAAATTTTTTTTTTGGACTTAGTCATTTTTCCGGCGTTTATCAGACTTTCAGATAGGGCAAATGTCAGTGAGCGTTCTGATTTCAGTTCCAGAGCGATTTGCCCAATGAGTCCTTGATATTTAGTCATTTTCAGACAATTTTCTGGATTTTTGAAAATTTTACTTTTTTGTGAAAATATCCACTAAATGAGGGAATAATATGTGTGAGGGCACCCCAGGAGAGTTCCAAATGTGTGTGGGTAGAATATATATCCCACGGGGGTAAAATTGAAAAAAGTTAAAAAAAATTTTTTTGGACTTAATCAATTTTCCGGCGTTTATCAGACTTTCAGATAGGGGAAATGTCAGTGAGCGTTCCGATTTCAGTTCCAGAGCGATTCGCCCAATGAGTCCTTGATATTTCGTCGTTTTCAGCCAATTTTCTGGATTTTTTAAAATTTCACGTTTTTTGTGAAAGTATCCACTAAATGAGGGAATAATATGTGTGAGAGTACCCCAGGAGAGTTCCAAATGTGTGTGGGTAGAATATATATCCCACGGGGGTAAAATTGAAAAAAGTTGAAAAAATATTTTTTTTGGACTTAGTCATTTTTCCGGCGTTTATCAGACTTTTAGATAAGGCAAATGTCAGTGAGCATTCCGATTTCAGTTCCTGAGCGATTCGCCCAATGAGTCCTTGATATTTTGTCATTTTCAGCACATTTTTTGAATTTATGAAATTTTCGCTTTTTTGTGAAAATATCCACTAAATGAGGGAATAATATGTGTGATGGTACCCCAGGAGAGTTCCAAATGTGTGTGGGTAGAATATATATCCCACGGGGTAAAATTGAAAAGAGTTGAAAACATTTTTTTTTTGACTTAGTCATTTTCCCGGCGTTTATCAGACTTTCAGATAGGTGAAATGTCAGTGACCGTTCCGATTTCAGTTCCAGAGCGATTCGCCAAATGAGTCATTGATATTTAGTCTTTTTCAGCCAATATCTTGGATTTTGAAAATTTCACTTTTTTTTTTGAAAATATCCACTAAAAGAGGGAATAATATGTGTGAGGGTACCAAAGGAGAGTTCCAAATGTGTGTGGGTAGAATACATATCCCACGGGGGTAAAATTGAAAAAAGTTTAAAACATTTTTTTTTTGGAATTAGTCATTTTTCCGGCGTTTATCAGACTTTAAGATAGGGGAAATGTCAGTGAGCGTTCCGATTTCAGTTCCAGAGCGATTCGCCCAATGCGTACTTGGTATTTAGTCGTTTTCAGCGAATATTTTGGATTTTTGAAAATTTCACTTTTTTGTGAAAAAATCCACTAAATGAAGGAATAATATGTGTGAGGGTACCCCAGGAGAGTTCCAAATGTGTGTGGGTAGAATTTATATCCCACGGGTGTAAAATTGAAAAAAGTTGAAATTTTTTTTTTCTTAGACTTAATCATTTTTCCAGTGTTTATCAGAGTTTCAGATAGGGGAAATGTCAGTGAGCATTCCGATTTCAGTTCCTGAGCGATTTGCCCAATGAGTACTTGATATTTAGTCGTTTTCATCCACTATTTTGGATTTTTGAAAATTTCACTTTTTTGTGAAAATATCCACTAAATGAAGGAATAATATGTGTGAGCGTACCCCATTAGAGTTCCAAATGTGTGTGGGTAGAATATATATCCCACGGGGGTAAAATTGAAAAAAGTTTAAAAAAATTTTTTCTTGGACTTAGTCATTTTTCCGGCGTTTATCAGACTTTCAGATAAGGCAAATGTCAGTGAGCGCTCCGATTTCAGTTCCAGAGTGATTTGCCCAATGAGTCCTTGATGTTCAGTCGTTTTCATCCAATTTTCTGGATTTTTGAAAATTTCACTTTTTTGTGAAAATATCAACGAAATGAGAGAATAATATGTGTGAGGGTACCCCAGGAGAGTTCCAAATGTGTGTGGGTAGAATACATATCCCACGGGGGTAAAATTGAAAAAAGTTGAAAAAATATTTTTTTTGGACTTAGTCATTTTTCCGGCGTTTATTAGAATTTCAGATAGGGCAAATGTCAGTGAGCGTTCCGATTTCAGTTCCAGAGCAATTCGCCCAATGAGTCCTTGATATTTAGTCGTTTTCAGCCAATATTTTGGATTTTTGAAAATGTCACTTTTTTGTGAAAATATCCACTAAATGAGGGAATAATATGTGTGAGGGTACCCCAGGAGAGTTCCAAATGTGTGTGGGTAGAATTTATATCCCACAGGGGTAAAATTGAAAAAAGTTGAAAAAATTTTTTCTTTGACTTAGTCATTTTTCCGGTATTTATCAGACTTTCAGATAGGGGAAATGTCAGTGAGCGTTCCGATTTCAGTTCCAGAGCGATTCGCCCAATCAGTCCTTGATATTTTGTCGTTTTCAGCCAATTTTCTGGATTTTTGAAAATTTCTCTTTTTTGTGAAAATATCCACTAAAAGAGGGAATAATATGTGTGACGGTACCAAAGGAGAGTTCCAAATGTGTGTGGGTAGAATATATATCCCACGGGGGTAAAATTGAAAAGAGCTGAAAACATTTTTTTTTTTGGACTTAGTCATTTTTCCGGCGTTTATTACACTTTTAGATAAGGCGAATGTCAGTGAGCGTTCCGATTTCAGTTCCAGAGCGATTCGCCCAATGAGTCCGTGATATTTAGTAATTTTCAGCCAATTTAATGGATTTTTGAAAATTTCACTTTTTTGTGAAAATATCCACTAAATGAGGGAATAATATGAGCGAGGGTACCCCAGGAGAGTTCCAAATGTGTGTGGGTAGAATACATATCCCACGAGGGTAAAATTGAAAAAAGTTGAAAATTTTTTTTTCTTAGACTTAGTCATTTTTCCAGCGTTTATCAGACTTTCAGATAGGGGAAATGTCAGTGAGCGTTCCGATTTCAGTTCCAGAGCGATTCGCCCAATGCGTCCTTGATATTTAGTCGTTTTCAGCCAATTTTCTGGATTTTTGAAAATTTCACTTTTACGTGAAAATATCCACTAAATGAGGGAATAATATGTGTGAAGGTAGCCCAGGAGAGATCCATATGTGTGTGGGTAGAATTTATATCCCACAGGGATAAAATTGAAAAAAGTTGAAAATTTTTTTTTCTTAGACTTAGTCATTTTTCCGGCGTTTATAAGACTTTCAGATAGGGCAAATGTCAGTGAGCGTTCCGATTTCAGTTCCAGAGCGATTCGCCCAATGAGTCCTTGATATTTAGTCGTTTTCAGCCAATTTTCTGGATTTTTGAAAATTTCACTTTTTTGTGAAAATATCCACTAAATGAGGGAATAATATGTGTGAGGGTTCCCCAGGAGAGTTCCAAATGTGTGTGGGTAGAATTTATATCCCACAGGTGTAAAATTGAAAAACGTTTAAAAATTTTTTTTTTGAGCTTAGTCATTTTTCCGGCGTTTATTACACTTTTGGATAGGGCAAATGTCAGTGAGCGTTCCGATTTCAGTTCCAGAGCGATTCGCCCAATCAGTCCTTGATATTTAGTCATTTTCAGCCAATTTAATGGATTTTTGAAAATTTCACTTTTTTGTGAAAATATCCACTAAATGAGGGTATAATGTGTGTGAGGGTACACCAGGAGAGTTCCAAATGTGTGTGGGTAGAATACATATCCCACGTGGGTAAAATTGAAAAAAGTTTAAAAATTATTTTTTTTGGACTTAGTCATTTTTCCGGCGTTTATCAGACTTTCAGATAAGGCAAATGTCAGTGAGCATTCCGATTTCAGTTCCAGAGCGATTCGCCCAATGAGTCCTTGATATTTAGTCGTTTTCAGCCAATTTTCAGAATTTTTGAAAATTTCACTTTTTTGTGAAAATATCCACCAAATGAGGGAATAATATGTGTGAGGGTACCCCAGGAGAGTTCCAAATGTGTGTGGGTAGAATATATATCCCACGGGGGTAAAATTGAAAAAAGTTGAAAAATTTTTTTCTTATAGTCAGTCATTTTTCTGGCGTTTATCAGACTTTCAGATAGTGGAAATGTCAGTGAGCGTTCCGATTTCAGTTCCAGAGCGATTCGACCAATGAGTCCTTGATATTTAGTCGTTTTCAGCCAATTTCCTGGATTTTTGAAAATTTCACTTGTTTGTGAAAATATCCACTAAATGAGGGAATAATATGTCTGAGGGCACCCCAGGAGAGTTCCAAATGTGTGTAGGTAGAATATATATCCCACGGGGGTAAAATTGAAAAAAGTTGAAAAAAATTTTTTTTTGGACTTAGTCATTTTTCCGGCGTTTATTACACTTTTGGATAGGGCAAATGTCAGTGAGCGTTCCGATTTCAGTTCCAGAGCGATTCGCCCAATGAGTCCTTGATATTTAGTCGTTTTCAGCCAATATTTTGGATTTTTGAAAATTTTACTTATTTGTGAAAATATCCACCAAATGAGGGAATAATATGTGTGAGGGTACCCCAGGAGAGTTCCAAATGTGTGTGGGTAGAATATATATCCCACAGGGGTAAAATTGAAAAAAGTTGAAAAAATTTTTTTTTTGGACTTAGTCATTTTTCCGGCGTTCATCAGACTTTCAGATAGGGGAAATGTCAGTGAGCGTTCCGATTTCAGTTCCAGAGTGATTCGCCCAATGAGTCCTTGATATTTAGTCGTTTTCAGCCAATTTTCTGGATTTTTGAAAATGTCACTTGTTTGTGAAAATATCCACTAAATGAGGGAATAATATGTGTGAGGGTACCCCAGGCCCCAGGAGAGTTCCAAATGTGTGTGGGTAGAATATATATCCCACGGGGGTAAAATTGAAAAAAGTTGAAAAAAATTTTTTTTTAGACTTAGTCATTTTTCCGGCATTTATCAGACTTTCAGATAGGGCAAATGTCAGTGAGCATTCCGATTTCAGTTCCAGAGTGATTCGCCCAATGAGTCCTTGATATTTAGTTGTTTTCAGCCAATATTTTGAATTTTTGAAAATTTCACTTTTTTGTGAAAATATCCACTAAATGAGGGTATAATATGTGTGAGGTTACCCCAGGAGAGTTCCAAATGTGTGTAGGTAAAATATATATCCCACGGGGGTAAAATTGAAAAAAGTTGAAAAAATTTTTTTTTGGACTTAGTCATTTTTCCGCCGTTTATCAGACTTTCAGATAGGGCAAATGTCAGTGAGCGTTCCGATTTCAGTTCCAGTGCGATTCGCCCAATGAGTCCTTGATATTTAGTTGTTTTCAGCCAATATTTTGCATTTTTGAAAATTTCACTTTTTTGTGAAAATATCCAATAAATGAGGGAATAATTTGTGTGAGGGTACCCCAGGAGAGTTCCAAATGTCTGTGGGTAGAATATATATCCCACGGGGGTAAAATTGAAAAAATTTGAAAATAATTTTTTTTGGGACTTAAGGACCTGTCACACATAACGAGATCGCTAGCGAGATCGTTACTACGTCACAGTTTTGAGATCGCTGAAGAGATCGTTCGGGAGCCGTCAAACATGTATAACTTGCCAACGATTTCGGCCGCCCCAGCGATCTAACTAACGATCTCGTTGGTCGCTGGGACGCTGTCACACAGCAGCTATTTCAACGATCCACACTCAACGATACACACTTTGAGGGACTGTACTGTGACAGAAAGGCGTGCATAAAATTACCTTTCCGCGCCCACTCATCTCCGATTGGTGGACGCTACTGCGTTCTGATTGGCGGCCGGGTTTTTTAAAAAGGCGACGTTGGGGCAATTCCGCTCCCTTGTTCCTATCTGCGCTCTGCTTTCGGATCGTAGCCGTGTTCTCCGGGGAAGTTTCGTCCATCTGGGATTTGTTGAAGCCTTGTCAGCGTCCTGATTTTTGGATCCTAGTTGCGTTCTACTGCTGTGATTCCATTCATTTGTGGATTTTCTTCAGCTGTGACTGAACATTGACTTTTGGGTTCTTCAGGCACTGTATCGCTTTGTTTCCACGGTAAGTTATTTTAGTGGATTTTTATCACACTCAATAAGTATACATTTGCTTATACATTGGAGGCCATTTTTAGTCAGCAAATGGTGTGTAGTACTTTTTACTTTGTTTTAAAATGTTTCATGTATGCTCACTGTATTGCTATCCTTTTCAGATGGCTTTCAAAAGTGAAGAGTGTTATGCACACGCCCGGACTGACTGGCGTGTGCGGGTGTTGTGGTTCCACTGGACCATGGACCGGAGAGTGCCTGGAGGGGCGTGACTAAGTATCTGGCCGATCCAACCAAGGTGGCACGACGGCATACGACGCCAGTGCACCAGGGAGAAACCGGGCAGTGGGACCAGGTGCTACTCCAGGTCAAACTCCGGACACGGGGGTTGACCCACACTGGGATTACTGGAACAGGCAGGTTAGGCTGGCACAGACTGGTGGATGTAAGCAAACACGGCAGGTATGCAGATGGGTGGATACAGGCGAGTATGCAGGCAGGGAGGTACTGGCTGAAAGGACGGGCTGGAGCACAGAGAGGTTAAGACCCAGTACAGACTGGGTCACAGAACCGCAGATGCGGTAGACAACCACAGCAGAGAGGGAACGCCCGAAGCGGTGGGCAAGAACAGAGCAGGACGGGGCTGCAGGAGCAGCGAGCACAAGCAGGGCAGGACAGGACTGCCGGAGCAGCGAGCAGAAGCAGGGCAGGGCGGAAACCGCAGAAGCAGTAAGCAAGATAAGAGCAGAGCAGAAACCGCAAGAGCGGCAAGCTAAGCAGGAGCAGAGCGGACACCGCAGAGCGGTAAACAAGGCAGGAGCAGAGTAGAAACCGCAAGAGCGGCAAGCTAAGCAGGAGCAGAGCGGACACCGCAGAGCGGTAAACAAGGCAGGAGCAGAGCAGAAACCGCAAGAGCGGCAAGCTAAGCAGGAGCAGAGCGGACACCGCAGAGCGGTAAACAAGGCAGGAGCAGAGCAGAAACCGCAAGAGCGGCAAGCTAAGCAGGAGCAGAGCGGACACCGCAGAGCGGTAAACAAGGCAGGAGCAGAGCAGAAACCGCAAGAGCGGCAAGCTAAGCAGGAGCAGAGCGGACACCGCAGAGCGGTAAACAAGGCAGGAGCAGAGCAGAAACCGCAAGAGCGGCAAGCTAAGCAGGAGCAGAGCGGACACCGCAGAGCGGTAAACAAAGCAAGGGGATAGGACTCTGTTCACAAAGAACAGACGGAGAAGGAAAGGCAGAACCAGAAGCACGCACAGTACTTACATAGAAGTAGCGAGCGTACACTAAATTCACAACAGAGGTACAGAGACGACGAGAAGGAATTTAGGAGCGGGTTCAGACTCTGCAGAAAGACGCAGAAAACAGACATAGAGGGAAAAGGGAGACAAGGTTAAAGTAGAAATGAGGCACAGACAACAGGGAACAGAGGAACGGGAACAGAGACAGCAAGGCAGGAACACAAACAGGACTCTGTTCAGACGGGAACAGATACCGCAAGGCAGGAACACAAACAGGACTCTGTTCAGACGGGAACAGATACCGCAAGGCAGGAACACAAACAGGACTCTGTTCAGACGGGAACAGATACCGCAAGGCAGAGACACAAACAGGACTCTGTTCAGACGGGAACAGATACCGCAAGGCACAGACAGGCAGATGTAGGAATACGGCCCCTAGAAGGCGAAAGAACAGGCAAGAAGCGTGTTCACAAGAACAGACCACAGTTCAGACACAGAACTGGAAAACAGGCAGGAAAACAGGATAGGACCTGGCATGTCAGAGACAAAAAGCCAACTGACAAGAAACAATGCTTAGGCGCCATCTAGAGGAAGAAGGTGGTATAAATACCCAAAGATGGACAGCAATAGGCTGAAGGTGCAACAGGGGCGTGTCCGCAGCAGGTACAAGAAACAGGAAGTTCAGCGGGCGCCGCCCTATGCAGCCAAAGTGGAGCAGAGCAGAGCACAAGGAAAGAAGCCAGACCAGGAAGCTGGGCGGGAGATGAAGTTTGCGATCTTGCATGATGAGAGATGGAACACCATGCAAGAACGCCGCCAGGTATGCTACAAAGAGTTTGTGAGGGAAATGATTGACCTCTACCGCTCCCTGCCGTGCCTTTGGCAAATAAAATCAACAGACTACTGCAATAGAGAGAAAAAGAGGGAGGCCTACCAGCAATTGATTTCCCTCTTTAAAAGGCATGGCCCCAACGAGAAGGTGGATGAAGAGCTGGTGAAGAGAAAGATCCAGGGTCTACGCACCGTATATAAGAAAGAACTCAACCGGGTGGAGAAATCAAAGAAGTCAGGTACCGGCACAGATGAGGTTTATGTGCCGACATTATGGTATTATGATTTGCTTGCCTTCACCCGTGACCAGGAGCTACCTCGGCGAATGGCGTGTACGATGCGGCCGACCCCGGAAGAAGACCCCGACATACGGACTGACTCCCCTGTTGAAGATGTAAGTACCTTCTTTGCTTCCCTGTAAATAGCATTTATACTTTCAATGTACATGCCATAGTTTAGCCGCCCCTCATATTTTTTTTTTATTGCACGTGTACCCATGCTGGTCATAACATACCTGCTGGATGTTGTAACCAAATCTTAACTTTAATTTTGTGTTCCCACAGCACCATCGGCAAGATGACGACATCTCGGCTACGGAACGTGGTATGGAGGAGGCGAGTGTTATGTCAAGGAATGAGGAACCTATGGCATCGGTGAATGAAGACCCTATGGCCTCTACAAGTGAAGACCTTGTGCCTCGGCGACAGAGAAAATCAAGGAAAAGAAAGGCCAGCTTGCCGCCATCGCCAGATCTAGTATCTCTGGCGAACAAGATTCTACTTCTGCAGACCCAGGCCAAGCGGGACAGCTTTGCAACATATGCTGGCGAGAGACTACAGAGGCTGGATGACCGACAGAGGGCGCACGCAGAAAGGGTCATGTTTGAGACTTTAAATAAAGCGGCAGCCGGTGAACTTAATGAAACGTCTACTGTACATACTCTGATTGACCCTGGCCATTTTCAACAACATTCTTGGACCCATAGGCCGGACCCACTTCACAGCACACCAGTGCAGAGGATCCGGCGTCCACAAAGCCTTGCCCCCCCCCCACAGTATCCCATGTGTTCTGATTCTTTTGTTTCCCCCAGGCACGGATACACAAATACAGGTAATCGATATGAAGAACTGTAGTGATGTTTCATTTCAATTTTTTTTTATCATTTTGTAAATATTGTTAATTTAATACTTGTTAAAATTGTTTATATTTTTGTTTGTTTATAAAAGAAAGGTCTATTGTCCTCTTTTTTAACTTTACCCCTGCCCTCTGATCTCACCTTGATTGAAATAAAAATGTTTTTTGGATGCCTTATTTTCTGCTTTACCTCTTCCCGAGGGTGGGACCCCTCACCCCTGCCCCCCGATCCCTTCCCAATCTCCGTTCCCTCCCCTCCATGCTCTACCGTCTATTCCCATCCCTGCTCTCCGCTGGTGATCACCTCCTCCCCTTCTCCTCCTCCGGCTCCAGGCTTTATCACCTGTCTTCTGTCTTCTCCCTGTGTCCTCTGGTCTTCTTCACAGCTGGTTTTCTTCCCCTCCTCTTCCTACTTCCCTTCTTTTAGTCTTTGGGGTCATAGTCATGGTGCACGGTATGGCAATGATCTGCCATACCATGCACCATGAGTCTGACTCAGATTATAGGTTGTATATACTAGATTCTTGATAGGGCGTTGATCCAGGGAACTAGTCTGATTGCCGTATGTGGAGTCAGGAAGGAATTTTTTTTCCCAAAACGGAGCATGGTTTTTTTTTGCCTTCCTCTGGATCAACATGTTAGGTCTTCCTTATAGTTTTCATACTATGTTCCTATTCTTTCCTCTTCTCTCTTCTTCTTGAATTAGCTGGCATCTGTGAAAGCCGACTTCAGACGGCTTTCCTGCCCCCACACAACTTCAGCTAATAATATCAATAAGTAGGCGGCAAGGAAAGCCGACTTCAGACGGCTTTCCTGCCCCTACACTACTTCAGCTGATAACATCAATTAGTAGACAGCTATTAAAGCCGACTTCAGACGGCTTTCCTGCCCCCACACAACTTCAGCTGATAACATCATTAAGTAGGCGGCAATGAAAGCCTACTTCAGACGGCTTTCCTGCCCCTACACAACTTCAGCTGATAACATCAATAAGCAGGAGGGTGTGAAAGCCGACTTTGGAGTGGGCTTTACTGCCCCTGCACTGCTTGTTAGGCAGTATCACACAGGATAGGATTAGATACACAACCCGTCAGGCAGTATCACACAGGATAGGATTAGATACACAACTCTTTAGGCAGTATCACACAGGATAGGATTAGATACACAACTCTTTAGGCAGTATCACACAGGATAGGATTAGATACACAACTCGTCAGGCAGTATCAAAAAAGATTAGGATTAGATACACAACTCTTTAGGCAGTATCACACAGGATAGGATTAGATACACAACTCTTTAGGCAGTATCACACAGGATAGGATTAGATACACAACCCGTCAGGCAGTATCACACAGGATAGGACTAGATACACAACTCTTTAGGCAGTATCACACAGGATAGGATTAGATACACAACCCGTCAGGCAGTATCACACAGGATAGGATTAGATACACAACTCTTTAGACAGTATCACACAGGATAGGATTAGATACACAACCCGTCAGGCAGCATCACACAGGATAGGATTACATACACAACTCTTTAGGCAGTATCACACAGGATAGGATTAGATACACAACCCGTCAGGCAGTATCACACAGGATAGGATTAGATACACAACTCTTTAGGCAGTATCACACAGGATAGGATTAAATACACAACCTGTCAGGCAGTATCACACAGGATAGGATTAGATACACAACCCGTCAGGCAGTATCACACAGGATAGGATTAGATACACAACCCGTCAGGCAGTATCACACAGGATAGGATTAGATACACAACTCTTTAGGCAGTATCACACAGGATAGGATTAGATACACAACTCTTTAGGCAGTATCACACAGGATAGGATTAGATACACAACCCGTCAGGCAGTATCACACAGGATAGGATTAGATACACAACCCGTCAGGCAGTATCACACAGGATAGGATTAGATACACAACCCGTCAGGCAGTATCACACAGGATAGGATTAGATACACAACCCGTCAGGCAGTATCACACAGGATAGGATTAGATACACAACTCTTTAGGCAGTATCACACAGGATAGGATTAGATACACAACCCGTCAGGCAGTATCACACAGGATAGGATTAGATACACAACTCTTTAGGCAGTATCACACAGGATAGGATTAGATACACAACCTGTCAGGCAGTATCACACAGGATAGGATTAGATACACAACCCGTCAGGCAGTATCACACAGGATAGGATTAGATACACAACCCGTCAGGCAGTATCACACAGGATAGGATTAGATACACAACCCGTCAGGCAGTATCACACAGGATAGGATTAGATGTAACAAAGTGTAGACAATAGTGGATATAAACTAATTTTTTTTTATAAAAATATAAAAAATATAACCAACCAAATAATATCAACTACATAACAAAAAAGAATTTATTGGCTGCCGTGACGGTCATGGGCTGCCACAAATCTTGCCAGCATCACTCCGTGCTGGTGGATCTCTTCACTCAGTCTCCGTTGTGACGCCAGGAGATCTTGTAGTGTTGGGATTTCTACGGAGGTAATAGTTAAACTTAAAAGTCCAATAATTCTGTACATTCATCAAATTAAGGCTATGTGCCCACGATGCACCACTCCCGGGTACCATCCACACATTAGAACGCGCTAATTACGCAAGTACAGATGCAGTATTGCGGAATTGGCGCATTATAATGCAAGTCAATGGCGGCGCAAAAAAACCACCTTATGCAAAATAATTGGTAGTGCTGCGTTTTTTTCCGCAATGATAATGTGCAGCGGAAATTTCCGCAGCATGTGCACAGCACATGCGGATTATCATTGGGGAACATGGCAGACCTTCTACCATGCGCTTTTAATGCGTTTCCACAGCAGCAAAAACGCTGCAGAAACACCTTAAAAAACGCATCGTGGGCACACAGCCTATCAGGTACATGTTTGGTATTTAACACTTACGGTTTTCAGGTTGCTCGGATGATGACGAGTTTAAGGACCACCCGGATCCCCTGGCACCACCGGCTAGAGAAAGACACAACACTTAACAGTACATGACAGCCCTATACTTTCCAAGTTGTATGGACCGTATTTTATGTCAAAGCATTACCGAAAGATGAAGCTGCACCTATATCACGGAGTGATGCTGGCGAGCTGGTAGAGGAATGCTGCTGGGGCTCCAGGGCTGGAGGTGACTCCCTTGGGGGCTCTGGGGCTGCAGGCGCTGGAAAACAAATAACATTAGATACCTAAGGTGATTGCAGTTGTAACTAATGTGCTGCCATATATTGTGTTAACATATTTTAAAACCACTCACCACGGCGGGGCAGGGTCCGTGACCGGATGCTGACGATTCGGTCGGCAGACCTATATTTCAGGTCCGCCAGCTTTTTACGGATTTGTGTAGCAGAGCGCTGCACCCCAAATCTCCGGACCAGGCCCCGACCGATCCTCTGCAGCACCGCCTGCTTATGGAGCACTGGATGCTCCGAGTGCACATGGCACTCATAATCAAGTGCATCCAGGTGCTCCACAAGGTAGCACACCTCAGCATCACCCCAAGGAGATGCCCTGACCCTGGATGCCATAATGCTCTTAATAAGCTAGGCCGCAACTTCGTCGTTAGACCCGCCCACGACGCATGAACGTCGGTAACCACGCCCACGACGCATGAACGTCGCCAATAAACCCGCGGTTTATTAGAGAACCCTATTGTGACTTGAATTATTAGCGTGTCGGACTAGAGACGCTGTATTGATAATGCGACATCTGTAGAACGCAGCAGTGTCTCTATTGTGATGGTCACACAGGAACACTGGTGTTTAGGTGGTTTTATGTAGAAATATGTATCTATTTTTATGTAGGTATGCATACTTCTGTGTCTGTGAGTATGTGTGTGTATATCTGGTTATCTGTATATAAGTGTGGATATGGGTGTAGATTTTTATGTATCTGAATATGTATGTGTATATGGATGTGTATATGGATGTATACATACGAGTACAACAGTGGCGTACCGCCATTGGTGGCAGGCCACATAACTGCTATGGGGCCCGTGGCCGTAGGGGGCCCGTGAGCCAGCGGACCCCATAGCAGTCTCCCCCATTCTGTACCCCACGCTCCTCTGTTTGATTGCCGCCACCGCCCACTGCCACTGTGTTCAGACATGGCCAACACCTTTAATTGTGCTTGAGTGGGCCCTGCTGCGGCATTACTACAAGGCACAGCCGCACAACACACTACACGCAGCCATTACTGAGTACAGTGCCGGTGGGTGGCGGTTAATCAAACAGCGGCACGTCAACGCTGCTACGATGCACCACGCTGTGTCAGACAGTGGAGCTGCCAGCTGCTGTCGTGATGAGAGAGACGCGCTGCAGAGACTGAAGCAGCGGGGAATACGGAGTGGTAAGTATGTATTTATATATTTTTGTAAATCAGTCAGTACTGATAATACTGGAGGACTGGGGCTGCCTTTTACCCTATGGGGGGCTGCATTATACTGTGTGCTCTCCCATCCTGGTATACAGGGCTGCGGAGTCGATAAGCCAAACTGACTCCTCAATTTCCATTACTCCGACTCCACCTCCCTCATACATGGCTCATGTGATACATTAGGGTCATTACACTGTGCATGTGGAGGCTAAAAAGGAGGAAGTCACCATCGGGGTATCATACTGTGTTAAGGGGGACACTTTTGTTGGCATCACATTTTTATGGGGCTATGAAAGAGTAATTTAGGAGTTCAGAAAGGAAGAAAGGCTGGAAGGTTGTGGGATCTGCTCTTCTGTGTCCCCAACAATTATTTCCTTTTTTTTTTTTTGGGGGGGGGGGTCCCAATTATAACTTCTGCTATGAGCTCCCATGATTCCTATGTCCGCCCCTGGAGTACACGTATGTGTATACGGGCCCTTACTATTGAAACAATGATAAACAAATCTTTTGCAAAGTTAAACACAGTTTATTACACAAATCAATACAAAACTGAAAGTAGTGTATAATTGTCAGTAGTTGCCCACTATAAGTTCTGATGTTGCCAAGTAACAGCACCAGGACCGTTAAAATACTGGCAGTAGTTGTCGCGGCTGGTCTTCGCATACTGGGTGTTTCTGCCATATCCCACTGGTTGAAGGCCTGCAATTGCAGGATCGTTTGAACGCCATTCACCGAGCTCCACTTCCCCATTGGCTAGGTCCACAGAGTCCACGAAGCCAGGCGGACAGTACGTAATTGCATCACGTCGACGAAGAAAGTTGTGAAGTGTGCAACAGGCCAAAACAACAGAGTCTATTGATGTAAGCTTCATGTTAATTGGCGTGTGAAAAACTCTGAAGCGGTTGGCCATGATACCGAAGGCATTTTCGACAACACGACGTGCCCTTGACAAACGATAATTGAAAATTCTTCTTTCCTGGGTAAGACTTTTTTGGGGTAACGGTTTAATAAGATTGGGATGAAGTGGGAAGGCTTCATCGCCGACAAAAACAAAATTAAGGTTACCTGTAGTCTCTGAGTTGGGAGGCAAGTGTAGGTCACAGTTGTCCAATCGCTCTCCAAAAAGTGTGTGCTCTAAAACACCACCATCAGAAACCCTGCCGTTCATGCCAACATCTACATTTATAAATTCATAATTGGCATTAACAAGGGCCATCATGATGATGCTGAAATAGCCCTTATAATTATAAAAATAGGATCCGCTATTTGGTGGCTGAGTGATTCGGACATGTTTCCCGTCCAAAGCCCCACCACAGTTAGGGAACTGCCACAGCTGCTCAAAATCAGAGGCAATCTTTTTCCATTCCTCCTCTGTGTTGGGAAACTGTATGTAACTACGTAGACTGTGGTAAATTGCATTACATGTCTCCGGGATTAGAACACTGAGCATGGGCCTTGAAATGGCTGCAGAAAAATGCAAGTCTTGGAGTGAGCGTCCGGTGGCCAGGAATCTCAGTGTGACTGCCAATCTTTCATCTGCCGGAATGGCAGCACGCATCGCTGTATCCTTCCGTTGAATACGTGGCGTAACTCTTTCCAATAACTCTTTAAAAGATTCCTCTGACATCCTCAGATAGTTGCGGAAATCATGAGGATTCTTCTCCTGAAGCTCTCTTACAAGTTGCATGTGGGACAATTCAGACCTCTTCTGCAGCCACTCTCTGGTCCACATGCGACGCTTTCGTTTGGAACGCCTCTGTAGCTCTCGTGCCTCATCTTGACGCCGAGCTTCCTCAACCAGCAATGCAGCAACCACAATAGCACACTGCCCGTCGTCCATGATGTGCAAACTGCAAACATAACATGAAAAGATGAGAACACTTTCAACAAAACAATTAACACAAGTATTGAAACTGTATATAAAAAATATCATGGAAAACCATATTCCATTCTGTTAGTGAGCATGACAGAAAATGCGCTGTGTGGGTGCATGTGCATGAGACCCATAAAATATCTGCCCATGCAAAAGCATACATATATATATATACAAATAGAAGCCAAGCCCTCCCTCCCTGAAAAGCAAAGATAACAGATAATTAGTAAATGTGTGATAAAAGATTAAAAAATGGAAACGCATCTGAGACCTCAAACAATAACTACCTTACTAAAGATGTCTGATATGTTCAAAGCGGAGTCACAGCTGGAGAACGCTGCAATGATCCGCAAAACTCAGCACTAGTCCAATGAACGGATATTAGCAGCCCGGCGAACTCTGGTAGGATCTGCAATAAAGCACGAGGTCAGAAACAAAGGACGGAATCGCTATTCTGTTGCCTTCTTTATGCGCGTCCGGAAATGAGAACGCCGTAGCGACCACCAATCGGGGACGAGGGGCGCGGAATAGTCCAATTTATACACGCCTACGTGTCTCAGTTCTGAATCGCTGGACGAGGTCGTTGGCTAGGTGTCAAATACAGCGATGCACACTGCCCAGCGGGAGTGCAACGACCCAGGAATGGTCCAGGGAGCTTTGTAACGATCAACGATCTCGCAGCAGGGGCCTGATCGTTGCTACCTGTCAAACGTAGCGAGATCGCTAGCGATGTCGCTGTTGCGTCACAAAACCCGTGACGTATCAACGATCTCGCTAGCGATCTCGTTATGTGTGACAGGGCCTTTAGTCATTTTTCCGGCGTTTATCAGACTTTCAGATAGGGGAAATGTAAGTGAGCATTCCGATTTCAGTTCCAGAGCGATTCGCTCAATGAGTCCTTGATATTTCGTCGTTTTCAGCCAATTTTTAGGATTTTTGAAAATTTCACTTTTTTGTGAAAATATTCACTAAATGAGGGAAAAATATGTGTGAGGGTACCCCAGGCCCCAGGAGAGTTCCAAATGTGTGTGGGTAGAATATATATCCCACGGGGTTAAAATTGAAAAAAGTTGAAAAAAATTTTTTTTTGGACTTAGTCATTTTTCCGCCGTTTATCAGACTTTCAGATAGGGGAAATGTAACTGAGCATTCCGATTTCAGTTCCAGAGCAATTCACCCAATGAGTCCTTGATATTTAGTCGTTTTCAGCCAATTTTCTGGATTTTTGAAAATATAACTTTTTTGTGAAAATATCCACTAAATGAGGGAATAATATGTGTGAGGGTACCCCAGGAGAGTTCCAAATGTGTGTGGGTAGAATTTATATCCCACAGGGGTAAAATTGAAAAAAGTTGAAAAAATTTTTTTTTTGGACTTATTCATTTTTCCGGCGTTTATCAGACTTTCAGATAGGGGAATTGTCAGTGAGCGTTCCGATTTCAGTTCCAGAGCGATTCTCCCAATGAGTCCTTGATATTTATTTGTTTTCAGCCAATATTTTGGATTTTTGAAAATTTCACTTTTTTGTGAAAAAATCCACTAAATGAGGGAATAATAGGTGTGAGGGTATCCCAGGAGAGGTCCAAATGTGTGTGGGTAGAATATATATCCCACTTGGGTAAAATTGAAAAAAGTTGAAAAAAAATATTTTTGGACTTAGTCATTTTTACGGCGTTTATCAGACTTTCAGATAGGGCAAATGTCAATGAGCGTTCCGATTTCAGTTCCAGTGCGATTCGCCCAATGAGTCCTTGATATTTAGTCGTTTTCAGCCAATATTTTGGATTTTTGAAAATTTCACTTGTTTGTGAAAATATCCACTAAATGAGGGAATAATAGGTGTGAGGGTACCCCAGGAGAGGTCCAAATGTGTGTGGGTAGAATATATATCCCACGGGGGTAAAATTGTAAAAAGTTGAAAAAAATTTTTTTTTGGACTTAGTCATTGTTCCGTCATTTATCAGACTTTCAGATAGGGGAAATGTCAGTGAGCATTCCGATTTCAGTTCCAGAGCGATTCGCCCAATGAGTCCTTGATATTTAGTTGTTTTCAGCCAATATTTTGCATTTTTGAAAATTTCACTTTTTTGTGAAAATATCCACTAAATGAGGGAATAATTTGTGTGAGGGTACCCCAGGAGAGTTCCAAATGTGTGTGGGTAGAATATATATCCCACGGGGGTAAAATTGAAAAAAGTTGAAAAAAATTTTTTTTGGGACTTAGTCATTTTTCTGGCGTTTATTTCACTTTTAGATAGGGCGAATGTCAGGGAGCGTTCCGATTTCAGTACCAGAGCGATTCGCCCAATCAGTCCTTGATATTTAGTCATTTTCAGCCAATTTAATGGATTTTTGAAAATTTCACTTTTTTGTGAAAATATCCACTAAATGAGGGAATAATATGTGTGAGGGTACCCCAGGAGAGTTCCAAATGTGTGTGGGTAGAATATATATCCCACGGGGGTAAAATTGAAAAAAGTTGAAAAAATTTTTTTCTTAGACTTAGTCATTTTTCTGGCGTTTATCAGACTTTCAGATAGTGGAAATGTCAGTGAGCGTTCCGATTTCAGTTCCAGAGCGATTCGACCAATGAGTCCTTGATATTTAGTCGTTTTCAGCCAATATTTTGGATTTTTGAAAATTTCACTTTTTTGTGAAAAAATCCACTAAATGAGGGAATAATATGTGTGAGGGTATCCCAGGAGAGGTCCAAATGTGTGTGGGTAGAATATATATCCCACTTGGGTAAAATTGAAAAAAGTTGAAAAAAAATATTTTTGGACTTAGTCATTTTTACGGCTTTTATCAGACTTTCAGATAGGGCAAATGTCAGTGAGCGTTCCGATTTCAGTTCCAGTGCGATTCGCCCAATGAGTCCTTGATATTTAGTTGTTTTCAGCCAATATTTTGCATTTTTGAAAATTTCACTTTTTTGTGAAAATATCCACTAAATGAGGGAATAATTTGTGTGAGGGTACCCCAGGAGAGTTCCAAATGTGTGTGGGTAGAATATATATCCCACGGGGGTAAAATTGAAAAAAGTTGAAAAAAATTTTTTTTGGGACTTAGTCATTTTTCTGGCGTTTATTTCACTTTTAGATAGGGCGAATGTCAGTGAGCGTTCCGATTTCAGTTCCAGAGTGATTCGCCCAATGAGTCCTTGATATTTAGTCATTTTCAGCCAATTTAATGGATTTTTGAAAATTTCACTTTTTTGTGAAAATATCCACTAAATGAGGGAATAATATGTGTGAGGGTACCCCAGGAGAGTTCCAAATGTGTGTGGGTAGAATATATATCCCACGGGGGTAAAATTGAAAAAAGTTGAAAAAATGTTTTTCTTAGACTTAGTCATTTTTCTGGCGTTTATCAGACTTTCAGATAGTGGAAATGTCAGTGAGCGTTCCGATTTCAGTTCCAGAGCGATTCGACCAATGAGTCCTTGATATTTAGTTGTTTTCAGCCAATGTTTTGGATTTTTGAAAATTTAACTTTTTTGTGAAAATATCCACTAAATGAGGTAATAATATGTGTGAGGGTACCCCAGGAGAGGTCCAAATGTGTGTGGGTAGAATATATATCCCACGGGTGTAAAATTGAAAAAAGTTGAAAAAAATTTTTTTTTGGACTTAGTCATTTTTCCGGCGTTTATCAGACTTTCAGATAGGGGAAATGTAAGTGAGCATTCCGATTTCTGTTCCAGAGCGATTCGCCCAATGAGTCCTTGACATTTAGTCGTTTTCAGCCAATTTTCTGGATTTTTGAAAATTTCACTTTTTTGTGAAAATATTCACTAAATGAGGGAATAATATGTGTGAGGGTACCCGAGGCCCCAGGAGAGTTCCAAATGTGTGTGGGTAGAATATATATCCCACGGGGGTAAAATTGAAAAAAGTTGAAAACAATTTTTTTTTGGACTTAGTCATTTTTCCGGCGTTTATCACACTTTCAGATAGGGGAAATGTCAGTGAGCATTCCGATTTCAGTTCCAGAGCGATTCTCCCAATGAGTCCTTGATATTTATTCATTTTCAGCCAATATTTTGGATTTTTGAAAATTTCACTTTTTTGTGAAAAAATCCACTAAATGAGGGAATAATATGTGTGAGGGTATCCCAGGAGAGGTCCAAATGTGTGTGGGTAGAATATATATCCCACTTGGGTAAAATTGAAAAAAGTTGAAAAAAAATATTTTTGGACTTAGTCATTTTTACGGCTTTTATCAGACTTTCAGATAGGGCAAATGTCAGTGAGCGTTCCGATTTCAGTTCCAGTGCGATTCGCCCAATGAGTCCTTGATATTTAGCCGTTTTCAGCCAATATTTTGGATTTTTGAAAATTTCACTTGTTTGTGAAAATATCCAATAAATGAGGGAATAATATGTGTGAGGGTAACCCAGGAGAGGTCCAAATGTGTGTGGGTAGAATATATATCCCACGGGGGTAAAAATGAAAAAAGTTGCAAAAAATTTTTTTTTGGACTTAGTCATTTTTCCGGCGTTTATTACACTTTTGGATAGGGCAAATGTCAGTGAGCGTTCCGATTTCAGTTCCAAAGCGATTCGCCCAATGAGTCCTTGATATTTAGTCATTTTCAGCCAATTTAATGGATTTTTGAAAATTTGACTTTTTTGTGAAAATATCCACTAAATGAGGGAATAATATGTGTGAAGGTACGCCAGTAGAGTTCAAAAAGTGTGTGGGTAGAATATATATCACATGGGGGTAAAATTGAAAAAAGTTGAAAATCTTTTTTTCTTAGACTTTGTCATTTTTCCGGTGTTTATCAGACTTTCAGATAGGGGAAATGTCAGTGAGCATTCCGATTTCAGTTCCAGAGCGATTCGCCCAATGAGTCCTTGATATTTAGTTGTTTTCAGCCAATGTTTTGGATTTTTGAAAATTTCACTTTTTTGTGAAAATATCCACTAAATGAGGTAATAATATGTGTGAGGGTACCCGAGGCCCCAGGAGAGTTCCAAATGTGTGTGGGTAGAATATATATCCCACGGGGGTAAAATTGAAAAAAGTTGAAAACAATTTTTTTTTGGACTTAGTCATTTTTCCGGCATTTAACAGACTTTCAGATAGGGGAAATGTCAGTGAGCGTTCTGATTTCAGTTCCAGAGCGATTCGTCCAATGAGTACTTGATATTTAGTCATTTTCAGCCAATTTTCTGGATTTTTGAAAATTTCACTTTTTTGTGAAAATATCCACTAAATGAGGGAATAATATGTTTGAGAGTACCCCAGGAGAGTTCCAAATGTGTGTGGGTAGAATATATATCCCACGGGGGTAAAATTGAAAAAAGTTGAAAAAAATTTTTTTTTGGACTTAGTCATTTTTCCGGCGTTTATCACACTTTCAGATAGGGGAAATGTCAGTGAGCGTTCCGATTTCAGTTCCAGAGCGATTCTCCCAATGAGTCCTTGATATTTATTCGTTTTCAGCCAATATGTTGGATTTTTGAAAATTTCACTTTTTTGTGAAAAAATCCACTAAATGAGGGAATAATATGTGTGAGGGTATCCCAGGAGAGGTCCAAATGTGTGTGGGTAGAATATATATCCCACAGGGGTAAAATTGAAAAAAGTTGAAAAAAATTTTTTTTTGGACTTAGTCATTTTTCCGGCGTTTATCAGACTTTCAGATAGGGGAAATGTCAGTGAGCGTTCCGATTTCAGTTCCAGAGTGATTCGCCCAATGAGTCTTTGATATTTAGTCGTTTTCAGCCAATTTTCTGGATTTTTGAAAATGTCACTTGTTTGTGAAAATATCCACTAAATGAGGGAATAATATGTGTGAGGGTACCCCAGGCCCCAGGAGAGTTCCAAATGTGTGTGGGTAGAATATATATCCCACGGGGGTAAAATTGAAAAAAGTTGAAAAAAATTTTTTTTTAGACTTAGTCATTTTTCCGGCATTTATCAGACTTTCAGATAGGGCAAATGTCAGTGAGCATTCCGATTTCAGTTCCAGAGTGATTCGCCCAATGAGTCCTTGATATTTAGTTGTTTTCAGCCAATATTTTGAATTTTTGAAAATTTCACTTTTTTGTGAAAATATCCACTAAATGAGGGTATAATATGTATGAGGTTACCCCAGGAGAGTTCCAAATGTGTGTAGGTAAAATATATATCCCACGGGGGTAAAATTGAAAAAAGTTGAAAAAATTTTTTTTTGGACTTAGTCATTTTTCCGCCGTTTATCAGACTTTCAGATAGGGCAAATGTCAGTGAGCGTTCCGATTTCAGTTCCAGTGCGATTCGCCCAGTGAGTCCTTGATATTTAGTTGTTTTCAGCCAATATTTTGCATTTTTGAAAATTTCACTTTTTTGTGAAAATATCCACTAAATGAGGGAATAATTTGTGTGAGGGTACCCCAGGAGAGTTCCAAATGTCTGTGGGTAGAATATATATCCCACGGGGGTAAAATTGAAAAAATTTGAAAATAATTTTTTTTGGGACTTAAGGACCTGTCACACATAACGAGATCGCTAGCGAGATCGTTACTACGTCACAGTTTTGAGATCGCTGGAGAGATCGTTCGGGAGCCGTCAAACATGTATAACTTGCCAACGATTTCGGCCGCCCCAGCGATCTAACTAACGATCTCGTTGGTCGCTGGGACGCTGTCACACAGCAGCTATTTCAACGATCCACACTCAACGATACACACTTTGAGGGACTGTACTGTGACAGAAAGGCGTGCATAAAATTACCTTTCCGCGCCCACTCATCTCCGATTGGTGGACGCTACTGCGTTCTGATTGGCGGCCGGGTTTTTTAAAAAGGCGACGTTGGGGCAATTCCGCTCCCTTGTTCCTATCTGCGCTCTGCTTTCGGATCGTAGCAGTGTTCTCCGGGCAAGTTTCGTCCATCTGGGATTTGTTGAAGCCTTGTCAGCGTCCTGATTTTTGGATCCTAGTTGCGTTCTACTGCTGTGATTCCATTCATTTGTGGATTTTCTTCAGCTGTGACTGAACATTGACTTTTGGGTTCTTCAGGCACTGTATGCTTTGTTTCCACGGTAAGTTATTTTAGTGGATTTTTATCACACTCAATAAGTATACATTTGCTTATACATTGGAGGCCATTTTTAGTCAGCAAATGGTGTGTAGTACTTTTTACTTTGTTTTAAAATGTTTCATGTATGCTCACTGTATTGCTATCCTTTTCAGATGGCTTTCAAAAGTGAAGAGTGTTATGCACACGCCCGGACTGACTGGCGTGTGCGGGTGTTGTGGTTCCACTGGACCATGGACCGGAGAGTGCCTGGAGGGGCGTGACTAAGTATCTGGCCGATCCAACCAAGGTGGCACGACGGCATACGACGCCAGTGCACCAGGGAGAAACCGGGCAGAGGGACCAGGTGCTACTCCAGGTCAAACTCCGGACACGGGGGTTGACCCACACTGGGATTACTGGAACAGGCAGGTTAGGCTGGCACAGACTGGTGGATGTAAGCAAACACGGCAGGTATGCAGATGGGTGGATACAGGCGAGTATGCAGGCAGGGAGGTACTGGCCGAAAGGACGGGCTGGAGCACAGAGAGGTTAAGACCCAGTACAGACTGGGTCACAGAACCGCAGATGCGGTAGACAACCACAGCAGAGAGGGAACGCCCGAAGCGGTGGGCAAGAACAGAGCAGGACGGGGCTGCAGGAGCAGCGAGCACAAGCAGGGCAGGACAGGACTGCCGGAGCAGCGAGCAGAAGCAGGGCAGGGCGGAAACCGCAGAAGCAGTAAGCAAGATAAGAGCAGAGCAGAAACCGCAAGAGCGGCAAGCTAAGCAGGAGCAGAGCGGACACCGCAGAGCGGTAAACAAGGCAGGAGCAGAGTAGAAACCGCAAGAGCGGCAAGCTAAGCAGGAGCAGAGCGGACACCGCAGAGCGGTAAACAAGGCAGGAGCAGAGCAGAAACCGCAAGAGCGGCAAGCTAAGCAGGAGCAGAGCGGACACCGCAGAGCGGTAAACAAGGCAGGAGCAGAGCAGAAACCGCAAGAGCGGCAAGCTAAGCAGGAGCAGAGCGGACACCGCAGAGCGGTAAACAAGGCAGGAGCAGAGCAGAAACCGCAAGAGCGGCAAGCTAAGCAGGAGCAGAGCGGACACCGCAGAGCGGTAAACAAGGCAGGAGCAGAGCAGAAACCGCAAGAGCGGCAAGCTAAGCAGGAGCAGAGCGGACACCGCAGAGCGGTAAACAAGGCAGGAGCAGAGCAGAAACCGCAAGAGCGGCAAGCTAAGCAGGAGCAGAGCGGACACCGCAGAGCGGTAAACAAGGCAAGGGGATAGGACTCTGTTCACAAAGAACAGACGGAGAAGGAAAGGCAGAACCAGAAGCACGCACAGTACTTACATAGAAGTAGCGAGCGTACACTAAATTCACAACAGAGGTACAGAGACGACGAGAAGGAATTTAGGAGCGGGTTCAGACTCTGCAGAAAGACGCAGAAAACAGACATAGAGGGAAAAGGGAGACAAGGTTAAAGTAGAAATGAGGCACAGACAACAGGGAACAGAGGAACGGGAACAGAGACAGCAAGGCAGGAACACAAACAGGACTCTGTTCAGACGGGAACAGATACCGCAAGGCAGGAACACAAACAGGACTCTGTTCAGACGGGAACAGATACCGCAAGGCAGGAACACAAACAGGACTCTGTTCAGACGGGAACAGATACCGCAAGGCAGAGACACAAACAGGACTCTGTTCAGACGGGAACAGATACCGCAAGGCACAGACAGGCAGATGTAGGAATACGGCCCCTAGAAGGCGAAAGAACAGGCAAGAAGCGTGTTCACAAGAACAGACCACAGTTCAGACACAGAACTGGAAAACAGGCAGGAAAACAGGATAGGACCTGGCATGTCAGAGACAAAAAGCCAACTGACAAGAAACAATGCTTAGGCGCCATCTAGAGGAAGAAGGTGGTATAAATACCCAAAGATGGACAGCAATAGGCTGAAGGTGCAACAGGGGCGTGTCCGCAGCAGGTACAAGAAACAGGAAGTTCAGCGGGCGCCGCCCTATGCAGCCAAAGTGGAGCAGAGCAGAGCACAAGGAAAGAAGCCAGACCAGGAAGCTGGGCGGGAGATGAAGTTTGCGATCTTGCATGATGAGAGATGGAACACCATGCAAGAACGCCGCCAGGTATGCTACAAAGAGTTTGTGAGGGAAATGATTGACCTCTACCGCTCCCTGCCGTGCCTTTGGCAAATAAAATCAACAGACTACTGCAATAGAGAGAAAAAGAGGGAGGCCTACCAGCAATTGATTTCCCTCTTTAAAAGGCATGGCCCCAACGAGAAGGTGGATGAAGAGCTGGTGAAGAGAAAGATCCAGGGTCTACGCACCGTATATAAGAAAGAACTCAACCGGGTGGAGAAATCAAAGAAGTCAGGTACCGGCACAGATGAGGTTTATGTGCCGACATTATGGTATTATGATTTGCTTGCCTTCACCCGTGACCAGGAGCTACCTCGGCGAATGGCGTGTACGATGCGGCCGACCCCGGAAGAAGACCCCGACATACGGACTGACTCCCCTGTTGAAGATGTAAGTACCTTCTTTGCTTCCCTGTAAATAGCATTTATACTTTCAATGTACATGCCATAGTTTAGCCGCCCCTCATATTTTTTTTTTATTGCACGTGTACCCATGCTGGTCATAACATACCTGCTGGATGTTGTAACCAAATCTTAACTTTAATTTTGTGTTCCCACAGCACCATCGGCAAGATGACGACATCTCGGCTACGGAACGTGGTATGGAGGAGGCGAGTGTTATGTCAAGGAATGAGGAACCTATGGCATCGGTGAATGAAGACCCTATGGCCTCTACAAGTGAAGACCTTGTGCCTCGGCGACAGAGAAAATCAAGGAAAAGAAAGGCCAGCTTGCCGCCATCGCCAGATCTAGTATCTCTGGCGAACAAGATTCTACTTCTGCAGACCCAGGCCAAGCGGGACAGCTTTGCAACATATGCTGGCGAGAGACTACAGAGGCTGGATGACCGACAGAGGGCGCACGCAGAAAGGGTCATGTTTGAGACTTTAAATAAAGCGGCAGCCGGTGAACTTAATGAAACGTCTACTGTACATACTCTGATTGACCCTGGCCATTTTCAACAACATTCTTGGACCCATAGGCCGGACCCACTTCACAGCACACCAGTGCAGAGGATCCGGCGTCCACAAAGCCTTGCCCCCCCCCCACAGTATCCCATGTGTTCTGATTCTTTTGTTTCCCCCAGGCACGGATACACAAATACAGGTAATCGATATGAAGAACTGTAGTGATGTTTCATTTCAATTTTTTTTTATCATTTTGTAAATATTGTTAATTTAATACTTGTTAAAATTGTTTATATTTTTGTTTGTTTATAAAAGAAAGGTCTATTGTCCTCTTTTTTAACTTTACCCCTGCCCTCTGATCTCACCTTGATTGAAATAAAAATGTTTTTTGGATGCCTTATTTTCTGCTTTACCTCTTCCCGAGGGTGGGACCCCTCACCCCTGCCCCCCGATCCCTTCCCAATCTCCGTTCCCTCCCCTCCATGCTCTACCGTCTATTCCCATCCCTGCTCTCCGCTGGTGATCACCTCCTCCCCTTCTCCTCCTCCGGCTCCAGGCTTTATCACCTGTCTTCTGTCTTCTCCCTGTGTCCTCTGGTCTTCTTCACAGCTGGTTTTCTTCCCCTCCTCTTCCTACTTCCCTTCTTTTAGTCTTTGGGGTCATAGTCATGGTGCACGGTATGGCAATGATCTGCCATACCATGCACCATGAGTCTGACTCAGATTATAGGTTGTATATACTAGATTCTTGATAGGGCGTTGATCCAGGGAACTAGTCTGATTGCCGTATGTGGAGTCAGGAAGGAATTTTTTTTCCCAAAACGGAGCATGGTTTTTTTTTGCCTTCCTCTGGATCAACATGTTAGGTCTTCCTTATAGTTTTCATACTATGTTCCTATTCTTTCCTCTTCTCTCTTCTTCTTGAATTAGCTGGCATCTGTGAAAGCCGACTTCAGACGGCTTTCCTGCCCCCACACAACTTCAGCTAATAATATCAATAAGTAGGCGGCAAGGAAAGCCGACTTCAGACGGCTTTCCTGCCCCTACACTACTTCAGCTGATAACATCAATTAGTAGACAGCTATTAAAGCCGACTTCAGACGGCTTTCCTGCCCCCACACAACTTCAGCTGATAACATCAATAAGTAGGCGGCAATGAAAGCCTACTTCAGACGGCTTTCCTGCCCCTACACAACTTCAGCTGATAACATCAATAAGCAGGAGGGTGTGAAAGCCGACTTTGGAGTGGGCTTTACTGCCCCTGCACTGCTTGTTAGGCAGTATCACACAGGATAGGATTAGATACACAACCCGTCAGGCAGTATCACACAGGATAGGATTAGATACACAACTCTTTAGGCAGTATCACACAGGATAGGATTAGATACACAACTCTTTAGGCAGTATCACACAGGATAGGATTAGATACACAACTCGTCAGGCAGTATCAAAAAAGATTAGGATTAGATACACAACTCTTTAGGCAGTATCACACAGGATAGGATTAGATACACAACTCTTTAGGCAGTATCACACAGGATAGGATTAGATACACAACCCGTCAGGCAGTATCACACAGGATAGGACTAGATACACAACTCTTTAGGCAGTATCACACAGGATAGGATTAGATACACAACCCGTCAGGCAGTATCACACAGGATAGGATTAGATACACAACTCTTTAGACAGTATCACACAGGATAGGATTAGATACACAACCCGTCAGGCAGCATCACACAGGATAGGATTACATACACAACTCTTTAGGCAGTATCACACAGGATAGGATTAGATACACAACCCGTCAGGCAGTATCACACAGGATAGGATTAGATACACAACTCTTTAGGCAGTATCACACAGGATAGGATTAAATACACAACCTGTCAGGCAGTATCACACAGGATAGGATTAGATACACAACCCGTCAGGCAGTATCACACAGGATAGGATTAGATACACAACCCGTCAGGCAGTATCACACAGGATAGGATTAGATACACAACTCTTTAGGCAGTATCACACAGGATAGGATTAGATACACAACTCTTTAGGCAGTATCACACAGGATAGGATTAGATACACAACCCGTCAGGCAGTATCACACAGGATAGGATTAGATACACAACCCGTCAGGCAGTATCACACAGGATAGGATTAGATACACAACCCGTCAGGCAGTATCACACAGGATAGGATTAGATACACAACCCGTCAGGCAGTATCACACAGGATAGGATTAGATACACAACTCTTTAGGCAGTATCACACAGGATAGGATTAGATACACAACCCGTCAGGCAGTATCACACAGGATAGGATTAGATACACAACTCTTTAGGCAGTATCACACAGGATAGGATTAGATACACAACCTGTCAGGCAGTATCACACAGGATAGGATTAGATACACAACCCGTCAGGCAGTATCACACAGGATAGGATTAGATACACAACCCGTCAGGCAGTATCACACAGGATAGGATTAGATACACAACCCGTCAGGCAGTATCACACAGGATAGGATTAGATACACAATCCGTCAGGCAGTATCACACAGGATAGGATTAGATGTAACAAAGTGTAGACAATAGTGGATATAAACTAATTTTTTTTTATAAAAATATAAAAAATATAACCAACCAAATAATATCAACTACATAACAAAAAAGAATTTATTGGCTGCCGTGACGGTCATGGGCTGCCACAAATCTTGCCAGCATCACTCCGTGCTGGTGGATCTCTTCACTCAGTCTCCGTTGTGACGCCAGGAGATCTTGTAGTGTTGGGATTTCTACGGAGGTAATAGTTAAACTTAAAAGTCCAATAATTCTGTACATTCATCAAATTAAGGCTATGTGCCCACGATGCACCACTCCCGGGTACCATCCACACATTAGAACGCGCTAATTACGCAAGTACAGATGCAGTATTGCGGAATTGGCGCATTATAATGCAAGTCAATGGCGGCGCAAAAAAACCACCTTATGCAAAATAATTGGTAGTGCTGCGTTTTTTTCCGCAATGATAATGTGCAGCGGAAATTTCCGCAGCATGTGCACAGCACATGCGGATTATCATTGGGGAACATGGCAGACCTTCTACCATGCGCTTTTAATGCGTTTCCACAGCAGCAAAAACGCTGCAGAAACACCTTAAAAAACGCATCGTGGGCACACAGCCTATCAGGTACATGTTTGGTATTTAACACTTACGGTTTTCAGGTTGCTCGGATGATGACGAGCTTAAGGACCACCCGGATCCCCTGGCACCACCGGCTAGAGAAAGACACAACACTTAACAGTACATGACAGCCCTATACTTTCCAAGTTGTATGGACCGTATTTTATGTCAAAGCATTACCGAAAGATGAAGCTGCACCTATATCACGGAGTGATGCTGGCGAGCTGGTAGAGGAATGCTGCTGGGGCTCCAGGGCTGGAGGTGACTCCCTTGGGGGCTCTGGGGCTGCAGGCGCTGGAAAACAAATAACATTAGATACCTAAGGTGATTGCAGTTGTAACTAATGTGCTGCCATATATTGTGTTAACATATTTTAAAACCACTCACCACGGCGGGGCAGGGTCCGTGACCGGATGCTGACGATTCGGTCGGCAGACCTATATTTCAGGTCCGCCAGCTTTTTACGGATTTGTGTAGCAGAGCGCTGCACCCCAAATCTCCGGACCAGGCCCCGACCGATCCTCTGCAGCACCGCCTGCTTATGGAGCACTGGATGCTCAGAGTGCACATGGCACTCATAATCAAGTGCATCCAGGTGCTCCACAAGGTAGCACACCTCAGCATCACCCCAAGGAGATGCCCTGACCCTGGATGCCATAATGCTCTTAATAAGCTAGGCCGCAACTTCGTCGTTAGACCCGCCCACGACGCATGAACGTCGGTAACCACGCCCACGACGCATGAACGTCGCCAATAAACCCGCGGTTTATTAGAGAACCCTATTGTGACTTGAATTATTAGCGTGTCGGACTAGAGACGCTGTATTGATAATGCGACATCTGTAGAACGCAGCAGTGTCTCTATTGTGATGGTCACACAGGAACACTGGTGTTTAGGTGGTTTTATGTAGAAATATGTATCTATATTTTTATGTAGGTATGCATACTTCTGTGTCTGTGAGTATGTGTGTGTATATCTGGTTATCTGTATATAAGTGTGGATATGGGTGTAGATTTTTATGTATCTGAATATGTATGTGTATATGGATGTGTATATGGATGTATACATACGAGTACAACAGTGGCGTACCGCCATTGGTGGCAGGCCACATAACTGCTATGGGGCCCGTGGCCGTAGGGGGCCCGTGAGCCAGCGGACCCCATAGCAGTCTCCCCCATTCTGTACCCCACGCTCCTCTGTTTGATTGCCGCCACCGCCCACTGCCACTGTGTTCAGACATGGCCAACACCTTTAATTGTGCTTGAGTGGGCCCTGCTGCGGCATTACTACAAGGCACAGCCGCACAACACACTACACGCAGCCATTACTGAGTACAGTGCCGGTGGGTGGCGGTTAATCAAACAGCGGCACGTCAACGCTGCTACGATGCACCACGCTGTGTCAGACAGTGGAGCTGCCAGCTGCTGTCGTGATGAGAGAGACGCGCTGCAGAGACTGAAGCAGCGGGGAATACGGAGTGGTAAGTATGTATTTATATATTTTTGTAAATCAGTCAGTACTGATAATACTGGAGGACTGGGGCTGCCTTTTACCCTATGGGGGGCTGCATTATACTGTGTGCTCTCCCATCCTGGTATACAGGGCTGCGGAGTCGATAAGCCAAACTGACTCCTCAATTTCCATTACTCCGACTCCACCTCCCTCATACATGGCTCATGTGATACATTAGGGTCATTACACTGTGCATGTGGAGGCTAAAAAGGAGGAAGTCACCATCGGGGTATCATACTGTGTTAAGGGGGACACTTTTGTTGGCATCACATTTTTATGGGGCTATGAAAGAGTAATTTAGGAGTTCAGAAAGGAAGAAAGGCTGGAAGGTTGTGGGATCTGCTCTTCTGTGTCCCCAACAATTATTTCCTTTTTTTTTTTTGGGGGGGGGGGTCCCAATTATAACTTCTGCTATGAGCTCCCATGATTCCTATGTCCGCCCCTGGAGTACACGTATGTGTATACGGGCCCTTACTATTGAAACAATGATAAACAAATCTTTTGCAAAGTTAAACACAGTTTATTACACAAATCAATACAAAACTGAAAGTAGTGTATAATTGTCAGTAGTTGCCCACTATAAGTTCTGATGTTGCCAAGTAACAGCACCAGGACCGTTAAAATACTGGCAGTAGTTGTCGCGGCTGGTCTTCGCATACTGGGTGTTTCTGCCATATCCCACTGGTTGAAGGCCTGCAATTGCAGGATCGTTTGAACGCCATTCACCGAGCTCCACTTCCCCATTGGCTAGGTCCACAGAGTCCACGAAGCCAGGCGGACAGTACGTAATTGCATCACGTCGACGAAGAAAGTTGTGAAGTGTGCAACAGGCCAAAACAACAGAGTCTATTGATGTAAGCTTCATGTTAATTGGCGTGTGAAAAACTCTGAAGCGGTTGGCCATGATACCGAAGGCATTTTCGACAACACGACGTGCCCTTGACAAACGATAATTGAAAATTCTTCTTTCCTGGGTAAGACTTTTTTGGGGGAACGGTTTAATAAGATTGGGATGAAGTGGGAAGGCTTCATCGCCGACAAAAACAAAATTAAGGTTACCTGTAGTCTCTGAGTTGGGAGGCAAGTGTAGGTCACAGTTGTCCAATCGCTCTCCAAAAAGTGTGTGCTCTAAAACACCACCATCAGAAACCCTGCCGTTCATGCCAACATCTACATTTATAAATTCATAATTGGCATTAACAAGGGCCATCATGATGATGCTGAAATAGCCCTTATAATTATAAAAATAGGATCCGCTATTTGGTGGCTGAGTGATTCGGACATGTTTCCCGTCCAAAGCCCCACCACAGTTAGGGAACTGCCACAGCTGCTCAAAATCAGAGGCAATCTTTTTCCATTCCTCCTCTGTGTTGGGAAACTGTATGTAACTACGTAGACTGTGGTAAATTGCATTACATGTCTCCGGGATTAGAACACTGAGCATGGGCCTTGAAATGGCTGCAGAAAAATGCAAGTCTTGGAGTGAGCGTCCGGTGGCCAGGAATCTCAGTGTGACTGCCAATCTTTCATCTGCCGGAATGGCAGCACGCATCGCTGTATCCTTCCGTTGAATACGTGGCGTAACTCTTTCCAATAACTCTTTAAAAGATTCCTCTGACATCCTCAGATAGTTGCGGAAATCATGAGGATTCTTCTCCTGAAGCTCTCTTACAAGTTGCATGTGGGACAATTCAGACCTCTTCTGCAGCCACTCTCTGGTCCACATGCGACGCTTTCGTTTGGAACGCCTCTGTAGCTCTCGTGCCTCATCTTGACGCCGAGCTTCCTCAACCAGCAATGCAGCAACCACAATAGCACACTGCCCGTCGTCCATGATGTGCAAACTGCAAACATAACATGAAAAGATGAGAACACTTTCAACAAAACAATTAACACAAGTATTGAAACTGTATATAAAAAATATCATGGAAAACCATATTCCATTCTGTTAGTGAGCATGACAGAAAATGCGCTGTGTGGGTGCATGTGCATGAGACCCATAAAATATCTGCCCATGCAAAAGCATACATATATATATATACAAATAGAAGCCAAGCCCTCCCTCCCTGAAAAGCAAAGATAACAGATAATTAGTAAATGTGTGATAAAAGATTAAAAAATGGAAACGCATCTGAGACCTCAAACAATAACTACCTTACTAAAGATGTCTGATATGTTCAAAGCGGAGTCACAGCTGGAGAACGCTGCAATGATCCGCAAAACTCAGCACTAGTCCAATGAACGGATATTAGCAGCCCGGCGAACTCTGGTAGGATCTGCAATAAAGCACGAGGTCAGAAACAAAGGACGGAATCGCTATTCTGTTGCCTTCTTTATGCGCGTCCGGAAATGAGAACGCCGTAGCGACCACCAATCGGGGACGAGGGGCGCGGAATAGTCCAATTTACACACGCCTACGTGTCTCAGTTCTGAATCGCTGGACGAGGTCATTGGCTAGGTGTCAAATACAGCGATGCACACTGCCCAGCGGGAGTGCAACGACCCAGGAATGGTCCAGGGAGCTTTGTAACGATCAACGATCTCGCAGCAGGGGCCTGATCGTTGCTACCTGTCAAACGTAGCGAGATCGCTAGCGATGTCGCTGTTGCGTCACAAAACCCGTGACGTATCAACGATCTCGCTAGCGATCTCGTTATGTGTGACAGGGCCTTTAGTCATTTTTCCGGCGTTTATCAGACTTTCAGATAGGGGAAATGTAAGTGAGCATTCCGATTTCAGTTCCAGAGCTATTCGCCCAATGAGTCCTTGATATTTCGTCGTTTTCAGCCAATTTTTAGGATTTTTGAAAATTTCACTTTTTTGTGAAAATATTCACTAAATGAGGGAAAAATATGTGTGAGGGTACCCCAGGCCCCAGGAGAGTTCCAAATGTGTGTGGGTAGAATATATATCCCACGGGGGTAAAATTGAAAAAAGTTGAAAAAATTTTTTTTTTGGACTTAGTCATTTTTCCGCCGTTTATCAGACTTTCAGATAGGGGAAATGTAACTGAGCATTCCGATTTCAGTTCCAGAGCAATTCACCCAATGAGTCCTTGATATTTAGTCGTTTTCAGCCAATTTTCTGGATTTTTGAAAATATAACTTTTTTGTGAAAATATCCACTAAATGAGGGAATAATATGTGTGAGGGTACCCCAGGAGAGTTCCAAATGTGTGTGGGTAGAATTTATATCCCACAGGGGTAAAATTGAAAAAAGTTGAAAAAATTTTTTTTTTGGACTTATTCATTTTTCCGGCGTTTATCAGACTTTCAGATAGGGGAATTGTCAGTGAGCGTTCCGATTTCAGTTCCAGAGCGATTCGACCAATGAGTCCTTGATATTTAGTCGTTTTCAGCCAATATTTTGGATTTTTGAAAATTTCACTTTTTTGTGAAAAAATCCACTAAATGAGGGAATAATATGTGTGAGGGTATCCCAGGAGAGGTCCAAATGTGTGTGGGTAGAATATATATCCCACTTGGGTAAAATTGAAAAAAGTTGAAAAAAAATATTTTTGGACTTAGTCATTTTTACGGCTTTTATCAGACTTTCAGATAGGGCAAATGTCAGTGAGCGTTCCGATTTCAGTTCCAGTGCGATTCGCCCAATGAGTCCTTGATATTTAGTTGTTTTTAGCCAATATTTTGCATATTTGAAAATTTCACTTTTTTGTGAAAATATCCACTAAATGAGGGAATAATTTGTGTGAGGGTACCCCAGGAGAGTTCCAAATGTGTGTGGGTAGAATATATATCCCACGGGGGTAAAATTGAAAAAAGTTGAAAAAAATTTTTTTGGGGACTTAGTCATTTTTCTGGCGTTTATTTCACTTTTAGATAGGGCGAATGTCAGTGAGCGTTCCGATTACAGTTCCAGAGTGATTCGCCCAATGAGTCCTTGATATTTAGTCATTTTCAGCCAATTTAATGGATTTTTGAAAATTTCACTTTTTTGTGAAAATATCCACTAAATGAGGGAATAATATGTGTGAGGGTACCCCAGGAGAGTTCCAAATGTGTGTGGGTAGAATATATATGCCACGGGGGTAAAATTGAAAAAAGTTGAAAAAATGTTTTTCTTAGACTTAGTCATTTTTCTGGCGTTTATCAGACTTTCAGATAGTGGAAATGTCAGTGAGCGTTCCGATTTCAGTTCCAGAGCGATTCGACCAATGAGTCCTTGATATTTAGTCGTTTTCAGCCAATATTTTGGATTTTTGAAAATTTCACTTTTTTGTGAAAAAATCCACTAAATGAGGGAATAATATGTGTGAGGGTATCCCAGGAGTGGTCCAAATGTGTGTGGGTAGAATATATATCCCACTTGGGTAAAATTGAAAAAAGTTGAAAAAAAATATTTTTGGACTTAGTCATTTTTACGGCTTTTATCAGACTTTCAGATAGGGCAAATGTCAGTGAGCGTTCCGATTTCAGTTCCAGTGCGATTCGCCCAATGAGTCCTTGATATTTAGTTGTTTTCAGCCAATATTTTGCATTTTTGAAAATTTCACTTTTTTGTGTAAATATCCACTAAATGAGGGAATAATTTGTGTGAGGGTACCCCAGGAGAGTTCCAAATGTGTGTGGGTAGAATATATATCCCACGGGGGTAAAATTGAAAAAAGTTGAAAAAATTTTTTTTGGGACTTAGTCATTTTTCTGGCGTTTATTTCACTTTTAGATAGGGCGAATGTCAGTGAGCGTTCCGATTTCAGTTCCAGAGCGATTCGCCCAATGAGTCCTTGATATTTAGTCATTTTCAGCCAATTTAATGGATTTTTGAAAATTTGACTTTTTTGTGAAAATATCCACTAAATGAGGGAATAATATGTGTGAAGGTACGCCAGTAGAGTTGAAAAAGTGTGTGGGTAGAATATATATCACATGGGGGTAAAATTGAAAAAAGTTGAAAATCTTTTTTTCTTAGACTTTGTCATTTTTCCGGTGTTTATCAGACTTTCAGATAGGGGAAATGTCAGTGAGCGTTCCGATTTCAGCTCCAGAGCGATTCTCCCAATGAGTCCTTGATATTTATTCGTTTTCAGCCAATATTTTGGATTTTTGAAAATTTCACTTTTTTGTGAAAAAATCCACTAAATGAGGGAATAATATGTGTGAGGGTATCCCAGGAGAGGTCCAAATGTGTGTGGGTAGAATATATATCCCACTTGGGTAAAATTGAAAAAAGTTGAAAAAAAATATTTTTGGACTTAGTCATTTTTACGGCTTTTATCAGAATTTCAGATAGGGCAAATGTCAGTGAGCGTTCCGATTTCAGTTCCAGTGCGATTCGCCCAATGAGTCCTTGATATTTAGCCGTTTTCAGCCAATATTTTGGATTTTTGAAAATTTCACTTGTTTGTGAAAATATCCAATAAATGAGGGAATAATATGTGTGAGGGTACCCCAGGAGAGGTCCAAATGTGTGTGGGTAGAATATATATCCCACGGGGGTAAAATTGAAAAAAGTTGAAAAAATTTTTTTTCTGGACTTAGTCATTTTTCCGCCATTTATCAGACTTTCAGATAGGGGAAATGTCAGTGAGCATTCCGATTTCAGTTCCAGAGCGATTCGCCCAATGAGTCCTTGATATTTAGTTGTTTTCAGCCAATGTTTTGGATTTTTGAAAATTTAACTTTTTTGTGAAAATATCCACTAAATGAGGTAATAATATGTGTGAGGGTACCCCAGGAGAGGTCCAAATGTGTGTGGGTAGAATATATATCCCACGGGTGTAAAATTGAAAAAAGTTGAAAAAAATTTTTTTTTGGACTTAGTCATTTTTCCGGCGTTTATCAGACTTTCAGATAGGGGAAATGTAAGTGAGCATTCCGATTTCTGTTCCAGAGCGATTCGCCCAATGAGTCCTTGACATTTAGTCGTTTTCAGCCAATTTTCTGGATTTTTGAAAATTTCACTTTTTTGTGAAAATATTCACTAAATGAGGGAATAATATGTGTGAGGGTACCCGAGGCCCCAGGAGAGTTCCAAATGTGTGTGGGTAGAATATATATCCCACGGGGGTAAAATTGAAAAAAGTTGAAAACAATTTTTTTTTGGACTTAGTCATTTTTCCGGCATTTAACAGACTTTCAGATAGGGGAAATGTCAGTGAGCGTTCTGATTTCAGTTCCAGAGCGATTCGTCCAATGAGTACTTGATATTTAGTCATTTTCAGCCAATTTTCTGGATTTTTGAAAATTTCACTTTTTTGTGAAAATATCCACTAAATGAGGGAATAATATGTTTGAGAGTACCCCAGGAGAGTTCCAAATGTGTGTGGGTAGAATATATATCCCACGGGGGTAAAATTGAAAAAAGTTGAAAAAAATTTTTTTTTGGACTTAGTCATTTTTCCGGCGTTTATCACACTTTCAGATAGGGGAAATGTCAGTGAGCGTTCCGATTTCAGTTCCAGAGCGATTCTCCCAATGAGTCCTTGATATTTATTCGTTTTCAGCCAATATTTTGGATTTTTGAAAATTTCACTTTTTTGTGAAAAAATCCACTAAATGAGGGAATAATATGTGTGAGGGTATCCCAGGAGAGGTCCAAATGTGTGTGGGTAGAATATATATCCCACTTGGGTAAAATTGAAAAAAGTTGAAAAAAAATATTTTTGGACTTAGTCATTTTTACGGCGTTTATCAGACTTTCAGATAGGGGAAATGTAAGTGAGCATTCCGATTTCAGTTCCAGAGCGATTCGCCCAATGAGTAGTGTTGAGCGATACCTTCCGATATCAGGAAATATCGTATCGGATTGGATCGGGCCGATACCCAAAAAGTATCGGATATCGCCGATTCCGATACCGGAAACCAATGCAAGTCAATGGGACACAAATATCGGAATGAAAATAAACCCTTTCTTTCCTTGTAGGTTAATTCTACATGAAGTAAAACAACTAAGAATAATGTAGAATGACATGAAAAGCCGGCAATTCATCAGCGGCATTCACCGGTACCCGACAATTTACAACAGAAAGAATAGAGCATCACACATAGATTAGGTAGATAGGACCATGTCAGTCACATATATATGAAGTACAGTGACAGTGTTGCTTACAGAACTTGTCATTTAGTGTAAAGGATTTATTTTAAAAAATATTAGAGTTTTCGTGCACCCTCTCTTTAAAAAAGCCGGCCGGCAATTCAGCAGCGGTACCCGACAATTTATAACAGACAGAATAGAGCTTCACACATAGATTAGATACATAGAAACATGTCAGTCACATATATATGAAGTACAGTGACAGTGTTGCTTACTGTACTTGTCATTTAGTGTAAAGGATTTATTAAAAAAAATAATAGTGTTTTCGTGCACCGTCTCTTTAAAAAAGCCGGCCGGCAATTCATCATCTGTACCCGACAATTTAGAATAGAAAGAATAGAGAATCACACATAGATTAGATAGATAGAAACATGTCAGTCACATATATATGAAGTACAGTGACAGTGTTGATTACTGTACTTGTCATTTAGTGTTAAAATAAAGGATTTATTTAAAAAAAAATTGGCGTGGGGTTCCCCTTAATTTTAGTCTCTAGCGGAGGTTAAGCAGACTGCTGGGGCAGATGTTTGAAGCCTGGGAAGGGGGTAATACCCACGGAGCTTCCCAGGCAACTAATATCAGCCCCCAGCTGAATACCTAGCCTTTACTAGCTATTAAAATGGGGGAACCCCCCAAAAAAATAACGTGGGGTCCCCCGTAATTTAATAGCTAGCAAAGGCTAGGCAGACAGCTGGGGGCTGATTTTAGTAGCCCAGGAAGGGTGCCATGAATATTGGCCCCCTCCCAGGCTAGAAACACCAGCCATCAGCCGCCCCAGAAATGGCGCATCCATAGGATGCGCCAATTCTGGCACTTAGCCTCGCTCTTCCCACTGCCCTGTAGCGGTGGCAGTGGGGTAATATGGTTGGGGTTGATGTCAGCTTATAATGCCAGCTGACATCAAGCCCAGGTTAGTAATGGAGAGGCGTCTATAAGACACCCCCATTACTAACCCCATAGTCAAAGTTAAAGAAAAACACAAACACCCAGAATAAAGTCCTTTAATTGAAATAAACACACAATTCTTTATTGTTCTAAATTAAACCATACCTACCATCACGCCCATTCCAGCTGAAGCCAACGATCTCCTGCAATAAAAGAAAAATAATAAAGCAACCTCATCCTTACCTTTCCATGGTTCCCACGACAGCTTCAGCTCTGCTACATCGAGATGACAGGCTGGACCGCAGCAGAACGCTGCCATCCAGCCTGTCATCCCGCAGACACTGAGAAGCGCAGGCATGCTTGCGCTCCTCAGTGTCTCTCTGTGACGTCATCCAGATGAGCCGAGTTCATGTCCAATGAACTCAGCTCACCTCATGCACGTCACTGACAGCGTGGGAAAATTCTCACGCTGAAGCGCTGAGTGCAGGAGAATTTTCCCACGCTGTCAGTGACGTGCATGAGGTGAGCTCATGTCCAATGAACTCAGCTCACCTCATGCACGTCACTGACAGTGTGGGAAAATTCTCCTGCACTCAGCGCTTCAGCGTGAGAATTCTCCCACGCTGTCAGTGACATACATGAGGTGAGGTCATGTCCAATGAACTCAGCTCACCTCATGCACGTCACTGACAGCGTGGAAAAATTCTCACGCTGAAGTGCTGAGTGCAGGAGAATTTTCCCACGCTGTCAGTGACGTGCATGAGGTGAGCTGAGTTCATTGGACATGACCTCGGCTCATCTTTATGCCGTCACAGCCAGACACTGAGGAGCGCAAGCATGCCTGCGCTTCTCAGTGTCTGCGGGATGACAGGCTGAATGGCAGCGTTCTGCTGCGGTCCAGCCTGTCATCTCGATGTAGCAGAGCTGAAGCTGTCGTGGGAGCCATGGAAAGGTAAGGATGAGGTTGCTTTATTATTTTACTTTTATTGCAGGAGATCGTTGGCTTCAGCTGGAATGGGCGTGATGGTAAGTATGGTTTAATTTAGAACAATAAAGAATTGTGTGTGTATTTCAATTAAAGGACTTTATTCTGGGTGTTGTGTTTTTTTAAATACTTTACTAGAAATTCATGGTGGTCATGTCTAATATTGGCGTGACCCCATGAATTTCGGGCTTAGGGCCAGCTGATAATGCCAAGCTGGCCTTAACCCCTTTATTACCCAGTGAGCCACCGCACCAGGGCCCTGGATGAGTTGGGTACAGCACCAGAAGATGGCGCTTCTATGAACGCGCCATTTTCTGGGGCGGCTGCGGACTGCAATTTGCAGCGGGGGTGGCCCAGAAAGCTTGGGCCTCCCTGCGCTGCGGATTCCAGCCCCCAGCTGCCTAGTTGTACCTGGCTGGGCACAAAAATAGGGAGAAGCTTCACGTATTTTTTTTTTAAATTATTTCATGAAATTCATGAAATAATTAAGAAATAAAGGGCTTCCCTATATTGTTGTGTCCAACCAGGTACAAATAGGCAGCTGGTGGTTGGGGGCAGCCCGTTCCTGCCTGCTGTACCTGGCTGGACACAAATATAGTGCGAAGCCCCACGTCAATTTTTTTTAAATCATTTCAGGAAATTCATGAAATAATTAAAAAAAATTGATGTGGGGCTTCGCCCTATATTTGTGTCCAGTCAGGTACAGCAGGCAGCAACGGGCTGCCCCCAACCACCAGCTGCCTATTTGTACCTAGCCGGACACAACAATATAGGGAAGCCCTTTTTTTCTTAATTATTCCATGAATTTCATGAATTTAAAAAAAAAATACGTGGAGCTTCGCCCTATTTTTGTGTCCAGCCAGGTACAACTAGGCAGCTGGGGGATGGAATCTGCAGCGCAGGGAGGCCCAAGCTTTCTGGGCCCCACCCGCTGCAAATTGCAGTCCGCAGCCGCCCCGGAAAATGGCGCGTTCATAGAAGCGCCATCTTCTGGCGCTGTACCCAACTCATCCAGGGCCCTGGTGCGGTGGCTCACTGGGTAATAAAGGGGTTAAGGCCAGCTTGGCATTATCAGCTGGCCCTAAGCCCGAAATTCATGGGGTCACGCCAATATTAGACATGACCACCATGAATTTCTAGTAAAGTATTTAAAAAAAACACAAACACCCAGAAAAAAGTCCTTTAATTGAAATAAACACACAATTCTTTATTGTTCTAAATTAAACCATACTTACAGTCACGCCCATTCCAGCTGAAGCCAACGATCTCCTGCAATAAAAGTAAAATAATAAAGCAACATCATCCTTACCTTTCCATGGCTCCCACGACGGCTCCAGCTCTGCTACATCGAGATGACAGGCTGGACCGCAGCAGAACGCTGCCATTCAGCCTGTCATCCCCCAGACACTGAGAAGCGCAGGCATGCTTGCGCTACTCAGTATCTGGCTGTGACGGCATCCAGATGAGCCGAGGTCATGTCCAATGAACTCGGCGCACCTCATGCACGTCACTGACAGCGTGGGAAAATTCTCACGCTGAAGCGCTGAGTGCAGGAGAATTTTCCCACGCTGTCAGTGACGTGCATGAGGTGAGCTGAGTTCATTGAACATGACCTCACCTCATGTATGTCACTGACAGCATGGGAGAAGTCTCACGCTGAAGCGCTGAGTGCAGGAGAATTTTCCCACGCTGTCAGTGACGTACATGAGGTGAGCTGAGTTCATTGGACATGACCTCGGCTCATCTTTATGCCGTCACAGCCAGACACTGAGGAGCGCAAGCATGCCTGCGCTTCTCAGTGTCTGCGGGATGACAGGCTGGATGGCAGCGTTCTGCTGCGGTCCAGCCTGTCATCTCGATGTAGCAGAGCTGAAGCTGTCGTGGGAACCATGGAAAGGTAAGGATGAGGTTGCTTTATTATTTTTCTTTTATTGAAGGAGATCGTTGGCTTCAGCTGGAATGGGCGTGACTGTAAGTATGGTTTAATTTAGAACAATAAAGAATTGTGTCTTTATTTCAATTAAAGGACTTTTTTCTGGGTGTTTGTGTTTTTTTTAAATACTTTACTAGAAATTCATGGCGGTCATGTCTAATATTGGCGTGACCCCATGAATTTCGGGCTTAGGGCCAGCTGATAATGCCAAGCTGGCCTTAACCCCTTTATTACCCAGTGAGCCACCGCACCAGGGCCCTGGATGAGTTGGGTACAGCGCCAGAAGATGGCGCTTCTATGAATGCGCCATTTTCCGGGGCGGCTGCAGACTGCAATTTGCAGCGGGTGGGGCCCAGAAAGCTTGGGCCTCCCTGCGCTGCGGATTCCAGCCCCCAGCTGCCTTGTTGTACCTGGCTGGACACAAAAATAGGGCGAAGCCCCACGTATTTTTTTTTTTAATTATTTCATGAAATTCATGGAATAATTAAGAAAAAAAGGGCTTCCCTATATTGTTGTGTCCGGCTAGGTACAAATAGGCAGCTGGTGGTTGGGGGCAGCCCGTTCCTGCCTGCTGTACCTGACTGGACACAAATATAGGGCGAAGCCCCACATAATTTTCTTTTAATTATTTCATGAATTTCCTGAAATAATTTAAAAAAAATTGACGTGGGGCTTTGCACTATATTTGTGTCCAGCCAGGTACAGCAGGCAGGAACGGGCTGCCCCCAACCACCAGCTGCCTATTTGTACCTGGTTGGACACAACAATATAGGGAAGCCCTTTTTTTCTTAATTATTCCATGAATTTCATGAAATAATTAAAAAAAAAAAAACGTGGAGCTTCTCCCTATTTTTGTGTCCAGCCAGGTACAACTAGGCAGCTGGGGGATGGAATCTGCAGCGCAGGGAGGCCCAAGCTTTCTGCCCCCCCCCCCCCCCCCGCTGAAAATTGCAGTCCGCAGCCACCCCGGAAAATGGCGCGTTCATAGAAGCTGGATGCTGTACCTGGCTGGCATACAAAAATATGGCGAAGCCCACGTCAAAAGTTTTGGGAAAAATTAATTAAAAAATAAATAATAATTTAGGGACTGCATCTTTATTAACTCCTCAAATGTCATTTAGTGTTAAAATAAAGGATTTATTTAAAAAAAAAATGGCGTGGGATCCCCCATAATTTTAGTCTCTAGCGGAGGTTAAGCAGACGGCTGGGGCAGATGTTTGAAGCCTGGGAAGGGGGTAAAACCCACGGAGCTTCCCAGGCTACTAATATCAGCCCCCAGCTGAATACCTAGCCTTTACTAGCTATTAAAATGGGGGACCCCCCCAAAAAAAATGACGTGGGGTCCCCCCTATTTTAATAGCTAGCAAAGGCTAGGCAGACAGCTGGGGGCTGATATTAATAGCCCAGGAAGGGTGCCATGAATAATGGCCCCCTCCCAGGCTAGAAACACCAGCCGTCAGCTGCCCCAGAAATGGCGCATCCATAGGATGCGCCAATTCTGCCACTTAGCCTCGCTCTTCCACGCTGCCCTGGTGCGGTGGCAGGGGGTAATAGTGGTGGGGTTCATGTCAGCGCCAGCTGCCATGAAGCCCAGGTTAGTAATGATGGGCGTCTATAAGACACCCCCATTACTAACCTACAAAGTGTTAAAAAGAAAAAACACACACTACACCCAGAAAAAAATAATTTATTTGAAATAAAACACACCATTTTATTTAATTCTTAGTTTACTAAAAATAATAGTTACCTGTCCACGTTCCTGCGCTGATCTCCCATGCACAGCTGTCACATCTGGAGATGGTGACAGCTGTGCATGGCTGCTGTAAGCTCACGCTGCCGGGAACACGTCCGCTCCCGGCAGCGGGAGCCACTGACTGAGGTCACCGGAGTGCATTCAGTCAGCGCAGCTCCGGAGACCTCCTTTACGGCACTGCTGTACCGTGGGAATTTCTCACGATACAGCAGGGCCGTAAAGCAGCTAACCGGAGCAGCGCTGCCTGAACTCCGGTGAACCCTTACGGCCCCGTCATTCTAGCGGCGGCAGCGGTACAGAGCGGTCACATTCTATGTGGCTGCTCTGAACTGGAGATCATCGTGGGACACTCGTGGACTACTACGGAGGGGTAAGGATAAGGTTGTGGTTTATTATTTTACATTTTATTACAGGAGATCGATGGCTTCGGGGAATTAGGTGTCTAGGTGAGTATAGGTGTAGTTTTTTATTTTTTACTTTATTTTAGGTGGCGATCGGCGGGGACAGGTAATGTATGGACTAATTTATTGTAGGTAACCACTGGCCACCAATGACATGTATTTAAAATTTATTCGGGACCATGGGGCAATTTAAATAGCAGGATCAGGCTGATGGGAACTACTGCTCCCATCGAGCTGATCCTGCTGGCACAAGTGGACGGGGGACAGACATAGGCCGATGGGAGTAGTAGTGTCACATCGGCCTATGTCTGCCTGCACGCACACACCCCGCACACAGACACCCCGCACACAGACACCCACACACACACACCCGCACACACACACCCGCACACACGCACACACACATCCGCACACACACACCCGCACACACACACCCGCACACACACCCCGCACACACACACCCGCACACACACACCCGCACAGACACCCCGCACACACACACCCGCACACACACACCCGCACACACACACCCGCACACACACACCCGCACACACCCCGCACACACACACCCGCACACACACACCCGCACACACACCCCGAACACACACACCCGCACACACACACCCGCACACACACACCCGCACACACACACCCCGCACACACACCCCCGCACACACACACCCCGCACACACACACACCCGCACACACACCCGCACACACACCCCGCACACACACCCCGCACACACACACCCGCACACACACCCGCACACACACCCCGCACACACACACCCGCACACACACACCCGCACACACACCCCGCACACACACACCTGCGCACACACACCCCGCACACACACTTCGCACACACACCCCGCACACACACACCCACGCACACACACCCGCACACACACCCCGCACACACACCCCACACACACACTAATCATGACGGGTCTGGGAGGTGAGGCTGACCTGTGCGGCCGTGGGAAAGTTCATGTGAGTTCATGCAATGCAGTCAAGCATGAACTCACATGAACCCTCTGAGGGCACCGCGGCTACTTCAAATGAACAGCTGATCGGCATCACCTGATACCACAGCTGTTCATTTGAAATAACCGGCGGGAGAGCGCAGCACAGAACGGGAAAGCCGGCGGTGAAGTCTTTTCACTGCCGGCTTTCCCGCCCGGGTCCTTCGCTCCTTGGTGCTGCGCTCCCCGCCCGGTCCTAATTTACGATTGGGATTGGAGGTGGCGAGGGGGGCGGAGGATCGGGGTGGGAGGCTGCGGGGAAGCAGTATGGGGCTGTGTGATTGTTTAAAAGCCGGCGGCTTTTTACCGCGCGCCGGCTTTTAAACAATCAGGAGAATTCTCCCCCGCTGGGATGGCATTCTGATGACAGGCTGGATCGCGCTGCCATCCAACTTGTCATCCTTCACAGACACTGCAGAGCGCAGGCATTATGGGAACTTCCGATTCCGGTATTCGATATTGTAAAAGTATCGGAATTAAGTATCGGAATTCCGATACCGCGAATATCGGCCGATACCCGATATTACAGTATCGGAATGCTCAACACTACCAATGAGTCCTTGATATTTCGTCGTTTTCAGCCAATTTTTAGGATTTTTGAAAATTTCACTTTTTTGTGAAAATATTCACTAAATGAGGGAAAAATATGTGTGAGGGTACCCCAGGAGAGTTCCAAATATGTGTAGGTAAAATATATATCCCACGGGGGTAAAATTGAAAAAAGTTGAAAAAATTTTTTTTTTGGACTTAGTCATTTTTCTGCCGTTTATCAGACTTTCATATAGGGGAAATGTAAGTGAGCATTCCGATTTCAGTTCCAGAGCAATTCACCCAATGAGTCCTTGATATTTAGTCGTTTTCAGCCAATTTTCTGGATTTTTGAAAATATAACTTTTTTGTGAAAATATCCACTAAATGAGGGAATAATTTGTGTGAGGGTACCCCAGGAGAGTTCCAAATGTGTGTGGGTAGAATTTATATCCCACAGGGGTAAAATTGAAAAAAGTTGAAAAAATTTTTTTTTTGGACTTAGTCATTTTTCCGGCGTTTATCAGACTTTCAGATAGGGGAAATGTCAGTGAGCGTTCCGATTTCAGTTCCAGAGCGATTCTCCCAATGAGTCCTTGATATTTATTCGTTTTCAGCCAATATTTTGGATTTTTGAAAATTTCACTTTTTTGTGAAAAAATCCACTAAATGAGGGAATAATATGTGTGAGGGTATCCCAGGAGAGGTCCAAATGTGTGTGGGTAGAATATATATCCCACTTGGGTAAAATTGAAAAAAGTTGAAAAAAAATATTTTTGCACTTAGTCATTTTTACGGCTTTTATCACACTTTCAGATAGGGCAAATGTCAGTGAGCGTTCCGATTTCAGTTCCAGTGCGATTCGCCCAATGAGTCCTTGATATTTAGTCGTTTTCAGCCAATATTTTGGATTTTTGAAAATTTCACTTGTTTGTGAAAATATCCAATAAATGAGGGAATAATATGTGTGAGGGTACCCGAGGCCCCAGGAGAGTTCCAAATGTGTGTGGGTAGAATATATATCCCACGGGGGTAAAATTGAAAAAAGTTGAAAACAATTTTTTTTTGGACTTAGTCATTTTTCCGGCATTTAACAGACTTTCAGATAGGGGAAATGTCAGTGAGCGTTCCGATTTCAGTTCCAGAGCGATTCGCCCAATGAGTCCTTGATATTTTTTCGTTTTCAGCCAATATTTTGGATTTTTGAAAATTTCACTTTTTTGTGAAAATATCCACTAAATGAGGGAATAATATGTGTGAGGTTACCCCAGGAGAGTTCCAAATGTGTGTAGGTAAAATATATATCCCACGGGGGTAAAATTGAAAAAAGTTGAAAAAAATTTTTTTTTGGACATTGTCATTTTTCCGCCGTTTCTCAGACTTTCAGATAGGGGAAATGTCAGTGAGCGTTCCGATTTCAGTTCCAGGGCGATTCGCCCAATGAGTCCTTGATATTTAGTCGTTTTCAGCCAATTTTCTGGATTTTTGAAAATTTCACTTTTTTGTGAAAATATCCACTAAATGAGGGAATAATATGTTTGAGAGTACCCCAGGAGAGTTCCAAATGTGTGTGGGTAGAATATATATCCCACGGGGGTAAAATCGAAAAAAGTTGAAAACAATTTTTTTTTGGACTTAGTCATTTTTCCGGCATTTATCAGACTTTCAGATAGGGGAAATGTCAGTGAGCGTTTTGATTTCAGTTCCAGAGCGATTCGCCCAATGAGTCCTTGATATTTAGTCGTTTTCAGCCAATTTTCTGGATTTTTGAAAATTTCACTTTTTTTGTGAAAATATCCACTAAATGAGGGAATAATATGTTTGAGAGTACCCCAGGAGAGTTCCAAATGTGTGTAGGTAGAATATATATCCCACGGGGGTGAAATTGAAAAAAGTTGAAAAAAAAATTTATTTGGACTTAGTCATTTTTCCGGCGTTTATCAGACTTTCAGATAGGGGAAATGTCAGTGAGCATTCCGATTTCAGTTCCAGAGCGATTCGCCCAATGAGTCCTTGATATTTAGTTGTTTTCAGCCAATTTTCTGGATTTTTGAAAATTTCACTTTTTTGTGAAAATATCCACTAAATGAGGGAATAATATGTTTGAGGGTACCCCAGGAGAGTTCCAAATGTGTGTGGGTAGAATATATATCAGACGGGGGTAAAATTGAAAAAAGTTGAAAAAAATTTTTTTTTGGACTTAGTTATTTTTTCGGCGTTTATCAGAATTTCAGATAGGGGAAATGCCAGTGAGCGTTCCGATTTCAGTTCCAGAGCGATTCGCCCAATGAGTCCTTGATATTTAGTAGTTTTCAGCCAATATTCTGGATTTTTGAAAATTTCACTTTTTTGTGAAAATATCCACTAAATGAGGGAATAATATGCGTGAGGGTACCTCAGGAGAGTTCCAAATGTGTGTGGGTAGAATATATATCCGACGGGGGTAAAATTTAAAAAAGTTGAGTCCTTGATATTTAGTCGTTTTAAGCCAATTTTCTGGATTTTTGAAAATCTCACTTTTTTGTGAAAATATCCACTAAATGAGGGAATAATATGTTTGAGAGCACCCCTGGAGAGTTCCAAATGTGTGTAGGTAGAATATATATCCCACGGGGGTAAAATTGAAAAAAGTTGAAAAAAATTTTTTTTTTGGACTTAGTCATTTTTCCGCCGTTTATCAGACTTTCAGATAGGGGAAATGTAACTGAGCATTCCGATTTCAGTTCCAGAGCAATTCACCCAATGAGTCCTTGATATTTAGTCGTTTTCAGCCAATTTTCTGGATTTTTGAAAATATAACTTTTTTGTGAAAATATCCACTAAATGAGGGAATAATATGTGTGAGGGTACCCCAGGAGAGTTCCAAATGTGTGTGGGTAGAATTTATATCCCACAGGGGTAAAATTGAAAAAAGTTGAAAAAATTTTTTTTTTGGACTTATTCATTTTTCCGGCGTTTATCAGACTTTCAGATAGGGGAATTGTCAGTGAGCGTTCCGATTTCAGTTCCAGAGCGATTCGACCAATGAGTCCTTGATATTTAGTCGTTTTCAGCCAATATTTTGGATTTTTGAAAATTTCACTTTTTTGTGAAAAAATCCACTAAATGAGGGAATAATATGTGTGAGGGTATCCCAGGAGAGGTCCAAATGTGTGTGGGTAGAATATATATCCCACTTGGGTAAAATTGAAAAAAGTTGAAAAAAAATATTTTTGGACTTAGTCATTTTTACGGCTTTTATCAGACTTTCAGATAGGGCAAATGTCAGTGAGCGTTCCGATTTCAGTTCCAGTGCGATTCGCCCAATGAGTCCTTGATATTTAGTTGTTTTTAGCCAATATTTTGCATATTTGAAAATTTCACTTTTTTGTGAAAATATCCACTAAATGAGGGAATAATTTGTGTGAGGGTACCCCAGGAGAGTTCCAAATGTGTGTGGGTAGAATATATATCCCACGGGGGTAAAATTGAAAAAAGTTGAAAAAAATTTTTTTTGGGACTTAGTCATTTTTCTGGCGTTTATTTCACTTTTAGATAGGGCGAATGTCAGTGAGCGTTCCGATTTCAGTTCCAGAGTGATTCGCCCAATGAGTCCTTGATATTTAGTCATTTTCAGCCAATTTAATGGATTTTTGAAAATTTCACTTTTTTGTGAAAATATCCACTAAATGAGGGAATAATATGTGTGAGGGTACCCCAGGAGAGTTCCAAATGTGTGTGGGTAGAATATATATGCCACGGGGGTAAAATTGAAAAAAGTTGAAAAAATGTTTTTCTTAGACTTAGTCATTTTTCTGGCGTTTATCAGACTTTCAGATAGTGGAAATGTCAGTGAGCGTTCCGATTTCAGTTCCAGAGCGATTCGACCAATGAGTCCTTGATATTTAGTCGTTTTCAGCCAATATTTTGGATTTTTGAAAATTTCACTTTTTTGTGAAAAAATCCACTAAATGAGGGAATAATATGTGTGAGGGTATCCCAGGAGAGGTCCAAATGTGTGTGGGTAGAATATATATCCCACTTGGGTAAAATTGAAAAAAGTTGAAAAAAAATATTTTTGGACTTAGTCATTTTTACGGCTTTTATCAGACTTTCAGATAGGGCAAATGTCAGTGAGCGTTCCGATTTCAGTTCCAGTGCGATTCGCCCAATGAGTCCTTGATATTTAGCCGTTTTCAGCCAATATTTTGGATTTTTGAAAATTTCACTTGTTTGTGAAAATATCCAATAAATGAGGGAATAATATGTGTGAGGGTACCCCAGGAGAGGTCCAAATGTGTGTGGGTAGAATATATATCCCACGGGGGTAAAATTGAAAAAAGTTGCAAAAAATTTTTTTTTGGACTTAGTCATTTTTCCGGCGTTTATTACACTTTTGGATAGGGCAAATGTCAGTGAGCGTTCCGATTTCAGTTCCAGAGCGATTCGCCCAATGAGTCCTTGATATTTAGTCATTTTCAGCCAATTTAATGGATTTTTGAAAATTTGACTTTTTTGTGAAAATATCCACTAAATGAGGGAATAATATGTGTGAAGGTACGCCAGTAGAGTTCAAAAAGTGTGTGGGTAGAATATATATCACATGGGGGTAAAATTGAAAAAAGTTGAAAATCTTTTTTTCTTAGACTTTGTCATTTTTCCGGTGTTTATCAGACTTTCAGATAGGGGAAATGTCAGTGAGCATTCCGATTTCAGTTCCACAGCGATTCGCCCAATGAGTCCTTGATATTTAGTTGTTTTCAGCCAATGTTTTGGATTTTTGAAAATTTCACTTTTTTGTGAAAATATCCACTAAATGAGGTAATAATATGTGTGAGGGTACCCCAGGAGAGGTCCAAATGTGTGTGGGTAGAATATATATCCCACGGGGGTAAAATTGAAAAAAGTTGAAAACAATTTTTTTTTGGACTTAGTCATTTTTCCGGCATTTAACAGACTTTCAGATAGGGGAAATGTCAGTGAGCGTTCTGATTTCAGTTCCAGAGCGATTCGTCCAATGAGTACTTGATATTTAGTCATTTTCAGCCAATTTTCTGGATTTTTGAAAATTTCACTTTTTTGTGAAAATATCCACTAAATGAGGGAATAATATGTTTGAGAGTACCCCAGGAGAGTTCCAAATGTGTGTGGGTAGAATATATATCCCACGGGGGTAAAATTGAAAAAAGTTGAAAAAAATTTTTTTTTGGACTTAGTCATTTTTCCGGCGTTTATCACACTTTCAGATAGGGGAAATGTCAGTGAGCGTTCCGATTTCAGTTCCAGAGCGATTCTCCCAATGAGTCCTTGATATTTATTCGTTTTCAGCCAATATTTTGGATTTTTGAAAATTTCACTTTTTTGTGAAAAAATCCACTAAATGAGGGAATAATATGTGTGAGGGTATCCCAGGAGAGGTCCAAATGTGTGTGGGTAGAATATATATCCCACTTGGGTAAAATTGAAAAAAGTTGAAAAAAAATATTTTTGGACTTAGTCATTTTTACGGCGTTTATCAGACTTTCAGATAGGGGAAATGTAAGTGAGCATTCCGATTTCAGTTCCAGAGCGATTCGCCCAATGAGTAGTGTTGAGCGATACCTTCCGATATCAGGAAATATCGTATCGGATTGGATCGGGCCGATACCCAAAAAGTATCGGATATCGCCGATTCCGATACCGGAAACCAATGCAAGTCAATGGGACACAAATATCGGAATGAAAATAAACCCTTTCTTTCCTTGTAGGTTAATTCTACATGAAGTAAAACAACTAAGAATAATGTAGAATGACATGAAAAGCCGGCAATTCATCAGCGGCATTCACCGGTACCCGACAATTTACAACAGAAAGAATAGAGCATCACACATAGATTAGGTAGATAGGACCATGTCAGTCACATATATATGAAGTACAGTGACAGTGTTGCTTACAGAACTTGTCATTTAGTGTAAAGGATTTATTTTAAAAAATATTAGAGTTTTCGTGCACCCTCTCTTTAAAAAAGCCGGCCGGCAATTCAGCAGCGGTACCCGACAATTTATAACAGACAGAATAGAGCTTCACACATAGATTAGATACATAGAAACATGTCAGTCACATATATATGAAGTACAGTGACAGTGTTGCTTACTGTACTTGTCATTTAGTGTAAAGGATTTATTAAAAAAAATAATAGTGTTTTCGTGCACCGTCTCTTTAAAAAAGCCGGCCGGCAATTCATCATCTGTACCCGACAATTTAGAATAGAAAGAATAGAGAATCACACATAGATTAGATAGATAGAAACATGTCAGTCACATATATATGAAGTACAGTGACAGTGTTGATTACTGTACTTGTCATTTAGTGTTAAAATAAAGGATTTATTTAAAAAAAAATTGGCGTGGGGTTCCCCTTAATTTTAGTCTCTAGCGGAGGTTAAGCAGACTGCTGGGGCAGATGTTTGAAGCCTGGGAAGGGGGTAATACCCACGGAGCTTCCCAGGCAACTAATATCAGCCCCCAGCTGAATACCTAGCCTTTACTAGCTATTAAAATGGGGGAACCCCCCAAAAAAATAACGTGGGGTCCCCCGTAATTTAATAGCTAGCAAAGGCTAGGCAGACAGCTGGGGGCTGATTTTAGTAGCCCAGGAAGGGTGCCATGAATATTGGCCCCCTCCCAGGCTAGAAACACCAGCCATCAGCCGCCCCAGAAATGGCGCATCCATAGGATGCGCCAATTCTGGCACTTAGCCTCGCTCTTCCCACTGCCCTGTAGCGGTGGCAGTGGGGTAATATGGTTGGGGTTGATGTCAGCTTATAATGCCAGCTGACATCAAGCCCAGGTTAGTAATGGAGAGGCGTCTATAAGACACCCCCATTACTAACCCCATAGTCAAAGTTAAAGAAAAACACAAACACCCAGAATAAAGTCCTTTAATTGAAATAAACACACAATTCTTTATTGTTCTAAATTAAACCATACCTACCATCACGCCCATTCCAGCTGAAGCCAACGATCTCCTGCAATAAAAGAAAAATAATAAAGCAACCTCATCCTTACCTTTCCATGGTTCCCACGACAGCTTCAGCTCTGCTACATCGAGATGACAGGCTGGACCGCAGCAGAACGCTGCCATCCAGCCTGTCATCCCGCAGACACTGAGAAGCGCAGGCATGCTTGCGCTCCTCAGTGTCTCTCTGTGACGTCATCCAGATGAGCCGAGTTCATGTCCAATGAACTCAGCTCACCTCATGCACGTCACTGACAGCGTGGGAAAATTCTCACGCTGAAGCGCTGAGTGCAGGAGAATTTTCCCACGCTGTCAGTGACGTGCATGAGGTGAGCTCATGTCCAATGAACTCAGCTCACCTCATGCACGTCACTGACAGTGTGGGAAAATTCTCCTGCACTCAGCGCTTCAGCGTGAGAATTCTCCCACGCTGTCAGTGACATACATGAGGTGAGGTCATGTCCAATGAACTCAGCTCACCTCATGCACGTCACTGACAGCGTGGAAAAATTCTCACGCTGAAGTGCTGAGTGCAGGAGAATTTTCCCACGCTGTCAGTGACGTGCATGAGGTGAGCTGAGTTCATTGGACATGACCTCGGCTCATCTTTATGCCGTCACAGCCAGACACTGAGGAGCGCAAGCATGCCTGCGCTTCTCAGTGTCTGCGGGATGACAGGCTGAATGGCAGCGTTCTGCTGCGGTCCAGCCTGTCATCTCGATGTAGCAGAGCTGAAGCTGTCGTGGGAGCCATGGAAAGGTAAGGATGAGGTTGCTTTATTATTTTACTTTTATTGCAGGAGATCGTTGGCTTCAGCTGGAATGGGCGTGATGGTAAGTATGGTTTAATTTAGAACAATAAAGAATTGTGTGTGTATTTCAATTAAAGGACTTTATTCTGGGTGTTGTGTTTTTTTAAATACTTTACTAGAAATTCATGGTGGTCATGTCTAATATTGGCGTGACCCCATGAATTTCGGGCTTAGGGCCAGCTGATAATGCCAAGCTGGCCTTAACCCCTTTATTACCCAGTGAGCCACCGCACCAGGGCCCTGGATGAGTTGGGTACAGCGCCAGAAGATGGCGCTTCTATGAACGCGCCATTTTCTGGGGCGGCTGCGGACTGCAATTTGCAGCGGGGGTGGCCCAGAAAGCTTGGGCCTCCCTGCGCTGCGGATTCCAGCCCCCAGCTGCCTAGTTGTACCTGGCTGGGCACAAAAATAGGGAGAAGCTTCACGTATTTTTTTTTTAAATTATTTCATGAAATTCATGAAATAATTAAGAAATAAAGGGCTTCCCTATATTGTTGTGTCCAACCAGGTACAAATAGGCAGCTGGTGGTTGGGGGCAGCCCGTTCCTGCCTGCTGTACCTGGCTGGACACAAATATAGTGCGAAGCCCCACGTCAATTTTTTTTAAATCATTTCAGGAAATTCATGAAATAATTAAAAAAAATTGATGTGGGGCTTCGCCCTATATTTGTGTCCAGTCAGGTACAGCAGGCAGCAACGGGCTGCCCCCAACCACCAGCTGCCTATTTGTACCTAGCCGGACACAACAATATAGGGAAGCCCTTTTTTTCTTAATTATTCCATGAATTTCATGAATTTAAAAAAAAAATACGTGGAGCTTCGCCCTATTTTTGTGTCCAGCCAGGTACAACTAGGCAGCTGGGGGATGGAATCTGCAGCGCAGGGAGGCCCAAGCTTTCTGGGCCCCACCCGCTGCAAATTGCAGTCCGCAGCCGCCCCGGAAAATGGCGCGTTCATAGAAGCGCCATCTTCTGGCGCTGTACCCAACTCATCCAGGGCCCTGGTGCGGTGGCTCACTGGGTAATAAAGGGGTTAAGGCCAGCTTGGCATTATCAGCTGGCCCTAAGCCCGAAATTCATGGGGTCACGCCAATATTAGACATGACCACCATGAATTTCTAGTAAAGTATTTAAAAAAAACACAAACACCCAGAAAAAAGTCCTTTAATTGAAATAAACACACAATTCTTTATTGTTCTAAATTAAACCATACTTACAGTCACGCCCATTCCAGCTGAAGCCAACGATCTCCTGCAATAAAAGTAAAATAATAAAGCAACATCATCCTTACCTTTCCATGGCTCCCACGACGGCTCCAGCTCTGCTACATCGAGATGACAGGCTGGACCGCAGCAGAACGCTGCCATTTAGCCTGTCATCCCCCAGACACTGAGAAGCGCAGGCATGCTTGCGCTACTCAGTATCTGGCTGTGACGGCATCCAGATGAGCCGAGGTCATGTCCAATGAACTCGGCGCACCTCATGCACGTCACTGACAGCGTGGGAAAATTCTCACGCTGAAGCGCTGAGTGCAGGAGAATTTTCCCACGCTGTCAGTGACGTGCATGAGGTGAGCTGAGTTCATTGAACATGACCTCACCTCATGTATGTCACTGACAGCATGGGAGAAGTCTCACGCTGAAGCGCTGAGTGCAGGAGAATTTTCCCACGCTGTCAGTGACGTACATGAGGTGAGCTGAGTTCATTGGACATGACCTCGGCTCATCTTTATGCCGTCACAGCCAGACACTGAGGAGCGCAAGCATGCCTGCGCTTCTCAGTGTCTGCGGGATGACAGGCTGGATGGCAGCGTTCTGCTGCGGTCCAGCCTGTCATCTCGATGTAGCAGAGCTGAAGCTGTCGTGGGAACCATGGAAAGGTAAGGATGAGGTTGCTTTATTATTTTTCTTTTATTGAAAGAGATCGTTGGCTTCAGCTGGAATGGGCGTGACTGTAAGTATGGTTTAATTTAGAACAATAAAGAATTGTGTCTTTATTTCAATTAAAGGACTTTTTTCTGGGTGTTTGTGTTTTTTTTAAATACTTTACTAGAAATTCATGGCGGTCATGTCTAATATTGGCGTGACCCCATGAATTTCGGGCTTAGGGCCAGCTGATAATGCCAAGCTGGCCTTAACCCCTTTATTACCCAGTGAGCCACCGCACCAGGGCCCTGGATGAGTTGGGTACAGCGCCAGAAGATGGCGCTTCTATGAATGCGCCATTTTCCGGGGCGGCTGCAGACTGCAATTTGCAGCGGGTGGGGCCCAGAAAGCTTGGGCCTCCCTGCGCTGCGGATTCCAGCCCCCAGCTGCCTTGTTGTACCTGGCTGGACACAAAAATAGGGCGAAGCCCCACGTATTTTTTTTTTTAATTATTTCATGAAATTCATGGAATAATTAAGAAAAAAAGGGCTTCCCTATATTGTTGTGTCCGGCTAGGTACAAATAGGCAGCTGGTGGTTGGGGGCAGCCCGTTCCTGCCTGCTGTACCTGACTGGACACAAATATAGGGCGAAGCCCCACATAATTTTCTTTTAATTATTTCATGAATTTCCTGAAATAATTTAAAAAAAATTGACGTGGGGCTTTGCACTATATTTGTGTCCAGCCAGGTACAGCAGGCAGGAACGGGCTGCCCCCAACCACCAGCTGCCTATTTGTACCTGGTTGGACACAACAATATAGGGAAGCCCTTTTTTTCTTAATTATTCCATGAATTTCATGAAATAATTAAAAAAAAAAAAACGTGGAGCTTCTCCCTATTTTTGTGTCCAGCCAGGTACAACTAGGCAGCTGGGGGATGGAATCTGCAGCGCAGGGAGGCCCAAGCTTTCTGCCCCCCCCCCCCCGCTGAAAATTGCAGTCCGCAGCCACCCCGGAAAATGGCGCGTTCATAGAAGCTGGATGCTGTACCTGGCTGGCATACAAAAATATGGCGAAGCCCACGTCAAAAGTTTTGGGAAAAATTAATTAAAAAATAAATAATAATTTAGGGACTGCATCTTTATTAACTCCTCAAATGTCATTTAGTGTTAAAATAAAGGATTTATTTAAAAAAAAAATGGCGTGGGATCCCCCATAATTTTAGTCTCTAGCGGAGGTTAAGCAGACGGCTGGGGCAGATGTTTGAAGCCTGGGAAGGGGGTAAAACCCACGGAGCTTCCCAGGCTACTAATATCAGCCCCCAGCTGAATACCTAGCCTTTACTAGCTATTAAAATGGGGGACCCCCCCAAAAAAAATGACGTGGGGTCCCCCCTATTTTAATAGCTAGCAAAGGCTAGGCAGACAGCTGGGGGCTGATATTAATAGCCCAGGAAGGGTGCCATGAATAATGGCCCCCTCCCAGGCTAGAAACACCAGCCGTCAGCTGCCCCAGAAATGGCGCATCCATAGGATGCGCCAATTCTGCCACTTAGCCTCGCTCTTCCACGCTGCCCTGGTGCGGTGGCAGGGGGTAATAGTGGTGGGGTTCATGTCAGCGCCAGCTGCCATGAAGCCCAGGTTAGTAATGATGGGCGTCTATAAGACACCCCCATTACTAACCTACAAAGTGTTAAAAAGAAAAAACACACACTACACCCAGAAAAAAATAATTTATTTGAAATAAAACACACCATTTTATTTAATTCTTAGTTTACTAAAAATAATAGTTACCTGTCCACGTTCCTGCGCTGATCTCCCATGCACAGCTGTCACATCTGGAGATGGTGACAGCTGTGCATGGCTGCTGTAAGCTCACGCTGCCGGGAACACGTCCGCTCCCGGCAGCGGGAGCCACTGACTGAGGTCACCGGAGTGCATTCAGTCAGCGCAGCTCCGGAGACCTCCTTTACGGCACTGCTGTACCGTGGGAATTTCTCACGATACAGCAGGGCCGTAAAGCAGCTAACCGGAGCAGCGCTGCCTGAACTCCGGTGAACCCTTACGGCCCCGTCATTCTAGCGGCGGCAGCGGTACAGAGCGGTCACATTCTATGTGGCTGCTCTGAACTGGAGATCATCGTGGGACACTCGTGGACTACTACGGAGGGGTAAGGATAAGGTTGTGGTTTATTATTTTACATTTTATTACAGGAGATCGATGGCTTCGGGGAATTAGGTGTCTAGGTGAGTATAGGTGTAGTTTTTTATTTTTTACTTTATTTTAGGTGGCGATCGGCGGGGACAGGTAATGTATGGACTAATTTATTGTAGGTAACCACTGGCCACCAATGACATGTATTTAAAATTTATTGGGGACCATGGGGCAATTTAAATAGCAGGATCAGGCTGATGGGAACTACTGCTCCCATCGAGCTGATCCTGCTGGCACAAGTGGACGGGGGACAGACATAGGCCGATGGGAGTAGTAGTGTCACATCGGCCTATGTCTGCCTGCACGCACACACCCCGCACACAGACACCCCGCACACAGACACCCGCACACACACACCCGCACACACACACCCGCACACACGCACACACACATCCGCACACACACACCCGCACACACACACCCGCACACACACACCCGCACACACACACCCGCACACACACACCCGCACAGACACCCCGCACACACACACCCGCACACACACACCCGCACACACACACCCGCACACACACACCCGCACACACCCCGCACACACACACCCGCACACACACACCCGCACACACACCCCGCACACACACACCCGCACACACACACCCGCACACACACACCCGCACACACACACCCCGCACACACACCCCCGCACACACACACCCCGCACACACACACACCCGCACACACACCCGCACACACACCCCGCACACACACCCCGCACACACACACCCGCACACACACCCGCACACACACCCCGCACACACACACCCGCACACACACCCCGCACACACACACCTGCGCACACACACCCCGCACACACACTTCGCACACACACCCCGCACACACACACCCACGCACACACACCCGCACACACACCCCGCACACACACCCCATACACACACTAATCATGACGGGTCTGGGAGGTGAGGCTGACCTGTGCGGCCGTGGGAAAGTTCATGTGAGTTCATGCAATGCAGTCAAGCATGAACTCACATGAACCCTCTGAGGGCACCGCGGCTACTTCAAATGAACAGCTGATCGGCATCACCTGATACCACAGCTGTTCATTTGAAATAACCGGCGGGAGAGCGCAGCACAGAACGGGAAAGCCGGCGGTGAAGTCTTTTCACTGCCGGCTTTCCCGCCCGGGTCCTTCGCTCCTTGGTGCTGCGCTCCCCGCCCGGTCCTAATTTACGATTGGGATTGGAGGTGGCGAGGGGGGCGGAGGATCGGGGTGGGAGGCTGCGGGGAAGCAGTATGGGGCTGTGTGATTGTTTAAAAGCCGGCGGCTTTTTACCGCGCGCCGGCTTTTAAACAATCAGGAGAATTCTCCCCCGCTGGGATGGCATTCTGATGACAGGCTGGATCGCGCTGCCATCCAACTTGTCATCCTTCACAGACACTGCAGAGCGCAGGCATTATGGGAACTTCCGATTCCGGTATTCGATATTGTAAAAGTATCGGAATTAAGTATCGGAATTCCGATACCGCGAATATCGGCCGATACCCGATATTACAGTATCGGAATGCTCAACACTACCAATGAGTCCTTGATATTTCGTCGTTTTCAGCCAATTTTTAGGATTTTTGAAAATTTCACTTTTTTGTGAAAATATTCACTAAATGAGGGAAAAATATGTGTGAGGGTACCCCAGGAGAGTTCCAAATATGTGTAGGTAAAATATATATCCCACGGGGGTAAAATTGAAAAAAGTTGAAAAAATTTTTTTTTTGGACTTAGTCATTTTTCTGCCGTTTATCAGACTTTCATATAGGGGAAATGTAAGTGAGCATTCCGATTTCAGTTCCAGAGCAATTCACCCAATGAGTCCTTGATATTTAGTCGTTTTCAGCCAATTTTCTGGATTTTTGAAAATATAACTTTTTTGTGAAAATATCCACTAAATGAGGGAATAATATGTGTGAGGGTACCCCAGGAGAGTTCCAAATGTGTGTGGGTAGAATATATATCCCACGGGGGTAAAATTGAAAAAAGTTGAAAACAATTTTTTTTTGGACTTAGTCATTTTTCCGGCATTTAACAGACTTTCAGATAGGGGAAATGTCAGTGAGCGTTCCGATTTCAGTTCCAGAGCGATTCGCCCAATGAGTCCTTGATATTTAGTCGTTTTCAGCCAATATTTTGGATTTTTGAAAATTTCACTTTTTTGTGAAAATATCCACTAAATGAGGGAATAATATGTGTGAGGGTACCCCAGGAGAGTTCCAAATGTGTGTGGGTAGAATATATATCCCACGGGGGTAAAATTGAAAAAAGTTGTAAAAAATTTTTTTTTGGACTTAGTCATTTTTCCGCCGTTTATCAGACTTTCAGATAGGGGAAATGTAAGTGAGCATTCCGATTTCAGTTCCAGAGCGATTCGCCCAATGAGTCACTGACATTTAGTCGTTTTCAGCCAATTTTCTGGATTTTTGAAAATTTCACTTTTTTTGTGAAAATATCCACTAAATGAGTGAATAATATGTGTGAGGGTACCCCAGGAGAGTTCCAAATGTGTGTGGGTAGAATATATATCCCACTGGGGTAAAATTGAAAAAAATTGAGTCCTTGATATTTACTCGTTTTCAGCCAATTTTCTGAATTTTTTAAAATTTCACTTTTTTTGTGAAAATATCCACTAAATGAGGGAATAATATGTTTGAGGGTACCCCAGGAGAGTTCCAAATGTGTGTGGGTAGAATATATATCCCACAGGGGTAAAATTGAAAAAAGTTGAAAAAAAATTTTTTTTGGAATTAGTCATTTTTCCGGCGTTTAACAGACTTTCAGATAGGGGAAATGTCAGTGAACATTCCGATTTCAGTTCCAGAGCGATTCGCCCAATGAGTCCTTGATATTTAGTCGTTTTCAGCCAATTTTCTGGATTTTTGAAAATTTCACTTTTTTGTGAAAATATCCACTAAATGAGGGAATAATATGTGTGAGGCTACCCCAGGAGAGGTCCAAATGTGTGTGGGTAGAATATATATCCCACGGGGGTGAAATTGAAAAAAAATTTTTTTTGGACTTGGTCATTTTTCCGCCGTTTATCAGACTTTCAGATAGGGGAAATGTAAGTGAGCATTCCGATTTCAGTTCCAGAGCGATTCGCCCAATGAGTCACTGACATTTAGTCGTTTTCAGCCAATTTTCTGGATTTTTGAAAATTTCACTTTTTTGTGAAAATATCCACCAAATGAGGTAATAATATGTTTGAGAGTACCCCAAGAGAGTTCCAAATGTGTGTGGGTGGAATATATATCCCACTGGGTAAAATTGAAAAAAGTTGAGTCCTTGATATTTAGTCGTTTTCAGCCAATTTTCTGGATTTTTGAAAATTTCACTTTTTTTGTGAAAATATCCACTAAATGAGGGAATAATATGTTTAAGGGTACCCCAGGAGAGTTCCAAATGTGTGTGGGTAGAATATATATCCCACGGGGGTAAAATTGAAAAAAGTTGAAAAAAATTTTTTTTTGGACTTAGTCATTTTTCCGCCGTTTATCAGACTTTCAGATAGGGGGAATGTCAGTGAGCATTGCGATTTCAGTTCCAGAGCGATTCGCCCAATGAGTCCTTGACATTTAGTCGTTTTCAGCCAATTTTCTGGATTTTTGAAAATTTCACTTTTTTGTGAAAATATCCACTAAATGAGGGAATAATATGTGTGAGGGTACCGCAGGCCCCAGGAGAATTCCAAATGTGTGTGGGTAGAATATATATCCCACGGGGGTAAAATTGAAAAAAGTTGTAAAAAATTTTTTTTTGGACTTAGTCATTTTTCCGGCGTTTAACAGACTTTCAGATAGGGGAACTGTCAGTGAACATTCCTATTTCAGTTCCAGAGCGATTCGCCCAATGAGTCCTTGATATTTAGTCGTTTTCAGCCAATTTTCTGGATTTTTGAAAATTTCACTTTTTTGTGAAAATATCCACTAAATGAGGGAATAATATGTGTGAGGCTACCCCAGGAGAGGTCCAAATGTGTGTGGGTAGAATATATATCCCACGGGGGTGAAATTGAAAAAAAATTTTTTTTGGACTTGGTCATTTTTCCGCCGTTTATCAGACTTTCAGATAGGGGAAATGTAAGTGAGCATTCCGATTTCAGTTCCAGAGCGATTCGCCCAATGAGTCACTGACATTTAGTCGTTTTCAGCCAATTTTCTGGATTTTTGAAAATTTCACTTTTTTGTGAAAATATCCACCAAATGAGGTAATAATATGTTTGAGAGTACCCCAAGAGAGTTCCAAATGTGTGTGGGTAGAATATATATCCCACGGGGTAAAATTGAAAAAAGTTGAGTCCTTGATATTTAGTCGTTTTCAGCCAATTTTCTGGATTTTTGAAAATTTCACTTTTTTTGTGAAAATATCCACTAAATGAGGGAATAATATGTTTGAGGGTACCCTAGGAGAGTTCCAAATGTGTGTGGGTAGAATATATATCCCACGTGGGTAAAATTGAAAAAAGTTGAAAATTTTTTTTTTTTTGACTTAGTCATTTTTCTGGCATTTATCAGACTTTCAGATAGGGGAAATGTCAGTGAGCGTTCCGATTTCAGTTCCAGAGCGATTGGCCCAATGAGTCCTTGATATTTAGTCGTTTTCAGCCAATGTTTTGGATTTTTGAAAATTTCACTTTTTTGTGAAAATATCCACTAAATGAGGGAATAATATGTGTGAGGGTACCCCAGGAGAGGTCCAAATGTGTGTGGGTAGAATGAATATCCCACGGCGGTAAAATTGAAAAAAGTTGAAAAAAATTTTTTTTTGGACTTAGTCATTTTTCCGGCATTTATCAGACTTTCAGATAGGGGAAATGTAAGTGAGCATTGCGATTTCAGTTCCAGAGCGATTCGCCCAATGAGTCCTTGACATTTAGTCGTTTTCAGCCAATTTTCTGGATTTTTGAAAATTTCACTTTTTTGTGAAAATATTCACTAAATGAGGGAATAATATGTGTGAGGGTACCCCAGGCCCCAGGAGAGTTCCAAATGTGTGTGGGTAGAATATATATCCCAAGGGGGTAAAATTGAAAAAAGTTGAAAACAATTTTTTTTTTAACTTAGTCATTTTTCCGGCATTTATCAGACTTTCAGATAGGGGAAATGTCAGTGAGCGTTCCAATTTCAGTTCCAGAGCGATTGGCCCAATGAGTCCTTGATATTTAGTCGTTTTCAGCCAATGGAAGTCTGTGTCCCTCAGCTTAAGTGTCCATGAGCTGAAGTGTCTGAAATTTGAATTAATCCTGAATAATATGATGCATGCAGACTGTACCTTACCGACCACCACCGCACTCTAATCAGCATGTCTGTTTATCCATTCCTCTTACAGGTACGTGACCCAACTTTTCCATCCAGATTTCCATGCAGCCTTCCCTATATCTCTCTGCTCCTACTATATACTAATGGTACGTGACCCAACTTTTCCATCCTGATTTCCATGCAGCCTTCCCTATATCTCTCTGCTCCTACTATATACTAATGGTACGTGACCCAACTTTTCCATCCTGATTTCCATGCAGCCTTCCCTATATCTCTCTGCTCCTACTATATACTAATGTTACGTGACCCAACTTTTCCATCCTGATTTCCATGCAGCCTTCCCTATATCTCTCTGCTCCTACTATATACTAATGGTACGTGACCCAACTTTTCCATCCTGATTTCCATGCAGCCTTCCCTATATCTCTCTGCTCCTACTATATACTAATGGTACGTGACCCAACTTTTCCATCCTGATTTCCATGCAGCCTTCCCTATATCTCTCTGCTCCTACTATATACTAATGGTACGTGACCCAACTTTTCCATCCTGATTTCCATGCAGCCTTCCCTATATCTCTCTGCTCCTACTATATACTAATGGTACGTGACCCAACTTTTCCATCCTGATTTCCATGCAGCCTTCCCTATATCTCTCTGCTCCTACTATATACTAATGGTACGTGACCCAACTTTTCCATCCTGATTTCCATGCAACCTTCCCTATATCTCTCTGCTCCTACTATATACTAATGGTACGTGACCCAACTTTTCCATCCTGATTTCCATGCAGCCTTCCCTATATCTCTCTGCTCCTACTATATACTAATGGTACGTGACCCAACTTTTCCATCCTGATTTCCATGCAGCCTTCCCTATATCTCTCTGCTCCTACTATATACTAATGGTACGTGACCCAACTTTTCCATCCTGATTTCCATGCAGCCTTCCCTATATCTCTCTGCTCCTACTATATACTAATGGTACGTGACCCAACTTTTCCATCCTGATTTCCATGCAGCCTTCCCTATATCTCTCTGCTCCTACTATATACTAATGGTACGTGACCCAAGTTACACTACCCACCCCCCACTTTCATTTATGACCTTGTTTACTGAACCTTTGAGTATCCTACATCTGGTTCAGCCTTAATCAGCTGATCAAGATGAGCACAGACCACTCCCCTCTGGTTCACAGCTGAATGCATTCTGTAGGCCATATATTGAGAACTAGGAGTCTGTGTCAGACTGAAGTCTGTGTCCCTCAGCTTAAGTGTCCATGAGCTGAAGTGTCTGAAATTTGAATTAATCCTGAATAGAACCTGAAGTGAACTGAAGGTACCTGGAAACTAAGTCACAGTAAACAATGTTTGTTTTTATTTTCACTCTCACCCCCTTAATCCTTCACTTCTTTCAACCACCCCTAATCCCTACACCTGGAAAGGAACTCTTCATCTCTCCCTCCATTCTCCCCACCCATCTCACCTCTTCCTCAGAGCTATTCCACAACATACAATCCTTTGTCTCCAAACACAGACAGCCACCTCATGCCATCTCCTGCTCCCACCTAATAACGCTTTCTCTGCTCCTCCTTACTGCCGGCGACATCTCTCCAAATCCTGGCCCTCCTCACCACATCCCTACATTCACTTCCACCTCCTACCCCCGATCTATCCCAAATTCTCGTAACCCTTCTAACCTTACACCCATCCGCCCAGCCCCCGCTTCCCCAGTTCCACTAACAGGAGCTCTATGGAATGCTCGCTCTGTCTGCAATAAACTTTCCTACATTCACGATCTCTTCATCACTAACAAGCTTTCCTTCCTCGGAATCACTGAAACCTGGCTCACCCCCTTCGACACAACCTCTCCTGCTGCACTTTCGTATGGCGGATTCCACCTCTCCCATACCCCCCGCCCCAATGGCAAGCACGGTGGAGGAATAGGTTTCCTCCTCTCAGATAACTGCTCCTTCACCCAGATCCCACTGCCGCCCGCAATTACTCTCCCGTCTTTTGAAGTGCACTGTGTGCGCATCTACTTCCCCTCCAACCTCCAACTGGCTGTCATCTACCGCCCCCCAGGATCAGCCACCACTTTCTTTGACCACTTCACCACCTGGCTACTTCATTTCCTCTCTGTTGACATCCCCACTATCCTCATGGGCGACTTTAACATCCCCATTGATACTTCCCTCTCAGCTGCCTCTAAGCTTCTATCCCTCACTTCCTCCTTTGGTCTTACCCAGTGGTCTTCCACACCCACCCACAAAGACGGCCACACGCTGGACCTCATCTTCACCCGCCTCTGTTCCCTATCTAACCTCTCTAACTCACCTCTCCCTCTCTCTGACCACAACCTACTCACATTCTCTTCTCTCTCCTCCCCGGGGCAACAATCCCCACTCCACAAACTTGAATACCCTCGTAGAAATCTCAAACACCTTGACCTACACTCTCTCTCTGAATCCCTCCTCCCTCTTACAGACATTAGTTCCTTACATGATGCAGATGCTGCTGCCACTTTATACAACACCACAACAGCTGCAGCTCTCGATTCGGTCGCCACCCTCACGCATACCAAGACTCGCACAATCAACAGACAACCCTGGCACACCAGCCTAACTAAAGAACTGCGACGGGCCTCCAGGGTTGCTGAACGTAGATGGAAAAGGTCCCACTCCCATGAGCACTTCATCGCATTCAAACAGTCCCTCATTACCTTCAAGTCCACACTCACTGCAGCAAAACAAACATACTTCACATCTCTCATATCCTCCCTGTCCCACAACCCCAAACAACTATTCAACACCTTCAATTCTCTCCTCTGTCCCCCAGTGCCTCCTCCCTCTCCTCTTATTTCAGCCGAAGACTTTGCCTCATTCTTCAACAGAAGATTGACACCATCAGACAAAGCTTTTGCCTAAAGCCCCCACAGCCCCTCCCCACACCTATTCAACCCTCCTCCTCCAAAACTACATTCTCCACCATTTCTGAAGATCAACTTTCCTCCTTACTCTCCAAATCACACCTCACCACCTGTAAACTTGACCCAATCCCGTCCCACCTCATCCCAAACCTTACCACTATCTTCATCCCAGCCCTAGCCCACCTCTTCAACCTGTCACTAACAACTGGTGTCTTCCCCTCATGTTACAAACATGCCTCAATCACACCCATCCTCAAAAAGCCCTCCCTTGACCCATCCTCTGTGTCTAGCTATCGCCCCATATCACTTCTCCCCTATGCCTCAAAACTACTGGAACAACATGTCCATTCTGAACTGTCCTCCCACCTCTCCTCCTGCTCCCTCTTTGACCGCCTACAATCTGGTTTCCGACCGCACCATTCTACTGAAACTGCACTGACTAAAGTCACAAACGACCTACTAACCGCCAAATCTAAGCGACACTACTCTGTCCTCCTCCTCCTAGACCTGTCATCTGCCTTTGACACAGTGGACCATTCCCTCTTACTACAGACTCTCTCATCTCTCGGCATCACAGACTTGGCCCTATCCTGGATCTCCTCATACCTAACAGACCGGACATTCAGTGTCTCCCACTCACACACCACCTCTTCATCTCGCCCCCTATCTGTCGGTGTCCCCCAAGGTTCAGTTCTAGGACCCCTGCTCTTCTCCATCTACACCTTAGGCCTGGGACAGCTCATAGAGTCTCATGGCTTTCATTATCACCTCTATGCTGATGACACACAGATCTACCTCTCTGGACCCGATATCACCTCCGTATTAACCAAAATCCCACAATGTCTGTCTGCTATTTCATCCTTCTTCTCTGCTAGATTTCTAAAACTTAACATGGACAAAACAGAATTCAACATCTTTCCGCCATCTCATTCAACCCTCCCAACTGACCTATCCATCATAGTCAATGGCTGCCCACTCTCCCCAGTCCCTCAAGCTCGCTGCCTCGGGGTAACCCTGGACTCGGAACTCTCCTTCAAACCACATATCCAAGCCCTTTCCACTTCCTGCCGACTCCAACTCAAAAATATCTCCCGGATCCGCACATTCCTAAACCATGAATCTGCAAAAACACTAGTGCACGCCCTCATCATCTCCCGCCTTGACTACTGCAACCTCCTGCTCTGTGGCCTCCCCTCTAACACTCTCGCACCCCTCCAATCTATCATAAACTCTGCTGCTCGACTAATCAACCTGTCCCCCCGCTATTCCCCGGCCTCTCCTCTCTGTCAATCTCTTCACTGGCTCCCCATTGCTCAGAGACTCCAGTTCAAAACCCTAACCATGACATACAAAGCCATTCACAACCTGTCTCCTCCATATATCTCCGACCTAGTCTCCCGTTACATACCTGCACGCAACCTCCGATCCTCACAAGATCTCCTGCTCTACTCCCCTCTTATCTCCTCCTCCCACAACCGTATACAAGATTTCTCCCGTGCTTCCGCCCTACTCTGGAACTCTCTACCCCAACGTATCAGACTTTCGCCTACCGTGGAAACCTTCAAAAGGAACCTGAAGACCCACCTCTTCCGACAAGCCTACAACCTGCAGTAACCACCGCTCCACCATACCGCTGCACGACCAGCTCTACCCTCACCTACTGTATCCTCACCCATCCCTCGTAGATTGTGAGCCCTCGCGGGCAGGGTCCTCGCTCCGCCTGTACCAGTCGCTGTCACATTGTGTTCAAGATTATTAAAATTGTTCTTGTATTATACCCCCTTTTTCACATGTAAAGCGCCATGGAATAAATGGCGCTATAATAATAAATAATAATAATAATAATAATGTTTTGGATTTTTGAAAATTTCACTTTTTTGTGAAAATATCCACTAAATGAGGGAATAATATGTGTGAGGGTACCCCAGGAGAGTTCCAAATGTGTGTGGGTAGAATATATATCCCACGGGGGTAAAATTGAAAAAAGTTGAAAAAATTTTTTTTTTGGACTTAGTCATTTTTCCGGCGTTTATCAGACTTTCAGATAGGGGAAATGTAATTGAGCATTCCGATTTCAGTTCCAGAGCGATTCGCCCAATGAGTCCTTGATATTTAGTCGTTTTCAGCCAATTTTCTGGATTTTTGAAAATTTCACTTTTTTGTGAAAATATCCACTAAATGAGGGAATAATATGTTTGAGGGTACCCCAGGAGAGTTCCAAATGTGTGTGGGTAGAATATATATCCCACGGGGGTAAAATTGAAAAAAGTTGAAAAAATTTTTTTTTGGACTTAGTCATTTTTCCGGCATTTATCAGACTTTCAGATAGGGGAAATGTCAGTGAGCATTCCGATTTCAGTTCCTGAGCGATTCACCCAATGAGTCCTTGATATTTAGAAGTTTTCAGCCAATTTTCTGGATTTTTGAAAATTTCACTTTTTTGTGAAAATATCCACTAAATGAGGGAATAATATGTGTGAGGGTACCCCAGGAGAGTTCCAAATATGTGTAGGTAGAATATATATCCCACGGGGGTAAAATTTAAAAAAGTTGAGTCCTTGATATTTAGTCGTTTTAAGCCAATTTTCTGGATTTTTGAAAATCTCACTTTTTTGTGAAAATATCCACTAAATGAGGGAATAATATGTTTGAGCGCACCCCAGGAGAGTTCCAAATGTTTGTATGTAGAATATATATCCCACGGGGGTAAAATTGAAAAAAGTTGAAAAAAATTTTTTTTTGGACTTAGTCATTTTTTCGGCGTTTATCAGACTTTCAGATAGGGGAAATGCCAGTGAGAGTTCCGATTTCAGTTCCAGAGCGATTCGCCCAATGAGTCCTTGATATTTAGTCGTTTTAAGCCAATTTTCTGGATTTTTGAAAATTTCACTTTTTTATGAAAATACTCACTAAATGAGGGAATAATATGTGTGAGGGTAGCCCAGGAGAGTTCCAAATGTGTGTGGGTAGAATATATTTCCCACAGGGGTAAAATTGAAAAAAGTTGAAAAAATTTTTTTTTTGGACTTAGTCATTTTTCCGGCATTTATCAGACTTTCAGATAGGGGAAATGTCAGTGAGCATTCCGATTTCAGTTCCAGAGCGATTCGCCCAATGAGTCCTTGATATTTATTCGTTTTCAGCCAATATTTTGGATTTTTGAAAATCTCACTTTTTTGTGAAAATATCCACTAAATGAGGGAATAATATGTGTGAGGGTACCCCAGGAGAGTTCCAAATGTGTGTGGTTAGAATATCTATTCCACGGGGGTAAAATTGAAAAAAGTTGAAAAAAATTTTTTTAGACTTAGTCATTTTTCCGGCGTTTATCAGACTTTCAGATAGGGGAAATGTCAGTGAGCATTCCGATTTCAGTTCCAGAGCGATTCACCCAATGAGTCCTTGATATTTATTCGTTTTCAGCCAATATTTTTGATTTTTGAAAATCTCACTTTTTTGTGAAAATATCCACTAAATGAGGGAATAATATGTTTGAGGGTACCCCAGGAGAGTTCCAAATGTGTGTGGGTAGAATATATATCCCACGGAGGTAAAATTGAAAAAAGTTGAAAAAAAAATTTTTTTGGACTTAGTCATTTTTCCGGCGTTTATCAGACTTTCAGATAGGGGAAATGAAAGTGAGCGTTCCGATTTCAGTTCCAGAGCGATTCGCCCAATGAGTCCTTGATATTTAGTCGTTTTAAGCCAATTTTCTGGATTTTTGAAAATTTCACTTTTTTATGAAAATACTCACTAAATGAGGGAATAATATGTGTGAGGGTAGCCCAGGAGAGTTCCAAATGTGTGTGGGTAGAATATATTTCCCACAGGGGTAAAATTGAAAAAAGTTGAAAAAATTTTTTTTTTGGACTTAGTCATTTTTCCGGCATTTATCAGACTTTCAGATAGGGGAAATGTCAGTGAGCATTCCGATTTCAGTTCCAGAGCGATTCGCCCAATGAGTCCTTGATATTTATTCGTTTTCAGCCAATATTTTGGATTTTTGAAAATCTCACTTTTTTGTGAAAATATCCACTAAATGAGGGAATAATATGTGTGAGGGTACCCCAGGAGAGTTCCAAATGTGTGTGGTTAGAATATCTATTCCACGGGGGTAAAATTGAAAAAAGTTGAAAAAAATTTTTTTAGACTTAGTCATTTTTCCGGCGTTTATCAGACTTTCAGATAGGGGAAATGTCAGTGAGCATTCCGATTTCAGTTCCAGAGCGATTCACCCAATGAGTCCTTGATATTTATTCGTTTTCAGCCAATATTTTTGATTTTTGAAAATCTCACTTTTTTGTGAAAATATCCACTAAATGAGGGAATAATATGTTTGAGGGTACCCCAGGAGAGTTCCAAATGTGTGTGGGTAGAATATATATCCCACGGAGGTAAAATTGAAAAAAGTTGAAAAAAAAATTTTTTTGGACTTAGTCATTTTTCCGGCGTTTATCAGACTTTCAGATAGGGGAAATGAAAGTGAGCGTTCCGATTTCAGTTCCAGAGCGATTCGCCCAATGAGTCCTTGATATTTAGTCGTTTTCAGCCAATTTTCTGGATTTTTGAAAATTTCACTTTTTTGTGAAAATATCCACTAAATGAGGGAATAATATGTTTGAGGGTACCCCAGGAGAGTTCCAAATGTGTGTGGGTAGAATATATATCCCACGGGGGTAAAATTGAAAAAAGTTGAAAAAATTTTTTTTTGGACTTAGTCATTTTTCCGGCATTTATCAGACTTTCAGATAGGGGAAATGTCAGTGAGCATTCCGATTTCAGTTCCTGAGCGATTCACCCAATGAGTCCTTGATATTTAGTCGTTTTCAGCCAATATTTTGGATTTTTGAAAATTTCACTTTTTTGTGAAAATATTCACTAAATGAGGGAATAATATGTGTGAGGGTATCCCAGGAGAGTTCCAAATGTGTGTAGGTAGAATATATATCCCACGGGGGTAAAATTGAAAAAAGTTTAAAAAAATTTTTTTGGGGACTTAGTCATTTTTCCGGCGTTTATCAGACTTTCAGATAGGGGAAATGTAAGTGAGCATTCCGATTTCAGTTCCAGAGCGATTTGCCCAATGAGTCCTTGAGATTTAGTCGTTTTCAGCCAAGTTTCTGAATTTTTGAAAATTTCACTTTTTTGTGAAAATATCCACTAAATGAGGGAATAATATGTGTGAGGGTACCCCAGGAGAGTTCCAAATGTGTGTGGGTAGAATATATATCCCACAGGGGTAAAATTGAAAAAAGTTGAAAAAAATATTTTTTTGGACTTAGTCATTTTTCCGGCGTTTATCAGACTTTCAGATAGGGGAAATGTAAGTGAGCATTGCGATTTCAGTTCCAGAGCGATTCGCCCAATGAGTCCTTGACATTTAGTCGTTTTCAGCCAATTTTCTGGATTTTTGAAAATTTCACTTTTTAGTGAAAATATCCACTAAATGAGGGAATAATATGTGTGAGGGTACCCCAGGAGAGTTCCAAATGTGTGTGGGTAGAATATATATCCCACGGGGGTAAAATTGAAAAAAATTGAGTCCTTGATATTTAGTCGTTTTCAGCCAATTTTCTGGATTTTTGAAAATTTCACTTTTTTGTGAAAATATCCACTAAATGAGGGAATACTATGTGTGAGGGTACCCCAGGAGAGTTCCAAATGTGTGTGGTTAGAATATCTATTCCACGGGGGTAAAATTGAAAAAAGTTGAAAAATTTTTTGTTAGACTTAGTCATTTTTCCGGCGTTTATCAGACTTTCAGATAGGGGAAATGTCAGTGAGCATTCCGATTTCAGTTCCAGAGCGATTCGCCCAATGAGTCCTTGATATTTATTCGTTTTCAGCCAATATTTTGGATTTTTGAAAATCTCACTTTTTTGTGAAAATATCCACTAAATGAGGGAATAATATGTTTGAGGGTACCCCAGGAGAGTTCCAAATGTGTGTGCGTAGAATATATATCCCACGGGGGTAAAATTGAAAAAAGTTGAAAAAAAAATTTTTTTGGACTTAGTAATTTTTCCGGCGTTTATCAGACTTTCAGATGGGGGAAATGTCAGAGAACATTCCGATTTCAGATCCAGAGCGATTCGCCCAATGAGACCTTGATATTTAGTCATTTTCCGCCAATTTTCTGGATTTTTGAAAATTTCACTTTTTTGTGAAAATATCCACTAAATGAGGGAATAATATGTGTGAGGGTACCCCAGGAGAGTTCCAAATGTGTGTGGGTAGAATATATATCCCACGGGGGTAAAATCGAAAAAAGTTGAAAACAAATTTTTTTTGGACTTAGTCATTTTTCCGGCATTTATCAGACTTTCAGATAGGGGAAATGTCAGTGAGCGTTCTGATTTCAGTTCCAGAGCAATTCGCCCAATGAGTCCTTGATATTTAGTTGTTTTCAGCCAATTTTCCAGATTTTTGAAAATTTCACTTTTTTTGTGAAAATATCCACTAAATGAGGGAATAATATGTTTGAGAGTACCCCAGGAGAGTTCCAAATGTGTGTGGGTAGAATATATATCCCACGGGGGTAAAATTGAAAAAAATTGAGTCCTTGATATTTAGTCATTTTCAGCCAATTTTCTGGATTTTTGAAAATTTCACTTTTTTGTGAAAATATCCACTAAATGAGGGAATAGTATGTGTGAGGGTACCACAGGAGAGTTCCAAATGTGTGTGGGTAGAATATATATCCCACGGGGGTAAAATTGAAAAAAGTTGAAAAAAATTTTTTTTTGGACTTAGTCATTTTTCCGGTGTTTATCAGACTTTCATATAGGGGGAATGTCAGTGAGCATTCCGATTTCAGTTCCAGAGTGATTCGCCCAATGAGTCCTTGATATTTATTCGTTTTCAGCCAATATTTTGGATTTTTGAAAATTTCACTTTTTTGTGAAAATATCCACTAAATGAGGGAATAATATGTGTGAGGGTACCCCAGGAGAGTTCCAAATGTGTGTGGTTAGAATATCTATTCCACGGGGGTAAAATTGAAAAAAGTTGAAAAAATTTTTTTTAGACTTAGTCATTTTTCCGGCGTTTATCAGACTTTCAGATAGGGGAAATGTCAGTGAGCATTCCGATTTCAGTTCCAGAGCGATTCACCCAATGAGTCCTTGATATTTATTCGTTTTCAGCCAATATTTTTGATTTTTGAAAATCTCACTTTTTTGTGAAAATATCCACTAAATGAGGGAATAATATGTTTGAGGGTACCCCAGGAGAGTTCCAAATGTGTGTGGGTAGAATATATATCCCACGGGGGTAAAATTGAAAAAAGTTGAAAAAAAAATTTTTTTGGACTTAGTCATTTTTCCGGCGTTTATCAGACTTTCAGATAGGGGAAATGAAAGTGAGCATTCCGATTTCAGTTCCAGAGCGATTTGCCCAATGAGTCCTTGATATTTAGTCGTTTTCAGCCAATTTTCTGGATTTTTGAAAATTTCACTTTTTTGTGAAAATATCCACTAAATGAGGGAATAGTATGTGTGAGGGTACCCCAGGAGAGTTCCAAAAGTGTGTAGGTAGAATATATATCCCACGGGGGTAAAATTGAAAAAAGTTGAAAAAAATTTTTTTTTGGACTTAGTCATTTTTCAGACGTTCATCTGACTTTCAGATAGGGGAAATGTCAGTGAGCATTCCGATTTCAGTTCCAGAGCGATTCGCCCAATGAGTCCTTGATATTTAGTCGTTTTCAGCCAATTTTCTGGATTTTTGAAAATTTCACTTTTTTGTGAAAATATCCACTAAATGAGGGAATAATATGTGTGAGGGTACCCCAGGAGAGTTCCAAATGTGTGTGGCTAGAATATCTATTCCACGGGGGTAAAATTGAAAAAAGTTGAAAAAAAAATTTTTTTGGACTTAGTCATTTTTCCGGCGTTTATCAGACTTTCAGATAGGGGAAATGTCAGTGAACATTCCGATTTCAGTTCCAGAGCGATTCGCCCAATGAGTCCTTGATACTTAGTCGTTTTCAGCCAATTTTCTGGATTTTTGAAAATTTCACTTTTTTGTGAAAATATCCACTAAATGAGGGAATAATATGTGTGAGGGTACCCCAGGAGAGTTCCAAATGTCTGTGGGTAGAATATATATCCCACGGGGGTAAAATTGAAAAAAGTTGAGTCCTTGATATTTAGTCGTTTTCAGCCAATTTTCTGAATTTTTGAAAATTTCACTTTTTTGTGAAAATATCCGCTAAATGAGGGAATAATATGTTTGCGGGTACCCCAGGAGAGTTCCAAATATGTGTGTGTAGAAAATATATCCCACGGGGGTAAAATAAAAAAAAGTTGAAAAAATTTTTTTTTTGGACTTAGTCATTTTTCCGGCGTTTATCAGACTTTCAGATAGGGGAAATGTCAGTGAGCGTTTTGATTTCAGTTCCAGAGTGATTCGCCCAATGAGTCCTTGATATTTAGTCGTTTTCAGCCAATTTTCTGGAGTTTTGAAAATTTCACTTTTTTGTGAAAATATCCACTAAATGAGGGAATAATATGTGTGAGGGTACCCCAGGAGAGTTCCAAATGTGTGTGGGTAGAATATACAGTGCCTACAAGTAGTATTCAACCCCCTGCAGATTTATCTGGTTTGATAAGATGCAAATAAGTTAGAGCCTTCAAACTGCAAACGAGAGTAGGTTTTATGAACAGAAGCATAAATCTTACAAACCAAAAAGTTATGTTGCTCAGTTGAATTTTATTAAATTTTAAACATAAAAGTGTGGGTCAATTATTATACAACCCCTATGTTTAATATTTTGTGGAATAACCCTTGTATGCAATTACAGCTAATAATCATCTTTTATAAGACCTGATCAGGCCGGCACAGGTCTGTGGAGTTATCTTGGCCCACTGCTCCATGCAGATCTTCTCCAAGTTATCTAGGTTCTTTGGGTGTCTCATGTGGACTTTATTCTTGAGCTCCTTCCACAAGTTTTCAATTGGGTTAAGGTCAGGAGACTGACTAGGCCACTCCAACACCTTGACTTTTTCCATCTTGAACCAGGCCTTGGTTTTCTTGGCTGTGTGCTTTGGGTTGTTGTTGTTATGATCTGCTACAGAGACTAAGGAAAGACAGGAGATCTGTCCCTACAATAGAACTAAACTAGATCCCTACGATGTAACGGGGAACCTGATCCTGCGATCAGACCCGCTAAAGTCCTCGGCTAGTCTGTACGAAGACCTATAGATGTGAGGGAGGAATCCCTACAAGAACTAGGGACTGGGAAAAGTTGGAAACCTCCTAGCAGAAATCGTAGCAGTCAAAGACAAACACACAACAAAAAGTAAAGAGGTCAGAAGACCTAGCAAAACTAACAGAGAACGGCAACAGAGCACCAAGCTAGCTCAACAGTAGTAAATACAAATGAAGTCCAGCAATGCCATGAGGGCGAAGCCGGATTAAATAAGCAAAAATGGTCATGTGACCAGCAAACTAAAAAAAAAACTAACAGGAGAGTTGTAACAGTACCCCCTCTTCTAAGAGGATCCTCCGGATCCCCTAGGCCCAGGCTTACCAGGAAACCTCCTGTGAAACGCTCGGACAAGTCTGGAAGCAGAAACATCATCCGCCCTCACCCATGAGTTATCCTCAGGTCCGAAACCCTTCCAAGCAACGAGATACTGCAAACTCCCTCTATACCGTCTAGAATTTAGGATGCGGGAAATTTCATATTCCCTGTCCTCCACCACAGGAGGAACAGTGGCAGAGGCGTCACCATCCGACACATCAGCTTTTTTCAACAGAGAAACATGAAACACCGGATTAATCCTCCAGGACGTAGGAACCTCCAGCTTAACAGCAGATTGGTTAACTATCTGAAGCACCTTAAAGGGCCCTACGAACTTGGGACCCAATTTTTTAGAAGGAATCCTCAATCGCAGATTCTTAGAGGACAACCAAATCATGTCACCAACAGCAAACAAAACCTCTTGCCGTTTCCTATCAAAGTACCTCTTAGATTTTTTGTTAGCCTCCTGAAGATTACCACGCACATCCGTCCAAACTCTCTCCAAATCACCGGAAAAACTCTCCTCCTCAGGCACAGCCGAAACCAATTTGGAGAATGACCCAAAAGACGGATGTCTCCCAGAACAACAAAAAAAAGGCGAACAACCAGCAGAAGGGGATGTATGGTTGTTAAGAGCAAATTCAGCAAGTGGCAGAAACTCAGACCACCCCTCTTGATTGTCTGCCACAAAACAACGCAAGAACTGCTCAACATCCTTGTTCTTCCTTTCTGTCTGGCCATTAGACTCAGGATGATATCCAGATGAAAACGACAAATGAACTCCGAACCTGTCACAAAAGGCACGCCAAAAACGAGCCACGAACTGAGGTCCCCTATCAGAAACAATGTCAGTAGGAACACCATGTAGTCTGACAATTTCCTTGACAAAGGCCTTAGCGAGTGTCTTAGCGCAAGGCAGTTTGATGAAGGGAACCAAGTGACACATCTTGCTAAAACGGTCCACGACCACCCAGATGACCGTGAAACCTTCAGAGGGAGGAAGGTCAGTAATAAAGTCCATAGCCAGATGTGTCCAAGGTGCACTAGGAACCTCCAGAGGGCAAAGCAACCCCGCAGCAGGAGCATGCGAAGACTTGGATCTAGCACACACATTACATTGGCGCACCCACTTAATGACTTCCTTCTGCCATCCAGGCCACCAAAAACTGCGACCCACAAGTCTCTTGGTCTCAGAAATTCCTGGATGACCTGCTGTTATGTTCTGCTACCAAAGCTAAGGAAAGAGAGGAGATCTGTCCCTACTATAGGACTCAGCTGAATCCCTACGATGTAACAGGGAACCTGATCCTGCGATCAGACCTGCTAAAGTCCTAATCTAGTCTGTACGGAGACCTATAGATGTAGGGAGGGAATCCCTACAAGTACTAAGGACTGGGAGGAATATGGGACACCTCCTAACAGAAATAGTAGCAGACAGACGAACAAACAAAATAGATAGAACATAGAGGTCCGTAGACCAAGCAAACTAACAGAGTTAGATACAGAGCACAGGCTAGCTAGAAAGTAGATATACAATGAAGTCCAGCAAAGCCAGAAGGGCGGAGCAGGATTAAATAGGCCAACAAGGTCATGCGATCAGCAAAGGAAAAAAAACCTAACAGCAAGGTTCTAACAGTACCCCCCCTTCTAAGAGGATCCTCCGGATCCCCTAGGACCAGGCTTATCAGGAAATCTCCTGTGAAACGCTCTGATAAGTCTGGACGCGGAAACATCATCTGACCTCACCCAAGAGTTATCCTCGGGTCCGAAACCTTTCCAGGCCACAAGATACTGCAAACTACCTCTATACCGTCTAGAGTCAAGGATGCGAGAAATTTCATATTCCCCGTCCTCCACCACCGGAGGAACAGAGGCAGAGGCGTCACCATCCGACACAACAGCTTTTTTTAACAGAGAGACATGAAAGACCGGATTAATTCTCCAGGAGGTAGGAACCTCCAACCTAACAGCAGATTGGTTGACAACCTGAAGCACCTTAAAGGGCCCTACAAACTTGGGACCCAATTTCTTAGAAGGAATCCTCAACCGCAGATTCCTAGAGGACAACCAAACCATGTCACCAACAGCGAACAAAACCTCCTGTCGTTTCCTATCAAAGTAGTCTTTAGATTTTCTGTTGGCCTCCTGAAGATTACCACGCACATCCGTCCAAACTCTTTCCAAATCACCGGAAAAATTCTCCTCCTCAGGCACGGCAGATCCCAACTTGGAGAACGACCGAAACGACGGATGTCTCCCAGAACAACAAAAAAAAGGCGAACAACCAGCAGAAGAAGATGTATGATTGTTCAGAGCAAATTCGGCAAGTGGCAGAAACTCAGACCACCCCTCTTGATTGTCTGCCACAAAACAACGCAAGAACTGCTCAACATCCTGGTTTTTCCTTTCTGTCTGGCCATTAGATTCAGGATGATATCCGGACGAAAACGACAAATGAATTCCCAACCTGTCACAAAAGGCACGCCAAAAACGAGCCACGAACTGAGGACCCCTATCAGAAACAATGTCAGTAGGAACGCCATGAAGTCTGACAATTTCCTTGACAAAGGCCTTAGCGAGAGTTTTAGCGCAGGGCAGTTTGACGAAGGGAACCAAGTGACACATCTTGCTAAAACGGTCCACGACCACCCAGATGACAGTAAAACCCTCAGAGGGGGGAAGGTCAGTTATAAAGTCCATAGCCAAATGTGTCCAAGGAGCACTGGGGACCTCCAAAGGACAAAGCAACCCCGCAGCAGGAGTATGTGAGGACTTAGATCTAGCACATATAGTACATTGGCGCACCCACTTAATGACTTCCTTCTGCCATCCAGGCCACAAAAAACTGCGACCCACCAGTCTCTTGGTCTCAGAGATTCCGGGATGACCTGCCAACCGAGATTCGTGACACTCAACAAACAAATCTCTCCTAAAGGTCCCAGGCACAAACAACCTCCCATGAGGAGTGTTAGATGGGGCATTCTCCTGAGCTTTAAGAATCTCATCTTCCAAAACGGAGTCTAAAGCAGCTATCACAACACCTTCTTGTAAAATGTTTTCCTCTTTCTCAGCACCGACTATGGGAGAAAAACTGCGAGACAAGGCATCCGCCTTAACATTCTTAGTACCAGGGATGTAAGTAACGGAGAAATTAAACCGCGAGAAAAACAGTTCCCACCTAGCCTGACGGGCATTCAGGCGCTTGGCAGCATCAAGATATATCAGATTTTTATGATCCGTAAGAACCTGAACGGGAAATTCCGCACCTTCCAAGAAGTGGCGCCAGTGTTCAAATGCGAGTTTAATAGCCAATAATTCCCGATTACCAATATCGTAATTCAGTTCAGTCTCCGAAAATTTTTTTGAAAAAAAGGCACAGGGATGTAATCCATCCCCGTTATCCTGAGACAATACTGCGCCAACCCCCACAGAGGAAGCATCAACCTCAACCAAAAACGGCCTAGTAACATCAGGCTGCATAAGGATGGGAGCAGAGGTGAACCTCTCCTTGAGATACACAAAAGCTTCAATGGCCTCAGAAGACCACTGAACCGCATCAGCACCTTTCCTGGTGAGATCAGTCAGAGGTTTGACAATACTAGAAAAAATTTTTATGAATTTTCTGTAGTAATTGGCGAAACCCAAAAACCTCTGTATCGATTTCAAACCAATAGGCCTAGGCCATTCCTGCACAGCCTGAACCTTAACCGGATCCATCTCAAAACCTTTGCTGGAGATAATGTAGCCCAAAAAACTAATTCTCTGTACAGCGAACTCACATTTCTCCAGCTTAGCAAAAAGCGAATTGTCCATTAATAACTGTAATACCTCACTCACGCTCTGCCAATGAGACTCCAGATCTGGCGAATAAATCAAAATGTCATCCAAATACACAACCACATTTTTACCGATCAAAGGTCTAAGGATGTCATTAATCAGATTCTGAAGAAATGCAGGAGCATTAGTAAGACCAAAAGGCATAACCAGATTCTCAAAATGACCCACAGGAGTGTTAAAAGCAGTCTTCCATTCATCACCCTCCTTCATGCGCAACAGATTGTATGCCCCCTTAAGGTCAATTTTAGAGAACCACTTGGCCCCCAATAACTGGTTAAACAGATCAGGAATCAATGGCAGTGGGTAAGGATTGCGTACCGTAATTTTGTTAATCTCCCGAAAATCCAGACAAGGACGTAAACCGCCGTCCTTTTTTTTTACAAAAAAAAATCCAACCGCCACAGGAGACTTAGAGGGCCTAATGTGACCGGCGGCCAAACTTGTCTGTATGTATTCCTCCAAAGCCTTCCTCTCAGGAATAGTAAGGTTAAATAAACGACTTTTAGGAAGAGTCGCTCCAGGGACAAATTCAATAGAACAATCATAGTCTCTATGGGGAGGCAAAACCTGCGATTCCTTCTCAGAAAAAACTCTCCAAAAATCCTGAATAGGAACAGGCAATTCTCCCCTATCCAAAGCTGCAATACGCCCGTTACAACACTTGTCATAACATTTATGGCTCCAGGATTTAATTTCACTGGTAGACCAATCCAGTACAGGATTGTGAAGTTTTAACCAGGGCAAACCCAATATTACTGGAGAAGGCAAGTTATTCAACACTACCAAATCCAATTTCTCATGGTGAACACCATTAATAGTGAGAGGAAATTCACTGACCTTGAGAGTAATAGTCTTCAAAGGGGAGCCATCCACAGAAACCACAGCAATGGGGGATGATAAAGGTTCAGGTTTTAAATTGAGTTTTTCCACGAATCCCCCATCAATTACATTCAGTGTAGACCCGCAATCAACAAACACCCGAAATTCCATTAATTTTTCCTGAGCAATCGTGGAAGCAGCTAAAAATATACCCTTGGAATTTAAACAGGCAATACGGGCGTGACTGACCATTTTTTTTTCTTTCTTCATACGAAGCTCACAGCCTTTAATCAAATGACCAGATTTTCCGCAATAGAAACACAAGCCTTCCGAAAAACGACGGTCTTTTTCTTGAGAGCGAGGTGCCACCGATCCAATCTCCATTTGTTCACCACTGTTAGTACACACATTATCATAACCAGAAACTGACATAGCAGAGGATTTGCTCTCATTAACCCTAGCACGCAGTCTTCTATCCACCCGTATAGCTAATTGCATAGCCTGTTGCAAATCCTCAGGTGTAGGATAAGCAATTAGCAGGTCTTTAACCCTTTCACTGAGCCCAGCAAGAAATAGACTTTTCAGAGCAGAATCGTTCCACCCTGTTTGAGTGGACCAACGACAAAAATGAGTACAATATTTTTCGACATTACCTGATCCTTGTTTTAAACGTCTCAACTCAGTCTCAGCTGATGCCACACGGTCAGGATCATCATATAATAATCCTAAAGCAGAAAAAAAAACTATCCACTGATCTGAAGCATGTATCACTAGGTTGCAAAGAAAAGGCCCACTCCTGAGGCTCTTTGCGCAAAAGTGACATTATGAACCCTACGCGCTGGGATTCATCCCCAGAGGACTTGGGTCTCAAATGAAAATACAATAAGCAAGCATTTTTAAATGAAAAAAATTCTCGATGTTCACCAAAAAATAAATCCGGCAAACATACCTTAGGCTCCAAGAAATATGCTCCAGGACAGTTACTCACGTGCTGACGGAGCTCGGCCACTTCCAGAGAGAGTCCCTGCAGGTGTTTAGCCAAATCCTGAACCGACACCATGATGGAACAAAAAAAAAAAATCTTTCCTTAGACAATTTGCAGGCTGGACTTACTGTTATGTTCTGCTACCAAAGCTAAGGAAAGAGAGGAGATCTGTCCCTACTATAGGACTCAGCTGAATCCCTATGATGTAACAGGGAACCTGATCCTGCGATCAGACCTGCTAAAGTCCTAATCTAGTCTGTACGGAGACCTATAGATGTGGGGAGGGAATCCCTACAAGTACTAAGGACTGGGAGGAATATGGGACACCTCCTAACAGAAATAGTAGCAGACAGACGAACAAACAAAATAGATAGAACATAGAGGTCCGTAGACCAAGCAAACTAACAGAGTTAGATACAGAGCACAGGCTAGCTAGAAAGTAGATATACAATGAAGTCCAGCAAAGCCAGAAGGGCGGAGCAGGATTAAATAGGCCAACAAGGTCATGTGATCAGCAAAGGAAAAAAAACCTAACAGCAAGGTTCTAACACCTGCCAACCGAGACTCATGACAATCAACAAACAAATCTCTCCTAAAGGTCCTATTCACAAACAACCTCCCATGGGGAGTGTTAGATTGGGCATTCTCCTGTGCTTTAAGAATCTCATCCTCCAAAACGGAGTCCAAAGCAGCAATCACAACACCTTCTTGTAAAATGGTCTCCTCTTCCTCCTCAACACCGACCATGGGAGAAAAGCTGCGAGACAAAGCATCTACTTTAACATTCTTGGTACCAGGGATGTAAGTAATGGAAAAATTAAACCGCGAGAAAAAAAGTGCCCACCTAGCCTGACGGGCATTCAAGCGCTTGGCAGCATCAAGATAGATCAGATTTTTATGATCAGTGAAAACCTGAATGGGAAATTCAGCACCTTCCAAGAGGTGACGCCAGTGTTCAAATGCGAGTTTAATCGCCAGCAATTCCCGATTACCAATATCGTAATTAAGTTCAGTCTCGGAAAAATTTTTTGAAAAAAAGGCACAGGGATGTACTCCATCCTTGTTTTCCTGAGACAACACCGCACCAACCCCCACCGAAGAATCATCAACCTCAACCAAAAACGGCTTAGTCACATCAGGCTGCATAAGGATGGGAGCAGAGGTGAACCTCTCCTTTAAAAACACAAAAGCTTCAATGGCCTCAGAAGTCCACTGAACCGCATTAGCACCTTTCCTGGTGAAATCGGTCAGCGGTTTGACAATAATAGAAAAAAATTTTATGAATTTTCTGTAATAATTGGCGAAACCCAAAAACCTCTGTATCGATTTCAAACCAATAGGCCTAGGCCATTCCTGCACAGCTTGAACTTTAACCGGTTCCATCTCAAAACCTTCACTGGAGATAATGTAGCCCAAAAAACTAATTCTCTGTACAGTGAACTCACATTTCTCCAGCTTAGCAAAAAGCGAATTGTCCATTAATAACTGTAATACCTCACGTACGCTCCGCCAATGAGACTCCAGATCCAGCGAATAAATCAAAATGTCATCCAAATACACAACCACATTTTTGCCGATTAAAGGTCTAAGGATATCATTAATAAGATTCTGAAAAAATGCTGGAGCATTGGTGAGACCAAAAGGCATAACCAGATTCTCAAAATGACCCACAGGAGTGTTAAAAGCAGTCTTCCATTCATCACCCTCCTTCATGCGCAACAAATTGTATGCCCCCCGGAGATCAATTTTAGAGAACCACTTGGCCCCCACTAACTGGTTAAATAAATCAGGAATCAACGGCAGTGGGTAAGGATTGCGTACAGTAATTTTATTAATCTCACGAAAGTCCAGACAGGGACGTAAACCGCCATCTTTTTTTTTACAAAAAAAAATCCAACAGCCACAGGAGACTTGGAAGGCCTAATGTGACCGGCGGCCAAGCTTGTCTGTATGCATTCCTCCAAAGCCTTTCTCTCAGGAATAGTAAGATTAAATAAACGACTCTTAGGAAGAGTCGCTCCAGGGACAAATTCAATGGTACAATCATAGTCTCTATGGGGAGGCAAAACCTGCGACTCCTCCTCAGAAAAAAACTCTCCAAAAATCCTGAATAGGTACAGGCAATTCCCCTCTATCCACAGCAGCAATGCGCCCGTTACAACACTTGTCATAACACTTAGGGCTCCAGGACTTAATTTCATTGGTAGACCAATCCAGTACAGGATTGTGCAATTTTAACCAAGGTAACCCCAATATTACTGGAGAAGGCAAATTATCCAATACCACCAAATCCAAATTCTCTTGATGAATACCATTAATAGTGAGGGGAAATTCACAGACCTTGTGAGTAACACTCTTCAAGGGAGAGCCATCGACAGAAACCAAAGCAATAGGGGATGACAAAGTTTTAGGTTCTAATCTAAGTTTTTCCAAGAATCCCCCATCAATCACATTCAGAGTAGATCCACAATCCACAAATACCCAAAATTCAATTAATTCATCCTGAGCAGCAGTAGTGGCAGATAGGAATACTCCCTTAGAATTTAAACAGGCAATACGGGCATGACTGACCATTTTTTTTCTTTCTTCATACGAAGCACACAGCTCTTAATAAAATGACCAGAATTTCCGCAATAGAAACACAAGCCTTCAGAAAGTCGGCGGTCTTTTTCCTGAGAGCGGGTTGCCATCGCCCCAATTTCCATCGGCTCTCCATTGTCAGCACAGAACCTCTCAGGACTCGAAGCTGACATAGCAGAGGATTTGCTCTCATTAACCCTTGCACGCAGTCTACTGTCCACCCGTATAGCTAATTGCATTGCCTCCTGCAAGTTTCCAGGTGTGGGATAAGCAATCAGTAAATCCTTAACCCTTTCACCTAGCCCTGCAAGAAACAAGCTTTTCAAAGCTGAATCGTTCCACCCCACCTGGGCAGACCACCGACGGAAGTGAGAACAATATTTTTCCACATTACCTGATCCCTGCCTGAAACGTCTTAATTCAGACTCAGCAGATGAGACACGATCAGGATCATCGTACAACAAACCCAAAGCAGAAAAACTATCCACTGATCTAAAGCACGGATCACTAGGTTGGAGAGAGAAGGCCCATCCCCGAGGATCTTTGCGCAAAAGTGACATTATGAACCCTATGCGCTGTGATTCATCACCAGAGGATCCGTGTCTCAAACGAAAATATAATAGACAAGCATTTTTAAAAGAAAAAAAAACGTGTTGTTCGCCAAAAAATAGATCAGGCAGACGTACCTTTGGTTCCACAAAATGCGCTCCAGAACAGCTACTCACGTGTTGTTGGAGCTTGGTCACCTCCAGAGAGAGTCCCTGCAAGCGTTGAGCCAAATCTTGCACCGAGATCATGATGGAAAACTGGAGGTCTTTCCCTAGAGAAATTTTTTTTTTTTTTTTTTTAAGGCTGGACTTACTGTTATGATTTGCTACAGAGACTAAGGAAAGACAGGAGATCTGTCCCTACAATAGAACTAAACTAGATCCCTACGATGTAACGGGGAACCTGATCCTGCGATCAGACCCGCTAAAGTCCTTGGCTAGTCTGTACGAAGACCTATAGATGTGAGGGAGGAAACCCTACAAGAACTAGGGACTGGGAAAAGTTGGACACCTCCTAGCAGAAATCGTAGCAGTCAAAGACAAACACACAACAAAAAGTAAAGAGGTCAGAAGACCTAGCAAAACTAACAGAGAACAGCAACAGAGCACCAAGCTAGCTCAACAGTAGTAAATACAAATGAAGTCCAGCAATGCCAGGAGGGCGGAGCCGGATTAAATAAGCAAAAATGGTCATGTGACCAGCATACTAAAAAAAAACTAATAGGAGAGTTGTAACAGTTGTCTTGTTGGAAGATGAAATTACGACCCATCTTAAGATCCTTGATGGAGGAGCGGAGGTTCTTGGCCAAAATCTCCCGGTAGGCCGTGCTATCCATCTTCCCATGGATGCGGACCAGATGGCCAGGCCCCTTGGCAGAGAAACAGCCCCACAGCATGATGCTGCCACCACCATGCTTGACTGTAGGGATGGTATTCTTGGGGTCGTATGCAGTGCCATCCAGTCTCCAAACGTCACGTGTGTAGTTGGCACCAAAGATCTCGGTCTTGGTCTCATCAGACCATAGAACCTTGAACCAGTCTGTCTCAGAGTCCTCCAAGTGATCATGAGCAAACTGTAGACGAGCCTTGACATGACGCTTTGAAAGTAAAGGTACCTTACGGGCTCGTCTGGAACGGAGACCATTGCGGTGGAGTACGTTACTTATGGTATTAACTGAAACCAATGTCCCCACTGCCATGAGATCTTCCCGGAGCTCCTTCCTTGTTGTCCTTGGGTTAGCCTTGACTCTTCGGACAAGCCTGGCCTCGGCACGGGAGGACACTTTCAAAGGCTGTCCAGGCCGTTGAAGGCTAACAGTAGTTCCATAAGCCTTCCACTTAAGGATGATGCTCCCAACAGTGGAGACAGGTAGGCCCAACTCCTTGGAAAGGGTTTTGTACCCCTGGCCAGCCTTGTGACCCTCCACGATCTTGTCTCTGATGGCCTTGGAATGCTCCTTTGTCTTTCCCATTTTGACCATGTCTGAGTGCTGTTCACAAGTTTGGAGAGGGTCTTAAATAGTCAGAAAAGGCTGGCAAAAGATATCTTTAATCCACATATGTGAAGCTCATTATTCTTGGTGCCTGAAGTACTTCTTAATACTTTAGGGGGACCAAACAGAATTATTGTGGTTTGAGGGGTTGAATAATAAATGACACTCTGAATTAACTTTTAACGTTTTAAAAAAATAAAAGATAAAAAAAAATTTCTGCAGTGCATTTCCCACTTCCAGGCGGATCTACAGTACAAATGTAACAATGCCAAGTTAATTACGCATGTGTCAACCAGCTAAATCTGCAGGGGGTTGAATACTACTTGTAGACACTGTATATCCCACGGGGGTAAAATTGAAAAAGTTGAAAAAAATTTTTTTTTGGACTTAGTCATTTTTCCAGCGTTTATCAGACTTTCAGATAGGGGAAATGTCAGTGAGCGTTCCGATTTCAGTTCCAGAGCGATTCGCCCAATGAGTCCTTGATATTTAGTCGTTTTCAGCCAATTTTCTGGATTTTTGAAAATTTCACTTTTTTGTGAAAATATCCACTAAATGAGGTAATAATATGTTTGAGGGTACCCCAGGAGAGTTCCAAATGTCTATGGGTAGAATATATATCCCACGGGGTAAAATTGAAAAAAGTTGAGTCCTTGATATTTAGTCGTTTTCAGCCAATGTTCTGAATTTTTGAAAATTTCACTTTTTTGTGAAAATATCCACTAAATGAGGGAATAATATGTTTGAGGGTACCCCAGGAGAGTTCCAAATGTGTGTGTGTAGAAAATATATCCCACGGGGGTAAAATTGAAAAAAGTTGAAAAAAAAATTTTTTTGGACTTAGTCATTTTTCCGGCGTTTATCAGACTTTCAGATAGGGCAAATGTCAGTGAGCATTCCGATTTCAGTTCCAGAGTGATTCGCCCAATGATTCCTTGATATTTAGTCGTTTTCAGCCAATATTTTGGATTTTTGAAAATTTCACTTTTTTGTGAAAATATCCACTAAATGAGGGAATAATATGTGTGAGGGTACCCCAGGAGAGTTCCAAATGTGTGTGGGTAGAATATATATCCCACTGGGGTAAAATTGAAAAAAGTTGAAAAAAAATTTTTTTTGGACTTAGTCATTTTTCCGGCGTGTATCAGACTTTCAGCTAGGGCAAATGTCAGAGAGCGGTCCGATTTCAGTTCCAGAGCGATTCGCCCAATGAGTCCTTGATATTTTGTCATTTTCAGCCAATATTTTGGATTTTTGAAAATTTCACTTTTTTGTGAAAATATCCACTAAATGAGGGAATAATATGTGTGAGGGTAACCCAGGAGAGTTCCAAATGTGTGTGGGTAGAATATATATCCCACGGGGGTAAAATTGAAAAAAGTTGAGAACATTCTTTTTTGGACTTAGTCATTTTTCCGGCGTTTATCAGACTTTCAGTTAGGGCAAATGTCAGTGAGCGTTCCGATTTCAGTTCCAGAGCGATTCGCTCAATGAGTCCTTGATATTTAGTCGTTTTCAGCCAATTTTCTGGATTTTTGAAAATTTCACTTTTTTGTGAAAATATCCACTAAATGAGGTAATAATATGTTTGAGGGTACCCCAGGAGAGTTCCAAATGTCTGTGGGTAGAATATATATCCCACGGGGTAAAATTGAAAAAAGTTGAGTCCTTGATATTTAGTCGTTTTCAGCCAATTTTCTGAATTTTTGAAAATTTCACTTTTTTGTGAAAATATCCACTAAATGAGGGAATAATATGTTTGAGGGTACCCCAGGAGAGTTCCAAATGTGTGTGTGTAGAAAATATATCCCACGGGGGTAAAATTGAAAAAAGTTGAAAAAAAAATTTTTTTGGACTTAGTCATTTTTCCGGCGTTTATCAGACTTTCAGATAGGGCAAATGTCAGTGAGCATTCCGATTTCAGTTCCAGAGTGATTCGCCCAATGATTCCTTGATATTTAGTCGTTTTCAGCCAATATTTTGGATTTTTGAAAATTTCACTTTTTTGTGAAAATATCCACTAAATGAGGGAATAATATGTGTGAGGGTACCCCAGGAGAGTTCCAAATGTGTGTGGGTAGAATATATATCCCACGGGGGTAAAATTGAAAAAAGTTGAGAACATTCTTTTTTGGACTTAGTCATTTTTCCGGCGTTTATCAGACTTTCAGATAGGGCAAATGTCAGTGAGCGTTCCGATTTCAGTTCCAGAGCGATTCGCCCAATGAGTCCTTGATATTTAGTCGTTTCCAGCCAATATTTTGGATTTTTTTAAAATTTCACTTTTTTGTAAAAATATCCACTAGATGAGGGAATAATATGTGTGAGGGTACCCCAGGAGAGTTCCAAATTTGTGTGGGTAGAATATATATCCCACGGGGGTAAAATTGAAAAAAGTTGAAAAAATTCTTTTTTGGACTCAGTCATCTTTCCGGCGTTTATCAGACTTTCAGATAGGGGAAATGTCAGTGAGCGTTCCGATTTCAGTTCCAGAGCGATTCGCCCAATGAGTCCTTGATATTTAGTCGTTTTTAGCCAATATTTTGGATTTTTGAAAATTTCACTTTTTTGTGAAAATATCCACTAAATGAGGGAATAACATGTGTGAGGGTACCCCAGGAGAGTTCCAAATGTGTGTGGGTAGAATATATCCCACTAGGGTAAAATTGAAAAAAGTTGAGAAAATTTTTTTTTGGACTTAGTCATTTTTCCGGCGTTTATCAGACTTTCAGATAGGGTAAATGTCAGTGAGCGTTCTGATTTCAGTTCCAGAGCGATTCGCCCAATGAGTCCTTGATATTTTGTCATTTTCAGCCAATATTTTGGATTTTTGAAAATTTCACTTTTTTGTGAAAATATCCACTAAATGAGGGAATAATATGTGTGAGGGTACCCCAGGAGAGTTCCAAATGTGTGTGGGTAGAATATATATCCCACGGGGGTAAAATTGAAAAAAGTTGAAAAAAATTTTTTTTGGACTTAGTCATTTTTCCGTCGTTTATCAGACTTTCAGTTAGGGCAAATGTCAGTGAGCGTTCCGATTTCAGTTCCAGAGCGATTGGCCCAATGAGTCCTTGATATTTAGTCGTTTTCAGCCAATATTTTGGATTTTTGAAAATTTCCCTTTTTTTTGAAAATATCCACTAGATGAGGGAATACTATGTGTGGGGGTACCCCAGGAGAGTTCCAAATGTGTGTGGGTAGAATATATATCCCACGGGGGTAAAATTTAAAAAAGTTGAAAAAAATTTTTTTTGGACTTAGTCACTTTTCCGGCGTTTATCAGACTTTCAGTTAGGGCAAATGTCAGTGAGCGTTCCGATTTCAGTTCCAGAGCGATTCGCCCTATGAGTCCTTGATATTTAGTCGTTTTCAGCCAATATTTTGGATTTTTGAAAATTTCACTTTTTTGTGAAAATATCCACTAGATGAGGGAATACTATGTGTGGGGGTACCCCAGGAGAGTTCCAAATGTGTGTGGGTAGAATATATATCCCACTGGGGTAAAATTGAAAAAAGTTGAGAAAACTTTTTTTTGGACTTAGTCATTTTTCCGGCGTTTATCAGACTTTCAGATAGGGTAAATGTCAGTGAGCGTTCTGATTTCAGTTCCAGAGCGATTCGCCCAATGAGTCCTTGATATTTTGTCATTTTCAGCCAATATTTTGGATTTTTGAAAATTTCACTTTTTTGTGAAAATATCCACTAAATGAGGGAATAATATGTGTGAGGGTACCCCAGAAGAGTTCCAAATGTGTGTGGGTAGAATATATATTCCACGGGGGTAAAATTGAAAAAAGTTGAGAACATTCTTTTTTGGACTTAGTCATTTTTCCGGCGTTTATCAGACTTTCAGATAGGGCAAATGTCAGTGAGTGTTCCGATTTCAGTTCCAGAGCGATTCGCCCAATGAGTCCTTGATATTTAGTCGTTTTCAGCCAATATTTTGGATTTTTTGAAAATTTCACTTTTTTGTGAAAATATCCACTAGATCTAGATGAGGGAATAATATGTGTGAGGGAACCCCAGGAGAGTTCCAAATGTGTGTGGGTAGAATATATATCCCACAGGGGTAAAATTGAAAAAAGTTGAGAACATTCTTTTTTGGACTTAGTCATTTTTCCGGGGTTTATCAGACTTTCAGATAGGGCAAATGTCAGTGAGCGTTCCGATTTCAGTTCCAGAGCGATTCGCCCAATGAGTCCTTGATATTTAGTCGTTTTCAGCCAATATTTTGGATTTTTTGAAAATTTCACTTTTTTGTAAAAATATCCACTAGATGAGGGAATAATATGTGTGAGGGTACCCCAGGAGAGTTCCAAATTTGTGTGGGTAGAATATATATCCCACGGGGGTAAAATTGAAAAAAGTTGAAAAAATTCTTTTTTGGACTTAGTCATCTTTCCGTCGTTTATCAGACTTTCAGATAGGGGAAATGTCAGTGAGCGTTCCGATTTCAGTTCCAGAGCGATTCGCCCAATGAGTCCTTGATATTTAGTCGTTTTCAGCCAATATTTAGGATTTTTGAAAATTTCACTTTTTTGTGAAAATATCCACTAAATGAGGGAATAATATGTGTGAGGGTACCCCAGGAGAGTTCCAAATGTGTGTGGGTAAAATATATATCCCACGGGGTAAAATTGAAAAAAGTTGAAAAATTTTTTTTTTTGGACTTAGTCATCTTTCCGTCTTTTATCAGACTTTCAGATAGGGGAAATGTCAGTGAGCGTTCCGATTTCAGTTCCAGAGCGATTCGCCCAATGAGTCCTTGACATTTAGTCGTTTTCAGCCAATATTTCGAATTTTTGAAAATTTCACTTTTTTGTGAAAATATCCACTAGATGAGGGAATAATATGTGTGAGGGTACCCCAGGAGAGTTCCAAATGTGTGTGGGTAGAATATATATCCCACGGGGGTAAAATTGAAAAAAGTTGAAAAAAATTATTTTTGGACTTAGTCATTTTTCCGGCGTTTATCAGACTTTCAGATAGGGTAAATGTCAGTGATCATTCTGATTTCAGTTCCAGAGCGATTCGCCCAATGAGTCCTTGATATTTTGTCATTTTCAGCCAATATTTTGGATTTTTGAAAATTTCACTTTTTTGTGAAAATATCCACTAAATGAGGGAATAATATATGTGAGGGTACCCCAGGAGAGTTCAAAATGTGTGTGGGTAGAATATATATCCCATTGGGGTAAAATTGAAAAAAGTTTAGAAAATTTTTTTTTGGACTTAGTCATTTTTCCGGCGTTTATCAGACTTTCAGATAGGGCAAATGTCAGTGAGCGTTCTGATTTCAGTTCCAGAGCGATTCGCCCAATGAGTCCTTGATATTTTGTCGTTTTCAGCCAATATTTTGGATTTTTGAAAATTTCACTTTTTTGTGAAAATATCCACTAAATGATGGAATAATATGTGTGAGGGTACCCCAGGAGAGTTCCAAATGTGTGTGGGTAGAATATATATCCCACGGGGGTAAAATTGAAAAAAGTTGAGAACATTCTTTTTTGGACTTAGTCATTTTTCCGGCGTTTATCAGACTTTCATATAGGGCAAATGTCAGTGAGCGTTCCGATTTCAGTTCCAGAGCGATTCGCCCAATGAGTCCTTGATATTTAGTCGTTTTCAGCCAATATTTTGGATTTTTTGAAAATTTCACTTTTTTGTAAAAATATCCACTAGATGAGGAAATAATATGTGTGAGGGTACCCCAGGAGAGTTCCAAATTTGTGTGGGTAGAATATATATCCCACGGGGGTAAAATTGAAAAGAGTTGAAAAAATTATTTTTTGGACTTAGTCATCTTTCCGTCGTTTATCAGACTTTCAGATAGGGGAAATGTCAGTGAGCATTCCGATTTCAGTTCCAGAGCGATTTGCCCAATGAGTCCTTGACATTTAGTCGTTTTCAGCCAATATTTAGGATTTTTGAAAATTTCACTTTTTTGTGAAAATATCCACTAAATGAGGGAATAATATGTGTGAGGGTACCCCAGGAGAGTTCCAAATGTGTGTAGGTAGAATATATATCCCACGGGGTAAAATTGAAAAAAGTTGAAAAAAAATTTTTTTTGAACTTAGTCATTTTTCCGTCGTGTATCAGACTTTCAGTTAGGGCAAATGTCAGTGAGCGTTTTGATTTCAGTTCCAGAGCGATTCGCCCAATGAGTCCTTGATATTTAGTCGTTTTCAGCCAATATTTTGGATTTTTTAAAATTTCACTCTTTTGTGAAAATATCCACTAGATGAGGGAATACTATGTGTGAGGGTACCCCAGGAGAGTTCCAAATGTGTGTGGGTAGAATATATATCCCACGGGGTAAAATTGAAAAAAGTTGAAAAAAATTTTTTTGGACTTAGTCATCTTTCCGGCGTTTATCAGACTTTCAGATAGGGGAAATGTCAGTGAGCGTTCCGATTTCAGTTCCAGAGCGATTCGCCCAATGAGTCCTTGATATTTAGTCGTTTTCAGCCAATATTTAGGATTTTTGAAAATTTCACTTTTTTGTGAAAATATCCACTAAATGAGGGAATAATATGTGTGAGGGTACCCCAGGAGAGTTCCAAATGTGTGTGGGTAGAATATATATCCCACTGGGGTAAAATTGAAAAAAGTTGAGAAAATGTTTTTTTGGACTTAGTCATTTTTCCTGCGTTTATCAGACTTTCAGATAGGGCAAATGTCAGTGAGCGTTCTGATTTCAGTTCCAGAGCGATTGGCCCAATGAGTCTTTGATATTTAGTCGTTTTCAGCCAATATTTTGGATTTTTGAAAATTTCACTTTTTTGTGAAAATATCCACTAGATGAGGGAATACTATGTGTGAGCGTACCCCAGGAGAGTTCCAAATGTGTGTGGGTAGAATATATTTCCCACGGGGGTAAAATTGAAAAAAGTTGAAAAAAATTTTTTTTGGACTTAGTCATTTTTCCGGCGTTTATCAGACTTTCAGATGGGGTAAATGTCAGTGATCATTCTGATTTCAGTTCCAGAGCGATTCGCCCAATGAGTCCTTGATATTTAGTCGTTTTCAGCCAATATTTTGGATTTTTGAAAATTTCACTTTTTTGTGAAAATATCCACTAGATGAGGGAATACTATGTGTGAGGGTACCCCAGGAGAGTTCCAAATGTGTGTGGGTAGAATATATATCCCACGGGGTAAAATTGAAAAAAGTTGAAAAAAACTTTTTTGGACTTAGTCATCTTTCCGGCGTTTATCAGACTTTCAGATAGGGGAAATGTCAGTGAGCGTTCCGATTTCAGTTCCAGAGCGATTCGCCCAATGAGTCCTTGATATTTAGTGGTTTTCAGCCAATATTTAGGATTTTTGAAAATTTCACTTTTTTGTGAAAATATCCACTAAATGAGGGAATAATATGTGTGAGGGTACCCCAGGAGAGTTCCAAATGTGTGTGGGTAGAATATATATCCCACTGGGGTAAAATTGAAAAAAGTTGAGAAAATGTTTTTTTGGACGTAGTCATTTTTCCTGCGTTTATCAGACTTTCAGATAGGGCAAATGTCAGTGAGCGTTCTGATTTCAGTTCCAGAGCGATTGGCCCAATGAGTCTTTGATATTTAGTCGTTTTCAGCCAATATTTTGGATTTTTGAAAATTTCACTTTTTTGTGAAAATATCCACTAGATGAGGGAATACTATGTGTGAGCGTACCCCAGGAGAGTTCCAAATGTGTGTGGGTAGAATATATATCCCACGGGGGTAAAATTGAAAAAAGTTGAAAAAAATTTTTTTTGGACTTAGTCATATTTCCGGCGTTTATCAGACTTTCAGATAGGGTAAATGTCAGTGATCATTCTGATTTCAGTTCCAGAGCGATTCGCCCAATGAGTACTTGATATTTTGTCATTTTCAGCCAATATTTTGGATTTTTGAAAATTTCACTTTTTTGTGAAAATATCCACTAAATGAGGGAATAATATATGTGAGGGTACCCCAGGAGAGTTCCAAATGTGTGTGGGTAGAATATATATCCCACTGGGGTAAAATTGAAAACAGTTGAGAAAATTTTTTTTTGGACTTAGTCATTTTTCCGGCGTTTATCAGACTTTCAGATAGGGCAAATGTCAGTGAGCGTTCTGATTTCAGTTCCAGAGCGATTCGCCCAATGAGTCCTTGATATTTTGTCGTTTTCAGCCAATATTTTGGATTTTTTGAAAATTTCACTTTTTTGTAAAAATATCCACTAGATGAGGGAATAATATGTGTGAGGGTAACCCAGGAGAGTTCCAAATTTGTGTGGGTAGAATATATATCCCACGGGGGTAAAATTGAAAAAAGTTGAAAAAATTCTTTTTTGGACTTAGTCATCTTTCCGTCGTTTATCAGACTTTCAGATAGGGGAAATGTCAGTGAGCGTTCCGATTTCAGTTCCAGAGCGATTCGCCCAATGAGTCCTTGATATTTAGTCGTTTTCAGCCAATATTTAGGATTTTTGAAAATTTCACTTTTTTGTGAAAATATCCACTAAATGAGGGAATAATATATGTGAGGGTACCCCAGGAGAGTTCCAAATGTGTGTGGGTAGAATATATATCCCACTTGGGTAAAATTGAAAAAAGTTGAAAAAAAATTTTTTTTGAACTTAGTCATTTTTCTGTCGTGTATCAGACTTTCAGTTAGGGCAAATGTCAGTGAGCGTTTTGATTTCAGTTCCAGAGCGATTCGCCCAATGAGTCCTTGATATTTAGTCGTTTTCAGCCAATATTTTGGATTTTTGAAAATTTCACTTTTTTGTGAAAATATCCACTAGATGAGGGAATACTATGTGTGAGGGTACCCCAGGAGAGTTCCAAATGTGTGTGGGTAGAATATATATCCCACGGGGTAAAATTGAAAAAAGTTGAAAAAAATTTTTTTTGGACTTAGTCATCTTTCCGGCGTTTATCAGACTTTCAGATAGGGGAAATGTCAGTGAGCGTTCCGATTTCAGTTCCAGAGCGATTTGCCCAATGAGTCCTTGATATTTGGACGTTTTCAGCCAATATTTTGGATTTTTGAAAATTTCACTTTTTTGTGAAAATATCCACTAAATGAGGGAATAATATGTGTGAGGGTACCCCAGGAGAGTTCCAAATGTGTGTGGGTAGAATATATATCCCACTGGGGTAAAATTGAAAAAAGTTGAGAAAACTTTTTTTTGGACTTAGTCATTTTTCCGGCGTTTATCAGACTTTCAGATAGGGGAAATGTCAGTGAGCGTTCCGATTTCAGTTCCAGAGCGATTCGCCCAATGAGTCCTTGATATTTAGTCGTTTTCAGCCAATATTTTGGATTTTTGAAAATTTCACTTTTTTGTGAAAATATCCACTAGATGAGGGAATAATATGTGTGAGGGAACCCCAGGAGAGTCCCAAATGTGTGTGGGTAGAATATATATCCCACGGGGGTAAAATTTAAAAAAGTTGAAAAAAATTTTTTTTTGGATTTAGTCATTTTTCTGGCGTTAATCAGACTTTCAGATAGGGCAAATGTCAGTGAGCATTCCGATTTCAGTTCCAGAGCGATTCGCCCAATGAGTCCTTGATATTTAGTCGTTTTCAGCAAATATTTTGGATTTTTGAAAATTTCACTTTTTTGTTAAAATATCCACTAAATGAGGGAATAATATGTGTGAGGGTACCCCAGGAGAGTTCCAAATGTGTGTGGGTAGAATATATATCCCACGGGGGTAAAATTGAAAAAAGTTTAAAAAAATTTTTTTTTGGACTTAGTCATTTTTCCGTCGTTTATCAGACTTTCAGTTAGGGCAAATGTCAGTGAGCGTTCCGATTTCAGTTCCAGAGCGATTCGCCCAATGAGTCCTTGATATTTAGTCGTTTTCAGCCAATATTTTGGATTTTTGAAAATTTCACTTTTTTGTGAAAATAGCCACTAAATGAGGGAATAATATGTGTGAGGGTACCCCAGGAGAGTTCCAAATGTGTGTGGGTAGAATATATATCCCACGGGTGTAAAATTGAAAAAAGTTTAAAAAAAATTTTTTTTGGACTTAGTCATTTTTCCGGCGTTTATCAGACTTTCAGATAGGGGAAATGTCAGTGAGCATTCCGATTTCAGTTCCAGAGCGATTCGCCAAAGAGTCCTTGATATTTCGTCGTTTTCCGCCTATATTTTGGATTTTTGAAAATTTCACTTTTTTGTGAAAATATCCACTAGATGAGGGAATAATATGTGTGAGGGTACCCCAGGAGAGTTCCAAATGTGTGTGGGTAGAATATATATCCCACGGGGGTAAAATTGAAAAAAGTTGAAAAAAATTTTTTTTGGACTTAGTCATTTTTCCGGCGTTTATCAGACTTTCAGATAGGGTAAATGTCAGTGATCATTCTGATTTCAGTTCCAGAGCGATTCGCCCAATGAGTCCTTGATATTTTGTCATTTTCAGCCAATATTTTGGATTTTTGAAAATTTCACTTTTTTGTGAAAATATCCACTAAATGAGGGAATAATATATGTGAGGGTACCCCAGGAGAGTTCCAAATGTGTGTGGGTAGAATATATATCCCACTGGGGTAAAATTGAAAACAGTTGAGAAAATTCTTTTTTGGACTTAGTCATCTTTCCGTCGTTTATCAGACTTTCAGATAGGGGAAATGTCAGTGAGCGTTCCGATTTCAGTTCCAGAGCGATTCGCCCAATGAGTCCTTGATATTTAGTCATTTTCAGCCAATATTTAGGATTTTTGAAAATTTCACTTTTTTGTGAAAATATCCACTAGATGAGGGAATAATATGTGTGAGGGAACCCCAGGAGAGTCCCAAATGTGTGTGGGTAGAATATATATCCCACGGGGGTAAAATTTAAAAAAGTTGAAAAAAATTTTTTTGGGGATTTAGTCATTTTTCTGGCGTTAATCAGACTTTCAGATAGGGCAAATGTCAGTGAGCATTCCGATTTCAGTTCCAGAGCGATTCGCCCAATGAGTCCTTGATATTTAGTCGTTTTCAGCAAATATTTTGGATTTTTGAAAATTTCACTTTTTTGTTAAAATATCCACTAAATGAGGGAATAATATGTGTGAGGGTACCCCAGGAGAGTTCCAAATGTGTGTGGGTAGAATATATATCCCACTGGGGTAAAATTGAAAAAAGTTGAGAAAACTTTTTTTTGGACTTAGTCATTTTTCCAGCGTTTATCAGACTTTCAGATAGGGCAAATGTCAGTGAGCGTTCCGATTTCAGTTCCAAAGCGATTCGCCCATTGAGTCCTTGATATTTAGTCGTTTTCAGCCAATATTTTGGATTTTTGAAATTTTCACTTTTTTGTGAAAATATCCACTAAATGAGGGAATAATATGTGTGAGGGTACCCCAGGAGAGTTCCAAATGTGTGTGGGTAGAATATATATCCCACGGGGGTAAAATTGAAAAAAGTTGAAAACATTTTTTTTTGGACTTAGTCATCTTTCCGGCGTTTATCAGACTTTCAGTTAGGGGAAATGTCAGTGAGCGTTCCGATTTCAGTTCCAGAGCGATTTGCCCAAAGAGTCCTTGATATTTAGTCGTTTTCAGCCAATATTTTGGATTTTTGAAAATTTCACTTTTTTGTGAAAATAGCCACTAACTGAGGGAATAATATGTGTGAGGGTACCCCAGGAGAGTTCCAAATGTGTGTGGGTAGAATATATATCCCACTGGGGTAAAATTGAAAAAAGTTGAGAAAATTTTTTTTTGGACTTAGTTATTTTTCCGGCATTTATCAGACTTTCAGATAGGGCAAATGTCAGTGAGCGTTCTGATTTCAGTTCCAGAGCGATTCGCCCAATGAGTCCTTGATATTTAGACGTTTTCAGCCAATATTTTGGATTTTTGAAAATTTCACTTTTTTGTTAAAATATCCACTAAATGAGGGAATAATATGTGTGAGGGTACCCCAGGAGAGTTCCAAATGTGTGTGGGTAGAATATATATCCCACGGGGGTAAAATTGAAAAAAGTTGAAAAAAATTTTTTTTTGGACTAAGTCATTTTTCCGTCGTTTATCAGACTGTCAGTTAGGGCAAATGTCAGTGAGAGTTCCGATTTCAGTTCCAGAGCGATTCGCCCAATGAGTCCTTGATATTTAGTCGTTTTCAGCCAATATTTTGGATTTTTGAAAATTTCACTTTTTTGTGAAAATATCCACTAGATGAGGGAATAATATGTGTGAGGGAACCCCAGGAGAGTCCCAAATGTGTGTGGGTAGAATATATATCCCACGGGGGTAAAATTTAAAAAAGTTGAAAAAAATTTTTTTTTGGATTTAGTCATTTTTCTGGCGTTAATCAGACTTTCAGATAGGGCAAATGTCAGTGAGCATTCCGATTTCAGTTCCAGAGCGATTCGCCCAATGAGTCCTTGATATTTAGTCGTTTTCAGCAAATATTTTGGATTTTTGAAAATTTCACTTTTTTGTTAAAATATCCACTAAATGAGGGAATAATATGTGTGAGGGTACCCCAGGAGAGTTCCAAATGTGTGTGGGTAGAATATATATCCCACGGGGGTAAAATTGAAAAAAGTTTAAAAAAATTTTTTTTTGGACTTAGTCATTTTTCCGTCGTTTATCAGACTTTCAGTTAGGGCAAATGTCAGTGAGCGTTCCGATTTCAGTTCCAGAGCGATTCGCCCAATGAGTCCTTGATATTTAGTCGTTTTCAGCCAATATTTTGGATTTTTGAAAATTTCACTTTTTTGTGAAAATATCCACTAAATGAGGGAATAATATGTGTGAGGGTACCCCAGGAGAGTTCCAAATGTGTGTGGGTAGAATATATATCCCACTGGGGTAAAATTGAAAAAAGTTGAGAAAACTTTTTTTTGGACTTAGTCATTTTTCCGGCGTTTATCAGACTTTCAGATAGGGGAAATGTCAGTGAGCATTCCGATTTCAGTTCCAGAGCGATTCGCCCAATGAGTCCTTGATATTTAGTCGTTTTCAGCCAATATTTTGGATTTTTGAAAATTTCACTTTTTTGTGAAAATATCCACTAGATGAGGGAATAATATGTGTGAGGGAACCCCAGGAGAGTCCCAAATGTGTGTGGGTAGAATATATATCCCACGGGGGTAAAATTTAAAAAAGTTGAAAAAAATTTTTTTTTGGATTTAGTCATTTTTCTGGCGTTAATCAGACTTTCAGATAGGGCAAATGTCAGTGAGCATTCCGATTTCAGTTCCAGAGCGATTCGCCCAATGAGTCCTTGATATTTAGTCGTTTTCAGCAAATATTTTGGATTTTTGAAAATTTCACTTTTTTGTTAAAATATCCACTAAATGAGGGAATAATATGTGTGAGGGTACCCCAGGAGAGTTCCAAATGTGTGTGGGTAGAATATATATCCCACGGGGGTAAAATTGAAAAAAGTTTAAAAAAATTTTTTTTGGACTTAGTCATTTTTCCGTCGTTTATCAGACTTTCAGTTAGGGCAAATGTCAGTGAGCGTTCCGATTTCAGTTCCAGAGCGATTCGCCCAATGAGTCCTTGATATTTAGTCGTTTTCAGCCAATATTTTGGATTTTTGAAAATTTCACTTTTTTGTGAAAATATCCACTAAATGAGGGAATAATATGTGTGAGGGTACCCCAGGAGAGTTCCAAATGTGTGTGGGTAGAATATATATCCCACTGGGGTAAAATTGAAAAAAGTTGAGAAAATTTTTTTTTGGACTTAGTCATTTTTCCGGCATTTATCAGACTTTCAGATAGGGCAAATGTCAGTGAGCGTTCTGATTTCAGTTCCAGAGCGATTCGCCCAATGAGTCCTTGATATTTAGTAGTTTTCAGCCAATATTTTGGATTTTTGAAAATTTCACTTTTTTGTTAAAATATCCACTAAATGAGGGAATAATATGTGTGAGGGTACCCCAGGAGAGTTCCAAATGTGTGTGGGTAGAATATATATCCCACGGGGGTAAAATTGAAAAAAGTTGAAAAAAATTTTTTTTTGGACTTAGTCATTTTTCCGGCGTTTATCAGACTTTCAGATAGGGGAAATGTTAGTGAGCGTTCCGATTTCAGTTCCAGAGCGATTCGCCCAATGAGTCCTTGATATTTAGTCGTTTTCAGCCAATATTTTGGATTTTTGAAAATTTCACTTTTTTGTGAAAATAGCCACTAAATGAGGGAATAATATGTGTGAGGGTACCCCAGGAGAGTTCCAAATGTGTGTGGGTAGAATATATATCCCACGGGTGTAAAATTGAAAAAAGTTTAAAAAAAATTTTTTTTGGACTTAGTCATTTTTCCGGCGTTTATCAGACTTTCAGATAGGGGAAATGTCAGTGAGCATTCCGATTTCAGTTCCAGAGCGATTCGCCAAAGAGTCCTTGATATTTCGTCGTTTTCCGCCTATATTTTGGATTTTTGAAAATTTCACTTTTTTGTGAAAATATCCACTAGATGAGGGAATAATATGTGTGAGGGTACCCCAGGAGAGTTCCAAATGTGTGTGGGTAGAATATATATCCCACGGGGGTAAAATTGAAAAAAGTTGAGAAAATTTTTTTTTGGACTTAGTAATTTTTCCGGCGTTTATCAGACTTTCAGATAGGGCAAATGTCAGTGAGCGTTCTGATTTCAGTTCCAGAGCGATTCGCCCAATGAGTCCTTGATATTTAGTCGTTTTCAGCCAATATTTTGGATTTTTGAAAATTTCACTTTTTTGTGAAAATATCCACTAGATGAGGGAATAATATGTGTGAGGGAACCCCAGGAGAGTCCCAAATGTGTGTGGGTAGAATATATATCCCACGGGGGTAAAATTTAAAAAAGTTGAAAAAAATTTTTTTTTGAATTTAGTCATTTTTCTGGCGTTAATCAGACTTTCAGATAGGGCAAATGTCAGTGAGCATTCCGATTTCAGTTCCAGAGCGATTCGCCCAATGAGTCCTTGATATTTAGTCGTTTTCAGCCAATATTTTGGATTTTTGAAAATTTCACTTTTTTGTGAAAATATCCACTAGATGAGGGAATAATATGTGTGAGGGAACCCCAGGAGAGTCCCAAATGTGTGTGGGTAGAATATATATCCCACGGGGGTAAAATTTAAAAAAGTTGCAAAAAATTTTTTTTGGGATTTAGTCATTTTTCTGGCGATAATCAGACTTTCAGATAGGGCAAATGTCAGTGAGCATTCTGATTTCAGTTCCAGAGCGATTCGCCCAATGAGTCCTTGATATTTAGTCGTTTTCAGGCAATATTTTGGATTTTTGAAAATTTCACTTTTTTGTGAAAATATCCACTAAATGAGGGAATAATATGTGTGAGGGTACCCCAGGAGAGTTCCAAATGTGTGTGGGTAGATTATATATCCCACTGGGGTAAAATTGAAAAAAGTTGAGAAAACTTTTTTTTGGACTTAGTCATTTTTCCAGCGTTTATCAGACTTTCCGATAGGGGAAATGTCAGTGAGAGTTCCGATTTCAGTTCCAGAGCGATTTGCCCAAAGAGTCCTTGATATTTAGTCGTTTTCAGCCGATATTTTGGATTTTTGAAAATTTCACTTTTTTGTGAAAATAGCCACTAAATGAGGGAATAATATGTGTGAGGGTACCCCAGGAGAGTTCCAAATGTGTGTGGGTAGAATATATATCCCACGGGGGTAAAATTGAAAAAAGTTGAAAAAAAATTTTTTTTGGACTTAGTCATTTTTCCGGCATTTATCAGACTTTCAGATAGGGGGAAATGTCAGTGAGTGTTCCGATTTCAGTTCCAGAGCGATTCGCCCAATGAGTCCTTGATATTTCGTCGTTTTCAGCCAATATTTTGGATTTTTGAAAATTTCACTTTTTTGTGAAAATAGCCACTAAATGAGGGAATAATATGTGTGAGGGTACCCCGGAGAGTTCGAAATGTGTGTGGGTAGAATATATATCCCACGGGGGTAAAATTGAAAAAAGTTGAGAAAATTTTTTTTTGGACTTAGTCATTTTTCCAGCGTTTATCAGACTTTCAGATAGGGCAAATGTCAGTGAGCGTTCTGATTTCAGTTCCAGAGCGATTCGACCAATGAGTCCTTGATATTTAGTCGTTTTCAGCCAATATTTTGGATTTTTGAAAATTTCACTTTTTTGTTAAAATATCCACTAAATGAGGGAATAATATGTGTGAGGGTACCCCAGGAGAGTTCCAAATGTGTGTGGGTAGAATATATATCCCACGCGGGTAAAATTGAAAAAAGTTGAAAAAAATTTTTTTTTGGACTAAGTCATTTTTCCGTCGTTTATCAGACTTTCAGTTAGGGCAAATGTCAGTGAGAGTTCCGATTTCAGTTCCAGAGCGATTCGCCCAATGAGTCCTTGATATTTAGTCGTTTTCAGCCAATATTTTGGATTTTTGAAAATTTCACTTTTTTGTGAAAATATCCACTAAATGAGGGAATAATATGTGTGAGGGTACACCATGAGAGTTCCAAATGTGTGTAGGTAGAATATATATCCCACGGGTGTAAAATTGAAAAAAGTTTAAAAAAAATTTTTTTTGGACTTAGTCATTTTTCCGGCGTTTATCAGACTTTCAGATAGGGGAAATGTCAGTGAGCATTCCGATTTCAGTTCCAGAGCGATTCGCCCAATGAGTCCTTGATATTTAGTCGTTTTCAGCCAATATTTTGGATTTTTGAAAATTTCACTTTTTTGTGAAAATATCCACTAGATGAGGGAATAATATGTGTGAGGGTACCCCAGGAGAGTTCCAAATGTGTGTGGGTAGAATATATATCCCACTGGGGTAAAATTGAAAAAAGTTGAGAAAATTTTTTTTTGGACTTAGTCATTTTTCCGTCGTTTATCAGACTTTCAGTTAGGGCAAATGTCAGTGAGCGTTCCGATTTCAGTTCCAGAGCGATTCGCCCAATGAGTCCTTGATATTTAGTCGTTTTCAGCCAATATTTTGGATTTTTGAAAATTTCACTTTTTTGTGAAAATATCCACTAGATGAGGGAATAATATGTGTAAGAGTACCCCAGGAGAGTTCCAAATGTGTGTGGGTAGAATATATATCCCACGCGGGTAAAATTTAAAAAAGTTGAGAAAATTTTTTTTTGGACTTAGTCATTTTTCCGGCGTTTATCAGACTTTCAGATAGGGCAAATGTCAGTGAGCGTTCCGATTTCAGTTCCAGAGCGATTCGCCCAATGAGTCCTTGATATTTAGTCGTTTTCAGCCAATATTTTGGATTTTTGAAAATTTCACTTTTTTGTGAAAATATCCACTAGATGAGGGAATAATATGTGTGAGGGAACCCCAGGAGAGTCCCAAATGTGTGTGGGTAGAATATATATCCCACGGGGGTAAAATTTAAAAAAGTTGAAAAAAATTTTTTTTTGAATTTAGTCATTTTTCCGGCGTTTATCAGACTTTCAGATAGGGCAAATGTCAGTGAGTGTTCTGATTTCAGTTCCAGAGCGATTCGCCCAATGAGTCCTTGATATTTAGTCGTTTTCAGCCAATATTTTGGATTTTTGAAAATTTCACTTTTTTGTGAAAATATCCACTAAATGAGGGAATAATATGTGTGAGGGTACCCCAGGAGAGTTCCAAATGTGTGTGGGTAGAATATATATCCCACGGGGGTAAAATTTAAAAAAGTTGAGAAAATTTTTTTTTGGACTTAGTCATTTTTCCGCCGTTTATCAGACTTTCAGATAGGGGAAATGTCAGTGAGCGTTCCGATTTCAGTTCCAGAGCGATTCGCCCAATGAGTCCTTGATATTTAGTCGTTTTCAGCCCATATTTTGGATTTTTGAAAATTTCACTTTTTTGTGAAAATATCCACTAGATGAGGGAATAATATGTGTGAGGGTACCCCAGGAGAGTTCCAAATGTGTGTGGGTAGAATATATATCCCACGGGGGTAAAATTGAAAAAAGTTGAAAAAAAATTTTTTTTGGACTTAGTCATTTTTCCGGCATTTATCAGACTTTCAGATAGGGGGAAATGTCAGTGAGTGTTCCGATTTCAGTTCCAGAGCGATTCGCCCAATGAGTCCTTGATATTTAGTCGTTTTCAGCCAATATTTTGGATTTTTGAAAATTTCACTTTTTTGTGAAAATATCCACTAGATGAGGGAATAATATGTGTGAGGGTACCCCAGGAGAGTTCCAAATGTGTGTGGGTAGATTATATATCCCACTGGGGTAAAATTGAAAAAAGTTGAGAAAATTTTTTTTTGGACTTAGTCATTTTTCCGGCATTTATCAGACTTTCAGATAGGGGGAAATGTCAGTGAGCGTTCCGATTTCAGTTCCAGAGCGATTCGCCCAATGAGTCCTTGATATTTAGTCGTTTTCAGCCAATATTTTGGATTTTTGAAAATTTCACTTTTTTGTGAAAATATCCACTAGATGAGGGAATAATATGTGTGAGGGTACCCCAGGAGAGTTCCAAATGTGTGTGGTTAGAATATATATCCCACTGGGGTAAAATTGAAAAAAGTTGAGAAAATTTTTTTTTGGACTTAGTCATTTTTCTGGCGTTTATCAGACTTTCAGATAGGGCAAATGTCAGTGAGCGTTCTGATTTCAGTTCCAGAGCGATTCGCCCAATGAGTCCTTGATATTTAGTCGTTTTCAGCCAATATTTTGGATTTTTGAAAATTTCACTTTTTTGTTAAAATATCCACTAAATGAGGGAATAATATGTGTGAGGGTACCCCAGGAGAGTTCCAAATGTGTGTGGGTAGAATATATATCCCACGGGGGTAAAATTGAAAAAAGTTGAAAAAAATTTTTTTTTGGACTAAGTCATTTTTCCGTCGTTTATCAGACTTTCAGTTAGGGCAAATGTCAGTGAGAGTTCCGATTTCAGTTCCAGAGCGATTCGCCCAATGAGTCCTTGATATTTAGTCGTTTTCAGCCAATATTTTGGATTTTTGAAAATTTCACTTTTTTGTGAAAATATCCACTAAATGAGGGAATAATATGTGTGAGGGTACACCAGGAGAGTTCCAAATGTGTGTAGGTAGAATATATATCCCACGGGTGTAAAATTGAAAAAAGTTTAAAAAAAATTTTTTTTGGACTTAGTCATTTTTCCGGCGTTTATCAGACTTTCAGATAGGGGAAATGTCAGTGAGCATTCCGATTTCAGTTCCAGAGCGATTCGCCCAATGAGTCCTTGATATTTAGACGTTTTCAGCCAATATTTTGGATTTTTGAAAATTTCACTTTTTTGTGAAAATATCCACTAGATGAGGGAATAATATGTGTGAGGGTACCCCAGGAGAGTTCCAAATGTGTGTGGGTAGAATATATATCCCACTGGGGTAAAATTGAAAAAAGTTGAGAAAATTTTTTTTTGGACTTAGTCATTTTTCCGTCGTTTATCAGACTTTCAGTTAGGGCAAATGTCAGTGAGCGTTCCGATTTCAGTTCCAGAGCGATTCGCCCAATGAGTCCTTGATATTTAGTCGTTTTCAGCCAATATTTTGGATTTTTGAAAATTTCACTTTTTTGTGAAAATATCCACTAGATGAGGGAATAATATGTGTAAGAGTACCCCAGGAGAGTTCCAAATGTGTGTGGGTAGAATATATATCCCACGCGGGTAAAATTTAAAAAAGTTGAGAAAATTTTTTTTTGGACTTAGTCATTTTTCCGGCGTTTATCAGACTTTCAGATAGGGCAAATGTCAGTGAGCGTTCCGATTTCAGTTCCAGAGCGATTCGCCCAATGAGTCCTTGATATTTAGTCGTTTTCAGCCAATATTTTGGATTTTTGAAAATTTCACTTTTTTGTGAAAATATCCACTAGATGAGGGAATAATATGTGTGAGGGAACCCCAGGAGAGTCCCAAATGTGTGTGGGTAGAATATATATCCCACGGGGGTAAAATTTAAAAAAGTTGAAAAAAATTTTTTTTTGAATTTAGTCATTTTTCCGGCGTTTATCAGATTTTCAGATAGGGCAAATGTCAGTGAGCGTTCTGATTTCAGTTCCAGAGCGATTCGCCCAATGAGTCCTTGATATTTAGTCGTTTTCAGCCAATATTTTGGATTTTTGAAAATTTCACTTTTTTGTGAAAATATCCACTAAATGAGGGAATAATATGTGTGAGGGTACCCCAGGAGAGTTCCAAATGTGTGTGGGTAGAATATATATCCCACGGGGGTAAAATTGAAAAAAGTTGAAAAAAATTTTTTTTTGGACTAAGTCATTTTTCCGGCGTTTATCAGACTTTCAGATAGGGGAAATGTCAGTGAGCATTCCGATTTCAGTTCCAGAGCGATTCGCCAAAGAGTCCTTGATATTTAGTCGTTTTCCGCCTATATTTTGGATTTTTGAAAATTTCACTTTTTTGTGAAAATATCCACTAGATGAGGGAATAATATGTGTGAGAGTACCCCAGGAGAGTTCCAAATGTGTGTGGGTAGAATATATATCCCACGGGGGTAAAATTTAAAAAAGTTGAGAAAATTTTTTTTTGGACTTAGTCATTTTTCCGCCGTTTATCAGACTTTCAGATAGGGGAAATGTCAGTGAGCGTTCCGATTTCAGTTCCAGAGCGATTCGCCCAATGAGTCCTTGATATTTAGTCGTTTTCAGCCAATATTTTGGATTTTTGAAAATTTCACTTTTTTGTGAAAATATCCACTAGATGAGGGAATAATATGTGTGAGGGTACCCCAGGAGAGTTCCAAATGTGTGTGGGTAGAATATATATCCCACGGGGGTAAAATTGAAAAAAGTTGAAAAAAAATTTTTTTTGGACTTAGTCATTTTTCCGGCATTTATCAGACTTTCAGATAGGGGGAAATGTCAGTGAGTGTTCCGATTTCAGTTCCAGAGCGATTCGCCCAATGAGTCCTTGATATTTAGTCGTTTTCAGCCAATATTTTGGATTTTTGAAAATTTCACTTTTTTGTGAAAATATCCACTAGATGAGGGAATAATATGTGTGAGGGTACCCCAGGAGAGTTCCAAATGTGTGTGGGTAGAATATATATCCCACTGGGGTAAAATTGAAAAAAGTTGAGAAAATTTTTTTTTGGACTTAGTCATTTTTCCGTCGTTTATCAGACTTTCAGTTAGGGCAAATGTCAGTGAGCGTTCCGATTTCAGTTCCAGAGCGATTCGCCCAATGAGTCCTTGATATTTAGTCGTTTTCAGCCAATATTTTGGATTTTTGAAAATTTCACTTTTTTGTGAAAATATCCACTAGATGAGGGAATAATATGTGTAAGAGTACCCCAGGAGAGTTCCAAATGTGTGTGGGTAGAATATATATCCCACGCGGGTAAAATTTAAAAAAGTTGAGAAAATTTTTTTTTGGACTTAGTCATTTTTCCGGCGTTTATCAGACTTTCAGATAGGGCAAATGTCAGTGAGCGTTCCGATTTCAGTTCCAGAGCGATTCGCCCAATGAGTCCTTGATATTTAGTCGTTTTCAGCCAATATTTTGGATTTTTGAAAATTTCACTTTTTTGTGAAAATATCCACTAGATGAGGGAATAATATGTGTGAGGGAACCCCAGGAGAGTCCCAAATGTGTGTGGGTAGAATATATATCCCACGGGGGTAAAATTTAAAAAAGTTGAAAAAAATTTTTTTTTGAATTTAGTCATTTTTCCGGCGTTTATCAGACTTTCAGATAGGGCAAATGTCAGTGAGCGTTCTGATTTCAGTTCCAGAGCGATTCGCCCAATGAGTCCTTGATATTTAGTCGTTTTCAGCCAATATTTTGGATTTTTGAAAATTTCACTTTTTTGTGAAAATATCCACTAAATGAGGGAATAATATGTGTGAGGGTACCCCAGGAGAGTTCCAAATGTGTGTGGGTAGAATATATATCCCACGGGGGTAAAATTGAAAAAAGTTGAAAAAAATTTTTTTTTGGACTAAGTCATTTTTCCGGCGTTTATCAGACTTTCAGATAGGGGAAATGTCAGTGAGCATTCCGATTTCAGTTCCAGAGCGATTCGCCAAAGAGTCCTTGATATTTAGTCGTTTTCCGCCTATATTTTGGATTTTTGAAAATTTCACTTTTTTGTGAAAATATCCACTAGATGAGGGAATAATATGTGTGAGAGTACCCCAGGAGAGTTCCAAATGTGTGTGGGTAGAATATATATCCCACGGGGGTAAAATTTAAAAAAGTTGAGAAAATTTTTTTTTGGACTTAGTCATTTTTCCGCCGTTTATCAGACTTTCAGATAGGGGAAATGTCAGTGAGCGTTCCGATTTCAGTTCCAGAGCGATTCGCCCAATGAGTCCTTGATATTTAGTCGTTTTCAGCCAATATTTTGGATTTTTGAAAATTTCACTTTTTTGTGAAAATATCCACTAGATGAGGGAATAATATGTGTGAGGGTACCCCAGGAGAGTTCCAAATGTGTGTGGGTAGAATATATATCCCACGGGGGTAAAATTGAAAAAAGTTGAAAAAAAATTTTTTTTGGACTTAGTCATTTTTCCGGCATTTATCAGACTTTCAGATAGGGGGAAATGTCAGTGAGTGTTCCGATTTCAGTTCCAGAGCGATTCGCCCAATGAGTCCTTGATATTTAGTCGTTTTCAGCCAATATTTTGGATTTTTGAAAATTTCACTTTTTTGTGAAAATATCCACTAGATGAGGGAATAATATGTGTGAGGGTACCCCAGGAGAGTTCCAAATGTGTGTGGGTAGATTATATATCCCACTGGGGTAAAATTGAAAAAAGTTGAGAAAAATTTTTTTTGGACTTAGTCATTTTTCCGTCGTTTATCAGACTTTCAGTTAGGGCAAATGTCAGTGAGCGTTCCGATTTCAGTTCCAGAGCGATTCGCCCAATGAGTCCTTGATATTTAGTCGTTTTCAGCCAATATTTTGGATTTTTGAAAATTTCACTTTTTTGTGAAAATATCCACTAGATGAGGGAATAATATGTGTGAGGGAACCCCAGGAGAGTCCCAAATGTGTGTGGGTAGAATATATATCCCACGGGGGTAAAATTTAAAAAAGTTGAAAAAATTTTTTTTTGGGATTTAGTCATTTTTCTGGCGTTAATCAGACTTTCAGATAGGGCAAATGTCAGTGAGCATTCTGATTTCAGTTCCAGAGCGATTCGCCCAATGAGTCCTTGATATTTAGTCGTTTTCAGCCAATATTTTGGATTTTTGAAAATTTCACTTTTTTGTGAAAATAGCCACTAAATGAGGGAATAATATGTGTGAGGGTACCCCAGGAGAGTTCCAAATGTGTGTGGGTAGAATATATATCCCACGGGGGTAAAATTGAAAAAAGTTGAAAAAAAAATTTTTTTGGACTTAGTCATTTTTCCGGCATTTATCAGACTTTCAGATAGGGGGAAATGTCAGTGAGCGTTCCGATTTCAGTTCCAGAGCGATTCGCCCAATGAGTCCTTGATATTTAGTCGTTTTCAGCCAATATTTTGGATTTTTGAAAATTTCACTTTTTTGTGAAAATATCCACTAGATGAGGGAATAATATGTGTGAGGGTACCCCAGGAGAGTTCCAAATGTGTGTGGGTAGAATATATATCCCACTGGGGTAAAATTGAAAAAAGTTGAGAAAATTTTTTTTTGGACTTAGTCATTTTTCTGGCGTTTATCAGACTTTCAGATAGGGCAAATGTCAGTGAGCATTCTGATTTCAGTTCCAGAGCGATTCGCCCAATGAGTCCTTGATATTTAGTCGTTTTCAGCCAATATTTTGGATTTTTGAAAATTTCACTTTTTTGTGAAAATAGCCACTAAATGAGGGAATAATATGTGTGAGGGTACCCCAGGAGAGTTCCAAATGTGTGTGGGTAGAATATATATCCCACGGGGGTAAAATTGAAAAAAGTTGAAAAAAAAATTTTTTGGGACTTAGTCATTTTTCCGGCATTTATCAGACTTTCAGATAGGGGGAAATGTCAGTGAGCGTTCCGATTTCAGTTCCAGAGCGATTCGCCCAATGAGTCCTTGATATTTAGTCGTTTTCAGCCAATATTTTGGATTTTTGAAAATTTCACTTTTTTGTGAAAATATCCACTAGATGAGGGAATAATATGTGTGAGGGTACCCCAGGAGAGTTCCAAATGTGTGTGGGTAGAATATATATCCCACTGGGGTAAAATTGAAAAAAGTTGAGAAAATTTTTTTTTGGACTTAGTCATTTTTCTGGCGTTTATCAGACTTTCAGATAGGGCAAATGTCAGTGAGCGTTCTGATTTCAGTTCCAGAGCGATTCGCCCAATGAGTCCTTGATATTTAGTCGTTTTCAGCCAATATTTTGGATTTTTGAAAATTTCACTTTTTTGTGAAAATATCCACTAAATGAGGGAATAATATGTGTGAGGGTACCCCAGGAGAGTTCCAAATGTGTGTGGTAGAATATATATCCCACGGGGTAAAATTGAAAAAAGTTGAAAAAAAATTTTTTTTGGACTTAGTCATTTTTCCGGCATTTATCAGACTTTCAGATAGGGGGAAATGTCAGTGAGGGTTCCGATTTCAGCTCCAGAGCGATTCGCCCAATGAGTCCTTGATATTTAGTCGTTTTCAGCCAATATTTTGGATTTTTGAAAATTTCACTTTTTTGTGAAAATATCCAGTAGATGAGGGAATAATATGTGTGATTGTACCCCAGGAGAGTTCCAAATGTGTGTGGGTAGAATATATATCCCACGGGGGTAAAATTGAAAAAAGTTTAAAAAAATTTTTTTTTGGACTTAGTCATTTTTCCGTCGTTTATCAGACTTTCAGTTAGGGCAAATGTCAGTGAGCATTCCGATTTCAGTTCCAGAGCGATTCGCCCAATGAGTCCTTGATATTTAGTCGTTTTCAGCCAATATTTTGGATTTTTGAAAATTTCACTTTGTTGTGAAAATATCCACTAGATGAGGGAATAATATGTGTGAGAGTACCCCATTAGAGTTCCAAATGTGTGTGGGTAGAATATATATCCCACGGGGGTAAAATTTAAAAAAGTTGAGAGAATTTTTTTTTGGACTTAGTCATTTTTCCGGCGTTTATCAGACTTTCAGATAGGGCAAATGTCAGTGAGCGTTCTGATTTCAGTTCCAGAGCGATTCGCCCAATGAGTCCTTGATATTTAGTTGTTTTCAGCCAATATTTTGGATTTTTGAAAATTTCACTTTTTTGTGAAAATATCCAGTAGATGAGGGAATAATATGTGTGAGGGTACCCCAGGAGAGTTCCAAATGTGTGTGGGTAGAATATATATCCCACTGGGGTAAAATTGAAAAAAGTTGAGAAAATTTTTTTTTGGACTTAGTCATTTTTCTGGCGTTTATCACACTTTCAGATAGGGCAAATGTCAGTGAGCGTTCTGATTTCAGTTCCAGAGCGATTCGCCCAATGAGTCCTTGATATTTAGTCGTTTTCAGCCAATATTTTGGATTTTTGAAAATTTCACTTTTTGGTGAAAATATCCACTAAATGAGGGAATAATATGTGTGAGGGTACCCCAGGAGAGTTCCAAATGTGTGTGGGTAGAATATATATCCCACGGGGGTAAAATTGAAAAAAGTTGAAAAAAATTTTTTTTTAGACTTAGTCATTTTTCCGTCGTTTATCAGACTTTCAGTTAGGGCAAATGTCAGTGAGCGTTCCGATTTCAGTTCCAGAGCGATTCGCCCAATGAGTCCTTGATATTTAGTCGTTTTCAGCCAATATTTTGGATTTTTGAAAATTTCACTTTTTTGTGAAAATATCCACTAAATGAGGGAATAATATGTGTGAGGGTACCCCAGGAGAGTTCCAAATGTGTGTGGGTAGAATATATATCCCACGGGGGTAAAATTGAAAAAAGTTGAAAAAAATTTTTTTCTGGACTTAGTCATTTTTCTGGCGTTTATCAGACTTTCAGATAGGGGAAATGTCAGTGAGCGTTCCGATTTCAGTTCCAGAGCAATTCGCCCAATGAGTCCTTGATATTTAGTCGTTTTCAGCCAATATTTTGAATTTTTGAAAATTTCACTTTTTTGTGAAAATATCCACTAGATGAGGGAATAATATGTGTGAGGGTACCCCAGGAGAGTTCCAAATGTGTGTGGGTAGAATATATATCCCATGGGGTAAAATTGAAAAAAGTTGAGAAAATTTTTTTTTGGACTTAGTCATCTTTCCGGCGTTTATCAGACTTTCAGATAGGGCAAATGTTAGTGAGCGTTCCGATTTCAGTTCCAGAGCAATTCGCCCAATGAGTCCTTGATATTTAGTCGTTTTCAGCCAATATTTTGGATTTTTGAAAATTTCACTTTTTTGTGAAAATATCCACTAAATGAGGGAATAATATGTGTGAGGGTACCCCAGGAGAGTTCCAAATGTATGTGGGTAGAATATATATCCCACGGGGATAAAATTGAAATAAGTTGAAAAAAATTTTTTTTTGGACTTAGTCATTTTTCCGTCGTTTATCAGACTTTCAGTTAGGGCAAATGTCAGTGAGCGTTCCGATTTCAGTTCCAGAGCGATTCGCCCAATGAGTCCTTGATATTTAGTCGTTTTCAGCCAATATTTTGGATTTTTGAAAATTTCACTTTTTTGTGAAAATATCCACTAAATGAGGGAATAATATGTGTGAGGGTACCCCAGGAGAGTTCCAAATGTGTGTGGGTAGAATATATATCCCACGGGGGTAAAATTGAAAAAAGTTGAAAAAAATTTTTTTTTGGACTTAGTCATTTTTCCGGCGTTTATCAGACTTTCAGATAGGGGAAATGTCAGTGAGCGTTCCGATTTCAGTTCCAGAGCGATTCGCCCAATGAGTCCTTGATATTTAGTCGTTTTCAGCCAATATTTTGGATTTTTGAAAATTTCACTTTTTTGTGAAAATATCCACTAGATGAGGGAATAATATGTGTGAGGGTACCCCAGGAGAGTTAAAAATGTGTGTGGGTAGAATATATATTCCACTGGGGTAAAATTGAAAAAAGTTGAAAAAAATTTTTTTTTGGACTTAGTCATTTTTCCGGCGTTTATCAGACTTTCAGATAGGGCAAATGTCAGTGAGCGTTCTGATTTCAGTTCCAGAGCGATTCGCCCAATGAGTCCTTGATATTTTGTCGTTTTCAGCCAATATTTTGGATTTTTGAAAATTTCACTTTTTTGTGAAAATATCCACTAAATGAGGGAATAATATGTGTGAGGGTACCCCAGGAGAGTTCCAAATGTGTGTGGGTAGAATATATATCCCACGGGTGTAAAATTGAAAAAAGTTTAAAAAAAATTTTTTTTGGACTTAGTCATTTTTCCGGCGTTTATCAGACTTTCAGATAGGGGAAATGTCAGTGAGCATTCCGATTTCAGTTCCAGAGCGATTCGCCAAAGAGTCCTTGATATTTAGTCGTTTTCCGCCTATATTTTGGATTTTTGAAAATTTCACTTTTTTGTGAAAATATCCACTAGATGAGGGAATAATATGTGTGAGGGTACCCCAGGAGAGTTCCAAATGTGTGTGGGTAGAATATATATCCCACGGGGGTAAAATTGAAAAAAGTTTAAAAAAATTTTTTTTTGGACTTAGTCATTTTTCCGTCGTTTATCAGACTTTCAGTTAGGGCAAATGTCAGTGAGCGTTCCGATTTCAGTTCCAGAGCGATTCGCCCAATGAGTCCTTGATATTTAGTCGTTTTCAGCCAATATTTTGGATTTTTGAAAATTTCACTTTTTTGTGAAAATATCCACTAGATGAGGGAATAATATGTGTGAGAGTACCCCAGGAGAGTTCCAAATGTGTGTGGGTAGTATATATATCCCACGGGGGTAAAATTTAAAAAAGTTGAGAGAATTTTTTTTTGGACTTAGTCATTTTTCCGGCGTTTATCAGACTTTCAGATAGGGCAAATGTCAGTGAGCGTTCCGATTTCAGTTCCAGAGCGATTCGCCCAATGAGTCCTTGATATTTAGTCGTTTTCAGCCAATATTTTGGATTTTTGAAAATTTCTCTTTTTTGTGAAAATATCCACTAGATGAGGGAATAATATATGTGAGGGTACCCCAGGAGAGTTCCAAATGTGTGTGGGTAGAATATATATCCCACGGGGGTAAAATTGAAAAAAGTTGAAAAAAAATTTTTTTTGGACTTAGTCATCTTTCCGGCGTTTATCAGACTTTAAGATAGGGCAAATGTCAGTGAGCGTTCCGATTTCAGTTCCAGAGTGATTCGCCCAATGAGTCCTTGATATTTCGTCGCTTTCAGCCAATATTTTGGATTTTTGAAAATTTCACTTTTTTGTGAAAATATCCACTAAATGAGGGATTAATATGTGTGAGGGTACCCCAGGAGAGTTCCAAATGTGTGTGGGTAGAATATATATCCCATGGGGTAAAATTGAAAAAAGTTGAGAAAATTTTTTTTTGGACTTAGTCATTTTTCCGGCGTTTATCAGACTTTCAGATAGGGCAAATGTTAGTGAGCGTTCCGATTTCAGTTCCAGAGCAATTCGCCCAATGAGTCCTTGATATTTAGTCGTTTTCAGCCAATATTTTGGATTTTTGAAAATTTCACTTTTTTGTGAAAATATCCACTAAATGAGGGATTAATATGTGTGAGGGTACCCCAGGAGAGTTCCAAATGTGTGTGGGTAGAATATATATCCCATGGGGTAAAATTGAAAAAAGTTGAGAAAATTTTTTTTTGGACTTAGTCATCTTTCCGGCGTTTATCAGACTTTCAGATAGGGCAAATGTTAGTGAGCGTTCCGATTTCAGTTCCAGAGCAATTCGCCCAATGAGTCCTTGATATTTAGTCGTTTTCAGCCAATATTTTGGATTTTTGAAAATTTCACTTTTTTGTGAAAATATCCACTAAATGAGGGAATAATATGTGTGAGGGTACCCCAGGAGAGTTCCAAATGTATGTGGGTAGAATATATATCCCACGGGGATAAAATTGAAATAAGTTGAAAAAAATTTTTTTTTGGACTTAGTCATTTTTCCGTCGTTTATCAGACTTTCAGTTAGGGCAAATGTCAGTGAGCGTTCCGATTTCAGTTCCAGAGCGATTCGCCCAATGAGTCCTTGATATTTAGTCGTTTTCAGCCAATATTTTGGATTTTTGAAAATTTCACTTTTTTGTGAAAATATCCACTAAATGAGGGAATAATATGTGTGAGGGTACCCCAGGAGAGTTCCAAATGTGTGTGGGTAGAATATATATCCCACGGGGGTAAAATTGAAAAAAGTTGAAAAAAATTTTTTTTTGGACTTAGTCATTTTTCCGGCGTTTATCAGACTTTCAGATAGGGGAAATGTCAGTGAGCGTTCCGATTTCAGTTCCAGAGCGATTCGCCCAATGAGTCCTTGATATTTAGTCGTTTTCAGCCAATATTTTGGATTTTTGAAAATTTCACTTTTTTGTGAAAATATCCACTAGATGAGGGAATAATATGTGTGAGGGTACCCCAGGAGAGTTAAAAATGTGTGTGGGTAGAATATATATTCCACTGGGGTAAAATTGAAAAAAGTTGAAAAAAATTTTTTTTTGGACTTAGTCATTTTTCCGGCGTTTATCAGACTTTCAGATAGGGCAAATGTCAGTGAGCGTTCTGATTTTAGTTCCAGAGCGATTCGCCCAATGAGTCCTTGATATTTTGTCGTTTTCAGCCAATATTTTGGATTTTTGAAAATTTCACTTTTTTGTGAAAATATCCACTAAATGAGGGAATAATATGTGTGAGGGTACCCCAGGAGAGTTCCAAATGTGTGTGGGTAGAATATATATCCCACGGGTGTAAAATTGAAAAAAGTTTAAAAAAAATTTTTTTTGGACTTAGTCATTTTTCCGGCGTTTATCAGACTTTCAGATAGGGGAAATGTCAGTGAGCATTCCGATTTCAGTTCCAGAGCGATTCGCCAAAGAGTCCTTGATATTTAGTCGTTTTCCGCCTATATTTTGGATTTTTGAAAATTTCACTTTTTTGTGAAAATATCCACTAGATGAGGGAATAATATGTGTGAGGGTACCCCAGGAGAGTTCCAAATGTGTGTGGGTAGAATATATATCCCACGGGGGTAAAATTGAAAAAAGTTTAAAAAAATTTTTTTTTGGACTTAGTCATTTTTCCGTCGTTTATCAGACTTTCAGTTAGGGCAAATGTCAGTGAGCGTTCCGATTTCAGTTCCAGAGCGATTCGCCCAATGAGTCCTTGATATTTAGTCGTTTTCAGCCAATATTTTGGATTTTTGAAAATTTCACTTTTTTATGAAAATATCCACTAGATGAGGGAATAATATGTGTGAGAGTACCCCAGGAGAGTTCCAAATGTGTGTGGGTAGAATATATATCCCACGGGGGTAAAATTGAAAAAAGTTGAAAAAAAATTTTTTTTGGACTTAGTCATCTTTCCGGCGTTTATCAGACTTTAAGATAGGGCAAATGTCAGTGAGCGTTCCGATTTCAGTTCCAGAGTGATTCGCCCAATGAGTCCTTGATATTTCGTCGCTTTCAGCCAATATTTTGGATTTTTGAAAATTTCACTTTTTTGTGAAAATATCCACTAAATGAGGGATTAATATGTGTGAGGGTACCCCAGGAGAGTTCCAAATGTGTGTGGGTAGAATATATATCCCATGGGGTAAAATTGAAAAAAGTTGAGAAAATTTTTTTTTGGACTTAGTCATTTTTCCGGCGTTTATCAGACTTTCAGATAGGGCAAATGTTAGTGAGCGTTCCGATTTCAGTTCCAGAGCAATTCGCCCAATGAGTCCTTGATATTTAGTCGTTTTCAGCCAATATTTTGGATTTTTGAAAATTTCACTTTTTTGTGAAAATATCCACTAAATGAGGGATTAATATGTGTGAGGGTACCCCAGGAGAGTTCCAAATGTGTGTGGGTAGAATATATATCCCCATGGGGCAAAATTGAAAAAAGTTGAGAAAATTTTTTTTTGGACTTAGTCATTTTTCCGGCGTTTATCAGACTTTCAGATAGGGCAAATGTTAGTGAGTGTTCCGATTTCAGTTCCAGAGCGATTCGCCCAATGAGTCCTTGATATTTAGTCGTTTTCAGCCAATATTTTGGATTTTTGAAAATTTGACTTTTTTGTGAAAATATCCACTAAATGAGGGAATAATATGTGTGAGGGTACCCCAGGAGAGTTCCAAATGTGTGTAGGTAGAATATATATCCCACGGGGATAAAATTGAAAAAAGTTGAAAAAAAATTTTTTTGGGACTTAGTCATTTTTCCGTCGTTTATCAGACTTTCAGTTAGGGCAAATGTCAGTGAGCGTTCCGATTTCAGTTCCAGAGCGATTCGCCCAATGAATCCTTGATATTTAGTCGTTTTCAGCCAATATTTTGGATTTTTGAAAATTTCACTTTTTTGTGAAAATATCCACTAAATGAGGGAATAATATGTGTGAGGGTACCCCAGGAGAGTTCCAAATGTGTGTGGGTAGAATATATATCCCACGGGGGTAAAATTGAAAAAAGTTGAAAAAAATTTTTTTTTGGACTTATTCATTTTTCTGTCGTTTATCAGACTTTCAGATAGGGGAAATGTCAGTGAGCGTTCCGATTTCAGTTCCAGAGCAATTCGCCCAATGAGTCCTTGATATTTAGTCGTTTTCAGCCAATATTTTGGATTTTTGAAAATTTCACTTTTTTGTGAAAATATCCACTAGATGAGGGAATAATATGTGTGAGGGTACCCCAGGAGAGTTCCAAATGTGTGTGGGTAGAATATATATCCCACGGGGGTAAAATTGAAAAAAGTTGAAAAAAATTTTTTTTTGGACTTAGTCATTTTTCCGGCGTTTATCAGACTTTCAGATAGGGCAATTGTCAGTGAGCGTTCCGATTTCAGTTCCAGAGTGATTCGCCCAATGAGTCCTTGATATTTAGTCGCTTTCAGCCAATATTTTGGATTTTTGAAAATTTCACTTTTTTGTGAAAATATCCACTAAATGAGGGATTAATATGTGTGAGGGTACCCCAGGAGAGTTCCAAATGTGTGTGGGTAGAATATATATCCCATGGGGTAAAATTGAAAAAAGTTGAGAAAATTTTTTTTTGGACTTAGTCATTTTTCCGGCGTTTATCAGACTTTCAGATAGGGCAAATGTTAGTGAGCGTTCCGATTTCAGTTCCAGAGCAATTCGCCCAATGAGTCCTTGATATTTAGTCGTTTTCAGCCAATATTTTGGATTTTTGAAAATTTCACTTTTTTGTGAAAATATCCACTAAATGAGGGAATAATATGTGTGAGGGTACCCCAGGAGAGTTCCAAATGTGTGTGGGTAGAATATATATCCCACGGGGATAAAATTGAAATAAGTTGAAAAAAATTTTTTTTTGGACTTAGTCATTTTTCCGTCGTTTATCAGACTTTCAGTTAGGGCAAATGTCAGTGAGCGTTCCGATTTCAGTTCCAGAGCGATTCGCCCAATGAGTCCTTGATATTTAGTCGTTTTCAGCCAATATTTTGGATTTTTGAAAATTTCACTTTTTTGTGAAAATATCCACTAGATGAGGGAATAATATGTGTGAGGGTACCCCAGGAGAGTTCCAAATGTGTGTGGGTAGAATATATATCCCACGGGGGTAAAATTGAAAAAAGTTGAAAACATTTTTTTTTTGGACTTAGTCATTTTTCCGGCGTTTATCAGACTTTCAGATAGGGCAATTGTCAGTGAGCGTTCCGATTTCAGTTCCAGAGTGATTCGCCCAATGAGTCCTTGATATTTAGTCGCTTTCAGCCAATATTTTGGATTTTTGAAAATTTCACTTTTTTGTGAAAATATCCACTAAATGAGGGATTAATATGTGTGAGGGTACCCCAGGAGAGTTCCAAATGTGTGTGGGTAGAATATATATCCCCATGGGGTAAAATTGAAAAAAGTTGAGAAAATTTTTTTTTGGACTTAGTCATTTTTCCGGCGTTTATCAGACTTTCAGATAGGGCAAATGTTAGTGAGTTTTCCGATTTCAGTTCCAGAGCGATTCGCCCAATGAGTCCTTGATATTTAGTCGTTTTCAGCCAATATTTTGGATTTTTGAAAATTTGACTTTTTTGTGAAAATATCCACTAAATGAGGGATTAATATGTGTGAGGGTACCCCAGGAGAGTTCCAAATGTGTGTGGGTAGAATATATATCCCCATGGGGTAAAATTGAAAAAAGTTGAGAAAATTTTTTTTTGGACTTAGTCATTTTTCCGGCGTTTATCAGACTTTCAGATAGGGCAAATGTTAGTGAGTTTTCCGATTTCAGTTCCAGAGCGATTCGCCCAATGAGTCCTTGATATTTAGTCGTTTTCAGCCAATATTTTGGATTTTTGAAAATTTGACTTTTTTGTGAAAATATCCACTAAATGAGGGAATAATATGTGTGAGGGTACCCCAGGAGAGTTCCAAATGTGTGTGGGTAGAATATATATCCCACTGGGGTAAAATTGAAAAAAGTTGAGAAAACTTTTTTTTGGACTTAGTCATTTTTCCAGCGTTTATCAGACTTTCAGTTAGGGCAAATGTCAGTGAGCGTTCCGATTTCATTTCCAGAGCGATTCGCCCATTGAGTCCTTGATATTTAGTCGTTTTCAGCCAATATTTTGGATTTTTGAAATTTTCACTTTTTTGTGAAAATATCCACTAAATGAGGGAATAATATGTGTGAGGGTACCCCAGGAGAGTTCCAAATGTGTGTGGGTAGAATATATATCCCACGGGGTTAAAATTGAAAAAAGTTGAAAACATTTTTTTTTGGACTTAGTCATCTTTCCGGCGTTTATCAGACTTTCAGTTAGGGGAAATGTCAGTGAGCATTCCGATTTCAGTTCCAGAGCGATTTGCCCAAAGAGACATTGATATTTAGTCGTTTTCAGCCAATATTTTGGATTTTTGAAAATTTCACTTTTTTGTGAAAATATCCACTAAATGAGGGAATAATATGTGTGAGGGTACCCCAGGAGAGTTCCAAATGTGTGTGGGTAGAATATATATCCTACGGGGGTAAAATTGAAAAAGTTGAAAAAAAATTTTTTTTGGACTTAGTCATTTTTCCGGCGTTTATCAGACTTTTAGATAGGGGAAATGTCAGTGAGCGTTCCGATTTCAGTTCCAGAGCGATTCGCCCAATGAGTCCTTGATATTTAGTCGTTTTCAGCCAATATTTTGGATTTTTGAAAATTTCACTTTTTTGTGAAAATATCCACTAGATGAGGAAATAATATATGTGAGGGTACCCCAGGAGAGTTCCAAATGTGTGTGGGTAGAATATATATCCCACGGTAGTAAAATTGAAAAAAGTTGAAAAAAAATTTTTTTTGGACTTAGTCATCTTTCCGGCGTTTATCAGACTTTAAGATAGGGCAAATGTCAGTGAGCGTTCCGATTTCAGTTCCAGAGTGATTCGCCCAATGAGTCCTTGATATTTAGTCGCTTTCAGCCAATATTTTGGATTTTTGAAAATTTCACTTTTTTGTGAAAATATCCACTAAATGAGGGATTAATATGTGTGAGGGTACCCCAGGAGAGTTCCAAATGTGTGTGGGTAGAATATATATCCCCATGGGGTAAAATTGAAAAAAGTTGAGAAAATTTTTTTTTGGACTTAGTCATTTTTCCGGCGTTTATCAGACTTTCAGATAGGGCAAATGTTAGTGAGTGTTCCGATTTCAGTTCCAGAGCGATTCGCCCAATGAGTCCTTGATATTTAGTCGTTTTCAGCCAATATTTTGGATTTTTGAAAATTTCACTTTTTTGTGAAATTATCCACTAAATGAGGGAATAATATGTGTGAGGGTACCCCAGGAGAGTTCCAAATGTGTGTGGGTAGAATATATATCCCACGGGGGTAAAATTGAAAAAAGTTGAAAAAATTTTTTTTTTGGACTTAGTCATTTTTCTGGCGTTTATCAGACTTTCAGATAGGGGAAATGTCAGTGAGCATTCCGATTTCAGTTCCAGAGCGATTCGCCCAATGAGTCCTTGATATTTAGTCGTTTTCAGCCAATATTTTGGATTTTTGAAAATTTCACTTTTTTGTGAAAATATCCACTAAATGAGGGAATAATATGTGTGAGGGTACCCCAGGAGAGTTCCAAATGTGTGTGGGTAGAATATATATCCCACGGGGGTAAAATTGAAAAAAGTTGAAAACATTTTTTTTTGGACTTAGTCATCTTTCCGGCGTTTATCAGACTTTCAGTTAGGGGAAATGTCAGTGAGCGTTCCGATTTCAGTTCCAGAGCGATTCGCCCAATGAGTCCTTGATATTTAGTCGTTTTCAGCCAATATTTTGGATTTTTGAAAATTTCACTTTTTTGTGAAAATATCCACTAGATGAGGGAATAATATGTGTGAGAGTACCCCAGGAGAGTTCCAAATGTGTGTGGGTAGAATATATATCCCACGGGGGTAAAATTTAAAAAAGTTGAGAAAAATTTTTTTTGGACTTAGTCATCTTTCCGGCGTTTATCAGACTTTCAGTTAGGGGAAATGTCAGTGAGCGTTCCGATTTCAGTTCCAGAGCGATTTGCCCAAAGAGTCATTGATATTTAGTCGTTTTCAGCCAATATTTTGGATTTTTGAAAATTTCACTTTTTTGTGAAAATATCCACTAAATGAGGGAATAATATGTGTGAGGGTACCCCAGGAGAGTTCCAAATGTGTGTGGGTAGAATATATATCCTACGGGGGTAAAATTGAAAAAGTTGAAAAAAAATTTTTTTTGGACTTAGTCATTTTTCCGTCGTTTATCAGACTTTCAGTTAGGGCAAATGTCAGTGAGCGTTCCGATTTCAGTTCCAGAGCGATTCGCCCGATGAGTCCTTGATATTTAGTCGTTTTCAGCCAATATTTTGGATTTTTGAAAATTTCACTTTTTTGTGAAAATAGCCACTAAATGAGGGAATAATATGTGTGAGGGTACCCCAGGAGAGTTCCAAATGTGTGTGGGTAGAATATATATCCCACGGGGGGAAAATTGAAAAAAGTTTAAAAAAAATTTTTTTTGGACTTAGTCATTTTTCCGTCGTTTATCAGACTTTCAGTTAGGGCAAATGTCAGTGAGCGTTCCGATTTCAGTTCCAGAGCGATTCGCCCAATGAGTCCTTGATATTTAGTCGTTTTCAGCCAATATTTTGGATTTTTGAAAATTTCACTTTTTTGTGAAAATATCCACTAAATGAGGGAATAATATGTGTGAGGGTACCCCAGGAGAGTTCCAAATGTGTGTGGGTAGAATATATATCCCACGGGGGTAAAATTGAAAAAAGTTGAAAACATTTTTTTTTGGACTTAGTCATCTTTCCGGCGTTTATCAGACTTTCAGTTAGGGGAAATTTCAGTGAGCGTTCCGATTTCAGTTCCAGAGCGATTTGCCCAAAGAGTCATTGATATTTAGTCGTTTTCAGCCAATATTTTGGATTTTTGAAAATTTCACTTTCTTGTGAAAATATCCACTAAATGAGGGAAAAATATGTGTGAGGGTACCCCAGGAGAGTTCCAAATGTGTGTGGGTAGAATATATATCCCACTGGGATAAAATTGAAATAAGTTGAAAAAAATTTTTTTTTGGACTTAGTCATTTTTCCGTCGTTTATCAGACTTTCAGTTAGGGCAAATGTCAGTGAGCGTTCCGATTTCAGTTCCAGAGCGATTCGCCCAATGAGTCCTTGATATTTAGTCGTTTTCAGCCAATATTTTGGATTTTTGAAAATTTCACTTTTTTGTGAAAATATCCACTAGATGAGGGAATAATATGTGTGAGGGAACCCCAGGAGAGTCCCAAATGTGTGTGGGTAGAATATATATCCCACGGGGGTAAAATTTAAAAAAGTTGAAAAAATTTTTGTTTTGGATTTAGTCATTTTTCTAGCGTTAATCAGACTTTCAGATAGGGCAAATGTCAGTGAGCATTCTGATTTCAGTTCCAGAGCGATTCGCCCAATGAGTTATTGATATTTAGTCGTTTTCAGCCAATATTTTGGATTTTTGAAAATTTCACTTTTTTGTGAAAATATCCACTAGATGAGGGAATAATATGTGTGAGGGTACCCCAGGAGAGTTCCAAATGTGTGTGGGTAGAATATATATCCCACTGGGGTAAAATTGAAAAAAGTTGAAATTTTTTTTTGGACTTAGTCATTTTTCCGTCGTTTATCAGACTTTCAGTTAGGGCAAATGTCAGTGAGCGTTCCGATTTCAGTTCCAGAGCGATTCGCCCAATGAGTCCTTGATATTTAGTCGTTTTCAGCCAATATTTTGGATTTTTGAAAATTTCACTTTTTTGTGAAAATATCCACTAGATGAGGGAATAATATGTGTGAGGGAACCCCAGGAGAGTCCCAAATGTGTGTGGGTAGAATATATATCCCACGGGGGTAAAATTTAAAAACGTTGAAAAAATTTTTTTTTTGGATTTAGTCATTTTTCTGGCGTTTATCAGACTTTCAGATAGGGCAAATGTCAGTGAGCGTTCCGATTTCATTTCCAGAGCGATTCTCCCATTGAGTCCGTGATATTTAGTCGTTTTCAGCCAATATTTTGGATTTTTGAAATTTTCACTTTTTTGTGAAAATATCCACTAAATGAGGGAATAATATGTGTGAGGGTACCCCAGGAGAGTTCCAAATGTGTGTGGGTAGAATATATATCCCACGGGGGTAAAATTGAAAAAAGTTGAGAAAATTTTTTTTTGGACTTAGTCATTTTTCCGGCGTTTATCAGACTTTCAGATAGGACAAATGTTAGTGAGCGTTCCGATTTGAGTTCCAGAGCGATTCGCCCAATGAGTCCTTGATATTTAGTCGTTTTCAGCCAATATTTTGGATTTTTGAAAATTTCACTTTTTTGTGAAAATATCCACTAGATGAGGGAATAATATGTGTGTGGGTACCCCAGGAGAGTTCCAAATGTGTCTGGGTAGAATATATATCCCACTGGGGTAAAATTTAAAAAAGTTGAGAAAATTTTTTTTTGGACTTAGTCATTTTTCCGTCGTTTATCAGACTTTCAGTTAGGGCAAATGTCAGTGAGCGTTCCGATTTCAGTTCCAGAGCGATTCGCCCAATGAGTCCTTGATATTTAGTCGTTTTCAGCCAATATTTTGGATTTTTGAAAATTTCACTTTTTTGTGAAAATATCCACTAGATGAGGGAATAATATGTGTGAGGGAACCCCAGGAGAGTCCCAAATGTGTGTGGGTAGAATATATATCCCACGGGGGTAAAATTTAAAAAAGTTGAAAAAAATTTTTTTTGGGATTTAGTCATTTTTCTGGCGTTAATCAGACTTTCAGATAGGGCAAATGTCAGTGAGCATTCTGATTTCAGTTCCAGAGCGATTCTCCCAATGAGTCCTTGATATTTAGTCATTTTCAGCCAATATTTTGGATTTTTGAAAATTTCACTTTTTTGTGAAAATATCCACTAAATGAGGGAATAATATGTGTGAGGGTACCCCAGGAGAGTTCCAAATGTGTGTGGGTAGAATATATATCCCACTGGGGTAAAATTGAAAAAAGTTGAGAAAACTTTTTTTTGGACTTAGTCATTTTTCCAGCGTTTATCAGACTTTCAGATAGGGCAAATGTCAGTGAGCATTCCGATTTCAGTTCCAGAGCGATTCGCCCATTGAGTCCTTGATATTTAGTCGTTTTCAGCCAATATTTTGGATTTTTGAAAATTTCACTTTTTTGTGAAAATATCCACTAAATGAGGGAATAATATGTGTGAGGGTACCCCAGGAGAGTTCCAAATGTGTGTGGGTAGAATATATATCCCACGGGGGTAAAATTGAAAAAAGTTGAAAAAAAATTTTTTTTGGACTTAGTCATTTTTCCGGCGTTTATCAGACTTTCAGATAGGGCAAATGGTAGTGAGCGTTCCGATTTGAGTTCCAGAGCGATTCGCCCAATGAGTCCTTGATATTTAGTCGTTTTCAGCCAATATTTTGGATTTTTGAAAATTTCACTTTTTTGTGAAAATATCCACTAAATGAGGGAATAATATGTGTGAGGGTACCCCAGGAGAGTTCCAAATGTGTGTGGGTAGAATATATATCCCACTGGGGTAAAATTGAAAAAAGTTGAGGAAATTTTTTTTTGGACTTAGTCATTTTTCCGTCGTTTATCAGACTTTCAGTTAGGGCAAATGTCAGTGAGCGTTCCGATTTCAGTTCCAGAGCGATTCGCCCAATGAGTCCTTGATATTTAGTCGTTTTCAGCCAATATTTTGGATTTTTGAAAATTTCACTTTTTTGTGAAAATATCCACTAGATGAGGGAATAATATGTGTGAGGGAACCCCAGGAGAGTCCCAAATGTGTGTGGGTAGAATATATATCCCACGGGGGTAAAATTTAAAAACGTTGAAAAAATTTTTTTTTTGGATTTAGTCATTTTTCTGGCGTTTATCAGACTTTCAGATAGGGCAAATGTCAGTGAGCGTTCTGATTTCATTTCCAGAGCAATTCTCCCATTGAGTCCTTGATATTTAGTCGTTTTCAGCCAATATTTTGGATTTTTGAAATTTTCACTTTTTTGTGAAAATATCCACTAAATGAGGGAATAATATGTGTGAGGGTACCCCAGGAGAGTTCTAAATGTGTGTGGGTAGAATATATATCCCACGGGGGTAAAATTGAAAAAAGTTGAAAAAATTTTTTTTTTGGACTTAGTCATTTTTCCGTCGTTTATCAGACTTTCAGTTAGGGCAAAAGTCAGTGAGCGTTCCGATTTCAGTTCCAGAGCGATTCGCCCAATGAGTCCTTGATATTTAGTCGTTTTCAGCCAATATTTTGGATTTTTGAAAATTTCACTTTTTTGTGAAAATAGCCACTAAATGAGGGAATAATATGTGTGAGGGTACCCCAGGAGAGTTCCAAATGTGTGTGGGTAGAATATATATCCCACTGGGGTAAAATTGAAAAAAGTTGAGAAAATTTTTTTTTGGACTTAGTCATTTTTCCGTCGTTTATCAGACTTTCAGTTAGGGCAAATGTCAGTGAGCGTTCCGATTTCAGTTCCAGAGCGATTCGCCCAATGAGTCCTTGATATTTAGTCGTTTTCAGCCAATATTTTGGATTTTTGAAAATTTCACTTTTTTGTGAAAATATCCACTAGATGAGGGAATAATATGTGTGAGGGAACCCCAGGAGAGTCCCAAATGTGTGTGGGTAGAATATATATCCCACGGGGGTAAAATTTAAAAACGTTGAAAAAATTTTTTTTTGGGATTTAGTCATTTTTCTGGCGTTAATCAGACTTTCAGATAGGGCAAATGTCAGTGAGCATTCTGATTTCAGTTCCAGAGCGATTCGCCCAATGAGTCCTTGATATTTAGTCGTTTTCAGCCAATATTTTGGATTTTTGAAAATTTCACTTTTTTGTGAAAATATCCACTAAATGAGGGAATAATATGTGTGAGGGTACCCCAGGAGAGTTCCAAATGTGTGTGGGTAGAATATATATCCCACTGGGGTAAAATTGAAAAAAGTTGAGGAAATTTTTTTTTGGACTTAGTCATTTTTCCGTCGTTTATCAGACTTTCAGTTAGGGCAAATGTCAGTGAGCGTTCCGATTTCAGTTCCAGAGCGATTCGCCCAATGAGTCCTTGATATTTAGTCGTTTTCAGCCAATATTTTGGATTTTTGAAAATTTCACTTTTTTGTGAAAATATCCACTAGATGAGGGAATAATATGTGTGAGGGAACCCCAGGAGAGTCCCAAATGTGTGTGGGTAGAATATATATCCCACGGGGGTAAAATTTAAAAACGTTGAAAAAATTTTTTTTTTGGATTTAGTCATTTTTCTGGCGTTTATCAGACTTTCAGATAGGGCAAATGTCAGTGAGCGTTCCGATTTCATTTCCAGAGCGATTCTCCCATTGAGTCCTTGATATTTAGTCATTTTCAGCCAATATTTTGGATTTTTGAAATTTTCACTTTTTTGTGAAAATATCCACTAAATGAGGGAATAATATGTGTGAGGGTACCCCAGGAGAGTTCTAAATGTGTGTGGGTAGAATATATATCCCACGGGGATAAAATTGAAAAAAGTTGAAAAAATTTTTTTTTTGGACTTAGTCATTTTTCCGTCGTTTATCAGACTTTCAGTTAGGGCAAAAGTCAGTGAGCGTTCCGATTTCAGTTCCAGAGCGATTCGCCCAATGAGTCCTTGATATTTAGTCGTTTTCAGCCAATATTTTGGATTTTTGAAAATTTCACTTTTTTGTGAAAATAGCCACTAAATGAGGGAATAATATGTGTGAGGGTACCCCAGGAGAGTTCCAAATGTGTGTGGGTAGAATATATATCCCACTGGGGTAAAATTGAAAAAAGTTGAGAAAACTTTTTTTTGGACTTAGTCATTTTTCCAGCGTTTATCAGACTTTCAGATAGGGCAAATGTCAGTGAGCGTTCCGATTTCATTTCCAGAGCGATTCTCCCATTGAGTCCTTGATATTTAGTCGTTTTCAGCCAATATTTTGGATTTTTGAAATTTTCACTTTTTTGTGAAAATATCCACTAAATGAGGGAATAATATGTGTGAGGGTACCCCAGGAGAGTTCCAAATGTGTGTGGGTAGAATATATATCCCACGGGGGTAAAATTGAAAAAAGTTGAAAAAATTTTTTTTTTGGACTTAGTCATTTTTCCGTCGTTTATCAGACTTTCAGTTAGGGCAAAAGTCAGTGAGCGTTCCGATTTCAGTTCCAGAGCGATTTGCCCAATGAGTCCTTGATATTTAGTCGTTTTCAGCCAATATTTTGGATTTTTGAAAATTTCACTTTTTTGTGAAAATAGCCACTAAATGAGGGAATAATATGTGTGAGGGTACCCCAGGAGAGTTCCAAATGTGTGTGGGTAGAATATATATCCCACTGGGGTAAAATTGAAAAAAGTTGAGAAAACTTTTTTTTGGACTTAGTCATTTTTCCAGCGTTTATCAGACTTTCAGATAGGGCAAATGTCAGTGAGCATTCCGATTTCAGTTCCAGAGCGATTCGCCCATTGAGTCCTTGATATTTAGTCGTTTTCAGCCAATATTTTGGATTTTTGAAATTTTCACTTTTTTGTGAAAATATCCACTAAATGAGGGAATAATATGTGTGAGGGTACCCCAGGAGAGTTCCAAATGTGTGTGGGTAGAATATATATCCCACGGGGGTAAAATTGAAAAAGTTGAAAAAAAATTTTTTTTGGACTTAGTCATTTTTCCGGCGTTTATCAGACTTTTAGATAGGGGAAATGTCAGTGAGCGTTCCGATTTCAGTTCCAGAGCGATTCGCCCAATGAGTCCTTGATATTTAGTCGTTTTCAGCCAATATTTTGGATTTTTGAAAATTTCACTTTTTTGTGAAAATATCCACTAAATGAGGGAATAATATGTGTGAGGGTACCCCAGGAGAGTTCCAAATGTGTGTGGGTAGAATATATATCCCACGGGGGTAAAATTGAAAAAAGTTGAAAAAATTTTTTTTTTGGACTTAGTCATTTTTCCGTCGTTTATCAGACTTTCAGTTAGGGCAAATGTCAGTGAGCGTTCCGATTTCAGTTCCAGAGCGATTCGCCCAATGAGTCCTTAATATTTAGTCGTTTTCAGGCAATATTTTGGATTTTTGAAAATTTCACTTTTTTGTGAAAATATCCACTAGATGAGGGAATAATATGTGTGAGGGAACCCCAGGAGATTCCCAAATGTGTGTGGGTAGAATATATATCCCACGGGGGTAAAATTTAAAAAAGTTGAAAAAATTTTTTTTTTGGATTTAGTCATTTTTCTGGCGTTAATCAGACTTTCATATAGGGCAAATGTCAGTGAGCATTCCGATTTCAGTTCCAGAGCGATTCGCCCCATGAGTCCTTGATATTTAGTCGTTTTCAGCAAATATTTTGGATTTTTGAAAATTTCACTTTTTTGTTAAATATCCACTAAATGAGGGAATAATATGTGTGAGGGTACCCCAGGAGAGTTCCAAATGTGTGTGGGTAGAATATATATCCCACGGGGGTAAAATTGAAAAAAGTTTAAAAAAATTTTTTTTTGGACTTAGTCATTTTTCCGTCGTTTATCAGACTTTCAGTTAGGGCAAATGTCAGTAAGCGTTCCAATTTCAGTTCCAGAGCGATTCGCCCAATGAGTCCTTGATATTTAGTCGTTTTCAGCCAATATTTTGGATTTTTGAAAATTTCACTTTTTTGTGAAAATATCCACTAAATGAGGGACTAATATGTGTGAGAGTACCCCAGGAGAGTTCCAAATGTGTGTGGGTAGAATATATATCCCACGGGGGTAAAATTGAAAAAAGTTGAGAAAACTTTTTTTTGGACTTAGTCATTTTTCCGGCGTTTATCAGACTTTCAGATAGGGCAAATGTCAGTGAGCATTCTGATTTCAGTTCCAAAGCGATTCGCCCAATGAGTCCTTGATATTTAGTCGTTTTCAGCCAATATTTTGGAATTTTGAAAATTTCACTTTTTTGTTAAAATATCCACTAAATGAGGGAATAATATGTGTGAGGGTACCCCAGGAGAGTTCCAAATGTGTGTGGGTAGAATATATATCCCACGGGGGTAAAATTTAAAAAAGTTGAAAAAAATTTTTTTTTGGACTTAGTCATTTTTCCGACGTTTATCAGACTTTCAGATAGGGCAAATGTCAGTGAGCATTCTGATTTCAGTTCCAGAGCGATTCGCCCATTGAGTCCTTGATATTTAGTCGTTTTCAGCCAATATTTTGGATTTTTGAAAATTTCACTTTTTTGTGAAAATATCCACTAAATGAGGGAATAATATGTGTGAGGGTACCCCAGGAGAGTTCCAAATGTGTGTGGGTAGAATATATATCCCACGGGGGTAAAATTGAAAAAAGTTGAAAAAAATTTTTTTTTGGACTTAGTCATTTTTCCGACGTTTATCAGACTTTCAGATAGGGCAAATGTCAGTGAGCATTCTGATTTCAGTTCCAGAGCGATTCGCCCATTGAGTCCTTGATATTTAGTCGTTTTCAGCCAATATTTTGGATTTTTGAAAATTTCACTTTTTTGTGAAAATATCCACTAAATGAGGGAATAATATGTGTGAGGGTACCCCAGGAGAGTTCCAAATGTGTGTGGGTAGAATATATATCCCACTGGGGTAAAATTGAAAAAAGTTGAGAAAATTTTTCTTTGGACTTAGTCATTTTTCCGTCGTTTATCAGACTTTCAGTTAGGGCAAATGTCAGTGAGCGTTCCGATTTCAGTTCCAGAGCGATTCGTCCAATGAGTCCTTGATATTTAGTCGTTTTCAGCCAATATTTTGGATTTTTGAAAATTTCACTTTTTTGTGAAAATATCCACTAGATGAGGGAATAATATGTGTGAGGGTACCCCAGGAGAGTTCCAAATGTGTGTGGGTAGAATATATATCCCACGGGGGTAAAATTGAAAAAAGTTGAAAAAAAATTTTTTTTGGACTTAGTAATTTTTCCGGCGTTTATCAGACTTTTAGATAGGGGAAATGTCAGTGAGCATTCCGATTTCAGTTCCAGAGCGATTCGCCCAATGAGTCCTTGATATTTAGTCGTTTTCAGCCAATATTTTGGATTTTTGAAAATTTCACTTTTTTGTGAAAATATCCACTAGATGAGGGAATAATATGTGTGAGGGTACCCCAGGAGAGTTCCAAATGTGTGTGGGTAGAATATATATCCCACGGGGGTAAAATTGAAAAAAGTTGAAAAAAAATTTTTTTTGGACTTAGTAATTTTTCCGGCGTTTATCAGACTTTTAGATAGGGGAAATGTCAGTGAGCATTCCGATTTCAGTTCCAGAGCGATTCGCCCAATGAGTCCTTGATATTTAGTCGTTTTCAGCCAATATTTTGGATTTTTGAAAATTTCACTTTTTTGTGAAAATAGCAACTAAATGAGGGAATAATATGTGTGAGGGTACCCCAGGAGAGTTCCAAATGTGTGTGGGTAGAATATGTATCCCACGGGGGTAAAATTGAAAAAAGTTGAAAAAAATTTTTTTTTGGACTTAGTCATTTTTCCGTCGTTGATCAGACTTTCAGTTAGGGCAAATGTCCATGAGCGTTCCGATTTCAGTTCCAGAGCGATTCGCCCAATGAGTCCTTGATATTTAGTCGTTTTCAGCCAATATTTTGGATTTTTGAAAATTTCACTTTTTTGTGAAAATATCCACTAGATGAGGGAATAATATGTGTGAGGGTACCCCAGGAGAGTTACAAATGTGTGTGGGTAGAATATTTATCCCACTGGGGTAAAATTGAAAAAAGTTGAGAAAATTTTTCTTTGGACTTAGTCATTTTTTCGTCGTTTATCAGACTTTCAGTTAGGGCAAATGTCAGTGAGCGTTCCGATTTCAGTTCCAAAGCGATTCGCCCAATGAGTCCTTGATATTTAGTCGTTTTCAGCCAATATTTTGGATTTTTGAAAATTTCACTTTTTTGTGAAAATAGCCACTAAATGAGGGAATAATATGTGTGAGGGTACCCCAGGAGAGTTCCAAATGTGTGTGGGTAGAATATATATCCCACGGGGGTAAAATTGAAAAAGTTGAAAAAAAATTTTTTTGGGACTTAGTCATTTTTCCGGCATTTATCAGACTTTTAGATAGGGGAAATGTCAGTGAGCATTCCGATTTCAGTTCCAGAGCGATTCGCCCAATGAGTCCTTGATATTTAGTCGTTTTCAGCCAATATTTTGGATTTTTGAAAATTTCACTTTTTTGTGAAAATATCCACTAAATGAGGGAATAATATGTGTGAGGGTACCCCAGGAGAGTTCCAAATGTGTGTGGGTAGAATATATATCCCACGGGGTAAAATTGAAAAAAGTTGAAAAAATTTTTTTTTTTTGACTTAGTCATTTTTCCGTCGTTTATCAGACATTCAGTTAGGGCAAATGTCAGTGAGCGTTCCGATTTCAGTTCCAGAGCGATTCGCCCAATGAGTCCTTGATATTTAGTCGTTTTCAGCCAATATTTTGGATTTTTGAAAATTTCACTTTTTTGTTAAAATATCCACTAAATGAGGGAATAATATGTGTGAGGGTACCCCAGGAGCGTTCCAAATGTGTGTGGGTAGACTATATATCCCACGGGGATAAAATTGAAAAAAGTTGAAAATAATTTTTTTTGGACTAAGTCATTTTTCCGTCGTTTATCAGACTTTCAGTTAGGGCAAATGTCAGTGAGAGTTCCGATTTCAGTTCCAGAGCGATTCGCCCAATGAGTCCTTGATATTTAGTCGTTTTCAGCCAATATTTTGGATTTTTGAAAATTTCACTTTTTTGTGAAAATATCCACTAGATGAGGGAATAATATGTGTGAGGGTACCCCAGGAGAGTTCCAAATGTGTGTGGGTAGAATATGTATCCCACGGGGGTAAAATTGAAAAAAGTTGAAAAAATTTTTTTTTTGGACTTAGTCATTTTTCCGTCGTTTATCAGACTTTCAGTTAGGGCAAATGTCAGTGAGCGTTCCGATTTCAGTTCCAGAGCGATTCGCCCAATGAGTCCTTGATATTTAGTCGTTTTCAGCCAATATTTTGGATTTTTGAAAATTTCACTTTTTTGTGAAAATATCCACTAGATGAGGGAATAATATGTGTGAGGGTACCCCAGGAGAGTTCCAAATGTGTGTGGGTAGAATATATATCCCACGGGGGTAAAATTGAAAAAAGTTGAAAAAAAATTTTTTTGGGACTTAGTCATTTTTCCGGCATTTATCAGACTTTTAGATAGGGGAAATGTCAGTGAGCATTCCGATTTCAGTTCCAGAGCGATTCGCCCAATGAGTCCTTGATATTTAGTCGTTTTCAGCCAATATTTTGGATTTTTGAAAATTTCACTTTTTTGTGAAAATATCCACTAAATGAGGGAATAATATGTGTGAGGGTACCCCAGGAGAGTTCCAAATGTGTGTGGGTAGAATATATATCCCACGGGGTAAAATTGAAAAAAGTTGAAAAAATTTTTTTTTTGGACTTAGTCATTTTTCCGTCGTTTATCAGACATTCAGTTAGGGCAAATGTCAGTGAGCGTTCCGATTTCAGTTCCAGAGCGATTCGCCCAATGAGTCCTTGATATTTAGTCGTTTTCAGCCAATATTTTGGATTTTTGAAAATTTCACTTTTTTGTTAAAATATCCACTAAATGAGGGAATAATATGTGTGAGGGTACCCCAGGAGCGTTCCAAATGTGTATGGGTAGACTATATATCCCACGGGGATAAAATTGAAAAAAGTTGAAAATAATTTTTTTTGGACTAAGTCATTTTTCCGTCGTTTATCAGACTTTCAGTTAGGGCAAATGTCAGTGAGAGTTCCGATTTCAGTTCCAGAGCGATTCGCCCAATGAGTCCTTGATATTTAGTCGTTTTCAGCCAATATTTTGGATTTTTTAAAATTTCACTTTTTTGTGAAAATATCCACTAGATGAGGGAATAATATGTGTGAGGGTACCCCAGGAGAGTTACAAATGTGTGTGGGTAGAATATTTATCCCACTGGGGTAAAATTGAAAAAAGTTGAGAAAATTTTTCTTTGGACTTAGTCATTTTTTCGTCGTTTATCAGACTTTCAGTTAGGGCAAATGTCAGTGAGCGTTCCGATTTGAGTTCCAAAGCGATTCGCCCAATGAGTCCTTGATATTTAGTCGTTTTCAGCCAATATTTTGGATTTTTGAAAATTTCACTTTTTTGTGAAAATAGCCACTAAATGAGGGAATAATATGTGTGAGGGTACCCCAGGAGAGTTCCAAATGTGTGTGGGTAGAATATATATCCCACGGGGGTAAAATTGAAAAAGTTGAAAAAAAATTTTTTTGGGACTTAGTCATTTTTCCGGCATTTATCAGACTTTTAGATAGGGGAAATGTCAGTGAGCATTCCGATTTCAGTTCCAGAGCGATTCGCCCAATGAGTCCTTGATATTTAGTCGTTTTCAGCCAATATTTTGGATTTTTGAAAATTTCACTTTTTTGTGAAAATATCCACTAAATGAGGGAATAATATGTGTGAGGGTACCCCAGGAGAGTTCCAAATGTGTGTGGGTAGAATATATATCCCACGGGGTAAAATTGAAAAAAGTTGAAAAAATTTTTTTTTTTTGACGTAGTCATTTTTCCGTCGTTTATCAGACATTCAGTTAGGGCAAATGTCAGTGAGCGTTCCGATTTCAGTTCCAGAGCGATTCGCCCAATGAGTCCTTGATATTTAGTCGTTTTCAGCCAATATTTTGGATTTTTGAAAATTTCACTTTTTTGTTAAAATATCCACTAAATGAGGGAATAATATGTGTGAGGGTACCCCAGGAGCGTTCCAAATGTGTGTGGGTAGACTATATATCCCACGGGGATAAAATTGAAAAAAGTTGAAAATAATTTTTTTTGGACTAAGTCATTTTTCCGTCGTTTATCAGACTTTCAGTTAGGGCAAATGTCAGTGAGAGTTCCGATTTCAGTTCCAGAGCGATTCGCCCAATGAGTCCTTGATATTTAGTCGTTTTCAGCCAATATTTTGGATTTTTGAAAATTTCACTTTTTTGTTAAAATATCCACTAAATGAGGGAATAATATGTGTGAGGGTACCCCAGGAGAGTTCCAAATGTGTGTGGGTAGAATATATATCCCACGGGGGTAAAATTGAAAAAAGTTGAAAAAATTTTTTTTTTGGACTTAGTCATTTTTCCGGCGTTTATCAGACTTTCAGATAGGGCAAATGTCAGTGATCGTTCCGATTTCAGTTCCAGAGCGATTCGCCCAATGAGTCCTTGATATTTAGTCGTTTTCAGCCAATATTTTGGATTTTTGAAAATTTCACTTTTTTGTGAAAATATCCACTAGATGAGGGAATAATATGTGTGAGGGTACCCCAGGAGAGTTCCAAATGTGTGTGGGTAGAATATGTATCCCACGGGGGTAAAATTGAAAAAAGTTGAAAAAATTTTTTTTTTGGACTTAGTCATTTTTCCGTCGTTTATCAGACTTTCAGTTAGGGCAAATGTCAGTGAGCGTTCCGATTTCAGTTCCAGAGCGATTCGCCCAATGAGTCCTTGATATTTAGTCGTTTTCAGCCAATATTTTGGATTTTTGAAAATTTCACTTTTTTGTGAAAATATCCACTAGATGAGGGAATAATATGTGTGAGGGTACCCCAGGAGAGTTCCAAATGTGTGTGGGTAGAATATATATCCCACGGGGGTAAAATTGAAAAAAGTTGAAAAAAAATTTTTTTGGGACTTAGTCATTTTTCCGGCATTTATCAGACTTTTAGATAGGGGAAATGTCAGTGAGCATTCCGATTTCAGTTCCAGAGCGATTCGCCCAATGAGTCCTTGATATTTAGTCGTTTTCAGCCAATATTTTGGATTTTTGAAAATTTCACTTTTTTGTGAAAATATCCACTAAATGAGGGAATAATATGTGTGAGGGTACCCCAGGAGAGTTCCAAATGTGTGTGGGTAGAATATATATCCCACGGGGTAAAATTGAAAAAAGTTGAAAAAATTTTTTTTTTGGACTTAGTCATTTTTCCGTCGTTTATCAGACATTCAGTTAGGGCAAATGTCAGTGAGCGTTCCGATTTCAGTTCCAGAGCGATTCGCCCAATGAGTCCTTGATATTTAGTCGTTTTCAGCCAATATTTTGGATTTTTGAAAATTTCACTTTTTTGTTAAAATATCCACTAAATGAGGGAATAATATGTGTGAGGGTACCCCAGGAGCGTTCCAAATGTGTATGGGTAGACTATATATCCCACGGGGATAAAATTGAAAAAAGTTGAAAATAATTTTTTTTGGACTAAGTCATTTTTCCGTCGTTTATCAGACTTTCAGTTAGGGCAAATGTCAGTGAGAGTTCCGATTTCAGTTCCAGAGCGATTCGCCCAATGAGTCCTTGATATTTAGTCGTTTTCAGCCAATATTTTGGATTTTTTAAAATTTCACTTTTTTGTGAAAATATCCACTAAATGAGGGAATAATATGTGTGAGGCTACCCCAGGAGAGTTCCAAATGTGTGTGGGTAGAATATATATCCCACGGGGGTAAAATTGAAAAAAGTTGAAAAAAATTTTTTTTTGGATTTAGTCATTTTTCCGGCATTTATCAGACTTTCAGATAGGGGGAAATGTCAGTGAGCGTTCCGATTTCAGTTCCAGAGCGATTCGGCCAATGAGTCCTTGATATTTAGTTGTTTTCAGCCAATATTTTGGATTTTTGAAAATTTCACTTTTTTGTGAAAATGTCCACTAGATGAAGGAATAATATGTGTGAGGGTACCCCAGGAGAGTTCCAAATGTGTGTGGGTAGAATATATATCCCACTGGGGTAAAATTGAAAAAAGTTAATAAAATTTTTCTTTGGACTTAGTCATTTTTTCGTCGTTTATCAGACTTTCAGTTAGGGCAAATGTCAGTGAGCGTTCCGATTTCAGTTCCAAAGCGATACGCCCAATGAGTCCTTGATATTTAGTCGTTTTCAGCCAATATTTTGGATTTTTGAAAATTTCACTTTTTTGTGAAAATATCCACTAGATGAGGGAATAATATGTGTGAGGGTACCCCAGGAGAGTTCCAAATGTGTGTGGGTAGAATATATATCCCACGGGGGTAAAATTGAAAAAAGTTGAAAAAAAATTTTTTTGGGACTTAGTCATTTTTCCGGCATTTATCAGACTTTTAGATAGGGGAAATGTCAGTGAGCATTCCGATTTCAGTTCCAGAGCGATTCGCCCAATGAGTCCTTGATATTTAGTCGTTTTCAGCCAATATTTTGGATTTTTGAAAATTTCACTTTTTTGTGAAAATATCCACTAAATGAGGGAATAATATGTGTGAGGGTACCCCAGGAGAGTTCCAAATGTGTGTGGGTAGAATATATATCCCACGGGGGTAAAATTGAAAAAAGTTGAAAAAATTTTTTTTTTGGACTTAGTCATTTTTCCGTCGTTTATCAGACATTCAGTTAGGGCAAATGTCAGTGAGCGTTCCGATTTCAGTTCCAGAGCGATTCGCCCAATGAGTCCTTGATATTTAGTCGTTTTCAGCCAATATTTTGGATTTTTGAAAATTTCACTTTTTTGTTAAAATATCCACTAAATGAGGGAATAATATGTGTGAGGGTACCCCAGGAGCGTTCCAAATGTGTGTGGGTAGACTATATATCCCACGGGGATAAAATTGAAAAAAGTTGAAAATAATTTTTTTTTGGACTAAGTCATTTTTCCGTCGTTTATCAGACTTTCAGTTAGGGCAAATGTCAGTGAGAGTTCCGATTTCAGTTCCAGAGCGATTCGCCCAATGAGTCCTTGATATTTAGTCGTTTTCAGCCAATATTTTGGATTTTTGAAAATTTCACTTTTTTGTGAAAATATCCACTAAATGAGGGAATAATATGTGTGAGGGTACCCCAGGAGAGTTCCAAATGTGTGTGGGTAGAATATATATCCCACTGGGGTAAAATTGAAAAAAGTTGAGAAAATTTTTCTTTGGACTTAGTCATTTTTTCGTCGTTTATCAGACTTTCAGTTAGGGCAAATGTCAGTGAGCGTTCCGATTTCAGTTCCAAAGCGATTCGCCCAATGAGTCCTTGATATTTAGTCGTTTTCAGCCAATATTTTGGATTTTTGAAAATTTCACTTTTTTGTGAAAATATCCACTAGATGAGGGAATAATATGTGTGAGGGTACCCCAGGAGAGTTCCAAATGTGTGTGGGTAGAATATATATCCCACGGGGGTAAAATTGCAAAAAGTTAAAAAAAAATTTTTTTGGGACTTAGTCATTTTTCCGGCATTTATCAGACTTTTAGATAGGGGAAATGTCAGTGAGCATTCCGATTTCAGTTCCAGAGCGATTCGCCCAATGAGTCCTTGATATTTAGTCGTTTTCAGCCAATATTTTGGATTTTTGAAAATTTCACTTTTTTGTGAAAATATCCACTAAATGAGGGAATAATATGTGTGAGGGTACCCCAGGAGAGTTCCAAATGTGTGTGGGTAGAATATATATCCCACGGGGGTAAAATTGAAAAAAGTTGAAAAAATTTTTTTTTTGGACTTAGTCATTTTTCCGTCGTTTATCAGACATTCAGTTAGGGCAAATGTCAGTGAGCGTTCCGATTTCAGTTCCAGAGCGATTCGCCCAATGAGTCCTTGATATTTAGTCGTTTTCAGCCAATATTTTGGATTTTTGAAAATTTCACTTTTTTGTTAAAATATCCACTAAATGAGGGAATAATATGTGTGAGGGTACCCCGGGAGCGTTCCAAATGTGTGTGGGTAGACTATATATCCCACGGGGATAAAATTGAAAAAAGTTGAAAATAATTTTTTTTTGGACTAAGTCATTTTTCCGTCGTTTATCAGACTTTCAGTTAGGGCAAATGTCAGTGAGAGTTCCGATTTCAGTTCCAGAGCGATTCGCCCAATGAGTCCTTGATATTTAGTCGTTTTCAGCCAATATTTTGGATTTTTGAAAATTTCACTTTTTTGTGAAAATATCCACTAAATGAGGGAATAATATGTGTGAGGGTACCCCAGGAGATTTCCAAATGTGTGTGGGTAGAATATATATCCCACGGGGGTAAAATTGAAAAAAGTTGAAAAAAATTTTTTTTTGGACTTAGCCATTTTTCCGGCGTTTATCAGACTTTCAGATAGGGCAAATGTCAGTGATCATTCCGATTTCAGTTCCAGAGTGATTCGCCCAATGAGTCCTTGATATTTAGTCGCTTTCAGCCAATATTTTGGATTTTTGAAAATTTCACTTTTTTGTGAAAATATCCACGAAATGAGGGATTAATATGTGTGAGGGTACCCCAGGAGAGTTCCAAATGTGTGTGGGTAGAATATATATCCCACTGGGGTAAAATTGAAAAAAGTTGAGAAAATTTTTTTTTTGACTTAGTCATTTTTCCGGCGTTTATCAGACTTTCAAATAGGGGAAATGTCAGTGAGCGTTCCGATTTCAGTTCCAGAGCGATTCGCCCAATGAGTCCTTGATATTTAGTCGTTTTCAGCCAATATTTTGGATTTTTGAAAATTTCACTTTTTTGTGAAAATATCCTTTAGATGAGGGAATAATATGTGTGAGGGTACCCCAGGAGAGTTCCAAATGTGTGTGGGTAGAATATATATCCCACTGGGGTAAAATTGAAAAAAGTTGAGAAAATTTTTGTTTGGACTTAGTCATTTTTCCGGCGTTTATCAGACTTTCAATTAGGGCAAATGTCAGTGAGCATTCTGATTTCAGTTATAGAGCGATTCGCCCAATGAGTCCTTGATATTTAGTCGTTTTCAGCCAATATTTTGGATTTTTGAAAATTTCACTTTTTTGTGAAAATATCCACTAAATGAGGGAATAATATGTGTGAGGGTACCCCAGGAGAGTTCCAAATGTGTGTGGATAGAATATATATCCCACGGGGGGTAAAATTGAAAAAAGTTGAAAAAAAATTTTTTTTGCACTTAGTCATTTTTCCGGCGTTTATCAGACTTTCAGATAGGGCAAATGTCAGTGAGCCTTCCGATTTCAGTTCCAGAGTGATTCGCCCAATGAGTCCTTGATATTTAGTCGTTTTCAGCCAATATTTTGGATTTTTGAAAATTTCACTTTTTTGTGAAAATATCCACTAAATGAGTGAGGGTGCCCCAGGAGAGTTCCAAATGTGTGTGGGTAGAATGTATATCCCCATGGGGTAAAATTGAAAAAAGTTGAGAAAAAATTTTTTTGGACTTAGTCATTTTTCCGGCGTTTATGAGACTTTCAGATAGGGCAAATGTTAGTGAGCGTTCCGATTTCAGTTCCAGAGCGATTCGCCCAATGAGTCCTTGATATTTAGTCGTTTTCAGCCAATATTTTGGATTTTTGAAAATTTCACTTTTTTGTGAAAATATCCACTAAATGAGGGAATAATATGTGTGAGGGTACCCCAGGAGAGTTCCAAATGTGTGTGGGTAGAATATACATCCCACTGGGGTAAAATTGAAAAAAGTTGAGAAAACTTTTTTTTGGACTTAGTCATTTTTCCAGCGTTTATCAGACTTTCAGATAGGGCAAATGTCAGTGAGCGTTCCGATTTCAGTTCCAGAGCGATTCGCCCATTGAGTCCTTGATATTTAGTCATTTTCAGCCAATATTTTGGATTTTTGAAATTTTCACTTTTTTGTGAAAATATCCACTAAATGAGGGAATAATATGTGTGAGGGTACCCCAGGAGAGTTCCAAATGTGTGTGGGTAGAATATATATCCCACGGGGGTAAAATTGAAAAAAATTTTTTTTGGACTTAGTAATCTTTCCGGCGTTTATCAGACTTTCAGTTAGGGGAAATGTGAGTGAGCGTTCCGATTTCAGTTCCAGAGCGATTTTCCCAAAGAGTCATTGATATTTAGTCGTTTTCAGCCAATATTTTGGATTTTTGAAAATTTCACTTTTTTGTGAAAATATCCACTAAATGAGGGAATAATATGTGTGAGGGTACCCCAGGAGAGTTCCAAATGTGTGTGGGTAGAATATATATCCCACGGGGGTAAAATTGAAAAAAGTTGAAAAAAATTTTTTTTGAACTTAGTCATTTTTTCGGCATTTATCAGACTTTCAGATAGGGGGAAATGTCAGTGAGCGTTCCGATTTCAGTTCCAGAGCGATTCGCCCAATGAGTCCTTGATATTTAGTCGTTTTCAGCCAATATTTTGGATTTTTGAAAATTTCACTTTTTTGTGAAAATATCCACTAGATGAGGGAATAATATGTGTGAGGGTACCCCAGGAGAGTTCCAAATGTGTGTGGGTAGAATATATATCCCACTGGGGTAAAATTGAAAAAAGTTGAAAAAATTTTTTTTTGGACTTAGTCATCTTTCCGGCGTTTATCAGACTTTCAGTTAGGGGAAATGTCAGTGAGCGTTCCGATTTCAGTTCCAGAGCGATTTGCCCAAAGAGTCATTGATATTTAGTCGTTTTCAGCCAATATTTTGGATTTTTGAAAATTTCACTTTTTTGTGAAAATAACCACTAAATGAGGGAATAATATGTGTGAGGGTACCCCAGGAGAGTTCCAAATGTGTGTGGGTAGAATATATATCCCACTGGGGTAAAATTGAAAAAAGTTGAAAAAATTTTTTTTTGGACTTAGTCATCTTTCCGGCGTTTATCAGACTTTCAGTTAGGGGAAATGTCAGTGAGCATTCCGATTTCAGTTCCAGAGCGATTTGCCCAAAGAGTCATTGATATTTAGTCGTTTTCAGCCAATATTTTGGATTTTTGAAAATTTCACTTTTTTGTGAAAATATCCACTAAATGAGGGAATAATATGTGTGAGGGTACCCCAGGAGAGTTCCAAATGTGTGTGGGTAGAATATATATCCCACGGGGGTAAAATTGAAAAAAGTTAAAAAAAAAATTTTTTTGGACTTAGTCATTTTTCCGGCGTTTATCAGACTTTCAGATAGGGCAAATGTCAGTGAGCGTTCTGATTTCAGTTCCAGAGCGATTCGCCCATTGAGTCCTTGATATTTTGTCGTTTTCAGCCAATATTTTAAATTTTTGAAAATTTCACTTTTTTGTGAAAATATCCACTAAATGAGGGAATAATATGTGTGAGGGTACCCCAGGAGAGTTCCAAATGTGTGTGGGTAGAATATATATCCCACGGGGGTAAAATTGAAAAAAGTTGAAAAAATTTTTTTGGGGGATTTAGTCATTTTTCTGGCGTTAATCAGACTTTCAGATAGGGCAAATGTCAGTGAGCATTCTGATTTCAGTTCCAGAGCGATTCGCCCAATGAGTCCTTGATATTTAGTCGTTTTCAGCCAATATTTTGGATTTTTGAAAATTTAACTTTTTTGTGAAAATATCCACTAAATGAGGGATTAATATGTGTGAGGGTACCCCAGGAGAGTTCCAAATATGTGTGGGTAGAATATATATCCCCATGGGGTAAAATTGAAAAAAGTTGAGAAAAATTTTTTTTGGACTTACTCATCTTTCCGTCGTTTATCAGATTTTCAGATAGGGGAAATGTCAGTGAGCGTTCTGATTTCAGTTCCAGAGCGATTCGCCCAATGAGTCCTTGATATTTAGTCGTTTTCAGCCAATATTTTGGATTTTTGAAAATTTCACTTTTTTGTGAAAATATCCACTAGATGAGGGAATAATATGTGTGAGGGTACCCCAGGAGAATTCCAAATGTGTGTGGGTAGAATATATATCCCACTGGGGTAAAATTGAAAAAAGTTGAGAAAATTTTTTTTTGGACTTAGTCATTTTTCCGGCGTTTATCAGACTTTCAATTAGGGCAAATGTAAGTGAGCATTCTGATTTCAGTTCCAGAGCGATTCGTCCAATGAGTCCTTGATATTTAGTCGTTTTCAGCCAATATTTTGGATTTTTGAAAATTTCACTTTTTTGTGAAAATATCCACTAGATGAGGGAATAATATGTGTGAGGGTACCCCAGGAGAGTTCCAAATGTGTGTGGGTAGAATATATATCCCACGGGGGTAAAATTGAAAAAAGTTGAAAAAATATTTTTTTTGGACTTAGTCATTTTTCCGGCATTTATCAGACTTTCAGATAGGGGGAAATGTCAGTGAGCGTTCCGATTTCAGTTCCAGAGCGATTCGCCCAATGAGTCCTTGATATTTAGTCGTTTTCAGCCAATATTTTGGATTTTTGAAAATTTCACTTTTTTGTGAAAATATCCACTAGATGAGGGAATAATATGTGTGAGGGTACCCCAGGAGAGTTCCAAATGTGTGTGGGTAGAATATATATCCCACTGGGGTAAAATTGAAAAAAGTTGAAAAAATTTTTTTTTGGACTTAGTCATCTTTCCGGCGTTTATCAGACTTTCAGTTAGGGGAAATGTCAGTGAGCGTTCCGATTTCAGTTCCAGAGCGATTTGCCCAAAGAGTCATTGATATTTAGTCGTTTTCAGCCAATATTTTGGATTTTTGAAAATTTCACTTTTTTGTGAAAATATCCACTAAATGAGGGAATAATATGTGTGAGGGTACCCCAGGAGAGTTCCAAATGTGTGTGGGTAGAAAATATATCCCACGGGGGTAAAATTGAAAAAAGTTGAAAAATTTTTTTTTGGGGATTTAGTCATTTTTCTGGCGTTAATCAGACTTTCAGATAGGGCAAATGTCAGTGAGCATTCTGATTTCAGTTCCAGAGCGATTCGCCCAATGAGTCCTTGATATTTAGTCGTTTTCAGCCAATATTTTGGATTTTTGAAAATTTCACTTTTTTGTGAAAATATCCACTAGATGAGGGAATAATATGTGTGAGGGTACCCCAGGAGAGTTCCAAATGTGTGTGGGTAGAATATATATCCCACTGGGGTAAAATTGAAAAAAGTTGAAAAAATTTTTTTTTGGACTTAGTCATCTTTCCGGCGTTTATCAGACTTTCAGTTAGGGGAAATGTCAGTGAGCGTTCCGATTTCAGTTCCAGAGCGATTTGCCCAAAGAGTCATTGATATTTAGTCGTTTTCAGCCAATATTTTGGATTTTTGAAAATTTCACTTTTTTGTGAAAATATCCACTAAATGAGGGAATAATATGTGTGAGGGTACCCCAGGAGAGTTCCAAATGTGTGTGGGTAGAAAATATATCCCACGGGGGTAAAATTGAAAAAAGTTGAAAAATTTTTTTTTGGGGATTTAGTCATTTTTCTGGCGTTAATCAGACTTTCAGATAGGGCAAATGTCAGTGAGCCTTCCGATTTCAGTTCCAGAGCGATTCGCCCAATGAGTCCATGATATTTAGTCGTTTTCAGCCAATATTTTGGATTTTTGAAAATTTCACTTTTTTGTGAAAATATCCACTAAATGAGGGAATAATATGTGTGAGGGTACCCCAGGAGAGTTCCAAATGTGTGTGGGTAGAATATATATCCCACGGGGGTAAAATTGAAAAAAGTTGAAAAAAAATTTTTTTTGGACTTAGTCATTTTTCCGGCATTTATCAGACTTTCAGCGGGGGGAAATGTCAGTGAGCGTTCCGATTTCAGTTCCAGAGCGATTCGCCCAATGAGTCTTTGATATTTAGTCGTTTTCAGCCAATATTTTGGATTTTTGAAAATTTCACTTTTTTGTGAAAATATCCACTAGATGAGGGAATAATATGTGTGAGGGTACCCCAGGAGATTTCCAAATGTGTGTGGGTAGAATATATATCCCACTGGGGTAAAATTGAAAAAAGTTGAGAAAATTTTTTTTTGGACTTAGTCATTTTTCCGGCGTTTATCAGACTTTCAATTAGGGCAAATGTAAGTGAGCATTCTGATTTCAGTTCCAGAGCGATTCGTCCAATGAGTCCTTGATATTTAGTCGTTTTCAGCCAATATTTTGGATTTTTGAAAATTTCACTTTTTTGTGAAAATATCCACTAGATGAGGGAATAATATGTGTGAGGGTACCCCAGGAGAGTTCCAAATGTGTGTGGGTAGAATATATATCCCACGGGGGTAAAATTGAAAAAAGTTGAAAAAAAATTTTTTTTGGACTTAGTCATTTTTCCGGCATTTATCAGACTTTCAGATAGGGGGAAATGTCAGTGAGCGTTCCGATTTCAGTTCCAGAGCGATTCGCCCAATGAGTCCTTGATATTTAGTCGTTTTCAGCCAATATTTTGGATTTTTGAAAATTTCACTTTTTTGTGAAAATATCCACTAGATGAGGGAATAATATGTGTGAGGGTACCCCAGGAGAGTTCCAAATGTGTGTGGGTAGAATATATATCCCACTGGGGTAAAATTGAAAAAAGTTGAGAAAATTTTTTTTTGGACTTAGTCATTTTTCCGGCGTTTATCAGACTTTCAGATAGGGCAAATGTCAGTGAGCGTTCTGATTTCAGTTCCAGAGCGATTCGCCCAATGAGTCCTTGATATTTTGTCGTTTTCAGCCAATATTTTAAATTTTTGAAAATTTCACTTTTTTGTGAAAATATCCACTAAATGAGGGAATAATATGTGTGAGGGTACCCCAGGAGAGTTCCAAATGTGTGTGGGTAGAATATATATCCCACGGGGGTAAAATTGAAAAAAGTTGAAAAAAATTTTTTTGGGGATTTAGTCATTTTTCTGGCGTTAATCAGACTTTCAGATAGGGCAAATGTCAGTGAGCATTCTGATTTCAGTTCCAGAGCGATTCGCCCAATGTGTCCTTGATATTTAGTCGTTTTCAGCCAATATTTTGGATTTTTGAAAATTTAACTTTTTTGTGAAAATATCCACTAAATGAGGGATTAATATGTGTGAGGGTACCCCAGGAGAGTTCCAAATGTGTGTGGGTAGAATATATATCCCCATGGGGTAAAATTGAAAAAAGTTGAGAAAAATTTTTTTTGAACTTAGTCATTTTTCCGGCGTTTATCAGACTTTCAGATAGGGCAAATGTTAGTGAGCGTTCCGATTTCAGTTCCAGAGCGATTCGCCCAATGAGTCCTTGATATTTAGTCGTTTTCAGACAATATTTTGGATTTTTGAAAATTTCACTTTTTTGTGAAAATATCCACTAAATGAGGGAATAATATGTGTGAGGGTACCCCAGGAGAGTTCCAAATGTGTGTGGGTAGAATATATATCCCACGGGGGTAAAATTGAAAAAAGATGAACAATTTTTTTTTTTGGACTTAGTCATCTTTCCGTCGTTTATCAGATTTTCAGATAGGGGAAATGTCAGTGAGCGTTCTGATTTCAGTTCCAGAGCGATTCGCCCAATGAGTCCTTGATATTTAGTCGTTTTCAGCCAATATTTTGGATTTTTGAAAATTTCACTTTTTTTGTGAAAATATCCACTAAATGAGGGAATAATATGTGTGAGGGTACCCCAGGAGAGTTCCAAATGTGTGTGGGTAGAATATATATCCCACTGGGGTAAAATTGAAAAAAGTTGAGAACATTTTTTTTTGGACTTAGTCATTTTTCCGGCGTTTATCAGACTTTCCATTAGGGCAAATGTCTGTGAGCATTCTGATTTCAGTTCCAGAGCGATTCGTCCAATGAGTCCTTGATATTTAGTCGTTTTCAGCCAATATTTTGGATTTTTGAAAATTTCACTTTTTTGTGAAAATATCCACTAAATGAGGGAATAATATGTGTGAGGGTACCCCAGGAGAGTTTCAAATGTGTGTGGGTAGAATATATATCCCACGGGGGGTAAAATTGAAAAAAGTTGAAAAAAAATTTTTTTTGCACTTAGTCATTTTTCCGGCGTTTATCAGACTTTCAGATAGGGCAAATGTCAGTGAGCCTTCCGATTTCAGTTCCAGAGTGATTCGCCCAATGAGTCCTTGATATCTAGTCGTTTTCAGACAATATTTTGGATTTTTGAAAATTTAACTTTTTTGTGAAAATATCCACTAAATGAGGGATTAATATGTGTGAGGGTACCCCAGGAGAGTTCCAAATGTGTGTGGGTAGAATATATATCCCCATGGGGTAAAATTGAAAAAAGTTGAGAAAATTTTTTTTTGGACTTAGTCATTTTTCCGGTGTTTATCAGACTTTCAGATAGGGCAAATGTTAGTGAGCGTTCCGATTTCAGTTCCAGAGCGATTCGCCCAATGAGTCCTTGATATTTAGTCGTTTTCAGACAATATTTTGGATTTTTGAAAATTTCACTATTTTGTGAAAATATCCACTAAATGAGGGAATAATATGTGTGAGGGTACCCCAGGAGAGTTCCAAATGTGTGTGGGTAGAATATATATCCCACGGGGGTAAAATTGAAAAAAGTTGAAAAAAAATTTTTTTTGGACTTAGTCATTTTTCCGGCATTTATCAGACTTTCAGATAGGGGGAAATGTCAGTGAGCGTTCCGATTTCAGTTCCAGAGCGATTCGCCCAATGAGTCCTTGATATTTAGTCGTTTTCAGCCAATATTTTGGATTTTTGAAAATTTCACTTTTTTGTGAAAATATCCACTAGATGAGGGAATAATATGTGTGAGGGTACCCCAAGAGAGTTCCAAATGTGTGTGGGTAGAATATATATCCCACGGGGGTAAAATTGAAAAAAGTTGAAAAAATTTTTTTTTGGGATTTAGTCATTTTTCTGGCGTTAATCAGACTTTCAGATAGGGCAAATGTCAGTGAGCATTCTGATTTCAGTTCCAGAGCGATTCGCCCAATGAGTCCTTGATATTTAGTCGTTTTCAGCCAATATTTTGGATTTTTGAAAATTTAACTTTTTTGTGAAAATATCCACTAAATGAGGGATTAATATGTGTGAGGGTACCCCAGGAGAGTTCCAAATGTGTGTGGGTAGAATATATATCCCCATGGGGTAAAATTGAAAAAAGTTGAGAAAAATTTTTTTTGGACTTAGTCATTTTTCCGGCGTTTATCAGACTTTCAGATAGGGCAAATGTTAGTGAGCGTTCCGATTTCAGTTCCAGAGCGATTCGCCCAATGAGTCCTTGATATTTAGTCGTTTTCAGACAATATTTTGGATTTTTGAAAATTTCACTTTTTTGTGAAAATATCCACTAAATGAGGGAATAATATGTGTGAGGGTACCCCAGGAGAGTTCCAAATGTGTGTGGGTAGAATATATATCCCACGGGGGTAAAATTGAAAAAAGATGAACAATTTTTTTTTTTGGACTTAGTCATCTTTCCGTCGTTTATCAGATTTTCAGATAGGGGAAATGTCAGTGAGCGTTCTGATTTCAGTTCCAGAGCGGTTCGCCCAATGAGTCCTTGATATTTAGTCGTTTTCAGCCAATATTTTGGATTTTTAAAAATTTCACTTTTTTGTGAAAATATCCACTAAATGAGGGAATAATATGTGTGAGGGTACCCCAGGAGAGTTCCAAATGTGTGTGGGTAGAATATATATCCCACTGGGGTAAAACTGAAAAAAGTTGAGAAAACTTTTTTTTGGAGTTAGTCATTTTTCCAGCGTTTATCAGACTTTCAGATAGGGCAAATGTCAGTGAGCCCTCCGATTTCAGTTCCAGAGTGATTCGCCCAATGAGTCCTTGATATTTAGTCGTTTTCAGCCAATATTTTGGATTTTTGAAAATTTCACTTTTTTGTGAAAATATCCACTAGATGAGGGAATAATATGTGTGAGGGTACCCCAGGAGAGTTCCAAATGTGTGTGGGTAGAATATATATCCCACTGGGGTAAAATTGAAAAAAGTTGAGAAAATTTTTTTTGGACTTAGTCATTTTTCCGGCGTTTATCAGACTTTCAATTAGGGCAAATGTTAGTGAGCGTTCCGATTTCAGTTCCAGAGCGATTCGCCCAATGAGTCCTTGATATTTAGTCGTTTTCAGCCAATATTTTGGATTTTTGAAAATTTCACTTTTTTGTGAAAATATCCACTAAATGAGGGAATAATATGTGTGAGGGTACCCCAGGAGAGTTCCAAATGTGTGTGGGTAGAATATATATCCCACGGGGGTAAAATTGAAAAAAGTTGAAAAAAAATTTTTTTTGGACTTAGTCATTTTTCCGGCATTTATCAGACTTTCAGATAGGGGGAAATGTCAGTGAGCGTTCCGATTTCAGTTCCAGAGCGATTCGCCCAATGAGTCCTTGATATTTAGTCGTTTTCAGCCAATATTTTGGATTTTTGAAAATTTCACTTTTTTGTGAAAATATCCACTAGATGAGGGAATAATATGTGTGAGGGTACCCCAGGAGAGTTCCAAATGTGTGTGGGTAGAATATATATCCCACTGGGGTAAAATTGAAAAACGTTGAGAAAATTTTTTTTTGGACTTAGTCATTTTTCCGGCGTTTATCAGACTTTCAGATAGGGCAAATATCAGTGAGCGTTCTGATTTCAGTTCCAGAGCGATTCGCCCAATGAGTCCTTGATATTTTGTCGTTTTCAGACAATATTTTGGATTTTTGAAAATTTCACTCTTTTGTGAAAATATCCACTAAATGAGGGAATAATATGTGTGAGGGTACCCCAGGAGAGTTCCAAATGTGTGTGGGTAGAATATATATCCCACGGGGGTAAAATTGAAAAAAGTTGAAAAAAATTTTTTTTTGGATTTAGTCATTTTTCTGGCGTTAATCAGACTTTCAGATAGGGCAAATGTCAGTGAGCGTTCTGATTTCAGTTCCAGAGCGATTCGCCCAATGAGTCCTTGATATTTTGTCGTTTTCAACCAATATTTTGGATTTTTGAAAATTTCACTTTTTTGTGAAAATATCCACTAAATGAGGGAATAATATGTGTGAGGGTACCCCAGGAGAGTTCCAAATGTGTGTGGGTAGAATATATATCCCACGGGGTTAAAATTGAAAAAAGTTGAGAAAATTCTTTTTTGGACAAAGTCATTTTTCCGGCGTTTATCAGACTTTCAGATAGGGCAAATATCAGTGAGCGTTCCGATTACAGTTCCACAGCGATTCGCCCAATGAGTTCTTGATATTTAGTCGTTTTCAGCCAATATTTTGGATTTTTGAAAATTTCACTTTTTTGTGAAAATATCCACTAGATGAGGGAATAATATGTGTGAGGGTACCCCAGGAGAGTTCCAAATGTGTGTGGGTAGAATATATATCCCACTGGGGTAAAATTGAAAAAAGTTGAGAAAATTTTTTTTTGGAGTTAATCATTTTTCCGGCGTTTATCAGACTTTCAGATAGGGCAAATGTCAGTGAGCGTTCTGATTTCAGTTCTAGAGCCTTTCGCCCAATGAGTCCTTGATATTTAGTCGTTTTCAGCCAATATTTTGGATTTTTGAAAATTTCACTTTTTTGTGAAAATATCCACTAAATGAGGGAATAATATGTGCGAGGGTACCCCAGGAGAGTTCCAAATGTGTGTGGGTAGAATATATATCCCACTGGGGTAAAATTGAAAAAAGTTGAGAAAATTCTTTTTTGGACAAAGTCATTTTTCCGGCGTTTATCAGACTTTCAGATAGGGCAAATATCAATGAGCGTTCCGATTTCAGTTCCACAGCGATTCGCCCAATGAGTTCTTGATATTTAGTCGTTTTCAGCCAATATTTTGGATTTTTGAAAATTTCACTTTTTTGTGAAAATATCCACTAAATGAGGGAATAATATGTGTGAGGGTACCCCAGGAGAGTTCCAAATGTGTGTGGGTAGAATATATATCCCACTGGGGTAAAATTGAAAAAAGTTGAGAAAATTCTTTTTTGGACAAAGTCATTTTTCCGGCGTTTATCAGACTTTCAGATAGGGCAAATATCAGTGAGCGTTCCGATTTCAGTTCCACAGCGATTCGCCCAATGAGTTCTTGATATTTAATCGTTTTCAGCCAATATTTTGGATTTTTGAAAATTTCACTTTTTTGTGAAAATATTCACTAGATGAGGGAATAATATGTGTGAGGGTACCCCAGGAGAGTTCCAAATGTGTGTGGGTAGAATATATATCCCACTGGGGTAAAATTGAAAAAAGTTGAGAAAATTTTTTTTTGGAGTTAATCATTTTTCCGGCGTTTATCAGACTTTCAGATAGGGCAAATGTCAGTGAGCGTTCTGATTTCAGTTCTAGAGCCTTTCGCCCAATGAGTCCTTGATATTTAGTCGTTTTCAGCCAATATTTTGGATTTTTGAAAATTTCACTTTTTTGTGAAAATATCCACTAAATGAGGGAATAATATGTGTGAGGGTACCCCAGGAGAGTTCCAAATGTGTGTGGGTAGAATATATATCCCACGGGGGTAAAATTGAAAAAAGTTGAAAAAAAATTTTTTTTGGACTTAGTCATTTTTCCGGCGTTTATCAGACTTTCAGGTAGGGCAAATATCAGTGAGCGTTCCGATTTCAGTTCCACAGCGATTCGCCCAATGAGTTCTTGATATTTAGTCGTTTTCAGCCAATATTTTGGATTTTTGAAAATTTCACTTTTTTGTGAAAATATCCACTAAATGAGGGAATAATATGTGTGAGGGTACCCCAGGAGAGTTCCAAATGTGTGTGGGTAGAATATATATCCCACTGCGGTAAAATTGAAAAAAGTTGAGAAAATTTTTTTTTGGACTTAGTCATTTTTCCGGCGTTTATCAGACTTTCAGATAGGACAAATGTCAGTGAGCGTTCTGATTTTAGTTCTAGAGCCTTTCGCCCAATGAGTCCTTGATATTTAGTCGTTTTCAGCCAATATTTTGGATTTTTGAAAATTTCACTTTTTTGTGAAAATATCCACTAAATGAGGGAATAATATGTGTGAGGGTACCCCAGGAGAGTTCCAAATGTGTGTGGGTAGAATATATATCCCACTGGGGTAAAATTGAAAAAAGTTGAGAAAATTTTTTTTTGGAGTTAATCATTTTTCCGGCGTTTATCAGACTTTCAGATAGGGCAAATGTCAGTGAGCATTCTGATTTCAGTTCCAGAGCGATTCGCCCAATGAGTTCTTGATATTTAGTCGTTTTCAGCCAATATTTTGGATTTTTGAAAATTTCACTTTTTTGTGAAAATATCCACTAAATGAGGGAATAATATGTGTGAGGGTACCCCAGGAGAGTTCCAAATGTGTGTGGGTAGAATATATATCCCACTGGGGTAAAATTGAAAAAAGTTGAGAAAATTCTTTTTTGGACAAAGTCATTTTTCCGGCGTTTATCAGACTTTCAGATAGGGCAAATATCAGTGAGCGTTCCGATTTCAGTTCCACAGCGATTCGCCCAATGAGTTCTTGATATTTAGTCGTTTTCAGCCAATATTTTGGATTTTTGAAAATTTCACTTTTTTGTGAAAATATCCACTAAATGAGGGAATAATATGTGTGAGGGTACCCCAGGAGAGTTCCAAATGTGTGTGGGTAGAATATACATCCCACTGGGGTAAAATTGAAAAAAGTTGAGAAAATTTTTTTTTGGACTTAGTCATTTTTCCGGCGTTTATCAGACTTTCAGATAGGGCAAATGACAGTGAGCGTTCTGATTTTAGTTCTAGAGCCTTTCGCCCAATGAGTCCTTGATATTTAGTCGTTTTCAGCCAATATTTTGGATTTTTGAAAATTTCACTTTTTTGTGAAGATATCCACTAAATGAGGGAATAATATGTGCGAGGGTACCCCAGGAGAGTTCCAAATGTGTGTGGGTAGAATATATATCCCACTGGGGTAAAATTGAAAAAAGTTGAGAAAATTCTTTTTTGGACAAAGTCATTTTTCCGGCGTTTATCAGACTTTCAGATAGGGCAAATATCAGTGAGCGTTCCGATTTCAGTTCCACAGCGATTCGCCCAATGAGTTCTTGATATTTAGTCGTTTTCAGCCAATATTTTGGATTTTTGAAAATTTCACTTTTTTGTGAAAATATCCACTAAATGAGGGAATAATATGTGTGAGGGTACCCCAGGAGAGTTCCAAATGTGTGTGGGTAGAATATATATCCCACGGGGGTAAAATTGAAAAAAATCGAAAAAAAATTTTTTTTGGACTTAGTCATTTTTCCTTCGTTTATCAGACTTTCAATAGGGCAAATGTCAGTGAGCGTTCTGATTTCAGTTCCAGAGCGATTCGCCCAATGAGTCCTTGATATTTAGTCGTTTTCAGCCAATATTTTGTATTTTTGAAAATTTCACTTTTTTGTGAAAATATCCACTAAATGAGGGAATAATATGTGTGAGGGTACCCCAGGAGAGTTCCAAATGTGTGTGGGTAGAATATATATCCCACTGGGGTAAAATTGAAAAAAGTTGACAAAATTCTTTTTTGGACAAAGTCATTTTTCCGGCGTTTATCAGACTTTCAGACAGGGCAAATATCAGTGAGCGTTCCGATTTCAGTTCCAGAGCGATTCGCCCAATGAGTCCTTGATAGTTAGTCGTTTTCAGCCAATATTTTGGATTTTTGAAAATTTTACTTTTTTGTGAAAATATCCACTAAATGAGGGAATAATATAAGTGAGGGTACCCCAGGAGAGTTCCAAATGTGTGTGGGTAGAATATATATCCCACGGCGGTAAAATTGAAAAAAGTTGAAAAACATTTTTTTTTGGACTTATTCATTTTTCTGGCGTTTATCAGACTTTCAGAGAGGGGAAATGTCAGTGAGCGTTCTGATTTTAGTTCTAGAGCCTTTCGCCCAATGAGTCCTTGATATTTAGTCGTTTTCAGCCAATATTTTGGATTTTTGAAAATTTCACTTTTTTGTGAAAATATCCACTAAATGAGGGAATAATTTGTGTGAGGGTACCCCAGGAGAGTTCCAAATGTGTGTGGGTAGAATATATATCCCACGGGGGTAAAATTGAAAAAAGTTGAAAAAAAATTTTTTTTGGACTTAGTCATTTTTCCGGCGTTTATCAGACTTTCAGGTAGGGCAAATGTTAGTGAGTGTTCCGATTTCAGTTCCAGAGCGATTCGCCCAATGAGTCCTTGATATTTAGTCGTTTTCAGGCAATATTTTGGATTTTTGAAAATTTCACTTTTTTGTGAAATTATCCACTAAATGAGGGAATAATATGTGCGAGGGTACCCCAGGAGAGTTCCAAATGTGTGTGGGTAGAATATATATCCCACTGGGGTAAAATTGAAAAAAGTTGAGAAAATTCTTTTTTGGACAAAGTCATTTTTCCGGCGTTTATCAGACTTTCAGATAGGGCAAATATCAGTGAGCGTTCCGATTTCAGTTCCACAGCGATTCGCCCAATGAGTTCTTGATATTTAGTCGTTTTCAGCCAATATTTTGGATTTTTGAAAATTTCACTTTTTTGTGAAAATATCCACTAAATGAGGGAATAATATGTGTGAGGGTACCCCAGCAGAGTTCCAAATGTGTGTGGGTAGAATATATATCTCACTGGGGTAAAATTGAAAAAAGTTGAGAAAATTCTTTTTTGGACAAAGTCATTTTTCCGGCGTTTATCAGACTTTCAGATAGGGCAAATATCAGTGAGCGTTCCGATTACAGTTCCACAGCGATTCGCCCAATGAGTTCTTGATATTTAGTCGTTTTCAGCCAATATTTTGGATTTTTGAAAATTTCACTTTTTTGTGAAAATATCCACTAGATGAGGGAATAATATGTGTGAGGGTACCCCAGGAGAGTTCCAAATGTGTGTGGGTAGAATATATATCCCACTGGGGTAAAATTGAAAAAAGTTGAGAAAATTTTTTTTTGGAGTTAATCATTTTTCCTTCGTTTATCAGACTTTCAATAGGGCAAATGTCAGTGAGCGTTCTGATTTCAGTTCCAGAGCGATTCGCCCAATGAGTCCTTGATATTTAGTCGTTTTCAGCCAATATTTTGTATTTTTGAAAATTTCACTTTTTTGTGAAAATATCCACTAAATGAGGGAATAATATGTGTGAGGGTACCCCAGGAGAGTTCCAAATGTGTGTGGGTAGAATATATATCCCACTGGGGTAAAATTGAAAAAAGTTGACAAAATTCTTTTTTGGACAAAGTCATTTTTCCGGCGTTTATCAGACTTTCAGACAGGGCAAATATCAGTGAGCGTTCCGATTTCAGTTCCAGAGCGATTCGCCCAATGAGTCCTTGATAGTTAGTCGTTTTCAGCCAATATTTTGGATTTTTGAAAATTTTACTTTTTTGTGAAAATATCCACTAAATGAGGGAATAATATAAGTGAGGGTACCCCAGGAGAGTTCCAAATGTGTGTGGGTAGAATATATATCCCACGGCGGTAAAATTGAAAAAAGTTGAAAAACATTTTTTTTTGGACTTATTCATTTTTCTGGCGTTTATCAGACTTTCAGAGAGGGGAAATGTCAGTGAGCATCTGATTTCAATTCCAGAGCGATTCGCCCAATGAGTCCTTGATATTTAGTAGTTTTCAGCCAATATTTTGGATTTTTGAAAATTTCACTTTTGTGAAAATATCCACTAAATGAGTGAATAATATGTGTGAGGGTACCACAGGAGAGTTCCAAATGTGTGTGGGTAGAATATATATCCCACGGGGGTAAAATTGAAAAAAGTTGAAAAATTTTTTTTTTTGGACTACGTCATCTTTCCGGCGTTTATCAGACTTTCAGATAGGGGAAATGTCAGTGAGCATTCTGATTTCAGTTCCAGAGCGATTCTCCCAATGAGTCCTTGATATTTAGTCGTTTTCAGCCAATATTTTGGATTTTTGAAAATTTCACTTTTTTGTGAAAATATCCACTAAATGAGGGAATAATATGTGCGAGGGTACCCCAGGAGAGTTCCAAATGTGTGTGGGTAGAATATATATCCCACTGGGGTAAAATTGAAAAAAGTTGAGAAAATTCTTTTTTGGACAAAGTCATTTTTCCGGCGTTTATCAGACTTTCAGATAGGGCAAATATCAGTGAGCGTTCCGATTTCAGTTCCACAGCGATTCGCCCAATGAGTTCTTGATATTTAGTCGTTTTCAGCCAATATTTTGGATTTTTGAAAATTTCACTTTTTTGTGAAAATATCCACTAAATGAGGGAATAATATGTGTGAGGGTACCCCAGGAGAGTTCCAAATGTGTGTGGGTAGAATATATATCCCACTGGGGTAAAATTGAAAAAAGTTGAGAAAATTCTTTTTTGGACAAAGTCATTTTTCCGGCGTTTATCAGACTTTCAGATAGGGCAAATATCAGTGAGCGTTCCGATTTCAGTTCCACAGCGATTCGCCCAATGAGTTCTTGATATTTAGTCGTTTTCAGCCAATATTTTGGATTTTTGAAAATTTCACTTTTTTGTGAAAATATCCACTAAATGAGGGAATAATATGTGTGAGGGTACCCCAGGAGAGTTCCAAATGTGTGTGGGTAGAATATATATCCCACTGGGGTAAAATTGAAAAAAGTTGAGAAAATTCTTTTTTGGACAAAGTCATTTTTCCGGCGTTTATCAGACTTTCAGATAGGGCAAATATCAGTGAGCGTTCCGATTTCAGTTCCACAGCGATTCGCCCAATGAGTTCTTGATATTTAATCGTTTTCAGCCAATATTTTGGATTTTTGAAAATTTCACTTTTTTGTGAAAATATCCACTAGATGAGGGAATAATATGTGTGAGGGTACCCCAGGAGAGTTCCAAATGTGTGTGGGTAGAATATATATCCCACTGGGGTAAAATTGAAAAAAGTTGAGAAAATTTTTTTTTGGAGTTAATCATTTTTCCGGCGTTTATCAGACTTTCAGATAGGGCAAATGTCAGTGAGCGTTCTGATTTCAGTTCTAGAGCCTTTCGCCCAATGAGTCCTTGATATTTAGTCGTTTTCAGCCAATATTTTGGATTTTTGAAAATTTCACTTTTTTGTGAAAATATCCACTAAATGAGGGAATAATATGTGTGAGGGTACCCCAGGAGAGTTCCAAATGTGTGTGGGTAGAATATATATCCCACGGGGGTAAAATTGAAAAAAGTTGAAAAAAAATTTTTTTTGGACTTAGTCATTTTTCCGGCGTTTATCAGACTTTCAGGTAGGGCAAATATCAGTGAGCGTTCCGATTTCAGTTCCACAGCGATTCGCCCAATGAGTTCTTGATATTTAGTCGTTTTCAGCCAATATTTTGGATTTTTGAAAATTTCACTTTTTTGTGAAAATATCCACTAAATGAGGGAATAATATGTGTGAGGGTACCCCAGGAGAGTTCCAAATGTGTGTGGGTAGAATATATATCCCACTGCGGTAAAATTGAAAAAAGTTGAGAAAATTTTTTTTTGGACTTAGTCATTTTTCCGGCGTTTATCAGACTTTCAGATAGGGCAAATGTCAGTGAGCGTTCTGATTTTAGTTCTAGAGCCTTTCGCCCAATGAGTCCTTGATATTTAGTCGTTTTCAGCCAATATTTTGGATTTTTGAAAATTTCACTTTTTTGTGAAAATATCCACTAAATGAGGGAATAATTTGTGTGAGGGTACCCCAGGAGAGTTCCAAATGTGTGTGGGTAGAATATATATCCCACGGGGGTAAAATTGAAAAAAGTTGAAAAAAAATTTTTTTTGGACTTAGTCATTTTTCCGGCGTTTATCAGACTTTCAGGTAGGGCAAATGTTAGTGAGTGTTCCGATTTCAGTTCCAGAGCGATTCGCCCAATGAGTCCTTGATATTTAGTCGTTTTCAGCCAATATTTTGGATTTTTGAAAATTTCACTTTTTTGTGAAATTATCCACTAAATGAGGGAATAATATGTGCGAGGGTACCCCAGGAGAGTTCCAAATGTGTGTGGGTAGAATATATATCCCACTGGGGTAAAATTGAAAAAAGTTGAGAAAATTCTTTTTTGGACAAAGTCATTTTTCCGGCGTTTATCAGACTTTCAGATAGGGCAAATATCAGTGAGCGTTCCGATTTCAGTTCCACAGCGATTCGCCCAATGAGTTCTTGATATTTAGTCGTTTTCAGCCAATATTTTGGATTTTTGAAAATTTCACTTTTTTGTGAAAATATCCACTAAATGAGGGAATAATATGTGTGAGGGTACCCCAGCAGAGTTCCAAATGTGTGTGGGTAGAATATATATCTCACTGGGGTAAAATTGAAAAAAGTTGAGAAAATTCTTTTTTGGACAAAGTCATTTTTCCGGCGTTTATCAGACTTTCAGATAGGGCAAATATCAGTGAGCGTTCCGATTACAGTTCCACAGCGATTCGCCCAATGAGTTCTTGATATTTAGTCGTTTTCAGCCAATATTTTGGATTTTTGAAAATTTCACTTTTTTGTGAAAATATCCACTAGATGAGGGAATAATATGTGTGAGGGTACCCCAGGAGAGTTCCAAATGTGTGTGGGTAGAATATATATCCCACTGGGGTAAAATTGAAAAAAGTTGAGAAAATTTTTTTTTGGAGTTAATCATTTTTCCGGCGTTTATCAGACTTTCAGATAGGGCAAATGTCAGTGAGCGTTCTGATTTCAGTTCCAGAGCGATTCGCCCAATGAGTTCTTGATATTTAGTCGTTTTCAGCCAATATTTTGGATTTTTGAAAATTTCACTTTTTTGTGAAAATATCCACTAAATGAGGGAATAATATGTGTGAGGGTACCCCAGGAGAGTTCCAAATGTGTGTGGGTAGAATATATATCCCACTGGGGTAAAATTGAAAAAAGTTGAGAAAATTCTTTTTTGGACAAAGTCATTTTTCCGGCGTTTATCAGACTTTCAGATAGGGCAAATATCAGTGAGCGTTCCGATTTCAGTTCCACAGCGATTCGCCCAATGAGTTCTTGATATTTAGTCGTTTTCAGCCAATATTTTGGATTTTTGAAAATTTCACTTTTTTGTGAAAATATCCACTAAATGAGGGAATAATATGTGTGAGGGTACCCCAGGAGAGTTCCAAATGTGTGTGGGTAGAATATACATCCCACTGGGGTAAAATTGAAAAAAGTTGAGAAAATTTTTTTTTGGACTTAGTCATTTTTCCGGCGTTTATCAGACTTTCAGATAGGGCAAATGACAGTGAGCGTTCTGATTTTAGTTCTAGAGCCTTTCGCCCAATGAGTCCTTGATATTTAGTCGTTTTCAGCCAATATTTTGGATTTTTGAAAATTTCACTTTTTTGTGAAAATATCCACTAAATGAGGGAATAATATGTGCGAGGGTACCCCAGGAGAGTTCCAAATGTGTGTGGGTAGAATATATATCCCACTGGGGTAAAATTGAAAAAAGTTGAGAAAATTCTTTTTTGGACAAAGTCATTTTTCCGGCGTTTATCAGACTTTCAGATAGGGCAAATATCAGTGAGCGTTCCAATTTCAGTTCCACAGCGATTCGCCCAATGAGTTCTTGATATTTAGTCGTTTTCAGCCAATATTTTGGATTTTTGAAAATTACACTTTTTTGTGAAAATATCCACTAAATGAGGGAATAATATGTGTGAGGGTACCCCAGGAGAGTTCCAAATGTGTGTGGGTAGAATATATATCCCACGGGGGTAAAATTGAAAAAAATCGAAAAAAAATTTTTTTTGGACTTAGTCATTTTTCCTTCGTTTATCAGACTTTCAATAGGGCAAATGTCAGTGAGCGTTCTGATTTCAGTTCCAGAGCGATTCGCCCAATGAGTCCTTGATATTTAGTCGTTTTCAGCCAATATTTTGTATTTTTGAAAATTTCACTTTTTTGTGAAAATATCCACTAAATGAGGGAATAATATGTGTGAGGGTACCCCAGGAGAGTTCCAAATGTGTGTGGGTAGAATATATATCCCACTGGGGTAAAATTGAAAAAAGTTGACAAAATTCTTTTTTGGACAAAGTCATTTTTCCGGCGTTTATCAGACTTTCAGACAGGGCAAATATCAGTGAGCGTTCCGATTTCAGTTCCAGAGCGATTCGCCCAATGAGTCCTTGATAGTTAGTCGTTTTCAGCCAATATTTTGGATTTTTGAAAATTTTACTTTTTTGTGAAAATATCCACTAAATGAGGGAATAATATAAGTGAGGGTACCCCAGGAGAGTTCCAAATGTGTGTGGGTAGAATATATATCCCACGGCGGTAAAATTGAAAAAAGTTGAAAAACATTTTTTTTTGGACTTATTCATTTTTCTGGCGTTTATCAGACTTTCAGAGAGGGGAAATGTCAGTGAGCATCTGATTTCAATTCCAGAGCGATTCGCCCAATGAGTCCTTGATATTTAGTAGTTTTCAGCCAATATTTTGGATTTTTGAAAATTTCACTTTTGTGAAAATATCCACTAAATGAGTGAATAATATGTGTGAGGGTACCACAGGAGAGTTCCAAATGTGTGTGGGTAGAATATATATCCCACGGGGGTAAAATTGAAAAAAGTTGAAAAATTTTTTTTTTTGGACTACGTCATCTTTCCGGCGTTTATCAGACTTTCAGATAGGGCAAATGTCAGTGAGCGTTCTGATTTCAGTTCCAGAGCCTTTCGCCCAATGAGTCCTTGATATTTAGTCGTTTTCAGCCACTATTTTGGATTTTTGAAAATTTCACTTTTTTGTGAAAATATCCACTAAATGAGGGAATAATATGTTTGAGGGTACCCCAGGAGAGTTCCGAATGTGTGTGGGTAGAATATATATCCCACGGGGGTAAAATTGAAAAAAGTTGAAAAAAAATTTGTTTTGGACTTAGTCATTTTTCCGGCATTTATCAGACTTTCAGATAGGGCAAATGTCAGTGAGCTTTCCGATTTCAGTTCCAGAGTGATTCGCCCAATGAGTCCTTGATACTTAGTCGTTTTCAGCCAATATTTTGGATTTTTGAAAATTTCACTTTTTTATGAAAATATCCACTAAATGAGTGAATAATATGTGTGAGGGTACCCCAGGAGAGTTCCAAATGTGTGTGGGTAGAATATATGTCCCACGGGGGTAAAATTGAAAAAAGTTGAAAAAAAATTTTTTTTGGACTTAATCATTTTTCCGGCGTTTATCAGACTTTCAGATAGGGCAAATGTCAGTGAGCGTTCCGATTTCAGTTCTAGAGTGATTCGCCCAATGAGTCCTTGATATTTAGTCGTTTTCAGCCAATATTTTGGATTTTTGAAAATTTAACTTTTTTGTGAAAATATCCACTAAATGAGGGAATAATATGTGTGAGAGTACCCCAGGAGAGTTCCAAATGTGTGTGGGTAGAATATATATCCCACGGGGGTAAAATTGTAAAAAAATTTTTTTTGGACTTAGTCATTTTTCCGGCGTTTATCAGACTTTCAGATAGGTCAAATGTCAGTGAGCGTTCCGATTTCAGTTCCAGAGTGATTCGCCCAATGAGTCCTTGATATTTAGTCGTTTTCAGCCAATATTTTGGATTTTTTAAAATTTCACTTTTTTGTGAAAATATCCACTAAATGAGGGAATAATATGTGTGAGGGTACCCCAGGAGAGTTCCAAATGTGTGTGTTTAGAATATATATCCCAATGGGGTAGAATTGAAAAAAGTTGAGAATTTTTTTTTGGGGACTTAGTCATTTTTCCGGCGTTTATCAGACTTTCAGATAGGGCAAATGTCAGTGAGCGTTCCGATTTCAGTTCCAGAGTGATTCGCCCAATGAGTCCTTGATATTTAGTCGTTTTCAGCCAATATTTTAGATTTTTGAAATTTTCACTTTTTTATGAAAATATCCACTAAATGAGGGAATAATATGTGTGAGGGTACCCCAGGAGAGTTCCAAATGTGTGTGGGTAGAATATATATCCCACGGGGGTAAAATTGAAAAAAGTTGAAAAAAAATTTTTTTTGGACTTATTCATTTTTCCGGCGTTTATCAGACTTTCAGACAGGGCAAATATCAGTGAGCGTTCCGATTTCAGTTCCAGAGCGATTCGCCCAATGAGTCCTTGATATTTAGTCGTTTTCAGCCAATATTTTGGATTTTTGAAAATTTCACTTTTTTGTGAAAATATCCACTAAATGAGGGAATAATATGTTTGAGGGTACCCCAGGAGAGTTCCAAATGTGTGTGGGTAGAATATATATCCCACGGCGGTAAAATTGAAAAAAGTTGAAAAACATTTTTTTTTGGACTTAGTCATTTTTCCGGCGTTTATCAGACTTTCAGATAGGGCAAATGTCAGTGAGCGTTCTGATTTCAGTTCCAGAGCGATTCGCCCAATGAGTCCTTGATAGTTAGTCGTTTTCAGCCAATATTTTAGATTTTTGAAATTTTCACTTTTTTATGAAAATATCCACTAAATGAGGGAATAATATGTGTGAGGGTACCCCAGGAGAGTTCCAAATGTGTGTGGGTAGAATATATATCCCACGGGGGTAAAATTGAAAAAAGTTGAAAAAAAATTTGTTTTGGACTTAGTCATTTTTCCGGCATTTATCAGACTTTCAGATAGGGCAAATGTCAGTGAGCTTTCCGATTTCAGTTCCAGAGTGATTCGCCCAATGAGTCCTTGATACTTAGTCGTTTTCAGACAATATTTTGGATTTTTGAAAATTTCACTTTTTTATGAAAATATCCACTAAATGAGGGAATAATATGTGTGAGGGTACCCCAGGAGAGTTCCAAATGTGTGTGGGTAGAATATATGTCCCACGGGGGTAAAATTGAAAAAAGTTGTAAAAAATTTTTTTTTGGACTTAGTCATTTTTCCGGCGTTTATCAGACTTTCAGATAGGGCAAATGTTAGTGAGCGTTCCGATTTCAGTTCCAGAGTGATTCGCCCAATGAGTCCTTGATATTTAGTCGTTTTCAGCCAATATCTTGAATTTTTTAAAATTTCACTTTTTTGTGAAAATATCCACTAAATGAGGTAATAATATGTGTGAGGGTACCCCAGGAGAGTTCCAAATGTGTGTGGGTAGAATATATATCCCACGGGGGTAATATTGAAAAAAGTTTAAAAAAATTTTTTTTTGGACTTATTCATTTTTCTGGCATTTATCAGACTTTCAGAGAGGGGAAATGTCAGTGAGCATCTGATTTCAGTTCCAGAGCGATTCGCCCAATGAGTCCTTGATATTTAGTCGTTTTCAGCCAATATTTTGGATTTTTGAAAATTTCACTTTTGTGAAAATATCCACTAAATGAGTGAATAATATGTGTGAGGGTACCACAGGAGAGTTCCAAATGTGTGTGTGTAGAATATATATCCCACGGGGGTAAAATTGAAAAAAGTTGAAAAATTTTTTTTTTTGGACTACGTCATCTTTCCGGCGTTTATCAGACTTTCAGATAGGGGAAATGTCAGTGAGCATTCTGATTTCAGTTCCAGAGCGATTCTCCCAATGAGTCCTTGATATTTAGTCGTTTTCAGCCAATATTTTGGATTTTTGAAAATTTCACTTTTTTATGAAAATATCCACTAAATGAGGGAATAATATGTGTGAGGGTACCCCAGGAGAGTTCCAAATGTGTGTGGGTAGAATATATATCCCACTGAGGTAAAATTGAAAAAAGTTGAGAAATTTTTTTTTTGGACTCAGTCATTTTTCCGGCATTTATCAGACTTTCAGATAGGGCAAATGTCAGTGAGCATTCCGATTTTAGTTCCAGAGTGATTCTCCCAATGAGTCCTTGATATTTAGTCGTTTTCAGCCAATATTTTGGATTTTTGAAAATTTCACTTTTTTGTGAAAATATCCACTAAATGAGGGAATAACATGTGTGAGGGTACCCCAGGAGAGTTCCAAATGTGTGTGGGTAGAATATATATCCCAATGGGGTAGAATTGAAAAAAGTTGAGAAAATTTTTTTTTTGGACTTAGTCATTTTTCCGGCGTTTATCAGACTTTCAGATAGGGCAAATGTCAGTGAGCGTTCTGATTTCAGTTCCAGAGCGATTCGCCCAATGAGTCCTTGATATTTAGTCGTTTTCAGCCAATATTTTGGATTTTTGAAAATTTCACTTTTTTGTGAAAATATCCACTAAATGAGGGAATAATATGTGTGAGGGTACCTCAGGAGAGTTCCAAATGTTTTTGGGTAGAATATATATCCCACTGGGGTAAAATTGAAAAAAGTTGAGAAAAATTTTTATTGGACTAAGTCATTTTTCCGGCGTTTATCAGACTTTCAGATAGGGCAAATGTCAGTGAGCGTTCCGATTTCAGTTCCAGAGCGATTCGCCCAATGAGTCCTTGATATTTAGTCGTTTTCAGCCAATATTTTGGATTTTTGAAAATTTCACTTTTTTGTGAAAATATCCACTAAATGAGGGAATAATATGTGTGAGGGTACCCCAGGAGAGTTCCAAATGTGTCTGGGTAGAATATATATCCCACGGGGGTAAAATTGAAAAAAATTGAAAAAAATTTTTTTTTGGACTTAGTCATCTTTCCGGCGTTTATCAGACTTTCAGATAGGGGAAATGTCAGTGAGCATTCCGATTTCAGTTCCAGAGCGATTTCACCAATGAGTCCTTGATATTTAGTCGTTTTCAGCCAATATTTTGGATTTTTGAAAATTTCACTTTTGTGAAAATATCCACTAAATGAGTGAATAATAAGTGTGAGGGTACCCCAGGAGAGTTCCAAATGTGTGTGGGTAGAATATATATCCCACGGGGGTAAAATTGAAAAAAGGTGAAAAAAATTTTTTTTTGAACTTATTCATTTTGCTGCCGTTTATCAGACTTTCAGAGAGGAGAAATGTCAGTGAGCATCTGATTTCAGTTCCAGAGCGATTCGCCCAATGAGTCCTTGATATTTAGTCGTTTTCAGCCAATATTTTGGATTTTTGAAAATTTCACTTTTGAGAAAATATCCACTAAATGAGTGAATAATATGCGTGAGGGTACCCCAGGAGAGTTCCACATGTGTGGGTAGAATATATATCCCACGGGGTAAAATTGAAAAAAGTTGAAAAAATTTTTTTTTTTGGACTTAGTCCTTTTTCCGGCGTTTATCAGACTTTCAGATAGGGCAAATGTCAGTGAGCGTTCCGATTTCAGTTCCAGAGTGATTCTCCCAATGACTCCTTGATATTTAGTCGTTTTCAGCCAATATTTTGGATTTTTGAAAATTTCACTTTTTTGTGAAAATATCCACTAAATGAGGGAATAATATGTGTGAGGGTACCCCAGGAGAGTTCCAAATGTGTGTGGGTAGAATATATATCCCACGGCGGTAAAATGAAAAAAGTTGAAAAACATTTTTTTTGGGACTTAGTCATTTTTACGGCGTTTATCAGACTTTCAGTTAGGGCAAATGTCAGTGAGCGTTCTGAATTCAGTTCCAGAGCGATTCGCCCAATGAGTCCTTGATATTTAGTCGTTTTCAGCCAATAATTTGGATTTTTGAAAATTTCACTTTTTTGTGAAAATATCCACTAAATGAGGGAATAATATGTGTGAGGGTACCCCAGGAGAGTTCCTAATGTGTGTGGGTAGAATATATATCCCACTGGGGTAAAATTGAAAAAAGTTGAGAAAAATTTTTTTTTGGACTTACTCATTTTTCTGGCGTTTATCAGACTTTCAGAGAGGGGAAATGTCAGTGACCATCTGATTTCAGTTTCAGAGCGATTCGCCCAATGAGTCCTTGATATTTAGTCGTTTTCAACCAATGTTTTCAATTTTTGAAAATTTCACTTTTTTGTGAAAATATCCACTAAATGAGGGAATAATATGTGTGAGGGAACCCCAGGAGAGTTCCAAATGTATGTGGGTAGAATATATATCCCACTGAGGTAAAATTGAAAAAAGTTGAGAAAATTTTTTTTTGGACTTTGTCATTTTTCCGGCATTTATCAGACTTTCAGATAGGGCAAGTGTCAGTGAGCATTCCGATTTCAGTTCCAGAGTGATTCTCCCAATGAGTCCTTGATATTTACTTGTTTTCAGCCAATATTTTGGATTTTTGAAGATTTCACTTTTTTGTGAAAATATCCACTAAATGAGGGAATAATATGTGTGAGGGTACCCCAGGAGAGTTCCAAATGTGTGTGGGTAGAATATATATCCCACTGGGGTAAAATTGAAAAAAGTTGAGAAAAATTTTTATTGGACTAAGTCATTTTTCCGGCGTTTATCAGACTTTCAGATAGGGCAAATGTCAGTGAGCGTTCCGATTTCAGTTCCAGAGCGATTTCACCAATGAGTCCTTGATATTTAGTCGTTTTCAGCCAATATTTTGGATTTTTGAAAATTTCACTTTTGTGAAAATATCCACTAAATGAGTGAATAATAAGTGTGAGGGTACCCCAGGAGAGTTCCAAATGTGTGTGGGTAGAATATATATCCCACGGGGGTAAAATTGAAAAAAGTTGAAAAAAATTTTTTTTTGAACTTATTCATTTTGCTGCCGTTTATCAGACTTTCAGAGAGGAGAAGTGTCAGTGAGCATCTGATTTCAGTTCCAGAGCGATTCGCCCAATGAGTCCTTGATATTTAGTCGTTTTCAGCCAATATTTTGGATTTTTGAAAATTTCACTTTTGAGAAAATATCCACTAAATGAGTGAATAATATGCATGAGGGTACCCCAGGAGAGTTCCACATGTGTGTGGGTAGAATATATATCCCACGGGGTAAAATTGAAAAAAGTTGAAAAAATTTTTTTTTTTGGACTTAGTCCTTTTTCCGGCGTTTATCAGACTTTCAGATAGGGCAAATGTCAGTGAGCGTTCCGATTTCAGTTCCAGAGTGATTCGCCCAATGAGTCCTTGATATTTAGTCGTTTTCAGCCAATATTTTAGATTTTTGAAAATTTCACCTTTTTGTGAAAATATCCACTAAATGAGGGAATAATATGTGTGAGGGTACCCCAGGAGAGTTCCAAATGTGTGTGGGTAGAATATATATCCCACGGCGGTAAAATTGAAAAAAGTTGAAAAAATTTTTTTTTTGGACGTAGTCATTTTTCTGGCGTTTATCAGACTTTCAGATAGGGGTAATGTCAGTGAGCATCTGATTTCAGTTCCAGAGCGATTCGCCCAATGATTCCTTGATATTTAGTCGTTTTCAGCCAATATTTTGGATTTTTGAAAATTTCACTTTTTTGTGAAAATATCCACTAAATGAGGGAATAATATGTATGAGGGTACCCCAGGAGAGTTCCAAATGTGTGTGAGTAGAATATATATCCCACTGGGGTAAAATTGAAAAAAGTTGAGAAAACTTTTTTTTGGACTTAGTCATTTTTCCGGCGTTTATCAGACTTTCAGATAGGGCAAATGTCAGTGAGCTTTCTGATTTCAGTTCCAGAGCGATTCGCCCAATGAGTCCTTGATATTTAGTCGTTTTCAGACAATATTTTGGATTTTTGAAAATTTCACTTTTTTGTGAAAATATCCACTAAATGAGGGAATAATATGTGTGAGGGTACCCCAGGAGAGTTCCAAATGTGTGTGGGTAGAATATATATCCCACTGGGGTAAAATTGAGAAAAGTTGAGAAAAATTTTTATTGGACTAAGTCATTTTTCCGGCGTTTATCAGACTTTCAGATAGGGCAAATGTCAGTGAGCGTTCCGATTTCAGTTCCAGAGTGATTCGCCCAATGAGTCCTTGATATTTAGTCGTTTTCAGCCAATATTTTGGATTTTTGAAAATTTCACTTTTTTTGAAAATATCCACTAAATGAGGGAATAATATGTGTGAGGGTACCCCAGGAGAGTTCCAAATGTGTGTGGGTAGAATATATATCCCACTGGGGTAAAATTGAAAAAAGTTGAGAAAAATTTTTATTGGACTAAGTCATTTTTCCGGCGTTTATCAGACTTTCAGATAGGGCAAATGTCAGTGAGCGTTCCGATTTCAGTTCCAGAGCGATTCGCCCAATGAGTCCTTGATATTTAGTCGTTTTCAGCCAATATTTTGGATTTTTGAAAATTTCACTTTTGAGAAAATATCCACTAAATGAGTGAATAATATGCGTGAGGGTACCCCAGGAGAGTTCCACATGTGTGTGGGTAGAATATATATCCCACGGGGTAAAATTGAAAAAAGTTGAAAAAATTTTTTTTTTTGGACTTAGTCCTTTTTCCGGCGTTTATCAGACTTTCAGATAGGGCAAATGTCAGTGAGCGTTCCGATTTCAGTTCCAGAGTGATTCGCCCAATGAGTCCTTGATATTTAGTCGTTTTCAGCCAATATTTTGTATTTTTGAAAATTTCACTTTTGTGAAAATATCCACTAAATGAGTGAATAATAAGTGTGAGGGTACCCCAGGAGAGTTCCAAATGTGTGTGGGTAGAATATATATCCCACAGGGGTAAATTTGAAAAAAGTTGAAAAAAAATTTTTTTTGAACTTATTCATTTTTCTGCCGTTTATCAGACTTTCAGAGAGGAGAAATGTCAGTGAGCATCTGATTTCAGTTCCAGAGCGATTCGCCCAATGAGTCCTTGATATTTAGTCGTTTTCAGACAATATTTTGGATTTTTGAAAATTTCACTTTTTTGTGAAAATATCCACTAAATGAGGGAATAATATGTGTGAGGGTACCCCAGGAGAGTTCCAAATGTGTGTGGGTAGAATATATATCCCAATGGGGTAAAATTGAAAAAAGTTGAGAAATTTTTTATTTGGACTTAGTCATTTTTGGGCGTTTATCAGACTTTCAGATAGGGCAAATGTCAGTGAGCGTTCTGATTTCAGTTCCAGAGCGATTCGCCCAATGAGTCCTTGATATTTAGTCGTTTTCAGCCAATATTTTGGATTTTTGAAAATTTCACTTTTTTGTGAAAATATCCACTATATGAGGGAATAATATGTGTGAGGGTACCCCAGGAGAGTTCCAAATGTGTGTGGGTAGAATATATATCCCACTGGGGTAAAATTGAAAAAAGTTGAGAAAACTTTTTTTTGGACTTAGTCATTTTTCCGGCGTTTATCAGACTTTCGGATAGGGGAAATGTCAGTGAACGTTCTGATTTCAGTTCCAGAGCGATTCGCCCAATGAGTCCTTGATATTTAGTCGTTTTCAGCCAATATTTTGGATTTTTGAAAATTTCACTTTTTTGTGAAAATATCCACTAAATGAGGGAATAATATGTGTGAGGGTACCCCAGGAGAGTTCCAAATGTGTGTGGGTAGAATATATATCCCACTGGCGTAAAATTGAAAAAAGTTGAGAAAATTTTTTTTTGGACTTAGTCATTTTTCCGACGTTTATCAGACTTTCAGACAGGGCAAATGTCAGTGAGCGTTCTGATTTCAGTTCCAGATCGATTCGCCCAATGAGTCCTTGATATTTAGTCGTTTTCAGCCAATATTTTGGATTTTTGAAAATTTCACTTTTTTGTGAAAATATCCACTAAATGAGGGAATAATATGTGTGAGGATACCCCAGGAGAGTTCCAAATGTGTGTGGGTAGAATATATATCCCACTGGGGTAAAATTGAAAAAAGTTGAGAAAATTTTTTTTTGGACTTAGTCATTTTTCCGGCGTTTATCAGACTTTCAGATACGGCAAATGTCATTGAGCATCCCGATTTCAGTTCCAGAGCGATTCGCCCAATGAGTCCTTGATATTTAGTCGTTTTCAGCCTTTATTTTGGATTTTTGAAAATTTCACTTTTGTGAAAATATCCACTAAATGAGGGAATAATATATGTGAGGGTACCCCAGGAGAGTTCCAAATGTGTGTGGGTAGAATATATATCCCACGGGGGTAAAATTGAAAAAAGTTGAACAATTTTTTTTTTGGACTTAGTCATCTATCCGGCGTTTATCAGACTTTCAGATAGGGCAAATGTCAGTGAGCGTTCCGATTTCAGTTCCAGAGTGATTCGCCCAATGAGTCCTTGATATTTAGTCGTTTTCAGCCAATATTTTGGTTTTTTGAAAATTTCACTTTTTTGTGAAAATATCCACTAAATGAGGGAATAATATGTGTGAGGGTACCCCAGGAGAGTTCCAAATGTGTGTGGGTAAAATATATATCCCACTGGGGTAAAATTGAAAAAAGTTGAGAACATTTTTTTTTGGACTTAGTCATTTTTCCGGCGTTTATCAGACTTTCAGATAGGTCAAATGTCAGTGAGTGTTCCGATTTCAGTTCCAGAGCGATTCGCCCAATGAGTCCTTGATATTTAGTCATTTTCAGCCAATATTTTGGATTTTTGAAAATTTCACTTTTTTGTGAAAATATCCACTAAATGAGGGAATAATATGTGTGAGGGTACCCCAGGAGAGTTCCAAATGTGTGTGGGTAGAATATATATCCCTCTCGGGTAAAATTGAAAAAAGTTGAGAAAATTTTTTTTTGGACTTAGTCATTTTTCCGGCGTTTATCAGACTTTCAGATAGGGCAAATGTCAGTGAGCGTTCTGATTTCAGTTCCAGAGCGTTTCGCCCAATGAGTCCTTTATATTTAGTCGTTTTCAGCCAATATTTTGGATTTTTGAAAATTTCACTTTTGTGAAAATATCCACTAAATTAGGGAATAATATATGTGAGGGTACCCCAGGAGAGTTCCAAATGTGTGTGGGTAGAATATATATCCCAATGGGGTAAAATTGAAAAAAGTTGAGAAAATTTTTTTTTGGACTTAGTCATTTTTCCGGCATTTATCAGACTTTCAGATAGGGCAAGTGTCAGTGAGCATTCCGATTTCAGTTCCAGAGTGATTCTCCCAATGAGTCCTTGATATTTAGTTGTTTTCAGCCAATATTTTGGATTTTTGAAAATTTCACTTTTTTGTGAAAATATCCACTAAATGAGGGAATAATATGTGTGAGGGTACCCCAGGAGAGTTCCAAATGTGTGTGGGTAGAATATATATCCCAATGGGGTAGAATTGAAAAAAGTTGAGAAAATTTTTTTGGGACTTAGTCATTTTTCCAGAGTTTATCAGACTTTCAGATAGGGCAAATGTCAGTGAGCGTTCCGATTTCAGTTCCAGAGTGATTCGCCCAATGAGTCCTTGATATTTAGTCGTTTTCAGCCAATATTTTGGATTTTTGAAAATTTCACTTTTTTGTGAAAATATCCACTAAATGAGGGAATAATATGTATGAGGGTACCCCAGGAGAGTTCCAAATGTTTGTGGGTAGAATATATATCCCACTGGGGTAAAATTGAAAAAAGTTGAGAAAACTTTTTTTGGACTTAGTCATCTATCCGGCGTTTATCAGACTTTCAGATAAGGCAAATGTCAGTGAGCGTTCTGATTTCAGTTCCAGAGCGATTCGCCCAATGAGTCCTTGATATTTAGTCGTTTTCAGCCAATATTTTGGATTTTTGAAAATTTCACTTTTTTGTGAAAATATCCACTAAATGAGGGAATAATATGTGTGAGGGTACCCCAGGAGAGTTCCAAATGTGTGTGGGTAGAATATATATCCCACTGGGGTAAAATTGAAAAAAGTTGAGAAAATTTTTTTTTGGACTTAGTCATTTTTCCGGCGTTTATCAGACTTTCAGATACGGCAAATGTCAGTGAGCGTTCCGATTTGAGTTCCAGAGCGATTCGCCCAATGAGTCCTTGATATTTAGTCGTTTTCAGCCAATATTTTGGATTTTTGAAAATTTCACTTTTGTGAAAATATCCACTAAATGAGGGAATAATATATGTGAGGGTACCCCAGGAGAGTTTCAAATGTGTGTGGGTAGAATATATATCCCACGGGGGTAAAATTGAAAAAAGTTGAAAAATTTTTTTTTTCGACTTAGTTATCTATCCGGCGTTTATCAGACTTTCAGATAGGGCAAATGTCAGTGAGCGTTCTGATTTCAGTTCCAGAGCGATTCGCCCAATGAGTCCTTGATATTTAGTCGTTTTCAGCCAATATTTTGGATTTTTGAAAATTTCACTTTTTTGTGAAAATATCCACTAAATGAGGGAATAATATGTGTGAGGGTACCCCAGGAGAGTTCCAAATGTGTGTGGGTAGAATATATATCCCACTGGGGTAAAATTGAAAAAAGTTGAGAAAATTTTTTTTTGGACTTAGTCATTTTTCCGGCGTTTATCAGACTTTCAGATAGGGCAAATGTCAGTGAGCGTTCCGATTTCAGTTCCAGAGCGATTCGCCCAATGAGTCCTTGATATTTAGTCGTTTTCAGCCAATATTTTGGATTTTTCAAAAATTTCACTTTTGTGAAAATATCCACTAAATGAGGGAATAATATATGTGAGGGTACCCCAGGAGAGTTTCAAATGTGTGTGGGTAGAATATATATCCCACGGGGGTAAAATTTAAAAAAGTTGAAAAATTTTTTTTTTGGACTTAGTCATCTATCCGGCGTTTATCAGACTTTCAGATAGGGCAAATGTCAGTGAGCGTTCTGATTTCAGTTCCAGAGCGATTCGCCCAATGAGTCCTTGATATTTAGTCGCTTTCAGCCAATCTTTTGGATTTTTGAAAATTTCACTTTTTTGTGAAAATATCCACTAAATGAGGGAATAATATGTGTGAGGGTACCCCAGGAGAGTTCCAAATGTGTGTGGGTAGAATATATATCCAACTGGAGTAAAATTGAAAAAAGTTGAGAAAATTTTTTTTTGGACTTAGTCATTTTTCCTGCGTTTATCAGACTTTCAGATAGGGCAAATGTCAGTGAGCGTTCCGATTTCAGTTCCAGAGCGATTCGCCCAATGAGTCCTTGATATTTAGTCGTTTTCAGCCAATATTTTGGATTTTTGAAAATTTCACTTTTTTGTGAAAATATCCACTAAATGAGGGAATAATATGTGTGAGGGTACCCCAGGAGAGTTCCAAATGTGTGTGGGTAGAATATATATCCCACGGGGGTAAAATTGAAAAAAGTTGAAAAATTTTTTTTTTGGACTTAGTCATCTATCCAGCGTTTATCAGACTTTCAGATAGGGCAAATGTCAGTGAGCATTCCGATTTCAGTTCCAGAGTGATTCGCCCAATGAGTCCTTGATATTTAGTTGTTTTCAGCCAATATTTTGGATTTTTGAAAATTTCACTTTTTTGTGAAAATATCCACTAAATGAGGGAATAATATGTGTGAGGGTACCCCAGGAGAGTTCCAAATGTGTGTGGGTAGAATATATATCCCACGGGGGTAAAATTGAAAAAAGTTGAAAAATTTTTTTTTTGGACTTAGTCATCTATCCGTCGTTTATCAGACTTTCAGATAGGGCAAATGTCAGTGAGCGTTTTGATTTCAGTTCCAGAGTGATTCGCCCAATGAGTCCTTGATATTTAGTTGTTTTCAGCCAATATTTTGGATTTTTGAAAATTTCACTTTTTTGTGAAAATATCCACTAAATGAGGGAATAATATGTTTGAGGGTACCCCAGGAGAGTTCCAAATGTGTGTGGGTAGAATATATATCCCACGGGGGTAAAATTGAAAAAAGTTGAGAAAATTTTTTTTTGGACTTAGTCATTTTTCCTGCGTTTATCAGACTTTCAGATAGGGCAAATGTCAATGAGCGTTCTGATTTCAGTTCCAGAGCGATTCGCCCAATGAGTCCTTGATATTTAGTCGTTTTTCAGCCAATATTTTGGATTTTTGAAAATTTCACTTTTTTGTGAAAATATCCACTAAATGAGGGAATAATATGTGTGAGGGTACCCCAGGAGGGTTCCAAATGTGTGTGGGTAGAATATATATCCCACTGGGGTAAAATTGAAAAAAGTTGAGAAAATTTTTTTTTGGACTTAGTCATTTTTCCGGCGTTTATCAGACTGTCAGATACGGCAAATGTCAGTGAGCGTTCCGATTTCAGTTCCAGAGCGATTCGCCCAATGAGTCCTTGATATTTAGTCGTTTTCAGCCAATATTTTGGATTTTTCAAAAATTTCACTTTTGTGAAAATATCCACTAAATGAGGGAATAATATATGTGAGGGTACCCCAGGAGAGTTTCAAATGTGTGTGGGTAGCATATATATCCCACTGGGATAAAATTGAAAAAAGTTGAGAATTTTTTTTTTTGGACTTAGTCATTTTTCCGGCGTTTATCAGACTTTCAGATAGGGCAAATGTCAGTGAGCGTTCCGATTTCAGTTCCAGAGCGATTCGCCCAATGAGTCCTTGATATTTAGTCGTTTTCAGCCAATATTTTGGATTTTTGAAAATTTTACTTTTTTGTGAAAAAATCCACTAAATGAGGGAATAATATGTGTGAGGGTACCCCAGGAGAGTTCCAAATGTGTGTGGGTAGAATATATATCCCACGGGGGTAAAATTGAAAAAAGTTGAAAAATTTTTTTTTTGGACTTAGTCATCTATCCGGCGTTTATCAGACTTTCAGATAGGGCAAATGTCAGTGAGCGTTCTGATTTCAGTTCCAGAGCGATTCGCCCAATGAGTCCTTGATATTTAGTCGTTTTCAGCCAATATTTTGGATTTTTGAAAATTTCACTTTTTTGTGAAAATATCCACTAAATGAGGGAATAATATGTGTGAGGGTACCCCAGGAGAGTTCCAAATGTGTGTGGGTAGAATATACAGTACAGACCAAAAGTTTGGACACACCTTCTCATTTAATGATTTTTCTGTATTTTCAAGACTATGAAAATTGTACATTCACACTGAAGGCATCAAAACTATGAATTAACACATGTGGAATTATATACTTAACAAAAAAGTATGAAACAACTGAAAATATGTCTTATATTCTAGGTTCTTCAAAGCAGCCACTTTTTGCTTTGATGACTACTTTGCACACTCTTGGCATTCTCTTGATGAGCTTCAAGGGGTAGTCACCGGAAATGGTTTTCACTTCACAGGTGTGCCCTGTCAGGTTTAATAAGTGGGATTTCTTGCCTTATAAATGGGGTTGGGACCATCAGTTGTGTTGTGCAGAAGTCAGGTGGATACACAGCTGATAGTCCTACTGAATAGACTGTTAGAATTTGTATTATGGCAAGAAAAAAGCAGCTAAGTAAAGAAAAACGAGTGGCCATCATTACTTTAAGAAATGAAGTTCAGTCAGTCCGAAAAATTGGGCAAACTTTGAATGTGTCCCCAAGTGCAGTTGCAAAAGCCATCAAGCGCTACAAAGAAACTGGCTCACATGAGGACCGCCCCAGGAAAGGAAGACCATGAGTCACCTCTGCTTCTGAGGATAAGTTTATCCGAGTCACCAGCCTCAGAAATCGCAGGATAACAGCAGCTCAGATTAGAGACCAGGTCAATGCCACACAGAGTTCTAGCAGCAGACACATCTCTACAACAACTGTTAAGAGGAGACTTTGTGCAGCAGGCCTTCATGGTAAAATAGCTGCTAGGAAACCACTGCTAAGGACAGGCAACAAGCAGAAGAGACTTATTTGGGCTAAAGAACACAAGGAATGGACATTAGACCAGTGGAAATCTGTGCTTTGGTCTGATCAGTCCAAATTTGAGATCTTTGGTTCCAACCAACGTGTCTTTGTGCGACGCAGAAAATGTGAACGGATGGACTCTACATGCCTGGTTCCCACCGTAAAGCAAGGAAGAGGAGGTGTGATGGTGTGGGGGTGCTTTGCTGGTGACACTATTGGGGATTTATTCAAAATTGAAGGCATACTGAACCAGCATGGCTACCACAGCATCTTGCAGCGGCATGCTATTCCATCTGGTTTGCGTTTAGTTGGACCATCATTTATTTTTCAACAGGACAATGACCCCAAACACACCTCCAGGCTGTGTAAGGGCTATTTGACCAAGAAGGAGAGTGATGGGGTGCTAAGCCAGATGACCTGGCCTCCACAGTCACCAGACCTGAACCCAATCGAGATGGTTTGGGGTGAGCTGGACCGCAGAGTGAAGGCAAAAGGGCCAACAAGTGCTAAGCATCTCTGGGAACTCCTTCAAGATTGTTGGAAGACCATTTCCGGTGACTACCTCTTGAAGCTCATCGAGAGAATGCCAAGAGTGTGCAAAGCAGTCATCAAAGCAAAAGATGGCTACTTTGAAGAACCTAGAATATAAGACATATTTTCAGTTGTTTCACACATTTTTTGTTAAGTATATAATTCCACATGTGTTAATTCATAATTTTGATGCCTTCATTGTGAATGTACAATTTTCATAGTTATGAAAATACAGAAAAATCTTTAAATGAGATGGTGTTTCCAAACTTTTGGTCTGTACTGTATATCCCACTGGGGTAAAATTGAAAAAAGTTGAGAAAATTTTTTTTTGGACTTAGTCATTTTTCCGGCGTTTATCAGACTTTCAGATAGGGCAAATGTCAGTGAGCGTTCCGATTTCAGTTCCAGAGCGATTCGCCCAATGAGTCTTTGATATTTAGTCGTTTTCAGCCAATATTTTGGATTTTTCAAAAATTTCACTTTTGTGAAAATATCCACTAAATGAGGGAATAATATATGTGAGGGTACCCCAGGAGAGTTTCAAATGTGTGTGGGTAGAATATATATCCCACGGGGGTAAAATTGAAAAGAGTTCAGAAAATTTTTTTTTGGACTTAGTCATTTTTCCGGCGTTTATCAGACTTTCAGATAGGGCAAATGTCAGTGAGCGTTCTGATTTCAGTTCCAGAGCGATTCGCCCAGAGTCCTTGATATTTAGTCGTTTTCAGCCAATATTTTGGATTTTTGAAAATTTCACTTTTTTGTGAAAATATCCACTAAATGAGGGAATAATATGTGTGAGGGTACCCCAGGAGAGTTCCAAATGTGTGTGGGTAGAATATATATCCCACTGGGGTAAAAATGAAAAAAGTTGAGAAAATTTTTTTTTGGACTTAGTCATTTTTCCGGCGTTTATCAGACTTTCAGATAGGGCAAATGTCAGTGAGCGTTCCGATTTCAGTTCCAGAGCGATTCGCCCAATGAGTCCTTGATATTTAGTCGTTTTCAGCCAATATTTTGGATTTTTGAAAATTTCACTTTTTTGTGAAAATATCCACTAAATGAGGGAATAATATGTGTGAGGGTACCCCAGGAGAGTTCCAAATGTGTGTGGGTAGAATATATATCCCACGGGGGTAAAATTGAAAAAAGTTGAAAATTTTTTTTTTGGACTTAGTCATCTATCCGGCGTTTATCAGACTTTCAGATAGGGCAAATGTCAGTGAGCGTTCTGATTTCAGTTCCAGAGCGATTCGCACAATGAGTCCTTGATATTTAGTCGTTTCCAGCCAATATTTTGGATTTTTGAAAATTTCACTTTTTTGTGAAAGTATCCACTAAATGAGGGAATAATATGTGTGAGGGTACCCCAGGAGGGTTCCAAATGTGTGTGGGTAGAATATATATCCCACTGGGGTAAAATTGAAAAAAGTTGAGAAAATTTTTTTTTGGACTTAGTCATTTTTCCGGCGTTTATCAGACTTTCAGATACGGCAAATGTCAGTGAGCGTTCCAATTTCAGTTCCAGAGCGATTCGCCCAATGAGTCCTTGATATTTAGTCGTTTTCAGCCAATATTTTGGATTTTTCAAAAATTTCACTTTTGTGAAAATATCCACTAAATGAGGGAATAATATATGTGAGGGTACCCCAGGAGAGTTTCAAATGTGTGTGGGTAGAATATATATCCCACGGGGGTAAAATTGAAAAAAGTTCAGAAAATTTTTTTTTGGACTTAGTCATTTTTCCGGCGTTTATCAGACTTTCAGATAGGGCAAATGTCAGTGAGCGTTCTGATTTCAGTTCCAGAGCGATTCGCCCAATGAGTCCTTGATATTTAGTCGTTTTCAGCCAATATTTTGGATTTTTGAAAATTTCACTTTTTTGTAAAAATATCCACTAAATGAGGGAATAATATGTGTGAGGGTTCCCCAGGAGAGTTCCAAATGTGTGTGGGTAGAATATATATCCCACTGGGGTAAAAATGAAAAAAGTTGAGAAAATTTTTTTTTGGACTTAGTCATTTTTCCGGCGTTTATCAGACTTTCAGATTGGGCAAATGTCAGTGAGCGTTCTGATTTCAGTTCCAGAGCGATTCGCCCAATGAGTCCTTGATATTTAGTCGTTTTCAGCCAATATTTTGGATTTTTGAAAATTTCACTTTTTTGTGAAAATATCCACTAAATGAGGGAATAATATGTGTGAGGGTACCCCAGGAGAGTTCCAAATGTGTGTGGGTAGAATATATATCCCACGGGGGTAAAATTGAAAAAAGTTGAAAAATTTTTTTTTTGGACTTAGTCATCTATCCAGCGTTTATCAGACTTTCAGATAGGGCAAATGTCAGTGAGCGTTCCGATTTCAGTTCCAGAGTGATTCGCCCAATGAGTCCTTGATATTTAGTTGTTTTCAGCCAATATTTTGGATTTTTGAAAATTTCACTTTTTTGTGAAAATATCCACTAAATGAGGGAATAATATGTGTGAGGGTACCCCAGGAGAGTTTCAAATGTGTGTGGGTAGAATATATATCCCACGGGGGTAAAATTGAAAAAAGTTGAAAAATTTTTTTTTTGGACTTAGTCATCTATCCGGCGTTTATCAGACTTTCAGATAGGGCAAATGTCAGTGAGCGTTCTGATTTCAGTTCCAGAGCGATTCGCCCAATGAGTCCTTGATATTTAGTCGTTTCCAGCCAATATTTTGGATTTTTGAAAATTTCACTTTTTTGTGAAAGTATCCACTAAATGAGGGAATAATATGTGTGAGGGTACCCCAGGAGGGTTCCAAATGTGTGTGGGTAGAATATATATCCCACTGGGGTAAAATTGAAAAAAGTTGAGAAAATTTTTTTTTGGACTTAGTCATTTTTCCGGCGTTTATCAGACTTTCAGATACGGCAAATGTCAGTGAGCGTTCCAATTTCAGTTCCAGAGCGATTCGCCCAATGAGTCCTTGATATTTAGTCGTTTTCAGCCAATATTTTGGATTTTTCAAAAATTTCACTTTTGTGAAAATATCCACTAAATGAGGGAATAATATATGTGAGGGTACCCCAGGAGAGTTTCAAATGTGTGTGGGTAGAATATATATCCCACGGGGGTAAAATTGAAAAAAGTTCAGAAAATTTTTTTTTGGACTTAGTCATTTTTCCGGCGTTTATCAGACTTTCAGATAGGGCAAATGTCAGTGAGCGTTCTGATTTCAGTTCCAGAGCGATTCGCCCAATGAGTCCTTGATATTTAGTCGTTTTCAGCCAATATTTTGGATTTTTGAAAATTTCACTTTTTTGTAAAAATATCCACTAAATGAGGGAATAATATGTGTGAGGGTTCCCCAGGAGAGTTCCAAATGTGTGTGGGTAGAATATATATCCCACTGGGGTAAAAATGAAAAAAGTTGAGAAAATTTTTTTTTGGACTTCGTCATTTTTCCGGAGTTTATCAGACTTTCAGATACGGCAAATGTCAGTGAGCGTTCTGATTTCAGTTCCAGAGCGATTCGCCCAATGAGTCCTTGATATTTAGTCGTTTTCAGCCAATCTTTTGGATTTTTGAAAATTTCACTTTTTTGTGAAAATATCCACTAAATGAGGGAATAATATGTGTGAGGGTACCCCAGGAGAGTTCCAAATGTGTGTGGGTAGAATATATATCCCACTGGGGTAAAATTGAAAAAAGTTGAGAAAATTTTTTTTTGGACTTAGTCATTTTTCCGGCGTTTATCAGACTTTCAGATAGGGCAAATGTCAGTGAGCGTTCCGATTTCAGTTCCAGAGCGATTCGCCCAATGAGTCCTTGATATTTAGTCATTTTCAGCCAATATTTTGGATTTTTGAAAATTTCACTTTTTTGTGAAAATATCCACTAAATGAGGGAATAATATGTGTGAGGGTACCCCAGGAGAGTTCCAAATGTGTGTGGGTAGAATATATATCCCACGGGGGTAAAATTGAAAAAAGTTGAAAAATTTTTTTTTTGGACTTAGTCATCTATCCAGCGTTTATCAGACTTTCAGATAGGGCAAATGTCAGTGAGCGTTCCGATTTCAGTTCCAGAGTGATTCGCCCAATGAGTCCTTGATATTTAGTTGTTTTCAGCCAATATTTTGGATTTTTGAAAATTTCACTTTTTTGTGAAAATATCCACTAAATGAGGGAATAATATGTGTGAGGGTACCCCAGGATAGTTCCAAATGTTTGTGGGTAGAATATATATCCCACGGGGGTAAAATTGAAAAAAGTTGAAAAATTTTTTTTTTGGACTTAGTCATCTATCCAGCGTTTATCAGACTTTCAGATAGGGCAAATGTCAGTGAGCGTTCCGATTTCAGTTCCAGAGTGATTCGCCCAATGAGTCCTTGATATTTAGTTGTTTTCAGCCAATATTTTGGATTTTTGAAAATTTCACTTTTTTGTGAAAATATCCACTAAATGAGGGAATAATATGTGTGAGGGTACCCCAGGAGAGTTCCAAATGTGTGTGGGTAGAATATATATCCCACGGGGGTAAAATTGAAAAAAGTTGAAAAATTTTTTTTTTGGACTTAGTCATCTATCCGGCATTTATCAGACTTTCAGATAGGGCAAATGTCAGTGAGCGTTCTGATTTCAGTTCCAGAGCGATTCACCCAATGAGTCCTTGATATTTAGTCGTTTTCAGCCAATATTTTGGATTTTTGAAAATTTCACTTTTTTGTGAAAGTATCCACTAAATGAGGGAATAATATGTGTGAGGGTACCCCAGGAGGGTTCCAAATGTTTGTGGGTAGAATATATATCCCACTGGGGTAAAATTGAAAAAAGTTGAGAAAATTTTTTTTTGGACTTAGTCATTTTTCCGGCGTTTATCAGACTTTCAGATACGGCAAATGTCAGTGAGCGTTCCAATTTCAATTCCAGAGCGATTCGCCCAATGAGTCCTTGATATTTAGTCGTTTTCAGCCAATATATTGGATTTTTCAAAAATTTCACTTTTGTGAAAATATCCACTAAATGAGGGAATAATATATGTGAGGGTACCCCAGGAGAGTTTCAAATGTGTGTGGGTAGAATATATATCCCACGGGGGTAAAATTGAAAAAAGTTCAGAAAATTTTTTTTTGGACTTAGTCATTTTTCCGGCGTTTATCAGACTTTCAGATAGGGCAAATATCAGTGAGCGTTCTGATTTCAGTTCCAGAGCGATTCGCCCAATGAGTCCTTGATATTTAGTCGTTTTCAGCCAATATATTGGATTTTTCAAAAATTTCACTTTTGTGAAAATATCCACTAAATGAGGGAATAATATATGTGAGGGTACCCCAGGAGAGTTTCAAATGTGTGTGGGTAGAATATATATCCCACGGGGGTAAAATTGAAAAAAGTTCAGAAAATTTTTTTTTGGACTTAGTCATTTTTCCGGCGTTTATCAGACTTTCAGATAGGGCAAATATCAGTGAGCGTTCTGATTTCAGTTCCAGAGCGATTCGCCCAATGAGTCCTTGATATTTAGTCGTTTTCAGCCAATATTTTGGATTTTTGAAAATTTCACTTTTGTGAAAATATCCACTAAATGAGGGAATAATATATGTGAGGGTACCCCAGGAGAGTTTCAAATGTGTGTGGGTAGAATATATATCCCACGGGGGTAAAATTGAAAAAAGTTGAGAAAATTTTTTTTTGGACTTAGTCATTTTTCCGGCGTTTATCAGACTTTCAGATAGGGCAAATGTCAGTGAGCGTTCCGATTTCAGTTCCAGAGTGATTCGCCCAATGAGTCCTTGATATTTAGTTGTTTTCAGCCAATATTTTGGATTTTTGAAAATTTCACTTTTTTGTGAAAATATCCACTAAATGAGGGAATAATATGTGTGAGGGTACCCCAGGAGAGTTTCAAATGTGTGTGGGTAGAATATATATCCCACGGGGGTAAAATTGAAAAAAGTTGAAAAATTTTTTTTTTGGACTTAGTCATCTATCCGGCGTTTATCAGACTTTCAGATAGGGCAAATGTCAGTGAGCGTTCTGATTTCAGTTCCAGAGCGATTCGCCCAATGAGTCCTTGATATTTAGTCGTTTCCAGCCAATATTTTGGATTTTTGAAAATTTCACTTTTTTGTGAAAGTATCCACTAAATGAGGGAATAATATGTGTGAGGGTACCCCAGGAGGGTTCCAAATGTGTGTGGGTAGAATATATATCCCACTGGGGTAAAATTGAAAAAAGTTGAGAAAATTTTTTTTTGGACTTAGTCATTTTTCCGGCGTTTATCAGACTTTCAGATACGGCAAATGTCAGTGAGCGTTCCAATTTCAGTTCCAGAGCGATTCGCCCAATGAGTCCTTGATATTTAGTCGTTTTCAGCCAATATTTTGGATTTTTCAAAAATTTCACTTTTGTGAAAATATCCACTAAATGAGGGAATAATATATGTGAGGGTACCCCAGGAGAGTTTCAAATGTGTGTGGGTAGAATATATATCCCACGGGGGTAAAATTGAAAAAAGTTCAGAAAATTTTTTTTTGGACTTAGTCATTTTTCCGGCGTTTATCAGACTTTCAGATAGGGCAAATGTCAGTGAGCGTTCTGATTTCAGTTCCAGAGCGATTCGCCCAATGAGTCCTTGATATTTAGTCGTTTTCAGCCAATATTTTGGATTTTTGAAAATTTCACTTTTTTGTAAAAATATCCACTAAATGAGGGAATAATATGTGTGAGGGTTCCCCAGGAGAGTTCCAAATGTGTGTGGGTAGAATATATATCCCACTGGGGTAAAAATGAAAAAAGTTGAGAAAATTTTTTTTTGGACTTCGTCATTTTTCCGGAGTTTATCAGACTTTCAGATACGGCAAATGTCAGTGAGCGTTCTGATTTCAGTTCCAGAGCGATTCGCCCAATGAGTCCTTGATATTTAGTCGTTTTCAGCCAATCTTTTGGATTTTTGAAAATTTCACTTTTTTGTGAAAATATCCACTAAATGAGGGAATAATATGTGTGAGGGTACCCCAGGAGAGTTCCAAATGTGTGTGGGTAGAATATATATCCCACTGGGGTAAAATTGAAAAAAGTTGAGAAAATTTTTTTTTGGACTTAGTCATTTTTCCGGCGTTTATCAGACTTTCAGATAGGGCAAATGTCAGTGAGCGTTCCGATTTCAGTTCCAGAGCGATTCGCCCAATGAGTCCTTGATATTTAGTCATTTTCAGCCAATATTTTGGATTTTTGAAAATTTCACTTTTTTGTGAAAATATCCACTAAATGAGGGAATAATATGTGTGAGGGTACCCCAGGAGAGTTCCAAATGTGTGTGGGTAGAATATATATCCCACGGGGGTAAAATTGAAAAAAGTTGAAAAATTTTTTTTTTGGACTTAGTCATCTATCCAGCGTTTATCAGACTTTCAGATAGGGCAAATGTCAGTGAGCGTTCCGATTTCAGTTCCAGAGTGATTCGCCCAATGAGTCCTTGATATTTAGTTGTTTTCAGCCAATATTTTGGATTTTTGAAAATTTCACTTTTTTGTGAAAATATCCACTAAATGAGGGAATAATATGTGTGAGGGTACCCCAGGATAGTTCCAAATGTTTGTGGGTAGAATATATATCCCACGGGGGTAAAATTGAAAAAAGTTGAAAAATTTTTTTTTTGGACTTAGTCATCTATCCAGCGTTTATCAGACTTTCAGATAGGGCAAATGTCAGTGAGCGTTCCGATTTCAGTTCCAGAGTGATTCGCCCAATGAGTCCTTGATATTTAGTTGTTTTCAGCCAATATTTTGGATTTTTGAAAATTTCACTTTTTTGTGAAAATATCCACTAAATGAGGGAATAATATGTGTGAGGGTACCCCAGGAGAGTTCCAAATGTGTGTGGGTAGAATATATATCCCACGGGGGTAAAATTGAAAAAAGTTGAAAAATTTTTTTTTTGGACTTAGTCATCTATCCGGCATTTATCAGACTTTCAGATAGGGCAAATGTCAGTGAGCGTTCTGATTTCAGTTCCAGAGCGATTCACCCAATGAGTCCTTGATATTTAGTCGTTTTCAGCCAATATTTTGGATTTTTGAAAATTTCACTTTTTTGTGAAAGTATCCACTAAATGAGGGAATAATATGTGTGAGGGTACCCCAGGAGGGTTCCAAATGTTTGTGGGTAGAATATATATCCCACTGGGGTAAAATTGAAAAAAGTTGAGAAAATTTTTTTTTGGACTTAGTCATTTTTCCGGCGTTTATCAGACTTTCAGATACGGCAAATGTCAGTGAGCGTTCCAATTTCAATTCCAGAGCGATTCGCCCAATGAGTCCTTGATATTTAGTCGTTTTCAGCCAATATATTGGATTTTTCAAAAATTTCACTTTTGTGAAAATATCCACTAAATGAGGGAATAATATATGTGAGGGTACCCCAGGAGAGTTTCAAATGTGTGTGGGTAGAATATATATCCCACGGGGGTAAAATTGAAAAAAGTTCAGAAAATTTTTTTTTGGACTTAGTCATTTTTCCGGCGTTTATCAGACTTTCAGATAGGGCAAATATCAGTGAGCGTTCTGATTTCAGTTCCAGAGCGATTCGCCCAATGAGTCCTTGATATTTAGTCGTTTTCAGCCAATATATTGGATTTTTCAAAAATTTCACTTTTGTGAAAATATCCACTAAATGAGGGAATAATATATGTGAGGGTACCCCAGGAGAGTTTCAAATGTGTGTGGGTAGAATATATATCCCACGGGGGTAAAATTGAAAAAAGTTCAGAAAATTTTTTTTTGGACTTAGTCATTTTTCCGGCGTTTATCAGACTTTCAGATAGGGCAAATATCAGTGAGCGTTCTGATTTCAGTTCCAGAGCGATTCGCCCAATGAGTCCTTGATATTTAGTCGTTTTCAGCCAATATTTTGGATTTTTGAAAATTTCACTTTTGTGAAAATATCCACTAAATGAGGGAATAATATATGTGAGGGTACCCCAGGAGAGTTTCAAATGTGTGTGGGTAGAATATATATCCCACGGGGGTAAAATTGAAAAAAGTTGAGAAAATTTTTTTTTGGACTTAGTCATTTTTCCGGCGTTTATCAGACTTTCAGATAGGGCAAATGTCAGTGAGCGTTCCGATTTCAGTTCCAGAGCGATTCGCCCAATGAGTCCTTGATATTTAGTCGTTTTCAGCCAATATTTTGGATTTTTCAAAAATTTCACTTTTGTGAAAATATCCACTAAATGAGGGAATAATATATGTGAGGGTACCCCAGGAGAGTTTCAAATGTGTGTGGGTAGAATATATATCCCACGGGGGTAAAATTGAAAAAAGTTCAGAAAATTTTTTTTTGGACTTAGTCATTTTTCCGGCGTTTATCAGACTTTCAGATACGGCAAATCTCAGTGAGCGTTCCGATTTCAGTTCCAGAGCGATTCGCCCAATGAGTCCTTGATATTTAGTCGTTTTCAGCCAATATTTTGGATTTTTGAAAATTTCACTTTTTTGTGAAAATATCCACTAAATGAGGGAATAATATATGTGAGGGTACCCCAGGAGAGTTCCAAATGTGTGTGGGTAGAATATATATCCCACGGGGGTAAAATTGAAAAAAGTTGAAAAATTTTTTTTTTGGACTTAGTCATCTATCCGGCGTTTATCAGACTTTCAGATAGGGCAAATGTCAGTGAGCGTTCTGATTTCAGTTCCAGAGCGATTCGCCCAATGAGTCATTGATATTTAGTCGTTTTCAGCCAATATTTTGGATTTTTGAAAATTTCACTTTTTTGTGAAAATATCCACTAAATGAGGGAATAATATGTGTGAGGGTACCCCAGGAGAGTTCCAAATGTGTGTCAGTAGAATATATATCCCAATGGGGTAAAATTGAAAAAAGTTGAGAAAATTTTTTTATGGACTTAGTCATTTTTCCGGCGTTTATCAGACTTTCAGATAGGGCAAATGGCAGTGAGCATTCCGATTTCAGTTCCAGAGCGATTCGCCCAATGAGTCCTTGATATTTAGTCGTTTTCAGCCAATATTTTGGATTTTTGAAAATTTCACTTTTGTGAAAATATCCACTAAATGAGGGAATAATATATGTGAGGGTACCCCAGGAGAGTTTCAAATGTGTGTGGGTAGAATATATATCCCACGGGGGTAAAATTGAAAAAAGTTGAAAAATTTTTTTTTTGGACTTAGTCATCTATCCGGCGTTTATCAGACTTTCAGATAGGGCAAATGTCAGTGAGCGTTCTGATTTCAGTTCCAGAGCGATTCGCCCAATGAGTCCTTGATATTTAGTCATTTTCAGCCAATCTTTTGGATTTTTGAAAATTTCACTTTTTTGTGAAAATATCCTCTAAATGAGGGAATAATATGTGTGAGGGTACCCCAGGAGAGTTCCAAATGTGTGTGGGTAGAATATATATCCCACTGGGGTAAAATTGAAAAAAGTTGAGAACATTTTTTTTTGGACTTAGTCATTTTTCCGGCGTTTATCAGACTTTCAGATAGGGCAAATGTCAGTGAGCGTTCTGATCTCAGTTCCAGAGCGATTCGTCCAATGAGACCTTGATATTTAGTCGTTTTCAGCCAATATTTTGGATTTTTGAAAAATTTCACTTTTTTGTGAAAATATCCACTAAATGAGGAAATAATATGTGTGAGGGTACCCCAGGAGAGTTCTAAATGTGTGTGGGTAGAATATATATCCCACTGGGGTAAAATTGAAAAAAGTTGAGAAAATTTTTTTTTGGACTTAGTCATTTTTCCGGCGTTTATCAGACTTTCAGATAGGGCAAATGTCAGTGAGCGTTCCGATTTCAGTTCCAGAGCGATTCGCCCAATGAGTCCTTGATATTTAGTCGTTTTCAGCCAATATTTTGGATTTTTGAAAATTTCACTTTTTTGTGAAAATATCCACTAAATGAGGGAATAATATGTGTAAGGGTACCCCAGGAGGGTTCCAAATGTTTGTGGGTAGAATATATATCCCACTGGGGTAAAATTGAAAAAAGTTGAGAAAATTTTTTTTTGGACTTAGTCATTTTTCCGGCGTTTATCAGACTTTCAGATACGGCAAATGTCAGTGAGCGTTCCAATTTCAATTCCAGAGCGATTCGCCCAATGAGTCCTTGATATTTAGTCGTTTTCAGCCAATATTTTGGATTTTTCAAAAATTTCACTTTTGTGAAAATATCCACTAAATGAGGGAATAATATATGTGAGGGTACCCCAGGAGAGTTTCAAATGTGTGTGGGTAGAATATATATCCCACGGGGGTAAAATTGAAAAAAGTTCAGAAAATTTTTTTTTGGACTTAGTCATTTTTCCGGCGTTTATCAGACTTTCAGATAGGGCAAATATCAGTGAGCGTTCTGATTTCAGCTCCAGAGCGATTCGCCCAATGAGTCCTTGATATTTAGTCGTTTTCAGCCAATATTTTGGATTTTTGAAAATTTCACTTTTTTGTAAAAATATCCACTAAATGAGGGAATAATATGTGTGAGGGTTCCCCAGGAGAGTTCCAAATGTGTGTGGGTAGAATATATATCCCACTGGGGTAAAAATGAAAAAAGTTGAGAAAATTTTTTTTTGGACTTAGTCATTTTTCCGGCGTTTATCAGACTTTCAGATACGGCAAATGTCAGTGAGCGTTCCGATTTCAGTTCCAGAGCGATTCGCCCAATGAGTCCTTGATATTTAGTCGTTTTCAGCCAATATTTTGGATTTTTGAAAATTTCACTTTTGTGAAAATATCCACTAAATTAGGGAATAATATATGTGAGGGTACCTCAGGAGAGTTTCAAATGTGTGTGGGTAGAATATATATCCCACGGGGGTAAAATTGAAAAAAGTTGAAAAATTTTTTTTTTGGACTTAGTCATCTATCCGGCGTTTATCAGACTTTCAGATAGGGCAAATGTCAGTGAGCGTTCTGATTTCAGTTCCAGAGCAATTCGCCCAATGAGTCCTTGATATTTAGTCGTTTTCAGCCAATATTTTGGATTTTTGAAAATTTCACTTTTTTGTGAAAATATCCACTAAATGAGGGAATAATATGTGTGAGGGTACCCCAGGAGAGTTCCAAATGTGTGTGGGTAGAATATATATCCCACTGGGGTAAAATTGAAAAAAGTTGAGAAAATTTTTTTTTGGACTTAGTCATTTTTCCGGCGTTTATCAGACTTTCAGATAGGGCAAATGTCAGTGAGCGTTCCGATTTCAGTTCCAGAGCGATTCGCCCAATGAGTCCTTGATATTTAGTCGTTTTCAGCCAATATTTTGGATTTTTCAAAAATTTCACTTTTGTGAAAATATCCACTAAATGAGGGAATAATATATGTGAGGGTACCCCAGGAGAGTTTCAAATGTGTGTGGGTAGAATATATATCCCACGGGGGTAAAATTGAAAAAAGTTCAGAAAATTTTTTTTTGGACTTAGTCATTTTTCCGGCGTTTATCAGACTTTCAGATAGCGCAAATGTCAGTGAGCGTTCCGATTTCACTTCCAGAGCGATTCGCCCAATGAGTCCTTGATATTTAGTTGTTTTCAGCCAATATTTAGGATTTTTGAAAATTTCACTTTTTTGTGAAAATATCCACTAAATGAGGGAATAATATGTGTGAGGGTACCCCAGGAGAGTTCCAAATGTGTGTGGGTAGAATATATATCCCACGGGGGTAAAATTGAAAAAAGTTGAAAAATTTTTTTTTTGGACTTAGTCATCTATCCGGCGTTTATCAGACTTTCAGATAGGGCAAATGTCAGTGAGCGTTCTGATTTCAGTTCCAGAGTGATTCGCCCAATGAGTCCTTGATATTTAGTTGTTTTCAGCCAATATTTTGGATTTTTGAAAATTTCACTTTTTTGTGAAAATATCCACTAAATGAGAGAATAATATGTGTGAGGGTACCCCAGGAGAGTTCCAAATGTGTGTGGGTAGAATATATATCCCACTGGGGTAAAATTGAAAAAAGTTGAGAACATTTTTTTTTGGACTTAGTCATTTTTCCGGCGTTTATCAGACTTTCAGATAGGGCAAATGTCAGTGAGCGTTCTGATCTCAGTTCCAGAGCGATTCGTCCAATGAGACCTTGATATTTAGTCGTTTTCAGCCAATATTTTGGATTTTTGAAAAATTTCACTTTTTTGTGAAAATATCCACTAAATGAGGAAATAATATGTGTGAGGGTACCCCAGGAGAGTTCTAAATGTGTGTGGGTAGAATATATATCCCACTGGGGTAAAATTGAAAAAAGTTGAGAAAATTTTTTTTTGGACTTAGTCATTTTTCCGGCGTTTATCAGACTTTCAGATAGGGCAAATGTCAGTGAGCGTTCCGATTTCAGTTCCAGAGCGATTCGCCCAATGAGTCCTTGATATTTAGTCGTTTTCAGCCAATATTTTGGATTTTTGAAAATTTCACTTTTTTGTGAAAATATCCACTAAATGAGGGAATAATATATGTGAGGGTACCCCAGGAGAGTTCCAAATGTGTGTGGGTAGAATATATATCCCACGGGGGTAAAATTGAAAAAAGTTGAAAAATTTTTTTTTTGGACTCAGTCATCTATCCGGCGTTTATCAGACTTTCAGATAGGGCAAATGTCAGTGAGCGTTCTGATTTCAGTTCCAGAGCGATTCGCCCAATGAGTCATTGATATTTAGTCGTTTTCAGCCAATATTTTGGATTTTTGAAAATTTCACTTTTTTGTGAAAATATCCACTAAATGAGGGAATAATATGTGTGAGGGTACCCCAGGAGAGTTCCAAATGTGTGTCAGTAGAATATATATCCCACTGGGGTAAAATTGAAAAAAGTTGAGAAAATTTTTTTATGGACTTAGTCATTTTTCCGGCGTTTATCAGACTTTCAGATAGGGCAAATGTCAGTGAGCATTCCGATTTCAGTTCCAGAGCGATTCGCCCAATGAGTCCTTGATATTTAGTCGTTTTCAGCCAATATTTTGGATTTTTGAAAATTTCACTTTTGTGAAAATATCCACTAAATGAGGGAATAATATATGTGAGGGTACCCCAGGAGAGTTTCAAATGTGTGTGGGTAGAATATATATCCCACGGGGGTAAAATTGAAAAAAGTTGAAAAATTTTTTTTTTGGACTTAGTCATCTATCCGGCGTTTATCAGACTTTCAGATAGGGCAAATGTCAGTGAGCGTTCTGATTTCAGTTCCAGAGCGATTCGCCCAATGAGTCCTTGATATTTAGTCATTTTCAGCCAATCTTTTGGATTTTTGAAAATTTCACTTTTTTGTGAAAATATCCACTAAATGAGGGAATAATATGTGTGAGGGTACCCCAGGAGAGTTCCAAATGTGTGTGGGTAGAATATATATCCCACTGGGGTAAAATTGAAAAAAGTTGAGAAAATTTTTTTTTGGACTTAGTCATTTTTCCGGCGTTTATCAGACTTTCAGATAGCGCAAATGTCAGTGAGCGTTCCGATTTCACTTCCAGAGCGATTCGCCCAATGAGTCCTTGATATTTAGTTGTTTTCAGCCAATATTTAGGATTTTTGAAAATTTCACTTTTTTGTGAAAATATCCACTAAATGAGGGAATAATATGTGTGAGGGTACCCCAGGAGAGTTCCAAATGTGTGTGGGTAGAATATATATCCCACGGGGGTAAAATTGAAAAAAGTTGAAAAATTTTTTTTTTGGACTTAGTCATCTATCCGGCGTTTATCAGACTTTCAGATAGGGCAAATGTCAGTGAGCGTTCTGATTTCAGTTCCAGAGTGATTCGCCCAATGAGTCCTTGATATTTAGTTGTTTTCAGCCAATATTTTGGATTTTTGAAAATTTCACTTTTTTGTGAAAATATCCACTAAATGAGGGAATAATATGTGTGAGGGTACCCCAGGAGAGTTCCAAATGTGTGTGGGTAGAATATATATCCCACTGGGGTAAAATTGAAAAAAGTTGAGAACATTTTTTTTTGGACTTAGTCATTTTTCCGGCGTTTATCAGACTTTCAGATAGGGCAAATGTCAGTGAGCGTTCTGATCTCAGTTCCAGAGCGATTCGTCCAATGAGACCTTGATATTTAGTCGTTTTCAGCCAATATTTTGGATTTTTGAAAAATTTCACTTTTTTGTCAAAATATCCACTAAATGAGGAAATAATATGTGTGAGGGTACCCCAGGAGAGTTCTAAATGTGTGTGGGTAGAATATATATCCCACGGGGTAAATTTTAAAAAAGTTGAAAAAAAAATTTTTTTGGACTTTGTCATTTTTCTGCCGTTTATCAGACTTTCAGATAGGGGAAATGTCAGTGAGCATCTGATTTCAGTTCCAGAGCTAATCGCCCAATGAGTCCTTCATATTTAGTCGTTTTCAGCCAATATTTTGGATTTTTGAAAATTTCACTTTTTTGTGAAAATATCCACTAAATGAGGGAATAATATGTGTGAGGGTAACCCAGGAGAGTTCCAAATGTGTGTGGGTAGAATATATATCCCACAGTGGTAAATTTTAAAAAAGTTGAAAAAAAAATTTTTTTGGACTTAGTCATTTTTCTGCCGTTTATCAGACTTTCAGATAGGGGAAATGTCAGTGAGCATTTGATTTCAGTTCCAGAGCGATTCGCCCAATGAGTCCTTGATATTTAGTCATTTTCAGCCAATATTTTGGATTTTTGAAAATTTCACTTTTTTGTGAAAATATCCACTAAATGAGGGAATAATATGTGTGAGGGTACCCCAGGAGAGTTCCAAATGTGTGTGGGTAGAATATACAGTGCCTACAAGTAGTATTCAACCCCCTGCAGATTTAGCTGGTTTGATAAGATGCAAATAAGTTAGAGCCTTCAAACTGCAAACGAGAGTAGGTTTTATGAACAGAAGCATAAATCTTACAAACCAAAAAGTTATGGTGCTCAGTTTAATTTTATTAAATTTTAAACATAAAAGTGTGGGTAAATTATTATACAACCCCTATGTTTAATATTTTGTGGAATAACCCTTGTTTGCAATTACAGCTAATAATCGTCTTTTATAAGACCTGATCAGGCCGGCACAGGTCTGTGGCGTTATCTTGGCCCACTCCTCCATGCAGATCTTCTCCAAGTTATCTAGGTTCTTTGGGTGTCTCATGTGGACTTTATTCTTGAGCTCCTTCCACAAGTTTTCAATTGGGATAAGTGCAGGAGACTGACTAGGCCACTCCAACACCTTGACTTTTTCCCTCTTGAACCAGGCCTTGGTTTTCTTGGCTGTGTGCTTTGGGCCGTTGTCTTGTTGGAAGATGAAATTATGACCCATCTTAAGATCCTTGATGGAGGAGCGGAGGTTCTTGGCCAAAATCTCCAGGTAGGCCATGCTATCCATCTTCCCATGGATGCGGACCAGATGGCCAGGCCCCTTGGCAGAGAAACAGCCCCAAAGCATGATGCTGCCACCACCATGCTTGACTGTAGGGATGGTATTCTTGGGGTCGTATGCAGTGCCATCCAGTCTCCAAACGTCACGTGTGTGGTTGGCACCAAAGATCTCGATCTTGGTCTCATCAGACCATAGAACCTTGAACCAGTCTGTCTCAGAGTCCTCCAAGTGATCATGAGCAAACTGTAGCCGAGCCTTGACATGACGCTTTGAAAGTAAAGGTACCTTACGGGCTCGTCTGGAACGGAGACCATGGCGGTGGAGTACGTTACTTATGGTATTGACTGAAACCAATGTCCCCACTGCCATGAGATCTTCCCGGAGCTCCTTCCTTGTTGTCCTTGGGTTAGCCTTGACTCTTCGGACAAGCCTGGCCTCGGCACGGGAGGACACTTTCAAAGGCTGTCCAGGCCGTTGAAGGCTAACAGTAGTTACATAAGCCTTCCACTTACGGATGATGCTCCCAACAGTGGAGACAGGTAGGCCCAACTCCTTGGAAAGGGTTTTGTACCCCTTGCCAGCCTTGTGACCCTCCACGATCTTGTCTCTGATGGCCTTGGAATGCTCCTTTGTCTTTCCCATGTTGACCATGTCTGAGTGCTGTTCACAAGTTTGGGGAGGGTCTTAAATAGTCAGAAAAGGCTGGCAAAAGAGATCTTTAATCCACACATGTGAAGCTCATTATTCTTGGTGCCTGAACTACTTCTTAATACTTTAGGGGGACCAAACAGTATTCTTGTGGTTTGAGGGGTTGAATAATAAATGACACTCTGAATTAACTTTTAACGTTTTAAAAAAAAAAAAAAAAAAAGTTGCTGCAGTGCATTTCCCACTTCCAGGCTGATCTACAGTACAAATGTCACAATGCCAAGTTAATTCCGCATGTGTCAACCAGCTAAATCTGCAGGGGGTTGAATACTACTTTTAGGCACTGTATATCCCACGGGGGTAAAATTGAAAAAAATTGAAAAAAATTTTTTTTTGACTTAGTCATTTTTCTGGCGTTTATCAGACTTTCAGATAGGGCAAATGTCAGTGAGCGTTCCGATATCAGTTCCAGAGCGATTCGCCCAATGAGTCCTTGATATTTAGTCGTTTTCAGCCAATATTTTGGATTTTTGAAAATTTCACTTTTTTGTGAAAATATCCACTAAATGAGGGAATAATATGTGTGAGGGAACCCCAGGAGAGTTCCAAATGTGTGTGGGTAGAATATATATCCCACGGGGGTAAAATTGAAAAAAGAATAAAAAAATTTTTTTTTGGACTTAGTCATTTTTCCGGCGTTTATCAGACTTTCAGATAGGGCAAATGTCAGTGAGCGTTCCGATTTCAGTTCCAGAGTGATTCTCCCAATGAGTTCTTGATATTTATTCGTTTTCAGCCAATATTTTGGATTTTTGAAAATTTCACTTTTTTGTGAAAATATCCACTAAATGAGGGAATAATATGTGTGAGGGTACCCCAGGAGAGTTCCAAATGTGTGTGGGTAGAATTTATATCCCACGGGGGTAAAATTGAAAAAAGTTGAAAAAAATTTTTTTTTGGACTTAGTCATTTTTCCGGCGTTTATCAGACTTTCAGATAGGGCAAATGTCAGTGAGCGTTCCGATTTCAGTTCCAGAGTGATTCGCCCAATGAGTTCTTGATATTTATTCGTTTTCAGCCAATATTTTGGATTTTTGAAAATTTCACTTTTTTGTGAAAATATCCACTAAATGAGGGAATAATATGTGTGAGGGTACCCCAGGAGAGTTCCAAATGTGTGTGGGTAGAATATATATCCCACGGGGGTAAAATTGAAAAAAGTTGAAAACATTTTTTTTTGGACTTAGTCATCTTTCCGGAGTTTATCAGACTTTCAGTTAGGGGAAATGTCAGTGAGCGTTCCGATTTCAGTTCCAGAGCGATTTGCCCAAAGAGTCATTGATATTTAGTCGTTTTCAGCCAATATTTTTGAAAATTTCACTTTTTTGTGAAAATATCCACTAAATGAGGGAATAATATGTGTGAGGGTACCCCAGGAGAGTTCCAAATGTGTGTGGGTAGAATATATATCCCACTGGGGTAAAATTGAAAAAAGTTGAGAAAATTTTTTTTTGGACTTAGTCATTTTTCCGGCGTTTATCAGACTTTCAGATAGCGCAAATGTCAGTGAGCGTTCCGATTTCACTTCCAGAGCGATTCGCCCAATGAGTCCTTGATATTTAGTTGTTTTCAGCCAATATTTAGGATTTTTGAAAATTTCACTTTTTTGTGAAAATATCCACTAAATGAGGGAATAATATGTGTGAGGGTACCCCAGGAGAGTTCCAAATGTGTGTGGGTAGAATATATATCCCACGGGGGTAAAATTGAAAAAAGTTGAAAAATTTTTTTTTTGGACTTAGTCATCTATCCGGCGTTTATCAGACTTTCAGATAGGGCAAATGTCAGTGAGCGTTCTGATTTCAGTTCCAGAGTGATTCGCCCAATGAGTCCTTGATATTTAGTTGTTTTCAGCCAATATTTTGGATTTTTGAAAATTTCACTTTTTTGTGAAAATATCCACTAAATGAGAGAATAATATGTGTGAGGGTACCCCAGGAGAGTTCCAAATGTGTGTGGGTAGAATATATATCCCACTGGGGTAAAATTGAAAAAAGTTGAGAACATTTTTTTTTGGACTTAGTCATTTTTCCGGCGTTTATCAGACTTTCAGATAGGGCAAATGTCAGTGAGCGTTCTGATCTCAGTTCCAGAGCGATTCGTCCAATGAGACCTTGATATTTAGTCGTTTTCAGCCAATATTTTGGATTTTTGAAAAATTTCACTTTTTTGTGAAAATATCCACTAAATGAGGAAATAATATGTGTGAGGGTACCCCAGGAGAGTTCTAAATGTGTGTGGGTAGAATATATATCCCACTGGGGTAAAATTGAAAAAAGTTGAGAAAATTTTTTTTTGGACTTAGTCATTTTTCCGGCGTTTATCAGACTTTCAGATAGGGCAAATGTCAGTGAGCGTTCCGATTTCAGTTCCAGAGCGATTCGCCCAATGAGTCCTTGATATTTAGTCGTTTTCAGCCAATATTTTGGATTTTTGAAAATTTCACTTTTTTGTGAAAATATCCACTAAATGAGGGAATAATATATGTGAGGGTACCCCAGGAGAGTTCCAAATGTGTGTGGGTAGAATATATATCCCACGGGGGTAAAATTGAAAAAAGTTGAAAAATTTTTTTTTTGGACTCAGTCATCTATCCGGCGTTTATCAGACTTTCAGATAGGGCAAATGTCAGTGAGCGTTCTGATTTCAGTTCCAGAGCGATTCGCCCAATGAGTCATTGATATTTAGTCGTTTTCAGCCAATATTTTGGATTTTTGAAAATTTCACTTTTTTGTGAAAATATCCACTAAATGAGGGAATAATATGTGTGAGGGTACCCCAGGAGAGTTCCAAATGTGTGTCAGTAGAATATATATCCCACTGGGGTAAAATTGAAAAAAGTTGAGAAAATTTTTTTATGGACTTAGTCATTTTTCCGGCGTTTATCAGACTTTCAGATAGGGCAAATGTCAGTGAGCATTCCGATTTCAGTTCCAGAGCGATTCTCCCAATGAGTCCTTGATATTTAGTCGTTTTCAGCCAATATTTTGGATTTTTGAAAATTTCACTTTTGTGAAAATATCCACTAAATGAGGGAATAATATATGTGAGGGTACCCCAGGAGAGTTTCAAATGTGTGTGGGTAGAATATATATCCCACGGGGGTAAAATTGAAAAAAGTTGAAAAATTTTTTTTTTGGACTTAGTCATCTATCCGGCGTTTATCAGACTTTCAGATAGGGCAAATGTCAGTGAGCGTTCTGATTTCAGTTCCAGAGCGATTCGCCCAATGAGTCCTTGATATTTAGTCATTTTCAGCCAATCTTTTGGATTTTTGAAAATTTCACTTTTTTGTGAAAATATCCACTAAATGAGGGAATAATATGTGTGAGGGTACCCCAGGAGAGTTCCAAATGTGTGTGGGTAGAATATATATCCCACTGGGGTAAAATTGAAAAAAGTTGAGAAAATTTTTTTTTGGACTTAGTCATTTTTCCGGCGTTTATCAGACTTTCAGATAGCGCAAATGTCAGTGAGCGTTCCGATTTCACTTCCAGAGCGATTCGCCCAATGAGTCCTTGATATTTAGTTGTTTTCAGCCAATATTTAGGATTTTTGAAAATTTCACTTTTTTGTGAAAATATCCACTAAATGAGGGAATAATATGTGTGAGGGTACCCCAGGAGAGTTCCAAATGTGTGTGGGTAGAATATATATCCCACGGGGGTAAAATTGAAAAAAGTTGAAAAATTTTTTTTTTGGACTTAGTCATCTATCCGGCGTTTATCAGACTTTCAGATAGGGCAAATGTCAGTGAGCGTTCTGATTTCAGTTCCAGAGTGATTCGCCCAATGAGTCCTTGATATTTAGTTGTTTTCAGCCAATATTTTGGATTTTTGAAAATTTCACTTTTTTGTGAAAATATCCACTAAATGAGGGAATAATATGTGTGAGGGTACCCCAGGAGAGTTCCAAATGTGTGTGGGTAGAATATATATCCCACTGGGGTAAAATTGAAAAAAGTTGAGAACATTTTTTTTTGGACTTAGTCATTTTTCCGGCGTTTATCAGACTTTCAGATAGGGCAAATGTCAGTGAGCGTTCTGATCTCAGTTCCAGAGCGATTCGTCCAATGAGACCTTGATATTTAGTCGTTTTCAGCCAATATTTTGGATTTTTGAAAAATTTCACTTTTTTGTCAAAATATCCACTAAATGAGGAAATAATATGTGTGAGGGTACCCCAGGAGAGTTCTAAATGTGTGTGGGTAGAATATATATCCCACTGGGGTAAAATTGAAAAAAGTTGAGAAAATTTTTTTTTGGACTTAGTCATTTTTCTGCCGTTTATCAGACTTTCAGATAGGGGAAATGTCAGTGAGCATCTGATTTCAGTTCCAGAGCTAATCGCCCAATGAGTCCTTCATATTTAGTCGTTTTCAGCCAATATTTTGGATTTTTGAAAATTTCACTTTTTTGTGAAAATATCCACTAAATGAGGGAATAATATGTGTGAGGGTAACCCAGGAGAGTTCCAAATGTGTGTGGGTAGAATATATATCCCACAGTGGTAAATTTTAAAAAAGTTGAAAAAAAAATTTTTTTGGACTTAGTCATTTTTCTGCCGTTTATCAGACTTTCAGATAGGGGAAATGTCAGTGAGCATCTGATTTCAGTTCCAGAGCTAATCGCCCAATGAGTCCTTCATATTTAGTCGTTTTCAGCCAATATTTTGGATTTTTGAAAATTTCACTTTTTTGTGAAAATATCCACTAAATGAGGGAATAATATGTGTGAGGGTAACCCAGGAGAGTTCCAAATGTGTGTGGGTAGAATATATATCCCACAGTGGTAAATTTTAAAAAAGTTGAAAAAAAAATTTTTTTGGACTTAGTCATTTTTCTGCCGTTTATCAGACTTTCAGATAGGGGAAATGTCAGTGAGCATTTGATTTCAGTTCCAGAGCGATTCGCCCAATGAGTCCTTGATATTTAGTCATTTTCAGCCAATATTTTGGATTTTTGAAAATTTCACTTTTTTGTGAAAATATCCACTAAATGAGGGAATAATATGTGTGAGGGTACCCCAGGAGAGTTCCAAATGTGTGTGGGTAGAATATACAGTGCCTACAAGTAGTATTCAACCCCCTGCAGATTTAGCTGGTTTGATAAGATGCAAATAAGTTAGAGCCTTCAAACTGCAAACGAGAGTAGGTTTTATGAACAGAAGCATAAATCTTACAAACCAAAAAGTTATGGTGCTCAGTTTAATTTTATTAAATTTTAAACATAAAAGTGTGGGTCAATTATTATACAACCCCTATGTTTAATATTTTGTGGAATAACCCTTGTTTGCAATTACAGCTAATAATCGTCTTTTATAAGACCTGATCAGGCCGGCACAGGTCTGTGGCGTTATCTTGGCCCACTCCTCCATGCAGATCTTCTCCAAGTTATCTAGGTTCTTTGGGTGTCTCATGTGGACTTTATTCTTGAGCTCCTTCCACAAGTTTTCAATTGGGATAAGTGCAGGAGACTGACTAGGCCACTCCAACACCTTGACTTTTTCCCTCTTGAACCAGGCCTTGGTTTTCTTGGCTGTGTGCTTTGGGCCGTTGTCTTGTTGGAAGATGAAATTATGACCCATCTTAAGATCCTTGATGGAGGAGCGGAGGTTCTTGGCCAAAATCTCCAGGTAGGCCATGCTATCCATCTTCCCATGGATGCGGACCAGATGGCCAGGCCCCTTGGCAGAGAAACAGCCCCAAAGCATGATGCTGCCACCACCATGCTTGACTGTAGGGATGGTATTCTTGGGGTCGTATGCAGTGCCATCCAGTCTCCAAACGTCACGTGTGTGGTTGGCACCAAAGATCTCGATCTTGGTCTCATCAGACCATAGAACCTTGAACCAGTCTGTCTCAGAGTCCTCCAAGTGATCATGAGCAAACTGTAGCCGAGCCTTGACATGACGCTTTGAAAGTAAAGGTACCTTACGGGCTCGTCTGGAACGGAGACCATGGCGGTGGAGTACGTTACTTATGGTATTGACTGAAACCAATGTCCCCACTGCCATGAGATCTTCCCGGAGCTCCTTCCTTGTTGTCCTTGGGTTAGCCTTGACTCTTCGGACAAGCCTGGCCTCGGCACGGGAGGACACTTTCAAAGGCTGTCCAGGCCGTTGAAGGCTAACAGTAGTTACATAAGCCTTCCACTTACGGATGATGCTCCCAACAGTGGAGACAGGTAGGCCCAACTCCTTGGAAAGGGTTTTGTACCCCTTGCCAGCCTTGTGACCCTCCACGATCTTGTCTCTGATGGCCTTGGAATGCTCCTTTGTCTTTCCCATGTTGACCATGTCTGAGTGCTGTTCACAAGTTTGGGGAGGGTCTTAAATAGTCAGAAAAGGCTGGCAAAAGAGATCTTTAATCCACACATGTGAAGCTCATTATTCTTGGTGCCTGAACTACTTCTTAATACTTTAGGGGGACCAAACAGTATTCTTGTGGTTTGAGGGGTTGAATAATAAATGACACTCTGAATTAACTTTTAACGTTTTAAAAAAAAAAAAAAAAAAAGTTGCTGCAGTGCATTTCCCACTTCCAGGCTGATCTACAGTACAAATGTCACAATGCCAAGTTAATTCCGCATGTGTCAACCAGCTAAATCTGCAGGGGGTTGAATACTACTTTTAGGCACTGTATATCCCACGGGGGTAAAATTGAAAAAAATTGAAAAAAATTTTTTTTTGACTTAGTCATTTTTCTGGCGTTTATCAGACTTTCAGATAGGGCAAATGTCAGTGAGCGTTCCGATATCAGTTCCAGAGCGATTCGCCCAATGAGTCCTTGATATTTAGTCGTTTTCAGCCAATATTTTGGATTTTTGAAAATTTCACTTTTTTGTGAAAATATCCACTAAATGAGGGAATAATATGTGTGAGGGAACCCCAGGAGAGTTCCAAATGTGTGTGGGTAGAATTTATATCCCACGGGGGTAAAATTGAAAAAAGTTGAAAAAAATTTTTTTTTGGACTTAGTCATTTTTCCGGCGTTTATCAGACTTTCAGATAGGGCAAATGTCAGTGAGCGTTCCGATTTCAGTTCCAGAGTGATTCGCCCAATGAGTTCTTGATATTTATTCGTTTTCAGCCAATATTTTGGATTTTTGAAAATTTCACTTTTTTGTGAAAATATCCACTAAATGAGGGAATAATATGTGTGAGGGTACCCCAGGAGAGTTCCAAATGTGTGTGGGTAGAATATATATCCCACGGGGGTAAAATTGAAAAAAGTTGAAAACATTTTTTTTTGGACTTAGTCATCTTTCCGGAGTTTATCAGACTTTCAGTTAGGGGAAATGTCAGTGAGCGTTCCGATTTCAGTTCCAGAGCGATTTGCCCAAAGAGTCATTGATATTTAGTCGTTTTCAGCCAATATTTTTGAAAATTTCACTTTTTTGTGAAAATATCCACTAAATGAGGGAATAATATGTGTGAGGGTACCCCAGGAGAGTTCCAAATGTGTATGGGTAGAATATATATCCCACGGGGGTAAAATTGAAAAAAGTTTAAAAAAATTTTTTTTTGGACTAAGTCATTTTTCCGTCGTTTATCAGACTTTCAGTTAGGGAAAATGTCAGTGAGAATTCCGATTTCAGTTCCAGAGCGATTCGCCCATTGAGTCCTTGATATTTAGTCGTTTTCAGCCAATATTTTGGATTTTTGAAAATTTCACTTTTTTGTGAAAATATCCACTAAATGAGGGAATAATATGTGTGAGGGTACCCCAGGAGAGTTCCAAATGTGTGTGGGTAGAATATATATCCCACGGGGGTAAAATTGAAAAAAGTTGAAAAAAATTTGTTTTTGGACTTAGTCATTTTTCCGGCGTTTATCAGACTTTCAGATAGGGCAAATGTCAGTGATCGTTCCGATTTCAGTTCCAGAGCGATTCGCCCAATGAGTCCTTGATATTTAGTCGTTTTCAGCCAATATTTTGGATTTTTGAAAATTTCACTTTTTTGTGAAAATATCCACTAGATGAGGGAATAATATGTGTGAGGGTACCCCAGGAGAGTTCCAAATGTGTGTGGGTAGAATATGTATCCCACGGGGGTAAAATTGAAAAAAGTTGAAAAAAATTTTTTTTTGGACTTAGTCATTTTTCCGTCGTTTATCAGACTTTCAGTTAGGGCAAATGTCAGTGAGCGTTCCGATTTCAGTTCCAGAGCGATTCGCCCAATGAGTCCTTGATATTTAGTCGTTTTCAGCCAATATTTTGGATTTTTGAAAATTTCACTTTTTTGTGAAAATATCCACTAGATGAGGGAATAATATGTGTGAGGGTACCCCAGGAGAGTTCCAAATGTGTGTGGGTAGAATATATATCCCACTGGGGTAAAATTGAAAAAAGTTGAGAAAATTTTTCTTTGGACTTAGTCATTTTTCCGTCGTTTATCAGACTTTCAGTTAGGGCAAATGTCAGTGAGCGTTCCGATTTCAGTTCCAAAGCGATTCGCCCAATGAGTCCTTGATATTTAGTCGTTTTCAGCCAATATTTTGGATTTTTGGAAATTTCACTTTTTTGTGAAAATATCCACTAGATGAGGGAATAATATGTGTGAGGGTACCCCAGGAGAGTTCCAAATGTGTGTGGGTAGAATATATATCCCACGGGGGTAAAATTGAAAAAAGTTGAAAAAAAATTTTTTTTGGACTTAGTCATTTTTCCGCCGTTTATCAGACTTTTAGATAGGGGAAATGTCAGTGAGCATTCCGATTTCAGTTCCAGAGTGATTCGCCCAATGAGTTCTTGATATTTATTCGTTTTCAGCCAATATTTTGGATTTTTGAAAATTTCACTTTTTTGTGAAAATATCCACTAAATGAGGGAATAATATGTGTGAGGGTACCCCAGGAGAGTTCCAAATGTGTGTGGGTAGAATATATATCCCACGGGGGTAAAATTGAAAAAAGTTGAAAACATTTTTTTTTGGACTTAGTCATCTTTCCGGCGTTTATCAGACTTTCAGTTAGGGGAAATGTCAGTGAGCGTTCCGATTTCAGTTCCAGAGCGATTTGCCCAAAGAGTCATTGATATTTAGTCGTTTTCAGCCAATATTTTTGAAAATTTCACTTTTTTGTGAAAATATCCACTAAATGAGGGAATAATATGTGTGAGGGTACCCCAGGAGAGTTCCAAATGTGTGTGGGTAGAATATATATCCCACGGGGGTAAAATCGAAAAAGTTGAAAAAAAATTTTTTTTGGACTTAGTCATTTTTCCGGCGTTTATCAGACTTTTAGATAGGGGAAATGTCAGTGAGCGTTCCGATTTCAGTTCCAGAGCGATTCGCCCAATGAGTCCTTGATATTTAGTCGTTTTCAGCCAATATTTTGGATTTTTGAAAATTTCACTTTTTTGTGAAAATATCCACTAAATGAGGGAATAATATGTGTGAGGGTACCCCAGGAGAGTTCCAAATGTGTGTGGGTAGAATATATATCCCACGGGGGTAAAATTGAAAAAAGTTGAGAAAATTTTTTTTTGGACTTAGTCATTTTTCCGGCGTTTATCAGAATTTCAGATAGGGCAAATGTCAGTGAGCATTCTGATTTCAGTTCCAGAGCGATTCGCCCAATGAGTCCTTGATATTTAGTCGTTTTCAGCCAATATTTTGGATTTTTGAAAATTTCACTTTTTTGTTAAAATATCCACTAAATGAGGGAATAATATGTGTGAGGGTACCCCAGGAGAGTTCCAAATGTGTATGGGTAGAATATATATCCCACGGGGGTAAAATTGAAAAAAGTTTAAAAAAATTTTTTTTTGGACTAAGTCATTTTTCCGTCGTTTATCAGACTTTCAGTTAGGGCAAATGTCAGTGAGAATTCCGATTTCAGTTCCAGAGCGATTCGCCCATTGAGTCCTTGATATTTAGTCGTTTTCAGCCAATATTTTGGATTTTTGAAAATTTCACTTTTTTGTGAAAATATCCACTAAATGAGGGAATAATATGTGTGAGGGTACCCCAGGAGAGTTCCAAATGTGTGTGGGTAGAATATATATCCCAGGGGGGTAAAATTGAAAAAAGTTGAAAAAAATTTTTTTTTGGACTTAGTCATTTTTCCGGCGTTTATCAGACTTTCAGATAGGGCAAATGTCAGTGATCGTTCCGATTTCAGTTCCAGAGCGATTCGCCCAATGAATCCTTGATATTTAGTCGTTTTCAGCCAATATTTTGGATTTTTGAAAATTTCACTTTTTTGTGAAAATATCCACTAGATGAGGGAATAATATGTGTGAGGGTACCCCAGGAGAGTTCCAAATGTGTGTGGGTAGAATATGTATCCCACGGGGGTAAAATTGAAAAAAGTTGAAAAAAATTTTTTTTTGGACTTAGTCATTTTTCCGTCGTTTATCAGACTTTCAGTTAGGGCAAATGTCAGTGAGCGTTCCGATTTCAGTTCCAGAGCGATTCGCCCAATGAGTCCTTGATATTTAGTCGTTTTCAGCCAATATTTTGGATTTTTGAAAATTTCACTTTTTTGTGAAAATATCCACTAAATGAGGGAATAATATGTGTGAGGGTACCCCAGGAGAGTTCCAAATGTGTGTGGGTAGAATATATATCCCACGGGGGTAAAATTGAAAAAAGTTGAAAAAATTTTTTTTTTGGACTTAGTCATTTTTCCGTCGTTTATCAGACTTTCAGTTAGGGCAAATGTCAGTGAGCGTTCCGATTTCAGTTCCAGAGCGATTCGCCCAATGAGTCCTTGATATTTAGTCGTTTTCAGCCAATATTTTGGATTTTTGAAAATTTCACTTTTTTGTGAAAATAGCCACTAAATGAGGGAATAATATGTGTGAGGGTACCCCAGGAGAGTTCCAAATGTGTGTGGGTAGAATATATATCCCACTGGGGTAAAATTGAAAAAAGTTGATAAAATTTTTTTTTGGACTTAGTCATTTTTCCGGCGTTTATCAGACTTTCAGATAGGGCAAATGTCAGTGAGCGTTCTGATTTCAGTTCCAGAGCGATTCGCCCAATGAGTCCTTGATATTTAGTCGTTTTCAGCCAATATTTTGGATTTTTGAAAATTTCACTTTTTTGTTAAAATATCCACTAAATGAGGGAATAATATGTGTGAGGGTACCCCAGGAGAGTTCCAAATGTGTGGGTAGACTATATATCCCACGGGGATAAAATTGAAAAAAGTTGAAAAAAATTTTTTTTTGGACTAAGTCATTTTTCCGTCGTTTATCAGACTTTCAGTTAGGGCAAATGTCAGTGAGAGTTCCGATTTCAGTTCCAGAGCGATTCGCCCAATGAGTCCTTGATATTTAGTCGTTTTCAGCCAATATTTTGGATTTTTGAAAATTTCACTTTTTTGTGAAAATATCCACTAGATGAGGGAATAATATGTGTGAGGGTACCCCAGGAGAGTTCCAAATGTGTGTGGGTAGAATATATATCCCACTGGGGTAAAATTGAAAAAAGTTGAGAAAATTTTTCTTTGGACTTAGTCATTTTTCCGTCGTTTATCAGACTTTCAGTTAGGGCAAATGTCAGTGAGCGTTCCGATTTCAGTTCCAAAGCGATTCGCCCAATGAGTCCTTGATATTTAGTCGTTTTCAGCCAATATTTTGGATTTTTGGAAATTTCACTTTTTTGTGAAAATATCCACTAGATGAGGGAATAATATGTGTGAGGGTACCCCAGGAGAGTTCCAAATGTGTGTGGGTAGAATATATATCCCACGGGGGTAAAATTGAAAAAAGTTGAAAAAAAATTTTTTTTGGACTTAGTCATTTTTCCGCCGTTTATCAGACTTTTAGATAGGGGAAATGTCAGTGAGCATTCCGATTTCAGTTCCAGAGTGATTCGCCCAATGAGTTCTTGATATTTATTCGTTTTCAGCCAATATTTTGGATTTTTGAAAATTTCACTTTTTTGTGAAAATATCCACTAAATGAGGGAATAATATGTGTGAGGGTACCCCAGGAGAGTTCCAAATGTGTGTGGGTAGAATATATATCCCACGGGGGTAAAATTGAAAAAAGTTGAAAACATTTTTTTTTGGACTTAGTCATCTTTCCGGCGTTTATCAGACTTTCAGTTAGGGGAAATGTCAGTGAGCGTTCCGATTTCAGTTCCAGAGCGATTTGCCCAAAGAGTCATTGATATTTAGTCGTTTTCAGCCAATATTTTTGAAAATTTCACTTTTTTGTGAAAATATCCACTAAATGAGGGAATAATATGTGTGAGGGTACCCCAGGAGAGTTCCAAATGTGTGTGGGTAGAATATATATCCCACGGGGGTAAAATCGAAAAAGTTGAAAAAAAATTTTTTTTGGACTTAGTCATTTTTCCGGCGTTTATCAGACTTTTAGATAGGGGAAATGTCAGTGAGCGTTCCGATTTCAGTTCCAGAGCGATTCGCCCAATGAGTCCTTGATATTTAGTCGTTTTCAGCCAATATTTTGGATTTTTGAAAATTTCACTTTTTTGTGAAAATATCCACTAAATGAGGGAATAATATGTGTGAGGGTACCCCAGGAGAGTTCCAAATGTGTGTGGGTAGAATATATATCCCACGGGGGTAAAATTGAAAAAAGTTGAGAAAATTTTTTTTTGGACTTAGTCATTTTTCCGGCGTTTATCAGAATTTCAGATAGGGCAAATGTCAGTGAGCATTCTGATTTCAGTTCCAGAGCGATTCGCCCAATGAGTCCTTGATATTTAGTCGTTTTCAGCCAATATTTTGGATTTTTGAAAATTTCACTTTTTTGTTAAAATATCCACTAAATGAGGGAATAATATGTGTGAGGGTACCCCAGGAGAGTTCCAAATGTGTATGGGTAGAATATATATCCCACGGGGGTAAAATTGAAAAAAGTTTAAAAAAATTTTTTTTTGGACTAAGTCATTTTTCCGTCGTTTATCAGACTTTCAGTTAGGGCAAATGTCAGTGAGAATTCCGATTTCAGTTCCAGAGCGATTCGCCCATTGAGTCCTTGATATTTAGTCGTTTTCAGCCAATATTTTGGATTTTTGAAAATTTCACTTTTTTGTGAAAATATCCACTAAATGAGGGAATAATATGTGTGAGGGTACCCCAGGAGAGTTCCAAATGTGTGTGGGTAGAATATATATCCCAGGGGGGTAAAATTGAAAAAAGTTGAAAAAAATTTTTTTTTGGACTTAGTCATTTTTCCGGCGTTTATCAGACTTTCAGATAGGGCAAATGTCAGTGATCGTTCCGATTTCAGTTCCAGAGCGATTCGCCCAATGAGTCCTTGATATTTAGTCGTTTTCAGCCAATATTTTGGATTTTTGAAAATTTCACTTTTTTGTGAAAATATCCACTAGATGAGGGAATAATATGTGTGAGGGTACCCCAGGAGAGTTCCAAATGTGTGTGGGTAGAATATGTATCCCACGGGGGTAAAATTGAAAAAAGTTGAAAAAAATTTTTTTTTGGACTTAGTCATTTTTCCGTCGTTTATCAGACTTTCAGTTAGGGCAAATGTCAGTGAGCGTTCCGATTTCAGTTCCAGAGCGATTCGCCCAATGAGTCCTTGATATTTAGTCGTTTTCAGCCAATATTTTGGATTTTTGAAAATTTCACTTTTTTGTGAAAATATCCACTAGATGAGGGAATAATATGTGTGAGGGTGCCCCAGGAGAGTTCCAAATGTGTGTGGGTAGAATATATATCCCACTGGGGTAAAATTGAAAAAAGTTGAGAAAATTTTTCTTTGGACTTAGTCATTTTTCCGTCGTTTATCAGACTTTCAGTTAGGGCAAATGTCAGTGAGCGTTCCGATTTCAGTTCCAAAGCGATTCGCCCAATGAGTCCTTGATATTTAGTCGTTTTCAGCCAATATTTTGGATTTTTGGAAATTTCACTTTTTTGTGAAAATATCCACTAGATGAGGGAATAATATGTGTGAGGGTACCCCAGGAGAGTTCCAAATGTGTGTGGGTAGAATATATATCCCACGGGGGTAAAATTGAAAAAAGTTGAAAAAAAATTTTTTTTGGACTTAGTCATTTTTCCGGCGTTTATCAGACTTTTAGATAGGGGAAATGTCAGTGAGCATTCCGATTTCAGTTCCAGAGCGATTCGCCCAATGAGTCCTTGATATTTAGTCGTTTTCAGCCAATATTTTGGATTTTTGAAAATTTCACTTTTTTGTGAAAATATCCACTAAATGAGGGAATAATATGTGTGAGGGTACCCCAGGAGAGTTCCAAATGTGTGTGGGTAGAATATATATCCCACGGGGGTAAAATTGAAAAAAGTTGAAAAAATTTTTTTTTTGGACTTAGTCATTTTTCCGTCGTTTATCAGACTTTCAGTTAGGGCAAATGTCAGTGAGCGTTCCGATTTCAGTTCCAGAGCGATTCGCCCAATGAGTCCTTGATATTTAGTCGTTTTCAGCCAATATTTTGGATTTTTGAAAATTTCACTTTTTTGTGAAAATAGCCACTAAATGAGGGAATAATATGTGTGAGGGTACCCCAGGAGAGTTCCAAATGTGTGTGGGTAGAATATATATCCCACTGGGGTAAAATTGAAAAAAGTTGATAAAATTTTTTTTTGGACTTAGTCATTTTTCCGGCGTTTATCAGACTTTCAGATAGGGCAAATGTCAGTGAGCGTTCTGATTTCAGTTCCAGAGCGATTCGCCCAATGAGTCCTTGATATTTAGTCGTTTTCAGCCAATATTTTGGATTTTTGAAAATTTCACTTTTTTGTTAAAATATCCACTAAATGAGGGAATAATATGTGTGAGGGTACCCCAGGAGAGTTCCAAATGTGTGGGTAGACTATATATCCCACGGGGATAAAATTGAAAAAAGTTGAAAAAAATTTTTTTTTGGACTAAGTCATTTTTCCGTCGTTTATCAGACTTTCAGTTAGGGCAAATGTCAGTGAGAGTTCCGATTTCAGTTCCAGAGCGATTCGCCCAATGAGTCCTTGATATTTAGTCGTTTTCAGCCAATATTTTGGATTTTTGAAAATTTCACTTTTTTATGAAAATATCCACTAAATGAGGGAATAATATGTGTGAGGGTACCCCAGGAGAGTTCCAAATGTGTGTGGGTAGAATATATATCCCCATGGGGTAAAATTGAAAAAATTTGAGAAAAATTTTTTTTGGACTTAGTCATTTTTCCGGCGTTTATCAGACTTTCAGATAGGGCAAATGTCAGTGAGCATTCCGATTTCAGTTCCAGAATGATTCGCCCAATGAGTCCTTGATATTTAGTCGTTTTCAGCCAATATTTTGGATTTTTGAAAATTTCACTTTTGTGAAAATATCCACTAAATGAGGGAATAATATATGTGAGGGTACCCCAGGAGAGTTTCAAATGTGTGTGGGTAGAATATATATCCCACGGGGGTAAAATTGAAAAAAGTTGAAAAATTTTTTTTTTGGACTTAGTCATCTATCCGGCGTTTATCAAACTTTCAGATAGGGCAAATGTCAGTGAGCGTTCTGATTTCAGTTCCAGAGCGATTCGCCCAATGAGTCCTTGATATTTAGTCATTTTCAGCCAATCTTTTGGATTTTTGAAAATTTCACTTTTTTGTGAAAATATCCTCTAAATGAGGGAATAATATGTGTGAGGGTACCCCAGGAGAGTTCCAAATGTGTGTGGGTAGAATATATATCCCACTGGGGTAAAATTGAAAAAAGTTGAGAAAATTTTTTTTTGGACTTAGTCATTTTTCCGGCGTTTATCAGACTTTCAGATAGCGCAAATGTCAGTGAGCGTTCCGATTTCACTTCCAGAGCGATTCGCCCAATGAGTCCTTGATATTTAGTTGTTTTCAGCCAATATTTAGGATTTTTGAAAATTTCACTTTTTTGTGAAAATATCCACTAAATGAGGGAATAATATGTGTGAGGGTACCCCAGGAGAGTTCCAAATGTGTGTGGGTAGAATATATATCCCACGGGGGTAAAATTGAAAAAAGTTGAAAAATTTTTTTTTTGGACTTAGTCATCTATCCGGCGTTTATCAGACTTTCAGATAGGGCAAATGTCAGTGAGCGTTCTGATTTCAGTTCCAGAGTGATTCGCCCAATGAGTCCTTGATATTTAGTTGTTTTCAGCCAATATTTTGGATTTTTGAAAATTTCACTTTTTTGTGAAAATATCCACTAAATGAGAGAATAATATGTGTGAGGGTACCCCAGGAGAGTTCCAAATGTGTGTGGGTAGAATATATATCCCACTGGGGTAAAATTGAAAAAAGTTGAGAACATTTTTTTTTGGACTTAGTCATTTTTCCGGCGTTTATCAGACTTTCAGATAGGGCAAATGTCAGTGAGCGTTCTGATCTCAGTTCCAGAGCGATTCGTCCAATGAGACCTTGATATTTAGTCGTTTTCAGCCAATATTTTGGATTTTTGAAAAATTTCACTTTTTTGTGAAAATATCCACTAAATGAGGAAATAATATGTGTGAGGGTACCCCAGGAGAGTTCTAAATGTGTGTGGGTAGAATATATATCCCACTGGGGTAAAATTGAAAAAAGTTGAGAAAATTTTTTTTTGGACTTAGTCATTTTTCCGGCGTTTATCAGACTTTCAGATAGGGCAAATGTCAGTGAGCGTTCCGATTTCAGTTCCAGAGCGATTCGCCCAATGAGTCCTTGATATTTAGTCGTTTTCAGCCAATATTTTGGATTTTTGAAAATTTCACTTTTTTGTGAAAATATCCACTAAATGAGGGAATAATATGTGTGAGGGTACCCCAGGAGAGTTCCAAATGTGTGTGGGTAGAATATATATCCCACGGGGGTAAAATTGAAAAAAGTTGAAAAATTTTTTTTTTGGACTTAGTCATCTATCCGGCGTTTATCAGACTTTCAGATAGGGCAAATGTCAGTGAGCGTTCTGATTTCAGTTCCAGAGTGATTCGCCCAATGAGTCCTTGATATTTAGTTGTTTTCAGCCAATATTTTGGATTTTTGAAAATTTCACTTTTTTGTGAAAATATCCACTAAATGAGAGAATAATATGTGTGAGGGTACCCCAGGAGAGTTCCAAATGTGTGTGGGTAGAATATATATCCCACTGGGGTAAAATTGAAAAAAGTTGAGAACATTTTTTTTTGGACTTAGTCATTTTTCCGGCGTTTATCAGACTTTCAGATAGGGCAAATGTCAGTGAGCGTTCTGATCTCAGTTCCAGAGCGATTCGTCCAATGAGACCTTGATATTTAGTCGTTTTCAGCCAATATTTTGGATTTTTGAAAAATTTCACTTTTTTGTGAAAATATCCACTAAATGAGGAAATAATATGTGTGAGGGTACCCCAGGAGAGTTCTAAATGTGTGTGGGTAGAATATATATCCCACTGGGGTAAAATTGAAAAAAGTTGAGAAAATTTTTTTTTGGACTTAGTCATTTTTCCGGCGTTTATCAGACTTTCAGATAGGGCAAATGTCAGTGAGCGTTCCGATTTCAGTTCCAGAGCGATTCGCCCAATGAGTCCTTGATATTTAGTCGTTTTCAGCCAATATTTTGGATTTTTGAAAATTTCACTTTTTTGTGAAAATATCCACTAAATGAGGGAATAATATATGTGAGGGTACCCCAGGAGAGTTCCAAATGTGTGTGGGTAGAATATATATCCCACGGGGGTAAAATTGAAAAAAGTTGAAAAATTTTTTTTTTGGACTCAGTCATCTATCCGGCGTTTATCAGACTTTCAGATAGGGCAAATGTCAGTGAGCGTTCTGATTTCAGTTCCAGAGCGATTCGCCCAATGAGTCATTGATATTTAGTCGTTTTCAGCCAATATTTTGGATTTTTGAAAATTTCACTTTTTTGTGAAAATATCCACTAAATGAGGGAATAATATGTGTGAGGGTACCCCAGGAGAGTTCCAAATGTGTGTCAGTAGAATATATATCCCACTGGGGTAAAATTGAAAAAAGTTGAGAAAATTTTTTTATGGACTTAGTCATTTTTCCGGCGTTTATCAGACTTTCAGATAGGGCAAATGTCAGTGAGCATTCCGATTTCAGTTCCAGAGCGATTCGCCCAATGAGTCCTTGATATTTAGTCGTTTTCAGCCAATATTTTGGATTTTTGAAAATTTCACTTTTGTGAAAATATCCACTAAATGAGGGAATAATATATGTGAGGGTACCCCAGGAGAGTTTCAAATGTGTGTGGGTAGAATATATATCCCACGGGGGTAAAATTGAAAAAAGTTGAAAAATTTTTTTTTTGGACTTAGTCATCTATCCGGCGTTTATCAGACTTTCAGATAGGGCAAATGTCAGTGAGCGTTCTGATTTCAGTTCCAGAGCGATTCGCCCAATGAGTCCTTGATATTTAGTCATTTTCAGCCAATCTTTTGGATTTTTGAAAATTTCACTTTTTTGTGAAAATATCCACTAAATGAGGGAATAATATGTGTGAGGGTACCCCAGGAGAGTTCCAAATGTGTGTGGGTAGAATATATATCCCACTGGGGTAAAATTGAAAAAAGTTGAGAAAATTTTTTTTTGGACTTAGTCATTTTTCCGGCGTTTATCAGACTTTCAGATAGCGCAAATGTCAGTGAGCGTTCCGATTTCACTTCCAGAGCGATTCGCCCAATGAGTCCTTGATATTTAGTTGTTTTCAGCCAATATTTAGGATTTTTGAAAATTTCACTTTTTTGTGAAAATATCCACTAAATGAGGGAATAATATGTGTGAGGGTACCCCAGGAGAGTTCCAAATGTGTGTGGGTAGAATATATATCCCACGGGGGTAAAATTGAAAAAAGTTGAAAAATTTTTTTTTTGGACTTAGTCATCTATCCGGCGTTTATCAGACTTTCAGATAGGGCAAATGTCAGTGAGCGTTCTGATTTCAGTTCCAGAGTGATTCGCCCAATGAGTCCTTGATATTTAGTTGTTTTCAGCCAATATTTTGGATTTTTGAAAATTTCACTTTTTTGTGAAAATATCCACTAAATGAGGGAATAATATGTGTGAGGGTACCCCAGGAGAGTTCCAAATGTGTGTGGGTAGAATATATATCCCACTGGGGTAAAATTGAAAAAAGTTGAGAACATTTTTTTTTGGACTTAGTCATTTTTCCGGCGTTTATCAGACTTTCAGATAGGGCAAATGTCAGTGAGCGTTCTGATCTCAGTTCCAGAGCGATTCGTCCAATGAGACCTTGATATTTAGTCGTTTTCAGCCAATATTTTGGATTTTTGAAAAATTTCACTTTTTTGTCAAAATATCCACTAAATGAGGAAATAATATGTGTGAGGGTACCCCAGGAGAGTTCTAAATGTGTGTGGGTAGAATATATATCCCACTGGGGTAAAATTGAAAAAAGTTGAGAAAATTTTTTTTTGGACTTAGTCATTTTTCCGGCGTTTATCAGACTTTCAGATAGGGCAAATGTCAGTGAGCGTTCCGATTTCAGTTCCAGAGCGATTCGCCCAATGAGTCCTTGATATTTAGTCGTTTTCAGCCAATATTTTGGATTTTTGAAAATTTCACTTTTTTGTGAAAATATCCACTAAATGAGGGAATAGTATGTGTGAGGGTACCCCAGGAGAGTTCCAAATGTGTGTGGGTAGAATATATATCCCACGGGGTAAATTTTAAAAAAGTTGAAAAAAAAATTTTTTTGGACTTTGTCATTTTTCTGCCGTTTATCAGACTTTCAGATAGGGGAAATGTCAGTGAGCATCTGATTTCAGTTCCAGAGCTAATCGCCCAATGAGTCCTTCATATTTAGTCGTTTTCAGCCAATATTTTGGATTTTTGAAAATTTCACTTTTTTGTGAAAATATCCACTAAATGAGGGAATAATATGTGTGAGGGTAACCCAGGAGAGTTCCAAATGTGTGTGGGTAGAATATATATCCCACAGTGGTAAATTTTAAAAAAGTTGAAAAAAAAATTTTTTTGGACTTAGTCATTTTTCTGCCGTTTATCAGACTTTCAGATAGGGGAAATGTCAGTGAGCATTTGATTTCAGTTCCAGAGCGATTCGCCCAATGAGTCCTTGATATTTAGTCATTTTCAGCCAATATTTTGGATTTTTGAAAATTTCACTTTTTTGTGAAAATATCCACTAAATGAGGGAATAATATGTGTGAGGGTACCCCAGGAGAGTTCCAAATGTGTGTGGGTAGAATATACAGTGCCTACAAGTAGTATTCAACCCCCTGCAGATTTAGCTGGTTTGATAAGATGCAAATAAGTTAGAGCCTTCAAACTGCAAACGAGAGTAGGTTTTATGAACAGAAGCATAAATCTTACAAACCAAAAAGTTATGGTGCTCAGTTTAATTTTATTAAATTTTAAACATAAAAGTGTGGGTCAATTATTATACAACCCCTATGTTTAATATTTTGTGGAATAACCCTTGTTTGCAATTACAGCTAATAATCGTCTTTTATAAGACCTGATCAGGCCGGCACAGGTCTGTGGCGTTATCTTGGCCCACTCCTCCATGCAGATCTTCTCCAAGTTATCTAGGTTCTTTGGGTGTCTCATGTGGACTTTATTCTTGAGCTCCTTCCACAAGTTTTCAATTGGGATAAGTGCAGGAGACTGACTAGGCCACTCCAACACCTTGACTTTTTCCCTCTTGAACCAGGCCTTGGTTTTCTTGGCTGTGTGCTTTGGGCCGTTGTCTTGTTGGAAGATGAAATTATGACCCATCTTAAGATCCTTGATGGAGGAGCGGAGGTTCTTGGCCAAAATCTCCAGGTAGGCCATGCTATCCATCTTCCCATGGATGGGGACCAGATGGCCAGGCCCCTTGGCAGAGAAACAGCCCCAAAGCATGATGCTGCCACCACCATGCTTGACTGTAGGGATGGTATTCTTGGGGTCGTATGCAGTGCCATCCAGTCTCCAAACGTCACGTGTGTGGTTGGCACCAAAGATCTCGATCTTGGTCTCATCAGACCATAGAACCTTGAACCAGTCTGTCTCAGAGTCCTCCAAGTGATCATGAGCAAACTGTAGCCGAGCCTTGACATGACGCTTTGAAAGTAAAGGTACCTTACGGGCTCGTCTGGAACGGAGACCATGGCGGTGGAGTACGTTACTTATGGTATTGACTGAAACCAATGTCCCCACTGCCATGAGATCTTCCCGGAGCTCCTTCCTTGTTGTCCTTGGGTTAGCCTTGACTCTTCGGACAAGCCTGGCCTCGGCACGGGAGGACACTTTCAAAGGCTGTCCAGGCCGTTGAAGGCTAACAGTAGTTACATAAGCCTTCCACTTACGGATGATGCTCCCAACAGTGGAGACAGGTAGGCCCAACTCCTTGGAAAGGGTTTTGTACCCCTTGCCAGCCTTGTGACCCTCCACGATCTTGTCTCTGATGGCCTTGGAATGCTCCTTTGTCTTTCCCATGTTGACCATGTCTGAGTGCTGTTCACAAGTTTGGGGAGGGTCTTAAATAGTCAGAAAAGGCTGGCAAAAGAGATCTTTAATCCACACATGTGAAGCTCATTATTCTTGGTGCCTGAACTACTTCTTAATACTTTAGGGGGACCAAACAGTATTCTTGTGGTTTGAGGGGTTGAATAATAAATGACACTCTGAATTAACTTTTAACGTTTTAAAAAAAAAAAAAAAAAAAGTTGCTGCAGTGCATTTCCCACTTCCAGGCTGATCTACAGTACAAATGTCACAATGCCAAGTTAATTCCGCATGTGTCAACCAGCTAAATCTGCAGGGGGTTGAATACTACTTTTAGGCACTGTATATCCCACGGGGGTAAAATTGAAAAAAATTGAAAAAAATTTTTTTTTGACTTAGTCATTTTTCTGGCGTTTATCAGACTTTCAGATAGGGCAAATGTCAGTGAGCGTTCCGATATCAGTTCCAGAGCGATTCGCCCAATGAGTCCTTGATATTTAGTCGTTTTCAGCCAATATTTTGGATTTTTGAAAATTTCACTTTTTTGTGAAAATATCCACTAAATGAGGGAATAATATGTGTGAGGGAACCCCAGGAGAGTTCCAAATGTGTGTGGGTAGAATATATATCCCACGGGGGTAAAATTGAAAAAAGAATAAAAAAATTTTTTTTTGGACTTAGTCATTTTTCCGGCGTTTATCAGACTTTCAGATAGGGCAAATGTCAGTGAGCGTTCCGATTTCAGTTCCAGAGTGATTCTCCCAATGAGTTCTTGATATTTATTCGTTTTCAGCCAATATTTTGGATTTTTGAAAATTTCACTTTTTTGTGAAAATATCCACTAAATGAGGGAATAATATGTGTGAGGGTACCCCAGGAGAGTTCCAAATGTGTGTGGGTAGAATTTATATCCCACGGGGGTAAAATTGAAAAAAGTTGAAAAAAATTTTTTTTTGGACTTAGTCATTTTTCCGGCGTTTATCAGACTTTCAGATAGGGCAAATGTCAGTGAGCGTTCCGATTTCAGTTCCAGAGTGATTCGCCCAATGAGTTCTTGATATTTATTCGTTTTCAGCCAATATTTTGGATTTTTGAAAATTTCACTTTTTTGTGAAAATATCCACTAAATGAGGGAATAATATGTGTGAGGGTACCCCAGGAGAGTTCCAAATGTGTGTGGGTAGAATATATATCCCACGGGGGTAAAATTGAAAAAAGTTGAAAACATTTTTTTTTGGACTTAGTCATCTTTCCGGAGTTTATCAGACTTTCAGTTAGGGGAAATGTCAGTGAGCGTTCCGATTTCAGTTCCAGAGCGATTTGCCCAAAGAGTCATTGATATTTAGTCGTTTTCAGCCAATATTTTTGAAAATTTCACTTTTTTGTGAAAATATCCACTAAATGAGGGAATAATATGTGTGAGGGTACCCCAGGAGAGTTCCAAATGTGTGTGGGTAGAATATATATCCCACGGGGGTAAAATTGAAAAAGTTGAAAAAAAATTTTTTTTGGACTTAGTCATTTTTCCGGCGTTTATCAGACTTTTAGATAGGGGAAATGTCAGTGAGCGTTCCGATTTCAGTTCCAGAGCGATTCGCCCAATGAGTCCTTGATATTTAGTCGTTTTCAGCCAATATTTTGGATTTTTGAAAATTTCACTTTTTTGTGAAAATATCCACTAAATGAGGGAATAATATGTGTGAGGGTACCCCAGGAGAGTTCCAAATGTGTGTGGGTAGAATATATATCCCACGGGGGTAAAATTGAAAAAAGTTGAGAAAATTTTTTTTTGGACTTAGTCATTTTTCCGGCGTTTATCAGACTTTCAGATAGGGCAAATGTCAGTGAGCATTCTGATTTCAGTTCCAGAGCGATTCGCCCAATGAGTCCTTGATATTTAGTCGTTTTCAGCCAATATTTTGGATTTTTGAAAATTTCACTTTTTTGTTAAAATATCCACTAAATGAGGGAATAATATGTGTGAGGGTACCCCAGGAGAGTTCCAAATGTGTATGGGTAGAATATATATCCCACGGGGGTAAAATTGAAAAAAGTTTAAAAAAATTTTTTTTTGGACTAAGTCATTTTTCCGTCGTTTATCAGACTTTCAGTTAGGGAAAATGTCAGTGAGAATTCCGATTTCAGTTCCAGAGCGATTCGCCCATTGAGTCCTTGATATTTAGTCGTTTTCAGCCAATATTTTGGATTTTTGAAAATTTCACTTTTTTGTGAAAATATCCACTAAATGAGGGAATAATATGTGTGAGGGTACCCCAGGAGAGTTCCAAATGTGTGTGGGTAGAATATATATCCCACGGGGGTAAAATTGAAAAAAGTTGAAAAAAATTTTTTTTTGGACTTAGTCATTTTTCCGGCGTTTATCAGACTTTCAGATAGGGCAAATGTCAGTGATCGTTCCGATTTCAGTTCCAGAGCGATTCGCCCAATGAGTCCTTGATATTTAGTCGTTTTCAGCCAATATTTTGGATTTTTGAAAATTTCACTTTTTTGTGAAAATATCCACTAGATGAGGGAATAATATGTGTGAGGGTACCCCAGGAGAGTTCCAAATGTGTGTGGGTAGAATATGTATCCCACGGGGGTAAAATTGAAAAAAGTTGAAAAAAATTTTTTTTTGGACTTAGTCATTTTTCCGTCGTTTATCAGACTTTCAGTTAGGGCAAATGTCAGTGAGCGTTCCGATTTCAGTTCCAGAGCGATTCGCCCAATGAGTCCTTGATATTTAGTCGTTTTCAGCCAATATTTTGGATTTTTGAAAATTTCACTTTTTTGTGAAAATATCCACTAGATGAGGGAATAATATGTGTGAGGGTACCCCAGGAGAGTTCCAAATGTGTGTGGGTAGAATATATATCCCACTGGGGTAAAATTGAAAAAAGTTGAGAAAATTTTTCTTTGGACTTAGTCATTTTTCCGTCGTTTATCAGACTTTCAGTTAGGGCAAATGTCAGTGAGCGTTCCGATTTCAGTTCCAAAGCGATTCGCCCAATGAGTCCTTGATATTTAGTCGTTTTCAGCCAATATTTTGGATTTTTGGAAATTTCACTTTTTTGTGAAAATATCCACTAGATGAGGGAATAATATGTGTGAGGGTACCCCAGGAGAGTTCCAAATGTGTGTGGGTAGAATATATATCCCACGGGGGTAAAATTGAAAAAAGTTGAAAAAAAATTTTTTTTGGACTTAGTCATTTTTCCGCCGTTTATCAGACTTTTAGATAGGGGAAATGTCAGTGAGCATTCCGATTTCAGTTCCAGAGTGATTCGCCCAATGAGTTCTTGATATTTATTCGTTTTCAGCCAATATTTTGGATTTTTGAAAATTTCACTTTTTTGTGAAAATATCCACTAAATGAGGGAATAATATGTGTGAGGGTACCCCAGGAGAGTTCCAAATGTGTGTGGGTAGAATATATATCCCACGGGGGTAAAATTGAAAAAAGTTGAAAACATTTTTTTTTGGACTTAGTCATCTTTCCGGCGTTTATCAGACTTTCAGTTAGGGGAAATGTCAGTGAGCGTTCCGATTTCAGTTCCAGAGCGATTTGCCCAAAGAGTCATTGATATTTAGTCGTTTTCAGCCAATATTTTTGAAAATTTCACTTTTTTGTGAAAATATCCACTAAATGAGGGAATAATATGTGTGAGGGTACCCCAGGAGAGTTCCAAATGTGTGTGGGTAGAATATATATCCCACGGGGGTAAAATCGAAAAAGTTGAAAAAAAATTTTTTTTGGACTTAGTCATTTTTCCGGCGTTTATCAGACTTTTAGATAGGGGAAATGTCAGTGAGCGTTCCGATTTCAGTTCCAGAGCGATTCGCCCAATGAGTCCTTGATATTTAGTCGTTTTCAGCCAATATTTTGGATTTTTGAAAATTTCACTTTTTTGTGAAAATATCCACTAAATGAGGGAATAATATGTGTGAGGGTACCCCAGGAGAGTTCCAAATGTGTGTGGGTAGAATATATATCCCACGGGGGTAAAATTGAAAAAAGTTGAGAAAATTTTTTTTTGGACTTAGTCATTTTTCCGGCGTTTATCAGAATTTCAGATAGGGCAAATGTCAGTGAGCATTCTGATTTCAGTTCCAGAGCGATTCGCCCAATGAGTCCTTGATATTTAGTCGTTTTCAGCCAATATTTTGGATTTTTGAAAATTTCACTTTTTTGTTAAAATATCCACTAAATGAGGGAATAATATGTGTGAGGGTACCCCAGGAGAGTTCCAAATGTGTATGGGTAGAATATATATCCCACGGGGGTAAAATTGAAAAAAGTTTAAAAAAATTTTTTTTTGGACTAAGTCATTTTTCCGTCGTTTATCAGACTTTCAGATAGGGCAAATGTCAGTGATCGTTCCGATTTCAGTTCCAGAGCGATTCGCCCAATGAGTCCTTGATATTTAGTCGTTTTCAGCCAATATTTTGGATTTTTGAAAATTTCACTTTTTTGTGAAAATATCCACTAGATGAGGGAATAATATGTGTGAGGGTACCCCAGGAGAGTTCCAAATGTGTGTGGGTAGAATATGTATCCCACGGGGGTAAAATTGAAAAAAGTTGAAAAAAATTTTTTTTTGGACTTAGTCATTTTTCCGTCGTTTATCAGACTTTCAGTTAGGGCAAATGTCAGTGAGCGTTCCGATTTCAGTTCCAGAGCGATTCGCCCAATGAGTCCTTGATATTTAGTCGTTTTCAGCCAATATTTTGGATTTTTGAAAATTTCACTTTTTTGTGAAAATATCCACTAGATGAGGGAATAATATGTGTGAGGGTGCCCCAGGAGAGTTCCAAATGTGTGTGGGTAGAATATATATCCCACTGGGGTAAAATTGAAAAAAGTTGAGAAAATTTTTCTTTGGACTTAGTCATTTTTCCGTCGTTTATCAGACTTTCAGTTAGGGCAAATGTCAGTGAGCGTTCCGATTTCAGTTCCAGAGCGATTCGCCCAATGAGTCCTTGATATTTAGTCGTTTTCAGCCAATATTTTGGATTTTTGAAAATTTCACTTTTTTGTGAAAATATCCACTAGATGAGGGAATAATATGTGTGAGGGTACCCCAGGAGAGTTCCAAATGTGTGTGGGTAGAATATATATCCCACTGGGGTAAAATTGAATAAAGTTGAGAAAATTTTTGTTTGGACTTAGTCATTTTTCCGGCGTTTATCAGACTTTCAATTAGGGCAAATGTCAGTGAGCATTCTGATTTCAGTTATAGAGCGATTCGCCCAATGAGTCCTTGATATTTAGTCGTTTTCAGACAATATTTTGGATTTTTGAAAATTTTACTTTTTTGTGAAAATATCCACTAAATGAGGGAATAATATGTGTGAGGGTACCCCAGGAGAGTTCCGAATGTGTGTGGATAGAATATATATCCCACGGGGGGTAAAATTGAAAAAAGTTGAAAAAAAATTTTTTTTGCACTTAGTCATTTTTCCGGCGTTTATCAGACTTTCAGATAGGGCAAATGTCAGTGAGCCTTCCGATTTCAGTTCCAGAGTGATTCGCCCAATGAGTCCTTGATATTTAGTTGTTTTCAGCCAATATTTTGGATTTTTGAAAATTTCACTTTTTTGTGAAAATATCCACTAAATGAGTGAGGGTGCCCCAGGAGAGTTCCAAATGTGTGTGGGTAGAATATATATCCCCATGGGGTAAAATTGAAAAAAGTTGAGAAAAATTTTTTTTGGACTTAGTCATTTTTCCGGCGTTTATGAGACTTTCAGATAGGGCAAATGTTAGTGAGCGTTCCGATTTCAGTTCCAGAGCGATTCGCCCAATGAGTCCTTGATATTTAGTCGTTTTCAGCCAATATTTTGGATTTTTGAAAATTTCACTTTTTTGTGAAAATATCCACTAAATGAGGGAATAATATGTGTGAGGGTACCCCAGGAGAGTTCCAAATGTGTGTGGGTAGAATATATATCCCACGGGGGTAAAATTGAAAAAAGTTGAAAAAAATTTTTTTTGGACTTAGTCATCTTTCCGGCGTTTATCAGACTTTCAGTTAGGGGAAATGTCAGTGAGCGTTCCGATTTCAGTTCCAGAGCGATTTGCCCAAAGAGTCATTGATATTTAGTCGTTTTCAGCCAATATTTTGGATTTTTGAAAATTTCACTTTTTTGTGAAAATATCCACTAAATGAGGGAATAATATGTGTGAGGGTACCCCAGGAGAGTTCCAAATGTGTGTGGGTAGAATATATATCCCACGGGGGTAAAATTGAAAAAAGTTGAAAAAAAATTTTTTTTGGACTTAGTCATTTTTCCGGCGTTTATCAGACTTTTAGATAGGGGAAATGTCAGTGAGCGTTCCGATTTCAGTTCCAGAGCGATTCGCCGAATGAGTCCTTGATATTTAGTCGTTTTCAGCCAATATTTTGGATTTTTGAAAATTTCACTTTTTTGTGAAAATATCCACTAGATGAGGGAATAATATGTGTGAGGGTACCCCAGGAGAGTTCCAAATGTGTGTGGGTAGAATATATATCCCACTGGGGTAAAATTGAAAAAAGTTGAAAAAATTTTTTTTTTTGGACTTAGTCATCTTTCCGTCGTTTATCAGATTTTCAGATAGGGGAAATGTCAGTGAGCGTTCTGATTTCAGTTCCAGAGCGATTCGCCCAATGAGTCCTTGATATTTAGTCGTTTTCAGCCAATATTTTGGATTTTTGAAAATTTCACTTTTTTGTGAAAATATCCACTAAATGAGGGAATAATATGTGTGAGGGTACCCCAGGAGAGTTCCAAATGTGTGTGGGTAGAATATATATCCCACTGGGGTAAAATTGAAAAAAGTTGAGAAAAATTTTTTTTGGACTTAGTCATTTTTCCGGCGTTTATCAGACTTTCAATTAGGGCAAATGTCAGTGAGCATTCTGATTTCAGTTCCAGAGCGATTCGTCCAATGAGTCCTTGATATTTAGTCGTTTTCAGCCAATATTTTGGATTTTTGAAAATTTCACTTTTTTGTGAAAATATCCACTAAATGAGGGAATAATATGTGTGAGGGTACCCCAGGAGAGTTCCGAATGTGTGTGGATAGAATATATATCCCACGGGGGGTAAAATTGAAAAAAGTTGAAAAAAAATTTTTTTTTGCACTTAGTCATTTTTCCGGCGTTTATCAGACTTTCAGATAGGGCAAATGTCAGTGAGCCTTCCGATTTCAGTTCCAGAGTGATTCGACCAATGAGTCCTTGATATTTAGTTGTTTTCAGCCAATATTTTGGATTTTTGAAAATTTCACTTTTTTGTGAAAATATCCACTAAATGAGTGAGGGTGCCCCAGGAGAGTTCCAAATGTGTGTGGGTAGAATATATATCCCCATGGGGTAAAATTGAAAAAAGTTGAGAAAAATTTTTTTGGGACTTAGTCATTTTTCCGGCGTTTATGAGACTTTCAGATAGGGCAAATGTTAGTGAGCGTTCCGATTTCAGTTCCAGAGCGATTCGCCCAATGAGTCCTTGATATTTAGTCGTTTTCAGCCAATATTTTGGATTTTTGAAAATTTCACTTTTTTGTGAAAATATCCACTAAATGAGGGAATAATATGTGTGAGGGTACCCCAGGAGAGTTCCAAATGTGTGTGGGTAGAATATATATCCCACGGGGGTAAAATTGAAAAAAGTTGAAAAAAATTTTTTTTGGACTTAGTCATCTTTCCGGCGTTTATCAGACTTTCAGTTAGGGGAAATGTCAGTGAGCGTTCCGTTTTCAGTTCCAGAGCGATTTGCCCAAAGAGTCATTGATATTTAGTCGTTTTCAGCCAATATTTTGGATTTTTGAAAATTTCACTTTTTTGTGAAAATATCCACTAAATGAGGGAATAATATGTGTGAGGGTACCCCAGGAGAGTTCCAAATGTGTGTGGGTAGAATATATATCCCACGGGGGTAAAATTGAAAAAAGTTGAAAAAAAATTTTTTTTGGACTTAGTCATTTTTCCGGCGTTTATCAGACTTTTAGATAGGGGAAATGTCGGTGAGCGTTCCGATTTCAGTTCCAGAGCGATTCGCCCAATGTGTCCTTGATATTTAGTCGTTTTCAGCCAATATTTTGGATTTTTGAAAATTTCACTTTTTTGTGAAAATATCCACTAGATGAGGGAATAATATGTGTGAGGGTACCCCAGGAGAGTTCCAAATGTGTGTGGGTAGAATATATATCCCACTGGGGTAAAATTGAAAAAAGTTGAAAAAATTTTTTTTTTTGGACTTAGTCATCTTTCCGTCGTTTATCAGATTTTCAGATAGGGGAAATGTCAGTGAGCGTTCTGATTTCAGTTCCAGAGCGATTCGCCCAATTAGTCCTTGATATTTAGTCGTTTTCAGCCAATATTTTGGATTTTTGAAAATTTCACTTTTTTGTGAAAATATCCACTAAATGAGGGAATAATATGTGTGAGGGTACCCCAGGAGAGTTCCAAATGTGTGTGGGTAGAATATATATCCCACTGGGGTAAAATTGAAAAAAGTTGAGAAAATTTTTTTTTGGACTTAGTCATTTTTCCGGCGTTTATCAGACTTTCAATTAGGGCAAATGTCAGTGAGCATTCTGATTTCAGTTCCAGAGCGATTCGTCCAATGAGTCCTTGATATTTAGTCGTTTTCAGCCAATATTTTGGATTTTTGAAAATTTCACTTTTTTGTGAAAATATCCACTAAATGAGGGAATAATATGTGTGAGGGTACCCCAGGAGAGTTTCAAATGTGTGTGGGTAGAATATATATCCCACGGGGGGTAAAATTGAAAAAAGTTGAAAAAAAATTTTTTTTGCACTTAGTCATTTTTCCGGCGTTTATCAGACTTTCAGATAGGGCAAATGTCAGTGAGCCTTCCGATTTCAGTTCCAGAGTGATTCGCCCAATGAGTCCTAGATATTTAGTCGTTTTCAGACAATATTTTGGATTTTTGAAAATTTAACTTTTTTGTGAAAATATCCACTAAATGAGGGATTAATATGTGTGAGGGTACCCCAGGAGAGTTCCAAATGTGTGTGGGTAGAATATATATACCCATGGGGTAAAATTGAAAAAAGTTGAGAAAAATTTTTTTTGGACTTAGTCATTTTTCCGGCGTTTATCAGACTTTCAGATAGGGCAAATGTTAGTGAGCCTTCCAATTTCAGTTCCAGAGCGATTCGCCCAATGAGTCCTTGATATTTAGTTGTTTTCAGCCAATATTTTGGATTTTTGAAAATTTCACTTTTTTGTGAAAATATCCACTAAATGAGGGAATAATATGTGTGAGGGTACCCCAGGAGAGTTCCAAATGTGTGTGGGTAGAATATATATCCCACGGGGGTAAAATTGAAAAAAGTTTAAAAAATTTTTTTGGGGGATTTAGTCATTTTTCTGGCGTTAATCAGACTTTCAGATAGGGCAAATGTCAGTGAGCATTCTGATTTCAGTTCCAGAGCGATTCGCCCAATGAGTCCTTGATATTTAGTCGTTTTCAGCCAATATTTTGGATTTTTGAAAATTTAACTTTTTTGTGAAAATATCCACTAAATGAGGGATTAATATGTGTGAGGGTACCCCAGGAGAGTTCCAAATGTGTGTGGGTAGAATATATATCCCACTGGGGTAAAATTGAATAAAGTTGAGAAAATTTTTGTTTGGACTTAGTCATTTTTCCGGCGTTTATCAGACTTTCAATTAGGGCAAATGTCAGTGAGCATTCTGATTTCAGTTATAGAGCGATTCGCCCAATGAGTCCTTGATATTTAGTCGTTTTCAGACAATATTTTGGATTTTTGAAAATTTTACTTTTTTGTGAAAATATCCACTAAATGAGGGAATAATATGTGTGAGGGTACCCCAGGAGAGTTCCGAATGTGTGTGGATAGAATATATATCCCACGGGGGGTAAAATTGAAAAAAGTTGAAAAAAAATTTTTTTTGCACTTAGTCATTTTTCCGGCGTTTATCAGACTTTCAGATAGGGCAAATGTCAGTGAGCCTTCCGATTTCAGTTCCAGAGTGATTCGCCCAATGAGTCCTTGATATTTAGTTGTTTTCAGCCAATATTTTGGATTTTTGAAAATTTCACTTTTTTGTGAAAATATCCACTAAATGAGTGAGGGTGCCCCAGGAGAGTTCCAAATGTGTGTGGGTAGAATATATATCCCCATGGGGTAAAATTGAAAAAAGTTGAGAAAAATTTTTTTTGGACTTAGTCATTTTTCCGGCGTTTATGAGACTTTCAGATAGGGCAAATGTTAGTGAGCGTTCCGATTTCAGTTCCAGAGCGATTCGCCCAATGAGTCCTTGATATTTAGTCGTTTTCAGCCAATATTTTGGATTTTTGAAAATTTCACTTTTTTGTGAAAATATCCACTAAATGAGGGAATAATATGTGTGAGGGTACCCCAGGAGAGTTCCAAATGTGTGTGGGTAGAATATATATCCCACGGGGGTAAAATTGAAAAAAGTTGAAAAAAATTTTTTTTGGACTTAGTCATCTTTCCGGCGTTTATCAGACTTTCAGTTAGGGGAAATGTCAGTGAGCGTTCCGATTTCAGTTTGAGAGCGATTTGCCCAAAGAGTCATTGATATTTAGTCGTTTTCAGCCAATATTTTGGATTTTTGAAAATTTCACTTTTTTGTGAAAATATCCACTAAATGAGGGAATAATATGTGTGAGGGTACCCCAGGAGAGTTCCAAATGTGTGTGGGTAGAATATATATCCCACGGGGGTAAAATTGAAAAAAGTTGAAAAAAAATTTTTTTTGGACTTAGTCATTTTTCCGGCGTTTATCAGACTTTTAGATAGGGGAAATGTCAGTGAGCGTTCCGATTTCAGTTCCAGAGCGATTCGCCCAATGAGTCCTTGATATTTAGTCGTTTTCAGCCAATATTTTGGATTTTTGAAAATTTCACTTTTTTGTGAAAATATCCACTAGATGAGGGAATAATATGTGTGAGGGTACCCCAGGAGAGTTCCAAATGTGTGTGGGTAGAATATATATCCCACTGGGGTAAAATTGAAAAAAGTTGAAAAAATTTTTTTTTTTGGACTTAGTCATCTTTCCGTCGTTTATCAGATTTTCAGATAGGGGAAATGTCAGTGAGCGTTCTGATTTCAGTTCCAGAGCGATTCGCCCAATGAGTCCTTGATATTTAGTAGTTTTCAGCCAATATTTTGGATTTTTGAAAATTTCACTTTTTTGTGAAAATATCCACTAAATGAGGGAATAATATGTGTGAGGGTACCCCAGGAGAGTTCCAAATGTGTGTGGGTAGAATATATATCCCACTGGGGTAAAATTGAAAAAAGTTGAGAAAATTTTTTTTTGGACTTAGTCATTTTTCCGGCGTTTATCAGACTTTCAATTAGGGCAAATGTCAGTGAGCATTCTGATTTCAGTTCCAGAGCGATTCGTCCAATGAGTCCTTGATATTTAGTCGTTTTCAGCCAATATTTTGGATTTTTGAAAATTTCACTTTTTTGTGAAAATATCCACTAAATGAGGGAATAATATGTGTGAGGGTACCCCAGGAGAGTTCCGAATGTGTGTGGATAGAATATATATCCCACGGGGGGTAAAATTGAAAAAAGTTGAAAAAAAATTTTTTTTTGCACTTAGTCATTTTTCCGGCGTTTATCAGACTTTCAGATAGGGCAAATGTCAGTGAGCCTTCCGATTTCAGTTCCAGAGTGATTCGACCAATGAGTCCTTGATATTTAGTTGTTTTCAGCCAATATTTTGGATTTTTGAAAATTTCACTTTTTTGTGAAAATATCCACTAAATGAGTGAGGGTGCCCCAGGAGAGTTCCAAATGTGTGTGGGTAGAATATATATCCCCATGGGGTAAAATTGAAAAAAGTTGAGAAAAATTTTTTTGGGACTTAGTCATTTTTCCGGCGTTTATGAGACTTTCAGATAGGGCAAATGTTAGTGAGCGTTCCGATTTCAGTTCCAGAGCGATTCGCCCAATGAGTCCTTGATATTTAGTCGTTTTCAGCCAATATTTTGGATTTTTGAAAATTTCACTTTTTTGTGAAAATATCCACTAAATGAGGGAATAATATGTGTGAGGGTATCCCAGGAGAGTTCCAAATGTGTGTGGGTAGAATATATATCCCACGGGGGTAAAATTGAAAAAAGTTGAAAAAAATTTTTTTTGGACTTAGTCATCTTTCCGGCGTTTATCAGACTTTCAGTTAGGGGAAATGTCAGTGAGCGTTCCGTTTTCAGTTCCAGAGCGATTTGCCCAAAGAGTCATTGATATTTAGTCGTTTTCAGCCAATATTTTGGATTTTTGAAAATTTCACTTTTTTGTGAAAATATCCACTAAATGAGGGAATAATATGTGTGAGGGTACCCCAGGAGAGTTCCAAATGTGTGTGGGTAGAATATATATCCCACGGGGGTAAAATTGAAAAAAGTTGAAAAAAAATTTTTTTTGGACTTAGTCATTTTTCCGGCGTTTATCAGACTTTTAGATAGGGGAAATGTCGGTGAGCGTTCCGATTTCAGTTCCAGAGCGATTCGCCCAATGTGTCCTTGATATTTAGTCGTTTTCAGCCAATATTTTGGATTTTTGAAAATTTCACTTTTTTGTGAAAATATCCACTAGATGAGGGAATAATATGTGTGAGGGTACCCCAGGAGAGTTCCAAATGTGTGTGGGTAGAATATATATCCCACTGGGGTAAAATTGAAAAAAGTTGAAAAAATTTTTTTTTTTGGACTTAGTCATCTTTCCGTCGTTTATCAGATTTTCAGATAGGGGAAATGTCAGTGAGCGTTCTGATTTCAGTTCCAGAGCGATTCGCCCAATTAGTCCTTGATATTTAGTCGTTTTCAGCCAATATTTTGGATTTTTGAAAATTTCACTTTTTTGTGAAAATATCCACTAAATGAGGGAATAATATGTGTGAGGGTACCCCAGGAGAGTTCCAAATGTGTCTGGGTAGAATATATATCCCACTGGGGTAAAATTGAAAAAAGTTGAGAACATTTTTTTTTGGACTTAGTCATTTTTCCGGCGTTTATCAGACTTTCAATTAGGGCAAATGTCAGTGAGCATTCTGATTTCAGTTCCAGAGCGTTTCGTCCAATGAGTCCTTGATATTTAGTCGTTTTCAGCCAATATTTTGGATTTTTGAAAATTTCACTTTTTTGTGAAAATATCCACTAAATGAGGGAATAATATGTGTGAGGGTACCCCAGGAGAGTTTCAAATGTGTGTGGGTAGAATATATATCCCACGGGGGGTAAAATTGAAAAAAGTTGAAAAAAAATTTTTTTTGCACTTAGTCATTTTTCCGGCGTTTATCAGACTTTCAGATAGGGCAAATGTCAGTGAGCCTTCCGATTTCAGTTCCAGAGTGATTCGCCCAATGAGTCCTTGATATTTAGTCGTTTTCAGACAATATTTTGGATTTTTGAAAATTTAACTTTTTTGTGAAAATATCCACTAAATGAGGGATTAATATGTGTGAGGGTACCCCAGGAGAGTTCCAAATGTGTGTGGGTAGAATATATATACCCATGGGGTAAAATTGAAAAAAGTTGAGAAAAATTTTTTTTGGACTTAGTCATTTTTCCGGCGTTTATCAGACTTTCAGATAGGGCAAATGTTAGTGAGCGTTCCAATTTCAGTTCCAGAGCGATTCGCCCAATGAGTCCTTGATATTTAGTTGTTTTCAGCCAATATTTTGGATTTTTGAAAATTTCACTTTTTTGTGAAAATATCCACTAAATGAGGGAATAATATGTGTGAGGGTACCCCAGGAGAGTTCCAAATGTGTGTGGGTAGAATATATATCCCACGGGGGTAAAATTGAAAAAAGTTTAAAAAATTTTTTTGGGGGATTTAGTCATTTTTCTGGCGTTAATCAGACTTTCAGATAGGGCAAATGTCAGTGAGCATTCTGATTTCAGTTCCAGAGCGATTCGCCCAATGAGTCCTTGATATTTAGTCGTTTTCAGCCAATATTTTGGATTTTTGAAAATTTAACTTTTTTGTGAAAATATCCACTAAATGAGGGATTAATATGTGTGAGGGTACCCCAGGAGAGTTCCAAATGTGTGTGGGTAGAATCTATATCCCCATGGGGTAAAATTGAAAAAAGTTGAGAAAATTTTTTTTTGGACTTAGTCATTTTTCCGGCGTTTATCAGACTTTCAATTAGGGCAAATGTCAGTGAGCATTCTGATTTCAGTTCCAGAGCGATTCGTCCAATGAGTCCTTGATATTTAGTCGTTTTCAGCCAATATTTTGGATTTTTGAAAATTTCACTTTTTTGTGAAAATATCCACTAAATGAGGGAATAAAATGTGTGAGGGTACCCCAGGAGAGTTCCGAATGTGTGTGGATAGAATATATATCCCACGGGGGGTAAAATTGAAAAAAGTTGAAAAAAAATTTTTTTTTGCACTTAGTCATTTTTCCGGCGTTTATCAGACTTTCAGATAGGGCAAATGTCAGTGAGCCTTCCGATTTCAGTTCCAGAGTGATTTGCCCAATGAGTCCTTGATATTTAGTTGTTTTCAGCCAATATTTTGGATTTTTGAAAATTTCACTTTTTTGTGAAAATATCCACTAAATGAGTGAGGGTGCCCCAGGAGAGTTCCAAATGTGTGTGGGTAGAATATATATCCCCATGGGGTAAAATTGAAAAAAGTTGAGAAAAATTTTTTTTGGACTTAGTCATTTTTCCGGCGTTTATGAGACTTTCAGATAGGGCAAATGTTAGTGAGCGTTCCGATTTCAGTTCCAGAGCGATTCGCCCAATGAGTCCTTGATATTTAGTCGTTTTCAGCCAATATTTTGGATTTTTGAAAATTTCACTTTTTTGTGAAAATATCCACTAAATGAGGGAATAATATGTGTGAGGGTACCCCAGGAGAGTTCCAAATGTGTGTGGGTAGAATATATATCCCACGGGGGTAAAATTGAAAAAAGTTGAAAAAAATTTTTTTTGGACTTAGTCATCTTTCCGGCGTTTATCAGACTTTCAGTTAGGGGAAATGTCAGTGAGCGTTCCGTTTTCAGTTCCAGAGCGATTTGCCCAAAGAGTCATTGATATTTAGTCGTTTTCAGCCAATATTTTGGATTTTTGAAAATTTCACTTTTTTGTGAAAATATCCACTAAATGAGGGAATAATATGTGTGAGGGTACCCCAGGAGAGTTCCAAATGTGTGTGGGTAGAATATATATCCCACGGGGGTAAAATTGAAAAAAGTTGAAAAAAAATTTTTTTTGGACTTAGTCATTTTTCCGGCGTTTATCAGACTTTTAGATAGGGGAAATGTCGGTGAGCGTTCCGATTTCAGTTCCAGAGCGATTCGCCCAATGTGTCCTTGATATTTAGTCGTTTTCAGCCAATATTTTGGATTTTTGAAAATTTCACTTTTTTGTGAAAATATCCACTAGATGAGGGAATAATATGTGTGAGGGTACCCCAGGAGAGTTCCAAATGTGTGTGGGTAGAATATATATCCCACTGGGGTAAAATTGAAAAAAGTTGAAAAAATTTTTTTTTTTGGACTTAGTCATCATTCCGTCGTTTATCAGATTTTCAGATAGGGGAAATGTCAGTGAGCGTTCTGATTTCAGTTCCAGAGCGATTCGCCCAATTAGTCCTTGATATTTAGTCGTTTTCAGCCAATATTTTGGATTTTTGAAAATTTCACTTTTTTGTGAAAATATCCACTAAATGAGGGAATAATATGTGTGAGGGTACCCCAGGAGAGTTCCAAATGTGTGTGGGTAGAATATATATCCCACTGGGGTAAAATTGAAAAAAGTTGAGAAAATTTTTTTTTGGACTTAGTCATTTTTCCGGCGTTTATCAGACTTTCAATTAGGGCAAATGTCAGTGAGCATTCTGATTTCAGTTCCAGAGCGATTCGTCCAATGAGTCCTTGATATTTAGTCGTTTTCAGCCAATATTTTGGATTTTTGAAAATTTCACTTTTTTGTGAAAATATCCACTAAATGAGGGAATAATATGTGTGAGGGTACCCCAGGAGAGTTTCAAATGTGTGTGGGTAGAATATATATCCCACGGGGGGTAAATTTGAAAAAAGTTGAAAAAAAATTTTTTTTGCACTTAGTCATTTTTCCGGCGTTTATCAGACTTTCAGATAGGGCAAATGTCAGTGAGCCTTCCGATTTCAGTTCCAGAGTGATTCGCCCAATGAGTCCTTGATATTTAGTTGTTTTCAGCCAATATTTTGGATTTTTGAAAATTTCACTTTTTTGTGAAAATATCCACTAAATGAGGGAATAATATGTGTGAGGGTACCCCAGGAGAGTTCCAAATGTGTGTGGGTAGAATATATATCCCACGGGGGTAAAATTGAAAAAAGTTTAAAAAATTTTTTTGGGGGATTTAGTCATTTTTCTGGCGTTAATCAGACTTTCAGATAGGGCAAATGTCAGTGAGCATTCTGATTTCAGTTCCAGAGCGATTCGCCCAATGAGTCCTTGATATTTAGTCGTTTTCAGCCAATATTTTGGATTTTTGAAAATTTAACTTTTTTGTGAAAATATCCACTAAATGAGGGATTAATATGTGTGAGGGTACCCCAGGAGAGTTCCAAATGTGTGTGGGTAGAATCTATATCCCCATGGGGTAAAATTGAAAAAAGTTGAGAAAATTTTTTTTTGGACTTAGTCATTTTTCCGGCGTTTATCAGACTTTCAGATAGGGCAAATGTTAGTGAGCGTTCCGATTTCAGTTCCAGAGCGATTCGCCCAATGAGTCCTTGATATTTAGTCGTTTTCAGACAATATTTTGGATTTTTGAAAATTTCACTTTTTTGTGAAAATATCCACTAAATGAGGGAATAATATGTGTGAGGGTACCCCAGGAGAGTTCCAAATGTGTGTGGGTAGAATATATATCCCACGGGGGTAAAATTGAAAAAAGATGAACAATTTTTTTTTTTGGACTTAGTCATCTTTCCGTCGTTTATCAGATTTTCAGATAGGGGAAATGTCAGTGAGCGTTCCGATTTCAGTTCCAGAGCGATTCGCCCAATGAGTACTTGATATTTAGTCTTTTTCAGCCAACATCTTGGATTTTTGAAAATTTCCCTTTTTTGTGAAAATATCCACTAAATGAGGGAATAATATGTGTGAGGTTACCCCAGGAGAGTTCCAAATGTGTGTGGGTAGAATATATGTCCCACGGGGGTAAAATTGAAAAAAGTTGACAAAATTCTTTTTTGGACAGTCATTTTTCCGGCGTTTATCAGACTTTCAGACAGGGCAAATATCAGTGAGCGTTCCGATTTCAGTTCCAGAGTGATTCGCCCAATGAGTCCTTGATATTTAGTCGTTTTCAGCCAATATTTTGGATTTTTGAAAATTTCACTTTTTTGTGAAAATATCCACTAAATGAGGGAATAATATGTGTGAGGGTACCCCAGGAGAGTTTCAAATGTGTGTGGGTAGAATATATATCCCACGGGGGGTAAAATTGAAAAAAGTTGAAAAAAAATTTTTTTTGCACTTAGTCATTTTTCCGGCGTTTATCAGACTTTCAGATAGGGCAAATGTCAGTGAGCCTTCCGATTTCAGTTCCAGAGTGATTCGCCCAATGAGTCCTTGATATTTAGTCGTTTTCAGACAATATTTTGGATTTTTGAAAATTTAACTTTTTTGTGAAAATATCCACTAAATGAGGGATTAATATGTGTGAGGGTACCCCAGGAGAGTTCCAAATGTGTGTGGGTAGAATATATATCCCCATGGGGTAAAATTGAAAAAAGTTGAGAAAAATTTTTTTTGGACTTAGTCATTTTTCCGGCGTTTATCAGACTTTCAGATAGGGCAAATGTTAGTGAGCGTTCCAATTTCAGTTCCAGAGCGATTCGCCCAATGAGTCCTTGATATTTAGTCGTTTTCAGCCAATATTTTGGATTTTTGAAAATTTCACTTTTTTGTGAAAATATCCACTAGATGAGGGAATAATATGTGTGAGGGTACCCCAGGAGAGTTCCAAATGTGTGTGGGTAGAATATATATCCCACTGGGGTAAAATTGAAAAAAGTTGAGAAAAATTTTTTTTGGACTTAGTCATTTTTCCGGCGTTTATCAGACTTTCAGATAGGGCAAATGTCAGTGAGCGTTCTGATTTCAGTTCCAGAGCAATTCGCCCAATGAGTCCTTGATATTTTGTCGTTTTCAGCCAATATTTTGGATTTTTGAAAATTTCACTTTTTTGTGAAAATATCCACTAAATGAGGGAATAATATGTGTGAGGGTACCCCAGGAGAGTTCCAAATGTGTGTGGGTAGAATATATATCCCACGGGGGTAAAATTGAAAAAAGTTTAAAAAATTTTTTTGGGGGATTTAGTCATTTTTCTGGCGTTAATCAGACTTTCAGATAGGGCAAATGTCAGTGAGCATTCTGATTTCAGTTCCAGAGCGATTCGCCCAATGAGTCCTTGATATTTAGTCGTTTTCAGCCAATATTTTGGATTTTTGAAAATTTAACTTTTTTGTGAAAATATCCACTAAATGAGGGATTAATATGTGAGAGGGTACCCCAGGAGAGTTCCAAATGTGTGTGGGTAGAATCTATATCCCCATGGGGTAAAATTGAAAAAAGTTGAGAAAATTTTTTTTTGGACTTAGTCATTTTTCCGGCGTTTATCAGACTTTCAGATAGGGCAAATGTTAGTGAGCGTTCCGATTTCAGTTCCAGAGCGATTCGCCCAATGAGTCCTTGATATTTAGTCGTTTTCAGACAATATTTTGGATTTTTGAAAATTTCACTTTTTTGTGAAAATATCCACTAAATGAGGGAATAATATGTGTGAGGGTACCCCAGGAGAGTTCCAAATGTGTGTGGGTAGAATATATATCCCACGGGGGTAAAATTGAAAAAAGATGAACAATTTTTTTTTTTGGACTTAGTCATCTTTCCGTCGTTTATCAGATTTTCAGATAGGGGAAATGTCAGTGAGCGTTCCGATTTCAGTTCCAGAGCGATTCGCCCAATGAGTACTTGATATTTAGTCTTTTTCAGCCAACATCTTGGATTTTTGAAAATTTCCCTTTTTTGTGAAAACATCCACTAAACGAGGGAATAATAAGTGTGAGGGTACCCCAGGAGAGTTCCAAATGTGTGTGGGTAGAATATATATCCCACGGGCGTAAAATTGAAAAAAGTTGAAAAAATTTTTTTTTGGACTTAGTCATCTTTCCGCCGTTTATCAGACTTTCAGATAGGGGAAATGTCAGTGAGCGTTCCAATTTCAGTTCCAGAGCGATTTGCCCTAAGAGTCATTGATATTTAGTCGTTTTCAGCCAATATTTTGGATTTTTGAAAATTTCACTTTTTTGTGAAAATATCCACTAAATGAGGGATTAATATGTGTGAGGGTACCCCAGGAGAGTTCCACATGTGTGTGGGTAGAATATATATCCCACTGGTGTAAAATTGAAAAAAGTTGAGAAAATTTTTTTTTGGACTTAGTCATTTTTCCGGCGTTTATCAGACTTTCAGATAGGGCAAATGTCAGTGAGCGTTCCAATTTCAGTTCCAGAGCGATTTGCCCTAAGAGTCATTGATATTTAGTCGTTTTCAGCCAATATTTTGGATTTTTGAAAATTTCACTTTTTTGTGAAAATATCCACTAAATGAGGGATTAATATGTGTGAGGGTACCCCAGGAGAGTTCCACATGTGTGTGGGTAGAATATATATCCCACTGGTGTAAAATTGAAAAAAGTTGAGAAAATTTTTTTTTGGACTTAGTCATTTTTCCGGCGTTTATCAGACTTTCAGATAGGGCAAATGTCAGTGAGCGTTCCGATTTCAGTTCCAGAGCGATTCGCCCAATGAGTCCTTGATATTTAGTCGTTTTCAGTCAATATTTTGGATTTTTGAAAATTTCGCTTTTTTGTGAAAATATCCACTAAATGAGGGAATAATATGTGTGAGGGTACCCCAGGAGAGTTCCAAATGTGTGTGGGTAGAATATATATCCCACGGGGGTAAAATTGAAAAAAGTTGAAAAAAATTTTTTTTTGGACTTAGTCGTTTTTCCGGCGTTTATCAGACTTTAAGTTAGGGCAAATGTCAGTGAGCGTTCCGATTTCAGTTCCAGAGCGATTCGCCCAATGAGTCCTTGATATTTAGTCGTTTTCAGCCAATATTTTGGATTTTTGAAAATTTCACTTTTTTGTGAAAATATCCACTAGATGAGGGAATAATATGTGTGAGGGTACCCCAGGAGAGTTCCAAATGTGTGTGGGTAGAATATATATCCCACGGGGGTAAAATTGAAAAAAGTTGAAAAAAAATTTGTTTTGGACTTAGTCATTTTTCCGGCGTTTATCAGACTTTCAGATAGGGCAAGTGTCAGTGAGCTTTCCGATTTCAGTTCCAGAGTGATTCGCCCAATGAGTCCTTGATATTTAGTCGTTTTCAGCCAATATTTTGGATTTTTGAAAATTTCACTTTTTTGTGAAAATATCCACTAAATGAGGGAATAATATGTGTGAGGGTACCCCAGGAGAGTTCCAAATGTGTGTGGGTAGAATATATGTCCCACGGGGGTAAAATTGAAAAAAGTTGACAAAATTCTTTTTTGGACAGTCATTTTTCCGGCGTTTATCAGACTTTCAGACAGGGCAAATATCAGTGAGCGTTCCGATTTCAGTTCCAGAGCGATTCGCCCAATGAGTCCTTGATATTTAGTCGTTTTCAGACAATATTTTGGATTTTTGAAAATTTAACTTTTTTGTGAAAATATCCACTAAATGAGGGAATAATATGTGTGAGGGTACCCCAGGAGAGTTCCAAATGTGTGTGGGTAGAATATATATCCCACTGGGGTAAAACTGAAAAAAGTTGAGAAAACTTTTTTTTGGAGTTAGTCATTTTTCCAGCGTTTATCAGACTTTTAGATAGGGCAAATGTCAGTGAGCCCTCCGATTTCAGTTCCAGAGTGATTCGCCCAATGAGTCCTTGATATTTAGTCGTTTTCAGCCAATATTTTGGATTTTTGAAAATTTCACTTTTTTGTGAAAATATCCACTAGATGAGGGAATAATATGTGTGAGGGTACCCCAGGAGAGTTCCAAATGTGTGTGGGTAGAATATATATCCCACTGGGGTAAAATAGAAAAAAGTTGAGAAAAATTTTTTTTGGACTTAGTCATTTTTCCGGCGTTTATCAGACTTTCAATTAGGGCAAATGTCAGTGAGCATTCTGATTTCAGTTCCAGAGCGATTCGTCCAATGAGTCCTTGATATTTAGTCGTTTTCAGACAATATTTTGGATTTTTGAAAATTTTACTTTTTTGTGAAAATATCCACTAAATAAGGGATTAATATGTGTGAGGGTACCCCAGGAGAGATCCAAATGTGTGTGGGTAGAATATATATCCCCATGGGGTAAAATTGAAAAAAGTTGAGAATAATTTTTTTTGGACTTAGTCATTTTTCCGGCGTTTATCAGACTTTCAGATAGGGCAAATGTTAGTGAGCGTTCCGATTTCAGTTCCAGAGCGATTCGCCCAATGAGTCCTTGATATTTAGTCGTTTTCAGCCAATATTTTGGATTTTTGAAAATTTCACTTTTTTGTGAAAATATCCACTAAATGAGGGAATAATATGTGTGAGGGTACCCCAGGAGAGTTCCAAATGTGTGTGGGTAGAATATATATCCCACGGGGGTAAAATTGAAAAAAGGTGAAAAAAATTTTTTTTTGGATTTAGTCATTTTTCTGGCGTTAATCAGACTTTCAGATAGGGCAAATGTCAGTGAGCATTCTGATTTCAGTTCCTGAGCCATTCGCCCAATGAGTCCTTGATATTTAGTCGTTTTCAGCCAATATTTTGGATTTTTGAAAATTTAACTTTTTGTGAAAATATCCACTAAATGAGGGATTAATATGTGTGAGGGTACCCCAGGAGAGTTCCAAATGTGTGTGGGTAGAATATATATCCCCATGGGGTAAAATTGAAAAAAGTTGAGAAAAATTTTTTTTGGACTTAGTCATTTTTCCGGCGTTTATCAGACTTTCAGATAGGGCAAATGTTAGTGAGCGTTCCGATTTCAGTTCCAGAGCGATTTGCCCAATGAGTCCTTGATATTTAGTCGTTTTCAGCCAATATTTTGGATTTTTGAAAATTTCACATTTTTGTGAAAATATCCACTAAATGAGGGAATAATATGTGTGAGGGTACCCCAGGAGAGTTCCAAATGTGTGTGGGTAGAATATATATCCCACGGGGGTAAAATTGAAAAAAGTTGAAAACAATTTTTTTTTGGACTTAGTCATTTTTCCGTCGTTTATCAGACTTTCAGTTAGGGAAAATGTCAGTGAGCATTCCGATTTCAGTTCCAGAGCGATTCGCCCAATGAGTCCTTGATATTTAGTCGTTTTCAGCCAATATTTTGGATTTTTGAAAATTTAACTTTTTTGTGAAAATATCCACTAAATGAGGGAATAATATGTGTGAGGGTACCCCAGGAGAGTTCCAAATGTGTGTGGGTAGAATATATATCCCACTGGGGTAAAACTGAAAAAAGTTGAGAAAACTTTTTTTTGGAGTTAGTCATTTTTCCAGCGTTTATCAGACTTTCAGATAGGGCAAATGTCAGTGAGCCCTCCGATTTCAGTTCCAGAGTGATTCGCCCAATGAGTCCTTGATGTTTAGTCGTTTTCAGCCAATATTTTGGATTTTTGAAAATTTCACTTTTTTGTGAAAATATCCACTAGATGAGGGAATAATATGTGTGAGGGTACCCCAGGAGAGTTCCAAATGTGTGTGGGTAGAATATATATCCCACTGGGGTAAAATTGAAAAAAGTTGAGAAAATTTTTTTTTGGACTTAGTCATTTTTCCGGCGTTTATCAGACTTTCAATTAGGGCAAATGTCAGTGAGCATTCTGATTTCAGTTCCAGAGCGATTCGTCCAAAGAGTCCTTGATATTTAGTCGTTTTCAGCCAATATTTTGGATTTTTGAAAATTTCACTTTTTTGTGAAAATATCCACTAAATAAGGGATTAATATGTGTGAGGGTACCCCAGGAGAGATCCAAATGTGTGTGGGTAGAATATATATCCCCATGGGGTAAAATTGAAAAAAGTTGAGAATAATTTTTTTTGGACTTAGTCATTTTTCCGGCGTTTATCAGACTTTCAGATAGGGCAAATGTTAGTGAGCGTTCCGATTTCAGTTCCAGAGCGATTCGCCCAATGAGTCCTTGATATTTAGTCGTTTTCAGCCAATATTTTGAATTTTTGAAAATTTCACTTTTTTGTGAAAATATCCACTAAATGAGGGAATAATATGTGTGAGGGTACCCCAGGAGAGTTCCAAATGTGTGTGGGTAGAATATATATCCCACGGGCGTAAAATTGAAAAAAGTTGAAAAAATTTTTTTTTGGACTTAGTCATCTTTCCGCCGTTTATCAGACTTTCAGATAGGGGAAATGTCAGTGAGCGTTCCAATTTCAGTTCCAGAGCGATTTGCCCTAAGAGTCATTGATATTTAGTCGTTTTCAGCCAATATTTTGGATTTTTGAAAATTTCACTTTTTTGTGAAAATATCCACTAAATGAGGGAATAATATGTGTGAGGGTACCCCAGGAGAGTTCCAAATGTGTGTGGGTAGAATATATATCCCACGGGGGTAAAATTGAAAAAAGTTGAAAAATTTTTTTTTTTGGATTTAGTCATTTTTCTGGCGTTAATCAGACTTTCAGATAGGGCAAATGTCAGTGAGCATTCTGATTTCAGTTCCTGAGCGATTCGCCCAATGAGTCCTTGATATTTAGTCGTTTTCAGCCAATATTTTGGATTTTTGAAAATTTAACTTTTTTGTGAAAATATCCACTAAATGAGAGATTAATATGTGTGAGGGTACCCCAGGAGAGTTCCAAATGTGTGTGGGTAGAATATATATCCCACTGGGGTAAAACTGAAAAAAGTTGAGAAAACTTTTTTTTGGAGTTAGTCATTTTTCCGGCGTTTATCAGACTTTCAGATAGGGCAAATGTCAGTGAGCGTTCCGATTTCAGTTCCAGAGCGTTTCGCCCAATGAGTCCTTGATATTTAGTCTTTTTCAGCCAACATTTTGGATTTTTGAAAATTTCCCTTTTTTGTGAAAACATCCACTAAACGAGGGAATAATAAGTGTGAGGGTACCCCAGGAGAGTTCCAAATGTGTGTGGGTAGAATATATATCCCACGGGCGTAAAATTGAAAAAAGTTGAAAAAATTTTTTTTTGGACTTAGTCATCTTTCCGCCGTTTATCAGACTTTCAGATAGGGGAAATGTCAGTGAGTGTTCCAATTTCAGTTCCAGAGCGATTTGCCCTAAGAGTCATTGATATTTAGTCGTTTTCAGCCAATATTTTGGATTTTTGAAAATTTCACTTTTTTGTGAAAATATCCACTAAATGAGGGATTAATATGTGTGAGGGTACCCCAGGAGAGTTCCACATGTGTGTGGGTAGAATATATATCCCACTGGTGTAAAATTGAAAAAAGTTGAGAAAATTTTTTTTTGGACTTAGTCATTTTTCCGGCGTTTATCAGACTTTCAGATAGGGCAAATGTCAGTGAGCGTTCCGATTTCAGTTCCAGAACGATTCGCCCAATGAGTCCTTGATATTTAGTCGTTTTCAGTCAATATTTTGGATTTTTGAAAATTTCGCTTTTTTGTGAAAATATCCACTAAATGAGGGAATAATATGTGTGAGGGTACCCCAGGAGAGTTCCAAATGTGTGTGGGTAGAATATATATCCCACGGGGGTAAAATTGAAAAAAGTTGAAAAAAATTTTTTTTTGGACTTAGTCGTTTTTCCGGCGTTTATCAGACTTTAAGTTAGGGCAAATGTCAGTGAGCGTTCCGATTTCAGTTCCAGAGCAATTTGCCCAATGAGTCCTTGATATTTAGTCGTTTTCAGCCAATATTTTGGATTTTTGAAAATTTCACTTTTTTGTGAAAATATCCACTAGATGAGGGAATAATATGTGTGAGGGTACCCCAGGAGAGTTCCAAATGTGTGTGGGTAGAATATATATCCCACGGGGGTAAAATTGAAAAAAAGTTGAAAAAAAATTAGTTTTGGACTTAGTCATTTTTCCGGCGTTTATCAGACTTTCAGATAGGGAAAGTGTCAGTGAGCTTTCCGATTTCAGTTCCAGAGTGATTCGCCCAATGAGTCCTTGATATTTAGTCGTTTTCAGCCAATATTTTGGATTTTTGAAAATTTCACTTTTTTGTGAAAATATCCACTAAATGAGGGAATAATATGTGTGAGGGTACCCCAGGAGAGTTCCAAATGTGTGTGGGTAGAATATATATCCCACGGGGGTAAAATTGAAAAAAGTTGAAAAAAATTTTTTTTTGGATTTAGTCATTTTTCTGGCGTTAATCAGACTTTCAGATAGGGCAAATGTCAGTGAGCATTCTGATTTCAGTTCCTGAGCGATTCGCCCAATGAGTCCTTGATATTTAGTCGTTTTCAGCCAATATTTTGGATTTTTGAAAATTTAACTTTTTTGTGAAAATATCCACTAAATGAGAGATTAATATGTGTGAGGGTACCCCAGGAGAGTTCCAAATGTGTGTGGGTAGAATATATATCCCCATGGGGTAAAATTGAAAAAAGTTGAGAAAAATTTTTTTTGGACTTAGTCATTTTTCCGGCGTTTATCAGACTTTCAGATAGGGCAAATGTTAGTGAGCGTTCCGATTTCAGTTCCAGAGCGATTCGCCCAATGAGTCCTTGATATTTAGTCGTTTTCAGCCAATATTTTGGATTTTTGAAAATTTCACTTTTTTGTGAAAATATCCACTAAATGAGGGAATAATATGTGTGAGGGTACCCCAGGAGAGTTCCAAATGTGTGTGGGTAGAATATATATCCCACGGGGGTAAAATTGAAAAAAGATGAACAATTTTTTTTTTTGGACTTAGTCATCTTTCCGTCGTTTATCAGATTTTCAGATAGGGGAAATGTCAGTGAGCGTTCTGATTTCAGTTCCAGAGCGATTCGCCCAATGAGTACTTGATATTTAGTCGTTTTCAGCCAATATTTTGGATTTTTGAAAATTTCACTTTTTTGTGAAAATATCCACTAAATGAGGGAATAATATGTGTGAGGGTACCCCAGGAGAGTTCCAAATGTGTGTGGGTAGAATATATATCCCACGGGGGTAAAATTGAAAAAAGTTGAAAAAAATTTTTTTTTGGACTTAGTCATTTTTCCGTCGTTTATCAGACTTTCAGTTAGGGCAAATGTCAGTGAGCGTTCCGATTTCAGTTCCAGAGCGTTTCGCCCAATGAGTCCTTGATATTTAGTCGTTTTCAGCCAATATTTTGGATTTTTGAAAATTTAACTTTTTTGTGAAAACATCCACTAAACGAGGGAATAATAAGTGTGAGGGTACCCCAGGAGAGTTCCAAATGTGTGTGGGTAGAATATATATCCCACGGGCGTAAAATTGAAAAAAGTTGAAAAAATTTTTTTTTGGACTTAGTCATCTTTCCGCCGTTTATCAGACTTTCAGATAGGGGAAATGTCAGTGAGCATTCCAATTTCAGTTCCAGAGCGATTTGCCCTAAGAGTCATTGATATTTAGTCGTTTTCAGCCAATATTTTGGATTTTTGAAAATTTCACTTTTTTGTGAAAATATCCACTAAATGAGGGATTAATATGTGTGAGGGTACCCCAGGAGAGTTCCACATGTGTGTGGGTAGAATATATATCCCACTGGTGTAAAATTGAAAAAAGTTGAGAAAATTTTTTTTTGGATTTAGTCATTTTTCTGGCGTTAATCAGACTTTCAGATAGGGCAAATGTCAGTGAGCATTCTGATTTCAGTTCCTGAGCGATTCGCCCAATGAGTCCTTGATATTTAGTCGTTTTCAGCCAATATTTTGGATTTTTGAAAATTTAACTTTTTTGTGAAAATATCCACTAAATGAGAGATTAATATGTGTGAGGGTACCCCAGGAGAGTTCCAAATGTGTGTGGGTAGAATATATATCCCCATGGGGTAAAATTGAAAAAAGTTGAGAAAAATTTTTTTTGGACTTAGTCATTTTTCCGGCGTTTATCAGACTTTCAGATAGGGCAAATGTTAGTGAGCGTTCCGATTTCAGTTCCAGAGCGATTCGCCCAATGAGTCCTTGATATTTAGTCGTTTTCAGCCAATATTTTGGATTTTTGAAAATTTCACTTTTTTGTGAAAATATCCACTAAATGAGGGAATAATATGTGTGAGGGTACCCCAGGAGAGTTCCAAATGTGTGTGGGTAGAATATATATCCCACGGGGGTAAAATTGAAAAAAGATGAACAATTTTTTTTTTTGGACTTAGTCATCTTTCCGTCGTTTATCAGATTTTCAGATAGGGGAAATGTCAGTGAGCGTTCTGATTTCAGTTCCAGAGCGATTCGCCCAATGAGTACTTGATATTTAGTCGTTTTCAGCCAATATTTTGGATTTTTGAAAATTTCACTTTTTTGTGAAAATATCCACTAAATGAGGGAATAATATGTGTGAGGGTACCCCAGGAGAGTTCCAAATGTGTGTGGGTAGAATATATATCCCACGGGGGTAAAATTGAAAAAAGTTGAAAAAAATTTTTTTTTGGACTTAGTCATTTTTCCGTCGTTTATCAGACTTTCAGTTAGGGCAAATGTCAGTGAGCGTTCCGATTTCAGTTCCAGAGCGTTTCGCCCAATGAGTCCTTGATATTTAGTCGTTTTCAGCCAATATTTTGGATTTTTGAAAATTTAACTTTTTTGTGAAAACATCCACTAAACGAGGGAATAATAAGTGTGAGGGTACCCCAGGAGAGTTCCAAATGTGTGTGGGTAGAATATATATCCCACGGGCGTAAAATTGAAAAAAGTTGAAAAAATTTTTTTTTGGACTTAGTCATCTTTCCGCCGTTTATCAGACTTTCAGATAGGGGAAATGTCAGTGAGCATTCCAATTTCAGTTCCAGAGCGATTTGCCCTAAGAGTCATTGATATTTAGTCGTTTTCAGCCAATATTTTGGATTTTTGAAAATTTCACTTTTTTGTGAAAATATCCACTAAATGAGGGATTAATATGTGTGAGGGTACCCCAGGAGAGTTCCACATGTGTGTGGGTAGAATATATATCCCACTGGTGTAAAATTGAAAAAAGTTGAGAAAATTTTTTTTTGGACTTAGTCATTTTTCCGGCGTTTATCAGACTTTCAGATAGGGCAAATGTCAGTGAGCGTTCCGATTTCAGTTCCAGAGCGATTCGCCCAATGAGTCCTTGATATTTAGTCGTTTTCAGTCAATATTTTGGATTTTTGAAAATTTCGCTTTTTTGTGAAAATATCCACTAAATGAGGGAATAATATGTGTGAGGGTACCCCAGGAGAGTTCCAAATGTGTGTGGGTAGAATATATATCCCACGGGGGAAAAATTGAAAAAAGTTGAAAAAAATTTTTTTTTGGACTTAGTCGTTTTTCCGGCGTTTATCAGACTTTAAGTTAGGGCAAATGTCAGTGAGCGTTCCGATTTCAGTTCCAGAGCGATTCGCCCAATGAGTCCTTGATATTTAGTCGTTTTCAGCCAATATTTTGGATTTTTGAAAATTTCACTTTTTTGTGAAAATATCCACTAGATGAGGGAATAATATGTGTGAGGGTACCCCAGGAGAGTTCCAAATGTGTGTGGGTAGAATATATATCCCACGGGGGTAAAATTGAAAAAAGTTGAAAAAAATTTGTTTTGGACTTAGTCATTTTTCCGGCGTTTATCAGACTTTCAGATAGGGCAAGTGTCAGTGAGCTTTCCGATTTCAGTTCCAGAGTGATTCGCCCAATGAGTCCTTGATATTTAGTCGTTTTCAGCCAATATTTTGGATTTTTGAAAATTTCACTTTTTTGTGAAAATATCCACTAAATGAGGGAATAATATGTGTGAGGGTACCCCAGGAGAGTTCCAAATGTGTGTGGGTAGAATATATGTCCCACGGGGGTAAAATTGAAAAAAGTTGACAAAATTCTTTTTTGGACAAAGTCATTTTTCCGGCGTTTATCAGACTTTCAGACAGGGCAAATATCAGTGAGCGTTCCGATTTCAGTTCCAGAGCGATTCGCCCAATGAGTCCTTGATATTTAGTCGTTTTCAGACAATATTTTGGATTTTTGAAAATTTAACTTTTTTGTGAAAATATCCACTAAATGAGGGATTAATATGTTTGAGGGTACCCCAGGAGAGTTCCAAATGTGTGTGGGTAGAATATATATCCCACGGGGGTAAAATTGAAAAAAGTTGAAAAAAAATTTTTTTTGGACTTAGTCATTTTTCCGGCATTTATCAGACTTTCAGATAGGGGGAAATGTCAGTGAGCGTTCCGATTTCAGTTCCAGAGCGATTCGCCCAATGAGTCCTTGATATTTAGTCGTTTTCAGCCAATATTTTGGATTTTTGAAAATTTCACTTTTTTGTGAAAATATCCACTAAATGAGGGAATAATATGTGTGAGGGTACCCCAGGAGAGTTCCAAATGTGTGTGGGTAGAATATATATCCCACGGGGGTAAAATTGAAAAAAGTTGAAAAAAATTTTTTTGGGGATTTAGTCATTTTTCTGGCGTTAATCAGACTTTCAGATAGGGCAAATGTCAGTGAGCATTCTGATTTCAGTTCCAGAGCGATTCGCCCAATGAGTCCTTGATATTTAGTCGTTTTCAGCCAATATTTTGGATTTTTGAAAATTTTACTTTTTTGTGAAAATATCCACTAAATGAGGGATTAATATGTGTGAGGGTACCCCAGGAGAGTTCCAAATGTGTGTGGGTAGAATATATATCCCAATGGGGTAAAATTGAAAAAAGTTGAGAAAAATTTTTTTTGGACTTAGTCATTTTTCCTGCGTTTATCAGACTTTCAGATAGGGCAAATGTTAGTGAGCGTTCCGATTTCAGTTCCAGAGCGATTCGCCCAATGAGTCCTTGATATTTAGTCGTTTTCAGACAATATTTTGGATTTTTGAAAATTTCACTTTTTTGTGAAAATATCCACTAAATGAGGGAATAATATGTGTGAGGGTACCCCAGGAGAGTTCCAAATGTGTGTGGGTAGAATATATATCCCACGGGGGTAAAATTGAAAAAAGATGAACAATTTTTTTTTTTGGACTTAGTCATCTTTCCGTCGTTTATCAGATTTTCAGATAGGGGAAATGTCAGTGAGCGTTCTGATTTCAGTTCCAGAGCGATTCGCCCAATGAGTCCTTGATATTTAGTCGTTTTCAGCCAATATTTTGGATTTTTGAAAATTTCACTTTTTTGTGAAAATATCCACTAAATGAGGGAATAATATGTGTGAGGGAACCCCAGGAGAGTTCCAAATGTGTGTGGGTAGAATATATATCCCACGGGGGTTAATTTGAAAAAAGTTGAAAAAAATTTTTTTTTGGACTTAGTCATTTTTCCGTCGTTTATCACACTTTCAGTTAGGGCAAATGGCAGTGAGCATTCCGATTTCAGTTCCAGAGCGATTCGCCCAATGAGTCCTTGATATTTAGTCGTTTTCAGCCAATATTTTGGATTTTTGAAAATTTAACTTTTTTGTGAAAATATCCACTAAATGAGGGAATAATATGTGTGAGGGTACCCCAGGAGAGTTCCAAATGTGTGTGGGTAGAATATATATCCCACTGGGGTAAAACTGAAAAAAGTTGAGAAAACTTTTTTTTGGAGTTAGTCATTTTTCCGGCGTTTATCAGACTTTCAGATAGGGCAAATGTCAGTGAGCGTTCCGATTTCAGTTCCAGAGCGTTTCGCCCAATGAGTCCTTGATATTTAGTCTTTTTCAGCCAACATTTTGGATTTTTGAAAATTTCACTTTTTTGTGAAAACATCCACTAAACGAGGGAATAATAAGTGTGAGGGTACCCCAGGAGAGTTCCAAATGTGTGTGGGTAGAATATATATCCCACTGGGGTAAAATTTAAAAAAGTTGAGAAAATTTTTTTTTGGACTTAGTCATTTTTCTGGCGTATATCAGACTTTCAGATAGGGCAAATGTCAGTGAGCGTTCTGATTTCAGTTCCAGAGCGATTCGCCCAATGAGTCCTTGATATAATGTCGTTTTCAACCAATATTTTGGATTTTTGAAAATTTCACTTTTTTGTGAAAATATCCACTAAATGAGGGAATAATATGTGTGAGGGTACCCCAGGAGAGTTCCAAATGTGTGTGGGTAGAATATATATCCCACGGGGTTAAAATTGAAAAAAGTTGAAAAAAAAATATTTTTTTGGACTTAGTCGTTTTTCCGGCGTTTATCAGACATTCAGATAGGGCAAATGTCAGTGAGCGTTCCGATTTCAGTTCCAGAACGATTCGCCCAATGAGTCCTTGATATTTAGTCGTTTTCAGTCAATATTTTGGATTTTTGAAAATTTCGCTTTTTTGTGAAAATATCCACTAAATGAGGGAATAATATGTGTGAGGGTACCCCAGGAGAGTTCCAAATGTGTGTGGGTAGAATATATATCCCACGGGGGTAAAATTGAAAAAAGTTGAAAAAAATTTTTTTTTGGACTTAGTCGTTTTTCCGGCGTTTATCAGACTTTAAGTTAGGGCAAATGTCAGTGAGCGTTCCGATTTCAGTTCCAGAGCAATTTGCCCAATGAGTCCTTGATATTTAGTCGTTTTCAGCCAATATTTTGGATTTTTGAAAATTTCACTTTTTTGTGAAAATATCCACTAGATGAGGGAATAATATGTGTGAGGGTACCCCAGGAGAGTTCCAAATGTGTGTGGGTAGAATATATATCCCACGGGGGTAAAATTGAAAAAAAGTTGAAAAAAAATTAGTTTTGGACTTAGTCATTTTTCCGGCGTTTATCAGACTTTCAGATAGGGAAAGTGTCAGTGAGCTTTCCGATTTCAGTTCCAGAGTGATTCGCCCAATGAGTCCTTGATATTTAGTCGTTTTCAGCCAATATTTTGGATTTTTGAAAATTTCACTTTTTTGTGAAAATATCCACTAAATGAGGGAATAATATGTGTGAGGGTACCCCAGGAGAGTTCCAAATGTGTGTGGGTAGAATATATATCCCACGGGGGTAAAATTGAAAAAAGTTGAAAAAAATTTTTTTTTGGATTTAGTCATTTTTCTGGCGTTAATCAGACTTTCAGATAGGGCAAATGTCAGTGAGCATTCTGATTTCAGTTCCTGAGCGATTCGCCCAATGAGTCCTTGATATTTAGTCGTTTTCAGCCAATATTTTGGATTTTTGAAAATTTAACTTTTTTGTGAAAATATCCACTAAATGAGAGATTAATATGTGTGAGGGTACCCCAGGAGAGTTCCAAATGTGTGTGGGTAGAATATATATCCCCATGGGGTAAAATTGAAAAAAGTTGAGAAAAATTTTTTTTGGACTTAGTCATTTTTCCGGCGTTTATCAGACTTTCAGATAGGGCAAATGTTAGTGAGCGTTCCGATTTCAGTTCCAGAGCGATTCGCCCAATGAGTCCTTGATATTTAGTCGTTTTCAGCCAATATTTTGGATTTTTGAAAATTTCACTTTTTTGTGAAAATATCCACTAAATGAGGGAATAATATGTGTGAGGGTACCCCAGGAGAGTTCCAAATGTGTGTGGGTAGAATATATATCCCACGGGGGTAAAATTGAAAAAAGATGAACAATTTTTTTTTTTGGACTTAGTCATCTTTCCGTCGTTTATCAGATTTTCAGATAGGGGAAATGTCAGTGAGCGTTCTGATTTCAGTTCCAGAGCGATTCGCCCAATGAGTACTTGATATTTAGTCGTTTTCAGCCAATATTTTGGATTTTTGAAAATTTCACTTTTTTGTGAAAATATCCACTAAATGAGGGAATAATATGTGTGAGGGTACCCCAGGAGAGTTCCAAATGTGTGTGGGTAGAATATATATCCCACGGGGGTAAAATTGAAAAAAGTTGAAAAAAATTTTTTTTTGGACTTAGTCATTTTTCCGTCGTTTATCAGACTTTCAGTTAGGGCAAATGTCAGTGAGCGTTCCGATTTCAGTTCCAGAGCGTTTCGCCCAATGAGTCCTTGATATTTAGTCGTTTTCAGCCAATATTTTGGATTTTTGAAAATTTAACTTTTTTGTGAAAACATCCACTAAACGAGGGAATAATAAGTGTGAGGGTACCCCAGGAGAGTTCCAAATGTGTGTGGGTAGAATATATATCCCACGGGCGTAAAATTGAAAAAAGTTGAAAAAATTTTTTTTTGGACTTAGTCATCTTTCCGCCGTTTATCAGACTTTCAGATAGGGGAAATGTCAGTGAGCATTCCAATTTCAGTTCCAGAGCGATTTGCCCTAAGAGTCATTGATATTTAGTCGTTTTCAGCCAATATTTTGGATTTTTGAAAATTTCACTTTTTTGTGAAAATATCCACTAAATGAGGGATTAATATGTGTGAGGGTACCCCAGGAGAGTTCCACATGTGTGTGGGTAGAATATATATCCCACTGGTGTAAAATTGAAAAAAGTTGAGAAAATTTTTTTTTGGATTTAGTCATTTTTCTGGCGTTAATCAGACTTTCAGATAGGGCAAATGTCAGTGAGCATTCTGATTTCAGTTCCTGAGCGATTCGCCCAATGAGTCCTTGATATTTAGTCGTTTTCAGCCAATATTTTGGATTTTTGAAAATTTAACTTTTTTGTGAAAATATCCACTAAATGAGAGATTAATATGTGTGAGGGTACCCCAGGAGAGTTCCAAATGTGTGTGGGTAGAATATATATCCCCATGGGGTAAAATTGAAAAAAGTTGAGAAAAATTTTTTTTGGACTTAGTCATTTTTCCGGCGTTTATCAGACTTTCAGATAGGGCAAATGTTAGTGAGCGTTCCGATTTCAGTTCCAGAGCGATTCGCCCAATGAGTCCTTGATATTTAGTCGTTTTCAGCCAATATTTTGGATTTTTGAAAATTTCACTTTTTTGTGAAAATATCCACTAAATGAGGGAATAATATGTGTGAGGGTACCCCAGGAGAGTTCCAAATGTGTGTGGGTAGAATATATATCCCACGGGGGTAAAATTGAAAAAAGATGAACAATTTTTTTTTTTGGACTTAGTCATCTTTCCGTCGTTTATCAGATTTTCAGATAGGGGAAATGTCAGTGAGCGTTCTGATTTCAGTTCCAGAGCGATTCGCCCAATGAGTACTTGATATTTAGTCGTTTTCAGCCAATATTTTGGATTTTTGAAAATTTCACTTTTTTGTGAAAATATCCACTAAATGAGGGAATAATATGTGTGAGGGTACCCCAGGAGAGTTCCAAATGTGTGTGGGTAGAATATATATCCCACGGGGGTAAAATTGAAAAAAGTTGAAAAAAATTTTTTTTTGGACTTAGTCATTTTTCCGTCGTTTATCAGACTTTCAGTTAGGGCAAATGTCAGTGAGCGTTCCGATTTCAGTTCCAGAGCGTTTCGCCCAATGAGTCCTTGATATTTAGTCGTTTTCAGCCAATATTTTGGATTTTTGAAAATTTAACTTTTTTGTGAAAACATCCACTAAACGAGGGAATAATAAGTGTGAGGGTACCCCAGGAGAGTTCCAAATGTGTGTGGGTAGAATATATATCCCACGGGCGTAAAATTGAAAAAAGTTGAAAAAATTTTTTTTTGGACTTAGTCATCTTTCCGCCGTTTATCAGACTTTCAGATAGGGGAAATGTCAGTGAGCATTCCAATTTCAGTTCCAGAGCGATTTGCCCTAAGAGTCATTGATATTTAGTCGTTTTCAGCCAATATTTTGGATTTTTGAAAATTTCACTTTTTTGTGAAAATATCCACTAAATGAGGGATTAATATGTGTGAGGGTACCCCAGGAGAGTTCCACATGTGTGTGGGTAGAATATATATCCCACTGGTGTAAAATTGAAAAAAGTTGAGAAAATTTTTTTTTGGACTTAGTCATTTTTCCGGCGTTTATCAGACTTTCAGATAGGGCAAATGTCAGTGAGCGTTCCGATTTCAGTTCCAGAGCGATTCGCCCAATGAGTCCTTGATATTTAGTCGTTTTCAGTCAATATTTTGGATTTTTGAAAATTTCGCTTTTTTGTGAAAATATCCACTAAATGAGGGAATAATATGTGTGAGGGTACCCCAGGAGAGTTCCAAATGTGTGTGGGTAGAATATATATCCCACGGGGGAAAAATTGAAAAAAGTTGAAAAAAATTTTTTTTTGGACTTAGTCGTTTTTCCGGCGTTTATCAGACTTTAAGTTAGGGCAAATGTCAGTGAGCGTTCCGATTTCAGTTCCAGAGCGATTCGCCCAATGAGTCCTTGATATTTAGTCGTTTTCAGCCAATATTTTGGATTTTTGAAAATTTCACTTTTTTGTGAAAATATCCACTAGATGAGGGAATAATATGTGTGAGGGTACCCCAGGAGAGTTCCAAATGTGTGTGGGTAGAATATATATCCCACGGGGGTAAAATTGAAAAAAGTTGAAAAAAATTTGTTTTGGACTTAGTCATTTTTCCGGCGTTTATCAGACTTTCAGATAGGGCAAGTGTCAGTGAGCTTTCCGATTTCAGTTCCAGAGTGATTCGCCCAATGAGTCCTTGATATTTAGTCGTTTTCAGCCAATATTTTGGATTTTTGAAAATTTCACTTTTTTGTGAAAATATCCACTAAATGAGGGAATAATATGTGTGAGGGTACCCCAGGAGAGTTCCAAATGTGTGTGGGTAGAATATATGTCCCACGGGGGTAAAATTGAAAAAAGTTGACAAAATTCTTTTTTGGACAAAGTCATTTTTCCGGCGTTTATCAGACTTTCAGACAGGGCAAATATCAGTGAGCGTTCCGATTTCAGTTCCAGAGCGATTCGCCCAATGAGTCCTTGATATTTAGTCGTTTTCAGACAATATTTTGGATTTTTGAAAATTTAACTTTTTTGTGAAAATATCCACTAAATGAGGGATTAATATGTTTGAGGGTACCCCAGGAGAGTTCCAAATGTGTGTGGGTAGAATATATATCCCACGGGGGTAAAATTGAAAAAAGTTGAAAAAAAATTTTTTTTGGACTTAGTCATTTTTCCGGCATTTATCAGACTTTCAGATAGGGGGAAATGTCAGTGAGCGTTCCGATTTCAGTTCCAGAGCGATTCGCCCAATGAGTCCTTGATATTTAGTCGTTTTCAGCCAATATTTTGGATTTTTGAAAATTTCACTTTTTTGTGAAAATATCCACTAAATGAGGGAATAATATGTGTGAGGGTACCCCAGGAGAGTTCCAAATGTGTGTGGGTAGAATATATATCCCACGGGGGTAAAATTGAAAAAAGTTGAAAAAAATTTTTTTGGGGATTTAGTCATTTTTCTGGCGTTAATCAGACTTTCAGATAGGGCAAATGTCAGTGAGCATTCTGATTTCAGTTCCAGAGCGATTCGCCCAATGAGTCCTTGATATTTAGTCGTTTTCAGCCAATATTTTGGATTTTTGAAAATTTTACTTTTTTGTGAAAATATCCACTAAATGAGGGATTAATATGTGTGAGGGTACCCCAGGAGAGTTCCAAATGTGTGTGGGTAGAATATATATCCCAATGGGGTAAAATTGAAAAAAGTTGAGAAAAATTTTTTTTGGACTTAGTCATTTTTCCTGCGTTTATCAGACTTTCAGATAGGGCAAATGTTAGTGAGCGTTCCGATTTCAGTTCCAGAGCGATTCGCCCAATGAGTCCTTGATATTTAGTCGTTTTCAGACAATATTTTGGATTTTTGAAAATTTCACTTTTTTGTGAAAATATCCACTAAATGAGGGAATAATATGTGTGAGGGTACCCCAGGAGAGTTCCAAATGTGTGTGGGTAGAATATATATCCCACGGGGGTAAAATTGAAAAAAGATGAACAATTTTTTTTTTTGGACTTAGTCATCTTTCCGTCGTTTATCAGATTTTCAGATAGGGGAAATGTCAGTGAGCGTTCTGATTTCAGTTCCAGAGCGATTCGCCCAATGAGTCCTTGATATTTAGTCGTTTTCAGCCAATATTTTGGATTTTTGAAAATTTCACTTTTTTGTGAAAATATCCACTAAATGAGGGAATAATATGTGTGAGGGAACCCCAGGAGAGTTCCAAATGTGTGTGGGTAGAATATATATCCCACGGGGGTTAATTTGAAAAAAGTTGAAAAAAATTTTTTTTTGGACTTAGTCATTTTTCCGTCGTTTATCACACTTTCAGTTAGGGCAAATGGCAGTGAGCATTCCGATTTCAGTTCCAGAGCGATTCGCCCAATGAGTCCTTGATATTTAGTCGTTTTCAGCCAATATTTTGGATTTTTGAAAATTTAACTTTTTTGTGAAAATATCCACTAAATGAGGGAATAATATGTGTGAGGGTACCCCAGGAGAGTTCCAAATGTGTGTGGGTAGAATATATATCCCACTGGGGTAAAACTGAAAAAAGTTGAGAAAACTTTTTTTTGGAGTTAGTCATTTTTCCGGCGTTTATCAGACTTTCAGATAGGGCAAATGTCAGTGAGCGTTCCGATTTCAGTTCCAGAGCGTTTCGCCCAATGAGTCCTTGATATTTAGTCTTTTTCAGCCAACATTTTGGATTTTTGAAAATTTCACTTTTTTGTGAAAACATCCACTAAACGAGGGAATAATAAGTGTGAGGGTACCCCAGGAGAGTTCCAAATGTGTGTGGGTAGAATATATATCCCACTGGGGTAAAATTTAAAAAAGTTGAGAAAATTTTTTTTTGGACTTAGTCATTTTTCTGGCGTATATCAGACTTTCAGATAGGGCAAATGTCAGTGAGCGTTCTGATTTCAGTTCCAGAGCGATTCGCCCAATGAGTCCTTGATATAATGTCGTTTTCAACCAATATTTTGGATTTTTGAAAATTTCACTTTTTTGTGAAAATATCCACTAAATGAGGGAATAATATGTGTGAGGGTACCCCAGGAGAGTTCCAAATGTGTGTGGGTAGAATATATATCCCACGGGGTTAAAATTGAAAAAAGTTGAAAAAAAAATATTTTTTTGGACTTAGTCGTTTTTCCGGCGTTTATCAGACATTCAGTTAGGGCAAATGTCAGTGAGCGTTCCGATTTCAGTTCCAGAGCGATTCGCCCAATGAGTCCTTGATATTTAGTCGTTTTCAGCCAATATTTTTGATTTTTGAAAATTTCACTTTTTTGTGAAAATATCCACTAAATGAGGGATTAATATGTGTGAGGGTACCCCAGGAGAGTTCCACATGTGTGTGGGTAGAATATATATCCCACTGGTGTAAAATTGAAAAAAGTTGAGAAAATTTTTTTTTGTACTTAGTCATTTTTCCGGCGTTTATCAGACTTTCAGATAGGGCAAATGTCAGTGAGCGTTCCGATTTCAGTTCCAGAGCGATTCGCCCAATGAGTCCTTGATATTTAGTCGTTTTCAGTCAATATTTTGGATTTTTGAAAACTTCGCTTTTTTGTGAAAATATCCACTAAATGAGGGAATAATATGTGTGAGGGTACCCCAGGAGAGTTCCAAATGTGTGTGGGTAGAATATATATCCCACTGGGGTAAAATTGAAAAAAGTTGAGAAAATTTTTTTTTGGACTTAGTCATTTTTCCGGCGTTTATCAGACTTTCATATAGGGCAAATGTCAGTGAGCATTCCGATTTCAGTTCCAGAGTGATTCGCCCAATGAGTCCTTGATATTTACTCGTTTTCAGCCAATATTTTGGATTTTTGAAAATTTCACTTTTTTGTGAAAATATCCACTAAATGAGGGAATAATTTGTGTGAGGGTACCCCAGGAGAGTTCCAAATGTGTGTGGGTAGAATATATATCCCACGGGGGTAAAATTGAAAAAAGTTGAAAAAAATTTTTTTTTGGACTTAGTCGTTTTTCCGGCGTTTATCAGACTTTAAGTTAGGGCAAATGTCAGTGAGCGTTCCGATTTCAGTTCCAGAGCGATTCGCCCAATGAGTCCTTGATATTTAGTCGTTTTCAGCCAATATTTTGGATTTTTGAAAATTTCACTTTTTTGTGAAAATATCCACTAGATGAGGGAATAATATGTGTGAGGGTACCCCAGGAGAGTTCCAAATGTGTGTGGGTAGAATATATATCCCACTGGGGTAAAATTGAAAAAAGTTGAGAAAAATTTTTTTTGGAGTTAATCATTTTTCCGGCGTTTATCAGACTTTCAGATAGGGCAAATGTCAGTGAGCGTTCTGATTTCAGTTCTAGAGCCTTTCGCCCAATGAGTCCTTGATATTTAGTCGTTTTCAGCCAATATTTTGGATTTTTGAAAATTTCACTTTTTTGTGAAAATATCCACTAAATGAGGGAATAATATGTGTGAGGGTACCCCAGGAGAGTTCCAAATGTGTGTGGGTAGAATATATATCCCACGGGGGTAAAATTGAAAAAAGTTGAAAAAAATTTTTTTGGGGATTTAGTCATTTTTCTGGCGTTAATCAGACTTTCAGATAGGGCAAATGTCAGTGAGCATTCTGATTTCAGTTCCAGAGCGATTCGCCCAATGAGTCCTTGATATTTAGTCGTTTTCAGCCAATATTTTGGATTTTTGAAAATTTTACTTTTTTGTGAAAATATCCACTAAATGAGGGATTAATATGTGTGAGGGTACCCCAGGAGAGTTCCAAATGTGTGTGGGTAGAATATATATCCCCATGGGGTAAAATTGAAAAAAGTTGAGAAAAATTTTCTTTGGACTTAGTCATTTTTCCTGCGTTTATCAGACTTTCAGATAGGGCAAATGTTAGTGAGCGTTCCGATTTCAGTTCCAGAGCGATTCGCCCAATGAGTCCTTGATATTTAGTCGTTTTCAGACAATATTTTGGATTTTTGAAAATTTCACTTTTTTGTGAAAATATCCACTAAATGAGGGAATAATATGTGTGAGGGTACCCCAGGAGAGTTCCAAATGTGTGTGGGTAGAATATATATCCCACGGGGGTAAAATTGAAAAAAGATGAACAATTTTTTTTTTTGGACTTAGTCATCTTTCCGTCGTTTATCAGATTTTCAGATAGGGGAAATGTCAGTGAGCGTTCTGATTTCAGTTCCAGAGCGATTCGCCCAATGAGTCCTTGATATTTAGTCGTTTTCAGCCAATATTTTGGATTTTTGAAAATTTCACTTTTTTGTGAAAATATCCACTAAATGAGGGAATAATATGTGTGAGGGAACCCCAGGAGAGTTCCAAATGTGTGTGGGTAGAATATATATCCCACGGGGGTTAATTTGAAAAAAGTTGAAAAAAATTTTTTTTTGGACTTAGTCATTTTTCCGTCGTTTATCACACTTTCAGTTAGGGCAAATGGCAGTGAGCATTCCGATTTCAGTTCCAGAGCGATTCGCCCAATGAGTCCTTGATATTTAGTCGTTTTCAGCCAATATTTTGGATTTTTGAAAATTTAACTTTTTTGTGAAAATATCCACTAAATGAGGGAATAATATGTGTGAGGGTACCCCAGGAGAGTTCCAAATGTGTGTGGGTAGAATATATATCCCACTGGGGTAAAACTGAAAAAAGTTGAGAAAACTTTTTTTTGGAGTTAGTCATTTTTCCGGCGTTTATCAGACTTTCAGATAGGGCAAATGTCAGTGAGCGTTCCGATTTCAGTTCCAGAGCGTTTCGCCCAATGAGTCCTTGATATTTAGTCTTTTTCAGCCAACATTTTGGATTTTTGAAAATTTCACTTTTTTGTGAAAACATCCACTAAACGAGGGAATAATAAGTGTGAGGGTACCCCAGGAGAGTTCCAAATGTGTGTGGGTAGAATATATATCCCACTGGGGTAAAATTTAAAAAAGTTGAGAAAATTTTTTTTTGGACTTAGTCATTTTTCTGGCGTATATCAGACTTTCAGATAGGGCAAATGTCAGTGAGCGTTCTGATTTCAGTTCCAGAGCGATTCGCCCAATGAGTCCTTGATATTTTGTCGTTTTCAACCAATATTTTGGATTTTTGAAAATTTCACTTTTTTGTGAAAATATCCACTAAATGAGGGAATAATATGTGTGAGGGTACCCCAGGAGAGTTCCAAATGTGTGTGGGTAGAATATATATCCCACGGGGTTAAAATTGAAAAAAGTTGAAAAAAAAATATTTTTTTGGACTTAGTCGTTTTTCCGGCGTTTATCAGACATTCAGTTAGGGCAAATGTCAGTGAGCGTTCCGATTTCAGTTCCAGAGCGATTCGCCCAATGAGTCCTTGATATTTAGTCGTTTTCAGCCAATATTTTTGATTTTTGAAAATTTCACTTTTTTGTGAAAATATCCACTAAATGAGGGATTAATATGTGTGAGGGTACCCCAGGAGAGTTCCACATGTGTGTGGGTAGAATATATATCCCACTGGTGTAAAATTGAAAAAAGTTGAGAAAATTGTTTTTTGTACTTAGTCATTTTTCCGGCGTTTATCAGACTTTCAGATAGGGCAAATGTCAGTGAGCGTTCCGATTTCAGTTCCAGAGCGATTCGCCCAATGAGTCCTTGATATTTAGTCGTTTTCAGTCAATATTTTGGATTTTTGAAAACTTCGCTTTTTTGTGAAAATATCCACTAAATGAGGGAATAATATGTGTGAGGGTACCCCAGGAGAGTTCCAAATGTGTGTGGGTAGAATATATATCCCACTGGGGTAAAATTGAAAAAAGTTGAGAAAATTTTTTTTTGGACTTAGTCATTTTTCCGGCGTTTATCAGACTTTCATATAGGGCAAATGTCAGTGAGCATTCCGATTTCAGTTCCAGAGTGATTCGCCCAATGAGTCCTTGATATTTACTCGTTTTCAGCCAATATTTTGGATTTTTGAAAATTTCACTTTTTTGTGAAAATATCCACTAAATGAGGGAATAATTTGTGTGAGGGTACCCCAGGAGAGTTCCAAATGTGTGTGGGTAGAATATATATCCCACGGGGGTAAAATTGAAAAAAGTTGAAAAAAATTTTTTTTTGGACTTAGTCGTTTTTCCGGCGTTTATCAGACTTTAAGTTAGGGCAAATGTCAGTGAGCGTTCCGATTTCAGTTCCAGAGCGATTCGCCCAATGAGTCCTTGATATTTAGTCGTTTTCAGCCAATATTTTGGATTTTTGAAAATTTCACTTTTTTGTGAAAATATCCACTAGATGAGGGAATAATATGTGTGAGGGTACCCCAGGAGAGTTCCAAATGTGTGTGGGTAGAATATATATCCCACTGGGGTAAAATTGAAAAAAGTTGAGAAAAATTTTTTTTGGAGTTAATCATTTTTCCGGCGTTTATCAGACTTTCAGATAGGGCAAATGTCAGTGAGCGTTCTGATTTCAGTTCTAGAGCCTTTCGCCCAATGAGTCCTTGATATTTAGTCGTTTTCAGCCAATATTTTGGATTTTTGAAAATTTCACTTTTTTGTGAAAATATCCACTAAATGAGGGAATAATATGTGTGAGGGTACCCCAGGAGAGTTCCAAATGTGTGTGGGTAGAATATATATCCCACTGGGGTAAAATTGAAAAAAGTTGAGAAAATTTTTTTTTGGACTTAGTCATTTTTCCGTCGTTTATCAGACTTTCAGATAGGGCAAATGTCAGTGAGCGTTCTGATTTCAGTTCCAGAGCCTTTCGCCCAATGAGTCCTTGATATTTAGTCGTTTTCAGCCAATATTTTGGATTTTTGAAAATTTCACTTTTTTGTGAAAATATCCACTAGATGAGGGAATAATATGTGTGAGGGTACCCCAGGAGAGTTCCAAATGTGTGTGGGTAGAATATATATCCCACGGGGGTAAAATTGAAAAAAGTTGAAAAAAAATTTTTTTTGGACTTAGTCATTTTTCCGGCGTTTATCAGACTTTCAGTTAGGGCAAATGTCAGTGAGCGTTCCGATTTCAGTTCCAGAGCGATTCGCACTATGAGTCCTTGATATTTAGTCGTTTTCAGCCAATATTTTGGATTTTTGAAAATTTCACTTTTTTGTGAAAATATCCACTAGATGAGGGAATAATATGTGTGAGGGTACCCCAGGAGAGTTCCAAATGTGTGTGGGTAGAATATATATCCCACTGGGGTAAAATTGAAAAAAGTTGAGAAAAATTTTTTTTGGAGTTAATCATTTTTCCGGCGTTTATCAGACTTTCAGATAGGGCAAATGTCAGTGAGCGTTCTGATTTCAGTTCTAGAGCCTTTCGCCCAATGAGTCCTTGATATTTAGTCGTTTTCAGCCAATATTTTGGATTTTTGAAAATTTCACTTTTTTGTGAAAATATCCACTAAATGAGGGAATAATATGTGTGAGGGTACCCCAGGAGAGTTCCAAATGTGTGTGGGTAGAATATATATCCCACTGGGGTAAAATTGAAAAAAGTTGAGAAAATTTTTTTTTGGACTTAGTCATTTTTCCGTCGTTTATCAGACTTTCAGATAGGGCAAATGTCAGTGAGCGTTCTGATTTCAGTTCTAGAGCCTTTCGCCCAATGAGTCCTTGATATTTAGTCGTTTTCAGCCAATATTTTGGATTTTTGAAAATTTCACTTCTTTGTGAAAATATCCACTAAATGAGGGAATAATATGTGTGAGGGTACCCCAGGAGAGTTCCAAATGTGTGTGGGTAGAATATATATCCCACTGGGGTAAAATTGAAAAAAGTTGAGAAAATTTTTTTTTGGACTCAGTCATTTTTCCGGCGTTTATCAGACTTTCATATAGGGCAAATGTCAGTGAGCATTCCGATTTCAGTTCCAGAGTGATTCGCCCAATGAGTCCTTGATATTTACTCGTTTTCAGCCAATATTTTGGATTTTTGAAAATTTCACTTTTTTGTGAAAATATCCACTAAATGAGGGAATAATATGTGTGAGGGTACCCCAGGAGAGTTCCAAATGTGTGTGGGTAGAATATATATCCCACGGGGGTAAAATTGAAAAAAGTTGAAAAAAATTTTTTTTTGGACTTAGTCGTTTTTCCGGCGTTTATCAGACTTTAAGTTAGGGCAAATGTCAGTGAGCGTTCCGATTTCAGTTCCAGAGCGATTCGCCCAATGAGTCTATGATATTTAGTCGTTTTCAGCCAATATTTTGGATTTTTGAAAATTTCACTTTTTTGTGAAAATATCCACTAGATGAGGGAATAATATGTGTGAGGGTACCCCAGGAGAGTTCCAAATGTGTGTGGGTAGAATATATATCCCACGGGGGTAAAATTGAAAAAAGTTGAAAAAAAATTTTTTTTGGACTTAGTCATTTTTCCGGCGTTTATCAGACTTTCAGATAGGGCAAATGTCAGTGAGCGTTCCGATTTCAGTTCCAGAGCGATTCGCACTATGAGTCCTTGATATTTAGTCGTTTTCAGCCAATATTTTGGATTTTTGAAAATTTCACTTTTTTGTGAAAATATCCACTAGATGAGGGAATAATATGTGTGAGGGTACCCCAGGGGAGTTCCAAATGTGTGTGGGTAGAATATATATCCCACTGGGGTAAAATTGAAAAAAGTTGAGAAAATTTTTTTTTGGAGTTAATCATTTTTCCGGCGTTTATCAGACTTTCAGATAGGGCAAATGTCAGTGAGCGTTCTGATTTCAGTTCTAGAGCCTTTCGCCCAATGAGTCCTTGATATTTAGTCGTTTTCAGCCAATATTTTGGATTTTTGAAAATTTCACTTTTTTGTGAAAATATCCACTAAATGAGGGAATAATATGTGTGAGGGTACCCCAGGAGAGTTCCAAATGTGTGTGGGTAGAATATATATCCCACTGGGGTAAAATTGAAAAAAGTTGAGAAAATTTTTTTTTGGACTTAGTCATTTTTCCGTCGTTTATCAGACTTTCAGATAGGGCAAATGTCAGTGAGCGTTCTGATTTCAGTTCCAGAGCCTTTCGCCCAATGAGTCCTTGATATTTAGTCGTTTTCAGCCAATATTTTGGATTTTTGAAAATTTCACTTTTTTGTGAAAATATCCACTAAATGAGGGAATAATATGCTTGAGGGTACCCCAGGAGAGTTACAAATGTGTGTGGGTAGAATATATATCCCACGGGGGTAAAATTGAAAAAAGTTGAAAAAAAATTTGTTTTGGACTTAGTCATTTTTCCGGCGTTTATCAGACTTTCAGATAGGGCAAATGTCAGTGAGCTTTCCGATTTCAGTTCCAGAGTGATTCGCCCAATGAGTCCTTGATATTTAGTCGTTTTCAGCCAATATTTTGGATTTTTGAAAATTTCACTTTTTTGTGAAAATATCCACTAGATGAGGGAATAATATGTGTGAGGGTACCCCAGGAGAGTTCCAAATGTGTGTGGGTAGAATATATATCCCACGGGGGTAAAATTGAAAAAAATTGAAAAAAATTTTTTTTTGGACTTAGTCATTTTTCCTTCGTTCATCAGACTTTCAGATAGGGCAAATGTCAGTGAGCGTTCTGATTTCAGTTCCAGAGCGATTCGCCCAATGAGTCCTTGATATTTAGTCGTTTTCAGCCAATATTTTGGATTTTTGAAAATTTCACTTTTTTGTGAAAATATCCACTAAATGAGGGAATAATATGTGTGAGGGTATCCCAGGAGAGTTCCAAATGTGTGTGGGTAGAATATATATCCCACGGGGGTAAAATTGAAAAAAGTTGAAAAAAAATTTTTTTTGGACTTAGTCATTTTTCCGGCGTTTATCAGACTTTCAGGTAGGGCAAATGTTAGTGAGTGTTCCGATTTCAGTTCCAGAGCGATTCGCCCAATGAGTCCTTGATATTTAGTCGTTTTCAGCCAATATTGTGGATTTTTGGAAATTTCACTTTTTTGTGAAAATATCCACTAAATGAGGGAATAATATGTGTGAGGGTACCCCAGGAGAGTTCCAAATGTGTGTGGGTAGAATATATATCCCACTGGGGTAAAATTGAAAAAAGTTGAGAAAATTCTTTTTTGGACAAAGTCATTTTTCCGGCGTTTATCAGACTTTCAGACAGGGCAAATATCAGTGAGCGTTCCGATTTCAGTTCCAGAGCAATTCGCCCAATGAGTCCTTGATATTTAGTCGTTTTCAGCCAATATTTTGGATTTTTGAAAATTTCACTTTTTTGTGAAAATATCCACTAGATGAGGGAATAATATGTGTGAGGGTACCCCAGGAGAGTTCCAAATGTGTGTGGGTAGAATATATATCCCACGGGGGTAAAATTGAAAAAAGTTGAAAAAAATTTTTTTTTGGACTTAGGCATTTTTCCGGCGTTTATCAGACTTTCAGATAGGGCAAATGTCAGTGATCGTTCCGATTTCAGTTCCAGAGCGATTCGCCCAATGAGTCCTTGATATTTAGTCGCTTTCAGCCAATATTTTGGATTTTTGAAAATTTCACTTTTTTGTGAAAATATCCACTAAATGAGGGATTAATATGTGTGAGGGTACCCCAGGAGAGTTCCAAATGTGTGTGGGTAGAATATATATCCCACTGGGGTAAAATTGAAAAAAGTTGAGAAAATTTTTTTTTTGACTTAGTCATTTTTCCGGCGTTTATCAGACTTTCAAATAGGGGAAATGTCAGTGAGCGTTCCGATTTCAGTTCCAGAGCGATTCGCCCAATGAGTCCTTGATATTAAGTCGTTTTCAGCCAATATTTTGGATTTTTGAAAATTTCACTTTTTTGTGAAAATATCCACTAGATGAGGGAATAATATGTGTGAGGGTACCCCAGGAGAGTTCCAAATGTGTGTGGGTAGAATATATATCCCACTGGGGTAAAATTGAAAAAAGTTGAGAAAATTTTTGTTTGGACTTAGTCATTTTTCCGGCGTTTATCAGACTTTCAATTAGGGCAAATGTCAGTGAGCATTCTGATTTCAGTTATAGAGCGATTCGCCCAATGAGTCCTTGATATTTAGTCGTTTTCAGCCAATATTTTGGATTTTTGAAAATTTCACTTTTTTGTGAAAATATCCACTAAATGAGGGAATAATATGTGTGAGGGTACCCCAGGAGAGTTCCAAATGTGTGTGGATAGAATATATATCCCACGGGGGGTAAAATTGAAAAAAGTTGAAAAAAATTTTTTTTTTGCACTTAGTCATTTTTCCGGCGTTTATCAGACTTTCAGATAGGGCAAATGTCAGTGAGCCTTCCGATTTCAGTTCCAGAGTGATTCGCCCAATGAGTCCTTGATATTTAGTCGTTTTCAGCCAATATTTTGGATTTTTGAAAATTTCACTTTTTTGTGAAAATATCCACTAAATGAGTGAGGGTGCCCCAGGAGAGTTCCAAATGTGTGTGGGTAGAATATATATCCCCATGGGGTAAAATTGAAAAAAGTTGAGAAAAATTTTTTTTGGACTTAGACATTTTTCCGGCGTTTATGAGACTTTCAGATAGGGCAAATGTTAGTGAGCGTTCCGATTTCAGTTCCAGAGCGATTCGCCCAATGAGTCCTTGATATTTAGTCGTTTTCAGCCAATATTTTGGATTTTTGAAAATTTCACTTTTTTGTGAAAATATCCACTAAATGAGGGAATAATATGTGTGAGGGTACCCCAGGAGAGTTCCAAATGTGTGTGGGTAGAATATATATCCCACGGGGGTAAAATTGAAAAAAGTTGAAAAAAAATTTTTTTTGGACTTAGTCATTTTTCCGGCGTTTATCAGACTTTCAGGTAGGGCAAATGTTAGTGAGTGTTCTGATTTCAGTTCCAGAGCGATTCGCCCAATGAGTCCTTGATATTTAGTCGTTTTCAGCCAATATTGTGGATTTTTGGAAATTTCACTTTTTTGTGAAAATATCCACTAAATGAGGGAATAATATGTGTGAGGGTACCCCAGGAGAGTTCCAAATGTGTGTGGGTAGAATATATATCCCACTGGGGTAAAATTGAAAAAAGTTGAGAAAATTCTTTTTTGGACAAAGTCATTTTTCCGGCGTTTATCAGACTTTCAGACAGGGCAAATATCAGTGAGCGTTCCGATTTCAGTTCCAGAGCAATTCGCCCAATAAGTCCTTGATATTTAGTCGTTTTCAGCCAATATTTTGGATTTTTGAAAATTTCACTTTTTTGTGAAAATATCCACTAGATGAGGGAATAATATGTGTGAGGGTACCCCAGGAGAGTTCCAAATGTGTGTGGGTAGAATATATATCCCACGGGGGTAAAATTGAAAAAAGTTGAAAAAAATTTTTTTTTGGACTTAGGCATTTTTCCGGCGTTTATCAGACTTTCAGATAGGGCAAATGTCAGTGATCGTTCCGATTTCAGTTCCAGAGCGATTCGCCCAATGAGTCCTTGATATTTAGTCGCTTTCAGCCAATATTTTGGATTTTTGAAAATTTCACTTTTTTGTGAAAATATCCACTAAATGAGGGAATAATATGTGTGAGGGTACCCCAGGAGAGTTCCAAATGTGTGTGGGTAGAATATATATCCCACGGGGGTAAAATTGAAAAAAGTTGAAAAAAAATTTTTTTTGGACTTAGTCATTTTTCCGGCGTTTATCAGACTTTTAGATAGGGGAAATGTCAGTGAGCGTTCCGATTTCAGTTCCAGAGAGATTCGCCCAATGAGTCCTTGATATTTAGTCGTTTTCAGCCAATATTTTGGATTTTTGAAAATTTCACTTTTTTGTGAAAATATCCACTAAATGAGGGAATAATATGTGTGAGGGTACCCCAGGAGAGTTCCAAATGTGTGTGGGTAGAATATATATCCCACGGGGGTAAAATTGAAAAAAGTTGAAAAAATTTTTTTTTTGGACTTAGTCATTTTTCCGTCGTTTATCAGACTTTCAGTTAGGGCAAATGTCAGTGAGCGTTCCGATTTCAGTTCCAGAGCGATTCGCCCAATGAGTCCTTGATATTTAGTCGTTTTCAGCCAATATTTTGGATTTTTGAAAATTTCACTTTTTTGTGAAAATAGCCACTAAATGAGGGAATAATATGTGTGAGGGTACCCCAGGAGAGTTCCAAATGTGTGTGGGTAGAATATATATCCCACGGCGGTAAAATTGAAAAAAGTTGAAAAAAAATTTTTTTTGAACTTAGTCATTTTTCCGGCATTTATCAGACTTTCAGATAGGGGGAAATGTCAGTGAGCGTTCCGATTTCAGTTCCAGAGCGATTCGCCCAATGAGTCCTTGATATTTAGTCGTTTTCAGCCAATATTTTGGATTTTTGAAAATTTCACTTTTTTGTGAAAATATCCACTAGATGAGGGAATAATATGTGTGAGGGTACCCCAGGAGAGTTCCAAATGTGTGTGGGTAGAATATATATCCCACTGGGGTAAAATTGAAAAAAGTTGAAAAAAATTTTTTTTGGACTTAGTCATCTTTCCGGCGTTTATCAGACTTTCAGTTAGGGGAAATGTCAGTGAGCGTTCCGATTTCAGTTCCAGAGCGATTTGCCCAAAGAGTCATTGATATTTAGTCGTTTTCAGCCAATATTTTGGATTTTTGAAAATTTCACTTTTTTGTGAAAATATCCACTAAATGAGGGAATAATATGTGTGAGGGTACCCCAGGAGAGTTCCAAATGTGTGTGGGTAGAATATATATTCCCATGGGGTAAAATTGAAAAAAGTTGAGAAAAATTTTTTTTGGACTTAGTCATTTTTCCGGCGTTTATCAGACTTTCAGATAGGGCAAATGTTAGTGAGCGTTCCGATTTCAGTTCCAGAGCGATTCGCCCAATGAGTCCTTGATATTTAGTCGTTTTCAGACAATATTTTGGATTTTTGAAAATTTCACTTTTTTGTGAAAATATCCACTAAATGAGGGAATAATATGTGTGAGGGTACCCCAGGAGAGTTCCAAATGTGTGTGGCTAGAATATATATCCCACGGGGGTAAAATTGAAAAAAGATGAACAATTTTTTTTTTTGGACTTAGTCATCTTTCCGTCGTTTATCAGATTTTCAGATAGGGGAAATGTCAGTGAGCGTTCTGATTTCAGTTCCAGAGCGATTCGCCCAATGAGTCCTTGATATTTAGTCGTTTTCAGCCAATATTTTGGATTTTTGAAAATTTCACTTTTTTGTGAAAATATCCACTAGATGAGGGAATAATATGTGTGAGGGTACCCCAGGAGAGTTCCAAATGTGTGTGGGTAGAATATATATCCCACTGGGGTAAAATTGAAAAAAGTTGAGAAAATTTTTTTTTGGACTTAGTCATTTTTCCGGCGTTTAGCAGACTTTCAGATAGGGCAAATGTCAGTGAGCGTTCTGATTTCAGTTCCAGAGCGATTCGCCCAATGAGTCCTTGATATTTTGTCGTTTTCAGCCAATATTTAAAATTTTTGAAAATTTCACTTTTTTGTGAAAATATCCACTAAATGAGGGAATAATATGTGTGAGGGTACACCAGGAGAGTTCCAAATGTGTGTGGGTAGAATATATATCCCACGGGGGTAAAATTGAAAAAAGTTGAAAAAAATTTTTTGGGGGATTTAGTCATTTTTCTGGCGTTAATCAGACTTTCAGATAGGGCAAATGTCAGTGAGCATTCTGATTTCAGTTCCAGAGCGATTCGCCCAATGTGTCCTTGATATTTAGTCGTTTTCAGCCAATATTTTGGATTTTTGAAAATTTCACTTTTTTGTGAAAATATCCACTAAATGAGGGATTAATATGTGTGAGGGTACCCCAGGAGAGTTCCAAATGTGTGTGGGTAGAATATATATCCCCATGGGGTAAAATTGAAAAAAGTTGAGAAAAATTTTTTTTGGACTTAGTCATTTTTCCGGCGCTTATCAGACTTTCAGATAGGGCAAATGTTAGTGAGCGTTCCGATTTCAGTTCCAGAGCGATTCGCAAAATGAGTCTTTGATATTTAGTCGTTTTCAGCCAATATTTTGGATTTTTGAAAATTTCACTTTTTTGTGAAAATATCCACTAGATGAGGGAATAATATGTGTGAGGGTACCCCAGGAGAGTTCCAAATGTGTGTGGGTAGAATATATATCCCACTGGGGTAAAATTGAAAAAAGTTGAGAAATTTTTTTTTTGGACTTAGTCATTTTTCCGGCGTTTATCAGACTTTCAGATAGGGCAAATGTCAGTGAGCGTTCTGATTTCAGTTCCAGAGCGATTCGCCCAATGAGTCCTTGATATTTTGTCGTTTTCAGCCAATATTTTAAATTTTTGAAAATTTCACTTTTTTGTGAAAATATCCACTAAATGAGGGAATAATATGTGTGAGGGTACCCCAGGAGAGTTCCAAATGTGTGTGGGTAGAATATATATCCCACGGGGGTAAAATTGAAAAAAGTTGAAAAAAAATTTGTTTTGGACTTAGTCATTTTTCCGGCGTTTATCAGACTTTCAATTAGGGCAAATGTCAGTGAGCATTCTGATTTCAGTTCCAGAGCGATTCGTCCAATGAGTCCTTGATATTTAGTCGTTTTCAGCCAATATTTTGGATTTTTGAAAATTTCACTTTTTTGTGAAAATATCCACTAAATGAGGGAATAATATGTGTGAGGGTACCCCAGGAGAGTTTCAAATGTGTGTGGGTAGAATATATATCCCACGGGGGTAAAATTGAAAAAAGTTGAAAAAAATTTTTTTTTGGATTTAGTCATTTTTCTGGCGTTAATCAGACTTTCAAATAGGGCAAATGTCAGTGAGCATTCTGATTTCAGTTCCTGAGCCATTCGCCCAATGAGTCCTTGATATTTATTCGTTTTCAGCCAATATTTTGGATTTTTGAAAATTTAACTTTTTTGTGAAAATATCCACTAAATGAGGGAATAATATGTGTGAGGGTACCCCAGGAGAGTTCCAAATGTGTGTGGGTAGAATATATATCCCACGGGGGTAAAATTGAAAAAAGATGAACAATTTTTTTTTTTGGACTTAGTCATCTTTCCGTCGTTTATCAGATTTTCAGATAGGGGAAATGTCAGTGAGCGTTCCGATTTCAGTTCCAGAGCGTTTCGCCCAATGAGTCCTTGATATTTAGTCTTTTTCAGCCAACATTTTGGATTTTTGAAAATTTCACTTTTTTGTGAAAACATCCACTAAACGAGGGAATAATAAGTGTGAGGTTACCCCAGGAGAGTTCCAAATGTGTGTGGGTAGAATATATATCCCACGGGCGTAAAATTGAAAAAAGTTGAAAAAATTTTTTTTTGGACTTAGTCATCTTTCCGCCGTTTATCAGACTTTCAGATATGGGAAATGTCAGTGAGCGTTCCAATTTCAGTTCCAGAGCGATTTGCCCTAAGAGTCATTGATATTTAGTCGTTTTCAGCCAATATTTTGGATTTTTGAAAATTTCACTTTTTTGTGAAAATATTCACTAAATGAGGGAATAATATGTGTGAGGGTACCCCAGGAGAGTTCCAAATGTGTGTGGGTAGAATATATATCCCACGGGGGTAAAATTGAAAAAAGTTGAAAAAAATTTTTTTTTGGACTTAGTCATTTTTCCGTCGTTTATCAGACTTTCAGTTAGGGCAAATGTCAGTGAGCATTCCGATTTCAGTTCCCGAGCGATTCGCGCAATGAGTCCTTGATATTTAGTCGTTTTCAGCCAATATTTTGGATTTTTGAAAATTTAACTTTTTTGTGAAAATATCCACTAAATGAGGGAATAATATGTGTGAGGGTACCCCAGGAGAGTTCCAAATGTGTGTGGGTAGAATATATATCCCACTGGGGTAAAACTGAAAAAAGTTGAGAAAACTTTTTTTTGGAGTTAGTCATTTTTCCGGCGTTTATCAGACTTTCAGATAGGGCAAATGTCAGTGAGCGTTCCGATTTCAGTTCCAGAGCGTTTCGCCCAATGAGTCCTTGATATTTAGTCTTTTTCAGCCAACATTTTGGATTTTTGAAAATTTCCCTTTTTTGTGAAAACATCCACTAAACGAGGGAATAATAAGTGTGAGGGTACCCCAGGAGAGTTCCAAATGTGTGTGGGTAGAATATATATCCCACGGGCGTAAAATTGAAAAAAGTTGAAAAAATTTTTTTTTGGACTTAGTCATCTTTCCGCCGTTTATCAGACTTTCAGATAGGGCAAATGTCAGTGAGCGTTCCGATTTCAGTTCCAGAGCGATTCGCCCAATGAGTCCTTGATATTTAGTCGTTTTCAGACAATATTTTGGATTTTTGAAAATTTCGCTTTTTTGTGAAAATATCCACTAAATGAGGGAATAATATGTGTGAGGGTACCCCAGGAGAGTTCCAAATGTGTGTGGGTAGAATATATATCCCACGGGGGTAAAATTGAAAAAAGTTGAAAAAAATTTTTTTTTGGACTTAGTCGTTTTTCCGGCGTTTATCAGACTTTAAGTTAGGGCAAATGTCAGTGAGCGTTCCGATTTCAGTTCCAGAGCGATTCGCCCAATGAGTCCTTGATATTTAGTCGTTTTCAGCCAATATTTTGGATTTTTGAAAATTTCACTTTTTTCTGAAAATATCCACTAGATGAGGGAATAATATGTGTGAGGGTACCCCAGGAGAGTTCCAAATGTGTGTGGGTAGAATATATATCCCACGGGGGTAAAATTGAAAAAAGTTGAAAAAAAATTTGTTTTGGACTTAGTCATTTTTCCGGCGTTTATCAGACTTTCAGATAGGGCAAGTGTCAGTGAGCTTTCCGATTTCAGTTCCAGAGTGATTCGCCCAATGAGTCCTTGATATTTAGTCGTTTTCAGCCAATATTTTGGATTTTTGAAAATTTCACTTTTTTGTGAAAATATCCACTAAATGAGGGAATAATATGTGTGAGGGTACCCCAGGAGAGTTCCAAATGTGTGTGGGTAGAATATATGTCCCACGGGGGTAAAATTGAAAAAAGTTGAAAAAAATTTTTTGGGGATTTAGTCATTTTTCTGGCGTTAATCAGACTTTCAGATAGGGCAAATGTCAGTGAGCATTCTGATTTCAGTTCCAGAGCGATTCGCCCAATGAGTCCTTGATATTTAGTCGTTTTCAGCCAATATTTTGGATTTTTGAAAATTTAACTTTTTTGTGAAAATATCCACTAAATGAGGGATTAATATGTGTGAGGGTACCCCAGGAGAGTTCCAAATGTGTGTGGGTAGAATATATATCCCACGGGGGTAAAATTGAAAAAAGATGAACAATTTTTTTTTTTGGACTTAGTCATCTTTCCGTCGTTTATCAGATTTTCAGATAGGGGAAATGTCAGTGAGCGTTCTGATTTCAGTTCCAGAGCGATTCGCCCAATGGGTCCTTGATATTTAGTCGTTTTCAGCCAATATTTTGGATTTTTGAAAATTTCACTTTTTTGTGAAAATATCCACTAAATGAGGGAATAATATGTGTGAGGGTACCCCAGGAGAGTTCCAAATGTGTGTGGGTAGAATATATATCCCACGGGGGTTAAATTGAAAAAAGTTGAAAAAAATTTTTTTTTGGACTTAGTCATTTTTCCGTCGTTTATCACACTTTCAGTTAGGGCAAATGTCAGTGAGCATTCCGATTTCAGTTCCAGAGCGATTCGCCCAATGAGTCCTTGATATTTAGTCTTTTTCAGCCAACATTTTGGATTTTTGAAAATTTCACTTTTTTGTGAAAACAGCCACTAAACGAGGGAATAATAAGTGTGAGGGTACCCCAGGAGAGTTCCAAATGTGTGTGGGTAGAATATATATCCCACGGGCGTAAAATTGAAAAAAGTTGAAAAAATTTTTTTTTGGTCTTAGTCATCTTTCCGCCGTTTATCAGACTTTCAGATAGGGGAAATGTCAGTGAGCATTCCAATTTCAGTTCCAGAGCGATTTGCCCTAAGAGTCATTGATATTTAGTCGTTTTCAGCCAATATTTTGGATTTTTGAAAATTTCACTTTTTTGTGAAAATATCCACTAAATGAGGGAATAATATGTGTGAGGGTACCCCAGGAGAGTTCCAAATGTGTGTGGGTAGAATATATATCCCACGGGGGTAAAATTGAAAAAAGTTGAAAAAAATTTTTTTTTGGATTTAGTCATTTTTCTGGCGTTAATCAGACTTTCAAATAGGGCAAATGTCAGTGAGCATTCTGATTTCAGTTCCTGAGCCATTCGCCGAATGAGTCCTTGATATTTATTCGTTTTCAGCCAATATTTTGGATTTTTGAAAATTTAACTTTTTTGTGAAAATATCCACTAAATGAGGGAATAATATGTGTGAGGGTACCCCAGGAGAGTTCCAAATGTGTGTGGGTAGAATATATATCCCACGGGGGTAAAATTGAAAAAAGATGAACAATTTTTTTTTTTGGACTTAGTCATCTTTCCGTCGTTTATCAGATTTTCAGATAGGGGAAATGTCAGTGAGCGTTCCGATTTCAGTTCCAGAGCGTTTCGCCCAATGAGTCCTTGATATTTAGTCTTTTTCAGCCAACATTTTGGATTTTTGAAAATTTCACTTTTTTGTGAAAACATCCACTAAACGAGGGAATAATAAGTGTGAGGTTACCCCAGGAGAGTTCCAAATGTGTGTGGGTAGAATATATATCCCACGGGCGTAAAATTGAAAAAAGTTGAAAAAATTTTTTTTTGGACTTAGTCATCTTTCCGCCGTTTATCAGACTTTCAGATATGGGAAATGTCAGTGAGCGTTCCAATTTCAGTTCCAGAGCGATTTGCCCTAAGAGTCATTGATATTTAGTCGTTTTCAGCCAATATTTTGGATTTTTGAAAATTTCACTTTTTTGTGAAAATATTCACTAAATGAGGGAATAATATGTGTGAGGGTACCCCAGGAGAGTTCCAAATGTGTGTGGGTAGAATATATATCCCACGGGGGTAAAATTGAAAAAAGTTGAAAAAAATTTTTTTTTGGACTTAGTCATTTTTCCGTCGTTTATCAGACTTTCAGTTAGGGCAAATGTCAGTGAGCATTCCGATTTCAGTTCCCGAGCGATTCGCGCAATGAGTCCTTGATATTTAGTCGTTTTCAGCCAATATTTTGGATTTTTGAAAATTTAACTTTTTTGTGAAAATATCCACTAAATGAGGGAATAATATGTGTGAGGGTACCCCAGGAGAGTTCCAAATGTGTGTGGGTAGAATATATATCCCACTGGGGTAAAACTGAAAAAAGTTGAGAAAACTTTTTTTTGGAGTTAGTCATTTTTCCGGCGTTTATCAGACTTTCAGATAGGGCAAATGTCAGTGAGCGTTCCGATTTCAGTTCCAGAGCGTTTCGCCCAATGAGTCCTTGATATTTAGTCTTTTTCAGCCAACATTTTGGATTTTTGAAAATTTCCCTTTTTTGTGAAAACATCCACTAAACGAGGGAATAATAAGTGTGAGGGTACCCCAGGAGAGTTCCAAATGTGTGTGGGTAGAATATATATCCCACGGGCGTAAAATTGAAAAAAGTTGAAAAAATTTTTTTTTGGACTTAGTCATCTTTCCGCCGTTTATCAGACTTTCAGATAGGGCAAATGTCAGTGAGCGTTCCGATTTCAGTTCCAGAGCGATTCGCCCAATGAGTCCTTGATATTTAGTCGTTTTCAGACAATATTTTGGATTTTTGAAAATTTCGCTTTTTTGTGAAAATATCCACTAAATGAGGGAATAATATGTGTGAGGGTACCCCAGGAGAGTTCCAAATGTGTGTGGGTAGAATATATATCCCACGGGGGTAAAATTGAAAAAAGTTGAAAAAAATTTTTTTTTGGACTTAGTCGTTTTTCCGGCGTTTATCAGACTTTAAGTTAGGGCAAATGTCAGTGAGCGTTCCGATTTCAGTTCCAGAGCGATTCGCCCAATGAGTCCTTGATATTTAGTCGTTTTCAGCCAATATTTTGGATTTTTGAAAATTTCACTTTTTTGTGAAAATATCCACTAGATGAGGGAATAATATGTGTGAGGGTACCCCAGGAGAGTTCCAAATGTGTGTGGGTAGAATATATATCCCACGGGGGTAAAATTGAAAAAAGTTGAAAAAAAATTTGTTTTGGACTTAGTCATTTTTCCGGCGTTTATCAGACTTTCAGATAGGGCAAGTGTCAGTGAGCTTTCCGATTTCAGTTCCAGAGTGATTCGCCCAATGAGTCCTTGATATTTAGTCGTTTTCAGCCAATATTTTGGATTTTTGAAAATTTCACTTTTTTGTGAAAATATCCACTAAATGAGGGAATAATATGTGTGAGGGTACCCCAGGAGAGTTCCAAATGTGTGTGGGTAGAATATATGTCCCACGGGGGTAAAATTGAAAAAAGTTGAAAAAAATTTTTTGGGGATTTAGTCATTTTTCTGGCGTTAATCAGACTTTCAGATAGGGCAAATGTCAGTGAGCATTCTGATTTCAGTTCCAGAGCGATTCGCCCAATGAGTCCTTGATATTTAGTCGTTTTCAGCCAATATTTTGGATTTTTGAAAATTTAACTTTTTTGTGAAAATATCCACTAAATGAGGGATTAATATGTGTGAGGGTACCCCAGGAGAGTTCCAAATGTGTGTGGGTAGAATATATATCCCACGGGGGTAAAATTGAAAAAAGATGAACAATTTTTTTTTTTGGACTTAGTCATCTTTCCGTCGTTTATCAGATTTTCAGATAGGGGAAATGTCAGTGAGCGTTCTGATTTCAGTTCCAGAGCGATTTGCCCAATGGGTCCTTGATATTTAGTCGTTTTCAGCCAATTTTTTGGATTTTTGAAAATTTCACTTTTTTGTGAAAATATCCACTAAATGAGGGAATAATATGTGTGAGGGTACCCCAGGAGAGTTCCAAATGTGTGTGGGTAGAATATATATCCCACGGGGGTTAAATTGAAAAAAGTTGAAAAAAATTTTTTTTTGGACTTAGTCATTTTTCCGTCGTTTATCACACTTTCAGTTAGGGCAAATGTCAGTGAGCATTCCGATTTCAGTTCCAGAGCGATTCGCCCAATGAGTCCTTGATATTTAGTCTTTTTCAGCCAACATTTTGGATTTTTGAAAATTTCACTTTTTTGTGAAAACAGCCACTAAACGAGGGAATAATAAGTGTGAGGGTACCCCAGGAGAGTTCCAAATGTGTGTGGGTAGAATATATATCCCACGGGCGTAAAATTGAAAAAAGTTGAAAAAATTTTTTTTTGGTCTTAGTCATCTTTCCGCCGTTTATCAGACTTTCAGATAGGGGAAATGTCAGTGAGCATTCCAATTTCAGTTCCAGAGAGATTTGCCCTAAGAGTCATTGATATTTAGTCGTTTTCAGCCAATATTTTGGATTTTTGAAAATTTCACTTTTTTGTGAAAATATCCACTAAATGAGGGAATAATATGTGTGAGGGTACCCCAGGAGAGTTCCAAATGTGTGTGGGTAGAATATATATCCCACGGGGTTAAAATTGAAAAAAGTTGAAAAAAAAATATTTTTTTGGACTTAGTCGTTTTTCCGGCGTTTATCAGACATTCAGTTAGGGCAAATGTCAGTGAGCGTTCCGATTTCAGTTCCAGAGCGATTCGCCCAATGAGTCCTTGATATTTAGTCGTTTTCAGCCAATATTTTTGATTTTTGAAAATTTCACTTTTTTGTGAAAATATCCACTAAATGAGGGATTAATATGTGTGAGGGTACCCCAGGAGAGTTCCACATGTGTGTGGGTAGAATATATATCCCACTGGTGTAAAATTGAAAAAAGTTGAGAAAATTTTTTTTTGGACTTAGTCATTTTTCCGGCGTTTATCAGACTTTCAGATAGGGCAAATGTCAGTGAGCGTTCCGATTTCAGTTCCAGAGCGATTCGCCCAATGAGTCCTTGATATTTAGTCGTTTTCAGTCAACATTTTGGATTTTTGAAAATTTCACTTTTTTGTGAAAACAGCCACTAAACGAGGGAATAATAAGTGTGAGGGTACCCCAGGAGAGTTCCAAATGTGTGTGGGTAGAATATATATCCCACAGGCGTAAAATTGAAAAAAGTTGAAAAAATTTTTTTTTGGACTTAGTCATCTTTCCGCCGTTTATCAGACTTTCAGATAGGGGAAATGTCAGTGAGCGTTCCAATTTCAGTTCCAGAGCGATTTGCCCTAAGAGTCATTGATATTTAGTCGTTTTCAGCCAATATTTTGGATTTTTTAAAATTTCCCTTTTTTGTGAAAATATCCACTAAATGAGGGAATAATATGTGTGAGGGTACCCCAGGAGAGTTCCAAATGTGTGTGGGTAGAATATATATCCCACTGGGGTAAAATTTAAAAAAGTTGAGAACATTTTTTTTTGGACTTAGTCATTTTTCTGGCGTATATCAGACTTTCAGATAGGGCAAATGTCAGTGAGCGTTCTGATTTCAGTTCCAGAGCGATTCGCCCAATGAGTCCTTGATATTTTGTCGTTTTCAACCAATATTTTGGATTTTTGAAAATTTCACTTTTTTGTGAAAATATCCACTAAATGAGGGAATAATATGTGTGAGGGTACCCCAGGAGAGTTCCAAATGTGTGTGGGTAGAATATATATCCCACGGGGTTAAAATTGAAAAAAGTTGAAAAAAAAATATTTTTTTGGACTTAGTCGTTTTTCCGGCGTTTATCAGACATTCAGTTAGGGCAAATGTCAGTGAGCGTTCCGATTTCAGTTCCAGAGCGATTCGCCCAATGAGTCCTTGATATTTAGTCGTTTTCAGCCAATATTTTTGATTTTTGAAAATTTCACTTTTTTGTGAAAATATCCACTAAATGAGGGATTAATATGTGTGAGGGTACCCCAGGAGAGTTCCACATGTGTGTGGGTAGAATATATATCCCACTGGTGTAAAATTGAAAAAAGTTGAGAAAATTTTTTTTTGGACTTAGTCATTTTTCCGGCGTTTATCAGACTTTCAGATAGGGCAAATGTCAGTGAACGTTCCGATTTCAGTTCCAGAGCGATTCGCCCAATGAGTCCTTGATATTTAGTCGTTTTCAGTCAATATTTTGGATTTTTGAAAATTTCGCTTTTTTGTGAAAATATCCACTAAATGAGGGAATAATATGTGTGAGGGTACCCCAGGAGAGTTCCAAATGTGTGTGGGTAGAATATATATCCCACTGGGGTAAAATTGAAAAAAGTTGAGAAAACTTTTTTTTGGAGTTAGTCATTTTTCCGGCGTTTATCAGACTTTCAGATAGGGCAAATGTCAGTGAGCGTTCCGATTTCAGTTCCAGAGCGTTTCGCCCAATGAGTCCTTGATATTTAGTCTTTTTCAGCCAACATTTTGGATGTTTGAAAATTTCCCTTTTTTGTGAAAACATCCACTAAACGAGGGAATAATAAGTGTGAGGGTACCCCAGGAGAGTTCCAAATGTGTGTGGGTAGAATATATATCCCACGGGCGTAAAATTGAAAAAAGTTGAAAAAATTTTTTTTTGGACTTAGTCATCTTTCCGCCGTTTATCAGACTTTCAGATAGGGGAAATGTCAGTGAGCGTTCCAATTTCAGTTCCAGAGCGATTTGCCCTAAGAGTCATTGATATTTAATCGTTTTCAGCCAATATTTTGGATTTTTGAAAATTTCACTTTTTTGTGAAAATATCCACTAAATGAGGGATTAATATGTGTGAGGGTACCCCAGGAGAGTTCCACATGTGTGTGGGTAGAATATATATCCCACTGGTGTAAAATTGAAAAAAGTTGAGAAAATTTTTTTTTGGACTTAGTCATTTTTCCGGCGTTTATCAGACTTTCAGATAGGGCAAATGTCAGTGAGCGTTCCGATTTCAGTTCCAGAGCGATTCGCCCAATGAGTCCTTGATATTTAGTCGTTTTCAGACAATATTTTGGATTTTTGAAAATTTCGCTTTTTTGTGAAAATATCCACTAAATGAGGGAATAATATGTGTGAGGGTACCCCAGGAGAGTTCCAAATGTGTGTGGGTAGAATATATATCCCACGGGGGTAAAATTGAAAAAAGTTGAAAAAAAATTTGTTTTGGACTTAGTCATTTTTCTGGCGTTTATCAGACTTTCAGATAGGGCAAGTGTCAGTGAGCTTTCCGATTTCAGTTCCAGAGTGATTCGCCCAATGAGTCCTTGATATTTAGTCGTTTTCAGCCAATATTTTGGATTTTTGAAAATTTCACTTTTTTGTGAAAATATCCACTAAATGAGGGAATAATATGTGTGAGGGTACCCCAGGAGAGTTCCAAATGTGTGTGGGTAGAATATATGTCCCACGGGGGTAAAATTGAAAAAAGTTGACAAAATTCTTTTTTGGACAAAGTCATTTTTCCGGCGTTTATCAGACTTTCAGACAGGGCAAATATCAGTGAGCGTTCCGATTTCAGTTCCAGAGCGATTCGCCCAATGAGTCCTTGATATTTTGTCGTTTTCAGCCAATATTTTGGATTTTTGAAAATTTCACTTTTTTGTGAAAATATCCACTAAATGAGGGAATAATATGTGTGAGGGTACCCCAGGAGAGTTCCAAATGTGTGTGGGTAGAATATATATCCCACGGGGGTAAAATTGAAAAAAGTTGAAAAAAATTTTTTTGGGGATTTAGTCATTTTTCTGGCGTTAATCAGACTTTCAGATAGGGCAAATGTCAGTGAGCATTCTGATTTCAGTTCCAGAGCGATTCGCCCAATGAGTCCTTGATATTTAGTCGTTTTCAGCCAATATTTTGGATTTTTGAAAATTTAACTTTTTTGTGAAAATATCCACTAAATGAGGGATTAATATGTGTGAGGGTACCCCAGGAGAGTTCCAAATGTGTGTGGGTAGAATATATATCCCCATGGGGTAAAATTGAAAAAAGTTGAGAAAAATTTTTTTTGGACTTAGTCATTTTTCCGGCGTTTATCAGACTTTCAGATAGGGCAAATGTTAGTGAGCGTTCCGATTTCAGTTCCAGAGCGATTCGCCCAATGAGTCCTTGATATTTAGTCGTTTTCAGACAATATTTTGGATTTTTGAAAATTTCACTTTTTTGTGAAAATATCCACTACATGAGGGAATAATATGTGTGAGGGTACCCCAGGAGAGTTCCAAATGTGTGTGGGTAGAATATATATCCCACGGGGGTAAAATTGAAAAAAGATGAACAATTTTTTTTTTTGGACTTAGTCATCTTTCCGTCGTTTATCAGATTTTCAGATAGGGGAAATGTCAGTGAGCGTTCTGATTTCAGTTCCAGAGCGATTCGCCCAATGGGTCCTTGATATTTAGTCGTTTTCAGCCAATATTTTGGATTTTTGAAAATTTCACTTTTTTGTGAAAATATCCACTAAATGAGGGAATAATATGTGTGAGGGTACCCCAGGAGAGTTCCAAATGTGTGTGGGTAGAATATATATCCCACGGGGGTTAAATTGAAAAAAGTTTAAAAAAATTTTTTTTTGGACTTAGTCATTTTTACGTCGTTTATCACACTTTCAGTTAGGGCAAATGTCAGTGAGCATTCCGATTTCAGTTCCAGAGCGATTCGCCCAATGAGTCCTTGATATTTAGTCTTTTTCAGCCAACATTTTGGATTTTTGAAAATTTCACTTTTTTGTGAAAACAGCCACTAAACGAGGGAATAATAAGTGTGAGGGTACCCCAGGAGAGTTCCAAATGTGTGTGGGTAGAATATATATCCCACGGGCGTAAAATTGAAAAAAGTTGAAAAAATTTTTTTTTGGACTTAGTCATCTTTCCGCCGTTTATCAGACTTTCAGATAGGGGAAATGTCAGTGAGCATTCCAATTTCAGTTCCAGAGCGATTTGCCCTAAGAGTCATTGATATTTAGTCGTTTTCAGCCAATATTTTGGATTTTTGAAAATTTCACTTTTTTGTGAAAATATCCACTAAATGAGGGATTAATATGTGTGAGGGTACCCCAGGAGAGTTCCACATGTGTGTGGGTAGAATATATATCCCACTGGTGTAAAATTGAAAAAAGTTGAGAAAATTTTTTTTTGGACTTAGTCATTTTTCCGGCGTTTATCAGACTTTCAGATAGGGCAAATGTCAGTGAGCGTTCCGATTTCAGTTCCAGAGCGATTCGCCCAATGAGTCCTTGATATTTAGTCGTTTTCAGTCAATATTTTGGATTTTTGAAAATTTCGCTTTTTTGTGAAAATATCCACTAAATGAGGGAATAATATGTGTGAGGGTACCCCAGGAGAGTTCCAAATGTGTGTGGGTAGAATATATATCCCACTGGGGTAAAATTGAAAAAAGTTGAGAAAATTTTTTTTTGGACTTAGTCATTTTTCCGGCGTTTATCAGACTTTCAGATAGGGCAAATGTCAGTGAGCATTCCGATTTCAGTTCCAGAGTGATTCGCCCAATGAGTCCTTGATATTTACTCGTTTTCAGCCAATATTTTGGATTTTTGAAAATTTCACTTTTTTGTGAAAATATCCACTAAATGAGGGAATAATATGTGTGAGGGTACCCCAGGAGAGTTCCAAATGTGTGTGGGTAGAATATATATCCCACGGGGGTAAAATTGAAAAAAGTTGAAAAAAATTTTTTTTTGGACTTAGTCGTTTTTCCGGCGTTTATCAGACTTTAAGTTAGGGCAAATGTCAGTGAGCGTTCCGATTTCAGTTCCAGAGCGATTCGCCCAATGAGTCCTTGATATTTAGTCGTTTTCAGCCAATATTTTGGATTTTTGAAAATTTCACTTTTTTGTGAAAATATCCACTAGATGAGGGAATAATATGTGTGAGGGTACCCCAGGAGAGTTCCAAATGTGTGTGGGTAGAATATATATCCCACGGGGGTAAAATTGAAAAAAGTTGAAAAAAAATTTGTTTTGGACTTAGTCATTTTTCCGGCGTTTATCAGACTTTCAGATAGGGCAAGTGTCAGTGAGCTTTCCGATTTCAGTTCCAGAGTGATTCGCCCAATGAGTCCTTGATATTTAGTCGTTTTCAGCCAATATTTTGGATTTTTGAAAATTTCACTTTTTTGTGAAAATATCCACTAAATGAGGGAATAATATGTGTGAGGGTACCCCAGGAGAGTTCCAAATGTGTGTGGGTAGAATATATGTCCCACGGGGGTAAAATTGAAAAAAGTTGACAAAATTCTTTTTTGGACAAAGTCATTTTTCCGGCGTTTATCAGACTTTCAGACAGGGCAAATATCAGTGAGCGTTCCGATTTCAGTTCCAGAGCGATTCGCCCAATGAGTCCTTGATATTTAGTCGTTTTCAGACAATATTTTGGATTTTTGAAAATTTAACTTTTTTGTGAAAATATCCACTAAATGAGGGATTAATATGTGTGAGGGTACCCCAGGAGAGTTCCAAATGTGTGTGGGTAGAATATATATCCCACTGGGGTAAAATTGAAAAAAGTTGAGAAAATTTTTTTTTGGACTTAGTCATTTTTCCGGCGTTTATCAGACTTTCAGATAGGGCAAATGTCAGTGAGCGTTCTGATTTCAGTTCCAGAGCGATTCGCCCAATGAGTCCTTGATATTTTGTCGTTTTCAGCCAATATTTTGGATTTTTGAAAATTTCACTTTTTTGTGAAAATATCCACTAAATGAGGGAATAATATGTGTGAGGGTACCCCAGGAGAGTTCCAAATGTGTGTGGGTAGAATATATATCCCACGGGGGTAAAATTGAAAAAAGTTGAAAAAAATTTTTTTGGGGATTTAGTCATTTTTCTGGCGTTAATCAGACTTTCAGATAGGGCAAATGTCAGTGAGCATTCTGATTTCAGTTCCAGAGCGATTCGCCCAATGAGTCCTTGATATTTAGTCGTTTTCAGCCAATATTTTGGATTTTTGAAAATTTAACTTTTTTGTGAAAATATCCACTAAATGAGGGATTAATATGTGTGAGGGTACCCCAGGAGAGTTCCAAATGTGTGTGGGTAGAATATATATCCCCATGGGGTAAAATTGAAAAAAGTTGAGAAAAATTTTTTTTGGACTTAGTCATTTTTCCGGCGTTTATCAGACTTTCAGATAGGGCAAATGTTAGTGAGCGTTCCGATTTCAGTTCCAGAGCGATTCGCCCAATGAGTCCTTGATATTTAGTCGTTTTCAGACAATATTTTGGATTTTTGAAAATTTCACTTTTTTGTGAAAATATCCACTACATGAGGGAATAATATGTGTGAGGGTACCCCAGGAGAGTTCCAAATGTGTGTGGGTAGAATATATATCCCACGGGGGTAAAATTGAAAAAAGATGAACAATTTTTTTTTTTGGACTTAGTCATCTTTCCGTCGTTTATCAGATTTTCAGATAGGGGAAATGTCAGTGAGCGTTCTGATTTCAGTTCCAGAGCGATTCGCCCAATGGGTCCTTGATATTTAGTCGTTTTCAGCCAATATTTTGGATTTTTGAAAATTTCACTTTTTTGTGAAAATATCCACTAAATGAGGGAATAATATGTGTGAGGGTACCCCAGGAGAGTTCCAAATGTGTGTGGGTAGAATATATATCCCACGGGGGTTAAATTGAAAAAAGTTGAAAAAAATTTTTTTTTGGACTTAGTCATTTTTCCGTCGTTTATCACACTTTCAGTTAGGGCAAATGTCAGTGAGCATTCCGATTTCAGTTCCAGAGCGATTCGCCCAATGAGTCCTTGATATTTAGTCTTTTTCAGCCAACATTTTGGATTTTTGAAAATTTCACTTTTTTGTGAAAACAGCCACTAAACGAGGGAATAATAAGTGTGAGGGTACCCCAGGAGAGTTCCAAATGTGTGTGGGTAGAATATATATCCCACGGGCGTAAAATTGAAAAAAGTTGAAAAAATTTTTTTTTGGACTTAGTCATCTTTCCGCCGTTTATCAGACTTTCAGATAGGGGAAATGTCAGTGAGCATTCCAATTTCAGTTCCAGAGCGATTTGCCCTAAGAGTCATTGATATTTAGTCGTTTTCAGCCAATATTTTGGATTTTTGAAAATTTCACTTTTTTGTGAAAATATCCACTAAATGAGGGAATAATATGTGTGAGGGTACCCCAGGAGAGTTCCAAATGTGTGTGGGTAGAATATATATCCCACGGGGGTAAAATTGAAAAAAGTTGAGAAAATTTTTTTTTGGACTTAGTCATTTTTCCGGCGTTTATCAGACTTTCAGATAGGGCAAGTGTCAGTCAGCTTTCCGATTTCAGTTCCAGAGTGATTCGCCCAATGAGTCCTTGATATTTTGTCGTTTTCAGCCAATATTTTGGATTTTTGAAAATTTCACTTTTTGTGAAAATATCCACTAAATGAGGGAATAATATGTGTGAGGGTACCCCAGGAGAGTTCCAAATGTGTGTGGGTAGAATATATGTCCCACGGGGGTAAAATTGAAAAAAGTTGACAAAATTCTTTTTTGGACAAAGTCATTTTTCCGGCGTTTATCAGACTTTCAGACAGGGCAAATATCAGTGAGCGTTCCGATTTCAGTTCCAGAGCGATTCGCCCAATGAGTCCTTGATATTTAGTCGTTTTCAGACAATATTTTGGATTTTTGAAAATTTAACTTTTTTGTGAAAATATCCACTAAATGAGGGATTAATATGTGTGAGGGTACCCCAGGAGAGTTCCAAATGTGTGTGGGTAGAATATATATCCCACTGGGGTAAAATTGAAAAAAGTTGAGAAAATTTTTTTTTGGACTTAGTCATTTTTCCGGCGTTTATCAGACTTTCAGATAGGGCAAATGTCAGTGAGCGTTCTGATTTCAGTTCCAGAGCGATTCGCCCAATGAGTCCTTGATATTTTGTCGTTTTCAGCCAATATTTTTGATTTTTGAAAATTTCACTTTTTTGTGAAAATATCCACTAAATGAGGGAATAATATGTGTGAGGGTACCCCAGGAGAGTTCCAAATGTGTGTGGGTAGAATATATATCCCACGGGGGTAAAATTGAAAAAAGTTTAAAAAAATTTTTTTGGGGATTTAGTCATTTTTCTGGCGTTAATCAGACTTTCAGATAGGGCAAATGTCAGTGAGCATTCTGATTTCAGTTCCAGAGCGATTCGCCCAATGAGTCCTTGATATTTAGTCGTTTTCAGCCAATATTTTGGATTTTTGAAAATTTAACTTTTTTGTGAAAATATCCACTAAATGAGGGATTAATATGTGTGAGGGTACCCCAGGAGAGTTCCAAATGTGTGTGGGTAGAATATATATCCCCATGGGGTAAAATTGAAAAAAGTTGAGAAAAATTTTTTTTGGACTTAGTCATTTTTCCGGCGTTTATCAGACTTTCAGATAGGGCAAATGTTAGTGAGCGTTCCGATTTCAGTTCCAGAGCGATTCGCCCAATGAGTCCTTGATATTTAGTCGTTTTCAGACAATATTTTGGATTTTTGAAAATTTCACTTTTTTGTGAAAATATCCACTACATGAGGGAATAATATGTGTGAGGGTACCCCAGGAGAGTTCCAAATGTGTGTGGGTAGAATATATATCCCACGGGGGTAAAATTGAAAAAAGATGAACAATTTTTTTTTTTGGACTTAGTCATCTTTCCGTCGTTTATCAGATTTTCAGATAGGGGAAATGTCAGTGAGCGTTCTGATTTCAGTTCCAGAGCGATTCGCCCAATGGGTCCTTGATATTTAGTCGTTTTCAGCCAATATTTTGGATTTTTGAAAATTTCACTTTTTTGTGAAAATATCCACTAAATGAGGGAATAATATGTGTGAGGGTACCCCAGGAGAGTTCCAAATGTGTGTGGGTAGAATATATATCCCACGGGGGTTAAATTGAAAAAAGTTGAAAAAAATTTTTTTTTGGACTTAGTCATTTTTCCGTCGTTTATCACACTTTCAGTTAGGGCAAATGTCAGTGAGCATTCCGATTTCAGTTCCAGAGCGATTCGCCCAATGAGTCCTTGATATTTAGTCTTTTTCAGCCAACATTTTGGATTTTTGAAAATTTCACTTTTTTGTGAAAACAGCCACTAAACGAGGGAATAATAAGTGTGAGGGTACCCCAGGAGAGTTCCAAATGTGTGTGGGTAGAATATATATCCCACGGGCGTAAAATTGAAAAAAGTTGAAAAAATTTTTTTTTGGACTTAGTCATCTTTCCGCCGTTTATCAGACTTTCAGATAGGGGAAATGTCAGTGAGCATTCCAATTTCAGTTCCAGAGCGATTTGCCCTAAGAGTCATTGATATTTAGTCGTTTTCAGCCAATATTTTGGATTTTTGAAAATTTCACTTTTTTGTGAAAATATCCACTAAATGAGGGATTAATATGTGTGAGGGTACCCCAGGAGAGTTCCACATGTGTGTGGGTAGAATATATATCCCACTGGTGTAAAATTGAAAAAAGTTGAGAAAATTTTTTTTTGGACTTAGTCATTTTTCCGGCGTTTATCAGACTTTCAGATAGGGCAAATGTCAGTGAGCGTTCCGATTTCAGTTCCAGAGCGATTCGCCCAATGAGTCCTTGATATTTAGTCGTTTTCAGTCAATATTTTGGATTTTTGAAAATTTCGCTTTTTTGTGAAAATATCCACTAAATGAGGGAATAATATGTGTGAGGGTACCCCAGGAGAGTTCCAAATGTGTGTGGGTAGAATATATATCCCACTGGGGTAAAATTGAAAAAAGTTGAGAAAATTTTTTTTTGGACTTAGTCATTTTTCCGGCGTTTATCAGACTTTCAGATAGGGCAAATGTCAGTGAGCATTCCGATTTCAGTTCCAGAGTGATTCGCCCAATGAGTCCTTGATATTTACTCGTTTTCAGCCAATATTTTGGATTTTTGAAAATTTCACTTTTTTGTGAAAATATCCACTAAATGAGGGAATAATATGTGTGAGGGTACCCCAGGAGAGTTCCAAATGTGTGTGGGTAGAATATATATCCCACGGGGGTAAAATTGAAAAAAGTTGAAAAAAATTTTTTTTTGGACTTAGTCGTTTTTCCGGCGTTTATCAGACTTTAAGTTAGGGCAAATGTCAGTGAGCGTTCCGATTTCAGTTCCAGAGCGATTCGCCCAATGAGTCCTTGATATTTAGTCGTTTTCAGCCAATATTTTGGATTTTTGAAAATTTCACTTTTTTGTGAAAATATCCACTAGATGAGGGAATAATATGTGTGAGGGTACCCCAGGAGAGTTCCAAATGTGTGTGGGTAGAATATATATCCCACGGGGGTAAAATTGAAAAAAGTTGAAAAAAAATTTGTTTTGGACTTAGTCATTTTTCCGGCGTTTATCAGACTTTCAGATAGGGCAAGTGTCAGTGAGCTTTCCGATTTCAGTTCCAGAGTGATTCGCCCAATGAGTCCTTGATATTTAGTCGTTTTCAGCCAATATTTTGGATTTTTGAAAATTTCACTTTTTTGTGAAAATATCCACTAAATGAGGGAATAATATGTGTGAGGGTACCCCAGGAGAGTTCCAAATGTGTGTGGGTAGAATATATGTCCCACGGGGGTAAAATTGAAAAAAGTTGACAAAATTCTTTTTTGGACAAAGTCATTTTTCCGGCGTTTATCAGACTTTCAGACAGGGCAAATATCAGTGAGCGTTCCGATTTCAGTTCCAGAGCGATTCGCCCAATGAGTCCTTGATATTTAGTCGTTTTCAGACAATATTTTGGATTTTTGAAAATTTAACTTTTTTGTGAAAATATCCACTAAATGAGGGATTAATATGTGTGAGGGTACCCCAGGAGAGTTCCAAATGTGTGTGGGTAGAATATATATCCCACTGGGGTAAAATTGAAAAAAGTTGAGAAAATTTTTTTTTGGACTTAGTCATTTTTCCGGCGTTTATCAGACTTTCAGATAGGGCAAATGTCAGTGAGCGTTCTGATTTCAGTTCCAGAGCGATTCGCCCAATGAGTCCTTGATATTTTGTCGTTTTCAGCCAATATTTTGGATTTTTGAAAATTTCACTTTTTTGTGAAAATATCCACTAAATGAGGGAATAATATGTGTGAGGGTACCCCAGGAGAGTTCCAAATGTGTGTGGGTAGAATATATATCCCACGGGGGTAAAATTGAAAAAAGTTGAAAAAAATTTTTTTGGGGATTTAGTCATTTTTCTGGCGTTAATCAGACTTTCAGATAGGGCAAATGTCAGTGAGCATTCTGATTTCAGTTCCAGAGCGATTCGCCCAATGAGTCCTTGATATTTAGTCGTTTTCAGCCAATATTTTGGATTTTTGAAAATTTAACTTTTTTGTGAAAATATCCACTAAATGAGGGATTAATATGTGTGAGGGTACCCCAGGAGAGTTCCAAATGTGTGTGGGTAGAATATATATCCCCATGGGGTAAAATTGAAAAAAGTTGAGAAAAATTTTTTTTGGACTTAGTCATTTTTCCGGCGTTTATCAGACTTTCAGATAGGGCAAATGTTAGTGAGCGTTCCGATTTCAGTTCCAGAGCGATTCGCCCAATGAGTCCTTGATATTTAGTCGTTTTCAGACAATATTTTGGATTTTTGAAAATTTCACTTTTTTGTGAAAATATCCACTACATGAGGGAATAATATGTGTGAGGGTACCCCAGGAGAGTTCCAAATGTGTGTGGGTAGAATATATATCCCACGGGGGTAAAATTGAAAAAAGATGAACAATTTTTTTTTTTGGACTTAGTCATCTTTCCGTCGTTTATCAGATTTTCAGATAGGGGAAATGTCAGTGAGCGTTCTGATTTCAGTTCCAGAGCAATTCGCCCAATGGGTCCTTGATATTTAGTCGTTTTCAGCCAATATTTTGGATTTTTGAAAATTTCACTTTTTTGTGAAAATATCCACTAAATGAGGGAATAATATGTGTGAGGGTACCCCAGGAGAGTTCCAAATGTGTGTGGGTAGAATATATATCCCACGGGGGTTAAATTGAAAAAAGTTGAAAAAAATTTTTTTTTGGACTTAGTCATTTTTCCGTCGTTTATCACACTTTCAGTTAGGGCAAATGTCAGTGAGCATTCCGATTTCAGTTCCAGAGCGATTCGCCCAATGAGTCCTTGATATTTAGTCTTTTTCAGCCAACATTTTGGATTTTTGAAAATTTCACTTTTTTGTGAAAACAGCCACTAAACGAGGGAATAATAAGTGTGAGGGTACCCCAGGAGAGTTCCAAATGTGTGTGGGTAGAATATATATCCCACGGGCGTAAAATTGAAAAAAGTTGAAAAAATTTTTTTTTGGACTTAGTCATCTTTCCGCCGTTTATCAGACTTTCAGATAGGGGAAATGTCAGTGAGCATTCCAATTTCAGTTCCAGAGCGATTTGCCCTAAGAGTCATTGATATTTAGTCGTTTTCAGCCAATATTTTGGATTTTTGAAAATTTCACTTTTTTGTGAAAATATCCACTAAATGAGGGATTAATATGTGTGAGGGTACCCCAGGAGAGTTCCACATGTGTGTGGGTAGAATATATATCCCACTGGTGTAAAATTGAAAAAAGTTGAGAAAATTTTTTTTTGGACTTAGTCATTTTTCCGGCGTTTATCAGACTTTCAGATAGGGCAAATGTCAGTGAGCGTTCCGATTTCAGTTCCAGAGCGATTCGCCCAATGAGTCCTTGATATTTAGTCGTTTTCAGTCAATATTTTGGATTTTTGAAAATTTCGCTTTTTTGTGAAAATATCCACTAAATGAGGGAATAATATGTGTGAGGGTACCCCAGGAGAGTTCCAAATGTGTGTGGGTAGAATATATATCCCACTGGGGTAAAATTGAAAAAAGTTGAGAAAATTTTTTTTTGGACTTAGTCATTTTTCCGGCGTTTATCAGACTTTCAGATAGGGCAAATGTCAGTGAGCATTCCGATTTCAGTTCCAGAGTGATTCGCCCAATGAGTCCTTGATATTTACTCGTTTTCAGCCAATATTTTGGATTTTTGAAAATTTCACTTTTTTGTGAAAATATCCACTAAATGAGGGAATAATATGTGTGAGGGTACCCCAGGAGAGTTCCAAATGTGTGTGGGTAGAATATATATCCCACGGGGGTAAAATTGAAAAAAGTTGAAAAAAATTTTTTTTTGGACTTAGTCATCTTTCCGCCGTTTATCAGACTTTCAGATAGGGGAAATGTCAGTGAGCATTCCAATTTCAGTTCCAGAGCGATTTGCCCTAAGAGTCATTGATATTTAGTCGTTTTCAGCCAATATTTTGGATTTTTGAAAATTTCACTTTTTTGTGAAAATATCCACTAAATGAGGGAATAATATGTGTGAGGGTACCCCAGGAGAGTTCCAAATGTGTGTGGGTAGAATATATATCCCACTGGGGTAAAATTTAAAAAAGTTGAGAACATTTTTTTTTGGACTTAGTCATTTTTCTGGCGTATATCAGACTTTCAGATAGGGCAAATGTCAGTGAGCGTTCTGATTTCAGTTCCAGAGCGATTCGCCCAATGAGTCCTTGATATTTTGTCGTTTTCAACCAATATTTTGGATTTTTGAAAATTTCACTTTTTTGTGAAAATATCCACTAAATGAGGGAATAATATGTGTGAGGGTACCCCAGGAGAGTTCCAAATGTGTGTGGGTAGAATATATATCCCACGGGGTTAAAATTGAAAAAAGTTGAAAAAAAAATATTTTTTTGGACTTAGTCGTTTTTCCGGCGTTTATCAGACATTCAGTTAGGGCAAATGTCAGTGAGCGTTCCGATTTCAGTTCCAGAGCGATTCGCCCAATGAGTCCTTGATATTTAGTCGTTTTCAGCCAATATTTTTGATTTTTGAAAATTTCACTTTTTTGTGAAAATATCCACTAAATGAGGGATTAATATGTGTGAGGGTACCCCAGGAGAGTTCCACATGTGTGTGGGTAGAATATATATCCCACTGGTGTAAAATTGAAAAAAGTTGAGAAAATTTTTTTTTGGACTTAGTCATTTTTCCGGCGTTTATCAGACTTTCAGATAGGGCAAATGTCAGTGAGCGTTCCGATTTCAGTTCCAGAGCGATTCGCCCAATGAGTCCTTGATATTTAGTCGTTTTCAGTCAATATTTTGGATTTTTGAAAATTTCGCTTTTTTGTGAAAATATCCACTAAATGAGGGAATAATATGTGTGAGGGTACCCCAGGAGAGTTCCAAATGTGTGTGGGTAGAATATATATCCCACTGGGGTAAAATTGAAAAAAGTTGAGAAAATTTTTTTTTGGACTTAGTCATTTTTCCGGCGTTTATCAGACTTTCAGATAGGGCAAATGTCAGTGAGCATTCCGATTTCAGTTCCAGAGTGATTCGCCCAATGAGTCCTTGATATTTACTCGTTTTCAGCCAATATTTTGGATTTTTGAAAATTTCACTTTTTTGTGAAAATATCCACTAAATGAGGGAATAATATGTGTGAGGGTACCCCAGGAGAGTTCCAAATGTGTGTGGGTAGAATATATATCCCACGGGGGTAAAATTGAAAAAAGTTGAAAAAAATTTTTTTTTGGACTTAGTCGTTTTTCCGGCATTTATCAGACTTTAAGTTAGGGCAAATGTCAGTGAGCGTTCCGATTTCAGTTCCAGAGCGATTCGCCCAATGAGTCCTTGATATTTAGTCGTTTTCAGCCAATATTTTGGATTTTTGAAAATTTCACTTTTTTGTGAAAATATCCACTAGATGAGGGAATAATATGTGTGAGGGTACCCCAGGAGAGTTCCAAATGTGTGTGGGTAGAATATATATCCCACGGGGGTAAAATTGAAAAAAGTTGAAAAAAAATTTTTTTTGGACTTAGTCGTTTTTCCGGCGTTTATCAGACATTCAGTTAGGGCAAATGTCAGTGAGCGTTCCGATTTCAGTTCCAGAGCGATTCGCCTAATGAGTCCTTGATATTTAGTCGTTTTCAGCCAATATTTTTGATTTTTGAAAATTTCACTTTTTTGTGAAAATATCCACTAAATGAGGGATTAATATGTGTGAGGGTACCCCAGGAGAGTTCCACATGTGTGTGGGTAGAATATATATCCCACTGGTGTAAAATTGAAAAAAGTTGAGAAAATTTTTTTTTGGACTTAGTCATTTTTCCGGCGTTTATCAGACTTTCAGATAGGGCAAAAGTCAGTGAGCGTTCCGATTTCAGTTCCAGAGCGATTCGCCCAATGAGTCCTTGATATTTAGTCGTTTTCAGCCAATATTTTGGATTTTTGAAAATTTCACTTTTTTGTGAAAATATCCACTAAATGAGGGAATAATATGCTTGAGGGTACCCCAGGAGAGTTCCAAATGTGTGGGTAGAATATATATCCCACGGGGGTAAAATTGAAACAAGTTGAAAAAAAATTTGTTTTGGACTTAGTCATTTTTCCGGCGTTTATCAGACTTTCAGATAGGGCAAATGTCAGTGAGCTTTCCGATTTCAGTTCCAGAGTGATTCGCCCAATGAGTCCTTGATATTTAGTCGTTTTCAGCCAATATTTTGGATTTTTGAAAATTTCACTTTTTTGTGAAAATATCCACTAGATGAGGGAATAATATGTGTGAGGGTACCCCAGGAGAGTTCCAAATGTGTGTGGGTAGAATATATATCCCACGGGGGTAAAATTGAAAAAAATCGAAAAAAATTTTTTTTTGGACTTAGTCATTTTTCCTTCGTTTATCAGACTTTCAATAGGGCAAATGTCAGTGAGCGTTCTGATTTCAGTTCCAGAGCGATTCGCCCAATGAGTCCTTGATATTTAGTCGTTTTCAGCCAATATTTTGGATTTTTGAAAATTTCACTTTTTTGTGAAAATATCCACTAAATGAGGGAATAATATGTGTGAGGGTATCCCAGGAGAGTTCCAAATGTGTGTGGGTAGAATATATATCCCACGGGGGTAAAATTGAAAAAAGTTGAAAAAAAATTTTTTTTGGACTTAGTCATTTTTCCGGCGTTTATCAGACTTTCAGGTAGGGCAAATGTTAGTGAGTGTTCCGATTTCAGTTCCAGAGCGATTCGCCCAATGAGTCCTTGATATTTAGTCGTTTTCAGCCAATTTTCTGGATTTTTGAAAATTTCACTTTTTTGTGAAAATATCCACTAAATGAGGGAATAATATGTGTGAGGGTACCCCAGGAGAGTTCCAAATGTGTGTGGGTAGAATATATATCCCACTGGGGTAAAATTGAAAAAAGTTGAGAAAATTCTTTTTTGGAGTTAATCATTTTTCCGGCGTTTATCAGACTTTCAGATAGGGCAAATGTCAGTGAGCGTTCTGATTTTAGTTCTAGAGCCTTTCGCCCAATGAGTCCTTGATATTTAGTCGTTTTCAGCCAATATTTTGGATTTTTGAAAATTTCACTTTTTTGTGAAAATATCCACTAAATGAGGGAATAATATGTGTGAGGGTACCCCAGGAGAGTTCCAAATGTGTGTGGGTAGAATATATATCCCAGGGGGGTAAAATTGAAAAAAGTTGAAAAAAAATTTTTTTTGGACTTAGTCATTCTTCCAGCGTTTATCAGACTTTCAGGTAGGGCAAATGTTAGTGAGTGTTCCAATTTCAGTTCCAGAGCGATTCGCCCAATGAGTCCTTGATATTTAGTCGTTTTCAGCCAATATTTTGGATTTTTGAAAATTTCACTTTTTTGTGAAAATATCCACTAAATGAGGGAATAATATGTGCAAGGGTACCCCAGGAGAGTTCCAAATGTGTGTGGGTAGAATATATATCCCACTGGGGTAAAATTGAAAAAAGTTGAGAAAATTCTTTTTTGGAGAAAGTCATTTTTCCGGCGTTTATCAGACTTTCAGATAGGGCAAATGTCAGTGAGCGTTCTGATTTCAGTTCCAGAGCCTTTCGCCCAATGAGTCCTTGATATTTAGTCGTTTTCAGCCACTATTTTGGATTTTTGAAAATTTCACTTTTTTGTGAAAATATCCACTAAATGAGGGAATAATATGTTTGAGGGTACCCCAGGAGAGTTCTGAATGTGTGTGGGTAGAATATATATCCCACGGGGGTAAAATTGAAAAAAGTTGAAAAAAAATTTGTTTTGGACTTAGTCATTTTTCCGGCATTTATCAGACTTTCAGATAGGGCAAATGTCAGTGAGCTTTCCGATTTCAGTTCCAGAGTGATTCGCCCAATGAGTCCTTGATACTTAGTCGTTTTCAGCCAATATTTTGGATTTTTGAAAATTTCACTTTTTTATGAAAATATCCACTAAATGAGTGAATAATATGTGTGAGGGTACCCCAGGAGAGTTCCAAATGTGTGTGGTAGAATATATGTCCCACGGGGGTAAAATTGAAAAAAGTTGAAAAAAAATTTTTTTTGGACTTAGTCATTTTTCCGGCGTTTATCAGACTTTCAGATAGGGCAAATGTCAGTGAGCGTTCCGATTTCAGTTCCAGAGTGATTCGCCCAATGAGTCCTTGATATTTAGTCGTTTTCAGCCAATATTTTTAATTTTTGAAAATTTAACTTTTTTGTGAAAATATCCACTAAATGAGGGAATAATATGTGTGAGAGTACCCCAGGAGAGTTCCAAATGTGTGTGGGTAGAATATATATCCCACGGGGGTAAAATTGTAAAAATTTTTTTTTTGGACTTAGTCATTTTTCCGGCGTTTATCAGACTTTCAGATAGGGCAAATGTTAGTGAGCGTTCCGATTTCAGTTCCAGAGTGATTCGCCCAATGAGTCCTTGATATTTAGTCGTTTTCAGCCAATATTTTGGATTTTTTAAAATTTCACTTTTTTGTGAAAATATCCACTAAATGAGGGAATAATATGTGTGAGGGTACCCCAGGAGAGTTCCAAATGTGTGTGAGTAGAATATATATCCCAATGGGGTAAAATTGAAAAAAGTTGAGAAAACTTATTTTTGGACTTAGTCATTTTTCCGGCGTTTATCAGACTTTCAGATAGGGCAAATGTCAGTGAGCGTTCTTATTTCAGTTCCAGAGCGATTCGCCCAATGAGTCCTTGATATTTAGTCGTTTTCAGCCAATATTTTGGATTTTTGAAAATTTCACTTTTTTGTGAAAATATCCACTAAATGAGGGAATAATATGTGTGAGGGTACCCCAGGAGAGTTCCAAATGTGTGTGGGTAGAATATATATCCCAATGGGGTAGAATTGAAAAAAGTTGAGAATTTTTTTTTGGGGACTTAGTCATTTTTCCAGCGTTTGTCAGACTTTCAGATAAGGCAAATGTCAGTGAGCATTCCGATTTCAGTTCCAGAGTGATTCGCCCAATGAGTCCTTGATATTTAGTCGTTTTCAGCCAATATTCTAGATTTTTGAAAATTTCACTTTTTTGTGAAAATATCCACTAAATGACGGAATAATATGTGTGAGGGTACCCCAGGAGAGTTCCAAATGTGTGTGGGTAGAATATAAATCCCACGGGGGTAAAATTGAAAAAAGTTTAAAAAAATTTTTTTTTGGACTTATTCATTTTTCTGGCGTTTATCAGACTTTCAGAGAGGGGAAATGTCAGTGAGCATCTGATTTCAGTTCCAGAGCGATTCGCCCAATGAGTCCTTGATATTTAGTCGTTTTCAGCCAATATTTTGGATTTTTGAAAATTTCACTTTTGTGAAAATATCCACTAATTGAGTGAATAATATGTGTGAGGGTACCACAGGAGAGTTCCAAATGTGTGTGGGTAGAATATATATCCCACGGGGGTAAAATTGAAAAAAGTTGAAAAATTTTTTTTTTTGGACTAAGTCATCTTTCCGGCGTTTATCAGACTTTCAGATAGGGGAAATGTCAGTGAGCATTCTGATTTCAGTTCCAGAGCGATTCTCCCAATGAGTCCTTGATATTTAGTCGTTTTCAGACAATATTTTGGATTTTTGAAAATTTCACTTTTTTATGAAAATATCCACTAAATGAGGGAATAATATGTGTGAGGGTACCCCAGGAGAGTTCCAAATGTGTGTGGGTAGAATATATATCCCACGGCGGTAAAATTGAAAAAAGTTGAAAAACATTTTTTTTGGACTTAGTCATTTTTCCGGCGTTTATCAGACTTTCAGATAGGGCAAATGTCAGTGAGCGTTCTGATTTCAGTTCCAGAGCGATTCGCCCAATGAGTCCTTGATATTTAGTCGTTTTCAGCCAATATTTTGGATTTTTGAAAATTTCACTTTTGTGAAAATATCCACTAAATGAGTGAATAATATGTGTGAGGGTACCCCAGGAGAGTTCCAAATGTGTGTGGGTAGAATATATATCCCACGGATGTAAAATTGAAAAAAGTTGAAAAAATTTTTTTTTTGGACTTCGTTATCTTTCCGGCGTTTATCAGACTTTCAGATAGGGGAAATGTCAGTGAGCATTCCGATTTCAGTTCCAGAGCGATTCGCCCAATGAGTCCTTGATATTTAGTCGTTTTCAGCCAATATTTTGGATTTTTGAAAATTTTACTTTTTTGTGAAAATATCCACTAAATGAGGGAATAATATAAGTGAGGGTACCCCAGGAGAGTTCCAAATGTGTGTGGGTAGAATATATATCCCGCTGGGGTAAAATTGAAAATAATTGAAAAAAATTTTTTTTTGGACTTAGTCATCTTTCCGGCGTTTATCAGACTTTCAGATAAGGGAAATGTCAGTGAGCATTCCGATTTCAGTTCCAGAGCGATTCGCCCAATGAGTCCTTGATATTTAGTCGTTTTCAGCCAATATTTTGGATTTTTGAAAATTTCACTTTTTAGTGAAAATATCCACTAAATGAGGGAATAATATGTGTGAGGGTACCCCAGGAGAGTTCCAAATGTGTGTGGGTAGAATATATATCCCACTGGGGTAAAATTGAAAAAAGTTGAGAAAAATTTTTATTGGACTAAGTAGTTTTTCCGGCGTTTATCAGACTTTCAGATAGGACAAATGTCAGTGAGCATTCCGATTTCAGTTCCAGAGCGATTCGTCCAATGAGTCCTTGATATTTAGTCATTTTCAGCCAATATTTTGGATTTTTGAAAATTTCACTTTTGAGAAAATATCCACTAAATGAGTGAATAATATGCGTGAGAGTACCCCAGGAGAGTTCCAAACGTGTGTGGGTAGAATATATATCCCACTGAGGTAAAATTGAAAAAAGTTGAAAACATTTTTTTTTTTGGACTTAGTCATCTTTCCGGCGTTTATCAGAATTTCAGATAGGGGAAATGTCAGTGAGCATTCCGATTTCAGTTCCAGAGCGATTCGCCCAATGAGTCCTTGATATATAGTCGTTTTCAGCCAATATTTTGGATTTTTGAAAATTTCACTTTTTAGTTAAAATATCCACTAAATGAGGGAATAACATGTGTGAGGGTACCCCAGGAGAGTTCCAAATGTGTGTGGGTAGAATATATATCCCAATGGGGTAGAATTGAAAAAAGTTGAGAAAATTTTTTTTTTGGACTTAGTCATTTTTCCGGCGTTTATCAGACTTTCAGATAGGGCAAATGTCAGTGAGCGTTCTGATTTCAGTTCCAGAGCGATTCGCCCAATGTGTCCTTGATATTTAGTCGTTTTCAGCCAATATTTTGGATTTTTGAAAATTTCACTTTTTTGTGAAAATATCCACTAAATGAGGGAATAATATGTGTGAGGGTACCTCAGGAGAGTTCCAAATGTGTGTGGGTAGAATATATATCCCACTGGGGTAAAATTGAAAAAAGTTGAGAAAAATTTTTATTGGACTAAGTCATTTTTCCGGCGTTTATCAGACTTTCAGATAGGGCAAATGTCAGTGAGCGTTCCGATTTCAGTTCCAGAGCGATTCGCCCAATGAGTCCTTGATATTTAGTCGTTTTCAGCCAATATTTTGGATTTTTGAAAATTTCACTTTTTTGTGAAAATATCCACTAAATGAGGGAATAATATGTGTGAGGGTACCCCAGGAGAGTTCCAAATGTGTGTGGGTAGAATATATATCCCGCTGGGGTAAAATTGAAAATAATTGAAAAAAATTTTTTTTTGGACTTAGTCATCTTTCCGGCGTTTATCAGACTTTCAGATAGGGGAAATGTCAGTGAGCATTCCGATTTCAGTTCCAGAGCGATTCGCCCAATGAGTCCTTGATATTTAGTCGTTTTCAGCCAATATTTTGGATTTTTGAAAATTTCACTTTTTAGTGAAAATATCCACTAAATGAGGGAATAATATGTGTGAGGGTACCCCAGGAGAGTTCCAAATGTGTGTGGGTAGAATATATATCCCACTGGGGTAAAATTGAAAAAAGTTGAGAAAAATTTTTATTGGACTAAGTAGTTTTTCCGGCGTTTATCAGACTTTCAGATAGGGCAAATGTCAGTGAGCATTCCGATTTCAGTTCCAGAGCGATTCGTCCAATGAGTCCTTGATATTTAGTCATTTTCAGCCAATATTTTGGATTTTTGAAAATTTCACTTTTGAGAAAATATCCACTAAATGAGTGAATAATATGCGTGAGAGTACCCCAGGAGAGTTCCAAATGTGTGTGGGTAGAATATATATCCCACTGAGGTAAAATTGAAAAAAGTTGAAAACATTTTTTTTTTTGGACTTATTCATTTTTCTGGCGTTTATCAGACTTTCAGAGAGGGGAAATGTCAGTGAGCATCTGATTTCAGTTTCAGAGCGATTCGCCCAATGAGTCCTTGATATTTAGTCGTTTTCAGCCAATATTTTCAATTTTTGAAAATTTCACTTTTTTGTGAAAATATCCACTAAATGAGGGAATAATATGTGTGAGGGTACCCCAGGAGAGTTCCAAATGTGTGTGGGTAGAATATATATCCCACTGAGGTAAAATTGAAAAAAGTTGAGAAAATTTTTTATTGGACTAAGTCATTTTTCCGGCGTTTATCAGGCTTTCAGATAGGGCAAATGTCAGTGAGCGTTCCGATTTCAGTTCCAGAGCGATTTCACCAATGAGTCCTTGATATTTAGTCGTTTTCAGCCAATATTTTGGATTTTTGAAAATTTCACTTTTGTGAAAATATCCACTAAATGAGTGAATAATAAGTGTGAGGGTACCCCAGGAGAGTTCCAAATGTGTGTGGGTAGAATATATATCCCACGGGGGTAAAATTGAAAAAAGTTGAGAAAATTTTTTATTGGACTAAGTCATTTTTCCGGCGTTTATCAGACTTTCAGATAGGGCAAATGTCAGTGAGCGTTCCGATTTCAGTTCCAGAGCGATTTCACCAATGAGTCCTTGATATTTAGTCGTTTTCAGCCAATATTTTGGATTTTTGAAAATTTCACTTTTGTGAAAATATCCACTAAATGAGTGAATAATAAGTGTGAGGGTACCCCAGGAGAGTTCCAAATGTGTGTGGGTAGAATATATATCCCACGGGGGTAAAATTGAAAAAAGTTGAAAAAAATTTTTTTTTGAACTTATTCATTTTTCTGCCGTTTATCAGACTTTCAGAGAGGAGAAATGTCAGTGAGCATCTGATTTCAGTTCCAGAGCGATTCGCCCAATGAGTCCTTGATATTTAGTCGTTTTCAGACAATATTTTGGATTTTTGAAAATTTCACTTTTTTGTGAAAATATCCACTAAATGAGGGAATAATATGTGTGAGGGTACCCCAGGAGAGTTCCAAATGTGTGTGGGTAGAATATATATCCCAATGGGGTAAAATTGAAAAAAGTTGAGAAATTTTTTATTTGGACTTAGTCATTTTTGCGGCTTTTATCAGACTTTCAGATAGGGCAAATGTCAGTGAGCGTTCTGATTTCAGTTCCAGAGCGATTCGCCCAATGAGTCCTTGATATTTAGTCGTTTTCAGCCAATATTTTGGATTTTTGAAAATTTCACTTTTTTGTGAAAATATCCACTAAATGAGGGAATAACATGTGTGAGGGTACCCCAGGAGAGTTCCAAATGTGTGTGGGTAGAATATATATCCCAATGGGGTAGAATTGAAAAAAGTTGAGAAAATTTTTTTTTTGGACTTAGTCATTTTTCCGGCGTTTATCAGACTTTCAGATAGGGCAAATGTCAGTGAGCATTCTGATTTCAGTTCCAGAGCGATTCGCCCAATGAGTCCTTGATATTTAGTCGTTTTCAGCCAATATTTTGGATTTTTGAAAATTTCACTTTTTTTGAAAATATCCACTAAATGAGGGAATAATATGTGTGAGGGTACCCCAGGAGAGTTCCAAATGTGTGTGGGTAGAATATATATCCCACTGGGGTAAAATTGAAAAAAGTTGAGAAAAATTTTTATTTTACTAAGTCATTTTTCCGGCGTTTATCAGACTTTCAGATAGGGCAAATGTCAGTGAGCGTTCCGATTTCAGTTCCAGAGCGATTCGCCCAATGAGTCCTTGATATTTAGTCGTTTTCAGCCAATATTTTGGATTTTTGAAAATTTCACTTTTGAGAAAATATCCACTAAATGAGTGAATAATATGCGTGAGGGTACCCCAGGAGAGTTCCAAATGTGTGTGGGTAGAATATATATCCCACTGGGGTAAAATTGAAAAAAGTTGAGAAAAATTTTTATTGGACTAAGTCATTTTTCCGGCGTTTATCAGACTTTCAGATAGGGCAAATGTCAGTGAGCGTTCCGATTTCAGTTCCAGAGCGATTCGCCCAATGAGTCCTTGATATTTAGTCGTTTTCAGCCAATATTTTGGATTTTTGAAAATTTCACTTTTTTGTGAAAATATCCACTAAATGAGGGAATAATATGTGTGAGGGTACCCCAGGAGAGTTCCAAATGTGTCTGGGTAGAATATATATCCCACTGGGGTAAAATTGAAAAAAGTTGAGAAAAATTTTTATTGGACTAAGTAGTTTTTCCGGCGTTTATCAGACTTTCAGATAGGGCAAATGTCAGTGAGCGTTCCGATTTCAGTTCCAGAGCGATTCGCCCAATGAGTCCTTGATATTTAGTCATTTTCAGCCAATATTTTGGATTTTTGAAAATTTCACTTTTGACAAAATATCCACTAAATGAGTGAATAATATGCGTGAGAGTACCCCAGGAGAGTTCCAAATGTGTGTGGGTAGAATATATATCCCACTGAGGTAAAATTGAAAAAAGTTGAAAACATTTTTTTTTTGGACTTAGTCATCTTTCCGGCGTTTATCAGAATTTCAGATAGGGGAAATGTCAGTGAGCATTCCGATTTCAGTTCCAGAGCGATTCGCCCAATGAGTCCTTGATATTTAGTCGTTTTCAGCCAATAGTTAGGATTTTTGAAAATTTCACTTTTTTGTGAAAATATCCACTAGATGAGGGAATAATATGTGTGAGGGTACCTACCCCAGGAGAGTTCCAAATGTGTGTGGGTAGAATATATATCCCGCTGGGGTAAAATTGAAAATAATTGAAAAACATTTTTTTTTGGAATTAGTCATTTTTCCGGCGTTTATCAGAATTTCAGATAGGGCAAATGTCAGTGAGCGTTCCGATTTCAGTTCCAGAGTGATTCGCCCAATGAGTCCTTGATATTTAGTCGTTTTCAGCCAATATTTTGGATTTTTGAAAATTTCATTTTTTTGTGAAAATATCCACTAAATGAGGGAATAATATGTGTGAGGGTACCCCAGGAGAGTTCCAAATGTGTGTGGGTAGAATATATATTGCACGGGGGTAAAATTGAAAAAAGCTGAAAAAAATTTTTTTTTGGACTTATTCATTTTTCTGCCGTTTATCAGACTTTCAGAGAGGGGAAATGTCAGTGAGCATCTGATTTCAGTTTCAGAGCGATTCGCCCAATGAGTCCTTGATATTTAGTCGTTTTCAGCCAATATTTTCAATTTTTGAAAATTTCACTTTTTTGTGAAAATATCCACTAAATGAGGGAATAATATGTGTGAGGGTACCCCAGGAGAGTTTCAAATGTGTGTGGGTAGAATATATATCCCACTGAGGTAAAATTGAAAAAAGTTGAGAAAATTTTTTTTTGGACTTAGTCATTTTTCCGGCATTTATCAGACTTTCAGATAGGGCAAGTGTCAGTGAACATTCCGATTTCAGTTCCAGAGCGATTCGCCCAATGAGTCCTTGATATTTAGTCGTTTTCAGCCAATATTTTGGATTTTTGAAAATTTCACTTTTTTGTGAAAATATCCACTATATGAGGGAATAATATGTGTGAGGGTACCCCAGGAGAGTTCCAAATGTGTGCGGGTAGAATATATATCCCACTGGGGTAAAATTGAAAAAAGTTGAGAAAACTTTTTTTTGGACTTAGTCATTTTTCCGGCGTTTATCAGACTTTCGGACAGGGGAAATGTCAGTGAGCGTTCTGATTTCAGTTCCAGAGCGATTCGCCCAATGAGTCCTTGATATTTAGTCGTTTTCAGCCAATATTTTGGATTTTTGAAAATTTCACTTTTTTGTGAAAATATCCACTAAATGAGGGAATAATATGTGTGAGGGTACCCCAGGAGAGTTCCAAATGTGTGTGGGTAGAATATATATCCCACTGGGGTAAAATTGAAAAAAGTTGAGAACATTTTTTTTTTGACTTAGTCATTTTTCCGGCGTTTATCAGACTTTCAGATAGGTCAAATGTCAGTGAGTGTTCCGATTTCAGTTCCAGAGCGATTCGCCCAATGAGTCCTTGATATTTAGTCATTTTCAGCCAATATTTTGGATTTTTGAAAATTTCACTTTTTTGTGAAAATATCCACTAAATGAGGGAATAATATGTGTGAGGGTACCCCAGGAGAGTTCCAAATGTGTGTGGGTAGAATATATATCCCTCTGGGGTAAAATTGAAAAAAGTTGAGATAATTTTTTTTTGGACTTAGTCATTTTTCCGGCGTTTATCAGACTTTCAGATACGGCAAATGTCAGTGAGCATTCCGATTTCAGTTCCAGAGCGATTCGCCCAATGAGTCCTTGATATTTAGTCGTTTTCAGCCATTATTTTGGATTTTTGAAAATTTCACTTTTGTGAAAATATCCACTAAATGAGGGAATAATATATGTGAGGGTACCCCAGGAGAGTTCCAAATGTGTGTGGGTAGAATATATATCCCACGGGGGTAAAATTGAAAAAAGTTGAACAATTTTTTTTTTGGACTTAGTCATCTATCCGGCGTTTATCAGACTTTCAGATAGGGCAAATGTCAGTGAGCGTTCCGATTTCAGTTCCAGAGTGATTCGCCCAATGAGTCCTTGATATTTAGTCGTTTTCAGCCAATATTTTGGTTTTTTGAAAATTTCACTTTTTTGTGAAAATATCCACTAAATGAGGGAATAATATGTGTGAGGGTACCCCAGGAGAGTTCCAAATGTGTGTGGGTAGAATATATATCCCACTGGGGTAAAATTGAAAAAAGTTGAGAACATTTTTTTTTGGACTTAGTCATTTTTCCGGAGTTTATCAGACTTTCAGATAGGTCAAATGTCAGTGAGTGTTCCGATTTCAGTTCCAGAGCGATTCGCCCAATGAGTCCTTGATATTTAGTCATTTTCAGCCAATATTTTGGATTTTTGAAAATTTCACTTTTTTGTGAAAATATCCACTAAATGAGGGAATAATATGTGTGAGGGTACCCCAGGAGAGTTCCAAATGTGTGTGGGTAGAATATATATCCCTCTGGGGTAAAATTGAAGAAAGTTGAGAAAATTTTTTTTTGGACTTAGTCATTTTTCCGGCGTTTATCAGACTTTCAGATAGGGCAAATGTCAGTGAGCGTTCTGATTTCAGTTCCAGAGCGTTTCGCCCAATAAGTCCTTGATATTTTGTCGTTTTCAGCCAATATTTTGGATTTTTGAAAATTTCACTTTTGTGAAAATATCCACTAAATTAGGGAATAATATATGTGAGGGTACCCCAGGAGAGTTCCAAATGTGTGTGGGTAGAATATATATCCCAATGGGGTAAAATTGAAAAAAGTTGAGAAAATTTTTTTTTGGACTTAGTCATTTTTCCGGCATTTATCAGACTTTCAGATACGGCAAGTGTAAGTGAGCATTCCGATTTCAGTTCCAGAGTGATTCTCCCAATGAGTCCTTGATATTTAGTTGTTTTCATCCAATATTTTGGATTTTTGAAAATTTCACTTTTTTGTGAAAATATCCACTAAATGAGGGAATAATATGTGTGAGGGTACCCCAGGAGAGTTCCAAATGTGTGTGGGTAGAATATATATCCCAATGGGGTAGAATTGAAAAAAGTTGAGAAAATTTTTTTGGGACTTAGTCATTTTTCCAGAGTTTATCAGACTTTCAGATAGGGCAAATGTCAGTGAGCGTTCTGATTTCAGTTCCAGAGCGATTCGACCAATGAGTCCATGATATTTAGTCGTTTTCAGCCAATATTTTGGATTTTTGAAAATTTCACTTTTTTGTGAAAATATCCACTAAATGAGGGAATAATATGTGTGAGGGTACCCCAGGAGAGTTCCAAATGTGTGTGGGTAGAATATATATCCCACTGGGGTAAAATTGAAAAAAGTTGAGAAAATTTTTTATTGGACTAAGTCATTTTTCCGGCGTTTATCAGACTTTCAGATAGGGAAAATGTCAGTGAGCGTTCCGATTTCAGTTCCAGAGCAATTCGCCCAATGAGTCCTTGATATTTAGTCGTTTTCAGCCAATATTTTGGATTTTTGAAAATTTCACTTTTGTGAAAATATCCACTAAATTAGGAAATAATATATGTGAGGGTACCCCAGGAGAGTTCCAAATGTGTGTGGGTAGAATATATATCCCAATGGGGTAAAATTGAAAAAAGTTGAGAAAATTTTTTTTTGGACTTAGTCATTTTTCCGGCGTTTATCAGACTTTCAGATACGGCAAATGTCAGTGAGCATTCCGATTTCAGTTCCAGAGCGATTCGCCCAATGAGTCCTTGATATTTAGTCGTTTTCAGCCATTATTTTGGATTTTTGAAAATTTCACTTTTGTGAAAATATCCACTAAATGAGGGAATAATATATGTGAGGGTACCCCAGGAGAGTTCCAAATGTGTGTGGGTAGAATATATATCCCACGGGGGTAAAATTGAAAAAAGTTGAACAATTTTTTTTTTGGACTTAGTCATCTATCCGGCGTTTATCAGACTTTCAGATAGGGCAAATGTCAGTGAGAGTTTCGATTTCAGTTCCAGAGTGATTCGCCCAATGAGTCCTTGATATTTAGTCGTTTTCAGCCAATATTTTGGATTTTTGAAAATTTCACTTTTTTGTGAAAATATCCACTAAATGAGGGAATAATATGTGTGAGGGTACCCCAGGAGAGTTCCAAATGTGTGTGGGTAGAATATATATCGCTCTGGGGTAAAATTGAAAAAAGTTGAGAAAATTTTTTTTTGGACTTAGTCATTTTTCCGGCATTTATCAGACTTTCAGATAGGGCAAGTGTCAGTGAGCATTCCGATTTCAGTTCCAGAGTGATTCTCCCAATGAGTCCTTGATATTTAGTTGTTTTCAGCCAATATTTTGGATTTTTGAAAATTTCACTTTTTTGTGAAAATATCCACTAAATGAGGGAATAATGTGTGTGAGGGTACCCCAGGAGAGTTCCAAATGTGTGTGGGTAGAATATATATCCCACTGGGTTAAAATTGAAAAAAGTTGAGAAAATTTTTTATTGGACTAAGTCATTTTTCCGGCGTTTATCAGACTTTCAGATAGGGCAAATGTCAGTGAGCGTTCCGATTTCAGTTCCAGAGCAATTCGCCCAATGAGTCCTTGATATTTAGTCGTTTTCAGCCAATATTTTGGATTTTTGAAAATTTCACTTTTGTGAAAATATCCACTAAATTAGGAAATAATATATGTGAGGGTACCCCAGGAGAGTTCCAAATGTGTGTGGGTAGAATATATATCCCAATGGGGTAAAATTGAAAAAAAGTTGAGAAAATTTTTTTTTGGACTTAGTCATTTTTCCGGCGTTTATCAAACTTTCAGATAGGGGAAATGTCAGTGAGCGTTCCGATTTCAGTTCCAGAGCGATTCGCCCAATGAGTCCTTGATATTTAGTCGTTTTCAGCCAATATTTTGGATTTTTGAAAATTTCACTTTTTTGTGAAAATATCCACTAAATGAGGGAATAATATGTATGAGTGTACCCCAGGAGAGTTCCAAATGTGTGTGGGTAGAATATATATCCCACTGGGTTAAAATTGAAAAAAGTTGAGAAAACTTTTTTTGGACTTAGTCATTTTTTCGGCGTTTATCAGACTTTCAGATAGGGGAAATGTCAGTGAGCGTTCCGAATTCAGTTCCAGAGCGATTCGCCCAATGAGTCCTTGATATTTAGTCGTTTTCAGCCAATATTTTGGATTTTTGAAAATTTCACTTTTGTGAAAATATCCACTAAATGAGGGAATAATATATGTGAGGGTACCCCAGGAGAGTTCCAAATGTGTGTGGGTAGAATATATATCCCACGGGGTAAAATTGAAAAAAGTTGAAAAATTTTTTTTTTGGACTTAGTCATCTATCCGGCGTTTATCAGACTTTCAGATAGGGCAAATGTCACTGAGCGTTCCGGTTTCAGTTCCAGAGTGATTTGCCCAATGAGTCCTTGATATTTAGTCGTTTTCAGCCAATATTTTGGATTTTTGAAAATTTCACTTTTTTGTGAAAATATCCACTAAATGAGGGAATAATATGTGTGAGGGTACCCCAGGAGAGTTCCAAATGTGTGTGGGTAGAATATATATCCCAATGGGGTAGAATTGAAAAAAGTTGAGAAAAATTTTTTTGGGACTTAGTCATTTTTCCGGCGTTTATCACACTTTCAGATAGGGCAAATGTCAGTGAGCGTTCTGATTTCAGTTCCAGAGCGATTCGCCCAATGAGTCCTTGATATTTAGTCGTTTTCAGCCAATATTTTGGATTTTTCAAAAATTTCACTTTTGTGAAAATATCCACTAAATGAGGGAATAATATATGTGAGGGTACCCCAGGAGAGTTTCAAATGTGTGTGGGTAGAATATATATCCCACGGGGGTAAAATTGAAAAAAGTTCAGAAAATTTTTTTTTGGACTTAGTCATTTTTCCGGCGTTTATCAGACTTTCAGATACGGCAAATGTCAGTGAGCGTTCCGATTTCAGTTCCAGAGCGATTCGCCCAATCAGTCCTTGATATTTAGTCGTTTTCAGCCAATATTTTGGATTTTTGAAAATTTCACTTTTTTGTGAAAATATCCACTAAATGAGGGAATAATATGTGTGAGGGTACCCCAGGAGAGTTCCAAATGTGTGTGGGTAGAATATATATCCCACTGGGATAAAATTGAAAAAAGTTGAGAAAATTTTTTTTTGGACTTAGTCATTTTTCCGGCGTTTATCAGACTTTCAGATAGGGCAAATGTCAGTGAGCGTTCCGATTTCAGTTCCAGAGCGATTCGCCCAATGAGTCCTTGATATTTAGTCGTTTTCAGCCAATATTTTGGATTTTTGAAAATTTCACTTTTGTGAAAATATCCACTAAATGAGGGAATAATATATGTGAGGGTACCCCAGGAGAGTTCCAAATGTGTGTGGGTAGAATATATATCCCAATGGGGTAAAATTGAAAAAAAGTTGAGAAAATTTTTTTTTGGACTTAGTCATTTTTCCGGCGTTTATCAAACTTTCAGATAGGGGAAATGTCAGTGAGCGTTCCGATTTCAGTTCCAGAGCGATTCGCCCAATGAGTCCTTGATATTTAGTCGTTTTCAGCCAATATTTTGGATTTTTGAAAATTTCACTTTTTTGTGAAAATATCCACTAAATGAGGGAATAATATGTATGAGTGTACCCCAGGAGAGTTCCAAATGTGTGTGGGTAGAATATATATCCCACTGGGTTAAAATTGAAAAAAGTTGAGAAAACTTTTTTTGGACTTAGTCATTTTTTCGGCGTTTATCAGACTTTCAGATAGGGGAAATGTCAGTGAGCGTTCCGAATTCAGTTCCAGAGCGATTCGCCCAATGAGTCCTTGATATTTAATCGTTTTCAGCCAATATTTTGGATTTTTGAAAATTTCACTTTTGTGAAAATATCCACTAAATGAGGGAATAATATATGTGAGGGTACCCCAGGAGAGTTCCAAATGTGTGTGGGTAGAATATATATCCCACGGGGTAAAATTGAAAAAAGTTGAAAAATTTTTTTTTTGGACTTAGTCATCTATCCGGCGTTTATCAGACTTTCAGATAGGGCAAATGTCACTGAGCGTTCCGGTTTCAGTTCCAGAGTGATTCGCCCAATGAGTCCTTGATATTTAGTCGTTTTCAGCCAATATTTTGGATTTTTGAAAATTTCACTTGTTTGTGAAAATATCCACTAAATGAGGGAATAATATGTGTGAGGGTACCCCAGGAGAGTTCCAAATGTGTGTGGGTAGAATATATATCCCAATGGGGTAGAATTGAAAAAAGTTGAGAAAATTTTTTTTGGGACTTAGTCATTTTTCCGGCGTTTATCAGACTTTCAGATAGGGCAAATGTCAGTGAGCGTTCCGATTTCAGTTCCAGAGTGATTCGCCCAATGAGTCCTTGATATTTAGTCGTTTTCAGCCAATATTTTGGTTTTTTGAAAATTTCACTTTTTTGTGAAAATATCCACTAAATGAGGGAATAATATGTGTGAGGGTACCCCAGGAGAGTTCCAAATGTGTGTGGGTAGAATATATATCCCAATGGGGTAGAATTGAAAAAAGTTGAGAAAAATTTTTTTGGGACTTAGTCATTTTTCCGGCGTTTATCACACTTTCAGATAGGGCAAATGTCAGTGAGCGTTCTGATTTCAGTTCCAGAGCGATTCGCCCAATGAGTCCTTGATATTTAGTCGTTTTCAGCCAATATTTTGGATTTTTCAAAAATTTCACTTTTGTGAAAATATCCACTAAATGAGGGAATAATATATGTGAGGGTACCCCAGGAGAGTTTCAAATGTGTGTGGGTAGAATATATATCCCACGGGGGTAAAATTGAAAAAAGTTCAGAAAATTTTTTTTTGGACTTAGTCATTTTTCCGGCGTTTATCAGACTTTCAGATACGGCAAATGTCAGTGAGCGTTCCGATTTCAGTTCCAGAGCGATTCGCCCAATCAGTCCTTGATATTTAGTCGTTTTCAGCCAATATTTTGGATTTTTGAAAATTTCACTTTTTTGTGAAAATATCCACTAAATGAGGGAATAATATGTGTGAGGGTACCCCAGGAGAGTTCCAAATGTGTGTGGGTAGAATATATATCCCACTGGGATAAAATTGAAAAAAGTTGAGAAAATTTTTTTTTGGACTTAGTCATTTTTCCGGCGTTTATCAGACTTTCAGATAGGGCAAATGTCAGTGAGCGTTCCGATTTCAGTTCCAGAGCGATTCGCCCAATGAGTCCTTGATATTTAGTCGTTTTCAGCCAATATTTTGGATTTTTGAAAATTTCACTTTTGTGAAAATATCCACTAAATGAGGGAATAATATATGTGAGGGTACCCCAGGAGAGTTCCAAATGTGTGTGGGTAGAATATATATCCCAATGGGGTAAAATTGAAAAAAAGTTGAGAAAATTTTTTTTTGGACTTAGTCATTTTTCCGGCGTTTATCAAACTTTCAGATAGGGGAAATGTCAGTGAGCGTTCCGATTTCAGTTCCAGAGCGATTCGCCCAATGAGTCCTTGATATTTAGTCGTTTTCAGCCAATATTTTGGATTTTTGAAAATTTCACTTTTTTGTGAAAATATCCACTAAATGAGGGAATAATATGTATGAGTGTACCCCAGGAGAGTTCCAAATGTGTGTGGGTAGAATATATATCCCACTGGGTTAAAATTGAAAAAAGTTGAGAAAACTTTTTTTGGACTTAGTCATTTTTTCGGCGTTTATCAGACTTTCAGATAGGGGAAATGTCAGTGAGCGTTCCGAATTCAGTTCCAGAGCGATTCGCCCAATGAGTCCTTGATATTTAATCGTTTTCAGCCAATATTTTGGATTTTTGAAAATTTCACTTTTGTGAAAATATCCACTAAATGAGGGAATAATATATGTGAGGGTACCCCAGGAGAGTTCCAAATGTGTGTGGGTAGAATATATATCCCACGGGGTAAAATTGAAAAAAGTTGAAAAATTTTTTTTTTGGACTTAGTCATCTATCCGGCGTTTATCAGACTTTCAGATAGGGCAAATGTCACTGAGCGTTCCGGTTTCAGTTCCAGAGTGATTCGCCCAATGAGTCCTTGATATTTAGTCGTTTTCAGCCAATATTTTGGATTTTTGAAAATTTCACTTTTTTGTGAAAATATCCACTAAATGAGGGAATAATATGTGTGAGGGTACCCCAGGAGAGTTCCAAATGTGTGTGGGTAGAATATATATCCCAATGGGGTAGAATTGAAAAAAGTTGAGAAAATTTTTTTTGGGACTTAGTCATTTTTCCGGCGTTTATCAGACTTTCAGATAGGGCAAATGTCAGTGAGCGTTCCGATTTCAGTTCCAGAGTGATTCGCCCAATGAGTCCTTGATATTTAGTCGTTTTCAGCCAATATTTTGGTTTTTTGAAAATTTCACTTTTTTGTGAAAATATCCACTAAATGAGGGAATAATATGTGTGAGGGTACCCCAGCAGAGTTCCAAATGTGTGTGGGTAGAATATATATCCCACTGGGGTAAAATTGAAAAAAGTTGAGTACATTTTTTTTTGGACTTAGTCATTTTTCCGGCGTTTATCAGACTTTCAGATAGGGCAAATGTCAGTGAGCGTTCCGATTTCAGTTCCAGAGCAATTCGCCCAATGAGTCCTTGATATTTAGTCGTTTTCAGCCAATATTTTGTATTTTTGAAAATTTCACTTTTTTGTGAAAATATCCACTAAATGAGGGAATAATATGTGTGAGGGTACCCCAGGAGAGTTCCAAATGTGTGTGGGTAGAATATATATCCCACGGGGGTAAAATTGAAAAAAGTTGAGAAAATTTTTTTTTGGACTTAGTCATTTTTCCGGCGTTTATCAGACTTTCAGATACGGCAAATGTCAGTGAGCATTCCGATTTCAGTTCCAGAGCGATTCGCCCAATGAGTCCTTGATATTTAGTCGTTTTCAGCCATTATTTTGGATTTTTGAAAATTTCACTTTTGTGAAAATATCCACTAAATGATGGAATAATATATGTGAGGGTACCCCAGGAGAGTTCCAAATGTGTGTGGGTAGAATATATATCCCTCTGGGGTAAAATTGAAAAAAGTTGAGAAAATTTTTTTTTGGACTTAGTCATTTTTCCGGCGTTTATCAGACTTTCAGATAGGGCAAATGTCAGTGAGCGTTCTGATTTCAGTTCCAGAGCGTTTCGCCCAATGAGTCCTTGATATTTAGTCGTTTTCAGCCAATATTTTGGATTTTTGAAAATTTCACTTTTTTGTGAAAATATCCACTAAATGAGGGAATAATATGTGTGAGGGTACCCCAGGAGAGTTCCAAATGTGTGTGGGTAGAATATATATCCCACTGGGGTAAAATTGAAAAAAGTTGAGAAAATTTTTTTTTGGACTAAGTCATTTTTGCGGCGTTTATCAGACTTTCAGATAGGGCAAATGTCAGTGAGCGTTCCGATTTCAGTTCCAGAGCAATTCGCCCAATGAGTCCTTGATATTTAGTCGTTTTCAGCCAATATTTTGGATTTTTGAAAATTTCACTTTTGTGAAAATATCCACTAAATAAGGGAATAATATATGTGAGGGTACCCCAGGAGAGTTCCAAATGTGTGTGGGTAGAATATATATCCCACGGGGGTAAAATTGAAAAAAGTTGAAAAATTTTTTTTTTGGACTTAGTCATCTATCCGGCGTTTATCAGACTTTCAGATAGGGCAAATGTCAGTGAGCGTTCCGATTTCAGTTCCAGAGTGATTCGCCCAATGAGTCCTTGATATTCAGTCGTTTTCAGCCAATATTTTGGTTTTTTGAAAATTTCACTTTTTTGTGAAAATATCCACTAAATGAGGGAATAATATGTGTGAGGGTACCCCAGGAGAGTTCCAAATGTGTGTGGGTAGAATATATATCCCACTGGGGTAAAATTGAAAAAAGTTGAGTACATTTTTTTTTGGACTTAGTCATTTTTCCTGCGTTTATCAGACTTTCAGATAGGTCAAATGTCAGTGAGTGTTCCGATTTCAGTTCCAGAGCGATTCGCCCAATGAGTCCTTGATATTTAGTCGTTTTCAGCCAATATTTTGGATTTTTGAAAATTTCACTTTTTTGTGAAAATATCCACTAAATGAGGGAATAATATGTATGAGGGTACCCCAGGAGAGTTCCAAATGTGTGTGGGTAGAATATATATCCCTCTGGGGTAAAATTGAAAAAAGTTGAGAAAATTTTTTTCTGGACTTAGTCATTTTTCCGGCGTTTATCAGACTTTCAGATAGGGGAAATGTCAGTGAGCGTTCTGATTTCAGTTCCAGAGCGATTCGCCCAATGAGTCCTTGATATTTAGTCGTTTTCAGCCAATATTTTGGATTTTTCAAAAATTTCACTTTTGTGAAAATATCCACTAAATGAGGGAATAATATATGTGTGGGTACCCCAGGAGAGTTTCAAATGTGTGTGGGTAGAATATATATCCCACGGGGGTAAAATTGAAAAAAGTTCAGAAAATTTTTTTTTGGACTTAGTCATTTTTCCGGCGTTTATCAGACTTTCAGATACGGCAAATGTCAGTGAGCGTTCCGATTTCAGTTCCAGAGCGATTCGCCCAATCAGTCCTTGATATTTAGTCGTTTTCAGCCAATATTTTGGATTTTTGAAAATTTCACTTTTTTGTGAAAATATCCACTAAATGAGGGAATAATATGTGTGAGGGTACCCCAGGAGAGTTCCAAATGTGTGTGGGTAGAATATATATCCCACTGGGATAAAATTGAAAAAAGTTGAGAAAATTTTTTTTTGGACTTAGTCATTTTTCCGGCGTTTATCAGACTTTCAGATAGGGCAAATGTCGGTGAGCATTCCGATTTCAGTTCTAGAGCGATTCGCCCAATGAGTCCTTGATATTTAGTCGTTTTCAGCCAATATTTTGGATTTTTGAAAATTTTACTTTTTTGTGAAAAAATCCACTAAATGAGGGAATAATATGTGTGAGGGTACCCCAGGAGAGTTCCAAATGTGTGTGGGTAGAATATATATCCCACGGGGGTAAAATTGAAAAAAGTTGAAAAATTTTTTTTTTGGACTTAGTCATCTATCCGGCGTTTATCAGACTTTCAGATAGGGCAAATGTCAGTGAGCGTTCTGATTTCAGTTCCAGAGCGATTCGCCCAATGAGTCCTTGATATTTAGTCGTTTTCAGCCAATATTTTGGATTTTTGAAAATTTCACTTTTTTGTGAAAATATCCACTAAATGAGGGAATAATATGTGTCAGGGTACCCCAGGAGAGTTCCAAATGTGTGTGGGTAGAATATATATCCCACTGGGGTAAAATTGAAAAAAGGTGAGAAAATTTTTTTTTGGACTTAGTCATTTTTCCGGCGTTTATCAGACTTTCAGATAGGGCAAATGTCAGTGAGCGTTCCGATTTCAGTTCCAGAGCGATTCGCCCAATGAGTCCTTGATATTTAGTCGTTTTCAGCCAATATTTTGGATTTTTCAAAAATTTCACTTTTGTGAAAATATCCACTAAATGAGGGAATAATATATGTGAGGGTACCCCAGGAGAGTTTCAAATGTGTGTGGGTAGAATATATATCCCACGGGGGTAAAGTTGAAAAAAGTTCAGAAAATTTTTTTTTGGACTTAGTCATTTTTCCGGCGTTTATCAGACTTTCAGACAGGGCAAATGTCAGTGAGCGTTCTGATTTCAGTTCCAGAGCGATTCGCCCAATGAGTCCTTGATATTTAGTCGTTTTCAGCCAATATTTTGGATTTTTGAAAATTTCACTTTTTTGTGAAAATATCCACTAAATGAGGGAATAATATGTGTGAGGGTACCCCAGGAGAGTTCCAAATGTGTGTGGGTAGAATATACAGTACAGACCAAAAGTTTGGACACACCTTCTCATTTAAAGATTTTTCTGTATTTTCAAGACTATGAAAATTGTACATTCACACTGAAGGCATCAAAACTATGAATTAACACATGTGGAATTATATACTTAACAAAAAAGTATGAAACAACTGAAAATATGTCTTATATTCTAGGTTCTTCAAAGCAGCCACTTTTTGCTTTGATGACTGCTTTGCACACTCTTGGCATTCTCTTGATGAGCTTCAAGGGGTAGTCACCGGAAATGGTTTTCACTTCACAGGTGTGCCCTGTCAGGTTTAATAAGTGGGATTTCTTGCCTTATAAATGGGGTTGGGACCATCAGTTGTGTTGTGCAGAAGTCAGGTGGATACACAGCTGACAGTCCTACTGAATAGACTGTTAGAATTTGTATTATGGCAAGAAAAAAGCAGCTAAGTAAAGAAAAACGAGTGGCCATCATTACTTTAAGAAATGAAGTTCAGTCAGTCCGAAAAATTGGGCAAACTTTGAATGTGTCCCCAAGTGCAGTTGCAAAAGCCATCAAGCGCTACAAAGAAACTGGCTCACATGAGGACCGCCCCAGGAAAGGAAGACCATGAGTCACCTCTGCTTCTGAGGATAAGTTTATCCGAGTCACCAGCCTCAGAAATCGCAGGATAACAGCAGCTCAGATTAGAGACCAGGTCAATGCCACACAGAGTTCTAGCAGCAGACACATCTCTACAACAACTGTTAAGAGGAGACTTTGTGCAGCAGGCCTTCATGGTAAAATAGCTGCTAGGAAACCACTGCTAAGGACAGGCAACAAGCAGAAGAGACTTATTTGGGCTAAAGAACACAAGAAATGGACATTAGACCAGTGGAAATCTGTGCTTTGGTCTGATCAGTCCAAATTTGAGATCTTTGGTTCCAACCAACGTGTCTTTGTGCGACGCAGAAAATGTGAACGGATGGACTCTACATGCCTGGTTCCCACCGTAAAGCAAGGAAGAGGAGGTGTGATGGTGTGGGGGTGCTTTGCTGGTGACACTATTGGGGATTTATTCAAAATTGAAGGCATACTGAACCAGCATGGCTACCACAGCATCTTGCAGCGGCATGCTATTCCATCTGGTTTGCGTTTAGTTGGACCATCATTTATTTTTCAACAGGACAATGACCCCAAACACACCTCCAGGCTGTGTAAGGGCTATTTGACCAAGAAGGAGAGTGATGGGGTGCTAAGCCAGATGACCTGGCCTCCACAGTCACCAGACCTGAACCCAATCGAGATGGTTTGGGGTGAGCTGGACCGCAGAGTGAAGGCAAAAGGGCCAACAAGTGCTAAGCATCTCTGGGAACTCCTTCAAGATTGTTGGAAGACCATTTCCGGTGACTACCTCTTGAAGCTCATCGAGAGAATGCCAAGAGTGTTCAAAGCAGTCATCAAAGCAAAAGATGGCTACTTTGAAGAACCTAGAATATAAGACATATTTTCAGTTGTTTCACACATTTTTTGTTAAGTATATAATTCCACATGTGTTAATTCATAATTTTGATGCCTTCATTGTGAATGTACAATTTTCATAGTTATGAAAATACAGAAAAATCTTTAAATGAGATGGTGTGTCCAAACTTTTGGTCTGTACTGTATATCCCACTGGGGTAAAATTGAAAAAAGTTGAGAAAATTTTTTTTTGGACTTAGTCATTTTTCCGGCGTTTATCAGACTTTCAGATAGGGCAAATGTCAGTGAGCATTCCGATTTCAGTTCCAGAGCGATTCGCCCAATGAGTCCTTGATATTTAGTCGTTTTCAGCCAATATTTTGGATTTTTGAAAATTTCACTTTTTTTGTGAAAATATCCACTAAATGAGGGAATAATATGTGTGAGGGTACCCCAGGAGAGTTCCAAATGTGTGTGGGTAGAATATATATCCCACGGGGGTAAAATTGAAAAAAGTTGAAAAATTTTTTTTTTGGACTTAGTCATCTATCCGGCGTTTATCAGACTTTCAGATAGGGCAAATGTCAGTGAGCGTTCTGATTTCAGTTCCAGAGTGATTCGCCCAATGAGTCCTTGATATTTAGTTGTTTTCAGCCAATATTTTGGATTTTTGAAAATTTCACTTTTTTGTGAAAATATCCACTAAATGAGGGAATAATATGTGTGAGGGTACCCCAGGAGAGTTCCAAATGTGTGTGGGTAGAATATATATCCCACGGGGGTAAAATTGAAAAAAGTTGAAAAATTTTTTTTTTGGACTTAGTCATCTATCCGGCGTTTATCAGACTTTCAGATAGGGCAAATGTCAGTGAGCGTTCTGATTTCAGTTCCAGAGCGATTCGCCCAATGAGTCCTTAATATTTAGTTGTTTTCAGCCAATATTTTGGATTTTTGAAAATTTCACTTTTTTGTGAAAATATCCACTAAATGAGGGAATAATATGTGTGAGGGTACCCCAGGAGAGTTCCAAATGTGTGTGGGTAGAATATATATCCCACGGGGGTAAAATTGAAAAAAGTTGAAAAATTTTTTTTTTGGACTTAGTCATCTATCCGTCGTTTATCAGACTTTCAGATAGGGCAAATGTCAGTGAGCGTTCTGATTTCAGTTCCAGAGCGATTCGCCCAATGAGTCCTTAATATTTAGTCGTTTTCAGCCAATATTTTGGATTTTTCAAAAATTTCACTTTTGTGAAAATATCCACTAAATGAGGGAATAATATATGTGAGGGTACCCCAGGAGAGTTTCAAATGTGTGTGGGTAGAATATATATCCCACGGGGGTAAAATTGAAAAAAGTTCAGAAAATTTTTTTTTGGACTTAGTCATTTTTCCGGCGTTTATCAGACTTTCAGATAGGGCAAATGTCAGTGAGCGTTCTGATTTCAGTTCCAGAGCGATTCGCCCAATGAGTCCTTGATATTTAGTCGTTTTCAGCCAATATTTTGGATTTTTGAAAATTTCACTTTTTTGTGAAAATATCCACTAAATGAGGGAATAATATGTGTGAGGGTACCCCAGGAGGGTTCCAAATGTGTGTGGGTAGAATATATATCCCACTGGGGTAAAATTGAAAAAAGTTGAGAAAATTTTTTTTTGGACTTAGTCATTTTTCCGGCGTTTATCAGACTTTCAGATACGGCAAATGTCAGTGAGCGATCCAATTTCAGTTCCAGAGCGATTCGCCCAATGAGTCCTTGATATTTAGTCGTTTTCAGCCAATATTTTGGATTTTTCAAAAATTTCACTTTTGTGAAAATATCCACTAAATGAGGGAATAATATATGTGAGGGTACCCCAGGAGAGTTTCAAATGTGTGTGGGTAGAATATATATCCCATGGGGGTAAAATTGAAAAAAGTTCAGAAAATTTTTTTTTGGACTTAGTCATTTTTCCGGCGTTTATCAGACTTTCAGATAGGGCAAATGTCAGTGAGCGTTCTGATTTCAGTTCCAGAGCGATTCGCCCAATGAGTCCTTGATATTTAGTCGTTTTCAGCCAATATTTTGGATTTTTGAAAATTTCACTTTTTTGTGAAAATATCCACTAAATGAGGGAATAATATGTGTGAGGGTACCCCAGGAGAGTTCCAAATGTGTGTGGGTAGAATATATATCCCACTGGGGTAAAAATGAAAAAAGTTGAGAAATTTTTTTTTTGGACTTAGTCATTTTTCCGGCGTTTATCAGACTTTCAGATACGGCAAATGTCAGTGAGCGTTCCGATTTCAGTTCCAGAGCGATTCGCCCAATGAGTCCTTGATATTTAGTCGTTTTCAGCCAATATTTTGGATTTTTGAAAATTTCACTTTTGTGAAAATATCCACTAAATGAGGGAATAATATATGTGAGGGTACCCCAGGAGAGTTTCAAATGTGTGTGGGTAGAATATATATCCCACGGGGGTAAAATTGAAAAAAGTTGAAAAATTTTTTTTTTGGACTTAGTCATCTATCCGGCGTTTATCAGACTTTTAGATAGGGCAAATGTCAGTGAGCGTTCTGATTTCAGTTCCAGAGCGATTCGCCCAATGAGTCCTTGATATTTAGTCGTTTTCAGACAATATTTTGGATTTTTGAAAATTTCACTTTTTTGTGAAAATATCCACTAAATGAGGGAATAATATGTGTGAGGGTACCCCAGGAGAGTTCCAAATGTGTGTGGGTAGAATATATATCCCACTGGGGTAAAAATGAAAAAAGTTGAGAAAATTTTTTTTTGGACTTAGTCATTTTTCCGGCGTTTATCAGACTTTCAGATACGGCAAATGTCAGTGAGCGTTCCGATTTCAGTTCCAGAGCGATTCGCCCAATGAGTCCTTGATATTTAGTCGTTTCCAGCCAATATTTTGGATTTTTGAAAATTTCACGTTTGTGAAAATATTCACTAAATGAGGGAATAATATATGTGAGGGTACCCCAGGAGAGTTTCAAATGTGTGTGGGTAGAATATATATCCCACGGGGGTAAAATTGAAAAAAGTTGAAAAATTTTTTTTTTGGACTTAGTCATCTATCCGGCGTTTATCAGACTTTCAGATAGGGCAAATGTCAGTGAGCGTTCCGATTTCAGTTCCAGAGCGATTCGCCCAATGAGTCCTTGATATTTAGTCGTTTTCAGCCAATATTTTGGATTTTTGAAAATTTCACTTTTTTGTGAAAATATCCACTAAATGAGGGAATAATATGTGTGAGGGTACCCCAGGAGAGTTCCAAATGTGTGTGGGTAGAATATATATCCCACGGGGGTAAAATTGAAAAAAGTTGAAAAATTTTTTTTTTGGACTTAGTCATCTATCCAGCGTTTATCAGACTTTCAGATAGGGCAAATGTCAGTGAGCGTTCCGATTTCAGTTCCAGAGTGATTCGCCCAATGAGTCCTTGATATTTAGTTGTTTTCAGCCAATATTTAGGATTTTTGAAAATTTCACTTTTTTGTGAAAATATCCACTAAATGAGGGAATAATATGTGTGAGGGTACCCCAGGAGAGTTCCAAATGTGTGTGGGTAGAATATATATCCCACTGGGGTAAAAATGAAAAAAGTTGAGAAAATTTTTTTTTGGACTTAGTCATTTTTCCGGCGTTTATCAGACTTTCAGATACGGCAAATGTCAGTGAGCGTTCCGATTTCAGTTCCAGAGCGATTCGCCCAATGAGTCCTTGATATTTAGTCGTTTTCAGCCAATATTTTGGATTTTTGAAACTTTCAATTTTGTGAAAATATCCACTAAATGAGGGAATAATATATGTGAGGGTACCCCAGGAGAGTTTCAAATGTGTGTGGGTAGAATATATATCCCACGGGGGTAAAATTGAAAAAAGTTGAGAAAATTTTTTTTTGGACTTAGTCATCTATCCGGCGTTTATCAGACTTTCAGATAGGGCAAATGTCAGTGAGCGTTCTGATTTCAGTTCCAGAGCGATTCGCCCAATGAGTCCTTGATATTTAGTCGTTTTCAGCCAATATTTTGGATTTTTGAAAATTTCACTTTTTTGTGAAAATATCCACTAAATGAGGGAATAATATGTGTGAGGGTACCCCAGGAGAGTTCCAAATGTGTGTGGGTAGAATATATATCCCACTGGGGTAAAATTGAAAAAAGTTGAGAAAATTTTTTTTTAGACTTAGTCATTTTTCCGGCGTTTATCAGACTTTCAAATAGGGCAAATGTCAGTGAGCGTTCCGATTTCAGTTCCAGAGCGATTCGCCCAATGAGTCCTTGATATTTAGTCGTTTTCAGCCAATATTTTGGATTTTTCAAAAATTTCACTTTTGTGAAAATATCCACTAAATGAGGGAATAATATATGTGAGGGTACCCCAGGAGAGTTTCAAATGTGTGTGGGTAGAATATATATCCCACTGGGGTAAAAATGAAAAAAGTTGAGAAAATTTTTTTTTGGACTTAGTCATTTTTCCGGCGTTTATCAGACTTTCAGATACGGCAAATGTCAGTGAGCGTTCTGATTTCAGTTCCAGAGCGATTCGCCCAATGAGTCCTTGATATTTAGTCGTTTTCAGCCAATATTTTGGATTTTTGAAAATTTCACTTTTTTGTGAAAATATCCACTAAATGAGGGAATAATATGTGTGAGGGTACCCCAGGAGAGTTCCAAATGTGTGTGGGTAGAATATATATCCCACGGGGGTAAAATTGAAAAAAGTTGAAAAAAATTTTTTTTTGGACTTAGTCATTTTTCCGTCGTTTATCAGACTTTCAGTTAGGGCAAATGTCAGTGAGCATTCAGATTTCAGTTCCAGAGCGATTCGCCCAATGAGTCCTTGATAGTTATTCGTTTTCAGCCAATATTTTGGATTTTTGAAAATTTCACTTTTTTGTGAAAATATCCATCAAATGAGGGAATAATATGTGTGAGGGTACCCCAGGAGAGTTCCAAATGTGTGTGGGTAGAATATATATCCCACTGGGGTAAAATTGAAAAAATTTGAGAAAATTTTTTTTTGGACTTAGTCATTTTTCCGGCGTTTATCAGACTTTCAATTAGGGCAAATGTCAGTGAGCATTCCGATTTCAGTTCCAGAGCGATTCGCCCAATGAGTACTTGATATTTAGTCGTTTTCAGCCAATATTTTGGATTTTTGAAAATTTCACTTTTTTGTGAAAATATCCACTAAATGAGTGAGGGTACCCCAGGAGAGTTCCAAATGTGTGTGGGTAGAATATATATCCCACGGGGGTAAAATTGAAAAAAGTTGAAAAAAATTTTTTTTTTGACTGTCATTTTTCCTTCGTTTATCAGACTTTCAGTTAGGGCAAATGTCAGTGAGCATTCCGATTTCAGTTCCAGAGTGATTCGCCCAATGAGTCCTTGATATTTAGTCATTTTCAGCCAATATTTTGGATTTTTGAAAATTTCACTTTTTTGTGAAAATATCCACTAAATGAGGGAATAATATGTGTGAGGGTACCCCAGGAGAGTTCCAAATGTGTGTGGGTAGAATATGTATCCCACGGGGGTAAAATTGAAAAAAGTTGAAAAAAATTTTTTTTTGGACTTAGTCATTTTTCCGGCGTTTATCAGACTTTCAGATAGGGCAAATGTCAGTGAGCGTTCTGATTTCAGTTCCAGAGCGATTCGCCCAATGAGTCCTTGATATTTAGTCGTTTTCAGCCAATATTTTGGATTTTTGAAAATTTCACTTTTTTGTGAAAATATCCACTAAGTCAGGGAATAATATGTGTGAGGGTACCCCAGGAGAGTTCCAAATGTGTGTGGGTAGAATATATATCCCACGGGGGTAAATTTGAAAAAAGTTGAAAAAAATTTTTTTTTGGACTTAGTCATTTTTCCAGCGTTTATCAGACTTTCAATTAGGGCAAATGTCAGTGAGCATTCCGATTTCAGTTCCAGAGCGATTCGCCCAATGAGTACTTGATATTTAGTCGTTTTCAGCCAATATTTTGGATTTTTGAAAATTTCACTTTTTTGTGAAAATATCCACTAAATGAGGGAATAATATGTGTGAGGGTACCCCAGGAGAGTACCAAATGTGTGTGGGTAGAATATATATCCCACGGGGGTAAAATTTAAAAAAGTTGAAAAAAATTTTTGTTGGGATTTAGTCATTTTTCTGGCGTTAATCAGACTTTCAGATAGGGCAAATGTCAGTGAGCATTCTGATTTCAGTTCCAGAGCGATTCGCCCAATGAGTCCTTGATATTTAGTCGTTTTCAGCCAATATTTTGGATTTTTGAAAATTTCACTTTTTTGTGAAAATATCCACTAAATGAGGGAGTTATATGTGTGAGGGTACCCCAGGAGAGTTCCAAATGTGTGTGGGTAGAATATATATCCCAAGGGGGTAAAATTGAAAAAAGTTGAAAAAAATATTTTTTTGGACTTAGTCGTTTTTCCGGCGTTTATCAGACATTCAGTTAGGGCAAATGTCAGTGAGCGTTCCGATTTCAGTTCCAGAGCGATTCGCCCAATGAGTCCTTAATATTTAGTCATTTTCAGCCAATATTTTGGATTTTTGAAAATTTCACTTTTTTGTGAAAATATCCACTAAATGAGTGAGGGTGCCCCAGGAGAGTTCCAAATGTGTGTGGGTAGAATATATACCCCCATGGGGTAAAATTGAAAAAAGTTGAGAAAAATTTTTTTTGGACTTAGTCATTTTTCCGGCGTTTATGAGACTTTCAGATAGGGCAAATGTTAGTGAGCGTTCCGATTTCAGTTCCAGAGTGATTCGCCCAATGAGTCCTTGATATTTAGTCGCTTTTAGCCAATATTTTGGATTTTTGAAAATTTCACTTTTTTGTGAAAATATCCACTAAATGAGTGAGGGTGCCCCAGGAGAGTTCCAAATGTGTGTGGGTAGAATATATACCCCCATGGGTTAAAATTGAAAAAAGTTGAGAAAAATTTTTTTTGGACTTAGTCATTTTTCCGGCGTTTATGAGACTTTCAGATAGGGCAAATGTTAGTGAGCGTTCCGATTTCAGTTCCAGAGCGATTCGCCCAATGAGTCCTTGATATTTAGTCGTTTTCAGCCAATATTTTGGATTTTTGAAAATTTCACTTTTTTGTGAAAATATCCACTAAATGAGGGAATAATATGTGTGAGGGTACCCCAGGAGAGTTCCAAATGTGTGTGGGTAGAATATATATTCCACGGGGGTAAAATTGAAAAAAGTTTAAAAAAATTTTTTTTTGGACTAAGTCATTTTTCCGTCGTTTATCAGACTTTCAGTTAGGGCAAATGTCAGTGAGCCTTCCGATTTCAGTTCCAGAGTGATTCGCCCAATGAGTCCTTGATATTTAGTCATTTTCAGCCAATATTTTGGATTTTTGAAAATTTCACTTTTTTGTGAAAATATCCACTAAATGAGGGAATAATATGTGTGAGTGTACCCCAGGAGAGTTCCAAATGTGTCTGGGTAGAATATGTATCCCACGGGGGTAAAATTGAAAAAAGTTGAAAAAAATTTTTTTTTGGACTGTCATTTTTCCTTCGTTTATCAGACTTTCAGTTAGGGCAAATGTCAGTGAGCATTCCGATTTCAGTTCCAGAGCGATTCGCCCAATGAGTCCTTGATATTTAGTCGTTTTCAGCCAATATTTTGGATTTTTGAAAATTTCACTTTTTTGTGAAAATATCCACTAAGTCAGGGAATAATATGTGTGAGGGTACCCCAGGAGAGTTCCAAATGTGTGTGGGTAGAATATATATCCCACGGGGGTAAATTTGAAAAAAGTTGAAAAAATTTTTTTTTTGGACTTAGTCATTTTTCCGGCGTTTATCAGACTTTCAATTAGGGCAAATGTCAGTGAGCATTCCGATTTCAGTTCCAGAGCGATTCGCCCAATGAGTACTTGATATTTAGTCGTTTTCAGCCAATATTTTGGATTTTTGAAAATTTCACTTTTTTGTGAAAATATCCACTAAATGAGGGAATAATATGTGTGAGGGTACCCCAGGAGAGTCCCAAATGTGTGTGGGTAGAATATATATCCCACGGGGGTAAAATTTAAAAAAGTTGAAAAAAATTTTTGTTAGGATTTAGTCATTTTTCTGGCGTTAATCAGACTTTCAGATAGGGCAAATGTCAGTGAGCATTCTGATTTCAGTTCCAGAGCGATTCGCCCAATGAGTCCTTGATATTTAGTCGCTTTTAGCCAATATTTTGGATTTTTGAAAATTTCACTTTTTTGTGAAAATATCCACTAAATGAGTGAGGGTACCCCAGGAGAGTTCCAAATGTGTGTGGGTAGAATATATATCCCCATGGGGTAAAATTGAAAAAAGTTGAGAAAATTTTTTTTTGGACTTCGTCATTTTTCCGGCGTTTATCAGACTTTCAGATAGGACAAATGTCAGTGAGCGTTCCGATTTCAGTTCCAGGGCGATTCGCCCAATGAGTCATTGATATTTTGTCATTTTCAACCAATATTTTGGATTTTTGAAAATTTCACTTTTTTGTGAAAATATCCACTAAATGAGGGAATAATATGTGTGAGGGTACCCCAGGAGAGTTCCAAATGTGTGTGGGTAGAATATATATCCCACGGGGGTAAAATTGAAAAAAGTTGAAAAAAAATTTTTTTTGGACTTAGTCATTTTTGCGGCGTTTATCAGACTTTCAGATAGGGCAAATGTCAGTGAGCGTTCCGATTTCAGTTCCAGAGTGATTCGCCAAATGAGTCCTTGATATTTAGTCATTTTCAGCCAATATTTTGGATTTTTGAAAATTTCACTTTTTTGTGAAAATATCCACTAAATGAGGGAATAATATGTGTGAGGGTACCCCAGGAAAGTTCCAAATGTGTGTGGGTAGAATATATATCCCACTGGGGTAAAATTGAAAAAAGTTGAGAAAATTTTTTTTTGGACTTAGTCATTTTTCCGTCGTTTATCAGACTTTCAGTTAGGGCAAATGTCAGTGAGCATTCAGATTTCAGTTCCAGAGCGATTCGCCCAATGTATCCTTGATATTTATTCGTTTTCAGCCAATATTTTGGATTTTTGAAAATTTCACTTTTTTGTGAAAATATCCATCAAATTACGGAATAATATGTGTGAGGGTACCCCAGGAGAGTTCCAAATGTGTGTGGGTAGAATATATATCCCACTGGGGTAAAATTGAAAAAAGTTGAGAAAATTTTTTTTTGGACTTAGTCATTTTTCCGGCGTTTATCAGACTTTCAGATAGGGCAAATGTCAGTGAGCGTTCTGATTTGAGTTCCAGAGCGATTCGCCCAATGAGTCCTTGATATTTAGTCGTTTTCAGGCAATATTTTGGATTTTTGAAAATTTCACTTTTTTGTGAAAATATCCACTAAATGAGGGAATAATATGTGTGAGGGTACCCCAGGAGAGTTCCAAATGTGTGTGGGTAGAATATATATCCCACGGGGGTAAAATTGAAAAAAGTTGAAAAAATTTTTTTTGTGGACTTAGTCATTTTTCCGGCGTTTATCAGACTTTCAGATAGGGCAAATGTCAGTGAGCGTTCCGATTTCAGTTCCAGAGTGATTCGCCAAATGAGTCCTTGATATTTAGTCATTTTCAGCCAATATTTTGGATTTTTGAAAATTTCACTTTTTTGTGAAAATATCCACTAAATGAGGGAGTAATATGTGTGAGGGTACCCCAGGAGAGTTCCAAATGTGTGTGGGTAGAATATATATCCCACGGGGGTAAAATTGAAAAAAGTTGAAAAAAATATTTTTTTGGACTTAGTCGTTTTTCCGGCGTTTATCAGACATTCAGTTAGGGCAAATGTCAGTGAGCGTTCCGATTTCAGTTCCAGAGCGATTCGCCCAATGAGTCCTTGATATTTAGTCATTTTCAGCCAATATTTTGGATTTTTGAAAATTTCACTTTTTTGTGAAAATATCCACTAGATGAGGGAATAATATGTGTGAGGGTACCCCAGGAGAGTTCCAAATGTGTGTGGGTAGAATATATATCCCACGGGGGTAAAATTGAAAAAAGTTGAAAAAACATTTTTTTTGGACTTAGTCATTTTTCCGGCGTTTATCAGACTTTCAGATAGGGCAAATGTCAGTGAGCGTTCCTATTTCAGATCCAGAGTGATTCGCCCAATGAGTCCTTGATATTTAGTCGTTTTCAGCCAATATTTTGGATTTTTGAAAATTTCACTTTTTTGTGAAAATATCCACTAAATGAGGGAATAATATGTGTGAGGGTACCCCAGGAGAGTTCCAAATGTGTGTGGGTAGAATATATATCCCACGGGGGTAAAATTGAAAAAAGTTGAAAAAAAAATTTTTTTGGACTTCGTCATTTTTCCGGCGTTTATCAGACTTTCAGATAGGGCAAATGTCAGTGAGCGTTCCGATTTCAGTTCCAGAGTGATTCGCCCAATGAGTCCTTGATATTTAGTCGTTTTCAGCCAATATTTTGGATTTTTGAAAATTTCACTTTTTTGTGAAAATATCCACTAAATGAGGGAATAATATGTGTGAGGGTACCCCAGGAGAGTTCCCAATGTGTGTGGGTAGAATATATATCCCACTGGGGTAAAATTGAAAAAAGTTGAGAAAATTTTTTTGTGGACTTAGTCATTTTTCCGGCGTTTATCAGACTTTCAGATAGGGCAAATGTCAGTGAGCGTTCCGATTTCAGTTCCAGAGTGATTCGCCAAATGAGTCCTTGATATTTAGTCATTTTCAGCCAATATTTTGGATTTTTGAAAATTTCACTTTTTTGTGAAAATATCCACTAAATGAGGGAGTAATATGTGTGAGGGTACCCCAGGAGAGTTCCAAATGTGTGTGGGTAGAATATATATCCCACGGGGGTAAAATTGAAAAAAGTTGAAAAAAATATTTTTTTGGACTTAGTCGTTTTTCCGGCGTTTATCAGACATTCAGTTAGGGCAAATGTCAGTGAGCGTTCCGATTTCAGTTCCAGAGCGATTCGCCCAATGAGTCCTTGATATTTAGTCATTTTCAGCCAATATTTTGGATTTTTGAAAATTTCACTTTTTTGTGAAAATATCCACTAGATGAGGGAATAATATGTGTGAGGGTACCCCAGGAGAGTTCCAAATGTGTGTGGGTAGAATATATATCCCACGGGGGTAAAATTGAAAAAAGTTGAAAAAACATTTTTTTTGGACTTAGTCATTTTTCCGGCGTTTATCAGACTTTCAGATAGGGCAAATGTCAGTGAGCGTTCCGATTTCAGATCCAGAGTGATTCGCCCAATGAGTCCTTGATATTTAGTCGTTTTCAGCCAATATTTTGGATTTTTGAAAATTTCACTTTTTTGTGAAAATATCCACTAAATGAGGGAATAATATGTGTGAGGGTACCCCAGGAGAGTTCCAAATGTGTGTGGGTAGAATATATATCCCACTGGGGTAAAATTGAAAAAAGTTGAGAAAATTTTTTTTTGGACTTAGTCATTTTTCCGGCGTTTATCAGACTTTCAGATAGGGCAAATGTCTGTGAGCGTTCTGATTTCAGTTCCAGAGCCTTTCGCCCAATGAGTCCTTGATATTTAGTCGTTTTCAGCCAATATTTTGGATTTTTGAAAATTTCACTTTTTTGTGAAAATATCCACTAGATGAGGGAATAATATGTGTGAGGGTACCCCAGGAGAGTTCCAAATGTGTGTGGGTAGAATATATATCCCACGGGGGTAAAATTGAAAAAAGTTGAAAAAAAAATTTTTTTGGACTTCGTCATTTTTCCGGCGTTTATCAGACTTTCAGATAGGGCAAATGTCAGTGAGCGTTCCGATTTCAGTTCCAGAGTGATTCGCCCAATGAGTCCTTGATATTTAGTCGTTTTCAGCCAATATTTTGGATTTTTGAAAATTTCACTTTTTTGTGAAAATATCCACTAAATGAGGGAATAATATGTGTGAGGGTACCCCAGGAGAGTTCCCAATGTGTGTGGGTAGAATATATATCCCACTGGGGTAAAATTGAAAAAAGTTGAGAAAATTTTTTTGTGGACTTAGTCATTTTTCCGGCGTTTATCAGACTTTCAGATAGGGCAAATGTCAGTGAGCGTTCCGATTTCAGTTCCAGAGTGATTCGCCAAATGAGTCCTTGATATTTAGTCATTTTCAGCCAATATTTTGGATTTTTGAAAATTTCACTTTTTTGTGAAAATATCCACTAAATGAGGGAGTAATATGTGTGAGGGTACCCCAGGAGAGTTCCAAATGTGTGTGGGTAGAATATATATCCCACGGGGGTAAAATTGAAAAAAGTTGAAAAAAATATTTTTTTGGACTTAGTCGTTTTTCCGGCGTTTATCAGACATTCAGTTAGGGCAAATGTCAGTGAGCGTTCCGATTTCAGTTCCAGAGCGATTCGCCCAATGAGTCCTTGATATTTAGTCATTTTCAGCCAATATTTTGGATTTTTGAAAATTTCACTTTTTTGTGAAAATATCCACTAGATGAGGGAATAATATGTGTGAGGGTACCCCAGGAGAGTTCCAAATGTGTGTGGGTAGAATATATATCCCACGGGGGTAAAATTGAAAAAAGTTGAAAAAAAAATTTTTTTGGACTTCGTCATTTTTCCGGCGTTTATCAGACTTTCAGATAGGGCAAATGTCAGTGAGCGTTCCGATTTCAGTTCCAGAGTGATTCGCCCAATGAGTCCTTGATATTTAGTCGTTTTCAGCCAATATTTTGGATTTTTGAAAATTTCACTTTTTTGTGAAAATATCCACTAAATGAGGGAATAATATGTGTGAGGGTACCCCAGGAGAGTTCCCAATGTGTGTGGGTAGAATATATATCCCACTGGGGTAAAATTGAAAAAAGTTGAGAAAATTTTTTTGTGGACTTAGTCATTTTTCCGGCGTTTATCAGACTTTCAGATAGGGCAAATGTCAGTGAGCGTTCCGATTTCAGTTCCAGAGTGATTCGCCAAATGAGTCCTTGATATTTAGTCATTTTCAGCCAATATTTTGGATTTTTGAAAATTTCACTTTTTTGTGAAAATATCCACTAAATGAGGGAGTAATATGTGTGAGGGTACCCCAGGAGAGTTCCAAATGTGTGTGGGTAGAATATATATCCCACGGGGGTAAAATTGAAAAAAGTTGAAAAAAATATTTTTTTGGACTTAGTCGTTTTTCCGGCGTTTATCAGACATTCAGTTAGGGCAAATGTCAGTGAGCGTTCCGATTTCAGTTCCAGAGCGATTCGCCCAATGAGTCCTTGATATTTAGTCATTTTCAGCCAATATTTTGGATTTTTGAAAATTTCACTTTTTTGTGAAAATATCCACTAGATGAGGGAATAATATGTGTGAGGGTACCCCAGGAGAGTTCCAAATGTGTGTGGGTAGAATATATATCCCACGGGGGTAAAATTGAAAAAAGTTGAAAAAACATTTTTTTTGGACTTAGTCATTTTTCCGGCGTTTATCAGACTTTCAGATAGGGCAAATGTCAGTGAGCGTTCCGATTTCAGATCCAGAGTGATTCGCCCAATGAGTCCTTGATATTTAGTCGTTTTCAGCCAATATTTTGGATTTTTGAAAATTTCACTTTTTTGTGAAAATATCCACTAAATGAGGGAATAATATGTGTGAGGGTACCCCAGGAGAGTTCCAAATGTGTGTGGGTAGAATATATATCCCACTGGGGTAAAATTGAAAAAAGTTGAGAAAATTTTTTTTTGGACTTAGTCATTTTTCCGGCGTTTATCAGACTTTCAGATAGGGCAAATGTCAGTGAGCGTTCTGATTTCAGTTCCAGAGCCTTTCGCCCAATGAGTCCTTGATATTTAGTCGTTTTCAGCCAATATTTTGGATTTTTGAAAATTTCACTTTTTTGTGAAAATATCCACTAGATGAGGGAATAATATGTGTGAGGGTACCCCAGGAGAGTTCCAAATGTGTGTGGGTAGAATATATATCCCACGGGGGTAAAATTGAAAAAAGTTGAAAAAAAAATTTTTTTGGACTTCGTCATTTTTCCGGCGTTTATCAGACTTTCAGATAGGGCAAATGTCAGTGAGCGTTCCGATTTCAGTTCCAGAGTGATTCGCCCAATGAGTCCTTGATATTTAGTCGTTTTCAGCCAATATTTTGGATTTTTGAAAATTTCACTTTTTTGTGAAAATATCCACTAAATGAGGGAATAATATGTGTGAGGGTACCCCAGGAGAGTTCCCAATGTGTGTGGGTAGAATATATATCCCACTGGGGTAAAATTGAAAAAAGTTGAGAAAATTTTTTTGTGGACTTAGTCATTTTTCCGGCGTTTATCAGACTTTCAGATAGGGCAAATGTCAGTGAGCGTTCCGATTTCAGTTCCAGAGTGATTCGCCAAATGAGTCCTTGATATTTAGTCATTTTCAGCCAATATTTTGGATTTTTGAAAATTTCACTTTTTTGTGAAAATATCCACTAAATGAGGGAGTAATATGTGTGAGGGTACCCCAGGAGAGTTCCAAATGTGTGTGGGTAGAATATATATCCCACGGGGGTAAAATTGAAAAAAGTTGAAAAAAATATTTTTTTGGACTTAGTCGTTTTTCCGGCGTTTATCAGACATTCAGTTAGGGCAAATGTCAGTGAGCGTTCCGATTTCAGTTCCAGAGCGATTCGCCCAATGAGTCCTTGATATTTAGTCATTTTCAGCCAATATTTTGGATTTTTGAAAATTTCACTTTTTTGTGAAAATATCCACTAGATGAGGGAATAATATGTGTGAGGGTACCCCAGGAGAGTTCCAAATGTGTGTGGGTAGAATATATATCCCACGGGGGTAAAATTGAAAAAAGTTGAAAAAACATTTTTTTTGGACTTAGTCATTTTTCCGGCGTTTATCAGACTTTCAGATAGGGCAAATGTCAGTGAGCGTTCCGATTTCAGATCCAGAGTGATTCGCCCAATGAGTCCTTGATATTTAGTCGTTTTCAGCCAATATTTTGGATTTTTGAAAATTTCACTTTTTTGTGAAAATATCCACTAAATGAGGGAATAATATGTGTGAGGGTACCCCAGGAGAGTTCCAAATGTGTGTGGGTAGAATATATATCCCACTGGGGTAAAATTGAAAAAAGTTGAGAAAATTTTTTTTTGGACTTAGTCATTTTTCCGGCGTTTATCAGACTTTCAGATAGGGCAAATGTCAGTGAGCGTTCTGATTTCAGTTCCAGAGCCTTTCGCCCAATGAGTCCTTGATATTTAGTCGTTTTCAGCCAATATTTTGGATTTTTGAAAATTTCACTTTTTTGTGAAAATATCCACTAGATGAGGGAATAATATGTGTGAGGGTACCCCAGGAGAGTTCCAAATGTGTGTGGGTAGAATATATATCCCACGGGGGTAAAATTGAAAAAAGTTGAAAAAAAAATTTTTTTGGACTTCGTCATTTTTCCGGCGTTTATCAGACTTTCAGATAGGGCAAATGTCAGTGAGCGTTCCGATTTCAGTTCCAGAGTGATTCGCCCAATGAGTCCTTGATATTTAGTCGTTTTCAGCCAATATTTTGGATTTTTGAAAATTTCACTTTTTTGTGAAAATATCCACTAAATGAGGGAATAATATGTGTGAGGGTACCCCAGGAGAGTTCCCAATGTGTGTGGGTAGAATATATATCCCACTGGGGTAAAATTGAAAAAAGTTGAGAAAATTTTTTTGTGGACTTAGTCATTTTTCCGGCGTTTATCAGACTTTCAGATAGGGCAAATGTCAGTGAGCGTTCCGATTTCAGTTCCAGAGTGATTCGCCAAATGAGTCCTTGATATTTAGTCATTTTCAGCCAATATTTTGGATTTTTGAAAATTTCACTTTTTTGTGAAAATATCCACTAAATGAGGGAGTAATATGTGTGAGGGTACCCCAGGAGAGTTCCAAATGTGTGTGGGTAGAATATATATCCCACGGGGGTAAAATTGAAAAAAGTTGAAAAAAATATTTTTTTGGACTTAGTCGTTTTTCCGGCGTTTATCAGACATTCAGTTAGGGCAAATGTCAGTGAGCGTTCCGATTTCAGTTCCAGAGCGATTCGCCCAATGAGTCCTTGATATTTAGTCATTTTCAGCCAATATTTTGGATTTTTGAAAATTTCACTTTTTTGTGAAAATATCCACTAGATGAGGGAATAATATGTGTGAGGGTACCCCAGGAGAGTTCCAAATGTGTGTGGGTAGAATATATATCCCACGGGGGTAAAATTGAAAAAAGTTGAAAAAACATTTTTTTTGGACTTAGTCATTTTTCCGGCGTTTATCAGACTTTCAGATAGGGCAAATGTCAGTGAGCGTTCCGATTTCAGATCCAGAGTGATTCGCCCAATGAGTCCTTGATATTTAGTCGTTTTCAGCCAATATTTTGGATTTTTGAAAATTTCACTTTTTTGTGAAAATATCCACTAAATGAGGGAATAATATGTGTGAGGGTACCCCAGGAGAGTTCCAAATGTGTGTGGGTAGAATATATATCCCACTGGGGTAAAATTGAAAAAAGTTGAGAAAATTTTTTTTTGGACTTAGTCATTTTTCCGGCGTTTATCAGACTTTCAGATAGGGCAAATGTCAGTGAGCGTTCTGATTTCAGTTCCAGAGCCTTTCGCCCAATGAGTCCTTGATATTTAGTCGTTTTCAGCCAATATTTTGGATTTTTGAAAATTTCACTTTTTTGTGAAAATATCCACTAGATGAGAGAATAATATGTGTGAGGGTACCCCAGGAGAGTTCCAAATGTGTGTGGGTAGAATATATATCCCACGGGGGTAAAATTGAAAAAAGTTGAAAAAAAAATTTTTTTGGAATTCGTCATTTTTCCGGCGTTTATCAGACTTTCAGATAGGGCAAATGTCAGTGAGCGTTCCGATTTCAGTTCCAGAGTGATTCGCCCAATGAGTCCTTGATATTTAGTCGTTTTCAGCCAATATTTTGGATTTTTGAAAATTTCACTTTTTTGTGAAAATATCCACTAAATGAGGGAATAATATGTGTGAGGGTACCCCAGGAGAGTTCCCAATGTGTGTGGGTAGAATATATATCCCACTGGGGTAAAATTGAAAAAAGTTGAGAAAATTTTTTTTTGGACTTAGTCATTTTTCCGGCGTTTATCAGACTTTCAGATAGGGCAAATGTCAATGAGCGTTCTGATTTCAGTTCCAGAGCCTTTCGCCCAATGAGTCCTTGATATTTAGTCGTTTTCAGCCAATATTTTGGATTTTTGAAAATTTCGCTTTTTTGTGAAAATATCCACTAAATGAGGGAATAATATGTGTGAGGGTACCCCAGGAGAGTTCCAAATGTGTGTAGGTAGAATATATATCCCACTGGGGTAAAATTGAAAAAAGTTGAGAAAATTTTTTTTTGGACTTAGTCATTTTTCCGGCGTTTATCAGACTTTCAGATAGGGCAAATGTCAGTGAGCGTTCCGATTTCAGTTCCAGGGCGATTCGCCCAATGAGTCATTGATATTTTGTCATTTTCAACCAATATTTTGGATTTTTGAAAATTTCACTTTTTTGTGAAAATATCCACTAAATGAGGGAGTTATATGTGTGAGGGTACCCCAGGAGAGTTCCAAATGTGTGTGGGTAGAATATATATCCCAAGGGGGTAAAATTGAAAAAAGTTGAAAAAAATATTTTTTTGGACTTAGTCGTTTTTCCGGCGTTTATCAGACATTCAGTTAGGGCAAATGTCAGTGAGCGTTCCGATTTCAGTTCCAGAGCGATTCGCCCAATGAGTCCTTAATATTTAGTCATTTTCAGCCAATATTTTGGATTTTTGAAAATTTCACTTTTTTGTGAAAATATCCACTAAATGAGTGAGGGTGCCCCAGGAGAGTTCCAAATGTGTGTGGGTAGAATATATACCCCCATGGGGTAAAATTGAAAAAAGTTGAGAAAAATTTTTTTTGGACTTAGTCATTTTTCCGGCGTTTATGAGACTTTCAGATAGGGCAAATGTTAGTGAGCGTTCCGATTTCAGTTCCAGAGTGTTTCGCCCAATGAGTCCTTGATATTTAGTCGCTTTTAGCCAATATTTTGGATTTTTGAAAATTTCACTTTTTTGTGAAAATATCCACTAAATGAGTGAGGGTGCCCCAGGAGAGTTCCAAATGTGTGTGGGTAGAATATATACCCCCATGGGTTAAAATTGAAAAAAGTTGAGAAAAATTTTTTTTGGACTTAGTCATTTTTCCGGCGTTTATGAGACTTTCAGATAGGGCAAATGTTAGTGAGCGTTCCGATTTCAGTTCCAGAGCGATTCGCCCAATGAGTCCTTGATATTTAGTCGTTTTCAGCCAATATTTTGGATTTTTGAAAATTTCACTTTTTTGTGAAAATATCCACTAAATGAGGGAATAATATGTGTGAGGGTACCCCAGGAGAGTTCCAAATGTGTGTGGGTAGAATATATATCCCACGGGGGTAAAATTGAAAAAAGTTTAAAAAAATTTTTTTTTGGACTAAGTCATTTTTCCGTCGTTTATCAGACTTTCAGTTAGGGCAAATGTCAGTGAGCCTTCCGATTTCAGTTCCAGAGTGATTCGCCCAATGAGTCCTTGATATTTAGTCATTTTCAGCCAATATTTTGGATTTTTGAAAATTTCACTTTTTTGTGAAAATATCCACTAAATGAGGGAATAATATGTGTGAGTGTACCCCAGGAGAGTTCCAAATGTGTCTGGGTAGAATATGTATCCCACGGGGGTAAAATTGAAAAAAGTTGAAAAAAATTTTTTTTTGGACTGTCATTTTTCCTTCGTTTATCAGACTTTCAGTTAGGGCAAATGTCAGTGAGCATTTCGATTTCAGTTCCAGAGCGATTCGCCCAATGAGTCCTTGATATTTAGTCGTTTTCAGCCAATATTTTGGATTTTTGAAAATTTCACTTTTTTGTGAAAATATCCACTAAGTCAGGGAATAATATGTGTGAGGGTACCCCAGGAGAGTTCCAAATGTGTGTGGGTAGAATATATATCCCACGGGGGTAAATTTGAAAAAAGTTGAAAAAATTTTTTTTTTGGACTTAGTCATTTTTCCGGCGTTTATCAGACTTTCAATTAGGGCAAATGTCAGTGAGCATTCCGATTTCAGTTCCAGAGCGATTCGCCCAATGAGTACTTGATATTTAGTCGTTTTCAGCCAATATTTTGGATTTTTGAAAATTTCACTTTTTTGTGAAAATATCCACTAAATGAGGGAATAATATGTGTGAGGGTACCCCAGGAGAGTCCCAAATGTGTGTGGGTAGAATATATATCCCACGGGGGTAAAATTTAAAAAAGTTGAAAAAATTTTTTGTTAGGATTTAGTCATTTTTCTGGCGTTAATCAGACTTTCAGATAGGGCAAATGTCAGTGAGCATTCTGATTTCAGTTCCAGAGCGATTCGCCCAATGAGTCCTTGATATTTAGTCGCTTTTAGCCAATATTTTGGATTTTTGAAAATTTCACTTTTTTGTGAAAATATCCACTAAATGAGTGAGGGTACCCCAGGAGAGTTCCAAATGTGTGTGGGTAGAATATATATCCCCATGGGGTAAAATTGAAAAAAGTTGAGAAAAATTTTTTTTGGACTTCGTCATTTTTCCGGCGTTTATCAGACTTTCAGATAGGGCAAATGTCAGTGAGCGTTCCGATTTCAGTTCCAGAGTGATTCGCCCAATGAGTCCTTGATATTTAGTCGTTTTCAGCCAATATTTTGGATTTTTGAAAATTTCACTTTTTTGTGAAAATATCCACTAAATGAGGGAATAATATGTGTGAGGGTACCCCAGGAGAGTTCCAAATGTGTGTAGGTAGAATATATATCCCACTGGGGTAAAATTGAAAAAAGTTGAGAAAATTTTTTTTTGGACTTAGTCATTTTTCCGGCGTTTATCAGACTTTCAGATAGGGCAAATGTCAGTGAGCGTTCCGATTTCAGTTCCAGGGCGATTCGCCCAATGAGTCATTGATATTTTGTCATTTTCAACCAATATTTTGGATTTTTGAAAATTTCACTTTTTTGTGAAAATATCCACTAAATGAGGGAATAATATGTGTGAGGGTACCCCAGGAGAGTTCCAAATGTGTGTGGGTAGAATATATATCCCACGGGGGTAAAATTGAAAAAAGTTGAAAAAAAATTTTTTTTGGACTTAGTCATTTTTGCGGCGTTTATCAGACTTTCAGATAGGGCAAATGTCAGTGAGCGTTCCGATTTCAGTTCCAGAGTGATTCGCCAAATGAGTCCTTGATATTTAGTCATTTTCAGCCAATATTTTGGATTTTTGAAAATTTCACTTTTTTGTGAAAATATCCACTAAATGAGGGAATAATATGTGTGAGGGTACCCCAGGAGAGTTCCAAATGTGTGTGGGTAGAATATATATCCCACTGGGGTAAAATTGAAAAAAGTTGAGAAAATTTTTTTTTGGACTTAGTCATTTTTCCGTCGTTTATCAGACTTTCAGTTAGGGCAAATGTCAGTGAGCATTCAGATTTCAGTTCCAGAGCGATTCGCCCAATGTATCCTTGATATTTATTCGTTTTCAGCCAATATTTTGGATTTTTGAAAATTTCACTTTTTTGTGAAAATATCCATCAAATTACGGAATAATATGTGTGAGGGTACCCCAGGAGAGTTCCAAATGTGTGTGGGTAGAATATATATCCCACTGGGGTAAAATTGAAAAAAGTTGAGAAAATTTTTTTTTGGACTTAGTCATTTTTCCGGCGTTTATCAGACTTTCAGATAGGGCAAATGTCAGTGAGCGTTCTGATTTGAGTTCCAGAGCGATTCGCCCAATGAGTCCTTGATATTTAGTCGTTTTCAGGCAATATTTTGGATTTTTGAAAATTTCACTTTTTTGTGAAAATATCCACTAAATGAGGGAATAATATGTGTGAGGGTACCCCAGGAGAGTTCCAAATGTGTGTGGGTAGAATATATATCCCACGGGGGTAAAATTGAAAAAAGTTGAAAAAAATTTTTTTGTGGACTTAGTCATTTTTCCGGCGTTTATCAGACTTTCAGATAGGGCAAATGTCAGTGAGCGTTCCGATTTCAGTTCCAGAGTGATTCGCCAAATGAGTCCTTGATATTTAGTCATTTTCAGCCAATATTTTGGATTTTTGAAAATTTCACTTTTTTGTGAAAATATCCACTAAATGAGGGAGTAATATGTGTGAGGGTACCCCAGGAGAGTTCCAAATGTGTGTGGGTAGAATATATATCCCACGGGGGTAAAATTGAAAAAAGTTGAAAAAAATATTTTTTTGGACTTAGTCGTTTTTCCGGCGTTTATCAGACATTCAGTTAGGGCAAATGTCAGTGAGCGTTCCGATTTCAGTTCCAGAGCGATTCGCCCAATGAGTCCTTGATATTTAGTCATTTTCAGCCAATATTTTGGATTTTTGAAAATTTCACTTTTTTGTGAAAATATCCACTAGATGAGGGAATAATATGTGTGAGGGTACCCCAGGAGAGTTCCAAATGTGTGTGGGTAGAATATATATCCCACGGGGGTAAAATTGAAAAAAGTTGAAAAAACATTTTTTTTGGACTTAGTCATTTTTCCGGCGTTTATCAGACTTTCAGATAGGGCAAATGTCAGTGAGCGTTCCGATTTCAGATCCAGAGTGATTCGCCCAATGAGTCCTTGATATTTAGTCGTTTTCAGCCAATATTTTGGATTTTTGAAAATTTCACTTTTTTGTGAAAATATCCACTAAATGAGGGAATAATATGTGTGAGGGTACCCCAGGAGAGTTCCAAATGTGTGTGGGTAGAATATATATCCCACTGGGGTAAAATTGAAAAAAGTTGAGAAAATTTTTTTTTGGACTTAGTCATTTTTCCGGCGTTTATCAGACTTTCAGATAGGGCAAATGTCAGTGAGCGTTCTGATTTCAGTTCCAGAGCCTTTCGCCCAATGAGTCCTTGATATTTAGTCGTTTTCAGCCAATATTTTGGATTTTTGAAAATTTCACTTTTTTGTGAAAATATCCACTAGATGAGGGAATAATATGTGTGAGGGTACCCCAGGAGAGTTCCAAATGTGTGTGGGTAGAATATATATCCCACGGGGGTAAAATTGAAAAAAGTTGAAAAAAAATTTTTTTTGGACTTCGTCATTTTTCCGGCGTTTATCAGACTTTCAGATAGGGCAAATGTCAGTGAGCGTTCCGATTTCAGTTCCAGAGTGATTCGCCCAATGAGTCCTTGATATTTAGTCGTTTTCAGCCAATATTTTGGATTTTTGAAAATTTCGCTTTTTTGTGAAAATATCCACTAAATGAGGGAATAATATGTGTGAGGGTACCCCAGGAGAGTTCCAAATGTGTGTAGGTAGAATATATATCCCACTGGGGTAAAATTGAAAAAAGTTGAGAAAATTTTTTTTTGGACTTAGTCATTTTTCCGGCGTTTATCAGACTTTCAGATAGGGCAAATGTCAGTGAGCGTTCCGATTTCAGTTCCAGGGCGATTCGCCCAATGAGTCATTGATATTTTGTCATTTTCAACCAATATTTTGGATTTTTGAAAATTTCACTTTTTTGTGAAAATATCCACTAAATGAGGGAATAATATGTGTGAGGGTACCCCAGGAGAGTTCCAAATGTGTGTGGGTAGAATATATATCCCACGGGGGTAAAATTGAAAAAAGTTGAAAAAAAATTTTTTTTGGACTTAGTCATTTTTGCGGCGTTTATCAGACTTTCAGATAGGGCAAATGTCAGTGAGCGTTCCGATTTCAGTTCCAGAGTGATTCGCCAAATGAGTCCTTGATATTTAGTCATTTTCAGCCAATATTTTGGATTTTTGAAAATTTCACTTTTTTGTGAAAATATCCACTAAATGAGGGAATAATATGTGTGAGGGTACCCCAGGAGAGTTCCAAATGTGTGTGGGTAGAATATATATCCCACTGGGGTAAAATTGAAAAAAGTTGAGAAAATTTTTTTTTGGACTTAGTCATTTTTCCGTCGTTTATCAGACTTTCAGTTAGGGCAAATGTCAGTGAGCATTCAGATTTCAGTTCCAGAGCGATTCGCCCAATGTATCCTTGATATTTATTCGTTTTCAGCCAATATTTTGGATTTTTGAAAATTTCACTTTTTTGTGAAAATATCCATCAAATGAGGGAATAATATGTGTGAGGGTACCCCAGGAGAGTTCCAAATGTGTGTGGGTAGAATATATATCCCACTGGGGTAAAATTGAAAAAAGTTGAGAAAATTTTTTTTTGGACTTAGTCATTTTTCCGGCGTTTATCAGACTTTCAGATAGGGCAAATGTCAGTGAGCGTTCTGATTTGAGTTCCAGAGCGATTCGCCCAATGAGTCCTTGATATTTAGTCGTTTTCAGGCAATATTTTGGATTTTTGAAAATTTCACTTTTTTGTGAAAATATCCACTAAATGAGGGAATAATATGTGTGAGGGTACCCCAGGAGAGTTCCAAATGTGTGTGGGTAGAATATATATCCCACTGGGGTAAAATTGAAAAAAGTTGAGAAAATTTTTTTTTGGACTTAGTCATTTTTCCGTCGTTTAGCAGACTTTCAGATAGGGCAAATGTCAGTGAGCGTTCCGATTTCAGTTCCAGAGCGATTCGCCCAATGAGTCCTTGATATTTAGTCGTTTTCAGCCAATATTTTGGATTTTTGAAAATTTTACTTTTTTGTGAAAATATCCACTAAATGAGGGAATAATATGTGTGAGGGTACCCCAGGAGAGTTCCAAATGTGTGTGGGTAGAATATATATCCCACTGGGGTAAAATTGGAAAAAGTTGAGAAAATTTTCTTTTGGACTTAGTCATTTTTCCGGCGTTTATCAGACTTTCCGATAGTGCAAATGTCAGTGAGCGTTCTGATTTCAGTTCCAGAGCCTTTCGCCCAATGAGTCCTTGATATTTAGTCGTTTTCAGCCAATATTTTGGATTTTTGAAAATTTCGCTTTTTTGTGAAAATATCCACTAAATGAGGGAATAATATGTGTGAGGGTACCCCAGGAGAGTTCCAAATGTGTGTGGGTAGAATATATATCCCACTGGGGTAAAATTGAAAAAAGTTGAGAAAATTTTTTTTGGAGTTAGTCATTTTTCCGGCTTTTATCAGACTTTCAGATAGGGCAAATGTCAGTGAGCGTTCTGATTTCAGTTCTAGAGCCTTTCGCCCAATGAGTCCTTGATATTTAGTCGTTTTCAGCCAATATTTTGGATTTTTGAAAATTTCACTTTTTTGTGAAAATATCCACTAAATGAGGGAATAATATGTGTGAGGGCACCCCAGGAGTGTTCCAAATGTGTGTGGGTAGAATATATATCCCACGGGGGTAAAATTGAAAAAAGTTGAGAAAATTCTTTTTTGGACTTAGTCATTTTTCCGGCGCTTATCAGACTTTCAGATAGGGCAAATGTCAGTGAGCGTTCTGATTTCAGTTCTAGAGCCTTAAGCCCAATGAGTCCTTGATATTTAGTCGTTTTCAGCCAATATTTTGGATTTTTGAAAATTTCACTTTTTTGTGAAAATATCCACTAAATGAGGGAATAATATGTGTGAGGGTACCCCAGGAGAGTTCCAAATGTGTGTGGGTAGAATATATATCCCACGGGGGTGAAATTGAAAAAAGTTGAAAAAATAATTTTTTTGGACTTAGTCATTTTTCCGGCGTTTATCAGACTTTCAGATAGGGCAAATGTCAGTGAGCGTTCCGATTTCAGTTCCAGAGTGATTCGCCCACTGAGTCCTTGATATTTAGTCGTTTTCAGCCAATATTTTGGATTTTGAAAATTTCACTTTTTTGTGAAAATATCCATCAAATGAGGGAATAATATGTGTGAGGGTACCCCAGGAGAGTTCCAAATGTGTGTGGGTAGAATATATATCCCACTGGGGTAAAATTGAAAAAAGTTGAGAAAATTCTTTTTTGGACTTAGTCATTTTTCCGGCGCTTATCAGACTTTCAGATAGGGCAAATATCAGTGAGCGTTCCGATTTCAGTTCCAGAGCGATTCGCCCAATGAGTCCTTGATATTTAGTCGTTTTCAGCCAATATTTTGGATTTTTGAAAATTTCTCTTTTTTGTGAAAATATCCACTAGATGAGGGAATAATATGTGTGAGGGTACCCCAGGAGAGTTCCAAATGTGTGTGGGTAGAATATATATCCCACGGGGGTAAAATTAAAAAAAGTTGAAAAAAAATTTTTTTTGGACTTAGTCATTTTTCCGGCGTTTATCAGACTTTCAGATAGGGCAAATGTCAGTGAGCGTTCCGAAATCAGTTCCAGAGCGATTCGCCCAATGAGTCCTTGATATTTAGTCGTTTTCAGCCAATATTTTGGATTTTTGAAAATTTCACTTTTTTGTGAAAATATCCACTAAATGATGGAATAATATGTGTGAGGGTACCCCAGGAGAGTTCCAAATGTGTGTGGGTAGAATATATATCCCACTGGGGTAAAATTGGAAAAAGTTGAAAAAATTTTCTTTTGGACTTAGTCATTTTTCCGGCGTTTATCAGACTTTCCGATAGGGCAAATGTCAGTGAGCGTTCTGATTTCAGTTCCAGAGCCTTTCGCCCAATGAGTCCTTGATATTTAGTCGTTTTCAGCCAACATTTTGGATTTTTGAAAATTTCGCTTTTTTGTGAAAATATCCACTAAATGAGGGAATAATATGTGTGAGGGTACCCCAGGAGAGTTCCAAATGTGTGTGGGTAGAATATATATCCCACTGGGGTAAAATTGAAAAAAGTTGAGAAAATTTTTTTTTGGAGTTAATCATTTTTCCGGCGTTTATCAGACTTTCAGATAGGGCAAATGTCAGTGAGCGTTCTGATATCAGTTCTAGAGCCTTTCGCCCAATGAGTCCTTGATATTTAGTCGTTTTCAGCCAATATTTTGGATTTTTGAAAATTTCACTTTTTTGTGAAAATATCCACTAAATGAGGGAATAATATGTGTGAGGGTACCCCAGGAGAGTTCCAAATGTGTGTGGGTAGAATATATATCCCACGGGGGTAAAATTGAAAAAAGTTGAGAAAATTCTTTTTTGAACTTAGTCATTTTTACGGCGTTTATCAGACTTTCAGATAGGGCAAATGTCAGTGAGCGTTCCGAAATCAGTTCCAGAGCGATTCGCCCAATGAGTCCTTGATATTTAGTCGTTTTCAGCCAATATTTTGGATTTTTGAAAATTTCCCTTTTTGTGAAAATATCCACTAGATGAGGGAATAATATGTGTGAGGGTACCCCAGGAGAGTTTCAAATGTGTGTGGGTAGAATATATATCCCACTGGGGTAAAATTGAAAAAAGTTGAGAAATTTTTTTTTTGGAGTTAGTCATTTTTCCGGCGTTTATCAGACTTTCAGATAGGGCAAATGTCAGTGAGCGTTCCGATTTCAGTTCCAGACTGATTCGCCCAATGAGTCCTTGATATTTAGTCGTTTTCAGCCAATATTTTGGATTTTGAAAATTTCACTTTTTTGTGAAAATATCCACTAAATGAGGGAATAATATGTGTGAGGGTACCCCAGGAGAGTTCCAAATGTGTGTGGGTAGAATATATATCCCACTGGGGTAAAATTGAAAAAAGTTGAGAAATTTTTTTTTGGAGTTAGTCATTTTTCCGGCGTTTATCAGACTTTCAGATAGGGCAAATGTCAGTGAGCGTTTTGATTTCAGTTCTAGAGCCTTAAGCCCAATGAGTCCTTGATATTTAGTCGTTTTCAGCCAATATTTTGGATTTTCGAAAATTTCACTTTTTTGTGAAAATATCCACTAAATGAGGGAATAATATGTGTGAGGGTACCCCAGGAGAGTTCCAAATGTGTGTGGGTAGAATATATATCCCAAGGGGGTGAAATTGAAAAAAGTTGAAAAAAAATTTTTTTTGGACTTAGTCATTTTTCCGGCGTTTATCAGACTTTCAGATAGGGCAAATGTCAGTGAGCGTTCCGAAATCAGTTCCAGAGCGATTCGCCCAATGAGTCCTTGATATTTAGTCGTTTTCAGCCAATATTTTGGATTTTTGAAAATTTCACTTTTTTGTGAAAATATCCACTAAATGAGGGAATAATATGTGTGAGGGTACCCCAGGAGAGTTCCAAATGTGTGTGGGTAGAATATATATCCCACTGGGGTAAAATTGGAAAAAGTTGAAAAAATTTTCTTTTGGACTTAGTCATTTTTCCGGCGTTTATCAGACTTTCCGATAGGGCAAATGTCAGTGAGCGTTCTGATTTCAGTTCCAGAGCCTTTCGCCCAATGAGTCCTTGATATTTAGTCGTTTTCAGCCAACATTTTGGATTTTTGAAAATTTCGCTTTTTTGTGAAAATATCCACTAAATGAGGGAATAATATGTGTGAGGGTACCCCAGGAGAGTTCCAAATGTGTGTGGGTAGAATATATATCCCACTGGGGTAAAATTGAAAAAAGTTGAGAAAATTTTTTTTTGGAGTTAGTCATTTTTCCGGCGTTTATCAGACTTTCAGATAGGGCAAATGTCAGTGAGCGTTCTGATTTCAGTTCTAGAGCCTTTCGCCCAATGAGTCCTTGATATTTAGTCGTTTTCAGCCAATATTTTGGATTTTTGAAAATTTCACTTTTTTGTGAAAATATCCACTAAATGAGGGAATAATATGTGTGAGGGTACCCCAGGAGAGTTCCAAATGTGTGTGGGTAGAATATATATCCCTCTGGGGTAAAATTGAAAAAAGTTGAAAAAAAATTTTTTTTGGACTTAGTCATTTTTCCGGCGTTTATCAGACTTTCAGATAGGGCAAATGTCAGTGAGCGTTCCGATTTCAGTTCCAGAGTGATTCGCCCAATGAGTCCTTGATATTTAGTCGTTTTCAGCCAATATTTTGGATTTTGAAAATTTCACTTTTTTGTGAAAATATCCACTAAATGAGGGAATAATATGTGTGAGGGTACCCCAGGAGAGTTCCAAATGTGTGTGGGTAGAATATATATCCCACTGGGGTAAAATTGGAAAAAGTTGAGAAAATTTTCTTTTGGACTTAGTCATTTTTCCGGCGTTTATCAGACTTTCCGATAGGGCAAATGTCAGTGAGCGTTCTGATTTCAGTTCCAGAGCCTTTCGCCCAATGAGTCCTTGATATTTAGTCGTTTTCAGCCAATATTTTGGATTTTTGAAAATTTCGCTTTTTTGTGAAAATATCCACTAAATGAGGGAATAAAATGTGTGAGGGTACCCCAGGAGAGTTCCAAATGTGTGTGGGTAGAATATATATCCCACTGGGGTAAAATTGAAAAAAGTTGAGAAAATTTTTTTTTGGAGTTAGTCATTTTTCCGGCTTTTATCAGACTTTCAGATAGGGCAAATGTCAGTGAGCGTTCTGATTTCAGTTCTAGAGCCTTTCGCCCAATGAGTCCTTGATATTTAGTCGTTTTCAGCCAATATTTTGGATTTTTGAAAATTTCACTTTTTTGTGAAAATATCCACTAAATGAGGGAATAATATGTGTGAGGGTACCCCAGGAGAGTTCCAAATGTGTGTGGGTAGAATATATATCCCTCTGGGGTAAAATTGAAAAAAGTTGAAAAAAAATTTTTTTTGGACTTAGTCATTTTTCCGGCGTTTATCAGACTTTCAGATAGGGCAAATGTCAGTGAGCGTTCCAATTTCAGTTCCAGAGTGATTCGCCCAATGAGTCCTTGATATTTAGTCGTTTTCAGCCAATATTTTGGATTTTTGAAAATTTCACTTTTTGTGAAAATATCCACTAGATGAGGGAATAATATGTGTGAGGGTACCCCAGGAGAGTTCCAAATGTGTGTGGGTAGAATATATATCCCACTGGGGTAAAATTGAAAAAAGTTGAGAAATTTTTTTTTTGGAGTTAGTCATTTTTCCGGCGTTTATCAGACTTTCAGATAGGGCAAATGTCAGTGAGCGTTTTGATTTCAGTTCTAGAGCCTTAAGCCCAATGAGTCCTTGATATTTAGTCGTTTTCAGCCAATATTTTGGATTTTGAAAATTTCACTTTTTTGTGAAAATATCCACTAAATGAGGGAATAATATGTGTGAGGGTAGCCCAGGAGAGTTCCAAATGTGTGTGGGTAGAATATATGTCCCACGGGGGTGAAATTGAAAAAAGTTGAAAAAAAAATTTTTTTGGACTTAGTCATTTTTCCGGCGTTTATCAGACTTTCAGATAGGGCAAATGTCAGTGAGCGTTCCGATTTCAGTTCCAGAGTGATTCGCCCAATGAGTCCATGATATTTAGTCGTTTTCAGCCAATATTTTGGATTTTGAAAATTTCACTTTTTTGTGAAAATATCCACTAAATGAGGGAATAATATGTGTGAGGGTACCCCAGGAGAGTTCCAAATGTGTGTGGGTAGAATATATATCCCACTGGGGTAAAATTGAAAAAAGTTGAGAAAATTCTTTTTTGGACTTAGTCATTTTTCCGGCGCTTATCAGACTTTCAGATAGGGCAAATATCAGTGAGCGTTCCGATTTCAGTTCCAGAGCGATTCGCCCAATGAGTCCTTGATATTTAGTCGTTTTCAGCCAATATTTTGGATTTTTGAAAATTTCTCTTTTTTGTGAAAATATCCACTAGATGAGGGAATAATATGTGTGAGGGTAACCCAGGAGAGTTCCAAATGTGTGTGGGTAGAATATATATCCCTCTGGGGTAAAATTGAAAAAAGTTGAAAAAAAATTTTTTTTGGACTTAGTCATTTTTACGGCGTTTATCAGACTTTCAGATAGGGCAAATGTCAGTGAGCGTTCCGATTTCAGTTCCAGAGTGATTCGCCCAATGAGTCCTTGATATTTAGTCGTTTTCAGCCAATATTTTGGATTTTGAAAATTTCACTTTTTTGTGAAAATATCCACTAAATGAGGGAATAATATGTGTGAGGGTACCCCAGGAGAGTTCCAAATGTGTGTGGGTAGAATATATATCCCACTGGGGTAAAATTGGAAAAAGTTGAGAAAATTTTCTTTTGGACTTAGTCATTTTTCCGGCGTTTATCAGACTTTCCGATAGGGCAAATGTCAGTGAGCGTTCTGATTTCAGTTCCAGAGCCTTTCGCCCAATGAGTCCTTGATATTTAGTCGTTTTCAGCCAATATTTTGGATTTTTGAAAATTTCGCTTTTTTGTGAAAATATCCACTAAATGAGGGAATAAAATGTGTGAGGGTACCCCAGGAGAGTTCCAAATGTGTGTGGGTAGAATATATATCCCACTGGGGTAAAATTGAAAAAAGTTGAGAAAATTTTTTTTTGGAGTTAGTCATTTTTCCGGCTTTTATCAGACTTTCAGATAGGGCAAATGTCAGTGAGCGTTCTGATTTCAGTTCTAGAGCCTTTCGCCCAATGAGTCCTTGATATTTAGTCGTTTTCAGCCAATATTTTGGATTTTTGAAAATTTCACTTTTTTGTGAAAATATCCACTAAATGAGGGAATAATATGTGTGAGGGTACCCCAGGAGAGTTCCAAATGTGTGTGGGTAGAATATATATCCCTCTGGGGTAAAATTGAAAAAAGTTGAAAAAAAATTTTTTTTGGACTTAGTCATTTTTCCGGCGTTTATCAGACTTTCAGATAGGGCAAATGTCAGTGAGCGTTCCAATTTCAGTTCCAGAGTGATTCGCCCAATGAGTCCTTGATATTTAGTCGTTTTCAGCCAATATTTTGGATTTTTGAAAATTTCACTTTTTGTGAAAATATCCACTAGATGAGGGAATAATATGTGTGAGGGTACCCCAGGAGAGTTCCAAATGTGTGTGGGTAGAATATATATCCCACTGGGGTAAAATTGAAAAAAGTTGAGAAATTTTTTTTTTGGAGTTAGTCATTTTTCCGGCGTTTATCAGACTTTCAGATAGGGCAAATGTCAGTGAGCGTTTTGATTTCAGTTCTAGAGCCTTAAGCCCAATGAGTCCTTGATATTTAGTCGTTTTCAGCCAATATTTTGGATTTTGAAAATTTCACTTTTTTGTGAAAATATCCACTAAATGAGGGAATAATATGTGTGAGGGTAGCCCAGGAGAGTTCCAAATGTGTGTGGGTAGAATATATGTCCCACGGGGGTGAAATTGAAAAAAGTTGAAAAAAAAATTTTTTTGGACTTAGTCATTTTTCCGGCGTTTATCAGACTTTCAGATAGGGCAAATGTCAGTGAGCGTTCCGATTTCAGTTCCAGAGTGATTCGCCCAATGAGTCCATGATATTTAGTCGTTTTCAGCCAATATTTTGGATTTTGAAAATTTCACTTTTTTGTGAAAATATCCACTAAATGAGGGAATAATATGTGTGAGGGTACCCCAGGAGAGTTCCAAATGTGTGTGGGTAGAATATATATCCCACTGGGGTAAAATTGAAAAAAGTTGAGAAAATTCTTTTTTGGACTTAGTCATTTTTCCGGCGCTTATCAGACTTTCAGATAGGGCAAATATCAGTGAGCGTTCCGATTTCAGTTCCAGAGCGATTCGCCCAATGAGTCCTTGATATTTAGTCGTTTTCAGCCAATATTTTGGATTTTTGAAAATTTCTCTTTTTTGTGAAAATATCCACTAGATGAGGGAATAATATGTGTGAGGGTAACCCAGGAGAGTTCCAAATGTGTGTGGGTAGAATATATATCCCTCTGGGGTAAAATTGAAAAAAGTTGAAAAAAAATTTTTTTTGGACTTAGTCATTTTTACGGCGTTTATCAGACTTTCAGATAGGGCAAATGTCAGTGAGCGTTCCGAAATCAGTTCCAGAGCGATTCGCCCAATGAGTCCTTGATATTTAGTCGTTTTCAGCCAATATTTTGGATTTTTGAAAATTTCACTTTTTGTGAAAATATCCACTAGATGAGGGAATAATATGTGTGAGGGTACCCCAGGAGAGTTCCAAATGTGTGTGGGTAGAATATATATCCCACTGGGGTAAAATTGAAAAAAGTTGAAAAAAAAATTTTTTTGGACTTAGTCATTTTTCCGGCGTTTATCAGACTTTCAGATAGGGCAAATGTCAGTGAGCGTTCCGATTTCAGTTCCAGAGCGATTCGCCCAATGAGTCCTTGATATTTAGTCGTTTTCAGCCAATATTTTGGATTTTTGAAAATTTCTCTTTTTTGTGAAAATATCCACTAGATGAGGGAATAATATGTGAGAGGGTACCCCAGGAGAGTTCCAAATGTGTGTGGGTAGAATATATATCCCACGGGGGTAAAATTGAAAAAAGTTGAAAAAAAATTTTTTTTGGACTTAGTCATTTTTCCAGCGTTTATCAGACTTTCAGATAGGGCAAATGTCAGTGAGCGTTCCGATTTCAGTTCCAGAGTGATTCGCCCAAGGAGTCCTTGATATTTAGTCGTTTTCAGCCAATATTTTGGATTTTTGAAAATTTCACTTTTTTGTGAAAATATCCACTAAATGAGGGAATAATATGTGTGAGGGTACCCCAGGAGAGTTCCAAATGTGTGTGGGTAGAATATATATCCCACGGGGGTAAAACTGAAAAAAGTTGAGAAAATTCTTTTTTGGACTTAGTCATTTTTACGGCGTTTATCAGACTTTCAGATAGGGCAAATGTCAGTGAGCGTTCCGAAATCAGTTCCAGAGCGATTCGCCCAATGAGTCCTTGATATTTAGTCGTTTTCAGCCAATATTTTGGATTTTTGAAAATTTCACTTTTTGTGAAAATATCCACTAGATGAGGGAATAATATGTGTGAGGGTACCCCAGGAGAGTTCCAAATGTGTGTGGGTAGAATATATATCCCACTGGGGTAAAATTGAAAAAAGTTGAAAAAAAAATTTTTTTGGACTTAGTCATTTTTCCGGCGTTTATCAGACTTTCAGATAGGGCAAATGTTAGTGAGCGTTCCGATTTCAGTTCCAGAGTGATTCGCCCAATGAGTCCTTGATATTTAGTCGTTTTCAGCCAATATTTTTGATTTTTTAAAATTTCACTTTTTTGTGAAAATATCCACTAAATGAGGGAATAATATGTGTGAGGGTACCCCAGGAGAGTTCCAAATGTGTGTGGGTAGAATATATATCCCACGGGGGTGAAATTGAAAAAAGTTGAAAAAAATTTTTTTCTGGACTTAGTCATTTTTCCGGCGTTTATCAGACTTTCAGATAGGGCAAATGTCAGTGAGCGTTCCGATTTCAGTTCCAGAGTGATTCGCCCAATGAGTCCTTGATATTTAGTCGTTTTCAGCCAATATTTTGGATTTTGAAAATTTCACTTTTTTGTGAAAATATCCACTAAATGAGGGAATAATATGTGTGAGGGTACCCCAGGAGAGTTCCAAATGTGTTTGGGTAGAATATATATCCCACTGGGGTAAAATTGAAAAAAGTTGAGAAAATTCTTTTTTGGACTTAGTCATTTTTCCGGCGTTTATCAGACTTTCAGATAGGGCAAATATCAGTGAGCGTTCCGATTTCAGTTCCAGAGCGATTCGCCCAATGAGTCCTTGATATTTAGTCGTTTTCAGCCAATATTTTGGATTTTTGAAAATTTCTCTTTTTTGTGAAAATATCCACTAGATGAGGGAATAATATGTGTGAGGGTACCCCAGGAGAGTTCCAAATGTGTGTGGGTAGAATATATATCCCACGGGGGTAAAATTGAAAAAAGTTGAAAAAAATTTTTTTTGGACTTAGTCATTTTTCCGGCGTTTATCAGACTTTCAGATAGGGCAAATGTCAGTGAGCGTTCCAATTTCAGTTCCAGAGTGATTCGCCCAATGAGTCCTTGATATTTAGTCGTTTTCAGCCAATATTTTGGATTTTTGAAAATTTCACTTTTTTGCGAAAATATCCACTAAATGAGGGAATAATATGTGTGAGGGTACCCCAGGAGAGTTCCAAATGTGTGTGGGTAGAATATATATCCCACTGGGGTAAAATTGAAAAAAGTTGAGAAAATTCTTTTTTGGACTTAGTCATTTTTCCGGCGTTTATCAGACTTTCAGATAGGGCAAATATCAGTGAGCGTTCCGATTTCAGTTCCAGAGCGATTCGCCCAATGAGTCCTTGATATTTAGTCGTTTTCAGCCAATATTTTGGATTTTTGAAAATTTCACTTTTTTGTGAAAATATCCACTAGATGAGGGAATAATATGTGTGAGGGTACCCCAGGAGAGTTCCAAATGTGTGTGGGTAGAATATATATCCCACGGGGGTAAAATTGTAAAAAATTTTTTTTTGGACTTAGTCATTTTTCCGGCGTTTATCAGACTTTCAGATAGGGCAAATGTTAGTGAGCATTCCGATTTCAGTTCCAGAGTGATTCGCCCAATGAGTCCTTGATATTTAGTCGTTTTCAGCCAATATTTTTGATTTTTTAAAATTTCACTTTTTTGTGAAAATATCCACTAAATGAGGGAATAATATGTGTGAGGGTACCCCAGGAGAGTTCCAAATGTGTGTGGGTAGAATATATATCCCACTGGGGTAAAATTGAAAAAAGTTGAGAAAATTCTTTTTTGGACTTAGTCCTTTTTCCGGCGTTTATCAGACTTTCAGATAGGGCAAATGTTAGTGAATGTTCCGATTTCAGTTCCAGAGCGATTCGCCCAATGAGTCCTTGATATTTAGTCGTTTTCAGCCAATATTTTGGATTTTTGAAAATTTCACTTTTTTGTGAAAATATCCACTAGATGAGGGAATAATATGTGTGAGGGTACCCCAGGAGAGTTCCAAATGTGTGTGGGTAGAATATATATATCACGGGGGTAAAATTGTAAAAAATTTTTTTTTGGACTTAGTCATTTTTCCGGCGTTTATCAGACTTTCAGATAGGGCAAATGTCAGTGAGCGTTCCGATTTCAGTTCCAGAGCGATTCGCCCAATGAGTCCTTGATATTTAGTCGTTTTCAGCCAATAATTTGGATTTTTGAAAATTTCACTTTTTTGTGAAAATATCCACTAAATGAGGGAATAATATGTGTGAGGGTACCCCAGGAGAGTTCCAAATGTGTGTGGGTAGAATATATATCCCTGTGGGGTAAAATTGAAAAAAGTTGAAAAAAAATTTTTTTTGGACTTAGTCATTTTTCCGGCGTTTATCAGACTTTCAGATAGGGCAAATGTCAGTGAGCGTTCCGATTTCAGTTCCAGAGTGATTCGCCCAATGAGTCCTTGATATTTAGTCGTTTTCAGCCAATATTTTGGATTTTTGAAAATTTCACTTTTTTGTGAAAATATCCACTAAATGAGGGAATAATATGTTTGAGGGCACCCCAGGAGAGTTCCAAATGTGTGTGGGTAGAATATATATCCCACGGGGGTAAAATTGAAAAAAGTTGAGAAAATTCTTTTTTGGACTTAGTCATTTTTCCGGCGTTTATCAGACTTTCAGGTAGGGCAAATATCAGTGAGCGTTCCGATTTCAGTTCTAGAGCGATTCGCCCAATGAGTCCTTGATATTTAGTCGTTTTCAGCCAATATTTTGGATTTTTGAAAATTTCACTTTTTTGTGAAAATATCCACTAAATGAGGGAATAATATGTGTGAGGGTACCCCAGGAGAGTTCCAAATGTGTGTGGGTAGAATATATATCCCTGTGGGGTAAAATTGAAAAAAGTTAAAAAAAAATTTTTTTTGGACTTAGTCATTTTTCCGGCGTTTATCAGACTTTCAGATAGGGCAAATGTCAGTGAGCGTTCCGATTTCAGTTCCAGAGTGATTCGCCCAATGAGTCCTTGATATTTAGTCGTTTTCAGCCAATATTTTGGATTTTTGAAAATTTCACTTTTTTGCGAAAATATCCACTAAATGAGGGAATAATATGTGTGAGGGTACCCCAGGAGAGTTCCAAATGTGTGTGGGTAGAATATATGTCCCACTGGGGTAAAATTGAAAAAAGTTAAGAAATTTTTTTTTTGGACTTAGGCATTTTTACGGCGTTTATCAGACTTTCAGATAGGGCAAATGTCAGTGAGCGTTCTGATTTCAGTTCCAGAGCCTTTCGCCCAATGAGTCCTTGATATTTAGTCGTTTTCAGCCAATATTTTGGATTTTTGAAAATTTCACTTTTTTGTGAAAATATCCACTAAATGAGGGAATAATATGTGTGAGGGTACCCCAGGAGAGTTCCAAATGTGTTTGGGTAGAATATATATCCCACGGGGGTGAAATTGAAAAAAGTTGAAAAAAAATTTTTTTGGGACTTAGTCATTTTTCCAGCGTTTATCAGACTTTCAGATAGGGCAAATGTCAGTGAGCGTTCCGATTTCAGTTCCAGAGTGATTCGCCCAATGAGTCCTTGATATTTAGTCGTTTTCAGCCAATATTTTGGATTTTTGAAAATTTCACTTTTTTGTGAAAATATCCACTAAATGAGGGAATAATATGTGTGAGGGCACCCCAGGAGAGTTCCAAATGTGTGTGGGTAGAATATATATCCCACGGGGGTAAAATTGAAAAAAGTTGAGAAAATTCTTTTTTGGACTTAGTCATTTTTACGGCGTTTATCAGACTTTCAGATAGGGCAAATATCAGTGAGCGTTCCGATTTCAGTTCCAGAGCGATTCGCCCAATGAGTCCTTGATATTTAGTCGTTTTCAGCCAATATTTTGGATTTTTGAAAATTTCACTTTTTTGTGAAAATATCCACTAGATGAGGGAATAATATGTGTGAGGGTACCCCAGGAGAGTTCCAAATGTGTGTGGGTAGAATATATATCCCACTGGGGTAAAATTGAAAAAAGTTAAGAAATTTTTTTTTTGGACCTAGTCATTTTTACGGCGTTTATCAGACTTTCAGATAGGGCAAATGTCAGTGAGCGTTCTGATTTCAGTTCCAGAGCCTTTCGCCCAATGAGTCCTTGATATTTAGTCATTTTCAGCCAATATTTTGGATTTTTGAAAATTTCACTTTTTTGTGAAAATATCCACTAAATGAGGGAATAATATGTGAGAGGGTACCCCAGGAGAGTTCCAAATGTGTGTGGGTAGAATATATATCCCACGGGGGTAAAATTGAAAAAAGTTGAAAAAAAATTTTTTTTGGACTTAGTCATTTTTCCAGCGTTTATCAGACTTTCAGATAGGGCAAATGTCAGTGAGCGTTCCAATTTCAGTTCCAGAGTGATTCGCCCAATGAGTCCTTGATATTTAGTCGTTTTCAGCCAATATTTTGGATTTTTGAAAATTTCACTTTTTTGCGAAAATATCCACTAAATGAGGGAATAATATGTGTGAGGGTACCCCAGGAGAGTTCCAAATGTGTGTGGGTAGAATATATATCCCACTGGGGTAAAATTGAAAAAAGTTAAGAAATTTTTTTTTGGGACTTAGTCATTTTTACGGCGTTTATCAGACTTTCAGATAGGGCAAATGTCAGTGAGCGTTCTGATTTCAGTTCCAGAGCCTTTCGCCCAATGAGTCCTTGATATTTAGTCATTTTCAGCCAATATTTTGGATTTTTGAAAATTTAACTTTTTTGTGAAAATATCCACTAAATGAGGGAATAATATGTGTGAGGGTACCCCAGAAGAGTTCCAAATGTGTGTGGGTAGAATATATATCCCACTGGGGTAAAATTGAAAAAAGTTGAGAAAATTCTTTTTTGGACTTAGTCATTTTTCGGCGTTTATCAGACTTTCAGATAGGGCAAATGTCAGTGAGCGTTACAATTTCAGTTCCAGAGCGATTCGCCCAATGAGTCCTTGATATTTAGTCGTTTTCACCCAATATTTTGGATTTTTGAAAATTTCACTTTTTTGTGAAAATATCCACTAGATGAGGGAATAATATGTGTGAGGGTACCCCAGGAGAGTTCCAAATGTGTGTGGGTAGAATATATGTCCCACTGGGGTAAAATTGAAAAAAGTTAAGAAATTTTTTTTTTGGACTTAGGCATTTTTACGGCGTTTATCAGACTTTCAGATAGGGCAAATGTCAGTGAGCGTTCTGATTTCAGTTCCAGAGCCTTTCGCCCAATGAGTCCTTGATATTTAGTCGTTTTCAGCCAATATTTTGGATTTTTGAAAATTTCACTTTTTTGTGAAAATATCCACTAAATGAGGGAATAATATGTGTGAGGGTACCCCAGGAGAGTTCCAAATGTGTGTGGGTAGAATATATATCCCACTGGGGTAAAATTGAAAAAAGTTGAGAAAATTCTTTTTTGGACTTAGTCATTTTTCCGGCGTTTATCAGACTTTCAGATAGGGCAAATGTTAGTGAGTGTTCCGATTTCAGTTCCAGAGCGATTCGCCCAATGAGTCCTTGATATTTAGTCGTTTTCAGCCAATATTTTGGATTTTTGAAAATTTCACTTTTTTGTGAAAATATCCACTAAATGAGGGAATAATATGTGTGAGGGTACCCCAGGAGAGTTCCAAATGTGTGTGGGTAGAATATATATCCCTGTGGGGTAAAATTGAAAAAAGTTAAAAAAAAATTTTTTTTGGACTTAGTCATTTTTCCGGCGTTTATCAGACTTTCAGATAGGGCAAATGTCAGTGAGCGTTCTGATTTCAGTTCCAGAGCCTTTCGCCCAATGAGTCCTTGATATTTAGTCGTTTTCAGCCAATATTTTGGATTTTTGAAAATTTCACTTTTTTGCGAAAATATCCACTAAATGAGGGAATAATATGTGTGAGGGTACCCCAGGAGAGTTCCAAATGTGTGTGGGTAGAATATATGTCCCACTGGGGTAAAATTGAAAAAAGTTAAGAAATTTTTTTTTTGGACTTAGGCATTTTTACGGCGTTTATCAGACTTTCAGATAGGGCAAATGTCAGTGAGCGTTCTGATTTCAGTTCCAGAGCCTTTCGCCCAATGAGTCCTTGATATTTAGTCGTTTTCAGCCAATATTTTGGATTTTTGAAAATTTCACTTTTTTGTGAAAATATCCACTAAATGAGGGAATAATATGTGTGAGGGTACCCCAGGAGAGTTCCAAATGTGTTTGGGTAGAATATATATCCCACGGGGGTGAAATTGAAAAAAGTTGAAAAAAAATTTTTTTGGGACTTAGTCATTTTTCCAGCGTTTATCAGACTTTCAGATAGGGCAAATGTCAGTGAGCGTTCCGATTTCAGTTCCAGAGTGATTCGCCCAATGAGTCCTTGATATTTAGTCGTTTTCAGCCAATATTTTGGATTTTTGAAAATTTCACTTTTTTGTGAAAATATCCACTAAATGAGGGAATAATATGTGTGAGGGCACCCCAGGAGAGTTCCAAATGTGTGTGGGTAGAATATATATCCCACGGGGGTAAAATTGAAAAAAGTTGAGAAAATTCTTTTTTGGACTTAGTCATTTTTACGGCGTTTATCAGACTTTCAGATAGGGCAAATATCAGTGAGCGTTCCGATTTCAGTTCCAGAGCGATTCGCCCAATGAGTCCTTGATATTTAGTCGTTTTCAGCCAATATTTTGGATTTTTGAAAATTTCACTTTTTTGTGAAAATATCCACTAGATGAGGGAATAATATGTGTGAGGGTACCCCAGGAGAGTTCCAAATGTGTGTGGGTAGAATATATATCCCACTGGGGTAAAATTGAAAAAAGTTAAGAAATTTTTTTTTTGGACCTAGTCATTTTTACGGCGTTTATCAGACTTTCAGATAGGGCAAATGTCAGTGAGCGTTCTGATTTCAGTTCCAGAGCCTTTCGCCCAATGAGTCCTTGATATTTAGTCATTTTCAGCCAATATTTTGGATTTTTGAAAATTTCACTTTTTTGTGAAAATATCCACTAAATGAGGGAATAATATGTGAGAGGGTACCCCAGGAGAGTTCCAAATGTGTGTGGGTAGAATATATATCCCACGGGGGTAAAATTGAAAAAAGTTGAAAAAAAATTTTTTTTGGACTTAGTCATTTTTCCAGCGTTTATCAGACTTTCAGATAGGGCAAATGTCAGTGAGCGTTCCAATTTCAGTTCCAGAGTGATTCGCCCAATGAGTCCTTGATATTTAGTCGTTTTCAGCCAATATTTTGGATTTTTGAAAATTTCACTTTTTTGCGAAAATATCCACTAAATGAGGGAATAATATGTGTGAGGGTACCCCAGGAGAGTTCCAAATGTGTGTGGGTAGAATATATATCCCACTGGGGTAAAATTGAAAAAAGTTAAGAAATTTTTTTTTGGGACTTAGTCATTTTTACGGCGTTTATCAGACTTTCAGATAGGGCAAATGTCAGTGAGCGTTCTGATTTCAGTTCCAGAGCCTTTCGCCCAATGAGTCCTTGATATTTAGTCATTTTCAGCCAATATTTTGGATTTTTGAAAATTTAACTTTTTTGTGAAAATATCCACTAAATGAGGGAATAATATGTGTGAGGGTACCCCAGAAGAGTTCCAAATGTGTGTGGGTAGAATATATATCCCACTGGGGTAAAATTGAAAAAAGTTGAGAAAATTCTTTTTTGGACTTAGTCATTTTTCGGCGTTTATCAGACTTTCAGATAGGGCAAATGTCAGTGAGCGTTACAATTTCAGTTCCAGAGCGATTCGCCCAATGAGTCCTTGATATTTAGTCGTTTTCACCCAATATTTTGGATTTTTGAAAATTTCACTTTTTTGTGAAAATATCCACTAGATGAGGGAATAATATGTGTGAGGGTACCCCAGGAGAGTTCCAAATGTGTGTGGGTAGAATATATGTCCCACTGGGGTAAAATTGAAAAAAGTTAAGAAATTTTTTTTTTGGACTTAGGCATTTTTACGGCGTTTATCAGACTTTCAGATAGGGCAAATGTCAGTGAGCGTTCTGATTTCAGTTCCAGAGCCTTTCGCCCAATGAGTCCTTGATATTTAGTCGTTTTCAGCCAATATTTTGGATTTTTGAAAATTTCACTTTTTTGTGAAAATATCCACTAAATGAGGGAATAATATGTGTGAGGGTACCCCAGGAGAGTTCCAAATGTGTGTGGGTAGAATATATATCCCACTGGGGTAAAATTGAAAAAAGTTGAGAAAATTCTTTTTTGGACTTAGTCCTTTTTCCGGCGTTTATCAGACTTTCAGATAGGGCAAATGTTAGTGAGTGTTCCGATTTCAGTTCCAGAGCGATTCGCCCAATGAGTCCTTGATATTTAGTCGTTTTCAGCCAATATTTTGGATTTTTGAAAATTTCACTTTTTTGTGAAAATATCCACTAAATGAGGGAATAATATGTGTGAGGGTACCCCAGGAGAGTTCCAAATGTGTGTGGGTAGAATATATATCCCACGGGGGTGAAATTGAAAAAAGTTGAAAAAAAATTTTTTTTGGACTTAGTCATTTTTCCGGCGTTTATCAGACTTTCAGATAGGGCAAATGTCAGTGAGCGTTCCGATTTCATTTCCAGAGTGATTCGCCCAATGAGTCCTTGATCTTTAGTCGTTTTCAGCCAATATTTTGGATTTTTGAAAATTTCACTTTTTTGTGAAAATATCCACTAAATGAGGGAATAATATGTGTGAGGGTACCCCAGGAGAGTTCCAAATGTGTGTGGGTAGAATATATATCCCACTGGGGTAAAATTGAAAAAAGTTGAGAAAATTCTTTTTTGGACTTAGTCATTTTTCCGGCGTTTATCAGACTTTCAGATAGGGCAAATATCAGTGAGCGTTCCGATTTCAGTTCTAGAGCGATTCGCCCAATGAGTCCTTGATATTTAGTCGTTTTCAGCCAATATTTTGGATTTTTGAAAATTTCACTTTTTTGTGAAAATATCCACTAAATGAGGGAATAATATGTGTGAGGGTACCCCAGGAGAGTTCCAAATGTGTGTGGGTAGAATATATATCCCACTGGGGTAAAATTGAAAAAAGTTGAGAAATTTTTTTTTTGGAGTTAGTCATTTTTCCGGCGTTTATCAGACTTTCAGATAGGGCAAATGTCAGTGAGCGTTCTGATTTCAGTTCTAGAGCCGTAAGCCCAATGAGTCCTTGATATTTAGTCGTTTTCAGCCAATATTTTGGATTTTTGAAAATTTCACTTTTTTGTGAAAATATCCACTAAATGAGGGAATAATATGTGAGAGGGTACCCCAGGAGAGTTCCAAATGTGTGTGGGTAGAATATATATCCCACGGGGGTAAAATTGAAAAAAGTTGAAAAAAAATTTTTTTTGGACTTAGTCATTTTTCCAGCGTTTATCAGACTTTCAGATAGGGCAAATGTCAGTGAGCGTTCCAATTTCAGTTCCAGAGTGATTCGCCCAATGAGTCCTTGATATTTAGTCGTTTTCAGCCAATATTTTGGATTTTTGAAAATTTAACTTTTTTGTGAAAATATCCACTAAATGAGGGAATAATATGTGTGAGGTACCCCAGAAGAGTTCCAAATGTGTGTGGGTAGAATATATGTCCCACTGGGGTAAAATTGAAAAAAGTTAAGAAATTTTTTTTTTGGACTTAGGCATTTTTACGGCGTTTATCAGACTTTCAGATAGGGCAAATGTCAGTGAGCGTTCTGATTTCAGTTCCAGAGCCTTTCGCCCAATGAGTCCTTGATATTTAGTCGTTTTCAGCCAATATTTTGGATTTTTGAAAATTTCACTTTTTTGTGAAAATATCCACTAAATGAGGGAATAATATGTGTGAGGGTACCCCAGGAGAGTTCCAAATGTGTTTGGGTAGAATATATATCCCACGGGGGTGAAATTGAAAAAAGTTGAAAAAAAATTTTTTTGGGACTTAGTCATTTTTCCAGCGTTTATCAGACTTTCAGATAGGGCAAATGTCAGTGAGCGTTCCGATTTCAGTTCCAGAGTGATTCGCCCAATGAGTCCTTGATATTTAGTCGTTTTCAGCCAATATTTTGGATTTTTGAAAATTTCACTTTTTTGTGAAAATATCCACTAAATGAGGGAATAATATGTGTGAGGGCACCCCAGGAGAGTTCCAAATGTGTGTGGGTAGAATATATATCCCACGGGGGTAAAATTGAAAAAAGTTGAGAAAATTCTTTTTTGGACTTAGTCATTTTTACGGCGTTTATCAGACTTTCAGATAGGGCAAATATCAGTGAGCGTTCCGATTTCAGTTCCAGAGCGATTCGCCCAATGAGTCCTTGATATTTAGTCGTTTTCAGCCAATATTTTGGATTTTTGAAAATTTCACTTTTTTGTGAAAATATCCACTAGATGAGGGAATAATATGTGTGAGGGTACCCCAGGAGAGTTCCAAATGTGTGTGGGTAGAATATATATCCCACTGGGGTAAAATTGAAAAAAGTTAAGAAATTTTTTTTTTGGACCTAGTCATTTTTACGGCGTTTATCAGACTTTCAGATAGGGCAAATGTCAGTGAGCGTTCTGATTTCAGTTCCAGAGCCTTTCGCCCAATGAGTCCTTGATATTTAGTCATTTTCAGCCAATATTTTGGATTTTTGAAAATTTCACTTTTTTGTGAAAATATCCACTAAATGAGGGAATAATATGTGAGAGGGTACCCCAGGAGAGTTCCAAATGTGTGTGGGTAGAATATATATCCCACGGGGGTAAAATTGAAAAAAGTTGAAAAAAAATTTTTTTTGGACTTAGTCATTTTTCCAGCGTTTATCAGACTTTCAGATAGGGCAAATGTCAGTGAGCGTTCCAATTTCAGTTCCAGAGTGATTCGCCCAATGAGTCCTTGATATTTAGTCGTTTTCAGCCAATATTTTGGATTTTTGAAAATTTCACTTTTTTGCGAAAATATCCACTAAATGAGGGAATAATATGTGTGAGGGTACCCCAGGAGAGTTCCAAATGTGTGTGGGTAGAATATATATCCCACTGGGGTAAAATTGAAAAAAGTTAAGAAATTTTTTTTTGGGACTTAGTCATTTTTACGGCGTTTATCAGACTTTCAGATAGGGCAAATGTCAGTGAGCGTTCTGATTTCAGTTCCAGAGCCTTTCGCCCAATGAGTCCTTGATATTTAGTCATTTTCAGCCAATATTTTGGATTTTTGAAAATTTAACTTTTTTGTGAAAATATCCACTAAATGAGGGAATAATATGTGTGAGGGTACCCCAGAAGAGTTCCAAATGTGTGTGGGTAGAATATATATCCCACTGGGGTAAAATTGAAAAAAGTTGAGAAAATTCTTTTTTGGACTTAGTCATTTTTCGGCGTTTATCAGACTTTCAGATAGGGCAAATGTCAGTGAGCGTTACAATTTCAGTTCCAGAGCGATTCGCCCAATGAGTCCTTGATATTTAGTCGTTTTCACCCAATATTTTGGATTTTTGAAAATTTCACTTTTTTGTGAAAATATCCACTAGATGAGGGAATAATATGTGTGAGGGTACCCCAGGAGAGTTCCAAATGTGTGTGGGTAGAATATATGTCCCACTGGGGTAAAATTGAAAAAAGTTAAGAAATTTTTTTTTTGGACTTAGGCATTTTTACGGCGTTTATCAGACTTTCAGATAGGGCAAATGTCAGTGAGCGTTCTGATTTCAGTTCCAGAGCCTTTCGCCCAATGAGTCCTTGATATTTAGTCGTTTTCAGCCAATATTTTGGATTTTTGAAAATTTCACTTTTTTGTGAAAATATCCACTAAATGAGGGAATAATATGTGTGAGGGTACCCCAGGAGAGTTCCAAATGTGTGTGGGTAGAATATATATCCCACTGGGGTAAAATTGAAAAAAGTTGAGAAAATTCTTTTTTGGACTTAGTCCTTTTTCCGGCGTTTATCAGACTTTCAGATAGGGCAAATGTTAGTGAGTGTTCCGATTTCAGTTCCAGAGCGATTCGCCCAATGAGTCCTTGATATTTAGTCGTTTTCAGCCAATATTTTGGATTTTTGAAAATTTCACTTTTTTGTGAAAATATCCACTAAATGAGGGAATAATATGTGTGAGGGTACCCCAGGAGAGTTCCAAATGTGTGTGGGTAGAATATATATCCCACGGGGGTGAAATTGAAAAAAGTTGAAAAAAAATTTTTTTTGGACTTAGTCATTTTTCCGGCGTTTATCAGACTTTCAGATAGGGCAAATGTCAGTGAGCGTTCCGATTTCATTTCCAGAGTGATTCGCCCAATGAGTCCTTGATCTTTAGTCGTTTTCAGCCAATATTTTGGATTTTTGAAAATTTCACTTTTTTGTGAAAATATCCACTAAATGAGGGAATAATATGTGTGAGGGTACCCCAGGAGAGTTCCAAATGTGTGTGGGTAGAATATATATCCCACTGGGGTAAAATTGAAAAAAGTTGAGAAAATTCTTTTTTGGACTTAGTCATTTTTCCGGCGTTTATCAGACTTTCAGATAGGGCAAATATCAGTGAGCGTTCCGATTTCAGTTCTAGAGCGATTCGCCCAATGAGTCCTTGATATTTAGTCGTTTTCAGCCAATATTTTGGATTTTTGAAAATTTCACTTTTTTGTGAAAATATCCACTAAATGAGGGAATAATATGTGTGAGGGTACCCCAGGAGAGTTCCAAATGTGTGTGGGTAGAATATATATCCCACTGGGGTAAAATTGAAAAAAGTTGAGAAATTTTTTTTTTGGAGTTAGTCATTTTTCCGGCGTTTATCAGACTTTCAGATAGGGCAAATGTCAGTGAGCGTTCTGATTTCAGTTCTAGAGCCGTAAGCCCAATGAGTCCTTGATATTTAGTCGTTTTCAGCCAATATTTTGGATTTTTGAAAATTTCACTTTTTTGTGAAAATATCCACTAAATGAGGGAATAATATGTGAGAGGGTACCCCAGGAGAGTTCCAAATGTGTGTGGGTAGAATATATATCCCACGGGGGTAAAATTGAAAAAAGTTGAAAAAAAATTTTTTTTGGACTTAGTCATTTTTCCAGCGTTTATCAGACTTTCAGATAGGGCAAATGTCAGTGAGCGTTCCAATTTCAGTTCCAGAGTGATTCGCCCAATGAGTCCTTGATATTTAGTCGTTTTCAGCCAATATTTTGGATTTTTGAAAATTTAACTTTTTTGTGAAAATATCCACTAAATGAGGGAATAATATGTGTGAGGTACCCCAGAAGAGTTCCAAATGTGTGTGGGTAGAATATATATCCCACTGGGGTAAAATTGAAAAAAGTTGAGAAAATTCTTTTTTGGACTTAGTCATTTTTCGGCGTTTATCAGACTTTCAGATAGGGCAAATGTCAGTGAGCGTTACAATTTCAGTTCCAGAGCGATTCGCCCAATGAGTCCTTGATATTTAGTCGTTTTCACCCAATATTTTGGATTTTTGAAAATTTCACTTTTTTGTGAAAATATCCACTAGATGAGGGAATAATATGTGTGAGGGTACCCCAGGAGAGTTCCAAATGTGTGTGGGTAGAATATATATCCCACGGGTGTAAAATTGAAAAAAATTGAAAAAAATTTTTTTTTGGACTTAGTCATTTTTCCGGCGTTTATCAGACTTTCAGATAGGGCAAATGTCAGTGAGCGTTCCGATTTCAGTTCCAGAGCAATTCGCCCAATGAGTCCTTGATATTTAGTCGTTTTCAGCCAATATTTTGGATTTTTGAAAATTTCACTTTTTTGTGAAAATATCCACTAAATGAGGGAATAATATGTGTGAGGGTACCCCAGGAGAGTTCCAAATGTGTGTGGGTAGAATATATATCCCACGGGGGTAAAATTGAAAAAAGTTGAAAAAAAATTTTTTTGGACTTAGTCATTTTTCCGGCGTTTATCAGACTTTCAGATAGGGCAAATGTCAGTGAGCGTTCCAATTTCAGTTCCAGAGTGATTCGCCCAATGTGTCCTTGATATTTAGTCGTTTTCAGCCAATATTTTGGATTTTTGAAAATTTCACTTTTTTGCGAAAATATCCACTAAATGAGGGAATAATATGTGTGAGGGTACCCCAGGAGAGTTCCAAATGTGTGTGGGTAGAATATATGTCCCACTGGGGTAAAATTGAAAAAAGTTAAGAAATTTTTTTTTTGGACTTAGGCATTTTTACGGCGTTTATCAGACTTTCAGATAGGGCAAATGTCAGTGAGCGTTCTGATTTCAGTTCCAGAGCCTTTCGCCCAATGAGTCCTTGATATTTAGTCGTTTTCAGCCAATATTTTGGATTTTTGAAAATTTCACTTTTTTGTGAAAATATCCACTAAATGAGGGAATAATATGTGTGAGGGTACCCCAGGAGAGTTCCAAATGTGTGTGGGTAGAATATATATCCCACTGGGGTAAAATTGAAAAAAGTTGAGAAAATTCTTTTTTGGACTTAGTCCTTTTTCCGGCGTTTATCAGACTTTCAGATAGGGCAAATGTTAGTGAGTGTTCCGATTTCAGTTCCAGAGCGATTCGCCCAATGAGTCCTTGATATTTAGTCGTTTTCAGCCAATATTTTGGATTTTTGAAAATTTCACTTTTTTGTGAAAATATCCACTAAATGAGGGAATAATATGTGTGAGGGTACCCCAGGAGAGTTCCAAATGTGTGTGGGTAGAATATATATCCCACGGGGGTGAAATTGAAAAAAGTTGAAAAAAAATTTTTTTTGGACTTAGTCATTTTTCCGGCGTTTATCAGACTTTCAGATAGGGCAAATGTCAGTGAGCGTTCCGATTTCATTTCCAGAGTGATTCGCCCAATGAGTCCTTGATCTTTAGTCGTTTTCAGCCAATATTTTGGATTTTTGAAAATTTCACTTTTTTGTGAAAATATCCACTAAATGAGGGAATAATATGTGTGAGGGTACCCCAGGAGAGTTCCAAATGTGTGTGGGTAGAATATATATCCCACTGGGGTAAAATTGAAAAAAGTTGAGAAAATTCTTTTTTGGACTTAGTCATTTTTCCGGCGTTTATCAGACTTTCAGATAGGGCAAATATCAGTGAGCGTTCCGATTTCAGTTCCAGAGCGATTCGCCCAATGAGTCCTTGATATTTAGTCGTTTTCAGCCAATATTTTGGATTTTTGAAAATTTCACTTTTTTGTGAAAATATCCACTAGATGAGGGAATAATATGTGTGAGGGTACCCCAGGAGAGTTCCAAATGTGTGTGGGTAGAATATATATCCCTGTGGGGTAAAATTGAAAAAAGTTGAAAAAAAATTTTTTTTGGACTTAGTCATTTTTCCGGCTTTTAGCAGACTTTCAGATAGGGCAAATGTCAGTGAGCGTTCCGATTTCAGTTCCAGAGTGATTCGCCCAATGAGTCCTTGATATTTAGTCGTTTTCAGCCAATATTTTGGATTTTTGAAAATTTCACTTTTTTGCGAAAATATCCACTAAATGAGGGAATAATATGTGTGAGGGTACCCCAGGAGAGTTCCAAATGTGTGTGGGTAGAATATATGTCCCACTGGGGTAAAATTGAAAAAAGTTAAGAAATTTTTTTTTTGGACTTAGGCGTTTTTACGGCGTTTATCAGACTTTCAGATAGAGCAAATGTCAGTGAGCGTTCTGATTTCAGTTCCAGAGCCTTTCGCCCAATGAGTCCTTGATATTTAGTCGTTTTCAGCCAATATTTTGGATTTTTGAAAATTTCACTTTTTTGTGAAAATATCCACTAAATGAGGGAATAATATGTGTGAGGGTACCCCAGGAGAGTTCCAAATGTGTTTGGGTAGAATATATATCCCACGGGGGTGAAATTGAAAAAAGTTGAAAAAAAATTTTTTTGGGACTTAGTCATTTTTCCGGCGTTTATCAGACTTTCAGATAGGGCAAATGTCAGTGAGCGTTCCGATTTCAGTTCCAGAGTGATTCGCCCAATGAGTCCTTGATATTTAGTCGTTTTCAGCCAATATTTTGGATTTTTGAAAATTTCACTTTTTTGTGAAAATATCCACTAAATGAGGGAATAATATGTGTGAGGGCACCCCAGGAGAGTTCCAAATGTGTGTGGGTAGAATATATATCCCACGGGGGTAAAATTGAAAAAAGTTGAGAAAATTCTTTTTTGGACTTAGTCATTTTTACGGCGTTTATCAGACTTTCAGATAGGGCAAATATCAGTGAGCGTTCCGATTTCAGTTCCAGAGCGATTCGCCCAATGAGTCCTTGATATTTAGTCGTTTTCAGCCAATATTTTGGATTTTTGAAAATTTCACTTTTTTGTGAAAATATCCACTAGATGAGGGAATAATATGTGTGAGGGTACCCCAGGAGAGTTCCAAATGTGTGTGGGTAGAATATATATCCCACTGGGGTAAAATTGAAAAAAGTTAAGAAATTTTTTTTTTGGACTTAGTCATTTTTACGGCGTTTATCAGACTTTCAGATAGGGCAAATGTCAGTGAGCGTTCTGATTTCAGTTCCAGAGCCTTTCGCCCAATGAGTCCTTGATATTTAGTCATTTTCAGCCAATATTTTGGATTTTTGAAAATGTAACTTTTTTGTGAAAATATCCACTAAATGAGGGAATAATATGTGTGAGGGTACCCCAGAAGAGTTCCAAATGTGTGTGGGTAGAATATATATCCCACTGGGTTAAATTGAAAAAAGTTGAGAAAATTCTTTTTTGGACTTAGTCATTTTTCGGCGTTTATCAGACTTTCAGATAGGGCAAATGTCAGTGAGCGTTCCAATTTCAGTTCCAGAGCGATTCCCCCAATGAGTCCTTGATATTTTGTCGTTTTCAGCCAATAATTTGGATTTTTGAAAATTTCACTTTTTTGTGAAAATATCCACTAAATGAGGGAATAATATGTGAGAGGGTACCCCAGGAGAGTTCCAAATGTGTGTGGGTAGAATATATATCCCACGGGGGTAAAATTGAAAAAAGTTGAAAAAAAATTTTTTTTGGACTTAGTCATTTTTCCAGCGTTTATCAGACTTTCATATAGGGCAAATGTCAGTGAGCGTTCCGATTTCAGTTCCAGAGTTATTCGCCCAAGGAGTCCTTGATATTTAGTCGTTTTCAGCCAATATTTTGGATTTTTGAAAATTTCACTTTTTTGTGAAAATATCCACTAAATGAGGGAATAATATGTGTGAGGGTACCCCAGGAGAGTTCCAAATGTGTGTGGGTAGAATATATATCCCTGTGGGGTAAAATTGAAAAAAGTTGAAAAAAAATTTTTTTTGGACTTAGTCATTTTTCCGGCGTTTATCAGACTTTCAGATAGGGCAAATGTCAGTGAGCGTTCCGATTTCAGTTCCAGAGTGATTCGCCCAATGAGTCCTTGATATTTAGTCGTTTTCAGCCAATATTTTGGATTTTTGAAAATTTCACTTTTTTGTGAAAATATCCACTAGATGAGGGAATAATATGTGTGAGGGTACCCCAGGAGAGTTCCAAATGTGTGTGGGTAGAATATATATCCCACTGGGGTAAAATTGAAAAAAGTTGAGAAATTTTTTTTTTGGAGTTAGTCATTTTTCCGGCGTTTATCAGACTTTCAGATAGGGCAAATGTCAGTGAGCGTTCTGATTTCAGTTCTAGAGCCGTAAGCCCAATGAGTCCTTGATATTTAGTCGTTTTCAGCCAATATTTTGGATTTTTGAAAATTTCACTTTTTTGTGAAAATATCCACTAAATGAGGGAATAATATGTGAGAGGGTACCCCAGGAGAGTTCCAAATGTGTGTGGGTAGAATATATATCCCACGGGGGTAAAATTGAAAAAAGTTGAAAAAAAATTTTTTTTGGACTTAGTCATTTTTCCGGCGTTTATCAGACTTTCAGATAGGGCAAATGTCAGTGAGCGTTCCGATTTCATTTCCAGAGTGATTCGCCCAATGAGTCCTTGATCTTTAGTCGTTTTCAGCCAATATTTTGGATTTTTGAAAATTTCACTTTTTTGTGAAAATATCCACTAAATGAGGGAATAATATGTGTGAGGGTACCCCAGGAGAGTTCCAAATGTGTGTGGGTAGAATATATATCCCACTGGGGTAAAATTGAAAAAAGTTGAGAAAATTCTTTTTTGGACTTAGTCATTTTTCCGGCGTTTATCAGACTTTCAGATAGGGCAAATATCAGTGAGCGTTCCGATTTCAGTTCCAGAGCGATTCGCCCAATGAGTCCTTGATATTTAGTCGTTTTCAGCCAATATTTTGGATTTTTGAAAATTTCACTTTTTTGTGAAAATATCCACTAGATGAGGGAATAATATGTGTGAGGGTACCCCAGGAGAGTTCCAAATGTGTGTGGGTAGAATATATATCCCTGTGGGGTAAAATTGAAAAAAGTTGAAAAAAAATTTTTTTTGGACTTAGTCATTTTTCCGGCGTTTAGCAGACTTTCAGATAGGGCAAATGTCAGTGAGCGTTCCGATTTCAGTTCCAGAGTGATTCGCCCAATGAGTCCTTGATATTTAGTCGTTTTCAGCCAATATTTTGGATTTTTGAAAATTTCACTTTTTTGCGAAAATATCCACTAAATGAGGGAATAATATGTGTGAGGGTACCCCAGGAGAGTTCCAAATGTGTGTGGGTAGAATATATGTCCCACTGGGGTAAAATTGAAAAAAGTTAAGAAATTTTTTTTTTGGACTTAGGCGTTTTTACGGCGTTTATCAGACTTTCAGATAGGGCAAATGTCAGTGAGCGTTCCGATTTCAGTTCCAGAGTGATTCGCCCAATGAGTCTTTGATATTTAGTCGTTTTCAGCCAATATTTTGGATTTTTGAAAATTTCACTTTTTTGTGAAAATATCCACTAAATGAGGGAATAATATGTGTGAGGGCACCCCAGGAGAGTTCCAAATGTGTGTGGGTAGAATATATATCCCACGGGGGTAAAATTGAAAAAAGTTGAGAAAATTCTTTTTTGGACTTAGTCATTTTTACGGCGTTTATCAGACTTTCAGATAGGGCAAATATCAGTGAGCGTTCCGATTTCAGTTCCAGAGCGATTCGCCCAATGAGTCCTTGATATTTAGTCGTTTTCAGCCAATATTTTGGATTTTTGAAAATTTCACTTTTTTGTGAAAATATCCACTAGATGAGGGAATAATATGTGTGAGGGTACCCCAGGAGAGTTCCAAATGTGTGTGGGTAGAATATATATCCCACTGGGGTAAAATTGAAAAAAGTTAAGAAATTTTTTTTTTGGACTTAGTCATTTTTACGGCGTTTATCAGACTTTCAGATAGGGCAAATGTCAGTGAGCGTTCTGATTTCAGTTCCAGAGCCTTTCGCCCAATGAGTCCTTGATATTTAGTCATTTTCAGCCAATATTTTGGATTTTTGAAAATTTAACTTTTTTGTGAAAATATCCACTAAATGAGGGAATAATATGTGTGAGGGTACCCCAGAAGAGTTCCAAATGTGTGTGGGTAGAATATATATCCCACTGGGTTAAATTGAAAAAAGTTGAGAAAATTCTTTTTTGGACTTAGTCATTTTTCGGCGTTTATCAGACTTTCAGATAGGGCAAATGTCAGTGAGCGTTCCAATTTCAGTTCCAGAGCGATTCCCCCAATGAGTCCTTGATATTTTGTCGTTTTCAGCCAATAATTTGGATTTTTGAAAATTTCACTTTTTTGTGAAAATATCCACTAAATGAGGGAATAATATGTGAGAGGGTACCCCAGGAGAGTTCCAAATGTGTGTGGGTAGAATATATATCCCACGGGGGTAAAATTGAAAAAAGTTGAAAAAAAATTTTTTTTGGACTTAGTCATTTTTCCAGCGTTTATCAGACTTTCATATAGGGCAAATGTCAGTGAGCGTTCCGATTTCAGTTCCAGAGTTATTCGCCCAAGGAGTCCTTGATATTTAGTCGTTTTCAGCCAATATTTTGGATTTTTGAAAATTTCACTTTTTTGTGAAAATATCCACTAAATGAGGGAATAATATGTGTGAGGGTACCCCAGGAGAGTTCCAAATGTGTGTGGGTAGAATATATATCCCACGGGGGTAAAATTGAAAAAAGTTGAAAAAAAATTTTTTTGGACTTAGTCATTTTTCCGGCGTTTATCAGACTTTCAGATAGGGCAAATGTCAGTGAGCGTTCCGATTTCAGTTCCAGAGTGATTCGCCCAATGAGTCCTTGATATTTAGTCGTTTTCAGCCAATATTTTGGATTTTTGAAAATTTCACTTTTTTGTGAAAATATCCACTAAATGAGGGAATAATATGTTTGAGGGCACCCCAGGAGAGTTCCAAATGTGTGTGGGTAGAATATATATCCCACGGGGGTAAAATTGAAAAAAGTTGAGAAAATTCTTTTTTGGACTTAGTCATTTTTCCGGCGTTTATCAGACTTTCAGGTAGGGCAAATATCAGTGAGCGTTCCGATTTCAGTTCTAGAGCGATTCGCCCAATGAGTCCTTGATATTTAGTCGTTTTCAGCCAATATTTTGGATTTTTGAAAATTTCACTTTTTTGTGAAAATATCCACTAAATGAGGGAATAATATGTGTGAGGGTACCCCAGGAGAGTTCCAAATGTGTGTGGGTAGAATATATATCCCTGTGGGGTAAAATTGAAAAAAGTTGAAAAAAAATTTTTTTTGGACTTAGTCATTTTTCCGGCGTTTATCAGACTTTCAGATAGGGCAAATGTCAGTGAGCGTTCCGATTTCAGTTCCAGAGTGATTCGCCCAATGAGTCCTTGATATTTAGTCGTTTTCAGCCAATATTTTGGATTTTTGAAAATTTCACTTTTTTGTGAAAATATCCACTAGATGAGGGAATAATATGTGTGAGGGTACCCCAGGAGAGTTCCAAATGTGTGTGGGTAGAATATATATCCCACTGGGGTAAAATTGAAAAAAGTTGAGAAATTTTTTTTTTGGAGTTAGTCATTTTTCCGGCGTTTATCAGACTTTCAGATAGGGCAAATGTCAGTGAGCGTTCTGATTTCAGTTCTAGAGCCGTAAGCCCAATGAGTCCTTGATATTTAGTCGTTTTCAGCCAATATTTTGGATTTTTGAAAATTTCACTTTTTTGTGAAAATATCCACTAAATGAGGGAATAATATGTGAGAGGGTACCCCAGGAGAGTTCCAAATGTGTGTGGGTAGAATATATATCCCACGGGGGTAAAATTGAAAAAAGTTGAAAAAAAATTTTTTTTGGACTTAGTCATTTTTCCAGCGTTTATCAGACTTTCAGATAGGGCAAATGTCAGTGAGCGTTCCAATTTCAGTTCCAGAGTGATTCGCCCAATGAGTCCTTGATATTTAGTCGTTTTCAGCCAATATTTTGGATTTTTGAAAATTTCACTTTTTTGCGAAAATATCCACTAAATGAGGGAATAATATGTGTGAGGGTACCCCAGGAGAGTTCCAAATGTGTGTGGGTAGAATATATATCCCACTGGGGTAAAATTGAAAAAAGTTAAGAAATTTTTTTTTGGGACTTAGTCATTTTTACGGCGTTTATCAGACTTTCAGATAGGGCAAATGTCAGTGAGCGTTCTGATTTCAGTTCCAGAGCCTTTCGCCCAATGAGTCCTTGATATTTAGTCATTTTCAGCCAATATTTTGGATTTTTGAAAATTTAACTTTTTTGTGAAAATATCCACTAAATGAGGGAATAATATGTGTGAGGGTACCCCAGAAGATTTCCAAATGTGTGTGGGTAGAATATATATCCCACTGGGGTAAAATTGAAAAAAGTTGAGAAAATTCTTTTTTGGACTTAGTCATTTTTCGGCGTTTATCAGACTTTCAGATAGGGCAAATGTCAGTGAGCGTTACAATTTCAGTTCCAGAGCGATTCGCCCAATGAGTCCTTGATATTTAGTCGTTTTCACCCAATATTTTGGATTTTTGAAAATTTCACTTTTTTGTGAAAATATCCACTAAATGAGGGAATAATATGTGTGAGGGTACCCCAGGAGAGTTCCAAATGTGTGTGGGTAGAATATATATCCCACGGGGGTAAAATTGAAAAAAGTTGAAAAAAAATTTTTTTGGACTTAGTCATTTTTCCGGCGTTTATCAGACTTTCAGATAGGGCAAATGTCAGTGAGCGTTCCTATTTCAGTTCCAGAGTGATTCGCCCAATGAGTCCTTGATATTTAGTCTTTTTCAGCCAATATTTTGGATTTTTGAAAATTTCACTTTTTTGTGAAAATATCCACTAAATGAGGGAATAATATGTGTGAGGGCACCCCAGGAGAGTTCCAAATGTGTGTGGGTAGAATATATATCCCACGGGGGTAAAATTGAAAAAAGTTGAGAAAATTCTTTTTTGGACTTAGTCATTTTTACGGCGTTTATCAGACTTTCAGATAGGGCAAATATCAGTGAGCGTTCCGATTTCAGTTCCAGAGCGATTCGCCCAATGAGTCCTTGATATTTAGTCGTTTTCAGCCAATATTTTGGATTTTTGAAAATTTCACTTTTTTGCAAAAATATCCACTAAATGAGGGAATAATATGTGTGAGGGTACCCCAGGAGAGTTCCAAATGTGTGTGGGTAGAATATATGTCCCACTGGGGTAAAATTGAAAAAAGTTAAGAAATTTTTTTTTTGGACTTAGTCATTTTTACGGCGTTTATCAGACTTTCAGGTAGGGCAAATGTCAGTGAGCGTTCTGATTTCAGTTCCAGAGCCTTTCGCCCAATGAGTCCTTGATATTTAGACGTTTTCAGCCAATATTTTGGATTTTTGAAAATTTCACTTTTTTGTGAAAATATCCACTAAATGAGGGAATAATATGTGTGAGGGTACCCCAGGAGAGTTCCAAATGTGTGTGGGTAGAATATATATCCCACGGGGGTGAAATTGAAAAAAGTTGAAAAAAATTTTTTTTGGACTTAGTCATTTTTCCGGCGTTTATCAGACTTTCAGATAGGGCAAATGTCAGTGAGCATTCCGATTTCAGTTCCAGAGTGATTCGCCCAATGAGTCCTTGATATTTAGTCGTTTTCAGCCAATATTTTGGATTTTTGAAAATTTCACTTTTTTGTGAAAATATCCACTAAATGAGGGAATAATATGTGTGAGGGCACCCCATCAGAGTTCCAAATGTGTGTGGGTAGAATATATATCCCACGGGGGTAAAATTGAAAAAAGTTGAGAAAATTCTTTTTTGGACTTAGTCATTTTTACGGCATTTATCAGACTTTCAGATAGGGCAAATATCAGTGAGCGTTCCGATTTCAGTTCCAGAGCGATTCGCCCAATGAGTCCTTGATATTTAGTCGTTTTCAGCCAATATTTTGGATTTTTGAAAATTTCACTTTTTTGTGAAAATATCCACTAAATGAGGGAATAATATGTGAGAGGGTACCCCAGGAGAGTTCCAAATGTGTGTGGGTAGAATATATATCCCACGGGGGTAAAATTGAAAAAAGTTGAAAAAAAATATTTTTTGGACTTAGTCATTTTTCCAGCGTTTATCAGACTTTCAGATAGGGCATATGTCAGTGAGCGTTCCGATTTCAGTTCCAGAGTGATTCGCCCAAGGAGTCCTTGATATTTAGTCGTTTTCAGCCAATATTTTGGATTTTTGAAAATTTCACTTTTTTGCGAAAATATCCACTAAATGAGGGAATAATATGTGTGAGGGTACCCCAGGAGAGTTCCAAATGTGTGTGGGTAGAATATATATCCCACTGGGGTAAAATTGAAAAAAGTTAAGAAATTTTTTTTTTGGACTTAGTCATTTTTCCGGCATTTATCAGACTTTCAGATAGGGCAAATGTCAGTGAGCGTTCTGATTTCAGTTCCAGAGCCTTTCGCCCAATGAGTCCTTGATATTTAGTCATTTTCAGCCAATATTTTGGATTTTTGAAAATTTAACTTTTTTGTGAAAATATCCACTAAATGAGGGAATAATATGTGTTAGGGTACCACAGAAGAGTTCCAAATGTGTGTGGGTAGAATATATATCCCACTGGGGTAAAATTGAAAAAAGTTGAGAAAATTCTTTTTTGGACTTAGTCATTTTTCGGCGTTTATCAGACTTTCAGATAGGGCAAATGTCAGTGAGCGTTCCAATTTCAGTTCCAGAGCGATTCGCCCAATGAGTCCTTGATATGTAGTCGTTTTCAGCCAATAATTTGGATTTTTGAAAATTTAACTTTTTTGTGAAAATATCCACTAAATGAGGGAATAATATGTGAGAGGGTACCCCAGGAGAGTTCCAAATGTGTGTGGGTTGAATATATATCCCACGGGGGTAAAATTGAAAAAAGTTGAAAAAAAATTTTTTTTGGACTTAGTCATTTTTCCGGCGTTTATCAGACTTTCAGATAGGGCAAATGTCAGTGAGCGTTCCAATTTCAGTTCCAGAGTGATTCGCCCAATGAGTCCTTGATATTTAGTCGTTTTCAGCCAACATTTTGGATTTTTGAAAATTTCACTTTTTTGCGAAAATATCCACTAAATGAGGGAATAATATGTGTGAGGGTACCCCAGGAGAGTTCCAAATGTGTGTGGGTAGAATATATGTCCCACTGGGGTAAAATTGAAAAAAGTTAAGAAATTTTTTTTTTGGACTTAGTCATTTTTACGGCGTTTATCAGACTTTCAGGTAGGGCAAATGTCAGTGAGCGTTCTGATTTCAGTTCCAGAGCCTTTCGCCCAATGAGTCCTTGATATTTAGTCGTTTTCAGCCAATATTTTGGATTTTTGAAAATTTCACTTTTTTGTGAAAATATCCACTAAATGAGGGAATAATATGTGTGAGGGTACCCCAGGAGATATCCAAATGTGTGTGGGTAGAATATATATCCCACGGGGGTGAAATTGAAAAAAGTTGAAAAAAAATTTTTTTTGGACTTAGTCATTTTTCCAGCGTTTATCAGACTTTCAGATAGGGCATATGTCAGTGAGCGTTCCGATTTCAGTTCCAGAGTGATTCGCCCAAGGAGTCCTTGATATTTAGTCGTTTTCAGCCAATATTTTGGATTTTTGAAAATTTCACTTTTTTGCGAAAATATCCACTAAATGAGGGAATAATATGTGTGAGGGTACCCCAGGAGAGTTCCAAATGTGTGTGGGTAGAATATATATCCCACTGGGGTAAAATTGAAAAAAGTTAAGAAATTTTTTTTTTGGACTTAGTAATTTTTCCGGCATTTATCAGACTTTCAGATAGGGCAAATGTCAGTGAGCGTTCTGATTTCAGTTCCAGAGCCTTTCGCCCAATGAGTCCTTGATATTTAGTCATTTTCAGCCAATATTTTGGATTTTTGAAAATTTAACTTTTTTGTGAAAATATCCACTAAATGAGGGAATAATATGTGTGAGGGTACCACAGAAGAGTTCCAAATGTGTGTGGGTAGAATATATATCCCACTGGGGTAAAATTGAAAAAAGTTGAGAAAATTCTTTTTTGGACTTAGTCATTTTTCGGCGTTTATCAGACTTTCAGATAGGGCAAATGTCAGTGAGCATTCCAATTTCAGTTCCAGAGCGATTCGCCCAATGAGTCCTTGATATTTAGTCGTTTTCAGCCAATAATTTGGATTTTTGAAAATTTAACTTTTTTGTGAAAATATCCACTAAATGAGGGAATAATATGTGAGAGGGTACCCCAGGAGAGTTCCAAATGTGTGTGGGTAGAATATATATCCCACGGGGGTAAAATTGAAAAAAGTTGAAAAAAAATTTTTTTTGGACTTAGTCATTTTTCCGGCGTTTATCAGACTTTCAGATAGGGCAAATGTCAGTGAGCGTTCCAATTTCAGTTCCAGAGTGATTCGCCCAATGAGTCCTTGATATTTAGTCGTTTTCAGCCAACATTTTGGATTTTTGAAAATTTCACTTTTTTGCGAAAATATCCACTAAATGAGGGAATAATATGTGTGAGGGTACCCCAGGAGAGTTCCAAATGTGTGTGGGTAGAATATATGTCCCACTGGGGTAAAATTGAAAAAAGTTAAGAAATTTTTTTTTTGGACTTAGTCATTTTTACGGCGTTTATCAGACTTTCAGGTAGGGCAAATGTCAGTGAGCGTTCTGATTTCAGTTCCAGAGCCTTTCGCCCAATGAGTCCTTGATATTTAGTCGTTTTCAGCCAATATTTTGGATTTTTGAAAATTTCACTTTTTTGTGAAAATATCCACTAGATGAGGGAATAATATGTGTGAGGGTACCCCAGGAGAGTTCCAAATGTGTGTGGGTAGAATATATATCCCACTGGGGTAAAATTGAAAAAAGTTGAGAAAATTTTTTTTTGGAGTTAGTCATTTTTCCGGCGTTTATCAGACTTTCAGAGAGGGCAAATGTCAGTGAGCGTTCTGATTTCAGTTCTAGAGCCTTTCGCCCAATGAGTCCTTGATAATTAGTCGTTTTCAGCCAAAATTTTGGATTTTTGAAAATTTCACTTTTTTGTGAAAATATCCACTAAATGAGGGAATAATATGTGTGAGGGTACCCCAGGAGAGTTCCAAATGTGTGTGGGTAGAATATATATCCCACGGGGGTGAAATTGAAAAAAGTTGAAAAAAAATTTTTTTTGGACTTAGTCATTTTTCCGGCGTTTATCAGACTTTCAGATAGGGCAAATGTCAGTGAGCGTTCCGATTTCAGTTCCAGAGTGATTCGCCCAATGAGTCCTTGATATTTAGTCGTTTTCAGCCAATATTTTGGATTTTTGAAAATTTCACTTTTTTGTGAAAATATCCACTAAATGAGGGAATAATATGTGTGAGGGTACCCCAGGAGAGTTCCAAATGTGTGTGGGTAGAATATATATCCCTCTGGGGTAAAATTGAAAAAAGTTGAAAAAAAATTTTTTTGGGACTTAGTCATTTTTCCGGCGTTTATCAGACTTTCAGATAGGGCAAATGTCAGTGAGCGTTCCAATTTCAGTTCCAGAGTGATTCGCCCAATGAGTCCTTGATATTTAGTCGTTTTCAGCCAATATTTTGGATTTTTGAAAATTTCACTTTTTTGCGAAAATATCCACTAAATGAGGGAATAATATGTGTGAGGGTACCCCAGGAGAGTTCCAAATGTGTGTGGGTAGAATATATATCCCACTGGGGTAAAATTGAAAAAAGTTGAGAAAATTCTTTTTTGGACTTAGTCATTTTTCCGGCGTTTATCAGACTTTCAGATAGGGCAAATATCATTGAGCGTTCCGATTTCAGTTCCAGAGCGATTTGCCCAATGAGTCCTTGATATTTAGTCGTTTTCAGCCAATATTTTGGATTTTTGAAAATTTCACTTTTTTGTGAAAATATCCACTAGATGAGGGAATAATATGTGTGAGGGTACCCCAGGAGAGTTCCAAATGTGTGTGGGTAGAATATATATCCCACTGGGGTAAAATTGAAAAAAGTTGAGAAAATTTTTTTTTGGAGTTAGTCATTTTTCCGGCGTTTATCAGACTTTCAGAGAGGGCAAATGTCAGTGAGCGTTCTGATTTCAGTTCTAGAGCCTTTCGCCCAATGAGTCCTTGATAATTAGTCGTTTTCAGCCAAAATTTTGGATTTTTGAAAATTTCACTTTTTTGTGAAAATATCCACTAAATGAGGGAATAATATGTGTGAGGGTACCCCAGGAGAGTTCCAAATGTGTGTGGGTAGAATATATATCCCTCTGGGGTAAAATTGAAAAAAGTTGAAAAAAAATTTTTTTGGGACTTAGTCATTTTTCCGGCGTTTATCAGACTTTCAGATAGGGCAAATGTCAGTGAGCGTTCCGATTTCAGTTCCAGAGTGATTCGCCCAATGAGTCCTTGATATTTAGTCGTTTTCAGCCAATATTTTGGATTTTTGAAAATTTCACTTTTTTGTGAAAATATCCACTAGATGAGGGAATAATATGTGTGAGGGTACCCCAGGAGAGTTCCAAATGTGTGTGGGTAGAATATATATCCCACGGGGGTAAAATTGAAAAAAGTTGAAAAAAAATTTTTTTTGGACTTAGTCATTTTTCCGGCGTTTATCAGACTTTCAGATAGGGCAAATGTCAGTGAGCGTTCCAATTTCAGTTCCAGAGTGATTCGCCCAATGAGTCCTTGATATTTAGTCGTTTTCAGCCAACATTTTGGATTTTTGAAAATTTCACTTTTTTGCGAAAATATCCACTAAATGAGGGAATAATATGTGTGAGGGTACCCCAGGAGAGTTCCAAATGTGTGTGGGTAGAATATATGTCCCACTGGGGTAAAATTGAAAAAAGTTAAGAAATTTTTTTTTTGGACTTAGTCATTTTTACGGCGTTTATCAGACTTTCAGGTAGGGCAAATGTCAGTGAGCGTTCTGATTTCAGTTCCAGAGCCTTTCGCCCAATGAGTCCTTGATATTTAGTCGTTTTCAGCCAATATTTTGGATTTTTGAAAATTTCACTTTTTTGTGAAAATATCCACTAGATGAGGGAATAATATGTGTGAGGGTACCCCAGGAGAGTTCCAAATGTGTGTGGGTAGAATATATATCCCACTGGGGTAAAATTGAAAAAAGTTGAGAAAATTTTTTTTTGGAGTTAGTCATTTTTCCGGCGTTTATCAGACTTTCAGAGAGGGCAAATGTCAGTGAGCGTTCTGATTTCAGTTCTAGAGCCTTTCGCCCAATGAGTCCTTGATAATTAGTCGTTTTCAGCCAAAATTTTGGATTTTTGAAAATTTCACTTTTTTGTGAAAATATCCACTAAATGAGGGAATAATATGTGTGAGGGTACCCCAGGAGAGTTCCAAATGTGTGTGGGTAGAATATATATCCCACGGGGGTGAAATTGAAAAAAGTTGAAAAAAAATTTTTTTTGGACTTAGTCATTTTTCCGGCGTTTATCAGACTTTCAGATAGGGCAAATGTCAGTGAGCGTTCCGATTTCAGTTCCAGAGTGATTCGCCCAATGAGTCCTTGATATTTAGTCGTTTTCAGCCAATATTTTGGATTTTTGAAAATTTCACTTTTTTGTGAAAATATCCACTAAATGAGGGAATAATATGTGTGAGGGTACCCCAGGAGAGTTCCAAATGTGTGTGGGTAGAATATATATCCCTCTGGGGTAAAATTGAAAAAAGTTGAAAAAAAATTTTTTTGGGACTTAGTCATTTTTCCGGCGTTTATCAGACTTTCAGATAGGGCAAATGTCAGTGAGCGTTCCAATTTCAGTTCCAGAGTGATTCGCCCAATGAGTCCTTGATATTTAGTCGTTTTCAGCCAATATTTTGGATTTTTGAAAATTTCACTTTTTTGCGAAAATATCCACTAAATGAGGGAATAATATGTGTGAGGGTACCCCAGGAGAGTTCCAAATGTGTGTGGGTAGAATATATATCCCACTGGGGTAAAATTGAAAAAAGTTGAGAAAATTCTTTTTTGGACTTAGTCATTTTTCCGGCGTTTATCAGACTTTCAGATAGGGCAAATATCATTGAGCGTTCCGATTTCAGTTCCAGAGCGATTTGCCCAATGAGTCCTTGATATTTAGTCGTTTTCAGCCAATATTTTGGATTTTTGAAAATTTCACTTTTTTGTGAAAATATCCACTAGATGAGGGAATAATATGTGTGAGGGTACCCCAGGAGAGTTCCAAATGTGTGTGGGTAGAATATATATCCCACTGGGGTAAAATTGAAAAAAGTTGAGAAAATTTTTTTTTGGAGTTAGTCATTTTTCCGGCGTTTATCAGACTTTCAGAGAGGGCAAATGTCAGTGAGCGTTCTGATTTCAGTTCTAGAGCCTTTCGCCCAATGAGTCCTTGATAATTAGTCGTTTTCAGCCAAAATTTTGGATTTTTGAAAATTTCACTTTTTTGTGAAAATATCCACTAAATGAGGGAATAATATGTGTGAGGGTACCCCAGGAGAGTTCCAAATGTGTGTGGGTAGAATATATATCCCTCTGGGGTAAAATTGAAAAAAGTTGAAAAAAAATTTTTTTGGGACTTAGTCATTTTTCCGGCGTTTATCAGACTTTCAGATAGGGCAAATGTCAGTGAGCGTTCCGATTTCAGTTCCAGAGTGATTCGCCCAATGAGTCCTTGATATTTAGTCGTTTTCAGCCAATATTTTGGATTTTTGAAAATTTCACTTTTTTGTGAAAATATCCACTAGATGAGGGAATAATATGTGTGAGGGTACCCCAGGAGAGTTCCAAATGTGTGTGGGTAGAATATATAACCCACTGGGGTAAAATTGAAAAAAGTTGAGAAAATTTTTTTTTGGAGTTAGTCATTTTTCCGGCGTTTATCAGACTTTCAGATAGGGCAAATCTCAGTGAGCGTTCTGATTTCAGTTCTAGAGCCTTTCGCCCAATGAGTCCTTGATAATTAGTCGTTTTCAGCCAAAATTTTGGATTTTTGAAAATTTCACTTTTTTGTGAAAATATCCACTAAATGAGGGAATAATATGTGTGAGGGTACCCCAGGAGAGTTCCAAATGTGTGTGGGTAGAATATATATCCCTCTGGGGTAAAATTGAAAAAAGTTGAAAAAAAATTTTTTTGGGACTTAGTCATTTTTCCGGCGTTTATCAGACTTTCAGATAGGGCAAATGTCAGTGAGCGTTCCGATTTCAGTTCCAGAGTGATTCGCCCAATGAGTCCTTGATATTTAGTCGTTTTCAGCCAATATTTTGGATTTTTGAAAATTTCACTTTTTTGTGAAAATATCCACTAAATGAGGGAATAATATGTGTGAGGGCACCCCAGGAGAGTTCCAAATGTGTGTGGGTAGAATATATATCCCACGGGGGTAAAATTGAAAAAAGTTGAGAAAATTCTTTTTTGGACTTAGTCATTTTTACGGCGTTTATCAGACTTTCAGATAGGGCAAATATCAGTGAGCGTTCCGATTTCAGTTCCAGAGCGATTCGCCCAATGAGTCCTTGATATTTAGTCGTTTTCAGCCAATATTTTGGATTTTTGAAAATTTCACTTTTTTGTGAAAATATCCACTAGATGAGGGAATAATATGTGTGAGGGTACCCCAGGAGAGTTCCAAATGTGTGTGGGTAGAATATATATCCCACTGGGGTAAAATTGAAAAAAGTTGAGAAAATTTTTTTTTGGAGTTAGTCATTTTTCCGGCGTTTATCAGACTTTCAGATAGGGCAAATGTCAGTGAGCGTTCTGATTTCAGTTCTAGAGCCTTTCGCCCAATGAGTCCTTGATAATTAGTCGTTTTCAGCCAAAATTTTGGAATTTTGAAAATTTCACTTTTTTGTGAAAATATCCACTAAATGAGGGAATAATATGTGTGAGGGTACCCCAGGAGAGTTCCAAATGTGTGTGGGTAGAATATATATCCCACGGGGGTAAAATTGAAAAAAGTTGAAAAAAAATTTTTTTTGGACTTAGTCATTTTTCCAGCGTTTATCACACTTTCAGATAGGGCAAATGCAGTGATTGTCCCGATTTCAGTTCCAGAGTGATTCGCCCAAGGAGTCCTTGATATTTAGTCGTTTTCAGCCAATATTTTGGATTTTTGAAAATTTCACTTTCTTGTGAAAATATCTACTAAATGAGGGAATAAAATGTGTGAGGGCACCCCAGGAGAGTTCGAAATGTGTGTGGGTAGAATATATATCCCACGGGGGTAAAATTGAAAAAAGTTGAGAAAATTCTTTTTTGGACTTAGTCATTTTTCCAGCGTTTATCAGACTTTCAGATAGGGCATATGTCAGTGAGCGTTCCGATTTCAGTTCCAGAGTGATTCGCCCAAGGAGTCCTTGATATTTAGTCATTTTCAGCCAATATTTTGGATTTTTGAAAATTTCACTTTTTTGTGAAAATATCCACTAAATGAGGGAATAATATGTGTGAGGGTACCCCAGGAGAGTTCCAAATGTGTGTGGGTAGAATATATATCCCACGGGGGTAAAATTGAAAAAAGTTGAAAAAAAATTTTTTTGGACTTAGTCATTTTTACGGCGTTTATCAGACTTTCAGATAGGGCAAATGTCAGTGAGCGTTCTGATTTCAGTTCCAGAGCCTTTCGCCCAATGAGTTCTTGATATTTAGTCATTTTCAGCCAATATTTTGGATTTTTGAAAATTTAACTTTTTTGTGAAAATATCCACTAAATGAGGGAATAATATGTGTGAGGGTACCCCAGGAGAGTTCCAAATGTGTGTGGGTAGAATATATATCCCACGGGGGTGAAATTGAAAAAAGTTGAAAAAAAATTTTGTTTAGACTTAGTCATTTTTCCGGCGTTTATCAGACTTTCAAATAGGGCAAATGTCAGTGAGCGTTCCGATTTCAGTTCCAGAGTGATTCGCCCAATGAGTCCTTGATATTTAGTCGTTTTCAGCCAATTTTTTGGATTTTTGAAAATTTCACTTTTTTGTGAAAATATCCACTAAATGAGGGAATAATATGTGTGAGGGTACCCCAGGAGAGTTCCAAATGTGTGTGGGTAGAATATATATCCCACTGGGGTAAAATTGAAAAAAGTTGAGAAAATTCTTTTTTGGACTTAGTCATTTTTCCGGCGTTTATCAGACTTTCAGATAGGGCAAATATCAGTGAGCGTTCCGATTTCAGTTCCAGAGCGATTCGCCCAATGAGTCCTTGATATTTAGTCGTTTTCAGCCAATATTTTGGATTTTTGAAAATTTTACTTTTTTGTGAAAATATCCACTAGATGAGGGAATAATATGTGTGAGGGTACCCCAGGAGAGTTCCAAATGTGTGTGGGTAGAATATATATCCCACTGGGGTAAAATTGAAAAAAGTTGAGAAAATTTTTTTTTGGAGTTAGTCATTTTTCCGGCGTTTATCAGACTTTCAGATAGGGCAAATGTCAGTGAGCGTTCTGATTTCAGTTCTAGAGCCTTTCGCCCAATGAGTCCTTGATAATTAGTCGTTTTCAGCCAAAATTTAGGATTTTTGAAAATTTCACTTTTTTGTGAAAATATCCACTAAATGAGGGAATAATATGTGTGAGGGTACCCCAGGAGAGTTCCAAATGTGTGTGGGTAGAATATATATCCCTCTGGGGTAAAATTGAAAAAAGTTGAAAAAAAATTTTTTTGGGACTTAGTCATTTTTCCGGCGTTTATCAGACTTTCAGATAGGTCAAATGTCAGTGAGCGTTCCGATTTCAGTTCCAGAGTGATTCGCCCAATGAGTCCTTGATATTTAGTCGTTTTCAGCCAATATTTTGGATTTTTGAAAATTTCACTTTTTTGTGAAAATATCCACTAAATGAGGGAATAATATGTGTGAGGGCACCCCAGGAGAGTTCCAAATGTGTGTGGGTAGAATATATATCCCACGGGGGTAAAATTGAAAAAAGTTGAGAAAATTCTTTTTTGGACTTAGTCATTTTTACGGCGTTTATCAGACTTTCAGATAGGGCAAATATCAGTGAGCGTTCCGATTTCAGTTCCAGAGCGATTCGCCCAATGAGTCCTTGATATTTAGTCGTTTTCAGCCAATATTTTGGATTTTTGAAAATTTCACTTTTTTGTGAAAATATCCACTAGATGAGGGAATAATATGTGTGAGGGTACCCCAGGAGAGTTCCAAATGTGTGTGGGTAGAATATATATCCCACTGGGGTAAAATTGAAAAAAGTTGAGAAAATTTTTTTTTTGAGTTAGTCATTTTTCCGGCGTTTATCAGACTTTCAGATAGGGCAAATGTCAGTGAGCGTTCTGATTTCAGTTCTAGAGCCTTTCGCCCAATGAGTCCTTGATAATTAGTCGTTTTCAGCCAAAATTTTGGATTTTTGAAAATTTCACTTTTTTGTGAAAATATCCACTAAATGAGGGAATAATATGTGTGAGGGTACCCCAGGAGAGTTCCAAATGTGTGTGGGTAGAATATATATCCCACGGGGGTAAAATTGAAAAAAGTTGAAAAAAAATTTTTTTTGGACTTAGTCATTTTTCCAGCGTTTATCACACTTTCAGATAGGGCAAATGCAGTGATTGTCCCGATTTCAGTTCCAGAGTGATTCGCCCAAGGAGTCCTTGATATTTAGTCGTTTTCAGCCAATATTTTGGATTTTTGAAAATTTCACTTTTTTGTGAAAATATCTACTAAATGAGGGAATAAAATGTGTGAGGGCACCCCAGGAGAGTTCGAAATGTGTGTGGGTAGAATATATATCCCACGGGGGTAAAATTGAAAAAAGTTGAGAAAATTCTTTTTTGGACTTAGTCATTTTTCCAGCGTTTATCAGACTTTCAGATAGGGCATATGTCAGTGAGCGTTCCGATTTCAGTTCCAGAGTGATTCGCCCAAGGAGTCCTTGATATTTAGTCATTTTCAGCCAATATTTTGGATTTTTGAAAATTTCACTTTTTTGTGAAAATATCCACTAAATGAGGGAATAATATGTGTGAGGGTACCCCAGGAGAGTTCCAAATGTGTGTGGGTAGAATATATATCCCACGGGGGTAAAATTGAAAAAAGTTGAAAAAAAATTTTTTTGGACTTAGTCATTTTTACGGCGTTTATCAGACTTTCAGATAGGGCAAATGTCAGTGAGCGTTCTGATTTCAGTTCCAGAGCCTTTCGCCCAATGAGTTCTTGATATTTAGTCATTTTCAGCCAATATTTTGGATTTTTGAAAATTTAACTTTTTTGTGAAAATATCCACTAAATGAGGGAATAATATGTGTGAGGGTACCCCAGGAGAGTTCCAAATGTGTGTGGGTAGAATATATATCCCACGGGGGTGAAATTGAAAAAAGTTGAAAAAAAATTTTGTTTAGACTTAGTCATTTTTCCGGCGTTTATCAGACTTTCAAATAGGGCAAATGTCAGTGAGCGTTCCGATTTCAGTTCCAGAGTGATTCGCCCAATGAGTCCTTGATATTTAGTCGTTTTCAGCCAATTTTTTGGATTTTTGAAAATTTCACTTTTTTGTGAAAATATCCACTAAATGAGGGAATAATATGTGTGAGGGTACCCCAGGAGAGTTCCAAATGTGTGTGGGTAGAATATATATCCCACTGGGGTAAAATTGAAAAAAGTTGAGAAAATTCTTTTTTGGACTTAGTCATTTTTCCGGCGTTTATCAGACTTTCAGATAGGGCAAATATCAGTGAGCGTTCCGATTTCAGTTCCAGAGCGATTCGCCCAATGAGTCCTTGATATTTAGTCGTTTTCAGCCAATATTTTGGATTTTTGAAAATTTTACTTTTTTGTGAAAATATCCACTAGATGAGGGAATAATATGTGTGAGGGTACCCCAGGAGAGTTCCAAATGTGTGTGGGTAGAATATATATCCCACTGGGGTAAAATTGAAAAAAGTTGAGAAAATTTTTTTTTGGAGTTAGTCATTTTTCCGGCGTTTATCAGACTTTCAGATAGGGCAAATGTCAGTGAGCGTTCTGATTTCAGTTCTAGAGCCTTTCGCCCAATGAGTCCTTGATAATTAGTCGTTTTCAGCCAAAATTTTGGATTTTTGAAAATTTCACTTTTTTGTGAAAATATCCACTAAATGAGGGAATAATATGTGTGAGGGTACCCCAGGAGAGTTCCAAATGTGTGTGGGTAGAATATATATCCCTCTGGGGTAAAATTGAAAAAAGTTGAAAAAAAATTTTTTTGGGACTTAGTCATTTTTCCGGCGTTTATCAGACTTTCAGATAGGGCAAATGTCAGTGAGCGTTCCGATTTCAGTTCCAGAGTGATTCGCCCAATGAGTCCTTGATATTTAGTCGTTTTCAGCCAATATTTTGGATTTTTGAAAATTTCACTTTTTTGTGAAAATATCCACTAAATGAGGGAATAATATGTGTGAGGGCACCCCAGGAGAGTTCCAAATGTGTGTGGGTAGAATATATATCCCACGGGGGTAAAATTGAAAAAAGTTGAGAAAATTCTTTTTTGGACTTAGTCATTTTTACGGCGTTTATCAGACTTTCAGATAGGGCAAATATCAGTGAGCGTTCCGATTTCAGTTCCAGAGCGATTCGCCCAATGAGTCCTTGATATTTAGTCGTTTTCAGCCAATATTTTGGATTTTTGAAAATTTCACTTTTTTGTGAAAATATCCACTAGATGAGGGAATAATATGTGTGAGGGTACCCCAGGAGAGTTCCAAATGTGTGTGGGTAGAATATATATCCCACTGGGGTAAAATTGAAAAAAGTTGAGAAAATTTTTTTTTGGAGTTAGTCATTTTTCCGGCGTTTATCAGACTTTCAGATAGGGCAAATGTCAGTGAGCGTTCTGATTTCAGTTCTAGAGCCTTTCGCCCAATGAGTCCTTGATAATTAGTCGTTTTCAGCCAAAATTTTGGATTTTTGAAAATTTCACTTTTTTGTGAAAATATCCACTAAATGAGGGAATAATATGTGTGAGGGTACCCCAGGAGAGTTCCAAATGTGTGTGGGTAGAATATATATCCCACGGGGGTAAAATTGAAAAAAGTTGAAAAAAAATTTTTTTTGGACTTAGTCATTTTTCCAGCGTTTATCACACTTTCAGATAGGGCAAATGCAGTGAGTGTTCCGATTTCAGTTCCAGAGTGTTTCTCCCAAGGAGTCCTTGATATTTAGTCGTTTTCAGCCAATATTTTGGATTTTTGAAAATTTCACTTTTTTGTGAAAATATCCACTAAATGAGGGAATAATATGTGTGAGGGTACCCCAGGAGAGTTCCAAATGTGTGTGGGTAGAATATATATCCCACTGGGGTAAAATTGAAAAAAGTTAAGAAATTTTTTTTTTTTACTTAGTCATTTTTCCGGCGTTTATCAGACTTTCAGATAGGGCAAATGTCAGTGAGCGTTCCGATTTCAGTTCCAGAGTGATCCGCCCAATGAGTCCTTGATATTTAGTCGTTTTCAGCCAATATTTTGGATTTTTGAAAATTTCACTTTTTTGTGAAAATATCCACTAAATGAGGGAATAATATGTGTGAGGGTACCCCAGGAGAGTTCCAAATGTGTGTGGGTAGAATATATATCCCACTGGGGTAAAATTGAAAAAAGTTGAGAAAATTCTTTTTTGGACTTAGTCATTTTTCCGGCGTTTATCAGACTTTCAGATAGGGCAAATATCAGTGAGCGTTCCGATTTCAGTTCCAGAGCGATTCGCCCAATGAGTCCTTGATATTTAGTCGTTTTCAGCCGATATTTTGGATTTTTGAAAATTTCACTTTTTTGTGAAAATATCCACTAGATGAGGGAATAATATGTGTGAGGGTACCCCAGGAGAGTTCCAAATGTGTGTGGGTAGAATATATATCCCACGGGGGTAAAATTGAAAAAAGTTGAGAAAATTCTTTTTTGGACTTAGTCATTTTTACGGCGTTTATCAGACTTTCAGATAGGGCAAATATCAGTGAGCGTTCCGATTTCAGTTCCAGAGCGATTCGCCCAATGAGTCCTTGATATTTAGTCGTTTTCAGCCAATATTTTGGATTTTTGAAAATTTCACTTTTTTGTGAAAATATCCACTAGATGAGGGAATAATATGTGTGAGGGTACCCCAGGAGAGTTCCAAATGTGTGTGGGTAGAATATATATCCCACTGGGGTAAAATTGAAAAAAGTTGAGAAAATTTTTTTTTGGAGTTAGTCATTTTTCCGGCGTTTATCAGACTTTCAGATAGGGCAAATGTCAGTGAGCGTTCTGATTTCAGTTCTAGAGCCTTTCGCCCAATGAGTCCTTGATAATTAGTCGTTTTCAGCCAAAATTTTGGATTTTTGAAAATTTCACTTTTTTGTGAAAATATCCACTAAATGAGGGAATAATATGTGTGAGGGTACCCCAGGAGAGTTCCAAATGTGTGTGGGTAGAATATATATCCCTCTGGGGTAAAATTGAAAAAAGTTGAAAAAAAATTTTTTTGGGACTTAGTCATTTTTCCGGCGTTTATCAGACTTTCAGATAGGGCAAATGTCAGTGAGCGTTCCGATTTCAGTTCCAGAGTGATTCGCCCAATGAGTCCTTGATATTTAGTCGTTTTCAGCCAATATTTTGGATTTTTGAAAATTTCACTTTTTTGTGAAAATATCCACTAAATGAGGGAATAATATGTGTGAGGGCACCCCAGGAGAGTTCCAAATGTGTGTGGGTAGAATATATATCCCACGGGGGTAAAATTGAAAAAAGTTGAGAAAATTCTTTTTTGGACTTAGTCATTTTTACGGCGTTTATCAGACTTTCAGATAGGGCAAATATCAGTGAGCGTTCCGATTTCAGTTCCAGAGCGATTCGCCCAATGAGTCCTTGATATTTAGTCGTTTTCAGCCAATATTTTGGATTTTTGAAAATTTCACTTTTTTGTGAAAATATCCACTAGATGAGGGAATAATATGTGTGAGGGTACCCCAGGAGAGTTCCAAATGTGTGTGGGTAGAATATATATCCCACTGGGGTAAAATTGAAAAAAGTTGAGAAAATTTTTTTTTGGAGTTAGTCATTTTTCCGGCGTTTATCAGACTTTCAGATAGGGCAAATGTCAGTGAGCGTTCTGATTTCAGTTCTAGAGCCTTTCGCCCAATGAGTCCTTGATAATTAGTCGTTTTCAGCCAAAATTTTGGATTTTTGAAAATTTCACTTTTTTGTGAAAATATCCACTAAATGAGGGAATAATATGTGTGAGGGTACCCCAGGAGAGTTCCAAATGTGTGTGGGTAGAATATATATCCCACGGGGGTAAAATTGAAAAAAGTTGAAAAAAAATTTTTTTTGGACTTAGTCATTTTTCCAGCGTTTATCACACTTTCAGATAGGGCAAATGCAGTGAGTGTTCCGATTTCAGTTCCAGAGTGTTTCTCCCAAGGAGTCCTTGATATTTAGTCGTTTTCAGCCAATATTTTGGATTTTTGAAAATTTCACTTTTTTGTGAAAATATCCACTAAATGAGGGAATAATATGTGTGAGGGTACCCCAGGAGAGTTCCAAATGTGTGTGGGTAGAATATATATCCCACTGGGGTAAAATTGAAAAAAGTTAAGAAATTTTTTTTTTTTACTTAGTCATTTTTCCGGCGTTTATCAGACTTTCAGATAGGGCAAATGTCAGTGAGCGTTCCGATTTCAGTTCCAGAGTGATCCGCCCAATGAGTCCTTGATATTTAGTCGTTTTCAGCCAATATTTTGGATTTTTGAAAATTTCACTTTTTTGTGAAAATATCCACTAAATGAGGGAATAATATGTGTGAGGGTACCCCAGGAGAGTTCCAAATGTGTGTGGGTAGAATATATATCCCACTGGGGTAAAATTGAAAAAAGTTGAGAAAATTCTTTTTTGGACTTAGTCATTTTTCCGGCGTTTATCAGACTTTCAGATAGGGCAAATATCAGTGAGCGTTCCGATTTCAGTTCCAGAGCGATTCGCCCAATGAGTCCTTGATATTTAGTCGTTTTCAGCCGATATTTTGGATTTTTGAAAATTTCACTTTTTTGTGAAAATATCCACTAGATGAGGGAATAATATGTGTGAGGGTACCCCAGGAGAGTTCCAAATGTGTGTGGGTAGAATATATATCCCACTGGGGTAAAATTGAAAAAAGTTGAGAAAATTTTTTTGTTGGAGTTAGTCATTTTTCCGGCGTTTACCAGACTTTCAGATAGGGCAAATGTCAGTGAGCGTTCTGATTTCAGTTCTAGAGCCTTTCGCCCAATGAGTCCTTGATAATTAGTCGTTTTCAGCCAAAATTTTGGATTTTTGAAAATTTCACTTTTTTGTGAAAATATCCACTAAATGAGGGAATAATATGTGTGAGGGTACCCCAGGAGAGTTCCAAATGTGTGTGGGTAGAATATATATCCCTCTGGGGTAAAATTGAAAAAAGTTGAAAAAAAATTTTTTTGGGACTTAGTCATTTTTCCGGCGTTTATCAGACTTTCAGATAGGGCAAATGTCAGTGAGCGTTCCGATTTCAGTTCCAGAGTGATTCGCCCAATGAGTCCTTGATATTTAGTCGTTTTCAGCCAATATTTTGGATTTTTGAAAATTTCACTTTTTTGTGAAAATATCCACTAGATGAGGGAATAATATGTGTGAGGGTACCCCAGGAGAGTTCCAAATGTGTGTGGGTAGAATATATAACCCACTGGGGTAAAATTGAAAAAAGTTGAGAAAATTTTTTTTTGGAGTTAGTCATTTTTCCGGCGTTTATCAGACTTTCAGATAGGGCAAATGTCAGTGAGCGTTCTGATTTCAGTTCTAGAGCCTTTCGCCCAATGAGTCCTTGATAATTAGTCGTTTTCAGCCAAAATTTTGGATTTTTGAAAATTTCACTTTTTTGTGAAAATATCCACTAAATGAGGGAATAATATGTGTGAGGGTACCCCAGGAGAGTTCCAAATGTGTGTGGGTAGAATATATATCCCTCTGGGGTAAAATTGAAAAAAGTTGAAAAAAATTTTTTTTGGGACTTAGTCATTTTTCCGGCCTTTATCAGACTTTCAGATAGGGCAAATGTCAGTGAGCGTTCCGATTTCAGTTCCAGAGCGATTCGCCCAATGAGTCCTTGATATTTAGTCGTTTTCAGCCAATATTTTGGATTTTTGAAAATTTCACTTTTTTGTGAAAATATCCACTAGATGAGGGAATAATATGTGTGAGGGTACCCCAGGAGAGTTCCAAATGTGTGTGGGTAGAATATATATCCCACTGGGGTAAAATTGAAAAAAGTTGAGAAAATTTTTTTTTGGAGTTAGTCATTTTTCCGGCGTTTATCAGACTTTCAGATAGGGCAAATGTCAGTGAGCGTTCTGATTTCAGTTCTAGAGCCTTTCGCCCAATGAGTCCTTGATAATTAGTCGTTTTCAGCCAAAATTTTGGATTTTTGAAAATTTCACTTTTTTGTGAAAATATCCACTAAATGAGGGAATAATATGTGTGAGGGTACCCCAGGAGAGTTCCAAATGTGTGTGGGTAGAATATATATCCCACGGGGGTAAAATTGAAAAAAGTTGAAAAAAAATTTTTTTTGGACTTAGTCATTTTTCCAGCGTTTATCACACTTTCAGATAGGGCAAATGCAGTGAGTGTTCCGATTTCAGTTCCAGAGTGATTCGCCCAAGGAGTCCTTGATATTTAGTCGTTTTCAGCCAATATTTTGGATTTTTGAAAATTTCACTTTTTTGTGAAAATATCCACTAAATGAGGGAATAATATGTGTGAGGGCACCCCAGGAGAGTTCCAAATGTGTGTGGGTAGAATATATATCCCACGGGGGTAAAATTGAAAAAAGTTGAGAAAATTCTTTTTTGGACTTAGTCATTTTTACGGCGTTTATCAGACTTTCAGATAGGGCAAATATCAGTGAGCGTTCCGATTTCAGTTCCAGAGCGATTCGCCCAATGAGTCCTTGATATTTAGTCGTTTTCAGCCAATATTTTGGATTTTTGAAAATTTCACTTTTTTGTGAAAATATCCACTAAATGAGGGAATAATATGTGAGAGGGTACCCCAGGAGAGTTCCAAATGTGTGTGGGTAGAATATATATCCCACGGGGGTAAAATTGAAAAAAGTTGAAAAAAAATTTTTTTTGGACTTAGTCATTTTTCCAGCGTTTATCAGACTTTCAGATAGGGCAAATGTCAGTGAGCGTTCCAATTTCAGTTCCAGAGTGATTCGCCCAATGAGTCCTTGATATTTAGTCGTTTTCAGCCAATATTTTGGATTTTTGAAAATTTCACTTTTTTGCGAAAATATCCACTAAATGAGGGAATAATATGTGTGAGGGTACCCCAGGAGAGTTCCAAATGTGTGTGGGTAGAATATATATCCCACTGGGGTAAAATTGAAAAAAGTTAAGAAATTTTTTTTTTGGACTTAGTCATTTTTACGGCGTTTATCAGACTTTCAGATAGGGCAAATGTCAGTGAGCGTTCTGATTTCAGTTCCAGAGCCTTTCGCCCAATGAGTCCTTGATATTTAGTCATTTTCAGCCAATATTTTGGATTTTTGAAAATTTAACTTTTTTGTGAAAATATCCACTAAATGAGGGAATAATATGTGTGAGGGTACCCCAGAAGAGTTCCAAATGTGTGTGGGTAGAATATATATCCCACTGGGGTAAAATTGAAAAAAGTTGAGAAAATTCTTTTTTGGACTTTGTCATTTTTCGGCGTTTATCAGACTTTCAGATAGGGCAAATGTCAGTGAGCGTTACAATTTCAGTTCCAGAGCGATTCGCCCAATGAGTCCTTGATATTTAGTCGTTTTCAGCCAATATTTTGGATTTTTGAAAATTTCACTTTTTTGTGAAAATATCCACTAAATGAGGGAATAATATGTGAGAGGGTACCCCAGGAGAGTTCCAAATGTGTGTGGGTAGAATATATATCCCACGGGGGTAAAATTGAAAAAAGTTGAAAAAAAATTTTTTTGGACTTAGTCATTTTTCCGGCGTTTATCAGACTTTCAGATAGGGCAAATGTCAGTGAGCGTTCCAATTTCAGTTCCAGAGTGATTCGCCCAATGAGTCCTTGATATTTAGTCGTTTTCAGCCAATATTTTGGATTTTTGAAAATTTCACTTTTTTGCGAAAATATCCACTAAATGAGGGAATAATATGTGTGAGGGTACCCCAGGAGAGTTCCAAATGTGTGTGGGTAGAATATATGTCCCACTGGGGTAAAATTGAAAAAAGTTAAGAAATTTTTTTTTTGGACTTAGGCATTTTTACGGCGTTTATCAGACTTTCAGATAGGGCAAATGTCAGTGAGCGTTCTGATTTCAGTTCCAGAGCCTTTCGCCCAATGAGTCCTTGATATTTAGTCGTTTTCAGCCAATATTTTGGATTTTTGAAAATTTCACTTTTTTGTGAAAATATCCACTAAATGAGGGAATAATATGTGTGAGGGTACCCCAGGAGAGTTCCAAATGTGTTTGGGTAGAATATATATCCCACGGGGGTGAAATTGAAAAAAGTTGAAAAAAAATTTTTTTGGGACTTAGTCATTTTTCCGGCGTTTATCAGACTTTCAGATAGGGCAAATGTCAGTGAGCGTTCCGATTTCAGTTCCAGAGTGATTCGCCCAATGAGTCCTTGATATTTAGTCGTTTTCAGCCAATATTTTGGATTTTTGAAAATTTCACTTTTTTGTGAAAATATCCACTAAATGAGGGAATAATATGTGTGAGGGCACCCCAGGAGAGTTCCAAATGTGTGTGGGTAGAATATATATCCCACGGGGGTAAAATTGAAAAAAGTTGAAAAAAAATTTTTTTGGACTTAGTCATTTTTCCGGCGTTTATCACACTTTCAGATAGGGCAAATGTCAGTGAGCGTTCCAATTTCAGTTCCAGAGTGATTCGCCCAATGAGTCCTTGATATTTAGTCGTTTTCAGCCAATATTTTGGATTTTTGAAAATTTCACTTTTTTGCGAAAATATCCACTAAATGAGGGAATAATATGTGTGAGGGTACCCCAGGAGAGTTCCAAATGTGTGTGGGTAGAATATATGTCCCACTGGGGTAAAATTGAAAAAAGTTAAGAAATTTTTTTTTTGCACTTAGGCATTTTTACGGCGTTTATCAGACTTTCAGATAGGGCAAATGTCAGTGAGCGTTCTGATTTCAGTTCCAGAGCCTTTCGCCCAATGAGTCCTTGATATTTAGTCGTTTTCAGCCAATATTTTGGATTTTTGAAAATTTCACTTTTTTGTGAAAATATCCACTAAATGAGGGAATAATATGTGTGAGGGTACCCCAGGAGAGTTCCAAATGTGTTTGGGTAGAATATATATCCCACGGGGGTGAAATTGAAAAAAGTTGAAAAAAATTTTTTTTGGGACTTAGTCATTTTTCCGGCGTTTATCAGACTTTCAGATAGGGCAAATGTCAGTGAGCGTTCCGATTTCAGTTCCAGAGTGATTCGCCCAATGAGTCCTTGATATTTAGTCGTTTTCAGCCAATATTTTGGATTTTTGAAAATTTCACTTTTTTGTGAAAATATCCACTAAATGAGGGAATAATATGTGTGAGGGCACCCCAGGAGAGTTCCAAATGTGTGTGGGTAGAATATATATCCCACGGGGGTAAAATTGAAAAAAGTTGAGAAAATTCTTTTTTGGACTTAGTCATTTTTACGGCGTTTATCAGACTTTCAGATAGGGCAAATATCAGTGAGCGTTCCGATTTCAGTTCCAGAGCGATTCGCCCAATGAGTCCTTGATATTTAGTCGTTTTCAGCCAATATTTTCGATTTTTGAAAATTTCACTTTTTTGTGAAAATATCCACTAAATGAGGGAATAATATGTGTGAGGGTACCCCAGAAGAGTTCCAAATGTGTGTGGGTAGAATATATATCCCACTGGGTTAAATTGAAAAAAGTTGAGAAAATTCTTTTTTGGACTTAGTCATTTTTCGGCGTTTATCAGACTTTCAGATAGGGCAAATGTCAGTGAGCGTTCCGATTTCAGTTCCAGAGTGATTCGCCCAAGGAGTCCTTGATATTTAGTCGTTTTCAGCCAATATTTTGGATTTTTGAAAATTTCACTTTTTTGTGAAAATATCCACTAAATGAGGGAATAATATGTGTGAGGGTACCCCAGGAGAGTTCCAAATGTGTGTGGGTAGAATATATATCCCACGGGGGTAAAATTGAAAAAAGTTGAAAAAAAATTTTTTTGGACTTAGTCATTTTTCCGGCGTTTATCAGACTTTCAGATAGGGCAAATGTCAGTGAGCGTTCCAATTTCAGTTCCAGAGTGATTCGCCCAATGAGTCCTTGATATTTAGTTGTTTTCAGCCAATATTTTGGATTTTTGAAAATTTCACTTTTTTGCAAAAATATCCACTAAATGAGGGAATAATATGTGTGAGGGTACCCCAGGAGAGTTCCAAATGTGTGTGGGTAGAATATATGTCCCACTGGGGTAAAATTGAAAAAAGTTAAGAAATTTTTTTTTTGGACTTAGTCATTTTTACGGCGTTTATCAGACTTTCAGGTAGGGCAAATGTCAGCGAGCGTTCTGATTTCAGTTCCAGAGCCTTTCGCCCAATGAGTCCTTGATATTTAGTCGTTTTCAGCCAATATTTTGGATTTTTGAAAATTTCACTTTTTTTGTGAAAATATCCACTAAATGAGGGAATAATATGTGTGAGGGTACCCCAGGAGAGTTCCAAATGTGTGTGGGTAGAATATATATCCCACGGGGGTGAAATTGAAAAAAGTTGAAAAAAAATTTTTTTTGGACTTAGTCATTTTTCCGGCGTTTATCAGACTTTCAGATAGGGCAAATGTCAGTGAGCATTCCGATTTCAGTTCCAGAGTGATTCGCCCAATGAGTCCTTGATATTTAGTCGTTTTCAGCCAATATTTTGGATTTTTGAAAATTTCACTTTTTTGTGAAAATATCCACTAAATGAGGGAATAATATGTGTGAGGGCACCCCAGGAGAGTTCCAAATGTGTGTGGGTAGAATATATATCCCACGGGGGTAAAATTGAAAAAAGTTGAGAAAATTCTTTTTTGGAGTTAGTCATTTTTCCGGCGTTTATCAGACTTTCAGATAGGGCAAATGTCAGTGAGAGTTCTGATTTCAGTTCTAGAGCCTTTCGCCCAATGAGTCCTTGATAATTAGTCGTTTTCAGCCAAAATTTTGGATTTTTGAAAATTTCACTTTTTTGTGAAAATATCCACTAAATGAGGGAATAATATGTGTGAGGGTACCCCAGGAGAGTTCCAAATGTGTGTGGGTAGAATATATATCCCTCTGGGGTAAAATTGAAAAAAGTTGAAAAAAAATTTTTTTGGGACTTAGTCATTTTTCCGGCGTTTATCAGACTTTCAGATAGGGCAAATGTCAGTGAGCGTTCCAATTTCAGTTCCAGAGTGATTCGCCCAATGAGTCCTTGTTATTTAGTCGTTTTCAGCCAATATTTTGGATTTTTGAAAATTTCACTTTTTTGCGAAAATATCCACTAAATGAGGGAATAATATGTGTGAGGGTACCCCAGGAGAGTTCCAAATGTGTGTGGGTAGAATATATGTCCCACTGGGGTAAAATTGAAAAAAGTTAAGAAATTTTTTTTTTTGGACTTAGTCATTTTTACGGCGTTTATCAGACTTTCAGATAGGGCAAATGTCAGTGAGCGTTCTGATTTCAGTTCCAGAGCCTTTCGCCCAATGAGTCCTTGATATTTAGTCGTTTTCAGCCAATATTTTGGATTTTTGAAAATTTCACTTTTTTGTGAAAATATCCACTAAATGAGGGAATAATATGTGTGAGGGTACCCCAGGAGAGTTCCAAATGTGTGTGGGTAGAATATATATCCCACGGGGGTAAAATTGAAAAAAGTTGAAAAAAAATTTTTTTTGGACTTAGTCATTTTTCCAGCGTTTATCACACTTTCAGATAGGGCAAATGCAGTGATTGTCCCGATTTCAGTTCCAGAGTGATTCGCCCAAGGAGTCCTTGATATTTAGTCGTTTTCAGCCAATATTTTGGATTTTTGAAAATTTCACTTTTTTGTGAAAATATCCACTAAATGAGGGAATAATATGTGTGAGGGCACCCCAGGAGAGTTCCAAATGTGTGTGGGTAGAATATATATCCCACGGGGGTAAAATTGAAAAAAGTTGAGAAAATTCTTTTTTGGACTTAGTCATTTTTACGGCGTTTATCAGACTTTCAGATAGGGCAAATATCAGTGAGCGTTCCGATTTCAGTTCCAGAGCGATTCGCCCAATGAGTCCTTGATATTTAGTCGTTTTCAGCCAATATTTTGGATTTTTGAAAATTTCACTTTTTTGTGAAAATATCCACTAGATGAGGGAATAATATGTGTGAGGGTACCCCAGGAGAGTTCCAAATGTGTGTGGGTAGAATATATATCCCACTGGGGTAAAATTGAAAAAAGTTGAGAAAATTTTTTTTTGGAGTTAGTCATTTTTCCGGCGTTTATCAGACTTTCAGATAGGGCAAATGTCAGTGAGCGTTCTGATTTCAGTTCTAGAGCCTTTCGCCCAATGAGTCCTTGATAATTAGTCGTTTTCAGCCAAAATTTTGGATTTTTGAAAATTTCACTTTTTTGTTAAAATATCCACTAAATGAGGGAATAATATGTGTGAGGGTACCCCAGGAGAGTTCCAAATGTGTGTGGGTAGAATATATATCCCACGGGGGTAAAATTGAAAAAAGTTGAAAAAAAATTTTTTTTGGACTTAGTCATTTTTCCAGCGTTTATCACACTTTCAGATAGGGCACATGCAGTGATTGTCCCGATTTCAGTTCCAGAGTGATTCGCCCAAGGAGTCCTTGATATTTAGTCGTTTTCAGCCAATATTTTGGATTTTTGAAAATTTCACTTTTTTGTGAAAATATCCACTAAATGAGGGAATAATATGTGTGAGGGCACCCCAGGAGAGTTCCAAATGTGTGTGGGTAGAATATATATCCCACGGGGGTAAAATTGAAAAAAGTTGAGAAAATTCTTTTTTGGACTTAGTCATTTTTACGGCGTTTATCAGACTTTCAGATAGGGCAAATATCAGTGAGCGTTCTGATTTCAGTTCCAGAGCCTTTCGCCCAATGAGTTCTTGATATTTAGTCATTTTCAGCCAATATTTTGGATTTTTGAAAATTTCACTTTTTTGTGAAAATATCCACTAAATGAGGGAATAATATGTGTGAGGGTACCCCAGGAGAGTTCCAAATGTGTGTGGGTAGAATATATATCCCACGGGGGTAAAATTGAAAAAAGTTGAAAAAAAATTTTTTTTGGACTTAGTCATTTTTCCAGCGTTTATCAGACTTTCAGATAGGGCATATGTCAGTGAGCGTTCCGATTTCAGTTCCAGAGTGATTCGCCCAAGGAGTCCTTGATATTTAGTCATTTTCAGCCAATATTTTGGATTTTTGAAAATTTCACTTTTTTGTGAAAATATCCACTAAATGAGGGAATAATATGTGTGAGGGTACCCCAGGAGAGTTCCAAATGTGTGTGGGTAGAATATATATCCCACGGGGGTAAAATTGAAAAAAGTTGAAAAAAATTTTTTTTGGACTTAGTCATTTTTACGGCGTTTATCAGACTTTCAGATAGGGCAAATGTCAGTGAGCGTTCTGATTTCAGTTCCAGAGCCTTTCGCCCAATGAGTTCTTGATATTTAGTCATTTTCAGCCAATATTTTGGATTTTTGAAAATTTAACTTTTTTGTGAAAATATCCACTAAATGAGGGAATAATATGTGTGAGGGTACCCCAGAAGAGTTCCAAATGTGTGTGGGTAGAATATATATCCCACTGGGGTAAAATTGAAAAAAGTTGAGAAAATTCTTTTTTGGACTTAGTCATTTTTCGGCGTTTATCAGACTTTCAGATAGGGCAAATGTCAGTGAGCGTTCCAATTTCAGTTCCAGAGCGATTCGCCCAATGAGTCCTTGATATTTAGTCGTTTTCAGCCAATAATTTGGATTTTTGAAAATCTCACTTTTTTGTGAAAATATCCACTAAATGAGGGAATAATATGTGAGAGGGTACCCCAGGAGAGTTCCAAATGTGTGTGGGTAGAATATATATCCCACGGGGGTGAAATTGAAAAAAGTTGAAAAAAAATTTTTTTTAGACTTAGTCATTTTTCCGGCGTTTATCAGACTTTCAGATAGGGCAAATGTCAGTGAGCGTTCCGATTTCAGTTCCAGAGTGATTCGCCCAATGAGTCCTTGATATTTAGTCGTTTTCAGCCAATTTTTTGGATTTTTGAAAATTTCACTTTTTTGTGAAAATATCCACTAAATGAGGGAATAATATGTGTGAGGGTACCCCAGGAGAGTTCCAAATGTGTGTGGGTAGAATATATATCCCACTGGGGTAAAATTGAAAAAAGTTGAGAAAATTCTTTTTTGGACTTAGTCATTTTTCCGGCGTTTATCAGACTTTCAGATAGGGCAAATATCAGTGAGCGTTCCGATTTCAGTTCCAGAGCGATTCGCCCAATGAGTCCTTGATATTTAGTCGTTTTCAGCCAATATTTTGGATTTTTGAAAATTTCACTTTTTTGTGAAAATATCCACTAGATGAGGGAATAATATGTGTGAGGGTACCCCAGGAGAGTTCCAAATGTGTGTGGGTAGAATATATATCCCACTGGGGTAAAATTGAAAAAAGTTGAGAAAATTTTTTTTTGGAGTTAGTCATTTTTCCGGCGTTTATCAGACTTTCAGATAGGGCAAATGTCAGTGAGCGTTCTGATTTCAGTTCTAGAGCCTTTCGCCCAATGAGTCCTTGATAATTAGTCGTTTTCAGCCAAAATTTTGGATTTTTGAAAATTTCACTTTTTTGTGAAAATATCCACTAAATGAGGGAATAATATGTGTGAGGGTACCCCAGGAGAGTTCCAAATGTGTGTGGGTAGAATATATATCCCTCTGGGGTAAAATTGAAAAAAGTTGAAAAAAAATTTTTTTGGGACTTAGTCATTTTTCCGGCGTTTATCAGACTTTCAGATAGGGCAAATGTCAGTGAGCGTTCCGATTTCAGTTCCAGAGTGATTCGCCCAATGAGTCCTTGATATTTAGTCGTTTTCAGCCAATATTTTGGATTTTTGAAAATTTCACTTTTTTGTGAAAATATCCACTAAATGAGGGAATAATATGTGTGAGGGCACCCCAGGAGAGTTCCAAATGTGTGTGGGTAGAATATATATCCCACGGGGGTAAAATTGAAAAAAGTTGAGAAAATTCTTTTTTGGACTTAGTCATTTTTACGGCGTTTATCAGACTTTCAGATAGGGCAAATATCAGTGAGCGTTCCGATTTCAGTTCCAGAGCGATTCGCCCAATGAGTCCTTGATATTTAGTCGTTTTCAGCCAATATTTTGGATTTTTGAAAATTTCACTTTTTTGTGAAAATATCCACTAGATGAGGGAATAATATGTGTGAGGGTACCCCAGGAGAGTTCCAAATGTGTGTGGGTAGAATATATATCCCACTGGGGTAAAATTGAAAAAAGTTGAGAAAATTTTTTTTTGGAGTTAGTCATTTTTCCGGCGTTTATCAGACTTTCAGATAGGGCAAATGTCAGTGAGCGTTCTGATTTCAGTTCTAGAGCCTTTCGCCCAATGAGTCCTTGATAATTAGTCGTTTTCAGCCAAAATTTTGGATTTTTGAAAATTTCACTTTTTTGTGAAAATATCCACTAAATGAGGGAATAATATGTGTGAGGGTACCCCAGGAGAGTTCCAAATGTGTGTGGGTAGAATATATATCCCTCTGGGGTAAAATTGAAAAAAGTTGAAAAAAATTTTTTTTGGGACTTAGTCATTTTTCCGGCGTTTATCAGACTTTCAGATAGGGCAAATGTCAGTGAGCGTTCCGATTTCAGTTCCAGAGTGATTCGCCCAATGAGTCCTTGATATTTAGTCGTTTTCAGCCAATATTTTGGATTTTTGAAAATTTCACTTTTTTGTGAAAATATCCACTAGATGAGGGAATAATATGTGTGAGGGTACCCCAGGAGAGTTCCAAATGTGTGTGGGTAGAATATATAACCCACTGGGGTAAAATTGAAAAAAGTTGAGAAAATTTTTTTTTGGAGTTAGTCATTTTTCCGGCGTTTATCAGACTTTCAGATAGGGCAAATGTCAGTGAGCGTTCTGATTTCAGTTCTAGAGCCTTTCGCCCAATGAGTCCTTGATAATTAGTCGTTTTCAGCCAAAATTTTGGATTTTTGAAAATTTCACTTTTTTGTGAAAATATCCACTAAATGAGGGAATAATATGTGTGAGGGTACCCCAGGAGAGTTCCAAATGTGTGTGGGTAGAATATATATCCCTCTGGGGTAAAATTGAAAAAAGTTGAAAAAAATTTTTTTTGGGACTTAGTCATTTTTCCAGCGTTTATCAGACTTTCAGATAGGGCATATGTCAGTGAGCGTTCCGATTTCAGTTCCAGAGTGATTCGCCCAAGGAGTCCTTGATATTTAGTCGTTTTCAGCCAATATTTTGGATTTTTGAAAATTTCACTTTTTTGTGAAAATATCCACTAAATGAGGGAATAATATGTGTGAGGGTACCCCAGGAGAGTTCCAAATGTGTGTGGGTAGAATATATATCCCTCTGGGGTAAAATTGAAAAAAGTTGAAAAAAATTTTTTTTGGGACTTAGTCATTTTTCCGGCCTTTATCAGACTTTCAGATAGGGCAAATGTCAGTGAGCGTTCCGATTTCAGTTCCAGAGTGATTCGCCCAATGAGTCCTTGATATTTAGTCGTTTTCAGCCAATATTTTGGATTTTTGAAAATTTCACTTTTTTGTGAAAATATCCACTAAATGAGGGAATAATATGTGTGAGGGCACCCCAGGAGAGTTCCAAATGTGTGTGGGTAGAATATATATCCCACGGGGGTAAAATTGAAAAAAGTTGAGAAAATTCTTTTTTGGACTTAGTCATTTTTACGGCGTTTATCAGACTTTCAGATAGGGCAAATATCAGTGAGCGTTCCGATTTCAGTTCCAGAGCGATTCGCCCAATGAGTCCTTGATATTTAGTCGTTTTCAGCCAATATTTTGGATTTTTGAAAATTTCACTTTTTTGTGAAAATATCCACTAGATGAGGGAATAATATGTGTGAGGGTACCCCAGGAGAGTTCCAAATGTGTGTGGGTAGAATATATATCCCACTGGGGTAAAATTGAAAAAAGTTGAGAAAATTTTTTTTTGGAGTTAGTCATTTTTCCGGCGTTTATCAGACTTTCAGATAGGGCAAATGTCAGTGAGCGTTCTGATTTCAGTTCTAGAGCCTTTCGCCCAATGAGTCCTTGATAATTAGTCGTTTTCAGCCAAAATTTTGGATTTTTGAAAATTTCACTTTTTTGTGAAAATATCCACTAAATGAGGGAATAATATGTGTGAGGGTACCCCAGGAGAGTTCCAAATGTGTGTGGGTAGAATATATATCCCACGGGGGTAAAATTGAAAAAAGTTGAAAAAAAATTTTTTTTGGACTTAGTCATTTTTCCAGCGTTTATCACACTTTCAGATAGGGCAAATGCAGTGAGTGTTCCGATTTCAGTTCCAGAGTGATTCGCCCAAGGAGTCCTTGATATTTAGTCGTTTTCAGCCAATATTTTGGATTTTTGAAAATTTCACTTTTTTGTGAAAATATCCACTAAATGAGGGAATAATATGTGTGAGGGCACCCCAGGAGAGTTCCAAATGTGTGTGGGTAGAATATATATCCCACGGGGGTAAAATTGAAAAAAGTTGAGAAAATTCTTTTTTGGACTTAGTCATTTTTACGGCGTTTATCAGACTTTCAGATAGGGCAAATATCAGTGAGCGTTCCGATTTCAGTTCCAGAGCGATTCGCCCAATGAGTCCTTGATATTTAGTCGTTTTCAGCCAATATTTTGGATTTTTGAAAATTTCACTTTTTTGTGAAAATATCCACTAAATGAGGGAATAATATGTGTGAGGGTACCCCAGGAGAGTTCCAAATGTGTGTGGGTAGAATATATATCCCACGGGGGTAAAATTGAAAAAAGTTGAAAAAAAATTTTTTTTGGACTTAGTCATTTTTCCAGCGTTTATCAGACTTTCAGATAGGGCATATGTCAGTGAGCGTTCCGATTTCAGTTCCAGAGTGATTCGCCCAAGGAGTCCTTGATATTTAGTCGTTTTCAGCCAATATTTTGGATTTTTGAAAATTTCACTTTTTTGTGAAAATATCCACTAAATGAGGGAATAATATGTGTGAGGGTACCCCAGGAGAGTTCCAAATGTGTGTGGGTAGAATATATATCCCACGGGGGTAAAATTGAAAAAAGTTGAAAAAAAATTTTTTGGACTTAGTCATTTTTCCGGCGTTTATCAGACTTTCAGATAGGGCAAATGTTAGTGAGCGTTACGATTTCAGTTCCAGAGTGATTCTCCCAATGAGTCCTTGATATTTAGTCGTTTTCAGCCAATATTTTTGATTTTTTAAAATTTCACTTTTTTGTGAAAATATCCACTAAATGAGGGAATAATATGTGTGAGGGTACCCCAGGAGAGTTCCAAATGTGTGTGGGTAGAATATATATCCCACTGGGGTAAAATTGAAAAAAGTTGAGAAAATTCTTTTTTGGACTTAGTCATTTTTCGGCGTTTATCAGACTTTCAGATAGGGCAAATGTCAGTGAGCGTTCCAATTTGTTCCAGAGCGATTCGCCCAATGAGTCCTTGATATTTAGTCGTTTTCAGCCAATATTTTGGATTTTTGAAAATTTCACTTTTTTGTGAAAATATCCACTAGATGAGGGAATAATATGTGTGAGGGTACCCCAGGGGAGTTCCAAATGTGTGTGGGTAGAATATATATCCCACGGGTGTAAAATTGAAAAAAATTGAAAAAAAATTTTTTTTGGACTTAGTCATTTTTCCGTCGTTTATCAGACTTTCAATAGGGCAAATGTCAGTGAGCGTTCTGATTTCAGTTCCAGAGTGATTCGCAAAATGAGTCCTTGATATTTAGTCGTTTTCAGCCAATATTTTGGATTTTTGAAAATTTCACTTTTTTGTGAAAATATCCACTAGATGAGGGAATAATATGTGTGAGGGTACCCCAGGAGAGTTCCAAATGTGTGTGGGTAGAATATATATCCCACTGGGGTAAAATTGAAAAAAGTTGAGAAAATTCTTTTTTGGACTTAGTCATTTTTCCGGCGTTTATCAGACTTTCAGATAGGGCAAATGTCAGTGAGCGTTCCGATTTCAGTTCCAGAGCAATTCGCCCAATGAGTCCTTGATATTTAGTCGTTTTCAGCCAATATTTTGGATTTTTGAAAATTTCACTTTTTTGTGAAAATATCCACTAAATGAGGGAATAATATGTGTGAGGGTACCCCAGGAGAGTTCCAAATGTGTGTGGGTAGAATATATATCCCACTGGGGTAAAATTGAAAAAAGTTGAGAAAATTCTTTTTTGGACAAAGTCATTTTTCCGGCGTTTATCAGACTTTCAGATAGGGCAAATATCAGTGAGCGTTCCGATTTCAGTTCCAGAGCGATTCGCCCAATGAGTCCTTGATATTTAGTCGTTTTCAGCCAATATTTTGGATTTTTGAAAATTTCACTTTTTTGTGAAAATATCCACTAAATGAGAGAATAATATGTGTGAGGGTACCCCAGGAGAGTTCCAAATGTGTGTGGGTAGAATATATATCCCACTGGGGTAAAATTGAAAAAAGTTAAGAAATTTTTTTTTTTTACTTAGTCATTTTTCCGGCGCTTATCAGACTTTCAGATAGGGCAAATGTCAGTGAGCTTTCCGATTTCAGTTCCAGAGTGATTCGCCCAATGAGTCCTTGATATTTAGTCGTTTTCAGCCAATATTTTGGATTTTTGAAAATTTCACTTTTTTGTGAAAATATCCACTAGATGAGGGAATAATATGTTTGAGGGTACCCCAGGAGAGTTCCAAATGTGTGTGGGTAGAATATATATCCCACTGGGGTAAAATTGAAAAAAGTTGAGAAAATTTTTTTTTGGACTTAGTCATTTTTCCGGCGTTTATCAGACTTTCAGATAGGGCAAATGTCAGTGAGCGTTCTGATTTCAGTTCCAGAGCGATTCGCCCAATGGGTCCTTGATATTTAGTCGTTTTCAGCCAATATTTTGGATTTTTGAAAATTTCACTTTTTTGTGAAAATATCCACTAGATGAGGGAATAATATGTGTGAGGGTACCCCAGGAGAGTTCCAAATGTGTGTGGGTAGAATATATATCCCACTGGGGTTAAATTTGAAAAAAGTTGAGAAAATTCTTTTTTGGACTTAGTCATTTTTCCGGCGTTTATCAGACTTTCAGATAGGGCAAATGTCAGTGAGCGTTCCGATTTCAGTTCCAGAGCAATTCGCCCAATGAGTCCTTGATATTTAGTCGTTTTCAGCCAATATTTTGGATTTTTGAAAATTTCACTTTTTTGTGAAAATATCCACTAAATGAGGGAATAATATGTGTGAGGGTACCCCAGGAGAGTTCCAAATGTGTGTGGTAGAATATATATCCCACGGGGGTAAAATTGAAAAAAGTTGAAAAAAAATTTTTTTTGGACTTAGTCATTTTTCCGGCGTTTATCAGACTTTCAGGTAGGGCAAATGTTAGTGAGTGTTCCGATTTCAGTTCCAGAGCGATTCGCCCAATGAGTCCTTGATATTTAGTCGTTTTCAGCCAATATTTTGGATTTTTGAAAATTTCACTTTTTTGTGAAAATATCCACTAAATGAGGGAATAATATGTGTGAGGGTACCCCAGGAGAGTTCCAAATGTGTGTGGGTAAAATATATATCCCACTGGGGTAAAATTGAAAAAAGTTGAGAAAATTCTTTTTTGGACAAAGTCATTTTTCCGGCGTTTATCAGACTTTCAGATAGGGCAAATATCAGTGAGCGTTCCGATTTCAGTTCCAGAGCGATTCGCCCAATGAGTCCTTGATATTTAGTCGTTTTCAGCCAATATTTTGGATTTTTGAAAATTTCACTTTTTTGTGAAAATATCCACTAAATGAGGGAATAATATGTGTGAGGGTACCCCAGGAGAGTTCCAAATGTGTGTGGGTAGAATATATATCCCACTGGGGTAAAATTGAAAAAAGTTGAGAAAATTTTTTTTTGGACTTAGTCATTTTTCCGGCGTTTATCAGACTTTCAGATAGGGCAAATGTCAGTGAGCGTTCTGATTTCAGTTCCAGAGCCTTTCGCCCAATGAGTCCTTGATATTTAGTTGTTTTCAGCCACTATTTTGGATTTTTGAAAATTTCACTTTTTTGTGAAAATATCCACTAAATGAGGGAATAATATGTTTGAGGGTACCCCAGGAGAGTTCCAAATGTGTGTGGGTAGAATATATATCCCACGGGGGTAAAACTGAAAAAAGTTGAAAAAAAATTTGTTTTGGACTTAGTCATTTTTCCGGCGTTTATCAGACTTTCAGATAGGGCAAATGTCAGTGAGCTTTCCGATTTCAGTTCCAGAGTGATTCGCCCAATGAGTCCTTGATATTTAGTCGTTTTCAGCCAATATTTTGGATTTTTGAAAATTTCACTTTTTTATGAAAATATCCACTAAATGAGGGAATAATATGTGTGAGGGTACCCCAGGAGAGTTCCAAATGTGTGTGGGTAGAATATATATCCCACTGGGGTAAAATTGAAATAAGTTGAGAAAATTTTTTTATGGACTTAGTCATTTTTCCGGCGTTTATCAGACTTTCAGATAGGGCAAATGTCAGTGAGCGTTCTGATTTCAGTTCCAGAGCCTTTCGCCCAATGAGTCCTTGATATTTAGTTGTTTTCAGCCACTATTTTGGATTTTTGAAAATTTCACTTTTTTGTGAAAATATCCACTAAATGAGGGAATAATATGTTTGAGGGTACCCCAGGAGAGTTCCAAATGTGTGTGGGTAGAATATATATCCCACGGGGGTAAAACTGAAAAAAGTTGAAAAAAAATTTGTTTTGGACTTAGTCATTTTTCCGGCGTTTATCAGACTTTCAGATAGGGCAAATGTCAGTGAGCTTTCCGATTTCAGTTCCAGAGTGATTCGCCCAATGAGTCCTTGATATTTAGTCGTTTTCAGCCAATATTTTGGATTTTTGAAAATTTCACTTTTTTATGAAAATATCCACTAAATGAGGGAATAATATGTGTGAGGGTACCCCAGGAGAGTTCCAAATGTGTGTGGGTAGAATATATGTCCCACGGGGGTAAAATTGAAAAAAGTTGAAAAAAAAATTGTTTTGGACTTAGTCATTTTTCCGGCGTTTATCAGACTTTCAGATAGGGCAAATATCAGTGAGCGTTCCGATTTCAGTTCCAGAGCGATTCGCCCAATGAGTCCTTGATATTTAGTCGTTTTCAGCCAATATTTTGGATTTTTGAAAATTTCACTTTTTTGTGAAAATATCCACTAAATGAGAGAATAATATGTGTGAGGGTACCCCAGGAGAGTTCCAAATGTGTGTGGGTAGAATATATATCCCACTGGGGTAAAATTGAAAAAAGTTGAGAAAATTTTTTTTTGGACTTAGTCATTTTTCCGGCGTTTATCAGACTTTCAGGTAGGGCAAATGTTAGTGAGCGTTCCGATTTCAGTTCCAGAGCGATTCGCCCAATGAGTCCTTGATATTTAGTCGTTTTCAGCCAATATTTTGGATTTTTGAAAATTTCACTTTTTTGTGAAAATATCCACTAAATGAGGGAATAATATGTGTGAGGGTACCCCAGGAGAGTTCCAAATGTGTGTGGGTAAAATATATATCCCACTGGGGTAAAATTGAAAAAAGTTGAGAAAATTCTTTTTTGGACAAAGTCATTTTTCCGGCGTTTATCAGACTTTCAGATAGGGCAAATATCAGTGAGCGTTCCGATTTCAGTTCCAGAGCGATTCGCCCAATGAGTCCTTGATATTTAGTCGTTTTCAGCCAATATTTTGGATTTTTGAAAATTTCACTTTTTTGTGAAAATATCCACTAAATGAGGGAATAATATGTGTGAGGGTACCCCAGGAGAGTTCCAAATGTGTGTGGGTAGAATATATATCCCACTGGGGTAAAATTGAAAAAAGTTGAGAAAATTTTTTTTTGGACTTAGTCATTTTTCCGGCGTTTATCAGACTTTCAGATAGGGCAAATGTCAGTGAGCGTTCTGATTTCAGTTCCAGAGCCTTTCGCCCAATGAGTCCTTGATATTTAGTTGTTTTCAGCCACTATTTTGGATTTTTGAAAATTTCACTTTTTTGTGAAAATATCCACTAAATGAGGTAATAATATGTTTGAGGGTACCCCAGGAGAGTTCCAAATGTGTGTGGGTAGAATATATATCCCACGGGGGTAAAACTGAAAAAAGTTGAAAAAAAATTTGTTTTGGACTTAGTCATTTTTCCGGCGTTTATCAGACTTTCAGATAGGGCAAATATCAGTGAGCGTTCCTATTTCAGTTCCAGAGCGATTCGCCCAATGAGTCCTTGATATTTAGTCGTTTTCAGCCAATATTTTGGATTTTTGAAAATTTCACTTTTTTGTGAAAATATCCACTAAATGAGAGAATAATATGTGTAAGGGTACCCCAGGAGAGTTCCAAATGTGTGTGGGTAGAATATATATCCCACTGGGGTAAAATTGAAAAAAGTTGAGAAAATTTTTTTTTGGACTTAGTCATTTTTCCGGCGTTTATCAGACTTTCAGATAGGGCAAATGTCAGTGAGCGTTCTGATTTCAGTTCCAGAGCGATTCGCCCAATGGGTCCTTGATATTTAGTCGTTTTCAGCCAATATTTTGGATTTTTGAAAATTTCACTTTTTTGTGAAAATATCCACTAAATGAGGGAATAATATGTTTGAGGGTACCCCAGGAGAGTTCCAAATGTGTGTGGGTAGAATATATATCCCACGGGGGTAAAACTGAAAAAAGTTGAAAAAAAATTTGTTTTGGACTTAGTCATTTTTCCGGCGTTTATCAGACTTTCAGATAGGGCAAATGTCAGTGAGCTTTCCGATTTCAGTTCCAGAGTGATTCGCCCAATGAGTCCTTGATATTTAGTCGTTTTCAGCCAATATTTTGGATTTTTGAAAATTTCACTTTTTTATGAAAATATCCACTAAATGAGGGAATAATATGTGTGAGGGTACCCCAGGAGAGTTCCAAATGTGTGTGGGTAGAATATATATCCCACTGGGGTAAAATTGAAATAAGTTGAGAAAATTTTTTTATGGACTTAGTCATTTTTCCGGCGTTTATCAGACTTTCAGATAGGGCAAATGTCAGTGAGCGTTCTGATTTCAGTTCCAGAGCCTTTCGCCCAATGAGTCCTTGATATTTAGTTGTTTTCAGCCACTATTTTGGATTTTTGAAAATTTCACTTTTTTGTGAAAATATCCACTAAATGAGGGAATAATATGTTTGAGGGTACCCCAGGAGAGTTCCAAATGTGTGTGGGTAGAATATATATCCCACGGGGGTAAAACTGAAAAAAGTTGAAAAAAAATTTGTTTTGGACTTAGTCATTTTTCCGGCGTTTATCAGACTTTCAGATAGGGCAAATGTCAGTGAGCTTTCCGATTTCAGTTCCAGAGTGATTCGCCCAATGAGTCCTTGATATTTAGTCGTTTTCAGCCAATATTTTGGATTTTTGAAAATTTCACTTTTTTATGAAAATATCCACTAAATGAGGGAATAATATGTGTGAGGGTACCCCAGGAGAGTTCCAAATGTGTGTGGGTAGAATATATGTCCCACGGGGGTAAAATTGAAAAAAGTTGAAAAAAAAATTGTTTTGGACTTAGTCATTTTTCCGGCGTTTATCAGACTTTCAGATAGGGCAAATATCAGTGAGCGTTCCGATTTCAGTTCCAGAGCGATTCGCCCAATGATTCCTTGATATTTAGTCGTTTTCAGCCAATATTTTGGATTTTTGAAAATTTCACTTTTTTGTGAAAATATCCACTAAATGAGAGAATAATATGTGTGAGGGTACCCCAGGAGAGTTCCAAATGTGTGTGGGTAGAATATATATCCCACTGGGGTAAAATTGAAAAAAGTTGAGAAAATTTTTTTTTGGACTTAGTCATTTTTCCGGCGTTTATCAGACTTTCAGGTAGGGCAAATGTTAGTGAGCGTTCCGATTTCAGTTCCAGAGCGATTCGCCCAATGAGTCCTTGATATTTAGTCGTTTTCAGCCAATATTTTGGATTTTTGAAAATTTCACTTTTTTGTGAAAATATCCACTAAATGAGGGAATAATATGTGTGAGGGTACCCCAGGAGAGTTTCAAATGTGTGTGGGTAAAATATATATCCCACTGGGGTAAAATTGAAAAAAGTTGAGAAAATTCTTTTTTGGACAAAGTCATTTTTCCGGCGTTTATCAGACTTTCAGATAGGGCAAATATCAGTGAGCGTTCCGATTTCAGTTCCAGAGCGATTCGCCCAATGAGTCCTTGATATTTAGTCGTTTTCAGCCAATATTTTGGATTTTTGAAAATTTCACTTTTTTGTGAAAATATCCACTAAATGAGGGAATAATATGTGTGAGGGTACCCCAGGAGAGTTCCAAATGTGTGTGGGTAGAATATATATCCCACTGGGGTAAAATTGAAAAAAGTTGAGAAAATTTTTTTTTGGACTTAGTCATTTTTCCGGCGTTTATCAGACTTTCAGATAGGGCAAATGTCAGTGAGCGTTCTGATTTCAGTTCCAGAGCCTTTCGCCCAATGAGTCCTTGATATTTAGTTGTTTTCAGCCACTATTTTGGATTTTTGAAAATTTCACTTTTTTGTGAAAATATCCACTAAATGAGGTAATAATATGTTTGAGGGTACCCCAGGAGAGTTCCAAATGTGTGTGGGTAGAATATATATCCCACGGGGGTAAAACTGAAAAAAGTTGAAAAAAAATTTGTTTTGGACTTAGTCATTTTTCCGGCGTTTATCAGACTTTCAGATAGGGCAAATATCAGTGAGCGTTCCTATTTCAGTTCCAGAGCGATTCGCCCAATGAGTCCTTGATATTTAGTCGTTTTCAGCCAATATTTTGGATTTTTGAAAATTTCACTTTTTTGTGAAAATATCCACTAAATGAGAGAATAATATGTGTAAGGGTACCCCAGGAGAGTTCCAAATGTGTGTGGGTAGAATATATATCCCACTGGGGTAAAATTGAAAAAAGTTGAGAAAATTTTTTTTTGGACTTAGTCATTTTTCCGGCGTTTATCAGACTTTCAGATAGGGCAAATGTCAGTGAGCGTTCTGATTTCAGTTCCAGAGCGATTCGCCCAATGGGTCCTTGATATTTAGTCGTTTTCAGCCAATATTTTGGATTTTTGAAAATTTCACTTTTTTGTGAAAATATCCACTAGATGAGGGAATAATATGTGTGAGGGTACCCCAGGAGAGTTCCAAATGTGTGTGGGTAGAATATATATCCCACTGGGGTTAAATTTGAAAAAAGTTGAGAAAATTCTTTTTTGGACTTAGTCATTTTTCCGGCGTTTATCAGACTTTCAGATAGGGCAAATGTCAGTGAGCGTTCCGATTTCAGTTCCAGAGCAATTCGCCCAATGAGTCCTTGATATTTAGTCGTTTTCAGCCAATATTTTGGATTTTTGAAAATTTCACTTTTTTGTGAAAATATCCACTAAATGAGGGAATAATATGTGTGAGGGTACCCCAGGAGAGTTCCAAATGTGTGTGGTAGAATATATATCCCACGGGGGTAAAATTGAAAAAAGTTGAAAAAAAATTTTTTTTGGACTTAGTCATTTTTCCGGCGTTTATCAGACTTTCAGGTAGGGCAAATGTTAGTGAGTGTTCCGATTTCAGTTCCAGAGCGATTCGCCCAATGAGTCCTTGATATTTAGTCGTTTTCAGCCAATATTTTGGATTTTTGAAAATTTCACTTTTTTGTGAAAATATCCACTAAATGAGGGAATAATATGTGTGAGGGTACCCCAGGAGAGTTCCAAATGTGTGTGGGTAAAATATATATCCCACTGGGGTAAAATTGAAAAAAGTTGAGAAAATTCTTTTTTGGACAAAGTCATTTTTCCGGCGTTTATCAGACTTTCAGATAGGGCAAATATCAGTGAGCGTTCCGATTTCAGTTCCAGAGCGATTCGCCCAATGAGTCCTTGATATTTAGTCGTTTTCAGCCAATATTTTGGATTTTTGAAAATTTCACTTTTTTGTGAAAATATCCACTAAATGAGGGAATAATATGTGTGAGGGTACCCCAGGAGAGTTCCAAATGTGTGTGGGTAGAATATATATCCCACTGGGGTAAAATTGAAAAAAGTTGAGAAAATTTTTTTTTGGACTTAGTCATTTTTCCGGCGTTTATCAGACTTTCAGATAGGGCAAATGTCAGTGAGCGTTCTGATTTCAGTTCCAGAGCCTTTCGCCCAATGAGTCCTTGATATTTAGTTGTTTTCAGCCACTATTTTGGATTTTTGAAAATTTCACTTTTTTGTGAAAATATCCACTAAATGAGGGAATAATATGTTTGAGGGTACCCCAGGAGAGTTCCAAATGTGTGTGGGTAGAATATATATCCCACGGGGGTAAAACTGAAAAAAGTTGAAAAAAAATTTGTTTTGGACTTAGTCATTTTTCCGGCGTTTATCAGACTTTCAGATAGGGCAAATGTCAGTGAGCTTTCCGATTTCAGTTCCAGAGTGATTCGCCCAATGAGTCCTTGATATTTAGTCGTTTTCAGCCAATATTTTGGATTTTTGAAAATTTCACTTTTTTATGAAAATATCCACTAAATGAGGGAATAATATGTGTGAGGGTACCCCAGGAGAGTTCCAAATGTGTGTGGGTAGAATATATATCCCACTGGGGTAAAATTGAAAAAAGTTGAGAAAATTTTTTTATGGACTTAGTCATTTTTCCGGCGTTTATCAGACTTTCAGATAGGGCAAATGTCAGTGAGCGTTCTGATTTCAGTTCCAGAGCCTTTCGCCCAATGAGTCCTTGATATTTAGTTGTTTTCAGCCACTATTTTGGATTTTTGAAAATTTCACTTTTTTGTGAAAATATCCACTAAATGAGGGAATAATATGTTTGAGGGTACCCCAGGAGAGTTCCAAATGTGTGTGGGTAGAATATATATCCCACGGGGGTAAAACTGAAAAAAGTTGAAAAAAAATTTGTTTTGGACTTAGTCATTTTTCCGGCGTTTATCAGACTTTCAGATAGGGCAAATGTCAGTGAGCTTTCCGATTTCAGTTCCAGAGTGATTCGCCCAATGAGTCCTTGATATTTAGTCGTTTTCAGCCAATATTTTGGATTTTTGAAAATTTCACTTTTTTATGAAAATATCCACTAAATGAGGGAATAATATGTGTGAGGGTACCCTAGGAGAGTTCCAAATGTGTGTGGGTAGAATATATGTCCCACGGGGGTAAAATTGAAAAAAGTTGAAAAATTTTTTTTTTTGGACTTAGTCATCTTTCCGGCGTTTATCAGACTTTCAGATAGGGGAAATGTCAATGAGCATTCTGATTTCAGTTCCAGAGCGATTCGCCCAATGAGTCCTTGATATTTAGTCGTATTCAGCCAATATTTTTGATTTTTGAAAATTTCACTTTTTTGTGAAAATATCCACCAGATGAGGGAATAATATGTGTGAGGGTATCCCAGGAGAGTTCCAAATGTGTGTGGGTAGAATATATATCCCACTGGGGTAAAATTGAAAAAAGTTGAGAAAATTCTTTTTTGGACTTAGTCATTTTTCTGGCGTTTATCAGACTTTCAGATAGGGCAAATGTCAGTCAGCGTTCCGATTTCAGTTCCAGAGCGATTCGCCCAATGAGTCCTTGATATTTAGTCGTTTTCAGCCAATATTTTGGATTTTTGAAAATTTCACTTTTTTGTGAAAATATCCACTAAATGAGGGAATAATATGTGTGAGGGTACCCCAGGAGAGTTCCAAATGTGTGTGGGTAGAATATATATCCCACGGGGGTAAAATTGTAAAAAAATTTTTTTTGGACTTAGTCATTTTTCCGGCGTTTATCAGACTTTCAGATAGGGCATATGTCAGTGAGCGTTCCGATTTCAGTTCCAGAGTGATTCGCCCAATTAGTCCTTGATATTTAGTCATTTTCAGTCAATATTTTGGATTTTTTAAAATTTCACTTTTTTGTGAAAATATCCACTAAATGAGGGAATAATATGTGTGAGGGTACCCCAGGAGAGTTCCAAATGTGTGTGGGTAGAATATATATCCCACTGGGGTAAAATTGAAAAAAGTTGAGAAAATTCTTTTTTGGACTTAGTCATTTTTCCGTCGTTTATCAGACTTTCAATAGGGCAAATGTCAGTGAGCGTTCTGATTTCAGTTCCAGAGTGATTCGCAAAATGAGTCCTTGATATTTAGTCGTTTTCAGCCAATATTTTGGATTTTTGAAAATTTCACTTTTTTGTGAAAATATCCACTAGATGAGGGAATAATATGTGTGAGGGTACCCCAGGAGAGTTCCAAATGTGTGTGGGTAGAATATATATCCCACTGGGGTAAAATTGAAAAAAGTTGAGAAAATTCTTTTTTGGACTTAGTCATTTTTCCGGCGTTTATCAGACTTTCAGATAGGGCAAATGTCAGTGAGCGTTCCGATTTCAGTTCCAGAGCAATTCGCCCAATGAGTCCTTGATATTTAGTCGTTTTCAGCCAATATTTTGGATTTTTGAAAATTTCACTTTTTTGTGAAAATATCCACTAAATGAGGTAATAATATGTGTGAGGGTACCCCAGGAGAGTTCCAAATGTGTGTGGGTAGAATATATATCCCACTGGGGTAAAATTGAAAAAAGTTGAGAAAATTCTTTTTTGGACAAAGTCATTTTTCCGGCGTTTATCAGACTTTCAGATAGGGCAAATATCAGTGAGCGTTCCGATTTCAGTTCCAGAGCGATTCGCCCAATGAGTCCTTGATATTTAGTCGTTTTCAGCCAATATTTTGGATTTTTGAAAATTTCACTTTTTTGTGAAAATATCCACTAAATGAGAGAATAATATGTGTGAGGGTACCCCAGGAGAGTTCCAAATGTGTGTGGGTAGAATATATATCCCACTGGGGTAAAATTGAAAAAAGTTGAAAAAAAATTTTTTTTGGACTTAGTCATTTTTCCAGCGTTTATCACACTTTCAGATAGGGCAAATGCAGTGAGTGTTCCGATTTCAGTTCCAGAGTGATTCGCCCAAGGAGTCCTTGATATTTAGTCATTTTCAGCCAATATTTTGGATTTTTGAAAATTTCACTTTTTTGTGAAAATATCCACTAAATGAGGGAATAATATGTGTGAGGGTACCCCAGGAGAGTTCCAAATGTGTGTGGGTAGAATATATATCCCACTGGGGTAAAATTGAAAAAAGTTAAGAAATTTTTTTTTTTTACTTAGTCATTTTTCCGGCGTTTATCAGACTTTCAGATAGGGCAAATGTCAGTGAGCTTTCCGATTTCAGTTCCAGAGTGATTCGCCCAATGAGTCCTTGATATTTAGTCGTTTTCAGCCAATATTTTGGATTTTTGAAAATTTCACTTTTTTGTGAAAATATCCACTAGATGAGGGAATAATATGTTTGAGGGTACCCCAGGAGAGTTCCAAATGTGTGTGGGTAGAATATATATCCCACTGGGGTAAAATTGAAAAAAGTTGAGAAAATTTTTTTTTGGACTTAGTCATTTTTCCGGCGTTTATCAGACTTTCAGATAGGGCAAATGTCAGTGAGCGTTCTGATTTCAGTTCCAGAGCGATTCGCCCAATGGGTCCTTGATATTTAGTCGTTTTCAGCCAATATTTTGGATTTTTGAAAATTTCACTTTTTTGTGAAAATATCCACTAGATGAGGGAATAATATGTGTGAGGGTACCCCAGGAGAGTTCCAAATGTGTGTGGGTAGAATATATATCCCACTGGGGTTAAATTTGAAAAAAGTTGAGAAAATTCTTTTTTGGACTTAGTCATTTTTCCGGCGTTTATCAGACTTTCAGATAGGGCAAATGTCAGTGAGCTTTCCGATTTCAGTTCCAGAGTGATTCGCCCAATGAGTCCTTGATATTTAGTCGTTTTCAGCCAATATTTTGGATTTTTGAAAATTTCACTTTTTTATGAAAATATCCACTAAATGAGGGAATAATATGTGTGAGGGTACCCCAGGAGAGTTCCAAATGTGTGTGGGTAGAATATATATCCCACTGGGGTAAAATTGAAAAAAGTTGAGAAAATTTTTTTATGGACTTAGTCATTTTTCCGGCGTTTATCAGACTTTCAGATAGGGCAAATGTCAGTGAGCGTTCTGATTTCAGTTCCAGAGCCTTTCGCCCAATGAGTCCTTGATATTTAGTTGTTTTCAGCCACTATTTTGGATTTTTGAAAATTTCACTTTTTTGTGAAAATATCCACTAAATGAGGGAATAATATGTTTGAGGGTACCCCAGGAGAGTTCCAAATGTGTGTGGGTAGAATATATATCCCACGGGGGTAAAACTGAAAAAAGTTGAAAAAAAATTTGTTTTGGACTTAGTCATTTTTCCGGCGTTTATCAGACTTTCAGATAGGGCAAATGTCAGTGAGCTTTCCGATTTCAGTTCCAGAGTGATTCGCCCAATGAGTCCTTGATATTTAGTCGTTTTCAGCCAATATTTTGGATTTTTGAAAATTTCACTTTTTTATGAAAATATCCACTAAATGAGGGAATAATATGTGTGAGGGTACCCTAGGAGAGTTCCAAATGTGTGTGGGTAGAATATATGTCCCACGGGGGTAAAATTGAAAAAAGTTGAAAAATTTTTTTTTTTGGACTTAGTCATCTTTCCGGCGTTTATCAGACTTTCAGATAGGGGAAATGTCAATGAGCATTCTGATTTCAGTTCCAGAGCGATTCGCCCAATGAGTCCTTGATATTTAGTCGTATTCAGCCAATATTTTTGATTTTTGAAAATTTCACTTTTTTGTGAAAATATCCACCAGATGAGGGAATAATATGTGTGAGGGTATCCCAGGAGAGTTCCAAATGTGTGTGGGTAGAATATATATCCCACTGGGGTAAAATTGAAAAAAGTTGAGAAAATTCTTTTTTGGACTTAGTCATTTTTCTGGCGTTTATCAGACTTTCAGATAGGGCAAATGTCAGTCAGCGTTCCGATTTCAGTTCCAGAGCGATTCGCCCAATGAGTCCTTGATATTTAGTCGTTTTCAGCCAATATTTTGGATTTTTGAAAATTTCACTTTTTTGTGAAAATATCCACTAAATGAGGGAATAATATGTGTGAGGGTACCCCAGGAGAGTTCCAAATGTGTGTGGGTAGAATATATATCCCACGGGGGTAAAATTGTAAAAAAATTTTTTTTGGACTTAGTCATTTTTCCGGCGTTTATCAGACTTTCAGATAGGGCATATGTCAGTGAGCGTTCCGATTTCAGTTCCAGAGTGATTCGCCCAATTAGTCCTTGATATTTAGTCATTTTCAGTCAATATTTTGGATTTTTTAAAATTTCACTTTTTTGTGAAAATATCCACTAAATGAGGGAATAATATGTGTGAGGGTACCCCAGGAGAGTTCCAAATGTGTGTGGGTAGAATATATATCCCACTGGGGTAAAATTGAAAAAAGTTGAGAAAATTCTTTTTTGGACTTAGTCATTTTTCCGTCGTTTATCAGACTTTCAATAGGGCAAATGTCAGTGAGCGTTCTGATTTCAGTTCCAGAGTGATTCGCAAAATGAGTCCTTGATATTTAGTCGTTTTCAGCCAATATTTTGGATTTTTGAAAATTTCACTTTTTTGTGAAAATATCCACTAGATGAGGGAATAATATGTGTGAGGGTACCCCAGGAGAGTTCCAAATGTGTGTGGGTAGAATATATATCCCACTGGGGTAAAATTGAAAAAAGTTGAGAAAATTCTTTTTTGGACTTAGTCATTTTTCCGGCGTTTATCAGACTTTCAGATAGGGCAAATGTCAGTGAGCGTTCCGATTTCAGTTCCAGAGCAATTCGCCCAATGAGTCCTTGATATTTAGTCGTTTTCAGCCAATATTTTGGATTTTTGAAAATTTCACTTTTTTGTGAAAATATCCACTAAATGAGGTAATAATATGTGTGAGGGTACCCCAGGAGAGTTCCAAATGTGTGTGGGTAGAATATATATCCCACTGGGGTAAAATTGAAAAAAGTTGAGAAAATTCTTTTTTGGACAAAGTCATTTTTCCGGCGTTTATCAGACTTTCAGATAGGGCAAATATCAGTGAGCGTTCCGATTTCAGTTCCAGAGCGATTCGCCCAATGAGTCCTTGATATTTAGTCGTTTTCAGCCAATATTTTGGATTTTTGAAAATTTCACTTTTTTGTGAAAATATCCACTAAATGAGAGAATAATATGTGTGAGGGTACCCCAGGAGAGTTCCAAATGTGTGTGGGTAGAATATATATCCCACTGGGGTAAAATTGAAAAAAGTTGAAAAAAAATTTTTTTTGGACTTAGTCATTTTTCCAGCGTTTATCACACTTTCAGATAGGGCAAATGCAGTGAGTGTTCCGATTTCAGTTCCAGAGTGATTCGCCCAAGGAGTCCTTGATATTTAGTCATTTTCAGCCAATATTTTGGATTTTTGAAAATTTCACTTTTTTGTGAAAATATCCACTAAATGAGGGAATAATATGTGTGAGGGTACCCCAGGAGAGTTCCAAATGTGTGTGGGTAGAATATATATCCCACTGGGGTAAAATTGAAAAAAGTTAAGAAATTTTTTTTTTTTACTTAGTCATTTTTCCGGCGTTTATCAGACTTTCAGATAGGGCAAATGTCAGTGAGCTTTCCGATTTCAGTTCCAGAGTGATTCGCCCAATGAGTCCTTGATATTTAGTCGTTTTCAGCCAATATTTTGGATTTTTGAAAATTTCACTTTTTTGTGAAAATATCCACTAGATGAGGGAATAATATGTTTGAGGGTACCCCAGGAGAGTTCCAAATGTGTGTGGGTAGAATATATATCCCACTGGGGTAAAATTGAAAAAAGTTGAGAAAATTTTTTTTTGGACTTAGTCATTTTTCCGGCGTTTATCAGACTTTCAGATAGGGCAAATGTCAGTGAGCGTTCTGATTTCAGTTCCAGAGCGATTCGCCCAATGGGTCCTTGATATTTAGTCGTTTTCAGCCAATATTTTGGATTTTTGAAAATTTCACTTTTTTGTGAAAATATCCACTAGATGAGGGAATAATATGTGTGAGGGTACCCCAGGAGAGTTCCAAATGTGTGTGGGTAGAATATATATCCCACTGGGGTTAAATTTGAAAAAAGTTGAGAAAATTCTTTTTTGGACTTAGTCATTTTTCCGGCGTTTATCAGACTTTCAGATAGGGCAAATGTCAGTGAGCGTTCCGATTTCAGTTCCAGAGCAATTCGCCCAATGAGTCCTTGATATTTAGTCGTTTTCAGCCAATATTTTGGATTTTTGAAAATTTCACTTTTTTGTGAAAATATCCACTAAATGAGGGAATAATATGTGTGAGGGTACCCCAGGAGAGCTCCAAATGTGTGTGGTAGAATATATATCCCACGGGGGTAAAATTGAAAAAAGTTGAAAAAAAATTTTTTTTGGACTTAGTCATTTTTCCGGCGTTTATCAGACTTTCAGGTAGGGGAAATGTCAGTGAGCATTCTGATTTCAGTTCCAGAGCGATTTGCCCAATGAGTCCTTGATATTAAGTTGTTTTCAGCCAATTTTCTGGATTTTTGAAAATTTCACTTTTTTGTGAAAATATCCACTAAATGAGGGAATAATATGTGTGAGGGTACCCCAGGAGAGTTCCAAATGTGTGTGGGTAAAATATATATCCCACTGGGGTAAAATTGAAAAAAGTTGAGAAAATTCTTTTTTGGACAAAGTCATTTTTCCGGCGTTTATCAGACTTTCAGATAGGGCAAATATCAGTGAGCGTTCCGATTTCAGTTCCAGAGCGATTCGCCCAATGAGACCTTGATATTTAGTCGTTTTCAGCCAATATTTTGGATTTTTGAAAATTTCACTTTTTTGTGAAAATATCCGCTAAATGAGGGAATAATATGTGTGCGGGTACCCCAGGAGAGTTCCAAATGTGTGTGGGTAGAATATATATCCCACTGGGGTAAAATTGAAAAAAGTTGAGAAAATTTTTTTTTGGACTTAGTCATTTTTCCGGCGTTTATCAGACTTTCAGATAGGGCAAATGTCAGTGAGCGTTCTGATTTCAGTTCCAGAGCCTTTCGCCCAATGAGTCCTTGATATTTAGTTGTTTTCAGCCACTATTTTGGATTTTTGAAAATTTCACTTTTTTGTGAAAATATCCACTAAATGAGGGAATAATATGTTTGAGGGTACCCCAGGAGAGTTCCAAATGTGTGTGGGTCAAATATATATCCCACGGGGGTAAAACTGAAAAAAGTTGAAAAAAAATTTGTTTTGGACTTAGTCATTTTTCCGGCGTTTATCAGACTTTCAGATAGGGCAAATGTCAGTGAGCTTTCCGATTTCAGTTCCAGAGTGATTCGCCCAATGAGTCCTTGATATTTAGTCGTTTTCAGCCAATATTTTGGATTTTTGAAAATTTCACTTTTTTATGAAAATATCCACTAAATGAGGGAATAATATGTGTGAGGGTACCCCAGGAGAGTTCCAAATGTGTGTGGGTAGAATATATATCCCACTGGGGTAAAATTGAAAAAAGTTGAGAAAATTTTTTTATGGACTTAGTCATTTTTCCGGCGTTTATCAGACTTTCAGATAGGGCAAATGTCAGTGAGCGTTCTGATTTCAGTTCCAGAGCCTTTCGCCCAATGAGTCCGTGATATTTAGTTGTTTTCAGCCACTATTTTGGATTTTTGAAAATTTCACTTTTTTGTGAAAATATCCACTAAATGAGGGAATAATATGTTTGACGGTACCCCAGGAGAGTTCCAAATGTGTGTGGGTAGAATATATATCCCACGGGGGTAAAACTGAAAAAAGTTGAAAAAAAATTTGTTTTGGACTTAGTCATTTTTCCGGCGTTTATCAGACTTTCAGATAGGGCAAATGTCAGTGAGCTTTCCGATTTCAGTTCCAGAGTGATTCGCCCAATGAGTCCTTGATATTTAGTCGTTTTCAGCCAATATTTTGGATTTTTGAAAATTTCACTTTTTTATGAAAATATCCACTAAATGAGGGAATAATATGTGTGAGGGTACCCCAGGAGAGTTCCAAATGTGTGTGGGTAGAATATATGTCCCACGGGGGTAAAATTGAAAAAAGTTGAAAAAAAATTTGTTTTGGACTTAGTCATTTTTCCGGCGTTTATCAGACTTTCAGATAGGGCAAATATCAGTGAGCGTTCTGATTTCAGTTCCAGAGCGATTCGCCCAATGAGTCCTTGATATTTAGTCGTTTTCAGCCAATATTTTGGATTTTTGAAAATTTCACTTTTTTGTGAAAATATCCACTAAATGAGGGAATAATATGTGTGAGGGTACCCCAGGAGAGTTCCAAATGTGTGTGGGTAGAATATATATCCCACTGGGGTAAAATTGAAAAAAGTTGAGAAAATTCTTTTTTGAACAAAGTCATTTTTCCGGCGTTTATCAGACTTTCAGATAGGGCAAATATCAGTGAGCGTTCCGATTTCAGTTCCAGAGCGATTCGCCCAATGAGTCCTTGATATTTAATTGTTTTCAGCCACTATTTTGGATTTTTGAAAATTTCACTTTTTTGTGAAAATATCCACTAAATGAGGGAATAATATGTGTGAGGGTACCCCAGGAGAGTTCCAAATGTGTGTGGGTAGAATATATATCCCACGGGGGTAAAACTGAAAAAAGTTGAAAAAAAATTTGTTTTGGACTTAGTCATTTTTCCGGCGTTTATCAGACTTTCAGATAGGGCAAATGTCAGTGAGCTTTCCGATTTCAGTTCCAGAGTGATTCGCCCAATGAGTCCTTGATATTTAGTCGTTTTCAGCCAATATTTTGGATTTTTGAAAATTTCACTTTTTTATGAAAATATCCACTAAATGAGGGAATAATATGTGTGAGGGTACCCCAGGAGAGTTCCAAATGTGTGTGGGTAGAATATATATCCCACTGGGGTAAAATTGAAAAAAGGTGTGAAAATTTTTTTATGGACTTAGTCATTTTTCCGGCGTTTATCAGACTTTCAGATAGGGCAAATGTCAGTGAGCGTTCTGATTTCAGTTCCAGAGCCTTTCGCCCAATGAGTCCTTGATATTTAGTTGTTTTCAGCCACTATTTTGGATTTTTGAAAATTTCACTTTTTTGTGAAAATATCCACTAAATGAGGGAATAATATGTTTGAGGGTACCCCAGGAGAGTTCCAAATGTGTGTGGGTAGAATATATATCCCACGGGGGTAAAACTGAAAAAAGTTGAAAAAAAAATTGTTTTGTACTTAGTCATTTTTCCGGCGTTTATCAGACTTTCAGATAGGGCAAATGTCAGTGAGCTTTCCGATTTCAGTTCCAGAGTGATTCGCCCAATGAGTCCTTGATATTTAGTCGTTTTCAGCCAATATTTTGGATTTTTGAAAATTTCACTTTTTTATGAAAATATCCACTATAAATGAGGGAATAATATGTGTGAGGGTACCCCAGGAGAGTTCCAAATGTGTGTGGGTAGAATATATGTCCCACGGGGGTAAAATTGAAAAAAGTTGAAAAAAAATTTGTTTTGGACTTAGTCATTTTTCCGGCGTTTATCAGACTTTCAGATAGGGCAAATATCAGTGAGCGTTCTGATTTCAGTTCCAGAGCGATTCGCCCAATGAGTCCTTGATATTTAGTCGTTTTCAGCCAATATTTTGGATTTTGAAAATTTCACTTTTTTGTGAAAATATCCACTAAATGAGGGAATAATATGTGTGAGGGTACCCCAGGAGAGTTCCAAATGTGTGTGGGTAGAATATATATCCCACTGGGGTAAAATTGAAAAAAGTTGAGAAAATTTTTTTTTGGACTTAGTCATTTTTCCTTCGTTTATCAGACTTTCAGATAGGGCAAATGTCAGTGAGCGTTCTGATTTCAGTTCCAGAGCCTTTCGCCCAATGAGTCCTTGATATTTAGTTGTTTTCAACCACTATTTTGGATTTTTGAAAATTTCACTTTTTTGTGAAAATATCCACTAAATGAGGGAATAATATGTTTGAGGGTACCCCAGGAGAGTTCCAAATGTGTGTGGGTAGAATATATATCCCACGGGGGTAAAACTGAAAAAAGTTGAAAAAAAATTTGTTTTGGACTTAGTCATTTTTCCTTCGTTTATCAGACTTTCAATAGGGCAAATGTCAGTGAGCGTTCTGATTTCAGTTCCAGAGCGATTCGCCCAATGAGTCCTTGATATTTAGTCGTTTTCAGCCAATATTTTGGATTTTTGAAAATTTCACTTTTTTGTGAAAATATCCACTAGATGAGGGAGTAATATGTGTGAGGGTACCCCAGGAGAGTTCCAAATGTGTGTGGGTAGAATATATATCCCACTGGTGTAAAATTGAAAAAAGTTGAGAAAATTCTTTTTTGGACTTAATCATTTTTCCGGCGTTTATCAGACTTTCAGATAGGGCAAATGTCAGTGAGCGTTCCGATTTCAGTTCCAGAGCAATTCGCCCAATGAGTCCTTGATATTTAGTCGTTTTCAGCCAATATTTTGGATTTTTGAAAATTTCACTTTTGTGAAAATATCCACTAAATAAGTGAATAATATGTGTGAGGGTACCCCAGGAGAGTTCCAAATGTGTGTGGGTAGAATATATATCCCACGGGGGTAAAATTGAAAAAAGTTGAAAAATTTTTTTTTTTGGACTTAGTCATCTTTCCGACGTTTATCAGACTTTCAGATAGGGGAAATGTCAATGAGCATTCTGATTTCAGTTCCAGAGCGATTCGCCCAATGAGTCCTTGATATTTAGTCGTTTTCAGCCAATATTTTGGATTTTTGAAAATTTCACTTTTTTGTGAAAATATCCACTAAATGAGGGAATAATATGTGTGAGGGTACCCCAGGAGAGTTCCAAATGTGTGTGGGTAGAATATATATCCCACTGGGGTAAAATTGAAAAAAGTTGAGAAAATTTTTTTTTGGACTTAGTCATTTTTCCGGCGTTTATCAGACTTTCAGATAGGGCAAATGTCAGTGAGCGTTCTGATTTCAGTTCCAGAGCCTTTCGCCCAATGAGTCCTTGATATTTAGTTGTTTTCAGCCACTATTTTGGATTTTTGAAAATTTCACTTTTTTGTGAAAATATCCACTAAATGAGGGAATAATATGTTTGAGGGTACCCCAGGAGATTTCCAAATGTGTGTGGGTAGAATATATATCCCACGGGGGTAAAACTGAAAAAAGTTGAAAAAAAATTTGTTTTGGACTTAGTCATTTTTCCGGCGTTTATCAGACTTTCAGATAGGGCAAATGTCAGTGAGCTTTCCGATTTCAGTTCCAGAGTGATTCGCCCAATGAGTCCTTGATATTTAGTCGTTTTCAGCCAATATTTTGGATTTTTGAAAATTTCACTTTTTTATGAAAATATCCACTAAATGAGGGAATAATATGTGTGAGGGTACCCCAGGAGAGTTCCAAATGTGTGTGGGTAGAATATATATCCCACGGGGGTAAGATTGTAAAAAATTTTTTTTTGAACTTAGTCATTTTTCCGGCGTTTATCAGACTTTCAGATAGGGCAAATGTCAGTGAGCGTTCCGATTTCAGTTCCAGAGTGATTCGCCCAAATAGTCCTTGATATTTAGTCGTTTTCAGTCAATATTTTGGATTTTTTAAAATTTCACTTTTTTGTGAAAATATCCACTAAATGAGGGAATAATATGTGTGAGGGTACCCCAGGAGAATTCCAAATGTGTGTGGGTAGAATATATATCCCACTGGGGTAAAATTGAAAAAAGTTGAGAAAATTCTTTTTTGGACTTAGTCATTTTTCCGTCGTTTATCAGACTTTCAATAGGGCAAATGTCAGTGAGCGTTCTGATTTCAGTTCCAGAGCGATTCGCCCAATGAGTCCTTGATATTTAGTCGTTTTCAGCCAATATTTTTGATTTTTGAAAATTTCACTTTTTTGTGAAAATATCCACTAAATGAGGGAATAATATGTGTGAGGGTACCCCAGGAGAGTTCCAAATGTGTGTGGGTAGAATATATATCCCACTGGGGTAAAATTGAAAAAAGTTGAGAAAATTCTTTTTTGGACTTAGTCATTTTTCCGGCGTTTATCAGACTTTCAGATAGGGCAAATGTCAGTGAGCGTTCCGATTTCAGTTCCAGAGCGATTCGCCCAATGAGTCCTTGTTATTTAGTCGTTTTCAGCCAATATTTTGGATTTTTGAAAATTTCACTTTTTTGTGAAAATATCCACTAAATGAGGGAATAATATCTGTGAGGGTACCCCAGGAGAGTTCCAAATGTGTGTGGGTAGAATATATATCCCACTGGGGTAAAATTGAAAAAAGGTGAGAAAATTTTTTTTTGGACTTAGTCATTTTTCCGGCGTTTATCAGACTTTCAGATAGGGCAAATGTCAGTGAGCGTTCTGATTTCAGTTCCAGAGCCTTTCGCCCAATGAGTCCTTGATATTTATTTGTTTTCAGCCACTATTTTGGATTTTTGAAAATTTCACTTTTTTGTGAAAATATCCACTAAATGAGGGAATAATATGTTTGAGGGTACCCCAGGAGAGTTCCAAATGTGTGTGGGTAGAATATATATCCCACGGGGGTAAAACTGAAAAAAGTTGAAAAAAAATTTGTTTTGGACTTAGTCATTTTTCCGGCGTTTATCAGACTTTCAGATAGGGCAAATGTCAGTGAGCTTTCCGATTTCAGTTCCAGAGTGATTCGCCCAATGAGTCCTTGATATTTAGTCGTTTTCAGCCAATATTTTGGATTTTTGAAAACTTCACTTTTTTATGAAAATATCCACTAAATGAGGGAATAATATGTGTGAGGGTACCCCAGGAGAGTTCCAAATGTGTGTGGGTAGAATATATGTCCCACGGGGGTAAAATTGAAAAAAGTTGAAAAAAAATTTGTTTTGGACTTAGTCATTTTTCCGGCGTTTATCAGACTTTCAGATAGGGCAAATATCAGTGAGCGTTCTGATTTCAGTTCCAGAGCGATTCGCCCAATGAGTCCTTGATATTTAGTCGTTTTCAGCCAATATTTTGGATTTTTGAAAATTTCACTTTTTTGTGAAAATATCCACTAAATGAGGGAATAATATGTGTGAGGGTACCCCAGGAGAGTTCCAAATGTGTGTGGGTAGAATATATATCCCACTGGGGTAAAATTGAAAAAAGTTGAGAAAATTCTTTTTTGGACAAAGTCATTTTTCCGGCGTTTATCAGACTTTCAGATAGGGCAAATATCAGTGAGCGTTCCGATTTCAGTTCCAGAGCGATTCGCCCAATGAGTCCTTGATATTTAGGCGTTTTCAGCCAATATTTTGGATTTTTGAAAATTTCACTTTTTTGTGAAAATATCCACTAAATGAGGGAATAATATGTGTGAGGGTACCCCAGGAGAGTTCCAAATGTGTGTGGGTAGAATATATATCCCACTGGGGTAAAATTGAAAAAAGTTGAGAAAATTTTTTTTTGGACTTAGTCATTTTTCCGGCGTTTATCAGACTTTCAGATAGGGCAAATGTCAGTGAGCGTTCTGATTTCAGTTCCAGAGCCTTTCGCCCAATGAGTCCTTGATATTTAATTGTTTTCAGCCACTATTTTGGATTTTTGAAAATTTCACTTTTTTGTGAAAATATCCACTAAATGAGGGAATAATATGTTTGAGGGTACCCCAGGAGAGTTCCAAATGTGTGTGGGTAGAATATATATCCCACGGGGGTAAAACTGAAAAAAGTTGAAAAAAAATTTGTTTTGGACTTAGTCATTTTTCCGGCGTTTATCAGACTTTCAGATAGGGCAAATGTCAGTGAGCTTTCCGATTTCAGTTCCAGAGTGATTCGCCCAATGAGTCCTTGATATTTAGTCGTTTTCAGCCAATATTTTGGATTTTTGAAAATTTCACTTTTTTATGAAAATATCCACTAAATGAGGGAATAATATGTGTGAGGGTACCCCAGGAGAGTTCCAAATGTGTGTGGATAGAATATATATCCCACTGGGGTAAAATTGAAAAAAGTTGAGAAAATTTTTTTATGGACTTAGTCATTTTTCCGGCGTTTATCAGACTTTCAGATAGGGCAAATGTCAGTGAGCGTTCTGATTTCAGTTCCAGAGCCTTTCGCCCAATGAGTCCTTGATATTTAGTTGTTTTCAGCCACTATTTTGGATTTTTGAAAATTTCACTTTTTTGTGAAAATATCCACTAAATGAGGGAATAATATGTTTGAGGGTACCCCAGGAGAGTTCCAAATGTGTGTGGGTAGAATATATATCCCACGGGGGTAAAACTGAAAAAAGTTGAAAAAAAATTTGTTTTGGACTTAGTGATTTTTCCGGCGTTTATCAGACTTTCAGATAGGGCAAATGTCAGTGAGCTTTCCGATTTCAGTTCCAGAGTGATTCGCCCAATGAGTCCTTGATATTTAGTCGTTTTCAGCCAATATTTTGGATTTTTGAAAATTTCACTTTTTTATGAAAATATCCACTAAATGAGGGAATAATATGTGTGAGGGTACCCCAGGAGAGTTCCAAATGTGTGTGGGTAGAATATATATCCCACGGGGGTAAAACTGAAAAAAGTTGAAAAAAAATTTGTTTTGGACTTAGTCATTTTTCCTTCGTTTATCAGACTTTCAATAGGGCAAATGTCAGTGAGCGTTCTGATTTCAGTTCCAGAGCGATTCGCCCAATGAGTCCTTGATATTTAGTCGTTTTCAGCCAATATTTTGGATTTTTGAAAATTTTACTTTTTTGTGAAAATATCCACTAGATGAGGGAGTAATATGTGTGAGGGTACCCCAGGAGAGTTCCAAATGTGTGTGGGTAGAATATATATCCCACTGGTGTAAAATTGAAAAAAGTTGAGAAAATTCTTTTTTGGACTTAATCATTTTTCCGGCGTTTATCAGACTTTCAGATAGGGCAAATGTCAGTGAGCGTTCCGATTTCAGTTCCAGAGCAATTCGCCCAATGAGTCCTTGATATTTAGTCGTTTTCAGCCAATATTTTGGATTTTTGAAAATTTCACTTTTGTGAAAATATCCACTAAATAAGTGAATAATATGTGTAAGGGTACCCCAGGAGAGTTCCAAATGTGTATGGGTAGAATATATATCCCACGGGGGTAAAATTGAAAAAAGTTGAAAAATTTTTTTTTTTGGACTTAGTCATCTTTCCGACGTTTATCAGACTTTCAGATAGGGGAAATGTCAATGAGCATTCTGATTTCAGTTCCAGAGCGATTCGCCCAATGAGTCCTTGATATTTAGTCGTTTTCAGCCAATATTTTTGATTTTTGAAAATTTCACTTTTTTGTGAAAATATCCACTAGATGAGGGAATAATAGGTGTGAGGGTATCCCAGGAGAGTTCCAAATGTGTGTGGGTAGAATATATATCCCACTGGGGTAAAATTGAAAAAAGTTGAGAAAATTCTTTTTTGGACTTAGTCATTTTTCCGCCGTTTATCAGACTTTCAGTTAGGGCAAATGTCAGTGAGCGTTCCGATTTCAGTTCCAGAGCGATTCGCCCAATGAGTCCTTGATATTTAGTCGTTTTCAGCCAATATTTTGGATTTTTGAAAATTTCACTTTTTTTGTGAAAATATCCACTAAATGAGGGAATAATATGTGTGAGGGTACCCCAGGAGAGTTCCAAATGTGTGTGGGTAGAATATATATCCCACTGCGGTAAAATTGAAAAAAGTTGAGAAAATTCTTTTTTGGACTTAGTCATTTTTCCGGCGTTTATCAGACTTTCAGATAGGGCAAATGTCAGTCAGCGTTCCGATTTCAGTTCCAGAGCGATTCGCCCAATGAGTCCTTGATATTTAGTCGTTTTCAGCCAATATTTTGGATTTTTGAAAATTTCACTTTTTTGTGAAAATATCCACTAAATGAGGGAATAATATGTGTGAGGGTACCCCAGGAGAGTTCCAAATGTGTGTGGGTAGAATATATATCCCACGGGGGTAAAATTGTAAAAAATTTTTTTTTGAACTTAGTCATTTTTCCGGCGTTTATCAGACTTTCAGATAGGGCAAATGTCAGTGAGCGTTCCGATTTCAGTTCCAGAGTGATTCGCCCAAATAGTCCTTGATATTTAGTCGTTTTCAGTCAATATTTTGGATTTTTTAAAATTTCACTTTTTTGTGAAAATATCCACTAAATGAGGGAATAATATGTGTGAGGGTACCCCAGGAGAGTTCCAAATGTGTGTGGGTAGAATATATATCCCACTGGGGTAAAATTGAAAAAAGTTGAGAAAATTCTTTTTTGGACTTAGTCATTTTTCCGGCGTTTATCAGACTTTCAGATAGGGCAAATGTCAGTGAGCGTTCCGATTTCAGTTCCAGAGCGATTCGCCCAATGAGTCCTTGTTATTTAGTCGTTTTCAGCCAATATTTTGGATTTTTGAAAATTTCACTTTTTTGTGAAAATATCCACTAAATGAGGGAATAATATCTGTGAGGGTACCCCAGGAGAGTTCCAAATGTGTGTGGGTAGAATATATATCCCACTGGGGTAAAATTGAAAAAAGGTGAGAAAATTTTTTTTTGGACTTAGTCATTTTTCCGGCGTTTATCAGACTTTCAGATAGGGCAAATGTCAGTGAGCGTTCTGATTTCAGTTCCAGAGCCTTTCGCCCAATGAGTCCTTGATATTTATTTGTTTTCAGCCACTATTTTGGATTTTTGAAAATTTCACTTTTTTGTGAAAATATCCACTAAATGAGGGAATAATATGTTTGAGGGTACCCCAGGAGAGTTCCAAATGTGTGTGGGTAGAATATATATCCCACGGGGGTAAAACTGAAAAAAGTTGAAAAAAAATTTGTTTTGGACTTAGTCATTTTTCCGGCGTTTATCAGACTTTCAGATAGGGCAAATGTCAGTGAGCTTTCCGATTTCAGTTCCAGAGTGATTCGCCCAATGAGTCCTTGATATTTAGTCGTTTTCAGCCAATATTTTGGATTTTTGAAAACTTCACTTTTTTATGAAAATATCCACTAAATGAGGGAATAATATGTGTGAGGGTACCCCAGGAGAGTTCCAAATGTGTGTGGGTAGAATATATGTCCCACGGGGGTAAAATTGAAAAAAGTTGAAAAAAAATTTGTTTTGGACTTAGTCATTTTTCCGGCGTTTATCAGACTTTCAGATAGGGCAAATATCAGTGAGCGTTCTGATTTCAGTTCCAGAGCGATTCGCCCAATGAGTCCTTGATATTTAGTCGTTTTCAGCCAATATTTTGGATTTTTGAAAATTTCACTTTTTTGTGAAAATATCCACTAAATGAGGGAATAATATGTGTGAGGGTACCCCAGGAGAGTTCCAAATGTGTGTGGGTAGAATATATATCCCACTGGGGTAAAATTGAAAAAAGTTGAGAAAATTCTTTTTTGGACAAAGTCATTTTTCCGGCGTTTATCAGACTTTCAGATAGGGCAAATATCAGTGAGCGTTCCGATTTCAGTTCCAGAGCGATTCGCCCAATGAGTCCTTGATATTTAGTCGTTTTCAGCCAATATTTTGGATTTTTGAAAACTTCACTTTTTTATGAAAATATCCACTAAATGAGGGAATAATATGTGTGAGGGTACCCCAGGAGAGTTCCAAATGTGTGTGGGTAGAATATATGTCCCACGGGGGTAAAATTGAAAAAAGTTGAAAAAAAATTTGTTTTGGACTTAGTCATTTTTCCGGCGTTTATCAGACTTTCAGATAGGGCAAATGTCAGTGAGCTTTCCGATTTCAGTTCCAGAGTGATTCGCCCAATGAGTCCTTGATATTTAGTCGTTTTCAGCCAATATTTTGGATTTTTGAAAATTTCACTTTTTTATGAAAATATCCACTAAATGAGGGAATAATATGTGTGAGGGTACCCCAGGAGAGTTCCAAATGTGTGTGGATAGAATATATATCCCACTGGGGTAAAATTGAAAAAAGTTGAGAAAATTTTTTTATGGACTTAGTCATTTTTCCGGCGTTTATCAGACTTTCAGATAGGGCAAATGTCAGTGAGCGTTCTGATTTCAGTTCCAGAGCCTTTCGCCCAATGAGTCCTTGATATTTAGTTGTTTTCAGCCACTATTTTGGATTTTTGAAAATTTCACTTTTTTGTGAAAATATCCACTAAATGAGGGAATAATATGTTTGAGGGTACCCCAGGAGAGTTCCAAATGTGTGTGGGTAGAATATATATCCCACGGGGGTAAAACTGAAAAAAGTTGAAAAAAAATTTGTTTTGGACTTAGTGATTTTTCCGGCGTTTATCAGACTTTCAGATAGGGCAAATGTCAGTGAGCTTTCCGATTTCAGTTCCAGAGTGATTCGCCCAATGAGTCCTTGATATTTAGTCGTTTTCAGCCAATATTTTGGATTTTTGAAAATTTCACTTTTTTATGAAAATATCCACTAAATGAGGGAATAATATGTGTGAGGGTACCCCAGGAGAGTTCCAAATGTGTGTGGGTAGAATATATATCCCACGGGGGTAAAACTGAAAAAAGTTGAAAAAAAATTTGTTTTGGACTTAGTCATTTTTCCTTCGTTTATCAGACTTTCAATAGGGCAAATGTCAGTGAGCGTTCTGATTTCAGTTCCAGAGCGATTCGCCCAATGAGTCCTTGATATTTAGTCGTTTTAAGCCAATATTTTGGATTTTTGAAAATTTTACTTTTTTGTGAAAATATCCACTAGATGAGGGAGTAATATGTGTGAGGGTACCCCAGGAGAGTTCCAAATGTGTGTGGGTAGAATATATATCCCACTGGTGTAAAATTGAAAAAAGTTGAGAAAATTCTTTTTTGGACTTAATCATTTTTCCGGCGTTTATCAGACTTTCAGATAGGGCAAATGTCAGTGAGCGTTCCGATTTCAGTTCCAGAGCAATTCGCCCAATGAGTCCTTGATATTTAGTCGTTTTCAGCCAATATTTTTGATTTTTGAAAATTTCACTTTTGTGAAAATATCCACTAGATGAGGGAATAATAGGTGTGAGGGTATCCCAGGAGAGTTCCAAATGTGTGTGGGTAGAATATATATCCCACTGGGGTAAAATTGAAAAAAGTTGAGAAAATTCTTTTTTGGACTTAGTCATTTTTCCGCCGTTTATCAGACTTTCAGTTAGGGCAAATGTCAGTGAGCGTTCCGATTTCAGTTCCAGAGCGATTCGCCCAATGAGTCCTTGATATTTAGTCGTTTTCAGCCAATATTTTGGATTTTTGAAAATTTCACTTTTTTTGTGAAAATATCCACTAAATGAGGGAATAATATGTGTGAGGGTACCCCAGGAGAGTTCCAAATGTGTGTGGGTAGAATATATATCCCACTGCGGTAAAATTGAAAAAAGTTGAGAAAATTCTTTTTTGGACTTAGTCATTTTTCCGGCGTTTATCAGACTTTCAGATAGGGCAAATGTCAGTCAGCGTTCCGATTTCAGTTCCAGAGCGATTCGCCCAATGAGTCCTTGATATTTAGTCGTTTTCAGCCAATATTTTGGATTTTTGAAAATTTCACTTTTTTGTGAAAATATCCACTAAATGAGGGAATAATATGTGTGAGGGTACCCCAGGAGAGTTCCAAATGTGTGTGGGTAGAATATATATCCCACTGGGGTAAAATTGAAAAAAGTTGAGAAAATTCTTTTTTGGACAAAGTCATTTTTCCGGCGTTTATCAGACTTTCAGATAGGGCAAATATCAGTGAGCGTTCCGATTTCAGTTCCAGAGCGATTCGCCCAATGAGTCCTTGATATTTAGTTGTTTTCAGCCACTATTTTGGATTTTTGAAAATTTCACTTTTTTGTGAAAATATCCACTAAATGCGGGAATAATATGTTTGAGGGTACCCCAGGAGATTTCCAAATGTGTGTGGGTAGAATATATATCCCACGGGGGTAAAACTGAAAAAAGTTGAAAAAAAATTTGTTTTGGACTTAGTCATTTTTCCGGCGTTTATCAGACTTTCAGATAGGGCAAATGTCAGTGAGCTTTCCGATTTCAGTTCCAGAGTGATTCGCCCAATGAGTCCTTGATATTTAGTCGTTTTCAGCCAATATTTTGGATTTTTGAAAATTTCACTTTTTTATGAAAATATCCACTAAATGAGGGAATAATATGTGTGAGGGTACCCCAGGAGAGTTCCAAATGTGTGTGGGTAGAATATATATCCCACGGGGGTAAAATTGTAAAAAATTTTTTTTTGGACTTAGTCATTTTTCCGGCGTTTATCAGACTTTCAGATAGGGCAAATGTCAGTGAGCATTCCGATTTCAGTTCCAGAGTGATTCGCCCAAATAGTCCTTGATATTTAGTCGTTTTCAGTCAATATTTTGGATTTTTTAAAATTTCACTTTTTTGTGAAAATATCCACTAAATGAGGGAATAATATGTGTGAGGGTACCCCAGGAGAGTTCCAAATGTGTGTGGGTAGAATATATATCCCACTGGGGTAAAATTGAAAAAAGTTGAGAAAATTCTTTTTTGGACTTAGTCATTTTTCCGTCGTTTATCAGACTTTCAATAGGGCAAATGTCAGTGAGCGTTCTGATTTCAGTTCCAGAGCGATTCGCCCAATGAGTCCTTGATATTTAGTCGTTTTCAGCCAATATTTTTGATTTTTGAAAATTTCACTTTTTTGTGAAAATATCCACTAAATGAGGGAATAATATGTGTGAGGGTACCCCAGGAGAGTTCCAAATGTGTGTGGGTAGAATATATATCCCACTGGGGTAAAATTGAAAAAAGTTGAGAAAATTCTTTTTTGGACTTAGTCATTTTTCCGGCGTTTATCAGACTTTCAGATAGGGCAAATGTCAGTGAGCGTTCCGATTTCAGTTCCAGAGCGATTCGCCCAATGAGTCCTTGTTATTTAGTCGTTTTCAGCCAATATTTTGGATTTTTGAAAATTTCACTTTTTTGTGAAAATATCCACTAAATGAGGGAATAATATCTGTGAGGGTACCCCAGGAGAGTTCCAAATGTGTGTGGGTAAAATATATATCCCACTGGGGTAAAATTGAAAAAAGGTGAGAAAATTTTTTTTTGGACTTAGTCATTTTTCCGGCGTTTATCAGACTTTCAGATAGGGCAAATGTCAGTGAGCGTTCTGATTTCAGTTCCAGAGCCTTTCGCCCAATGAGTCCTTGATATTTAGTTGTTTTCAGCCACTATTTTGGATATTTGAAAATTTCACTTTTTTGTGAAAATATCCACTAAATGAGGGAATAATATGTTTGAGGGTACCCCAGGAGAGTTCCAAATGTGTGTGGGTAGAATATATATCCCACGGTGGTAAAACTGAAAAAAGTTGAAAAAAAATTTGTTTTGGACTTAGTCATTTTTCCGGCGTTTATCAGACTTTCAGATAGGGCAAATGTCAGTGAGCTTTCCGATTTCAGTTCCAGAGTGATTCGCCCAATGAGTCCTTGATATTTAGTCGTTTTCAGCCAATATTTTGGATTTTTGAAAATTTCACTTTTTTGTGAAAATATCCACTAGATGAGGGAATAATATGTGTGAGGGTACCCCAGGAGAGTTCCAAATGTGTGTGGGTAGAATATATATCCCACGGGGGTAAAATTGTAAAAAATTTTTTTTTGGACTTAGTCATTTTTCCGGCGTTTATCAGACTTTCAGATAGGGCAAATGTTAGTGAGCGTTCCGATTTCAGTTCCAGAGTGATTCGCCCAATGAGTCCTTGATATTTAGTCATTTTCAGCCAATATTTTTGATTTTTTAAAATTTCACTTTTTTGTGAAATTATCCACTAAATGAGGGAATAATATGTGTGAGGGTACCCCAGGAGAGTTCCAAATGTGTGTGGGTAGAATATATATCCCACTGGGGTAAAATTGAAAAAAGTTGAGAAAATTTTTTTTTGGACTTAGTCATTTTTCCGGCGTTTATCAGACTTTCAGATAGGGCAAATGTCAGTGAGCGTTCTGATTTCAGTTCCAGAGCGATTCGCCCAATGAGTCCTTGATATTTAGTCGTTTTCAGCCAATATTTTGGATTTTTGAAAATTTCACTTTTTTATGAAAATATCCACTAAATGAGGGAATAATATGTGTGAGGGTACCCCAGGAGAGTTCCAAATGTGTGTGGGTAGAATATATATCCCACTGGGGTAAAATTGAAAAAAGTTGAGAAAATTTTTTTTTGGACTTAGTCATTTTTCTGGCGTTTATCAGACTTTCAGATAGGGCAAATGTCAGTGAGCGTTCTGATTTCAGTTCCAGAGCCTTTCGCCCAATGAGTCCTTGATATTTAGTTGTTTTCAGCCACTATTTTGGATTTTTGAAAATTTCACTTTTTTGTGAAAATATCCACTAAATGAGGGAATAATATGTTTGAGGGTACCCCAGGAGATTTCCAAATGTGTGTGGGTAGAATATATATCCCACGGGGGTAAAACTGAAAAAAGTTGAAAAAAAATTTGTTTTGGACTTAGTCATTTTTCCGGCGTTTATCAGACTTTCAGATAGGGCAAATGTCAGTGAGCTTTCCGATTTCAGTTCCAGAGTGATTCGCCCAATGAGTCCTTGATATTTAGTCGTTTTCAGCCAATATTTTGGATTTTTGAAAATTTCACTTTTTTATGAAAATATCCACTAAATGAGGGAATAATATGTGTGAGGGTACCCCAGGAGAGTTCCAAATGTGTGTGGGTAGAATATATATCCCACGGGTTAAAATTGAAAAAAGTTGAAAAAAAATTTTTTTTGGACTTAGTCATTTTTCCGGCGTTTATCAGACTTTCAGGTAGGGCAAATGTTAGTGAGTGTTCTGATTTCAGTTCCAGAGCGATTCTCCCAATGAGTCCTTGATATTTAGTCGTTTTCAGCCAATATTTTGGATTTTTGAAAATTTCACTTTTGTGAAAATATCCACTAGATGAGGGAATAATAGGTGTGAGGGTATCCCAGGAGAGTTCCAAATGTGTGTGGGTAGAATATATATCCCACTGGGGTAAAATTGAAAAAAGTTGAGAAAATTCTTTTTTGGACTTAGTCATTTTTCCGCCGTTTATCAGACTTTCAGTTAGGGCAAATGTCAGTGAGCGTTCCGATTTCAGTTCCAGAGCGATTCGCCCAATGAGTCCTTGATATTTAGTCGTTTTCAGCCAATATTTTGGATTTTTGAAAATTTCACTTTTTTTGTGAAAATATCCACTAAATGAGGGAATAATATGTGTGAGGGTACCCCAGGAGAGTTCCAAATGTGTGTGGGTAGAATATATATCCCACTGGGGTAAAATTGAAAAAAGTTGAGAAAATTCTTTTTTGGACTTAGTCATTTTTCCGGCGTTTATCAGACTTTCAGATAGGGCAAATGTCAGTGAGCGTTCCGATTTCAGTTCCAGAGCGATTCGCCCAATGAGTCCTTGTTATTTAGTCGTTTTCAGCCAATATTTTGGATTTTTGAAAATTTCACTTTTTTGTGAAAATATCCACTAAATGAGGGAATAATATCTGTGAGGGTACCCCAGGAGAGTTCCAAATGTGTGTGGGTAAAATATATATCCCACTGGGGTAAAATTGAAAAAAGGTGAGAAAATTTTTTTTTGGACTTAGTCATTTTTCCGGCGTTTATCAGACTTTCAGATAGGGCAAATGTCAGTGAGCGTTCTGATTTCAGTTCCAGAGCCTTTCGCCCAATGAGTCCTTGATATTTAGTTGTTTTCAGCCACTATTTTGGATATTTGAAAATTTCACTTTTTTGTGAAAATATCCACTAAATGAGGGAATAATATGTTTGAGGGTACCCCAGGAGAGTTCCAAATGTGTGTGGGTAGAATATATATCCCACGGTGGTAAAACTGAAAAAAGTTGAAAAAAAATTTGTTTTGGACTTAGTCATTTTTCCGGCGTTTATCAGACTTTCAGATAGGGCAAATGTCAGTGAGCTTTCCGATTTCAGTTCCAGAGTGATTCGCCCAATGAGTCCTTGATATTTAGTCGTTTTCAGCCAATATTTTGGATTTTTGAAAATTTCACTTTTTTGTGAAAATATCCACTAGATGAGGGAATAATATGTGTGAGGGTACCCCAGGAGAGTTCCAAATGTGTGTGGGTAGAATATATATCCCACGGGGGTAAAATTGTAAAAAATTTTTTTTTGGACTTAGTCATTTTTCCGGCGTTTATCAGACTTTCAGATAGGGCAAATGTTAGTGAGCGTTCCGATTTCAGTTCCAGAGTGATTCGCCCAATGAGTCCTTGATATTTAGTCATTTTCAGCCAATATTTTTGATTTTTTAAAATTTCACTTTTTTGTGAAATTATCCACTAAATGAGGGAATAATATGTGTGAGGGTACCCCAGGAGAGTTCCAAATGTGTGTGGGTAGAATATATATCCCACTGGGGTAAAATTGAAAAAAGTTGAGAAAATTTTTTTTTGGACTTAGTCATTTTTCCGGCGTTTATCAGACTTTCAGATAGGGCAAATGTCAGTGAGCGTTCTGATTTCAGTTCCAGAGCGATTCGCCCAATGAGTCCTTGATATTTAGTCGTTTTCAGCCAATATTTTGGATTTTTGAAAATTTCACTTTTTTATGAAAATATCCACTAAATGAGGGAATAATATGTGTGAGGGTACCCCAGGAGAGTTCCAAATGTGTGTGGGTAGAATATATATCCCACTGGGGTAAAATTGAAAAAAGTTGAGAAAATTTTTTTTTGGACTTAGTCATTTTTCTGGCGTTTATCAGACTTTCAGATAGGGCAAATGTCAGTGAGCGTTCTGATTTCAGTTCCAGAGCCTTTCGCCCAATGAGTCCTTGATATTTAGTTGTTTTCAGCCACTATTTTGGATTTTTGAAAATTTCACTTTTTTGTGAAAATATCCACTAAATGAGGGAATAATATGTTTGAGGGTACCCCAGGAGATTTCCAAATGTGTGTGGGTAGAATATATATCCCACGGGGGTAAAACTGAAAAAAGTTGAAAAAAAATTTGTTTTGGACTTAGTCATTTTTCCGGCGTTTATCAGACTTTCAGATAGGGCAAATGTCAGTGAGCTTTCCGATTTCAGTTCCAGAGTGATTCGCCCAATGAGTCCTTGATATTTAGTCGTTTTCAGCCAATATTTTGGATTTTTGAAAATTTCACTTTTTTATGAAAATATCCACTAAATGAGGGAATAATATGTGTGAGGGTACCCCAGGAGAGTTCCAAATGTGTGTGGGTAGAATATATATCCCACGGGTTAAAATTGAAAAAAGTTGAAAAAAAATTTTTTTTGGACTTAGTCATTTTTCCGGCGTTTATCAGACTTTCAGGTAGGGCAAATGTTAGTGAGTGTTCCGATTTCAGTTCCAGAGCGATTCTCCCAATGAGTCCTTGATATTTAGTCGTTTTCAGCCAATATTTTGGATTTTTGAAAATTTCACTTTTGTGAAAATATCCACTAGATGAGGGAATAATAGGTGTGAGGGTATCCCAGGAGAGTTCCAAATGTGTGTGGGTAGAATATATATCCCACTGGGGTAAAATTGAAAAAAGTTGAGAAAATTCTTTTTTGGACTTAGTCATTTTTCCGCCGTTTATCAGACTTTCAGTTAGGGCAAATGTCAGTGAGCGTTCCGATTTCAGTTCCAGAGCGATTCGCCCAATGAGTCCTTGATATTTAGTCGTTTTCAGCCAATATTTTGGATTTTTGAAAATTTCACTTTTTTTGTGAAAATATCCACTAAATGAGGGAATAATATGTGTGAGGGTACCCCAGGAGAGTTCCAAATGTGTGTGGGTAGAATATATATCCCACTGGGGTAAAATTGAAAAAAGTTGAGAAAATTCTTTTTTGGACTTAGTCATTTTTCCGGCGTTTATCAGACTTTCAGATAGGGCAAATGTCAGTGAGCGTTCCGATTTCAGTTCCAGAGCGATTCGCCCAATGAGTCCTTGTTATTTAGTCGTTTTCAGCCAATATTTTGGATTTTTGAAAATTTCACTTTTTTGTGAAAATATCCACTAAATGAGGGAATAATATCTGTGAGGGTACCCCAGGAGAGTTCCAAATGTGTGTGGGTAAAATATATATCCCACTGGGGTAAAATTGAAAAAAGGTGAGAAAATTTTTTTTTGGACTTAGTCATTTTTCCGGCGTTTATCAGACTTTCAGATAGGGCAAATGTCAGTGAGCGTTCTGATTTCAGTTCCAGAGCCTTTCGCCCAATGAGTCCTTGATATTTAGTTGTTTTCAGCCACTATTTTGGATATTTGAAAATTTCACTTTTTTGTGAAAATATCCACTAAATGAGGGAATAATATGTTTGAGGGTACCCCAGGAGAGTTCCAAATGTGTGTGGGTAGAATATATATCCCACGGTGGTAAAACTGAAAAAAGTTGAAAAAAAATTTGTTTTGGACTTAGTCATTTTTCCGGCGTTTATCAGACTTTCAGATAGGGCAAATGTCAGTGAGCTTTCCGATTTCAGTTCCAGAGTGATTCGCCCAATGAGTCCTTGATATTTAGTCGTTTTCAGCCAATATTTTGGATTTTTGAAAATTTCACTTTTTTGTGAAAATATCCACTAGATGAGGGAATAATATGTGTGAGGGTACCCCAGGAGAGTTCCAAATGTGTGTGGGTAGAATATATATCCCACGGGGGTAAAATTGTAAAAAATTTTTTTTTGGACTTAGTCATTTTTCCGGCGTTTATCAGACTTTCAGATAGGGCAAATGTTAGTGAGCGTTCCGATTTCAGTTCCAGAGTGATTCGCCCAATGAGTCCTTGATATTTAGTCATTTTCAGCCAATATTTTTGATTTTTTAAAATTTCACTTTTTTGTGAAATTATCCACTAAATGAGGGAATAATATGTGTGAGGGTACCCCAGGAGAGTTCCAAATGTGTGTGGGTAGAATATATATCCCACTGGGGTAAAATTGAAAAAAGTTGAGAAAATTTTTTTTTGGACTTAGTCATTTTTCCGGCGTTTATCAGACTTTCAGATAGGGCAAATGTCAGTGAGCGTTCTGATTTCAGTTCCAGAGCGATTCGCCCAATGAGTCCTTGATATTTAGTCGTTTTCAGCCAATATTTTGGATTTTTGAAAATTTCACTTTTTTATGAAAATATCCACTAAATGAGGGAATAATATGTGTGAGGGTACCCCAGGAGAGTTCCAAATGTGTGTGGGTAGAATATATATCCCACTGGGGTAAAATTGAAAAAAGTTGAGAAAATTTTTTTTTGGACTTAGTCATTTTTCTGGCGTTTATCAGACTTTCAGATAGGGCAAATGTCAGTGAGCGTTCTGATTTCAGTTCCAGAGCCTTTCGCCCAATGAGTCCTTGATATTTAGTTGTTTTCAGCCACTATTTTGGATTTTTGAAAATTTCACTTTTTTGTGAAAATATCCACTAAATGAGGGAATAATATGTTTGAGGGTACCCCAGGAGATTTCCAAATGTGTGTGGGTAGAATATATATCCCACGGGGGTAAAACTGAAAAAAGTTGATAAAAAATTTGTTTTGGACTTAGTCATTTTTCCGGCGTTTATCAGACTTTCAGATAGGGCAAATGTCAGTGAGCTTTCCGATTTCAGTTCCAGAGTGATTCGCCCAATGAGTCCTTGATATTTAGTCGTTTTCAGCCAATATTTTGGATTTTTGAAAATTTCACTTTTTTATGAAAATATCCACTAAATGAGGGAATAATATGTGTGAGGGTACCCCAGGAGAGTTCCAAATGTGTGTGGGTAGAATATATATCCCACGGGTTAAAATTGAAAAAAGTTGAAAAAAAATTTTTTTTGGACTTAGTCATTTTTCCGGCGTTTATCAGACTTTCAGGTAGGGCAAATGTTAGTGAGTGTTCCGATTTCAGTTCCAGAGCGATTCTCCCAATGAGTCCTTGATATTTAGTCGTTTTCAGCCAATATTTTGGATTTTTGAAAATTTCACTTTTGTGAAAATATCCACTAGATGAGGGAATAATAGGTGTGAGGGTATCCCAGGAGAGTTCCAAATGTGTGTGGGTAGAATATATATCCCACTGGGGTAAAATTGAAAAAAGTTGAGAAAATTCTTTTTTGGACTTAGTCATTTTTCCGCCGTTTATCAGACTTTCAGTTAGGGCAAATGTCAGTGAGCGTTCCGATTTCAGTTCCAGAGCGATTCGCCCAATGAGTCCTTGATATTTAGTCGTTTTCAGCCAATATTTTGGATTTTTGAAAATTTCACTTTTTTTGTGAAAATATCCACTAAATGAGGGAATAATATGTGTGAGGGTACCCCAGGAGAGTTCCAAATGTGTGTGGGTAGAATATATATCCCACTGCGGTAAAATTGAAAAAAGTTGAGAAAATTCTTTTTTGGACTTAGTCATTTTTCCGGCGTTTATCAGACTTTCAGATAGGGCAAATGTCAGTCAGCGTTCCGATTTCAGTTCCAGAGCGATTCGCCCAATGAGTCCTTGATATTTAGTCGTTTTCAGCCAATATTTTGGATTTTTGAAAATTTCACTTTTTTGTGAAAATATACACTAAATGAGGGAATAATATGTGTGAGGGTACCCCAGGAGAGTTCCAAATGTGTGTGGGTAGAATATATATCCCACTGGGGTAAAATTGAAAAAAGTTGAGAAAATTCTTTTTTGGACAAAGTCATTTTTCCGGCGTTTATCAGACTTTCAGATAGGGCAAATATCAGTGAGCGTTCCGATTTCAGTTCCAGAGCGATTCGCCCAATGAGTCCTTGATATTTAGTCGTTTTCAGCCAATATTTTGGATTTTTGAAAATTTCACTTTTTTGTGAAAATATCCACTAAATGAGGGAATAATATGTGTGAGGGTACCCCAGGAGAGTTCCAAATGTGTGTGGGTAGAATTTATATCCCACTGGGGTAAAATTGAAAAAATTTGAGAAAATTTTTTTTTGGACTTAGTCATTTTTCCGGCGTTTATCAGACTTTCAGATAGGGCAAATGTCAGTGAGCGTTCTGATTTCAGTTCCAGAGCCTTTCGCCCAATGAGTCCTTGATATTTAGTTGTTTTCAGCCACTATTTTGGATTTTTGAAAATTTCACTTTTTTGTGAAAATATCCACTAAATGAGGGAATAATATGTTTGAGGGTACCCCAGGAGATTTCCAAATGTGTGTGGGTAGAATATATATCCCACGGGGGTAAAACTGAAAAAAGTTGAAAAAAAATTTGTTTTGGACTTAGTCATTTTTCCGGCGTTTATCAGACTTTCAGATAGGGCAAATGTCAGTGAGCTTTCCGATTTCAGTTCCAGAGTGATTCGCCCAATGAGTCCTTGATATTTAGTCGTTTTCAGCCAATATTTTGGATTTTTGAAAATTTCACTTTTTTATGAAAATATCCACTAAATGAGGGAATAATATGTGTGAGGGTACCCCAGGAGAGTTCCAAATGTGTGTGGGTAGAATATATATCCCACGGGGGTAAAATTGTAAAAAATTTTTTTTTGGACTTAGTCATTTTTCCGGCGTTTATCAGACTTTCAGATAGGGCAAATGTCAGTGAGCATTCCGATTTCAGTTCCAGAGTGATTCGCCCAAATAGTCCTTGATATTTAGTCGTTTTCAGTCAATATTTTGGATTTTTTAAAATTTCACTTTTTTGTGAAAATATCCACTAAATGAGGGAATAATATGTGTGAGGGTACCCCAGGAGAGTTCCAAATGTGTGTGGGTAGAATATATATCCCACTGGGGTAAAATTGAAAAAAGTTGAGAAAATTCTTTTTTGGACTTAGTCATTTTTCCGTCGTTTATCAGACTTTCAATAGGGCAAATGTCAGTGAGCGTTCTGATTTCAGTTCCAGAGCGATTCGCCCAATGAGTCCTTGATATTTAGTCGTTTTCAGCCAATATTTTTGATTTTTGAAAATTTCACTTTTTTGTGAAAATATCCACTAAATGAGGGAATAATATGTGTGAGGGTACCCCAGGAGAGTTCCAAATGTGTGTGGGTAGAATATATATCCCACTGGGGTAAAATTGAAAAAAGTTGAGAAAATTCTTTTTTGGACTTAGTCATTTTTCCGGCGTTTATCAGACTTTCAGATAGGGCAAATGTCAGTGAGCGTTCCGATTTCAGTTCCAGAGCGATTCGCCCAATGAGTCCTTGTTATTTAGTCGTTTTCAGCCAATATTTTGGATTTTTGAAAATTTCACTTTTTTGTGAAAATATCCACTAAATGAGGGAATAATATCTGTGAGGGTACCCCAGGATAGTTCCAAATGTGTGTGGGTAAAATATATATCCCACTGGGGTAAAATTGAAAAAAGGTGAGAAAATTTTTTTTTGGACTTAGTCATTTTTCCGGCGTTTATCAGACTTTCAGATAGGGCAAATGTCAGTGAGCGTTCTGATTTCAGTTCCAGAGCCTTTCGCCCAATGAGTCCTTGATATTTAGTTGTTTTCAGCCACTATTTTGGATATTTGAAAATTTCACTTTTTTGTGAAAATATCCACTAAATGAGGGAATAATATGTTTGAGGGTACCCCAGGAGAGTTCCAAATGTGTGTGGGTAGAATATATATCCCACGGTGGTAAAACTGAAAAAAGTTGAAAAAAAATTTGTTTTGGACTTAGTCATTTTTCCGGCGTTTATCAGACTTTCAGATAGGGCAAATGTCAGTGAGCTTTCCGATTTCAGTTCCAGAGTGATTCGCCCAATGAGTCCTTGATATTTAGTCGTTTTCAGCCAATATTTTGGATTTTTGAAAATTTCACTTTTTTGTGAAAATATCCACTAGATGAGGGAATAATATGTGTGAGGGTACCCCAGGAGAGTTCCAAATGTGTGTGGGTAGAATATATATCCCACGGGGGTAAAATTGTAAAAAATTTTTTTTTGGACTTAGTCATTTTTCCGGCGTTTATCAGACTTTCAGATAGGGCAAATGTTAGTGAGCGTTCCGATTTCAGTTCCAGAGTGATTCGCCCAATGAGTCCTTGATATTTAGTCATTTTCAGCCAATATTTTTGATTTTTTAAAATTTCACTTTTTTGTGAAATTATCCACTAAATGAGGGAATAATATGTGTGAGGGTACCCCAGGAGAGTTCCAAATGTGTGTGGGTAGAATATATATCCCACTGGGGTAAAATTGAAAAAAGTTGAGAAAATTTTTTTTTGGACTTAGTCATTTTTCCGGCGTTTATCAGACTTTCAGATAGGGCAAATGTCAGTGAGCGTTCTGATTTCAGTTCCAGAGCGATTCGCCCAATGAGTCCTTGATATTTAGTCGTTTTCAGCCAATATTTTGGATTTTTGAAAATTTCACTTTTTTATGAAAATATCCACTAAATGAGGGAATAATATGTGTGAGGGTACCCCAGGAGAGTTCCAAATGTGTGTGGGTAGAATATATATCCCACTGGGGTAAAATTGAAAAAAGTTGAGAAAATTTTTTTTTGGACTTAGTCATTTTTCTGGCGTTTATCAGACTTTCAGATAGGGCAAATGTCAGTGAGCGTTCTGATTTCAGTTCCAGAGCCTTTCGCCCAATGAGTCCTTGATATTTAGTTGTTTTCAGCCACTATTTTGGATTTTTGAAAATTTCACTTTTTTGTGAAAATATCCACTAAATGAGGGAATAATATGTTTGAGGGTACCCCAGGAGATTTCCAAATGTGTGTGGGTAGAATATATATCCCACGGGGGTAAAACTGAAAAAAGTTGAAAAAAAATTTGTTTTGGACTTAGTCATTTTTCCGGCGTTTATCAGACTTTCAGATAGGGCAAATGTCAGTGAGCTTTCCGATTTCAGTTCCAAAGTGATTCGCCCAATGAGTCCTTGATATTTAGTCGTTTTCAGCCAATATTTTGGATTTTTGAAAATTTCACTTTTTTATGAAAATATCCACTAAATGAGGGAATAATATGTGTGAGGGTACCCCAGGAGAGTTCCAAATGTGTGTGGGTAGAATATATATCCCACGGGTTAAAATTGAAAAAAGTTGAAAAAAAATTTTTTTTGGACTTAGTCATTTTTCCGGCGTTTATCAGACTTTCAGGTAGGGCAAATGTTAGTGAGTGTTCCGATTTCAGTTCCAGAGCGATTCTCCCAATGAGTCCTTGATATTTAGTCGTTTTCAGCCAATATTTTGGATTTTTGAAAATTTCACTTTTTTGTGAAAATATCCACTAAATGAGGGAATAATATGTGTGAGGGTACCCCAGGAGAGTTCCAAATGTGTGTGGGTAGAATATATATCCCACTGGGGTAAAATTGAAAAAAGTTGAGAATATTCTTTTTTGGACAAAGTCATTTTTCCGGCGTTTATCAGACTTTCAGATAGGGCAAATGTCAGTGAGCGTTCTGATTTCAGTTCCAGAGCCTTTCGCCCAATGAGTCCTTGATATTTAGTTGTTTTCAGCCACTATTTTGGATTTTTGAAAATTTCACTTTTTTGTGAAAATATCCACTAAATGAGGGAATAATATGTTTGAGGGTACCCCAGGAGAGTTCCAAATGTGTGTGGGTAGAATATATATCCCACGGGGGTAAAACTGAAAAAAGTTGAAAAAAAATTTGTTTTGGACTTAGTCATTTTTCCGGCGTTTATCAGACTTTCAGATAGGGCAAATGTCAGTGAGCTTTCCGATTTCAGTTCCAGAGTGATTCGCCCAATGAGTCCTTGATATTTAGTCGTTTTCAGCCAATATTTTGGATTTTTGAAAATTTCACTTTTTTATGAAAATATCCACTAAATGAGGGAATAATATGTGTGAGGGTACCCCAGGAGAGTTCCAAATGTGTGTGGGTAGAATATATGTCCCACGGGGGTAAAATTGAAAAAAGTTGAAAAAAAATTTGTTTTGGACTTAGTCATTTTTCCGGCGTTTATCAGACTTTCAGATAGGGCAAATGTCAGTGAGCGTTCCGATTTCAGTTCCAGAGTGATTCGCCCAATTAGTCCTTGATATTTAGTCGTTTTCAGTCAATATTTTGGATTTTTTAAAATTTCACTTTTTTGTGAAAATATCCACTAAATGAGGGAATAATATGTGTGAGGGTACCCCAGGAGAGTTCCAAATGTGTGTGGGTAGAATATATATCCCACTGGGGTAAAATTGAAAAAAGTTGAGAAAATTTTTTTTTGGACTTAGTCATTTTTCCGGCGTTTATCAGACTTTCAGATAGGGCAAATGTCAGTGAGCGTTCTGATTTCAGTTCCAGAGCCTTTCGCCCAATGAGTCCTTGATATTTAGTTGTTTTCAGCCACTATTTTGGATTTTTGAAAATTTCACTTTTTTGTGAAAATATCCACTAAATGAGGGAATAATATGTTTGAGGGTACCCCAGGAGAGTTCCAAATGTCATAGAATCATAGAATCATAGAATGGTAGAGTTGGAAGGGACCTCCTGGGTCATCCTGTCCAACCCCCTGCTCAAAGCAGGATTCACTAAATCATCTCAGACAGATGTCTGTCCAGCCTCTGTTTGAAGACGTCCATTGAAGGGGAACTCACCACCTCTCGTGGCAGCCTGTTCCACTCATTAATCACCCTAACTGTCAAAAAGTTTTTTCTAAAATCTAATCTGTGTCTCCTCCCATTTAGTTTCATCCCGTTGCTTCTAGTCTTTCCCTGTGCAAATGAGAATAAAGATGATCCTTCTACAATGTGACAGCCCTTGACATATTTGTAGACAGCTATTAAGTCTCCTCTCAGTCTTCTTTTTTGCAAGCTAAACATTCCCAAATCCTGCAACCGTTCCTCATAGGACATGGTTTGCAGACCAGTCACCATTCTGGTCGCTCTTCTCTGAACTTGTTCCAGTTTGTCTAAGTCTTTTTTAAAATGTGGTGCCCAAAACTGTACACAGTATTCCAGATGAGGTCTGACCAAAGAGGAGTAAAGACCGATAATGACTTCACGTGATCTAGACTGTATGCTTCTGTTAATACATCCCAGAATTGTATTTGCCTTTTTTGCTGCTGCATCACACTGTTGACTCATGTTCAGTCTATGATCTATTAGTATACCTAAGTCTTTTTCACATGTACTGTTGCTTAGCTCTATTCCTCCCATTCTGTATATGCTTTTTTCATTTTTATTGCCCAGATGTAGTACTTTGCATTTTTCCCTGTTAAAAACCATTCTGTTGGTTGCTGCCCACTGCTCCAGTTTATTTAGGTCTTTTTGAATCCTCTCTCTCTCTTCTCTAGTATTAGCTATCCCTCCTAGCTATCCCTCCTGTGTGTGGGTAGAATATATATCCCACGGGGGTAAAACTGAAAAAAGTTGAAAAAAAATTTGTTTTGGACTTAGTCATTTTTCCGGCGTTTATCAGACTTTCAGATAGGGCAAATGTCAGTGAGCGTTCCGATTTCAGTTCCAGAGTGATTCGCCCAATTAGTCCTTGATATTTAGTCGTTTTCAGTCAATATTTTGGATTTTTTAAAATTTCACTTTTTTGTGAAAATATCCACTAAATGAGGGAATAATATGTGTGAGGGTACCCCAGGAGAGTTCCAAATGTGTGTGGGTAGAATATATATCCCACTGGGGTAAAATTGAAAAAAGTTGAGAAAATTTTTTTTTGGACTTAGTCATTTTTCCGGCGTTTATCAGACTTTCAGATAGGGCAAATGTCAGTGAGCGTTCTGATTTCAGTTCCAGAGCCTTTCGCCCAATGAGTCCTTGATATTTAGTTGTTTTCAGCCACTATTTTGGATTTTTGAAAATTTCACTTTTTTGTGAAAATATCCACTAAATGAGGGAATAATATGTTTGAGGGTACCCCAGGAGAGTTCCAAATGTCATAGAATCATAGAATCATAGAATGGTAGAGTTGGAAGGGACCTCCTGGGTCATCCTGTCCAACCCCCTGCTCAAAGCAGGATTCACTAAATCATCTCAGACAGATGTCTGTCCAGCCTCTGTTTGAAGACGTCCATTGAAGGGGAACTCACCACCTCTCGTGGCAGCCTGTTCCACTCATTAATCACCCTAACTGTCAAAAAGTTTTTTCTAAAATCTAATCTGTGTCTCCTCCCATTTAGTTTCATCCCGTTGCTTCTAGTCTTTCCCTGTGCAAATGAGAATAAAGATGATCCTTCTACAATGTGACAGCCCTTGACATATTTGTAGACAGCTATTAAGTCTCCTCTCAGTCTTCTTTTTTGCAAGCTAAACATTCCCAAATCCTGCAACCGTTCCTCATAGGACATGGTTTGCAGACCAGTCACCATTCTGGTCGCTCTTCTCTGAACTTGTTCCAGTTTGTCTAAGTCTTTTTTAAAATGTGGTGCCCAAAACTGTACACAGTATTCCAGATGAGGTCTGACCAAAGAGGAGTAAAGACCGATAATGACTTCACGTGATCTAGACTGTATGCTTCTGTTAATACATCCCAGAATTGTATTTGCCTTTTTTGCTGCTGCATCACACTGTTGACTCATGTTCAGTCTATGATCTATTAGTATACCTAAGTCTTTTTCACATGTACTGTTGCTTAGCTCTATTCCTCCCATTCTGTATATGCTTTTTTCATTTTTATTGCCCAGATGTAGTACTTTGCATTTTTCCCTGTTAAAAACCATTCTGTTGGTTGCTGCCCACTGCTCCAGTTTATTTAGGTCTTTTTGAATCCTCTCTCTCTCTTCTCTAGTATTAGCTATCCCTCCTAGCTATCCCTCCTGTGTGTGGGTAGAATATATATCCCACGGGGGTAAAACTGAAAAAAGTTGAAAAAAAATTTGTTTTGGACTTAGTCATTTTTCCGGCGTTTATCAGACTTTCAGATAGGGCAAATATCAGTGAGCTTTCCGATTTCAGTTCCAGAGTGATTCGCCCAATGAGTCCTTGATATTTAGTCGTTTTCAGCCAATATTTTGGATTTTTGAAAATTTCACTTTTTTATGAAAATATCCACTAAATGAGGGAATAATATGTGTGAGGGTACCCCAGGAGAGTTCCAAATGTGTGTGGGTAGAATATATGTCCCACGGGGGTAAAATTGAAAAAAGTTGAAAAAAAATTTGTTTTGGACTTAGTCATTTTTCTGGCGTTTATCAGACTTTCAGATAGGGCAAATATCAGTGAGCGTTCTGATTTCAGTTCCAGAGCGATTCGCCCAATGAGTCCTTGATATTTAGTCGTTTTCAGCCAATATTTTGGATTTTTGAAAATTTCACTTTTTTGTGAAAATATCCACTAGATGAGGGAATAATATGTGTGAGGGTACCCCAGGAGAGTTCCAAATATGTGTGGGTAGAATATATATCCCACGGGGTAAAATTGAAAAAAGTTGAAAAAAAATTTTTTTTGGACTTAGTCATTTTTCCGGCGTTTATCAGACTTTCAGGTAGGGCAAATGTTAGTGAGTGTTCCGATTTCAGTTCCAGAGCGATTCGCCCAATGAGTCCTTGATATTTAGTCGTTTTCAGCCAATATTTTGGATTTTTGAAAATTTCACTTTTTTGTGAAAATATCCACTAAATGAGGGAATAATATGTGTGAGGGTACCCCAGGAGAGTTCCAAATGTGTGTGGGTAGAATATATATCCCACTGGGGTAAAATTGAAAAAAGTTGAGAAAATTCTTTTTTGGACAAAGTCATTTTTCCGGCGTTTATCAGACTTTCAGATAGGGCAAATATCAGTGAGCGTTCCGATTTCAGTTCCAGAGCGATTCGCCCAATGAGTCCTTGATATTTAGTCGTTTTCAGCCAATATTTTGGATTTTTGAAAATTTCACTTTTTTGTGAAAATATCCACTAAATGAGGGAATAATATGTGTGAGGGTAGCCCAGGAGAGTTCCAAATGTGTGTGGGTAGAATATATATCCCACTGGGTTAAAATTGAAAAAAGTTGAGAAAATTTTTTTTTGGACTTAGTCATTTTTCCGGCGTTTATCAGACTTTCAGATAGGGCAAATGTCAGTGAGCGTTCTGATTTCAGTTCCAGAGCCTTTCGCCCAATGAGTCCTTGATATTTAGTTGTTTTCAGCCACTATTTTGGATTTTTGAAAATTTCACTTTTTTGTGAAAATATCCACTAAATGAGGGAATAATATGTTTGAGGGTACCCCAGGAGAGTTCCAAATGTGTGTGGGTAGAATATATATCCCACGGGGGTAAAATTGAAAAAAGTTGAAAAAAAATTTGTTTTGGACTTAGTCATTTTTCCGGCGTTTATCAGACTTTCAGATAGGGCAAATGTCAGTGAGCTTTCCGATTTCAGTTCCAGAGTGATTCGCCCAATGAGTCCTTGATATTTAGTCGTTTTCAGCCAATATTTTGGATTTTTGAAAATTTCACTTTTTTATGAAAATATCCACTAAATGAGGGAATAATATGTGTGAGGGTACCCCAGGAGAGTTCCAAATGTGTGTGGGTAGAATATATGTCCCACGGGGGTAAAATTGAAAAAAGTTGAAAAAAAATTTGTTTTGGACTTAGTCATTTTTCCGGCGTTTATCAGACTTTCAGATAGGGCAAATGTCAGTGAGCATTCTGATTTCAGTTCCAGAGCCTTTCGCCCAATGAGTCCTTGATATTTAGTTGTTTTCAGCCACTATTTTGGATTTTTGAAAATTTCACTTTTTTGTGAAAATATCCACTAAATGAGGGAATAATATGTTTGAGGGTACCCCAGGAGAGTTCCAAATGTGTGTGGGTAGAATATATATCCCACGGGGGTAAAACTGAAAAAAGTTGAAAAAAAATTTGTTTTGGACTTAGTCATTTTTCCGGCGTTTATCAGACTTTCAGATAGGGCAAATGTCAGTGAGCGTTCCGATTTCAGTTCCAGAGCGATACGCCCAATGAGTCCTTGATATTTAGTCGTTTTCAGCCAATATTTTGGATTTTTGAAAATTTCACTTTTGTGAAAATATCCACTAGATGAGGGAATAATATGTGTGAGGGTATCCCAGGAGAGTTCCAAATGTGTGTGGGTAGAATATATATCCCACGGGGGTAAAATTGAAAAAAGTTGAAAAAAATTTTTTTTATGGACTTAGTCATTTTTCCGGCGTTTATCAGACTTTCAGTGAGGGCAAATGTCAGTGAGCGTTCCGATTTCAGTTCCAGAGCGATTCGCCCAATGAGTCCTTGATATTTAGTCGTTTTCAGCCAATATTTTGGATTTTTGAAAATTTCACTTTTTTTGTGAAAATATCCACTAAATGAGGGAATAATATGTGTGAGGGTACCCCAGGAGAGTTCCAAATGTGTGTGGGTAGAATATATATCCCACTGGGGTAAAATTGAAAAAAGTTGAGAAAATTCTTTTTTGGACTTAGTCATTTTTCCGGCGTTTATCAGACTTTCAGATAGGGCAAATGTCAGTGAGCGTTCCGATTTCAGTTCCAGAGCGATTCGCCCAATGAGTCCTTGATATTTAGTCGTTTTCAGCCAATATTTTGGATTTTTGAAAATTTCACTTTTTTGTGAAAATATCCACTAAATGAGGGAATAATATGTGTGAGGGTACCCCAGGAGAGTTCCAAATGTGTGTGGGTAGAATATATATCCCACTGGGGAAAAATTTAAAAAAGTTGAGAAAATTTTTTTTTGGACTAAGTCATTTTTCCGCCGTTTATCAGACTTTCAGATAGCGGAAATGTCAGTGATCTTTTTAATTTCAGTTCCAGAGCGATTCGCCCAATGAGTCCTTGATATTTAGTCGTTTTCAGCCAATATTTTGGATTTTTGAAAATTTCACTTTTTTGTGAAAATATCCACTAAATGAGGGAATAATATGTGTGAGGGTACCCCAGGAGAGTTCCAAATGTGTGTGGGTAGAATATATATCCCACGGCGGTAAAATTGAAAAAAGTTTAAAAACATTTTTTTTGGACTTAGTCATTTTTCCGGCATTTATCAGACTTTCAGTGAGTGTTCTGATTTAAGTTCCAGAGCGATTCGCCCAATGAGTCCTTGATATTTAGTCGTTTTCAGCCAATTTTCTGGATTTTTTAAAATTTCACTTTTTTGTGAAAATATCCACTAAATGAGGGAATAATATGTTTGAGGGTACCCCAGGAGAGTTCCAAATGTGTGTGGGTAGAATATATATGCCACGAGGGTAAAATTGAAAAAAGTTGAAAAAAATTTTTTTTTGGACTTAGTCATTTTTCCGGCGTTTATCAGACTTTCAGATAGGGCAAAGGTCAGTGAGCATTCTGATTTCATTTCCAGAGCGATTCGCCCAATGAGTCCTTGATATTTAGTCGTTTTCAGCCAATATTTTGGATTTTTGAAAATTTCACTTTTTTGTGAAAATATCCACTAAATGAGGGAATAATATGTGTGAGGGTACCCCAGTAGAGTTCCAAATGTGTGTGGGTAGAATATATATCCCACTGGGGTAAAATTGAAAAAAGTTGAGAAAATTTTTTTTGGACTAAGTCATTTTTCCGTCGTTTATCAGACTTTCAGATAGGGCAAATGTCAGTGAGCGTTCCGATTTCAGTTCCAGAGCGATTCGCCCAATGAGTCCTTGATATTTAGTCGTTTTCAGCCAATATTTTGGATTTTTGAAAATTTCACTATTGTGAAAATATCCACTAAATGAGGGAATAATAAGTGTGAGGGTACCCCAGGAGAGTTCCAAATGTGTGTGGGTAGAATATATATCCCACGGGGGTAAAATTGAAAAAAGTTGAAAAATTTTTTTTTTGGACTTAGTCATCTTTCTGGCGTTTATCAGACTTTCAGATAGGGGAAATGTCAGTGAGCATTCCGATTTCAGTTCCAGAGCGATTCGCCCAATGAGTCCTTGATATTTAGTCGTTTTCAGCCAATATTTTGGATTTTTGAAAATGTCACTTTTTTGTGAAAATATCCACTAGATGAGGGAATAATATGTGTGAGGGTACCCCAGGACAGTTCCAAATGTGTGTGGGTAGAATTTATATCCCACTGGGGTAAAATTGAAAAAAATTGAAAAAAATTTTTTTTTGGACTTAGTCATTTTTCCACCGTTTATCAGACTTTCAGATAGGGCAAATGTCAGTGAGCATTCTGATTTCAGTTCCAGAGCGATTCGCCCAATGAGTCCTTGATATTTAGTCGTTTTCAGCCAATATTTTGGATTTTTGAAAATTTCACTTTTGTGAAAATATCCACTAAATGAGGGAATAATATGTGTGAGGGTACCCCAGGACAGTTCCAAATGTGTGTGGGTAGAATTTATATCCCACTGGGGTAAAATTGAAAAAAATTGAAAAAAAATTTTTTTTAGACCTAGTCATTTTTCCGTTTATCAGACTTTCAGATAGGGCAAATGTCAGTGAGCCTTCCGATTTCAGTTCCAGAGCAATTCGCCCAATGAGTCCTTGATATTTAGTCGTTTTCAGCCAATATTTTGGATTTTTGAAAATTTCACTTTTTTGTGAAAATATCCACTAAATGAGGGAATAATATGTGTGAGGGTACCCCAGGAGAGTTCCAAATGTGTGTGGGTAGAATATATATCCCACGGGGGTAAAATTGAAAAAAGTTGAAAAAAAATTTTTTTTGGACTTAGTCATTTTTCCGGCGTTTATCAGACTTTCAGGTAGGGCAAATGTTAGTGAGTGTTCCGATTTCAGTTCCAGAGCGATTCGCCCAATCAGTCCTTGATATTTAGTCGTTTTCAGCCAATATTTTGGATTTTTGAAAATTTCACTTTTTTGTGAAAATATCCACTAAATGAGGGAATAATATGTGTGAGGGTACCCCAGGAGAGCTCCAAATGTGTGTGGGCAGAATATATATCTCACTGGGGTAAAATTGAAAAAACTTGAGAAAATTCTTTTTTGGACAAAGTCATTTTTCCGGCGTTTATAAGACTTTCAGATAGGGCAAATATCAGTGAGCGTTCCGATTTCAGTTCCAGAGCGATTCGCCCAATGAGTCCTTGATATTTAGTCGTTTTCAGCCAATATTTTGGATTTTTGAAAATTTCACTTTTTTGTGAAAATATCCACTAAATGAGGGAATAATATGTGTGAGGGTACCCCAGGAGAGCTCCAAATGTGTGTGGGTAGAATATATATCCCACTGGGGTAAAATTCAAAAAAGTTGAGAAAATTTTTTTTTTTGGACAAAGTCATTTTTCCGGCGTTTATCAGACTTTCAGATAGGGCAAATCTCAGTGAGCGTTCTGATTTCAGTTCCAGAGCCTTTCGCCCAATGAGTCCTTGATATTTAGTTGTTTTCAGCCACTATTTTGGATTTTTGAAAATTTCACTTTTTTGTGAAAATATCCACTAAATGAGGGAATAATATGTTTGAGGGTACCCCAGGAGAGTTCCAAATGTGTGTGGGTAGAATATATATCCCACGGGGGTAAAACTGAAAAAAGTTGAAAAAAAATTTGTTTTGGACTTAGTCATTTTTCCGGCGTTTATCAGACTTTCAGATAGGGCAAATGTCAGTGAGCTTTCCGATTTCAGTTCCAGAGTGATTCGCCCAATGAGTCCTTGATATTTAGTCGTTTTCAGACAGTGTTTTCGATTTTTGAAAATTTCACTTTTTTATGAAAATATCCACTAAATGAGGGAATAATATGTGTGAGGGTACCCCAGGAGAGTTCCAAATGTGTGTGGGTAGAACATATGTCCCACGGGGGTAAAATTGAAAAAAGCTGAAAAAAAATTTGTTTTTGACTTCGTCATTTTTCCGGCGTTTATCAGACTTTCAGATAGGGAAAATATCAGTGAGCGTTCCGATTTCAGTTCCAGAGCGATTCGCCCAATGAGTCCTTGATATTTAGTCGTTTTCAGCCAATATTTTGGATTTTTGAAAATTTCACTTTTTTGTGAAAATATCCACTAGATGAGGGAATAATATGTGTGAGGGTACCCCAGGAGAGTTCCAAATGTGTGTGGGTAGAATATATATCCCACGGGGGTAAAATTGTAAAAATTTTTTTTTTGGACTTAGTCATTTTTCCGGCGTTTATCAGACTTTCAGATAGGGCAAATGTCAGTGAGCGTTCCGATTTCTGTTCCAGAGCAATTCGCCCAATGAGTCCTTGATATTTAGTCGTTTTCAGCCAATATTTTGGATTTTTTAAAATTTCACTTTTTTGTGAAAATATCCACTAAATGAGGGAATAATATGTGTGAGGGTACCCCAGGAGAGTTCCAAATGTGTGTGGGTAGAATATATATCCCACTGGGGTAAAATTGAAAAAAGTTGAGAAAATTCTTTTTTGGACTTAGTCATTTTTCCGGCGTTTATCAGACTTTCAGATAGGGCAAATGTCAGTGAGCGTTCCGATTTCAGTTCCAGAGCGATTCGCCCAATGAGTCCTTGATATTTAGTCGTTTTCAGCCAATATTTTGGATTTTTGAAAATTTCACTTTTTTGTGAAAATATCCACTAGATGAGGGAATAATATGTGTGAGGGTACCCCAGGAGAGTTCCAAATGTGTGTGGGTAGAATATATATCCCACGGGTGTAAAATTGAAAAAAATTGAAAAAAATTTTTTTTTGGACTTAGTCATTTTTCCGTCGTTTATCAGACTTTCAATAGGGCAAATGTCAGTGAGCCTTCTGATTTCAGTTCCAGAGCGATTCGCCCAATGAGTCCTTGATATTTAGTCGTTTTCAGCCAATATTTTGGATTTTTGAAAATTTCACTTTTTTGTGAAAATATCCACTAGATGAGGGAATAATATGTGTGAGGGTACCCCAGGAGAGTTCCAAATGTGTGTGGGTAGAATATATATCCCACGGGGGTAAAATTGAAAAAAGTTGAGAAAATTCTTTTTTGGACTTTGTCATTTTTCCGGCGTTTATCAGACTTTCAGATAGGTCAAATGTCAGTGAGCGTTCCGATTTCAGTTCCAGAGCAATTAGCCCAATGAGTCCTTGATATTTAGTCGTTTTCAGCCAATATTTTGGATTTTTGAAAATTTCACTTTTGTGAAAATATCCACTAAATGAGTGAATAATATGTGTGAGGGTACCCCAGGAGAGTTCCAAATGTGTGTGGGTAGAATATATATCCCACGGGGGTAAAATTGAAAAAAGTTGAAAAATTTTTTTTTTTGGACTTAGTCATCTTTCTGGCGTTTATCAGACTTTCAGATAGGGGAAATGTCAATGAGCATTCTGATTTCAGTTCCAGAGCGATTCGCCCAATGAGTCCTTGATATTTATTCGTTTTCAGCCAATATTATAGATTTTTGAAAATTTCACTTTTTTGTGAAAATATCCACTAAATGAGGGAATAATATGTGTGAGGGTACCCCAGGAGAGTTCCAAATGTGTGTGGGTAGAATATATATCCCACTGGGGTAAAATTGAAAAAAGTTGAGAAAATTCTTTTTTGGACTTAGTCATTTTTCCGGCGTTTATCAGACTTTCAGATAGGGCAAATGTCAGTGAGCGTTCCGATTTCAGTTCCAGAGCAATTCGCCCAATGAGTCCTTGATATTTAGTCGTTTTCAGCCAATATTTTGGATTTTTGAAAATTTCACTTTTTTGTGAAAATATCCACTAAATGAGGGAATAATATGTGTGAGGGTACCCCAGGAGAGTTCCAAATGTGTGTGGGTAGAATATATATACCACGGGGGTAAAATTGAAAAAAGTTGAAAAAAAATTTTTTTTGGACTTAGTCATTTTTCCGGCGTTTATCAGACTTTCAGGTAGGGCAAATGTTAGTGAGTGTTCCGATTTCAGTTCCAGAGCGATTCGCCCAATGAGTCCTTGATATTTAGTCGTTTTCAGCCAATATTTTGGATTTTTGAAAATTTCACTTTTTTGTGAAAATATCCACTAAATGAGGGAATAATATGTGTGAGGGTACCCCAGGAGAGTTCCAAATGTGTGTGGGTAGAATATATATCCCACTGGGGTAAAATTGAAAAAAGTTGAGAAAATTCTTTTTTGGACAAAGTCATTTTTCCGGCGTTTATCAGACTTTCAGATAGGGCAAATATCAGTGAGCGTTCTGATTTCAGTTCCAGAGCGATTCGCCCAATGAGTCCTTGATATATAGTCGTTTTCAGCCAATATTTTGGATTTTTGAAAATTTCACTTTTTTGTGAAAATATCCACTAAATGAGGGAATAATATGTGTGAGGGTACCCCAGGAGAGTTCCAAATGTGTGTGGGTAGAATATATATCTCACGGCGGTAAAATTGAAAAAAGTTTAAAAACATTTTTTTTGGACTTAGTCATTTTTCCGGCGTTTATCAGACTTTCAGTGAGCGTTCTGATTTCAGTTCCAGAGCGATTCGCCCAATGAGTCCTTGATATTTAGTCGTTTTCAGCCAATATTTTGGATTTTTGAAAATTTCACTTTTGTGAAAATATCCACTAAATGAGGGAATAATATGTGTGAGGGTACCCCAGGACAGTTCCAAATGTGTGTGGGTAGAATTTATATCCCACTGGGGTAAAATTGAAAAAAATTGAAAAAAAATTTTTTTTAGACTTAGTCATTTTTCCACCGTTTATCAGACTTTCAGATAGGGCAAATGTCAGTGAGCATTCCGATTTCAGTTCCAGAGTGATTTGTCCAATGAGTCCTTGATATTTAGTCATTTTCAGCCAATATTTTGGATTTTTGAAAATTTCACTTTTTTGTGAAAATATCCACTAAATGAGGGAATAATATGTGTGAGGGTACCCCAGGAGAGTTCCAAATGTGTGTGGGTAGAATATATATCCCACTGGGGTAAAATTGAAAAAAGTTGAGAAAATTCTTTTTTGGACTTAGTCATTTTTCCGGCGTTTATCAGACTTTCAGAAAGGGCAAATGTCAGTGAGCGTTCCGATTTCAGTTCCAGAGCAATTCGCCCAATGAGTCCTTGATATTTAGTCGTTTTCAGCCAATATTTTGGATTTTTGAAAATTTCACTTTTTTGTGAAAATATCCACTAGATGAGGGAATGATATGTGTGAGGGTACCCCAGGAGAGTTCCAAATGTGTGTGGGTAGAATATATATCCCACGGGGGTAAAATTGAAAAAAGTTGAGAAAATTCTTTTTTGGACAAAGTCATTTTTCCGGCGTTTATCAGACTTTCAGATAGGGCAAATATCAGTGAGCGTTCCGATTTCAGTTCCAGAGCGATTCGCCCAATGAGTCCTTGATATTTAGTCGTTTTCAGCCAATATTTTGGATTTTTGAAAATTTCACTTTTTTGTGAAAATATCCACTAAATGAGGGAATAATATGTGTGAGGGTTCCCCAGGAGAGCTCCAAATGTGTGTGGGTAGAATATATATCCCACTGGGGTAAAATTGAAAAAAGTTGAGAAAATTCTTTTTTGGACAAAGTCATTTTTCCGGCGTTTCTCAGACTTTCAGATAGGGCAAATGTCAGTGAGCGTTCTGATTTCAGTTCCAGAGCCTTTCGCCCAATGAGTCCTTGATATTTAGTTGTTTTAAGCCACTATTTTGGATTTTTGAAAATTTCACTTTTTTGTGAAAATATCCACTAAATGAGGGAATAATATGTTTGAGGGTACCCCAGGAGAGTTCCAAATGTGTGTGGGTAGAATATATATCCCACGGGGGTAAAACTGAAAAAAGTTGAAAAAAAATTTGTTTTGGACTTAGTCATTTTTCCGGCGTTTATCAGACTTTCAGATAGGGCAAATGTCAGTGAGCGTTCCGATTTCAGTTCCAGAGCAATTCGCCCAATGAGTCCTTGATATTTAGTCGTTTTCAGCCAATATTTTGGATTTTTTAAAATTTCACTTTTTTGTGAAAATATCCACTAAATGAGGGAATAATATGTGTGAGGGTACCCCAGGAGAGTTCCAAATGTGTGTGGGTAGAATATATATCCCACTGGGGTAAAATTGAAAAAAGTTGAGAAAATTCTTTTTTGGACTTAGTCATTTTTCCGGCGTTTATCAGACTTTCAGATAGGGCAAATGTCAGTGAGCGTTCCGATTTCAGTTCCAGAGCGATTCGCCCAATGAGTCCTTGATATTTAGTCGTTTTCAGCCAATATTTTGGATTTTTGAAAATTTCACTTTTTTGTGAAAATATCCACTAGATGAGGGAATAATATGTGTGAGGGTACCCCAGGAGAGTTCCAAATGTGTGTGGGTAGAATATATATCCCACGGGGGTAAAATTGAAAAAAGTTGAGAAAATTCTTTTTTGGACTTAGTCATTTTTCCGGCGTTTATCAGACTTTCAGATAGGGCAAATGTCAGTGAGCGTTCCGATTTCAGTTCCAGAGCAATTCGCCCAATGAGTCCTTGATATTTAGTCGTTTTCAGCCAATATTTTGGATTTTTGAAAATTTCACTTTTTTGTGAAAATATCCACTAAATGAGGGAATAATATGTGTGAGGGAACATCAGGAGAGTTCCAAATGTGTGTGGGTAGAATATATATCCCACTGGGGTAAAATTGAAAAAAGTTGAGAAAATTTTTTTTTGGACTTAGTCATTTTTCCGGCGTTTATCAGACTTTCAGATAGGGCAAATGTCAGTGAGCTTTCCGATTTCAGTTCCAGAGTGATTCGCCCAATGAGTCCTTGATATTTAGTCATTTTCGGCCAATATTTTGGATTTTTGAAAATTTCACTTTTTTATGAAAATATCCACTAAATGAGGGAATAATATGTGTGAGGGTACCCCAGGAGAGTTCCAAATGTTTGTGGGTAGAATATATGTCCAACGGGGGTAAAATTGAAAAAAGCTGAAAAAAAATTTGTTTTGGACTTAGTCATTTTTCCGGCGTTTATCAGACTTTCAGATAGGGCAAATATCAATGAGCGTTCCGATTTCAGTTCCAGAGCGATTCGCCCAATGAGTCCTTGATATTTAGTCGTTTTCAGCCAATATTTTGGATTTTTGAAAATTTCACTTTTTTGTGAAAATATCCACTAGATGAGGGAATAATATGTGTGAGGGTACCCCGGGAGAGTTCCAAATGTGTGTGGGTAGAATATATATCCCACTGGGATAAAATTGAAAAAAGTTGAGAAAATTCTTTTTTGGACTTAGTCATTTTTCCGGCGTTTATCAGACTTTCAGATAGAGCAAATGTCAGTGAGCGTTCCGATTTCAGTTCCAGAGCAATTCGCCCAATGAGTCTTTGATATTTAGTCGTTTTCAGTCAATATTTTGGATTTTTGAAAATTTAACTTTTTTGTGAAAATATCCACTAAATGAGGGAATAATATGTGTGAGGGTACCCCAGGAGAGTTCCAAATGTGTGTGGGTAGAATATATATCCCACTGGGGTAAAATTGAAAAAAGTTGAGAAAATTCTTTTCTGGACTTAGTCATTTTTCCGGCGTTTATCAGACTTTCAGATAGGGCAAATGTCAGTGAGCTTTCCGATTTCAGTTCCAGAGTGATTCGCCCAATGAGTCCTTGATATTTAGTCATTTTCGGCCAATATTTTGGATTTTTGAAAATTTCACTTTTTTATGAAAATATCCACTAAATGAGGGAATAATATGTGTGAGGGTACCCCAGGAGAGTTCCAAATGTGTGTGGGTAGAATATATGTCCAAAGGGGTAAAATTGAAAAAAGCTGAAAAAAAATTTGTTTTGGACTTAGTCATTTTTCCGGCGTTTATCAGACTTTCAGATAGGGCAAATATCAATGAGCGTTCCGATTTCAGTTCCAGAGCGATTCGCCCAATGAGTCCTTGATATTTTGTCGTTTTCAGCCAATATTTTGGATTTTTGAAAATTTCACTTTTTTGTGAAAATATCCACTAGATGAGGGAATAATATGTGTGAGGGTACCCCGGGAGAGTTCCAAATGTGTGTGGGTAGAATATATATCCCACTGGGATAAAATTGAAAAAAGTTGAGAAAATTCTTTTTTGGACTTAGTCATTTTTCCGGCGTTTATCAGACTTTCAGATAGAGCAAATGTCAGTGAGCGTTCCGATTTCAGTTCCAGAGCAATTCGCCCAATGAGTCTTTGATATTTAGTCGTTTTCAGTCAATATTTTGGATTTTTGAAAATTTAACTTTTTTGTGAAAATATCCACTAAACGAGGGAATAATATGTGTGAGGGTACCCCAGGAGAGTTCCAAATGTGTGTGGGTAGAATATATATCCCACTGGGGTAAAATTGAAAAAAGTTGAGAAAATTCTTTTTTGGACTTAGTCATTTTTCCGGCGTTTATCAGACTTTCAGATAGGGCAAATGTCAGTGAGCGTTCCGATTTCAGTTCCAGAGCGATTCGCCCAATGAGTCCTTGATATTTAGTCGTTTTCAGCCAATATTTTGGATTTTTGAAAATTTCACTTTTTTGTGAAAATATCCACTAGATGAGGGAATAATATGTGTGAGGGTACCCCAGGAGAGTTCCAAATGTGTGTGGGTAGAATATATATCCCACGGGGGTAAAATTGTAAAAAATTTTTTTTTGGACTTAGTCATTTTTCCGGCGTTTATCAGACTTTCAGATAGGGCAAATGTCAGTGAGCGTTCCGATTTCAGTTCCAGAGTGATTCGCCCAATGAGTCCTTGATATTTAGTCGTTTTCAGCCAATATTTTGGATTTTTGAAAATTTCACTTTTGTGAAAATATCCACTAAATGAGTGAATAATATGTGTGAGGGTACCCCAGGAGAGTTCCAAATGTGTGTGGGTAGAATATATATCCCACTGGTGTAAAATTGAAAAAAGTTGAGAAAATTCTTTTTTGGACTTATTCATTTTTCCGGCGTTTATCACACTTTCAGATAGGTCAAATGTCAGTGAGCGTTCCGATTTCAGTTCCAGAGCAATTCGCCCAATGAGTCCTTGATATTTAGTCGTTTTCAGCCAATATTTTGGATTTTTGAAAATTTCACTTTTGTGAAAATATCCACTAAATGAGTGAATAATATGTGTGAGGGTACCCCAGGAGAGTTCCAAATGTGTGTGGGTAGAATATATATCCCACGGGGGTAAAATTGAAAAAAGTTGAAAAATTTTTTTTTTTGGACTTAGTCATCTTTCCGGCGTTTATCAGACTTTCAGATAGGGGAAATGTCAATGAGCATTCTGATTTCAGTTCCAGAGCGATTCGCCCAATGAGTCCTTGATATTTAGTCTTTTTCAGCCAATATTTTTGATTTTTGAAATTTTCACTTTTTTGTGAAAATATCCACTAGATGAGGGAATAATATGTGTGAGGGTATCCCAGGAGAGTTCCAAATGTGTGTGGGTAGAATATATATCCCACTGGGGAAAAATTTAAAAAAGTTGAGAAAATTTTTTTTGGACTAAGTCATTTTTCCGGCGTTTATCAGACTTTCAGTGAGCGTTCTGATTTCAGTTCCAGAGCGATTCGCCCAATGAGTCCTTGATATTTAGTCGTTTTCAGCCAATTTTCTGGATTTTTTAAAATTTCACTTTTTTGTGAAAATATCTACTAAATGAGGGAATAATATGTTTGAGGGTACCCCAGGAAAGTTCCAAATGTGTGTGGGTAGAATATATATGCCACGGGGGTAAAATTGAAAAAAGTTGAAAAAAATTTTTTTTTGGACTTAGTCATTTTTCCGGCGTTTATCAGACTTTCAGATAGGGCAAATGTCAGTGAGCGTTCTGATTTCATTTCCAGAGCGATTCGCCCAATGAGTCCTTGATATTTAGTCGTTTTCAGCCAATATTTTGGATTTTTGAAAATTTCACTTTTTTGTGAAAATATCCTCTAAATGAGGGAATAATATGTGTGAGGGTACCCCAGGAGAGTTCCAAATGTGTGTGGGTAGAATATATATACCACTGGGGTAAAATTGAAAAAAGTTGAGAAAACTTTTTTTTGGACTTAGTCATTTTTCCGGCGTTTATCAGACTTTCACATAGGGCAAATGTCAGTGAGCGTTCTTATTTCAGTTCCAGAGCGATTCTCCCAATGAGTCCTTGATATTTAGTCGTCTTCAGCCAATATTTTGGATTTTTGAAAATTTCACTTTTTTGTGAAAATATCCACTAAATGAGGGAATAATATGTTTGAGGGTACCCCAGGAGAGTTCCAAATGTGTGTGGGTAGAATATATGTCCCACGGGGGTAAAATTGAAAAAAGTTGAAAAAAAATTTGTTTTGGACTTAGTCATTTTTCCGGCGTTTATCAGACTTTCAGATAGGGCAAATATCAGTGAGCGTTCCGATTTCAGTTCCAGAGCGATTCGCCCAATGAGTCCTTGATATTTAGTCGTTTTCAGCCAATATTTTGCATTTTTGAAAATTTCACTTTTTTGTGAAAATATCCACTAGATGAGGGAATAATATGTGTGAGGGTACCCCAGGAGAGTTCCAAATGTGTGTGGGTAGAATATATATCCCACTGGGGTAAAATTTAAAAAAGTTGAGAAAATTTTTTTTGGACTAAGTCATTTTTCCGGCGTTTATCAGACTTTCAGTGAGCGTTCTGATTTCAGTTCCAGAGCGGTTCGCCCAATGAGTCCTTGATATTAAGTCGTTTTCAGCCAATTTTCTGGATTTTTTAAAATTTCACTTTTTTGTGAAAATATCCACTAAATGAGGGAATAATATGTTTGAGGGTACCCCAGGAAAGTTCCAAATGTGTGTGGGTAGAATATATATGCCACGGGGGTAAAATTGAAAAAAGTTGAAAAAAATTTTTTTTTGGACTTAGTCATTTTTCCGGCGTTTATCAGACTTTCAGATAGGGCAAATGTCAGTGAGCGTTCTGATTTCATTTCCAGAGCGATTCGCCCAATGAGTCCTTGATATTTAGTCGTTTTCAGCCACTATTTTGGATTTTGGAAAATTTCACTTTTTTGTGAAAATATCCACTAAATGAGGGAATAATATGTGTGAGGGTACCCCAGTAGAGTTCCAAATGTGTGTGGGTAGAATATATATGCCACGGCGGTAAAATTGAAAAAAGTTGAAAAACATTTTTTTTGGACTTATTCATTTTTCTGGTGTTTATCAGACTTTCAGAGAGGGGAAATGTCAGTGAGCATCTGATTTAATTCCAGAGCGATTCGCCCAATGAGTCCTTGATATTTAGTCGAGAGTTCCAAATGTGTGTGGGTAGAATATATATCCCACGGGGGTAAAATTGAAAAAAGTTGAAAAATTATTTTTTTTGGACTAAGTCATCTTTCCGGCGTTTATCAGACTTTCAGGTAGGGGAAATGTCAGTGAGCATTCTGATTTCAGTTCCAGAGCGATTCTCCCAATGAGTCCTTGATATTTAGTCGTTTTCAGCCAATATTTTGGATTTTTGAAAATTTCACTTTTTTATGAAAATATCCACTAAATGAGGGAATAATATGTGTGAGGGTACCCCAGGAGAGTTCCAAATGTGTGTGGGTAGAATATATATCCCACGGCGGTAAAATTGAAAGAAGTTGAAAAACATTTTTTTTTGGACTTAGTCATTTTTCCGGCGTTTATCAGATTTTCAGTTAGGGCAAATGTCAGTGAGCGTTCCGATTTCAGTTCCAGAGCGATTCGCCCAATGAGTCCTTGATATTTAGTAATTTTCAGCCAATATTTAGGATTTTTGAAAATTTCACTTTTTTGTGAAAATATCCACTGGATGAGGGAATAATATGTGTGAGGGTACCCCAGGAGAGTTCCAAATGTGTGTGGGTAGAATATATATCCCACTGGGGTAAAATTGAAAATAATTGAAAAAAATTTTTTTTGAACTTAGTCATTTTTCCGGCGTTTATCAGACTTTCAGATAGGGCAAATGTCAGTGAGCGTTCCGATTTCAGTTCCAGAGTGATTCGCCCAATGAGTCCTTGATATTTAGTCGTTTTCAGCCAATATTTTAGATTTTTGAAAATTTCACTTTTTTGTGAAAATATCCACTAAATGTGGGAATAATATGTGTGAGGGTACCCCAGGAGAGTTCCAAATGTGTGTGGGTAGAATATATATCCCACGGGGGTAAAATTGAAGAAAGCTGAAAACATTTTTTTTTTGGACTTATTCATTTTTCTGGCGTTTATCAGACTTTCAGAGAGGGCAAATGTCAGTGAGCATTTCGATTTCAGTTCCAGGGTGATTCTCCCAATGAGTCGTTGAAATTTAGTCGTTTTCAGCCAATATTTTGGATTTTTGAAAATTTCACTTTTGTGAAAATATCCACTAAATGAGTGAATAATATGTGTGAGGGTACCCCAGGAGAGTTCCAAATGTGTGTGGGTAGAATATATATCCCACGGGGGTAAAATTGAAAAAAATTTTTTTTTGGACTTAGTCATTTTTCTGGCGTTTATCAGACTTTCAGATAGGGGAAATGTCAGTGAGCATCTGATTTCAGTTCCAGAGCGATTCGCCCAATGAGTCCTTGATATTTAGTCGTTTTCAGCCAATATTTTGGATTTTTGAAAATTTCACTTTTGTGAAAATATCCACTAAATGAGTGAATAATATGTGTGAGGGTACCCCAGGAGAGTTCCAAATGTGTGTGGGTAGAATATATATCCCACGGGGGTAAAATTGAAAAAAGTTGAAAAATTTTTTTTTTTGGACTAAGTCATCTTTCCGGCGTTTATCAGACTTTCAGATAGGGGAAATGTCAGTGAGCATTCTGATTTCAGTTCCAGAGCGATTCTCCCAATGAGTCCTTGATATTTAGTCGTTTTCAGCCAATATTTTGGATTTTTGAAAATTTCACTTTTTTGTGAAAATATCCTCTAAATGAGGGAATAATATGTGTGAGGGTACCCCAGGAGAGTTCCAAATGTGTGTGGGTAGAATATATATCCCACGGGGGTAAAATTGAAAAAAGTTGAAAAAATTTTTTTTTTGGACTTATTCATTTTTCTGGCGTTTATCAGACTTTCAGAGAGTGCAAATGTCAGTGAGCATTTCGATTTCAGTTCCAGAGTGATTCTCCCAATGAGTCCTTGATATTTAGTCGTTTTCAGCCAATATTTTGGATTTTTGAAAATTTCACTTTTGTGAAAATATCCACTAAATGAGTGAATAATATGTGTGAGGGTACCCCAGGAGAGTTCCAAATGTGTGTGGGCAGAATATATATCCCACGGGGGTAAAATTGAAAAAAGTTGAAAAAAATTTTTTTTTGGACTTAGTCATTTTTCTGGCGTTTATCAGACTTTCAGATAGGGGAAATGTCAGTGAGCATCTGATTTCAGTTCCAGAGCGATTCTCCCAATGAGTCCTTGATATTTAGTCGTTTTCAACCAATATTTTGGATTTTTGAAAATTTCACTTTTTTTGTGAAAATATCCACTAAATGAGGGAATAATATGTGTGAGGGTACCCCAGGAGAGTTCCAAATGTGTGTGGGTAGAATATATATCCCAATGGGGTAGAGTTGAAAAAAGTTGAGAAAATTTTTTTTGGGACTTAGTCATTTTTCCGGCGTTTATCAGACTTTCAGATAGGGCAAATGTCAGTGAGCGTTCCTATTCCAGTTCCAGAGTGATTCGCCCAATGAGTCCTTGATAATTATTCGTTTTCAGCCAATATTATAGATTTTTGAAAATTTCACTTTTTTGTGAAAATATCCACTAAACGAGGAAATAATATGTGTGAGGGTACCCCAGGAGAGTTCCAAATGTGTGTGGGTAGAATATATATCCCACTGGGGAAAAATGTAAAAAAGTTGTGAAAATTTTTTTTTGGACTAAGTCATTTTTCCGGCGTTTATCAGACTTTCAGATAGCGGAAATGTCAGTGAGCATTCTAATTTCAGTTCCAGAGCGATTTGCCCAATGAGTCCTTGATATTTAGTCGTTTTCAGCCAATATTTTGGATTTTTGAAAATTTCCCTTTTTTGTGAAAATATCCACTAAATGAGGGAATAATATGTGTGAGGGTACCCCAGGAGAGTTCCAAATGTGTGTGGGTAGAATATATATCCCACTGGGGAAAAATTGAAAAAAGTTGAGAAAATTTTTTTTTGGACGAAGTCATTTTTCTGCCGTTTATCAGACTTTCAGATAGGGGAAATGTCAGTGAGCATCTGATTTCAGTTCCAGAGCGATTCGCCCAATGAGTCCTTGATATTTAGTCGTTTTCAGCCAATATTTTGGATTTTTGAAAATTTCACTTTTTTGTGAAAATACCCACTAAATGAGGGAATAATATGTATGAGGGTGCCCCAGGAGAGTTCCAAATGTGTGTGAGTAGAATATATATCCCACTGGGGTAAAATTGAAAAAAGTTGAGAAAATTATTTTTTGGACTTAGTCATTTTTCTGGCGTTTATCAGACTTTCAGATAGGGCAAATGTCAGTGAGCGTTCTGATTTCAGTTCCAGAGCGATTCGCCCAATGAGTCCTTGATATTTAGTCGTTTTCAGCCAATATTTTGGATTTTTGAAAATTTCACTTTTGTGAAAATATCCACTAAATGAGTGAATAATATTTGTGAGGGTACCCCAGGAGAGTTTCAAATGTGTGTGGGTAGAATATATATCCCACGGGCGTAAAATTGAAAAAAGTTGAAAAAAATTTTTTTTTGGACTTAGTCATTTTTCTGGCGTTTATCAGACTTTCAGATAGGGGAAATGTCAGTGAGCATCTGATTTCAGTTCCAGAGCGATTCGCCCAATGAGTCCTTGATATTTAGTCGTTTTCAGCCAATATTTTGGATTTTTGAAAATTTCACTTTTGTGAAAATATCCACTAAATGAGTGAATAATATGTGTGAGGGTACCCCAGGAGAGTTCCAAATGTGTGTGGGTAGAATATATATCCCACGGTGGTAAAATTGAAAAAAGTTGAAAAACATTTTTTTTGGACTTAGTCATTTTTCCGGCGTTTATCAGACTTTCAGATAGGGCAAATGTCAGTGAGCGTTCTGATTTCAGTTCCAGAGCGATTCACCCAATGAGTCCTTGATATTTAGTCGTTTTCAGCCAATATTTTGGATTTTTGAAAATTTCACTTTTTTGTGAAAATATCCACTAAATGAGGGAATAATATATGTGAGGGTACCCCAGGAGAGTTCCAAATGTGTGTGGGTAGAAGATATTTCCCACGGGGGTAAAATTGACAAAAGTTGAAAAAATTTTTTTTTTGGACTTAGTCATCTTTCCGGCGTTTATCAGACTTTCAGATAGGGGAAATGTCAGTGAGCGTTCCGATTTCAGTTCCAGAGCGATTCGCCCAATGAGTCCTTGATATTTAGTCGTTTTCAGCCAATATTTTGGATTTTTGAAAATTTTACTTTTTTGTGAAAATATCCACTAAATGAGGGAATAATATGTGTGAGGGTACCCCAGGAGAGTTCCAAATGTGTGTGGGTAGAATATATATCCCAATGGGGTAGAATTGAAAAAAGTTGAGAAATTTTTTTGGGGAACTTAGTCATTTTTCCGGCGTTTATCAGACTTTCAGATAGGGCAAATGTCAGTGAGTGTTCTGATTTCAGTTTCAGAGCGATTCGCAAAATGAGTCCTTGATATTTAGTCGTTTTCAGCCAATATTTTGGATTTTTGAAAATTTCACTTTTGTGAAAATATCCACTAAATGAGTGAATAATATGTGTGAGGGTACCCCAGGAGAGTTCCAAATGTGTGTGGGTAGAATATATATCCCACGGCGGTAAAATTGAAAAAAGTTGAAAAACATTTTTTTTGGACTTAGTCATTTTTCCGGCGTTTATCAGACTTACAGATAGGGCAAATGTCAGTGAGCGTTCTGATTTCATTTCCAGAGCGATTCGCCCAATGAGTCCTTGATATTTAGTCGTTTTCAGCCAATATTTTGGATTTTTGAAAATTTTACTTTTTTGTGAAAATATCCACTAGATGAGGGAATAATATGTGTGAGGGTATCCCAGGAGAGTTCCAAATGTGTGTGGGTAGAATATATATCCCACTGGGGAAAAATTTAAAAAAGTTGAGAAAATTTTTTTTGGACTAAGTCATTTTTCCGGCGTTTATCAGACTTTCAGTGAGCGTTCTGATTTCAGTTCCAGAGCGATTCGCCCAATGAGTCCTTGATATTAAGTCGTTTTCAGCCAATTTTCTGGATTTTTTAAAATTTCACTTTTTTGTGAAAATATCCACTAAATGAGGGAATAATATGTTTGAGGGTACCCCAGGAAAGTTCCAAATGTGTGTGGGTAGAATATATATGCCACGGGGGTAAAATTGAAAAAAGTTGAAAAAAATTTTTTTTTGGACTTAGTCATTTTTCCGGCGTTTATCAGACTTTCAGATAGGGCAAATGTCAGTGAGCGTTCTGATTTCATTTCCAGAGCGATTCGCCCAATGAGTCCTTGATATTTAGTCGTTTTCAGCCACTATTTTGGATTTTGGAAAATTTTACTTTTTTGTGAAAATATCCACTAAATGTGGGAATAATATGTGTGAGGGTACCCCAGGAGAGTTCCAAATGTGTGTGGGTAGAATATATATCCCACGGGGGTAAAATTGAAAAAAATTTTTTTTTGGACTTAGTCATTTTTCTGGCGTTTATCAGACTTTCAGATAGGGGAAATGTCAGTGAGCATCTGATTTCATTTCCAGAGCGATTCGCCCAATGAGTCCTTGATATTTAGTCGTTTTCAGCCACTATTTTGGATTTTGGAAAATTTCACTTTTTTGTGAAAATATCCACTAAATGTGGGAATAATATGTGTGAGGGTACCCCAGGAGAGTTCCAAATGTGTGTGGGTAGAATATATATCCCACGGGGGTAAAATTGAAAAAAATTTTTTTTTGGACTTAGTCATTTTTCTGGCGTTTATCAGACTTTCAGATAGGGGAAATGTCAGTGAGCATCTGATTTCAGTTCCAGAGCGATTCGCCCAATGAGTCCTTGATATTTAGTCGTTTTCAGCCAATATTTTGGATTTTTGAAAATTTCACTTTTGTGAAAATATCCACTAAATGAGTGAATAATATGTGTGAGGGTACCCCAGGAGAGTTCCAAATGTGTGTGGGTAGAATATATATCCCACGGGGGTAAAATTGAAAAAAGTTGAAAAATTTTTTTTTTTGGACTAACTCATCTTTCCGGCGTTTATCAGACTTTCAGATAGGGGAAATGTCAGTGAGCATTCTGATTTCAGTTCCAGAGCGATTCTCCCAATGAGTCCATGATATTTAGTCGTTTTCAGCCAATATTTTGGATTTTTGAAAATTTCACTTTTTTGTGAAAATATCCTCTAAATGAGGGAATAATATGTGTGAGGGTACCCCAGGAGAGTTCCAAATGTGTGTGGGTAGAATATATATCCCACGGGGGTAAAATTGAAAAAAGTTGAAAAAATTTTTTTTTTGGACTTATTCATTTTTCTGGCGTTTATCAGACTTTCAGAGAGTGCAAATGTCAGTGAGCATTTCGATTTCAGTTCCAGAGTGATTCTCCCAATGAGTCCTTGATATTTAGTCGTTTTCAGCCAATATTTTGGATTTTTGAAAATTTCACTTTTGTGAAAATATCCACTAAATGAGTGAATAATATGTGTGAGGGTACCCCAGGAGAGTTCCAAATGTGTGTGGGCAGAATATATATCCCACGGGGGTAAAATTGAAAAAAGTTGAAAAAAATTTTTTTTTGGACTTAGTCATTTTTCTGGCGTTTATCAGACTTTCAGATAGGGGAAATGTCAGTGAGCATCTGATTTCAGTTCCAGAGCGATTCTCCCAATGAGTCCTTGATATTTAGTCGTTTTCAACCAATATTTTGGATTTTTGAAAATTTCACTTTTTTTGTGAAAATATCCACTAAATGAGGGAATAATATGTGTGAGGGTACCCCAGGAGAGTTCCAAATGTGTGTGGGTAGAATATATATCCCAATGGGGTAGAGTTGAAAAAAGTTGAGAAAATTTTTTTTGGGACTTAGTCATTTTTCCGGCGTTTATCAGACTTTCAGATAGGGCAAATGTCAGTGAGCGTTCCTATTCCAGTTCCAGAGTGATTCGCCCAATGAGTCCTTGATAATTATTCGTTTTCAGCCAATATTATAGATTTTTGAAAATTTCACTTTTTTGTGAAAATATCCACTAAACGAGGAAATAATATGTGTGAGGGTACCCCAGGAGAGTTCCAAATGTGTGTGGGTAGAATATATATCCCACTGGGGAAAAATGTAAAAAAGTTGTGAAAATTTTTTTTTGGACTAAGTCATTTTTCCGGCGTTTATCAGACTTTCAGATAGCGGAAATGTAAGTGAGCATTCTAATTTCAGTTCCAGAGCGATTCGCCCAATGAGTCCTTGATATTTAGTCGTTTTCAGCCAATATTTTGGATTTTTGAAAATTTCCCTTTTTTGTGAAAATATCCACTAAATGAGGGAATAATATGTGTGAGGGTACCCCAGGAGAGTTCCAAATGTGTGTGGGTAGAATATATATCCCACTGGGGAAAAATTGAAAAAAGTTGAGAAAATTTTTTTTTGGACGAAGTCATTTTTCTGCCGTTTATCAGACTTTCAGATAGGGGAAATGTCAGTGAGCATCTGATTTCAGTTCCAGAGCGATTCGCCCAATGAGTCCTTGATATTTAGTCGTTTTCAGCCAATATTTTGGATTTTTGAAAATTTCACTTTTTTGTGAAAATACCCACTAAATGAGGGAATAATATGTATGAGGGTGCCCCAGGAGAGTTCCAAATGTGTGTGAGTAGAATATATATCCCACTGGGGTAAAATTGAAAAAAGTTGAGAAAATTATTTTTTGGACTTAGTCATTTTTCCGTCGTTTATCAGACTTTCAGATAGGGCAAATGTCAGTGAGCGTTCCGATTTCAGTTCCAGAGCGATTCGCCCAATGAGTCCTTGATATTTAGTCGTTTTCAGCCAATATTTTGGATTTTTGAAAATTTCACTTTTGTGAAAATATCCACTAAATGAGTGAATAATATTTGTGAGGGTACCCCAGGAGAGTTTCAAATGTGTGTGGGTAGAATATATATCCCACGGTGGTAAAATTGAAAAAAGTTGAAAAACATTTTTTTTGGACTTAGTCATTTTTCCGGCGTTTATCAGACTTTCAGATAGGGCAAATGTCAGTGAGCGTTCTGATTTCAGTTCCAGAGCGATTCACCCAATGAGTCCTTGATATTTATTCGTTTTCAGCCAATATTTTGGATTTTTGAAAATTTCACTTTTTTGTGAAAATATCCACTAAATGAGGGAATAATATATGTGAGGGTACCCCAGGAGAGTTCCAAATGTGTGTGGGTAGAAGATATATCCCACGGGGGTAAAATTGACAAAAGTTGAAAAAATTTTTTTTTTGGACTTAGTCATCTTTCCGGCGTTTATCAGACTTTCAGATAGGGGAAATGTCAGTGAGCGTTCCGATTTCAGTTCCAGAGCGATTCGCCCAATGAGTCCTTGATATTTAGTCGTTTTCAGCCAATATTTTGGATTTTTGAAAATTTTACTTTTTTGTGAAAATATCCACTAAATGAGGGAATAATATGTGTGAGGGTACCCCAGGAGAGTTCCAAATGTGTGTGGGTAGAATATATATCCCAATGGGGTAGAATTGAAAAAAGTTGAGAAATTTTTTTGGGGAACTTAGTCATTTTTCCGGCGTTTATCAGACTTTCAGATAGGGCAAATGTCAGTGAGTGTTCTGATTTCAGTTTCAGAGCGATTCGCAAAATGAGTCCTTGATATTTAGTCGTTTTCAGCCAATATTTTGGATTTTTGAAAATTTCACTTTTGTGAAAATATCCACTAAATGAGTGAATAATATGTGTGAGGGTACCCCAGGAGAGTTCCAAATGTGTGTGGGTAGAATATATATCCCACGGCGGTAAAATTGAAAAAAGTTGAAAAACATTTTTTTTGGACTTAGTCATTTTTCCGGCGTTTATCAGACTTTCAGATAGGGCAAATGTCAGTGAGCGTTCTGATTTCATTTCCAGAGCGATTCGCCCAATGAGTCCTTGATATTTAGTCGTTTTCAGCCAATATTTTGGATTTTTGAAAATTTTACTTTTTTGTGAAAATATCCACTAAATGAGGGAATAATATGTGTGAGGGTACCCCAGTAGAGTTCCAAATGTGTGTGGGTAGAATATATATCCCACTGGGGTAAAATTGAAAAAAGTTGAGAAAATTTTTTTTTGGACTAAGTCATTTTTCCGTCGTTTATCAGACTTTCAGATAGGGCAAATGTCAGTGAGCGTTCCGATTTCAGTTCCAGAGCGATTCGCCCAATGAGTCCTTGATATTTAGTCGTTTTCAGCCAATATTTTGGATTTTTGAAAATTTCACTTTTGTGAAAATATCCACTAAATGAGGGAATAATATGTGTGAGGGTACCCCAGGAGAGTTCCAAATGTGTGTGGGTAGAATATATATCCCACGGCGGTAAAATTGAAAAAAGTTGAAAAACATTTTTTTTGGACTTAGTCATTTTTCCGGCGTTTATCAGACTTTCAGGTAGGGCAAATGTCAGTGAGCGTTCTGATTTCAGTTCCAGAGCGATTCACCCAATGAGTCCTTGATATTTAGTCGTTTTCAGCCAATATTTTGGATTTTTGAAAATTTCACTTTTTTGTGAAAATATCCACTAAATGAGGGAATAATATGTGTGAGGGTACCCCAGGAGAGTTCCAAATGTGTGTGGGTAGAATATATATCCCACTGCGGTAAAATTGAAAAAAGTTGAAAAACATTTTTTTTTGGACTTAGTCATTTTTCTGGCGTTTATCAGACTTTCAGATAGGGGAAATTTCAGAGAGCATCTGATTTCAGTTCCAGAGCGATTCTCCCAATGAGTCCTTGATATTTAGTCGTTTTCAGCCAATATTTTGGATTTATGAAAATTTCACTTTTGTGAAAATATCCACTAAATGAGTGAATAATATGTGTGAGGGTACCCCAGGAGAGTTCCAAATGTGTGTGGGTAGAATATATATCCCACGGGGGTAAAATTGAAAAAAGTTGAAAAATTTTTTTTTTTGGACTAAGTCATCTTTCCGGCGTTTATCAGACTTTCAGATAGGGGAAATGTCAGTGAGCGTTCTGATTTCAGTTCCACAGCGATTCTCCCAATGAGTCCTTGATATTTAGTCGTTTTCAGCCAATATTTTGGATTTTTGAAAATTTCACTTTTTTATGAAAATATCCACTAAATGAGGGAATAATATGTGTGAGGGAACCCCAGGAGAGTTCCAAATGTGTGTGGGTAGAATATATATCCCACGGCGGTAAAATTGAAAAAAGTTGAAAAACATTTTTTTTGGACTTAGTCATTTTTCCGGCGTTTATCAGACTTTCAGATAGGGCAAATGTCAGTGAGCGTTCTGATTTCAGTTCCAAAGCGATTCGCCCAATGAGTACTTGATATTTAGTCGTTTTCAGCCAATATTTTGGATTTTTGAAAATTTCACTTTTTTGTGAAAATATCCACTAAATGAGGGAATAATATGTGTGAGGGTACCCCAGGCAAGTTCCAAATGTGTGTGGGTAGAATATATATCCCACTGGGGTAAAATTGAAAAAAGTTGAGAAAACTTTTTTTTGGACTTAGTCATTTTTCCGGCGTTTATCAGACTTTCAGATAGGGCAAATGTCAGTGAGTGTTCTGATTTCAGTTCCAGAGCGATTCGCCCAATGAGTCCTTGATATTTAGTCGTTTTCAGCCAATATTTTGGATTTTTGAAAATTTCACTTTTGTGAAAATATCCACTAAATGAGTGAATAATATGTGTGAGGGTACCCCAGGAGAGTTCCAAATGTGTGTGGGTAGAATATATATCCCACGGCGGTAAAATTGAAAAAGTTGAAAAACATTTTTTTTGGACTTATTCATTTTTCTGGTGTTTATCAGACTTTCAGAGAGGGGAAATGTCAGTGAGCATCTGATTTCAGTTCCAGAGCGATTCGCCCAATGAGTCCTTGATATTTAGTCGAGAGTTCCAAATGTGTGTGGGTAGAATATATATCCCACTGGGGTAAAATTGAAAAAAGTTGAGAAAATTTTTTTTTGGACTTAGTCATTTTTCCGGCGTTTATCAGACTTTCAGATAGGGCAAATGTCAGTGAGTGTTCTGATTTCAGTTCCAGAGCGATTCGCCCAATGAGTCCTTGATATTTAGTCGTTTTCAGCCAATATTTTGGATTTTTGAAAATTTCACTTTTGTGAAAATATCCACTAAATGAGGGAATAATATGTGTGAGGGTACCCCAGGAGAGTTCCAAATGTGTGTGGGTAGAATATATATCCCACGGCGGTAAAATTGAAAAAAGTTGAAAAACATTTTTTTTGGACTTAGTCATTTTTCCGGCGTTTATCAGACTTTCAGGTAGGGCAAATGTCAGTGAGCGTTCTGATTTCAGTTCCAGAGCGATTCACCCAATGAGTCCTTGATATTTAGTCGTTTTCAGCCAATATTTTGGATTTTTGAAAATTTCACTTTTTTGTGAAAATATCCACTAAATGAGGGAATAATATGTGTGAGGGTACCCCAGGAGAGTTCCAAATGTGTGTGGGTAGAATATATATCCCACTGCGGTAAAATTGAAAAAAGTTGAAAAACATTTTTTTTTGGACTTAGTCATTTTTCTGGCGTTTATCAGACTTTCAGATAGGGGAAATTTCAGTGAGCATCTGATTTCAGTTCCAGAGCGATTCGCCCAATGAGTCCTTGATATTTAGTCGTTTTCAGCCAATATTTTGGATTTATGAAAATTTCACTTTTGTGAAAATATCCACTAAATGAGTGAATAATATGTGTGAGGGTACCCCAGGAGAGTTCCAAATGTGTGTGGGTAGAATATATATCCCACGGGGGTAAAATTGAAAAAAGTTGAAAAATTTTTTTTTTTGGACTAAGTCATCTTTCCGGCGTTTATCAGACTTTCAGATAGGGGAAATGTCAGTGAGCGTTCTGATTTCAGTTCCACAGCGATTCTCCCAATGAGTCCTTGATATTTAGTCGTTTTCAGCCAATATTTTGGATTTTTGAAAATTTCACTTTTTTATGAAAATATCCACTAAATGATGGAATAATATGTGTGAGGGCACCCCAGGAGAGTTCCAAATGTGTGTGGGTAGAATATATATCCCACGGCGGTAAAATTGAAAAAAGTTGAAAAACATTTTTTTTGGACTTAGTCATTTTTCCGGCGTTTATCAGACTTTCAGATAGGGCAAATGTCAGTGAGCGTTCTGATTTCAGTTCCAAAGCGATTCGCCCAATGAGTACTTGATATTTAGTCGTTTTCAGCCAATATTTTGGATTTTTGAAAATTTCACTTTTTTGTGAAAATATCCACTAAATGAGGGAATAATATGTGTGAGGGTACCCCAGGCAAGTTCCAAATGTGTGTGGGTAGAATATATATCCCACTGGGGTAAAATTGAAAAAAGTTGAGAAAACTTTTTTTTGGACTTAGTCATTTTTCCGGCGTTTATCAGACTTTCAGATAGGGCAAATGTCAGTGAGTGTTCTGATTTCAGTTCCAGAGCGATTCGCCCAATGAGTCCTTGATATTTAGTCGTTTTCAGCCAATATTTTGGATTTTTGAAAATTTCACTTTTGTGAAAATATCCACTAAATGAGTGAATAATATGTGTGAGGGTACCCCAGGAGAGTTCCAAATGTGTGTGGGTAGAATATATATCCCACGGCGGTAAAATTGAAAAAGTTGAAAAACATTTTTTTTGGACTTATTCATTTTTCTGGTGTTTATCAGACTTTCAGATAGGGGAAATGTCAGTGAGCATCTGATTTCAGTTCCAGAGCGATTCGCCCAATGAGTCCTTGATATTTAGTCGAGAGTTCCAAATGTGTGTGGGTAGAATATATATCCCACTGGGGTAAAATTGAAAAAAGTTGAGAAAATTTTTTTTTGGACTTAGTCATTTTTCCGGCGTTTATCAGACTTTCAGATAGGGCAAATGTCAGTGAGTGTTCTGATTTCAGTTCCAGAGCGATTCGCCCAATGAGTCCTTGATATTTAGTCGTTTTCAGCCAATATTTTGGATTTTTGAAAATTTCACTTTTGTGAAAATATCCACTAAATGAGTGAATAATATGTGTGAGGGTACCCCAGGAGAGTTCCAAATGTGTGTGGGTAGAATATATATCCCACGGCGGTAAAATTGAAAAAGTTGAAAAACATTTTTTTTGGACTTATTCATTTTTCTGGTGTTTATCAGACTTTCAGAGAGGGGAAATGTCAGTGAGCATCTGATTTCAGTTCCAGAGCGATTCGCCCAATGAGTCCTTGATATTTAGTCGAGAGTTCCAAATGTGTGTGGGTAGAATATATATCCCACTGGGGTAAAATTGAAAAAAGTTGAGAAAATTTTTTTTTGGACTTAGTCATTTTTCCGGCGTTTATCAGACTTTCAGATAGGGCAAATGTCAGTGAGCGTTCTGATTTCAGTTCCAGAGCGATTCGCCCAATGAGTACTTGATATTTAGTCGTTTTCAGCCAATATTTTGGATTTTTGAAAATTTCACTTTTTTGTGAAAATATCCACTAAATGAGGGAATAATATGTGTGAGGGTACCCCAGGCGAGTTCCAAATGTGTGTGGGTAGAATATATATCCCACGGGGGTAAAATTGAAAAAAGTTGAAAATTTTTTTTTTTGGACTAAGTCATCTTTCCGGCGTTTATCAGACTTTCAGTTAGGGCAAATGTCAGTGAGCGTTCTGATTTCAGTTCCACAGCGATTCTCCCAATGAGTCCTTGATATTTAGTCATTTTCAGCCAATATTTTGGATTTTTGAAAATTTCACTTTTTTATGAAAATATCCACTAAATGAGGGAATAATATGTGTGAGGGAACCCCAGGAGAGTTCCAAATGTGTGTGGGTAGAATATATATCCCACGGCGGTAAAATTGAAAAAAGTTGAAAAACATTTTTTTTGGACTTAGTCATTTTTCCGGCGTTTATCAGACTTTCAGATAGGGCAAATGTCAGTGAGCGTTCTGATTTCAGTTCCAAAGCGATTCGCCCAATGAGTACTTGATATTTAGTCGTTTTCAGCCAATATTTTGGATTTTTGAAAATTTCACTTTTTTGTGAAAATATCCACTAAATGAGGGAATAATATGTGTGAGGGTACCCCAGGCAAGTTCCAAATGTGTGTGGGTAGAATATATATCCCACTGGGGTAAAATTGAAAAAAGTTGAGAAAACTTTTTTTTGGACTTAGTCATTTTTCCGGCGTTTATCAGACTTTCAGATAGGGCAAATGTCAGTGAGTGTTCTGATTTCAGTTCCAGAGCGATTCGCCCAATGAGTCCTTGATATTTAGTCGTTTTCAGCCAATATTTTGGATTTTTGAAAATTTCACTTTTGTGAAAATATCCACTAAATGAGTGAATAATATGTGTGAGGGTACCCCAGGAGAGTTCCAAATGTGTGTGGGTAGAATATATATCCCACGGCGGTAAAATTGAAAAAGTTGAAAAACATTTTTTTTGGACTTATTCATTTTTCTGGTGTTTATCAGACTTTCAGAGAGGGGAAATGTCAGTGAGCATCTGATTTCAGTTCCAGAGCGATTCGCCCAATGAGTCCTTGATATTTAGTCGAGAGTTCCAAATGTGTGTGGGTAGAATATATATCCCACTGGGGTAAAATTGAAAAAAGTTGAGAAAATTTTTTTTTGGACTTAGTCATTTTTCCGGCGTTTATCAGACTTTCAGATAGGGCAAATGTCAGTGAGTGTTCTGATTTCAGTTCCAGAGCGATTCGCCCAATGAGTCCTTGATATTTAGTCGTTTTCAGCCAATATTTTGGATTTTTGAAAATTTCACTTTTGTGAAAATATCCACTAAATGAGGGAATAATATGTGTGAGGGTACCCCAGGAGAGTTCCAAATGTGTGTGGGTAGAATATATATCCCACGGCGGTAAAATTGAAAAAAGTTGAAAAACATTTTTTTTGGACTTAGTCATTTTTCCGGCGTTTATCAGACTTTCAGGTAGGGCAAATGTCAGTGAGCGTTCTGATTTCAGTTCCAGAGCGATTCACCCAATGAGTCCTTGATATTTAGTCGTTTTCAGCCAATATTTTGGATTTTTGAAAATTTCACTTTTTTGTGAAAATATCCACTAAATGAGGGAATAATATGTGTGAGGGTACCCCAGGAGAGTTCCAAATGTGTGTGGGTAGAATATATATCCCACTGCGGTAAAATTGAAAAAAGTTGAAAAACATTTTTTTTTGGACTTAGTCATTTTTCTGGCGTTTATCAGACTTTCAGATAGGGGAAATTTCAGTGAGCATCTGATTTCAGTTCCAGAGCGATTCGCCCAATGAGTCCTTGATATTTAGTCGTTTTCAGCCAATATTTTGGATTTATGAAAATTTCACTTTTTTGTGAAAATATCCACTAAATGAGGGAATAATATGTGTGAGGGTACCCCAGGAGAGTTCCAAATGTGTGTGGGTAGAATATATATCCCACGGCGGTAAAATTGAAAAAGTTGAAAAACATTTTTTTTGGACTTATTCATTTTTCTGGTGTTTATCAGACTTTCAGAGAGGGGAAATGTCAGTGAGCATCTGATTTCAGTTCCAGAGCGATTCGCCCAATGAGTCCTTGATATTTAGTCGAGAGTTCCAAATGTGTGTGGGTAGAATATATATCCCACTGGGGTAAAATTGAAAAAAGTTGAGAAAATTTTTTTTTGGACTTAGTCATTTTTCCGGCGTTTATCAGACTTTCAGATAGGGCAAATGTCAGTGAGCGTTCTGATTTCAGTTCCAGAGCGATTCGCCCAATGAGTACTTGATATTTAGTCGTTTTCAGCCAATATTTTGGATTTTTGAAAATTTCACTTTTTTGTGAAAATATCCACTAAATGAGGGAATAATATGTGTGAGGGTACCCCAGGCGAGTTCCAAATGTGTGTGGGTAGAATATATATCCCACGGGGGTAAAATTGAAAAAAGTTGAAAATTTTTTTTTTTGGACTAAGTCATCTTTCCGGCGTTTATCAGACTTTCAGTTAGGGCAAATGTCAGTGAGCGTTCCGATTTCAGTTCCAGAGCGATTCGCCCAATGCATCCTTGATATTTAGTCGTTTTCAGCCAATATTTTGGATTTTTGAAAATTTCACTTTTGTGAAAATATCCACTAAATGAGTGAATAATATGTGTGAGGGTACCCCAGGAGAGTTCCAAATGTGTGTGGGTAGAATATATATGCCACGGCGGTAAAATTGAAAAAAGTTGAAAAACATTTTTTTTGGACTTATTCATTTTTCGGGTGTTTATCAGACTTTCAGAGAGGGGAAATGTCAGTGAGCATCTGATTTCAGTTCCAGAGCGATTCGCCCAATGAGTCCTTGATATTTAGTCGAGAGTTCCAAATGTGTGTGGGTAGAATATATATCCCACTGGGGTAAAATTGAAAATAATTGAAAAAAATTTTTTTTGAACTTAGTCATTTTTCCGGCGTTTATCAGACTTTCAGATAGGGCAAATGTCAGTGAGCGTTCCGATTTCAGTTCCAGAGTGATTCGCCCAATGATTCCTTGATATTTAGTCGTTTTCAGCCAATATTTTAGATTTTTGAAAATTTCACTTTTTTGTGAAAATATCCACTAAATGTGGGAATAATATGTGTGAGGGTACCCCAGGAGAGTTCCAAATGTGTGTGGGTAGAATATATATCCCACGGGGGTAAAATTGAAAAAAGTTGAAAAAATTTTTTTTTTGGACTTATTCATTTTTCTGGCGTTTATCAGACTTTCAGAGAGGGCAAATGTCAGTGAGCATTTCGATTTCAGTTCCAGAGTGATTCTCCCAATGAGTCGTTGATATTTAGTCGTTTTCAGCCAATATTTTGGATTTTTGAAAATTTCACTTTTGTGAAAATATCCACTAAATGAGTGAATAATATGTGTGAGGGTACCCCAGGAGAGTTCCAAATGTGTGTGGGTAGAATATATATCCCACGGGGGTAAAATTGAAAAAAATTTTTTTTTGGACTTAGTCATTTTTCTGGCGGTTATCAGACTTTCAGATAGGGCAAATGTCAGTGATCGTTCTGATTTCAGTTCCAGAGTGATTCTCCCAATGAGTCCTTGATATTTAGTCGTTTTCAGCCAATATTTTGGATTTTTGAAAATTTGACTTTTTTGTGAAAATATCCACTAAATGAGGGAATAATATGTGTGAGGGTACCCCAGGCGAGTTCCAAATGTGTTTGGGTAGTATATATATCCCACTGGGGTAAAATTAAAAAAAGTTGAGAAAACTTTTTTTTGGACTTAGTCATTTTTCCAGCGTTTATCAGACTTTCAGATAGGGCAAATGTCAGTGATCGTTCTGATTTCAGTTCCAGAGTGATTCTCCCAATGAGTCCTTGATATTTAGTCGTTTTCAGCCAATATTTTGGATTTTTGAAAATTTCACTTTTGAGAAAATATCCACTAAATGAGTGAATAATATGCGTGAGAGTACCCCAGGAGAGTTCCAAATGTGTGTGGGTAGAATATATATCCCACTGGGGTAAAATTGAAAAAAGTTGAGAAAATTTTTTATTGGACTAAGTCATTTTTCCGGCGTTTATCAGACTTTCAGATAGGGCAAATGTCAGTGAGCGTTCCGATTTCAGTTCCAGAGCGATTCGCCCAATGAGTCCTTGATATTTAGTCGTTTTCAGCCAATATTTTGGATTTTTGAAAATTTCACTTTTGTGAAAATATCCACTTACTGAGTGAATAATATGTGTGAGGGTACCCCAGGAGAGTTCCAAATGTGTGTGGGTAGAATATATATCCCACCGGGGTAAAATTGAAAAAAGTTGAAAAATTTTTTTTTTTGGCTAAGTCATCTTTCCGGCGTTTATCAGACTTTCAGATAGGGGAATGTCAGTGAGCATTCTGATTTCAGTTCCAGAGCGATTCTCCCAATGAGTCCTTGATATTTAGTCGTTTTCAGCCAATATTTTGGATTTTTGAAAATTTCACTTTTTTATGAAAATATCCACTAAATGAGGGAATAATATGTGTGAGGGTACCCCAGGAGAGTTCCAAATGTGTGTGGGTAGAATATATATCCCACGGCGGTAAAATTGAAAAAAGTTGAAAAACATTTTTTTTGGACTTAGCCATTTTTCCGGCGTTTATCAGACTTTCAGATAGGGCAAATGTCAGTGAGCGTTCTGATTTCAGTTCCAGAGCGATTCACCCAATGAGTCCTTGATATTAAGTCGTTTTCAGCCAATATTTTGGATTTTTGAAAATTTCCCTTTTTTTGTGAAAATATCCACTAAATGAGGGAATAATATGTGTGAGGGTACCCCAGGAGAGTTCCAAATGTGTGTGGGTAGAATACATATCCCACTGAGGTAAAATTGAAAAAGTTGAGAAATTTTTTTTTTGGACTTTGTCATTTTTCCGGCGTTTATCAGACTTTCAGATAGGGCAAATGTCAGTGAGCATTCCGATTTAAGTTCCAGAGCGATTCGCCCAATGAGTCCTTGATATTTAGTCGTTTTCAGCCAATATTTTGGATTTTTGAAAATTTCACTTTTTTGTGAAAATATCCACTAAATGAGGGAATAATATGTGTGAGGGTACCCCAGGAGAGTTCCAAATGTGTGTGGGTAGAATATATATCCCACGGCGGTAAAATTGAAAAAAGTTGAAAAACATTTTTTTTGGGACTTAGTCATTTTTCCGGCGTTTCTCAGACTTTCAGTTAGGGCAAATGTCAGTGAGCGTTCTGATTTCAGTTCCAGAGCGATTCGACCAATGAGTCCATGATATTTAGTCGTTTTCAGCCAATATTTTGGATTTTTGAAAATTTCACTTTTTTGTGAAAATATCCACTAAATGAGGGAATAATATGTGTGAGGGTACCCCAAGGAGAGTTCCAAATGTGTGTGGGTAGAATATATATCCCAATGGGGTAGAATTGAAAAAAGTTGAGAAAATTTTTTTTTGGACTGTCATTTTTCCGACGTTTATCAGACTTTCAGATAGGGGAAATGTCAGTGAGCGTTCCGATTTCAGTTCCAGAGCGATTCGCCCAATGAGTCCTTGATATTTAGTCGTTTTCAGCGAATATTTTGGATTTTTGAAAATTTCACTTATTTGTGAAAATATCCACTAAATGAGGGAATAATATGTGTGAGGGTACCCCAGGAGAGTTCCAAATGTGTGTGGGTAGAATATATATCCCACTGGGGTAAAATTGAAAAAGTTGAGAAAATTTTTTTTTGGACTTAGTCATTTTTCCGGCGTTTATCAGACTTTCAGACAGGGCAAATGTCAGTGAGCGTTCTGATTTCAGTTCCAGATCGATTCGCCCAATGAGTCCTTGATATTTAGTCGTTTTCAGGCAATATTTTGGATTTTTGAAAATTTCACTTTTTTGTGAAAATATCCACTAAATGAGGGAATAATATGTGTGAGGGTACCCCAGGAGAGTTCCAAATGTGTGTGGGTAGAATATATATCCCACTGGGGTAAAATTGAAAAAAGTTGAGAACATTTTTTTTTGGACTTAGTCATTTTTCCGGCGTTTATCAGACTTTCAGACAGGGCAAATGTCAGTGAGCATTCTGATTTCAGTTCCAGATCGATTCGCCCAATGAGTCCTTGATATTTAGTCGTTTTCAGGCAATATTTTGGATTTTTGAAAATTTCACTTTTTTGTGAAAATATCCACTAAATGAGGGAATAATATGTGTGAGGGTACCCCAGGAGAGTTCCAAATGTGTGTGGGTAGAATATATATCCCACTGGGGTAAAATTGAAAAAGTTGAGAAAATTTTTTTTTGGACTTAGTCATTTTTCCGGCGTTTATCAGACTTTCAGACAGGGCAAATGTCAGTGAGCGTTCTGATTTCAGTTCCAGATCGATTCGCCCAATGAGTCCTTGATATTTAGTCGTTTTCAGGCAATATTTTGGATTTTTGAAAATTTCACTTTTTTGTGAAAATATCCACTAAATGAGGGAATAATATGTGTGAGGGTACCCCAGGAGAGTTCCAAATGTGTGTGGGTAGAATATATATCCCACTGGGGTAAAATTGAAAAAGTTGAGAAAATTTTTTTTTGGACTTAGTCATTTTTCCGGCGTTTATCAGACTTTCAGATACGGCAAATGTCAGTGAGCGTTCCGATTTCAGTTCCAGAGCGATTCGCCCAATGAGTCCTTGATATTTAGTCGTTTTCAGCCAATATTTTGGATTTTTAAAAATTTCACTTTTGTGAAAATATCCACTAAATGAGGGAATAATATATGTGAGGGTACCCCAGGAGAGTTTCAAATGTGTGTGGGTAGAATGTATATCCCACGGGGGTAAAATTGAAAAAAGTTGAGAAAATTTTTTTTTGGACTTAGTCATTTTTCCGGCGTTTATCAGACTTTCAGATAGGGCAAATGTCAGTGAGCGTTCCGATTTCAGTTCCAGAGCGATTCGCCCAATGAGTCCTTGATATTTAGTCGTTTTCAGCCAATATTTTGGATTTTTGAAAATTTCACTTTTTTGTGAAAATATCCACTAAATGAGGGATTAATATGTGTGAGGGTACCCCAGGAGAGTTCCAAATGTGTGTGGGTAGAATATATATCCCACTGGGGTAAAATTGAAAAAAGTTGAGAAAATTTTTTTTTGGACTTAGTCATTTTTCCGGCGTTTATCAGACTTTCAGATAGGGCAAATGTCAGTGAGCGTTCCGATTTCAGTTCCAGAGCGATTCGCCCAATGAGTCCTTGATATTTAGTCGTTTTCAGCCAATATTTTGGATTTTTGAAAATTTCACTTTTTTGTGAAAATATCCACTAAATGAGGGAATAATATGTGTGAGGGTACCCCAGGAGAGTTCCAAATGTGTGTGGGTAGAATATATATCCCACTGGGGTAAAATTGAAAAAAGTTGAGAAAATTTTTTTTTGGACTTAGTCATTTTTCCGGCGTTTATCAGACTTTCAGATACGGCAAATGTCAGTGAGCGTTCCGATTTCAGTTCCAGAGCGATTCGCCCAATGAGTCCTTGATATTTAGTCGTTTTCAGCCAATATTTTGGATTTTTGAAAATTTCACTTTTGTGAAAATATCCACTAAATGAGGGAATAATATATGTGAGGGTACCCCAGGAGAGTTTCAAATGTGAGTGGGTAGAATATATTTCCCACGGGGGTAAAATTGAAAAAAGTTGAAACATTTTTTTTTTGGACTTAGTCATCTATCCGGCGTTTATCAGACTTTCAGATAGGGCAAATGTCAGTGAGCGCTCTGATTTCAGTTCCAGAGCGATTCGCCCAATGAGTCCTTGATATTTAGTCATTTATAGCCAATATTTTGGATTTTTGAAAATTTCACTTTTTTGTGAAAATATCCACTAAATGAGGGAATAATATGAGTGAGGATACCCCAGGAGAGTTCCAAATGTGTGGGGGTAGAATATATATCCCACTGGGGTAAAATTGAAAAAAGTTGAGAAAACTTTTTTTTGGACTTAGTCATTTTTCGGGCGTTTATCAGACTTTCAGATAGGGGAAATGTCAGTGAGCATCTGATTTCAGTTCCAGAGCGATTCGCCCAATGAGTCCTTGATATTTAGTCGTTTTCAGCCAATATTATGGATTTTTGAAAATTTCACTTTTGTGAAAATATCCACTAAATGAGGGAATAATATATGTGAGGGTACCCCAGGAGAGTTCCAAATGTGTGTGGGTAGAATATATATCCCACGGGGGTAAAATTGAAAAAAGTTGAAAAAATTTTTTTTTGGACTTAGTCATCTATCCGGCGTTTTTCAGACTTTCAGATAGGGCAAATGTCAGTGAGCGTTCCGATTTCAGTTCCAGAGTGATTCGCCCAATGAGTCCTTGATATTTAGTCGTTTTCAGCCAATATTTTGGTTTTTTGAAAATTTCACTTTTTTGTGAAAATATCCACTAAATGAGGGAATAATATGTGTGAGGGTACCCCAGGAGAGTTCCAAATGTGTGTGGGTAGAATATATATCCCACTGGGGTAAAATTGAAAAAAGTTGAGAACATTTTTTTTTGGACTTAGTCATTTTTCCGGCGTTTATCAGACTTTCAGATAGGTCAAATGTCAGTGAGTGTTCCGATTTCAGTTCCAGAGTGATTCGCCCAATGAGTCCTTGATATTTAGTCGTTTTCAGCCAATATTTTGGATTTTTGAAAATTTCACTTTTTTGTGAAAATATCCACTAAATGAGGGAATAATATGTATGAGGGTACCCCAGGAGAGTTCCAAATGTGTGTGGGTAGAATATATATCCCTCTGGGGTAAAATTGAAAAAAGTTGAGAAAATTTTTTTTTGGACTTAGTCATTTTTCCGGCGTTTATCAGACTTTCAGATACGGCAAATGTCAGTGAGCATTCCGATTTCAGTTCCAGAGCGATTCGCCCAATGAGTCCTTGATATTTAGTCGTTTTCAGCCAATATTATGGATTTTTGAAAATTTCACTTTTGTGAAAATATCCACTAAATGAGGGAATAATATATGTGAGGGTACCCCAGGAGAGTTCCAAATGTGTGTGGGTAGAATATATATCCCACGGGGGTAAAATTGAAAAAAGTTGAAAAATTTTTTTTTTGGACTTAGTCATCTATCCGGCGTTTATCAGACTTTCAGATAGGGCAAATGTCAGTGAGCGTTCCGATTTCAGTTCCAGAGTGATTCGCCCAATGAGTCCTTGATATTTAGTCGTTTTCAGCCAATATTTTGGATTTTTGAAAATTTCACTTTTTTGTGAAAATATCCACTAAATGAGGGAATAATATGTATGAGGGTACCCCAGGAGAGTTCCAAATGTGTGTGGGTAGAATATATATCCCTCTGGGGTAAAATTGAAAAAAGTTGAGAAAATTTTTTTTTGGACTTAGTCATTTTTCCGGCGTTTATCAGACTTTCGGATAGGGCAAATGTCAGTAAGCGTTCTGATTTCAGTTCCAGAGCATTTCGCCCAATGAGTCCTTGATATTTAGTCGTTTTCAGACAATATTTTGGATTTTTGAAAATTTCACTTTTGTGAAAATATCCACTAAATTAGGGAATAATATATGTGAGGGTACCCCAGGAGAGTTCCAAATGTGTGTGGGTAGAATATATATCCCAATGGGGTAAAATTGAAAAAAGTTGAGAAAATTTTTTTTTTGACTTAGTCATTTTTCCGGCGTTTATCAGACTTTCATATAAGGCAAATGTCAGTGAGCGTTCCGATTTCAGTTCCAGAGCGATTCGCCCAATGAGTCCTTGATATTTAGTCGTTTTCAGCCAATATTTTGGATTTTTGAAAATTTCACTTTTTTGTGAAAATATCCACTAAATGAGGGAATAATATGTGTGAGGGTACCCCAGGAGAGTTCCAAATGTGTGTGGGTAGAATATACAGTGCCTACAAGTAGTATTCAACCCCCTGCAGATTTAGCTGGTTTGATAAGATGGAAATAAGTTAGAGCCTTCAAACTGCAAACGAGAGTAGGTTTTATGAACAGAAGCATAAATCTTACAAAGCAAAAAGTTAGGTTGCTCAGTTGAATTTTATTAAATTTTAAACATAAAAGTGTGGGTCAATTATTATTCAACCCCTATGTTTAATATTTTGTGGAATAACCCTTTTTTGCAATTACAGCTAATAATCGTCTTTTATAAGACCTGATCAGGCCGGCACAGGTCTGTGGAGTTATCTTGGCCCACTCCTCCATGCAGATCTTCTCCAAGTTATCTAGGTTCTTTGGGTGTCTCATGTGGACTTTATTCTTGAGCTCCTTCCACAAGTTTTCAATTGGGTTAAGGTCAGGAGACTGACTAGGCCACTCCAACACCTTGACTTTTTCCCTCTTGAACCAGGCCTTGGTTTTCTTGGCTGTGTGCTTTGGGTCGTTGTCTTGTTGGAAGATGAAATTACGACCCATCTTAAGATCCTTGATGGAGGAGCGGAGGTTCTTGGCCAAAATCTCCAGGTAGGCCGTGCTATCCATCTTCCCATGGATGCGGACCAGATGGCCAGGCCCCTTGGCAGAGAAACAGCCCCACAGCATGATGCTGCCACCACCATGCTTGACTGTAGGGATGGTATTCTTGGGGTCGTATGCAGTGCCATCCAGTCTCCAAACGTCACGTGTGTGGTTGGCACCAAAGATCTCGATCTTGGTCTCATCAGACCATAGAACCTTGAACCAGTCTGTCTCAGAGTCCTCCAAGTGATCATGAGCAAACTGTAGACGAGCCTTGACATGACGCTTTGAAAGTAAAGGTACCTTACGGGCTCGTCTGGAACGGAGACCATTGCGGTGGAGTACGTTACTTATGGTATTGACTGAAACCAATGTCCCCACTGCCATGAGATCTTCCCGGAGCTCCTTCCTTGTTGTCCTTGGGTTAGCCTTGACTCTTCGGACAAGCCTGGCCTCGGCACGGGAGGACACTTTCAAAGGCTGTCCAGGCCGTGGAAGGCTAACAGTAGTTCCATAAGCCTTCCACTTACGGATGATGCTCCCAACAGTGGAAACAGGTAGGCCCAACTCCTTGGAAAGGGTTTTGTACCCCTGGCCAGCCTTGTGACCCTCTACGATCTTGTCTCTGATGGCCTTGGAATGCTCTTTTGTCTTTCCCATGTTGACCATGTCTGAGTGCTGTTCACAAGTTTGGGGAGGGTCTTAAATATTCAGAAAAGGCTGGCAAAAGAGATCTTTAATCCACACATGTGAAGCTCATTATTCTTGGTGCCTGAACTACTTCTTAATCCTTTAGGGGGACCAAACAGAATTCTTGTGGTTGAGGGGTTGAATAATAAATGACACTCTGAATTAACTTTTAACGTTTTAAAAAAAAAAAAAAAACAAAAGTTGCTGCAGTTCATTTCCCACTTCCAGGCTGATCTACAGTACAAATGTCACAATGCCAAGTTAATTCCGCATGTGTCAACCAGCTAAATCTGCAGGGGGTTGAATATTACTTGTAGGCACTGTATATCCCACGGGGGTAAAATTGAAAAAAGTTGAAAAATTTTTTTTTTGAAACTTAGTCATTTTTCTGGCGTTTATCAGACTTTCAGATAGGGCAAATGTCAGTGAGCGTTCCGATTTCAGTTCCAGAGTGATTCGCCCAATGAGTCCTTGATATTTAGTCATTTATAGCCAATATTTTGGATTTTTGAAAATTTCACTTTTTTGTGAAAATATCCACTAAATGAGGGAATAATATGAGCGAGGATACCCCAGGAGAGTTCCAAATGTGTGGGGGTAGAATATATATCCCACTGGGGTAAAATTGAAAAAAGTTGAGAAAACTTTTTTTTGGACTTAGTCATTTTTCTGGCGTTTATCAGACTTTCAGATAGGGGAAATGTCAGTGAGCATCTGATTTCAGTTCCAGAGCGATTCGCCCAATGAGTCCTTGATATTTAGTCGTTTTCAGCCAATATTTTGGATTTTTGAAAAGTTCACTTTTTTGTGAAAATACCTACTTAATCAGGGAATAATATGTATGAGGGTACCACAGGAGAGTTCCAAATGTGTGTGGGTAGAATATATATCCCACGGGGGTAAAATTGAAAAAAGTTGAAAAACATTTTTTTTTGGACTTAGTCATTTTTCTGGCGTTTATCAGACTTTAAGATAGGGGAAATGTCAGTGAGCATCTGATTTCAGTTCCAGAGCGATTCGCCCAATGAGTCCTTGATATTTAGTCGTTTTCAGTCAATATTTTGGATTTTTGAAAATTTCACTTTTTTGTGAAAATATCCACTAAATGAGGGAAAAATATGTGTGAGGGTACCCCAGGAGAGTTCCAAATGTGTGTGGGTAGAATATATATCCCACTGGGGTAAAATTGCAAAAAGTTGAGAAAATTTTTTTTTGGACTTAGCAATTTTTCCGGCGTTTATCAGACTTTCAGATAGGGGAAATGTCAGTGAGCGTTCCGATTTCAGTTCCAGAGCGATTCGCCCAATGAGTCCTTGATATTTAGTCGTTTTCAGCCAATATTTAGGATTTTTGAAAATTTCACTTTTTTGTGAAAATATCCACTAAATGAGGGAATAATATGTGTGAGGGTACCCCAGGAGAGTTCCAAATGTGTGTGGGTGGAATATATATCCCACGGGGGTAAAATTGAAAAAATTTGAGAAAACTTTTTTTTGGACTTAGTCATTTTTCCGGCGTTTATCAGACTTTCAGATAGGGCAAATGTCAGTGAGCGTTCTGATTTCAGTTCCAGAGCGATTCGCCCAATGAGTCCTTGATATTTAGTCGTTTTCAGTCAATATTTTGGATTTTTGAAAATTTCACTTGTTTGTGAAAATATCCACTAAATGAGGGAATAATATGTGTGAGGGTACCCCAGGAGAGTTTCAAATGTGTGTGGGTAGAATATATATCCCACGGGAGTAAAATTGAAAAAAGTTTAAAAAAATTTTTTTTGGGACTCAGTCATTTTTCTGGCGTTTATCAGACTTTCAGATAGAGGAAATGTCAGTGAGCATCTGATTTCAGTTCCAGAGCGATTCGCCCAATGAGTCCTTGATATTTAGTCGTTTTCAGCCAATATTTTGGATTTTTGAAAATTTCACTTTTTTGTGAAAATATCCACTAAATGAGGGAATAATATGTGTGAGTGTACCCCAGGAGAGTTCCAAATGTGTGTGGGTAGAATATATATCCCACGGGGGTAAAATTGAAAAAAGTTGAAAACAATTTTTTTTTGGACTTAGTCATTTTTCTGTCGTTTATCAGACTTTCAGATAGGGGAAATGTCAGTGAGCATCTGATTTCAGTTCCAGAGCGATTCGCCCAATGAGTCCTTGATATTTAGTCGTTTTCAGCCAATATTTTGGATTTTTGAAAATTTCACTTTTTTGTGAAAATATCCACTTAATCAGGGAATAATATGTATGAGGGTACCCCAGGAGAGTTCCAAATGTGTGTGGGTAGAATATATATCCCACGGGGGTAAAATTGAAAAAAGTTGAAAAACATTTTTTTTTGGACTTAGTCATTTTTCTGGCGTTTATCAGACTTTCAGATAGGGGAAATGTCAGTGAGCATCTGATTTCAGTTCCAGAGCGATTCGCCAAATGAGTCCTTGATATTTAGTCATTTATAGCCAATATTTTGGATTTTTGAAAATTTCACTTTTTTGTGAAAATATCCACTAAATGAGGGAATAATATGAGTGAGGACAGCCCAGGAGAGTTCCAAATGTGTGTGGGTAGAATATATATCCCACTGCGGTAAAATTGAAAAAAGTTGAGAAAATTTTTTTTTGGACTTAGTCATTTTTCCGTCGTTTATCAGACTTTCAGATAGGGCAAATATAAGTGAGCGTTCCGATTTCAGTTCCAGAGCGATTCGCCCAATGAGTCCTTGATATTTAGTCGTTTTCAGCCAATATTTTGGATTTTTGAAAATTTCACTTTTTTGTGAAAATATCCACTAAATGAGGGAATAATATGTGTGAGGGTACCCCAGGAGAGTTCCAAATGTGTGTGGGTGGAATATATATCCCACGGGGGTAAAATTGAAAGAAGTTGAGAAAACTTTTTTTTGGACTTAGTCATTTTTACGGCGTTTATCAGACTTTCAGATAGGGGAAATGTCAGTGAGCATCTGATTTCAGTTCCAGAGCGATTCGCCCAATGAGTCCTTGATATTTAGTCGTTTTCAGCCAATATTTTGGATTTTTGAAAATTTCACTTTTTTGTGAAAATATCCACTAAATGAGGGAATAATATGTTTGAGGGTACCCCAGGAGAGTTCCAAATGTGTGTGGGTAGAATATATATCCCACGGGGGTAAAATTGAAAAAAGTTGAAAAAAATTTTTTTTTGGACTTAGTAATTTTTCCGGCGTTTATCAGACTTTCAGATAGGGGAAATGTCAGTGAGCGTTCCGATTTCAGTTCTAAAGCGATTCGCCCAATGAGTCCTTGATATTTAGTCGTTTCCAGCCAATTTTCTGGATTTTTGAAAATTTCACTTTTTTGTGAAAATATCCACTAAATGAGGGAATAATATGTGTGAGGGTACCCCAGGAGAGTTCCAAATGTGTGTGGGTAGAATATATATCCCACTGGTGTAAAATTGAAAAAAGTTGAGAACATTTTTTTTTGGACTTAGTCATTTTTCCGGCGTTTATCAGACTTTCAGATAGGGGAAATGTCAGTGAGCGTTCCGATTTCAATTCCAGAGCGATTCGCCCAATGAGTCCTTGATATTTAGTCGTTTTCAGTCAATATTTTGGAGTTTTGAAAATTTCACTTTTTTGTGAAAATATCCACTAAATGAGGGAATAATATGTGTGAGGGTACCCCAGGAGAGTTCCAAATGTGTGTGGGTAGAATATATATCCCACCGGGGTAAAATTGAAAAAAGTTGAAATTTTTTTTTTCTGGACTTAGTCATCTTTACGGCGTTCATCAGACTTTCAGATAGGGGAAATGTCAGTGAGCATCTGATTTCAGTTCCAGAGCGATTCGCCCAATGAGTCCTTGATATTTAGTCGTTTTCAGCCAACATTTTGGATTTTTGAAAATTTCACTTTTTTGTGAAAATATCCACTAAATGAGGGAATAATATGTGTGAGGGTACCCCAGGAGAGTTCCAAATGTGTGTGGGTAGAATATATATCCCAAGGGGGTAAAATTGAAAAAAGTTCAGAAAACTTTTTTTTGGACTTAGTCATTTTTCCGGCGTTTATCAGACTTTCGGATAGGGCAAATGTCAGTAAGCGTTCTGATTTCAGTTCCAGAGCATTTCGCCCAATGAGTCCTTGATATTTAGTCATTTTCAGCCAATATTTTGGATTTTTGAAAATTTCACTTTTGTGAAAATATCCACTAAATTAGGGAATAATATATGTGAGGGTACCCCAGGAGAGTTCCAAATGTGTGTGGGTAGAATATATATCCCACGGTGGTAAAATTGAAAAAAGTTGAAAAATTTTTTTTTTGGACTTAGTCATCTATCCGGCGTTTATCAGACTTTCAGATAGGGCAAATGTCAGTGAGCGTTCCTATTTCAGTTCCAGAGTGATTTGCCCAATGAGTCCTTGATATTTAGTCGTTTTCAGCCAATATTTTGGATTTTTGAAAATTTCACTTTTTTGTGAAAATATCCACTAAATGAGGGAATAATATGTATGAGGGTACCCCAGGAGAGTTCCAAATGTGTGTGGGTAGAATATATATATCCCTCTGGGGTAAAATTGAAAAAAGTTGAGAAAATTTTTTTTTGGACTTAGTCATTTTTCCGGCGTTTATCAGACTTTCCGATAGGGCAAATGTCAGTAAGCGTTCTGATTTCAGTTCCAGAGCATTTCGCCCAATGAGTCCTTGATATTTAGTCGTTTTCAGACAATATTTTGGATTTTTGAAAATTTCACTTTTGTGAAAATATCCACTAAATTAGGGAATAATATGTGTGAGGGTACCCCAGGAGAGTTCCAAATGTGTGTGGGTAGAATATATATCCCAATGGGGTAAAATTGAAAAAAGTTGAGAAAATTTTTTTTTGGACTTAGTCATTTTTCCGGCGTTTATCAGACTTTCATATAAGGCAAATGTCAGTGAGCGTTCCGATTTCAGTTCCAGAGCGATTCGCCCAATGAGTCCTTGATATTTAGTCGTTTTCAGCCAATATTTTGGATTTTTGAAAATTTCACTTTTTTGTGAAAATATCCACTAAATGAGGGAATAATATGTGTGAGGGTACCCCAGGAGAGTTCCAAATGTGTGTGGGTAGAATATACAGTGCCTACAAGTAGTATTCAACCCCCTGCAGATTTAGCTGGTTTGATAAGATGGAAATAAGTTAGAGCCTTCAAACTGCAAACGAGAGTAGGTTTTATGAACAGAAGCATAAATCTTACAAAGCAAAAAGTTAGGTTGCTCAGTTGAATTTTATTAAATTTTAAACATAAAAGTGTGGGTCAATTATTATTCAACCCCTATGTTTAATATTTTGTGGAATAACCCTTTTTTGCAATTACAGCTAATAATCGTCTTTTATAAGACCTGATCAGGCCGGCACAGGTCTGTGGAGTTATCTTGGCCCACTCCTCCATGCAGATCTTCTCCAAGTTATCTAGGTTCTTTGGGTGTCTCATGTGGACTTTATTCTTGAGCTCCTTCCACAAGTTTTCAATTGGGTTAAGGTCAGGAGACTGACTAGGCCACTCCAACACCTTGACTTTTTCCCTCTTGAACCAGGCCTTGGTTTTCTTGGCTGTGTGCTTTGGGTCGTTGTCTTGTTGGAAGATGAAATTACGACCCATCTTAAGATCCTTGATGGAGGAGCGGAGGTTCTTGGCCAAAATCTCCAGGTAGGCCGTGCTATCCATCTTCCCATGGATGCGGACCAGATGGCCAGGCCCCTTGGCAGAGAAACAGCCCCACAGCATGATGCTGCCACCACCATGCTTGACTGTAGGGATGGTATTCTTGGGGTCGTATGCAGTGCCATCCAGTCTCCAAACGTCACGTGTGTGGTTGGCACCAAAGATCTCGATCTTGGTCTCATCAGACCATAGAACCTTGAACCAGTCTGTCTCAGAGTCCTCCAAGTGATCATGAGCAAACTGTAGACGAGCCTTGACATGACGCTTTGAAAGTAAAGGTACCTTACGGGCTCGTCTGGAACGGAGACCATTGCGGTGGAGTACGTTACTTATGGTATTGACTGAAACCAATGTCCCCACTGCCATGAGATCTTCCCGGAGCTCCTTCCTTGTTGTCCTTGGGTTAGCCTTGACTCTTCGGACAAGCCTGGCCTCGGCACGGGAGGACACTTTCAAAGGCTGTCCAGGCCGTGGAAGGCTAACAGTAGTTCCATAAGCCTTCCACTTACGGATGATGCTCCCAACAGTGGAGACAGGTAGGCCCAACTCCTTGGAAAGGGTTTTGTACCCCTGGCCAGCCTTGTGACCCTCTACGATCTTGTCTCTGATGGCCTTGGAATGCTCTTTTGTCTTTCCCATGTTGACCATGTCTGAGTGCTGTTCACAAGTTTGGGGAGGGTCTTAAATATTCAGAAATGGCTGGCAAAAGAGATCTTTAATCCACACATGTGAAGCTCATTATTCTTGGTGCCTGAACTACTTCTTCATCCTTTAGGGGGACCAAACAGAATTCTTGTGATTGAGGGGTTGAATAATAAATGACACTCTGAATTAACTTTTAACGTTTTAAAAAAAAAAAAAAAACAAAAGTTGCTGCAGTTCATTTCCCACTTCCAGGCTGATCTACAGTACAAATGTCACAATGCCAAGTTAATTCCGCATGTGTCAACCAGCTAAATCTGCAGGGGGTTGAATACTACTTGTAGGCACTGTATATCCCACGGGGGTAAAATTGAAAAAAGTTGAAAAATTTTTTTTTTGAAACTTAGTCATTTTTCTGGCGTTTATCAGACTTTCAGATAGGGCAAATGTCAGTGAGCGTTCCGATTTCAGTTCCAGAGTGATTCGCCCAATGAGTCCTTGATATTTAGTCATTTATAGCCAATATTTTGGATTTTTGAAAATTTCACTTTTTTGTGAAAATATCCACTAAATGAGGGAATAATATGAACGAGGATACCCCAGGAGAGTTCCAAATGTGTGGGGGTAGAATATATATCCCACTGGGGTAAAATTGAAAAAAGTTGAGAAAACTTTTTTTTGGACTTAGTCATTTTTCTGGCGTTTATCAGACTTTCAGATAGGGGAAATGTCAGTGAGCATCTGATTTCAGTTCCAGAGCGATTCGCCCAATGAGTCCTTGATATTTAGTCGTTTTCAGCCAATATTTTGGATTTTTGAAAATTTCACTTTTTTGTGAAAATACCTACTTAATCAGGGAATAATATGTATGAGGGTACCACAGGAGAGTTCCAAATGTGTGTGGGTAGAATATATATCCCACGGGGGTAAAATTGAAAAAAGTTGAAAAACATTTTTTTTTGGACTTAGTCATTTTTCTGGCGTTTATCAGACTTTAAGATAGGGGAAATGTTAGTGAGCATCTGATTTCAGTTCCAGAGCGATTCGCCCAATGAGTCCTTGATATTTAGTCGTTTTCAGTCAATATTTTGGATTTTTGAAAATTTCACTTTTTTCTGAAAATATCCACTAAATGAGGGAAAAATATGTGTGAGGGTACCCCAGGAGAGTTCCAAATGTGTGTGGGTAGAATATATATCCCACTGGGGTAAAATTGCAAAAAGTTGAGAAAATTTTTTTTTGGACTTAGCAATTTTTCCGGCGTTTATCAGACTTTCAGATAGGGGAAATGTCAGTGAGCGTTCCGATTTCAGTTCCAGAGCGATTCGCCCAATGAGTCCTTGATATTTAGTCGTTTTCAGCCAATATTTAGGATTTTTGAAAATTTCACTTTTTTGTGAAAATATCCACTAAATGAGGGAATAATATGTGTGAGGGTACCCCAGGAGAGTTCTAAATGTGTGTGGGTGGAATATATATCCCACGGGGGTAAAATTGAAAAAATTTGAGAAAACTTTTTTTTGGACTTAGTCATTTTTCCGGCGTTTATCAGACTTTCAGATAGGGCAAATGTCAGTGAGCGTTCTGATTTCAGTTCCAGAGCGATTCGCCCAATGAGTCCTTGATATTTAGTCGTTTTCAGTCAATATTTTGGATTTTTGAAAATTTCACTTGTTTGTGAACATATCCACTAAATGAGGGAATAATATGTGTGAGGGTACCCCAGGAGAGTTTCAAATGTGTGTGGGTAGAATATATATCCCACGGGAGTAAAATTGAAAAAAGTTTAAAAAAATTTTTTTTGGGACTCAGTCATTTTTCTGGCGTTTATCAGACTTTCAGATAGAGGAAATGTCAGTGAGCATCTGATTTTAGTTCCAGAGCGATTCGCCCAATGAGTCCTTGATATTTAGTCGTTTTCAGCCAATATTTTGGATTTTTGAAAATTTCACTTTTTTGTGAAAATATCCACTAAATGAGGGAATAATATGTGTGAGTGTACCCCAGGAGAGTTCCAAATGTGTGTGGGTAGAATATATATCCCACGGGGGTAAAATTGAAAAAAGTTGAAAAAAATTTTTTTTTGGACTTAGTCATTTTTCTGTCGTTTATCAGACTTTCAGATAGGGGAAATGTCAGTGAGCATCTGATTTCAGTTCCAGAGCGATTCGCCCAATGAGTCCTTGATATTTAGTCGTTTTCAGCCAATATTTTGGATTTTTGAAAATTTCACTTTTTTGTGAAAATATCCACTTAATCAGGGAATAATATGTATGAGGGTACCCCAGGAGAGTTCCAAATGTGTGTGGGTAGAATATATATCCCACGGGGGTAAAATTGAAAAAAGTTGAAAAACATTTTTTTTTGGACTTAGTCATTTTTCTGGCGTTTATCAGACTTTCAGATAGGGGAAATGTCAGTGAGCATCTGATTTCAGTTCCAGAGCGATTCGCCAAATGAGTCCTTGATATTTAGTCATTTATAGCCAATATTTTGGATTTTTGAAAATTTCACTTTTTTGTGAAAATATCCACTAAATGAGGGAATAATATGAGTGAGGATACCCCAGGAGAGTTCCAAATGTGTGTGGGTAGAATATATATCCCACTGGGGTAAAATTGAAAAAAGTTGAGAAAATTTTTTTTTGGACTTAGCAATTTTTCCGGCGTTTATCAGACTTTCAGATAGGGGAAATGTCAGTGAGCGTTCCGATTTCAGTTCCAGAGCGATTTGCCCAATGAGTCCTTGATATTTAGTCGTTTTCAGCCAATATTTTGGATTTTTGAAAATTTCACTTTTTTGTTAAAATATCCACTAAATGAGGGAATAATATGTGTGAGGGTACCACAGGAGAGTTCCAAATGTGTGTGGGTAGAATATATATTCCACTGGGGTAAAATTGAAAAAAGTTGAGAAAATTTTTTTTTGGACTTAGTCATTTTTCCGTCGTTTATCAGACTTTCAGATAGGGCAAATATAAGTGAGCGTTCCGATTTCAGTTCCAGAGCGATTCGCCCAATGAGTCCTTGATATTTAGTCGTTTTCAGCCAATATTTTGGATTTTTGAAAATTTCACTTTTTTGTGAAAATATCCACTAAATGAGGGAAAAATATGTGTGAGGGTACCCCAGGAGAGTTCCAAATGTGTGTGGGTAGAATATATATCCCACTGGGGTAAAATTGCAAAAAGTTGAGAAAATTTTTTTTTGGACTTAGCAATTTTTCCGGCGTTTATCAGACTTTCAGATAGGGGAAATGTCAGTGAGCGTTCCGATTTCAGTTCCAGAGCGATTCGCCCAATGAGTCCTTGATATTTAGTCGTTTTCAGCCAATATTTAGGATTTTTGAAAATTTCACTTTTTTGTGAAAATATCCACTAAATGAGGGAATAATATGTGTGAGGGTACCCCAGGAGAGTTCCAAATGTGTGTGGTTGGAATATATATCCCACGGGGGTAAAATTGAAAAAATTTGAGAAAACTTTTTTTTGGACTTAGTCATTTTTCCGGCGTTTATCAGACTTTCAGATAGGGCAAATGTCAGTGAGCGTTCTGATTTCAGTTCCAGAGCGATTCGCCCAATGAGTCCTTGATATTTAGTCGTTTTCAGTCAATATTTTGGATTTTTGAAAATTTCACTTGTTTGTGAAAATATCCACTAAATGAGGGAATAATATGTGTGAGGGTACCCCAGGAGAGTTTCAAATGTGTGTGGGTAGAATATATATCCCACGGGAGTAAAATTGAAAAAAGTTTAAAAAAATTTTTTTTGGGACTCAGTCATTTTTCTGGCGTTTATCAGACTTTCAGATAGAGGAAATGTCAGTGAGCATCTGATTTCAGTTCCAGAGCAATTCGCCCAATGAGTCCTTGATATTTAGTCGTTTTCAGCCAATATTTTGGATTTTTGAAAATTTCACTTTTTTGTGAAAATATCCACTAAATGAGGGAATAATATGTGTGAGTGTACCCCAGGAGAGTTCCAAATGTGTGTGGGTAGAATATATATCCCACGGGGGTAAAATTGAAAAAAGTTGAAAAAAATTTTTTTTTGGACTTAGCCATTTTTCTGTCGTTTATCAGACTTTCAGATAGGGGAAATGTCAGTGAGCATCTGATTTCAGTTCCAGAGCGATTCGCCCAATGAGTCCTTGATATTTAGTCGTTTTCAGCCAATATTTTGGATTTTTGAAAATTTCACTTTTTTGTGAAAATATCCACTTAATCAGGGAATAATATGTATGAGGGTACCCCAGGAGAGTTCCAAATGTGTGTGGGTAGAATATATATCCCACGGGGGTAAAATTGAAAAAAGTTGAAAAACATTTTTTTTTGGACTTAGTCATTTTTCTGGCGTTTATCAGACTTTCAGATAGGGGAAATGTCAGTGAGCATCTGATTTCAGTTCCAGAGCGATTCGCCAAATGAGTCCTTGATATTTAGTCATTTATAGCCAATATTTTGGATTTTTGAAAATTTCACTTTTTTGTGAAAATATCCACTAAATGAGGGAATAATATGAGTGAGGATACCCCAGGAGAGTTCCAAATGTGTGTGGGTAGAATATATATCCCACTGGGGTAAAATTGAAAAAAGTTGAGAAAATTTTTTTTTGGACTTAGCAATTTTTCCGGCGTTTATCAGACTTTCAGATAGGGGAAATGTCAGTGAGCGTTCCGATTTCAGTTCCAGAGCGATTTGCCCAATGAGTCCTTGATATTTAGTCGTTTTCAGCCAATATTTTGGATTTTTGAAAATTTCACTTTTTTGTGAAAATATCCACTAAATGAGGGAATAATATGTGTGAGTGTACCCCAGGAGAGTTCCAAATGTGTGTGGGTAGAATATATATCCCACGGGGGTAAAATTGAAAAAAGTTGAAAAAAATTTTTTTTTGGACTTAGTCATTTTTCTGTCGTTTATCAGACTTTCAGATAGGGGAAATGTCAGTGAGCATCTGATTTCAGTTCCAGAGCGATTCGCCCAATGAGTCCTTGATATTTAGTCGTTTTCAGCCAATATTTTGGATTTTTGAAAATTTCACTTTTTTGTGAAAATATCCACTTAATCAGGGAATAATATGTATGAGGGTACCCCAGGAGAGTTCCAAATGTGTGTGGGTAGAATATATATCCCACGGGGGTAAAATTGAAAAAAGTTGAAAAACATTTTTTTTTGGACTTAGTCATTTTTCTGGCGTTTATCAGACTTTCAGATAGGGGAAATGTCAGTGAGCATCTGATTTCAGTTCCAGAGCGATTCGCCAAATGAGTCCTTGATATTTAGTCATTTATAGCCAATATTTTGGATTTTTGAAAATTTCACTTTTTTGTGAAAATATCCACTAAATGAGGGAATAATATGAGTGAGGATACCCCAGGAGAGTTCCAAATGTGTGTGGGTAGAATATATATCCCACTGGGGTAAAATTGAAAAAAGTTGAGAAAATTTTTTTTTGGACTTAGCAATTTTTCCGGCGTTTATCAGACTTTCAGATAGGGGAAATGTCAGTGAGCGTTCCGATTTCAGTTCCAGAGCGATTTGCCCAATGAGTCCTTGATATTTAGTCGTTTTCAGCCAATATTTTGGATTTTTGAAAATTTCACTTTTTTGTTAAAATATCCACTAAATGAGGGAATAATATGTGTGAGGGTACCACAGGAGAGTTCCAAATGTGTGTGGGTAGAATATATATCCCACTGGGGTAAAATTGAAAAAAGTTGAGAAAATTTTTTTTTGGACTTAGTCATTTTTCCGTCGTTTATCAGACTTTCAGATAGGGCAAATATAAGTGAGCGTTCCGATTTCAGTTCCAGAGCGATTCGCCCAATGAGTCCTTGATATTTAGTCGTTTTCAGCCAATATTTTGGATTTTTGAAAATTTCACTTTTTTGTGAAAATATCCACTAAATGAGGGAATAATATGTGTGAGGGTACCCCAGGAGATTTCCAAATGTGTGTGGGTAGAATATATATCCCACTGGGGTAAAATTGAAAAAAGTTGAAAAAATTTTTTTTCTGGACTTAGTCATCTTTACGGCGTTTATCAGACTTTCAGATAGGGGAAATGTCAGTGAGCGTTCCGATTTCAATTCCAGAGCGATTCGCCCAATGAGTCCTTGATATTTAGTCGTTTTCAGTCAATATTTTGGATTTTTGAAAATTTCACTTTTTTGTGAAAATATCCACTAAATGAGGGAATAATATGTGTGAGGGTACCCCAGGAGAGTTCCAAATGTGTGTGGGTAGAATATATATCCCACCAGGGTAAAATTGAAAAAAGTTGAAATTTTTTTTTTTCTGGACTTAGTCATCTTTACGGCGTTCATCAGACTTTCAGATAGGGGAAATGTCAGTGAGCATCTGATTTCAGTTCCAGAGCGATTCGCCCAATGAGTCCTTGATATTTAGTCGTTTTCAGCCAATATTTTGGATTTTTGAAAATTTCACTTTTTTGTGAAAATATCCACTAAATGAGGGAATAATATATGTGAGGGTACCCCAAGAGAGTTCCAAATGTGTGTGGGGAGAATATATATCCCACGGGGGTAAAATTGAAAAAAGTTGAAAAAAATTTTTTTTTGGACTTAGTAATTTTTCCGGCGTTTATCAGACTTTCAGATAGGGGAAATGTCAGTGAGCGTTCCGATTTCAGTTCTAAAGCGATTTGCCCAATGAGTCCTTGATATTTAGTCGTTTCCAGCCAATTTTCTGGATTTTTGAAAATTTCACTTTTTTGTGAAAATATCCACTAAATGAGGGAATAATATGTGTGAGGGTACCCCAGGAGAGTTCCAAATGTGTGTGGGTAGAATATATATCCCACGGGGGAATATTAAAAAAAGTTGAAAAACATTTTTTTTTGGACTTACTCATTTTTCCGGCGTTTATCAGACTGTCAGATAGGGCAAATGTCAGTGAGCGTTACCATTTCAGTTCCAGAGCAATTCGCCCAATGAGTCCTTGATATTTAGTCATTTTCAGCCAATATTTTGGATTTTTGAAAATTTCACTTTTTTGTGAAAATATCCACTAAATGAGGGAATAATATGTGTGAGGGTACCCCAGGAGAGTTCCAAATGTGTTTGGGTAGAATATATATCCCACGGGGGTAAAATTGAAAAAAGTTGAGAAAACTTTTTTTTGGACTTAGTCATTTTTCCGGCGTTTATCAGACTTTCAGATAGGGCAAATGTCAGTGAGCGTTCTGATTTCAGTTCCAGAGCGATTCGCCCAATGAGTCCTTGATATTTAGTCGTTTTCAGTCAATATTTTGGATTTTTGAAAATTTCACTTTTTTTGTGAAAATATCCACTAAATGAGGGAATAATATGTGTTAGGGTACCCCAGGAGAGTTCCAAATGTGTGTGGATAGAATATATATCCCACGGAGGTAAATTTTAAAAAAGTTGAAAAAAATTTTTTTTCTGGACTTAGTCATCTTTACGGCGTTTATCAGACTTTCAGATAGGGGAAATGTCAGTGAGCGTTCCGATTTCAGTTCCAGAGTGATTCGCCCAATGAGTCCTTGATATTTAGTATTTTTCAGCCAATATTTTTGATTTTTGAAAATTTCACTTTTTTGTGAAAATATCCACTAAATGAGGGAATAATATGTGTGAGGGTACCCCCAGGAGAGTTCCAAATGTGTGTGGGTAGAATATATATCCCATGGGGGAATATTGAAAAAAGTTGAAAAACATTTTTTTTTGGACTTACTCATTTTTCCGGCGTTTATCAGACTGTCAGACAGGGCAAATGTCAGTGAGCATTACGATTTCAGTTCCAGAGCAATTCGCCCAATGAGTCCTTGATATTTAGTCATTTTCAGCCAATATTTTGGATTTTTGAAAATTTCACTTTTTTGTGAAAATATCCACTAAATGAGGGAATAATATGTGTGAGGGTACCCCAGGAGAGTTCCAAATGTGTGTGGGTAGAATATATATCCCACGGGGGTAAAATTGAAAAAAGTTGAGAAAACTTTTTTTTGGACTTAGTCATTTTTCCGGCGTTTATCAGACTTTCAGATATTGCAAATGTCAGTGAGCGTTCTGATTTCAGTTCCAGAGCGATTCGCCCAATGAGTCCTTGATATTTAGTCGTTTTCAGTCAATATTTTGGATTTTTGAAAATTTCACTTTTTTTGTGAAAATATCCACTAAATGAGGGAATAATATGTGTGAGGGTACCCCAGGAGAGTTCCAAATGTGTGTGGGTAGAATGTATATCCCACGGGGGTAAATTTTAAAAAAGTTGAAAAAAATTTTTTTTTGGACTTGGTCATCTTTCCGGCATTTATCAGACTTTCAGATAGGGGAAATGTCAGTGAGCGTTCCGATTTTAGTTCCAGAGTGATTCGCCCAATGAGTCCTTGATATTTAGTCGTTTTCAGTCAATATTTTGGATGTTTGAAAATTTCACTTTTTTGTGAAAATATCCACTAAATGAGGGAATAATATGGGTGAGGGTACCCCAGGAGATTTCCAAATGTGTGTGGGTAGAATATATATCCCACGGGGGTAAAATTGAAAAAAGTTGAAAAAATTTTTTTTGGACTTAGTCATCTTTCCGGCGTTTATCAGACTTTCAGATAGGGGAAATGTCAGTGAGCGTTCCAATTTCAGTTCCAGGGCGATTCGCCCAATGAGTCCTTGATATTTAGTCGTTTCCAGCCAATTTTCTGGATTTTTGAAAATTTCACTTTTTTGGGAAAATATCCACTAAATGAGGGAATAATATGTGTGAGGGTACCACAAGAGAGTTCCAAATGTGTGTGGGTAGAATATATATCCCACGGGGGTAAAATTGAAAAAAGTTTAAAAAAATTTTTTTTTGGACTTAGTCATTTTTCTGCCGTTTATCAGACTTTCAGATAGGGGAAATGTCAGTGAGCATCAGATTTCAGTTCCAGAGCGATTCGCCCAATGAGTCCTTGATATTTAGTCGTTTTCAGCCAATATTTTGGATTTTTGAAAATTTCACTTTTTTGTGAAAATATCCACTAAATGAGGGAATAATATGTGTGAGGGTACCCCAGGAGATTTCCAAATGTATGTGGGTAGAATATATATCCCACTGGTGTAAAATTGAAAAAAGTTGAGAAATTTTTATTTTGGACTTAGTAATTTTTCCGGCGTTTATCAGACTTTCAGATAGGGGAAATGTCAGTGAGCGTTCCGATTTAAGTTGCAGAGCGATTCGCCCAATGAGTCCTTGATATTTAGTCGTTTTCAGCCAATATTTTGGATTTTTGAAAATTTCACTTTTTTGTGAAAATATCCACTAAATGAGGGAATAATATGAGTGAGGGTACCCCAGGAGAGTTCCAAATGTGTGTGGGTAGAATATATATCCCACTGGGGTAAAATTGAAAAAAGTTGAGAAAATTTTTCTTTGGACTTAGTCATTTTTCCGGCGTTTATCAGACTTTCAGATAGGGGAAATGTCAGTGAGCGTTCCGATTTCAGTTCCAGAGCGATTCGCCCAATGAGTCCTTGATATTTAGTCGTTTTCAGCCAATATTTTGGATTTTTGAAAATTTCACTTTTTTGTGAAAATAACCACTAAATGAGGGAATAATATGAGTGAGGGTACCCCAGGAGAGTTCCAAATGTGTGTGGGTAGAATATATATCCCACGGGGGTAAAATTGAAAAAAGTTGAAAAAAATTTTTTTTTGGACTTAGTAATTTTTCCGGCGTTTATCAGACTTTCAGATAGGGGAAATGTCAGTGAGCGTTCCGATTTCAGTTCCAGAGCGATTCGACGAATGAGTCCTTGATATTTATTCGTTTTCAGCCAATTTTATGGATTTTTGAAAATTTCACTTTTTTGTGAAAATATCCACTAAATGAGGGAATAATATGTGTGAGGGTACCACAGGAGAGTTCCAAATGTGTGTGGGTAGAATATATATCCCACGTGGGTAAAATTGAAAAAAGTTGAAAAAAGGTTTTTTTTTTGGACTTAGTCATCTTTCCGGCGTTTATCAGACTTTCAGATAGGGGAAATGTCAGTGAGCATTCCGATTTCAGTTCCAGAGCAATGGGCCCAATGAGTCCTTGATATTTAGTCGTTTTCAGCCAATTTTATGGATTTTAGAAAATTTCACTTTTTCGTGAAAATATCCACTAAATGAGGGAATAATATGTGTGAGGGTACCCCAGGAGAGTTCCAAATGTGTGTGGGTAGAATATATATCCCACGGGGTTAAAATTGAAAAAAGGTTAAAAAAATTTTTTTTTGGACTTAATCATTTTTCTGGCGTTTATCTGACTTTCAGATAGGGGAAATGTCAGTGAGCATCTGATTTCAGTTCCAGAGCGATTCGCCCAATGAGTCCTTGATATTTAGTCGTTTTCAGCCAATATTTTGGATTTTTGAAAATTTCACTTTTTTGTGAAAATATCCACTAAATGAGGGAATAATATGTGTGAGGGTACCCCAGGAGAGTTCCAAATGTGTGTGGGTAGAATATATATCCCACGGGGGTAAAATTGAAAAAAGGTGAAAAAAATTTTTTTTTGGACTTAGTAATTTTTCCGGCGTTTATTAGACTGTCAGATAGGGGAAATGTCAGTGAGCGTTCCGATTTCAGTTCCAGAGCGATTCTCCCAATGAGTCCTTGATATTTAGTCGTTTTCAGCCAATTTTCTGGATTTTTGAAAAATTCACTTTTTTGTGAAAATATCCACTAAATGAGGGAATAATATGTGTGAGGGTACCACAGGAGAGTTCCAAATGTGTATGGGTAGAATATATATCCCACGGGGGTAAAATTGAAAAAAGTTGAAAAAAGATTTTTTTTTGGACTTAGTCATCTTTCCGGCGTTTATCAGACTTTCAAATAGGGGAAATGTCAGTGAGCATTCCGATTTCAGTTCCAGAGTGATGCGCCCAATGGGTCCTTCATATTTAGTCGTTTTCAGCCAATTTTATGGATTTTAGAAAATTTCACTTTTTTGTGAAAATATCCACTAAATGAGGGAATAATATGTGTGAGGGTACCCCAGGAGAGTTCCAAATGTGTGTGGGTAGAATATATATCAAACGGGGGTAAAATTGAAAAAAGTTCAAAAAATTTTTTTTTTGGACTTAGTCATCTTTACGGCGTTTATCAGACTTTCAGATAGGGGAAATGTCAGTGAGCGTTCCGATTTCAGTTCCAGAGTGATTCGCCCAATGAGTCCTTGATATTTAGTCGTTTTCAGTCAATATTTTGGATTTTTGAAAATTTCACTTTTTTGTGAAAATATCCACTAAATGAGGGAATAATATGTGTGAGGGTACCCCAGGAGAGTTCCACATGTGTGTGGGTAGAATATATATCCCACGGGGGTAAAATTGAAAAAAGTTAAAAAAAAATTTTTTTTGGACTTAGTTATTTTTCCGGCGTTTATCAGACTTTCAGATAGGGGAAATGTCAGTGAGCATTCCGATTTCAGTTCCAGAGCGATTCGCCCAATGAGTCCTTGATATTTAGTCGTTTTCAGACAATTTTCTGGATTTTTGAAAATTTCACTTTTTTGTGAAAATATCCACTAAATGAGGGAATAATATGTGTGAGGGTACCACAGGAGAGTTCCAAATGTGTGTGGGTAGAATATATATCCCACGGGGGTAAAATTGAAAAAAGTTGAAAAAAGGTTTTTTTTTGGACTTAGTCATCTTTCCGGCGTTTATCAGACTTTCAGATAGGGGAAATGTCAGTGAGCGTTCCGATTTCAGTTCCAGAGCGATTCGCCCAATGAGTCCTTGATATTTAGTCGTTTTCAGCCAAAATTTTGGATTTTTGAAAATTTCACTTTTTTGTGAAAATATCCACTAAATGAGGGAATAATATGTGTGAGGGTACCCCAGGAGAGTTCCAAATGTGTGTGGGTAGAATATATATCCCACGGGGGTAAAATTGAAAAAAGTTGAAAAAAGTTTTTTTCTGGACTTAGTCATCTTTACGGCGTTTATCAGACTTTCAGATAGGGGAAATGTCAGTGAGCGTTCCGATTTCAGTTCCAGAGCGATTCGCCCAATGAGTCCTTGATATTTAGTCGTTTTCAGCCAATTTTCTGGATTTTTGAAAATTTCACTTTTTTTGGGAAAATATCCACTAAATGAGGGAATAATATGTGTGAGGGTACCCCAGGAGAGTTCCAAATGTGTGTGGGTAGAATATATATCCCACGGGGGTAAAATTGAAAAAAGTTTAAAAAAATTTTTTTTTGGACTTAGTCATTTTTCTGGCGTTTATCTGACTTTCAGATAGGGGTAATGTCAGTGAGCATCTGATTTCAGTTCCAGAGCGTTTCGCCCAATGAGTCCTTGATATATAGTCGTTTTCAGACAATTTTCTGGATTTTTGAAAATTTCACTTTTTTTGTGAAAATATCCACTAAATTAGGGAATAATATGTGTGAGGGTACCACAGGAGAGTTCCAAATAGTCATCTTTCCGGCGTTTATCAGACTTTCAGATAGGGGAAATGTCAGTGAGCGTTCCGATTTCAGTTCCAGAGCGATTCGCCCAATGAGTCCTTGATATTTAGTCGTTTTCAGCCAATATTTTGGATTTTTGAAAATTTCACTTTTTTGTGAAAATATCCACTAAATGAGGGAATAATATGTGTGAGGGTACCCCAGGAGAGTTCCAAATGTGTATGGGTAGAATATATATCCCACGGGGGTAAAATTGAAAAAAGTTGAAAAAAGATTTTCTTTTGGACTTAGTCATCTTTCCGGCGTTTATCAGACTTTCAGATAGGGGAAATGTCAGTGAGCGTTCCGATTTCAGTTCCAGAGCGATTCGCCCAATGAGTCCTTGATATTTAGTCGTTTTCAGCCAATTTTATGGATTTTAGAAAATTTCACTTTTTTGTGAAAATATCCACTAAATGAGGGAATAATATGTGTGAGGGTACCCCAGGAGAGTTCCACATGTGTGTGGGTAGAATATATATCCCACGGGGGTAAAATTGAAAAAAGTTGAAAAAATTTTTTTTTTGGACTTAGTTATTTTTCCGGCGTTTATCAGACTTTCAGATAGGGGAAATGTCAGTGAGCATTCCGATTTCAGTTCCAGAGCGATTCGCCCAATGAGTCCTTGATATTTAGTCGTTTTCAGCCAAAATTTGGGATTTTTGAAAATTTCACTTTTTTGTGAAAATATCCACTAAATGAGGGAATAATATGTGTGAGGGTACCCCAGGAGAATTCCAAATGTGTGTGGGTAGAAAATATATCCCAAGGGGTTAAAATTGAAAAAAGTTGAAAAAAGTTTTTTTTTGGACTTAGTCATCTTTCTGGCGTTTATCAGACTTTCAGATAGGGGAAATGTCAGTGAGCGTTCCGATTTCAGTTCCAGAGCGATTCGCCCAATGAGTCCTTGATATTTAGTCGTTTTCAGCCAATTTTCTGGATTTTTGAAAATTTCACTTTTTTTGTGAAAATATCCACTAAATGAGGGAATAATATGTGTGAGGGTACCCCAGGAGAGTTCCAAATGTGTGTGGGTAGAATATATATCCCACGGGGGTAAAATTGAAAAAAGTCGAAAAAAAATTTTTTTTGGACTTAGTCATTTTTCCACCGTTTATCAGACTTTCAGATAGGGGAAATGTCAGTGAGCATTCCGATTTCACTTCCAGAGCGATTCGCCCAATGAGTCCTTGATATTTAGTCGTTTTCAGCCAATTTTATGGATTTTAGAAAATTTCACTTTTTTGTGAAAATATCCACTAAATGAGGGAATAATATGTGTGAGGGTACCACAGGAGAGTTCCAAATGTGTGTGGGTAGAATATATATCCCACGGGGGTAAAATTGAAAAAAGTTGAAAAAAGTTTTTTTTTTGGACTTAGTCATCTTTACGGCGTTTATCAGACGTTCAGATAGGGGAAATGTCAGTGAGCGTTCCGATTTCAGTTCCAGAGCGATTCGCCCAATGAGTCCTTGATATTTAGTCGCTTTCAGCCAATATTTTCTATTTTTGAAAATTTCTCTTTTTTGTGAAAATATCCACTAAATGAGGGAATAATATGTGTGAGGGCACCCCAGGAGAGTTCCAAATGTGTGTGGGTAGAATATATATCCCACGGGGGTAAAATTGAAAAAAGTTAAAAAAAATTTTTTTTTTGGACTTAGTCATTTTTCTGGCGTTTATCTGACTTTCAGATAGGGGAAATGTCAGTGAGCATCTGATTTCAGTTCCAGAACGTTTCGCCCAATGAGTCCTTGATATTTAGTCGTTTTCAGCCAATTTTCTGGATTTTTTAAAATTTCACTTTTTTGTGACAATATCCACTAAATGAGGGAATAATATGTGTGAGGGTACCCCAGGAGAGTTCCAAATGTGTGTGGGTAGAATATATATCCCACGGGGGTAAAATTGAAAAAAGTTGAAAAAAATTTTTTTTTTTGGACTTAGTCATTTTTCCGGCGTTTCTCAGACTTTCAGATTGGGGAAATGTCAGTGAGCATTCCAATTTCAGTTCCAGAGCGATTTGCCCAATGTGTCCTTGATATTTAGTTGTTTTCAGCCAATTTTCTGGAATTTTGAAAATTTCACTTTTTTGTGACTAAATGAGGGAATAATATGTGTGAGGGTACCCCGGGAGAGTTCCAAATGTGTGTGGGTAGAATAAATATCCCACGGGGGTAAAATTGAAAAAAGTTGAAAAATTTTTTTTGGGGGACTTAGTAATTTTTTCGCCGTTTATCAGACTTTCAGATAGGGGAAATGTCAGTGAGCGTTCCGATTTCAGTTCCAGACCGATTCGCCCAATGAGTCCTTGATAATTAGTCATTTTCATCCAATTTTCTGTATTTTTGAAAATTTCACTTTTTTGTGAAAATATCCACTAAATGAGAGAATAATATGTGTGAGTGTACCCCAGGAGAGTTCCAAATGTGTGTGGGTAGAATATATATCCCACGGGGGTAAAATTGAAAAAAGTCTAAAAAAAAATTTTTTGGGGACTTAGTCATTTTTCCGGCGTTTATCAGACTTTCAGATAGGGGAAATGTCAGTGAGCGTTCCGATTTCAATTCCAGACTGATTCGCCCAATGAGTCCTTGATATTTAGTCGTTTTCAGCCAATTTCCTGGATTTTTGAAAATTTCACTTTTTTGTGAAAATATCCACTAAATGAGGGAATAATATGTGTGAGGGTACCCCAGGAGAGTTCCAAATGTGTGTGGGTAGATTATATATCCCACGGGAGTAAAATTGAATAAAGTTGAAAAAAATTTTTTTTTGGACTTAGTAATTTTTCCGCCGTTTATCAGACTTTCAGATAGGGGAAATGTCATTGAGCGTTCCGCTTCAGTTCCAGACCGATTCGCCCAATGAGTCCTTGATATTTAGTCGTTTTTAGCCAATTTCCTGGATTTTTGAAAATTTTACTTTTTTGTGAAAATATCCACTAAATGAGGGAAAAATATACGTGAGGGTACCCCAGGAGAGTTCCAAATGTGTGTGGGCAGAATATATATCCCACGGGGGTAAAATTGAAAAAAGTCAAATAAAAACTTTTTTTTGGGACTTAGTCATTTTTCCGGCGTTTATCAGACTTTCAGATAGGGGAAATGTCAGTGAGCGTTCCGATTTCAGTTCCAGACCGATTCGCCCAATGAGTCCTTGATATTTAGTCGTTTTCCGCCAATTTTCTGGATTTTTGAAAATTTCACTTTTTTGTGAAAATATACACTAAATGAGGGAAAAATATACGTGAGGGTACCCCAGGAGAGTTCCAAATGTGTGTGGGCAGAATATATATCCCACGGGGGTAAAATTGAAAAAAGTCAAATAAAAACTTTTTTTTGGGACTTAGTCATTTTTCCGGCGTTTATCAGACTTTCAGATAGGGGAAATGTCAGTGAGCGTTCCGATTTCAGTTCCAGACCGATTCGCCCAATGAGTCCTTGATATTTAGTCGTTTTCCGCCAATTTTCTGGATTTTTGAAAATTTCACTTTTTTGTGAAAATATACACTAAATGAGGGAATAATATGTGTGAGTGTACCCCAGGAGAGTTCCAAATGTTTGTGGGTGGAATATATATCCCACGGGGGTAAAATTGAAAAAAGTCTAAAATAAAATTTTTGGGGTACTTAGTAATTTTTCCGCCATTTATCAGACTTTCAGATAGGGGAAAAGTCATTGATAGTGTTGAGCATTCCGATACTGAAATATCGGGTATCGACCGATATTCGCGGTATCGGAATTCCGATACTTAATTCCGATGCTTTTGCAATATCGTATACCGGAATCGGAAGTTCCCATAATGCAATGAGCCATTTTCATTTTATTCAGCCAATGAGGATCCTAAGAAGTGTGGGCACATCCTGTTAGGCATGTAGGCATCTTAACTAATGGCATGGCTGTGATTGGCTGCTGAAATGATGTCATGATGCACTATAAAAGCCGCCGCCGCCATTTTGAGCTCACTCTGCTGTGAATTCAGTTAGGGATAGGACGCAGTTGTTCTGAGGAACAGTTTTAGCTACCTATTTGCTCTATACTGCTTTACCCAAGCTACTTTCTAAATCACTGTGCCTTGCAGCGCTAGTGCACAGTTCCCTGTGCTGGTCACCGCTGTCTGCAAGGTCTGTGTGTGTGAGTGCAGCTCACCCTGTAGTGTGTGCTTCAGCCAAGTCTGGTTGTAGTGCACTCAGTGTGTGTCACTGCCTCATACATTGTCCTTTTTTGCCAATTCATAATTTTTCCTGATATCTCCTATTAGTGTGGTGGTTCCATCTGTATTCAGCTAAATTGGTTCCAAACACACTATATAGGAGTAGATAGAGAATTTTTTTTCCGCCTTGCAGCACTAGTGCACAGTGCTCTGCATCTGTACTGTTCACTGCTGTCTGCAAGGTCTGGTGTGTGAGTGCAGCTCACCCTGTAGTGTGTGCTTCAACCACGTCTGGTTGTAGTGCACTCAGTGTGTGTCACTGCCTCATACATTGTCCTTTTTTGCCAATTCATAATTTTTCCTGATATCTCCTATTAGTGTGGTGGTTCCATCCGTATTCAGCTAAATTGGTTCCAAACACACTATATAGGAGTAGATAGAGAAATGTTTTTGGTCTTGCAGCGCTAGTGCACAGTGCTCTGCATCTGTACTGTTCACCGCTGTCTGCAAGGTCTGGTGTGTGAGTGCAGCTCACCCTGTAGTGTGTGCTTCAACCCCGTCTGGTTGTAGTGCACTCAGTGTGTGTCACTGCCTCATACATTGTCCTTTATTGCCAATTCATAATTTTTCCTGATATCTCCTATTAGTGTGGTGGTTCCATCCGTATTCAGCTAAATTGGTTCCAAACACACTATATAGGAGTAGATAGAGGAGCCTTTCTGCAGCATTGGGCCCTGCAGCCCCAGCCAGATTAGTATTAGCCTATTTTTTGCAGCCTCATCTATTGCATTGTAGGTTACCTTCCTACATTGTAATAGCTACAAAAAGTTTGTGATACTATCGTTATTACATCTTTAGGCACATCCAGTGTCTTTTTGTGACAAAAAAAAACCTAAATAAAGTTCACCAAACACTCCACTTTACAGTTGTGTAGGCCACATTAGCTCATATTAAAGTCTAGTCCACACTTTATAAAATTAGTGTTTCTTATACCTGTTAGCAGCTGTTCAGGAATAAGCACACTAAGCCCTTAGTACTTTTCTGCCTATCTTTATCAGTCTACCAAGATGAAGAAGGCAGGGAGTAAGGCATGTGGTCGTGGGCGTGGGCGTGGAGTTTCTGCAGGGAGAGGACGTGAGGATTCTGTGCCTGCAGGGAGAGGACGTGGGGATTCTGTGCCTGCTGCGGGCACCAGTGACTCAGCATCCCCCAGTTTTACCAGGGAACAGTCCTTTATGCGCAGCTTTGTAGGAGCTAGCCGTACCCCACTGCTGCGCGAGGACCAAATTGAAGCCGTTGTCGGATGGATGGCAGCTAACGCATCGACTTCAATTAGTTCCAGATCCTCTCAGGTCCTGAGCACTGAAGAGCACACATCTGTCTCTTCACCACCTGCCAAATTGCCCAGGCAGTCAGAGAGCCCTGGACAGGAGCCATCTCTACTTCTGTTCTCTGAATCTCTTGGCTTGGAAAGAGGGGGCCAGCCAAGCAGAATTCTAGAATTTGAAGAAGAGGTAGTATGCAGTGATGCGCAACCGTTTTGTCTCTCTGAATCTGAAGAGGCGGGTGGGCCAGTGCCTATGGTCAGCAGCACACCTCAGTACGCATCTGTTGATGAGACTCAGGTGCCACTTTCTGGTGCGTACTGTGCTGTCGAGACTACCCAGGAGAAGCAGTTGTTTGAAGAGGGTGGTGTAGATGATGAGGTCCTTGACCCATCATGGCGTGAGGGACAGGAAGGTGGTGGGAGCAGCTCTGAGGAAGAGATTCCCCGAACGGCCCAAAAAGGAGGGAGAGGGAGGGGGCAGACTTGGATGCCTGTAGCCTCCACTTCGGCACCCATTAGGAGCATGGCTCTTCCAAAATCCAAAGCGGGCGCTCCCAAGACTTGCAGTGCCTGGTCCTTTTTTGACACAGTTGCAGATGACATTTGCTTTGTCAAATGCAAGCTGTGTAATCAGAAGGTGAAAAGAGGGAAAAGTGTCAGCAACCTCATTACCACAAATATGTGGAAACATGTGCGGACCAAGCACGTGGTGGATTTACAAAAACACACTGAAGACCTAGGCCAACCTACAGCGCCACCTACCACCTCTTCAGCTCGTGTTGTAGCCTCTTCCTCCAGCTCACACACAGCTGGTTCGGCTTCCTCACAGGATCGCCATGGAAGAATCTCTGGCACTGTTGTACAGAGACACAGTGTAATTCCACCCACAGCACCACTTTCCCAGTCATCCTCACACTCCCAGGCCAGTCTACAGCCATCGTTAGCACAGGCATGGGAGAAAAGGCGCCCATACTCGGCAAACCACCCCCGAGCACAGGCTCTGAATGCTGGCATTGCTAAACTACTGGCCCTTGAAATGCTATCATTCAGGCTGGTAGAGACTGACACATTCCGTAACTTTATGGCATTGGCAGTCCCACAATACAACGTGCCCAGCCGCTTTTATTTCAGCAGGCAAGCCGTCCCTGCCCTGCAACATCATGTGGAGGGAAAAATTAAACATGCGCTACAAAACGCCGCCAGTAGCAAGGTCCACCTGACCACCGATGCGTGGACCAGTAAGCATGGACAGGGACGATACCTTTCCCTCACTGTCCATTGGGTAAATGTTGTGGAGCCGGGTACAAATCTTGAGAGTGGCGCTGTACGTGTTCTGCCAACTCCAAGGATTGCAGGAATCCAGTCTGTACACATTGACTCCTCCTCATGCTCCAGTTCCTCTGAATCAGCGCTGCAGGAGCCGTCACGGTCTACCTCCACATCGACCCGTGAACGGTTACCTGTTATGATGACCGATATGAGCACAGCCGTGGCCAAACGTCAACAGGCCGTATTAAAATTAATTTCTTTGGGGAATCGAAGCCACACAGCGCAGGAGCTCTGGAATGCCATCAAGCAGCAGAGCGACGTGTGGTTTGTGCCAGCGAATCTCCAGCCAGGCATGGTAGTGTGTGACAATGGCCGAAATCTGGTTGCAGCTCTGGGCCTAGGCAACCTCACTCACATCCCATGTCTGGCACATGTGCTCAACTTGGTCGTGCAGAGTTTTTTGAGGGACTATCCGGATCTTGATGCACTGCTTCACAAGGTCCGCATAGAGTGCGCTCACTTGCGGCGTTCCAGCAATGCAAGATCACGCATTGCAGCTCTGCAGCGCCGATTACGTCTTCCGGAACATCGCATCATATGTGACCTACCCACCAGGTGGAATTCAATGTTACATATGTTGGAGAGGTTGTGTGAGCAGCAGGCAGCAGTAATGGAGTACCAGCTGCAGCAGGCGCAAACAAGTCGCAGTGCGCGCCGTTCACACTTCACCACCACTGAGTGGGCCTCTATGAAGGACATTTGCCACGTTTTGCGTGCCTTCGATTATTCCACGCGGATGGCGAGTGCAGATGATGCACTAGTCAGCATGACTATCCCCCTTATCTGCCTGCTTGAAAAAACACTGCAAGCACTAAGGGACAAGGTTTTGGAAGAGGTGGAGGATGAGGAGTCACAAATGCCATCTGCTTCTCTACAGTCTGCGCAACGTGGTTCCTCACAAAGGCCTAGGCAGGGGACACTTTGTGAGGAGGATGAGGAGGAGTCAATGGATGAGGAAGACATCTGTCCAGAGGAGGGAGGTACACAATGCTCTAGTAGTCAGTATCTAGAGGGAGGGTGGGGTGATGCAGAGCAGGCAGAGATCACGCCTCAAGCAGGGGACAGCGTTTCTTGGCCAGTTGGCAGTCTGCAGCACATGGTTGATTTCATGCTGCAGTGCCTGAGAAACGACCGCCGCATCGCCCACATTCTCAACACGGCTGATTATTGGGTGTCCACCCTCCTAGATCCTCGCTACCGGGACAACTTACAAAGCCTCATAACACCGTTGAACCGGGAGCGTAAAATGCGGGAGTACCAAGACGCACTGGTGCATTCCATCATGTTCTCCATTCCAACCGAGAGCAGGGCTGCTAGTGCATTACAAAGCAGCTCAGTGCGTCGAGGCAGTGGAGGAAGCTCTGCACAAAGAGGGAGCAGAAGCAGCGCCTCAGCACAAGGCAAGACCAGTATGGCCGAAATGTGGCAAAGTTTTGTGTCCCCGCCGCCACAAATGTCTACACCATCACAGACGGCTCCAGTCAGCAGGAGGCAACGTTTCCGTCAGATGGTGACAGACTACATGTCTTGCCCTCTTAGTGTACTCCCAGACGGCTCTTCTCCCTTCAAGTTTTGGGTCTGTAAGCTGGATACATGGCCAGAGCTTAGTCAGTATGCATTGGAGGTGCTAGCTTGCCCTGCTGCTAGTGTATTATCGGAACGCGTCTTTAGTGCCGCAGGTGGTGTACTAACAGACCGTCGCATGCGACTATCCTCCGATAACGTTGACCGGCTTACTTTTCTCAAAATGAACAAGGCCTGGATCTCTCATGAATTTGCCAGTCCTCTTCCAGAATAAATAATTGGTTGGCAACAGTATCCAGGTCTCCTGTTCTGTTCATGTTTCTACCACCTGAACTGTAATCCCTGAGCTCCAACACCGCCAGTTGGCGCTCGGAAGTGCCGTCTGCACAGTCAACACTTGCTGCCGTGTTATTGGGGTTCAGTAACGTCAGCTGTTCCCCTGCTGCGCGGACGGCAATTTCTCTTGCTCTGTCCACATTCTAACTACTACAGATTTGAAAGTTTCTCCAATTACACCTCTGGCTCCTCTGTTTTCAGTATTATCCCTGAGCTCCAACACCGCCAGTTGGCGCTCGGAAGTGCCGTCTGCACAGTCAACACTTGCTGCCGTGTTATTGGGGTTCAGTAACGTCAGCTGTTCCCCTGCTGTGCGGACGGCAATTTCTCCTGCTCTGTCCACATTCTCACTACTACAGATTTGAAAGTTTCTCCAATTACACCTCTGGCTCCTTTGTTTTCAGTATTATCCCTGAGCTAAAACACCGCCAGTTGGCGCTCGGAAGTGCCATCTGCACAGTCAACACTTGCTGCCGTGTTATTGGGGTTCAGTAACGTCAGCTGTTCCCCTGCTGTGCGGACGGCAATTTCTCCTGCTCTGTCCACATTCTCACTACTACAGATTTGAAAGTTTCTCCAATTGCACCTCTGGCTCCTCTGTTTTCAGTATTATCCCTGAGCTACAACACCGCCAGTTGGCGCTCGGAAGTGCCGTCTGCACAGTCAACACTTGCTGCCGTGTTATTGGGGTTCAGTAACGTCAGCTGTTCCCCTGCTGTGCGGACGGCAATTTCTCCTGCTCTGTCCACATTCTCACTACTACAGATTTGAAAGTTTCTCCAATTACACCTCTGGCTCCTCTGTTTTCAGTATTATCCCTGAGCTCCAACACCGCCAGTTGGCGCTCGGAAAAGCCGTCTGCACAGTCAACACTTGCTGCCGTGTTATTGGGGTTCAGTAACGTCAGCTGTTCCCCTGCTGTGCGGACGGCAATTTCTCCTGCTCTGTCCACATTCTCACTACTACAGATTTGAAAGTTTCTCCAATTACACCTCTGGCTCCTCTGTTTTCAGTATTATCCCTGAGCTACAACACCGCCAGTTGGCGCTCGGAAGTGCCGTCTGCACAGTCAACACTTGCTGCCGTGTTATTGGGGTTCAGTAACGTCAGCTGTTCCCCTGCTGTGTTCACGGCAATTTCTCCTGCTTTGTCCACATCCACTGTACTACACATTTTAAAGTTGCTCCAATTACACCTCTGGCTCCTCTGTTTTTATTCTTATCCCTGGGCTCCAGCACCGCCAGTTGGCGCTCAGAAGTGCCGTCTGCACAGTCAACACTTGCTGCGGTGTTATTGGGGTTCAGTAACGTCAGCTGTTCCCCTGCTGTGTTCACGGCAATTTCTCCTGCTTTGTCCACATCCACTGTACTACACATTTTAAAGTTGCTCCAATTACACCTCTGGCTCCTCTGTTTTTATTCTTATCCCTGGGCTCCAGCACCGCCAGTTGGCGCTCGGAAGTGCAGTCTGCACAGTCAACACTTGCTGCGGTGTTATTGGGGTTCAGTAACGTCAGCTGTTCCCCTGCTGTGTTCACGGCAATTTCTCCTGCTCTGTCCACATTCACTGTGCTACTTATTTAAAACTTGCTCCAATTAGGCCTCTGACTCCACTCTGTTTTTATTATTTACCCTGGGTTCCAGCACAGCCAGCTGGTTCTCGGCAGTGTCTTTGGCACGGGTACTCCCTCCTGCCCAGCCTGGTTCCAGCATGCCAGCTGTTTCCGGGTAGTGTCAACGTCACTTTGCCTCCAATGCGTTGTCCTGTCTTGTTGCGGTCGGGTTAGCCGACTCTATGGTGCCTGCAGTTTAGGTGACTCCTATGTGGGCTGCGGGATCTGGCAATGAAGGCTGGTTCCATAGTGCCAATAGGACAAGCACCCCCTGTAGGACTGTGGGTTTTGGTAACTGCGGCCGGCTCGCGGACTTGAACTTTTTTTTACATGGGTACCTTCTGCTACCCATCCGGGTTCCAGTACCGTCAGCTGGTTCTCGGCAGTGCCTTTGGATTAGGTGCCTCCTTCTCGGTATCCAAGTTCCACCAATGTCTGCTGGTCCTTGGTAGTGCTTTCTGGCACAGGTACCTCCTGCTTAGTAACCGAGTTCCAGTAACATCAGCTGGTCCTCGGTAGTTCCATTTGCTCTTGTACCTTCTACTACCCATCCGGGTTCCAGTACCGTCAGCTGGTTCTCGGCAGTGCCTTTGGATTAGGTGCCTCCTTCTCGGTATCCAAGTTCCACCAACATCTGCTGGTCCTTGGTAGTGCTTTCTGGCACAGGTACCTCCTGCTTAGTAACCGAGTTCCAGTAACATCAGCTGGTCCTCGGTAGTTCCATTGGCTCTTGTACTTTCTGCTACCCATCCGGGTACCAGTACTGTCAGCTGGTCCTCGGTAGTTCCATTTGCTCTTGTATCTTCTGCTACCCATCCGGGTTCCAGTACCGTCAGCTGGTTCTCGGCAGTGTTTTTGGCACGGGTACTCCGTCCTGCCCAGCCTGGTTCCAGCATGCCAGCTGTTTCCGAGTAGTGTCAACGTCACTTTGCCTCCAATGCGTTGTCCTGTCGTGTTGCGGTCGGGTTAGCCGACTCTATGGTGCCTGCAGTTTAGGTGACTCCTATGTGGGCTGCGGGATCTGGCAATGAAGGCTGGTTCCATAGTGCCAATAGGACAAGCACCCCCTGTAGGACTGTGGGTTTTGGTAACTGCGGCCGGCTCGCGGACTTGAACTTTTTTTTACATGGGTACCTTCTGCTACCCATCCGGGTTCCAGTACCGTCAGCTGGTTCTCAGCAGTGCCTTTGGATTAGGTGCCTCCTTCTCGGTATCCAAGTTCCACCAACGTCTGCTGGTCCTTGGTAGTGCTTTCTGGCACAGGTACCTCCTGCTTAGTAACCGAGTTCCAGTAACATCAGCTGGTCCTCGGTAGTTCCATTGGCTCTTGTACCTTCTGCTACCCATCCGGGTTCCAGTACCGTCAGCTGGTCCTCGGTAGTTCCTCAGCCTTCTTGTACTTTCTGCTACATTTCCAAGTTCAAGCTTTTTGAAATGGTTCTTGGTAATCACTCTGGATCTCCCTGACGAGGACCCTGAAGACGAGGACCCTGAAGACCAACCCGAAGAAGACGAGGACCCCGAAGACGACGACCCTGAAGACGAGGACCCTGAAGACCACCCCGAAGAAGACGAGGACCCTGAAGACGAGGACCCTGAAGACCACCCCGAAGAAGACGAGGACCCTGAAGACCACCCCGAAGAAGACGAGGACCCTGAAGACCACCCCGAAGAAGACGAGGACCCCGAAGACGAGGACCCAGAAGACCAACCCGAAGAAGACGAGGACCCCGAAGACGAGGACCCGGAAGACGACCACCCTGAAGACCACCCTGAAGAAGACCAAGAAGATGACCCTGAAGAAGTTGACCAAGAGGACAAAGAAGAGAAGACAAGAACCAAGATACAGAAGAACAAGAGACAGAAAATCAAGAAGCAGAAATACAAGAAGCTGCAGAACAAAAAGCGGAAGAACATTAAGCATAAGATTAAAATTCAGAGCAAAAGATAATATCTAAATTATAAGCAGAATATGACTAAGCAGTGTATGGGGGTGAGTCTGTTCCTCCTCGTGGTGCCCCTGGAAAAGACCTGCTGCTGCAGGCCAAACTGAACGCGGACAAATCCTGTTGTGAATCTTTTGTGATGGGCAGAACGAAAGGTGTAATGTTCAACCTTTTATAGATAACAACTACAGGAATGCCTGTCACAAATAAGAATATGATGAAGAAGAAGAATATGAAGAAGATGAAGAAGTAGAATATGAAGAATGTAAAAAAAAGAATAATACGAAGAAGGTGAAGAAGAAGAAGGTGAAGAAGAAGTGGATGAAAAAGATGCTGAGGATGATGAAGGAGAAAGTGTGGTAGAAGTAAAAAAGAAAGTGAAGAGCATGGAAGTAGTGAAACATAAATATCTGACAAAATATAAAAATACTTAACATACTTAATATTTCCGTAACTCAGAACATCTTAAAAAAATAGTAATTCCTGCTATTCCATTTGATTGGGCTAAACCTCTATGCCTTTATTGTCTCCCCCACCTCCCCCAATACATTCTACATTATTCTTAGTTGTTTTCCTTCATGTAGAATTAACCTACAAGGAAAGAAAGGGTTTATTTTAACTCCGATATTTATGTCCCATTGACTTGCATTGGTTTCCGGTATCGGAATCGGCGATATCCGATACTTTTTCGGTATCGGTCCGATCCAATCCGATCCGATATTTCCCGATATCGGAAGGTATCGCTTAACACTAGTCATTGATCATTCCGATTTCAGTTCCAGAGCGATGCGCCCAATGAATCCGTGATATTTAGTCGTTTTCAGCCAATTTTCTGGATTTTTGAAAATTTTACTTTTTTGTGAAAATATCCACTAAATGAGGGAATAATATGTGTGAGGGTACCCCAGGAGAGTTCCAAATGTGTGTGGGTAGAATATATATCCCACGGGGGTAAAATTTAAAAAAGTCTAAAAAAAAATTTTTTTTGGACTTAGTCATTTTTCCGCGTTTATCAGACTTTCAGATAGGGCAAATGTCAGTGAGCGTTCCGATTTCAGTTCCAGACCGATTTGCCCAATGAGTCCTTGATATTTAGTCGTTTTCAGCCAATTTCCTGGATTTTTGAAAATTTCACTTTTTTGTGAAAATATCCACTAAATGAGGGAATAATATGTGTGAGGGTACCCCAGGAGAGTTCCAAATGTGTGTGGGTAGAATATATATCTCACGGGGGTAAAATTGAAAAAAGTCGAAAAAAAATTTTTTTTTGGACTTAGTAATTTTTCCGGCGTTTATCAGACTTTCAGAAGAGGGAAATGTCAGTGAGCATTCCGATTTCAGTTCAAGAGCGATTCGCCCAATGAGTCCTTGATATTTAGTCGTTTCAGCCAATTTTCTGGATTTTTGAAAATTTCACTTTTTTGTGAAAATATACACTAAATGAGGGAATAATATGTGTGAGTGTACCCCAGGAGAGTTCCAAATGTGTGTGGGTAGAATATATATCCCACGGGGGTAAAATTGAAAATAGTCGAAAAAAAAAATTTTTGGGGACTTACTCATTTTTCCGCGTTTATCAGACTTTCAGATAGGGCAAATGTCAGTGAGCGTTCCGATTTCAGTTCCAGACCGATTTGCCCAATGAGTCCTTGATATTTAGTCGTTTTCAGCCAATTTCCTGGATTTTTGAAAATTTCACTTTTTTGTGAAAATATCCACTAAATGAGGGAATAATATGTGTGAGGGTACCCCAGGAGAGTTCCAAATGTGTGTGGGTAGAATATATATCTCACGGGGGTAAAATTGAAAAAAGTCGAAAAAAAATTTTTTTTTGGACTTAGTAATTTTTCCGGCGTTTATCAGACTTTCAGAAGAGGGAAATGTCAGTGAGCATTCCGATTTCAGTTCAAGAGCGATTCGCCCAATGAGTCCTTGATATTTAGTCGTTTCAGCCAATTTTCTGGATTTTTGAAAATTTCACTTTTTTGTGAAAATATACACTAAATGAGGGAATAATATGTGTGAGTGTACCCCAGGAGAGTTCCAAATGTGTGTGGGTAGAATATATATCCCACGGGGGTAAAATTGAAAATGGTCGAAAAAAAAAATTTTTGGGGACTTACTCATTTTTCCGGCGTTTATCAAACTTTCAGATAGGGGAAAAGTCAGTGAGCGCTCCGATTTCAGTTCCAGACCGATTCGCCGAATGAGTCCTTGATATTTAGCCGTTTTCAGCCAAATTCCTGGATTTTTGAAAATTTCACTTTTTTGTGAAAATATCCACTAAATGAGGGAATAATATGTGTGAGGGTACCACAGGAGAGTTCCAAATGTGTGTGGGTAGAATATATATCCCACGGGGGTAAAATTGAATAAAGTTGAAAAATTTTTTTTTTTGGACTTAGTCATTTTTCCGGCGTTTATCAGACTTTCAGATAGGGGAAATGTCAGTGAGCGTTCCGATTTCAGTTCCAGACCGATTCGCCCAATGAGTCCTTGATATTTAGTCGTTTTCAGCCAATTTTCTGGATTTTTGAAAATTTCACTTTTTTCTGAAAATATCCAATAAATGAGGGAATAATATGTGTGAGTGTACCCCAGGAGAGTTCCAAATGTGTGTGGGTAGAATATATATCCCACGGGGGTAAAATTGAAAAAAGTCTAAAAAAAAATTTTTTGGGGACTTAATCATTTTTCCGGCGTTTATCAGACTTTCAGATAGGGGAAATGTCAGTGAGCGTTCCGATTTCAGTTCCAGACCGATTCGCCCAATGAGTCCTTGATATTTAGTCATTTTCAGTCAATTTTCTGGATTTTCAAAAATTTCTCTTTTTTTGTGAAAATATACACTAAATGAGGGAATAATATGTTTGAGGGCACACAAGGAGAGTTCCAAATGTGTGTGGGTAGAATATATATCCCACGGGGGTAAAATTGAAAAAAGTCAAAAAAAAAATTTTTTTTGGACTTAGTCATTTTTCCGGCGTTTATCAGACTTTCAGAAGAGGGAAATGTCAGTGAGCATTCCGATTTCAGTTCAACAGCGATTCGCCCAATGAGTCCTTGATATTTAGTCGTTTCACCAATTTTCTGGATTTTTGAAAATTTAACTTTTTTGTGAAAATATACACTAAATGAGGGAATAATATGTGTGAGTGTACCCCAGGAGAGTTTCAAATGTTTGTGGGTGGAATATATATCCCACGGGGGTAAAATTGAAAAAAGTCTTAAAAAATTTTTTTGGGGGACTTAGTAATTTTTCCGGCGTTTATCAGACTTTCGGATAGGGGAAATGTCAGTGAGCGTTCCGATTTCAGTTCCAGACCGATTCGCCAAATGAGTCCTTGATATTTAGTCGTTTTCAGCCAATTTCCTGGATTTTTGAAAATTTCACTTTTTTTGTGAAAATATCCACTAAATGAGGGAATAATATGTGTGAGGGTACCCCAGGAGAGTTCCAAATGTGTGTGGGTAGAATATATATCCCACTGTGGTAAAATTTAAAAAAGTTGAGAACATTTTTTTTTGGACTTAGTCATTTTTCCGGCGTTTATCAGACTTTCAGAAGAGGGAAATGTCAGTGAGCATTCCGATTTCAGTTCAAGAGCGATTCGCCCAATGAGTCCTTGATATTTAGTCGTTTTCAACCAATTTTCTGGATTTTTCAAAATTTCACTTTTTTGTGAAAATATACACTAAATGAGGGAATAGTATGTGTGAGTGTACCCCAGGAGAGTTCCAAATGTGTGTGGGTAGAATATATATCCCACGGGGGTAAAATTGAAAAAAGTCGAAAAAAAAAATTTTTTGGGACTTACTCATTTTTCCGCTGTTTATCCTACTTTCAGATAGGGGAAATGTCAGTGAGCGCTCCGATTTCAGTTCCAGACCGATTCGCCCAATGAGTCCTTGATATTTAGTCGTTTTCAGCCAATTTCCTGGATTTTTGAAAATTTCACTTTTTTGTGAAAATATCCACTAAATGAGGGAATAATATGTGTGAGGGTACCACAGGAGAGTTCCAAATGTGTGTGGGTAGAATATATATCCCACGGGGGTAAAATTGAATAAAGTTGAAAAATTTTTTTTTTTGGACTTAGTCATTTTTCCGGCGTTTATCAGACTTTCAGATAGGGGAAATGTCAGTGAGCATTCCGATTTCAGTTCCAGACCGATTCGCCCAATGAGTCCTTGATATTTAGTCATTTTCAGCCAATTTTCTGGATTTTCAAAAATTTCACTTTTTTTGTGAAAATATACACTAAATGAGGGAATAATATGTTTGAGGGTACACAAGGAGAGTTCCAAATGTGTGTGGGTAGAATATATATCCCACGGGGGTAAAATTGAAAAAAGTCAAAAAAAAAATTTTTTTTGGACTTAGTCATTTTTCCGGCGTTTATCAGGCTTTCAGAAGAGGGAAATGTCAGTGAGCATTCCGATTTCAGTTCAACAGCGATTCGCCCAATGAGTCCTTGATATTTAGTCGTTTCACCAATTTTCTGGATTTTTGAAAATTTAACTTTTTTGTGAAAATATACACTAAATGAGGGAATAATATGTGTGAGTGTACCCCAGGAGAGTTCCAAATGTTTGTGGGTGGAATATATATCCCACGGGGGTAAAATTGAAAAAAGTCTTAAAAAAATTTTTTGGGGGACTTAGTAATTTTTCCGTCGTTTATCAGACTTTCGGATAGGGGAAATGTCAGTGAGCGTTCCGATTTCAGTTCCAGACCGATTCGCCAAATGAGTCCTTGATATTTAGTCGTTTTCAGCCAATTTCCTGGATTTTTGAAAATTTCACTTTTTTTGTGAAAATATCCACTAAATGAGGGAATAATATGTGTGAGGGTACCCCAGGAGAGTTCCAAATGTGTGTGGGTAGAATATATATCCCACTGTGGTAAAATTTAAAAAAGTTGAGAACATTTTTTTTTGGGACTTAGTCATTTTTCCGGCGTTTATCAGACTTTCAGAAGAGGGAAATGTCAGTGAGCATTCCGATTTCAGTTCAAGAGCGATTCGCCCAATGAGTCCTTGATATTTAGTCGTTTTCAGCCAATTTTCTGGATTTTTGAAAATTTCACTTTTTTGTGAAAATATACACTAAATGAGGGAATAGTATGTGTGAGTGTACCCCAGCAGAGTTCCAAATGTGTGTGGGTAGAATATATATCCCACGGGGGTAAAATTGAAAAAAGTCGAAAATTTTTTTTTATTTTGGACTGTCATTTTATCAGACTTTCAGATAGGGGAAATGTCAGTGAGCATTCCGATTTCAGTTCCAGAGTGATTCGCCCAATGAGTCCGTGATATTTAGTCATTTTCAGGCAATTTTCAGAATTTTTGAAAATTTCACTCTTTTGTGAAAATATCCACTAAATGAGGGAATAATATGTGTGAGGGTACCCCAGGAGAGTTCCAACTGTGTGTGGGTAGAATATATATCCCACGGGGGTAAAATTCAGAAAAGTTGAAAAAAAATTTCCGGCGTTTATCAGACTTTCAGAAGAGGGAAATGTCAGTGAGCATTCCGATTTCAGTTCCAGAGCGATTCACCCAATGAGTCCTTGATATTTAGTCGTTTTTCAGACAATTTTCTGGATTTTTGAAAATTTCACTTTTTTGTGAAAATATACACTAAATGAGGGAATAATATGTGTGAGTGTACCCCAGGAGAGTTCCAAATGTGTGTGGGTAGAATATATATCCCACGGGGGTAAAATTGAAAATAGTCGAAAAAAAAAATTTTTGGGGACTTACTCATTTTTCCGCATTTATCAGACTTTCAGATAGGGCAAATGTCAGTGAGCGTTCCGATTTCAGTTCCAGACCGATTTGCCCAATGAGTCCTTGATATTTAGTCGTTTTCAGCCAATTTCCTGGATTTTTGAAAATTTCACTTTTTTGTGAAAATATCCACTAAATGAGGGAATAATATGTGTGAGGGTACCCCAGGAGAGTTCCAAATGTGTGTGGGTAGAATATATATCTCACGGGGGTAAAATTGAAAAAAGTCGAAAAAAAATTTTTTTTTGGACTTAGTAATTTTTCCGGCGTTTATCAGACTTTCAGAAGAGGGAAATGTCAGTGAGCATTCCGATTTCAGTTCAAGAGCGATTCGCCCAATGAGTCCTTGATATTTAGTCGTTTCAGCCAATTTTCTGGATTTTTGAAAATTTCACTTTTTTGTGAAAATATACACTAAATGAGGGAATAATATGTGTGAGTGTACCCCAGGAGAGTTCCAAATGTGTGTGGGTAGAATATATATCCCACGGGGGTAAAATTGAAAATGGTCGAAAAAAAAAATTTTTGGGGACTTACTCATTTTTCCGGCGTTTATCAAACTTTCAGATAGGGGAAAAGTCAGTGAGCGCTCCGATTTCAGTTCCAGACCGATTCGCCGAATGAGTCCTTGATATTTAGCCGTTTTCAGCCAATTTCCTGGATTTTTGAAAATTTCACTTTTTTGTGAAAATATCCACTAAATGAGGGAATAATATGTGTGAGGGTACCACAGGAGAGTTCCAAATGTGTGTGGGTAGAATATATATCCCACGGGGGTAAAATTGAATGAAGTTGAAAAATTTTTTTTTTTGGACTTAGTCATTTTTCCGGCGTTTATCAGACTTTCAGATAGGGGAAATGTCAGTGAGCGTTCCGATTTCAGTTCCAGACCGATTCGCCCAATGAGTCCTTGATATTTAGTCGTTTTCAGCCAATTTTCTGGATTTTTGAAAATTTCACTTTTTTCTGAAAATATCCAATAAATGAGGGAATAATATGTGTGAGTGTACCCCAGGAGAGTTCCAAATGTGTGTGGGTAGAATATATATCCCACGGGGGTAAAATTGAAAAAAGTCTAAAAAAAAATTTTTTGGGGACTTAATCATTTTTCCGGCGTTTATCCTACTTTCAGATAGGGGAAATGTCAGTGAGCGCTCCGATTTCAGTTCCAGACCGATTCGCCCAATGAGTCCTTGATATTTAGTCGTTTTCAGCCAATTTCCTGGATTTTTGAAAATTTCACTTTTTTGTGAAAATATCCACTAAATGAGGGAATAATATGTGTGAGGGTACCACAGGAGAGTTCCAAATGTGTGTGGGTAGAATATATATCCCACGGGGGTAAAATTGAATAAAGTTGAAAAATTTTTTTTTTTGGACTTAGTCATTTTTCCGGCGTTTATCAGACTTTCAGATAGGGGAAATGTCAGTGAGCATTCCGATTTCAGTTCCAGACCGATTCGCCCAATGAGTCCTTGATATTTAGTCATTTTCAGCCAATTTTCTGGATTTTCAAAAATTTCACTTTTTTTGTGAAAATATACACTAAATGAGGGAATAATATGTTTGAGGGTACACAAGGAGAGTTCCAAATGTGTGTGGGTAGAATATATATCCCACGGGGGTAAAATTGAAAAAAGTCAAAAAAAAAATTTTTTTTGGACTTAGTCATTTTTCCGGCGTTTATCAGACTTTCAGAAGAGGGAAATGTCAGTGAACATTCCGATTTCAGTTCAACAGCGATTCGCCCAATGAGTCCTCGATATTTAGTCGTTTCACCAATTTTCTGGATTTTTGAAAATTTAACTTTTTTGTGAAAATATACACTAAATGAGGGAATAATATGTGTGAGTGTACCCCAGGAGAGTTCCAAATGTTTGTGGGTGGAATATATATCCCACGGGGGTAAAATTGAAAAAAGTCTTAAAAAAATTTTTTGGGGGACTTAGTAATTTTTCCGTCGTTTATCAGACTTTCGGATAGGGGAAATGTCAGTGAGCGTTCCGATTTCAGTTCCAGACCGATTCGCCAAATGAGTCCTTGATATTTAGTCGTTTTCAGCCAATTTCCTGGATTTTTGAAAATTTCACTTTTTTTGTGAAAATATCCACTAAATGAGGGAATAATATGTGTGAGGGTACCCCAGGAGAGTTCCAAATGTGTGTGGGTAGAATATATATCCCACTGTGGTAAAATTTAAAAAAGTTGAGAACATTTTTTTTTGGACTTAGTCATTTTTCCGGCGTTTATCAGACTTTCAGAAGAGGGAAATGTCAGTGAGCATTCCGATTTCAGTTCAAGAGCGATTCGCCCAATGAGTCCTTGATATTTAGTCGTTTTCAGCCAATTTTCTGGATTTTTGAAAATTTCACTTTTTTGTGAAAATATACACTAAATGAGGGAATAGTATGTGTGAGTGTACCCCAGCAGAGTTCCAAATGTGTGTGGGTAGAATATATATCCCACGGGGGTAAAATTGAAAAAAGTCGAAAAAATTTTTTTATTTTGGACTGTCATTTTATCAGACTTTCAGATAGGGGAAATGTCAGTGAGCATTCCGATTTCAGTTCCAGAGTGATTCGCCCAATGAGTCCGTGATATTTAGTCATTTTCAGGCAATTTTCAGAATTTTTGAAAATTTCACTCTTTTGTGAAAATATCCACTAAATGAGGGAATAATATGTGTGAGGGTACCCCAGGAGAGTTCCAACTGTGTGTGGGTAGAATATATATCCCACGGGGGTAAAATTCAGAAAAGTTGAAAAAAAATTTCCGGCGTTTATCAGACTTTCAGAAGAGGGAAATGTCAGTGAGCATTCCGATTTCAGTTCCAGAGCGATTCACCCAATGAGTCCTTGATATTTAGTCGTTTTTCAGACAATTTTCTGGATTTTTGAAAATTTCACTTTTTTGTGAAAATATACACTAAATGAGGGAATAATATGTGTGAGTGTACCCCAGGAGAGTTCCAAATGTGTGTGGGTAGAATATATATCCCACGGGGGTAAAATTGAAAATAGTCTAAAAAAAAAATTTTTGGGGACTTACTCATTTTTCCGCGTTTATCAGACTTTCAGATAGGGCAAATGTCAGTGAGCGTTCCGATTTCAGTTCCAGACCGATTTGCCCAATGAGTCCTTGATATTTAGTCGTTTTCAGCCAATTTCCTGGATTTTTGAAAATTTCACTTTTTTGTGAAAATATCCACTAAATGAGGGAATAATATGTGTGAGGGTACCCCAGGAGAGTTCCAAATGTGTGTGGGTAGAATATATATCTCACGGGGGTAAAATTGAAAAAAGTCGAAAAAAAATTTTTTTTTGGACTTAGTAATTTTTCCGGCGTTTATCAGACTTTCAGAAGAGGGAAATGTCAGTGAGCATTCCGATTTCAGTTCAAGAGCGATTCGCCCAATGAGTCCTTGATATTTAGTCGTTTCAGCCAATTTTCTGGATTTTTGAAAATTTCACTTTTTTGTGAAAATATACACTAAATGAGGGAATAATATGTGTGAGTGTACCCCAGGAGAGTTCCAAATGTGTGTGGGTAGAATATATATCCCACGGGGGTAAAATTGAAAATGGTCGAAAAAAAAAATTTTTGGGGACTTACTCATTTTTCTGGCGTTTATCAGACTTTCAGATAGGGGAAATGTCAGTGAGCATTCCGATTTCAGTTCCAGAGTGATTCGCCCAATGAGTCCGTGATATTTAGTCATTTTCAGGCAATTTTCAGAATTTTTGAAAATTTCACTCTTTTGTGAAAATATCCACTAAATGAGGGAATAATATGTGTGAGGGTACCCCAGGAGAGTTCCAACTGTGTGTGGGTAGAATATATATCCCACGGGGGTAAAATTCAGAAAAGTTGAAAAAAAATTTCCGGCGTTTATCAGACTTTCAGAAGAGGGAAATGTCAGTGAGCATTCCGATTTCAGTTCCAGAGCGATTCACCCAATGAGTCCTTGATATTTAGTCGTTTTTCAGACAATTTTCTGGATTTTTGAAAATTTCACTTTTTTTTTTAAAATATCCACTAAATGAGGCAATAATATGTGTGAGGGTACTCCAGGAGAGTTCCAACTGTGTGTGTTTATAGAATATATATCCCACGGGGGTAAAATTGAAAAAAGTTGAAAAAATTTTTTTTTGGACGTAGTCATTTTATCAGACTTTCAGATAGGGCAAATGTCAGTGAGCATTCCGATTTCAGTTCCAGAGCGATTCGCCCAATGAGTCCTTGATATTTAGTCGTTTTCAGCCAATATTTAGGATTTTTGAAAATTTTACTTTTTTGCGAAAATATCCACTAAATGAGGGAATAATATGTGTGAGGGTACCCCAGGAGAGTTCCAACTGTGTGTGGGTAGAATATATATCCCACGGGGGTAAAATTCAGAAAAGTTGAAAAAAAATTTCCGGCGTTTATCAGACTTTCAGAAGAGGGAAATGTCAGTGAGCATTCCGATTTCAGTTCCAGAGCGATTCACCCAATGAGTCCTTGATATTTAGTCGTTTTTCAGACAATTTTCTGGATTTTTGAAAATTTCACTTTTTTTTTGAAAATATCCACTAAATGAGGCAATAATATGTGTGAGGGTACTCCAGGAGAGTTCCAACTGTGTGTGTTTATAGAATATATATCCCACGGGGGTAAAATTGAAAAAAGTTGAAAAAATTTTTTTTTGGACGTAGTCATTTTATCAGACTTTCAGATAGGGCAAATGTCAGTGAGCATTCCGATTTCAGTTCCAGAGCGATTCGCCCAATGAGTCCTTGATATTTAGTCGTTTTCAGCCAATATTTAGGATTTTTGAAAATTTTACTTTTTTGCGAAAATATCCACTAAATGAGGGAATAATATGTGTGAGGGTACCCCAGGAGAGTTCCAACTGTGTGTGGGTAGAATATATATCCCACGGGGGTAAAATTCAGAAAAGTTGAAAAAATTTTTTTTTTGGACTTAGTAATTTTTCCGGCTATTAACACACTTTCAGATAGGGAAAATGTCAGTGAGCATTCCGATTTCAGTTCCAGAGCGATTCGCCCAATGAGTTCTTGATATTTAGTCGTTTTTCAGACAATTTTCTGGATTTTTGAAAATTTCACTTTTTTGTGAAAATATCCACGAAATGAGGGAATAATATGTGTGAGGGTACCCCAGGAGAGTTCCAAATGTGTGTGGGTAGAATATATATCCCACGGGGGTAAAATTGAAAAAAGTTGAAAAAAATTTTTTTTTAGACTTATTCATTTTTCAGGCGTTTATCAGACTTGCAGATAGGGCAAATGTCAGTGAGCGTTCCGATTTCAGTTCCAGAGCGATTCACGCAATAAGTCCTTGATATTTAGTCGTTTTTCAGACAATTTTCTATATTTTTGAAAATTTCACTTTTTTGTGAAAATATCCACTAAATGAGGGAATAATATGTGTGAGGGTACCCCAGGAGAGTTCCAAATGTGTGTGGGTGGAATATATATCCCACGGGGGTAAAATTGAAAAAAGTTGAAAAAATATTTTGTTTTGGACTTAGTCATTTTATCAGACTTTCAGATAAGGGAAATGTCAGTGAGCATTCCGATTTCAGTTCCAGAGCGATTCGCCCAATGAGTCCTTGATATTTAGTCGTTTTCAGCCAATTTTCTGGATTTTTGAAAATTTCACTTTTTTTGTGAAAATATCCACTAAATGAGGGAATAACATGTGTGAGGGTACTCCAGGAGAGTTCCAAATGTGTGTGGGTAGAATATATATCCCACGGGGGCAAAATTGAAAAAAGTTGAAAAAATTTTTTTTTTAGACTTATTCGTTTTTCAGGCGTTTATCAAACTTGCAGATAGGGCAAATGTCAGTGAGCGTTCCGATTTCAGTTCCAGAGCGATTCACCCAATGAGTCCTTGATATTTAGTCGTTTTTCAGACAATTTTCTGGATTTTTGAAAATTTCACTTTTTTGTGAAAATATCCACTAAATGAGGGAATAATATGTGTGAGGGTACTCCAGGAGAGTTCCAACTGTGTGTGTTTATAGAATATATATCCCACGGGGGTAAAATTGAAAAAAGTTGAAAAATTTTTTTTTGGACGTAGTCATTTTATCAGACTTTCAGATAGGGCAAATGTCAGTGAGCATTGCGATTTCAGTTCCAGAGCGATTCGCCCAATGAGTCCTTGATATTTAGTCGTTTTCAGCCAATATTTAGGATTTTTGAAAATTTTACTTTTTTGTGAAAATATCCACTAAATGAGGGAATAATATGTGTGAGGGTACCCCAGGAGAGTTCCAAATGTGTGTGCGTAGAATATATATCCCACGGGGGGGGAATTGAAAAAAGCTGAAAAATTATTTTTTTTTGGAGTTAGTCATTTTTTTGGCTTTTATCAGACTTTTAGATAGGGTAAATGTCAGTGAGCGTTCCGATTTCAGTTCCAGAGCGATTCGCCCAATGAGTCCTTGATATTTAGTCGTTTTCAGCCAATATTTTGGATTTTTGGAAATTTCAATTTTGGGAAAATATCCACTAAATGAGGGAATAATATGTGTGAGGGTACACCAGGAGAGTTCCAAATGCGTGTGGGTAGAATATATATCAAACGGGGGTAAAATTGAAAAAAGTTGAAAACATTTTTTTTTTGGACTTAGTCATTTTATCAGACTTTCGGATAGGGCAAATGTCAGTGAGCGTTCCGATTTCAGTTCCATAGCGATTTGCCAAATGAGTCCTTGATATTTAGTCGTTTTCAGCCAATATTTTGGATTTTTGAAAATTTCACTTTTTTGTGAAAATATCCACTAAATAAGAGAATGATATGTGTGAGGGTACCCCAGGAGAGTTCCAAATGTGTGTGGGTAGAATATATATCCCACGTAGGTAAAATTGAAAAAAGTTGAAAATTTTTTTTTTCTTGACTTAGTTATTTTTCCTGCATTTATCAGACTTTCAGATAGGGGAAATGTCAGTGAGCATTCCGATTTCACTTCCAGAGCGATTTTCCCAATGAGTCCTTGATATTTTGTCGTTTTCAGGCAATATTCTGAATTTTTTAAAATTTCACTTTTTTGTGAAAATATCCACTAAATGAGGGAATAATATGTGTGAGTGTACCCCAGGAGAGTTCCAAATGTGTGTGGGTAGAATATATATCCCACTGGAATAAAATTTAAAAAAGTTGAAAAAAATTATTTTTGGACGTAGTCATTTTATCAGACTTTCAGATAGGGCAAATGTCAGTGAGCATTCCGATTTCAGTTCCAGAGCTATTCGCCCAATGAGTCCTTGATATTTAGTCGTTTTCAGACAATTTTCCGGATTTTTGGAAATTTCACTTTTTTGTGAAAATATCCACTAAATGAGGGAATAATATGTGTGAGGGTACCCCAGGAGAGTTACAAATGTGTGTGGGTAGAATATATATCCCACTGGAATAAAATTGAAAAAAGTTGAAAAAAAATTTTTTTTTGAACGTAGTCATTTTATCAGACTTTCAGATAGGGCAAATGTCAGTAAGGGTTCCGATTTCAGTTCCAGAGCGATTAGTCCAATGAGTCCTTGATATTTAGTCGTTTTCAGCCAATATTTTGGATTTTTGAAAATTTCACTTTTTTGTGAAAATATCCACTAAATGAGGAATAACATGTGTGAGGGTACCCCAGGAGAGTTCCAAATGTGTGTGGGTAGAATATATATCCCACTGGAATAAAATTGAAAAAAGTAGAAAAAAATTTTTTTTTTGAACGTAGTCATTTTATCAGACTTTCAGATAGGGCAAATGTCAGTGAGCGTTCCGATTTCAGTTCCAGAGCGATTCGCCCAATGAGTCCTTGATATTTAGTCGCTTTCAGACAATTTTCTGGATTTCTGAAAATTTCACTTTTTTGTGAAAATATCCACTAAATGAGGGAATAATATGTGTGAGGGTACCCCAGGAGAGTTCCAAATGTGTGTGGGTAGAATATATATCCCACGGGGGTAAAATTGAAAAAAGTTGAAAAAATTTGTTTTTTGGACTTAGTCATTTTATGAGACTTTCAGACAGGTCAAATGTCAGTGAGCGTTCCGATTTCAGTTCCAGAGCGATTCACCCAATGAGTCCTTGATATTTAGTCGTTTTTCAGACAATTTTCTGGATTTTTTAAAATTTCACTTTTTTGTGAAAATATCCACTAAATGAGGGAATAATATGTGTGAGGGTACCCCAGGAGAGTTCCAAATGTGTGTGGGTAGAATATATATCCCACGGGGGTAAAATTGAAAAAAGTTGAAAGAATTTTTTTTTTGGACTGTCATTTTATGAGACTTTCAGATAGGTCAAATGTCAGTGAGAGTTCCGATTTCAGTTCCAGAGCGATTCACCCAATGAGTCCTTGATATTTAGTCATTTTTCAGACAATTTTCTGGATTTTTGAAAATTTCACTTTTTTGTGAAAATATCCACTAAATGAGCGAATAATATGTGTGAGGGTACCCCAGGAGAGTTCCAAATGTGTGTGGGTAGAATATATATCCCACTGGAATAAAATTGAAGAAAGTTGAAAAAAAATTTTTTTTGGACGTAGTCATTTTATCAGACTTTCAGATAGGGCAAATGTCAGTGAGCATTCCGATTTCAGTTCCAGAGTGATTCGCCCAATGAGCCCTTGATATTTAGACGCTTTCAGACAATTTTCTGGATTTTTGAAAATTTCACTTTTTTGTGAAAATATCCACTAAATGAGGGAATAATATGTGTGAGGGTACCCCAGGAGAGTTCCAACTGTGTGTGGATAGAATATATATCCCACGGGGGTAAAATTGAAAAAAGTTGAAAAAAATTTTTTTTTGGACTTAGTAATTTTTCCGGCTATTAACAGACTTTCAGATAGGGAAAATGTCAGTGAGCATTCCGATTTCAGTTCCAGAGCGATTCACCCAATGAGTCCTTGATATTTCATCATTTTCAGCCAATTTTCTGGATTTTTTAAAATTTCACTATTTTGTGAAAATATCCACTAAATGAGGGAATAATATGTGTGAGGGTACCACAGGAGAGTTCCACATGTGTCTGGGTAGAATATATATCCCACGGGGGTAAAATTGAAAAAAGATGAAAAAAAATTTTTTTGGGACATAGTCATTTTTCCGACGTTTATCAGTCTTTCAGATAGGGGAAATGTCAGTGAGCATTCCCATTTCAGTTCCAGGGCGATTCGCCCCTTGAGTCCTTGATATTTAGTCGTTTTCAGCCAATATTTGGATTTTTGAAAATGTCACTTTTTTGTGAAAATATCCACTAAATGAGGGAATAATATGTGTGAGGGTACCCCAGGAGAGTTCCAAATGTGTGTGGGTAGAATACAGTTATATGAAAAAGTTTTGGCACCCCTATTAATCTTAAGCTTAATGTTTTATAAAAATTGGTGTTTTTGAAAAAGCTTTTTCAGTTTGATATATGTAATAACTGTTGGACACAGTAATGTTTCTGCCTTGAAATGAGGTTTATTGTACTAACAGAAAATGTGCAATCTGCATTCAAACAAAATTTGACCGGTGCATAAGTATGGGCACCCTTATCATTTTCTTGTTTTAAATACTCCTACCTACTTTTAACTGACTTACTAAAGCCCTTTTTTTTGTTTTGTAACCTCATTGAGCTTTGAACTTCATAGCCAGGTATATGCAATCAATGAGAAAAGCTACTTAAAGTGGCCACTTGCAAGTTGTTCTCCTGTTTGAATCTCCTCTGAAGAGTGGCATCGTGGGCTCCTCAAAACAACTGTCAAATGATCTGAAAACAAAGATTATTCAACATAGTTGTTCAGGGGAAGGATACAAAAAAGCTGTCTCAGAGATTTAACCTGTCAGTTTCCACTGTGAGGAACATAGTAAGGAAATGGAAGAACACAGGGACAGTTCTTGTTAAGGCCAGAAGTGGCAGACCAAGAAAAACATTAGAAAGGCAGAGAAGAAGAATGGTGAGATCAGTCAAGGACAATCTTTAGACCACCTCCAGAGAGCTGCAGCATCAACTTGCTGCAGATGGTGTCACTGTGCATCGGTCAACTATACAACGCACTTTGCACAAGGAGAAGCTGTATGGGAGAGTGATGTGAAAGAAGCCGTTTCTGCAAGCACGCCAGAAACAGAGTCGGCTGAGCTATGCAAAAGCACATTTGGAGAAGCCAATTTCTTTTTGCAAAAGGTCCTGTGGACTGATGAAACCAAGATTGAGTTGTTTGGTCATACAAAAAGGCGTTATGCATGGCGGCAAAAAAACACAGCATTCCAAGAAAAACACTTGCTACCCACAGTAAAATTTGGTGGAGGTTCCACCATGCTTTGGGGCTGTGTGGCCAATGCCGGCACCGGGAATCTTGTTAAAGTTGAGGGACGCATGGATTCCACTCAGTATCAGCAGATTCTTGACAATATTGTTCAAGAATCAGTGATAAAGTTGAAGTTATGCAGGGGATGGATCTTTCAGCAAGACAATGATCCAAAACACCACTCCAAATCTACTCAGGCATTCATGCAGAGGAACAATTACAATGTTCTGGAATGGCCATCCCATGCTCGGCGACCATCAAACTTACAGGAACTGGAATTGTTTTGTAAAGAGGAATGGTCAAAAATACCTTCATCCAGGATCCAGGAACTCGTTAAAAGCTACAGGAAGCGACTAGAGGCTGATATTATCGCAAAAGGAGGATCTACTAAATATTAATGTCACTTTTCTGGTGAAGTGCTAATACTTATGCACCTGTCAAATTTAGTTTGAATGCCGATTGCACATTTTCTGTTAGTACAATTAACCTCATTTCAAGGCAGAAACATTACTGTGTCCAACAGTTATTACATATATCAAACTGAAATAGCTGTTGCAAAAACACCAATTTTTATAAAACATTAAGCTTAAGATGAATAGGGGTGCCCAAACTTTTAAATATAACTGTATATATCCCACTGGGGTAAAATTGAAAAAAGTTGTAAAAAATTTTTTTTTTGACTTAGTCATTTTTCCGGCGTTTATCAGACTTTCAGAGAGGGCAAATGTCAGTGAGCATTCCGATTTTAGTTCCAGAGCTATTCGCCCAATGAGTCCTTGATATTTAGTCGTTTTCAGCCAATATTTTTTATTTTTGAAAATTTCACTTTTTTGTGAAAATATCCACTAAATGAGGGAATAATATGTGTGAGGGTACCCCAGGAGAGTTCCAAATGTGTGTGGGTAGAATATATATCCCACGGGGTAAAATTGAAAAAAGTTGAAAAAATGTTTTCTTTGGACTTAGTCATTTTTCCGGCGTTTAACAGACTTTCAGATAGCGGAAATGTCAGTGAGCGTTCTGATTTCAGTTCCAGAGCGATTTGCCCAATGAGTCCTTGATATTTCGTCGTTTTCAGCCAATTTTCTGGATTTTTGAAAATTTCACTTTTTTGTGAAAATATCCACTAAATGAGGGAATAATATGTGTGAGGGTACCCCAGGAGAGTTCCAAATGTGTGTGGGTAGAATATATATCCCACGTTGGTAAAATTGAAAAAAGTTGAAAATTTTTTTTCTTTGGCCTTATTCATTTTTCCGGCGTTTAACAGACTTTCAGTTAGGGCAAATGTCAGTGAGCGTTCTGATTTCAGTTCCAGAGCGATTCGCCCAATGAGTCCTTGATATTTAGTCGTTTTCAGCCAATTTTCTGCATTTTTGAAAATTTCACTTTTTTTGTGAAAATATCCACTAAATGAGGGAATAATATGTGTGAGGGTACCCCAGGAGAGTTCCAAATGTGTGTGGGTAGAATATATATCCCACGTTGGTAAAATTGAAAAAAGTTGAAAATTTTTTTTCTTTGGCCTTATTCATTTTTCCGGCGTTTATCAGACTTTCAGTTAGGGCAAATGTCAGTGAGCATTCCGATTTCAGTTCCAGAGCGATTCGCCCAATGAGTCCTTGATATTTTGTCGTTTTCAGCCAATTTTCTGGATTTTTGAAAATTTCACTTTTTTGTGAAAATATCAACTAAATGAGGGAATAATATGTGTGAGGGTACCCCAGGAGAGTTCCAAATGTGTGTGGGTAGAATATATATCCCACGGGGGTAAAATTGAAAAAAGTTGAAATTTTTTTTTTCTTTTGACTTATTCATTTTTCCGGCGTTTATCAGACTTTCAGATAGGGCAAATGTCAGTGAGCGTTCCGATTTCAGTTCCAGAGCGATACGCCGCATGAGTCCTTGATATTTCGTCGTTTTCAGTCAATTTTCTGGATTTTTGAAAATTTCACTTTTTTGTGAAAATATCCACTAAATGAGGGAATAATATGTGTGAGGGTACCCCAGGAGAGTTCCAAATGTGTGTGGGTAGAATATATATCCCACGGGGGTAAAATTGAAAAAAGTTGAACAAATTTTTTTTTGGACTTAGTCCTTTTATCAGACTTTCAGATAGGTTAAATGTCAGTGAGCGTTCCAATTTCAGTTCCAGAGCGATTCGCCCAATGAGTCCTTGATATTTCGTTGTTTTCAGGCAATTTTCTGAATTTTTGAAAATTTCACTTTTTTGAGAAAATATCCGCTAAATGAGGGAATAATATGTGTGAGGGTACCCCAGGAGAGTTCCATATGTGTGTGGGTAGAATATATATCCCACTGGAATAAAATTGAAAAAAGTTGAAATACATTTTTTTTGGACTTAGTCATTTTTCCAGCGTTTATCAGACTTTCAGATAGGGGAAATGTCAGTCAGCGTTCCGATTTCAGTTCCAGAGCGATTCGCCCAATGAGTCCTTGATATTTAGTCGTTTTCAGCCAATATTTTGGATTTTTGAAAATGTCACTTTTTTGTTAAAATATCCACTAATTGAGGGAATAATATGTGTGAGGGTACCCCAGGAGAGTTCCAAATGTGTGTGGGTAGAATATATATCCCAGAGGGTTAAAATTGAAAAAAGTTGAAGAAATTTTTTTTTTTTGGAGATAGTCATTTTTCCGATGTTTATCAGACTTTCAGATAGGGGAAGTGTCAGTGAACGTTTTTATTTCAGTTCCAGAGCACTTCGCCCAATGAGTCCTTGATATTTAGTCATTTTCAGCCAGTTTTCTGGATTTTTGAAAATTTCACTTTTTTGTGAAAATATCCACTAAATGAGGGAATAATATGTGTGAGGGTACCCCAGGAGAATTCCAAATGTGTGTGGGTAGAATATATATCCCACGGGAGTAAAATTGAAAAAAGTTTAAAAAAAATTTTTTTTTTACTTAGTCATTTTTCCGGCGTTTATCAGACTTTAAGATAGGGGAAGTGTCAGTGAACCTTTTTATTTCAGTTCCAGAGCGATTCGCCCAATGAGTCCTTGATATTTAGTCGTTTTCAGCCAATTTACTGGATTTTTGAAAATTTCACTTTTTTGTGAAAATATCCACTAAATGAGGGAATATGTTTGAGGGTACCCCAGGAGAGTTCCAAATGTGTGTGGGTAGAATATATATCCCACGGGGGTAAAATTGAAAAAAGTTGAAAATTTTTTTTCTTTGGACTTAGTCATTTTTACGGCGCTCAACAGACTTTCAGATAGGGGAAATGTCAGTCAGCATTCCGATTTCAGTTCCACAGCGATTCGCTCAATGAGTCCTTGATATTTAGTCGTTTTCAGCCAATATTTTGGATTTTTGAAAATTTCACTTTTTTGTGAAAATATCCACTAAATGAGGGATATGTATTCTACCCACACACATTTGTAACTCTCCTGTGGTACCCTCACACATATTATTTCCTCATTTAGTGGATATTTTCACAAAAAAGTGAAATTTTTGAAAAATCCAGAAAATTGGCTGAATACAAATACATTGTCAAGGACTCATCCGGCGAATCGCTCTGGAACTGAAATCGGAATGCTCACTGACATTTCCCCTATCTGAAAGTCCGATAATGTGTGAGGGTACCCCAGGAGAGTTGCAAATGTGTGTGGGTAAAATAGCGTTCCGATTTCAGTTCCACAGCGATTCGCCCAATGAGTTCTTGATATTTAGTCGTTTTCAGCCAATATTTTGGATTTTTGAAAATTTCACTTTTTTGTGAAAACATCCATTAAATTAGGGAATAATATGTGTGAGGGTACCCCAGGAGAGTTCCAAATGTGTGTGGGTAGAATATATATCCCACGGGGGTAAAATTGAAAAAAGTTGAACATTTTTTTTCTTTGGACTTAGTCATTTTTCCGGCGTTTGTCAGACTTTCAGATAGGGGAAATGTCAGTGAGCGTTCCGATTTCAGTTCCAGAGCGATTCGCCCAATGAGTCCTTGATATTTAGTCGTTTTCAGCCAATATTTTGGATTTTTGAAAATTTCACTTTTTTGTGAAAACATCCACTAAATTAGGGAATAATATGTGTGAGGGTACCCCAGGAGAGTTCCAAATGTGTGTGGGTAGAATATATATCCCACGGGGGTAAAATTGAAAAAAGTTGAACATTTTTTTTCTTTGGACTTAGTCATTTTTCCGGCGTTTGTCAGACTTTCAGATAGGGGAAATGTCAGTGAGCGTTCCGATTTCAGTTCCAGAGCGATTCGCCCAATGAGTCCTTGATATTTAGTTGTTTTCAGCCAATATTTTGGATTTTTGAAAATGTCACTTTTTTGTAAAAATATCCGCTAAATGAGGGAATAATATGTGTGAGGGTACCCCAGGAGAGTTCCAAATGTGTGTGGGTAGAATATATATCCCACGGGGGTAAAATTGAAAAAAGTTGAAAATTTTTTTTTCTTTTGACTTATTCATTTTTCCGGCATTTATCAGACTTTCAGATAGGGCAAAAGTCAGTGAGCGTTCCGATTTCAGTTCCAGAGCGATACGCCGCATGAGTCCTTGATATTTCGTCGTATTCAGTCAATTTTCTGGATTTTTGAAAATTTCACTTTTTTGTGAAAATATCCACTAAATGAGGGAATAATATGTGTGAGGGTACCCCAGGAGAGTTCCAAATGTGTGTGGGTAGAATATATATCCCACGGGAGTAAAATTGGAAATAGTTGAAAAAATTTTTTTTTGGACTTAGTCATTTTTCCGGTGTTTATCAGACTTTCAGAAAGGGGAAATGTCAGTGAGCATTCCGATTTCAGTTCCAGAGCGATTCGCCCAATGAGTCCTTGATATTTAGTCGTTTTCAGCCAATATTTTGGATTTTTGAAAATTTCACTTTTTTGTGAAAATATCCACTAAATGAGGGAATAATATGTGTGAGGGTACCCCAGGAGAGTTCCAAATGTGTGTGGGTAGAATATATATCCCACGGGGGTAAAATTGGAAATAGTTGAAAAATTTTTTTGTTGGGACTTAGTCATTTTTCCGGCGTTTATCGGACTTTCAGATAGGGGAAATGTCATTGAGCATTCCGATTTCAGTTCCAGAGCGATTCGCCCAATGAGTCCTTGATGTTTAGTCGTTTTCAGCCAATTTTCTGGATTTTTCAAAAATTTCAATATTTTGTGGAAATATCCACTAAATGAGGGAATAATATGTGTGAGGGTACCCCAGGAGCGTTTCAAATGTGTGTGGGTAGAATATATATCCCACGGGGGTAAAATTGGAAATAGGTGAAAAACATTTTTTTTTGGACTTAGTCTTTTTTCCGGCGTTTATCAGACTTTCAGATAGGGGAAATGTCAGTGAGCATTCCGATTTCAGTTCCAGAGCGATTCGCCGGATGAGTCCTTGACAATTTAGTTGTATTCAGCCAATTTTCTGGATTTTTCAAAAATTTCACTTTTTTGTGAAAATATCCACTAAATGAGGGAATAATATGTGTGAAGGTACCACAGAAGAGTTACAAATGTGTGTGGGTAGAATACATATCCCACAGGATTAAAATTGAAAAAAGTAGAAAAATTTTTTTTGGGGGGACTTAGTCATTTTTCCGGCGTTTATCAGACTTTCAGATAGGGGAAATGTCAGTGAGCATTCCGATTTCAGTTCCAGAGCGATTCGCCCAATGAGTCCTTGATATTTAGTAGTTTTCAGCCAATATTTTGGATTTTTGAAAATGTCACTTTTTTGTGAAAATATCCACTAATTGAGGGAATAATATGTGTTAGGGTACCCCAGGAGAGTTCCAAATGTGTGTGTGTAGAATATATATCCCACGGGGGTAAAATTGAAAAAAGTTGAAAAAATGTTTTCTTTGGACTTAGTCATTTTTCCGGCGCTCAACAGACTTTCAGATAGGGGAAATGTCAGTCAGCGTTCCGATTTCAGTTCCACAGCGTTTGCCCAATGAGTCCTTGATATTTAGTCGTTTTCAGCCAATATTTTGGATTTTTGAAAATTTCACTTTTTTGTGAAAATATCCACTAAATGAGGGAATAATATGTGTGAGGGTACCCCAGGAGAGTTCCAAATGTGTGTGGGTAGAATATATATCCCACGGGGGTAAAATTGGAAATAGGTGAAAAACATTTTTTTTTGGACTTAGTCTTTTTTCCGGCGTTTATCAGACTTTCAGATAGGGCAAATGTCAGTGAGCGTTCCGATTTCAGTTCCAGAGCGATACGCCGAATGAGTACTTGATATTTCGTCATTTTCAGTCAATTTTCTGGATTTTTGAAAATTTCACTTTTTTGTGAAAATATCCACTAAATGAGGGAATAATATGTGTGAGGGTACCCCAGGAGAGTTCCAAATGTGTGTGGGTAGAATATATATCCCACGGGGGTAAAATTGGAAATAGTTGAAAAAATTTTTTTTTGTGGACTTAGTCATTTTTCCGGCGTTTATCTTACTTTCAGATAGGGGAAATGTCAGTGAGCCTTCCGATTTCAGTTCCAGAGCGATTCGCGGGATGAGTCCTTGTCAATTTAGTTGTGTTCAGCCAATTTTCTGGATTTTTCAAAAATTTCACTTTTTTGTGGCAATATCCACTAAATGAGGGAATAATATGTGTGAGGGTACCACAGGAGAGTTACAAATGTGTGTTGGTAGAATACATATCCCACAGGGTTAAAATTGAAAAAAGTAGAAAAAATTTTTTTTTAGGGGACTTAGTCATTTTTCCGGCGTTTATCAGACTTTCAGATAGGGGAAATGTCAGTGAGCATTCCGATTTCAGTTCCAGAGCGATTCGCCCAATGAGTCCTTGATATTTAGTCGATTTCAGCCAATATTTTGGATTTTTGAAAATGTCACTTTTTTGTGAAAATATCCACTAATTTAGGGAATAATATGTGTGAGGGTACCCCAGGAGAGTTCCAAATGCGTGTGGGTAGAATATATATCCCACAGGGTTAAAATTGAAAAAAGTTGAAAAAATTATTTTTTTTGTACTTAGTCATTTTTCCGGCATTTATCAGGCTTTCAGATAGGGCAAATGTCAGTGAGCTTTCCGATTTCAGTTCCAGAGCGATTCGCCCAATGAGTCCTTGATATTTAGTCGTTTTCAGCCAATTTTCTGGATTTTTGAAAATTTCACTTTTTTGTGAAAATATCCACTAAATGAGGGCATAATATGTGTGAGGGTACCCCAGGAGAGTTCCAAATGTGTGTGGGTAGAATATATATACCACGGGGGTAAAATTGAAAAAAGTTGAAAGTTTTTTTCTTTTGACTTACTCATTTTTCCGGCGTTTATCAGACTTTCAGTTAGGACAAATGTCAGTGAGCATTCCGATTTCAGTTCCACAGCGATTTGCCAGATAAGTCCTTGATATTTAGTCGTATTCAACCAATTTTCTGGATTTTTCAAAAATTTCACTATTTTGTGAAAATATCCACTAAATGAGGGAATAATATGTGTGAGGGTACCACAGGAGAGTTCCACATGTGTGTGGGTAGAATATATGTCCCACGGAGGTAAAATTGAAAAAAGTTTTAAAAAATTTTTTTTTTGACATAGTCATTTTTCCGACGTTTATCAGTCTTTCAGATAGGGTAAATGTCAGTGAGCGTTTCGATTTCAGTTCCAGGGCGATTCTCCCCTTGAGTCCTTGATATTTAGTCGTTTTCAGCCAATATTTTGGATTTTTGAAAATGTCACTTTTTTGTGAAAATATCCACTAAATGAGGGAATAATATGTGTGAGGGTACCCCAGGAGAGTTCCAAATGTGTGTGGGTAGAATATATATCCCACGGGGGTAAAATTGAAAAAAGTTGAAAAAATTTTTTTTTTGGACTTAGTCATTCTTCCGGCATTTATCAGACTTTCAGATAGGAGAAATGTCAGTGAGCGTGCCGATTTCAGTTCCAGAGCGATTCGCCCAATGAGTCCTTGATATTTAGTCGTTTTCAGCCAATTTTCTGGATTTTTGAAAATTTCACTTTTTTGTGAAAATATCCACTAAATGAGGGAATAATATGTGTGAGGGTACCCCAGTAGAGTTAGAAATGTGTGTGGGTAGAATATATATACCACGGGGGTAAAATTGAAAAAAGTTGAAAATTTTTTTTCTTTTGACTTACTCATTTTTCCGGCGTTTATCAGACTTTCAGTTAGGACAAATGTCAGTGAGCGTTCCGATTTCAGTTCCAGAGCGATTCGCCCTATGAGTCCTTGATATTTAGTCATTTTCAGCCAATATTTTAGATTTTTAAAAAATTTCACTTTTTTGTGAAAATATCCACTAAATGAGGGAATAATATGTGTGAGGGTACCCCACTAGAGTTCCAAATGTGTGTGGGTAGAATATGTATCCCACGGGGGTAAAATTGAAAAAAGTTGAAAATTTTTTTTCTTTGGACGAAGTCATTTTTCCGGCGTTTATCAGACTTTCAGATAGGAGAAATGTCAGTGAGCGTTCCGATTTCAGTTCCAGAGCGATACGCCCTATGAGTCCTTGATATTTCATCGTTTTCACCCAATTTTCTGGATTTTTGAAAATTTCCCTTTTTTTGTGAAAATATCCACAAAATGAGGGAATAATATGTGTGAGGGTACTCCAGGAGAGTTCCAAATGTGTGTGGATAGAATATATATCCCACGGGGGTAAAATTGAAAAAAGTTGAAATTTTTTTTCTTTGGACTTATTCATTTTTCCGGCGTTTATCAGACTTTCAGATAGGGGAAATGACAGTGAGCGTTCCGATTTCAGTTCCAGAGCAATTCTCCTTATGAGTCCTTGATATTTAGTCATTTTCAGCCAATATTTTGGATTTTTGAAAATTTCACTTTTTTGTGAAAATATCCACTAAATGAGGGAATAATATGTGTGAGGGTACCCCACTAGAGTTCCAAATGTGCGTGGGTAGAATATATATCCGACGGGGGTAAAATTGAAAAAAGTTGAAAAAATTTTTTCTTTGGACTTAGTCATTTTTCCAGCGATTATCAGACTTTCAGAAAGGGGAAATGTCAGTGAGCGTTCCGATTTCAGTTCCAGAGCGATTCGCCCAATGAGTCCTTGATATTTAGTCGTTTTCAGCCAATTTTCTATATTTTTGAAAATTTCACTTTTTTTGTGAAAATATCCACTAAATGAGGGAATAATATGTGTGAGAGTACCCCAGGATAGTTCCAAATGTGTGTGGGTAGAATATATATCCCACGGGGGCAAAATTGAAAAAAGTTTAAAAAAATTTTTTGTTGGACTTAGTCATTTTTCCGGCGTTTATCAGACTTTCAGATAGGGGAAATGTCAGTGAGCGTTCGGATTTCAGTTAGAGAGCGATTCTCCCAATGAGTCCTTGATATTTAATAGTTTTCAGCCAATTTTCTAGATTTTTGAAAATTTCACTTTTTTTGTGAAAATATCCACTAAATGAGGGAATAATATGTGTGAGGGTACCCCAGGAGAGATCCAAATGTGTGAGGGTAGAATATATATCCCACGGGGGTAAAATTGAAAAAAATTTAAATTTTTTTTTCTTTTGACTTATTCATTTTTCCGACGTTTATCAGACTTTCAGAGGGGGAAAATGTCAGTGAGCGTTCCGATTTCAGTTCCAGAGCGATACGCCCAATGAGTCCTTGATATTTCATCGTTTTCAGCCAATTTTCTGGATTTTTGAAAATTTCACTTTTTTGTGAAAATATCCACTAAATGAGGGAATAATATGTGTGAGGGTACCCCAGGAGAGTTCCAAATGTGTGTGGGTAGAATATATATCCCACGTGGGTAAATTTGAAAAAAGTTGAACAATTTTTTTCTTTGGACTTATTAATTTTTCCGGCGTTTATCAGACTTTCAGTTAGGGCAAATGTCAGTGAGCGTTCCGATTTCAGTTCCAGAGCAATTCGCCCTATGAGTCCTTGATGTTTAGTCATTTTCTGCCAATATTTTGGATTTTTGAAAATTTCACTTTTTTGTGAAAATATCCACTAAATGAGGGAATAATATGTGTGAGGGTACCCCACTAGAGTTCCAAATGTGTGTGGGTAGAATATGTATCCCACGGGGGTAAAAATGAATAAAGTGGAAAAAAAATTTTCTTTGGACGAAGTCATTTTTCCGGCGTTTATCAGACTTTCAGATAGGAGAAATGTCAGTGAGCGTTCCGATTTCAGTTCCAGAGCAATTCGCCCAATGAGTCCTTGATATTTAGTCGTTTTTAGCCAATTTTCTGGATTTTTGAAAATTTCACTTTTTTTGTGAAAATATCCACTAAATGAGGGAATAATATGTGTGAGGGTACCCCAGGAGAGTTCCAAATGTGTGTGGGTAGAATATATATCCCACGGGGGTAAAATTGAAAAGAGTTTAAAAAATTTTTTTCTTGGACTTAGTCATTTTTCCGACGTTTAATCATAGTTTCAGATAGGGGAAATGTCAGGGAGCGTTCCGATTTCAGTTCTAGAGCGATTCGCCCAATGAGTACTTGATATTTAGTCGTTTTCAGCCAATATCTTTTAAAATTTCACTTTTTTGTGAAAATATCCACTAAATGAGGGAATAATATGTGTGAGGGTACCCCAGGAGAGTTCCAAACGTGTGTGGGTAGAATATATATCCCATGGGGGTAAAATTGAAAAAAGTTCAAACATTTTTTTTTTTTTACTTAGTCATTTTTCCGGCGTTTATTAGACTTTCAGATAGGGGAAATGTCAGTGAGAGTTCCGATTTCTGTTCCATAGCGATTCGCCCAATGAGTCCTTGATATTTAGTCGTTTTCAGCCAATTTTCTGGATTTTTGAAAATTTCACATTTTTGTGAAAATATCCACTAAATGAGGGAATAATATGTGTGAGGGTACCCCAGGAGAGTTTCAAATGTGTGTGGGTAGAATATATATCCCACGGGAGTAAAATTCAAAAAAGTTGAAAACATTTTTTTTTTGGACTTAGTCATTTTTTCCAGCGTTTATCAGACTTTCAGATAGGGGAAATGTCAGTGAGCATTCCGATTTCAGTTCCAGAGCGATTCAAACCAATGAGTCCTTGATATTTAGTCGTTTTCAGCCAATATTTTTGATTTTTGAAAATTTCACTTTTTTGTGAAAATATCCACTAAATGAGGGAATAATATGTGTGAGGGTACCCCAGGAGAGTACGAAATGTGTGTGGGTAGAATATATATCCCACGGGGGTAAAATTGAAAAAAGTTGAAAACATTTTTTTTTTTGGACTTAGTCGTTTTTCCGGCGTTTATCAGACTTTCAGATAGGGGAAATGTCAGTGAGAGTTCCGATTTCAGTTCCAGAGCGATATGCCCAATGAGTCCTTGATATTTCGTTGTTTTCAGCCAATTTTCTGGATTTTTGAAAATTTCACTTTTTTGTGAAAATATCCACTAAATGAGGGAATAATATTTGTGAGGGTACCCCACTAGAGTTCCAAATGTGTGTGGGTAGAATATATATCCCACGGGGGTAAAATTGAAAAGAGTTTAAAAAAATTTTTTCTTGGACTTAGTCATTTTTCCGACGTTTAATCATAGTTTCAGATAGGGGAAATGTCAGGGAGCGTTCCGATTTCAGTTCTAGAGCGATTCGCCCAATGAGTACTTGATATTTAGTCGTTTTCAGCCAATATCTTTTAAAATTTCACTTTTTTGTGAAAATATCCACTAAATGAGGGAATAATATGTGTGAGGGTACCCCAGGAGAGTTCCAAACGTGTGTGGGTAGAATATATATCCCATGGGGGTAAAATTGAAAAAAGTTCAAACATTTTTTTTTTTTTACTTAGTCATTTTTCCGGCGTTTATTAGACTTTCAGATAGGGGAAATGTCAGTGAGAGTTCCGATTTCTGTTCCATAGCGATTCGCCCAATGAGTCCTTGATATTTAGTCGTTTTCAGCCAATTTTCTGGATTTTTGAAAATTTCACTTTTTTGTGAAAATATCCACTAAATGAGGGAATAATATGTGTGAGGGTACCCCAGGAGAGTTTCAAATGTGTGTGGGTAGAATATATATCCCACGGGAGTAAAATTCAAAAAAGTTGAAAACATTTTTTTTTTGGACTTAGTCATTTTTTCCAGCGTTTATCAGACTTTCAGATAGGGGAAATGTCAGTGAGCATTCCGATTTCAGTTCCAGAGCGATTCAAACCAATGAGTCCTTGATATTTAGTCGTTTTCAGCCAATATTTTTGATTTTTGAAAATTTCACTTTTTTGTGAAAATATCCACTAAATGAGGGAATAATATGTGTGAGGGTACCCCAGGAGAGTACGAAATGTGTGTGGGTAGAATATATATCCCACGGGGGTAAAATTGAAAAAAGTTGAAAACATTTTTTTTTTTGGACTTAGTCGTTTTTCCGGCGTTTATCAGACTTTCAGATAGGGGAAATGTCAGTGAGCATTTCGATTTCAGTTCCAGAGCGATTCGCCCAATGAGTCCTTGATATTTAGTCGTTTTCAGCCAATTTTCTGGATTTTTGAAAATTTCACTTTTTTGTGAAAATATCCACTAAATGAGGGAATAATATGTGTGAGGGTACCACAGGAGAGTTCCAAATGTGTGTGTGTAGAATATATATCCCACGGGGGTAAAATTGAAAAAATTTGAAAACATTTTTTTTTTGGACTTAGTCGTTTTTCTGGCGTTTATCAGACTTTCAGATAGGGGAAATGTCAGTGAGCATTCCGATTTCAGTTCCAGAGCGATTCGCCCAATGAGTCCTTGATATTTAGTCATTTTCAGCCAATATTTTGGATTTTTGAAAATTTCACTTTTTTGTGAAAATATCCACTAAATGAGGGAGTAATATGTGTGAGGGTACCCCAGGAGAGTTCCAGATGTGTGTGGGTAGAATATATATCCCACGGGGGTAAAATTGAAAAAAGTTGAAAAAAATTTTTTCTTGGACTTAGTCATTTTTCCGGCGTTTATCAGACTTTCAGATAGGGGAAATGTCAAAGAGCGTTACGATTTCAGTTCCAGAGCGATTCGGCCAATGAGTCCTTGATATTTAGTCGTTTTGAGCCTTGATTTTGGATTTTTCAAAAATTTCACTTTTTTGTGAAAATATCCACTAAATGAGGGAATAATATGTGTGAGGGTACCCGAGGAGAGTTCCAAATGTGTGTGGGTAGAATATATATCCCACGGGAGTAAAATTCAAAATAGTTGAAAAAAAATTTTTCTTGCACTTAGTCATTTTTTCCAGCGTTTATCAGACTTTCAGATAGGGGAAATGTCAGGGAGCGTTCCGATTTGAGTTCCAGAGCGATTCGGCCAATGAGTCCTTGATATTTAGTCGTTTTCAGCCAATATTTTTGATTTTTGAAAATTTCACTTTTTTGTGAAAATATCCACTAAATGAGGGAATAATATGTGTGAGGGTACCCGAGGAGAGTTCCAAATGTGTGTGGGTAGAATATATATCTCACGGGGGTAAAATTGAAAAAAGTTGAAAAAATTTTTTTGGGGACTTAGTCATTTTTCCGGCATTTATCAGAATTTCAGATAGGGGAAATGTCAGTGAGCATTCCGATTTCAGATCCAGAGCGATTTTCCCAATGAGTCCTTGATATTTAGTCGTTTTCAGCCAATTTTCTGGATTTTTGAAAATTTCACTTTTTTGTGAAAATATTCACTAAATGAGGGAATAATATGCGTGAGGGTAAACCAAGAGAGTTCCAAATGTCTGTGGGTAGAATATATATCCCACGGGGGTAAAATTGAAAAAAGTTGAAAAAAATATTTTTTTGGACTTAGTCATTTTTCCGGCGTTTATCAGACTTTCAGATAGGGCAAATGTCGGTGAGAGTTCCGATTTCAGTTCCAGAGCGATTCGCCCAATGAGTCCTTGATATTTAGTCATTTTCAGCCAATATTTTTGATTTTTGAAAATTTCACTTTTTTGTGAAAATATCCACTTAATGAGGGAATAATATGTGTGAGGGTACCCCAGGAGAGTTCCAAATGTGTGTGGGTAGAATATATATCCCACGAGGGTAAAATTGAAAAAAGTTGAAAACATTTTTTTTTTGGACTTAGTCATTAGTGTTGAGCCACCCCCGTAGTGTTCGAGTTCGGTTCGGTTTGTCGAACACCCGTGTGTTCGCCGAACTGTTCGTCGAACTGTTCGTCGAACACCTTCAAACACCGTTAAAACCCATGGCAGGCAAACAAAAACACATAGAAACACATAGAAAACACCTTCAAAGGTGTCCAAAAGCTGACAAAATGCTCAGAAGACATAACTAACACATGGAAAAGTGACAAGTACATATAGTCATGCGAAAATAAAAGAGTTGGAGGAGTAAAAGGAGGGGGAGACACAGATATAGGCATGTCATGCCCTTCTAAAATCCAAAAAGTGAGAAGCCGACACGGCCAGTCCGCTCCTGCCCGTGCCACCTCCGTGTCGCCGGGTTTGTGCCAGAGCCGCGGTGAACCCTGACGGCCAGCCCCCCTCTCCCAATACTGGTGCCTGTCCGCTGGTGGGTCGAGCGAGCCCCCCTGTGGTGGAGGCAGCTCTAAGCTTTTTAATTTAAATTGTCTCTCTAATTTGAATGAATACACTTTAAATCCATTTACAAGGATCTATTGGAGGGCAAGTCTCATGCCAGCAGCCGCAGTAATTCCAGCTCCAGTAGCGTCCACTAAAGCTGCTGCAGTTAAAAAGCTTTTATAAGGATCGAGCTCGGCTGTCCACCGCAAGGCATCCTACTGCCAGTCCCAGCCCCTATGCCTTGGGGTGCCTCCTGATGCTCTTCACTAAGTATCCCATGGTCCCGAAGCATTTCCTTTGAAAAAATTAAGTGTCTAAACTACAGGTGGTGTAGCTTGCTTAACAGCCGGGATAATCCGCTGACTAGCAGACACTGCTACTAGGCACAAAGTATTTCCTGGGCTAGATGCAGTTAAAAATTTGTAATTAGATACTCTCGTTGGATGCTGAGAAAGCATTCCATAGAGTCTCCTGGCACGCCATATATGATTCTCTTAAAAAGCTTGGGGTAGGGGTCTAGGGGACCCTTTTATAGCCAAAATCACGGCCCTGTATCTCAATACGTCACCTAGGCTGAAGATAAATGGAACTGTAGCACCCTGAGGGCTCGGTTGCTACAGACGTATTGCACCTCACCCAGAGGTGTGATATCTCACTCTCAGGTAAGGATGGAGTGTGGATCAGGACCCGACACCTGCATGCATTACACCACATTGCGGTGGGGCAGGGCGACCAATATGCCCCTGAGATGGGCACGACAGTCCCTGTCCCTGGCTGGAGTGGGGGGAGGGAACACTGAGGAAGGGGAACCCTGTAGTGCAGGAGCAGGGAGGAAGCAGTTCCTGGGTGCATTGAGAAGGGAGTATAAAAGGTGGGCACCATCTTAGTTCAGTGCAGAGAAGTCTGAGCAGAAGTGGCAGGGAGCAGGGGCTCTGCATGAGCTCTGCTCCGGAGGCGGGCCTAGTAACAGAGGCCCAGGCCTGGAAGAGGGAGAAGGAAGGAAGAGAAGCGGAGAAGGCTCCAGGAACGAGGAATGAAGGGATCCCAGGGGTGCGGACGGGCGAGTCGCCACCGCACGCCCGAATCCACCTGCGTGGAGGGGTCAGGCCAAAGGGGGAGACCGGTCCCCGAACTAGTGAAGGCAGGAAACGACCCTCAGCTAGAAACCGGAGGCTCTGACATTTTATGTGGCGCAGCCCCTCGCTACACCCGCTAGGAAGGCACCACATAGGGTCAGGGAAACTGGCGCCAAGTTTACCAAGAGGAGGCCCGAGGCAGCCGGACAGAAGTGTTGGTAAGAAAGGCCAGACAAAGGACACACAAAGGGGGTCCTGTGAAGTGCTCCAAAGTTATCTGGGTGTTGTCTGAGCCCCTCACCTGGTGAGCACAGTACGACGTGGGCAGCCGTTACCTGCAGACGTGGTCTGGATAATAAGAACTGTGAGTAAAGGCCCTGGACTGCATCACTGACTCCGTGTCGTTACTGCTGCTGCCCTGCACCATCACCCCCATCCTCCGCATACACTGCCCTGAGGCTATACTCCTCCCGTGGGGAGTTATGCTACGCTCTGCTGCACCCACAACACCAGCCTCAGCGGTCTGCCCTGTAGCGGCGGTTCACTCTGACCGCAATCCACGGGTGGCGTAGTCGGACATTTAAACATCAAAACCACATAAATAGTTCCGCCACTGGTTTGACCGCCCTGAGCCACGGAACCGGGTCGCCGCCACGAAGACTACAACCACCAGCATCCACCAAAAAGGGTCCGGCTCCGGGTGTCCCAAGGCCCAGGGGGTGCGTCAGAACATTTTCATCACCTTTCACAATCACCAATGGGACAAGGCAGGGATGTCCTCTGTCCCCTCTCTTATACATCCTAGTGATGGAGCACCTGCTCTCATCAATTCGCCATTACCCCAATATTAGGTGGATTGAGGTGGGAGGCACCGAGTACAAGTGCTCTCTATTTGCTGATGATGTCCTAGTATATATCACTCAATCACATATATCCATCCCTGCTGTTATGGCTGAAATAGATCACTTTGTTACATGGTAAAATTTTAAAATCAATGCAGCGAAGTCTGAGGCCCTCGATGTCTCCCTCCCCAAATCCATATAGGATTCCATCCAGTCCAACTTTCCCTTTGCCTGGCCCCCACAGGGTATCAAATACTTAGGAATTCCTATTCATAGAGACCTCTCCCATCTATGTTATCTTAATTTTGGGCCCTTTATTGAACAATTCCATACAGACCACGGTTGGCAAGTTAGAACTGTAAGATTCACTACGTGAACCACTGGTGTTTTGTGGAAAAGCACATGTACACTGCGTTCCAAATTATTATGCAAAAAGTGTTTAGGAGTGATAAGGGAAGAATTTGTTTGTTTGTCAGTTAAACTCATTGATGGTGATGTGTGTCAGGGCTCTTTATATCACTGTAAGCAATTGCAGACACCTGTGCTAATTAGTTTGGCAGGTGTGTCCAATGAAAGGCAAGACTACTTAAGAAGGCTATCTCACATTATTAAGCAGCCTACATTTTCTGCCAAAATGGGAAAGAAAAAGGATGTGTCGGCTGCTGAGAAGCAACAAATTGTGGAGTGTTTAGGTCAAGGCATGACTACAATCAACATTGTGCGATGATCAGGATGAAGTGTCTTGGCAATCAAGAAGTATGTAGCTGATTCACAGTACACACGTGTGCGTGCTGATAAGGGCAAATTGAGGACTCTTTCCTACAGGCAATTACGTCAGGTTGAAAGAGCAGCGGCAAAAAAGCCTTGTCATAGCAGCAGACAAGTTTTTGAAGCTGCTTGTGCCTCCAACGTCCCCCGAACAACAAGATGCAGGGTCCTTCAGAGGTTTGCAGCTGTGCATACGCCATCCTGTCGACCTCCTCTATCCTCTTCACACAAGCAGAAACGGCTCCAGTGGGCCAAACATTACATGAAGACTGATTTCAAAACTGTTTTGTTCACGGATGAGTGCCGTGCAGCGCTCGATGGTCCAGATGGATGGAGTGGAGGATGGCTGGTTGATGGACACCCCACGCAAACACGGCTACAGCGCCAACAAGGAGGAGGTGGAGTAATGTTTTGGGCTGGAATCATGGGGAGAGAGATTGTCGGCCCCTTTAGGATCCCTGAAGGCGCTAAAGATGAACTCCATAATGTATGTGGATTTTCTCAAACAGCACTTCCTGCCATGGTTCAAGAAGAAGAACCGTGTATTTCACAGCAAGATCATTTTTCTGCATGATAATGCACCATCTCATGCTGCACATAAAACATCTGCATCTCTGGCTGATATGGGCATAAAAGGGGACAAACTTATGGTGTGACCCCCATGCTTCCCTGACCTGTACCCCATTCAGAACCTTTGGAGCATCATTAAAAGGAGTGTCTATGATGGCGGGAGGCAGTTCACATCTAAGCAACAGCTCTGGGAGGGTATTCTGTCCTCATGCAAAACAATTGAAGCAGAAACCATCCAAAACCTGACAAATTCAATGGACGAGAGAGTTCAGAAGCTCCTTTCGAACAAGGGGTCCTATGTGAAAATGTAACATCACCTAGAATAAAGTTTTGAGTTGAAAACTGTTTGATTTCAGTTTCTAACAACCTGCTAATGCTTATAATTTCAAAAATGACCATTTTTTTGGTCTTTATTAAAATGAAAAGGTTGATCGAAAAGTTTGGGGGATCTAAGAGTGTGGCAACCCAGTAGTCATGATTACTTCGAATTCTGACAATATGAGGGTCATGCTGCAGGTAGTGCAGCAAGAAGACACTTATGTGTCTTGCGCATCTCGGAGCCCCAAAATTATTTTCCGGGCTAGATGCAGCTAAAAATTATTTTTAATTTTAAATCTGGTGGAGCTTATTATAGATGGCCTAATAGGATCAGTGCTGCACACTGCTACAAAGCCCAAATTATTTTCCAGTCAAGATACAGATAAACATGATTAGTAATTTGAAAGCTTAAAACGGTTGGTAGGGTGATTTTAACCAATCATCAAGCTTTTACTCTCCCCAGGGTGACACAGGGGTAGAAAAGTCGTTTCGGATCCATGATTTGTTCATCTTTATGAACGTGAGTCTGTCTACATTATCAGTGGAGAGCCGCGTGCGCTTATCTGTCAGCACACCACCAGCAGCGCTGAACACACGTTCAGACAGAACGCTGGCTGCGGGGCATGACAAGATCTCCAAGGCGTAAGTGGCTAGCTCCGGCCATTTATCCAGATTGGAAGCCCAAAAAGAGCAAGGGTCCAGTGACACAGTCGTGGCTTCAATGTTTACTTGGAGATACTCCTGTACCATCGTCTCTAGGCGTTGACTATGTGTCAGACTTCTTGTCTCCTGTGGCCTTGCAAAGGATGGGCTAAAAAAGTGGTGAAATGATTCCGCAAAATTGATGTTACCAGCAGATACTGTGGTTCTGTTACGGTTTGAGTGCTGAACACTTGACGGTCCCACGGTTGGCAAGTTGGAACTGTGAGATTCACTACGTGCACCACTGGTATTTTGTGGAAAAGCACATGTAAGATTCTGCAACAGTCTCTGCTGATACTCCTGCATGCGTGCATCCCTTTCTATGGCAGGAATAATTTCTGCAAATTTACTTTTGTACCGGGGATCTAACAGTGTGGCAACCCAGTAGTCAGGATTATTTCTAATTCTCACAATTCGAGGGTCATGTTGCAGGTAGTGCAGCAAGAAGGCACTCATGTGTGTTGCGCATCCAGGAGCACCAAGTCCCTGTTGTGTTGGTGGCGAGGTAACAATCATGCTTCCTTCCTCTGTCCTCTCCCCCCAACCTCGCACAACAGAAATGTGATCAAGGTCTCCCTCATCTGATGAGTCTTCCATCAGTTCGTCCTCCACTTCTTCCTGGGTTCTTGCACCTTCCTCACTAGTTTGGCTGCTACCATGCGCCCTGGTAAAACCATCTCCCCCACCCTCACATGCCTGCCGCCTTGGTGCTGCCGACCTTCTGGACCTTGCAGATGTTAGCCCTTCCGCATACAACTCCTCCTCCTCTACTTCCTCCACCTCCTCTTGTGCCACCACCTGACTCCGAATTCTGTTTAACATGTGCTCCAGCATGTAAATCACCGGAATAGTCATGCTGATAATGGCATTGTCAGCACTAAACATCTTCGTCGCCATTTCAAAACTGTGCAGAAGGGTGCATAGGTCCCTGATCTGAGACCACTCCTCCAGCGTGATTTGCCCCACCTCTGAATCTCGTTGGCCCAGGCTATACGTCAGAACGTATTGCACCAGGGCTTGTCGGTGCTGCCACAGTCGCTGCAACATGTGCAGAGTTGAATTCCACCGGGTAGGCACATCGCATTTTAGCCGGTGAAGTGGCAGGCCCAACGACTTCTGTAGAGATGTAAGTCGCTGAGCTGCGGGATGCGAACGGCGGAAGTGAGCACACAGCGACCGTGCCCTCTGCAGAAGGCCATCTAGTCTGGGATAGTGGGCTAAAAATTGCTGGACAACCAGGTTCAACACGTGAGCCATACAAGGCACGTGTGTGACATTGCCCCGGCGAAGGGCCGCACCCAGGTTTGCAGCATTGTCGCACACGGCCTTCCCTGGTTTCAGGTCCAGTGGAGACAACCATTCATGAAATTGGTTCTCCAGAGCTGACCACAACTCCTCAGCTGTGTGACTCACATTTCCCAGACATTTCAATGTAAAAACCGCCTGATGACGTTGAGCCCTACTGCCAGCATAGTAAGGAGGTGTGCAGGATCCCTTCTGCGCAGTTAGAAAGCTTGTGGCATGACCAGACAGGCTTTGGGTGCAGGTGGAAGACCGAGAGGAGGTTGAGGAGGCAGAAGCAGTGGAGGAACTTTGACATAAAGAGGATTGACGCACAACTCGTGGGGACGGCAAGACTTGGACAGCAGCCCCTTGTCCTGCTGTCACCATAGTTACCCAGTGCCCAGTCAGCAACATGTAACGCCCCTGTCCATGCCTACTCGTCCAAGTGTCTGTGGTGAAATGCACCCTGTCACACACAGAGTTTCTCAAAGAAGCGGTGATGTTGTGTGCGACATGCTGGTGGAGCGCAGGCACACCTTTCTTTGAGAAGTAGTGCCGACTGGGCATCTGGTACTGGGGCACTGCGACGGACATAAGGTCTCGAAAATCCTCTGTGTCCACCAGGCGGAAAGGCAACATTTCTGTAGCCAAGAGCTTGCAGATGGTGAAATTCAACCTCTTAGCTTTCTCATGGCTAGGAGGAAATGGTCTTTTACTTGTCCACATCTGAGGGACCGAGGGCTGGCTATTGTGCTTAGACGGGGTTGATAAGGGTGTCCCCGGCAAACTGCCGGTCTGTGAGGAAGATGCAGGCGGACATATTAGGTTGCCTTGATCCAAAGGTGGTGCTATCGATGTCGGACAGCGCTCAACACCAGCTGGTGTTACCACCTCCAAAGAAAATGATGACCTGCCAATCACGCTGGCTGTTGCGGGTAAAGAGGTGGCAGGTCTGCGCCCCAAAACAGGTGTGACTGCTGTCCCCCCAGTCACAGAGGATGAAGAGGCCGCGGATGCACAAGATATGGCAGACGGTGGTTGGCCCGGCCGGCTAGGCCGCATTGTAGCACACTGAGCTTCCCACTGCAACTTATGCTTCATGTTCATGTGCCGGTTCATGCATGAAGTACTCAAACTATGTATTTTTTGGCCTCTACTTAGCTTTTGCTGACAAATGTTACAGATAACACGAGTTGGGTCATCTTTATCGATCTGAAAAAATGCCCAGGCTATGCAAGGCTTAGCACCCATGCGACCTGAAGAGCCACCACGACTTGTGGTGAGAGGCAGAGTTGTGTTTGAGGATGCAGTTGTTGACGTGCTTCCAGTACTACGTCTCTGTCCAGGAAGGCGCAACCTGACCTCGTCGTCACTAGCATCTTCCTCCACCTCCTCTGCTGACCTCATCTCTTGGCTGACTGTGGGTTGACAGTAAGTGGGATCTCCAACCTCATCATCATCACCCTGTGTGTTATCACACCCGTCGTCCTCAGAGCCAACCTGTTCCTGCCCTGACAAAAAACTAAAGTTGTCGCTCCAATCAGGTATTTGAGTCTTATCATCGTCTTCCTCATTGTCTCCACCAACAGGAGTTACAGTTTGGGAATGAAGGTCTACATTATGGTCAGAACCTTCTGCGTCTGGTCCTGGATCCGACTCATAAAGATTCTGGGCATCAGTGCAGATCATTTCCTCGTCTGGATTCACAGAAGCGCTGGAGTCGACCTCTGATTCCCAGGCTATAGTATGAGTAAACAGCTCTGCAGACTCAACCATCTGTTCTACCTCATACTCAGACGGGCAGCTGGAGATTTGGGAGCTGTGAGGAAGCAAGTGCGATTTGGGTGACACCTTTGAGGACTGGAGTATTTGTGATGTTGAAGTTGATGTGGAGGAGAGCCCACTTAAAGGAGCACTTGATATCCATTGAAGCACCTGCTGTTTTTGTGCCTCATCTGGAATTTGTAGCGATTGGCGTGGCCGTAAGAAAGGGATCTTATCACATTGTCCGCTAAAAGAAGTAGACATTTTAGTTTGGCTGGAAGATGGTCTTTCTTCTGCAGATGTTACTGTTGCTTTAACACCTACCCCACGGACACAACCTTTTTTCCCCTTCCCAACACGCCTATTCCCCTTTCCACCAGCAGCAGGCCTTTTTCCACTCATTTTGGTGGTTAACTAATTCACAACTCTGGAGTTGTTTGCACAAAAAAACAATGGATGGTAACCGAGCAGAGCTGAGTGGCCAAACTGTGGTATTAGGCCAAAACTATTGGCTGGGTTAGATGCAGAAAAAAATTATATTCAATTTGCAACCTGATGGAGGTCAGTATAGATGGACTAATACAACAAGTCCCACACACAGCTAGAAGCCCAATATTTTTTCAGAGGTAGATGCAGAAAAAAATATATTCAGTTTGCAACCTGATGGAGGTCAGTATAGATGGACTCTAATACAACAAGTCCCACACACAGCTAGAAGCCCAAATATTTTTTCAGAGGTACTGTAGATGCAGATAAAAATTAGTTTTAATTTGCAACCTGATGGAGGTCAGTATAGATGGACTAATAGAGAAAGTCCGACACACTGCTAGAAGGCCAAATATTTTTTCAGAGCTAGATGCAGAAAAAAATTATATACAGTTTGCAACCTGATGGAGGTCAGTATAGATGGATTAATAGAACAAGACCCACACACAGCTAGAAGCCCAATATTTTTTCAGAGGTAGATGCAGAAAAAAATATATTCAGTTTGCAACCTGATGGAGGTCAGTATAGATGGACTAATACAACAAGTCCCACACACAGCTAGAAGCCCAATATTTTTTCAGAGGTAGATGCAGAAAAAAATATATTCAGTTTGCAACCTGATGGAGGTCAGTATAGATGGACTAATACAACAAGTCCCACACACAGCTAGAAGCCCAATATTTTTTCAGAGGTAGATGCAGAAAAAAATATATTCAGTTTGCAACCTGATGGAGGTCAGTATAGATGGACTAATACAACAAGTCCCACACACAGCTAGAAGCCCAATATTTTTTCAGAGGTAGATGCAGAAAAAAATATATTCAGTTTGCAACCTGATGGAGGTCAGTATAGATGGACTAATACAACAAGTCCCACACACAGCTAGAAGCCCAATATTTTTTCAGAGGTAGATGCAGAAAAAAATATATTCAGTTTGCAACCTGATGGAGGTCAGTATAGATGGACTAATACAACAAGTCCCACACACAGCATGAAGCCCAAATATTTTTTCAAAGGTACTGTAGATGCAGATAAAAATTATTTTTAATTTGCAACCTGATGGAGGTCAGTATAGATGGACTAATAGAGAAAGTCCGACACACTACTAGAAGGCCAAATATTTTTTCAGAGCTAGATGCAGAAAAAAATTATATTCAGTTTGCAACCTGATGGAGGTCAGTATAGATGGATTAATACAACAAGTCCCACACACAGCTAGAAGCCCAATATTTTTTCAGAGGTAGATGCAGAAAAAAATATATTCAGTTTGCAACCTGATGGAGGTCAGTATAGATGGACTAATACAACAAGTCCCACACACAGCTAGAAGCCCAAATATTTTTTCAGAGGTACTGTAGATGCAGATAAAAATTATTTTTAATTTGCAACCTGATGGAGGTCAGTATAGATGGACTAATAGAGAAAGTCCGACACACTACTAGAAGGCCAAATATTTTTTCAGAGCTAGATGCAGAAAAAAATTATATTCAGTTTGCAACCTGATGGAGGTCAGTATAGATGGATTAATAGAACAAGACCCACACACAGCTAGAAGCCCAATATTTTTTCAGAGGTAGATGCAGAAAAAAATATATTCAGTTTGCAACCTGATGGAGGTCAGTATAGATGGACTAATACAACAAGTCCCACACACAGCTAGAAGCCCAATATTTTTTCAGAGGTAGATGCAGAAAAAAATATATTCAGTTTGCAACCTGATGGAGGTCAGTATAGATGGACTAATACAACAAGTCCCACACACAGCTAGAAGCCCAAATATTTTTTCAGAGGTACTGTAGATGCAGATAAAAATTATTTTTAATTTGCAACCTGATGGAGGTCAGTATAGATGGACTAATAGAGAAAGTCCGACACACTACTAGAAGGCCAAATATTTTTTCAGAGCTGGATGCAGAAAAAAATTATATTCAGTTTGCAACCTGATGGAGGTCAGTATAGATGGATTAATAGAACAAGACCCACACACAGCTAGAAGCCCAATATTTTTTCAGAGGTAGATGCAGAAAAAAATATATTCAGTTTGCAACCTGATGGAGGTCAGTATAGATGGACTAATACAACAAGTCCCACACACAGCTAGAAGCCCAATATTTTTTCAGAGGTAGATGCAGAAAAAAATATATTCAGTTTGCAACCTGATGGAGGTCAGTATAGATGGACTAATACAACAAGTCCCACACACAGCTAGAAGCCCAAATATTTTTTCAGAGGTACTGTAGATGCAGATAAAAATTATTTTTAATTTGCAACCTAATGGAGGTCAGTATAGATGGACTAATAGAGAAAGTCCGACACACTACTAGATGGCCAAATATTTTTTCAGAGCTAGATGCAGAAAAAAATTATATTCAGTTTGCAACCTGATGGAGGTCAGTATAGATGGATTAATAGAACAAGACCCACACACAGCTAGAAGCCCAATATTTTTTCAGAGGTAGATGCAGAAAAAAATATATTCAGTTTGCAACCTGATGGAGGTCAGTATAGATGGACTAATACAACAAGTCCCACACACAGCTAGAAGCCCAATATTTTTTCAGAGGTAGATGCAGAAAAAAATATATTCAGTTTGCAACCTGATGGAGGTCAGTATAGATGGACTAATACAACAAGTCCCACACACAGCTAGAAGCCCAAATATTTTTTCAGAGGTACTGTAGATGCAGATAAAAATTATTTTTAATTTGCAACCTGATGGAGGTCAGTATAGATGGACTAATAGAGAAAGTCCGACACACTACTAGAAGACCAAATATTTTTTCAGAGCTAGATGCAGAAAAAAATTATATTCAGTTTGCAACCTGATGGAGGTCAGTATAGATGTATTAATACAACAAGTCCCACACACAGCTAGAAGCCCAATATTTTTTCAGAGGTAGATGCAGAAAAAAATATATTCAGTTTGCAACCTGATGGAGGTCAGTATAGATGGACTAATACAACAAGTCCCACACACAGCTAGAAGCCCAAATATTTTTTCAGAGGTACTGTAGATGCAGATAAAAATTATTTTTAATTTGCAACCTGATGGAGGTCAGTATAGATGGACTAATAGAGAAAGTCCGACACACTACTAGAAGGCCAAATATTTTTTCAGAGCTAGATGCAGAAAAAAATTATATTCAGTTTGCAACCTGATGGAGGTCAGTATAGATGGATTAATAGAACAAGACCCACACACAGCTAGAAGCCCAATATTTTTTCAGAGGTAGATGCAGAAAAAAATATATTCAGTTTGCAACCTGATGGAGGTCAGTATAGATGGACTAATACAACAAGTCCCACACACAGCTAGAAGCCCAATATTTTTTCAGAGGTAGATGCAGAAAAAAATATATTCAGTTTGCAACCTGATGGAGGTCAGTATAGATGGACTAATACAACAAGTCCCACAAACAGCTAGAAGCCCAAATATTTTTTCAGAGGTACTGTAGATGCAGATAAAAATTATTTTTAATTTGCAACCTGATGGAGGTCAGTATAGATGGACTAATAGAGAAAGTCCGACACACTACTAGAAGGCCAAATATTTTTTCAGAGCTAGATGCAGAAAAAAATTATATTCAGTTTGCAACCTGATGGAGGTCAGTATAGATGGATTAATAGAACAAGACCCACACACAGCTAGAAGCCCAATATTTTTTCAGAGGTAGATGCAGAAAAAAATATATTCAGTTTGCAACCTGATGGAGGTCAGTATAGATGGACTAATACAACAAGTCCCACACACAGCTAGAAGCCCAATATTTTTTCAGAGGTAGATGCAGAAAAAAATATATTCAGTTTGCAACCTGATGGAGGTCAGTATAGATGGACTAATACAACAAGTCCCACACACAGCTAGAAGCCCAATATTTTTTCAGAGGTAGATGCAGAAAAAAATATATTCAGTTTGCAACCTGATGGAGGTCAGTATAGATGGACTAATACAACAAGTCCCACACACAGCATGAAGCCCAAATATTTTTTCAAAGGTACTGTAGATGCAGATAAAAATTATTTTTAATTTGCAACCTGATGGAGGTCAGTATAGATGGACTAATAGAGAAAGTCCGACACACTACTAGAAGGCCAAATATTTTTTCAGAGCTAGATGCAGAAAAAAATTATATTCAGTTTGCAACCTGATGGAGGTCAGTATAGATGGATTAATACAACAAGTCCCACACACAGCTAGAAGCCCAATATTTTTTCAGAGGTAGATGCAGAAAAAAATATATTCAGTTTGCAACCTGATGGAGGTCAGTATAGATGGACTAATACAACAAGTCCCACACACAGCTAGAAGCCCAAATATTTTTTCAGAGGTACTGTAGATGCAGATAAAAATTATTTTTAATTTGCAACCTGATGGAGGTCAGTATAGATGGACTAATAGAGAAAGTCCGACACACTACTAGAAGGCCAAATATTTTTTCAGAGCTAGATGCAGAAAAAAATTATATTCAGTTTGCAACCTGATGGAGGTCAGTATAGATGGATTAATAGAACAAGACCCACACACAGCTAGAAGCCCAATATTTTTTCAGAGGTAGATGCAGAAAAAAATATATTCAGTTTGCAACCTGATGGAGGTCAGTATAGATGGACTAATACAACAAGTCCCACACACAGCTAGAAGCCCAATATTTTTTCAGAGGTAGATGCAGAAAAAAATATATTCAGTTTGCAACCTGATGGAGGTCAGTATAGATGGACTAATACAACAAGTCCCACACACAGCTAGAAGCCCAAATATTTTTTCAGAGGTACTGTAGATGCAGATAAAAATTATTTTTAATTTGCAACCTGATGGAGGTCAGTATAGATGGACTAATAGAGAAAGTCCGACACACTACTAGAAGGCCAAATATTTTTTCAGAGCTGGATGCAGAAAAAAATTATATTCAGTTTGCAACCTGATGGAGGTCAGTATAGATGGATTAATAGAACAAGACCCACACACAGCTAGAAGCCCAATATTTTTTCAGAGGTAGATGCAGAAAAAAATATATTCAGTTTGCAACCTGATGGAGGTCAGTATAGATGGACTAATACAACAAGTCCCACACACAGCTAGAAGCCCAATATTTTTTCAGAGGTAGATGCAGAAAAAAATATATTCAGTTTGCAACCTGATGGAGGTCAGTATAGATGGACTAATACAACAAGTCCCACACACAGCTAGAAGCCCAAATATTTTTTCAGAGGTACTGTAGATGCAGATAAAAATTATTTTTAATTTGCAACCTAATGGAGGTCAGTATAGATGGACTAATAGAGAAAGTCCGACACACTACTAGATGGCCAAATATTTTTTCAGAGCTAGATGCAGAAAAAAATTATATTCAGTTTGCAACCTGATGGAGGTCAGTATAGATGGATTAATAGAACAAGACCCACACACAGCTAGAAGCCCAATATTTTTTCAGAGGTAGATGCAGAAAAAAATATATTCAGTTTGCAACCTGATGGAGGTCAGTATAGATGGACTAATACAACAAGTCCCACACACAGCTAGAAGCCCAATATTTTTTCAGAGGTAGATGCAGAAAAAAATATATTCAGTTTGCAACCTGATGGAGGTCAGTATAGATGGACTAATACAACAAGTCCCACACACAGCTAGAAGCCCAAATATTTTTTCAGAGGTACTGTAGATGCAGATAAAAATTATTTTTAATTTGCAACCTGATGGAGGTCAGTATAGATGGACTAATAGAGAAAGTCCGACACACTACTAGAAGACCAAATATTTTTTCAGAGCTAGATGCAGAAAAAAATTATATTCAGTTTGCAACCTGATGGAGGTCAGTATAGATGTATTAATACAACAAGTCCCACACACAGCTAGAAGCCCAATATTTTTTCAGAGGTAGATGCAGAAAAAAATATATTCAGTTTGCAACCTGATGGAGGTCAGTATAGATGGACTAATACAACAAGTCCCACACACAGCTAGAAGCCCAAATATTTTTTCAGAGGTACTGTAGATGCAGATAAAAATTATTTTTAATTTGCAACCTGATGGAGGTCAGTATAGATGGACTAATAGAGAAAGTCCGACACACTACTAGAAGGCCAAATATTTTTTCAGAGCTAGATGCAGAAAAAAATTATATTCAGTTTGCAACCTGATGGAGGTCAGTATAGATGGATTAATAGAACAAGACCCACACACAGCTAGAAGCCCAATATTTTTTCAGAGGTAGATGCAGAAAAAAATATATTCAGTTTGCAACCTGATGGAGGTCAGTATAGATGGACTAATACAACAAGTCCCACACACAGCTAGAAGCCCAATATTTTTTCAGAGGTAGATGCAGAAAAAAATATATTCAGTTTGCAACCTGATGGAGGTCAGTATAGATGGACTAATACAACAAGTCCCACAAACAGCTAGAAGCCCAAATATTTTTTCAGAGGTACTGTAGATGCAGATAAAAATTATTTTTAATTTGCAACCTGATGGAGGTCAGTATAGATGGACTAATAGAGAAAGTCCGACACACTACTAGAAGGCCAAATATTTTTTCAGAGCTAGATGCAGAAAAAAATTATATTCAGTTTGCAACCTGATGGAGGTCAGTATAGATGGATTAATAGAACAAGACCCACACACAGCTAGAAGCTCAATATTTTTTCAGAGGTAGATGCAGAAAAAAATATATTCAGTTTGCAACCTGATGGAGGTCAGTATAGATGGACTAATACAACAAGTCCCACACACAGCTAGAAGCCCAATATTTTTTCAGAGGTAGATGCAGAAAAAAATATATTCAGTTTGCAACCTGATGGAGGTCAGTATAGATGGACTAATACAACAAGTCCCACACACAGCTAGAAGCCCAAATATTTTTTCAGAGGTACTGTAGATGCAGATAAAAATTATTTTTAATTTGCAACCTGATGGAGGTCAGTATAGATGGACTAATAGAGAAAGTCCGACACACTACTAGAAGGCCAAATATTTTTTCAGAGCTGGATGCAGAAAAAAATTATATTCAGTTTGCAACCTGATGGAGGTCAGTATAGATGGATTAATAGAACAAGACCCACACACAGCTAGAAGCCCAATATTTTTTCAGAGGTAGATGCAGAAAAAAATATATTCAGTTTGCAACCTGATGGAGGTCAGTATAGATGGACTAATACAACAAGTCCCACACACAGCTAGAAGCCCAATATTTTTTCAGAGGTAGATGCAGAAAAAAATATATTCAGTTTGCAACCTGATGGAGGTCAGTATAGATGGACTAATACAACAAGTCCCACACACAGCTAGAAGCCCAAATATTTTTTCAGAGGTACTGTAGATGCAGATAAAAATTATTTTTAATTTGCAACCTGATGGAGGTCAGTATAGATGGACTAATAGAGAAAGTCCGACACACTACTAGAAGGCCAAATATTTTTTCAGAGCTAGATGCAGAAAAAAATTATTTTCAGTTTGCAACCTGATGGAGGTCAGTATAGATGGATTAATAGAACAAGACCCACACACAGCTAGAAGCCCAATATTTTTTCAGAGGTAGATGCAGAAAAAAATATATTCAGTTTGCAACCTGATGGAGGTCAGTATAGATGGACTAATACAACAAGTCCCACACACAGCTAGAAGCCCAATATTTTTTCAGAGGTAGATGCAGAAAAAAATATATTCAGTTTGCAACCTGATGGAGGTCAGTATAGATGGACTAATACAACAAGTCCCACACACAGCTAGAAGCCCAAATATTTTTTCAGAGGTACTGTAGATGCAGATAAAAATTATTTTTAATTTGCAACCTGATGGAGGTCAGAATAGATGGACTAATAGAATGATGCTATGCCCAAAAGATTTTACTTCACTAGGTGCAGTAAAAAAATTGGTATTCTATACACAGGTGGTATATCTTGCAACACAGATAGGCTACTCCACTGACTAACACACTATGCAATAGGCCAAAAAGGATTAGCTTTGCTAGATTCAGCCAAATGCTGTGAAAAAAACTTGCACAGCACTGGCACAGACCTGCCTGGCAAAAACTGATAGGAACTGATGTAACCTAGTCCTGAAAAGGACTCCAATTACAATTAGTCTTTACTCCCACAACCTATCTATTTAAGAGCACAGACCTGCCTGATAAAAGTCGTAGGAAATGCTGTAACCTAGTCCTTAAAAGGACTGCAATCACAACTATTCCCTACTCCCAAGCTATTTGTATATTTGTGCGAAAATTGGCTTGAAATTAACAAGGTATAGCGCACACAGCAAGAGCGGTGCCGTCTAACACGCATCTGCAGCAGTGAGAAAATGGTGGTGATGGGGAAAATGGCTTGGTCTTATAGGGCAAGGACATGTGACATACACTGCCAATGACACATGCCCTTGCTTGTGTGAAAAAAAGCACTTCGCTCCGTGTGTGCGCTGCTGATAGGCTGACAGATTGCACCTCCCCACTGTAAATGCGGGAAAGAGAAAAAAAAATGGAGATCTTCATTGTTCCTGCAGAGATCCATCCCCTGCCCCTCCCCCCACCCCGCTGTACACTCAAACTGCGTATTAACATTAATTTTCATCATTACTGAGAAAAAATCCAGTTATGATTTTGGTGCACGAACAGTTATCGAACATAACATCGAACAGCCGAATTTTTCTCAAATTGTTCGTGTTCGCCGAACGGCTCGAACACCGCCCAAAACAGCTCGAATTTGAGATTGGCGAACAGTTCGAGTAGAACAACGCTCATCTCTATTAGTCATTCTTCCGGCGTTTATCAGACTTTCAGATAGGGGAAATGTCAGTGAGAGTTACGATTTCAGTTCCAGAGCGATTCGCCCAATGAGTCGTTTTCAGCCAATATTTTGGATTTTTGAAAATTTCACTTTTTTGTGAAAATATCCACTAAATGAGGGAATAATATGTGTGAGGGTACCCCAGGAGAGCTCCAAATTTGTGTGGGTAGAATATATATCCCACGGGAGTAAAATTCAAAAAAGTTGAAAAAATTTTTTTTTTGGACTTAGTCATTTTTTCCAGCGTTTATCAGACTTTCAGATAGGGGAAATGTCAGTGGGCGTTCCGATTTCTGTTCCAGAGCGATTCGCCCAATGAGTCCTTGATATTTAGTCGTTTTCAGCCAATTTTCTGGATTTTTGAAAATTTCACTTTTTTGTGAAAATATACACTAAATGAGGGAATAATATGTGTGAGGGTACCCCAGGAGAGTTCCAAATGTGTGTGGGTAGAATTTATATCCCACGGAGGAAAAATTGAAAAAAGTTGAAAATTTTTTTTTCTTTGACTTAGTAATATTCCGGCGTTTATCATACTTTCAGATAGGGGAAATGTCAGTGAGTGTTCCGATTTCAGTTCCAGAGCGATTCGCCCAATCAGTCCTTGATATTTAGTCGTTTTCAGCCAATTTTCAGGATTTTTGAAAATTTCACTTTTTTGTGAAAATATCCACTAAATGAGGGAATAATATGTGTGAGGGTACCCCAGGAGAGTTCCAAATTTGTGTGGGTAGAATATATATCCCACGGGGGTAAAATTGAAAAAAGTTGAAAAAAATTTTTTTGGACTTAGTCATTTTTCCGGCGTTTATCAGACTTTCAGATAGGGCAAATGTCAGTGAACATTCCGATTTCAGTTCCAAAGCAATTCGCCCAATGAGTCCTTGATATTTAGTCGTTTTCAGCCAATACTTTGGATTTTTGAAAATTTCACTTTTTTGTGAAAATATCCACTAAATGAGGGAATAATATGTGTGAGGGTGCCCCAGGAGAGTTCCAAATGTGTGTGGGTAGAATATATATCCCACGAGGGTAAAATTGAAAAAAGTTGAAAACATTTTTTCTTTGGACTTAGTCATTCTTCCGGCATTTATCAGACTTTCAGATAGGGGAAATATCAGTGACAGTTCCGATTTCAGTTCCAGAGCGATTCGCCCAATGAGTCGTTTTCAGCCAATATTTTGGATTTTTGAAAATTTCACTTTTTTGTGAAAATATCCACTAAATGAGGGAATAATATGTGTGAGGGTACCCCAGGAGAGTTCCAAATGTGTGTGGGTAGAATATATATCCCACTTGGGTAAAATTGAAAAAAGTTGAAAAATTTTATTTCTTGGACTTAGTAATATTCCGGCGTTTATCAGACTTTCAGATAGGGGAAATGTCAGTGAGCATTCCGATTTCAGTTCCAGAGCGATTCGCCCAATCAGTCCTTGATATTTAGTCGTTTTCAGCCAATTTTCTGGATTTTTGAAAATTTCACTTTTTTGTGAAAATATCCACTAAATGAGGGAATAATATGTGTGAGGGTACCCCAGGAGAGTTCCAAATTTGTGTGGGTAGAATATATATCCCACGGGGGTAAAATTGAAAAAAGTTGAAAAAAATTTTTTTGGACTTAGTCATTTTTCCGTCGTTTATCAGACTTTCAGATAGGGCAAATGTCAGTGAACATTCCGATTTCAGTTCCAAAGCAATTCGCCCAATGAGTCCTTGATATTTAGTCGTTTTCAGCCAATACTTTGGATTTTTGAAAATTTCACTTTTTTGTGAAAATATCCACTAAATGAGGGAATAATATGTGTGAGGGTACCCCAGGAGAGTTCCAAATGTGTGTGGGTAGAATATATATCCCACGAGGGTAAAATTGAAAAAAGTTGAAAACATTTTTTCTTTGGACTTAGTCATTCTTCCGGCGTTTATCAGACTTTCAGATAGGGGAAATATCAGTGAGAGTTCCGATTTCAGTTCCAGAGCGATTCGCCCAATGAGTCGTTTTCAGCCAATATTTTGGATTTTTGAAAATTTCACTTTTTTTGTGAAAATATCCACTAAATGAGGGAATAATATGTGTGAGGGGACCCCAGGAGAGTTCCAAATGTGTGTGGGTAGAATTTATATCCCATGGGGGAAAAATTGAAAAAAGTTGAAAAATTTTTTTTCTTTGACTTAGTAATATTCCGGCGTTTATCAGACTTTCAGATAGGGGAAATATCAGTGAGTGTCCGATTTCAGTTCCAGAGCGATTTGCCCAATCAGTCCTTGATATTTAGTCGTTTTCAGCCAATAGTTTGGATTTTTAAAATTTCACTTTTTTCTGAAAATATCCTCTAAATGAGGGAATAATATGTGTGAGGGTACCCCAGGAGAGTTCCAAATGTGTGTGGGTAGAATATATATCCCACGGGGGTAAAATTGAAAAAAGTTGAAAAAGATATTTTTTTGGATTTAGTCATTTTTCCCGGCGTTTATCAGACTTTCAGATAGGGGAAATGTCAGTGAGTGTTCCGATTTCAGTTCCAGAGCGATTTGCTGGATGAGTCTTTGATATATCGTCGTTTTCAGGCAATTTTCTGAATTTTTGAAAATTTCACTTTTTTGTGAAAATATCCACTAAATGAGGGAATAATATGTGTGAGGGTACCCCAGGAGAGTTCCAAATGTGTGTGGGTAGAATATATATCCCACGGGGGTAAAATTGAAAAAAGTTGAAAAAAATATTTTTTTGGACTTAGTCATTTTTCCGGCGTTTATCAGACTTTCAGATAGGGGAAATGTCAGTGAGCATTCCAATTTCAGATCCAGAGCGATTCGCCCAATGAGTCCTTGATATTTAGTCGTTTTCAGCCAATTTTCTGGATTTTTGAAAATTTCACTTTTTTGTGAAAATATTCACTAAATGAGGGAATAATATGCGTGAGGGTACCCCAAGAGAGTTCCAAATGTCTGTGGGTATAATATATATCCCACGGGGGTAAAATTGAAAAAAGTTGAAAAAAATATTTTTTTGGACTTAGTCATTTTTCCCGGCTTTTGTCAGACTGTCAGATAGAGCAAATGTCAGTGAACATTCCGATTTCAGTTCCAGAGCGATTCGCCCAATGAGTCCTTGATATTTAGTTGTTTTCTGCCAATATTTTGGATTTTTGAAAATTTCACTTTTTTGTGAAAATATCCACTAAATGAGAGAATAATATGTGTGAGGGTACACCAGGAGAGTTCCAAATGTGTGTGGGTAGAATATATATCCCACGGGGGTAAAATTGAAAAAAGTTGAAAAAATTTTTTTCTTGGACTTCGTCATTTTTCCGACGTTTATCAGACTTTCAGATAGGGGAAATGTCAATGGGCGTTCCGATTTCTGTTCCAGAGCGATTCGCCCAATGAGTCCTTGATATTTAGTCGTTTTCAGCCAATTTTCTGGATTTTTGAAAATTTAACTTTTTTGTGAAAATATCCACTAAATGAGGGAATAATATGTGTGAGGGTACCCCAGGAGAGTTCCAAATGTGTGTGGGTAGAATATATATCCCACGGGGGTAAAATTGAAAAAAGTTGAAAAATTTTTTTTCTTGGACTTAGTAATATTCCGGCGTTTATCAGACTTTCAGATAGGGGAAATGTCAGTGAACATTCCGATTTCAGTTCCAGAGCGATTCGCCCAATGAGTCCTTGATATTTAGTCGTTTTCAGCCAATAGTTTGGATTTTTAAAATTTCACTTTTTTGTGAAAATATCCACTAAATGAGGGAATAATATGTGTGAGGGTACCCCAGGAGAGTTCCAAATGTGTGTGGGTAGAATATATATCCCACGGGGGTAAAATTGAAAAAAGTTGAAAAATTTTATTTCTTGGACTTAGTAATATTCCGGCGTTTATCAGATTTTCAGATAGGGGAAATGTCAGTGAGCATTCCGATTTCAGTTCCAGAGCGATTCGCCCAATGAGTCCTTGATATTTAGTCGTTTTCAGCCAATATTTTGGATTTTTGAATATTTCACTTTTTTGTGAAAATATCCACTAAATGAGGGAATAATATGCGTGAGGGTACCCCAAGAGAGTTCCAAATGTCTGTGGGTAGAATATATATCCCACGGGGGTAAAATTGAAAAAAGTTGAAAAAAATATTTTTTTGGATTTAGTCTTTTTTCCGGCGTTTATCAGACTTTCAGATAGGGCAAATGTCAGTCAGCATTCCGATTTCAGTTCCAGAGCGATTCGCCCAATGAGTCCTTGATATTTAGTCGTTTTCAGCCAATTTTCTGGATTTTTGAAAATTTCACTTTTTTGTAAAAATATCCACTAAACGAGGGAATAATATGTGTGAGGGTACCCCAGGAGAGTTCCAAATGTGTTTGGGTAGAATATATATCCCACAGGGTTAAAATTGAAAAAAGTTGAAAAAAATTTTTTTTTGGACTTAGTCATTTTTCCCGGCGTTTATCAGACTTTCAGATAGGGGAAATGTCAGTGAGTGTTCCGATTTCAGTTCCAGAGCGATTTGCTGGATGAGTCTTTGATATATCGTCGTTTTCAGGCAATTTTCTGAATTTTTGAAAATTTCACTTTTTTGTGAAAATATCCACTAAATGAGGGAATAATATGTGTGAGGGTACCCCAGGAGAGTACCAAATGTGTGTGGGTAGAATATATATCCCACGGGGGTAAAATTGAAAAAAGTTGAAAAAAATATTTTTTTGGACTTAGTCATTTTTCCGGCGTTTATCAGACTTTCAGAGAGGGCAAATGTCAGTAAGCGTTCCTATTTCAGTTCCAGAGCGATTCACCCAATGAGTCCTTGATATTTAGTCGTCTTCAGCCAATTTTCTGGATTTTTGAAAATTTCACTTTTTATTGAAAATATCCTTAAATGACGGAATAATATGTGTGAGGGTACCCCAGGAGAGTTCAAAATGTGTGTGGGTAGAATATATATCCAACGGGGGTAAAACTGAAAAAAGTTTTAAATTTTTTTTTTTTGGACTTAAGTCATTTCTCCGGCGTTTTTCAGACTTTTAGATAGGGGAAATGTCAATGAGCGTTCCGATTTCAGTTCCAGAGCGATTCGCCCAATGAGTCCTTGATATTTAGTCGTTTTCAGCCAATTTTCTGAATTTTTGAAAATTTCACTTTCTTTTGACAATATCCACTAAATGAGGGAATAATATGTGTGAGGGTACCCCAGGAGAGTTCCAAATGTGTGTGGGTAGAATATATTTCCCATGGGGGTAAAATTGAAAAAAGTTGAAAACATTTTTTTTTTGGACTTAGTAATTTTTCCGGCGTTTATCAGACTTTCAGATAGGGGAAATGTCAGTGAGCATTCTGATTTCATTTCCAGAGCGATTCGACCAATGAGTCCTTGATATTTAGTCGTTTTCAGCCAATTTTCTGGATTTTTGAAAATTTCACTTTTTTGTGAAAATATCCACTAAATGAGGGAATAATATGTGTGAGGTTACCCTAGGAGAGTTCCAAATGTGTGTGGGTAGAATATATATCCCACGGGGGTAAAACTGAAAAAAGTTGAAAAAAAATTTTTTTGGGACTAAGTCATTTTTCCGGCGTTTATCAGACTTTCAGATAGGGCAAATGTCAGTGAGCATTCCGATTTCAGTTCTAAAGGGATTCTCCCAATGAGCCCTTGATATTTAGTTTTTTTCAGCCAATTTTCTGAATTTTTGAAAATTTCACTTTCTTGTGACAATATCCACTAAATGAGGGAATAATATGTGTGAGGGTACCCCAGGAGAGTTCCAAATGTGTGTGGGTAGAATATATATCCCACGGGGGTAAAATTGAAAAAAGTTGAAAAATTTTTTTTTTTTGGACTAAGTCATTTTTCTGGAGTTTATCAGACTTTCAGTTAGGGGAAATGTCAGTGAGCATTCCGATTTCAGTTCCAGAGGGATTCGCCCAATGAGTCCTTGATATTTAGTCGTTTTCAGCCAATTTTCTGGATTTTTGAAAATTTCACTTTTTATTGAAAACATCCACTAAATGAGGGAATAATATGTGTGAGGGTACCCCAGGAAAGTTCCAAATGTGTGTGGGTAGAATATGTATCCCATGGGGGTAAAATTGAAAAAAGTTGAAAAAAATTTTTTTTGGACTAAGTCATTTTTCTGGAGTTTATCAGACTTTCAGATAGGGGAAATGTCAGTGAGCATTAAGATTTCAGTTCCAGAGTGATTCGCCCAATGAGTCCTTGATATTTAGTCGTTTTCAGCCAATTTTCTGGATTTTTGAAAATTTCACTTTTTTGTGAAAATATCCACTAAATGAGGGAATAATATGTGTGAGGGTACGCCAGGAGAGTTCCAAATGTTTGTGGGTAGAATATATATCCAACGGGGGTAAAATTGAAAAAAGTTGAAAAATTTTTTTTTTTGGACTAAGTCATTTTTCTGGAGTTTATCAGACTTTCAGATAGGGGAAATGTCAGTGAGCATTCCGATTTCAGTTCCAGAGGGATTCGCCCAATGAGTCCTTGATATTTAGTCGTTTTCAGCCAATTTTCTGGATTTTTGAAAATTTCACTTTTTATTGAAAATATCCACTAAATGAGGGAATAATATGTGTGACGGTACCCCAGGAGAGTTCCAAATGTGTGTGGGTAGAATATATATCCAACGGGGGTAAAATTGAAAAAAGTTTTAAAATTTTTTTTTTTGGACTTAAGTCATTTCTCCACCGTTTTTCAGACTTTTAGATCGGGGAAATGTCAGTGAGCGTTCCAATTTCAGTTCCAGAGCGATTCGCCCAATGAGTCCTTGATATTTAGTCTATTTCAGCCAATTTTCTGGATTTTTGAAAATTTCACTTTTTAATGAAAATATCCACTAAATGACAGAATAATATGTGTGAGGGTACTCCAGGAGAGTGCCAAATGTGTGTGGGTAGAATATATATCCAACGGGAGTAAAATTGAAAAAAGTTTTAAAAATTTTTTTTTTGGACTAAGTCATTTTTCCGTCGTTTATCAGACTTTCAGATATGGGAAATGTCAGTGAGCGTTTCGATTTCAGTTCCAGAGGGATTCGCCCAATGAGTCCTTGATATTTAGTCGTTTTCAGACAATTTTCTGAATTTTTTAAAATTTCACTTTCTTGTGACAATATCCACTAAATGAGGGAATAATATGTGTGAGGGTACCCCAGGAGAGTTCCAAATGTGTGTGGGTAGAATATATATCCAACGGGGGTAAAATTGAAAAAAGTTTTAAAAAATTTTTTTTTGGACTAAGTCATTTTTCCGTCGTTTATCAGACTTTCAGTTGGGGGAAATGTCAGTGAGCGTTCCGATTTCAGTTCCAGAGCGATTCGCCCAATGAGTCCTTGATATTTAGCTGTTTTCAGCCAATTTTCTGGATTTTTGAAAATTTCACTTTTTATTGAAATAATCCACTAAATGAGAGAATAATATGTGTGAGGGTACCCCAGGAGAGTTCCAAATGTGTGTGGGTAGAATATATATCCAACGGGGGTAAAATTGAAAAAAGTTTTACATTTTTTTTTTGAACTTAGTCATTTTTCCGACGTTTATCAGACTTTCAGATAGGGGAAATGTCAGTGAGCGTTAAGATTTCAGTTCCAGAGCGATTCGCACAATGAGTCCTTGATATTTAGTCTTTTTCAGCCAATTTTCTGGATTTTTGAAAATTTCACTTTTTTGTGAAAATATCCACTAAATGAGGGAATAATATGTGTGAGGGTACGCCAGGAGAGTTCCAAATGTGTGTGGGTAGAATATATATCCAACGGGGGTAAAATTGAAAAAAGTTTTAAACATTTTTTTTCTGGACTTAGTCATTTTTCCGCCGTTTTTCGGACTTTCAGATAGGGGAAATGTCAGTGAGCGTTCCGATTTCAGTACCAGAGCGATTCGCCCAATGAGTCCTTGATATTTAGTCGTTTTCAGCCAATTTTCTGGATTTTTGAAAATTTCACTTTTTATTGAAAATATCCACTAAATGAGGGAATAATATGTGTGAGGGTACCCCAGGAGATTTCCAAATGTGTGTGGGTTGAATATATATCCCACGGGGGTAAAATTAAAAAAAGTTTTTAAATTTTTTTTTTTGACTTAGTCATTTTTCCGTCGTTTATCAGACTTTCAGATACGGGAAGTGTCAGTGAGCGTTTCGATTTCAGTTCCAGAGGGATTCGCCCAATGAGTCCTTGATATTTAGTCGTTTTCAGCCAATTTTCTGGATTTTTGAAAATTTCACTTTTTATTGAAAATATCCACTAAATGAGGGAATAATATGTGTGAGGGTACCCCAGGAGAGTTCCAAATGTGTGTGGGTAGAATATATATCCAACGGGGGATAGAATTGAAAAAAGTTTTAAAAATTTTTTTTTTGGACTTAGTCATTTTTCCGGCGTTTTTCGGACTTTCAGATAGGGGAAATGTCAGTGAGCTTTCCGATTTCATTTCCAGAGCGATTCGCCGAATGAGTCCTTGATATTTAGTCGTTTTCAGCCAATTTTCTGGATTTTTTAAAATTTCACTTTTTTGTGAAAATATCCACTAAATGAAGGAATAATATGTGTGAGATTACCCCAGGAGAGTTCCAAATGTGTGTGGGTAGAATATATATCCCATGAGGGTAAAATTGAAAAAAGTTGAAAACATTTTTTTTTTGGACTTAGTCATTTTTCCGGCGTTTATCAGACTTTCAGATAGGGCAAATGTCAGTGAGCGTTCCGATTTCATTTCCAGAGCGATTCGCACAATGAGTCCTTGATATTTAGTCGTTTTCAGCCAATTTTCTGAATTTTTGAAAATTTCACTTTCTTGTGACAATATCCACTAAATGAGGGAATAATATGTGTGAGGGTACCCCAGGAGAGTTCCAAATGTGTGTGGGTAGAAAATATATCCCACGGGGGTAAAACTGAAAAAAGTTGAAAAAATTTTTTTTTGAACTTAGACAATTTTCCGACGTTTATCAGACTTTCAGATAGGGGAAATGTCAGTGAGCGTTAAGATTTCAGTTCCAGAGCGATTCGATTTTTTTGCACTAAAGTCTTTTTTCCGTCGTTTATCAGGCTTTCAGGTAGGGGAAATGTCAGTGAGCATTTCGATTTCAGTTCCAGAGGGATTCGCCCAATGAGTCCTTGATATTTAGTCGTTTTCAGCCAATTTTCTTGATTTTTGAAAATTTCACTTTTTATTGAAAATATCCACTAAATGAGGGAATAATATGTGTGAAGGTACCCCAGTAGAGTTCCAAATGTGTGTGGGTATAATATATATCCAACGGTGGTAAAATTGAAAAAAGTTTTAGAAATTTTTTTTTTGGACTAAGTCATTTTTCCTGAGTTTATCAGACTTTCAGATAGGGGAAATGTCAGTGAGCATTCCGATTTCAGTTCCAGAGTGATTCGCCCAATGAGTCCTTGATATTTAGTCGTTTTCAGCCAATTTTCTGGATTTTTGAAAATTTCACTTTTTATTGAAAATATCCACTAAATGAGGGAATAATATGTGTGAGGGTACCCCAGGAGAGTTCCAAATGTGTGTGGATAGAATATATATCCAACGGTTGTAAAAGTGAAAAAAGTTTTAAAATTTTTTTTTTGGACTTAAGTCATTTATCCGCCGTTTTTCAGACTTTTAGATAGGGGAAATGTCAGTGAGCGTTCCGATTTCATTTCCAGAGCGATTCACCCAATGAGTCCTTGATATTTAGTCTTTTTCAGCCAATTTTCTGGATTTTTGAAAATTTCACTTTTTTGTAAAAATATCCACTAAATGAGGGAATAATATGTGTGAGGGTACCCCAGGAGAGTTCCAAATGTGTGTGGGTTGAATATATATCCCACGGGGGTAAAATTAAAAAAAGTTAAAAAAAAAAATTTTTTGACTTAGTCATTTTTCCGTCGTTTATCAGACTTTCAGATAGGGCAAATGTCAGTGAGCGTTCCGATTTCATTTCCAGAGCGATTCGTCCAATGAGTCCTTGATATTTAGTCGTTTTCAGCCAATTTTCTGGATTTTTGAAAATTTCACTTTTTATTGAAAATATCCACTAAATGCGGGAATAATATGTGTGAGGGTACCCCAGGAGAGTTCCAAATGTGTGTGGGTAGAATATATATCCCATGGGGGTAAAATTGAAAAAAGTTAAAAAAAATTTTTTTTGAACTTAGTCATTTTTCCGACGTTTATCAGACTTTCAGATAGGGGAAATGTCAGTGAGCGTTAAGATTTCAGTTCCAGAGCGATTCGCCCAATGAGTCTTTGATATTTAGTCGTTTTCAGCCAATTTTCTGGATTTTCGAAAATTTCACTTTTTTGTGAAAATATCCACTAAATGAGGGAATAATATGTGTGAGGGTACTCCAGGAGAGTGCCAAATGTGTGTGCGTAGAATATATATCCAACGGGAGTAAAATTGAAAAAAGTTTTAACATTTTTTTTGTTTGGACTAAGTCATTTTTCCGTCGTTTATCAGACTTTCAGATAGGGGAAATGTCAGTGAGCGTTTCTATTTCAGTTCCAGAGGGATTCGCCCAATGAGTCCTTGATATTTAGTCGTTTTCAGCCAATTTTCTTGATTTTTGAAAATTTCACTTTTTATTGAAAATATCCACTAAATGAGGGAATAATATGTGTGAGGGTACCCCAGTAGAGTTCCAAATGTGTGTGGGTAGAATATATATCCAACGGTGGTAAAATTGAAAAAAGTTTTAGAAATTTTTTTTTTTGACTAAGTCATTTTTCCTGAGTTTATCAGACTTTCAGAGAGGGGAAATGTCAGTGAGCATTCCGACTTCAGTTCCAGAGCGATTCGCCCAATGAGTCCTTGATATTTAGTCGTTTTCAGCCAATATTTTGGATTTTTGAAAATTTCACTTTTTTGTGAAAATATCCACTAAATGAGGGAATAATATGTGTGAGGTTACCCCAGGAGATTTCCGAATGTGTGTGGGTAGAATATATATCCCACGGGGGTAAAACTGAAAAAAGTTGAAAAAAAATTTTTTTTGGACTAAGTCATTTTTCCGGCGTTTATCAGACTTTCAGATAGGGGAAATGTCAGTGAGTGTTCCGATTTCAGTTCCAGAGCAATTCGCCGGATGAGTTCTTGATATTTAGTCGTTTTCAGCCAATTTTCTGGAGTTTTGAAAATTTCACTTTTTTGTGAAAATATCCACAAAATGAGGGAATAATATGTGTGAGGGTACCCCAGGAGAGTTCCATATGTGTGTGGGTAGAATATATATCCAACGGGGGTAAAATTGAAAAAAGTTTTAAAATTTTTTTTTTTGGACTTAAGTCATTTCGCCGCCGTTTTTCAGACTTTTAGATAGGGGAAATGTCGGTGAGCGTTCCGATTTCATTTCCAGTGCGATTCGCCCAAGGAGTCCTTGATATTTAGTCGTTTTCAGCCAACTTTCTGGATTTTTGAAAATTTCACTTTTTTGTGAAAATATCCACAAAATGAGGGAATAATATGTGTGAGGGTACCCCAGGAGAGTTCCATATGTGTGTGGGTAGAATATATATCCAACGGGGGTAAAATTGAAAAAAGTTTTAAAATTTTTTTTTTTGGACTTAAGTCATTTCGCCGCCGTTTTTCAGACTTTTAGATAGGGGAAATGTCAGTGAGCGTTCCGATTTCATTTCCAGTGCGATTCGCCCAAGGAGTCCTTGATATTTCGCCGTTTTCAGCCAATATTTTGGATTTTTGAAAATTTCACTTTCTTGTGACAATATCCACTAAATGAGGGAATAATATATGTGAGGGTACCCCAGGAGAGTTCCAAATGTGTGTGGGTAGAATATACAGTGCCTACAAGTAGTATTCAACCCCCTGCAGATTTAGCTGGTTTGATAAGATGCAAATAAATTAGAGCCTTCAAACTGCAAACGAGAGTAGTTTTTATGAACAGAAGCATAAATCTTACAAACCAAAAAGTTATGTTGCTCAGTTGAATTTTATTAAATTTTAAACATAAAAGTGTGGGTCAATTATTATTCAACCCCTATGTTTAATATTTTGTGGAATAACCCTTGTTTGCAATTACAGCTAATAATCGTCTTTTATAAGACCTGATCAGGCCGGCACAGGTCTGTGGAGTTATCTTGGCCCACTCCTCCATGCAGATCTTCTCCAAGTTATCTAGGTTCTTTGGGTGTCTCATGTGGACTTTATTCTTGAACTCCTTCCACAAGTTTTCAATTGGGTTAAGGTCAGGAGACTGACTAGGCCACTCCAACACCTTGACTTTTTCCCTCTTGAACCAGGCCTTGGTTTTCTTGGCTGTGTGCTTTGGGTCGTTGTCTTGTTGGAATATGAAATTACGACCCATCTTAATATCCTTGATGGAGGAGCGGAGGTTCTTAGCCAAAATCTCCAGGTAGGCCGTGCTATCCATCTTCCCATGGATGCGGACCAGATGGCCAGGCCCCTTGGCAGAGAAACAGCCCCACAGCATGATGCTGCCACCACCATGCTTGACTGTAGGGATGGTATTCTTGGGGTCGTATGCAGTGCCATCCAGTCTCCAAACGTCACGTGTGTGGTTGGCACCAAAGATCTCGATCTTGGTCTCATCAGACCATAGAACCTTGAACCAGTCTGTCTCAGAGTCCTCCAAGTGATCATGAGCAAACTGTAGACGAGCCTTGACATGACTCTTTGAAAGTAAAGGTACCTTACGGGCTCGTCTGGAACGGAGACCATTGCGGTGGAGTACGTTACTTATAGTATTGACTGAAACCAATGTCCCCACTGCCATGAGATCTTCCCGGAGCTCCTTCCTTGTTGTCCTTGGGTTAGCCTTGACTCTTCGGACAAGCCTGGCCTCGGCACGGGAGGACACTTTCAAAGGCTGTCCTGGCCGTGGAAGACTAACAGTAGTTCCATAAGCCTTCCACTTACGGATGATGCTCCCAACAGTGGAGACAGGTAGGCCCAACTCCTTGGAAAGGGTTTTGTACCCCTTGCCAGCCTTGTGGCCCTCCACAATATTGTCTCTGATGGCCTTGGAATGCTCCTTTGTCTTTCCCATGTTGACCATGTCTGAGTGCTGTTCACAAGTTTGGGGAGGGTCTTAAATAGTCAGAAAAGGCTGGCAAAAGAGATCTTTAATCCACACATGTGAAGCTCATTATTCTTGGTGCCTGAACTACTTCTTAATACTTTAGGGGGACCAAACAGAATTCTTGTGGTTTGAGGGGTTGAATAATAAATGACACTATGAATTAACTTTTAACGTTTAAAAAAAAAAAAAAAAAAATTTGCTGCAGTGCATTTCCCACTTCCAGGCTGATCTACAGTACAAATGTCACAATGCCAAGTTAATTTTGCATGTGTCAACCAGCTAAATCTGCAGGGGGTTGAATACTACTTGTAGGCACTGTATATCCTACAGGGGTAAAATTGAAAAAAGTTTTAAAAATTTTTTTTGGACTTAGTCATTTTTCCGGCGTTTATCAGACTTTCAGATAGGGGAAATGTCAGTGAGCGTTCCGATTTTAGTTCCAGAGTGATTCGCCCAATGAGTCCTTGATATTTATTCGTTTTCAGCCAATTATCTGGATTTTTAAAAATTTCACTTTTTTGTGAAAATATCCACTAAATGAGGGAATAATATGTGTGAGGGTACCCCAGGAGAGTTCCAAATGTGTGTGGGTAGAATATATATCCCACGGGGGTAAAATTGAAAAGAGTTGAAAATTTTTTTTTTTGAACTTAGTCATTTTTTCGGCGTTTATCAGACGTTCAGAGTGGTAAAATGACAGTGAGTGTTCCGATTTCAGTTCCAGAGCGATTCTCCCAATGAGTCCTTGATATTTAGTTATTTTCAGACAATTTTCAGAATTTTTGAAAATTTCACTTTTTTGTGAAAATATCCACTAAATGAGGGAATAATATGTGTGAGGGTACCGCAGGAGAGTTCCAAATGTGTGTGGGTAGAATATATATCCCACGGGGGTAAAATTTTAAAAAGTTGAAACATTTTTTTTTTGGACTTAGTCATTTTTCCGGCGTTTATCAGACTTTCAGATAGGGCAAATGTCAGTGAGCATTCCGATTTCATTTCCAGAGTGATTCGCCCAATGAGTCCTTGATATTTAGTCGTTTTCAGACAATTTTCTGGATTTTTGAAAATTTCACTTTCTTGTGAAAATATCCACTAAGTGAGGGAATAATATGTGTGAGGGTACCCCAGGAGGGTTCCAAATGTGTGTGGGTAGAATATATATCCTACGGGGGTAAAATTGAAAAAAGTTGAAAATTTTTTTTTTTTGGACTTAGTCATTTTTCCGGCGTTTATCAGACTTTCACATAGGGCAAATGTCAGTGAGCGTTCCGATTTCAGTTCCAGAGCGATTCGCCCAATGAGTCCTTGATATTTCGTCGTTTTCAGCCAATATTTTGGATTTTTGAAAATTTCACTTTCTTGTGACAATATCCACTAAATGAGGAAATAATATGTGTGAGGGTACCCCAGGAGAGATCCAAATGTGTGTGGGTAGAATATATATCCTACGGGGGTAAAACTGAAAAAAGTTGAAAAAAGGTTTTTTTGGACTTAGTCATTTTTCCGGCGTTTATCAGACTTTCAGATAGGGGAAATGTCAGTGAGCGTTCCGATTTCAGTTCCAGAGCGATCCGCCCATTGAGTCCTTGATATTTAGTCGTTTTCAGCCAATTTTCTGGATTTTTGAAAATTTCTCTTTTTTGTGAAAATATCCACTAAATGAGGGAATAATATGTGTGAGGGTACCCCAGGAGAGTTGCAAATGTGTATGGGTAGAATATATATCCCACGGGGGTAAAATTGAAAAAAGTTTAAAAAAAATGTTTTTTGGACTTATTTATTTCTCCGCCGTTTATCAAAATTTCAGATAGGGGAAATGTCAGTGAGCGTTCCGATTTCAGTTCCAGAGCGATTCGCCCTATGAGTCCTTGATATTTCGTCGTTTTCAGCCAATATTTTGGATTTTTGAAAATTTCACTTTCTTGTGACAATATCCACTAAATGAGGGAATAATATGTGTGAGGGTACCCCAGGAGAGTTCCAAATGTGTGTGGGTAGAATATATGTCCTACGGGGGTAAAACTGAAAAAAGTTGAAAAAAAGTTTTTTTTGGACTTAGTCATTTTTCCGGCGTTTATCAGACTTTCAGAGAGGGGAAATGTCAGTGAGCGTTCCGATTTCAGTTCCAGAGTGATTCGCCCAATGAGTCCTTGATATTTAGTCGTTTTCAGCCAATTTTCTGGATTTTTGAAAATTTCACTTTTTTGTGAAAATATCCACTAAATGAGGGAACAATATGTGTGAGGGTACCCCACGAGAGTTCCAAATGTGTGTGGGTAGAATATATATCCTACGGGGGTAAAATTGAAAAAAGTTGAAAAATTTTTTTTTTGGACTTAGTCATTTTTCGGCGTTTATCAGACTTTCAGATAGGGCAAATGTCAGTGAGCGTTCCGATTTCAGTTCCAGAGCGATTCGCCCAATGAGTCCTTGATATTTCGTCATTTTCAGCCAATATTTTGGATTTTTGAAAATTTCACTTTCTTGTGACAATATCCACTAAATGAGAGAATAATATGTGTGAGGGTACCCCAGGAGAGTTCCAAATGTGTGTGGGTAGAATATATGTCCTACGGGGGTAAAACTGAAAAAAGTTGAAAAAAAATTTTTTTGGACTTAGTCATTTTTCCGGCGTTTATCAGACTTTCAGATAGGGGAAATGTCAGTGAGCGTTCCGATTTCAGTTCCAGAGCAATTCGCCAAATGAGTCCTTGATATTTAGTCGTTTTCAGTCAATTTTCTGGATTTTTCAAAATTTCACTTTTTTGTGAAAATATCCACTAAATGAGGGAATAATATGTGTGAGGGTACCCCAGGAGAGTTCCAAATGTGTGTGGGTAGAATATATATCCCACGGGGGTAAAATTGAAAAAAGTTGAAACCATTTTTTTTTTTACTTAGTCATTTTTCCGGCGTTTATCAGACTTTCAGATAGGGGGAATGTCAGTGAGTGTTCCGATTTCAGTTCCAGAGCAATTCGCCGGATGAGTTCTTGATATTTAGTCGTTTTCAGCCAATTTTCTGGAGTTTTGAAAATTTCACTTTTTTGTGAAAATATCCACAAAATGAGGGAATAATATGTGTGAGGGTACCCCAGGAGAGTTCCATATGTGTGTGGGTAGAATATATATCCAACGGGTGTAAAATTGAAAAAAGTTTTAAAATTTTTTTTTTTGGACTTAAGTCATTTCGCCGCCGTTTTTCAGACTTTTAGATAGGGGAAATGTCAGTGAGCGTTCCGATTTCATTTCTAGTGCGATTCGCCCAAGGAGTCCTTGATATTTAGTCGTTTTCAGCCAATTTTCTGGATTTTTCAAAATTTCACTTTTTTGTGAAAATATCCACTAAATGAGGGAATAATATGTGTGAGGGTACCCCAGGAGTATTCCAAATGTGTGTGGGTAGAATATATATCCCACGGGGGTAAAATTGAAAAAAGTTGAAACTATTTTTTTTTTTACTTAGTCATTTTTCCGGCGTTTATCAGACTTTCAGATAGGGGAAATGTCAGTGAGCATTCCGATTTCAGTTCCAGAGCGATTCGCCCAATGAGTCCTTGATATTTCGCCGTTTTCAGCCAATATTTTGGATTTTTGAAAATTTCACTTTCTTGTGACAATATCCACTAAATGAGGGAATAATATATGTGAGGGTACCCCAGGAGAGTTCCAAATGTGTGTGGGTAGAATATACAGTGCCTACAAGTAGTATTCAACCCCCTGCAGATTTAGCTGGTTTGATAAGAAGCAAATAAATTAGAGCCTTCAAACTGCAAACGAGAGTAGTTTTTATGAACAGAAGCATAAATCTTACAAACCAAAAAGTTATGTTGCTCAGTTGAATTTTATTAAATTTTAAACATAAAAGTGTGGGTCAATTATTATTCAACCCCTATGTTTAATATTTTGTGGAATAACCCTTGTTTGCAATTACAGCTAATAATCGTCTTTTATAAGACCTGATCAGGCCGGCACAGGTCTGTGGAGTTATCTTGGCCCACTCCTCCATGCAGATCTTCTCCAAGTTATCTAGGTTCTTTGGGTGTCTCATGTGGACTTTATTCTTGAGCTCCTTCCACAAGTTTTCAATTGGGTTAAGGTCAGGAGACTGACTAGGCCACTCCAACACCTTGACTTTTTCCCTCTTGAACCAGGCCTTGGTTTTCTTGGCTGTGTGCTTTGGGTCGTTGTCTTGTTGGAATATGAAATTACGACCCATCTTAATATCCTTGATGGAGGAGCGGAGGTTCTTAGCCAAAATCTCCAGGTAGGCCGTGCTATCCATCTTCCCATGGATGCGGACCAGATGGCCAGGCCCCTTGGCAGAGAAACAGCCCCACAGCATGATGCTGCCACCACCATGCTTGACTGTAGGGATGGTATTCTTGGGGTCGTATGCAGTGCCATCCAGTCTCCAAACGTCACGTGTGTGGTTGGCACCAAAGATCTCGATCTTGGTCTCATCAAACCATAGAACCTTGAACCAGTCTGTCTCAGAGTCCTCCAAGTGATCATGAGCAAACTGTAGACGAGCCTTGACATGACTCTTTGAAAGTAAAGGTACCTTACGGGCTCGTCTGGAACGGAGACCATTGCGGTGGAGTACGTTACTTATAGTATTGACTGAAACCAATGTCCCCACTGCCATGAGATCTTCCCGGAGCTCCTTCCTTGTTGTCCTTGGGTTAGCCTTGACTCTTCGGACAAGCCTGGCCTCGGCACGGGAGGACACTTTCAAAGGCTGTCCTGGCCGTGGAAGACTAACAGTAGTTCCATAAGCCTTCCACTTACGGATGATGCTCCCAACAGTGGAGACAGGTAGGCCCAACTCCTTGGAAAGGGTTTTGTACCCCTTGCCAGCCTTGTGGCCCTCCACGATATTGTCTCTGATGGCCTTGGAATGCTCCTTCGTCTTTCCCATGTTGACCATGTCTGAGTGCTGTTCACAAGTTTGGGGAGGGTCTTAAATAGTCAGAAAAGGCTGGCAAAAGAGATCTTTAATCCACACATGTGAAGCTCATTATTCTTGGTGCCTGAACTACTTCTTAATACTTTAGGGGGACCAAACAGAATTCTTGTGGTTTGAGGGGTTGAATAATAAATGACACTCTGAATTAACTTTAACGTTTAAAAAAAAAAAAAAAAATTTGCTGCAGTGCATTTCCCACTTCCAGGCTGATCTACAGTACAAATGTCACAATGCCAAGTTAATTTTGCATGTGTCAACCAGCTAAATCTGCAGGGGGTTGAATACTACTTGTAGGCACTGTATATCCTACGGGGGTAAAATTGAAAAAAGTTTTAAAAATTTTTTTTGGACTTAGTCATTTTTCCGGCGTTTATCAGACTTTCAGATAGGGGAAATGTCAGTGAGCATTCCGATTTCAGTTCCAGAGCAATTCGCCAAATGAGTCCTTGATATTTAGTCGTTTTCAGTCAATTTTCTGGATTTTTCAAAATTTCACTTTTTTGTGAAAATATCCACTAAATGAGGGAATAATATGTGTGAGGGTACCCCAGGAGAGTTCCAAATGTGTGTGGGTAGAAAATATATCCCACGGGGGTAAAATTGAAAAAAGTTGAAACCATTTTTTTTTTTACTTAGTCATTTTTCCGGCGTTTATCAGACTTTCAGATAGGGGGAATGTCAGTGAGCATTCCGATTTCAGTTCCAGAGCGATTCGCCCAATGAGTCCTTGATATTTAGTCGTTTTCAGCCAATTTTCTGGATTATTGAAAATTTCACTTTTTTGAGAAAATATCCAGTAAATGAGGGAATAATATGTGTGAGGGTACCGCAGGAGAGTTCCAAATGTGTGTGGGTAGAATATATATCCCACCGGGGTAAAATTTAAAAAAGTTGAAAAATTTTTTTTTTGGACTTAGTCATTTTTCCGGCGTTTATCAGACTTTCAGATAGGGCAAATGTCAGTGAGCATTCCGATTTCATTTCCAGAGTGATTCGCCCAATGGGTCCTTGATATTTAGTCGTTTTCAGCCAATTTTCTGGATTTTTCAAAATTTCACTTTTTTGTGAAAATATCCACTAAATGAGGGAATAATATGTGTGAGGGTACCCCAGGAGAGTTCCAAATGTGTGTGGGTAGAATATATATCCCACGGGGGTAAAATTGAAAAAAGTTGAAAACATTTTTTTTTTTACTTAGTCATTTTTCAGGCACTTATCAGACTTTCAGATAGGGCAAATGTCAGTGAGCATTCTGATTTCAGTTCCAGAGCGAATCGCCCAATGAATCCTTGATATTTCGTCGTTTTCAGCCAATAATTTGAATTTTTGAAAATTTCACTTTCTTGTGACAATATCCACTAAATGAGGGAATAATATGTGTGAGGGTACCCCAGGAGGGTTCCAAATGTGTGTGGGTAGAATATATATCCTACGGGGGTAAAATTGAAAAAAGTTGAAAAAAATTTTTTTTGGACTTAGTCATTTTTGCGGCATTTATCAGACTTTCAGATAGGGGAAATGTCAATGAGCATTCCAATTTCAGTTCCAGAGCGAATCGCCCAATGAGTCCTTGATATTTAGTAGTTTTCAGCCAATTTTCTGGATTTTTGAAAATTTCACTTTCTTGTGAAAATATCCACTAAATGAGGGAATAATATGTGTGAGGGTACCCCAGGAGGGTTCCAAATGTGTGTATGTAGAATATATATCCTACGGGGGTAAAATTGAAAAAGGTTTAAAAAAAATGTTTTTTGGACTTATTTATTTCTCCGCCGTTTATCAAAATTTCAGATAGGGGAAATGTCAGTGAGCGTTCCGATTTCAGTTCCAGAGCGATTCGCCCTATGAGTCCTTGATATTTCGTCGTTTTCAGCCAATATTTTGGATTTTTGAAAATTTCACTTTCTTGTGACAATATCCACTAAATGAGGGAATAATATGTGTGAGGGTACCCCAGGAGAGTTCCAAATGTGTGTGGGTAGAATATATGTCCTACGGGGGTAAAACTGAAAAAAGTTGAAAAAAAGGTTTTTTTGGACTTAGTCATTTTTCCGGCGTTTATCAGACTTTCAGAGAGGGGAAATGTCAGTGAGCGTTCCGATTTCAGTTCCAGAGTGATTCGCCCAATGAGTCCTTGATATTTAGTCGTTTTCAGCCAATTTTCTGGATTTTTGAAAATTTCACTTTTTTGTGAAAATATCCACTAAATGAGGGAACAATATGTGTGAGAGTACCCCACGAGAGTTCCAAATGTGTGTGGGTAGAATATATATCCTACGGGGGTAAAATTGAAAAAAGTTGAAGAATTTTTTTTTTTGGACTTAGTCATTTTTCCGGCGTTTATCAGACTTTCAGATAGGGGGAATGTCAGTGAGCATTCCGATTTCAGTTCCAGAGCGATTCGCCCAATGAGTCCTTGATATTTAGTCGTTTTCAGCCAATTTTCTGGATTATTGAAAATTTCACTTTTTTGTGAAAATATCCACTAAATGAGGGAATAATATGTGTGAGGGTACCCCAGGAGCGTTCCAAATGTGTGTGGGTAGAATATATATCCCACGGGGGTAAAATTGAAAAAAGTTGAAAAATTTTTTTTTTGAACTTTTTCATTTTTTCGGCGTTTATCAGACGTTCAGAGAGGTAAAATGACAGTGAGTGTTCCAATTTCAGTTCCAGAGCGATTCTCCCAATGAGTCCTTGATATTTAGTTATTTTCAGACAATTTTCAGAATTTTGGAAAACTTCACTTTTTTGTGAAAATATCCACTAAATGAGGGAATAATATGTGTGAGGATACCCCAGGAGAGTTCCAAATGTGTGTGGGTAGAATATATATCCCACGGGGGTAAAATTGAAAAAAGTTGTAAAATTTTTTTTTTGAACTTTTTCATTTTTTCGGCGTTTATCAGACGTTCAGAGAGGTAAAATGACAGTGAGTGTTCCGATTTCAGTTCCAGAGCGATTCTCCCAATGAGTCCTTGATATTTAGTTATTTTCAGACAATTTTCAGAATTTTGGAAAACTTCACTTTTTTGTGAAAATATCCACTAAATGAGGGAATAATATGTGTGAGGATACCCCAGGAGAGTTCCAAATGTGTGTGGGTAGAATATATGTCCTACGGGGGTAAAACTGAAAAAAGTTGAAAAAAAGGTTTTTTTGGACTTAGTCATTTTTCCGGCGTTTATCAGACTTTCAGAGAGGGGAAATGTCAGTGAGCGTTCCGATTTCAGTTCCAGAGTGATTCGCCCAATGAGTCCTTGATATTTAGTCGTTTTCAGCCAATTTTCTGGATTTTTGAAAATTTCACTTTTTTGTGAAAATATCCACTAAATGAGGGAACAATATGTGTGAGAGTACCCCACGAGAGTTCCAAATGTGTGTGGGTAGAATATATATCCTACGGGGGTAAAATTGAAAAAAGTTGAAGAATTTTTTTTTTTGGACTTAGTCATTTTTCCGGCGTTTATCAGACTTTCAGATAGGGGGAATGTCAGTGAGCATTCCGATTTCAGTTCCAGAGCGATTCGCCCAATGAGTCCTTGATATTTAGTCGTTTTCAGCCAATTTTCTGGATTATTGAAAATTTCACTTTTTTGTGAAAATATCCACTAAATGAGGGAATAATATGTGTGAGGGTACCCCAGGAGCGTTCCAAATGTGTGTGGGTAGAATATATATCCCACGGGGGTAAAATTGAAAAAAGTTGAAAAATTTTTTTTTTGAACTTTTTCATTTTTTCGGCGTTTATCAGACGTTCAGAGAGGTAAAATGACAGTGAGTGTTCCAATTTCAGTTCCAGAGCGATTCTCCCAATGAGTCCTTGATATTTAGTTATTTTCAGACAATTTTCAGAATTTTGGAAAACTTCACTTTTTTGTGAAAATATCCACTAAATGAGGGAATAATATGTGTGAGGATACCCCAGGAGAGTTCCAAATGTGTGTGGGTAGAATATATATCCCACGGGGGTAAAATTGAAAAAAGTTGTAAAATTTTTTTTTTGAACTTTTTCATTTTTTCGGCGTTTATCAGACGTTCAGAGAGGTAAAATGACAGTGAGTGTTCCGATTTCAGTTCCAGAGCGATTCTCCCAATGAGTCCTTGATATTTAGTTATTTTCAGACAATTTTCAGAATTTTGGAAAACTTCACTTTTTTGTGAAAATATCCACTAAATGAGGGAATAATATGTGTGAGGATACCCTAGGAGAGTTCCAAATGTGTGTGGGTAGAAAATATATCCCACGGGGGTAAAATTGAAAAAAGTTGAAAATTTTTTTTTTTGGACTTAGTCATTTCTCCGGCGTTTATCAGACTTTCAGATAGGGCAAATGTCAGTGAGCGTTCCGATTTCAGTTCCAGAGCGATTCGCCCAATGAGTCCTTGATATTTAGTCGATTTCAGCCAATATTTGGGATTTTTGGAAATTTCACTTTCTTGCGACAATATCCACTAAATGAGGGAATAATATGTGTGAAGGTACCCCAGGAGAGTTCCAAATGTGTGTGGGTAGAATATACATCCTACGGGGGTAAAACTGAAAAAAGTTGAAAAAAATTTTTTGGGACTTAGTCATTTTTCCGGCGTTTATCAGACTTTCAGATAGGGGAAATGTCAGTGAGCGTTCCGATTTCAGTTCCAGTGCGATTCGCCCAATGAGTCCTTGATATTTAGTCGTTTTCAGCCAATTTTCTGGATTTTTGAAAATTTCACTTTTTTGTGAAAATATCCACTAAATGAGGGAATAATATGTGTGAGGGTACCCCAGGAGAGTTCCAAATGTGTGTGGGTAGAATATATATCCTATGGGGGTAAAATTGAAAAAAGTTGAAAAAAAAATTTTTGGGGACTTAGTCATTTTTCCGGCGTTTATCAGACTTTCAGATAGGGGAAATGTCAGTGAGCGTTCCCATTTCAGTTCCAGAGCCCAATGAGTCCTTGATATTTAGTCATTTTCAGCCAATGTTTTGGATTTTTGAAAATTTCACTTTCTTGTGACAATATCCACTAAATGAGGGAATAATATGTGTGAGGGTACCCCAGGAGAGTTCCAAATGTGTGTGGGTAGAATATATGTACTACGGGCGTAAAACTGAAAAAAGTTGAAAAAAAATTTTTTTGGACTTAGTCATTTCTCCGGCGTTTATCAGACTTTCAGATAGGGGAAATGTCAGTGAGCTTTCCGATTTCAGTTCCAGAGCGATTCGCCCAATGAGTCCTTGATATTTCGTCGTTTTCAGCCAATATTTTGGATTTTTGAAAATTTCACTTTCTTGTGACAATATCCACTAAATGAGGGAATAATATGTGTGAGGGTACCCCAGGAGAGTTCCAAATGTGTGCGGGTAGAATATATATCCCACGGGAGTAAAATTGAAAAAAGTTGAAAAATTTTTTTTTTTGGACTTAGTCATTTTTCCGGCGTTTATCAGACTTTCAGAGAGGGGAAATGTCAGTGAGCGTTCCGATTTCAGTTCCAGAGCGATTCGGCCAATGAGTCCTTGATATTTAGTCGTTTTCAGCCAATTTTCTGGATTATTGAAAATTTCACTTTTTTGTGAAAATATCCACTAAATGAGGGAATAATATGTGTGAGGGTACCCCAGGAGAGTTCCAAATGTGTGTGGGTAGAATATATATCCCACGGGGGTAAAATTGAAAAAAGTTGAAAAATTTTTTTTTTTGAACTTTTTCATTTTTTCGGCGTTTATCAGACGTTCAGAGAGGTAAAATGACAGTGAGTGTTCCGATTTCAGTTCCAGAGCGATTCGCCCAATGAGTCCTTGATATATAGTTATTTTCAGACAATTTTCAGAATTTTTGAAAATTTCACTTTTTTTGTGAAAATATACACTAAATGAGGGAATAATAAGTGCGAGGGTAAGCCAGGAGAGTTCCAAATGTGTGTGTGTAGAAAATATATCCCACGGGGGTAAAATTGAAAAAAGTTGAAAAAAATTTGGTTTTGTACTTAGTCATTTTTCTGGCATTTATCAGACTTTCAGACAGGGGAAATGTCAGTGAGCATTCCGATTTCAGTTCCAGAGCGAATCGCCCAATGAGTCCTTGATATTTAGTCGTTTTCAGCCAATATTTTTGATTTTTGAAAATTTCACTTTTTTGTGAAAATATCCACTAAATGAGGGAATAATATGTGTGAGGGTACCCCAGTAGAGTTCCAAATGTGTGTGGGTAGAATATATGTCCTACGGGGGTAAAACTGAAAAAAGTTAAAAAAAAATTTTTTGGGACTTAGTCATTTTTCCTGCGTTTATCAGACTTTCAGATAGGAGAAATGTCAGTGAGCATTCCGATTTCAGTTCCAGAGCGATTCGCTCAATGAGTCCTTGATATTTAGTCGTTTTCAGCCAATTTTCGGGATTTTTGAAAATTTCACTTTTTTGTGAAAATATCCACTAAATGAGGGAATAATAAGTGTGAGGGTACCCCAGGAGAGTTCCAAATGTGTGTGGGTAGAATATATATCCTACGAGGGTAAAATTGAAAAAAGTTGAAAAAAATTTTTTTTTGTAATTAGTCATTTTTGCGGCATTTATCAGACTTTCAGATAGGGGAAATGTCAGTGAGCATTCCGATTTCAGTTCCAGAGCGAATCGCCCAATGAGTCCTTGATATTTAGTAGTTTTCAGCCAATATTTTGGATTTTTGAAAATTTCACTTTCTTGTGACAATATCCACTAAATGAGGGAATAATATGTGTGAGGGTACCCCAGAAGAGTTCCAAATGTGTGTGGGTAGAAAATATATCCCACTGGGGTAAAATTGAAAAAAGTTGAAAATTTTTTTTTTTGTAATTGGTCATTTTTCTGGCATTTATCAGACTTTCAGATAGGGGAAATGTCAGTGAGCATTCCGATTTCAGTTCCAGAGCGAATCGCCCAATGAGTCCTTGATATTTAGTCGTTTTCAGCCAATTTTCTGGATTTTTGAAAATGTCACTTTTTTGTGAAAATATCCACTAAATGAGGGAATAATATGTGTGAGGGTACCCCAGGAGAGTTCCAAATGTGTGCGGGTAGAATATATATCCCACGGGAGTTAAATTGAAAAAAGTTTAAAAATTTTTTTTTTTGGACTTAGTCATTTTTCCGGCGTTTATCAGACTTTCAGAGAGGGCAAATGTCAGTGAGCGTTCCGATTTCAGTTCCAGAGCGATTTGCCCAATGAGTCCTTGATATTTTGTCGTTTTCAGCCAATATTTTGGATTTTTGAAAATTTCACTTTCTTGTGACAATATCCACTAAATGAGGAAATAATATGTGTGAGGGTACCCCAGGAGAGTTCCAAATGTGTGTGGGTAGAATATATATCCTACGGGGATAAAACTGAAAAAAGTTGAAAAAAAGGTTTTTTTGGACTTAGTCATTTTTCCGGCGTTTATCAGACTTTCAGAGAGGGGAAATGTCAGTGAGCTTTCCGATTTCAGTTCCAGAGTGATTCGTCCATTGAGTCGTTGATATTTAGTCGTTTTCAGCCAATTTTCTGGATTTTTGAAAATTTCACTTTTTTTGTGAAAATATCCACTAAATGAGGGAATAATATGTGTGAGGGTACCCCAGGAGAGTTCCAAATGTGTGCGGGTAGAATATATATCCCACGGGAGTAAAATTGAAAAAAGTTGAAAAATTTTTTTTTTTGGACTTAGTCATTTTTCCGGCGTTTATCAGACTTTCAGAGAGGGGAAATGTCAGTGAGCGTTCCGATTTCAGTTCCAGAGTGAGTCGCCCAATAACTCCTTGATATTTAGTCGTTTTCAGCCAATTTTCTGGATTATTGAAAATTTCACTTTTTTGTGAAAATATCCACTAAATGAGGGAATAATATGTGTGAGGGTACCCCAGGAGAGTTCCAAATGTGTGTGGGTAGAATATATATCCCACGGGGGTAAAATTGAAAAAAGTTGAAAAATTTTTTTTTGAACTTTTTCATTTTTTCGGCGTTTATCAGACGTTCAGAGAGGTAAAATGACAGTGAGTGTTCCGATTTCAGTTCCAGAGCGATTCTCCCAATGAGTCCTTGATATTTAGTTATTTTCAGACAATTTTCAGAATTTTTGAAAATTTCACTTTTTTGTGAAAATATCCACTAAATGAGGGAATAATATGTGTGAGGGTACCCCAGGAGAGTTCCAAATGTGTGTGGGTAGAAAATATATCCAACGGGGGTAAAATTGAAAAAAGTTGAAAATTTTTTTTTTTGGACTTAGTCATTTCTCCGGCGTTTATCAGACTTTCAGATAGGGCAAATGTCAGTGAGCGTTCCGATTTCAGTTCCAGAGCGATTCGCCCAATGAGTCCTTGATATTTTGTCGTTTTCAGCCAATATTTTGGATTTTTGAAAATTTCACTTTCTTGTGACAATATCCACTAAATGAGGAAATAATATGTGTGAGGGTACCCCAGGAGAGTTCCAAATGTGTGTGGGTAGAATATATATCCTACGGGGGTAAAACTGAAAAAAGTTGAAAAAAGATTTTTTTGGACTTAGTCATTTTTCCGGCGTTTATCAGACTTTCAGAGAGGGGAAATGTCAGTGAGCGTTCCGATTTCAGTTCCAGAGCGATCCGCCCATTGAGTCCTTGATATTTAGTCTTTTCAGCCAATTTTCTGGAGTTTTGAAAATTTCACTTTCTTGTGAAAATATCCACTAAATGAGGGAATAATATGTGTGAGGTTACCCCAGGACAGTTCCAAATGTGTGTGGGTAGAATATATATCCTACGGGGGTAAAATTGAAAAATTTGAAAAAATTTTTTTTTTGTACTTAGTCATTCTTGCGGCATTTATCAGACTTTCAGATAGGGGAAATGTCAGTGACCATTCCGATTTCAGTTCCAGAGCGAATCGCCCAATGAGTCCTTGATATTTAGTCGTTTTCAGCCAATTTTCTGGATTTTTGAAAATTTCACTTTTTTGTGAAAATATCCACTAAATGAGGGAATAATATGTGTGAGGGTACCCCAGGAGAGTTCCAAATGTGCGTTTGTAGAATATATATCCCACGGAGGTAAAATTGAAAAAAGTTGAAAAATTTTTTTTTTTGGACTTAGTCATTTTTCGGCGTTTATCAGACTTTCAGATAGGGCAAATGTCAGTGAGCGTTCCGATTTCAGTTCCAGAGCGATTCGCCCAATGAGTCCTTGATATTTCGTTGTTTTCAGCCAATATTTTGGATTTTTGAAAATTTCACTTTCTTGTGACAATATCCACTAAATGAGGGAATAATATGTGTGAGGGTACCCCAGGAGAGTTCCAAATGTGTGTGGGTAGAATATATATCCTACTGGGCAAAAATTTAAAAAAGATGAAAAAAAATTTTTTTGTGACTTAGACATTTCTCCGGCGTTTATCAAAATTTCAGATAGGGGAAATGTCAGTGAGCATTCCGATTTCAGTTCCAGAGCGATTCGCCCAATGAGTCCTTGATATTTAGTCGTTTTCAGCTAATATTTGGGATTTTGGAAAATTTCACTTTCTTGTGACAATATCCACTAAATGAGGGAATAATATGTGTGAGGGTACCCCAGGAGAGTTCCAAATGTGTTTGGGTAGAATATATATACTACGGGGGTAAAACTGAAAAAAGTTGAAAAAAAGGTTTTTTTGGACTTAGTCATTTTTCCGGCGTTTATCAGACTTTCAGAGAGGGGAAATGTCAGTGAGCGTTCCGATTTCAGTTCCAGAGTGATTCGTCCATTGAGTCGTTGATATTTAGTTATTTTCAGACAATTTTCAGAATTTTTGAAAATTTCACTTTTTTGTGAAAATATCCACTAAATAAGGGAATAATATGTGTGAAGGTACCCCAGGAGAGTTCCAAATGTGTGTGGGTAGAACATACATCCTATGGGGGTAAAACTGAAAAAAGTTGAAAAAAATTTTTTTGGGACTTAGTCATTTTTCCGGCGTTTATCAGACTTTCAGATAGGGGAAATGTCAGTGAGCGTTCCGATTTCAGTTCCAGTGCGATTCGCCCAATGAGTCCTTGATATTTGGTCGTTTTCAGCCAATTTTCTGGATTTTTGAAAATTTCACTTTTTTGTGAAAATATCCACTAAATGAGGGAATAATATGTGTGAGGGTACCCCAGGAGAGTTCCAAATGTGTGTAGGTAGAATATATATCCCACAGGAGTAAAATTTAAAAATTTGAAAAAAATTTTTTTTTGTACTTAGTCATTCTTGCGGCATTTATCAGACTTTCAGATAGGGGAAATGTCAGTGACCATTCCGATTTCAGTTCCAGAGCGATTCGCCCAATGAGTCCTTGATATTTAGTCGTTTTTAGCCAATTTTCTGGATTTTTGAACATTTCACTTTTTTGTGAAAATATCCACTAAATGAGGGAATAAGATGTGTGAGGGTACCCCAGGAGAGTTCCAAATGTGTGTGGGTAGAATATATATCCTACGGGGGTAAAATTGAAAAAAGTTGAAAAAATTTTTTTTTTTGTAATTAGTCATTTTTGCGGCATTTATCAGACTTTCAGATAGGGGAAATGTCAGTGAGCATTCCGATTTCAGTTCCAGAGCGAATCGCCCAATGAGTCCTTGATATTTAGTAGTTTTCAGCCAATATTTTGGATTTTTGAAAATTTCACTTTCTTGTGACAATATCCACTAAATGAGGGAATAATATGTGTGAGGGTACCCCAGGAGAGTTCCAAATGTGTGTGGGGAGAATATATGTCCTACGGGCGTAAAACTGAAAAAAGTTGAAAAAAAATTTTTTTGGACTTAGTCATTTCTCCGGCGTTTATCAGACTTTCAGATAGGGGAAATGTCAGTGAGCGTTCCGATTTCAGTTCCAGAGCGATTCGCCCAATGAGTCCTTGATATTTAGTCGTTTTCAGCCAATTTTCTGGATTTTTGAAAATTTCACTTTTTTTGTGAAAATATACACTAAATGAGGGAATAATAAGTGCGAGGGTAAGCCAGGAGAGTTCCAAATGTGTGTGTGTAGAAAATATATCCCACGGGGGTAAAATTGAAAAAAGTTGAAAAAAATTTGTTTTTGTACTTAGTCATTTTTCTGGCATTTATCAGACTTTCAGACAGGGGAAATGTCAGTGAGCATTCCGATTTCAGTTCCAGAGCGAATCGCCCAATGAGTCCTTGATATTTAGTCGTTTTCAGCCAATTTTCTGGATTTTTGAAAATTTCACTTTTTTGTGAAAATATCCACTAAATGAGGGAATAATATGTGTGAGGGTACCCCAGGAGAGTTCCAAATGTGTACGGGTAGAATATATATCCCACGGGAGTTAAATTGAAAAAAGTTTAAAAATTTTTTTTTTTGGACTTAGTCATTTTTCCGGCTTTTATCAGACTTTCAGAGAGGGCAAATGTCAGTGAGCGTTCCGATTTCATTTCCAGAGCGATTCGCCCAAAGAGTCCTTGATATTTCGTCGTTTTCAGCCAATATTTTGGATTTTTGAAAATTTCACTTTCTTGTGACAATATCCACTAAATGAGGAAATAATATGTGTGAGGGTACCCCAGGAGAGTTCCAAATGTGTGTGGGTAGAATATATATCCTACGGGGATAAAACTGAAAAAAGTTGAAAAAAAGGTTTTTTTGGACTTAGTCATTTTTCCGGCGTTTATCAGACTTTCAGAGAGGGGAAATGTCAGTGAGCGTTCCGATTTCAGTTCCAGAGTGATTCGTCCATTGAGTCGTTGATATTTAGTCGTTTTCAGCCAATTTTCTGGATTTTTGAAAATTTCACTTTTTTGTGAAAATATCCACTAAATGAGGGAATAATATGTGTGAGGGTACCCCAGGAGAGTTCCTAATGTGTGCGGGTAGAATATATATCCCACGGGAGTAAAATTGAAAAAAGTTGAAAAATTTTTTTTTTTGGACTTAGTCATTTTTCCGGCGTTTATCAGACTTTCAGAGAGGGGAAATGTCAGTGAGCGTTCCGATTTCAGTTCCAGAGCGATTCGCCCAATGAGTCCTTGATATTTCGTCATTTTTAGCCAATATTTGGGATTTTTGAAAATTTCACTTTCTTGTGACAATATCCACTAAATGAGGGAATAATATGTGTGAGGGTACCCCAGGAGAGTTCCAAATGTGTGTGGGTAGAATATATATCCTACGGGGGTAAAACTGAAAAAAGTCGAAAAAAAGTTTTTTTTGGACTTAGTCATTTTTCCGGCGTTTATCAGACTTTCAGATAGGGGAAATGGCAGTGAGCATTCCGATTTCAGTTCCAGAGCGATTCGCCCAATGAGTCCTTGATATTTCGTCGTTTTCAGCCAATATTTTGGATTTTTGAAAATTTCACTTTCTTGTGACAATATCCACTAAATGAGGGAATAATATGTGTGAGGGTACCCCAGGAGAGTTCCAAATGTGTGTGGATAGAATATATGTCCTACGGGGGTAAAACTGAAAAAAGTTGAAAAACAATTTTTTGGGACTTAGTCATTTCTCCGGCGTTTATCAGACTTTCAGATAGGAGAAATGTCAGTGAGCATTCCGATTTCAGTTCCAGAGCGATTCGCCCAATGAGTCCTTGATATTTCGTCGTTTTCAGCCAATATTTTGGATTTTTGAAAATTTTACTTTCTTGTGACAATATCCACTAAATGAGGAAATAATATATGTGAGGGTACCCCAGGAGAGTTCCAAATGTGTGTGGGTAGAATATATATCATACGGGGGTAAAACTGAAAAAAGTCGAAAAAAAGTTTTTTTTGGACTTAGTAATTTTTCCGGCGTTTATCAGACTTTCAGAGAGGGGAAATGTCAGTGAGCGTTCCGATTTCAGTTCCAGAGCGATTCGCCCAATGAGTCCTTGATATTTAGTCGTTTTCAGCCAATTTTTTGGATTTTTGAAAATTTCACTTTTTTGTGAAAATATCCACTAAATGAGGGAATAATAAGTGTGAGGGTACCCCAGGAGAGTTCCAAATGTGTGTGGGTAGAATATATATCCTGCGGGGGTACAATTGAAAAAAGTTAAAAAAAGGTTTTTTTTGTACTTAGTCATTTTTGCGGCATTTATCAGATTTTCAGATAGGGGAAATGTCAGTGAGCATTCCGATTTCAGTTCCAGAGCGAATCGCCCAATGAGTCCTTGATATTTAGTAGTTTTCAGCCAATTTTCTAGATTTTTGAAAATTTCACTTTTTTGTGAAAATATCCACTAAATGAGGAAATAATATGTGTGAGGCTACCCCAGGAGAGTTCCAAATGTGTGTGGGTAGAATATATATCCTGCGGGGGTAAAATTGAAAAAAGTTGAAAAAAAATTTTTTGGGGACTTAGTCATTTTTCCGGCGTTTATCAGACTTTCAGATAGGGGAAATGTCAGTAAGCGTTCCGATTTCAGTTCCAGATTGATTCGCCCAATGAGTCCTTGATATTTCGTCGTTTTCAGCCAATATTTTGGATTTTTGAATATTTAACTTTCTTGTGACAATATCCACTAAATGAGGAAATAATATGTGTGAGGGAACCCCAAGAGAGTTCCAAATGTGTGTGGGTAGAATATATATCCTACGGGGGTAAAATTGAAAAAAGTTGAAAAAAATTTTTTTGGGGACTTAGTCATTTTTCCGGCGTTTATCAGACTTTCAGATAGGGGAAATGTCAGTGAGCGTTCCGATTTCAGTTCCAGAGCGATTCGCCCATTGAGACCTTGATATTTAGTCGTTTTCAGCCAATTTTCTGGATTTTTGAAAATTTCACTTTTTTGTGAAAATATCCACTAATGAGGGAATAATATGTGTGAGGGTACCCCAGGAGAGTTCCAAATGTGTGTGAGTAGAAAATATATCCTACGGGGGTAAAATTGAAAAAAGTTGAAAAATTTTTTGCTTTGGACTTAGTCATTTCTCCGATGTTTATCAGACTTTCAGATAGGGCAAATGTCAGTCAGCGTTCCGATTTCAGTTCCAGAGCGATTCGCCCAATGAGTCCTTGATATTTCGTCGTTTTCAGCCAATATTTTGGATTTTTGAAAATTTCACTTTCTTGTGACAATATCCACTAAATGAGGAAATAATATGTGTGAGGGTACCCCAGGAGAGTTCCAAATGTGTGTGGGTAGAACATATATCCTACGGGGGTAAATTGAAAATAGTTGAAAAAATTTTTTTGGGGGACTTAGTCATTTTTCCGGCGTTTATCAGACTTTCAGATAGGGGAAATGTCAGTAAGCGTTCCGATTTCAGTTCCAGAGCGATTCGCCCAATGAGTCCTTGATATTTCGTCGTTTTCAGCCAATATTTTGGATTTTTGAATATTTAACTTTCTTGTGACAATATCCACTAAATGAGGAAATAATATGTGTCAGGGTACCCCAGGAGAGTTCCAAATGTGTGTGGGTAGAAAATATATCCCACGGGGGTAAAACTGAAAAAAGTTGAAAAAAATTTTTATTGGACTTAGTCATTTTTCCGGCATTTATCAGACTTTCATAGAGGGGAAATGTCAGTGAGCGTTTCTATTTCAGTTCCAGAGCGATTCGCCCAATGAGTCCTTGATATTTAGTCGTTTTCAGCCAATTTTCTGGATTTTTGAACATTTCACTTTTTTGTGAAAATATCCACTAAATGAGGGAATAATATGTGTGAGGGTACCCCAGGAGAGTTCCAAATGTGTGTGGGTAGAATATATATCCCACGGGAGTAAAATTGAAAAAAGTTGAAAAATTTTTTTTTTTGGACTTAGTCATTTTTCCGGCGTTTATCACACTTTCAGAGAGGGCAAATGTCAGTGAGCGTTCCGATTTCAGTTCCAGAGCGATTCGCCCAATGAGTCCTTGATCTTTCGTCGTTTTCAGCCAATATTTTGGATTTTTGAAAATTTCACTTTCTTGTGACAATATCCACTAAATGAGGGAATAATATGTGTGAGGGTACCCCAGGAGAGTTCCAAATATGTGTGGGTAGAAGATATATCCTACGGGGGTAAAACTGAAAAAAGTTGAAAAAAGTTTTTTTTTGGACTTAGTCATTTTTCCGGTGTTTATCAGACTTTCAGAGAGGGGAAATGTCAGTGAGCGTTCCGATTTCAGTTCCAGAGCGATTCGCCCAATGAGTCCTTGATATTTAGTCGTTTTCAGCCAATTTTCTGGATTTTTGATCATTTCACTTTTTTGTGAAAATATCCACTAAATGAGGGAATAATATGTGTGAGGGTACCCCAGGAGAGTTCCAAATGTGTGTGGGTAGAATATATATCCTACCTGGGTAAAATTGAAAAAAGTTGAAAAAATTTTTTGTGGGGACTTAGTCATTTTTGCGGCATTTATCAGACTTTCAGATATGGGAAATGTCAGTGAGCATTCCGATTTCAGTTCCAGAGCGATTCGCCCAATGAGTCCTTGATATTTCGTCGTTTTCAGCCAATATTTTGGATTTTTGAAAATTTCACTTTCTTGTGACAATATCCACTAAATGAGGAAATAATATGTGTGAGGCTACCCCAGGAGAGTTCCAAATGTGTGTGGGTAGAATATATATCCTACGGGGGTAAAATTGAAAAAAGTTGAAAAAAAATTTTTGGGGGACTTAGTCATTTTTCCGGCGTTTATCAGACTTTCAGAGAGGGCAAATGTCAGTGAGCGTTCCGATTTCAGTTCCAGAGCGATTCGCCCAATGAGTCCTTGATATTTCGTCGTTTTCAGCCAATATTTTGGATTTTTGAAAATTTCACTTTCTTGTGACAATATCCACTAAATGAGGGAATAATAGGTGTGAGGGTACCCCAGGAGAGTTCCAAATGTGTGTGGGTAGAATATATATCCTACGGGGGTAAAACTGAAAAAAGTTGAAAAAAATTTTTTTTGGACTTAGTCATTTCTCCGGCGTTTATCAAAATTTCAGATATAGGAAATGTCAGTGAGCGTTCCGATTTCAGTTCCAGAGCGATTCGCCCAATGAGTCCTTGATATTTAGTTGTTTTCAGCCAATATTTGGGATTTTTGAAAATTTCACTTTCTTGTGACATTATCCACTAAATGAGGGAATAATATGTGTGAGGGTACCCCAGGAGAGTTCCAAATGTGTTTGGGTAGAATATATATCCTACGGGGGTAAAACTGAAAAAAGTTGAAAAAAAGGGTTTTTTTGGACTTAGTCATTTTTCCGGCATTTATCAGACTTTCAGAGAGGGGAAATGTCAGTGAGCGTTCCGATTTCAGTTCCAGAGCGATTCGACCAATGAGTCCTTGATATTTAGTCGTTTTCAGCCAATTTTCTGGATTTTTGAACATTTCACTTTTTTGTGAAAATATCCACTAAATGAGGGAATAATATGTGTGAGGGTACCCCAGGAGAGTTCCAAATATGTGTGGGTAGAAGATATATCCTACGGGGGTAAAACTGAAAAAAGTTGAAAAAAGTTTTTTTTTGGACTTAGTCATTTTTCCGGTGTTTATCAGACTTTCAGAGAGGGGAAATGTCAGTGAGCGTTCCGATTTCAGTTCCAGAGCGATTCGCCCAATGAGTCCTTGATATTTAGTCGTTTTCAGCCAATTTTCTGGATTTTTGATCATTTCACTTTTTTGTGAAAATATCCACTAAATGAGGGAATAATATGTGTGAGGCTACCCCAGGAGAGTTCCAAATGTGTGTGGGTAGAATATATATCCCACGGGAGTAAAATTGAAAAAGGTTGAAAAATTTTTTTTTTTGGACTTAGTCATTTTTCCGCCGTTTATCAGGCGTTCAGAGAGGGCAAATGTCAGTGAGCATTCCGAATTCAGTTCCAGAGCGATTCGCCCAATGAGTCCTTGATATTTCGTCGTTTTCAGCCAATATTTTGGATTTTTGAATATTTAACTTTCTTGTGACAATATCCACTAAATGAGGAAATAATATGTGTGAGGGTACCCCAGGAGAGTTCCAAATGTGTGTGGGTAGAAAATATATCCCACGGGGTAAAACTGAAAAAAGTTGAAAATTTTTTTTATTGGACTTAGTCATTTCTCCGGCGTTTATCAAAATCTCAGATAGGGGAAATGTCAGCGAGCGTTCCGATTTCAGTTCCAGAGTGATTCGCCCAATGAGTCCTTGATATTTAGTCGTTTTCAGCCAATATTTGGGATTTTTGAAAATTTCACTTTCTTGTGACAATATCCACTAAATGAGGGAATAATATGTGTGAGGGTACCCCAGGAGAGTTCCAAATGTGTGGGGGTAGAATATATATCCTACGGGGGTAAAACTGAAAAAAGTTGAAAAAAAGTTTTTTTTTGGACTTAGTCATTTTTCCGGCGTTTATCAGACTTTCAGATAGGGGAAATGTCATTGAGCGTTCCAGTTCCAGTGAGCGATTTCAGTTCCAGAGCGATTCGCCCATTGAGTCCTTGATATTTAGTTGTTTTCAGCCAATTTTCTGGATTTTTGAAAATTTCACTTTTTTGTGAAAATATCCACTAAATGAGGGAATAATATGTGTGAGGGTACCCCAGGAGAGTTCCAAATGTGTGTGGGTAGAATATATATCCTACCTGGGTAAAATTGAAAAAAGTTTTAAAAAATTTTTGTGGGGACTTAGTCATTTTTGCGGCATTTATCAGACTTTCAGATAGGGGAAATGTCAGTGAGCATTCCGATTTCAGTTCCAGAGCGATTCGCTCAATGAGTCCTTGATATTTCGTCGTTTTCAGCCAATATTTTGGATTTTTGAAAATTTCACTTTCTTGTGACAATATCCACTAAATGAGGAAATAATATGTGTGAGGCTACCCCAGGAGAGTTCCAAATGTGTGTGGGTAGAATATATATCCTACGGGGGTAAAATTGAAAAAAGTTGAAAAAAAGTTTTTGGGGGAGTTAGTCATTTTTCCGGCGTTTATCAGACTTTCAGAGAGGGCAAATGTCAGTGAGCGTTCCGATTTCAGTTCCAGAGCGATTCGCCCAATGAGTCCTTGATATTTCGTCGTTTTCAGCCAATATTTTGGATTTTTGAAAATTTCACTTTCTTGTGACAATATCCACTAAATGAGGGAATAATAGGTGTGAGGGTACCCCAGGAGAGTTCCAAATGTGTGTGGGTAGAATATATATCCTACGGGGGTAAAACTGAAAAAAGTTGAAAAAAAATTTTTTTGGACTTAGTCATTTCTCTGGCGTTTATCAAAATTTCAGATATAGGAAATGTCAGTGAGCGTTCCGATTTCAGTTCCAGAACGATTTGCCCAATGAGTCCTTGATATTTAGTTGTTTTCAGCCAATATTTGGGATTTTTGAAAATTTCACTTTCTTGTGACAATATCCACTAAATGAGGGAATAATATGTGTGAGGGTACCCTAGGAGAGTTCCAAATGAGTGTGGGTAGAATATATAGCCTACGGGGGTAAAACTGAAAAAAGTTGAAAAAAAGGTTTTTTTTGGACTTAGATATTTTTCCGGCGTTTATCAGACTTTCAGAGAGGGGAAATGTCAGTGAGCATTCCGATTTCAGTTCCAGAGCGATTCGCCATTGAGTCCTTGATATTTAGTCGTTTTCAGCCAATTTTCTGGATTTTTGAAAATTTCACTTTTTTGTGAAAATATCCACTAATGAGAGAATAATATGTGTGAGGGTACCCCAGGAGAGTTCCAAATGTGTGTGGGTAGAAAATATATCCCACGGGGGTAAAATTGAAAAAAGTTGAAAAATTTTTTTTTTTGGACTTAGTCATTTCTACGGTGTTTATCAGACTTTCAGATAGGGAAAACGTCAGTCAGCGTTCCGATTTCAGTTCCAGAGCGATTCGCCCAATGATTCCTTGATATTTCGTCGTTTTCAGCCAATATTTTGGATTTTTGAATATTTAACTTTCTTGTGACAATATCCACTAAATGAGGAAATAATATGTGTGAGGGTACCCCAGGAGAGTTCCAAATGTGTGTGGGTAGAAAATATATCCCACGGGGGTAAAACTGAATAAAGTTGAAAAAATTTTTTATTGGACTTAGTCATTTCTCCGGCGTTTATCAAAATTTCAGATAGGGGAAATGTCAGTGAGCGTTCCGATTTCAGTTCCAGAGCTATTCGCCCAATGAGTCCTTGATATTTAGTCGTTTTCAGCCAATATTTGGGATTTTTGAAAATTTCACTTTCTTGTGACAATATCCACTAAATGAGGGAACCATATGTGTGAGGGTACCCCAGGAGAGTTCCAAATGTGTGTGGGTAGAATTTATATCCCACGGGAGTAAAATTGAAAAAAGTTGAAAAATTTTTTTTTTTGGACTTTGTCATTTCTCCGGCGTTTTTCAAAATCTCAGATAGGGGAAATGTCAGCGAGCATTCCGATTTCAGTTCCAGAGTGATTCGCCCACTGAGTCCTTGATATTTAGTCGTTTTCAGCCAGTATTTGGGATTTTTGAAAATTTCACTTTCTTGTGACAATATCCACTAAATGAGGGAATAATATGTGTGAGGGTACCCCAGGAGAGTTCCAAATGTGTGGGGGTAGAATATATATCCTACGGGGGTAAAACTGAAAAAAGTTGAAAAAAAGTTTTTTTTTGGACTTAGTCATTTTTCCGGCGTTTATCAGACTTTTAGAGAGGGGAAATGTCAGTGAGCGTTCCGATTTCAGTTCCAGAGCGATTCGCTCAATGAGTCCTTGATATTTAGTCGTTTTCAGCCAATTTTCTGGATTTTTGAAAATTTCACTTTTTTGTGAAAATATCCACTAAATGAGGGAATAATATGTGTGAGGGTACCCCAGGAGAGTTCCAAATGTGTGTGGGTAGAATATATATCCCACGGGGGTAAAATTGAAAAAACTTGAAAAATTTTTTTTTTTGTACTTAGTCATTTTTCCGCCATTTATCAGACTTTGAGATAGGGAAAATGTCAGTGAGCATTCCGATTTCAGTTCCAGAGCGAATCGCCCAATGAGTCCTTGATATTTAGTCGTTTTCAGCCAATTTTCTGGTTATTTGAAAATTTCACTTTTTTGTGAAAATATCCACTAAATGAGGGAATAATATGTGTGAGGGTACCCCAGGAGAGTTCCAAATGTGTGTGGGTAGAATATATATCCTACCTGGGTAAAGTTGAAAAAAGTTGAAAAATTTTTTTTTGGGACTTAGTCATTTTTCCGGCGTTTATCAGATTTTCAGATAGGGGAAATGTCAGTCAGCATTCCGATTTCAGTTCCAGAGAAAATCGCCCAATGAGTCCTAGATATTTAGTCGTTTTCACTCAATTTTCTGGATTTTTCAAAATTTCACTTTTTTGTGAAAATATCCACTAAATGAGGGAATAATATGTGTGAGGGTACCCCAGGAGAGTTCCAAATGTGTGTGGGTAGAATATATATCCTACGGGGGTAAAATTGAAAAAAGTTGAAACATTTTTTTTTTGGACTTAGTCATTTTTCCGGCGTTTATCAGACTTTCAGATAGGGCAAATGTCAGTGAGCGTTCCGATTTCAGTTCCAGAGCGATTCACCCAATGAGTCCTTGATATTTAGTCGTTTTCAGCCAATATTTTGGATTTTTGAAAATTTTACTTTCTTGTGACAATATCCACTAAATGAGGGAATAATATGTGTGAGGGAACCCCAGGAGAGTTCCAAATGTGTGTGGGTAGAATATCTATCGCACGGGGGTAAAATTGAAAAAAGTTGAAAAAAATTTTTTTTTGTACTTAGTCATTTTTCCGCCATTTATCAGACTGTCAGATAGGGGAAATGTCAGTGAGCATTCCTATTTCAGTTCCAGAGCGAATCGCCCAATGAGTCCTTAATATTTAGTCGTTTTCACTCAATTTTCTGGAGTTTTGAAAATTTCACTTTTTTGTGAAAATATCCACTAAATGAGGGAATAATATGTGTGAGGGTACCCCAGGAGAGGTCCAAATGTGTGTGGGTAGAATATATATCCTACGGGGGTAAAACTGAAAAAAGTTAAAAAAAATTTTTTTGGACTTCTTCATTTCTTCGGCGTTTATCAGACTTTCAGATAGGGCAAATGTCAGTGAGCGTTCCGATTTCAGTTCCAGAGCGATTCGCCCACTGAGTCCTTGATATTTAGTCGTTTTCAGCCAATTTTCTGGAGTTTTGAAAATTTCACTTTTTTGTGAAAATATCCACTAAATGAGGGAATAATATGTGTGAGGGTACCTCAGGAGAGTTTCAAATGTGTGTGGGTAGAATATATATCCTACGGGGGTAAAATTGAAAAAAGTTGAAAAAATTTTTTTGGGGACTTAGTCATTTTTCTGGCGTTTATCAGACTTTCAGATAGGGGAAATGTCAGTGATCATTCCGATTTCAGTTCCAGACCGATTTGCCCATTGAGTAGTCCTTGATATTTAGTCATTTTCAGCCAATTTTCTGGATTTTTGAAAATTTCACTTTTTTGTGAAAATATCCACTAAATGAGGGATCACTAAATGAGAAATCCTCACACTATATGTGTGAGGGTAGCCCAGGAGAGTTCCAAATGTGTGTGGGTAGAATATATATCCTACGGGGGTAAAATTGAAAACAGTTGAAAAATTTTTTTTTTTGGACTTAGTCATTTTTCCGGCATTTATCAGACTTTCAGATAGGGCAAATGTCAGTGAGCATTCCGATTTCAGTTCCAGAGCGAATCGCATAATGAGTCCTTGATATTTAGTCGTTTTCAGCCAATTTTCTGGAGTTTTGAAAATTTCACTTTTTTGTGACAATATCCACTAAATGAGGGAATAATATGTGTGAGGGTACCCCAGGAGAGTTCCAAATGTGTGTGGGAAGAATATATATCCCACGGGGGTAAAATTGAAAAAAGTAAAAAAAAAAAAATTTTTTTGTACTTAGTCATTTTTCCGGCGTTTATCAGACTTTCAGATAAGGCAAATTTAAGTGAGCATTACGATTTCAGTTCCAGAGCGATTCGCCCAATGAGTCTTTGATATTTTGTCGTTTTCAGTCAATATTTTGGATTTTTGAAAATTTCACTTTCTTGTGACAATATCCACTAAATGAGGGAATAATATGCATGAGGGTACCCCAGGAGAGTTCCAAATGTGTGTGGGTAGAATATATATCCTACGGGGGTAAAACTGAAAAAAGTTGAAAAAAAATTTTTTTGGACTTATTCATTTCTCCGGCGTTTATCAGACTTTCAGATAGGGCAAATGTCAGTGAGCGTTCCGATTTGAGTTCCAGAGCGATTAGCCCAATGAGTCCTTGATATTTAGTCGTTTTCAGCCAATATTTTGGAATTTTGAAAATTTCACTTTCTTGTGACAATATCCACTAAATGAGGGAATAATATGTGTGAGGGTACCCCAGGAGAGTTCCAAATGTGTGTGGGTAGAATATATATCCTACGGGGGTAAAATTGAAAAAAGTTGAAAAATTTTTTTTTTTGTACTTAGTCATTTTTCCGGCGTTTATCAGACTTTCAGATAGAAAAATGTCAGTGAGCATTCCGATTTCAGTTCCAGAGCGATTCGCCCAATGAGTCCTTGATATTTAGTCGTTTTCAGCCAATTTTCTGGATTTTTGAAAATTTCACTTTTTTGTGAAAATATCCACTAAATGAGGGAATAATATGTGTGAGGGTACCCCAGGAGAGTTCCAAATGTGTGTGGGTAGAATATATATCCCACGGGGGTAAAATTGAAAAAAGTTGAAAAAAATTTTTTATTGGACTTAGTCATTTTTCCGGCGTTTATCAGACTTTCAGATAGGGCAAATGTCAGTGAGCGTTCCGATTTCAGTTCCAGAGCGATTCGCCCAATGAGTCCTTGATATTTAGTCGTTTTCAGCCAATTTTCTGGAGTTTTGAAAATTTCACTTTTTTGTGAAAATATCCACTAAATGAGGGAATAATATGTGTGAGGGTACCTCAGGAGAGTTTCAAATGTGTGTGGGTAGAATATATATCCTACGGGGGTAAAATTGAAAAAAGTTGAAAAAATTTTTTTTGGGACTTAGTCATTTTTCTGGCGTTTATCAGACTTTCAGATAGGGGAAATGTCAGTGATCATTCCGATTTCAGTTCCAGACCGATTTGCCCATTGAGTCCTTGATATTTAGTCATTTTCAGCCAATTTTCTGGATTTTTGAAAATTTCACTTTTTTGTGAAAATATCCACTAAATGAGGGATCACTAAATGAGAAATCCTCACACTATATGTGTGAGGGTAGCCCAGGAGAGTTCCAAATGTGTGTGGGTAGAATATATATCCTACGGGGGTAAAATTGAAAACAGTTGAAAAATTATTTTTTTTGGACTTAGTCATTTTTCCGGCGTTTATCAGACTTTCAGATAGGGTAAATGTCAGTGAGCATTCCGATTTCAGTTCCAGAGCGAATCGCATAATGAGTCCTTGATATTTAGTCGTTTTCAGCCAATTTTCTGGAGTTTTGGAAATTTCACTTTTTTGTGACAATATCCACTAAATGAGGGAATAATATGTGTGAGGGTACCCCAGGAGATTTCCAAATGTGTGTGGGTAGAATATATATCCCAGGGGGGCAAAATTGAAAAAAGTAAAAAAAAAAATATTTTTTGGACTTATTCATTTTTCCGGCGTTTATCAGACTTTCAGATAGGGGAAATGTCAGTGAGCGTTCCGATTTCAGCTCCAGAGCGATTCGCCCAATGAGTCCTTGATATTTAGTCGTTTTCAGCCAATATTTTGGATATTTGAAAATTTCACTTTTTTGTGAAAATATACACTAAATGAGGGAATAATATGTGTGAGGGTACCCCAGGAGAGTTCCAAATGTGTTTGGGTAGAATATATATCCCACGGGGGTAAAATTGAAAAAAGTTTAAAAAAAATTTTTTTTGGACTTATTCATTTTTCCGGCGTTTATCAGACTTTCAGATAGGGCAGTGAGTGTTCCGATTTCAGTTCCAGAGCGATTCGCCCAATGAGTCTTTGATATTGAGTCGTTTTCAGACAATATTTTGGATTTATGAAAATTTCACTTTCTTGTAAAAATATCCACTAAATGAGGGAATAATATGTGTGAGGGTACCCCAGTAGAGTTCCGAATGTGTGTGGGTAGAAAATATATCCCATGGGGGCAAAATTGAAAAAAATTAAAAAATATATTTTTTTTGGACTTATTCATTTTTCCGGCGTTTATCAGACTTTCAGATAGGCGCAATGTCAGTGAGTGTTCCGATTCGATCTCCAGAGCGATTCGCCCAATGAGTCCTTGATATTTAGTCGTTTTCAGCCAATATTTAGGATTTTTGAAAATTTCATTTTTTTGTGACAATATACACTAAATGAGGGAATAATATATGTGAGGGTACCCCAGGAGAGTTCCAAATGTGTGTGGGTAGAATATATATCCCACTGGGGTAAAATTTAAAAAAGTTGAAAAATTTTTTTTTTTGGACTTAGTCATTTTTCCGGCGTTTATCAGACTTTCAGATAGGGGAAATGTCAGTAAGCGTTCCGATTTCAGTTCCAGAGCGATTCGCCCAATGAGTCCTTGATATTTAGTCGTTTTCAGCCAATATTTTGGATTTTTGAAAATTTCACTTTTTTTGTGAAAATATCCACTAAATGAGGGATTAATATGTGTGAGGGTACCCCAGGAGAGTTCCAAATGTGTGTGGGTAGAATATATATCCCACAAGGGGAAAATTGAAAAAAGTTTAAAAAAAATTGTTATTTGGACTTAGTCATTTTTCCGGCGTTTATCAGACTTTCACATAGAGGAAATGTCAGTGAGCATTCCAATATCAATTCCAAAGCGATTTGCCCAATGAGTCCTTGATATTTAGTCGTTTTCAGCCAATTTTCTGGATTTTTGAAAATTTAATTTTTTTGTGAAAATATCTACTAAATGATTGAATAATATGTGTGAGGGTACCCCCAATAGAGTTCCAAATGTGTGTGGGTAGAATATATATCCCACGGGGGTAAAATTGAAAAAAGTTGAAAAAAAATTTTTTTTGGACTTAGTCATTTTTCCGGCGTTTATCAGACTTTCAGAGAGGGGAAATGTCAGTGAGTGCTCCGATTTCAGTTCCAGAGCGATTCGCCCAATGAGCCCTTGATATTTAGTTGCTTTCAGCCAATATTTAGGATTTTTGAAAATTTCAATTTCTTGCGACAATAGGGAATAATATGTGTGAGGGTACCCCAGGAGAGTTCCAAATGTGTGTGGGTAGAATATATATCCCATGGGGGTAAAATTGAAAAAAGTTGAAAAAACAATTTTTTTTGGACTTAGTCATTTTTTTGGCGTTTATCAGACTTTCAGATAGGGCAAATGTCAGTGAGCATTCCGATTTCAGTTCCAGAGCGATTCGCCCAATGAGTCCTTGATATTTAGTCATTTTCAGCCAATTTTCTGGATTTTTGAAAATTTCACTTTTTTGTGAAAATATCCACTAAATGAGGGAATAATATGTGTGAGGGTACCCCAGGAGAGTTCCAAATGTGTGTGGGTAGAATATATATCTCAGGGGGGTAAAATTGAAAAAAGTTGAAAAAATTTTTTGGGGGGGACTTCGTCATTTTTCCGGCGTTTATCAAACTTTCAGATAGGGCAAATGTCAGCGATTGGTCCGATTTCAGTTCCAGAGCGATTCGCCCAATAAGTCCTTGATATTTAGTCGTTTTCAGCCAATATTTTGGATTTATGAAAATTTCGCTTTCTTGTGACAATATCCACTAAATGAGGGAATAATATGTGTGAGGGTACCCCAGGGAGTTCCAAATGTGTGTGGGTAGAATATATATCCCACGGGGGTAAAATTGAAAAAAGTTGAAAAAATTTTTTTTTTGGACTTAGTAATTTTTCCGGCGTTTATCAGACTTTCAGAGAGGGGAAATGTCAGTGAGCGTTCCGATTTCAGTTCCAGAGCGATTCGCCCAATGAGTCCTTGATATTTAGTCGTTTTCAGCCAATTTTCTGGATATTTGAAAATTTCACTTTTTTGTGAAAATATCCACTAAATGAGGGAATAATATGTGTGAGGGTACCCCAGGAGAGTTCCAAATGTGTGTGGGTAGAATATATATCCCACGGGGGTAAAATTGAAAAAAGTTGAAAAAATTTTTTTTTTGGACTTATTCATTTTTTCTGCGTTTATCAGACTTTCAGATAGGGGAAATGTCAGTGAGCGTTCCGATTTCAGGTCCAGAGCAATTCGCCCAATGAGTCCTTGATATTTCGTCGTTTTCAGCCAATATTTTGGATTTTTGAAAATTTCACTTTCTTGTGACAATATTCACTAAATAAGGTAATAATATGTGTGAGAGTACCCCAGGAGAGTTCCAAATGTGTGTGGGTAGAATATATATCCCACGGGGGTAAAATTGAAAAAAGTTGAAAAATTTTTTTTTTGACTTAGTCATTTTTCCGGCGTTTATCAGACTTTCAGATAGGGGAAATGTCAGTGAGCGTTCCGATTTCAATTCCAGAGCGATTCGCTCAATGAGTCTTTGATATTTCGTCGTTTTCAGCCAATATTTTGGATTTTTGAAAATTTAACTTTTTTTGTGAAAATATCCAATAAATGAGGGATTAATATGTGTGAGGGTACTCCCGGAGAGTTCCAAATGTGTGTGGGTAGAATATATATCCTACGGGGGTAAAATTGAAAAAAGTTGAAAAATTGTTTTTTTTGTACTTAGTCATTTTTCCGGCGTTTATCAGACTTTCAGATAGGGTAAATGTCAGTGAGCATTCCGATTTCAGTTCCAGAGCGAATCGCATAATGAGTCCTTGATATTTAGTCGTTTTCAGCCAATTTTCTGGAGTTTTGAAAATTTCACTTTTTTGTGACAATATCCACTAAATGAGGGAATAATATGTGTGAGGGTACCCCAGGAGATTTCCAAATGTGTGTGGGTAGAATATATATCCCAGGGGGGCAAAATTGAAAAAAGTAAAAAAAAAAATATTTTTTGGACTTATTCATTTTTCCGGCGTTTATCAGACTTTCAGATAGGGGAAATGTCAGTGAGCGTTCCGATTTCAGCTCCAGAGCGATTCGCCCAATGAGTCCTTGATATTTAGTCGTTTTCAGCCAATATTTTGGATATTTGAAAATTTCACTTTTTTGTGAAAATATACACTAAATGAGGGAATAATATGTGTGAGGGTACCCCAGGAGAGTTCCAAATGTGTTTGGGTAGAATATATATCCCACGGGGGTAAAATTGAAAAAAGTTTAAAAAAAATTTTTTTTGGACTTATTCATTTTTCCGGCGTTTATCAGACTTTCAGATAGGGCAGTGAGTGTTCCGATTTCAGTTCCAGAGCGATTCGCCCAATGAGTCTTTGATATTGAGTCGTTTTCAGACAATATTTTGGATTTATGAAAATTTCACTTTCTTGTAAAAATATCCACTAAATGAGGGAATAATATGTGTGAGGGTACCCCAGTAGAGTTCCGAATGTGTGTGGGTAGAAAATATATCCCATGGGGGCAAAATTGAAAAAAATTAAAAAATATATTTTTTTTGGACTTATTCATTTTTCCGGCGTTTATCAGACTTTCAGATAGGGGCAATGTCAGTGAGTGTTCCGATTCGATCTCCAGAGCGATTCGCCCAATGAGTCCTTGATATTTAGTCGTTTTCAGCCAATATTTAGGATTTTTGAAAATTTCATTTTTTTGTGACAATATACACTAAATGAGGGAATAATATATGTGAGGGTACCCCAGGAGAGTTCCAAATGTGTGTGGGTAGAATATATATCCCACTGGGGTAAAATTTAAAAAAGTTGAAAAATTTTTTTTTTTGGACTTAGTCATTTTTCCGGCGTTTATCAGACTTTCAGATAGGGGAAATGTCAGTAAGCGTTCCGATTTCAGTTCCAGAGCGATTCGCCCAATGAGTCCTTGATATTTAGTCGTTTTCAGCCAATATTTTGGATTTTTGAAAATTTCACTTTTTTTGTGAAAATATCCACTAAATGAGGGATTAATATGTGTGAGGGTACCCCAGGAGAGTTCCAAATGTGTGTGGGTAGAATATATATCCCACAAGGGGAAAATTGAAAAAAGTTTAAAAAAAATTGTTATTTGGACTTAGTCATTTTTCCGGCGTTTATCAGACTTTCACATAGAGGAAATGTCAGTGAGCATTCCAATATCAATTCCAAAGCGATTTGCCCAATGAGTCCTTGATATTTAGTCGTTTTCAGCCAATTTTCTGGATTTTTGAAAATTTAATTTTTTTGTGAAAATATCTACTAAATGATTGAATAATATGTGTGAGGGTACCCCCAATAGAGTTCCAAATGTGTGTGGGTAGAATATATATCCCACGGGGGTAAAATTGAAAAAAGTTGAAAAAAAATTTTTTTTGGACTTAGTCATTTTTCCGGCGTTTATCAGACTTTCAGAGAGGGGAAATGTCAGTGAGTGCTCCGATTTCAGTTCCAGAGCGATTCGCCCAATGAGCCCTTGATATTTAGTTGCTTTCAGCCAATATTTAGGATTTTTGAAAATTTCAATTTCTTGCGACAATAGGGAATAATATGTGTGAGGGTACCCCAGGAGAGTTCCAAATGTGTGTGGGTAGAATATATATCCCATGGGGGTAAAATTGAAAAAAGTTGAAAAAACAATTTTTTTTGGACTTAGTCATTTTTTTGGCGTTTATCAGACTTTCAGATAGGGCAAATGTCAGTGAGCATTCCGATTTCAGTTCCAGAGCGATTCGCCCAATGAGTCCTTGATATTTAGTCATTTTCAGCCAATTTTCTGGATTTTTGAAAATTTCACTTTTTTGTGAAAATATCCACTAAATGAGGGAATAATATGTGTGAGGGTACCCCAGGAGAGTTCCAAATGTGTGTGGGTAGAATATATATCTCAGGGGGGTAAAATTGAAAAAAGTTGAAAAAATTTTTTGGGGGGGACTTCGTCATTTTTCCGGCGTTTATCAAACTTTCAGATAGGGCAAATGTCAGCGATTGGTCCGATTTCAGTTCCAGAGCGATTCGCCCAATAAGTCCTTGATATTTAGTCGTTTTCAGCCAATATTTTGGATTTATGAAAATTTCGCTTTCTTGTGACAATATCCACTAAATGAGGGAATAATATGTGTGAGGGTACCCCAGGGAGTTCCAAATGTGTGTGGGTAGAATATATATCCCACGGGGGTAAAATTGAAAAAAGTTGAAAAAATTTTTTTTTTGGACTTAGTAATTTTTCCGGCGTTTATCAGACTTTCAGAGAGGGGAAATGTCAGTGAGCGTTCCGATTTCAGTTCCAGAGCGATTCGCCCAATGAGTCCTTGATATTTAGTCGTTTTCAGCCAATTTTCTGGATATTTGAAAATTTCACTTTTTTGTGAAAATATCCACTAAATGAGGGAATAATATGTGTGAGGGTACCCCAGGAGAGTTCCAAATGTGTGTGGGTAGAATATATATCCCACGGGGGTAAAATTGAAAAAAGTTGAAAAAATTTTTTTTTTGGACTTATTCATTTTTCCGGCGTTTATCAGACTTTCAGATAGGGGAAATGTCAGTGAGCGTTCCGATTTCAGCTCCAGAGCAATTCGCCCAATGAGTCCTTGATATTTCATCGTTTTCAGCCAATATTTTGGATTTTTGAAAATTTCACTTTCTTGTGACAATATTCACTAAATAAGGTAATAATATGTGTGAGAGTACCCCAGGAGAGTTCCAAATGTGTGTGGGTAGAATATATATCCCACGGGGGTAAAATTGAAAAAAGTTGAAAAATTTTTTTTTTGACTTAGTCATTTTTCCGGCGTTTATCAGACTTTCAGATAGGGGAAATGTCAGTGAGCGTTCCGATTTCAATTCCAGAGCGATTCGCTCAATGAGTCTTTGATATTTCGTCGTTTTCAGCCAATATTTTGGATTTTTGAAAATTTAACTTTTTTTGTGAAAATATCCAATAAATGAGGGATTAATATGTGTGAGGGTACTCCCGGAGAGTTCCAAATGTGTGTGGGTAGAATATATATCCTACGGGGGTAAAATTGAAAAAAGTTGAAAAATTGTTTTTTTTGTACTTAGTCATTTTTCAGGCGTTTATCAGACTTTCAGATAGGGGAAATGTCAGTGAGCGTTCCGATTTCAGTTCCAGAGCGATTCACTCAATGAGTCCTTGATATTTAGTCGTTTTCAGCCAATTTTCTGGATATTTGAAAATTTCACTTTTTTGTGAAAATATCCACTAAATGAGTGAATAATATGTGTGAGGGTACCCCAGGAGAGTTCCAAATGTGTGTGGGTAGAATATATATGCCACGGGGGTAAAATTGAAAAAAGTTGAAAAAAAATTTTTTTGGACTTAGTCATTTTTCCGGCGTTTATCAGACTTTCGGATAGGGGAAATGTCAGTGAGCGTTCCGATTTCAGTTCCAGAGCAATTCGTCCAATGAGACCTTGATATTTAGTCGTTTTCAGACAATTTTCTGGATATTTGAAAATTTCACTTTTTTGTGACAATATCCACTAAATGAGGGAATAATATGTGTGAGGGTACCCCAGGAGAGTTCCAAATGTGTGTGGGTAGAATATATATCCTACAGGGGTAAAACTGAAAAAAGTTGAAAAAAAATATTTTTTTGACTTAGTCATTTTTCCGTCGTTTTTCAGACTTTCAGATAGGGGAAATGTTAGTGAGCGTTCCGATTTCAGTTCCAGAGCGATTCGCCCAATGAGTCCTTGATATTTCGTCGTTTTCAGCTAATATTTTGGATTTTTGAAAATTTCACTTTCTTGTGACAATATCCACTAAATGAGGAATAATATGTGTCAGGGTACCCCAGGAGAGTTCCAAATGTGTGTGGGTAGAATATATATCCCACGGGGGTAAAACTGAAAAAAGTTGAAAAATTTTTTTTTTTGTACTTAGTCATTTTTCCAGCATTTATCGGACTTTCAGATAGGGGAAATGTCAGTGAGCATTCCGATTTCAGTTTCAGAGCGAATCACCCAATGAGTCCTTGATATTTAGTTGTTTTCAGCCAATTTTCTGGAGTTTTGAAAATTTCACTTTTTTGTGAAAATATCCACTAAATGAGGGAATAATATGTGTGAGGGTACCCCAGGAGAGATCCAAATGTGTGTGGGTAGAATATATATCCCACGGTGGTAAAATTGAAAAAAGTTGAAAAAAATTTTTTTTTGGGACTTAGTCATTTTTCCGGCGTTTATCAGACTTTCAGATAGGGGAAATGTCAGTGAGCGTTCCGATTTCAGTTCCAAAGTAATTCGCCCAATGAGTCCTTGATATTTAGTCATTTTCAGCCAATATTTTGGATTTTTGAAAATTTCACTTTTTTGTGAAAATATCCACTAAATGAGGGATTAATATGTGTGAGGGTACCCCAGGAGACTTCCAAATGTGTGTGGGTAGAATATATATCCCACGGGGGTAAAATTGAAAAAAGTTGAAAAAATTTTTTTTTTGGACTTAGTAATTTTTCCGGCGTTTATCAGACTTTCAGAGAGGGGAAATGTCAGTGAGCGTTCCGATTTCAGTTCCAGAGCGATTCGCCCAATGAGTCCTTGATATTTAGTCGTTTTCAGCCAATTTTCTGGATATTTGAAAATTTCACTTTTTTGTGAAAATATCCACTAAATGAGGGAATAATATGTGTGAGGGTACCCCAGGAGAGTTCCAAATGTGTGTGGGTAGAATATATATCCCACGGGGGTAAAATTGAAAAAAGTTGAAAAAAATTTTTTTTTGGGACTTAGTCATTTTTCCGGCGTTTATCAGACTTTCAGAGGGGGGAAATGTCAGTGAGCGTTCCGATTTCAGTTCCAGAGCGATTCGCCCAATGAGTCCTTGATATTTTGTCGTTTTCAGCCAATATTTTGGATTTTTGAAAATTTCACATTCTTGTGACAATATCAACTAAGTGAGGGAATAATATGTGTGAGGGTACCCCAGGAGAGTTCCAAATGTGTGTGGGTAGAATTTATATGCCACGGGGGTAAAATTGAAAAAAGTTGAAAAAATTTTTTTTTGTACATAGTCATATTTCCGACGTTTATCAGACTTTCAGATAGGGGAAATGTCAGTGAGCGTTCCGATTTCAGTTCCAGAGCGAATCGCGCAATGAGTCCTTGATATTTAGTCGTTTTCAGCCAATATTTTGGATTTTTGAAAATTTCACTTTTTTGTGAAAATATCCACTAAATGAGGGATTAATATGTGTGAGGGTACCCCCGGAGAGTTCCAAATGTGTGTGGGTAGAATATATATCCCACGGGGGTAAAATTGAAAAAAGTAAAAAAAAATATTTTTTTGGACTTATTCATTTTTCCTGCGTTTATCAGACTTTCAGATAGGGGAAATGTCAGTGAGCGTTCTGATCTCAGCTCCAGAGCGATTCGCCCAATGAGTCCTTGATATTTCGTCGTTTTCAGCCAATATTTTGGATTTTTGAAAATTTCACTTTCTTGTGACAATATTCACTAAATGAGGTAATAATATGTGTGAGGGTACCCCAGGAGAGTTCCAAATGTGTGTGGGTAGAATATATATCCCACGGGGGTAAAATTGAAAAAAGTTGAAAAAAATTTTTTTTTTTGTACTTAGTCTTTTTTCCGGCATTTTTCACACTTTCAGATAGGGGAAATGTCAGTGAGCGTTCCGATTTCAGTTCCAAAGCGAATCGCCCAATGAGTCCTTGATATTTAGTCATTTTCAGCCAATTTTCTGAAGTTTTGAAAATTTCACTTTTTTGTGAAAATATCCACTAAATGAGGGTACCCCAGGAGAGTTCCAAATGTGTGTGGGTAGAATATATATCCCATGGGGGTAAAATTGAAAAAAGTTGAAAAATTTTTTTTTGGACTTAGTCATTTTTCCGGCGTTTATCAGACTTTCAGATAGGGGAAATGTCAGTGAGTGTTCCGATTTCAGTTCCAAAGTGATTCGCCCAATGAGTCCTTGATATTTAGTCATTTTCAGCCAATATTTTGGATTTTTGAAAATTTCACTTTTTTTGTGAAAATATCCACTAAATGAAGGATTAATATGTGTGAGGGTACCCCAGGAGAGTTCCAAATGTGTGTGGGTAGAATATATATCCCACGGGGGTAAAATTGAAAAAAGTTGAAAAAATTTTTTTTTTGGACTTAGTAATTTTTCCGGCGTTTATCAGACTTTCAGAGAGGGGAAATGTCAGTGAGCGTTCCGATGTCAGTTCCAGAGCGATTCGCCCAATGAGTCCTTGATATTTAGTCGTTTTCAGCCAATTTTCTGGATATTTGAAAATTTCACTTTTTTGTGAAAATATCCACTAAATGAGGGAATAATATGTGTGAGGGTACCCCAGGAGAGTTCCAAATGTGTGTGGGTAGAATATATATCCCATGGGGGTAAAATTGAAAAAAGTTGAAAAAAATTTTTTTTTGGGACTTAGTCATTTTTCCGGCGTTTATCAGACTTTCAGAGGGGGGAAATGTCAGTGAGCATTCCGATTTCAGTTTCAGAGCGAATCGCGCAATGAGTCCTTGATATTTAGTCGTTTTCAGCCAATATTTTGGATATTTGAAAATTTCACTTTTTTGTGAAAATATCCACTAAATGAGTGAATAATATGTGTGAGGGTACCCCAGGAGAGTTCCAAATGTGTGTGGGTAGAATATATATGCCACGGGGGTAAAATTGAAAAAAGTTGAAAAAAAATTTTTTTGGACTTAGTCATTTTTCCGACGTTTATCAGACTTTCGGATAGGGGAAATGTCAGTGAGCGTTCCGATTTCAGTTCCAGAGCAATTCGTCCAATGAGACCTTGATATTTAGTCGTTTTCAGACAATTTTCTGGATATTTGAAAATTTCACTTTTTTGTGACAATATCCACTAAATGAGGGAATAATATGTGTGAGGGTACCCCAGGAGAGTTCCAAATGTGTGTGGGTAGAATATATATCCTACAGGGGTAAAACTGAAAAAAGTTGAAAAAAAATATTTTTTTGACTTAGTCATTTTTCCGTCGTTTTTCAGACTTTCAGATAGGGGAAATGTTAGTGAGCGTTCCGATTTCAGTTCCAGAGCGATTCGCCCAATGAGTCCTTGATATTTCGTCGTTTTCAGCTAATATTTTGGATTTTTGAAAATTTCACTTTCTTGTGACAATATCCACTAAATGAGGAATAATATGTGTCAGGGTACCCCAGGAGAGTTCCAAATGTGTGTGGGTAGAATATATATCCCACGGGGGTAAAACTGAAAAAAGTTGAAAAATTTTTTTTTTTGTACTTAGTCATTTTTCCAGCATTTATCGGACTTTCAGATAGGGGAAATGTCAGTGAGCATTCCGATTTCAGTTTCAGAGCGAATCACCCAATGAGTCCTTGATATTTAGTTGTTTTCAGCCAATTTTCTGGAGTTTTGAAAATTTCACTTTTTTGTGAAAATATCCACTAAATGAGGGAATAATATGTGTGAGGGTACCCCAGGAGAGATCCAAATGTGTGTGGGTAGAATATATATCCCACGGTGGTAAAATTGAAAAAAGTTGAAAAAAATTTTTTTTTGGGACTTAGTCTTTTTTCCGGCATTTTTCACACTTTCAGATAGGGGAAATGTCAGTGAGCGTTCCGATTTCAGTTCCAAAGCGAATCGCCCAATGAGTCCTTGATATTTAGTCGTTTTCAGCCAATTTTCTGGATATTTGAAAATTTCACTTTTTTGTGAAAATATCCACTAAATGAGGGAATAATATGTGTGAGGGTACCCCAGGAGAGTTCCAAATGTGTGTGGGTAGAATATATATCCCATGGGGGTAAAATTGAAAAAAGTTGAAAAAAATTTTTTTTTGGGACTTAGTCATTTTTCCGGCGTTTATCAGACTTTCAGAGGGGGGAAATGTCAGTGAGCGTTCCGATTTCAGTTCCAGAGCGAATCGCGCAATGAGTCCTTGATATTTAGTCGTTTTCAGCCAATATTTTGGATTTTTGAAAATTTCACTTTTTTGTGAAAATATCCACTAAATGAGGGATTAATATGTGTGAGGGTACCCCCGGAGAGTTCCAAATGTGTGTGGCTAGAATATATATCCCACGGGGGTAAAATTGAAAAAAGTAAAAAAAAATATTTTTTTGGACTTATTCATTTTTCGGGCATTTTTCAGACTTTCAGATAGGGGAAATGTCAGTGAGCGTTCCGATTTCAGTTCCAAAGCGAATCGCCCAATGAGTCCTTGATATTTAGTCGTTTTCAGCCAATTTTCTGAAGTTTTGAAAATTTCACTTTTTTGTGAAAATATCCACTAAATGAGGGTACCCCAGGAGAGTTCCAAATGTGTGTGGGTAGAATATATATCCCACGGGGGTAAAATTGAAAAAAGTTGAAAAATTTTTTTTTGGACTTAGTCATTTTTCCGGCGTTTATCAGACTTTCAGATAGGGGAAATGTCAGTGAGCGTTCCGATTTCAGTTCCAGAGCGATTCGCTCAATGAGTCCTTGATATTTAGTCGTTTTCAGCCAATATCTTGGATTTTTGAAAATTTCACTTTCTTGTTACAATATCCACTAAATGAGGGAATAATATGTGTGAGGGTACCCCAGGAGAGTTCCAAATGTGTGTGGGTAGAATATATATCCTACTGGGGTAAAACTGAAAAAAGTTTAAAAAAAATTTTTTTTGGACTTAGTCATTTTTCCGGCGTTTATCAGACTTTCAGATAGGGGAAATGTCAGTGAGCATTCCGATTTCAGTTCCAGAGCGATTCGCCCAATGAGTCCTTGATGTTTAGTCGTTTTCAGACAATTTTCTGGATATTTGAAAATTTCACTTTTTTGTGACAATATCCACTAAATGAGGGAATAATATGTGTGAGGGTACCCCAGGAGAGTTCCAAATGTGTGTGGGTAGAATATATATCCTACGGGGGTAAAATTGAAAAAAGTTTAAAAAAAAATTTTTTTTTTGACTTAGTCATTTTTCCGTCGTTTATCAGACTTTCAGATAGGGGAAATGTCAGTGAACGTTCCGATTTCAGTTCCAGAGCGATTCGCCCAATGAGTCCTTGATATTTCGTCGTTTTCAGCCAATATTTTGGATTTTTGAAAATTTCACTTTTTTTGTGAAAATATCCACTAAATGAGGGATTAATATGTGTGAGGGTACCCCCGGAGAGTTCCAAATGTGTGTGGGTAGAATATATATCCCACGGGGGTAAAATTGAAAAAAGTTAAAAAAAATATTTTTTGGACTTATTCATTTTTCCTGTGTTTATCAGACTTTCAGATAGGGGAAATGTCAGTGAGCGTTCCGATTTCAGCTCCAGAGCGATTCGCCGAATGAGTCCTTGCTATTTAGTCGTTTTCAGCCAATATTTTGGATTTTTGAAAATTTCACTTTTTTGTGAAAATATACACTAAATGAGGGAATAATATGTGTGAGGGTACCCCAGGAGAGTTCCAAATGTGTGTGGGTAGAATATATATCCCACGGGGGTAAAATTGAAAAAAGTAAAAAAAAATATTTTTTTGGACTTATTCATTTTTCCTGCGTTTATCAGACTTTCAGATAGGGGAAATGTCAGTGAGCGTTCCGATTTCAGCTCCAGAGCGATTCGCCCAATGAGTCCTTGATATTTCGTCGTTTTCAGCCAATATTTTGGATTTTTGAAAATTTCACTTTCTTGTGACAATATTCACTAAATGAGGTAATAATATGTGTGAGGGTACCCCAGGAGAGTTCCAAATGTGTGTGGGTAGAATATATATCCCACGGGGGTAAAATAGAAAAAAGTTGAAAAAATTTTTTTTTTGGACTTAGTCATTTTTCCGACGTTTATCAGACTTTCAGATAGGGGAAATGTCAGTGAGCATTCCAATTTCAATTCCAGAGCGATTCGCCCAATGAGTCCTTGATATTTAGTCGTTTTCAGCCAATTTTCTGCATTTTTGAAAATTTCATTTTTTTGTGAAAATATCCACTAAATGATTGAATAAAATGTGTGAGGGTACCCCATGAGAGTCCCAAATGTGTGTGGGTAGAATATATATCCCACGGGGGTAAAATTGAAAAAAGTTGAAATAAATTTTTTTTTGGACTTAGTCACTTTTCCGGTGTTTATCAGACTTTCAGAAAGGGGAAATGTCAGTGAGCATTCTGATTTCATTTCCAGAGCGAATAGCCCAATGAGTCCTTGATATTTAGTCGTTTTCAGCCAATATTTTGGATTTTTGAAAATGTCACTTTTTTGTGAAAATATGCACTAAATGAGGGAATAATATGTGTGAGGGTACACCAGGAGAGTTCCAAATGTGTGTGGGTAGAATATATATCCCACGGGGGTAAAATTGAAAAAAGTTAAAAAAAATATTTTTTTGGACTTATTCATTTTTCCTGCGTTTATCAGACTTTCAGATAGGGGAAATGTCAGTGAGCGTTCCGATTTCAGCTCCAGAGCGATTCGCCCAATGAGTCCTTGATATTTCGTCGTTTTCAGCCAATATTTTGGATTTTTGAAAATTTCACTTTCTTGTGACAATATTCACTAAATGAGGTAATAATATGTGTGAGGGTACCCCAGGAGAGTTCCAAATGTGTGTGGGTAGAATATATATCCCACGGGGGTAAAATAGAAAAAAGTTGAAAAAATTTTTTTTTTGGACTTAGTCATTTTTCCGACGTTTATCAGACTTTCAGATAGGGGAAATGTCAGTGAGCATTCCAATTTCAATTCCAGAGCGATTCGCCCAATGAGTCCTTGATATTTAGTCGTTTTCAGCCAATTTTCTGCATTTTTGAAAATTTCATTTTTTTGTGAAAATATCCACTAAATGATTGAATAAAATGTGTGAGGGTACCCCATGAGAGTCCCAAATGTGTGTGGGTAGAATATATATCCCACGGGGGTAAAATTGAAAAAAGTTGAAATAAATTTTTTTTTGGACTTAGTCACTTTTCCGGTGTTTATCAGACTTTCAGAAAGGGGAAATGTCAGTGAGCATTCTGATTTCATTTCCAGAGCGAATAGCCCAATGAGTCCTTGATATTTAGTCGTTTTCAGCCAATATTTTGGATTTTTGAAAATGTCACTTTTTTGTGAAAATATGCACTAAATGAGGGAATAATATGTGTGAGGGTACACCAGGAGAGTTCCAAATGTGTGTGGGTAGAATATATATCCCACGGGGGTAAAATTGAAAAAAGTTAAAAAAAATATTTTTTTGGACTTATTCATTTTTCCTGCGTTTATCAGACTTTCAGATAGGGGAAATGTCAGTGAGCGTTCCGATTTCAGCTCCAGAGCGATTCGCCGAATGAGTCCTTGCTATTTAGTCGTTTTCAGCCAATATTTTGGATTTTTGAAAATTTCACTTTTTTGTGAAAATATACACTAAATGAGGGAATAATATGTGTGAGGGTACCCCAGGAGAGTTCCAAATGTGTGTGGGTAGAATATATATCCCACGGGGCTAAAATTGAAAAAAGTTTAAAAAAATTTTTTTTTAGACATTCATTTTTCCGGCATTTATCAGACTTTCAGATAGGGCAGTGAGTGTTCCGATTTCAGTTGCAGAGCGATTCGCCCAATGAGACTTTGATATTTAGTCGTTTTCAGCCAATATTTTGGATTTATGAAAATTTCACTTTCTTGTAAAAATATCCACTAAATGAGGGAATAATATGTGTGAGGGTACCCCAGTAGAGTTCCGAATGTGTGTGGGTAGAATATATATCACATGGGGGCAAAATTGAAAAAAATTAAAAAAAATATTTTTTTGGACTTATTCATTTTTCCGGCGTTTATCAGACTTTCAGATAGGGGAAATGTCAGTGAGTGTTCCGATTTCATCTCCAGAGCGATTCGCCCAATGAGTCCTTGATATTTAGTCGTTTTCAGCCAATATTTTGGATTTTTGAAAATTTCATTTTTTTGTGAAAATATACACTAAATGAGGGAATAATATATGTGAGGGTACCCCAGTAGAGTTCCAAATGTGTGTGGGTAGAATATATATCCCACTGGGGTAAAATTGAAAAAAGTTGAAAAAATGTTTTTTTTGGACTTAGTCATTTTTCTGGCGTTTATCAGACTTTCAGATAGGGCAAATGTCAGTGAGCATTCCGATTTCAGTTCCAGAGCGATTCGCCCAATGAGTCCTTGATATTTAGTCGTTTTCAGCCAATTTTCTGGATTTTTGAAAATTTCACTTTTTTGTGAAAATATCCACTAAATGAGGGAATAATATGTGTGAGGGTACCCCAGGAGAGTTCCAAATGTGTGTGGGTAGAATATATATCCCACGGGGGTAAAATTGAAAAAAGTTGAAAAAATTTTTTGGGGGGGATTTCGTTATTTTTCCGGCGTTTATCAGTTTTTCACATAGGGGAAATGTCAGTAAGCGTTCCGATTTCAGTTCCAGAGCGATTCGCCCAATGAGTCCTTGATATTTAGTCGTTTTCAGCCAATATTTTGGATTTTTGAAAATGTCACTTTTTATGTGAAAATATCCAATAAATAAGGGAATAATATGTGGGAGGGTACCAAAGGAGAGTTCCAAATGTGTGTGTGTAGAATATGTATCCCATGGGGGTAAAATTGAAAAGAATTGAAAACATTTTTTTTTTGGACTTAGTCATTATTCCGGCGTTTATCAGACTTTCAGATAGGGCAAATGTCAGTGAGTGCTCCGATTTCAATTCCAGAGCGATTCGCCCAATGATTACTTGATATCTAGTCATGTTCATCCAATTTTCTGAATTTTTGAAAGTTTCACTTTTTTGTGAAAATATCCACTAAATGAGGGAATAATATGTGTGAGGGTACCCCAGTAGAGTTCCAAATGTGTGTGGGTAGAATATACATCCTATGGGGGTAAAATTGAAAAAAGTTGAAAAATTTTTTTTTTGGACTTAGTAATTTTACGTCGTTTATCAGACTTTCAGAGACGGCAAATGTCAGTGAGCGTTCCGATTTCAGTTCCAGAGCGATTCGCCCAATGAGTCCTTGATATTTCGTCGTTTTCAGACAATTTTCTGAATTTTTTGAAAATTTCACTTTTTTGTGAAAATATCCACTAAATGAGGGATTAAAATGTGTGAGGGTACCCCAGGAGAGTTCCAAATGTGTGTGGGTAGAATATATATCCTACGAGGGTAAAATTGAAAAAATTTTTTTTTTTTGCACTTAGTCATTTTTCAAGCGTTTATCAGACTTTCAGATAGGGGAAATATCAGTGAGCGTTCCAATTTCAGTTCCAGAGCGATTCGCCCAATGAGTCCTAGATATTTAGTCGTTTTCAGCCAATTTTCGGGATTTTTGAAAATTTCACTTTTTTGTGAAAATATCCACTAAATGAGGGAATAATATGTGTGAGGGTACCCCAGGAGAGTTCCAAATGTGTGTGGGTAGAATATATATCCCACGGGGGTAAAATTGAAAAAAGTTGACAAAAATTTTTTTTTGGACTTAGTCATCTTTCCGGCGTTTATCAGACTTTCAGATAGGGGAAATGTCAGTGAGTGTTCCGATTTCAGTTCCAGAGGGATTCGCACAATGAGTCCTTGATATTTAGTCGTTTTCAGCCAATATTTTGGATTTTTGAAAATTTCACTTTTTTGTGAAAATATCCACTAAATGACGGAGTAATATGTGTGAGGGTACCCCAGGAGAGTTCCAAATGTGTGTGGGTAGAATATATATCCCACGGGGGTAAAATTGAAAAAAGTTTAAAAAATTTTTTTTGGGACTTACTCAATTTTACGGCGTTTATCAGAATTTCAGATAGGGGAAATGTCAGTGAGCGTTCCGATTTCAGTTCCAGAGCGATTCGCCCAATAAGTCCTATTTATTCGTTTTCAGCCAATATTTTGGATTTTTGAAAATTTCACTTTTTTGTGAAAATATCCACTAAATGATGGAGTAATATGTGTGAGGGTACCCCAGGAGAGTTCCAAATGTGTGTGGGTAGAATATATATCCCACGGGGGTAAAATTGAAAAAAGTTGAAAAATTTTTTTTTTTGCACTTAGTCATTTTTCCAGCGTTTATCAGACTTTCAGATAGGGGAAATGTCAGTGAGCGTTCCGATTTCAGTTCCAGAGTGATTCGCCCAATGAGTCCTTGATATTTTGTCATTTTCAGCCAATTTTCTGGATTTTTGAAAATTTCACTTTTTTTTGTGAAAATATCCACTAAATGAGGGATTGATATGTGTGAGTGTACCCCAGGAGAGTTCCAAATGTGTGTGGGTAGAATATATATCCCTCGGGGGTAAATTTGAAAAAAGTTGAAAAATTTTTTTTTGGACTTAGTCATTTTTCCGGCGTTTAGCAGACTTTCAGATAGGGCAAATGTCAGTGAGCATTCCGAATTCAGTTCTAGAGCGATTCGCCCAATGACTCCTTGATATTTAGTCGTTTTCAGCCAATATTTTGGATTTTTGAAAATTTCACTTTTTTTGTGAAAATATCCACTAAAGGAGGGATTAATATGTGTGAGAGTACCCCAGGAGAGTTCCAAATGTGTGTGGGTAGAATATATATCCCACGGGGGTAAAATTGAAAAAAGTTTAAAAAATTTTTTTTTGGACATACTCAATTTTACGGCGTTTATCAGACTTTCAGATAGGGGAAATGTCAGTGAGCGTTCCGAATTCAGTTCCAGAGGGATTCGCCCAATAAGTCCTATTTATTCGTTTTCAGCCAATATTTTGGATTTTTGAAAATTTCACTTTTTTGTGAAAATATCCACTAAATGAGGAAATAATATGTGTGAGGGTACCCCAGGAGAATTCCAAATGTGTGTGGGTAGAATATATATCACACGGGGGTAAAATTGAAAAGAGTTGAAAACATTTTTTTTTTTTGGACTTAGTCATTTTTCCGGCGTTTATCAGACTTTCAGATAAGGGAAATGTCAGTGAGCGTTCCGATTTCAGTTCCAGAGTGATTCGCCCAATGAGTCCTTGATATTTAGTCGTTTTCAGGCAATTTTCTGGATTTTTGAAAATTTCACTTTTTTTTGTGAAAATATCCACTAAATGAGGGATTGATATGTGTGAGTGTACCCCAGGAGAGTTCCAAATGTGTGTGGGTAGAATATATATCCCTCGGGGGTAAATTTGAAAAAAGTTGAAAAATTTTTTTTTGGACTTAGTCATTTTTCCGGCGTTTAGCAGACTTTCAGATAGGGCAAATGTCAGTGAGCATTCCGAATTCAGTTCTAGAGCGATTCGCCCAATGACTCCTTGATATTTAGTCGTTTTCAGCCAATATTTTGGATTTTTGAAAATTTCACTTTTTTTGTGAAAATATCCACTAAAGGAGGGATTAATATGTGTGAGAGTACCCCAGGAGAGTTCCAAATGTGTGTGGGTAGAATATATATCCCACGGGGGTAAAATTGAAAAAAGTTTAAAAAATTTTTTTTTGGACATACTCAATTTTACGGCGTTTATCAGACTTTCAGATAGGGGAAATGTCAGTGAGCGTTCCGAATTCAGTTCCAGAGGGATTCGCCCAATAAGTCCTATTTATTCGTTTTCAGCCAATATTTTGGATTTTTGAAAATTTCACTTTTTTGTGAAAATATCCACTAAATGAGGAAATAATATGTGTGAGGGTACCCCAGGAGAATTCCAAATGTGTGTGGGTAGAATATATATCACACGGGGGTAAAATTGAAAAGAGTTGAAAACATTTTTTTTTTTTGGACTTAGTCATTTTTCCGGCGTTTATCAGACTTTCAGATAAGGGAAATGTCAGTGAGCGTTCCGATTTCAGTTCCAGAGTGATTCGCCCAATGAGTCCTTGATATTTAGTCGTTTTCAGGCAATTTTCTGGATTTTTGAAAATTTCTCTTTTTTGTGAAAATATCCACTAAAAGAGGGAATAATATGTGTGAGGGTACCCCAGGAGAGTTCCAAATGTGTGTGTGTAGAATATATATCCCACGGGGGTAAATTTGAAAAAAGTTGAAAAATTTTTTTTTGGACTTAGTCATTTTTCCGGCGATTAGCAGACTTTCAGATAGGTCAAATTTCATTGATCGTTCCGATTTCAGTTCCAGAGGGATTCGCACAATGAGTCCTTGATATTTAGTCGTTTTCAGCCAATATTTTGGATTTTTGAAAATTTCTCTTTTTTGTGAAAATATCCACTAAATGACGGAGTAATATGTGTGAGGGTACCCCAGGAGACTTCCAAATGTGTGTGGGTAGAATATATATCCTTCGGGGGTAAATTTGAAAAAAGTTGAAAAAATTTTTTTTGGACTTAGTCATTTTTCCGGCGTTTAGCAGACTTTCAGATAGATCAAATGTCATTGATCGTTTCGATTTCAGTTCCAGAGCGATTCGCCCAATGAGTCCTTGATATTTAGTCGTTTTCAGCCAAAATTTTGGATTTTTGAAAATTTCACTTTTTTTGTGAAAATATCCATTAAATGAGGGATTAAAATGTGTGAGGGTACCCCAGGAGAGTTCCAAGTGTGTGTGGGTAGAATATATATCCCACGGGGTTAAAATTGAAAAAAGTTGAAAAAATTTTTTTTTTGGACTTAGTAATTTTACGGCGTTTATCAGACATTCAGATACGGCAAATGTCAGTGAGCGTTCCGATTTCAGTTCCAGAGTGATTTGCCCAATGAGTCCTTGATATTTCGTCGTTTTCAGACAATTTTCTGAATTTTTGAAAATTTCACTTTTTTATGAAAATATCCACTAAGTGAGGGAATAATATGTGTGAGGATACCCCAGGAGAATTCCAAATGTGTGTGGGTAGAATATATATCCCACAGGGGTAAAATTGAAAAAAGTTAAAAACATTTTTTTTTTTGGACTTAGTAATTTTTCCGGCATTTATCAGACTTTTAGATAGGGGAAATGTCAGTGAGCGTTCCGATTTCAGTTCCAGAGCGATTCGCCCAATGAGTCCTTGATGTTTCGTCGTTTTCAGCCAATTTTCTGGATTTTTGAAAATTTCTCTTTTTTGTGAAAATATCCTCTGAATGAGGGAATAATATGTGTGAGGGGACCCCAGGAGAATTCCAAATGTGTGTGGGTAGAATATATATCCCACGGGGGCAAAATTGAAAAAAGTTGAAAAAAATTTTTTTTTGGACTTAGTCATTTTTCCGGCGTTTATCAGACTTTCAGATAGGGGAAATGTCAGTGAGCGTTCCGATTTCAGTTCCAGAGCGATTCGCCCAATGAATCCTTGATATTTAGTCGTTTTCAGCCAATTTTCTGGATTTTTGTAAATTTCACTTTTTTTGTGAAAGTATCCACTAAATGAGGGAATAATATGTGTGAGGGTACCCCAGGAGAGTTCCAAATGTGTGTGGGTAGAATATATATCCCACGGGGGTAAAATTGAAAAGAGTTGAAAACATTTTTTTTTTCGACTTAGTCATTTTCCCGGCGTTTATCAGACTTTCAGATAGGGGAAATGTCAGTGAGCGTTCTGATTTCAGTTCCAGAGCGATTTGCCAATGAGTCCTTGATATTTCGTCGTTTTCAGCCAATTTTCTGGATTTTTGAAAATTTCACTTTTTTTTAGAAATTATCCACTAAAAGAGGGTATAATATGTGTGTGGGGACCCCAGGAGAGTTCCAAATGTGTGTGGGTAGAATATATTTCCCACGGGGGTAAAATTGAAAAGAGTTGAAAACATTTTTTTTTTTTTGGACTTAGTCATTTTTCCGGCGTTTATCAGACCTCAGATAGGGGAAATGTCAGTGAGCGTTCCGATTTCAGTTCCAGAGTGATTCGCCCAATGAGTCCTTGATATTTAGTCGTTTTCAGACAATTTTTTGGATTTTTGAAAATTTAACTTTTTTTTTGTGAAAGTATCCACTAAATGAGGGAATGATATGTGTGAGGGTACCCCAGGAGAGTTCCAAATGTGTGTGGGTAGAATATATATCCCACGGGGGTAAAATTGAAAAAAGTTGAAAAAAATTTTTTTTTGGACTTAGTCAGTTTTCCGGCGTTTATCAGACTTTCAGATAGGGGAAATGTCAGTGAGCGTTCCGATTTCAGTTCCAGAGCGATTCGCCCAATGAGTCCTTGATATTTAGTCGTTTTCAGCCAATATCTTGGATTTTGAAAATTTCACTTTTTTTTTTGAAAATATCCACTAAAAGAGGGAATAATATGTGTGAGGTTAACAAAGGAGAGTGGAAATGTGTGTGGGTAGAATATATATCCCACGGGGGTAAATTGAAAAAAGTTTTAAAAAAAATTTTTTGGGATTTAGTCATTTTTCCGGCATTTATCATACTTTCAGATAGGGGAAATGTCAGTGAGCGTTCCGATTTCAGTACCAGAGCGATTCGCCCAATGAGTCCTTGATATTTAGTCGTTTTCAGCCAATATCTTGGATTTTGAAAATTTCACTTTTTTTTTTGAAAATATCCACTAAAAGAGGGAATAATATGTGTGAGGTTAAAAAAGGAGAGTTCCAAATGTGTGTGGGTAGAATATATATCCCAAGGGGGTAAAATTGAAAAAAGTTGAAAACATTTTTTTTTGGACTTAGTCAATTTTACGGCGTTTATCAGACTTTCAGATAGGGGAAATGTCAGTGAGCGTTCCGATTTCAGTTCCAGAGTGGTTCGCCCAATGAGTCCTTGATATTTCGTTGTTTTCAGACAATTTTCTGAATTTTTGAAAATGTCACTTTTTTGTGAAAATATCCACTAAATGAGGGAATAATATGTGTGAGGGTACCCCAGGATTGTTCCAAATGTGCGTGGGTAGAATATATATCCCACGGGGGTAAAATTGAAAAAAGTTAAAAAAAATTTTTTTTTTGGACTTAGTCAATTTTACGGCGTTTATCAGACTTTAAGATAGGGGAAATGTCAGTGAGCGTTCCGATTTCAGTTCCAGAGCGTTTCGCCGAATGAGTCCTTCATATTTAGTCGTTTTCAGCCAATTTTCTGGATTTTTGAAAATTTCACTTTTTTTTGGTGAAAGTATCCACTAAATGAGGGAATGATATGTGTGAGGGTACCCCAGGAGAGTTCCAAATGTGTGTGGGTAGAATATATATCCCACGGGGGTAAAATTGAAAAAAGTTGAAAAAATTTTTTTTTTGGACTTAGTCAGTTTTCCGGCATTTATCACACTTTCAGATAGGGGAAATGTCAGTGAGCATTCCGATTTCAGTTCCAGAGCGATTCGCCCAATGAGTCCTTGATACTTAGTCGTTTTCAGCCAATATCTTGGATTTTGAAAATTACCTTTTTTTTTGAAAATATCCACTAAATGAGGGATTAATATGTGTGAGGGTACCCCAGGAGAGTTCCAAATGTGTGTGGGTAGAATATATATCCCACGGGGGTAAAATTGAAAAAAGTTTAAAAAAATTTTTTGGGGGACTTAGTCATTATTCCGGCGTTTATCAGACTTTCAGATAGGGCAAATGTCAGTGAGGGCTCCGATTTCAATTCCAGAGCGATTCGCCCAATGAGTACTTGATATTTAGTAGTTTTCAGCCAATATCTTGTATTTTGAAAATTTCACTTTTTTTTTTAAAGTATCCACTAAATGAGGGAATAATATGTGTGAGGGTACCCCAGGAGAGTTCCAAATGTCTGTGGGTAGAATATACATCCCACAGAATTAAAATTGAAAAAAGTTGAAAAAAATTTTTTTCTTGGACTTAGTCAATTTTACGGCGTTTATCAGACTTTAAGATAGGGGAAATGTCAGTGAGCGTTCCGATTTCAGTTCCAGAGCGTTTCGCCCAATGAGTCCTTGATATTTAGTCGTTTTCAGCCAATATCTTGAATTTTGAAAATTTCACTTTTTTTGTGAAAGTATCCACTAAATGAGGGAATAATATGTGTGAGGGTACCCCAGGAGAGTTCTAAATGTCTGTGGGTAGAATATATATCCCACAGAATTAAAATTGAAAAAAGTTGAAAAAATATTTTTTCTTGGACTTAGTCATTTTTCCGGCGTTTATCAGACTTTCAGATAGGGGAAATGTCAGTGAGCGTTCCGATTTCAGTTCCAGAGAGATTCGCCCAATGAGTATTTGATATTTAGTCGTTTTCAGCCGATTTTCTGGATTTTTGAAAATTTCACTTTTTTTGTGAAAGTATCCACTAAATGAGGGAATAATATGTGTGAGGGTACCCCAGGAGAGTTCCAAATGTGTGTGGGTAGAATATATATCCCACGGGGGTAAAATTGAAAAAAGTTGAAAAAATATATTTTTTGGACTTAGTCATTTTTCCGGCGTTTATCAGACTTTCAGATAAGGCAAATGTCAGTGAGCGTTCCGATTTCAGTTCCAGAGCGATTCGCCCAATGAGTCCTTGATATTTAGTCGTTTTCAGCCAATATCTTGGATTTTGAAAATTTCACTTTTTTTTTTGAAAATATCCACTAAAAGAGGGAATAATATTTGTGAGGGTACCAAAGGAGAGTTCCAAATGTGTGTGGGTAGAATATATATCCCACGTGGGTAAAATTGAAAACAGTTGAAAACATTTTTTTTTTGGACTTAGTCATTTTTCCGGCGTTTATCAGACTTTCAGATAGGGGAAATGTCAGTGAGTGTTCCGATTTCAGTTCCAGAGCGTTTCGCCCAATGAGTCCTTGATATTTAGTCGTTTTCAGCCAATATCATGGATTTTGAAAATTTCACTTTTTTTTTTTAAATATCCACTAAATGGGGGAATAATATGTGTGAGGGTACCCCAGGAGAGTTTCAAATGTGTGTGGGTAGAATATATATCCCACGGGTGTAAAATTGAAAAAAGTTGAAAAAATATTTTTTTTGGACTTAGTCATTTTTCCGGCGTTTATCAGACTTTCAGATAGGGGAAATGTCAGTGAGCGTTCCGATTTCAGTTCCAGAGCGATTCGCCCAATGAGTCCTTGATATTTTGTAGTTTTCAGCCAATTTTCTGGATTTTTGAAAATTTCTCTTTTTTGGGAAAATATCCACTAAAAGAGGGAATAATATGTGTGAGGGTACCAAAGGAGAGTTCCAAATGTGTGTGGGTAGAATATATATCCCACGGGGGTAAAATTGAAAAGAGTTGAAAACATTTTTTTTTTGGACTTAGTCATTCTTCCGGCTTTTATCAGTCTTTCAGATAGGGGAAATGTCAGTGAGCGTTCCGATTTCAGTTCCAGAGCGATTCGCCCAATGAGTCCTTGATATTTCGTTGTTTTCAGCCAATTTTCTGGATTTTTGAAAATATCACTTTTTTTGTGAAAATATCCACTAAATGAGGGAATGATATGTGTGAGGGTACCCCAGGAGACTTCCAAATGTGTGTGGGTAGAATATATATCACTCGGGGGTAAAATTGAAAAAGTTGAAAAATTTTTTTTTTTCGACTTAGTCATTTTTCCGGCGTTTATCAGACTTTCAGAGAGGGGAAATGTCAGTGAGTGTTCCGATTTCAGTTCCAAAGTGATTCGCCCAATGAGTACTTGATATTTAGTCAATTTCAGCCAATTTTCTGAATTTTTTAAAATTTCACTTTTTTGTGAAAATATCCGCTAAATGAGGAAATAATATGTGTGAGGGTACCCCAGGAGAGTTCCAAATGTGTGTGGTTAGAATATATATCACACGGGGTAAAATTGAAAAAAGTTTAAAACATTTTTTTTTTGGAATTACTCATTTTTCCGGCGTTTATCAGACTTTCAGAGAGGGGAAATGTCAGTGAGCGTTCCGATTTCAGTTCCAGAGCGATTCGCCCAATGAGTACTTGATATTTAGTCGTTTTCAGCCAATATTTTGGATTTTTTAAAATTTCACTTTTTTGTGAAAATATCCGCTAAATGAGGAAATAATATGTGTGAGGGTACCCCAGGAGAGTTCCACATGTGTGTGGGTAGAATTTATATCCCACAAGGGTAAAATTGAAAAAAGTTGAAAAAAAATTTTCTTTGACTTAGTCATTTTTCCGGTGTTTATCAGACTTTCAGATAGGGGAAATGTCAGTGAGCGTTCCGATTTCAGTTCCAGAGCGAATCGCCCAATGAGTCCTTGATATTTAGTCGTTTTCAGCCAGTTTTCTGGATTTTTGAAAATTTCACTTTTTTGTGAAAATATCCACTAAATGAGGGAATAATATGTGTGAGGGTACCCCAGGAAAGTTCCAAATGTGTGTGGATAGAATATATAACCCACGGGGGTAAAATTGAGAAAAGTTGAAAAAATTTTTTTTTTTAGACTGTCATTTTTCCGGCGTTTATTACACTTTCAGATAGGGCAAATGTCAGTGAGCGTTCCGATTTCAGTTCCAGAGCGATTCGCCCAATGAGTCCTTGATATTTAGTCATTTTCAGCAAATTTTTTGAATTTATGAAATTTTCGCTTTTTTGTGAAAATATCCACTAAATGAGGGAATTATATGTGTGAGGGTACCCCAGGAGTGTTCCAAATGTGTGTGGGTAGAATATATATCCCACGGGTGTAAAATTGAAAAAAGTTGAAATTTTTTTTTTTTTAGACTTAGTCATTTTTCCAGCGTTTATCAGACTTTCAGATAGGGGAAATGTCAGTGAGCATTCCGATTTCAGTTCCAGAGCGATTCGCCCAATGAGTACTTGATATTTAGTCGTTTTAAGCCAATATTTTGGATTTTTGAAAATTTCACTTTTTTGTGAAAATATCCACTAAATGAGGGAATAATATGTGTGAGGATACCCCAGGAGAGTTCTAAATGTGTGTGGGTAGAATTTATATCCCACGGGGGTAAAATTGAAAAAAGTTGAAATTTTTTTTTTCTTAGACTTAGTCATTTTTCCAGCGTTTATCAGACTTTCAGATAGGGGTAATGTCAGTGAGCATTCCGATTTCAGTTCCAGAGCGATTCGCCCAATGAGTACTTGATATTTAGTAGTTTTCAGCCAATATTTTGGATTTTTGAAAATTTCACTTTTTTGTGAAAATATCCACTAAATGAGGGAATAATATGTGTGAAGGTACGCCAGTAGAGTTCCAAAAGTGTGTGGGTAGAATATATATCACACGGGGGTAAAATTGAAAAAAGTTGAAAATATTTTTTTCTTAGACTAAGTCACTTTTCCGGCGTTTATCAGACTTTCAGATAGGGGAAATGTCAGTGAGCGTTCCGATTTCAGTTCCAGAGCGATTGGCCCATGAGTCCTTGATATTTAGTCGTTTTCAGCCAATTTTCTGTATTTTTGAAAATTTCACTTTTTTGTGAAAATATCCACACTAAATGAGGGAATAATATGTGTGAAGGTACGCCAGTAGAGTTCCAAAAGTGTGTGGGTAGAATATATATCACACGGGGGTAAAATTGAAAAAAGTTGAAAATATTTTTTTCTTAGACTTAGTCATTTTTCCGGCGTTTATCAGACTTTCAGATAGGGGAAATGTCAGTGAAAGTTCCGATTTCAGTTCCAGAGCGATTCGCCCAATGAGTCCTTGATATTTAGTCGTTTTCAGCCAATTTTCTGTATTTTTGAAAATTTCACTTTTTTGTGAAAATATCCACTAAATGAGGGAATAATATGTGTGAGGGTACCCCAGGAGAGTTCCAAATGTGTGTGGGTAGAATTTATATCCCACGTTGGTAAAATTAAAAAAAGTTGAAATTTTTTTTTTCTTAGACTTAGTCATTTTTCCAGCGTTTATCAGACTTTCAGATAGGGGAAATGTCAGTGAGCGTTCCGATTTCAGTTCCAGAGCGATTCGCCCAATGAGTCCTTGATATTTAGTCGTTTTCAGCCAATATTTTGGATTTTTGAAAATTTCACTTTTTTGTGAATATATCCACTAAATGAGGGAATAATATGTGTGAGGGTACCCCAGGAGAGTTTCAAATGTGTTTGGGTAGAATATATATCCCACGGGGGTAAAATTGAAAAAAGTTGAAAAAATATTTTTTTTTGGACTTATTCATTTTTCCTGCGTTTATCAGACTTTCAGATAGGGGAAATGTCAGTGAGAGTTCCGATTTCAATTCCAGAGCGATTCGCCCAATGAGTCCTTGATATTTTGTCGTTTTCAGCCAATTTTCTGGATTTTTGAAAATTTCTCTTTTTTGTGAAAATATCTACTAAAAGAGGGAATAATATGTGTAACGGTACCAAAGGAGAGTTCCAAATGTGTGTGGGTAGAATATATATCCCACGGGGGTAAAATTGAAATGAGTTTAAAACATTTTTTTCTTTGGACTTAGTCATTCTTCTGGCGTTTATCAGACTTTCAGATAGGGGAAATGTCAGTGAGCGTTCCGATTTCAGTTCCAGAGCGATTCGCCCAATGAGTCCTTGATATTTAGTCGTTTTCAGCCAATTTTCTGTATTTTTGAAAATTTCACTTTTTTGTGAAAATATCTACTAAATGAGGGAATAATATGTGTGAGGGTACCCCAGGAGAGTTCCAAATGTGTGTGGGTAGAATTTATATCCCACGGGGGTAAAATAGAAAAAAGTTGAAATTTTTTTTTTCTTAGACTTAGTCATTTTTCCAGCGTTTATCAGACTTTCAGATAGGGGAAATGTCAGTGAGCATTCCGATTTCAGTTCCAGAGCGATTCGCCCAATGAGTCCTTGATATTTAGTCGTTTTCAGCCAATATCTTGGATTTTGAAAATTTCACTTTTTTTTTTAAAGTATCCACTAAATGAGGGAATAATATGTGTGAGGGTACCCCAGGAGAGTTTCAAATGTCTGTGGGTAGAATATATATCCCACGGGGGTAAAATTGAAAAAAGTTTAAAAAAATTTTTTGGGGGACTTAGTCATTATTCCGGCGTTTATCAGACTTTCAGATAGGGCAAATGTCAGTGAGGGCTCCGATTTCAATTCCAGAGCGATTCGCCCAATGAGTATTTGATATTTAGTCATTTTCAGCCAATATCTTGGATTTTGAAAATTTCACTTTTTTTTTTAAAGTATCCACTAAATGAGGGAATAATATGTGTGAGGGTACCCCAGGAGAGTTCCAAATGTCTGTGGGTAGAATATATATCCCACAGAATTAAAATTGAAAAAAGTTGAAAAAAAATTTTTTCTTGGACTTAGTCAATTTTACTACGTTTATCAGACTTTAAGATAGGAGAAATGTCAGTGAGCGTTCCGATTTCAGTTCCAGAGCGTTTCGCCCAATGAGTCCTTGATATTTAGTCGTTTTCAGCCAATATCTTGGATTTTGAAAATTTCACTTTTTTTTTTAAAGTATCCACTAAATGAGGGAATAATATGTGTGAGGGTACCCCAGGAGAGTTCCAAATGTGTGTGGGTAGAATATATATCCCACGTGGGTAAAATTGAAAAGAGTTGAAAACTTTTTTTTTTGGACTTAGTTATTTTCCCGGCGTTTATCAGACTTTCAGATAGAAGAAATGTCAGTGAGCGTTCCGATTTCAGTTCCAGAGCGATTCGCCCAATGAGTCCTTGATATTTCGTCGTTTTCAGCCAATTTTCTGGATTTTTGAAAATTTCACTTTTTTTTTAGAAAATATCCACTAAAAGAGGGAATAATATGTGTGAGGGTACCCCAGGAGAGTTTCAAATGTGTGTGGGTAGAATAAATATCCCACGGGGGTAAAATTGAAAAGAGTTGAAAACATTTTTTTTTTGGACTTAGTCATTTTCACGGCGTTTATCAGACTTTCAGATAGGGGAAATGTCAGTGAGCGTTCCGATTTCAGTTCCAGAGCGATTCGCCCAATGAGTCCTTGATATTTGGCTGTTTTCAGCCAATTTTCTGGATTTTTGAAAATTTCACTTTTTTTGTGAAAGTATCCACTAAATGAGGGAATGATATGTGTGAGGGTACCCCAGGAGAGTTCCAAATGTGTGTGGGTAGAATATATATCACACGGGGGTAAAATTGAAAAAAGTTTAAAACATTTTTTTTTTGGAATTAGTCATTTTTCTGGCATTTAGCAGACTTTCAGATAGGGGAAATGTCAGTGAGCGTTCCGATTTCAGTTCCAGAGCGATTCGCCCAATGAGTACTTGATATTTAGTCGTTTTCAGCCAATATTTTGGATTTTTGAAAATTTCACTTTTTTGTGAAAATATCCACTAAATGAAGGAATATTATGTGTGAGGGTACCCCAGGAGAGTTCCACATGTGTGTGGGTAGAATTTATATCCCACGGGTGTAAAATTGAAAAAAGTTGAAATTTTTTTTTTCTTAGACTTAGTCATTTTTCCAGCGTTTATCAGACTTTCAGATAGGGGAAATGTCAGTGAGCATTCCGATTTCAGTTCCAGAGCGAATCGCCCAATGAGTCCTTGATATTTAGTCGTTTTCAGCCAATATTTTGGATTTTTGAAAATTTCACTTTTTTGTAAAAATATCCACTAAATGAGGGAATAATATGTGTGAGGGTACCCCAGGAGAGTTTCAAATGTGTGTGGGTAGAATATATATCCCACGGGGGTAAAATTGAAAAAAGTTGAAAAAATATTTTTTTTTGGACTTATTCATTTTTCCGGCGTTTATCAGACTTTCAGATAGGGGAAATGTCAGTGAGCGTTCCGATTTCAGTTCCAGAGCGATTCGCCCAATGAGTCCTTGATATTTAGTCGTTTTCAGCCAATTTTCTGTATTTTTGAAAATTTCACTTTTTTGTGAAAATATCCACTAAATGAGGGAATAATATGTGTGAGGGTACCCCAGGAGAGTTCCACATGTGTGTGGGTAGAATTTATATCCCACGGGGGTAAAATTGAAAAAAGTTGAAATTTTTTTTTTCTTAGACTTAGTCATTTTTCCAGCGTTTATCAGACTTTCAGATAGGGGAAATGTCAGTGAGCATTCCGATTTCAGTTCCAGAGCGGTTCGCCCAATGAGTACTTGATATTTAGTCGTTTTCAGCCAATATTTTGTATTTTTGAAAATTTCACTTTTTTGTGAAAATATCCACTAAATGAGGGAACAATATGTGTGTAGGTATGCCAGTAGAGTTCCAAAAGTGTGTGGGTAGAATATATATCACACGGGGGTAAAATTGAAAAAAGTTAAAAATATTTTTTTCTTAGACTTAGTCATTTTTCCGGCGTTTATCAGACTTTCAGATAGGGGAAATGTCAGTGAGCGTTCCGATTTCAGTTCCAGAGCGATTCGCCCAATGAGTCCTTGATATTTAGTCATTTTCAGCCAATTTTCTGGATTTTTGAAAATTTCACTTTTTTGTGAAAATATCAACACTAAATGAGGGAATAATATGTGTGAAGGTACGCCAGTAGAGTTCCAAAAGTGTGTGGGTAGAATATATATCACACGGGGGTAAAATTGAAAAAAGTTGAAAATATTTTTTTCTTAGACTTAGTCATTTTTCCAGCGTTTATCAGTCTTTCAGATAGGGGAAATGTCAGTGAGCAATCCGATTTCAGTTCCAGAGCGATTCGTCCAATGAGTACTTGATATTTAGTCATTTTCAGCCAATATTTTGGATTTTTGAAAATTTCACTTTTTTGTGAAAATATCCACTAAATGAGGGAATAATATGTGTGAAGGTACGCCAGTAGAGTTCCAAAAGTGTGTGGGTAGAATATATATCACACGGGGGTAAAATTGAAAAAAGTTGAAAATATTTTTTTCTTAGACTTAGTCATTTTTCCGGCGTTTATCAGACTTTCAGACAGGGGAAATGTCAGTGAGCGTTCCGATTTCAGTTCCAGAGCGATTCGCCCAATGAGTCCTTGATACTTAGTCGTTTATAGCCAATTTTCTGGATTTTTGAAAATTTCTCTTTTTTGTGAAAATATCCACTAAAAGAGGGAATAATATGTGTGACAGTACCAAAGGAGAGTTCCAAATGTGTGTGGGCAGAATATATATCCCACGGGGGTAAAATTGAAAAGAGCTTAAAACATTTTTTTTTTGGACTTAGTCATTCTTCCGGCGTTTATCAGACTTTCAGATAGGGGAAATGTCAGTGAGCGTTCCGATTTCAGTTCCAGAGCGATTCGCCCAATGAGTCCTTGATATTTAGTCGTTTTCAGCCAATTTTCTGGATTTTTGAAAATTTCACTTTTTTTGTGAAAGTATCCACTAAATGAGGGAATAATATGTGTGAGGGTACCCCAGGAGAGTTCCAAATGGGTGTGGGTAGAATATATAACCCACGGGGGTAAAATTGAAAAAAGTTGAAAAAATATTTTTTTTGGACTTAGTCATTTTCCCGGCGTTTATCAGATTTTCAGATAGGGAAAATGTCAGCGAGCGTTCCGATTTCAGTTCCAGAGCGATTCGCCCAATGAGTCCTTGATATTTCGTCGTTTTCAGCCAATTTTCTGGATTCTTGAAAATTTCACTTTTTTGAGAAAATATCCACTTAAAGAGGGAATAATATGTGTGAGGGTACCCCAGGAGAGTTCCAAATGTGTTTGGGTAGAATATATATCCCACGGGGGTAAAATTGAAAAGAGTTGAAAACATTTTTTTTTTTGGACTTTGTCATTTTCCCGGCGTTTATCAGACTTTCAGATAGGGGAAATGTCAGTGAGCGTTCCGATTTCAGTTCCAGAGCGATTCGCCCAATGAGTCCTTGATATTTAGTCGTTTTCAGCCAATTTTCTGGATTTTTGAAAATTTCACTTTTTTGTGAAAATATCCACTAAATGAGGGAATAATATGTGTGAGGGTACCCCAGGAGAGATCCATATGTGTGTGGGTAGAATTTATATCCCACAGGGGTAAATTTGAAAAACGTTGAAAAAATTTTTTTTTGGACTTAGTCATTTTTCCGGCGTTTATCAGACTTTCAGATAGGGGAAATGTCAGCGAGCGTTCCGATTTCAGTTCCAGAGCGATTCGCCCAATGAGTCTTTGATATTTAGTCATTTTCAGCCAATTTTCTGGATTTTTGAAAATTTCACTTTTTTGGGAAAATATCCACTAAATGAGGGAATAATATGTGTGAGGGTACCCCAGGAGAGTTCCAAATGTGTGTGGGTAGAATTTATATCCCACGGGGGTAAAATTGAAAAAAGTTGAAATTTTTTTTTTCTTAGACTTAGTCATTTTTCCAGCGTTTATCAGACTTTCAGATAGGGGAAAATGTCAGTGAGCATTCCAATTTCAGTTCCAGAGGGATTCGCCCAATGAGTCCTTGATATTTAGTCGTTTTCAGCCAATATTTTGGATTTTTGAAAATTTCACATTTTTGTGAAAATATCCACTAAATGAGGGAATAATATGTGTGAGGGTACCCCAGGAGAATTCCAAATGTGTGTGGGTAGAATATATATCCCACGGGGGTAAAATTGAAAAGAGTTGAAAACATTTTTTTTTGGACTTAGTCATTTTTCCAGCGTTTATCAGACTTTCAGATAGGGGAAATGTCAGTGAGCGTTCCGATTTCAGTTCCAGAGCGATTCGCCCAATGAGTCCTTGATGTTTAGTCGTTTTCAGCCAATTTTCTGGATTTTTGAAAATTTCACTTTTTTGTGAAAATATCCACTAAATGAGGGAAAAAATGTGTGATGGTACCCCAGGAGAGTTCCAAATGTGTGTGGGTAGAATATATATCCCACGGGGGTAAAATTGAAAAAAGTTGAAAATTTTTTTTTTTTCGACTTAGTCATTTTTCCGGCGTTTATCAGACTTTCAGATAAGGCAAATGTCAGTGAGCGTTCCAATTTCAGTTCCAGAGCGATTCGCCCAATGAGTCCTTGAAATTTATTCATTTTCAGCAAATTTTCTGAATTTATGGAATTTTCACTTTTTTGTGAAAATATCCACTAAATGAGGGAATAATATGTGTGAGCGTACCCCAGGAGAGTTCCAAATGTGTGTGGGTAGAATATATATCACACGGGGTTAAAATTGAAAAAAGTTGAAAATCTTTTTTTCTTAGACTTTGTCATTTTACCGGTGTTTATCAGACTTTCAGATAGGGGAAATGTCAGTGAGCGTTCCGATTTCAGTTCCAGAGCGATTCGCCCAATGAGTCCTTGATATTTAGTCGTTTTCAGCCAATTTTCTGGATTTTTGAAAATTTCACTTTTTCGTGAAAATATCCACTAAATGAGGGAATAATATGTGTGAGGGTACCCCAGGAGAGATCCATATGTGTGTGGGTAGAATTTATCTCCCACAGGGGTAAAATTGAAAAACGTTGAAAAAATTTTTTTTTGGACTTAGTCATTTTTCCGGCGTTTATCAGACTTTCAGATAGGGGAAATGTCAGCAAGCGTTCCGATTTCAGTTCCAGAGCGATTCGCCCAATGAGTCCTTGATATTTAGTCGTTTTCAGCCAATTTTCTGGATTTTTGAAAATTTCACTTTTTTGGGAAAATATCCACTAAATGACGGAATAATATGTGTGAGGGTACCCCAGTAGATTTCCAAATGTGTGTGGGTAGAATATATATCACACGGGGGTAAAATTAAAAAAAGTTGAAATTTTTTTTTTCTTAGACTTAGTCATTTTTCCGGCGTTTATAAGACTTTCAGATAGGGGAAATGTCAGTGAGCGTTCCGATTTCAGTTCCAGAGCGATTCGCCCAATGAGTCCTTGATATTTAGTCGTTTTCAGCCAATTTTCTGGATTTTTGAAAATTTCACTTTTTCGTGAAAATATCCGCTAAATGAGGGAATAATATGTGTGAGGGTACCCAGGAGAGATCCATATGTGTGTGGGTTGAATTTATATCCCACAGGGGTAAAATTGAAAAACTGTTAGAACCTTGCTCTTAGGTTTTTTCCTTTGCTGGTCACATGACCTTGTTGGCCTATTTAATCCTGCTCCGCCCTTCTGGCTTTGCTGGACTTCATTGTATAACTACTTTCTAGCTAGCCTGTGCTCTGTATCTAACTCTGTTAGTTTGCTTGGTCTACGGACCTCAGTGTTCTATATATTTTGTTTGTTTTTCTGTCTGCTACTATTTCTGTTAGGAGGTGTCCCATTTTCCTCCCAGTCCTTAGTACTTGTAGGGATTCCTTCCCCACATCTATAGGTCTCCGTACAGACTAGCTTAGGACTTTAGCAGGTCTGATCGCAGGATCAGGTCCCCTGTTACATCGTAGGGATAAAGCTGAGTTCTATCGTAGGGACAGATCTCCTCTCTTTCCTTAGCTCTGGTAGCAGAACATAACAGTAAGTCCAGCCTGCAAATTCTCTAAGGAAAGATTTTTCTGTTCCATCATGGTGTCGGTTCAGGATTTGGCTCATCGCCTGCAGGGACTCTCTCTGGAGGTGGCCGAGCTCCGTCAGCACGTGAGTAACTGTCCTGGAGCACATTTCTTGGAGCCTAAGGTATGTTTGCCGGATTTATTTTTTGGTGAACACCGAGAATTTTTTTCATTTAAAAATGCTTGCTTATTGTATTTTCGTTTGAGACCCAAGTCCTCTGGGGATGAATCCCAGCGCATAGGGTTCATAATGTCACTTTTGCGCAAAGAGCCTCAGGAATGGGCCTTTTCTTTGCAACCTAGTGATATATGCTTCAGATCAGTGGATAGTTTTTTTTCTGCTTTGGGACTATTATATGATGATCCTGACCGTGTCGCATCAGCTGAGACTGAGTTGAGACGTTTGAAACAGGGATCAGGTAATGTGGAAAAATATTGTACTCATTTCCGTCGTTGGTCTACTCAAACAGGGTGGAACGATTCTGCTCTGAAAAGTCTATTTCTTGCTGGGCTCAATGAAAGGGTTAAAGACCTGCTAATTGCTTTTCCTACACCTGAAGATTTGCAACAGGCTATGCAATTAGCTATACGGGTGGATAGGAGACTGCGTGCAAGGGTTAATGAGAGCAAATCCTCTGCTATGTCAGTTTCTGGTTATGAGAATGTGTGTACTAACAGTGGTGAACCGATGGAGATTGGATCGGTGGCACCTCGCTCTCAAGAAAAAGACCGTAGATTTTTTGAAGGCTTGTGTTTCTATTGCGGAAAATCTGGTCACTTGATTAAAGGCTGTGAGCTTCATATGAAGAAAGAAAAAAAAAATGGTCAGTCATGCCCGTATTGCCTGTTTAAATTCCAAGGGTGTATTTTTAGCTGCTTCCACTATTGCTCAGGAAAAATTAATGGAATTTCGGGTGTTTGTTGATTGTGGGTCTACTCTGAATGTAATTGATGGGGGATTCTTGGAAAGACTCAATTTAAAACCCGAACCTTTATCATCCCCCATTGCTGTGGTTTCTGTGGATGGTTCCCCTTTGAAGAATATTACTCTCAAGGTCTGTGAATTTCCTCTCACTATTAATGGTGTTCACCATGAGAAATTGGATTTGGTAGTTTTGAATAACTAGCCTTCTCCAGTAATATTGGGATTGCCCTGGTTAAAATTTCACAATCCTGTACTGGATTGGTCTACCAGTGAAATTAAATCCTGGAGCCATAAATGTTATGACAAGTGTTGTAACGGGCGTATTGCAGCTTTGGATAGGGGAGAATCGCCTGTTCCTATTCAGGATTTTTGGAGAGTTTTTTCTGAGAAGGAATCGCAGGTTTTGCCTCCCCATAGAGACTATGATTGTTCTATTGAATTTGTCCCTGGAGCGACTCTTCCTAAAAGTCATTTACTTAACCTTACTATTCCTGAGAGGAAGGCTTTGGAGGAATACATACAGACAAGTTTGGCCGCCGGTCACATTAGGCCCTCTAAGTCTCCTGTGGCGTTGGATTTTTTTTTGTAAAAAAAAAGGACGGCGGTTTACGTTATGTCTGGATTTTCGTGAGATTAACAAAATTACTGTACGCAATCCTTACCCACTGCCATTGATTCCTGATCTGTTTAACCAGTTAATGGGGGCCAAGTGGTTCTCTAAAATTGACCTTAAGGGGGCATACAATCTGTTGCGCATGAAGGAGGGTGACGAATGGAAGACTGCTTTTAACACTCCTGTGGGTCATTTTGAGAATCTGGTTATGCCTTTTGGTCTTACTAATGCTCCTGCATTTTTTCAGAATCTTATTAATGACATCCTTAGACCTTTGATCGGCAAAAATGTGGTTGTGTATTTGGATGACATTTTGATTTATTCGCCGGATCTGGAGTCTCATTGGCGGAGCGTACGTGAGGTATTACAGTTGTTAATGGACAATTCGCTTTTTGCTAAGCTGGAGAAATGTGAGTTCGCTGTACAGAGAATTAGTTTTTTGGGTTACATTATCTCCAGCGAAGGTTTTGAGATGGACCCGGTTAAAGTTCAAGCTGTACAGGAATGGCCTAGGCCTATTGGTTTGAAATCGATGCAGAGGTTTTTAGGTTTCGCCAATTATTACAGAAAATTCATAAAAAAATTTTCTAGTATTGTCAAACCTCTGACCGATCTCACCAGGAAAGGTACTGATGCGGTTCAGTGGTCTTCTGAGGCTATTGAAGCTTTTGTGTATCTCAAGGAGAGGTTCACCTCTGCTCCCATCCTTATGCAGCCTGATGTGACTAAGCCGTTTTTGGTTGAGGTTGATGCTTCCTCTGTGGGGGTTGGCGCAGTATTGTCTCAGGATAACGGGGATGGATTACATCCCTGTGCCTTTTTTTCAAAAAATTTTTCGGAGACTGAACTGAATTACGATATTGGTAATCGGGAATTATTGGCTATTAAACTCGCATTTGAACACTGGCGCCACTTCTTGGAAGGTGCGGAATTTCCCGTTCAGGTTCTTACGGATCATAAAAATCTGATATATCTTGATGCTGCCAAGCGCCTGAATGCCCGTCAGGCTAGGTGGGCACTGTTTTTCTCGCGGTTTAATTTCTCCGTTACTTACATCCCTGGTACTAAGAATGTTAAAGCGGATGCCTTGTCTCGCAGTTTTTCTCCCATAGTCGGTGCTGAGAAAGAGGAGAACATTTTACAAGAAGGTGTTGTGATAGCTGCTTTTTAACTCCGTTTTGGAAGATGAGATTCTTAAAGCATAGGAGAATGCCCCATCTAACACTCCTCATGGGAGGTTGTTTGTGCCTGTGACCTTTAGGAGAGATTTGTTTGTTGAGTGTCACGAATCTCGGTTGGCAGGTCATCCCGGAATCTCTGAGACCAAGAGACTGGTGGGTCACAGTTTTTGGTGGCCTGGATGGCAGAAGGAAGTCATTAAGTGGGTGCGTCAATGTACTATATGTGCTAGATCTAAGTCCTCACATACTCCTGCTGCGGGGTTGCTTTGTCCTTTGGAGGTTCCCAGTGCTCCTTGGACACATTTGGCTATGGACTTTATAACTGACCTTCCCCCCTCTGAGGGTTTTACTGTCATCTGGGTGGTCGTGGACCGTTTTAGCAAGATGTGTCACTTGGTTCCCTTCGTCAAACTGCCCTGCGCTAAAACTCTCGCTAAGGCCTTTGTCAAGGAAATTGTCAGACTTCATGGCGTTCCTACTGACATTGATTCTGATAGGGGTCCTCAGTTCGTGGCTCGTTTTTGGCGTGCCTTTTGTGACAGGTTGGGAGTTCATTTGTCGTTCTCGTCCGGATATCATCCTGAATCTAATGGCCAGACAGAAAGGAAAAACCAGGATGTTGAGCAGTTCTTGCGTTGTTTTGTGGCAGACAATCAAGAGGGGTGGTCTGAGTTTCTGCCACTTGCTGAATTTGCTCTGAACAATCATACATCTTCTTCTGCTGGTTGTTCGCCTTTTTTTTGTTGTTCTGGGAGACATCCGTCATTTGGGTCGTTCTCCAAGTTGGGATCTGCCGTGCCTGAGGAGGAGAATTTTTCCGGTGATTTGGAGAGAGTTTGGACGGATGTGCGTGGTAATCTTCAGGAGGCCAACAGAAAATCTAAAGACTACTTTGATAGGAAACGACAGGAGGTTTTGTTCGCTGTTGGTGACATGGTTTGGTTGTCCTCTAGGAATCTGCGGTTGAGGATTCCTTCTAAGAAATTGGGTCCCAAGTTTGTAGGGCCCTTTAAGGTGCTTCAGGTTGTCAACCAATCTGCTGTTAGGTTGGAGGTTCCTACCTCCTGGAGAATTAATCCGGTATTTCATGTCTCTCTGTTAAAAAAAACTGTTGTGTCGGATGGTGACGCCTCTGCCTCTGTTCCTCCGGTGGTGGAAGACGGGGAATATGAAATTTCTCGCATCCTTAACTCTAGACGGTATAGAGGTAGTTTGCAGTATCTTGTGGCCTGGAAAGGTTTCGGACCCGAGGATAACTCTTGGGTGAGGTCAGATGATGTTTCCGCGTCCAGACTTATCAGAGCGTTTCACAGGAGATTTCCTGAAAAGCCTGGTCCTAGGGGATCCGGAGGATCCTCTTAGAAGGGGGGGTACTGTTAGAACCTTGCTCTTAGGTTTTTTCCTTTGCTGGTCACATGACCTTGTTGGCCTATTTAATCCTGCTCCGCCCTTCTGGCTTTGCTGGACTTCATTGTATAACTACTTTCTAGCTAGCCTGTGCTCTGAATCTAACTCTGTTAGTTTGCTTGGTCTATGGACCTCAGTGTTCTATATATTTTGTTTGTTTTTCTGTCTGCTACTATTTCTGTTAGGAGGTGTCCCATTTTCCTCCCAGTCCTTAGTACTTGTAGGGATTCCTTCCCCACATCTATAGGTCTCCGTACAGACTAGCTTAGGACTTTAGCAGGTCTGATCGCAGGATCAGGTCCCCTGTTACATCGTAGGGATAAAGCTGAGTTCTATCGTAGGGACAGATCTCCTCTCTTTCCTTAGCTCTGGTAGCAGAACATAACAAAAACGATGAAAAAATTTTTTTTTGGACTTAGTCATTTTTCCGGCGTTTATCAGACTTTCAGATAGGGAAAATGTCAGTGAGCGTTCCGATTTCAGTTCCAGAGCGATTCGCCCAATGAGTCCTTGATATTTAGTCGTTTTCAGCCAATATTTTGGATTTTTGAAAATTTCACTTTTTTGTGAAAATATCCACTAAATGAGATAATAATATGTGTGAGGGTACCCCAGGAGAGTTCCAAATGTGTGTGGGTAGAATATATATCCCACGGGGGCAAAATTGAAAAAAGTTGAAAAAATTTTTTCTTAGACTTAGTCATTTTTTCGGCGTTTATCAGACTTTCAGATAGGGGAAATGTCAGTGAGCATTCCGATTTCAGTTCCAGAGCGATTCGCCAAATGAGTCCTTGATATTTAGTCGTTTTCAGCCAATATTTTGGATTTTTGAAAATTTCACTTTTTTGTGAAAATATCCACTAAATGAAGGAATAATATGTGTGAAGGTACGCCAGTCGAGTTCCAAAAGTGTGTGGGTAGAATATATATCACATGGGGGTAAAATTGAAAAAAGTTGACAATCTTTTTTTCTTAGACTTAGTCATTTTTTCGGTGTTTATCAGACTTTCAGATAGGGGAAATGTCAGTGAGCGTTCCGATTTCAGTACCAGAGCGATTCGCCCAATGAGTCCTTAATATTTAGTCGTTTTCACCCAATTTTCTGGATTTTTGAAAATTTCACTTTTTTGTGAAAATATCCACTAAATGAGGGAATAATATGTGTGAGGGTACCCCAGGAGAGTTCCAAATGTGTGTGGGTAGAATATATGTCCCACGGGGGCAAAATTGAAAAACGTTGAAAAAATTTTTTCTTAGACTTAGTCATTTTTTCAGCGTTTATCAGACTTTCAGATAGGGGAAATGTCAGTGAGCATTCCGATTTCAGTTCCAGAGCGATTCGCCCAATGAGTCCTTGATATTTAGTCGTTTTCAGCCAATATTTTGGATTTTTGAAAATTTCACTTTTTTGTGAAAATATCCACTAAATGAAGGAATAATATGTGTGAAGGTACGCCAGTCGAGTTCCAAAAGTGTGTGGGTAGAATATATATCCCACGGGGGTAAAATTGAAAAGAGTTGAAAACATTTTTTTTTTGGACTTAGTCATTTTCCCGGCGTTTATCAGACTTTCAGATAGGGGAAATGTCAGTGACCGTTCCGATTTCAGTTTCAGAGCGATTCGCCCAATGAGTCCTTGATATTTCGTTGTTTTCAGTCAATTTTCTGGATTTTTGAAAATTTCACTTTTTTGTGAAAATATCCACTAAATGAGGGAATAATTTGTGTGAGGGTACCCCAGGAGAGTTCCAAATGTGTGTGGGTAGAATATATATCCCACGGGGGTAAAACTGAAAAAAGTTTAAAAAATTTTTTTTTTGGACTTAGTCATTTTCCCGGCGTTTATCAGACTTTCAGATAGGGGAAATGTCAGCGAGCGTTCCGATTTCAGTTCCAGAGCGATTCGCCCAATGAGTCCTTGATATTTCGTCGTTTTCAGCCAACTTTCTGGATTCTTGAAAATGTCACTTTTTTAAGAAAATATCCACTAAAAGAGGGAATAATATGAGTGAGGGCACCCCAAGAGAGTTCCAAATGTGTGTGGGTAGAATATATATCCCACGGGGGTAAAATTGAAAAGAGTTGAAAACATTTTTTTTTTGGACTTAGTCATTTTCCCGGCGTTTATCAGACTTTCAGATAGGGGAAATGTCAGTGAGCGTTCCGATTTCAGTTCCAGAGCGATTCGCCCAATGAGTCCTTGATATTTCGTCGTTTTCAGCCAATTTTCTGGATTTTTGAAAATTTCACTTTTTTGTGAAAATATCCACTAAATGAGGGAATAATATGTGTGAAGGTATGCCAGTAGAGTTCAAAAAGTGTGTGGGTAGAATATATCTCACACAGGGGTAAAATTGAAAAAAGTTGAAAATCTTTTTTTCTTAGATTTAGTCATTTTTCCGGCGTTTATCAGACTTTCAGATAGGGCAAATGTCAGTGAGCGTTCCGATTTCAGTTCCAGAGCGATTCGCCCAATGAGTCCTTGATATTTAGTCGTTTTCAGCCAATTTTCTGGATATTTGAAAATTTCACTTTTTTGTGAAAATATCGAGGGAATAATATGTGTGAGGGTACCCCAGGAGAGTTCCAAATGTGTGTGGGTAGAATATATATCCCACGGGGGTAAAATTGAAAAAAGTTTAAAAAAATTTTTTTTTGGACTTAGTCATTTTTCCGGCATTTATCAGACTTTCAGATAGGGGAAATGTCAGTGAGCGTTCTGATTTCAGTTCCAGAGCGATTCGCCCAATGAGTCCTTGATATTTAGTCGTTTTCAGCCAATATTTTGGATTTTTGAAAATTTCACTTTTTTGTGAAAATATCCACTAAATGAGGGAATAATATGTGCGAGGGTACCCCAGGAGAGTTCCAAATGTGTGTGGGTAGATTATATATCCCACGGGGGTAAAATTGAAAAAAGTTGAAAATCTTTTTTTCTTAGACTTTGTCATTTTACCGGTGTTTATCAGACTTTCAGATAGGGCAAAGGTCAGTGAGCGTTCCGATTTCAGTTCCAGAGCGATTCGCCCAATGAGTCCTTGATATTTAGTCGTTTTCAGCCAATTTTCTGGATTTTTGAAAATTTCACTTTTTTTGTGAAAGTATCCACTAAATGAGGGAATAATTTGTGTGAGGGTACCCCAGGAGAGTTCCAAATGTGTGTGGGTAGAATATATATCCCACGGGGGTAAAATTGAAAAAAGTTGAAAAAATATTTTTTTTGGACTTAGTCATTTTCCCGGAGTTTATCAGACTTTCAGATAAGGCAAATGTCAGTGAGCGTTCCGATTTCAGTTCCAGAGCGATTCGCCCAATGAGTCCTTGATATTTCGTCGTTTTCAGCCAACTTTCTGGATTCTTGAAAATTTCACTTTTTTAAGAAAATATCCACTAAAAGAGGGAATAATATGAGTGAGGGTACCTCAAGAGAGTTCCAAATGTGTGTGGGTAGAATATATATCCCACGGGGGTAAAATTGAAAAGAGTTGAAAACATTTTTTTTTTGGACTTAGTCATTTTCCCGGCGTTTATCAGACTTTCAGATAGGGGAAATGTCAGTGAGCGTTCCGATTTCAGTTCCAGAGCGATTCGCCCAATGAGTCCTTGATATTTCGTCGTTTTCAGCCAATTTTCTGGATTTTTGAAAATTTCACTTTTTTGTGAAAATATCCACTAAATGAGGGAATAATATGTGTGAGGGTACCCCAGGAGAGTTCCAAATGTGTGTGGGTAGAATATATATCCCACGGGGGTAAAATTGAAAAAAGTTTAAAAAATTTTTTTTTTGGACTTAGTCATTTATCCGCCGTTTATCAGACTTTCAGATAAGGCAAATGTCAGTGAGCGTTCCGATTTCAGTTCCAGAGCGATTCGCCCAATGAGTCCTTGATATTTATTCATTTTCAGCAAATTTTCTGAATTTATGAAATTTTCACTTTTTTGTGAAAATATCCACTAAATGAGGGAATAATATGTGTGAGCGTACCCCAGGAGAGTTCCAAATGTGTGTGAGTAGAATTTATATCCCACAGGGGTAAAATTGAAAAACGATGAAAAATATTTTTTTTGGACTTAGTCATTTTTCCGGCGTTTATCAGACTTTCAGATAGGGGAAATGTCAGTGAGCGTTCCGATTTCAGTTCCAGAGTGATTCGCCCAATGAGTCCTTGATATATAGTCGTTTTCAGCGAATTATCTGGATTTTTGAAAATTTCACTTTTTGTGAAAATATCCACTAAATGAGGGAATAATATGTGTGAGGGTACCCAGGAGAGTTCCAAATGTGTGTGGGTAGAATATATATCCCATGGGGGTAAAATTGAAAAAAGTTGAAAACATTTTTTTTTTGGACTTAGTCATTTTTCCGGCGTTTATCAGACTTTCAGATCGGGGAAATGTCAGTGAGCGTTCCGATTTCAGTTCCAGAGCGATTCGCCCAATGAGTCCTTGATATTTAGTCATTTTCAGGAAATTTTCTGAATTTTTGAAAATTTCACTTTTTTTGTGAAAATATCCGCTTAATGAGTGAACAATATGTGTGAGGGTACCCCAGGAGAGTTCCACATGTGTGTGGGTAGAATATAAATCACACGGGGGTAAAAATGAAAAAAGTTGAAAATTTTTTTTTTTCAACTTAGTCATTTTTCAGGCGTTTATCAGACTTTCAGATAGGGGAAATCTCAGTGAGCGTTCTGATTTCAGTTCCAGAGCGATTCGCCCAATGGGTCCTTGATATTTAGTCGTTTTCAGCCAATTTTCTGGATTTTTGAAAATTTCACTTTTTATTGAAAATATCCACTAAATGAGGGAATAATATGTGTGAGGGTACCCCAGGAGAGTTCCAAATGTGTGTGGGTAGAATATATATCACTCGGGGGTAAAATTGAAAAAAGTTGAAAAATATTTTTTTTCGACTTAGTCATTTTTCAGGCGTTTATCAGACTTTCAGGGAGATGAAATGTCAGTGAGTGTTCCGATTTCAGTACTAGAGTGATTCTACCAATGAGTCCTTGATATTTTGTCGTTTTCAGCCAATTTTCTGGATTTTTGAAAATTTCACTTTTTATTGAAAATATCCACTAAATGAGGGAATAATATGTGTCAGGGTACCCCAGGAGAGTTCCAAATGTGTGTGGGTAGAATATATATCCCACGGGGGTAAAATTGAAAAAAGTTTAAAAATTTTTTTTTCTGGACTTAGTCTTTTTTCTGGCGTTTATCAGACTTTCAGATAGGGCAAATGTCAGTGAGTGTTTCGATTTCAGTTCCAGAGCGATTCGCTCAATGAGTCCTTGATATTTAGTCGTTTTCAGCCAATATTTTGGATTTTTTAAAATTTCACTTTTTTGTGAAAATATCCACTAAATGAGGGAATAATATGTGTGAGGGTACCCCAGGAGAGTTCCAAATGTGTGTGGGTAGAATATTTATCCAACGGGGGTAAAATTGAAAAAAGTTGAAAACATTTTTTTTTTTGGACTTAGTCTTTTTTCTGGCGTTTATCAGACTTTCAGATAGGGCAAATGTCAGTGAGTGTTTCGATTTCAGTTCCAGAGCGATTCGCTCAATGAATCCTTGATATTTAGTCGTTTTCAGCCAATATTTTGGATTTTTTAAAATTTCACTTTTTTGTGAAAATATCCACTAAATGAGGGAATAATATGTGTGAGGGTACCCCAGGAGAGTTCCAAATGTGTGTGGGTAGAATATATATCACTCGGGGGTAAAATTGAAAAAAGTTGAAATTTTTTTTTTCTACTTAGTCATTTTTCAGGCGTTTATCAGACTTTCAGGGAGATGAAATGTCAGTGAGTGTTCCGATTTCAGTTCTAGAGTGATTCTACCAATGAGTCCTTGATATTTAGTCATTTTCAGGAAATTTTCTGAATTTTTGAAAATTTCACTTTTTTGTGAAAATATCCACTAAATGAGGGAATAATATGTGTGAGGCTACCCCAGGAAAGTTCCAAAAGTGTGTGGGTAGAAAATATATCCCACTGGGGTAAAATTGAAAAAAAGTTGAAATATTTTTTTTTTAGGACTTAGTCATTTTTCCGACGTTTATCAGACTTTCAGATAGGGGAAATTTCAGTGAGCGTTCCGATTTCAGTTCCAGAGTGATTCTCCCAATGAGTCCTTGATATTTAGTGATTTTCAGACAATTTTCTAAATTTTTGAAAATTTCACTTTTTTGAGAAAATATCCGCTTAATAAGGGAACAATAAGTGTGAGGGTACCCCAGGAGAGTTCCAAATGTGTGTGGGTAGAATATAAATCACACGGGGGGTAAAATTGCAAAAAGTTGGAAATATTTTTTTTTTTACTTAGTCATTTTTTAGGCGTTTATCAGACTTTCAGGGAGGGGAAATGTCAGTGAGTGCTTCGATTTCAGTTCCAGAGTGATTCATCTAATGAGTCCTTGATATTTAGTGATTTTCAGACAATTTTTTGAATTTTTGAAAAATTCACTTTTTTGTGAAAATATCCACTAAATGAGGGACTAATATGTGTGAGGGTACCCCAGGAGAGTTCCAAATGTGTGTGGGTAGAATATATATCCCACGGGGGTAAAATTGAAAAAAATTTTTTTTGGACTTAGTCATTTTTCCGGCGTTTATCAGACTTTCAGGGAGGGGAAATGTCAGTGAGTGCTTCGATTTCAGTTCCAGAGTGATTCATCTAATGAGTCCTTGATATTTAGTCGTTTTCAGCCAATTTTCTGGAATTTTGAAAATTTTACTTTTTTGTGACTAAATGAGGGAATAATATGTGCGAGGGTTCCCCAGGAGAGTTCCAAATGTGTGTGGGTAGAATATATATCCCACGGGGGTAAAATTGAAAAAAATTTTTTTTTTTGGACTTAGGCATTTTTCTGGCGTTTATCAGTCTTTCAGATAGGGGAAATGTCAGTGAGCGTTCCGATTTCAGTTCCAGAGCTATTCGCCGGATGAGTCCTTGATATTTAGTCATTTTCCGCCAATTTTCTGGATTTTTGAAAATTTCACTTTTTTGTGAAAATATCCACTAAATGAGGGAATAATATGTGTGAGGGTACTCCAGGAGAGTTCCAAATGTGTGTGGGTAGAATATATATCCCACGGGGGTAAAATTGAAAAAAGTTGAAAAAAATTTTTTTTTTTGGACTTAGGCATTTTTCTGGCGTTTATCAGACTTTCAGATAGGGGAAATGTCAGTGAGCGTTCCGATTTCAGTTCCAGAGCTATTCGCCGTATGAGTCCCTGATATTTCGTGATTTTCAGGCAATTTTCTGAATTTTTGAAAATTTCAATTTTTTGTGAAAATATCCACTAAATGAGGGAATAATATGTGTGAGGCTACCCCAGGAAAGTTCCAAAAGTGTGTGGGTAGAATATATATACACGGGGGTAAAATTGAAAAAAGTTGGAAAAAATTTTTTTTTTGGACTTAGTCATTTTTCCGGCGTTTATCAGAGTTTCAGATAGAGGAAATGTCAGTGAGCATTCCGATCTCAGTTCCAGAGCAATTCGCCCAATGAGTCCTTGATATTTAGTCGTTTTCCGCCAATTTTCTGGATTTTTGACAATTTCACTTTTTTGTGAAAATATCCACTAAATGAGGGAATAATATGTGTGAGGGTACCCCAGGAGAGTTCCAAATGTGTGTGGGTAGAATATATATCCCACGGGGGTAAAATTGAAAAAAGTGGAAAATTATTTTTTTTTGGACTTAGTAATTTTTCTGGCGTTTATCAAACTTTCAGATAGGGGAAATGTCAGTGAGTGCTCCGATTTCAGTTCCAGAGCGATTCGCCCAATGAGTCCTTGCTGTTTAGTCGTTTCAGCCAATTTTCTGGATTTTTGAAAATTTCACTTTTTTGTGAAAATATCCACTAAATGAGGGAATAATATGTGTGAGGCTACCCCAGGAGAGTTCCAAAAGTGTGTGGGTAGAATATATATACACGGGGTGTAAAATTGAAAAAAGTTGAAAAAAATTTTTTTTTAGACTTAGTCATTTTTCCGGCATTTATCAGACTTTCAGATAGGGGAAATGTCAGTGAGCATTCCGATTTCAGTTCCAGAGCGATTCACCCATTGAGTCCTTGCTGTTTAGTCGTTTCAGCCAATTTTCTGGATTTTTGAAAATTTCACTTTTTTGTGAAAATATCCACTAAATGAGGGAATAATATGTGTGAGGGTACCCCAGGAGAGCTCCAAATGTGTGTGGGTAGAATATATATCCCACAGGGGTAAAATTGAAAAAAGTTGAAAATTTTTTTGGGGGGATTTAGTCATTTTTCCGGCGTTTATCAGACTTTCAGCTAGTGGAAATGTCAGTGAGCATTCCGATTTCAGTTCCAGAGCGATTCGCCCAATGAGACCTTGATATTCAGTCGTTTTCTGCCAATTTTCTGTATTTTTGAAAATTTCACTTTTTTGTGACTAAATGAGGGAATAATATGTGTGAGGGTACCCCAGGAGAGTTCCAAATGTGTGTGGATAGAAGATATATCCCACGGGGGTAAAGTTGAAAAAAGTTGAAAATTTTTTTTTTTTGGATTTAGTCATTTTTCCGGCGTTTATCAGACTTTCAGATAGGGGAAATGTCAGTGAATGCTCCGATTTCAGTTTCAGAGCGATTCTGCCAATGAGTCCTTGATATTTAGTCGTTTTCAGCCAATTTTCTGGATTTTTGAAAATTTCACTTTTTTGTGAAAATATCCAATAAATGAGGGAATAATATGTGTGAGGGTACCCCAGGAGAGCTCCAAATGTGTGTGGGTAGAATATATATCCCACGGGGGAAAATTGAAAGAAATTGAAAAAAATTTTTTTTTGGATTTAGTCATTTTTCCGGCGTTTATCAGACTTTCAGATTGAGGAAATGTCAGTGAGCATTCCGATTTCAGTTCCAGAGCGAATCGTCGGATGAGTCCTTAATATTTTGTCGTTTTCAGGCAATTTTCTGAATTTTTGAAAATTTCACTTTTTTGTGAAAATATCCACTAAATGAGGGAATAATATGTGTGAGGGTACCCCAGGAGAGTTACAAATGTGTGTGGATAGAATATATATCCCACGGGGGTAAAATTGAAAAAAGTTAAAAAAATTTTTTGGGGGGATTTAGTCATTTTTCCGGCGTTTATCAGACTTTCAGCTAGTGGAAATGTCAGTGAGCATTCCGATTTCAGTTTCAGAGCGATTCGCCCAATGAGTCCTTGATATTCAGTCGTTTTCTGCCAATTTTCTGGATTTTTGAAAATTTCACTTTTTTGTGAAAATATCCACTAATTGAGGGAATAATGTGTGTGAGGCTACCCCAGGAAAGTTCCAAAAGTGTGTGGGTAGAATATATATACACGGGGGTAAAATTTAAAAAAGTTGAAAAAATTATTTTTTTTTGGACTTAGTCATTTTTCTGGCGTTTATCAGACTTTCAGATAGGGGAAATGTCAGTGAGCATTCAGATTTCAGTTCCAGAGCGATTCGCCCAATGGGTCCTTAATATTTAGTCGTTTTCAGCCAATTTTCTGGATTTTTCAAAATTTCACTTTTTTGTGAAAATATCCACTAAATGAGGGAATAATATGTGTGAGGGTACCCCAGGAGAGCTCCAAATGTGTGTTGGTAGAATATATATCCCACGGAGGTAAAATTGAAAGAAGTTGAAAAAAAATTTTTTTTGGACTTAGTCATTTTTCCACCGTGACTTTCATATTGGGGAAATGTCAGTGAGCATTCCGATTTCAGTTCCAGAGCGATTCATCGGATGAGTCCTTAATATTTTGTCGCTTTCAGGCAATTTTCTGAATTTTTGAAAATTTCACTTTTTTGTGAAAATATCCACTAAATGAGGGAATATTATGTGTGAGGGTACCCCAGGAGAGTTCCAAATGTGTGTGGGTAGAATATATATCCCACGGGGGTAAAATTGAAAAAAGTTGAAAATTATTTTTTTTTGGACTTAGTAATTTTTCCTGCGTTTATCAGACTTTCAGATAGGGGAAATGTCAGTGAGCGTTCCGTTTTCAGTTCCAGAGCGATTTGCCCAATGAGTCCTTGATATTTAGTCGTTTTCAGCCAAATTTCTGGATTTTTGAAAATTTCACTTTTTTGTGAAAATATCCACTAAATGAGGGAATAATATGTGTGAGGCTACCCCAGGAGAGTTACAAATGTGAGTGGGTAGAATATATATCCCACGGGGGTAAAATTGAAAAAAGTTGAAAAAATTTTTATTTTGGACTTAGTCATTTTTCCGGCGTTTATCAGACTTTCAGATTGGGGAAATGTCAGTGAGCATTCCGATTTCAGTTCCAGAGCGATTCATCGGATGAGTCCTTAATATTTTGTCGTTTTCAGCCAATTTTCTGGATTTTTGAAAATTTCACTTTTTTGTGACTAAATGAGGGAATGATATGTACCCCAGGAGAGTTCCAAATGTGTGTGGGTAGAATATATATCCCACAGGGGTAAAATTGAAAAAAGTTGAAAAAATTATTTTTTTTTGGACTTAGTCATTTTTCCGGCGTTTATCAGACTTTCAGATAGGGGAAATGTCAGTGACCGTTCCGATTTCAGTTCCAGAGCTATTCTCCGGATGAGTCCTTGATATTTCGTCATTTTCAGGCAATTTTCTGAATTTTTGAAAATTTCAATTTTTTGTGAAAATATCCACTAAATGAGGGAATAATATGTGTCATGGTACCCCAGGAGAGTTACAAATGTGTGTGGGTAGAATATATATCCCACGGGGGTAAAATTGAAAAAAGTTGAAATTTTTTTTTTTTGGGACTTAGTCATTTTTCCGGCGTTTATCAGACTTTCAGATAGGGGAAATGGCAATGAGCGCTCCGATTTCAGTTCCAGAGTGATTCGCCCAATGAGTCCTTGATACTTAGTCGTTTTCAGCCAATTTTCTGGATTTTTGAAAATTTCACTTTTTTGTGAAAATATCCACTAAATGAGGGAATAATATGTGTGAGGGTACCCCAGGAGAGTTACAAATGTGTGTGGGTAGAATATATATCTCACGGGGTAAAATTGAAAAAAGTTGAAAAAATTTTTTTTTTGGACTTAGTCATTTTTCCGGCGTTTATCAGACTTTCAGATAGGGGAAATGTCAGTGAGTGCTCCGATTTCAGTTCCAGAGCGATTCGCCCAATGAGTCCTTGATATTTAATCATTTTCAGCCAATTTTCTGGATTTTTGAAAATTTCACTTTTTTGTGACTAAATGAGGGAATAATATGTGTGAGGGTACCCCAGGAGAGTTCCAAATGTGTATGGGTAGAATATATATCCCACGGGGGTAAAATTGAAAAAAGTTGAAAATATTTTTTTTTTGGACTTAGTCATTTTTCCGGCGTTTATCAGACTTTCAGATAGGGGAAATGTCAGTGAGTGCTCCGATTTCAGTTCCAGAGCAATTCACCCAATGAGTCCTTAATATTTAGCAGTTTTCAGCCAATTTTCTGGATTTTTGAAAATTTCACTTTTTTGTGAAAATATCCACTAAATGAGGGAATAATATGTGTGAGGGTACCCCAGGAGAGCTCCAAATGTGTGTGGGGAGAATATATATCCCACAGGGGTAAAATTTAAAAAAGTTGAAAAAATTTTTTTTTTGGGATTTTGTCATTTTTCCGGCGTTTATCAGACTTTCAGATAGGGGAAATGTCAGTGAGTGCTCCGATTTCAGTTCCAGAGCGATTCGCCCAATGAGTCCTTGATATTTAATCGTTTTCAGCCAATTTTCTGGATTTTTGAAAAGTTCACTTTTTTGTGACTAAATGAGGGAATAATATGTGTGAGGGTACCCCAGGAGAGTTCCAAATGTGTATGGGTAGAATATATATCCCACGGGGGTAAAATTGAAAAAAGTTGAAATATTTTTTTTTTGGACTTAGTCATTTTTCCGGCGTTTATCAGACTTTCAGATAGGGGAAATGTCAGTGAGCATTCCGATTTCAGTTCCAGAGCGATTCGCCCAATGAGTCCTTGATATTTAGTCGTTTTCAGCCAATCCTTTGGATTTTGTAAAATTTCACTTTTTTGTGACAATATCCACTAAATGAGGGAATAATATGTGTGAGGGTACCCCAGGAGAGTTACAAATGTGTGTGGGTAGAATTTTACCCACGGGGGTAAAATTGAAAAAAGTTGAAAAATTTTTTATTTTTTTGGACTTAGGCATTTTTCCGCCGTTTATCAGACTTTCAGATAGGGGAAATGTCAGTGAGCATTCCGATTTCAGTTCCAGAGCCATTCATCGGATGAGTCCTTAATATTTTGTCGTTTTCAGGCAATTTTCTGGATTTTGAAAAATTTCACTTTTTTGTGAAAATATCCACTAAATGAGGGAATAATATGTGTGAGGGTACCCCAGGAGAGCTCCAAATGTGTGTGGGTAGAATATATATCCCACGGGGGTAAAATTGAAAAAAGTTTAAAAAAATTTTTTTTTGGGATTTAGTCATTTTTCCGGCGTTTATCAGACTTTCAGATTGAGGAAATGTCAGTGAGTGCTCCGATTTCAGTTCCAGAGCGATTCGCCCAATGAGTCCTTGATATTTAGTCGTTTTCAGCCAATTTTCTGGATTTTTGAAAATTTCACTTTTTTGTGAAAATATCCACTAAATGAGGAAATAATATGTGTGAGGGTACCCCAGGAGAGCTCCAAATGTGTGTGGGTAGAATATATATCCCACGGGGGTAAAATTGAAAAAAGTTCAAAAAAAATTTTTTTTTGGACTCAGTCATTTTTCCGGCGTTTATCAGACTTTCAGATAGGGGAAATGTCAGTGAGTGCTCCGATTTCAGTTCCAGAGCGATTCGCCCAATGAGTCCTTAATATTTAGTCGTTTTCAGCCAATTTTCTGGATTTTTGAAAATTTCACTTTTTTGTGACTAAATGAGGGAATGATATGTACCCCAGGAGAGTTCCAAATGTGTGTGGGTAGAATATATATCCCACGGGGTTAAAATTGAAAAAAGTTGAAAAAATTATTTTTTTTTGGACTTAGTCATTTTTCCGGCGTTTATCAGATATTCAGATAGGGGAAATGTCAGAGAGCGTTCCGATTTCAGTTCCAGAGCGATTTGCCCAATGAGTCCTTGATATTTAGTTGTTTTCAGCCAATTTTCTGGAATTTTGAAAATTTCACTTTTTTTGTGACTAAATGAGGGAATAATATGTGTGAGGGTACCCCAGGAGAGTTCCAAATGTGTGTGGGTAGAATATATATCCCACGGGGGTAAAATTGAAAAAAGTTGAAAAAAATTATTTTTTTTGGACTTAGGCATTTTTCTGGCGTTTATCAGACTTTCAGAGAGGGGAAATGTCAGTGAGCGTTCCGATTTCAGTTCCAGAGCTATTCACCGGATGAGTCCTTGATATTTCGTCATTTTCAGGCAATTTTCTGAATTTTTGAAAATTTCAATTTTTTGTGAAAATATCCACTAAATGAGGGAATAATATGTGTCATGGTACCCCAGGAGAGTTACAAATGTGTGTGGGTAGAATATATATCCCACGGGGGTAAAATTGAAAAAAGTTTAAATTTTTTTTTTTTGGGACTTAGTCATTTTTCCGGCGTTTATCAAACTTTCAGATAGGGGAAATGTCAGTGACCGTTCCGATTTCAGTTCCAGAGCGATTCGCCCAATGAGTCCTTGATATTTAGTCGTTTTCAGCCAATTTTCTGGAATTTTGAAAATCTCACTTTTTTGTGACTAAATGAGGGAATAATATGTGTGAGGGTTCCCCAGGAGAGTTCCAAATGTGTGTGGGTGGAATATATATCCCACGGGGGTAAATTTGAAAAAAGTTGAAAATTTTTTTGGGGGGGACTTAGTCATTTTTCCAGCGTTTACCAGACTTTCAGATAGGGGAAATTTCAGTGAGTGCTCCGATTTCAGTTCCAGAGCAATTCACCCAATGAGTCCTTAATATTTAGTTGTTTTCAGCCATTTTTTTTTTTTAATTTTGAAAATTTCACTTTTTTCTGACTAAATTAGGGAATAATATGTGTGAGGGTACCCCAGGAGAGTTCCAAATTTGTGTGGGTAGAATATATATCCCACGGGGGTAAAATTGAAAAAAGTTAAAAAATTTTTTTTTTTGGACTTAGTCATTTTTCTGGCGTTTATCAGACTTTCAGATAGGGGAAATGTCAGTGAGCATTCCGATTTCAGTTCCAGAGCGATTCGCCCAATGAGTCCTTGATATTTAGTCGTTTTCAGCCAATCCTTTGGATTTTTTAAAATTTCACTTTTTTGTGAAAATAGCCACTAAATGAGGGAATAATATGTGTGAGAGTACCCCAGGAGAGTTCCAAATGTGTGTGGGTAGAATATATATCCCACGAGAGTAAAATTGAAAAGAGTTGAAAAAAAATTTTTTTGGACTTAGTCATTTTTCGAGCGTTTATCAGACTTTCAGATAGGGGAAATGTCAGTGAGCATTCCGATTTCAGTTACAGAGCGATTCGCCCAATGAGTCTTTGATATTTAGTCGTTTTCAGCCAATTTTCTGGATTTTTGAAAATTTCACTTTTTTGTTTAAATATCCACTAAATGAGGGAATAATATGTGTGAGGGTACCCCAGGAGAGTTCCAAATGTGTGTGGGTAGAATATATATCCCACGGGAGTAAAATTGAAAAAAGTTAAAAAAAAAATTTTTTTGGACTTAGTCATTTTTCCGGCGTTTTTCAGACTTTCAGATAGGGGAAATGTCAGTGAGTGCTCCGATTTCAGTTCCAGAGCGATTTGCCCAATGAGTCCTTGATATTTAGTCGTTTTCAGCCAATTTTCAGGATTTTTTAAAATTTCACTTTTTTGTGACAATATCCACTAAATGAGGGAATAATATGTGTGAGGCTACCCCAGGAGAGTTCCAAATGTGTGTGGGTAGATTATATATTCAAGGTGGTAAAATTGAAAAAAGTTGAAAAAAAATTTTTTTTGGACTTAGTCATTTTTCCGGCGTTTATTAGACTTTCAGATAGGAGAAATGTCAGTGAGCATTCCGATTTCAGTTCCAGAGCGATTCGCCCAGTGAGTCCTTGATATTTAGTCGTTTTCAGCCAATCCTCTGGATTTTTGAAAATTTCACTTTTTTGTGAAAATATCCACTAAATGAGGGAATAATATGTGTGAGGGTACCCCAGGAGAGTTACAAATGTGTGTGGGTAGAATATATATCCCATAGGGGTAAACTTGAAAAAAGTTGAAAAAAATTTTTTTTGGGATTTTGTCATTTTTCCGGCGTTTATCAGACTTTCAGATAGGGGAAATGTCAGTGAGTGCTTCGATTTCAGTTCCAGAGCGATTCGCCCAATGAGTCCTTGATATTTAGTCGTTTTCAGACAATTTTCTAGATTTTTGAAAATTTCACTTTTTTGTGACTAAATGAGGGAATAATATGTGTGAGGGTACCCCAGGAGAGTTCCAAATGTGTGTGGGTAGAATATATATCCCACGGGGGTAAAATTTAAAAAAGTTGAAAACATTTTTTTTTGGACTTAGTCATTTTTGCGGCGTTTATCAGACTTCCAGATAGGGCAAATGTCAGTGAGCGTTCCGATTTCAGTTCCAGAGCGATTCGCCCAGTGAGTCCTTGATATTTAGTCGTTTTCAGCCAATTTTCTGGATTCTTGAAAATTTCACTTTTTTGTGAAAATATCCACTAAATGAGGGAATAATATGTGTGAGGGTACCCCAGGAGAGATCCAAATGTGTGTGGGTAGAATATATATCCCACGGGGGTAAAATTGAAAAAAGTTGAAAAAAATATTTTTTTTTTGGACTTAGGCATTTTTCCGCCGTTTATCAGACTTTCAGATAGGGGAAATGTCAGTGAGCATCCGATTTCAGTTCCAGAGCCATTCGTCGGATGAGTCCTTAATATTGTGTCGTTTTCAGGCAATTTTCTGGATTTTGTAAAATTTCACTTTTTTGTGAAAATATCGACTAAATGAGGGAATAATATGTGTGAGGGTACCCCAGGAGAGTTCCAAATGTGTGTGGGTAGAATATATATCCCACAGGGGTAAAATTGAAAAAAGTTTAAAAATTTTTTTTTTAGACTTAGGCATTTTTCCGCCGTTTATCAGACTTTCAGATAGGGGAAAGGTCATTGAGTTTTCCGATTTCAGTTCCAGAACGATTCGCCCAATGAGTCCTTGATATTTAGGTGTTTTCAGCCATTTTTTTTTTTTAATTTTGAAAATTTCACTTTTTTGTGACTAAATGAGGGAATAATATGTGTGAGGGTACCCCAGGAGAGTTCCAAATGTGTGTGGGTAGAATATATATCCCACGGGGGTAAAATTGAAAAAAGTTAAAAAATTTTTTTTTTTTGGACTTAGTCATTTTTCTGGCGTTTATCAGACTTTCAGATAGGGGAAATGTCAGTGAGCATTCCGATTTCAGTTCCAGAGCGATTCGCCCAATGAGTCCTTGATATTTAGTCGTTTTCAGCCAATTTTCTGGATTCTTGAAAATTTCACTTTTTTGTGAAAGTATCCACTAAATGAGGGAATAATATGTGTGAGGGTACCCCAGGAGAGTTCCAAATGTGTGTGGGTAGAATATATATCCCACGGGGGTAAAATTGAAAAAAGTTAAAAAATTTTTTTTTTTTGGACTTAGTCATTTTTCTGGCGTTTATCAGACTTTCAGATAGGGGAAATGTCAGTGAGCATTCCGATTTCAGTTCCAGAGCGATTCGCCCAATGAGTCCTTGATATTTAGTCGTTTTCAGCCAATCCTTTGGATTTTTTCAAATTTCACTTTTTTGTGACAATATCCACTAAATGAGGGACTAATATATGTGAGGGTACCCCAGGAGAGTTACAAATGTGTGTGGGTAGAATTTTACCCACGGGGGTAAAATTGAAAAAAGTTGAAAAAAATTTTTTTTTGGACTTAGTCATTTTTCCGGCGTTTATCAGACTTTCAGATAGGGGAAGTGTCAGTGAGCGTTCCGATTTCAGTTCCAGAGCGATTCTCCCAATGAGTCCTTGATATTTAGTCGTTTTCAGCCAATTTTCTGAATTTTTGAAAATTTCACTTTTTTGTGAAAATATACACTAAATGAGGGAATAATATGTGTGAGGATACTCCAGGAGAGTTCCAAATGTGTGTGGGTAAAATATATATCCCACGGGGGTAAAATTGAAAAAAGTTGAAAATTTTTTTTTTTTGGATTCAGTCATTTTTCCGGCGTTTATCAGACTTTCAGATAGGGAAAATGTCAGTGAGCATTCCGATTTCAGTTCCAGAGCGATTCGCCCAATGAGTCCTTGATATTTAGTCGTTTTCAGCCAATCCTTTGGATTTTTTAAAATTTCACTTTTTTGTGAAAATATCCACTAAATGAGGGAATAATATGTGTGAGGGTACCCCAGGAGAGTTCCAAATGTGTGTGGGCAGAATATATATCCCACAGGGGTAAAATTGAAAAAAGTTGAAAAATTTTTTTTTTTTTGGAATTAGTCATTTTTCCGGCGTTTCTCAGACTTTCAGATTGGGGAAATGTCAGTGAGCGTTCCGATTTCAGTTCCAGAGCGATTCGCCCAATGAGTCCATGATGTTTAGTTGTTTTCAGCCAATTTTCTGGAATTTTGAAAATTTCACTTTTTTGTGACTAAATGAGGGAATAATATGTGTGAGGGTACCCCAGGAGAGTTCCAAATGTGTGTGGGTAGATTATATATACACGGTGGTAAAATTGAAAAAAGTTGAAAAAAAAATTTTTTTGGACTTAGTCATTTTTCCGGCGTTTATTACACTATCAGATAGGGGAAATGTCAGTGAGCGTTCCGATTTCAGTTCCAGAGCGATTCGCCCAGTGAGTCCTTGATATTTAGTAGTTTTCAGCCAATTTTCTGGATTTTTGAAAATTTCACTTTTTTGTGACAATATCCACTAAATGAGGGAATAATATGTGTGAGGGTACCCCAGGAGAGCTCCAAATGTGTGTGGGTAGAATTTTACCCACGGGGGTAAAATTGAAAAAAGTTGAAAAAAAATTTTTTTTTGGACTTAGTCATTTTTCCGGCGTTTATCAGACTTTCAGATAGGGGAAATGTCAGTGAGCGTTCCGATTTCAGTTCCAGAGCTGTTCGCAGGATGAGTCCTTGATATTTTGTCATTTTCAGGCAATTTTCTGAATTTTTGAAAATTTCACTTTTTGCGAAAATATCCTCTAAATGAGGGAATAATATGTGTGAGGGTACCCCAGGAGAGTTACAAATGTGTGTGGGTAGAATATATATCCCACAGGGGTAAAATTTAAAAAACTTGAAAAAAATTTGTTTTTTGGACTTAATCATTTTTCCGGCATTTATCAGACTTTCAGATAGGGCAAATGTCAGTGAGCGTTCCGATTTCAGTTCCAGAGTGATTCGCCCAGTGAGTCCTTGATATTTTGTTATTTTCAGGCAATTTTCAGAATTTTTGAAAATTTCACTTTTTTGTGAAAATATCTACTAAATGAGGGAATAATATGTGTGAGGGTACACCAGGAGAGTTACAAGTATTTGTGGGTAGAATATATATCCCACGGGGGTAAAATTGAAAAAAGTTGAAAATTTTTTTTTTTTTTTGGACTTAGGCATTTTTCTGGCGTTTATCAGACTTTCAGATAGGGGAAATGTCAGTGAGTGCTCCGATTTCAGTTCCAGAGCCATTCGCCGGATGAGTCCTTGATATTTAGTCGTTTTCAGCCAATTTTCTGGATTTTTGAAAATTTCACTTTTTTGTGAAAATATCCACTAAATGAGGGAATAATATGTGTGAAGGTACCCCAGGAGAGCTCCAAATGTGTTTGGGTAGAATATATATCCCACGGGGCTAAAATTGAAAAAAGTTGAAAAAAAATTTTTTTTGGGCTTAGTCATTTTTCCGGCGTTGATCAGACTTTCAGATAGGGGAAATGTCAGTGAGCGTTCCGATTTCATTTACAGAGCGATTCGCCCAATGAGTCCTTGATACTTAGTCGTTTTCAGCCAATATTTTGGATTTTTGAAAATTTCACTTTTTTGTGAAAATATCCACTAAATGAGGGAATAATATGTGTGAGGGTACCCCAGGAGAGTTCCAAATGTGTGTGGGTAGAATATATATCCCACGGGGGTAAAATTGAAAAAAGTTGAAAAAAAATTTTTTTTGGACTTAGTCATTTTTCCAGCGTTTATCAGACTTTCAGATAGGGCAAATGTCAGTGAGCATTCCGATTTCAGTTCCAGAGCGATTCGCCCAATGAGTCCTTGATATTTAGTCGTTTTCAGCCAATTTTCTGGATTTTTGAAAATTTCACTTTTTTGTGAAAATATCCACTAAATGAGGGAATAATATGTGTGAGGGTACCCCAGGAGAGTTCCAAATGTGTTTGGGTAGAATATATATCCCACGGGGCTAAAATTGAAAAAAGTTGAAAAAAATTTTTTTTTGGACTTAGTCATTTTTCCGGCGTTTATTACACTATCAGATAGGGGAAATGTCAGTGAGCGTTCCGATTTCAGTTCCAGAGCGATTCGCCCAGTGAGTCCTTGATATTTAGTAGTTTTCAGCCAATTTTCTGGATTTTTGAAAATTTCACTTTTTTGTGAAAATATCCACTAAATGAGGGAATAATATGTGTGAGGGTACCCCAGGAGAGCTCCAAATGTGTGTGGGTAGAATATATATCCCACGGGAGTAAAATTGAAAAAAGTTGAAAAAAATATTTTTTTGGACTTAGTCATTTTTCCGGCGTTTATCAGACTTTCAGATAGGGGAAATGTCAGTGAGCGTTCCGATTTCAGTTCCAGAGCGATTCACCCAATGAGTCCTTGATATTTAGTCGTTTTCAGCCAATTTTCTGGATTTTTGAAAATTTCACTTTTTTGTGACAATATCCACTAAATGAGGGAATAATATGTGTGAGGGTACCCCAGGAGAGCTCCAAATGTGTGTGGGTAGAATTTTACCCACGGGGGTAAAATTGAAAAAAGTTGAAAAAAAATTTTTTTTTGGACTTAGTCATTTTTCCGGCGTTTATCAGACTTTCAGATAGGGGAAATGTCAGTGAGCGTTCCGATTTCAGTTCCAGAGCTGTTCGCAGGATGAGTCCTTGATATTTCGTCATTTTCAGGCAATTTTCTGAATTTTTGAAAATTTCACTTTTTGCGAAAATATCCTCTAAATGAGGGAATAATATGTGTGAGGGTACCCCAGGAGAGTTACAAATGTGTGTGGGTAGAATATATATCCCACAGGGGTAAAATTTAAAAAACTTGAAAAAAATTTGTTTTTTGGACTTAATCATTTTTCCGGCATTTATCAGACTTTCAGATAGGGCAAATGTCAGTGAGCGTTCCGATTTCAGTTCCAGAGTGATTCGCCCAGTGAGTCCTTGATATTTTGTTATTTTCAGGCAATTTTCAGAATTTTTGAAAATTTCACTTTTTTGTGAAAATATCTACTAAATGAGGGAATAATATGTGTGAGGGTACACCAGGAGAGTTACAAATATTTGTGGGTAGAATATATATCCCACGGGGGTAAAATTGAAAAAAGTTGAAAATTTTTTTTTTTTTTTGGACTTAGGCATTTTTCTGGCGTTTATCAGACTTTCAGATAGGGGAAATGTCAGTGAGTGCTCCGATTTCAGTTCCAGAGCCATTCGCCGGATGAGTCCTTGATATTTAGTCGTTTTCAGCCAATTTTCTGGATTTTTGAAAATTTCACTTTTTTGTGAAAATATCCACTAAATGAGGGAATAATATGTGTGAAGGTACCCCAGGAGAGCTCCAAATGTGTTTGGGTAGAATATATATCCCACGGGGCTAAAATTGAAAAAAGTTGAAAAAAAATTTTTTTTGGGCTTAGTCATTTTTCCGGCGTTTATCAGACTTTCAGATAGGGGAAATGTCAGTGAGCGTTCCGATTTCATTTACAGAGCGATTCGCCCAATGAGTCCTTGATACTTAGTCGTTTTCAGCCAATATTTTGGATTTTTGAAAATTTCACTTTTTTGTGAAAATATCCACTAAATGAGGGAATAATATGTGTGAGGGTACCCCAGGAGAGTTCCAAATGTGTGTGGGTAGAATATATATCCCACGGGGGTAAAATTGAAAAAAGTTGAAAAAAAATTTTTTTTGGACTTAGTCATTTTTCCAGCGTTTATCAGACTTTCAGATAGGGCAAATGTCAGTGAGCATTCCGATTTCAGTTCCAGAGCGATTCGCCCAATGAGTCCTTGACATTTAGTCGTTTTCAGCCAATTTTCTGGATTTTTGAAAATTTCACTTTTTTGTGAAAATATCCACTAAATGAGGGAATAATATGTGTGAGGGTACCCCAGGAGAGTTCCAAATGTGTTTGGGTAGAATATATATCCCACGGGGCTAAAATTGAAAAAAGTTGAAAAAAATTTTTTTTTGGACTTAGTCATTTTTCCGGCGTTTATCAGACTTTCAGATAGGGGAAATGTCAGTGAGCGTTCAGATTTCAGTTCCAGAGCGATTCGCCCAATGAGTCCTTGATATTTAGTCGTTTTCAGCCAATTTTCTGGATTTTTGAAAATTTCACTTTTTTGTGAAAATATCCACTAAATGAGGGAATAATATGTTTGAGGGTAAATGAGGGAATAAATGAGGGAATAATGTGTGAGGGTACCCCAGGAGAGTTCCAAATGTGTTTGGGTAGAATATATATCCCACGGGGCTAAAATTGAAAAAAGTTTAAAAAAAATTTTTTTTAGACTTAGTCATTTTTCCGGCGTTTATCAGACTTTCAGATAGGGCAAATGTGAGTGAGCGATCCGATTTCAGTTACAGAGCGATTCGCCCAATGAGTCCTTGATACTTAGTCGTTTTCAACCAATATTTTGGATTTTTCAAAATTTCACTTTTTTTGTGAAAATATCCACTAAATGAGGGAATAATATGTTTGAGGGTAAATGAGGGAATAAATGAGGGAATAATGTGTGAGGGTACCCCAGGAGAGTTCCAAATGTGTTTGGGTAGAATATATATCCCACGGGGGTAAAATTTAAAAAAGTTGAAAAAAAAATTTTTTTGGACTTAGTCATTTTTCCGGCGTTTATCAGACTTTCAGATAGGGGAAATGTCAGTGAGCGTTCTGATTTCAGTTCCAGAGCGATTCGCCCAATGAGTCCTTGATATTTAATCGTTTTCAGCCAATTTTCTGGATTTTTGAAAATTTCACTTTTTTGTGAAAATATCCACTAAATGAGGGAATAATATGTTTGAGGGTAAATGAGGGAATAAATGAGGGAATAATGTGTGAGGGTACCCCAGGAGAGTTCCAAATGTGTGTGGGTAGAATATATCTCCCACGGGGGTAAAATTTAAAAAAGTTGAAAAAAAATTTTTTTTGGACTTAGTCATTTTTCCAGCGTTTATCAGACTTTCAGATAGGGCAAATGTCAGTGAGCATTCCGATTTCAGTTCCAGAGCGATTCGCCCAATGAGTCCTTGATATTTAGTCGTTTTTAGTCAATTTGCTGGATTTTTGAAAATTTCACTTTTTTGTGAAAATATCCACTAAATGAGGGAGTAATATGTGTGAGGGTACCCCAGGAGAGTTCCAATTTTTTTTGGGTAGAATATATATCCCACGGGGCTAAAATTGAAAAAAGTTGAAAAAAATTTTTTTTTAGACTTAGTCATTTTTCCGGCGTTTATCAGACTTTCAGATAGGGGAAATGTCAGTGAGCGTTCCGATTTCAGTTACAGAGTGATTTGCCCAATGAGTCCTTGATATTTAGTCGTTTTCAGCCAATTTTCTGGATTTTTGAAAATTTCACTTTTTTGTGAAAATATCCACTAAATGAGGGAATACTATGTGTGAGGGTACCCCAGGAGAGTTCCAAATGTGTGTGGGTAGAATATATATCCCACGGGGCCAAAATTGAAAACAGTTGAAAAAAATTTTTTTTGGACTTAGTCATTTTTCCGTCGTTCAGCAGATTTTCAGATAGGGGAAATGTCAGTGAGCGTTACGATTTCAGTTCCAGAGCGATTCGCCCAATGAGTCCTTGATATTTAGTCGTTTTTAGTCAATTTTCTGGATTTTTCAAAATTTCACTTTTTTGTGAAAATATCCACTAAATGAGGGAATAATATGTTTGAGGGTAAATGAGGGAATAAATGAGGGAATATTGTGTGAGGGTACCCCAGGAGAGTTCCAAATGTGTTTGGGTAGAATATATCTCCCACGGGGGTAAAATTTAAAAAAGTTGAAAAAAAATTTTTTTTGGACTTAGTCATTTTTCCGTCGTTCATCAGATTTTCAGATAGGTGAAATGTCAGTGAGCGTTACGATTTCAGTTCCAGAGCGATTCGCCCAATGAGTCCTTGATATTTAGTCGTTTTCAGTCAATTTTCTGGATTTTTGAAAATTTCACTTTTTTGTGAAAATATCCACTAAATGAGGGAATAATATGTTTGAGGGTAAATGAGGGAATAAATGAGGGAATAATGTGTGAGGGTACCCCAGGAGAGTTCCAAATGTGTTTGGGTAGAATATATATCCCACGGGGCTAAAATTGAAAAAAGTTTAAAAAAATTTTTTTTTAGACTTAGTCATTTTTCCGGCGTTTATCAGACTTTCAGATAGGGGAAATGTCAGTGAGCGTTCCGATTTCAGTTACAGAGCGATTCGCCCAATGAGTCCTTGATACTTAGTCGTTTTCAGCCAATATTTTGGATTTTTCAAAATTTCACTTTTTTTGTGAAAATATCCACTAAATGAGGGAATAATATGTTTGAGGGTAAATGAGGGAATAAATGAGGGAATAATGTGTGAGGGTACCCCAGGAGAGTTCCAAATGTGTTTGGGTAGAATATATATCCCACGGGGGTAAAATTTAAAAAAGTTGAAAACAAATTTTTTTTGGACTTAGTCATTTTTCCGGCGTTTATCAGACTTTCAGATAGGGGAAATGTCAGTGAGCCTTCTGATTTCAGTTCCAGAGTGATTCGCCCAATGAGTCCTTGATATTTAATCGTTTTCAGCCAATTTTCTGGATTTTTGAAAATTTCACTTTTTTGTGAAAATATCCACTAAATGAGGGAATAATATGTTTGAGGGTAAATGAGGGAATAAATGAGGGAATAATGTGTGAGGGTACCCCAGGAGAGTTCCAAATGTGTGTGGGTAGAATATATCTCCCACGGGGGTAAAATTTAAAAAAGTTGAAAAAAAATTTTTTTTGGACTTAGTCATTTTTTCGTCGTTCATCAGATTTTCAGATAGGTGAAATGTCAGTGAGCGTTACGATTTCAGTTCCAGAGCGATTCGCCCAATGAGTCCTTGATATTTAGTCGTTTTCAGTCAATTTTCTGGATTTTTGAAAATTTCACTTTTTTGTGAAAATATCCACTAAATGAGGGAATAATATGTGTGAGGGTACCCCAGGAGAGTTCCAAATTTTTTTGGGTAGAATATATATCCCACGGGGCTAAAATTGAAAAAAGTTGAAAAAACTTTTTTTTTGGACTTAGTCATTTTTCCGGCGTTTATCAGACTTTCAGATAGGGGAAATGTCAGTGAGCGTTCTGATTTCAGTTCCAGAGCGATTCGCCCAATGAGTCCTTGATATTTAATCGTTTTCAGCCAATTTTCTGGATTTTTGCAAATTTCACTTTTTTGTGAAAATATCCACTAAATGAGGGAATAATATGTTTGAGGGTACCCCAGGAGAGTTCCAAATGTGTGTGGGTAGAATATATATCCCACCGGGGTAAAATTGAAAAAAGTTGAAAAAAATTTTTTTTTTTACTTCGTCATTTTTCCGGCGTTTATCAGACTTTCAGATAGGGGAAATGTCAGTGAGCGTTCTGATTTCAGTTCCAGAGCGATTCGCCCAATGAGTCCTTTATATTTAGTCGTTTTCAGCCAATTTTCTGGATTTTTGAAAATTTCACTTTTTTGTGAAAATATCCACTAAATGAGGGAATAATATGTGTGAGGGTACCCCAGGAGAGTTCCAAATGTGTTTGGGTAGAATATATATCCCACGGGGCCAAAATTGAAAACAGTTGAAAAAAATTTTTTTTTATACTTAGTCATTTTTCCGGCGTTTATCAGACTTTCAGATAGGGGAAATGTCAGTGAGCGTTCCGATTTCAGTTACAGAGCGATTCGCCCAATGAGTCCTTGATACTTAGTCGTTTTCAGCCAATATTTTGGATTTTTGAAAATTTCACTTTTTTGTGAAAATATCCACTAAATGAGGGAATAATATGTTTGAGGGTACCCCAGGAGAGTTCCAAATGTGTGTGGGTAGAATATATATCCCACGGGGGTAAAATTGAAAAAAGTTGAAAAAAAATTTTTTTGGGACTTAGTCATTTTTCCAGCGTTTATCAGACTTTCAGGTAGGGCAAATGTCAGTGAGCATTCCGATTTCAGTTCCAGAGCGATTTGCCCAATGAGTCCTTGATATTTAGTCGTTTTCAGCCAATTTTCTGGATTTTGGAAAATTTCACTTTTTTGTGAAAATATCCACTAAATGAGGGAATGATATGTTTGAGGGTAAATGAGTTAATAAATGAGGGAATAATATGTGTGAGGGTACCCCAGGAGAGTTCCAAATGTGTTTGGGTAGAATATATATCCCACGGGGCCAAAATTGAAAAAAGTTGAAAAAAATTTTTTTTTAGACTTAGTCATTTTTCCGGCGTTTATCAGACTTTCAGATAGGGGAAATGTCAGTGAGCGTTCCGATTTCAGTTACAGAGCGATTCGCCCAATGAGTCCTTGATATTTAGTCGTTTTCAGCCAATTTTCTGGATTTTTGAAAATTTCACTTTTTTGTGAAAATATCCACTAAATGAGGGAATAATATGTGTGAGAGTACCCCAGGAGAGTTCCAAATGTGTTTGGGTAGAATATATATCCCACGGGGCTAAAATTGAAAAAAGTTGAAAAAAATTTTTTTTTGGACTTAGTCATTTTTCCGGCGTTTATCAGACTTTCAGATAGGGGAAATGTCAGTGAGCGTTCCGATTTCATTTACAGAGCGATTCGCCCAATGAGTCCTTGATACTTAGTCGTTTTCAGCCAATATTTTGGATTTTTGAAAATTTCACTTTTTTGTGAAAATATCCACTAAATGAGGGAATAATATGTGTGAGGGTACCCCAGGAGAGTTCCAAATGTGTGTGGGTAGAATATATCTCCCACGGGGGTAAAATTGAAAAAAGTTGAAAAAATTTTTTTTTCGGACTTAGTCAATTTTCCGGCGTTTATCAGACTTTCAGATAGGGGAAATGTCAGTGAGCGTTCTGATTTCAGTTCCAGAGCGATTCGCCCAATGAGTCCTTGATATTTAGTCGTTTTCAGCCAATTTTCTGGATTTTTGAAAATTTCACTTTTTTGTGAAAATATCCACTAAATGAGGGAATAATATGTGTGAGGGTACCCCAGGAGAGTTCCAAATTTTTTTGGGTAGAATATATATCCCACGGGGCTAAAATTGAAAAAAGTTGAAAAAAATTTTTTTTTGGACTTAGTCATTTTTCCGGCGTTTATCAGACTTTCAGATAGGGGAAATGTCAGTGAGCGTTCCGATTTCATTTACAGTGCGATTCGCCCAATGAGTCCTTGATACTTAGTCGTTTTCAGCCAATATTTTGGATTTTTGAAAATTTCACTTTTTTGTGAAAATATCCACTAAATGAGGGAATAATATGTGTGAGGGTACCCCAGGAGAGTTACAAATGTGTGTGGGTAGAATATATTTCCCAAGGGGTAAAATTTAAAAAAGTTGAAAAAAATTTTTTTTTGGACTTAGTCATTTTTCCGTCGTTCAGCAGATTTTCAGATAGGGGAAATGTCAGTGAGCGTTACGATTTCAGTTCCAGAGCGATTCGCCCAATGAGTCCTTGATACTTAGGCGTTTTCAGCCAATATTTTGGATTTTTGAAAATTTCACTTTTTTGTGAAAATATCCACTAAATGAGGGAATAATATGTTTGAGGGTACCCCAGGAGAGTTCCAAATGTGTGTGGGTAGAATATATATCCCACGGGGCCAAAGTTGAAAACAGCTGAAAAAAATTTTTTTTTAGACTTAGTCATTTTTCCGGCGTTTATCAGACTTTCAGATAGGGGAAATGTCAGTGAGCGTTCTTATTTCAGTTCCAGAGCGATTCGCCCAATGAGTCCTTTATATTTAGTCGTTTTCAGCCAATTTTCTGGATTTTTGAAAATTTCACTTTTTTGTGAAAATATCCACTAAATGAGGGAATACTATGTGTGAGGGTACCCCAGGAGAGTTCCAAATGTGTGTGGGTAGAATATATATCCCACGGGGCCAAAATTGAAAACAGTTGAAAAAAATTTTTTTTGGACTTAGTCATTTTTCCGTCGTTCAGCAGATTTTCAGATAGGGGAAATGTCAGTGAGCGTTACGATTTCAGTTCCAGAGCGATTCGCCCAATGAGTCCTTGATATTTAGTCGTTTTTAGTCAATTTTCTGGATTTTTCAAAATTTCACTTTTTTGTGAAAATATCCACTAAATGAGGGAATAATATGTTTGAGGGTAAATGAGGGAATAAATGAGGGAATAATGTGTGAGGGTACCCCAGGAGAGTTCCAAATGTGTTTGGGTAGAATATATCTCCCACGGGGGTAAAATTTAAAAAAGTTGAAAAAAAATTTTTTTTGGACTTAGTCATTTTTCCGTCGTTCATCAGATTTTCAGATAGGTGAAATGTCAGTGAGCGTTACGATTTCAGTTCCAGAGCGATTCGCCCAATGAGTCCTTGATATTTAGTCGTTTTCAGTCAATTTTCTGGATTTTTGAAAATTTCACTTTTTTGTGAAAATATCCACTAAATGAGGGAATAATATGTTTGAGGGTAAATGAGGGAATAAATGAGGGAATAATGTGTGAGGGTACCCCAGGAGAGTTCCAAATGTGTTTGGGTAGAATATATATCCCACGGGGCTAAAATTGAAAAAAGTTTAAAAAAATTTTTTTTTAGACTTAGTCATTTTTCCGGCGTTTATCAGACTTTCAGATAGGGGAAATGTCAGTGAGCGTTCCGATTTCAGTTACAGAGCGATTCGCCCAATGAGTCCTTGATACTTAGTCGTTTTCAGCCAATATTTTGGATTTTTCAAAATTTCACTTTTTTTGTGAAAATATCCACTAAATGAGGGAATAATATGTTTGAGGGTAAATGAGGGAATAAATGAGGGAATAATGTGTGAGGGTACCCCAGGAGAGTTCCAAATGTGTTTGGGTAGAATATATATCCCACGGGGGTAAAATTTAAAAAAGTTGAAAACAAATTTTTTTTGGACTTAGTCATTTTTCCGGCGTTTATCAGACTTTCAGATAGGGGAAATGTCAGTGAGCCTTCTGATTTCAGTTCCAGAGTGATTCGCCCAATGAGTCCTTGATATTTAATCGTTTTCAGCCAATTTTCTGGATTTTTGAAAATTTCACTTTTTTGTGAAAATATCCACTAAATGAGGGAATAATATGTTTGAGGGTAAATGAGGGAATAAATGAGGGAATAATGTGTGAGGGTACCCCAGGAGAGTTCCAAATGTGTGTGGGTAGAATATATCTCCCACGGGGGTAAAATTTAAAAAAGTTGAAAAAAAATTTTTTTTGGACTTAGTCATTTTTCCGTCGTTCATCAGATTTTCAGATAGGTGAAATGTCAGTGAGCGTTACGATTTCAGTTCCAGAGCGATTCGCCCAATGAGTCCTTGATATTTAGTCGTTTTCAGTCAATTTTCTGGATTTTTGAAAATTTCACTTTTTTGTGAAAATATCCACTAAATGAGGGAATAATATGTGTGAGGGTACCCCAGGAGAGTTCCAAATTTTTTTGGGTAGAATATATATCCCACGGGGCTAAAATTGAAAAAAGTTGAAAAAACTTTTTTTTTGGACTTAGTCATTTTTCCGGCGTTTATCAGACTTTCAGATAGGGGAAATGTCAGTGAGCGTTCTGATTTCAGTTCCAGAGCGATTCGCCCAATGAGTCCTTGATATTTAATCGTTTTCAGCCAATTTTCTGGATTTTTGCAAATTTCACTTTTTTGTGAAAATATCCACTAAATGAGGGAATAATATGTTTGAGGGTACCCCAGGAGAGTTCCAAATGTGTGTGGGTAGAATATATATCCCACCGGGGTAAAATTGAAAAAAGTTGAAAAAAATTTTTTTTTTTACTTCGTCATTTTTCCGGCGTTTATCAGACTTTCAGATAGGGGAAATGTCAGTGAGCGTTCTGATTTCAGTTCCAGAGCGATTCGCCCAATGAGTCCTTTATATTTAGTCGTTTTCAGCCAATTTTCTGGATTTTTGGAAATTTCACTTTTTTGTGAAAATATCCACTAAATGAGGGAATAATATGTGTGAGGGTACCCCAGGAGAGTTCCAAATGTGTTTGGGTAGAATATATATCCCACGGGGCCAAAATTGAAAACAGTTGAAAAAAATTTTTTTTTATACTTAGTCATTTTTCCGGCGTTTATCAGACTTTCAGATAGGGGAAATGTCAGTGAGCGTTCCGATTTCAGTTACAGAGCGATTCGCCCAATGAGTCCTTGATACTTAGTCGTTTTCAGCCAATATTTTGGATTTTTGAAAATTTCACTTTTTTGTGAAAATATCCACTAAATGAGGGAATAATATGTTTGAGGGTACCCCAGGAGAGTTCCAAATGTGTGTGGGTAGAATATATATCCCACGGGGGTAAAATTGAAAAAAGTTTAAAAAAAATTTTTTTGGGACTTAGTCATTTTTCCAGCGTTTATCAGACTTTCAGGTAGGGCAAATGTCAGTGAGCATTCCGATTTCAGTTCCAGAGCGATTTGCCCAATGAGTCCTTGATATTTAGTCGTTTTCAGCCAATTTTCTGGATTTTGGAAAATTTCACTTTTTTGTGAAAATATCCACTAAATGAGGGAATGATATGTTTGAGGGTAAATGAGTTAATAAATGAGGGAATAATATGTGTGAGGGTACCCCAGGAGAGTTCCAAATGTGTTTGGGTAGAATATATATCCCACGGGGCCAAAATTGAAAAAAGTTGAAAAAAATTTTTTTTTAGACTTAGTCATTTTTCCGGCGTTTATCAGACTTTCAGATAGGGGAAATGTCAGTGAGCGTTCCGATTTCAGTTACAGAGCGATTCGCCCAATGAGTCCTTGATATTTAGTCGTTTTCAGCCAATTTTCTGGATTTTTGAAAATTTCACTTTTTTGTGAAAATATCCACTAAATGAGGGAATAATATGTGTGAGAGTACCCCAGGAGAGTTCCAAATGTGTTTGGGTAGAATATATATCCCACGGGGCTAAAATTGAAAAAAGTTGAAAAAAATTTTTTTTTGGACTTAGTCATTTTTCCGGCGTTTATCAGACTTTCAGATAGGGGAAATGTCAGTGAGCGTTCCGATTTCATTTACAGAGCGATTCGCCCAATGAGTCCTTGATACTTAGTCGTTTTCAGCCAATATTTTGGATTTTTGAAAATTTCACTTTTTTGTGAAAATATCCACTAAATGAGGGAATAATATGTGTGAGGGTACCCCAGGAGAGTTCCAAATGTGTGTGGGTAGAATATATCTCCCACGGGGGTAAAATTGAAAAAAGTTGAAAAAATTTTTTTTTCGGACTTAGTCAATTTTCCGGCGTTTATCAGACTTTCAGATAGGGGAAATGTCAGTGAGCGTTCTGATTTCAGTTCCAGAGCGATTCGCCCAATGAGTCCTTGATATTTAGTCGTTTTCAGCCAATTTTCTGGATTTTTGAAAATTTCACTTTTTTGTGAAAATATCCACTAAATGAGGGAATAATATGTGTGAGGGTACCCCAGGAGAGTTCCAAATGTGTTTGGGTAGAATATATATCCCACGGGGCCAAAATTGAAAACAGTTGAAAAAAATTTTTTTTTAGACTTAGTCATTTTTCCGGCGTTTATCAGACTTTCAGATAGGGGAAATGTAAGTGAGTGTTCCGATTTCAGTTACAGAGCGATTCGCCCAATGAGTCCTTGATACTTAGTCGTTTTCAGCCAATATTTTGGATTTTTGAAAATTTCACTTTTTTGTGAAAATATCCACTAAATGAGGGAATAATACTTGTGAGGGTACCCCAGGAGAGTTCCAAATGTGTGTGGGTAGAATATATATCCCACGGGGGTAAAATTTAAAAAAGTTGAAAAAAAATTTTTTTTGGACTTAGTCATTTTTCCGGCGTTTATCAGACTTTCAGATAGGGGAAATGTCAGTGAGCGTTCTGATTTCAGTTCCAGAGCGATTCGCCCAATGAGTCCTGGATATTTAATCGTTTTCAGCCAATTTTCTGGATTTTTGAAAATTTCACTTTTTTGTGAAAATATCCACTAAATGAGGGAATAATATGTTTGAGGGTAAATGAGTTAATAAATGAGGGAATAATGTGTGAGGGTACCCCAGGAGAGTTCCAAATGTGTTTGGGTAGAATATATATCCCACGGGGCTAAAATTGAAAAAAGTTTAAAAAAAATTTTTTTTAGACTTAGTCATTTTTCCGGCGTTTATCAGACTTTCAGATAGGGGAAATGTGAATGAGCGATCCGATTTCAGTTACAGAGCGATTCGCCCAATGAGTCCTTGATACTTAGTCGTTTTCAGCCAATATTTTGGTTTTTTCAAAATTTCACTTTTTTTGTGAAAATATCCACTAAATGAGGGAATAATATGTTTGAGGGTAAATGAGGGAATAAATGAGGGAATAATGTGTGAGGGTACCCCAGGAGAGTTCCAAATGTGTGTGGGTAGAATATATCTCCCACGGGGGTAAAATTTAAAAAAGATGAAAAAAAATTTTTTTTGGACTTAGTCATTTTTCCGTCGTTCATCAGATTTTCAGATAGGGGAAATGTCAGAGAGCGTTACGATTTCAGTTCCAGAGCGATTCGCCCAATGAGTCCTTGATATTTAGTCGTTTTCAGTCAATTTTCTGGATTTTTGAAAATTTCACTTATTTGTGAAAATATACACTAAATGAGGGAATAATATGTGTGAGGGTACCCCAGGAGAGTTCCAAATTTTTTTGGGTAGAATATATATCCCACGGGGCTAAAATTGAAAAAAGTTTAAAAAAATTTTTTTTTTTACTTCGTCATTTTTCCGGCGTTTATCAGACTTTCAGATAGGGGAAATGTCAGTGAGCGTTCTGATTTCAGTTCCAGAGCGATTCGCCCAATGAGTCCTTTATATTTAGTCGTTTTCAGCCAATTTTCTGGATTTTTGAAAATTTCACTTTTTTGTAAAAATATCCACTAAATGAGGGAATAATATGTGTGAGGGTACCCCAGGAGAGTTCCAAATGTGTTTCGGTAGAATATATATCCCACGGGGCCAAAATTGAAAACAGTTGAAAAAAATTTTTTTTTATACTTAGTCATTTTTCCGGCGTTTATCAGACTTTCAGATAGGGGAAATGTCAGTGAGCGTTCCGATTTCAGTTACAGAGCGATTCGCCCAATGAGTCCTTGATACTTAGTCGTTTTCAGCCAATATTTTGGATTTTTCAAAATTTCACTTTTTTTGTGAAAATATCCACTAAATGAGGGAATAATATGTGTGAGGGTACCCCAGGAGAGTTCCAAATGTGTGTGGGTAGAATATATCTCCCACGGGGGTAAAATTTAAAAAAGTTGAAAAAAAATTTTTTTTGGACTTAGTCATTTTTCCGTCGTTCATCAGATTTTCAGATAGGGGAAATGTCAGTGAGCATTCCGATTTCAGTTCCAGAGCGATTTGCCCAATGAGTCCTTGATATTTAGTCGTTTTCAGCCAATTTTCTGGATTTTGGAAAATTTCACTTTTTTAATGAAAATATCCACTAAATGAGGGAATAATATGTGTGAGGGTACCCCAGGAGAGTTCCAAATGTGTTTGGGTAGAATATATATCCCACGGGGCCAAAATTGAAAAAAGTTGAAAAAAATTTTTTTTTAGACTTAGTCATTTTTCCAGCGTTTATCAGACTTTCAGATAGGGGAAATGTCAGTGAGCGTTCTGATTTCAGTTCCAGAGCGATTCGCCCAATGAGTCCTTGATACTTAGTCGTTTTCAGGCAATATTTTGGATTTTTCAAAATTTCACTTTTTTTGTGAAAATATCCACTAAATGAGGGAATAATATGTTTGAGGGTAAATGAGGGAATAAATGAGGGAATAATGTGTGAGGGTACCCCAGGAGAGTTCCAAATGTGTTTGGGTAGAATATATATCCCACGGGGGTAAAATTTAAAAAAGTTGAAAAAAAATTTTTTTTGGACTTAGTCATTTTTCCGGGGTTTATCAGACTTTCAGATAGGGGAAATGTCAGTGAGCCTTCGGATTTCAGTTCCAGAGCGATTCGCCCAATGAGTCCTTCATATTTAATCGTTTTCAGCCAATTTTCTGGATTTTTGAAAATTTCACTTTTTTGTGAAAATATCCACTAAATGAGGGAATAATATGTTTGAGGGTAAATGAGGGAATAAATGAGGGAATAATGTGTCAGGGTACCCCAGGAGAGTTCCAAATGTGTGTGGGTAGAATATATCTCCCACAGGGGTAAAATTTAAAAAAGTTGAAAAAAAATTTTTTTTGGACTTAGTCATTTTTCCGTCGTTCATCAGATTTTCAGATAGGTGAAATGTCAGTGAGCGTTACGATTTCAGTTCCAGAGCGATTCGCCCAATGAGTCCTTGATATTTAGTCGTTTTCAGTCAATTTTCTGGATTTTTGAAAATTTCACTTTTTTGTGAAAATATCCACTAAATGAGGGAATAATATGTGTGAGGGTACCCCAGGAGAGTTCCAAATGTGTGTGGGTAGAATATATTTCCCACGGGGGTAAAATTTAAAAAAGTTGAAAAAAAATTTTTTTTGGACTTAGTCATTTTTCCGGCGTTTATCAGACTTTCAGATAGGGGAAATGTCAGTGAGCGTTCTGATTTCAGTTCCAGAGCGATTCGCCCAATGAGTCCTTGATATTTAATCGTTTTCAGCCAATTTTCTGGATTTTTGCAAATTTCACTTTTTTGTGAAAATATCCACTAAATGAGGGAATAATATGTTTGAGGGTACCCCAGGAGAGTTCCAAATGTGTGTGGGTAGAATATATATCCCACGGGGGTAAAATTGAAAAAAGTTGAAAAAAATTTTTTTTGGACTTAGTCATTTTTCCAGCGTTTATCAGACTTTCAGATAGGGCAAATGTCAGTGAGCATTCCGATTTCATTTCCAGAGCGATTTGCCCAATGAGTCCTTGATATTTAGTCGTTTTCAGCCAATTTTCTGGATTTTGGAAAATTTCACTTTTTTGTGAAAATATCCACTAAATGAGGGAATAATATGTGTGAGAGTACCCCAGGAGAGTTCCAAATGTGTTTGGGTAGAATATATATCCCACGGGGCTAAAATTGAAAAAAGTTGAAAAAAATTTTTTTTGGACTTAGTCATTTTTCCGGCGTTTATCAGACTTTCAGATAGGGGAAATGTCAGTGAGCGTTCCGATTTCATTTACAGAGCGATTCGCCCAATGAGTCCTTGATACTTAGTCGTTTTCAGCCAATATTTTGGATTTTTCAAAATTTCACTTTTTTTGTGAAAATATCCACTAAATGAGGGGAATAATATGTTTGAGGGTAAATGAGGGAATAAATGAGGGAATAATGTGTGAGGGTACCCCAGGAGAGTTCCAAATGTGTTTGGGTAGAATATATATCCCACGGGGGTAAAATTTAAAAAAGTTGAAAAAAAATTTTTTTTGGACTTAGTCATTTTTCCGGCGTTTATCAGACTTTCAGATAGGGGAAATGGCAGTGAGCATTCTGATTTCAGTTCCAGAGCGATTCGCCCAATGAGTCCTTGATATTTAATCGTTTTCAGCCAATTTACTGGATTTTTGAAAATTTCACTTTTTTGTGAAAATATCCACTAAATGAGGGAATAATATGTTTGAGGGTAAATGAGGGAATAAATGAGGGAATAATGTGTGAGGGTACCCCAGGAGAGTTCCAAATGTGTGTGGGTAGAATATATCTCCCACGGGGGTAAAATTTAAAAAAGTTGAAAAAAAATTTTTTTTGGACTTAGTCATTTTTCCGTCGTTCATCAGATTTTCAGATAGGGGAAATGTCAGTGAGCGTTACGATTTCAGTTCCAGAGCGATTCGCCCAATGAGTCCTTGATATTTAGTCGTTTTCAGTCAATTTTCTGGATTTTTGAAAATTTCACTTTTTTGTGAAAATATTCACTAAATGAGGGAATAATATGTGTGAGGGTACCCCAAGAGAGTTCCAAATTTTTTTGGGTAGAATATATATCCCACGGGGCTAAAATTGAAAAAAGTTGAAAAAAATTTTTTTTTGGACTTAGTCATTTTTCCAGCGTTTATCAGACTTTCAGATAGGGGAAATGTCAGTGAGCGTTCCGATTTCATTTACAGAGCGATTCGCCCAATGAGTCCTTGATACTTAGTCGTTTTCAGCCAATATTTCGGATTTTTGAAAATTTCACTTTTTTGTGAAAATATCCACTAAATGAGGGAATAATATGTGTGAGGGTACCCCAGGAGAGTTCCAAATGTGTGTGGGTAGAATATATTTCCCACGGGGGTAAAATTTAAAAAAGTTGAAAAAAAATTTTTTTTGGACTTCGTCATTTTTCCGGCGTTTATCAGACTTTCAGATACGGGAAATGTCAGTGAGCGTTCTGATTTCAGTTCCAGAGCGATTAGCCCAATGAGTCCTTGATATGTAATCGTTTTCAGCCAATTTTCTGGATTTTTGCAACTTTCACTTTTTTGTGAAAATATCCACTAAATGAGGGAATAATATGTTTGAGGGTACCCCAGGAGAGTTCCAAATGTGTGTGGGTAGAATATATATCCCACGGGGGTAAAATTGAAAAAAGTTGAAAAAAATTTTTTTTTTTACTTCGTCATTTTTCCGGCGTTTATCAGACTTTCAGATAGGGGAAATGTCAGTGAGCGTTCTGATTTCAGCTCCAGAGCGATTCGCCCAATGAGTCCTTTATATTTAGTCGTTTTCAGCCAATTTTCTGGATTTTTGAAAATTTCACTTTTTTGTGAAAATATCCACTAAATGAGGGAATAATATGTGTGAGGGTACCCCAGGAGAGTTCCAAATGTGTTTGGGTAGAATATATATCCCACGGGGCCAAAATTGAAAACAATTGAAAAAATTTTTTTTTTTATACTTAGTCATTTTTCCGGCGTTTATCAGACTTTCAGATAGGGGAAATGTCAGTGAGCGTTCCGATTTCAGTTACAGAGCGATTCGCCCAATTAGTCCTTGATACTTAGTCGTTTTCAGCCAATATTTTGGATTTTTCAAAATTTCACTTTTTTTGTGAAAATATCCACTAAATGAGGGAATAATATGTGTGAGGGTACCCCAGGAGAGTTCCAAATGTGTGTGGGTAGAATATATATCCCACGGGGCTAAAATTGAAAAAAGTTGAAAAAAATTTTTTTTTAGACTTAGTCATTTTTCCGGTGTTTATCAGACTTTCAGATAGGGGAAATGTCAGTGAGCGTTAAGATTTCAGTTACAGAGCGATTCGCCCAATGAGTCCTTGATACTTTGTCGTTTTCAGCCAATATTTTGGATTTTTGAAAATTTCACTTTTTTGTGAAAATATCCACTAAATGAGGGAATAATACGTGTGAGGGTACCCCAGGAGAGTTCCAAATGTGTGTGGGTAGAATATATATCCCAAAGGGGTAAAATTTAAAAAAGTTGAAAAAAAATTTTTTTTGGAGTTAGTCATTTTTCCGGCGTTTATCAGACTTTCAGATAGGGGAAATGTCAGTGAGCGTTCTGATTTCAGTTCCAGAGCGATTCGCCCAATGAGTCCTTGATATTTAATCGTTTTCAGCCAATTTTCTGGATTTTTGAAAATTTCACTTTTTTGTGAAAATATCCACTAAATGAAGGAATAATATGTTTGAGGGTAAATGAGGGAATAAATGAGGGAATAATGTGTGAGGGTACCCCAGGAGAGTTCCAAATGTGTTTGGGTAGAATATATATCCCACTGGGCTAAAATTGAAAAAGTTTAAAAAAATTTTTTTTTAGACTTAGTCATTTTTCCGGCGTTTATCAGACTTTCAGATAGGGGAAATGTGAGTGAGCGATCCGATTTCGGTTACAGAGCGATTCGCCCAATGAGTCCTTGATACTTAGTCGTTTTCAGCCAATATTTTGGATTTTTCAAAATTTCACTTTTTTTGTGAAAATATCCACTAAATGAGGGAATAATATGTGTGAGGGTACCCCAGGAGAGTTCCAAATGTGTGTGGGTAGAATATATCTCCCACGGGGGTAAAATTTAAAAAAGTTGAAAAAAAATTTTTTTTGGACTTAGTCATTTTTCCGTCGTTCAGCAGATTTTCAGATAGGGGAAATGTCAGTGAGCGTTACGATTTCAGTTCCAGAGCGATTCGCCCAATGAGTCCTTGATATTTAGTCGTTTTCAGTCAATTTTCTGGATTTTTGAAAATTTCACTTTTTTGTGAAAATATCCACTAAATGAGGGAATAATATGTGTGAGGGTACCCCAGGAGAGTTCCAAATTTTTTTGGGTAGAATATATATCCCACGGGGCTAAAATTGAAAAAAGTTGAAAAAAATTTTTTTTTGGACTTAGTCATTTTTCCGGCGTTTATCAGACTTTCAGATAGGGGAAATGTCAGTGAGCGTTCTGATTTCAGTTCCAGAGCGATTCGCCCAATGAGTCCTTTATATTTAGTCGTTTTCAGCCAATTTTCTGGATTTTTGAAAATTTCACTTTTTTTGTGAAAATATCCACTAAATGAGGGAATAATATGTGTGAGGGTACCCCAGGAGAGTTCCAGTTGTGTTTGGGTAGAATATATATCCCACGGGGCCAAAATTGAAAACAGTTGAAAAAAATTTTTTTTTATACTTAGTCATTTTTCCGGCGTTTATCAGACTTTCAGATAGGGGAAATGTCAGTGAGCGTTATGATTTCAGTTACAGAGCGATTCGCCCAATGAGTCCTTGATACTTAGTCGTTTTCAGCCAATATTTTGGATTTTTCAAAATTTCACTTTTTTTGTGAAAATATCCACTAAATGAGGGAATAATATGTGTGAGGGTACCCCAGGAGAGTTCCAAATGTGTTTGGGTAGAATATATATCCCACGGGGCCAAAATTGAAAAAAGTTTAAAAAAATTTTTTTTTAGACTTAGTCATTTTTCCGGCGTTTATCAGACTTTCAGATAAGGGAAATGTCAGTGAGCGTTCCGATTTCAGTTACAGAGCGATTCGCCCAATGAGTCCTTGATATTTAGTCGTTTTCAGCCAATATTTTGGATTTTTCAAAATTTCACTTTTTTGTGAAAATATCCAATAAATGAGGGAATAATATATGTGAGGGTACCCCAGGAGAGTTCCAAATGTGTGTGGGTAGAATATATCTCCCACGGGGGTAAAATTTAAAAAAGTTGAAAAAAAAATTTTTTTGGACTTAGTCATTTTTCCGTCGTTCATCAGATTTTCAGATAGGGGAAATGTCAGTGAGCGTTACGATTTCAGTTCCAGAGCGATTCGCCCAATGAGTCCTTGATATTTAGTCGTTTTCAACCAATTTTCTGGATTTTTGAAAATTTCACTTTTTTGTGAAAATATCCACTAAATGAGGGAATAATATGTGTGAGGGTACCCCAGGAGAGTTCCAAATGTGTGTGGGTAGAATATATCTCCCACGGGGGTAAAATTTAAAAAAGTTGAAAAAAATATTTTTTTGGACTTAGTCATTTTTCCGGCGTTTATCAGACTTTCAGATAGGGGAAATGTCAGTGAGCATTCCGATTTCATTTACAGAGCGATTCACCCAATGAGTCCTTGATACTTAGTCGTTTTCAGCCAATATTTTGGATTTTTGAAAATTTCACTTTTTTGTGAAAATATCCACTAAATGAGGGAATAATATGTGTGAGGGTACCCCAGGAGAGTTCCAAATGTGTGTGGGTAGAATATATACCCCACGTGGGTAAAATTTAAAAAAGTTTAAAAAAAATTTTTTTTAGTCTTAGTCATTTTTCCGGCGTTCATCAGATTTTCAGATAGGGGAAATGTCAGTGAGCGTTCCGATTTCAGTTCCAGAGCGATTCGCCCAATGAGTCCTTGATATTTAGTCGTTTTCAGCCAATTTTCTGGATTTTTAAAAATTTCACTTTTTTGTGAAAATATCCACTAAATGAGGGAATAATATATGTGAGTGTACCCCAGGAGAGTTCCAAATGTGTTTGGGAAGAATATATATCCCACGGGGCTAAAATTGAAAAAAGTTGAAAAAATTTTTTTTTGGACTTAGTCATTTTTCCGGCGTTTATCAGACTTTCAGATAGGGGAAATGTCAGTGAGCGTTCCGATTTCAGTTCCAGAGCGATTCGCCCAATGAGTCCTTGATACTTAGTCGTTTTCAGCCAATATTTTGGATTTTTGAAAATTTCACTTTTTTGTGAAAATATCCACTAAATGAGGGAATAATATGTGTGAGGGTACCCCAGGAGAGTTCCAAATGTGTGTGGGTAGAATATATATCCCACGGGGGGGAAATTGAAAAAAGTTTAAAAAAAATTTTTTTGGGACATAGTCATTTCTCCGGCGTTTATCAGACTTTCAGATAGGGGAAATGTCAGTGAGCGTTCCGATTTCATTTACAGAGCGATTCGCCCAATGAGTCCTTGATATTTAGTCGTTTTCAGCCAATTTTCTGGATTTTTGAAAATTTCACTTTTTTGTGAAAATATCCACTAAATGAGGGAATAATATGTGTGAGGGTACCCCAGGAGAGTTCCAAATGTGTGTGGGTAGAATATATATCCCACGGGGGGGAAATTGAAAAAAGTTGAAAAAAAATTTTTTTGGGACTTAGTCATTTTTCCGGCGTTTATCAGACTTTCAGATAGGGGAAATGTCAGTGAGCGTTCTGATTTCAGTTCCAGAGCGATTCGCCCAATGAGTCCTTGATATTTAGTCGTTTTCAGCCAATTTTCTGGATTTTTGAAAATTTCACTTTTTTGTGAAAATATCCACTAAATGAGGGAATAATATGTGTGAGGGTACCCCAGGAGAGTTCCAACTGTGTTTGGGTAGAATATATATCCCACGGGGCCAAAATTGAAAACAGTTGAAAAAAAATTTTTTTTAGACTTAGTCATTTTTCCGGCGTTTATCAGACTTTCAGATAGGGGAAATGTAAGTGAGTGTTACGATTTCAGTTACAGAGCGATTCGCCCAATGAGTCCTTGATACTTAGTCGTTTTCAGCCAATATTTTGGAAAATTTCACTTTTTTGTGAAAATATCCACTAAATGAGGGAATAATACGTGTGAGGGTACCCCAGGAGAATTCCAAATGTGTGTGGGTAGAATATATATCCCACGGGGGTAAAATTTAAAAAAGTTGAAAAAAAATTTTTTTTGGACTTAGTCATTTTTCCGGCGTTTATCAGACTTTCAGATAGGGGAAATGTCAGTGAGCGTTCTGATTTCACTTCCAGAGCGATTCACCCAATGAGTCCTTGATATTTAATCGTTTTCAGCCAATTTTCTGGATTTTTGAAAATTTCACTTTTTTGTGAAAATATCCACTAAATGAGGGAATAATATGTTTGAGGGTAAATGAGGGAATAAATGAGGGAATAATGTGTGAGGATACCCCAGGAGAGTTCCAAATGTGTTTGGGTAGAATATATATCCCACGGGGCTAAAATTGAAAAAAGTTAAAAAAATTTTTTTTGGGACTTAGTCATTTTTCAGGCATTTATCAGACTTTCAGATAGGGCAAATGTCAGTGAGCGTTCCGATTTCAATTACAGAGCGATTCGCCCAATGAGTCCTTGATATTTAGTCGATTTCAACCAATTTTCTGGATTTTTGAAAATTTCACTTTTTTGTGAAAATATCCACTAAATGAGGGAATAATATGTGTGAGGGTACCCCAGGAGAGTTCCAAATGTGTTTGGGTAGAATATATATCCCACGGGGGTAAAATTGAAAAAAGTTGAAAAAATTTTTTTTTTGGACTTAGTCATTTTTCCGGCGTTTATCAGACTTTCAGATAGGGGAAATGTCAGTGAGCGTTCCGATTTCAGTTCCAGAGCGATTCGCCCAATGAGTCCTTGATATTTAGTCGTTTTCAGCCAATTTTCTGGATTTTTAAAAATTTCACTTTTTTGTGAAAATATCCACTAAATGAGGGAATAATATGTGTGAGGGTACCCCAGGAGAGTTCCAAATGTGTGTGGGTAGAATATATATCCCACGTGGGGGAAATTGAAAAAAGTTTAAAAAAAAATTTTTTGGGACATAGTCATTTTTCCGGCGTTTATCAGACTTTCAGATAGGGCAAATGTCAGTGAGCGTTCCGATTTCAGTTACAGAGCGATTCGCCCAATGAGTCCTTGATATTTAGTCGTTTTCAACCAATTTCCTGGATTTTTGAAAATTTCACTTTTTTGTGAAAATATCCACTAAATGAGGGAATAATATGTGTGAGGGTACCCCAGGAGAGTTCCAAATGTGTGTGGGTAGAATATATACCCCACGTGGGTAAAATTTAAAAAAGTTTTAAAAAATTTTTTTTTAGTCTTAGTCATTTTTCCGGCGTTCATCAGATTTTCAGATAGGGGAAATGTCAGTGAGCGTTCCGATTTCAGTTCCAGAGCGATTCGCCCATTGAGTCCTTGATATTTAGTCGTTTTCAGCCAATTTTCTGGATTTTTAAAAATTTCACTTTTTTGTGAAAATATCCATTAAATGAGGGAATAATATATGTGAGTGTACCCCAGGAGAGTTCCAAATGTGTTTGGGAAGAATATATATCCCACGGGGCTAAAATTGAAAAAAGTTGAAAAAATTTTTTTTTTGGACTTAGTCATTTTTCCGGCGTTTATCAGACTTTCAGATAGGGGAAATGTCAGTGAGCGTTCCGATTTCAGTTCCAGAGCGATTCGCCCAATGAGTCCTTGATACTTAGTCGTTTTCAGCCAATATTTTGGATTTTTGAAAATTTCACTTTTTTGTGAAAATATCCACTAAATGAGGGAATAATATGTGTGAGGGTACCCCAGGAGAGTTCCAAATGTGTGTGGGTAGAATATATATCCCACGGGGGGGAAATTGAAAAAAGTTTAAAAAAAATTTTTTTGGGACATAGTCATTTTTCCGGCGTTTATCAGACTTTCAGATAGGGCAAATGTCAGTGAGCGTTCCGATTTCATTTACAGAGCGATTCGCCCAATGAGTCCTTGATACTTAGTCGTTTTCAGCCAATATTTTGGATTATTGAAAATTTCACTTTTTTGTGAAAATATCCACTAAATGAGGGAATAATATGTGTGAGGGTACCCCAGGAGAGTTCCAAATGTGTGTGGGTAGAATATATATCCCACGGGGGTAAAATTGAAAAAAGTTGAAAAAAAATTTTTTTTGGACTTAGTCATTTTTCCGGCGTTTATCAGACTTTCAGATAGGGGAAATGTCAGTGAGCGTTCTGATTTCAGTTCCAGAGCGATTCGCCCAATGAGTCCTTGATATTTAGTCATTTTCAGCCAATTTTCTGGATTTTTGAAAATTTCACTTTTTTGTGAAAATATCCACTAAATGAGGGAATAATATGTGTGAGGGTACCCCAGGAGAGTTCCAAATGTGTTTGGGTAGAATATATATCCCACGGGGCCAAAATTGAAAACAGTTGAAAAAAATTTTTTTTTAGACTTAGTCATTTTTCCGGCGTTTATCAGTCTTTCAGATAGGGGAAATGTAAGTGAGTGTTACGATTTCAGTTACAGAGCGATTCGCCCAATGAGTCCTTGATATTTAGTCGTTTTCAGCCAATTTTCTGGATTTTTGAAAATTTCACTTTTTTGTGAAAATATCCACTAAATGAGGGAATAATATGTGTGAGGGTACCTCAGGAGAGTTCCAAATGTGTTTGGGTAGAATATATATCCCACGGGGCTAAAATTGAAAAAAGTTGAAAAAAATTTTTTTTTGGACTTAGTCATTTTTCCGGCGTTTTTCAGACTTTCAGATAGGGGAAATGTCAGTGAGCGTTCTGATTTCAGTTCCAGAGCGATTCGCCCAATGAGTCCTTGATATTTAGTCGTTTTCAGCCAATCTGCTGGATTTTTGAAAATTTCACTTTTTTGTGAAAATATCCACTAAATGAGGGAATAATATGTGTGAGGGTACCCCAGGAGAGTTCCAAATGTGTTTGGGTAGAATATATATCCCACGGGGCCAAAATTGAAAACAGTTGAAAAAAATTTTTTTTTAGACTTAGTCATTTTTCCGGCGTTTATCAGACTTTCAAATAGGGGAAATGTAAGTGAGTGTTACGATTTCAGTTACAGAGCGATTCGCCCAATGAGTCCTTGATACTTAGTCGTTTTCAGCCAATATTTTGGAAAATTTCACTTTTTTGTGAAAATATCCACTAAATGAGGGAATAATACGTTTGAGGGTACCCCAGGAGAGTTCCAAATGTGTGTGGGTAGAATATATATCCCACGGGGGTAAAATTTAAAAAAGTTGAAAAAAAATTTTTTTTGGACTTAGTCATTTTTCCGGCGTTTATCAGACTTTCAGATAGGGGAAATGTCAGTGAGCGTTCTGATTTCAGTTCCAGAGCGATTCGCCCAATGAGTCCTTGATATTTAATCGTTTTCAGCCAATTTTCTGGATTTTTGAAAATTTCACTTTTTTGTGAAAATATCCACTAAATGAGGGAATAATATGTTTGAGGGTAAATGAGGGAATAAATGAGGGAATAATATATGTGAGGGTACCCCAGGAGCGTTCCAAATGTGTTTGGGTAGAATATATATCCCACGGGGCTAAAATTGAAAAAAGTTAAACAAATTTTTTTTTTGGACTTAGTCATTTTTCCGGCGTTTATCAGACTTTCAGATAGGGGAAATGTCAGTGAGCGTTCTGATTTCAGTTCCAGAGCGATTCGCCCAATGAGTCCTTGATATTTAGTCGTTTTCAGACAATTTTCTGGATTTTTAAAAATTTCACTTTTTTGTGAAAATATCCACTAAATGAGGGAATAATATGTGTGAGGGTACCCCAGGAGAGTTCCAAATGTGTGTGGGTAGAATAAATATCCCACGGGGGGAAATTGAAAAAAGTTTAAAAAAAAATTTTTTGGGACTTAGTCATTTTTCAGGCATTTATCAGACTTTCAGATAGGGCAAATGTCAGTGAGCGTTCCGATTTCAGTTACAGAGCGATTCGCCCAATGAGTCCTTGATATTTAGTCGTTTTCAACCAATTTTCTGGATTTTTGAAAATTTCACTTTTTTGTGAAAATATCCACTAAATGAGGGAATAATATGTGTGAGGGTACCTCAGGAGAGTTCCAAATGTGTTTGGGTAGAATATATATCCCACGGGGGTAAAATTGAAAAAAGTTGAAAAAAAATTTTTTTTGGACTTAGTCATTTTTCCAGCGTTTATCAGACTTTCAGATAGGGCAAATGTCAGTGAGCATTCCGATTTCAATTCCAGAGCGATTCGCCCAATGAGTCCTTGATACTTAGTCGTTTTCAGCCAATATTTTGGATTTTTCAAAATTTCACTTTTTTGTGAAAATATTCACTAAATGAGGGAATAATATATGTGAGGGTACCCCAGGAGAGTTCAAATGTGTGTGGGTAGAATATATCTCCCACGGGGGTAAAATTTAAAAAAGTTGAAAAAAAATTTTTTTTGGACTTAGTCATTTTTCTGTCGTTCATCAGATTTTCAGATAGGGGAAATGTCAGTGAGCGTTACGATTTCAGTTCCAAAGCGATACGCCCAATGAGTCCTTGATATTTAGTCGTTTTCAGCCAATTTTCTGGATTTTTGAAAATTTCACTTTTTTGTGAAAATATCCACTAAATGAGGGAATAATATGTGTGAGGGTACCCCAGGAGAGTTCCAAATGTGTTTGGGTAGAATATATATCCCACGGGGTTAAAATTGAAAAAAGTTGAAAAAAATTTTTTTTTGGACTTAGTCATTTTTCCGGCGTTTATCAGACTTTCAGATAGGGGAAATGTCAGTGAGCGTTCCGATTTCATTTACAGAGCGATTCGCCCAATGAGTCCTTGATACTTAGTCGTTTTCAGCCAATATTTTGGATTTTTGAAAATTTCACTTTTTTGTGAAAATATCCACTAAATGAGGGAATAATATGTGTGAGGGTACCCCAGGAGAGTTCCAAATGTGTTTGGGTAGAATATATATCCCACGGGGCCAAAATTGAAAACAGTTGAAAAAAATTTTTTTTTAGACTTAGTCATTTTTCCGGCGTTTATCAGTCTTTCAGATAGGGGAAATGTAAGTGAGTGTTACGATTTCAGTTACAGAGCGATTCGCCCAATGAGTCCTTGATACTTAGTCGTTTTCAGCCAATATTTTGGAAAATTTCACTTTTTTGTGAAAATATCCACTAAATGAGGGAATAATACGTGTGAGGGTACCCCAGGAGAGTTCCAAATGTGTGTGGGTAGAATATATATCCCACGGGGGTAAAATTTAAAAAAGTTGAAAAAAAATTTTTTTTGGACTTAGTCATTTTTCCAGCGTTTATCAGACTTTCAGATAGGGCAAATGTCAGTGAGCATTCCGATTTCAGTTCCAGAGCGATTCGCCCAATGAGTCCTTGATATTTAGTCGTTTTCAGCCAATTTTCTGGATTTTTGAAAATTTCACTTTTTTGTGAAAATATCCACTAAATGAGGGAATAATATGTGTGAGGGTACCTCAGGAGAGTTCCAAATGTGTTTGGGTAGAATATATATCCCACGGGGCTAAAATTGAAAAAAGTTGAAAAAAATTTTTTTTTGGACTTAGTCATTTTTCCGGCGTTTTTCAGACTTTCAGATAGGGGAAATGTCAGTGAGCGTTCTGATTTCAGTTCCAGAGCGATTCGCCCAATGAGTCCTTGATATTTAGTCGTTTTCAGCCAATCTGCTGGATTTTTGAAAATTTCACTTTTTTGTGAAAATATCCACTAAATGAGGGAATAATATGTGTGAGGGTACCCCAGGAGAGTTCCAAATGTGTTTGGGTAGAATATATATCCCACGGGGCCAAAATTGAAAACAGTTGAAAAAAATTTTTTTTTAGACTTAGTCATTTTTCCGGCGTTTATCAGACTTTCAAATAGGGGAAATGTAAGTGAGTGTTACGATTTCAGTTACAGAGCGATTCGCCCAATGAGTCCTTGATACTTAGTCGTTTTCAGCCAATATTTTGGAAAATTTCACTTTTTTGTGAAAATATCCACTAAATGAGGGAATAATACGTTTGAGGGTACCCCAGGAGAGTTCCAAATGTGTGTGGGTAGAATATATATCCCACGGGGGTAAAATTTAAAAAAGTTGAAAAAAAATTTTTTTTGGACTTAGTCATTTTTCCGGCGTTTATCAGACTTTCAGATAGGGGAAATGTCAGTGAGCGTTCTGATTTCAGTTCCAGAGCGATTCGCCCAATGAGTCCTTGATATTTAATCGTTTTCAGCCAATTTTCTGGATTTTTGAAAATTTCACTTTTTTGTGAAAATATCCACTAAATGAGGGAATAATATGTTTGAGGGTAAATGAGGGAATAAATGAGGGAATAATATATGTGAGGGTACCCCAGGAGCGTTCCAAATGTGTTTGGGTAGAATATATATCCCACGGGGCTAAAATTGAAAAAAGTTAAACAAATTTTTTTTTTGGACTTAGTCATTTTTCCGGCGTTTATCAGACTTTCAGATAGGGGAAATGTCAGTGAGCGTTCTGATTTCAGTTCCAGAGCGATTCGCCCAATGAGTCCTTGATATTTAGTCGTTTTCAGCCAATTTTCTGGATTTTGAAAAATTTCACTTTTTTGTGAAAATATCCACTAAATGAGGGAATAATATGTGTGAGGGTACCCCAGGAGAGTTCCAAATGTGTGTGGGTAGAATATATATCCCACGGGGGTAAAATTTAAAAAAGTTGAAAAAAAATTTTTTTTGGACTTAGTCATTTTTCCGGCGTTTATCAGACTTTCAGATAGGGGAAATGTCAGTGAGCGTTCTGATTTCAGTTCCAGAGCGATTCACCCAATGAGTCCTTGATATTTAATCGTTTTCAGCCAATTTTCTGGATTTTTGAAAATTTCACTTTTTTGTGAAAATATCCACTAAATGAGGGAATAATATGTTTGAGGGTAAATGAGGGAATAAATGAGGGAATAATGTGTGAGGGTACCCCAGGAGAGTTCCAAATGTGTTTGGGTAGAATATATATCCCACGGGGCTAAAATTGAAAAAAGTTTAAAAAAATTTTTTTTTAGACTTAGTCATTTTTCCGGCGTTTATCAGACTTTCAGATAGGGGAAATGTCAGTGAGCGTTCCGATTTCAGTTACAGAGCGATTCTCCCAATGAGTCCTTGATACTTAGTCGTTTTCAGCCAATATTTTGGATTTTTCAAAATTTCACTTTTTTGTGAAAATATCCACTAAATGAGGGAATAATATATGTGAGGGTACCCCAGGAGAGTTCCAAATGTGTGTGGGTAGAATATATCTCCCACGGGGGTAAAATTTAAAAAAGTTGAAAAAAATTTTTTTTTGGACTTAGTCATTTTTCCGTCGTTCATCAGATTTTCAGATAGGGGAAATGTCAGTGAGCGTTACAATTTCAGTTCCAGAGCGATTCGCCCAATGAGTCCTTGATATTTAGTCGTTTTCAGTCAATTTTCTGGATTTTTGAAAATTTCACTTTTTTGTGAAAATATCCACTAAATGAGGGAATAATATGTGTGAGGGTACCCCAGGAGCGTTGCAAATGTGTTTGGGTAGAATATATATCCCACGGGGCTAAAATTGAAAAAAGTTAAAAACATTTTTTTTTTGGACTTAGTCATTTTTCCGGCGTTTATCAGACTTTCAGATAGGGGAAATGGCAGTGAGCGTTCTGATTTCAGTTCCAGAGCGATTCTCCCAATGAGTCCTTGATATTTAGTCGTTTTCAGCCAATTTTCTGGATTTTTAAAAATTTCACTTTTTTGTGAAAATATCCACTAAATGAGGGAATAATATGTGTGAGGATACCCCAGGAGAGTTCCAAATGTGTGTGGGTAGAATAAATATCCCACGGGGGGAAATTGAAAAAAGTTTAAAAAAAATTTTTTTGGGACTTAGTCATTTTTCAGGCATTTATCAGACTTTCAGATAGGGCAAATGTCAGTGAGCGTTCCGATTTCAGTTACAGAGCGATTCGCCCAATGAGTCCTTGATATTTAGTCGTTTTCAACCAATTTTCTGGATTTTTGAAAATTTCACTTTTTTGTGAAAATATCCACTAAATCAGGGAATAATATGTGTGAGGGTACCCCAGGAGAGTTCCAAATGTGTTTGGGTAGAATATATATCCCACGGGGGTAAAATTGAAAAAAGTTGAAAAAAAATTTTTTTTGGACTTAGTCATTTTTCCAGCGTTTATCAGACTTTCAGATAGGGCAAATGTCAGTGAGCATTCCGATATCAGTTCCAGAGCGATTCGCCCAATGAGTCCTTGATATTTAGTCGTTTTGAGCCAATTTTCTGGATTTTTGAAAATTTCACTTTTTTGTGAAAATATCCACTAAATGAGGGAATAATATGTGTGAGGGTACCCCAGGAGAGTTCCAAATGTGTTTGGGTAGAATATATATCCCACGGGGCTAAAATTGAAAAAAGTTGAAAAAAATTTTTTTTTGGACTTAGTCATTTTTCCGGCGTTTATCAGACTTTCAGATAGGGGAAATGTCAGTGAGCTTTCCGATTTCATTTACAGAGCGATTCGCCCAATGAGTCCTTGATATTTAGTCGTTTTCAACCAATTTTCAGAATTTTTGAAAATTTCACTTTTTTGTGAAAATATCCACTAAATGAGGGAATAATATGTGTGAGGGTACCCCAGGAGAGTTCCAAATGTGTTTGGGTAGAATATATATCCCACGGGGTTAAAATTGAAAAAAGTTGAAAAAAATTTTTTTTTGGACTTAGTCATTTTTCCGGCGTTTATCAGACTTTCAGATAGGTGAAATGTCAGTGAGCGTTCCGATTTCATTTACAGAGCGATTCGCCCAATGAGTCCTTGATACTTAGTCGTTTTCAGCCATTATTTTGGATTTTTGAAAATTTCACTTTTTTGTGAAAATATCCACTAAATGAGGGAATAATATGTGTGAGGGTACCCCAGGAGAGTTCCAAATGTGTTTGGGTAGAATATATATCCCACGGGGCAAAAATTGAAAACAGTTGAAAAACATTTTTTTTTAGACTTAGTCATTTTTCCGGCGTTTATCAGACTTTCAGATAGGGGAAATGTAAGTGAGTGTTACGATTTCAGTTACAGAGCGATTCGCCCAATGAGTCCTTGATACTTAGTCGTTTTCAGCCAATATTTTGGAAAATTTCACTTTTTTGTGAAAATATCCACTAAATGAGGGAATAATACGTGTGAGGGTACCCCAGGAGAGTTCCAAATGTGTGTGGGTAGAATATATATCCCACGGGGCTAAAATTGAAAAAAGTTGAAAAAAAATTTTTTTTGGACTTAGTCATTTTTCCAGCGTTTATCAGACTTTCAGATAGGGATAATGTCAGTGAGCATTCCGATTTCAGTTCCAGAGCGATTCGCCCAATGAGTCCTTGATACTTAGTCGTTTTCAGCCAATATTTTGGATTTTTGAAAATTTCACTTTTTTGTGAAAATATCCACTAAATGAGGGAATAATATGTGTGAGGGTACCCCAGGAGAGTTCGAAATGTGTGTGGGTAGAATAAATATCCCACGGGGGGGAAATTGAAAAAAGTTTAAAAAAAAATTTTTTGGGACTTAGTCATTTTTCAGGCGTTTATCAGACTTTCAGATAGGGCAAATGTCATTGAGCGTTCCGATTTCAGTTACAGAGCGATTCGCCCAATGAGTCCTTGATATTTAGTCGTTTTGAGCCAATTTTCTGGATTTTTCAAAATTTCACTTTTTTGTGAAAATATCCACTAAATGAGGGAATAATATGTGTGAGGGTACCCCAGGAGAGTTCCAAATGTGTGTGGGTAGAATATATATCCCATGGGGGTAAAATTTAAAAAAGTTGAAAAAAAAATTTTTTTTGGACTTAGTCATTTTTCCAGCGTTTATCAGACTTTCAGATGGGGCAAATGTCAGTGAGAGTTCCAATTTCAGTTCCAGACCGATTCGCCCAAAGATTCCTTGATATTTAGTCGTTTTCAGCCAATTTTCTGGATTTTTGAAAATTTCACTTTTTTGTGAAAATATCCACTAAATGAGGGAATAATATGTGTGAGGGTACCCCAGGAGAGTTCCAAATGTGTGTGGGTAGAATATATATCCCACGGGGGTAAAATTGAAAAAAGTTTAAAAAATTTTTTTTTGGACTTAGTCATTTTTCCGGCGTTTATCAGACTTTCAGATAGGGGAAATGTCAGTGAGCATTCCGATTTCAGTTCCGGAGCAATTCGCCCAATGAGTCCTTGATATTTAGTCGTTTTCAGCCAATTTTCTGGATTTTTGAAAATTTCACTTTTTTGTGAAAATATCCACTAAATGAGGGAATAATATGTGTGAGGGTACCCCAGGAGAGTTCCAAATGTATTTGGGTTGAATATATATCCCACGGGGCTAAAATTGAAAAAAGTTGAAAACATTTTTTTTTTGGACTTAATCATTTTTCCGGCGTTTATCAGACTTTCAGATAGGGGAAATGTCAGTGAGCGTTCCGATTTCAGTTCCAGAGCGATTCGCCCAATGAGTCCTTGATACTTAGTCGTTTTCAGCCAATATTTTGGATTTTTGAAAATTTCACTTTTTTGTGAAAATATCCACTAAATGAGGGAATAATATGTGTGAGGGTACCCCAGGAGAGTTCCAAATGTGTGTGGGTAGAATATATATCCCACGGGGGTAAAATTTAAAAAAGTTGAAAAAAAATATTTTTTGGACTTAGTCATTTTTCCGGCGTTTATCAGACTTTCAGATAGGGGAAATGTCAGTGAGCATTCCGATTTCAGTTCCAGAGCGATTCGCCCAATGAGTCCTTGATATTTAATCGTTTTCAGCCAATTTTCTGGATTTTTGAAAATTTCACTTTTTTGTGAAAATATCCACTAAATGAGGGAATAATATGTTTGAGGGTACCCCAGGAGAGTTCCAAATGTTTGTGGGTAGAATATATATCCCACGGAGGTAAAATTGAAAAAAGTTGAAAAAAAAGTTTTTTTGGACTTAGTCATTTTTTCAGCGTTTATCAGACTTTCAGATAGGGCAAATGTCAGTGAGCATTCCGATTTCAGTTCCAGAACGATTCGCCCAATGAGTCCTTGATATTTAATCGTTTTCAGCCAATTTTCTGGATTTTTGAAAATTTCACTTTTTTGTGAAAATATCCACTAAATGAGGGAATAATATGTGTGAGGGTACCCCTGGAGAGTTCCAAATGTGTGTGGGTAGAATATATATCCCACGGGGGTAAAATTGAAAAAAGTTGAAAAAAATTTTTTTTTAGACTTAGTCATTTTTCCGGCGTTTATCAGACTTTCAGATAGGGGAAATGTCAGTGAGCGTTCCAATTTCAATTACAGAGCGATTCGCCCAATGAGTCCTTGATACTTAGTCGTTTTCAGCCAATATTTTGGATTTTTCAAAATTTCACTTTTTTGTGAAAATATCCACTAAATGAGGGAATAATATGTGTGAGGGTACCCCAGGAGAGTTCCAAATGTGTTTGGGTAGAATATATATCCCACGGGGCTAAAATTGAAAAAAGTTGAAAAAAATTTTTTTTGGACTTAGTCATTTTTTCAGCATTTATCATACTTTCAGATAGGGCAATTGTCAGTGAGCGTTCCAATTTCACTTCCAGAGCGATTCGCCCAATGAGTCCTTGATACTTAGTCGTTTTCAGCCAATATTTTGGATTTTTGAAAATTTCACTTTTTTGTGAAAATATCCACTAAATGAGGGAATAATATGTGTGAGGGTACCCCTGGAGAGTTCCAAATGTGTGTGGGTAGAATATATATCCCACGGGGGTAAAATTGAAAAAAGTTGAAAAAAAAGTTTTTTTGGACTTAGTCATTTTTTCAGCGTTTATCAGACTTTCAGATAGGGCAAATGTCAGTGAGCATTCCGATTTCAGTTCCAGAACGATTCGCCCAATGAGTCCTTGATATTTAATCGTTTTCAGCCAATTTTCTGGATTTTTGAAAATTTCACTTTTTTGTGAAAATATCCACTAAATGAGGGAATAATATGTGTGAGAGTACCCCAGGAGAGTTCCAAATGTATTTGGGTAGAATATATATCCCACGGGGCTAAAATTGAAAAAAGTTGAAAACATTTTTTTTTTGGACTTAATCATTTTTCCGGCGTTTATCAGACTTTCAGATAGGGGAAATGTCAGTGAGCGTTCCGATTTCAGTTACAGAGCGATTCGCCCAATGAGTGCTTGATACTTAGTCGTTTTCAGCCAATATTTTGGATTTTTCAAAATTTCACTTGTTTGTGAAAATATCCACTAAATGAGGGAATAATAAGTGTGAGGGTACCCCAGGAGAGTTCCAAATGTGTGTGGGTAGAATATATATCCCACGGGGGTAAAATTTAAAAAAGTTGAAAAAAAAATTTTTTTGGACTTAGTCATTTTTCCGTCGTTCATCAGATTTTCAGATAGGGGAAATGTCAGTGAGCGTTCCGATTTCAGTTCCAGAGCGATTCGCCCAATGAGTCCTTGATATTTAGTCGTTTTCAGCCAATTTTCTGGATTTTTGAAAATTTCACTTTTTTGTGAAAATATCCACTAAATGAGGGAATAATATGTGTGAGGGTACCCCAGGAGAGTTCCAAATGTATTTGGGTAGAATATATATCCCACGGGGCTAAAATTGAAAAAAGTTGAAAACATTTTTTTTTTGGACTTAATCATTTTTCCGGCGTTTATCAGACTTTCAGATAGGGGAAATGTCAGTGAGAGTTCCAATTTCAATTCCAGAGCGATTCGCCCAATGAGTCCTTGATACTTAGTCGTTTTCAGCCAATATTTTGGATTTTTGAAAATTTCACTTTTTTGTGAAAATATCCACTAAATGAGGGAATAATATGTGTGAGGGTACCCCAGGAGAGTTCCAAATGTGTGTGGGTAGAATATATATCCCACGGGGGTAAAATTTAAAAAAGTTGAAAAAAAATATTTTTTGGACTTAGTCATTTTTCCAGCGTTTATCAGACTTTCAGTTAGGGCAAATGTCAGTGAGAGTTCCAATTTCAATTCCAGAGCGATTCGCCCAATGAGTCCTTGATATTTAATCGTTTTCAGCCAATTTTCTGGATTTTTGAAAACTTCACTTTTTTGTGAAAATATCCACTAAATGAGGGAATAATATGTTTGAGAGTACCCCAGGAGAGTTCCAAATGTGTGTGGGTAGAATATATATCCCACGGGGGTAAAATTGAAAAAAGTTGAAAAAAATTTTTTTTTAGACTTAGTCATTTTTCCGGCGTTTATCAGACTTTCAGATAGGGGAAATGTCAGTGAGCGTTCCGATTTCAGTTACAGAGCGATTCACCCAATGAGTCCTTGATACTTAGTCGTTTTCAGCCAATATTTTTGATTTTTCAAAATTTCACTTTTTTGTGAAAATATCCACTAAATGAGGGAATAATAAATGTGAGGGTACCCCAGGAGAGTTCCAAATGTGTGTGGGTAGAATATATATCCCACGGGGCTAAAATTGAAAAAAGTTGAAAAAAATTTTTTTTTGGACTTAGTCATTTTTCCGTCGTTCATCAGATTTTCAGATAGGGGAAATGTGAGTTAGCGTTCCGATTTCAGTTCCAGAGCAATTCGCCCAATGAGTTCTTGATATTTAGTCGTTTTCAGCCAATTTTCTGGATTTTTGAAAATTTCACTTTTTTGTGAAAATATCCACTAAATGAGGGAATAATATGTGTGAGGGTACCCCAGGAGAGTTCCAAATGTGTGTGGGTAGAATATATATCCCACGGGGGTAAAATTTAAAAAAGTTGAAAAAAAAATTTTTTTGGACTTAGTCATTTTTCCGGCGTTTATCAGACTTTCAGATAGGGGAAATGTCAGTGAGCGTTCCGATTTCATTTACAGAGCGATTCGCCCAATGAGTCCTTGATATTTAATCGTTTTCAGCCAATTTTCTGGATTTTTGAAAATTTCACTTTTTTGTGAAAATATCCACTAAATGAGGGAATAATATGTTTGAAAGTACCCCAGGAGAGTTCCAAATGTGTGTGGGTAGAATATATATCCCACGGGGGTAAAATTGAAAAAAGTTGAAAAATTTTTTTTTGGGACTTATTCATTTTTTCAGCATTTATCAGACTTTCAGATAGGGCAAATGTCAGTGAGCATTCCGATTTCAGTTCCAGAGCGATTCGCCCAATGAGTCCTTGATATTTAATCGTTTTCAGCCAATTTTCTGGATTTTTGAAAATTTCACTTTTTTGTGAAAATATCCACTAAATGAGGGAATAATAAGTGTGAGGGTACCCCAGGAGAGTTCCAAATGTGTGTGGGTAGAATATATATCCCACGGGGGTAAAATTTAAAAAAGTTTAAAAAAAATTTTTTTTGGACTTAGTCATTTTTCCGTCGTTCATCAGATTTTCAGATAGGGGAAATGTGAGTTACCGTTCCGATTTCAGTTCCAGAGCGATTCGCCCAATGAGTTCTTGATATTTAGTCGTTTTCAGCCAATTTTCTGGATTTTTGAAAATTTCACTTTTTTGTGAAAATATCCACTAAATGAGGGAATAATATGTGTGAGAGTACCCCAGGAGAGTTCCAAATGTATTTGGGTAGAATATATATCCCACGGGGCTAAAATTGAAAAAAGTTGAAATCATTTTTTTTTTGGACTTAATCATTTTTCCGGCGTTTATCAGACTTTCAGATAGGGGAAATGTCAGTGAGCGTTCCGATTTCAGTTACAGAGCGATTCGCCCAATGAGTCCTTGATACTTAGTCGTTTTCAGCCAATATTTTGGATTTTTCAAAATTTCACTTTTTTGTGAAAATATCCAATAAATGAGGGAATAATATGTGTGAGGGTACCCCAGGAGAGTTCCAAATGTGTTTGGGTAGAATATATATCCCACGGGGCTAAAATTGAAAAAAGTTGAAAAAATTTTTTTTTGGACTTAGTCATTTTTTCAGCATTTATCATACTTTCAGATAGGACAAATGTCAGTGAGCATTCCGATTTCAGTTCCAGAGCGATTCGCCCAATGAGTCCTTGATATTTAATCGTTTTCAGCCAATTTTCTGGATTTTTGAAAACTTCACTTTTTTGTGAAAATATCCACTAAATGAGGGAATAATATGTGTGAGGGTACCCCAGGAGAGTTCCAAATGTATTTGGGTAGAATATATATCCCACGGGGCTAAAATTGAAAAAAGTTGAAATCATTTTTTTTTGTACTTAGTCATTTTTCCGGCGTTTATCAGACTTTCAGATAGGGGAAATGTCAGTGAGCGTTCCAATTTCACTTCCAGAGCGATTCTCCCAATGATTCCTTGATACTTAGTCGTTTTCAGCCAATATTTTGGATTTTTGAAAATTTCATTTTTTTGTGAAAATATCCACTAAATGAGGGAATAATATGTGTGAGGGTACCCCAGGAGAGTTCCAAATGTGTTTGGGTAGAATATATATCCCACGGGGCTAAAATTGAAAAAAGTTGAAAAAAATTTTTTTTTGGACTTAGTCATTTTTCCGGCGTTTATCAGACTTTCAGATAGGGGAAATGTCAGTGAGCGTTCCGATTTCATTTACAGAGCGATTCGCCCAATGAGTCCTTGATATTTAATCGTTTTCAGCCAATTTTCTGGATTTTTGAAAATTTCAATTTTTGTGTAAATATCCACTAAATGAGGGAATAATATGTTTGAGGGTACCCCAGGAGAGTTCCAAATGTGTGTGGGTAGAATATATATCCCACGGGGGTAAAATTGAAAAAAGTTGAAAAAATTTTTTTTTGGACTTAGTCATTTTTTCAGCATTTATCAGACTTTCAGATAGGGCAAATGTCAGTGAGCATTCCGATTTCAGTTCCAGAGCGATTCGCCCAATGAGTCCTTGATATTTAATCGTTTTCAGCCAATTTTCTGGATTTTTGAAAATGTCACTTTTTTGTGAAAATATCCACTAAATGAGGGAATAATATGTGTGAGAGTACCCCAGGAGAGTTCCAAATGTATTTGGGTAGAATATATATCCCACGGGGCTAAAATTGAAAAAAGTTGAAAACATTTTTTTTTTGGACTTAATCATTTTTCCGGCGTTTATCAGACTTTCAGATAGGGGAAATGTCAGTGAGCGTTCCGATTTCAGTTCCAGAGCGATTCGCCCGATGAGTCCTTGATACTTAGTCGTTTTCAGCCAATATTTTGGATTTTTCAAAATTTCACTTTTTTGTGAAAATATCCACTAAATGAGGGAATAATATGTGTGAGGGTAACCCAGGAGAGTTCCAAATGTGTTTGGGTAGAATATATATCCCACGGGGCTAAAATTGAAAAAAGTTGAAAAAAAATTTTTTTAGACTTAGTCATTTTTCCGGCGTTTATCAGACTTTCAGATAGGGGAAATGTCAGTGAGCGTTCCGATTTCAGTTACAGAGCGATTCGCCCAATGAGTCCTTGATACTTAGTCGTTTTCAGACAATATTTTGGATTTTTCAAAATTTCACTTTTTTGTGAAAATATCCACTAAATGAGGGAATAATAAGTGTGAGGGCACCCCAGGAGAGTTCCAAATGTGTGTGGGTAGAATATATATCCCACGGAGGTAAAATTGAAAAAAGTTAAAAAAAAAATTTTTTTGGACTTAGTCATTTTTCCGGCGTTTATCAGACTTTCAGATAGGGGAAATGTCAGGGAGCGTTCCGATTTCATTTACATTAGCGATTCGCCCAATGAGTCCTTGATATTTAATCGTTTTCAGCCAATATTTTGGATTTTTGAAAATTTCACTTTTTTGTGAAAATATCCACTAAATGAGGGAATAATATGTGTGAGGGTACCCCAGGAGAGTTCCAAATGTGTTTGGGTAGATTATATATCCCACGGGGGTAAAATTGAAAATAGTTGAAAAAATTTTTTTTTGGACTTAGTCATTTTTTCAGCATTTATCAGACTTTCAGATAGGGCAAATGTCAGTGAGCATTCCGATTTCAGTTCCAGAGCGATTCACCCAATGAGTCCTTGATATTTAATCGTTTTCAGACAATTTTCTGGATTTTTGAAAATTTCACTTTTTTGTGTAAATATCCACTAAATGAGGGAATAATATGTTTGAGGGTACCCCAGGAGAGTTCCAAATGTGTGTGGGTAGAATATATATCCCACGGGGCTAAAATTGAAAAAAGTTGAAAACATTTTTTTTTTGGACTTAATCATTTTTCCGGCGTTTATCAGACTTTCAGATAGGGGAAATGTCAGTGAGCGTTCCGATTTCAGTTCCAGAGCGATTCGCCCAATGAGTCCTTGATATTTGGTCGTTTTCAGCCAATTTCTGGATTTTTGAAAATTTCACTTTTTTGTGAAAATATCTACTAAATGAGGGAATAATATGTGTGAGGGTACCCCAGGAGAGTTCCAAATGTATTTGGGTAGAATATATATCCCACGGGGCTAAAATTGAAAAAAGTTTAAAAAAATTTTTTTTTGGACTTAGTCATTTTTCCAGCGTTTATCAGACTTTCAGATAGGACAAATGTCAGTGAGCATTCCGATTTCAGTTCCAGACCGATTCGCCCAATGAGTCCTTGATATTTAGTCGTTTTCAGCCAATTTTCTGGATTTTTGAAAATTTCACTTGTTTGTGAAAATATCCACTAAATGAGGGAATAATATGTGTGAGGGTACCCCAGGAGAGTTCCAAATGTGTGTGGGTAGAATGTATATCCCACGGGGCTAAAATTGAAAAAAGTTGAAAAAAAATTTTTTTTGGACTTAGTCATTTTTCCGTCGTTTATCAGACTTTCAGATAAGGGAAATGTCAGTGAGTATTCCGATTTCAGTTCCAGAGCGATTCGCCCAATGAGTCCTTGATACTTAGTCGTTTTCAGCCAATATTTTGGATTTTTGAAAATTTCACTTTTTTGTGAAAATATCCACTAAATGAGGGAATAATATGTGTGAGGGTACCCCAGGAGAGTTCCAAATGTGTGTGGGTAGAATATATATCCCACAGGGGTAAAATTTAAAAAAGTTGAAAAAAAATTTGTTTTGGACTTAATCATTTTTCCGGCGTTCATCAGATTTTCAGATAGGGGAAATGTCAGTGAGCGTTCCGATTTCAGTTCCAGAGCGATTCGCCCAATGAGTCCTTGATATTTAATCGTTTTCAGCCAATTTTCTGGATATTTGAAAATTTCACTTTTTTGTGAAAATATCCACTAAATGAGGGAATAATATGTGTGAGGGTACCCCAGGAGAGTTCCAAATGTGTGTGGGTAGAATATATATCCCACGGGGCTAAAATTGAAAAAAGTTTAAAAAAATTTTTTTTTGGACTCACTCATTTTTCCGGCGTTTATCAGACTTTCAGATAGGGGAAATGTCAGTGAGCGTTCTGATTTCAGTTCCAGAGCGATTCGCCCAATGAGTCCTTGATATTTAGTCGTTTTCAGCCAATTTTCTGGATTTTTGAAAATTTCACTTTTTTGTGAAAATATCCACTAAATGAGGGAATAATATGTGTGAGGGTACCCCAGGAGAGTTCCAAATGTGTGTGGGTAGAATATATATCCCACGGGGCTAAAATTGAAAAAAGTTTAAATAAATTTTTTTTTGGACTCACTCATTTTTCCGGCGTTTATCAGACTTTCAGATAGGGGAAATGTCAGTGAGCGTTCCGATTTCAGTACCAGAGCGATTCGCCCAATGAGTCCTTGATACTTAGTCGTTTTCAGCCAATATTTTGGATTTTTGAAAATTTCACTTGTTTGTGAAAATATCCACTAAATGAGGGAATAATATGTGTGAGGGTACCCCAGGAGAGTTCCAAATGTGTGTGGGTAGAATATATATCCCATGGGGCTAAAATTGAAAAAAGTTGAAAAAATTTTCTTTTTGGACATAGTCATTTTTCCGGTGTTTATCAGACTTTCAGATAGGGGAAACGTCAGTGAGCGTTCCAAGTTCAGTTCCAGAGCGATTCGCCCAATGAGTCCTTGATATTTAGTCATTTTCAGCCAATATTTTGGATTTTTGAAAATTTCACTTTTTTGTGAAAATATCCACTAAATAGGGAATAATATGTGTGAGGGTACCCCAGGAGAGTTCCAAATGTGTGTGGGTAGAATATATACCCCACGGGGCTAAAATTGAAAAAAGTTGAAAAAAAATTTTTTTTGGACTTAGTCATTTTTCCGGCGTTTATCAGACTTTCAGATAGGGGAAATGTCAGTGAGCGTTCTGATTTCAGTTCTAGAGCGATTCGCCCAATGAGTCCTTGATATTTAATCGTTTTCAGCCAATTTTCTGGATTTTTGAAAATTTCATTTTTTTGTGAAAATATCCACTAAATGAGGGAATAATATGTGTGAAGGTACCCCAGGAGAGTTCCAAATGTGTTTGGGTAGAATATATATCCCACGGGGCTAAAATTGAAAAAAGTTGAAAAAAATTTTTTTTTGGACTTAGTCATTTTTCCGTCGTTCATCAGATTTTCAGATAGGGGAAATGTCAGTGAGCATTTCGATTTCAGTTCCAGATCGATTCGCCCAATGAGTCCTTGATATTTAGTCGTTTTCATCCAATTTTCTGGATTTTTGAAAATTTCACTTTTTTGTGAAAATATCCACTAAATGAGGGAATAATATGTGTGCGGGTACCCCAGGAGAGTTCCAAATGTGTTTGGGTAGAATATATATCCCACGGGGCTAAAATTGAAAAAAGTTGAAAAAATTTTTTTTTGGACTTAGTAATTTTTCCGGCGTTTATCAGACTTTCAGATAGGGGAAATGTCAGTGAGCATTCTGATTTCAGTTCCAGAGCGATTCAATCAATGAGTCCTTGATATTCGGTCGTTTTCAGCCAATTTCTGGATTTTTGAAAATTTCACTTTTTTTTGAAAATATCTACTAAATGAGGGAATAATATGTGTGAGGGTACCCCAGGAGAGTTCCAAATGTGTGTGGATAGAATATATATCCCACGGGGGTAAAATTTAAAAAAGTTTAAAAAAAAATTTTTTTTGGACTTAGTCATTTTTCCAGCGTTTATCAGACTTTCAGATAGGGCAAATGTCAGTGAGCATTCCGATTTCAGTTCCAGACCGATTCGCCCAATGAGTCCTTGATATTTAGTCGTTTTCAACCAATTTTCTGGATTTTTGAAAATTTCACTTTTTTGTGAAAATATCCACTAAATGAGGGAATAATATGTGTGAGGGTACCCCAGGAGAGTTCCAAATGTGTTTGGGTAGAATATATATCCCACGGGGCCAAAATTGAAAACAGTTGAAAAAATTTTTTTTTTATACTTAGTCATTTTTCCGGCGTTTATCAGACTTTCAGATAGGGGAAATGTCAGTGAGCGTTCCGATTTCAGTTACAGAGCGATTTGCCCAATGAGTCATTGATACTTAGTCGTTTTCAGCCAATATTTTGGATTTTTCAAAATTTCACTTTTTTTGTGAAAATATCCACTAAATGAGGGAATAATATGTGTGAGGGTACCCCAGGAGAGTTCCAAATGTGTGTGGGTAGAATATATCTCCCACGGGGGTAAAATTGAAAAAAGTTGAAAAAAATTTTTTTTTGGACTTAGTCATTTTTCCGTCGTTCATCAAATTTTCAGATAGGGGAAATGTCAGTGAGCGTTACGATTTCAGTTCCAGAGCGATTCGCCCAATGAGTCCTTGATATTTAGTCGTTTTCAGTCAATTTTTTGGATTTTTGAAAATTTCACTTTTTTGTGAAAATATCCACTAAATGAGGGAATAATATGTTTGAGGGTACCCCAGGAGAGTTCCAAATGTGTTTGGGTAGAATATATATCCCACGGGGCTAAAATTGAAAAAAGTTGAAAAAAAATTTTTTTTGGACTTAGTCATTTTTCCGGCGTTTATCAGACTTTCAGATAGGGCAAATGTCAGTGAGCATTCCGATTTCAGTTCCAGACCGATTCGCCCAATGAGTCCTTGATATTTAGTCGTTTTCAGTCAATTTTCTGGATTTTTGAAAATTTCACTTTTTTGTGAAAATATCCACTAAATGAGGGAATAATATGTTTGAGGGTACCCCAGGAGAGTTCCAAATGTGTTTGGGTAGAATATATATCCCACGGGGCTAAAATTGAAAAAAGTTGAAAAAAAATTTTTTTTGGACTTAGTCATTTTTCCGGCGTTTATCAGACTTTCAGATAGGGCAAATGTCAGTGAGCGTTCCGATTTCAGTTCCAGAGCGATTCGCCATATGAGTCCTTGATACTTAGTCGTTTTCAGAAAATATTTTGGATTTTTGAAAATTTCACTTTTTTGTGAAAATATCCACTAAATGAGGGAATAATATGTGTGAGTGTACCCCAGGAGAGTTCCAAATGTGTGTGGGTAGAATATATATCCCACGGGGGGGAAATTGAAAAAAGTTTAAAAAATTTTTTTTGGGGACTTAGTCATTTTTCCGGCGTTTATCAGACTTTCAGATAGGGCAAATGTCAGTGAGCGTTCCGATTTCAGTTACAGAGCGATTCGCCCAATGAGTCCTTGATATTTAGTCATTTTCAACCAATTTTCTGGATTTTTGAAAATTTCACTTTTTTGTGAAAATATCCACTAAATGAGGGAATAATATGTGTGAGGGTACCCCAGGAGAGTTCCAAATGTGTGTGGGTAGAATATATATCCCACGGGGGTAAAATTTAAAAAAGTTGAAAAAAAAAATTTTTTTGGACTTAGTCATTTTTCCGTTGTTCATCAGATTTTCAGATAGGGGAAATGTCAGTGAGCGTTCCGATTTCAGTTCCAGAGCGAATCGCCGAATGAGTCCTCGATATTTAGTCATTTTCAGCCAATTTTCTGGATTTTTGAAAATTTCACTTTTTTGTGAAAATATCCACTAAATGAGGGAATAATATGTGTGAGGGTACCCCAGGAGAGTTCCAAATGTATTTGGGTAGAATATATATCCCACGGGGCTAAAATTGAAAATAGTTGAAAACATTTTTTTTTTGGACTTAATCATTTTTCCGGCGTTTATCAGACTTTCAGACAGGGGAAATGTCAGTGAGCGTTCCGATTTCATTTACAGAGCGATTCGCCCAATGAATCCGTGATATTTAATCGTTTTCAGCCAATTTTCTGGATTTTTGAAAATTTCACTTTTTTGTGAAAATATCCACTAAATGAGGGAATAATGTGTTTGAGGGTACCCCAGGAGAGTTCCAAATGTGTGTGGGTAGAATATATATCCCACGGGGGTAAAATTGAAAAAAGTTGAAAAAAAAGTTTTTTTGGACTTAGTCATTTTTTCAGCGTTTATCAGACTTTCAGATAGGGCAAATGTCAGTGAGCATTCCGATTTCAGTTCCAGAGCGATTCGCCCAATGAGTCCTTGATATTTAGTCGTTTTCAGCCAATTTTATGGATTTTTGAAAATTTCACTTTTTTGTGAAAATATCCACTAAATGAGGGAATAATATGTGTGAGGGTACCCCAGGAGAGTTCCAAATGTATTTGGGTAGAATATATATCCCACGGGGCTAAAATTGAAAAAAGTTGAAAACATTTTTTTTTTGGACTTAATCATTTTTCCGGCGTTTATCAGACTTTCAGATAGGGGAAATGTCAGTGAGCGTTCCGATTTCAGTTCCAGAGCGATTCGCCCAATGAGTCTTTGATACTTAGTCGTTTTCAGCCAATATTTTGGATTTTTGAAAATTTCACTTTTTTGTGAAAATATCCACTAAATGAGGGAATAATATGTGTGAGGGTACCCCAGGAGAGTTCCAAATGTGTTTGGGTAGAATATATATCCCACGGGGCTAAAATTGAAAAAAGTTGAAAAAATTTTTTTTTTGGACTTAGTCATTTTTCCGGCGTTTATCAGACTTTCAGATAGGGAAAATGTCAGTGAGCGTTCTGATTTCAGCTCCAGAGCGATTCGCCCAAAGAGTCCTTGATATTTAGTCGTTTTCAGCCAATTTTCTGGATTTTTGAAAATTTCACTTTTTTGTGAAAATATCCACTAAATGAGGGAATAATATGTGTGAGGGTACCCCAGGAGAGTTCCAAATGTGTGTGGGTAGAATATATATCCCACGGGGGTAAAATTGAAAAAAGTTGAAAAATTTTTTTTGGGACTTAGTCATTTTTTCAGCGTTTATCAGACTTTCAGATAGGGCAAATGTCAGTGAGCATTCCGATTTCAGTTCCAGAGCGATTCGCCCAATGAGTGCTTGATATTTAATCGTTTTCAGCCAATTTTCTGGATTTTTGAAAATTTCACTTTTTTGTGAAAATATCCACTAAATGAGGGAATAATAAGTGTGAGGGTACCCCAGGAGAGTTCCAAATGTGTGTGGGTAGAATATATATCCCACGGGGGTAAAATTTAAAAAAGTTGAAAAAAATTTTTTTTTGGACTTAATCATTTTTCCGTCGTTCATCAGATTTTCAGATAGGGGAAATGTGAGTTAGCGTTCCGATTTCAGTTCCAGAGCGATTCGCCCAATGAGTTCTTGATATTTAGTCGTTTTCAGCCAATTTTCTGGATTTTTGAAAATTTCACTTTTTTGTGAAAATATCCACTAAATGAGGGAATAATATGTGTGAGGGTACCCCAGGAGAGTTCCAAATGTGTGTGGGTAGAATATATATCCCACGGGGGTAAAATTTAAAAAAGTTGAAAAAAAATTTTTTTTGGACTTAGTCATTTTTCCGGCGTTTATCAGACTTTCAGATAGGGGAAATGTCAGTGAGCATTCTGATTTCAGCTCCAGAGCGATTCGCCCAAAGAGTCCTTGATATTTAGCCATTTTCAGCCAATTTTCTGGATTTTTGAAAATTTCACTTTTTTGTGAAAATATCCACTAAATGAGGGAATAATATGTGTGAGAGTACCCCAGGAGAGTTCCAAATGTATTTGGGTAGAATATATATCCCACGTGGCTAAAATTGAAAAATGTTTAAAAAAATTTTTTTTTAGACTTAGTCATTTTTCCGGCGTTTATCAGACTTTCAGATAGGGGAAATGTCAGTGAGGGTTCCAATTTCAGTTACAGAGCGATTCGCCCAATGAGTCCTTGATATTTAATCGTTTTTAGCCAATTTTCTGGATTTTTGAAAACTTCACTTTTTTGTGAAAATATCCACTAAATGAGGGAATAATATGTTTGAGAGTACCCCAGGAGAGTTCCAAATGTGTGTGGGTAGAATATATATCCCACGGGGGTAAAATTTAAAAAAGTTGAAAAAAAAATTTTTTTGGACTTAGTCATTTTTCCGTCGTTCATCAGATTTTCAGATAGGGGAAATGTGAGTTAGCGTTCCGATTTCAGTTCCAGAGCGATTCGCCCAATGAGTCCTTGATATTTAATCGTTTTCAGCCAATTTTCTGGATTTTTGAAAATTTCACTTTTTTGTGAAAATATCTACTAAATGAGGGAATAACATGTTTGAGGGTACCCCAGGAGAGTTCCAAATGTGTGTGGGTAGAATATATATCCCACGGGGGTAAAATTTAAAAAAGTTGAAAAAAAAATTTTTTTGGACTTAGTCATTTTTCCGGAGTTTATCAGACTTTCAGATAGGGGAAATGTCAGTGAGCATTCTGATTTCAGCTCCAGAGTGATTCGCCCAAAGAGTCCTTGATATTTAGTCATTTTCAGCCAATTTTCTGGATTTTTGAAAATTTCACTTTTTTGTGAAAATATCCACTAAATGAGGGAATAATATGTGTGAGAGTACCCCAGGAGAGTTCCAAATGTATTTGGGTAGAATATATATCCCACGGGGCTAAAATTGAAAAAAGTTGAAATCATTTTTTTTTTGGACTTAATCATTTTTCCGGCGTTTATCAGACTTTCAGATAGGGGAAATGTCAGTGAGCGTTCCAATTTCACTTCCTGAGCGATTCGCCCAATGAGTCCTTGATACTTAGTCGTTTTCAGCCAATATTTTGGATTTTTCAAAATTTCACTTTTTTGTGAAAATATCCACTAAATGAGGGAATAATATGTGTGAGGGTACCCCAGGAGAGTTCCAAATGTGTTTGAGTAGAATATATATCCCACGGGGCTAAAATTGAAAAAAGTTGAAAAAATTTTTTTTTGGACTTAGTCATTTTTTCAGCATTTATCATACTTTCAGATAGGGCAAATGTCAGTGAGCATTCCGATTTCAGTTCCAGAGCGATTCGCCCAATGAGTCCTTGATATTTAATCGTTTTCAGCCAATTTTCTGGATTTTTGAAAATTTCACTTTTTTGTGAAAATATCCACTAAATGAGGGAATAATATGTGTGAGAGTACCCCAGGAGAGTTCCAAATGTATTTGGGTAGAATATATATCCCACGGGGCTAAAATTGAAAAAAGTTGAAATCATTTTTTTTTTGGACTTAATCATTTTTCCGGCGTTTATCAGACTTTCAGATAGGGGAAATGTCAGTGAGCGTTCCAATTTCACTTCCAGAGCGATTCGCCCAATCATTCCTTGATACTTAGTCGTTTTCAGCCAATATTTTGGATTTTTGAAAATTTCACTTTTTTGTGAAAATATCCACTAAATGAGGGAATAATATGTGTGAGGGTACCCCTGGAGAGTTCCAAATGTGTGTGGGTAGAATATATATCCCACGGGGGTAAAATTTAAAAAAGTTGAAAAAAAATTTTTTTTAGACTTAGTCATTTTTCCGGCGTTTATCAGACTTTCAGATAGGGGAAATGTCAGTGAGCGTTCCAATTTCAGTTACAGAGCGATTCGCCCAATGAGTCCTTGATATTTAATCGTTTTCAGCCAATTTTCTGGATTTTTGAAAACTTCACTTTTTTGTGAAAATATCCACTAAATGAGGGAATAATATGTTTGAGAGTACCCCAGGAGAGTTCCAAATGTATTTGGGTAGAATATATATCCCACGGGGCTAAAATTGAAAAAAGTTGAAAAAAAATTTTTTTTAGACTTAGTCATTTTTCCGGCGTTTATCAGACTTTCAGATAGGGGAAATGTCAGTGAGGGTTCCGGTTTCAGTTACAGAGCGATTCGCCCAATGAGTCCTTGATATTTAATCGTTTTCAGCCAATTTTCTGGATTTTTGAAAATTTCACTTTTTTGTGAAAATATCCACTAAATGAGGGAATAATATGTGTGAGAGTACCCCAGGAGAGTTCCAAATGTATTTGGGTAGAATATATATCCCACGGGGCTAAAATTGAAAAAAGTTGAAATCATTTTTTTTTGGACTTAATCATTTTTCCGGCGTTTATCAGACTTTCAGATAGGGGAAATGTCAGTGAGCGTTCCAATTTCACTTCCAGAGCGATTCGCCCAATCATTCCTTGATACTTAGTCGTTTTCAGCCAATATTTTGGATTTTTGAAAATTTCACTTTTTTGTGAAAATATCCACTAAATGAGGGAATAATATGTGTGAGGGTACCCCTGGAGAGTTCCAAATGTGTGTGGGTAGAATATATATCCCACGGGGGTAAAATTTAAAAAAGTTGAAAAAAATTTTTTTTTAGACTTAGTCATTTTTCCGGCGTTTATCAGACTTTCAGATAGGGGAAATGTCAGTGAGGGTTCCGATTTCAGTTACAGAGCGATTCGCCCAATGAGTCCTTGATATTTAATCGTTTTCAGCCAATTTTCTGGATTTTTGAAAACTTCACTTTTTTGTGAAAATATCCACTAAATTAGGGAATAATATGTTTGAGAGTACCCCAGGAGAGTTCCAAATGTGTGTGGGTAGAATATATATCCCACGGGGGTAAAATTTAAAAAAGTTGAAAAAAAATTTTTTTTGGACTTAGTCATTTTTCCGTCGTTCATCAGATTTTCAGATAGGGGAAATGTGAGTTAGCGTTCCGATTTCAGTTCCAGAGCGATTCGCCCAATGAGTTCTTGATATTTAGTCGTTTTCAGACAATTTTCTGGATTTTTGAAAATTTCACTTTTTTGTGAAAATATCCACTAAATGAGGGAATAATATGTGTGAGGGTACCCCAGGAGAGTTCCAAATGTGTGTGGGTAGAATATATATCCCACGGGGGTAAAATTTAAAAAAGTTGAAAAAAAAATTTTTTGGGACTTAGTCATTTTTCCGGCGTTTATCAGACTTTCAGAGAGGGGAAATGTCAGTGAGCATTCTGATTTCAGCTCCAGAGCGATTCGCCCAAAGAGTCCTTGATATTTAGTCATTTTCAGCCAATTTTCTGGATTGTTGAAAATTTCACTTTTTTGTGAAAATATCCACTAAATGAGGGAATAATATGTGTGAGAGTACCCCAGGAGAGTTCCAAATGTATTTGGGTAGAATATATATCCCACGGGGCTAAAATTGAAAAAAGTTGAAAAAATTTTTTTTTGGACTTAGTCATTTTTCCGGCGTTTATCAGACTTTCAGATAGGGGAAATGTCAGTGAGCGTTCCGATTTCAGTTCCAGAGCGATTCGCCCGATGAGTCCTTGATAATTAGTCGTTTTCAGCCAATATTTTGGATTTTTGAAAATTTCACTTTTTTGTGAAAATATCCACTAAATGAGGGAATAATATGTGTGAGGGTACCCCAGAAGAGTTCCAAATGTGTTTGGGTAGAATATATATCCCACGGGGTTAAAATTGAAAAAAGTTAAAAAAAAATTTTTTTGGACTTAGTCATTTTTCCGTCGTTCATCAGACTTTCAGATAGGGGAAATGTCAGTGAGCGTTCCGATTTCAGTTCCAGAGCGATTCGCCCAATGAGTCCTTGATACTTAGTCGTTTTCAGCCAATATTTTGGATTTTTGAAAATTTCACTTTTTTGTGAAAATATCCACTAAATGAGTGAATAATATGTGTGAGGGTACCCCAGGAGAGTTCCAAATGTGTTTGGGTAGAATATATATCCCACGGGGCTAAAATTGAAAAAAGTTGAAAAAATTTTTTTTTTGGACTTAGTTATTTTTCCGGCGTTTATCAGACTTTCAGATAGGGGAAATGTCAGTGAGCATTCTGATTTCAGTTCCAGAGCGATTCGCCCAATGAGTCCTTGATATTCGGTCGTTTTCAGCCAATTTCTGGATTTTTGAAAATTTCACTTTTTTGTGAAAATATCTACTAAATGAGGGAATAATATGTGTGAGGGTACCCCAGGAGAGTTCCAAATGTATTTGGGTAGAATAAATATCCCATGGGGGTAAAATTGAAAAAGGTTGAAAAAAATTTTTTTTTGGACTTAGTCATTTTTCCAGCGTTTATCAGACTTTCAGATAGGGCAAATGTCAATGAGCATTCCGATTTCAGTTTCAGACCGATTCGCCCAATGAGTCCTTGATACTTAGTCGTTTTCAGTCAATATTTTGGATTTTTGAAAATTTCACTTTTTTGTGAAAATATCCACTAAATGAGGGAATAATATGTGTGAGGGTACCCCAGGAGAGTTACAAATGTGTTTGGGTAGAATATATATCCCACGGGGCTAAAATTGAAAAAATTGAAAAATTTTTTTTTTTGGACATAGTCATTTTTGCAGCGTTTATCAGACTTTCAGATAGGGCAAATGTCAGTGAGCATTCCGATTTCAGTTCCAGACCGATTCGCCCAATGAGTCCTTGATATTTAGTCGTTTTCATCCAATTTTCTGGCTTTTTGAAAATTTCACTTTTTTGTGAAAATATCCACTGAATGAGGGAATAATATGTGTGCGGGTACCCCAGGAGAGTTCCAAATGTGTTTGGGTAGAATATATATCCCACGGGGCTAAAATTGAAAAAAGTTGAAAAAATTTTTTTTTTGGACTTAGTTATTTTTCCGGCGTTTATCAGACTTTCAGATAGGGGAAATGTCAGTGAGCATTCTGATTTCAGTTCCAGAGCGATTCGCCCAATGAGTCCTTGATATTCGGTCGTTTTCAGCCAATTTCTGGATTTTTGAAAATTTCACTTTTTTGTGAAAATATCTACTAAATGAGGGAATAATATGTGTGAGGGTACCCCAGGAGAGTTCCAAATGTATTTGGGTAGAATATATATCCCACGGGGCTAAAATTGAAAAAAGTTTCAAAAAATTTTTTTTTGGACTTAGTCATTTTTCCAGCGTTTATCAGACTTTCAGATAGGGCAAATGTCAGTGAGCATTCCGATTTCAGTTCCAGACCCTTTCGCCCAATGAGTCCTTGATATTCGGTCGTTTTCAGCCAATTTCTGGATTTTTGAAAATTTCACTTTTTTGTGAAAATATCTACTAAATGAGGGAATAATATGTGTGAGGGTACCCCAGGAGAGTTCCAAATGTATTTGGGTAGAATAAATATCCCACGGGGCTAAAATTGAAAAAAGTTTAAAAAAATTTTTTTTTGGACTTAGTCATTTTTAAAGCGTTTATCAGACTTTCAGATAGTGCAAATGTCAGTGAGCATTCCGATTTCAGTTCCAGACCCATTCGCCCAATGAGTCCTTGATATTTAGTCGTTTTCAGCCAATTTTCTGGATTTTTGAAAATTTCACTTTTTTGTGAAAATATCCACTAAATGAGGGAATAATATGTGTTAGGGTACCCCAGGAGAGTTCCAAATGTGTGTGGGTAGAATATATATCCCACGGGGGTAAAATTGAAAAAAGTTGAAAAAAATTTTTTTTTGGACTTAGTAATTTTTCCGGCGTTCATCAGATTTTCAGATAGGGGAAATGTCAGTGAGCGTTCCGATTTCAGTTCCAGAGCGATTCGCCCAATGAGTCCTTGATATTTAGTCGTTTTCAGCCAATTTTCTGGATTTTTGAAAATTTCACTTGTTTGTGAAAATATCCACTAAATGAGGGAATAATATGTGTGAGGGTACCCCAGGAGAGTTCCAAATGTGTGTGGGTAGAATATATATCCCACGGGGGTAAAATTGAAAAAAGTTGAAAAAATTTTTTTTTGGACTTAGTCATTTTTCCAGCGTTTATCAGACTTTCAGATAGGGGAAATGTCAGTGAGCATTCTGATTTCAGTTCCAGAGCGATTCGCCCAATGAGTCCTTGATATTCGGTCGTTTTCAGCCAATTTTCTGGATTTTTGAAAATTTCACTTTTTTGTGAAAATATCCACTAAATGAGGGAATAATATGTGTGAGGGTACCCCAGGAGAGTTCCAAATGTGTGTGGGTAGAATATATATCCCACGGGGGTAAAATTGAAAAAAGTTGAAAAAAATTTTTTTTTGGACTTAGTCATTTTTCCAGCGTTTATCAGACTTTCAGATAGGGCAAATGTCAGTGAGCATTCCGATTTCAGTTCCAGACCGATTCGCCCAATGAGTCCTTGATATTTAGTCGTTTTCATCCAATTTTCTGGCTTTTTGAAAATTTCACTTTTTTGTGAAAATATCCACTGAATGAGGGAATAATATGTGTGCATGTACCCCAGGAGAGTTCCAAATGTGTTTGAGTAGAATATATATCCCACGGGGCTAAAATTGAAAAAAGTTGAAAAAATTTTTTTTTTGGACTGTTATTTTTCCGGCGTTTATCAGACTTTCAGATAGGGGAAATGTCAGTGAGCATTCTGATTTCAGTTCCAGAGCGATTCGCCCAATGAGTCCTTGATATTCGGTCGTTTTCAGCCAATTTCTGGATTTTTGAAAATTTCACTTTTTTGTGAAAATATCTACTAAATGAGGGAATAATATGTGTGAGGGTACCCCAGGAGAGTTCCAAATGTATTTGGGTAGAATATATATCCCACGGGGCTAAAATTGAAAAAAGTTTAAAAAAATTTTTTTTTGGACTTAGTCATTTTTCCAGCGTTTATCAGACTTTCAGATAGGGCAAATGTCAGTGAGCATTCCGATTTCAGTTCCAGACCCTTTCGCCCAATGAGTCCTTGATATTCGGTCGTTTTCAGCCAATTTCTGGATTTTTGAAAATTTCACTTTTTTGTGAAAATATCTACTAAATGAGGGAATAATATGTGTGAGGGTTCCCCAGGAGAGTTCCAAATGTGTGTGGGTAGAATATATATCCCACGGGGGTAAAATTTAAAAAAGTTTAAAAAAAAATTTTTTTTGGACTTAGTCATTTTTCCAGCGTTTATCAGACTTTCAGATAGGACAAATGTCAGTGAGCATTCCGATTTCAGTTCCAGACCGATTCGCCCAATGAGTCCTTGATACTTAGTCGTTTTCAGCCAATATTTTGGATTTTTCAAAATTTCACTTTTTTGTGAAAATATCTACTAAATGAGGGAATAATATGTGTGAGGGTACCCCAGGAGAGTTCCAAATGTATTTGGGTAGAATAAATATCCCACGGGGCTAAAATTGAAAAAAGTTTAAAAAAATTTTTTTTTGGACTTAGTCGTTTTTCCAGCGTTTATCAGACTTTCAGATAGTGCAAATGTCAGTGAGCATTCCGATTTCAGTTCCAGACCCATTCGCCCAATGAGTCCTTGATATTTAGTCGTTTTCAGCCAATTTTCTGGATTTTTGAAAATTTCACTTTTTTGTGAAAATATCCACTAAATGAGGGAATAATATGTGTGAGGGTACCCCAGGAGAGTTCCAAATGTGTGTGGGTAGAATATATAATCCCACGGGGGTAAAATTGAAAAAAGTTGAAAAAAAACTTTTTTTGGACTTAGTCATTTTTCCGGCGTTTATCAGACTTTCAGATAGAGGAAATGTCAGTGAGCGTTCTGATTTCAGTTCCAGAGCGATTCGCCCAATGAGTCCTTGATATTTAGTCGTTTTCAGCCAATTTTCTGGATTTTTGAAAATTTCACTTTTTTGTGAAAATATCCACTAAATGAGGGAATAATATGTGTGAGGGTACCCCAGGAGAGTTTCAAATGTGTGTGGGTAGAATATATATCCCACAGGTCTAAAATTTAAAAAAGTTGAAAAAAATTTTTTTTTGGACTTAGTCATTTTTCCGGCGTTTATCAAAATTTCAGATAGGGGAAATGTCAGTGAGCGTTCTGATTTCAGTTCCAGAGCGATTCGCCCAATGAGTCCTTGATATTTAGTCGTTTTCAGCCAATTTTCTGGATTTTTGAAAATTTCACTTTTTTGTGAAAATATCCACTAAATTAGGGAATAATATGTGTGAGGGTTCCCCAGGAGAGTTCCAAATGTGTGTGGGTAGAATATATATCCCACGGGGGTAAAATTTAAAAAAGTTTAAAAAAAAATTTTTTTTGGACTTAGTCATTTTTCCAGCGTTTATCAGACTTTCAGATAGGGGAAATGTCAGTGAGCGTTCCGATTTCAGTTCCAGAGCGATTCGCCCGATGAGTCCTTGATAGTTAGTCGTTTTCAGCCAATTTTCTGGATTTTTGAAAATTTCACTTTTTTGTGAAAATATCCACTAAATGAGGGAATAATATGTGTGAGGGTACCCCAGGAGAGTTCCAAATGTGTTTGGGTAGAATATATATCCCACGGGGCTAAAATTGAAAAAAGTTGAAAAAAAATTTTTTTTGGACTTAATCATTTTTCCGGCGTTTATCAGACTTTCAGATAGGGGAAATGTCAGTGAGCATTCTGATTTCAGTTCCAGAGCGATTCGCCCAATGAGTCCTTGATATTTAATCGTTTTCAGCCAATTTTCTGGATTTTTGAAAATTTCACTTTTTTGTGAAAATATCCACTAAATGAGGGAATAATATGTTTGAGGGTACCCCAGGAGAGTTCCAAATGTGTGTGGGTAGAATATATATCCCACGGGGGTAAAATTGAAAAAAGTTGAAAAAAATTTTTTTTTGGACTTAGTCATTTTTCCGGCGTTTATCAGACTTTCAGATAGGGCAAATGTCAGTGAGCATTCCGATTTCAGTTCCAGACCGATTCGCCCAATGAGTCCTTGATATTTAGTCGTTTTCAGCCAATTTTCTGGATTTTTGAAAATTTCACTTTTTTGTGAAAATATCCACTAAATGAGGGAATAATATGTGTGAAGGTACCCCAGGAGAGTTCCAAATGTGTTTGGGTAGAATATATATCCCACGGGGCTAAAATTGAAAAAAGTTGAAAAAAATTTTTTTTGGGACTTAGTAATTTTTCCGGCGTTTATCAGACTTTCAGATAGGGGAAATGTCAGTGAGCGTTCCGATTTCAGTACCAGAGCGATTCGCCCAATGAGTCCTTGATGTTTAGTCGTTTTCAGCCAATTTTCTGGATTTTTGAAAATTTCACTTTTTTGTGAAAATATCCACTAAATGAGGGAATAATATGTGTGAGGGTACCCCAGGAGAGTTCCAAATGTGTGTGGGTAGAATATATATCCCACGGGGGTAAAATTGAAAAAGGTTGAAAAAATTTTTTTTTGGGACTTAGTCATTTTTCCAGCGTTTATCAGACTTTCAGATAGGGCAAATGTCAGTGAGCATTCCGATTTCAGTTCCAGACCCTTTCGCCCAATGAGTCCTTGATATTCGGTCGTTTTCAGCCAATTTCTGGATTTTTGAAAATTTCACTTTTTTGTGAAAATATCTACTAAATGAGGGAATAATATGTGTGAGGGTACCCCAGGAGAGTTCCAAATGTATTTGGGTAGAATATATATCCCACGGGGCTAAAATTGAAAAAAGTTAAAAATAATTTTTTTTTGGACTTAGTCATTTTTCCAGCGTTTATCAGACTTTCAGATAGGGCAAATGTCAGTGAGCATTCCGATTTCAGTTCCAGACCCAGTCGCCCAATGAGTCCTTGATATTCAGTCGTTTTCAGCCAATTTGTGGATTTTTGAAAATTTCACTTTTTTGTGAAAATATCTACTAAATGAGGGAATAATATGTGTGAGGGTACCCCAGGAGAGTTCCAAATGTATTTGGGTAGAATATATCTCCCACGGGGCTAAAATTGAAAAAAGTTTAAAAAATTTTTTTTTTGGACTTAGTCATTTTTCCGGCGTTTATCAGACTTTCAGATAGGGGAAATGTCAGTGAGCGTTCCGATTTCAGTACCAGAGCGATTCGCCCAATGAGTCCTTGATACTTAGTCGTTTTCAGCCAATATTTTGGATTTTTGAAAATTTCACTTGTTTGTGAAAATATCCACTAAATGAGGGAATAATATGTGTGAGGGCACCCCAGGAGAGTTCCAAATGTGTGTGGGTAGAATATATATCCCACGGGGGTAAAATATAAAAAAGTTGAAAAAAAATTTTTTTGGGACTTAGTCATTTTTCCGGCGTTCATCAGATTTTCAGATAGGGGAAATGTCAGTGAGCATTCCGATTTCAGTTCCAGAGCGATTCGCCCAATGAGTCCTTGATGTTTAGTCGTTTTCAGCCAATTTTCTGGATTTTTGAAAATTTCACTTTTTTGTGAAAATATCCACTAAATGAGGGAATAATATGTGTGAGGGTACCCCAGGAGAGTTCCAAATGTGTGTGGGTAGAATATATATCCCACGGGGGTAAAATTGAAAAAGGTTGAAAAAAATTTTTTTTTGGACTTAGTCATTTTTCCAGCGTTTATCAGACTTTCAGATAGGGCAAATGTCAGTGAGCATTCCGATTTCAGTTTCAGACCGATTCGCCCAATGAGTCCTTGATACTTAGTCGTTTTCAGCCAATATTTTGGATTTTTGAAAATTTCACTTTTTTGTGAAAATATCCACTAAATGAGGGAATAATATGTGTGAGGGTACCCCAGGAGAGTTCCAAATGTGTGTGGGTAGAATATATATCTCACGGGGGTAAAATTGAAAAAAGTTGAAAAAATTTTTTTTTGGACTTAGTCATTTTTCCAGCGTTTATCAGACTTTCAGATAGGGGAAATGTCAGTGAGCATTCTGATTTCAGTTCCAGAGCGATTCGCCCAATGAGTCCTTGATATTCGGTCGTTTTCAGCCAATTTTCTGGAATTTTGAAAATTTCACTTTTTTGTGAAAATATCCACTAAATGAGGGAATAATATGTGTGAGGGTACCCCAGGAGAGTTACAAATGTGTTTGGGTAGAATATATATCCCACGGGGCTAAAATTGAAAAAAGTTGAAAAAATTTTTTTTTTGGACATAGTCATTTTTCCGGTGTTTATCAGACTTTCAGATAGGGGAAACGTCAGTGAGCGTTCCAAGTTCAGTTCCAGAGCGATTCGCTCAATGAGTCCTTGATATTTAGTCATTTTCAGCCAATATTTTGGATTTTTGAAAATTTCACTTTTTTGTGAAAATATCCACTAAATGAGGGAATAATATGTGTGAGGGTACCCCAGGAGAGTTCCAAATGTGTGTGGGTAGAATATATATCCCACGGGGGTAAAATTGAAAAAAGTTGAAAAAAATTTTTTTTTGGACTTAGTCATTTTTCCAGCGTTTAACAGACTTTCAGATAGGGCAAATGTCAGTGAGCATTCCGATTTCAGTTCCAGACCAATTCGCCCAATGAGTCCTTGATATTTAGTCGTTTTCATCCAATTTTCTGGCTTTTTGAAAATTTCACTTTTTTGTGAAAATATCCACTAAATGAGGGAATAATATGTGTGTGGGTACCCCAGGAGAGTTCCAAATGTGTTTGGGTAGAATATATATCCCACGGGCCTAAAATTGAAAAAAGTTGAAAAAATTTTTTTTTTGGACTTAGTTATTTTTCCGGCGTTTATCAGACTTTCAGATAGGGGAAATGTCAGTGAGCATTCTGATTTCAGTTCCAGAGCGATTCGCCCAATGAGTCCTTGATATTCGGTCGTTTTCAGCCAATTTCTGGATTTTTGAAAATTTCACTTTTTTGTGAAAATATCTACTAAATGAGGGAATAATATGTGTGAGGGTACCCCAGGAGAGTTCCAAATGTATTTAGGTAGAATATATATCCCACGGGGGTAAAATTGAAAAAAGTTGAAAAAAATTTTTTTTTGGACTTAGTAATTTTTCCGGCGTTCATCAAATTTTCAGATAGGGGAAATGTCAGTGAGCGTTCCGATTTCAGTTCCAGAGCGATTCGTCCAATGAGTCCTTGATATTTAGTCGTTTTCAGCCAATTTTCTGGATTTTTGAAAATTTCACTTTTTTGTGAAAATATCCACTAAATGAGGGAATAATATGTGTGAGGGTACCCCAGGAGAGTTCCAAATGTGTGTGGGTAGAATATATATCCCACGGGGGTAAAATTGAAAAAGGTTGAAAAAAATTTTTTTTTGGACTTAGTCATTTTTCCAGCGTTTATCAGACTTTCAGATAGGGCAAATGTCAGTGAGCATTCCGATTTCAGTTTCAGACCGATTCGCCCAATGAGTCCTTGATACTTAGTCGTTTTCAGCCAATATTTTGGATTTTTGAAAATTTCACTTTTTTGTGAAAATATCCACTAAATGAGGGAATAATATGTGTGAGGGTACCCCAGGAGAGTTCCAAATGTGTGTGGGTAGAATATATATCTCACGGGGGTAAAATTGAAAAAAGTTGAAAAAATTTTTTTTTGGACTTAGTCATTTTTCCAGCGTTTATCAGACTTTCAGATAGGGGAAATGTCAGTGAGCATTCTGATTTCAGTTCCAGAGCGATTCGCCCAATGAGTCCTTGATATTCGGTCGTTTTCAGCCAATTTTCTGGAATTTTGAAAATTTCACTTTTTTGTGAAAATATCCACTAAATGAGGGAATAATATGTGTGAGGGTACCCCAGGAGAGTTACAAATGTGTTTGGGTAGAATATATATCCCACGGGGCTAAAATTGAAAAAAGTTGAAAAAATTTTTTTTTTGGACATAGTCATTTTTCCGGTGTTTATCAGACTTTCAGATAGGGGAAACGTCAGTGAGCGTTCCAAGTTCAGTTCCAGAGCGATTCGCTCAATGAGTCCTTGATATTTAGTCATTTTCAGCCAATATTTTGGATTTTTGAAAATTTCACTTTTTTGTGAAAATATCCACTAAATGAGGGAATAATATGTGTGAGGGTACCCCAGGAGAGTTCCAAATGTGTGTGGGTAGAATATATATCCCACGGGGGTAAAATTGAAAAAAGTTGAAAAAAATTTTTTTTTGGACTTAGTCATTTTTCCAGCGTTTAACAGACTTTCAGATAGGGCAAATGTCAGTGAGCATTCCGATTTCAGTTCCAGACCAATTCGCCCAATGAGTCCTTGATATTTAGTCGTTTTCATCCAATTTTCTGGCTTTTTGAAAATTTCACTTTTTTGTGAAAATATCCACTAAATGAGGGAATAATATGTGTGCGGGTACCCCAGGAGAGTTCCAAATGTGTTTGGGTAGAATATATATCCCACGGGCCTAAAATTGAAAAAAGTTGAAAAAATTTTTTTTTTGGACTTGGTTATTTTTCCGGCGTTTATCAGACTTTCAGATAGGGGAAATGTCAGTGAGCATTCTGATTTCAGTTCCAGAGCGATTCGCCCAATGAGTCCTTGATATTCGGTCGTTTTCAGCCAATTTCTGGATTTTTGAAAATTTCACTTTTTTGTGAAAATATCTACTAAATGAGGGAATAATATGTGTGAGGGTACCCCAGGAGAGTTCCAAATGTATTTAGGTAGAATATATATCCCACGGGGGTAAAATTGAAAAAAGTTGAAAAAAATTTTTTTTTGGACTTAGTAATTTTTCCGGCGTTCATCAAATTTTCAGATAGGGGAAATGTCAGTGAGCGTTCCGATTTCAGTTCCAGAGCGATTCGTCCAATGAGTCCTTGATATTTAGTCGTTTTCAGCCAATTTTCTGGATTTTTGAAAATTTCACTTTTTTGTGAAAATATCCACTAAATGAGGGAATAATATGTGTGGGGGTACCCCAGGAGAGTTCCAAATGTGTTTGGGTAGAATATATATCCCACGGGGCTAAAATTGAAAAAAGTTGAAAAAAATTTTTTTTGGGACTTAGTAATTTTTCCGGCGTTTATCAGACTTTCAGATAGGGGAAATGTCAGTGAGCGTTCCGATTTCAGTACCAGAGCGATTCGCCCAATGAGTCCTTGATACTTAGTCGTTTTCAGCCAATATTTTGGATTTTTGAAAATTTCACTTGTTTGTGAAAATATCCACTAAATGAGGGAATAATATGTGTGAGGGCACCCCAGGAGAGTTCCAAATGTGTGTGGGTAGAATATATATCCCACGGGGTAAAATATAAAAAAGTTGAAAAAAAATTTTTTTGGGACTTAGTCATTTTTCCGGCGTTCATCAGATTTTCAGATAGGGGAAATGTCAGTGAGCATTCCGATTTCAGTTCCATAGCGATTCGCCCAATGAGTCCTTGATGTTTAGTCGTTTTCAGCCAATTTTCTGGATTTTTGAAAATTTCACTTTTTTGTGAAAATATCCACTAAATGAGGGAATAATATGTGTGAGGGTACCCCAGGAGAGTTCCAAATGTGTGTGGGTAGAATATATATCCCACGGGGGTAAAATTGAAAAAGGTTGAAAAAAATTTTTTTTTGGACTTAGTCATTTTTCCAGCGTTTTTCAGACTTTCAGATAGGGCAAATGTCAGTGAGCATTCCGATTTCAGTTTCAGACCGATTCACCCAATGAGTCCTTGATACTTAGTCGTTTTCAGCCAATATTTTGGATTTTTGAAAATTTCACTTTTTTGTGAAAATATCCACTAAATGAGGGAATAATATGTGTGGGGGTACCCCAGGAGAGTTCAAAATGTGTGTGGGTAGAATATATATCTCACGGGGGTAAAATTGAAAAAAGTCGAAAAAATTTTTTTTTTGGACTGTCATTTTTCCGGCGTTTATCAGACTTTCAGATAGGGGAAATGTCAGTGAGCGTTCCGATTTCAGTTCCAGAGCGATTCGCCCAATGAGTCCTTGATACTTAGTCGTTTTCAGCCAATATTTTGGATTTTTGAAAATTTCACTTTTTTGTGAAAATATCCACTAAATGAGGGAATAATATGTGTGAGGGTACCCCAGGAGAGTTCCAAATGTGTGTGGGTAGAATATATATCCCACGGGGCTAAAATTGAAAAAAGTTAAAAAAAAATTTTTTTTTTGGACTTAAGTCATTTTTCCGGCGTTTATCAGACTTTCAGATAGAGGAAATGTCAGTGAGCGTTCTGATTTCAGTTCCAGAGCGATTCGCCCAATGAGTCCTTGATATTTAGTCGTTTTCAGCCAATTTTCTGGATTTTTGAAAATTTCACTTTTTTGTGAAAATATCCACTAAATGAGGGAATAATATGTGTGAGGGTACCCCAGGAGAGTTCCAAATGTGTGTGGGTAGAATATATATCCCACGGGGCTAAAATTGAAAAAAGTTGAAAAAAAATTTTTTTTGGACTTAGTCATTTTTCCGGCGTTTATCAGACTTTCAGATAGGGGAAATGTCAGTGAGCGTTCTGATTTCAGTTCCAGAGCGATTCGCCCAATGAGTCCTTGATATTTAGTCGTTTTCGGCCAATTTTCTGGATTTTGGAAAATTTCACTTTTTTGTGAAAATATCCACTAAATGAGGGAATAATATGTGTGAGGGTACCCCAGGAGAGTTCCAAATGTGTTTGGGTTGAATATATATCCCACGGGGCTAAAATTGAAAAAAGTTGAAAAAAATTTTTTTTTGGACTTAGTCATTTTTCCGGCGTTTATCAGACTTTCAGATAGGGGAAATGTCAGTGAGCGTTCCGATTTCAGTTACAGAGCGATTCGCCCAATGAGTCGTTGATATTTATTCGTTTTCAGCCAATTTTCTGGATTTTTGAAAATTTCACTTTTTTGTGAAAATATCCACTAAATGAGGGAATAATATGTGTGAGGGTACCCCAGGAGAGTTACAAATGTGTTTGGGTAGAATATATATCTCACGGGGCTAAAATTGAAAAAAGTCGAAAAAATTTTTTTTTTGGACTGTCATTTTTCCGGCGTTTATCAGACTTTCAGATAGGGGAAATGTCAGTGAGCGTTCCGATTTCAGTTCCAGAGCGATTCGCCCAATGAGTCCTTGATACTTTGTCGTTTTCAGCCAATATTTTGGATTTTTGAAAATTTCACTTTTTTGTGAAAATATCCACTAAATGAGGGAATAATATGTGTGAGGGTACCCCAGGAGAGTTCCAAATGTGTGTGGGTAGAATATATATCCCACGGGGCTAAAATTGAAAAAAGTTAAAAAAAAATTTTTTTTTTGGACTTAAGTCATTTTTCCGGCGTTTATCAGACTTTCAGATAGAGGAAATGTCAGTGAGCGTTCTGATTTCAGTTCCAGAGCGATTCGCCCAATGAGTCCTTGATATTTAGTCGTTTTCAGCCAATTTTCTGGATTTTTGAAAATTTCACTTTTTTGTGAAAATATCCACTAAATGAGGGAATAATATGTGTGAGGGTACCCCAGGAGAGTTCCAAATGTGTGTGGGTAGAATATATATCCCACAGGTCTAAAATTTAAAAAAGTTGAAAAAAAATTTTTTTTGGACTTAGTCATTTTTCCGGCGTTTATCAGACTTTCAGATAGGGGAAATGTCAGTGAGCATTCTGATTTCAGTTCCAGAGCGATTCGCCCAATGAGTCCTTGATATTTAGTCGTTTTCAGCCAATTTTCTGGATTTTTGAAAATTTCACTTTTTTGTGAAAATATCCACTAAATTAGGGAATAATATGTGTGAGGGTTCCCCAGGAGAGTTCCAAATGTGTGTGGGTAGAATATATATCCCACGGGGGTAAAATTGAATAAAGTTGAAAAAAATTTTTTTTTGGACTTAGCCATTTTTCCAGTGTTTATCAGACTTTCAGATAGGGCAAATGTCAGTGAGCATTCCGATTTCAGTTCCAGACCGATTCGCCCAATGAGTCCTTGATATTTAGTCGTTTTCAGTCAATTTTCTGCATTTTTGAAAATTTTACTTTTTTGTGAAAATATCCACTAAATGAGGGAATAATATGTGTGAGGGTACCCCAGGAGAGTTACAAATGTGTTTGGGTAGAATATATATCCCACGGGGCTAAAATTGAAAAAAGTCGAACAATTTTTTTTTTTGGACTGTCATTTTTCCAGCGTTTATCAGACTTTCAGATAGGGCAAATGTCAATGAGCGTTCTGATTTCAGTTCCAGAGCGATTCGCCCAATGAGTCCTTGATATTTATTCATTTTCAGCCAATTTTCTGGATTTTTGAAAATTTCACTTTTTTGTGAAAATATCCACTAAATGAGGGAATAATATGTGTGAGGGTACCCCAGGAGAGTTCCAAATGTGTGTGGGTAGAATATATATCCCACGGGGCTAAAATTGAAAAAAGTCGAACAATTTTTTTTTTATGACTGTCATTTTTCCGGCGTTTATCAGACTTTCAGATAGGGGAAATGTCAGTGAGCGTTCCGATTTCAGTTCCAGAGCGATTCGCCCAATGAGTCCTTGATACTTAGTCGTTTTCAGCCAATATGTTGGATTTTTGAAAATTTCACTTTTTTGTGAAAATATCCACTAAATGAGGGAATAATATGTGTGAGGGTACCCCAGGAGAGTTCCAAATGTGTGGGGGTAGAATATATATCCCACGGGGCTAAAATTGAAAAAAGTTGAAAACATTTTTTTTTTGGACTGTCATTTATCCGGCGTTTATCAGACTTTCAGATAGGGGAAATGTCAGTGAGCGTTCTGATTTCAGTTCCAGAGCGATTCGCCCAATGAGTCCTTGATATTTAGTCGTTTTCAGCCAATTTTCTAGATTTTTGAAAATTTCACTTTTTTGTGAAAATATCTACTAAATGAGGGAATAATATGTGTGAGGGTACCCCAGGAGAGTTCCAAATGTATTTAGGTAGAATATATATCCCACGGGGGTAAAATTGAAAAAAGTTGAAAAAAATTTTTTTTTGGACTTAGTAATTTTTCCGGCGTTCATCAAATTTTCAGATAGGGGAAATGTCAGTGAGCGTTCCGATTTCAGTTCCAGAGCGATTCGTCCAATGAGTCCTTGATATTTAGTCGTTTTCAGCCAATTTTCTGGATTTTTGAAAATTTCACTTTTTTGTGAAAATATCCACTAAATGAGGGAATAATATGTGTGGGGGTACCCCAGGAGAGTTCCAAATGTGTTTGGGTAGAATATATATCCCACGGGGCTAAAATTGAAAAAAGTTGAAAAAAATTTTTTTTGGGACTTAGTAATTTTTCCGGCGTTTATCAGACTTTCAGATAGGGGAAATGTCAGTGAGCGTTCCGATTTCAGTACCAGAGCGATTCGCCCAATGAGTCCTTGATACTTAGTCGTTTTCAGCCAATATTTTGGATTTTTGAAAATTTCACTTGTTTGTGAAAATATCCACTAAATGAGGGAATAATATGTGTGAGGGTACCCCAGGAGAGTTCCAAATGTGTGTGGGTAGAATATATATCCCACGGGGGTAAAATTGAAAAAGGTTGAAAAAAATTTTTTTTTGGACTTAGTCATTTTTCCAGCGTTTATCAGACTTTCAGATAGGGCAAATGTCAGTGAGCATTCCGATTTCAGTTTCAGACCGATTCGCCCAATGAGTCCTTGATACTTAGTCGTTTTCAGCCAATATTTTGGATTTTTGAAAATTTCACTTTTTTGTGAAAATATCCACTAAATGAGGGAATAATATGTGTGAGGGTACCCCAGGAGAGTTCCAAATGTGTGTGGGTAGAATATATATCTCACGGGGGTAAAATTGAAAAAAGTTGAAAAAATTTTTTTTTGGACTTAGTCATTTTTCCAGCGTTTATCAGACTTTCAGATAGGGGAAATGTCAGTGAGCATTCTGATTTCAGTTCCAGAGCGATTCGCCCAATGAGTCCTTGATATTCGGTCGTTTTCAGCCAATTTTCTGGAATTTTGAAAATTTCACTTTTTTGTGAAAATATCCACTAAATGAGGGAATAATATGTGTGAGGGTACCCCAGGAGAGTTACAAATGTGTTTGGGTAGAATATATATCCCACGGGGCTAAAATTGAAAAAAGTTGAAAAAATTTTTTTTTTGGACATAGTCATTTTTCCGGTGTTTATCAGACTTTCAGATAGGGGAAACGTCAGTGAGCGTTCCAAGTTCAGTTCCAGAGCGATTCGCTCAATGAGTCCTTGATATTTAGTCATTTTCAGCCAATATTTTGGATTTTTGAAAATTTCACTTTTTTGTGAAAATATCCACTAAATGAGGGAATAATATGTGTGAGGGTACCCCAGGAGAGTTCCAAATGTGTGTGGGTAGAATATATATCCCACGGGGGTAAAATTGAAAAAAGTTGAAAAAAATTTTTTTTTGGACTTAGTCATTTTTCCAGCGTTTAACAGACTTTCAGATAGGGCAAATGTCAGTGAGCATTCCGATTTCAGTTCCAGACCAATTCGCCCAATGAGTCCTTGATATTTAGTCGTTTTCATCCAATTTTCTGGCTTTTTGAAAATTTCACTTTTTTGTGAAAATATCCACTAAATGAGGGAATAATATGTGTGCGGGTACCCCAGGAGAGTTCCAAATGTGTTTGGGTAGAATATATATCCCACGGGCCTAAAATTGAAAAAAGTTGAAAAAATTTTTTTTTTGGACTTGGTTATTTTTCCGGCGTTTATCAGACTTTCAGATAGGGGAAATGTCAGTGAGCATTCTGATTTCAGTTCCAGAGCGATTCGCCCAATGAGTCCTTGATATTCGGTCGTTTTCAGCCAATTTCTGGATTTTTGAAAATTTCACTTTTTTGTGAAAATATCTACTAAATGAGGGAATAATATGTGTGAGGGTACCCCAGGAGAGTTCCAAATGTATTTAGGTAGAATATATATCCCACGGGGGTAAAATTGAAAAAAGTTGAAAAAAATTTTTTTTTGGACTTAGTAATTTTTCCGGCGTTCATCAAATTTTCAGATAGGGGAAATGTCAGTGAGCGTTCCGATTTCAGTTCCAGAGCGATTCGTCCAATGAGTCCTTGATATTTAGTCGTTTTCAGCCAATTTTCTGGATTTTTGAAAATTTCACTTTTTTGTGAAAATATCCACTAAATGAGGGAATAATATGTGTGGGGGTACCCCAGGAGAGTTCCAAATGTGTTTGGGTAGAATATATATCCCACGGGGCTAAAATTGAAAAAAGTTGAAAAAAATTTTTTTTGGGACTTAGTAATTTTTCCGGCGTTTATCAGACTTTCAGATAGGGGAAATGTCAGTGAGCGTTCCGATTTCAGTACCAGAGCGATTCGCCCAATGAGTCCTTGATACTTAGTCGTTTTCAGCCAATATTTTGGATTTTTGAAAATTTCACTTGTTTGTGAAAATATCCACTAAATGAGGGAATAATATGTGTGAGGGCACCCCAGGAGAGTTCCAAATGTGTGTGGGTAGAATATATATCCCACGGGGTAAAATATAAAAAAGTTGAAAAAAAATTTTTTTGGGACTTAGTCATTTTTCCGGCGTTCATCAGATTTTCAGATAGGGGAAATGTCAGTGAGCATTCCGATTTCAGTTCCATAGCGATTCGCCCAATGAGTCCTTGATGTTTAGTCGTTTTCAGCCAATTTTCTGGATTTTTGAAAATTTCACTTTTTTGTGAAAATATCCACTAAATGAGGGAATAATATGTGTGAGGGTACCCCAGGAGAGTTCCAAATGTGTGTGGGTAGAATATATATCCCACGGGGGTAAAATTGAAAAAGGTTGAAAAAAATTTTTTTTTGGACTTAGTCATTTTTCCAGCGTTTTTCAGACTTTCAGATAGGGCAAATGTCAGTGAGCATTCCGATTTCAGTTTCAGACCGATTCACCCAATGAGTCCTTGATACTTAGTCGTTTTCAGCCAATATTTTGGATTTTTGAAAATTTCACTTTTTTGTGAAAATATCCACTAAATGAGGGAATAATATGTGTGGGGGTACCCCAGGAGAGTTCAAAATGTGTGTGGGTAGAATATATATCTCACGGGGGTAAAATTGAAAAAAGTCGAAAAAATTTTTTTTTTGGACTGTCATTTTTCCGGCGTTTATCAGACTTTCAGATAGGGGAAATGTCAGTGAGCGTTCCGATTTCAGTTCCAGAGCGATTCGCCCAATGAGTCCTTGATACTTAGTCGTTTTCAGCCAATATTTTGGATTTTTGAAAATTTCACTTTTTTGTGAAAATATCCACTAAATGAGGGAATAATATGTGTGAGGGTACCCCAGGAGAGTTCCAAATGTGTGTGGGTAGAATATATATCCCACGGGGCTAAAATTGAAAAAAGTTAAAAAAAAATTTTTTTTTTGGACTTAAGTCATTTTTCCGGCGTTTATCAGACTTTCAGATAGAGGAAATGTCAGTGAGCGTTCTGATTTCAGTTCCAGAGCGATTCGCCCAATGAGTCCTTGATATTTAGTCGTTTTCAGCCAATTTTCTGGATTTTTGAAAATTTCACTTTTTTGTGAAAATATCCACTAAATGAGGGAATAATATGTGTGAGGGTACCCCAGGAGAGTTCCAAATGTGTGTGGGTAGAATATATATCCCACGGGGCTAAAATTGAAAAAAGTTGAAAAAAAATTTTTTTTGGACTTAGTCATTTTTCCGGCGTTTATCAGACTTTCAGATAGGGGAAATGTCAGTGAGCGTTCTGATTTCAGTTCCAGAGCGATTCGCCCAATGAGTCCTTGATATTTAGTCGTTTTCGGCCAATTTTCTGGATTTTGGAAAATTTCACTTTTTTGTGAAAATATCCACTAAATGAGGGAATAATATGTGTGAGGGTACCCCAGGAGAGTTCCAAATGTGTTTGGGTTGAATATATATCCCACGGGGCTAAAATTGAAAAAAGTTGAAAAAAATTTTTTTTTGGACTTAGTCATTTTTCCGGCGTTTATCAGACTTTCAGATAGGGGAAATGTCAGTGAGCGTTCCGATTTCAGTTACAGAGCGATTCGCCCAATGAGTCGTTGATATTTATTCGTTTTCAGCCAATTTTCTGGATTTTTGAAAATTTCACTTTTTTGTGAAAATATCCACTAAATGAGGGAATAATATGTGTGAGGGTACCCCAGGAGAGTTACAAATGTGTTTGGGTAGAATATATATCTCACGGGGCTAAAATTGAAAAAAGTCGAAAAAATTTTTTTTTTGGACTGTCATTTTTCCGGCGTTTATCAGACTTTCAGATAGGGGAAATGTCAGTGAGCGTTCCGATTTCAGTTCCAGAGCGATTCGCCCAATGAGTCCTTGATACTTTGTCGTTTTCAGCCAATATTTTGGATTTTTGAAAATTTCACTTTTTTGTGAAAATATCCACTAAATGAGGGAATAATATGTGTGAGGGTACCCCAGGAGAGTTCCAAATGTGTGTGGGTAGAATATATATCCCACGGGGCTAAAATTGAAAAAAGTTAAAAAAAAATTTTTTTTTTGGACTTAAGTCATTTTTCCGGCGTTTATCAGACTTTCAGATAGAGGAAATGTCAGTGAGCGTTCTGATTTCAGTTCCAGAGCGATTCGCCCAATGAGTCCTTGATATTTAGTCGTTTTCAGCCAATTTTCTGGATTTTTGAAAATTTCACTTTTTTGTGAAAATATCCACTAAATGAGGGAATAATATGTGTGAGGGTACCCCAGGAGAGTTCCAAATGTGTGTGGGTAGAATATATATCCCACAGGTCTAAAATTTAAAAAAGTTGAAAAAAAATTTTTTTTGGACTTAGTCATTTTTCCGGCGTTTATCAGACTTTCAGATAGGGGAAATGTCAGTGAGCATTCTGATTTCAGTTCCAGAGCGATTCGCCCAATGAGTCCTTGATATTTAGTCGTTTTCAGCCAATTTTCTGGATTTTTGAAAATTTCACTTTTTTGTGAAAATATCCACTAAATTAGGGAATAATATGTGTGAGGGTTCCCCAGGAGAGTTCCAAATGTGTGTGGGTAGAATATATATCCCACGGGGGTAAAATTGAATAAAGTTGAAAAAAATTTTTTTTTGGACTTAGCCATTTTTCCAGTGTTTATCAGACTTTCAGATAGGGCAAATGTCAGTGAGCATTCCGATTTCAGTTCCAGACCGATTCGCCCAATGAGTCCTTGATATTTAGTCGTTTTCAGTCAATTTTCTGCATTTTTGAAAATTTTACTTTTTTGTGAAAATATCCACTAAATGAGGGAATAATATGTGTGAGGGTACCCCAGGAGAGTTACAAATGTGTTTGGGTAGAATATATATCCCACGGGGCTAAAATTGAAAAAAGTCGAACAATTTTTTTTTTTGGACTGTCATTTTTCCAGCGTTTATCAGACTTTCAGATAGGGCAAATGTCAATGAGCGTTCTGATTTCAGTTCCAGAGCGATTCGCCCAATGAGTCCTTGATATTTATTCATTTTCAGCCAATTTTCTGGATTTTTGAAAATTTCACTTTTTTGTGAAAATATCCACTAAATGAGGGAATAATATGTGTGAGGGTACCCCAGGAGAGTTCCAAATGTGTGTGGGTAGAATATATATCCCACGGGGCTAAAATTGAAAAAAGTCGAACAATTTTTTTTTTATGACTGTCATTTTTCCGGCGTTTATCAGACTTTCAGATAGGGGAAATGTCAGTGAGCGTTCCGATTTCAGTTCCAGAGCGATTCGCCCAATGAGTCCTTGATACTTAGTCGTTTTCAGCCAATATGTTGGATTTTTGAAAATTTCACTTTTTTGTGAAAATATCCACTAAATGAGGGAATAATATGTGTGAGGGTACCCCAGGAGAGTTCCAAATGTGTGGGGGTAGAATATATATCCCACGGGGCTAAAATTGAAAAAAGTTGAAAACATTTTTTTTTTGGACTGTCATTTATCCGGCGTTTATCAGACTTTCAGATAGGGGAAATGTCAGTGAGCGTTCTGATTTCAGTTCCAGAGCGATTCGCCCAATGAGTCCTTGATATTTAGTCGTTTTCAGCCAATTTTCTAGATTTTTGAAAATTTCACTTTTTTGTGAAAATATCCACTAAATGAGGGAATAATATGTGTGAGGGTACCCCAGGAGAGTTCCAAATGTGTGTGGGTAGAATATATATCCCAAGGGGCTAAAATTGAAAAAAGTTGAAAACATTTTTTTTTTGGACTGTCATTTTTCCCGTGTTTATCAGACTTTCAGATAGGGGAAATGTCAGTGAGCGTTCCGATTTCAGTTCCAGAGCGATTCGCCCAATGAGTCCTTGATACTTAGTCGTTTTCAGCCAATATTTTGGATTTTTGAAAATTTCACTTTTTTGTGAAAATATCCACTAAATGAGGGAATAATATGTGTGAGGGTACCCCAGGAGAGTTCCAAATGTGTGTGGGTAGAATATATATCCCACGGGGCTAAAATTGAAAAAAGTTGAAAAAAATTTTTTTTTGGACTTAGTCATTTTTCCGGCGTTTATCAGACTTTCAGATAGGGGAAATGTCAGTGAGCGTTCTGATTTCAGTTCCAGAGCAATTCGCCCAATGAGTCCTTGATATTTAGTCGTTTTCAGCCAATTTTCTGGATTTTTGAAAATTTCACTTTTTTGTGAAAATATCCACTAAATGAGGGAATAATATGTGTGAGGGTACCCCAGGAGAGTTCCAAATGTGTGTGGGTAGAATATATATCCCACGGGGGTAAAATTGAAAAAGGTTGAAAAAAATTTTTTTTTGGACTTAGTCATTTTTCCAGCGTTTTTCAGACTTTCAGATAGGGCAAATGTCAGTGAGCATTCCGATTTCAGTTTCAGACCGATTCACCCAATGAGTCCTTGATACTTAGTCGTTTTCAGCCAATATTTTGGATTTTTGAAAATTTCACTTTTTTGTGAAAATATCCACTAAATGAGGGAATAATATGTGTGAGGGTACCCCAGGAGAGTTCAAAATGTGTGTGGGTAGAATATATATCTCACGGGGGTAAAATTGAAAAAAGTCAAAAAAATTTTTTTTTTGGACTGTCATTTTTCCGGCGTTTATCAGACTTTCAGATAGGGGAAATGTCAGTGAGCGTTCCGATTTCAGTTCCAGAGCGATTCGCCCAATGAGTCCTTGATACTTAGTCGTTTTCAGCCAATATTTTGGATTTTTGAAAATTTCACTTTTTTGTGAAAATATCCACTAAATGAGGGAATAATATGTGTGAGGGTACCCCAGGAGAGTTCCAAATGTGTGTGGGTAGAATATATATCCCACGGGGCTAAAATTGAAAAAAGTTAAAAAAAAATTTTTTTTTTGGACTTAAGTCATTTTTCCGGCGTTTATCAGACTTTCAGATAGAGGAAATGTCAGTGAGCGTTCTGATTTCAGTTCCAGAGCGATTCGCCCAATGAGTCCTTGATATTTAGTCGTTTTCAGCCAATTTTCTGGATTTTTGAAAATTTCACTTTTTTGTGAAAATATCCACTAAATGAGGGAATAATATGTGTGAGGGTACCCCAGGAGAGTTCCAAATGTGTGTGGGTAGAATATATATCCCACGGGGCTAAAATTGAAAAAAGTTGAAAAAAAATTTTTTTTGGACTTAGTCATTTTTCCGGCGTTTATCAGACTTTCAGATAGGGGAAATGTCAGTGAGCGTTCTGATTTCAGTTCCAGAGCGATTCGCCCAATGAGTCCTTGATATTTAGTCGTTTTCGGCCAATTTTCTGGATTTTGGAAAATTTCACTTTTTTGTGAAAATATCCACTAAATGAGGGAATAATATGTGTGAGGGTACCCCAGGAGAGTTCCAAATGTGTTTGGGTTGAATATATATCCCACGGGGCTAAAATTGAAAAAAGTTGAAAAAAATTTTTTTTTGGACTTAGTCATTTTTCCGGCGTTTATCAGACTTTCAGATAGGGGAAATGTCAGTGAGCGTTCTGATTTCAGTTACAGAGCGATTCGCCCAATGAGTCCTTGATATTTATTCGTTTTCAGCCAATTTTCTGGATTTTTGAAAATTTCACTTTTTTGTGAAAATATCCACTAAATGAGGGAATAATATGTGTGAGGGTACCCCAGGAGAGTTACAAATGTGTTTGGGTAGAATATATATCTCACGGGGCTAAAATTGAAAAAAGTCGAAAAAATTTTTTTTTTGGACTGTCATTTTTCCGGCGTTTATCAGACTTTCAGATAGGGGAAATGTCAGTGAGCGTTCCGATTTCAGTTCCAGAGCGATTCGCCCAATGAGTCCTTGATACTTAGTCGTTTTCAGCCAATATTTTGGATTTTTGAAAATTTTACTTTTTTGTGAAAATATCCACTAAATGAGGGAATAATATGTGTGAGGGTACCCCAGGAGAGTTCCAAATGTGTGTGGGTAGAATATATATCCCACGGGGCTAAAATTGAAAAAAGTTAAAAAAAAATTTTTTTTTTGGACTTAAGTCATTTTTCCGGCGTTTATCAGACTTTCAGATAGAGGAAATGTCAGTGAGCGTTCTGATTTCAGTTCCAGAGCGATTCGCCCAATGAGTCCTTGATATTTAGTCGTTTTCAGCCAATTTTCTGGATTTTTGAAAATTTCACTTTTTTGTGAAAATATCCACTAAATGAGGGAATAATATGTGTGAGGGTACCCCAGGAGAGTTCCAAATGTGTGTGGGTAGAATATATATCCCACAGGTCTAAAATTTAAAAAAGTTGAAAAAAAATTTTTTTTGGACTTAGTCATTTTTCCGGCGTTTATCAGACTTTCAGATAGGGGAAATGTCAGTGAGCGTTCTGATTTCAGTTCCAGAGCGATTCGCCCAATGAGTCCTTGATATTTAGTCGTTTTCAGCCAATTTTCTGGATTTTTGAAAATTTCACTTTTTTGTGAAAATATCCACTAAATTAGGGAATAATATGTGTGAGGGTTCCCCAGGAGAGTTACAAATGTGTTTGGGTAGAATATATATCCCACGGGGCTAAAATTGAAAAAAGTCGAACAATTTTTTTTTTTGGACTGTCATTTTTCCGGCGTTTATCAGACTTTCAGATAGGGGAAATGTCATTGAGCGTTCCGATTTCAGTTCCAGAGCGATTCGCCCAATGAGTCCTTGATACATAGTCGTTTTCAGCCAATATTTTGGATTTTTGAAAATTTCACTTTTTTGTGAAAATATCCACTAAATGAGGGAATAATATGTGTGAGGGTACCCCAGGAGAGTTCCAAATGTGTGTGGGTAGAATATATATCCCACGGGGGTAAAATTGAAAAAAGTTGAAAAAAATTTTTTTTTGGACTTAGTCATTTTTCCAGCGTTTATCAGACTTTCAGATAGGGCAAATGTCAATGAGCGTTCTGATTTCAGTTCCAGAGCGATTCGCCCAATGAGTCCTTGATATTTATTCATTTTCAGCCAATTTTCTGGATTTTTGAAAATTTCACTTTTTTGTGAAAATATCCACTAAATGAGGGAATAATATGTGTGAGGGTACCCCAGGAGAGTTCCAAATGTGTGTGGGTAGAATATATATCCCACGGGGCTAAAATTGAAAAAAGTCGAACAATTTTTTTTTTATGACTGTCATTTTTCCGGCGTTTATCAGACTTTCAGATAGGGGAAATGTCAGTGAGCGTTCCGATTTCAGTTCCAGAGCGATTCGCCCAATGAGTCCTTGATACTTAGTCGTTTTCAGCCAATATGTTGGATTTTTGAAAATTTCACTTTTTTGTGAAAATATCCACTAAATGAGGGAATAATATGTGTGAGGGTACCCCAGGAGAGTTCCAAATGTGTGGGGGTAGAATATATATCCCACGGGGCTAAAATTGAAAAAAGTTGAAAACATTTTTTTTTTGGACTGTCATTTATCCGGCGTTTATCAGACTTTCAGATAGGGGAAATGTCAGTGAGCGTTCTGATTTCAGTTCCAGAGCGATTCGCCCAATGAGTCCTTGATATTTAGTCGTTTTCAGCCAATTTTCTAGATTTTTGAAAATTTCACTTTTTTGTGAAAATATCCACTAAATGAGGGAATAATATGTGTGAGGGTACACCAGGAGAGTTCCAAATGTGTGTGGGTAGAATATATATCCCAAGGGGCTAAAATTGAAAAAAGTTGAAAACATTTTTTTTTTGGACTGTCATTTTTCCCGTGTTTATCAGACTTTCACATAGGGGAAATGTCAGTGAGCGTTCCGATTTCAGTTCCAGAGCGATTCGCCCAATGAGTCCTTGATACTTAGTCGTTTTCAGCCAATATTTTGGATTTTTGAAAATTTCACTTTTTTGTGAAAATATCCACTAAATGAGGGAATAATATGTGTGAGGGTACCCCAGGAGAGTTCCAAATGTGTGTGGGTAGAATATATATCCCACGGGGCTAAAATTGAAAAAAGTCGAACAATTTTTTTTTTTGGACTGTCATTTTTCCGGCGTTTATCAGACTTTCAGATAGGGGAAATGTCAGAGAGCGTTCCGATTTCAGTTCCAGAGCGATTCGCCCAATGAGTCGTTGATACTTAGTCGTTTTCAGCCAATATTTTGGATTTTTGAAAATTTCACTTTTTTGTGAAAATATCCACTAAATGAGGGAATAATATGTGTGAGGGTACCCCAGGAGAGTTCCAAATGTGTGGGGGTAGAATATATATCCCACGGGGCTAAAATTGAAAAAAGTTGAAAAAAATTTTTTTTTTGGACTTAGTCATTTTTCCAGCGTTTATCAGACTTTCAGATAGGGCAAATGTCAATGAGCGTTCTGATTTCAGTTCCAGAGAGATTCGCCCAATGAGTCCTTGATATTTATTCATTTTCAGCCAATTTTCTGGATTTTTGAAAATTTCACTTTTTTGTGAAAATATCCACTAAATGAGGGAATAATATGTGTGAGGGTACCCCAGGAGAGTTCCAAATGTGTGTGGGTAGAATATATATCCCACAGGGGTAAAATTGAAAAAAGTTAAAAAAAAAAAATTTTTTGTACTTAGTCATTTTTCCGTCGTTTATCAGACTTTCAGATAGGGGAAATGTCAGTGAGCATTCTGATTTCAGTTCCAGAGCGATTCGCCCAATGAGTCCTTGATATTTAGTAGTTTTCAGCCAATTTTCTGGATTTTTGAAAATTTAATTTTTTGTGAAAATATCCACTAAATGAGGGAATAATATGTGTGAGGGTACCCCAGGATAGTTCCAAATGTGTTTGGGTAGAATATATATCCCATGGGGTTAAAATTGAAAAAAGTTGAAAAAAAATTTTTTTTGGACTTAGTCATTTTTCCAGCGTTTATCAGACTTTCAGATAGGGGAAATGTCAGTGAGCATTCTGATTTCAGTTCCAGAGCAATTCGCCCAATGAGTCCTTGATATTTAGTCGTTTTCAGCCAATTTTCTGGATTTTTGAAAATTTCACTTTTTTGTGAAAATATCCACTAAATGAGGGAATAATATGTGTGAGGGTACCCCAGGAGAGTTCCAAATGTGTGGGTAGAATATATATCCCACGGGGGTAAAATTGAAAAAAGTTGAAAAAAATTTTTTTTTGGACTTAGTCATTTTTCCAGCGTTTATCAGACTTTCAGATAGGGCAAATGTCAATGAGCGTTCTGATTTCAGTTCCAGAGCGATTCGCCCAATGAGTCCTTGATATTTATTCGTTTTCAGCCAATTTTCTGGATTTTTGAAAATTTCACTTTTTTGTGAAAATATCCACTAAATGAGGGAATAATATGTGTGAGGGTACCCCAGGAGAGTTCCAAATGTGTGTGGGTAGAATATATATCCCACAGGGGTAAAATTGAAAAAAGTAAAAAAAAAAAATTTTTTTGTACTTAGTCATTTTTCCGTCGTTTATCAGACTTTCAGATAGGGGAAATGTCAGTGAGCATTCTGATTTCAGTTCCAGAGCGATTCGCCCAATGAGTCCTTGATATTTAGTAGTTTTCAGCCAATTTTCTGGATTTTTGAAAATTTAATTTTTTGTGAAAATATCCACTAAATGAGGGAATAATATGTGTGAGGGTACCCCAGGAGAGTTCCAAATGTGTTTGAGTAGAATATATATCCCACGTGGGTTAAAATTGAAAAAAAATTTTTTTTGGACTTAGTCATTTTTCCAGCGTTTATCAGACTTTCAGATAGGGGAAATGTCAGTGAGCGTTCTGATTTCAGTTCCAGAGCAATTCGCCCAATGAGTCCTTGATATTTAGTCGTTTTCAGCCAATTTTCTGGATTTTTGAAAATTTCACTTTTTTGTGAAAATATCCACTAAATGAGGGAATAATATGTGTGAGGGTACCCCAGGAGAGTTCCAAATGTGTGTGGGTAGAATATATATCCCACGGGGGTAAAATTGAAAAAAGTTGAAAAAATTTTTTTTTGGGACTTAGTCATTTTTCCGGCGTTAATCAGACTTTCAGATAGGGGAAATGTCAGTGAGCATTCCGATTTCAGTTCCAGAGCGATTCGCCCAATGAGTCCTTGATATTTAGTCGTTTTCAGCCAATATTTTGGATTTTTGAAAATTTCACTTTTTTGTGAAAATATCCACTAAATGAGGGAATAATATGTGTGAGGGTACCCCAGGAGAGTTCCAAATGTGTGTGGGTAGAATATATATCCCACGGGGGTAAAATTGAAAAAAGTTGAAAAAAATTTTTTTTTGGACTTAGTCATTTTTCCAGCGTTTATCAGACTTTCAGATAGGGCAAATGTCAATGAGCGTTCTGATTTCAGTTCCAGAGCGATTCGCCCAATGAGTCCTTGATATTTATTCGTTTTCAGCCAATTTTCTGGATTTTTGAAAATTTCACTTTTTTGTGAAAATATCCACTAAATGAGGGAATAATATGTGTGAGGGTACCCCAGGAGAGTTCCAAATGTGTGTGGGTAGAATATATATCCCACAGGGGTAAAATTGAAAAAAGTAAAAAAAAAAAATTTTTTTGTACTTAGTCATTTTTCCGTCGTTTATCAGACTTTCAGATAGGGGAAATGTCAGTGAGCATTCTGATTTCAGTTCCAGAGCGATTCGCCCAATGAGTCCTTGATATTTAGTAGTTTTCAGCCAATTTTCTGGATTTTTGAAAATTTAATTTTTTGTGAAAATATCCACTAAATGAGGGAATAATATGTGTGAGGGTACCCCAGGAGAGTTCCAAATGTGTTTGAGTAGAATATATATCCCACGTGGGTTAAAATTGAAAAAAAATTTTTTTTGGACTTAGTCATTTTTCCAGCGTTTATCAGACTTTCAGATAGGGGAAATGTCAGTGAGCGTTCTGATTTCAGTTCCAGAGCAATTCGCCCAATGAGTCCTTGATATTTAGTCGTTTTCAGCCAATTTTCTGGATTTTTGAAAATTTCACTTTTTTGTGAAAATATCCACTAAATGAGGGAATAATATGTGTGAGGGTACCCCAGGAGAGTTCCAAATGTGTGTGGGTAGAATATATATCCCACGGGGGTAAAATTGAAAAAAGTTGAAAAAATTTTTTTTGGGAACTTAGTCATTTTTCCGGCGTTAATCAGACTTTCAGATAGGGGAAATGTCAGTGAGCATTCCGATTTCAGTTCCAGAGCGATTCGCCCAATGAGTCCTTGATATTTAGTCGTTTTCAGCCAATATTTTGGATTTTTGAAAATTTCACTTTTTTGTGAAAATATCCACTAAATGAGGGAATAATATGTGTGAGGGTACCCCAGGAGAGTTCCAAATGTGTGTGGGTAGAATATATATCCCACGGGGGTAAAATTGAAAAAAGTTGAAAAAAATTTTTTTTTGGACTTAGTCATTTTTCCAGCGTTTATCAGACTTTCAGATAGGGCAAATGTCAATGAGCGTTCTGATTTCAGTTCCAGAGCGATTCGCCCAATGAGTCCTTGATATTTATTCGTTTTCAGCCAATTTTCTGGATTTTTGAAAATTTCACTTTTTTGTGAAAATATCCACTAAATGAGGGAATAATATGTGTGAGGGTACCCCAGGAGAGTTCCAAATGTGTGTGGGTAGAATATATATCCCACAGGGGTAAAATTGAAAAAAGTAAAAAAAAAAAATTTTTTTGTACTTAGTCATTTTTCCGTCGTTTATCAGACTTTCAGATAGGGGAAATGTCAGTGAGCATTCTGATTTCAGTTCCAGAGCGATTCGCCCAATGAGTCCTTGATATTTCGTAGTTTTCAGCCAATTTTCTGGATTTTTGAAAATTTAATTTTTTGTGAAAATATCCACTAAATGAGGGAATAATATGTGTGAGGGTACCCCAGGAGAGTTCCAAATGTGTTTGGGTAGAATATATATCCCACGGGGTTAAAATTGAAAAAAGTAAAAAAAATTTTTTTTTGGACTTAGTCATTTTTCCAGCGTTTATCAGACTTTCAGATAGGGGAAATGTCAGTGAGCGTTCTGATTTCAGTTCCAGAGCGATTCGCGCAATAAGTCCTTGATATTTAGTCGTTTTCAGCCAATTTTCTGGATTTTTGAAAATTTCACTTTTTTGTGAAAATATCCACTAAATGAGGGAATAATATGTGTGAGGGTACCCCAGGAGAGTTCCAAATGTGTTTGGGTAGAATATATGTCCCACTGGGCTAAAATTGAAAAAAGTTGAAAAAATTTTTTTTTTGGACTTAGTCATTTTTCCGGCGTTTATCAGACTTTCAGATAGGGGAAATGTCAGTGAGCGTTCTGATTTCAGTTCCAGAGCGTTTCGCCCAATGAGTCCTTGATATTTAGTCGTTTTCAGCCAATTTTCTGGATTTTTGAAAATTTCACTTTTTTGTGAAAATATCCACTAAATGAGGGAATAATATGTGTGAGGGTACCCCAGGAGAGTTCCAAATGTGTGTGAGTAGAAAATATATCCCAAGGGGGGGAAAGTGAAAAGAGTTGAAAACATTTTTTTTTGGACTTAGTCATTTTTCCGGCGTTTATCAGACTTTCAGATAGGGGAAATGTCAGTGAGCGTTCTGATTTTAGTTCCAGAGCGATTCGCCCAATGAGTCCTTGATATTTAGTAGTTTTCAGCCAATTTTCTGGATTTTTGAAAATTTCACTTTTTTATGAAAACATCCACTAAATGAGGGAAAAATATGTTTGAGGGTACCCCAGGTGAGTTCCAAATGTGTGTGGGTAGAATATATATCCCACGGGGGGGAAATTGAAAAAATTTGAAAAAAAATTTTTTTTGGACTTAGTCATTTTTCCGGCGTTTATCAGACTTTTAGATAGGGGAAATGTCAGTGAGCGTTCTGATTTCAGTTCCAGAGCGATTCGCCCAATGAGTCCTTGATATTTAGTCGTTTTCAGCCAATTTTCTGGATTTTTGAAAATTTCACTTTTTTGTGAAAATATCCACTAAATGAGGGAATAATATGTGTGAGGGTACCCCAGGAGAGTTCCAAATGTGTGTGGGTAGAATATATATCCCAAGGGGCTAAAATTGAAAAAAGTTGAAAACATTTTTTTTTTGGACTGTCATTTTTCCGGTGTTTATCAGACTTTCAGATAGGGGAAATGTCAGTGAGCGCTCCGATTTCAGTTCCAGAGCGATTCGCCCAATGAGTCCTTGATACTTAGTCGTTTTCAGCCAATATTTTGGATTTTTGAAAATTTCACTTTTTTGTGAAAATATCCACTAAATGAGGGAATAATATGTGTGAGGGTACCCCAGGAGAGTTCCAAATGTGTGTGGGTAGAATATATATCCCACGGGGCTAAAATTGAAAAAAGTTGAAAAAATTTTTTTTTTGGACTTAGTCATTTTTCCGGCGTTTATCAGACTTTCAGATAGGGGAAATGTCAGTGAGCGCTCCGATTTCAGTTCCAGAGCGATTCGCCCAATGAGTCCTTGATATTTAGTCGTTTTCAGCCAATTTTCTGGATTTTTGAAAATTTCACTTTTTTGTGAAAATATCCACTAAATGAGGGAATAAAATGTGTGAGGGTACCCCAGGAGAGTTCCAAATGTGTGTGGGTAGAATATATATCCCAAGGGGGGGAAAGTGAAAAGATTTGAAAACATTTTTTTTTTGGACTTAGTCATTTTTCCGGCATTTATCAGACTTTCAGATAGGGGAAATGTCAGTGAGCGTTCCGATTTCAGTTCCAGAGCAATTCGCCCAATGAGTACTTGATATTTAGTCGTTTTCAGCCAATTTTCTGGATTTTTGAAAATTTCACTTTTTTATGAAAACATCCACTAAATGAGGGAAAAATATGTTTGAGGGTACCCCAGGTGAGTTCCAAATGTGTGTGGGTAGAATATATATCACACGGGGGGGAAATTGAAAAAATTTGAAAAAAAATTTTTTTTGGACTTAGTCATTTTTCCGGCGTTTATCAGACTTTCAGATAGGGGAAATGTCAGTGAGCGTTCTGATTTCAGTTCCAGAGCGATTCGCCCAATGAGTCCTTGATATTTAGTCGTTTTCAGCCAATTTTCTGGATTTTTGAAAATTTCACTTTTTTGTGAAAATATCCACTAAATGAGGGAATAATATGTGTGAGGATACCCCAGGAGAGTTCCAAATGTGTTTGGGTAGAATATATATCCCACTGGGCTAAAATTGAAAAAAGTTGAAAAAATTTTTTTTTTGGACTTAGTCATTTTTCCGGCGTTTATCAGACTTTCAGATAGGGGAAATGTCAGTGAGCATTCTGATTTCAGTTCCAGAGCGATTCGCCCAATGAGTCCTTGATATTTAGTCGTTTTCAGCCAATTTTCTGGATTTTTGAAAATTTCACTTTTTTGTGAAAATATGCACTAAATGAGGGAATAATATGTGTGAGGGTACCCCAGGAGAGTTCCAAATGTGTGTGGGTAGAATATATATCCCACAGGGGTAAAATTGAAAAAAGTTAAAAAAAAAAAATTTTTTGTACTTAGTCATTTTTCCGTCGTTTATCAGACTTTCAGATAGGGGAAATGTCAGTGAGCATTCTGATTTCAGTTCCAGAGCGATTCGCCCAATGAGTCCTTGATATTTAGTAGTTTTCAGCCAATTTTCTGGATTTTTGAAAATTTAATTTTTTGTGAAAATATCCACTAAATGAGGGAATAATATGTGTGAGGGTACCCCAGGAGAGTTCCAAATGTGTGTGGGTAGAATATATATCCCACGGGGGAAAAATTGAAAAGAGTTGAAAACATTTTTTTTTTTGGACTTAGTCATTTTTCCGGCGTTTATCACACTTTCAGATAGGGGAAATGTCAGTGAGCGTTCCGATTTCAGTTCCAGAGCAATTCGCCCAATGAGTTCTTGATATTTAGCCGTTTTCAGCCAATTTTCTGGATTTTTGAAAATTTCACTTTTTTATGAAAACATCCACTAAATGAGGGAAAAATATGTTTGAGGGTACCCCAGGTGAGTTCCAAATGTGTGTGGGTAGAATATATATCCCATGGGGTGAAATTGAAAAAGTTGAAAAAAAATTTTTTTTTTACTTAGTCATCTTTCCGGCATTTATCAGACTTTCAGATAGGGGAAATGTCAGTGAGCATTCTGATTTCAGTTCCAGAGCGATTCGCCCAATGAGTCCTTGATATTTAGTCGTTTTCAGCCAATTTGCTGGATTTTTGAGAATTTCACTTTTTTGTGAAAATATCCACTAAATGAGGGAATAATATGTGTGAGGGTACCACAGGAGAGTTCCAAATGTGTGTGGGTAGAATATATATCCCACGGGGGTAAAATTGAAAAAAGTTGAAAAAATTTTTTTTTGGGACTTAGTCATTTTTCCGGCGTTAATCAGACTTTCAGATAGGGGAAATGTCAGTGAGCATTCCGATTTCAGTTCCAGAGCGATTCGCCCAATGAGTCCTTGATATTTAGTCGTTTTCAGCCAATATTTTGGATTTTAGAAAATTTCACTTTTTTGTGAAAATATCCACTAAATGAGGGAATAATATGTGTGAGGTTACTCCAGGAGAGTTCCATATGTGTGTAGGTAGAATATATATCCCTCGAGGGTAAAATTGAAAAAAGTTGAAAACATTTTTTTTTTTTGGACTTAGTCATTTTTCCGGCGTTTATCAGACTTTCAGATAGGGGAAATGTCAGTGAGCATTCTGATTTCAGTTCCAGAGCGATTCGCCCAATGAGTCCTTGATATTTAGTCGTTTTCAGCCAATTTTCTGGATTTTTGAAAATTTCACTTTTTTGTGAAAATATCCACTAAATGAGGGAATAATATGTGTGAGGGTACCCCAGGAGAGTTCCAAATGTGTGTGGGTAGAATATATATCCCACGGGGGAAAAATTGAAAAGAGTTGAAAACATTTTTTTTTTTGGACTTAGTCATTTTTCCGGCGTTTATCAGACTTTCAGATAGGGGAAATGTCAGTGAGCGTTCCGATTTCAGTTCCAGAGCAATTCGCCCAATGAGTCCTTGATATTTAGCCGTTTTCAGCCAATTTTCTGGATTTTTGAAAATTTCACTTTTTTATGAAAATATCCACTAAATGAGGGAAAAATATGTTTGAGGGTACCCCAGGTGAGTTCCAAATGTGTGTGGGTAGAATATATATCCCATGGGGGGGAAATTGAAAAAAGTTGAAAAAAAATTTTTTTTTTACTTAGTCATCTTTCCGGCATTTATCAGACTTTCAGATATGGGAAATGTCAGTGAGCGTTCTGATTTCAGTTCCAGAGCGATTCGCCCAATGAGTCCTTGATATTTAGTCGTTTTCAGCCAATTTTCTGGATTTTTGAAAATTTCACTTTTTTGTGAAAATATCCACTAAATGAGGGAATAATATGTGTGAGGTTACCCCAGGAGAGTTCCAAATGTGTGTAGGTAGAATATATATCCCACGGGGGTAAAATTGAAAAAAGTTGAAAACATTTTTTTTTTTTGGACTTAGTCATTTTTCCGGCGTTTATCAGACATTCAGATAGGGGAAATGTAAGTGAGCGTTCTGATTTCAGTTCTATAGCGATTCGCCCAATGAGTCCTTCATATTCGGTCGTTTTCAGCTAATTTTCTGGATTTTTGAAAATTTCACTTTTTTGTGAAAATATCCACTAAATGAGGGAATAATATGTGTGAGGGTACCCCAGGAGAGTTCCAAATGTGTTTGGGTAGAATATATATCCCACGGGGTTAAAATTGAAAAAAGTTGAAAAAAATTTTTTTTTGGACTTAGTCATTTTTCCAGCGTTTATCAGACTTTCAGATAGGGCAAATGTCAGTGAGCATTCCGACTTCAGTTCCAGACTGATTCGCCCAATGAGTCCTTGATATTTAGTCGTTTTCAGCCAATTTTCTGGATTTTTGAAAATTTCACTTTTTTGTGAAAATATCCACTAAATGAGGGAATAATATGTGTGAGGGTACCCCAGGAGAGTTCCAAATGTGTGTGGGTAGAATATATATCCCACGGGGCTAAAATTGAAAAAAGTTGAAAAAAATTTTTTTTGGGCTTAGTCATTTTTCCGGTGTTTATCAGACTTTCAGATAGGGGAAATGTCAGTGAGCGTTCTGATTTCAGTTCCAGAGCGATTTGCCCAATGAGTCCTTGATATTTAGTCGTTTTCAGCCAATTTTCTGGATTTTTGAAAATTTCACTTTTTTGTGAAAATATCCACTAAATGAGGGAATAATATGTGTGAGGGTACCCCAGGAGAGTTCCAAATGTGTTTGGGTAGAATATATATCCCACGGGGCTAAAATTGAAAAAAGTTGAAAAAAATTTTTTTTTGGACTTAGTCATTTTTCCGGCGTTTATCAGACTTTCAGATAGGGGAAATGTCAGTGAGCGTTCTGATTTCAGTTCCAGAGCGATTCGCCCAATGAGTCCTTGATATTTAGTCGTTTTCAGCCAATTTTCTGGATTTTTGAAAATTTCACTTTTTTGTGAAAATATCCACTAAATGAGGGAATAATATGTGTGAGGGTACCCCAGGAGAGTTCCAAATGTGTTTGGGTAGAATATATATCCCACGGGGTTAAAATTGAAAAAAGTTGAAAAAAAATTTTTTTTGGACTTAGTCATTTTTCCAGCGTTTATCAGACTTTCAGATAGGGGAAATGTCAGTGAGTGTTCTGATTTCAGTTCCAGAGCGATTCGCCCAATGAGTCCTTGATATTTAGTCGTTTTCAGCCAATTTTCTGGATTTTTGAAAATTTCACTTTTTTGTGAAAATATCCACTAAATGAGGGAATAATATGTGTGAGGGTACCCCAGGAGAGTTCCAAATGTGTGTGGGTAGAATATATATCCCACGGGTTTAAAATTGAAAAAAGTTGAAAAAAAATTTTTTTTGGACTTAGTCATTTTTCCAGCGTTTATCAGACTTTCAGATAGGGGAAATGTTAGTGAGCGTTCAGATTTCAGTTCCAGAGTGATTCGCCCAATGAGTCCTTGATATTTAGTCGTTTTCAGCCAATTTTCTGGATTTTTGAAAATTTCACTTTTTTGTGAAAATATCCACTAAATGAGGGAATAATATGTGTGAGGGTACCCCAGGAGAGTTCCAAATGTGTGTGGGTAGAATATATATCCCACGGGGGTAAAATTGAAAAAAGTTGAAAAAATTTTTTTTTTGGACTTAGTCATTTTTCCGGCGTTTATCAGACTTTCAGATAGGGGAAATGTCAGTGAGCATTCTGATTTCAGCTCCAGAGCGATTCGCCCAATGAGTCCTTGATATTTAGTTGTTTTCAGCCAATTTTCTGGATTTTTGAAAATTTCACTTTTTTGTGAAAATATCCACTAAATGAGGGAATAATATGTGTGAGGGTACCCCAGGAGAGTTCCAAATGTGTTTGGGTAGAATATATATCACACGGGGCTAAAATTGAAAAAAGTTGAAAAAAATTTTTTTTTGGACTTAGTCATTTTTCCGGCGTTTATCAGACTTTCAGATAGGGGAAATGTCAGTGAGCGTTCTGATTTCAGTTCCAGAGAGATTCGCCCAATGAGTCCTTGATATTTAGTCGTTTTCAGCCAATTTTCTGGATTTTTGAAAATTTCACTTTTTTGTGAAAATATCCACTAAATGAGGGAATAATATGTGTGAGGGTACCCCAGGAGAGTTCCAAATGTGTTTGGTTAGAATATATATCCCACGGGGCTAAAATTGAAAAAAGTTGAAAAACTTTTTTTTTTGAACTTAGTCATTTTTCCGGCGTTTATCAGACTTTCAGATAGGGGAAATGTCAGTGAGCATTCTGATTTCAGTTCCAGAGCGATTCGCCCAATGAGTCCTTGATATTTAGTCGTTTTCAGCCAATTTTCTGGATTTTTGAAAATTTCACTTTTTTGTGAAAATATCCACTAAATGAGGGAATAATATGTGTGAGGGTACCCCAGGAGAGTTCCAAATGTGTGTGGGTAGAATATATATCCCACGGGTTTAAAATTGAAAAAAGTTGAAAAAAATTTTTTTTTTCGACTTAGTCATTTTTCCAGTGTTTATCAGACTTTCAGATAGGGCAAATGTCAGTGAGCATTCCGACTTCAGTTCCAGACCGATTCGCCCAATGAGTCCTTGATATTTAGTCGTTTTCAGCCAATTTTCTGGATTTTTGAAAATTTCACTTTTTTGTGAAAATATCCACTAAATGAGGGAATAATATGTGTGAGGGTACCCCAGGAGAGTTCTAAATGTGTGTGGGTAGAATATATATCCCACGGGTTTAAAATTGAAAAAAGTTGAAAAAAAATTTTTTTTGGACTTAGTCATTTTTCCAGCGTTTATCAGACTTTCAGATAGGGGAAATGTCAGTGAGCATTCTGATTTCAGTTCCAGAGCGATTCGCCCAATGAGTCCTTGATATTTACTTGTTTTCAGCCAATTTTCTGGATTTTTGAAAATTTCACTTTTTTGTGAAAATATCCACTAAATGAGGGAATAATATGTGTGAGGGTACCCCAGGAGAGTTCCAAATGTGTGTGGGTAGAATATATATCCCACGGGTTTAAAATTGAAAAAAGTTGAAAAAAATTTTTTTTTGGACTTAGTCATTTTTCCAGCGTTTATCAGACTTTCAGTTAGGGCAAATGTCAGTGAGCATTCCGACTTCAGTTCCAGACCGATTCGGCCAATGAGTCCTTGATATTTAGTCGTTTTCAGCCAATTTTCTGGATTTTTGAAAATTTCATTTTTTTGTGAAAATATCCACTAAATGAGGGAATAATATGTGTGAGGGTACCACAGTAGAGTTCCAAATGTGTTTGTGTAGAATATATATCCCACGGGGCTAAAATTGAAAAAAGTTGAAAAACTTTTTTTTTTGAACTTAGTCATTTTTCCGGCGTTTATCAGACTTTCAGATAGGGGAAATGTCAGTGAGCGTTCTGATTTCAGTTCCAGAGCGATTCGCCCAATGAGTCCTTGATATTTAGTCGTTTTCAGCCAATTTTCTGGATTTTTGAAAATTTCACTTTTTTGTGAAAATATCCACTAAATGAGGGAATAATATGTGTGAGGGTACCCCAGGAGAGTTCCAAATGTGTTTGGGTAGAATATATATCCCACGGGGTTAAAATTGAAAAAAGTTGAAAAAAAATTTTTTTTGGACTTAGTCATTTTTCCAGCGTTTATCAGACTTTCAGATAGGGGAAATGTCAGTGAGTGTTATGATTTCAGTTCCAGAGCGATTCGCCCAATGAGTCCTTGATATTTACTCGTTTTCAGCCAATTTTCTGGATTTTTGAAAATTTCACTTTTTTGTGAAAATATCCACTAAATGAGGGAATAATATGTGTGAGGGTACCCCAGGAGAGTTCCAAATGTGTGTGGGTAGAATATATATCCCACGGGTTTAAAATTGAAAAAAGTTGAAAAAAATTTTTTTTTGGACTTAGTCATTTTTCCAGCGTTTATCAGAATTTCAGTTAGGGCAAATGTCAGTGAGCATTCCGACTTCAGTTCCAGACCGATTCGGCCAATGAGTCCTTGATATTTAGTCGTTTTCAGCCAATTTTCTGGATTTTTGAAAATTTCACTTTTTTGTGAAAATATCCACTAAATGAGGGAATAATATGTGTGAGGGTACCACAGTAGAGTTCCAAATGTGTTTGTGTAGAATATATATCCCACGGGGCTAAAATTGAAAAAAGTTGAAAAACTTTTTTTTTTGAACTTAGTCATTTTTCCGGCGTTTATCAGACTTTCAGATAGGGGAAATGTCAGTGAGCGTTCTGATTTCAGTTCCAGAGCGATTCGCCCAATGAGTCCTTGATATTTAGTCGTTTTCAGCCAATTTTCTGGATTTTTGAAAATTTCACTTTTTTGTGAAAATATCCAGTAAATGAGGGAATAATATGTGTGAGGGTACCCCAGGAGAGTTCCAAATGTGTTTGGGTAGAATATATATCCCACGGGGTTAAAATTGAAAAAAGTTGAAAAAAAATTTTTTTTGGACTTAGTCATTTTTCCAGCGTTTATCAGACTTTCAGATAGGGGAAATGTCAGTGAGTGTTCTGATTTCAGTTCCAGAGCGATTCGCCCAATGAGTCCTTGATATTTACTCGTTTTCAGCCAATTTTCTTGATTTTTGAAAATTTCACTTTTTTGTGAAAATATCCACTAAATGAGGGAATAATATGTGTGAGGGTACCCCAGGAGAGTTCCAAATGTGTTTGGGTAGAATATATATCCCACGGGGCTAAAATTGAAAAAAGTTGAAAAACTTTTTTTTTTGAACTTAGTCATTTTTCCGGCGTTTATCAGACTTTCAGATAGGGGAAATGTCAGTGAGCGTTCTGATTTCAGTTCCAGAGCGATTCGCCCAATGAGTCCTTGATATTTAGTCGTTTTCAGCCAATTTTCTGGATTTTTGAAAATTTCACTTTTTTGTGAAAATATCCACTAAATGAGGGAATAATATGTGTGAGGGTACCCCAGGAGAGTTCCAAATGTGTGTGGGTAGAATATATATCCCACGGGTTTAAAATTGAAAAAAGTTGAAAAAAATTTTTTTTTTGGACTTAGTCATTTTTCCAGTGTTTATCAGACTTTCAGATAGGGCAAATGTCAGTGAGCATTCCGACTTCAGTTCCAGACCGATTCGCCCAATGAGTCCTTGATATTTAGTCGTTTTCAGCCAATTTTCTGGATTTTTGAAAATTTCACTTTTTTGTGAAAATATCCACTAAATGAGGGAATAATATGTGTGAGGGTACCCCAGGAGAGTTCTAAATGTGTGTGGGTAGAATATATATCCCACGGGTTTAAAATTGAAAAAAGTTGAAAAAAAATTTTTTTTGGACTTAGTCATTTTTCCAGCGTTTATCAGACTTTCAGATAGGGGAAATGTCAGTGAGCGTTCAGATTTCAGTTCCAGAGTGATTCGCCCAATGAGTCCTTGATATTTAGTCGTTTTCAGCCAATTTTCTGGATTTTTGAAAATTTCACTTTTTTGTGAAAATATCCACTAAATGAGGGAATAATATGTGTGAGGGTACCCCAGGAGAGTTCCAAATGTGTGTGGGTAGAATATATATCCCACGGGGGTAAAATTGAAAAAAGTTGAAAAAAATTTTTTTTTGGACTTAGTCATTTTTCCGGCGTGTATCAGACTTTCAGATAGGGGAAATGTCAGTGAGCGTTCTGATTTCAGTTCCAGAGCGATTCGCCCAATGAGTCCTTGATATTTAGTTGTTTTCAGCCAATTTTCTGGATTTTTGAAAATTTCACTTTTTTGTGAAAATATCCACTAAATGAGGAAATAATATGTGTGAGGGTACCCCAGGAGAGTTCCAAATGTGTGTGGGTAGAATATATATCCCACGGGTTTAAAATTGAAAAAAGTTGAAAAAAATTTTTTTTTCGACTTAGTCATTTTTCCAGCGTTTATCAAACTTTCAGATAGGGCAAATGTCAGTGAGCATTCCGACTTCAGTTCCAGACCGATTCGGCCAATGAGTCCTTGATATTTAGTCGTTTTCAGCCAATTTTCTGGATTTTTGAAAATTTCACTTTTTTGTGAAAATATCCACTAAATGAGGGAATAATATGTGTGAGGGTACCACAGTAGAGTTCCAAATGTGTTTGTGTAGAATATATATCCCACGGGGCTAAAATTGAAAAAAGTTGAAAAACTTTTTTTTTTGAACTTAGTCATTTTTCCGGCGTTTATCAGACTTTCAGATAGGGGAAATGTCAGTGAGCGTTCTGATTTCAGTTCCAGAGCGATTCGCCCAATGAGTCCTTGATATTTAGTCGTTTTCAGCCAATTTTCTGGATTTTTGAAAATTTCACTTTTTTGTGAAAATATCCACTAAATGAGGGAATAATATGTGTGAGGGTACCCCAGGAGAGTTCCAAATGTGTTTGTGTAGAATATATATCCCACGGGGCTAAAATTGAAAAAAGTTGAAAAACTTTTTTTTTTTAACTTAGTCATTTTTCCGGCGTTTATCAGACTTTCAGATAGGGGAAATGTCAGTGAGCGTTCTGATTTCAGTTCCAGAGCGATTCGCCCAATGAGTCCTTGATATTTAGTCGTTTTCAGCCAATTTTCTGGATTTTTGAAAATTTCACTTTTTTGTGAAAATATCCACTAAATGAGGGAATAAGATGTGTGAGGGTACCCCAGGAGAGTTCCAAATGTGTTTGGGTAGAATATATATCCCACGGGGTTAAAATTGAAAAAAGTTGAAAAAAAATTTTTTTTGGACTTAGTCATTTTTCCAGCGTTTATCAGACTTTCAGATAGGGGAAATGTCAGTGAGTGTTCTGATTTCAGTTCCAGAGCGATTCGCCCAATGAGTCCTTGATATTTAGTCGTTTTCAGCCAATTTTCTGGATTTTTGAAAATTTCACTTTTTTGTGAAAATATCCACTAAATGAGGGAATAATATGTGTGAGGGTACCCCAGGAGAGTTCCAAATGTGTTTGGGTAGAATATATATCCCACGGGGCTAAAATTGAAAAAAGTTGAAAAACTTTTTTTTTTGAACTTAGTCATTTTTCCGGCGTTTATCAGACTTTCAGATAGGGGAAATGTCAGTGAGCGTTCTGATTTCAGTTCCAGAGCGATTCGCCCAATGAGTCCTTGATATTTAGTCGTTTTCAGCCAATTTTCTGGATTTTTGAAAATTTCACTTTTTTGTGAAAATATCCACTAAATGAGGGAATAATATGTGTGAGGGTACCCCAGGAGAGTTCCAAATGTGTTTGGGTAGAATATATATCCCACGGGGTTAAAATTGAAAAAAGTTGAAAAAAAATTTTTTTTGGACTTAGTCATTTTTCCAGCGTTTATCAGACTTTCAGATAGGGGAAATGTCAGTGAGTGTTCTGATTTCAGTTCCAGAGCGATTCGCCCAATGAGTCCTTGATATTTAGTCGTTTTCAGCCAATTTTCTGGATTTTTGAAAATTTCACTTTTTTGTGAAAATATCCACTAAATGAGGGAATAATATGTGTGAGGGTACCCCAGGAGAGTTCCAAATGTGTTTGGGTAGAATATATATCCCACGGGGCTAAAATTGAAAAAAGTTGAAAAACTTTTTTTTTTGAACTTAGTCATTTTTCCGGCGTTTATCAGACTTTCAGATAGGGGAAATGTCAGTGAGCGTTCTGATTTCAGTTCCAGAGCGATTCGCCTAATGAGTCCTTGATATTTAGTCGTTTTCAGCCAATTTTCTGGATTTTTGAAAATTTCACTTTTTTGTGAAAATATCCACTAAATGAGGGAATAATATGTGTGAGGGTACCCCAGGAGAGTTCCAAATGTGTTTGGGTAGAATATATATCCCACGGGGTTAAAATTGAAAAAAGTTGAAAAAAAATTTTTTTTGGACTTAGTCATTTTTCCAGCGTTTATCAGACTTTCAGATAGGGGAAATGTCAGTGAGCGTTCTGATTTCAGTTCCAGAGCGATTCGCCCAATGAGTCCTTGATATTTAGTCGTTTTCAGCCAATTTTCTGGATTTTTGAAAATTTCACTTTTTTGTGAAAATATCCACTAAATGAGGGAATAATATGTGTGAGGGTACCCCAGGAGAGTTCCAAATGTGTGTGGGTAGAATAAATATCCCACTGGGTAAAATTGAAAAAAGTTTAAAAAAATTTTTTTTTGGACTTAGTCATTTTTCCGGCGTTTATCAGACTTTCAGATAGGGGAAATGTCAGTGAGCGTTCTGATTTCAGTTCCAGAGCGATTCGCCCAATGAGTCCTTGATATTTAGTCGTTTTCAGCCAATTTTCTGGATTTTTGAAAATTTCACTTTTTTGTGAAAATATCCACTAAATGAGGGAATAATATGTGTGAGGGTACCCCAGGAGAGTTCCAAATGTGTTTGGGTAGAATATATATCCCACGGGGTTAAAATTGAAAAAAGTTGAAAAAAAATTTTTTTTGGACTTAGTCATTTTTCCAGCGTTTATCAGACTTTCAGATAAGGGAAATGTCAGTGAGCGTTCTGATTTCAGTTCCAGAGCGATTCGCCCAATGAGTCCTTGATATTTAGTCGTTTTCAGCCAATTTTCTGGATTTTTGAAAATTTCACTTTTTTGTGAAAATATCCACTAAATGAGGGAATAATATGTGTGAGGGTACCCCAGGAGAGTTCCAAATGTGTGTGGGTAGAATATATATCCCACAGGTTTAAAATTGAAAAAAGTTGAAAAAAATTTTTTTTTGGACTTAGTCATTTTTCCAGCATTTATCAGACTTTCAGATAGGGCAAATGTCAGTGAGCATTCCGACTTCAGTTCCAGACCGATTCGCCCAATGAGTCCTTGATATTTAGTTATTTTCAGCCAATTTTCTGGATTTTTGAAAATTTCACTTTTTTGTGAAAATATCCACTAAATGAGGGAATAATATGTGTGAGGGTACCCCAGGAGAGTTCCAAATGTGTTTGTGTAGAATATATATCCCACGGGGCTAAAATTGAAAAAAGTTGAAAAACTTTTTTTTTTTAACTTAGTCATTTTTCCGGCGTTTATCAGACTTTCAGATAGGGGAAATGTCAGTGAGCGTTCTGATTTCAGTTCCAGAGCGATTCGCCCAATGAGTCCTTGATATTTAGTCGTTTTCAGCCAATTTTCTGGATTTTTGAAAATTTCACTTTTTTGTGAAAATATCCACTAAATGAGGGAATAATATGTGTGAGGGTACCCCAGGAGAGTTCCAAATGTGTTTGGGTAGAATATATATCCCACGGGGCTAAAATTGAAAAAAGTTGAAAAACTTTTTTTTTTGAACTTAGTCATTTTTCCGGCGTTTATCAGACTTTCAGATAGGGGAAATGTCAGTGAGCGTTCTGATTTCAGTTCCAGAGCGATTCGCCCAATGAGTCCTTGATATTTAGTCGTTTTCAGCCAATTTTCTGGATTTTTGAAAATTTCACTTTTTTGTGAAAATATCCAATAAATGAGGAAATAATATGTGTGAGGGTACCCCAGGAGAGTTCCAAATGTGTGTGGGTAGAATATATATCCCACGGGTTTAAAATTGAAAAAAGTTGAAAAAAATTTTTTTTTCGACTTAGTCATTTTTCCAGCGTTTATCAGACTTTCAGATAGGGCAAATGTCAGTGAGCATTCCGACTTCAGTTCCAGACCGATTCGGCCAATGAGTCCTTGATATTTAGTCGTTTTCAGCCAATTTTCTGGATTTTTGAAAATTTCACTTTTTTGTGAAAATATCCACTAAATGAGGGAATAATATGTGTGAGGGTACCACAGTAGAGTTCCAAATGTGTTTGTGTAGAATATATATCCCACGGGGCTAAAATTGAAAAAAGTTGAAAAACTTTTTTTTTTGAACTTAGTCATTTTTCCGGCGTTTATCAGACTTTCAGATAGGGGAAATGTCAGTGAGCGTTCTGATTTCAGTTCCAGAGCGATTCGCCCAATGAGTCCTTGATATTTAGTCGTTTTCAGCCAATTTTCTGGATTTTTGAAAATTTCACTTTTTTGTGAAAATATCCACTAAATGAGGGAATAATATGTGTGAGGGTACCCCAGGAGAGTTCCAAATGTGTTTGTGTAGAATATATATCCCACGGGGCTAAAATTGAAAAAAGTTGAAAAACTTTTTTTTTTGAACTTGGTCATTTTTCCGGCGTTTATCAGACTTTCAGATAGGGGAAATGTCAGTGAGTGTTCTGATTTCAGTTCCAGAGCGATTCGCCCAATGAGTCCTTGATATTTAGTCGTTTTCAGCCAATTTTCTGGATTTTTGAAAATTTCAATTTTGTGAAAATATCCACTAAATGAGGGAATAATATGTGTGAGGGTACCCCAGGAGAGTTCCAAATGTGTTTGGGTAGAATATATATCCCACGGGGTTAAAATTGAAAAAAGTTGAAAAAAAATTTTTTTTGGACTTAGTCATTTTTCCAGCGTTTATCAGACTTTCAGATAGGGGAAATGTCAGTGAGTGTTCTGATTTCAGTTCCAGAGCGATTCGCCCAATGAGTCCTTGATATTTAGTCGTTTTCAGCCAATTTTCTGGATTTTTGAAAATTTCACTGTTTTGTGAAAATATCCACTAAATGAGGGAATAATATGTGTGAGGGTACCCCAGGAGAGTTCCAAATGTGTTTGGGTAGAATATATATCCCACGGGGCTAAAATTGAAAAAAGTTTAAAAACTTTTTTTTTTGAACTTAGTCATTTTTCCGGCGTTTATCAGACTTTCAGATAGGGGAAATGTCAGTGAGCGTTCTGATTTCAGTTCCAGAGCGATTCGCCCAATGAGTCCTTGATATTTAGTCGTTTTCAGCCAATTTTCTGGATTTTTGAAAATTTCACTTTTTTGTGAAAATATCCACTAAATGAGGGAATAATATGTGTGAGGGTACCCCAGGAGAGTTCCAAATGTGTTTGGGTAGAATATATATCCCACGGGGTTAAAATTGAAAAAAGTTGAAAAAAAATTTTTTTTGGACTTAGTCATTTTTCCAGCGTTTATCAGACTTTCAGATAGGGGAAATGTCAGTGAGCGTTCTGATTTCAGTTCCAGAGCGATTCGCCCAATGAGTCCTTGATATTTAGTCGTTTTCAGCCAATTTTCTGGATTTTTGAAAATTTCACTTTTTTGTGAAAATATCCACTAAATGAGGGAATAATATGTGTGAGGGTACCCCAGGAGAGTTCCAAATGTGTTTGTGTAGAATATATATCCCACGGGGCTAAAATTGAAAAAAGTTGAAAAACTTTTTTTTTTGAACTTAGTCATTTTTCCGGCGTTTATCAGACTTTCAGATAGGGGAAATGTCAGTGAGCGTTCTGATTGCAGTTCCAGAGCGATTCTCCCAATGAGTCCTGGATATTTAGTCGTTTTCAGCCAATTTTCTGGATTTTTGAAAATTTCACTTTTTTGTGAAAATATCCACTAAATGAGGGAATAATATGTGTGAGGGTACCCCAGGAGAGTTCCAAATGTGTTTGGGTAGAATATATATCCCACGGGGCTAAAATTGAAAAAAGTTGAAAAACTTTTTTTTTTTAACTTAGTCATTTTTCCGGCGTTTATCAGACTTTCAGATAGGGGAAATGTCAGTGAGCGTTCTGATTTCAGTTCCAGAGCGATTCGCCCAATGAGTCCTTGATATTTAGTCGTTTTCAGCCAATTTTCTGGATTTTTGAAAATTTCACTTTTTTGTGAAAATATCCACTAAATGAGGGAATAATATGTGTGAGGGTACCCCAGGAGAGTTCCAAATGTGTTTGGGTAGAATATATATCCCACGGGGCTAAAATTGAAAAAAGTTGAAAAACTTTTTTTTTTGAACTTAGTCATTTTTCCGGCGTTTATCAGACTTTCAGATAGGGGAAATGTCAGTGAGCGTTCTGATTTCAGTTCCAGAGCGATTCGCCCAATGAGTCCTTGATATTTAGTCGTTTTCAGCCAATTTTCTGGATTTTTGAAAATTTCACTTTTTTGTGAAAATATCCACTAAATGAGGAAATAATATGTGTGAGGGTACCCCAGGAGAGTTCCAAATGTGTGTGGGTAGAATATATATCCCACGGGTTTAAAATTGAAAAAAGTTGAAAAAAATTTTTTTTTCGACTTAGTCATTTTTCCAGCGTTTATCAGACTTTCAGATAGGGCAAATGTCAGTGAGCATTCCGACTTCAGTTCCAGACCGATTCGGCCAATGAGTCCTTGATATTTAGTCGTTTTCAGCCAATTTTCTGGATTTTTGAAAATTTCACTTTTTTGTGAAAATATCCACTAAATGAGGGAATAATATGTGTGAGGGTACCACAGTAGAGTTCCAAATGTGTTTGTGTAGAATATATATCCCACGGGGCTAAAATTGAAAAAAGTTGAAAAACTTTTTTTTTTGAACTTAGTCATTTTTCCGGCGTTTATCAGACTTTCAGATAGGGGAAATGTCAGTGAGCGTTCTGATTTCAGTTCCAGAGCGATTCGCCCAATGAGTCCTTGATATTTAGTCGTTTTCAGCCAATTTTCTGGATTTTTGAAAATTTCACTTTTTTGTGAAAATATCCACTAAATGAGGGAATAATATGTGTGAGGGTACCCCAGGAGAGTTCCAAATGTGTTTGGGTAGAATATATATCCCACGGGGCTAAAATTGAAAAAAGTTTAAAAACTTTTTTTTTTGAACTTAGTCATTTTTCCGGCGTTTATCAGACTTTCAGATAGGGGAAATGTCAGTGAGCGTTCTGATTTCAGTTCCAGAGCGATTCGCCCAATGAGTCCTTGATATTTAGTCGTTTTCAGCCAATTTTCTGGATTTTTGAAAATTTCACTTTTTTGTGAAAATATCCACTAAATGAGGGAATAATATGTGTGAGGGTACCCCAGGAGAGTTCCAAATGTGTTTGGGTAGAATATATATCCCACGGGGTTAAAATTGAAAAAAGTTGAAAAAAAATTTTTTTTGGACTTAGTCATTTTTCCAGCGTTTATCAGACTTTCAGATAGGGGAAATGTCAGTGAGCGTTCTGATTTCAGTTCCAGAGCGATTCGCCCAATGAGTCCTTGATATTTAGTCGTTTTCAGCCAATTTTCTGGATTTTTGAAAATTTCACTTTTTTGTGAAAATATCCACTAAATGAGGGAATAATATGTGTGAGGGTACCCCAGGAGAGTTCCAAATGTGTGTGGGTAGAATAAATATCCCACTGGGTAAAATTGAAAAAAGTTTAAAAAAATTTTTTTTTGGACTTAGTCATTTTTCCAGCGTTTATCAGACTTTCAGATAGGGGAAATGTCAGTGAGTGTTCTGATTTCAGTTCCAGAGCGATTCGCCCAATGAGTCCTTGATATTTAGTCGTTTTCAGCCAATTTTCTGGATTTTTGAAAATTTCACTGTTTTGTGAAAATATCCACTAAATGAGGGAATAATATGTGTGAGGGTACCCCAGGAGAGTTCCAAATGTGTTTGGGTAGAATATATATCCCACGGGGCTAAAATTGAAAAAAGTTTAAAAACTTTTTTTTTTGAACTTAGTCATTTTTCCGGCGTTTATCAGACTTTCAGATAGGGGAAATGTCAGTGAGCGTTCTGATTTCAGTTCCAGAGCGATTCGCCCAATGAGTCCTTGATATTTAGTCGTTTTCAGCCAATTTTCTGGATTTTTGAAAATTTCACTTTTTTGTGAAAATATCCACTAAATGAGGGAATAATATGTGTGAGGGTACCCCAGGAGAGTTCCAAATGTGTTTGGGTAGAATATATATCCCACGGGGCTAAAATTGAAAAAAGTTGAAAAACTTTTTTTTTTGAACTTAGTCATTTTTCCGGCGTTTATCAGACTTTCAGATAGGGGAAATGTCAGTGAGCTTTCTGATTTCAGTTCCAGAGCGATTCGCCCAATGAGTCCTTGATATTTAGTCGTTTTCAGCCAATTTTCTGGATTTTTGAAAATTTCACTTTTTTGTGAAAATATCCACTAAATGAGGGAATAATATGTGTGAGGGTACCCCAGGAGAGTTCCAAATGTGTGTGGGTAGAATATATATCCCACGGGTTTAAAATTGAAAAAAGTTGAAAAAAATTTTTTTTTGGACTTAGTCATTTTTCCAGCGTTTATCAGACTTTCAGATAGGGGAAATGTCAGTGAGCATTCCGACTTCAGTTCCAGACTGATTCGGCCAATGAGTCCTTGATATTTAGTCGTTTTCAGCCAATTTTCTGGATTTTTGAAAATTTCACTTTTTTGTGAAAATATCCACTAAATGAGGGAATAATATGTGTGAGGGTACCCCAGGAGAGTTCCAAATGTGTTTGTGTAGAATATATATCCCACGGGGCTAAAATTGAAAAAAGTTGAAAAACTTTTTTTTTTGAACTTAGTCATTTTTCCGGCGTTTATCAGACTTTCAGATAGGGGAAATGTCAGTGAGCGTTCTGATTGCAGTTCCAGAGCGATTCTCCCAATGAGTCCTGGATATTTAGTCGTTTTCAGCCAATTTTCTGGATTTTTGAAAATTTCACTTTTTTGTGAAAATATCCACTAAATGAGGGAATAATATGTGTGAGGGTACCCCAGGAGAGTTCCAAATGTGTTTGGGTAGAATATATATCCCACGGGGCTAAAATTGAAAAAAGTTGAAAAACTTTTTTTTTTGAACTTAGTCATTTTTCCGGCGTTTATCAGACTTTCAGATAGGGGAAATGTCAGTGAGCGTTCTGATTTCAGTTCCAGAGCGATTCGCCCAATGAGTCCTTGATATTTAGTCGTTTTCAGCCAATTTTCTGGATTTTTGAAAATTTCAATTTTTTGTGAAAATATCCACTAAATGAGGGAATAATATGTGTGAGGGTACCCCAGGAGAGTTCCAAATGTGTTTGGGAAGAATATATATCCCACGAGGTTAAAATTGAAAAAAGTTGAAAAAAAATTTTTTTTGGACTTAGTCATTTTTCCAGCATTTATCAGACTTTCAGATAGGGGAAATGTCAGTGAGCATTCTGATTTCAGTTCCAGAGCGATTCGCCCAATGAGTCCTTGATATTTAGTCGTTTTCAGCCAATTTTCTGGATTTTTGAAAATTTCACTTTTTTGTGAAAATATCCACTAAATGAGGGAATAATATGTGTGAGGGTACCCCAGGAGAGTTCCAAATGTGTGTGGGTAGAATAAATATCCCACGGGGTAAAATTGAAAAAAGTTTAAAAAAATTTTTTTTTGGACTTAGTCATTTTTCCAGCGTTTATCAGACTTTCAGATAGGGGAAATGTCAGTGAGCATTCTGATTTCAGTTCCAGAGCGATTTGCCCAATGAGTCCTTGACATTTAGTTGTTTTCAGCCAATTTTCTGGATTTTTGAAAATTTCACTTTTTTGTGAAAATATCCACTAAATGAGGGAATAATATGTGTGAGGGTACCCCAGGAGAGTTCCAAATGTGTTTGGGTAGAATATATATCCCACGGGGCTTAAATTGAAAAAAGTTGAAAAAAATTTTTTTTTTGGATTTAGTCATTTTTCCGGTGTTTATCAGACTTTCAGATAGGGGAAATGTCAGTGAGCGTTCTGATTTCAGTTCCAGAGCGATTTGCCCAATGAGTCCTTGATATTTAGTTGTTTGCAGCCAATTTTCTGGATTTTTGAAAATTTCACTTTTTTGTGAAAATATCCACTAAATGAGGGAATAATATGTGTGAGGGTACCCCAGGAGAGTTTCAAATGTGTTTGGGTAGAATATATATCCCACGGGGCTTAAATTGAAAAAAGTTGAAAAAAATTTTTTTTTTGGATTTAGTCATTTTTCCGGCGTTTATCAGACTTTCAGATAGGGGAAATGTCAGTGAGCGTTCTGATTTCAGTTCCAGAGCGATTCGCCCAATGAGTCCTTGATATTTAGTCGTTTTCAGCCAATTTTCTGGATTTTTGAAAATTTCACTTTTTTGTGAAAATATCCACTAAATGAGGGAATAATATGTGTGAGGGTACCCCAGGAGAGTTCCAAATGTGTGTGGGTAGAATATATATCCCACGGGTCTAAAATTGAAAAAAGTTGAAAAAATTTTTTTTTTGGACTTAGTCATTTTTCCGGCGTTTATCAGACTTTCAGATAGGGGAAATGTCAGTGAGCATTCTGATTTCAGTTCCAGAGCGATTTGCCCAATGAGTCCTTGATATTTAGTCGTTTTCAGCCAATTTTCTGGATTTTTGAAAATTTCACTTTTTTGTGAAAATATCCACTAAATGAGGGAATAATATGTGTGAGGGTACCCCAGGAGAGTTCCAAATGTGTGTGGGTAGAATAAATATCCCACGGGGTAAAATTGAAAAAAGTTTAAAAAAATTTTTTTTTGGACTTAGTCATTTTTCCAGCGTTTATCAGACTTTCAGATAGGGGAAATGTCAGTGAGCGTTCTGATTTCAGTTCCAGAGCGATTCGCCCAATGAGTCCTTGATATTTAGTTGTTTTCAGCCAATTTTCTGGATTTTTGAAAATTTCACTTTTTTGTGAAAATATCCACTAAATGAGGGAATAATATGTGTGAGGGTACCCCAGGAGAGTTCCAAATGTGTGTGGGTAGAATAAATATCCCACGGGGTAAAATTGAAAAAAGTTTAAAAAAATTTTTTTTTGGACTTAGTCATTTTTCCAGCGTTTATCAGACTTTCAGATAGGGGAAATGTCAGTGAGCGTTCTGATTTCAGTTCCAGAGCGATTCGCCCAATGAGTCCTTGATATTTAGTTGTTTTCAGCCAATTTTCTGGATTTTTGAAAATTTCACTTTTTTGTGAAAATATCCACTAAATGAGGGAATAATATGTGTGAGGGTACCCCAGGTGAGTTCCAAATGTGTTTGGGTAGAATATATATCCCACGGGGTTAAAATTGAAAAAAGTTGAAAAAAAATTTTTTTTGGACTTAGTCATTTTTCCAGCGTTTATCAGACTTTCAGATAGGGGAAATGTCAGTGAGCATTCTGATTTCAGTTCCAGAGCAATTTGCCCAATGAGTCCTTGACATTTAGTTGTTTTCAGCCAATTTTCTGGATTTTTGAAAATTTCACTTTTTTGTGAAAATATCCACTAAATGAGGGAATAATATGTGTGAGGGTACCCCAGGAGAGTTCCAAATGTGTTTGGGTAGAATATATATCCCACGGGGCTAAAATTGAAAAAAGTTGAAAAAAAATTTTTTTTGGACATAGTCATTTTTCCGGCGTTTATCAGACTTTCAGATAGGGGAAATGTCAGTGAGCGTTCTGATTTCAGTTCCAGAGCGATTCGCCCAATGAGTCCTTGATATTTAGTCGTTTTCAGCCAATTTTCTGGATTTTTGAAAATTTCACTTTTTTGTGAAAATATCCACTAAATGAGGGAATAATATGTGTGAGGGTACCCCAGGAGAGTTCCAAATGTGTGTGGGTAGAATATATATCCCACGGGGGTAAAATTGAAAAAAGTTTTAAAAAATTTTTTTTGGACTTAGTCATTTTTCCGGCGTTTATCAGACTTTCAGATAGGGGAAATGTCAGTGAGCATTCTGATTTCAGTTCCAGAGCGATTTGCCCAATGAGTCCTTGATATTTAGTTGTTTTCAGCCAATTTTCTGGATTTTTGAAAATTTCACTTTTTTGTGAAAATATCCACTAAATGAGGGAATAATATGTGTGAGGGTACCCCAGGAGAGTTCCAAATGTGTTTGTGTAGAATATATATCCCACGGGGCTAAAATTGAAAAAAGTTGAAAAACTTTTTTTTTTGAACTTAGTCATTTTTCCGGCGTTTATCAGACTTTCAGATAGGGGAAATGTCAGTGAGCGTTCTGATTGCAGTTCCAGAGCGATTCTCCCAATGAGTCCTGGATATTTAGTCGTTTTCAGCCAATTTTCTGGATTTTTGAAAATTTCACTTTTTTGTGAAAATATCCACTAAATGAGGGAATAATATGTGTGAGGGTACCCCAGGAGAGTTCCAAATGTGTTTGGGTAGAATATATATCCCACGGGGCTAAAATTGAAAAAAGTTGAAAAACTTTTTTTTTTGAACTTAGTCATTTTTCCGGCGTTTATCAGACTTTCAGATAGGGGAAATGTCAGTGAGCGTTCTGATTTCAGTTCCAGAGCGATTCGCCCAATGAGTCCTTGATATTTAGTCGTTTTCAGCCAATTTTCTGGATTTTTGAAAATTTCACTTTTTTGTGAAAATATCCACTAAATGAGGGAATAATATGTGTGAGGGTACCCCAGGAGAGTTCCAAATGTGTGTGGGTAGAATAAATATCCCACGGGGTAAAATTGAAAAAAGTTAAAAAAAATTTTTTTTTGGACTTAGTCATTTTTCCAGCGTTTATCAGACTTTCAGATAGGGGAAATGTCAGTGAGCATTCTGATTTCAGTTCCAGAGCGATTTGCCCAATGAGTCCTTGACATTTAGTTGTTTTCAGCCAATTTTCTGGATTTTTGAAAATTTCACTTTTTTGTGAAAATATCCACTAAATGAGGGAATAATATGTGTGAGGGTACCCCAGGAGAGTTCCAAATGTGTGTGGGTAGAATATATATCCCACGGGTCTAAAATTGAAAAAAGTTGAAAAAAATTTTTTTTTGGACTTAGTCATTTTTCCGGCGTTTATCAGACTTTCAGATAGGGGAAATGTCAGTGAGCATTCTGATTTCAGTTCCAGAGCGATTTGCCCAATGAGTCCTTGATATTTAGTTGTTTGCAGCCAATTTTCTGGATTTTTGAAAATTTCACTTTTTTGTGAAAATATCCACTAAATGAGGGAATAATATGTGTGAGGGTACCCCAGGAGAGTTCCAAATGTGTTTGGGTAGAATATATATCCCACGGGGCTTAAATTGAAAAAAGTTGAAAAAAATTTTTTTTTGGATTTAGTCATTTTTCCGGCGTTTATCAGACTTTCAGATAGGGGAAATGTCAGTGAGCGTTCTGATTTCAGTTCCAGAGCGATTCGCCCAATGAGTCCTTGATATTTAGTCGTTTTCAGCCAATTTTCTGGATTTTTGAAAATTTCACTTTTTTGTGAAAATATCCACTAAATGAGGGAATAATATGTGTGAGGGTACCCCAGGAGAGTTCCAAATGTGTTTGGGTAGAATATATATCCCACGAGGTTAAAATTGAAAAAAGTTGAAAAAAAATTTTTTTTGGACTTAGTCATTTTTCCAGCGTTTATCAGACTTTCAGATAGGCGAAATGTCAGTGAGCATTCTGATTTCAGTTCCAGAGTGATTCGCCCAATGAGTCCTTGATATTTAGTCGTTTTCAGCCAATTTTCTGGATTTTTGAAAATTTCACTTTTTTGTGAAAATATCCACTAAATGAGGGAATAATATGTGTGAGGGTTCCCCAGGAGAGTTCCAAATGTGTGTGGGTAGAATATATATCCCACGGGTCTAAAATTGAAAAAAGTTGAAAAAATTTTTTTTTTGGACTTAGTCATTTTTCCGGCGTTTATCAGACTTTCAGATAGGGGAAATGTCAGTGAGCATTCTGATTTCAGTTCCAGAGTGATTTGCCCAATGAGTCCTTGATATTTAGTCGTTTTCAGCCAATTTTCTGGATTTTTGAAAATTTCACTTTTTTGTGAAAATATCCACTAAATGAGGGAATAATATGTGTGAGGGTACCCCAGGAGAGTTCCAAATGTGTGTGGGTAGAATATATATCCCACGGGGTTAAAATTGAAAAAAGTTGAAAAAAAATTTTTTTTGGACTTAGTCATTTTTCCAGCGTTTATCAGACTTTCAGATAGGGGAAATGTCAGTGAGCATTCTGATTTCAGTTCCAGAGCAATTTGCCCAATGAGTCCTTGACATTTAGTTGTTTTCAGCCAATTTTCTGGATTTTTGAAAATTTCACTTTTTTGTGAAAATATCCACTAAATGAGGGAATAATATGTGTGAGGGTACCCCAGGAGAGTTCCAAATGTGTTTGGGTAGAATATATATCCCACGGGGCTTAAATTGAAAAAAGTTGAAAAAAATTTTTTTTTTGGATTTAGTCATTTTTCCGGCGTTTATCAGACTTTCAGATAGGGGAAATGTCAGTGAGCGTTCTGATTTCAGTTCCAGAGCGATTCGCCCAATGAGTCCTTGATATTTAGTCGTTTTCAGCCAATTTTCTGGATTTTTGAAAATTTCACTTTTTTGTGAAAATATCCACTAAATGAGGGAATAATATGTGTGAGGGTACCCCAGGAGAGTTCCAAATGTGTTTGGGTAGAATATATATCCCACGAGGTTAAAATTGAAAAAAGTTGAAAAAAATTTTTTTTTTGGACTTAGTCATTTTTCCAGCGTTTATCAGACTTTCAGATAGGGGAAATGTCAGTGAGCATTCTGATTTCAGTTCCAGAGCGATTTGCCCAATGAGTCCTTGATATTTAGTCGTTTTCAGCCAATTTTCTGGATTTTTGAAAATTTCACTTTTTTGTGAAAATATCCACTAAATGAGGGAATAATATGTGTGAGGGTACCCCAGGAGAGTTCCAAATGTGTGTGGGTAGAATATATATCCCACGGGGGTAAAATTGAAAAAAGTTTAAAAAAATTTTTTTTGGACTTAGTCATTTTTCCGGCGTTTATCAGACTTTCAGATAGGGGAAATGTCAGTGAGCATTCTGATTTCAGTTCCAGAGCGATTTGCCCAATGAGTCCTTGATATTTAGTTGTTTTCAGCCAATTTTCTGGATTTTTGAAAATTTCACTTTTTTGTGAAAATATCCACTAAATGAGGGAATAATATGTGTGAGGGTACCCCAGGAGAGTTCCAAATGTGTTTGGGTAGAATATATATCCCACGGGGCTTAAATTGAAAAAAGTTGAAAAAAATTTTTTTTTTGGATTTAGTCATTTTTCCGGCGTTTATCAGACTTTCAGATAGGGGAAATGTCAGTGAGCGTTCTGATTTCAGTTCCAGAGCGATTCGCCCAATGAGTCCTTGATATTTAGTCGTTTTCAGCCAATTTTCTGGATTTTTGAAAATTTCACTTTTTTGTGAAAATATCCACTAAATGAGGGAATAATATGTGTGAGGGTACCCCAGGAGAGTTCCAAATGTGTGTGGGTAGAATATATATCTCACGGGTTTAAAATTGAAAAAAGTTGAAAAAAAATTTTTTTTGGACTTAGTCATTTTTCCAGTGTTTATCAGACTTTCAGATAGGGCAAATGTCAGTGAGCATTCCGACTTCAGTTCCAGACCGATTCGCCCAATGAGTCCTTGATATTTAGTCGTTTTCAGCCAATTTTCTGGATTTTTGAAAATTTCACTTTTTTGTGAAAATATCCACTAAATGAGGGAATAATATGTGTGAGGGTACCCCAGGAGAGTTCCAAATGTGTGTGGGTAGAATATATATCCCACGGGGGTAAAATTGAAAAAAGTTGAAAAACTTTTTTTTTTGAACTTAGTCATTTTTCCGGCGTTTATCAGACTTTCAGATAGGGGAAATGTCAGTGAGCGTTCTGATTTCAGTTCCAGAGCGATTCGCCCAATGAGTCCTTGATATTTAGTCGTTTTCAGGAAATTTTCTGGATTTTTGAAAATTTCACTTTTTTGTGAAAATATCCACTAAATGAGGGAATAATATGTGTGACGGTACCCCAGGAGAGTTCCAAATGTGTGTGGGTAGAATATATATCCCACGGGTTTAAAATTGAAAAAAGTTGAAAAAAATTTTTTTTTGGACTTAGTCATTTTTCCAGCGTTTATCAGACTTTCAGATAGGGGAAATGTCAGTGAGCATTCTGATTTCAGTTCCAGAGCGATTTGCCCAATGAGTCCTTGACATTTAGTTGTTTTCAGCCAATTTTCTGGATTTTTGAAAATTTCACTTTTTTGTGAAAATATCCACTAAATGAGGGAATAATATGTGTGAGGGTACCCCAGGAGAGTTCCAAATGTGTTTGGGTAGAATATATATCCCACGGGGCTAAAATTGAAAAAAGTTGAAAAAATTTTTTTTTTGGACTTAGTCATTTTCCCGGCTTTTATCAGACTTTCAGATAGGGGAAATGTCAGTGAGCATTCTGATTTCAGTTCCAGAGCGATTCGCCCAATGAGTCCTTGATATTTAGTCGTTTTCAGCCAATTTTCTGGATTTTTAAAAATTTCACTTTTTTGTGAAAATATCCACTAAATGAGGGAATAATATGTGTGAGGGTACCCCAGGAGAGTTCCAAATGTGTGTGGGTAGAATATATATCCCACGGGTTTAAAATTGAAAAAAGTTGAAAAAAATTTTTTTTTGGACTTAGTCATTTTTCCAGCGTTTATCAGACTTTCAGATAGGGCAAATGTCAGTGAGCATTCCGACTTCAGTTCCAGACCGATTCGCCCAATGAGTCCTTGATATTTAGTCGTTTTCAGCCAATTTTCTGGATTTTTGAAAATTTCACTTTTTTGTGAAAATATCCACTAAATGAGGGAATAATATGTGTGAGGGTACCCCAGGAGAGTTCCAAATGTGTTTGGGTAGAATATATATCCCACGGGGCTAAAATTGAAAAAAGTTGAAAAACTTTTTTTTTTGAACTTAGTCATTTTTCCGGCGTTTATCAGACTTTCAGATAGGGGAAATGTCAGTGAGCGTTCTGATTTCAGTTCCAGAGCGATTCGCCCAATGAGTCCTTGATATTTAGTCGTTTTCAGCCAATTTTCTGGATTTTTGAAAATTTCACTTTTTTGTGAAAATATCCACTAAATGAGGGAATAATATGTGTGAGGGTACCCCAGGAGAGTTCCAAATGTGTGTGGGTAGAATATATATCCCACGGGTTTAAAATTGAAAAAAGTTGAAAAAAATTTTTTTTTGGACTTAGTCATTTTTCCAGCGTTTATCAGACTTTCAGATAGGGGAAATGTCAGTGAGCATTCCGACTTCAGTTCCAGACCGATTCGCCCAATGAGTCCTTGATATTTAGTCGTTTTCAGCCAATTTTCTGGATTTTTGAAAATTTCACTTTTTTGTGAAAATATCCACTAAATGAGGGAATAATATGTGTGAGGGTACCCCAGGAGAGTTCCAAATGTGTTTGGGTAGAATATATATCCCACGGGGCTAAAATTGAAAAAAGTTGAAAAACTTTTTTTTTTGAACTTAGTCATTTTTCCGGCGTTTATCAGACTTTCAGATAGGGGAAATGTCAGTGAGCGTTCTGATTTCAGTTCCAGAGCGATTCGCCCAATGTGTCCTTGATATTTAGTCGTTTTCAGCCAATTTTCTGGATTTTTGAAAATTTCACTTTTTTGTGAAAATATCCACTAAATGAGGGAATAATATGTGTGAGGGTACCCCAGGAGAGTTCCAAATGTGTTTGGGTAGAATATATATCCCACGGGGCTAAAATTGAAAAAAGTTGAAAAACTTTTTTTTTTGAACTTAGTCATTTTTCCGGCGTTTATCAGACTTTCAGATAGGGGAAATGTCAGTGAGCGTTCTGATTTCAGTTCCAGAGCGATTCGCCCAATGAGTCCTTGATATTTAGTCGTTTTCAGCCAATTTTCTGGATTTTTGAAAATTTCACTTTTTTGTGAAAATATCCACTAAATGAGGGAATAATATGTGTGAGGGTACCCCAGGAGAGTTCCAAATGTGTGTGGGTAGAATAAATATCCCACGGGGTAAAATTGAAAAAAGTTAAAAAAAATTTTTTTTTGGACTTAGTCATTTTTCCAGCGTTTATCAGACTTTCAGATAGGGGAAATGTCAGTGAGCATTCTGATTTCAGTTCCAGAGCGATTTGCCCAATGAGTCCTTGACATTTAGTTGTTTTCAGCCAATTTTCTGGATTTTTGAAAATTTCACTTTTTTGTGAAAATATCCACTAAATGAGGGAATAATATGTGTGAGGGTACCCCAGGAGAGTTCCAAATGTGTGTGGGTAGAATATATATCCCACGGGTCTAAAATTGAAAAAAGTTGAAAAAAATTTTTTTTTGGACTTAGTCATTTTTCCGGCGTTTATCAGACTTTCAGATAGGGGAAATGTCAGTGAGCATTCTGATTTCAGTTCCAGAGCGATTTGCCCAATGAGTCCTTGATATTTAGTTGTTTGCAGCCAATTTTCTGGATTTTTGAAAATTTCACTTTTTTGTGAAAATATCCACTAAATGAGGGAATAATATGTGTGAGGGTACCCCAGGAGAGTTCCAAATGTGTTTGGGTAGAATATATATCCCACGGGGCTTAAATTGAAAAAAGTTGAAAAAAATTTTTTTTTGGATTTAGTCATTTTTCCGGCGTTTATCAGACTTTCAGATAGGGGAAATGTCAGTGAGCGTTCTGATTTCAGTTCCAGAGCGATTCGCCCAATGAGTCCTTGATATTTAGTCGTTTTCAGCCAATTTTCTGGATTTTTGAAAATTTCACTTTTTTGTGAAAATATCCACTAAATGAGGGAATAATATGTGTGAGGGTACCCCAGGAGAGTTCCAAATGTGTTTGGGTAGAATATATATCCCACGAGGTTAAAATTGAAAAAAGTTTAAAAAAAATTTTTTTTGGACTTAGTCATTTTTCCAGCGTTTATCAGACTTTCAGATAGGCGAAATGTCAGTGAGCATTCTGATTTCAGTTCCAGAGTGATTCGCCCAATGAGTCCTTGATATTTAGTCGTTTTCAGCCAATTTTCTGGATTTTTGAAAATTTCACTTTTTTGTGAAAATATCCACTAAATGAGGGAATAATATGTGTGAGGGTTCCCCAGGAGAGTTCCAAATGTGTGTGGGTAGAATATATATCCCACGGGTCTAAAATTGAAAAAAGTTGAAAAAATTTTTTTTTGGACTTAGTCATTTTTCCAGCGTTTATCAGACTTTCAGATAGGGGAAATGTCAGTGAGCATTCTGATTTCAGTTCCAGAGCGATTTGCCCAATGAGTCCTTGACATTTAGTTGTTTTCAGCCAATTTTCTGGATTTTTGAAAATTTCACTTTTTTGTGAAAATATCCACTAAATGAGGGAATAATATGTGTGAGGGTACCCCAGGAGAGTTCCAAATGTGTGTGGGTAGAATATATATCCCACGGGTCTAAAATTGAAAAAAGTTGAAAAAAATTTTTTTTTGGACTTAGTCATTTTTCCGGCGTTTATCAGACTTTCAGATAGGGGAAATGTCAGTGAGCATTCTGATTTCAGTTCCAGAGCGATTTGCCCAATGAGTCCTTGATATTTAGTTGTTTGCAGCCAATTTTCTGGATTTTTGAAAATTTCACTTTTTTGTGAAAATATCCACTAAATGAGGGAATAATATGTGTGAGGGTACCCCAGGAGAGTTCCAAATGTGTTTGGGTAGAATATATATCCCACGGGGCTTAAATTGAAAAAAGTTGAAAAAAATTTTTTTTTGGATTTAGTCATTTTTCCGGCGTTTATCAGACTTTCAGATAGGGGAAATGTCAGTGAGCGTTCTGATTTCAGTTCCAGAGCGATTCGCCCAATGAGTCCTTGATATTTAGTCGTTTTCAGCCAATTTTCTGGATTTTTGAAAATTTCACTTTTTTGTGAAAATATCCACTAAATGAGGGAATAATATGTGTGAGGGTACCCCAGGAGAGTTCCAAATGTGTTTGGGTAGAATATATATCCCACGAGGTTAAAATTGAAAAAAGTTTAAAAAAAATTTTTTTTGGACTTAGTCATTTTTCCAGCGTTTATCAGACTTTCAGATAGGCGAAATGTCAGTGAGCATTCTGATTTCAGTTCCAGAGTGATTCGCCCAATGAGTCCTTGATATTTAGTCGTTTTCAGCCAATTTTCTGGATTTTTGAAAATTTCACTTTTTTGTGAAAATATCCACTAAATGAGGGAATAATATGTGTGAGGGTTCCCCAGGAGAGTTCCAAATGTGTGTGGGTAGAATATATATCCCACGGGTCTAAAATTGAAAAAAGTTGAAAAAATTTTTTTTTTGGACTTAGTCATTTTTCCGGCGTTTATCAGACTTTCAGATAGGGGAAATGTCAGTGAGCATTCTGATTTCAGTTCCAGAGTGATTTGCCCAATGAGTCCTTGATATTTAGTCGTTTTCAGCCAATTTTCTGGATTTTTGAAAATTTCACTTTTTTGTGAAAATATCCACTAAATGAGGGAATAATATGTGTGAGGGTACCCCAGGAGAGTTCCAAATGTGTGTGGGTAGAATATATATCCCACGGGGTTAAAATTGAAAAAAGTTGAAAAAAAATTTTTTTTGGACTTAGTCATTTTTCCAGCGTTTATCAGACTTTCAGATAGGGGAAATGTCAGTGAGCATTCTGATTTCAGTTCCAGAGCAATTTGCCCAATGAGTCCTTGACATTTAGTTGTTTTCAGCCAATTTTCTGGATTTTTGAAAATTTCACTTTTTTGTGAAAATATCCACTAAATGAGGGAATAATATGTGTGAGGGTACCCCAGGAGAGTTCCAAATGTGTTTGGGTAGAATATATATCCCACGGGGCTTAAATTGAAAAAAGTTGAAAAAAATTTTTTTTTTGGATTTAGTCATTTTTCCGGCGTTTATCAGACTTTCAGATAGGGGAAATGTCAGTGAGCGTTCTGATTTCAGTTCCAGAGCGATTCGCCCAATGAGTCCTTGATATTTAGTCGTTTTCAGCCAATTTTCTGGATTTTTGAAAATTTCACTTTTTTGTGAAAATATCCACTAAATGAGGGAATAATATGTGTGAGGGTACCCCAGGAGAGTTCCAAATGTGTTTGGGTAGAATATATATCCCACGAGGTTAAAATTGAAAAAAGTTGAAAAAAATTTTTTTTTTGGACTTAGTCATTTTTCCAGCGTTTATCAGACTTTCAGATAGGGGAAATGTCAGTGAGCATTCTGATTTCAGTTCCAGAGCGATTTGCCCAATGAGTCCTTGATATTTAGTCGTTTTCAGCCAATTTTCTGGATTTTTGAAAATTTCACTTTTTTGTGAAAATATCCACTAAATGAGGGAATAATATGTGTGAGGGTACCCCAGGAGAGTTCCAAATGTGTGTGGGTAGAATAAATATCCCACGGGGTAAAATTGAAAAAAGTTTAAAAAAATTTTTTTTTGGACTTAGTCATTTTTCCAGCGTTTATCAGACTTTCAGATAGGGGAAATGTCAGTGAGCGTTCTGATTTCAGTTCCAGAGCGATTCGCCCAATGAGTCCTTGATATTTAGTTGTTTTCAGCCAATTTTCTGGATTTTTGAAAATTTCACTTTTTTGTGAAAATATCCACTAAATGAGGGAATAATATGTGTGAGGGTACCCCAGGTGAGTTCCAAATGTGTTTGGGTAGAATATATATCCCACGGGGTTAAAATTGAAAAAAGTTGAAAAAAAATTTTTTTTGGACTTAGTCATTTTTCCAGCGTTTATCAGACTTTCAGATAGGGGAAATGTCAGTGAGCATTCTGATTTCAGTTCCAGAGCAATTTGCCCAATGAGTCCTTGACATTTAGTTGTTTTCAGCCAATTTTCTGGATTTTTGAAAATTTCACTTTTTTGTGAAAATATCCACTAAATGAGGGAATAATATGTGTGAGGGTACCCCAGGAGAGTTCCAAATGTGTTTGGGTAGAATATATATCCCACGGGGCTAAAATTGAAAAAAGTTGAAAAAAAATTTTTTTTGGACATAGTCATTTTTCCGGCGTTTATCAGACTTTCAGATAGGGGAAATGTCAGTGAGCGTTCTGATTTCAGTTCCAGAGCGATTCGCCCAATGAGTCCTTGATATTTAGTCGTTTTCAGCCAATTTTCTGGATTTTTGAAAATTTCACTTTTTTGTGAAAATATCCACTAAATGAGGGAATAATATGTGTGAGGGTACCCCAGGAGAGTTCCAAATGTGTGTGGGTAGAATATATATCCCACGGGTTTAAAATTGAAAAAAGTTGAAAAAAATTTTTTTTTGGACTTAGTCATTTTTCCAGTGTTTATCAGACTTTCAGATAGGGCAAATGTCAGTGAGCATTCCGACTTCAGTTCCAGACCGATTCGCCCAATGAGTCCTTGATATTTAGTCGTTTTCAGCCAATTTTCTGGATTTTTGAAAATTTCACTTTTTTGTGAAAATATCCACTAAATGAGGGAATAATATGTGTGAGGGTACCCCAGGAGAGTTCCAAATGTGTGTGGGTAGAATATATATCCCACGGGGGTAAAATTGAAAAAAGTTTAAAAAAATTTTTTTTGGACTTAGTCATTTTTCCGGCGTTTATCAGACTTTCAGATAGGGGAAATGTCAGTGAGCATTCTGATTTCAGTTCCAGAGCGATTTGCCCAATGAGTCCTTGATATTTAGTTGTTTTCAGCCAATTTTCTGGATTTTTGAAAATTTCACTTTTTTGTGAAAATATCCACTAAATGAGGGAATAATATGTGTGAGGGTACCCCAGGAGAGTTCCAAATGTGTTTGGGTAGAATATATATCCCACGGGGCTTAAATTGAAAAAAGTTGAAAAAAATTTTTTTTTTGGATTTAGTCATTTTTCCGGCGTTTATCAGACTTTCAGATAGGGGAAATGTCAGTGAGCGTTCTGATTTCAGTTCCAGAGCGATTCGCCCAATGAGTCCTTGATATTTAGTCGTTTTCAGCCAATTTTCTGGATTTTTGAAAATTTCACTTTTTTGTGAAAATATCCACTAAATGAGGGAATAATATGTGTGAGGGTACCCCAGGAGAGTTCCAAATGTGTGTGGGTAGAATATATATCTCACGGGTTTAAAATTGAAAAAAGTTGAAAAAAAATTTTTTTTGGACTTAGTCATTTTTCCAGTGTTTATCAGACTTTCAGATAGGGCAAATGTCAGTGAGCATTCCGACTTCAGTTCCAGACCGATTCGCCCAATGAGTCCTTGATATTTAGTCGTTTTCAGCCAATTTTCTGGATTTTTGAAAATTTCACTTTTTTGTGAAAATATCCACTAAATGAGGGAATAATATGTGTGAGGGTACCCCAGGAGAGTTCCAAATGTGTGTGGGTAGAATATATATCCCACGGGGGTAAAATTGAAAAAAGTTGAAAAACTTTTTTTTTTGAACTTAGTCATTTTTCCGGCGTTTATCAGACTTTCAGATAGGGGAAATGTCAGTGAGCGTTCTGATTTCAGTTCCAGAGCGATTCGCCCAATGAGTCCTTGATATTTAGTCGTTTTCAGGAAATTTTCTGGATTTTTGAAAATTTCACTTTTTTGTGAAAATATCCACTAAATGAGGGAATAATATGTGTGACGGTACCCCAGGAGAGTTCCAAATGTGTGTGGGTAGAATATATATCCCACGGGTTTAAAATTGAAAAAAGTTGAAAAAAAATTTTTTTTGGACTTAGTCATTTTTCCAGCGTTTATCAGACTTTCAGATAGGGGAAATGTCAGTGAGCATTCTGATTTCAGTTCCAGAGCGATTTGCCCAATGAGTCCTTGACATTTAGTTGTTTTCAGCCAATTTTCTGGATTTTTGAAAATTTCACTTTTTTGTGAAAATATCCACTAAATGAGGGAATAATATGTGTGAGGGTACCCCAGGAGAGTTCCAAATGTGTTTGGGTAGAATATATATCCCACGGGGCTAAAATTGAAAAAAGTTGAAAAAATTTTTTTTTTGGACTTAGTCATTTTCCCGGCTTTTATCAGACTTTCAGATAGGGGAAATGTCAGTGAGCATTCTGATTTCAGTTCCAGAGCGATTCGCCCAATGAGTCCTTGATATTTAGTCGTTTTCAGCCAATTTTCTGGATTTTTAAAAATTTCACTTTTTTGTGAAAATATCCACTAAATGAGGGAATAATATGTGTGAGGGTACCCCAGGAGAGTTCCAAATGTGTGTGGGTAGAATATATATCCCACGGGTTTAAAATTGAAAAAAGTTGAAAAAAATTTTTTTTTGGACTTAGTCATTTTTCCAGCGTTTATCAGACTTTCAGATAGGGCAAATGTCAGTGAGCATTCCGACTTCAGTTCCAGACCGATTCGCCCAATGAGTCCTTGATATTTAGTCGTTTTCAGCCAATTTTCTGGATTTTTGAAAATTTCACTTTTTTGTGAAAATATCCACTAAATGAGGGAATAATATGTGTGAGGGTACCCCAGGAGAGTTCCAAATGTGTTTGGGTAGAATATATATCCCACGGGGCTAAAATTGAAAAAAGTTGAAAAACTTTTTTTTTTGAACTTAGTCATTTTTCCGGCGTTTATCAGACTTTCAGATAGGGGAAATGTCAGTGAGCGTTCTGATTTCAGTTCCAGAGCGATTCGCCCAATGAGTCCTTGATATTTAGTCGTTTTCAGCCAATTTTCTGGATTTTTGAAAATTTCACTTTTTTGTGAAAATATCCACTAAATGAGGGAATAATATGTGTGAGGGTACCCCAGGAGAGTTCCAAATGTGTGTGGGTAGAATATATATCCCACGGGTTTAAAATTGAAAAAAGTTGAAAAAAATTTTTTTTTGGACTTAGTCATTTTTCCAGCGTTTATCAGACTTTCAGATAGGGGAAATGTCAGTGAGCATTCCGACTTCAGTTCCAGACCGATTCGCCCAATGAGTCCTTGATATTTAGTCGTTTTCAGCCAATTTTCTGGATTTTTGAAAATTTCACTTTTTTGTGAAAATATCCACTAAATGAGGGAATAATATGTGTGAGGGTACCCCAGGAGAGTTCCAAATGTGTTTGGGTAGAATATATATCCCACGGGGCTAAAATTGAAAAAAGTTGAAAAACTTTTTTTTTTGAACTTAGTCATTTTTCCGGCGTTTATCAGACTTTCAGATAGGGGAAATGTCAGTGAGCGTTCTGATTTCAGTTCCAGAGCGATTCGCCCAATGTGTCCTTGATATTTAGTCGTTTTCAGCCAATTTTCTGGATTTTTGAAAATTTCACTTTTTTGTGAAAATATCCACTAAATGAGGGAATAATATGTGTGAGGGTACCCCAGGAGAGTTCCAAATGTGTTTGGGTAGAATATATATCCCACGGGGCTAAAATTGAAAAAAGTTGAAAAACTTTTTTTTTTGAACTTAGTCATTTTTCCGGCGTTTATCAGACTTTCAGATAGGGGAAATGTCAGTGAGCGTTCTGATTTCAGTTCCAGAGCGATTCGCCCAATGAGTCCTTGATATTTAGTCGTTTTCAGCCAATTTTCTGGATTTTTGAAAATTTCACTTTTTTGTGAAAATATCCACTAAATGAGGGAATAATATGTGTGAGGGTACCCCAGGAGAGTTCCAAATGTGTGTGGGTAGAATACATATCCCACGGGGGTAAAATTGAAAAAAGTTGAAAAAAATTTTTTTTTGGACTTAGTCATTTTTCCGGCGTTTATCAGACTTTCAGATAGGGCAAATGTCAGTGAGCATTCCGACTTCAGTTCCAGACCGATTCGCCCAATGAGTCCTTGATATTTAGTCGTTTTCAGCCAATTTTCTGGATTTTTGAAAATTTCACTTTTTTGTGAAAATATCCACTAAATGAGGGAATAATATGTGTGAGGGTACCCCAGGAGAGTTCCAAATGTGTTTGGGTAGAATATATATCCCACGGGGCTAAAATTGAAAAAAGTTGAAAAACTTTTTTTTTTGAACTTAGTCATTTTTCCGGCGTTTATCAGACTTTCAGATAGGGGAAATGTCAGTGAGCGTTCTGATTTCAGTTCCAGAGCGATTCGCCCAATGAGTCCTTGATATTTAGTCGTTTTCAGCCAATTTTCTGGATTTTTGAAAATTTCACTTTTTTGTGAAAATATCCACTAAATGAGGGAATAATATGTGTGAGGGTACCCCAGGAGAGTTCCAAATGTGTGTGGGTAGAATATATATCCCACGGGTTTAAAATTGAAAAAAGTTGAAAAAAATTTTTTTTTGGACTTAGTCATTTTTCCAGTGCTTATCAGACTTTCAGATAGGGCAAATGTCAGTGAGCATTCCGACTTCAGTTCCAGACCGATTCACCCAATGAGTCCTTGATATTTAGTCGTTTTCAGCCAATTTTCTGGATTTTTGAAAATTTCACTTTTTTGTGAAAATATCCACTAAATGAGGGAATAATATGTGTGAGGGTACCCCAGGAGAGTTCCAAATGTGTTTGTGTAGAATATATATCCCACGGGGCTAAAATTGAAAAAAGTTGAAAAACTTTTTTTTTTTAACTTAGTCATTTTTCCGGCGTTTATCAGACTTTCAGATAGGGGAAATGTCAGTGAGCGTTCTGATTTCAGTTCTAGAGCGATTCGCCCAATGAGTCCTTGATATTTAGTCGTTTTCAGCCAATTTTCTGGATTTTTGAAAATTTCACTTTTTTGTGAAAATATCCACTAAATGAGGGAATAATATGTGTGAGGGTACCCCAGGAGAGTTCCAAATGTGTTTGTGTAGAATATATATCCCACGGGGCTAAAATTGAAAAAAGTTGAAAAACTTTTTTTTTTTAACTTAGTCATTTTTCCGGCGTTTATCAGACTTTCAGATAGGGGAAATGTCAGTGAGCGTTCTGATTTCAGTTCCAGAGCGATTCGCCCAATGAGTCCTTGATATTTAGTAGTTTTCAGCCAATTTTCTGGATTTTTGAAAATTTCACTTTTTTGTGAAAATATCCACTAAATGAGGGAATAATATTTGTGAGGGTACCCCAGGAGAGTTCCAAATGTGTTTGGGTAGAATATATATCCCACGGGGCTAAAATTGAAAAAAGTTGAAAAACTTTTTTTTTTGAACTTAGTCATTTTTCCGGTGTTTATCAGACTTTCAGATAGGGGAAATGTCAGTGAGCGTTCTGATTTCAGTTCCAGAGCGATTCGCCCAATGAGTCCTTGATATTTAGTCGTTTTCAGGAAATTTTCTGGATTTTTGAAAATTTCACTTTTTTGTGAAAATATCCACTAAATGAGGGAATAATATGTGTGAGGGTACCCCAGGAGAGTTCCAAATGTGTGTGGGTAGAATATATATCCCACGGGTTTAAAATTGAAAAAAGTTGAAAAAAATTTTTTTTTGGACTTAGTCATTTTTCCAGCGTTTATCAGACTTTCAGATAGGGCAAATGTCAGTGAGCATTCCGACTTCAGTTCCAGACCGATTCGCCCAATGAGTCCTTGAAATTTAGTCGTTTTCAGCCAATTTTCTGGATTTTTGAAAATTTCACTTTTTTGTGAAAATATCCACTAAATGAGGGAATAATATGTGTGAGGGTACCCCAGGAGAGTTCCAAATGTGTTTGGGTAGAATATATATCCCACGGGGCTAAAATTGAAAAAAGTTGAAAAACTTTTTTTTTTGAACTTAGTCATTTTTCCGGCGTTTATCAGACTTTCAGATAGGGGAAATGTCAGTGAGCGTCCTGATTTCAGTTCCAGAGCGATTCGCCCAATGAGTCCTTGATATTTAGTCGTTTTCAGCCAATTTTCTGGATTTTTGAAAATTTCACTTTTTTGTGAAAATATCCACTAAATGAGGGAATAATATGTGTGAGGGTACCCCAGGAGAGTTCCAAATGTGTGTGGGTAGAATATATATCCCACGGGTTTAAAATTGAAAAAAGTTGAAAAAAATTTTTTTTTGGACTTAGTCATTTTTCCAGCGTTTATCAGACTTTCAGATAGGGGAAATGTCAGTGAGCATTCCGACTTCAGTTCCAGACCGATTCGCCCAATGAGTCCTTGATATTTAGTCGTTTTCAGCCAATTTTCTGGATTTTTGAAAATTTCACTTTTTTGTGAAAATATCCACTAAATGAGGGAATAATATGTGTGAGGGTACCCCAGGAGAGTTCCAAATGTGTTTGGGTAGAATATATATCCCACGGGGCTAAAATTGAAAAAAGTTGAAAAAAATTTTTTTTTGGACTTAGTCATTTTTCCAGTGCTTATCAGACTTTCAGATAGGGCAAATGTCAGTGAGCATTCCGACTTCAGTTCCAGACCGATTCGCCCAATGAGTCCTTGATATTTAGTCGTTTTCAGCCAATTTTCTGGATTTTTGAAAATTTCACTTTTTTGTGAAAATATCCACTAAATGAGGGAATAATATGTGTGAGGGTACCCCAGGAGAGTTCCAAATGTGTGTGGGTAGAATATATATCCCACAGGTTTAAAATTGAAAAAAGTTGAAAAAAATTTTTTTTTGGACTTAGTCATTTTTCCAGCGTTTATCAGACTTTCAGATAGGGCAAATGTCAGTGAGCATTCCGACTTCAGTTCCAGACCGATTCGCCCAATGAGTCCTTGATATTTAGTCATTTTCAGCCAATTTTCTGGATTTTTGAAAATTTCACTTTTTTGTGAAAATATCCACTAAATGAGGGAATAATATGTGTGAGGGTACCCCAGGAGAGTTCCAAATGTGTTTGTGTAGAATATATATCCCACGGGGCTAAAATTGAAAAAAGTTGAAAAACTTTTTTTTTTGAACTTAGTCATTTTTCCGGCGTTTATCAGACTTTCAGATAGGGGAAATGTCAGTGAGCGTTCTGATTTCAGTTCCAGAGCGATTCGCCCAATGAGTCCTTGATATTTAGTCGTTTTCAGCCAATTTTCTGGATTTTTGAAAATTTCACTTTTTTGTGAAAATATCCACTAAATGAGGGAATAATATGTGTGAGGGTACCCCAGGAGAGTTCCAAATGTGTTTGGGTAGAATATATATCCCACGGGGCTAAAATTGAAAAAAGTTGAAAAACTTTTTTTTTTGAACTTAGTCATTTTTCCGGCGTTTATCAGACTTTCAGATAGGGGAAATGTCAGTGAGCATTCTGATTTCAGTTCCAGAGCGATTTGCCCAATGAGTCCTTGATATTTAGTCGTTTTCAGCCAATTTTCTGGATTTTTGAAAATTTCACTTTTTTGTGAAAATATCCACTAAATGAGGGAATAATATGTGTGAGGGTACCCCAGGAGAGTTCCAAATGTGTGTGGGTAGAATAAATATCCCACGGGGTAAAATTGAAAAAAGTTTAAAAAAATTTTTTTTTGGACTTAGTCATTTTTCCGGCGTTTATCAGACTTTCAAATAGGGGAAATGTCAGTGAGCGTTCTGATTTCAGTTCCAGAGCGATTCGCCCAATGAGTCCTTGATATTTAGTCGTTTTCAGCCAATTTTCTGGATTTTTGAAAATTTAACTTTTTTGTGAAAATATCCACTAAATAAGGGAATAATATGTGTGAGGGTACCCCGGGAGAGTTCCAAATGTGTTTGGGTAGAATATATATCCCACGGGGTTAAAATTGAAAAAAATTTTTTTTTGGACTTAGTCATTTTTCCAGCGTTTATCAGACTTTCAGATAGGGGAAATGTCAGTGAGCGTTCTGATTTCAGTTCCAGAGCGATTCGCCCAATGAGTCCTTGATATTTAGTCGTTTTCAGCCAATTTTCTGGATTTTTGAAAATTTCACTTTTTTGTGAAAATATCCACTAAATGAGGGAATAATATGTGTGAGGGTACCCCAGGAGAGTTCCAAATGTGTTTGTGTAGAATATATATCCCACGGGGCTAAAATTGAAAAAAGTTGAAAAACTTTTTTTTTTGAACTTAGTCATTTTTCCGGCGTTTATCAGACTTTCAGATAGGGGAAATGTCAGTGAGCGTTCTGATTTCAGTTCCAGAGCGATTCGCCCAATGAGTCCTTGATATTTAGTCGTTTTCAGCCAATTTTCTGGATTTTTGAAAATTTCACTTTTTTATGAAAATATCCACTAAATGAGGGAATAATATGTGTGAGGGTACCCCAGGAGAGTTCCAAATGTGTTTGGGTAGAATATATATCCCACGGGGCTAAAATTGAAAAAAGTTGAAAAACTTTTTTTTTTGAACTTAGTCATTTTTCCGGCGTTTATCAGACTTTCAGATAGGGGAAATGTCAGTGAGCGTTCTGATTTCAGTTCCAGAGCGATTCGCCCAATGAGTCCATGATATTTAGTCGTTTTCAGCCAATTTTCTGGATTTTTGAAAATTTCACTTTTTTGTGAAAATATCCACTAAATGAGGGAATAATATGTGTGAGGGTACCCCAGGAGAGTTCCAAATGTGTTTGGGTAGAATATATATCCCACGGGGCTAAAATTGAAAAAAGTTGAAAAACTTTTTTTTTTGAACTTAGTCATTTTTCCGGCGTTTATCAGACTTTCAGATAGGGGAAATGTCAGTGAGCGTTCTGATTTCAGTTCCAGAGCGATTCGCCCAATGAGTCCTTGATATTTAGTCGTTTTCAGGCAATTTTCTGGATTTTTGAAAATTTCACTTTTTTGTGAAAATATCCACTAAATGAGGGAATAATATGTGTGAGGGTACCCCAGGAGAGTTCCAAATGTGTGTGGGTAGAATATATATCCCACGAGTTTAAAATTGAAAAAAGTTGAAAAAAATTTTTTTTTGGACGTAGTCATTTTTCCAGCGTTTATCAGACTTTCAGATAGGGGAAATGTCAGTGAGCATTCCGACTTCAGTTCCAGACCGATTCGCCTAATGAGTCCTTGATATTTAGTTGTTTTCAGCCAATTTTCTGGATTTTTGAAAATTTCACTTTTTTGTGAAAATATCCACTAAATGAGGGAATAATATGTGTGAGGGTACCCCAGGAGAGTTCCAAATGTGTTTAGGTAGAATATATATCCCACGGGGGTAAAATTGAAAAAAGTTGAAAAAAATTTTTTTTTGGACTTAGTCATTTTTCCGGCGTTTATAAGACTTTCAGATAGGGCAAATGTCAGTGAGCATTCCGACTTCAGTTCCAGACCGATTCGCCCAATGAGTCCTTGATATTTAGTCGTTTTCAGCCAATTTTCTGGATTTTTGAAAATTTAACTTTTTTGTGAAAATATCCACTAAATAAGGGAATAATATGTGTGAGGGTACCCCGGGAGAGTTCCAAATGTGTTTGGGTAGAATATATATCCCACGGGGTTAAAATTGAAAAAAATTTTTTTTTGGACTTAGTCATTTTTCCAGCGTTTATCAGACTTTCAGATAGGGGAAATGTCAGTGAGCGTTCTGATTTCAGTTCCAGAGCGATTCGCCCAATGAGTCCTTGATATTTAGTCGTTTTCAGCCAATTTTCTGGATTTTTGAAAATTTCACTTTTTTGTGAAAATATCCACTAAATGAGGGAATAATATGTGTGAGGGTACCCCAGGAGAGTTCCAAATGTGTTTGTGTAGAATATATATCCCACGGGGCTAAAATTGAAAAAAGTTGAAAAACTTTTTTTTTTGAACTTAGTCATTTTTCCGGCGTTTATCAGACTTTCAGATAGGGGAAATGTCAGTGAGCGTTCTGATTTCAGTTCCAGAGCGATTCGCCCAATGAGTCCTTGATATTTAGTCGTTTTCAGCCAATTTTCTGGATTTTTGAAAATTTCACTTTTTTATGAAAATATCCACTAAATGAGGGAATAATATGTGTGAGGGTACCCCAGGAGAGTTCCAAATGTGTTTGGGTAGAATATATATCCCACGGGGCTAAAATTGAAAAAAGTTGAAAAACTTTTTTTTTTGAACTTAGTCATTTTTCCGGCGTTTATCAGACTTTCAGATAGGGGAAATGTCAGTGAGCGTTCTGATTTCAGTTCCAGAGCGATTCGCCCAATGAGTCCATGATATTTAGTCGTTTTCAGCCAATTTTCTGGATTTTTGAAAATTTCACTTTTTTGTGAAAATATCCACTAAATGAGGGAATAATATGTGTGAGGGTACCCCAGGAGAGTTCCAAATGTGTTTGGGTAGAATATATATCCCACGGGGCTAAAATTGAAAAAAGTTGAAAAACTTTTTTTTTTGAACTTAGTCATTTTTCCGGCGTTTATCAGACTTTCAGATAGGGGAAATGTCAGTGAGCGTTCTGATTTCAGTTCCAGAGCGATTCGCCCAATGAGTCCTTGATATTTAGTCGTTTTCAGGCAATTTTCTGGATTTTTGAAAATTTCACTTTTTTGTGAAAATATCCACTAAATGAGGGAATAATATGTGTGAGGGTACCCCAGGAGAGTTCCAAATGTGTGTGGGTAGAATATATATCCCACGAGTTTAAAATTGAAAAAAGTTGAAAAAAATTTTTTTTTGGACGTAGTCATTTTTCCAGCGTTTATCAGACTTTCAGATAGGGGAAATGTCAGTGAGCATTCCGACTTCAGTTCCAGACCGATTCGCCTAATGAGTCCTTGATATTTAGTTGTTTTCAGCCAATTTTCTGGATTTTTGAAAATTTCACTTTTTTGTGAAAATATCCACTAAATGAGGGAATAATATGTGTGAGGGTACCCCAGGAGAGTTCCAAATGTGTTTAGGTAGAATATATATCCCACGGGGGTAAAATTGAAAAAAGTTGAAAAAAATTTTTTTTTGGACTTAGTCATTTTTCCGGCGTTTATAAGACTTTCAGATAGGGCAAATGTCAGTGAGCATTCCGACTTCAGTTCCAGACCGATTCGCCCAATGAGTCCTTGATATTTAGTCGTTTTCAGCCAATTTTCTGGATTTTTGAAAATTTCACTTTTTTGTGAAAATATCCACTAAATGAGGGAATAATATGTGTGAGGGTACCCCAGGAGAGTTCCAAATGTGTTTGTGTAGAATATATATCCCACGGGGCTAAAATTGAAAAAAGTTGAAAAACTTTTTTTTTTGAACTTAGTCATTTTTCCGGCGTTTATCAGACTTTCAGATAGGGGAAATGTCAGTGAGCGTTCTGATTTCAGTTCCAGAGCGATTCGCCCAATGAGTCCTTGATATTTAGTCGTTTTCAGCCAATTTTCTGGATTTTTGAAAATTTCACTTTTTTATGAAAATATCCACTAAATGAGGGAATAATATGTGTGAGGGTACCCCAGGAGAGTTCCAAATGTGTTTGGGTAGAATATATATCCCACGGGGCTAAAATTGAAAAAAGTTGAAAAACTTTTTTTTTTGAACTTAGTCATTTTTCCGGCGTTTATCAGACTTTCAGATAGGGGAAATGTCAGTGAGCGTTCTGATTTCAGTTCCAGAGCGATTCGCCCAATGAGTCCATGATATTTAGTCGTTTTCAGCCAATTTTCTGGATTTTTGAAAATTTCACTTTTTTGTGAAAATATCCACTAAATGAGGGAATAATATGTGTGAGGGTACCCCAGGAGAGTACCAAATGTGTTTGTGTAGAATATATATCCCACGGGGCTAAAATTGAAAAAAGTTGAAAAACTTTTTTTTTTGAACTTAGTCATTTTTCCGGTGTTTATCAGACTTTCAGATAGGGGAAATGTCAGTGAGCATTCTGATTTCAGTTCCAGAGCGATTCGCCCAATGAGTCCTTGATATTTAGTCGTTTTCAGCCAATTTTCTGGATTTTTGAAAATTTCACTTTTTTGTGAAAATATCCACTAAATGAGGGAATAATATGTGTGAGGGTACCCCAGGAGAGTTCCAAATGTGTTTGGTTAGAATATATATCCCACGGGGCTAAAATTGAAAAAAGTTGAAAAACTTTTTTTTTTGAACTTAGTCATTTTTCCGGCGTTTATCAGACTTTCAGATAGGGGAAATGTCAGTGAGCGTTCTGATTTCAGTTCCAGAGCGATTCGCCCAATGAGTCCTTGATATTTAGTTGTTTTCAGCCAATTTTCTGGATTTTTGAAAATTTCACTTTTTTGTGAATATATCCACTAAATGAGGGAATAATATGTGTGAGGGTACCCCAGGAGAGTTCCAAATGTGTTTGGGTAGAATATATATCCCACGGGGCTAAAATTGAAAAAAGTTGAAAAACTTTTTTTTTTGAACTTAGTCATTTTTCCGGCGTTTATCAGACTTTCAGATAGGGGAAATGTCAGTGAGCGTTCTGATTTCAGTTCCAGAGCGATTCGCCCAATGAGTCCTTGATATTTAGTTGTTTTCAGCCAATTTTCTGGATTTTTGAAAATTTCACTTTTTTGTGAAAATATCCACTAAATGAGGGAATAATATGTGTGAGGGTACCCCAGGAGAGTTCCAAATGTGTTTGGGTAGAATATATATCCCACGGGGCTAAAATTGAAAAAAGTTGAAAAAAATTTTTTTTTGGACTTAGTCATTTTTCCAGTGTTTATCAGACTTTCAGATAGGGCAAATGTCAGTGAGCATTCCGACTTCAGTTCCAGACCGATTCGCCCAATGAGTCCTTGATATTTAGTCGTTTTCAGCCAATTTTCTGGATTTTTGAAAATTTCACTTTTTTGTGAAAATATCCACTAAATGAGGGAATAATATGTGTGAGGGTACCCCAGGAGAGTTCCAAATGTGTTTGTGTAGAATATATATCCCACGGGGCTAAAATTGAAAAAAGTTGAAAAACTTTTTTTTTTGAACTTAGTCATTTTTCCGGCGTTTATCAGACTTTCAGATAGGGGAAATGTCAGTGAGCGTTCTGATTGCAGTTCCAGAGCGATTCTCCCAATGAGTCCTGGATATTTAGTCGTTTTCAGCCAATTTTCTGGATTTTTGAAAATTTCACTTTTTTGTGAAAATATCCACTAAATGAGGGAATAATATGTGTGAGGGTACCCCAGGAGAGTTCCAAATGTGTTTGGGTAGAATATATATCCCACGGGGCTAAAATTGAAAAAAGTTGAAAAACTTTTTTTTTTGAACTTAGTCATTTTTCCGGCGTTTATCAGACTTTCAGATAGGGGAAATGTCAGTGAGCGTTCTGATTTCAGTTCCAGAGCGATTCGCCCAATGAGTCCTTGATATTTAGTCGTTTTCAGCCAATTTTCTGGATTTTTGAAAATTTCAATTTTTTGTGAAAATATCCACTAAATGAGGGAATAATATGTGTGAGGGTACCCCAGGAGAGTTCCAAATGTGTTTGGGAAGAATATATATCCCACGAGGTTAAAATTGAAAAAAGTTGAAAAAAAATTTTTTTTGGACTTAGTCATTTTTCCAGCGTTTATCAGACTTTCAGATAGGGGAAATGTCAGTGAGCGTTCTGATTTCAGTTCCAGAGCGATTCGCCCAATGAGTCCTTGATATTTAGTCGTTTTCAGCCAATTTTCTGGATTTTTGAAAATTTCACTTTTTTGTGAAAATATCCACTAAATGAGGGAATAATATGTGTGAGGGTACCCCAGGAGAGTTCCAAATGTGTGTGGGTAGAATAAATATCCCACGGGGTAAAATTGAAAAAAGTTTAAAAAAATTTTTTTTTGGACTTAGTCATTTTTCCAGCGTTTATCAGACTTTCAGATAGGGGAAATGTCAGTGAGCATTCTGATTTCAGTTCCAGAGCGATTTGCCCAATGAGTCCTTGACATTTAGTTGTTTTCAGCCAATTTTCTGGATTTTTGAAAATTTCACTTTTTTGTGAAAATATCCACTAAATGAGGGAATAATATGTGTGAGGGTACCCCAGGAGAGTTCCAAATGTGTTTGGGTAGAATATATATCCCACGGGGCTTAAATTGAAAAAAGTTGAAAAAAATTTTTTTTTTGGATTTAGTCATTTTTCCGGTGTTTATCAGACTTTCAGATAGGGGAAATGTCAGTGAGCGTTCTGATTTCAGTTCCAGAGCGATTCGCCCAATGAGTCCTTGATATTTAGTCGTTTTCAGCCAATTTTCTGGATTTTTGAAAATTTCACTTTTTTGTGAAAATATCCACTAAATGAGGGAATAATATGTGTGAGGGTACCCCAGGAGAGTTCCAAATGTGTGTGGGTAGAATATATATCCCACGGGTCTAAAATTGAAAAAAGTTGAAAAAATTTTTTTTTTGGACTTAGTCATTTTTCCGGCGTTTATCAGACTTTCAGATAGGGGAAATGTCAGTGAGCATTCTGATTTCAGTTCCAGAGCGATTTGCCCAATGAGTCCTTGATATTTAGTCGTTTTCAGCCAATTTTCTGGATTTTTGAAAATTTCACTTTTTTGTGAAAATATCCACTAAATGAGGGAATAATATGTGTGAGGGTACCCCAGGAGAGTTCCAAATGTGTGTGGGTAGAATAAATATCCCACGGGGTAAAATTGAAAAAAGTTTAAAAAAATTTTTTTTTGGACTTAGTCATTTTTCCAGCGTTTATCAGACTTTCAGATAGGGGAAATGTCAGTGAGCATTCTGATTTCAGTTCCAGAGCAATTTGCCCAATGAGTCCTTGACATTTAGTTGTTTTCAGCCAATTTTCTGGATTTTTGAAAATTTCACTTTTTTGTGAAAATATCCACTAAATGAGGGAATAATATGTGTGAGGGTACCCCAGGAGAGTTCCAAATGTGTTTGGGTAGAATATATATCCCACGAGGTTAAAACTGAAAAAAGTTGAAAAAAAATTTTTTTTGGACTTAGTCATTTTTCCGGCGTTTATCAGACTTTCAGATAGGGGAAATGTCAGTGAGCGTTCTGATTTCAGTTCCAGAGCGATTCGCCCAATGAGTCCTTGATATTTAGTCGTTTTCAGCCAATTTTCTGGATTTTTGAAAATTTCACTTTTTTGTGAAAATATCCACTAAATAAGGGAATAATATGTGTGAGGGTACCCCAGGAGAGTTCCAAATGTGTGTGGGTAGATTATATATCCCACGGGGGTAAAATTGAAAAAAGTTTAAAAAAATTTTTTTTGGACTTAGTCATTTTTCCGGCGTTTATCAGACTTTCAGATAGGGGAAATGTCAGTGAGCATTCTGATTTCAGTTCCAGAGCGATTTGCCCAATGAGTCCTTGATATTTAGTTGTTTTCAGCCAATTTTCTGGATTTTTGAAAATTTCACTTTTTTGTGAATATATCCACTAAATGAGGGAATAATATGTGTGAGGGTACCCCAGGAGAGTTCCAAATGTGTTTGGGTAGAATATATATCCCACGGGGCTAAAATTGAAAAAAGTTGAAAAACTTTTTTTTTTGAACTTAGTCATTTTTCCGGCGTTTATCAGACTTTCAGATAGGGGAAATGTCAGTGAGCGTTCTGATTTCAGTTCCAGAGCGATTCGCCCAATGAGTCCTTGATATTTAGTTGTTTTCAGCCAATTTTCTGGATTTTTGAAAATTTCACTTTTTTGTGAAAATATCCACTAAATGAGGGAATAATATGTGTGAGGGTACCCCAGGAGAGTTCCAAATGTGTTTGGGTAGAATATATATCCCACGGGGCTAAAATTGAAAAAAGTTGAAAAAAATTTTTTTTTGGACTTAGTCATTTTTCCAGTGTTTATCAGACTTTCAGATAGGGCAAATGTCAGTGAGCATTCCGACTTCAGTTCCAGACCGATTCGCCCAATGAGTCCTTGATATTTAGTCGTTTTCAGCCAATTTTCTGGATTTTTGAAAATTTCACTTTTTTGTGAAAATATCCACTAAATGAGGGAATAATATGTGTGAGGGTACCCCAGGAGAGTTCCAAATGTGTTTGTGTAGAATATATATCCCACGGGGCTAAAATTGAAAAAAGTTGAAAAACTTTTTTTTTTGAACTTAGTCATTTTTCCGGCGTTTATCAGACTTTCAGATAGGGGAAATGTCAGTGAGCGTTCTGATTGCAGTTCCAGAGCGATTCTCCCAATGAGTCCTGGATATTTAGTCGTTTTCAGCCAATTTTCTGGATTTTTGAAAATTTCACTTTTTTGTGAAAATATCCACTAAATGAGGGAATAATATGTGTGAGGGTACCCCAGGAGAGTTCCAAATGTGTTTGGGTAGAATATATATCCCACGGGGCTAAAATTGAAAAAAGTTGAAAAACTTTTTTTTTTGAACTTAGTCATTTTTCCGGCGTTTATCAGACTTTCAGATAGGGGAAATGTCAGTGAGCGTTCTGATTTCAGTTCCAGAGCGATTCGCCCAATGAGTCCTTGATATTTAGTCGTTTTCAGCCAATTTTCTGGATTTTTGAAAATTTCAATTTTTTGTGAAAATATCCACTAAATGAGGGAATAATATGTGTGAGGGTACCCCAGGAGAGTTCCAAATGTGTTTGGGAAGAATATATATCCCACGAGGTTAAAATTGAAAAAAGTTGAAAAAAAATTTTTTTTGGACTTAGTCATTTTTCCAGCGTTTATCAGACTTTCAGATAGGGGAAATGTCAGTGAGCGTTCTGATTTCAGTTCCAGAGCGATTCGCCCAATGAGTCCTTGATATTTAGTCGTTTTCAGCCAATTTTCTGGATTTTTGAAAATTTCACTTTTTTGTGAAAATATCCACTAAATGAGGGAATAATATGTGTGAGGGTACCCCAGGAGAGTTCCAAATGTGTGTGGGTAGAATAAATATCCCACGGGGTAAAATTGAAAAAAGTTTAAAAAAATTTTTTTTTGGACTTAGTCATTTTTCCAGCGTTTATCAGACTTTCAGATAGGGGAAATGTCAGTGAGCATTCTGATTTCAGTTCCAGAGCGATTTGCCCAATGAGTCCTTGACATTTAGTTGTTTTCAGCCAATTTTCTGGATTTTTGAAAATTTCACTTTTTTGTGAAAATATCCACTAAATGAGGGAATAATATGTGTGAGGGTACCCCAGGAGAGTTCCAAATGTGTTTGGGTAGAATATATATCCCACGGGGCTTAAATTGAAAAAAGTTGAAAAAAATTTTTTTTTTGGATTTAGTCATTTTTCCGGTGTTTATCAGACTTTCAGATAGGGGAAATGTCAGTGAGCGTTCTGATTTCAGTTCCAGAGCGATTCGCCCAATGAGTCCTTGATATTTAGTCGTTTTCAGCCAATTTTCTGGATTTTTGAAAATTTCACTTTTTTGTGAAAATATCCACTAAATGAGGGAATAATATGTGTGAGGGTACCCCAGGAGAGTTCCAAATGTGTGTGGGTAGAATATATATCCCACGGGTCTAAAATTGAAAAAAGTTGAAAAAATTTTTTTTTTGGACTTAGTCATTTTTCCGGCGTTTATCAGACTTTCAGATAGGGGAAATGTCAGTGAGCATTCTGATTTCAGTTCCAGAGCGATTTGCCCAATGAGTCCTTGATATTTAGTCGTTTTCAGCCAATTTTCTGGATTTTTGAAAATTTCACTTTTTTGTGAAAATATCCACTAAATGAGGGAATAATATGTGTGAGGGTACCCCAGGAGAGTTCCAAATGTGTGTGGGTAGAATAAATATCCCACGGGGTAAAATTGAAAAAAGTTTAAAAAAATTTTTTTTTGGACTTAGTCATTTTTCCAGCGTTTATCAGACTTTCAGATAGGGGAAATGTCAGTGAGCATTCTGATTTCAGTTCCAGAGCAATTTGCCCAATGAGTCCTTGACATTTAGTTGTTTTCAGCCAATTTTCTGGATTTTTGAAAATTTCACTTTTTTGTGAAAATATCCACTAAATGAGGGAATAATATGTGTGAGGGTACCCCAGGAGAGTTCCAAATGTGTTTGGGTAGAATATATATCCCACGAGGTTAAAACTGAAAAAAGTTGAAAAAAAATTTTTTTTGGACTTAGTCATTTTTCCGGCGTTTATCAGACTTTCAGATAGGGGAAATGTCAGTGAGCGTTCTGATTTCAGTTCCAGAGCGATTCGCCCAATGAGTCCTTGATATTTAGTCGTTTTCAGCCAATTTTCTGGATTTTTGAAAATTTCACTTTTTTGTGAAAATATCCACTAAATAAGGGAATAATATGTGTGAGGGTACCCCAGGAGAGTTCCAAATGTGTGTGGGTAGATTATATATCCCACGGGGGTAAAATTGAAAAAAGTTTAAAAAAATTTTTTTTGGACTTAGTCATTTTTCCGGCGTTTATCAGACTTTCAGATAGGGGAAATGTCAGTGAGCATTCTGATTTCAGTTCCAGAGCGATTTGCCCAATGAGTCCTTGATATTTAGTTGTTTTCAGCCAATTTTCTGGATTTTTGAAAATTTCACTTTTTTGTGAATATATCCACTAAATGAGGGAATAATATGTGTGAGGGTACCCCAGGAGAGTTCCAAATGTGTTTGGGTAGAATATATATCCCACGGGGCTAAAATTGAAAAAAGTTGAAAAACTTTTTTTTTTGAACTTAGTCATTTTTCCGGCGTTTATCAGACTTTCAGATAGGGGAAATGTCAGTGAGCGTTCTGATTTCAGTTCCAGAGCGATTCGCCCAATGAGTCCTTGATATTTAGTTGTTTTCAGCCAATTTTCTGGATTTTTGAAAATTTCACTTTTTTGTGAAAATATCCACTAAATGAGGGAATAATATGTGTGAGGGTACCCCAGGAGAGTTCCAAATGTGTTTGGGTAGAATATATATCCCACGGGGCTAAAATTGAAAAAAGTTGAAAAAAATTTTTTTTTGGACTTAGTCATTTTTCCAGTGTTTATCAGACTTTCAGATAGGGCAAATGTCAGTGAGCATTCCGACTTCAGTTCCAGACCGATTCGCCCAATGAGTCCTTGATATTTAGTCGTTTTCAGCCAATTTTCTGGATTTTTGAAAATTTCACTTTTTTGTGAAAATATCCACTAAATGAGGGAATAATATGTGTGAGGGTACCCCAGGAGAGTTCCAAATGTGTTTGTGTAGAATATATATCCCACGGGGCTAAAATTGAAAAAAGTTGAAAAACTTTTTTTTTTGAACTTAGTCATTTTTCCGGCGTTTATCAGACTTTCAGATAGGGGAAATGTCAGTGAGCGTTCTGATTGCAGTTCCAGAGCGATTCTCCCAATGAGTCCTGGATATTTAGTCGTTTTCAGCCAATTTTCTGGATTTTTGAAAATTTCACTTTTTTGTGAAAATATCCACTAAATGAGGGAATAATATGTGTGAGGGTACCCCAGGAGAGTTCCAAATGTGTTTGGGTAGAATATATATCCCACGGGGCTAAAATTGAAAAAAGTTGAAAAACTTTTTTTTTTGAACTTAGTCATTTTTCCGGCGTTTATCAGACTTTCAGATAGGGGAAATGTCAGTGAGCGTTCTGATTTCAGTTCCAGAGCGATTCGCCCAATGAGTCCTTGATATTTAGTCGTTTTCAGCCAATTTTCTGGATTTTTGAAAATTTCAATTTTTTGTGAAAATATCCACTAAATGAGGGAATAATATGTGTGAGGGTACCCCAGGAGAGTTCCAAATGTGTTTGGGAAGAATATATATCCCACGAGGTTAAAATTGAAAAAAGTTGAAAAAAAATTTTTTTTGGACTTAGTCATTTTTCCAGCGTTTATCAGACTTTCAGATAGGGGAAATGTCAGTGAGCGTTCTGATTTCAGTTCCAGAGCGATTCGCCCAATGAGTCCTTGATATTTAGTCGTTTTCAGCCAATTTTCTGGATTTTTGAAAATTTCACTTTTTTGTGAAAATATCCACTAAATGAGGGAATAATATGTGTGAGGGTACCCCAGGAGAGTTCCAAATGTGTGTGGGTAGAATAAATATCCCACGGGGTAAAATTGAAAAAAGTTTAAAAAAATTTTTTTTTGGACTTAGTCATTTTTCCAGCGTTTATCAGACTTTCAGATAGGGGAAATGTCAGTGAGCATTCTGATTTCAGTTCCAGAGCGATTTGCCCAATGAGTCCTTGACATTTAGTTGTTTTCAGCCAATTTTCTGGATTTTTGAAAATTTCACTTTTTTGTGAAAATATCCACTAAATGAGGGAATAATATGTGTGAGGGTACCCCAGGAGAGTTCCAAATGTGTTTGGGTAGAATATATATCCCACGGGGCTTAAATTGAAAAAAGTTGAAAAAAATTTTTTTTTTGGATTTAGTCATTTTTCCGGTGTTTATCAGACTTTCAGATAGGGGAAATGTCAGTGAGCGTTCTGATTTCAGTTCCAGAGCGATTCGCCCAATGAGTCCTTGATATTTAGTCGTTTTCAGCCAATTTTCTGGATTTTTGAAAATTTCACTTTTTTGTGAAAATATCCACTAAATGAGGGAATAATATGTGTGAGGGTACCCCAGGAGAGTTCCAAATGTGTGTGGGTAGAATATATATCCCACGGGTCTAAAATTGAAAAAAGTTGAAAAAATTTTTTTTTTGGACTTAGTCATTTTTCCGGCGTTTATCAGACTTTCAGATAGGGGAAATGTCAGTGAGCATTCTGATTTCAGTTCCAGAGCGATTTGCCCAATGAGTCCTTGATATTTAGTCGTTTTCAGCCAATTTTCTGGATTTTTGAAAATTTCACTTTTTTGTGAAAATATCCACTAAATGAGGGAATAATATGTGTGAGGGTACCCCAGGAGAGTTCCAAATGTGTGTGGGTAGAATAAATATCCCACGGGGTAAAATTGAAAAAAGTTTAAAAAAATTTTTTTTTGGACTTAGTCATTTTTCCAGCGTTTATCAGACTTTCAGATAGGGGAAATGTCAGTGAGCATTCTGATTTCAGTTCCAGAGCAATTTGCCCAATGAGTCCTTGACATTTAGTTGTTTTCAGCCAATTTTCTGGATTTTTGAAAATTTCACTTTTTTGTGAAAATATCCACTAAATGAGGGAATAATATGTGTGAGGGTACCCCAGGAGAGTTCCAAATGTGTTTGGGTAGAATATATATCCCACGAGGTTAAAACTGAAAAAAGTTGAAAAAAAATTTTTTTTGGACTTAGTCATTTTTCCGGCGTTTATCAGACTTTCAGATAGGGGAAATGTCAGTGAGCGTTCTGATTTCAGTTCCAGAGCGATTCGCCCAATGAGTCCTTGATATTTAGTCGTTTTCAGCCAATTTTCTGGATTTTTGAAAATTTCACTTTTTTGTGAAAATATCCACTAAATGAGGGAATAATATGTGTGAGGGTACCCCAGGAGAGTTCCAAATGTGTGTGGGTAGAATATATATCCCACGGGTCTAAAATTGAAAAAAGTTGAAAAAAATTTTTTTTTTGGACTTAGTCATTTTTCCGGCGTTTATCAGACTTTCAGATAGGGGAAATGTCAGTGAGCATTCTGATTTCAGTTCCAGAGCGATTTGCCCAATGAGTCCTTGATATTTAGTCGTTTTCAGCCAATTTTCTGGATTTTTGAAAATTTCACTTTTTTGTGAAAATATCCACTAAATGAGGGAATAATATGTGTGAGGGTACCCCAGGAGAGTTCCAAATGTGTGTGGGTAGAATAAATATCCCACGGGGTAAAATTGAAAAAAGTTTAAAAAAATTTTTTTTTGGACTTAGTCATTTTTCCAGCGTTTATCAGACTTTCAGATAGGGGAAATGTCAGTGAGCGTTCTGATTTCAGTTCCAGAGCGATTCGCCCAATGAGTCCTTGATATTTAGTTGTTTTCAGCCAATTTTCTGGATTTTTGAAAATTTCACTTTTTTGTGAAAATATCCACTAAATGAGGGAATAATATGTGTGAGGGTACCCCAGGTGAGTTCCAAATGTGTTTGGGTAGAATATATATCCCACGGGGTTAAAATTGAAAAAAGTTGAAAAAAAATTTTTTTTGGACTTAGTCATTTTTCCAGCGTTTATCAGACTTTCAGATAGGGGAAATGTCAGTGAGCATTCTGATTTCAGTTCCAGAGCAATTTGCCCAATGAGTCCTTGACATTTAGTTGTTTTCAGCCAATTTTCTGGATTTTTGAAAATTTCACTTTTTTGTGAAAATATCCACTAAATGAGGGAATAATATGTGTGAGGGTACCCCAGGAGAGTTCCAAATGTGTTTGGGTAGAATATATATCCCACGGGGCTAAAATTGAAAAAAGTTGAAAAAAAATTTTTTTTGGACATAGTCATTTTTCCGGCGTTTATCAGACTTTCAGATAGGGGAAATGTCAGTGAGCGTTCTGATTTCAGTTCCAGAGCGATTCGCCCAATGAGTCCTTGATATTTAGTCGTTTTCAGCCAATTTTCTGGATTTTTGAAAATTTCACTTTTTTGTGAAAATATCCACTAAATAAGGGAATAATATGTGTGAGGGTACCCCAGGAGAGTTCCAAATGTGTGTGGGTAGATTATATATCCCACGGGGGTAAAATTGAAAAAAGTTTAAAAAAATTTTTTTTGGACTTAGTCATTTTTCCGGCGTTTATCAGACTTTCAGATAGGGGAAATGTCAGTGAGCATTCTGATTTCAGTTCCAGAGCGATTTGCCCAATGAGTCCTTGATATTTAGTTGTTTTCAGCCAATTTTCTGGATTTTTGAAAATTTCACTTTTTTGTGAAAATATCCACTAAATGAGGGAATAATATGTGTGAGGGTACCCCAGGAGAGTTCCAAATGTGTTTGTGTAGAATATATATCCCACGGGGCTAAAATTGAAAAAAGTTGAAAAACTTTTTTTTTTGAACTTAGTCATTTTTCCGGCGTTTATCAGACTTTCAGATAGGGGAAATGTCAGTGAGCGTTCTGATTGCAGTTCCAGAGCGATTCTCCCAATGAGTCCTGGATATTTAGTCGTTTTCAGCCAATTTTCTGGATTTTTGAAAATTTCACTTTTTTGTGAAAATATCCACTAAATGAGGGAATAATATGTGTGAGGGTACCCCAGGAGAGTTCCAAATGTGTTTGGGTAGAATATATATCCCACGGGGCTAAAATTGAAAAAAGTTGAAAAACTTTTTTTTTTGAACTTAGTCATTTTTCCGGCGTTTATCAGACTTTCAGATAGGGGAAATGTCAGTGAGCGTTCTGATTTCAGTTCCAGAGCGATTCGCCCAATGAGTCCTTGATATTTAGTCGTTTTCAGCCAATTTTCTGGATTTTTGAAAATTTCACTTTTTTGTGAAAATATCCACTAAATGAGGGAATAATATGTGTGAGGGTACCCCAGGAGAGTTCCAAATGTGTTTGGGAAGAATATATATCCCACGAGGTTAAAATTGAAAAAAGTTGAAAAAAAATTTTTTTTGGACTTAGTCATTTTTCCAGCGTTTATCAGACTTTCAGATAGGGGAAATGTCAGTGAGCGTTCTGATTTCAGTTCCAGAGCGATTCGCCCAATGAGTCCTTGATATTTAGTCGTTTTCAGCCAATTTTCTGGATTTTTGAAAATTTCACTTTTTTGTGAAAATATCCACTAAATGAGGGAATAATATGTGTGAGGGTACCCCAGGAGAGTTCCAAATGTGTGTGGGTAGAATAAATATCCCACGGGGTAAAATTGAAAAAAGTTAAAAAAAATTTTTTTTTGGACTTAGTCATTTTTCCAGCGTTTATCAGACTTTCAGATAGGGGAAATGTCAGTGAGCATTCTGATTTCAGTTCCAGAGCGATTTGCCCAATGAGTCCTTGACATTTAGTTGTTTTCAGCCAATTTTCTGGATTTTTGAAAATTTCACTTTTTTGTGAAAATATCCACTAAATGAGGGAATAATATGTGTGAGGGTACCCCAGGAGAGTTCCAAATGTGTTTGGGTAGAATATATATCCCACGGGGCTAAAATTGAAAAAAGTTGAAAAAAATTTTTTTTTGGACTTAGTCATTTTTCCAGTGTTTATCAGACTTTCAGATAGGGCAAATGTCAGTGAGCATTCCGACTTCAGTTCCAGACCGATTCGCCCAATGAGTCCTTGATATTTAGTCGTTTTCAGCCAATTTTCTGGATTTTTGAAAATTTCACTTTTTTGTGAAAATATCCACTAAATGAGGGAATAATATGTGTGAGGGTACCCCAGGAGAGTTCCAAATGTGTGTGGGTAGAATATATATCCCACGGGTCTAAAATTGAAAAAAGTTGAAAAAAATTTTTTTTTGGACTTAGTCATTTTTCCGGCGTTTATCAGACTTTCAGATAGGGGAAATGTCAGTGAGCATTCTGATTTCAGTTCCAGAGCGATTTGCCCAATGAGTCCTTGATATTTAGTTGTTTGCAGCCAATTTTCTGGATTTTTGAAAATTTCACTTTTTTGTGAAAATATCCACTAAATGAGGGAATAATATGTGTGAGGGTACCCCAGGAGAGTTCCAAATGTGTTTGGGTAGAATATATATCCCACGGGGCTTAAATTGAAAAAAGTTGAAAAAAATTTTTTTTTGGATTTAGTCATTTTTCCGGCGTTTATCAGACTTTCAGATAGGGGAAATGTCAGTGAGCGTTCTGATTTCAGTTCCAGAGCGATTCGCCCAATGAGTCCTTGATATTTAGTCGTTTTCAGCCAATTTTCTGGATTTTTGAAAATTTCACTTTTTTGTGAAAATATCCACTAAATGAGGGAATAATATGTGTGAGGGTACCCCAGGAGAGTTCCAAATGTGTTTGGGTAGAATATATATCCCACGAGGTTAAAATTGAAAAAAGTTGAAAAAAAATTTTTTTTGGACTTAGTCATTTTTCCAGCGTTTATCAGACTTTCAGATAGGGGAAATGTCAGTGAGCGTTCTGATTTCAGTTCCAGAGCGATTCGCCCAATGAGTCCTTGATATTTAGTCGTTTTCAGCCAATTTTCTGGATTTTTGAAAATTTCACTTTTTTGTGAAAATATCCACTAAATGAGGGAATAATATGTGTGAGGGTACCCCAGGAGAGTTCCAAATGTGTGTGGGTAGAATAAATATCCCACGGGGTAAAATTGAAAAAAGTTAAAAAAAATTTTTTTTTGGACTTAGTCATTTTTCCAGCGTTTATCAGACTTTCAGATAGGGGAAATGTCAGTGAGCATTCTGATTTCAGTTCCAGAGCGATTTGCCCAATGAGTCCTTGACATTTAGTTGTTTTCAGCCAATTTTCTGGATTTTTGAAAATTTCACTTTTTTGTGAAAATATCCACTAAATGAGGGAATAATATGTGTGAGGGTACCCCAGGAGAGTTCCAAATGTGTTTGGGTAGAATATATATCCCACGGGGCTAAAATTGAAAAAAGTTGAAAAAAATTTTTTTTTGGACTTAGTCATTTTTCCAGTGTTTATCAGACTTTCAGATAGGGCAAATGTCAGTGAGCATTCCGACTTCAGTTCCAGACCGATTCGCCCAATGAGTCCTTGATATTTAGTCGTTTTCAGCCAATTTTCTGGATTTTTGAAAATTTCACTTTTTTGTGAAAATATCCACTAAATGAGGGAATAATATGTGTGAGGGTACCCCAGGAGAGTTCCAAATGTGTGTGGGTAGAATATATATCCCACGGGTCTAAAATTGAAAAAAGTTGAAAAAAATTTTTTTTTGGACTTAGTCATTTTTCCGGCGTTTATCAGACTTTCAGATAGGGGAAATGTCAGTGAGCATTCTGATTTCAGTTCCAGAGCGATTTGCCCAATGAGTCCTTGATATTTAGTTGTTTGCAGCCAATTTTCTGGATTTTTGAAAATTTCACTTTTTTGTGAAAATATCCACTAAATGAGGGAATAATATGTGTGAGGGTACCCCAGGAGAGTTCCAAATGTGTTTGGGTAGAATATATATCCCACGGGGCTTAAATTGAAAAAAGTTGAAAAAAATTTTTTTTTGGATTTAGTCATTTTTCCGGCGTTTATCAGACTTTCAGATAGGGGAAATGTCAGTGAGCGTTCTGATTTCAGTTCCAGAGCGATTCGCCCAATGAGTCCTTGATATTTAGTCGTTTTCAGCCAATTTTCTGGATTTTTGAAAATTTCACTTTTTTGTGAAAATATCCACTAAATGAGGGAATAATATGTGTGAGGGTACCCCAGGAGAGTTCCAAATGTGTTTGGGTAGAATATATATCCCACGAGGTTAAAATTGAAAAAAGTTGAAAAAAAATTTTTTTTGGACTTAGTCATTTTTCCAGCGTTTATCAGACTTTCAGATAGGCGAAATGTCAGTGAGCGTTCTGATTTCAGTTCCAGAGTGATTCGCCCAATGAGTCCTTGATATTTAGTCGTTTTCAGCCAATTTTCTGGATTTTTGAAAATTTCACTTTTTTGTGAAAATATCCACTAAATGAGGGAATAATATGTGTGAGGGTTCCCCAGGAGAGTTCCAAATGTGTGTGGGTAGAATATATATCCCACGGGTCTAAAATTGAAAAAAGTTGAAAAAATTTTTTTTTTGGACTTAGTCATTTTTCCGGCGTTTATCAGACTTTCAGATAGGGGAAATGTCAGTGAGCATTCTGATTTCAGTTCCAGAGTGATTTGCCCAATGAGTCCTTGATATTTAGTCGTTTTCAGCCAATTTTCTGGATTTTTGAAAATTTCACTTTTTTGTGAAAATATCCACTAAATGAGGGAATAATATGTGTGAGGGTACCCCAGGAGAGTTCCAAATGTGTGTGGGTAGAATATATATCCCACGGGGTTAAAATTGAAAAAAGTTGAAAAAAAATTTTTTTTGGACTTAGTCATTTTTCCAGCGTTTATCAGACTTTCAGATAGGGGAAATGTCAGTGAGCATTCTGATTTCAGTTCCAGAGCAATTTGCCCAATGAGTCCTTGACATTTAGTTGTTTTCAGCCAATTTTCTGGATTTTTGAAAATTTCACTTTTTTGTGAAAATATCCACTAAATGAGGGAATAATATGTGTGAGGGTACCCCAGGAGAGTTCCAAATGTGTTTGGGTAGAATATATATCCCACGGGGCTTAAATTGAAAAAAGTTGAAAAAAATTTTTTTTTTGGATTTAGTCATTTTTCCGGCGTTTATCAGACTTTCAGATAGGGGAAATGTCAGTGAGCGTTCTGATTTCAGTTCCAGAGCGATTCGCCCAATGAGTCCTTGATATTTAGTCGTTTTCAGCCAATTTTCTGGATTTTTGAAAATTTCACTTTTTTGTGAAAATATCCACTAAATGAGGGAATAATATGTGTGAGGGTACCCCAGGAGAGTTCCAAATGTGTTTGGGTAGAATATATATCCCACGAGGTTAAAATTGAAAAAAGTTGAAAAAATTTTTTTTTTGGACTTAGTCATTTTTCCAGCGTTTATCAGACTTTCAGATAGGGGAAATGTCAGTGAGCATTCTGATTTCAGTTCCAGAGCGATTTGCCCAATGAGTCCTTGATATTTAGTCGTTTTCAGCCAATTTTCTGGATTTTTGAAAATTTCACTTTTTTGTGAAAATATCCACTAAATGAGGGAATAATATGTGTGAGGGTACCCCAGGAGAGTTCCAAATGTGTGTGGGTAGAATATATATCCCACGGGTCTAAAATTGAAAAAAGTTGAAAAAATTTTTTTTTTGGACTTAGTCATTTTTCCGGCGTTTATCAGACTTTCAGATAGGGGAAATGTCAGTGAGCATTCTGATTTCAGTTCCAGAGCGATTTGCCCAATGAGTCCTTGATATTTAGTCGTTTTCAGCCAATTTTCTGGATTTTTGAAAATTTCACTTTTTTGTGAAAATATCCACTAAATGAGGGAATAATATGTGTGAGGGTACCCCAGGAGAGTTCCAAATGTGTGTGGGTAGAATAAATATCCCACGGGGTAAAATTGAAAAAAGTTTAAAAAAATTTTTTTTTGGACTTAGTCATTTTTCCAGCGTTTATCAGACTTTCAGATAGGGGAAATGTCAGTGAGCGTTCTGATTTCAGTTCCAGAGCGATTCGCCCAATGAGTCCTTGATATTTAGTTGTTTTCAGCCAATTTTCTGGATTTTTGAAAATTTCACTTTTTTGTGAAAATATCCACTAAATGAGGGAATAATATGTGTGAGGGTACCCCAGGTGAGTTCCAAATGTGTTTGGGTAGAATATATATCCCACGGGGTTAAAATTGAAAAAAGTTGAAAAAAAATTTTTTTTGGACTTAGTCATTTTTCCAGCGTTTATCAGACTTTCAGATAGGGGAAATGTCAGTGAGCATTCTGATTTCAGTTCCAGAGCAATTTGCCCAATGAGTCCTTGACATTTAGTTGTTTTCAGCCAATTTTCTGGATTTTTGAAAATTTCACTTTTTTGTGAAAATATCCACTAAATGAGGGAATAATATGTGTGAGGGTACCCCAGGAGAGTTCCAAATGTGTTTGGGTAGAATATATATCCCACGGGGCTAAAATTGAAAAAAGTTGAAAAAAAAATTTTTTTGGACATAGTCATTTTTCCGGCGTTTATCAGACTTTCAGATAGGGGAAATGTCAGTGAGCGTTCTGATTTCAGTTCCAGAGCGATTCGCCCAATGAGTCCTTGATATTTAGTCGTTTTCAGCCAATTTTCTGGATTTTTGAAAATTTCACTTTTTTGTGAAAATATCCACTAAATGAGGGAATAATATGTGTGAGGGTACCCCAGGAGAGTTCCAAATGTGTGTGGGTAGAATATATATCCCACGGGGGTAAAATTGAAAAAAGTTTAAAAAAATTTTTTTTGGACTTAGTCATTTTTCCGGCGTTTATCAGACTTTCAGATAGGGGAAATGTCAGTGAGCATTCTGATTTCAGTTCCAGAGCGATTTGCCCAATGAGTCCTTGATATTTAGTTGTTTTCAGCCAATTTTCTGGATTTTTGAAAATTTCACTTTTTTGTGAAAATATCCACTAAATGAGGGAATAATATGTGTGAGGGTACCCCAGGAGAGTTCCAAATGTGTTTGGGTAGAATATATATCCCACGGGGCTTAAATTGAAAAAAGTTGAAAAAAATTTTTTTTTTGGATTTAGTCATTTTTCCGGCGTTTATCAGACTTTCAGATAGGGGAAATGTCAGTGAGCGTTCTGATTTCAGTTCCAGAGCGATTCGCCCAATGAGTCCTTGATATTTAGTCGTTTTCAGCCAATTTTCTGGATTTTTGAAAATTTCACTTTTTTGTGAAAATATCCACTAAATGAGGGAATAATATGTGTGAGGGTACCCCAGGAGAGTTCCAAATGTGTGTGGGTAGAATATATATCCCACGGGTTTAAAATTGAAAAAAGTTGAAAAAAAATTTTTTTTGGACTTAGTCATTTTTCCAGTGTTTATCAGACTTTCAGATAGGGCAAATGTCAGTGAGCATTCCGACTTCAGTTCCAGACCGATTCGCCCAATGAGTCCTTGATATTTAGTCGTTTTCAGCCAATTTTCTGGATTTTTGAAAATTTCACTTTTTTGTGAAAATATCCACTAAATGAGGGAATAATATGTGTGAGGGTACCCCAGGAGAGTTCCAAATGTGTGTGGGTAGAATATATATCCCACGGGGGTAAAATTGAAAAAAATTTAAAAAATTTTTTTTTGGACTTAGTCATTTTTCCGGCGTTTATCAGACTTTCAGATAGGGGAAGTGTCAGTGAGCATTCTGATTTCAGTTCCAGAGCGATTTGCCCAATGAGTCCTTGATATTTAGTTGTTTTCAGCCAATTTTCTGGATTTTTGAAAATTTCACTTTTTTGTGAAAATATCCACTAAATGAGGGAATAATATGTGTGAGGGTACCCCAGGAGAGTTCCAAATGTGTTTGGGTAGAATATATATCCCACGGGGCTTAAATTGAAAAAAGTTGAAAAAAATTTTTTTTTTGGATTTAGTCATTTTTCCGGCGTTTATCAGACTTTCAGATAGGGGAAATGTCAGTGAGCGTTCTGATTTCAGTTCCAGAGCGATTCGCCCAATGAGTCCTTGATATTTAGTCGTTTTCAGCCAATTTTCTGGATTTTTGAAAATTTCACTTTTTTGTGAAAATATCCACTAAATGAGGGAATAATATGTGTGAGGGTACCCCAGGAGAGTTCCAAATGTGTGTGGGTAGAATATATATCCCACGGGTTTAAAATTGAAAAAAGTTGAAAAAAATTTTTTTTTGGACTTAGTCATTTTTCCAGCGTTTATCAGACTTTCAGATAGGGCAAATGTCAGTGAGCATTCCGACTTCAGTTCCAGACCGATTCGCCCAATGAGTCCTTGATATTTAGTCGTTTTCAGCCAATTTTATGGATTTTTGAAAATTTCACTTTTTTGTGAAAATATCCACTAAATGAGGGAATAATATGTGTGAGGGTACCCCAGGAGAGTTCCAAATGTGTTTGTGTAGAATATATATCCCACGGGGCTAAAATTGAAAAAAGTTGAAAAACTTTTTTTTTTTAACTTAGTCATTTTTCCGGCGTTTATCAGACTTTCAGATAGGGGAAATGTCAGTGAGCGTTCTGATTTCAGTTCCAGAGCGATTCGCCCAATGAGTCCTTGATATTTAGTAGTTTTCAGCCAATTTTCTGGATTTTTGAAAATTTCACTTTTTTGTGAAAATATCCACTAAATGAGGGAATAATATTTGTGAGGGTACCCCAGGAGAGTTCCAAATGTGTTTGGGTAGAATATATATCCCACGGGGCTAAAATTGAAAAAAGTTGAAAAACTTTTTTTTTTGAACTTAGTCATTTTTCCGGCGTTTATCAGACTTTCAGATAGGGGAAATGTCAGTGAGCGTTCTGATTTCAGTTCCAGAGCGATTCGCCCAATGAGTCCTTGATATTTAGTCGTTTTCAGGAAATTTTCTGGATTTTTGAAAATTTCACTTTTTTGTGAAAATATCCACTAAATGAGGGAATAATATGTGTGAGGGTACCCCAGGAGAGTTCCAAATGTGTGTGGGTAGAATATATATCCCACGGGTTTAAAATTGAAAAAAGTTGAAAAAAATTTTTTTTTGGACTTAGTCATTTTTCCAGCGTTTATCAGACTTTCAGATAGGGCAAATGTCAGTGAGCATTCCGACTTCAGTTCCAGACCGATTCGCCCAATGAGTCCTTGATATTTAGTCGTTTTCAGCCAATTTTCTGGATTTTTGAAAATTTCACTTTTTTGTGAAAATATCCACTAAATGAGGGAATAATATGTGTGAGGGTACCCCAGGAGAGTTCCAAATGTGTTTGGGTAGAATATATATCCCACGGGGCTAAAATTGAAAAAAGTTGAAAAACTTTTTTTTTTGAACTTAGTCATTTTTCCGGCGTTTATCAGACTTTCAGATAGGGGAAATGTCAGTGAGCGTTCTGATTTCAGTTCCAGAGCGATTCGCCCAATGAGTCCTTGATATTTAGTCGTTTTCAGCCAATTTTCTGGATTTTTGAAAATTTCACTTTTTTGTGAAAATATCCACTAAATGAGGGAATAATATGTGTGAGGGTACCCCAGGAGAGTTCCAAATGTGTGTGGGTAGAATATATATCCCACGGGTTTAAAATTGAAAAAAGTTGAAAAAAATTTTTTTTTGGACTTAGTCATTTTTCCAGCGTTTATCAGACTTTCAGATAGGGGAAATGTCAGTGAGCATTCCGACTTCAGTTCCAGACCGATTCGCCCAATGAGTCCTTGATATTTAGTCGTTTTCAGCCAATTTTCTGGATTTTTGAAAATTTCACTTTTTTGTGAAAATATCCACTAAATGAGGGAATAATATGTGTGAGGGTACCCCAGGAGAGTTCCAAATGTGTTTGGGTAGAATATATATCCCACGGGGCTAAAATTGAAAAAAGTTGAAAAACTTTTTTTTTTGAACTTAGTCATTTTTCCGGCGTTTATCAGACTTTCAGATAGGGGAAATGTCAGTGAGCGTTCTGATTTCAGTTCCAGAGCGATTCGCCCAATGTGTCCTTGATATTTAGTCGTTTTCAGCCAATTTTCTGGATTTTTGAAAATTTCACTTTTTTGTGAAAATATCCACTAAATGAGGGAATAATATGTGTGAGGGTACCCCAGGAGAGTTCCAAATGTGTTTGGGTAGAATATATATCCCACGGGGCTAAAATTGAAAAAAGTTGAAAAACTTTTTTTTTTGAACTTAGTCATTTTTCCGGCGTTTATCAGACTTTCAGATAGGGGAAATGTCAGTGAGCATTCTGATTTCAGTTCCAGAGCGATTCGCCCAATGAGTCCTTGATATTTAGTCGTTTTCAGCCAATTTTCTGGATTTTTGAAAATTTCACTTTTTTGTGAAAATATCCACTAAATGAGGGAATAATATGTGTGAGGGTACCCCAGGAGAGTTCCAAATGTGTGTGGGTAGAATATATATCCCACGGGTTTAAAATTGAAAAAAGTTGAAAAAAATTTTTTTTTGGACTTAGTCATTTTTCCAGCGTTTATCAGACTTTCAGATAGGGGAAATGTCAGTGAGCATTCCGACTTCAGTTCCAGACCGATTCGCCCAATGAGTCCTTGATATTTAGTCGTTTTCAGCCAATTTTCTGGATTTTTGAAAATTTCACTTTTTTGTGAAAATATCCACTAAATGAGGGAATAATATGTGTGAGGGTACCCCAGGAGAGTTCCAAATGTGTTTGGGTAGAATATATATCCCACGGGGCTAAAATTGAAAAAAGTTGAAAAACTTTTTTTTTTGAACTTAGTCATTTTTCCGGCGTTTATCAGACTTTCAGATAGGGGAAATGTCAGTGAGCGTTCTGATTTCAGTTCCAGAGCGATTCGCCCAATGTGTCCTTGATATTTAGTCGTTTTCAGCCAATTTTCTGGATTTTTGAAAATTTCACTTTTTTGTGAAAATATCCACTAAATGAGGGAATAATATGTGTGAGGGTACCCCAGGAGAGTTCCAAATGTGTGTGGGTAGAATATATATCCCACGGGTTTAAAATTGAAAAAAGTTGAAAAAAATTTTTTTTTGGACTTAGTCATTTTTCCAGTGCTTATCAGACTTTCAGATAGGGCAAATGTCAGTGAGCATTCCGACTTCAGTTCCAGACCGATTCGCCCAATGAGTCCTTGATATTTAGTCGTTTTCAGCCAATTTTCTGGATTTTTGAAAATTTCACTTTTTTGTGAAAATATCCACTAAATGAGGGAATAATATGTGTGAGGGTACCCCAGGAGAGTTCCAAATGTGTGTGGGTAGAATACATATCCCACGGGGGTAAAATTGAAAAAAGTTGAAAAAAATTTTTTTTTGGACTTAGTCATTTTTCCGGCGTTTATCAGACTTTCAGATAGGGCAAATGTCAGTGAGCATTCCGACTTCAGTTCCAGACCGATTCGCCCAATGAGTCCTTGATATTTAGTCGTTTTCAGCCAATTTTCTGGATTTTTGAAAATTTCACTTTTTTGTGAAAATATCCACTAAATGAGGGAATAATATGTGTGAGGGTACCCCAGGAGAGTTCCAAATGTGTTTGGGTAGAATATATATCCCACGGGGCTAAAATTGAAAAAAGTTGAAAAACTTTTTTTTTTGAACTTAGTCATTTTTCCGGCGTTTATCAGACTTTCAGATAGGGGAAATGTCAGTGAGCGTTCTGATTTCAGTTCCAGAGCGATTCGCCCAATGAGTCCTTGATATTTAGTCGTTTTCAGCCAATTTTCTGGATTTTTGAAAATTTCACTTTTTTGTGAAAATATCCACTAAATGAGGGAATAATATGTGTGAGGGTACCCCAGGAGAGTTCCAAATGTGTGTGGGTAGAATATATATCCCACGGGTTTAAAATTGAAAAAAGTTGAAAAAAATTTTTTTTTGGACTTAGTCATTTTTCCAGTGCTTATCAGACTTTCAGATAGGGCAAATGTCAGTGAGCATTCCGACTTCAGTTCCAGACCGATTCACCCAATGAGTCCTTGATATTTAGTCGTTTTCAGCCAATTTTCTGGATTTTTGAAAATTTCACTTTTTTGTGAAAATATCCACTAAATGAGGGAATAATATGTGTGAGGGTACCCCAGGAGAGTTCCAAATGTGTGTGGGTAGAATATATATCCCACGGGGGTAAAATTGAAAAAAGTTTAAAAAAATTTTTTTTGGACTTAGTCATTTTTCCGGCGTTTATCAGACTTTCAGATAGGGGAAATGTCAGTGAGCATTCTGATTTCAGTTCCAGAGCGATTTGCTCAATGAGTCCTTGATATTTAGTTGTTTTCAGCCAATTTTCTGGATTTTTGAAAATTTCACTTTTTTGTGAAAATATCCACTAAATGAGGGAATAATATGTGTGAGGGTACCCCAGGAGAGTTCCAAATGTGTTTGGGTAGAATATATATCCCACGGGGCTTAAATTGAAAAAAGTTGAAAAAAATTTTTTTTTTGGATTTAGTCATTTTTCCGGCGTTTATCAGACTTTCAGATAGGGGAAATGTCAGTGAGCGTTCTGATTTCAGTTCCAGAGCGATTCGCCCAATGAGTCCTTGATATTTAGTCGTTTTCAGCCAATTTTCTGGATTTTTGAAAATTTCACTTTTTTGTGAAAATATCCACTAAATGAGGGAATAATATGTGTGAGGGTACCCCAGGAGAGTTCCAAATGTGTGTGGGTAGAATATATATCCCACGGGTTTAAAATTGAAAAAAGTTGAAAAAAAATTTTTTTTGGACTTAGTCATTTTTCCAGTGTTTATCAGACTTTCAGATAGGGCAAATGTCAGTGAGCATTCCGACTTCAGTTCCAGACCGATTCGCCCAATGAGTCCTTGATATTTAGTCGTTTTCAGCCAATTTTCTGGATTTTTGAAAATTTCACTTTTTTGTGAAAATATCCACTAAATGAGGGAATAATATGTGTGAGGGTACCCCAGGAGAGTTCCAAATGTGTGTGGGTAGAATATATATCCCACGGGGGTAAAATTGAAAAAAGTTTAAAAAAATTTTTTTTGGACTTAGTCATTTTTCCGGCGTTTATCAGACTTTCAGATAGGGGAAGTGTCAGTGAGCATTCTGATTTCAGTTCCAGAGCGATTTGCCCAATGAGTCCTTGATATTTAGTTGTTTTCAGCCAATTTTCTGGATTTTTGAAAATTTCACTTTTTTGTGAAAATATCCACTAAATGAGGGAATAATATGTGTGAGGGTACCCCAGGAGAGTTCCAAATGTGTTTGGGTAGAATATATATCCCACGGGGCTTAAATTGAAAAAAGTTGAAAAAAATTTTTTTTTTGGATTTAGTCATTTTTCCGGCGTTTATCAGACTTTCAGATAGGGGAAATGTCAGTGAGCGTTCTGATTTCAGTTCCAGAGCGATTCGCCCAATGAGTCCTTGATATTTAGTCGTTTTCAGCCAATTTTCTGGATTTTTGAAAATTTCACTTTTTTGTGAAAATATCCACTAAATGAGGGAATAATATGTGTGAGGGTACCCCAGGAGAGTTCCAAATGTGTGTGGGTAGAATATATATCCCACGGGTTTAAAATTGAAAAAAGTTGAAAAAAATTTTTTTTTGGACTTAGTCATTTTTCCAGCGTTTATCAGACTTTCAGATAGGGCAAATGTCAGTGAGCATTCCGACTTCAGTTCCAGACCGATTCGCCCAATGAGTCGTTGATATTTAGTCGTTTTCAGCCAATTTTATGGATTTTTGAAAATTTCACTTTTTTGTGAAAATATCCACTAAATGAGGGAATAATATGTGTGAGGGTACCCCAGGAGAGTTCCAAATGTGTTTGTGTAGAATATATATCCCACGGGGCTAAAATTGAAAAAAGTTGAAAAACTTTTTTTTTTTAACTTAGTCATTTTTCCGGCGTTTATCAGACTTTCAGATAGGGGAAATGTCAGTGAGCGTTCTGATTTCAGTTCCAGAGCGATTCGCCCAATGAGTCCTTGATATTTAGTAGTTTTCAGCCAATTTTCTGGATTTTTGAAAATTTCACTTTTTTGTGAAAATATCCACTAAATGAGGGAATAATATTTGTGAGGGTACCCCAGGAGAGTTCCAAATGTGTTTGGGTAGAATATATATCCCACGGGGCTAAAATTGAAAAAAGTTGAAAAACTTTTTTTTTTGAACTTAGTCATTTTTCCGGCGTTTATCAGACTTTCAGATAGGGGAAATGTCAGTGAGCGTTCTGATTTCAGTTCCAGAGCGATTCGCCCAATGAGTCCTTGATATTTAGTCGTTTTCAGGAAATTTTCTGGATTTTTGAAAATTTCACTTTTTTGTGAAAATATCCACTAAATGAGGGAATAATATGTGTGACGGTACCCCAGGAGAGATCCAAATGTGTGTGGGTAGAATATATATCCCACGGGTTTAAAATTGAAAAAAGTTGAAAAAAATTTTTTTTTGGACTTAGTCATTTTTCCAGCGTTTATCAGACTTTCAGATAGGGGAAATGTCAGTGAGCATTCTGATTTCAGTTCCAGAGCGATTTGCCCAATGAGTCCTTGACATTTAGTTGTTTTCAGCCAATTTTCTGGATTTTTGAAAATTTCACTTTTTTGTGAAAATATCCACTAAATGAGGGAATAATATGTGTGAGGGTACCCCAGGAGAGTTCCAAATGTGTTTGGGTAGAATATATATCCCACGGGGCTAAAATTGAAAAAAGTTGAAAAACTTTTTTTTTTGAACTTAGTCATTTTTCCGGCGTTTATCAGACTTTCAGATAGGGGAAATGTCAGTGAGCATTCTGATTTCAGTTCCAGAGCGATTCGCCCAATGAGTCCTTGATATTTAGTCGTTTTCAGCCAATTTTCTGGATTTTTGAAAATTTCACTTTTTTGTGAAAATATCCACTAAATGAGGGAATAATATGTGTGAGGGTACCCCAGGAGAGTTCCAAATGTGTGTGGGTAGAATATATATCCCACGGGTTTAAAATTGAAAAAAGTTGAAAAAAATTTTTTTTTGGACTTAGTCATTTTTCCAGCGTTTATCAGACTTTCAGATAGGGGAAATGTCAGTGAGCATTCCGACTTCAGTTCCAGACCGATTCGCCCAATGAGTCCTTGATATTTAGTCGTTTTCAGCCAATTTTCTGGATTTTTGAAAATTTCACTTTTTTGTGAAAATATCCACTAAATGAGGGAATAATATGTGTGAGGGTACCCCAGGAGAGTTCCAAATGTGTGTGGGTAGAATATATATCCCACGGGTTTAAAATTGAAAAAAGTTGAAAAAAATTTTTTTTTGGACTTAGTCATTTTTCCAGCGTTTATCAGACTTTCAGATAGGGGAAATGTCAGTGAGCATTCCGACTTCAGTTCCAGACCGATTCGCCCAATGAGTCCTTGATATTTAGTCGTTTTCAGCCAATTTTCTGGATTTTTGAAAATTTCACTTTTTTGTGAAAATATCCACTAAATGAGGGAATAATATGTGTGAGGGTACCCCAGGAGAGTTCCAAATGTGTTTGGGTAGAATATATATCCCACGGGGCTAAAATTGAAAAAAGTTGAAAAACTTTTTTTTTTGAACTTAGTCATTTTTCCGGCGTTTATCAGACTTTCAGATAGGGGAAATGTCAGTGAGCGTTCTGATTTCAGTTCCAGAGCGATTCGCCCAATGAGTCCTTGATATTTAGTCGTTTTCAGCCAATTTTCTGGATTTTTGAAAATTTCACTTTTTTGTGAAAATATCCACTAAATGAGGGAATAATATGTGTGAGGGTACCCCAGGAGAGTTCCAAATGTGTGTGGGTAGAATATATATCCCACGGGTTTAAAATTGAAAAAAGTTGAAAAAAATTTTTTTTTGGACTTAGTCATTTTTCCAGTGCTTATCAGACTTTCAGATAGGGCAAATGTCAGTGAGCATTCTGACTTCAGTTCCAGACCGATTCACCCAATGAGTCCTTGATATTTAGTCGTTTTCAGCCAATTTTCTGGATTTTTGAAAATTTCACTTTTTTGTGAAAATATCCACTAAATGAGGGAATAATATGTGTGAGGGTACCCCAGGAGAGTTCCAAATGTGTGTGGGTAGAATACATATCCCACGGGGGTAAAATTGAAAAAAGTTGAAAAAATTTTTTTTTTGGACTTAGTCATTTTTCCGGCGTTTATCAGACTTTCAGATAGGGCAAATGTCAGTGAGCATTCCGACTTCAGTTCCAGACCGATTCGCCCAATGAGTCCTTGATATTTAGTCGTTTTCAGCCAATTTTCTGGATTTTTGAAAATTTCACTTTTTTGTGAAAATATCCACTAAATGAGGGAATAATATGTGTGAGGGTACCCCAGGAGAGTTCCAAATGTGTTTGTGTAGAATATATATCCCACGGGGCTAAAATTGAAAAAAGTTGAAAAACTTTTTTTTTTTAACTTAGTCATTTTTCCGGCGTTTATCAGACTTTCAGATAGGGGAAATGTCAGTGAGCGTTCTGATTTCAGTTCTAGAGCGATTCGCCCAATGAGTCCTTGATATTTAGTCGTTTTCAGCCAATTTTCTGGATTTTTGAAAATTTCACTTTTTTGTGAAAATATCCACTAAATGAGGGAATAATATGTGTGAGGGTACCCCAGGAGAGTTCCAAATGTGTTTGTGTAGAATATATATCCCACGGGGCTAAAATTGAAAAAAGTTGAAAAACTTTTTTTTTTTAACTTAGTCATTTTTCCGGCGTTTATCAGACTTTCAGATAGGGGAAATGTCAGTGAGCGTTCTGATTTCAGTTCCAGAGCGATTCGCCCAATGAGTCCTTGATATTTAGTAGTTTTCAGCCAATTTTCTGGATTTTTGAAAATTTCACTTTTTTGTGAAAATATCCACTAAATGAGGGAATAATATTTGTGAGGGTACCCCAGGAGAGTTCCAAATGTGTTTGGGTAGAATATATATCCCACGGGGCTAAAATTGAAAAAAGTTGAAAAACTTTTTTTTTTGAACTTAGTCATTTTTCCGGCGTTTATCAGACTTTCAGATAGGGGAAATGTCAGTGAGCGTTCTGATTTCAGTTCCAGAGCGATTCGCCCAATGAGTCCTTGATATTTAGTCGTTTTCAGGAAATTTTCTGGATTTTTGAAAATTTCACTTTTTTGTGAAAATATCCACTAAATGAGGGAATAATATGTGTGACGGTACCCCAGGAGAGTTCCAAATGTGTGTGGGTAGAATATATATCCCACGGGTTTAAAATTGAAAAAAGTTGAAAAAAATTTTTTTTTGGACTTAGTCATTTTTCCAGCGTTTATCAGACTTTCAGATAGGGGAAATGTCAGTGAGCATTCTGATTTCAGTTCCAGAGCGATTTGCCCAATGAGTCCTTGACATTTAGTTGTTTTCAGCCAATTTTCTGGATTTTTGAAAATTTCACTTTTTTGTGAAAATATCCACTAAATGAGGGAATAATATGTGTGAGGGTACCCCAGGAGAGTTCCAAATGTGTTTGGGTAGAATATATATCCCACGGGGCTAAAATTGAAAAAAGTTGAAAAAATTTTTTTTTTGGACTTAGTCATTTTCCCGGCGTTTATCAGACTTTCAGATAGGGGAAATGTCAGTGAGCATTCTGATTTCAGTTCCAGAGCGATTCGCCCAATGAGTCCTTGATATTTAGTCGTTTTCAGCCAATTTTCTGGATTTTTAAAAATGTCACTTTTTTGTGAAAATATCCACTAAATGAGGGAATAATATGTGTGAGGGTACCCCAGGAGAGTTCCAAATGTGTGTGGGTAGAATATATATCCCACGGGTTTAAAATTGAAAAAAGTTGAAAAAAATTTTTTTTTGGACTTAGTCATTTTTCCAGCGTTTATCAGACTTTCAGATAGGGCAAATGTCAGTGAGCATTCCGACTTCAGTTCCAGACCGATTCGCCCAATGAGTCCTTGATATTTAGTCGTTTTCAGCCAATTTTCTGGATTTTTGAAAATTTCACTTTTTTGTGAAAATATCCACTAAATGAGGGAATAATATGTGTGAGGGTACCCCAGGAGAGTTCCAAATGTGTTTGGGTAGAATATATATCCCACGGGGCTAAAATTGAAAAAAGTTGAAAAACTTTTTTTTTTGAACTTAGTCATTTTTCCGGCGTTTATCAGACTTTCAGATAGGGGAAATGTCAGTGAGCGTTCTGATTTCAGTTCCAGAGCGATTCGCCCAATGAGTCCTTGATATTTAGTCGTTTTCAGCCAATTTTCTGGATTTTTGAAAATTTCACTTTTTTGTGAAAATATCCACTAAATGAGGGAATAATATGTGTGAGGGTACCCCAGGAGAGTTCCAAATGTGTGTGGGTAGAATATATATCCCACGGGTTTAAAATTGAAAAAAGTTGAAAAAAATTTTTTTTTGGACTTAGTCATTTTTCCAGCGTTTATCAGACTTTCAGATAGGGGAAATGTCAGTGAGCATTCCGACTTCAGTTCCAGACCGATTCGCCCAATGAGTCCTTGATATTTAGTCGTTTTCAGCCAATTTTCTGGATTTTTGAAAATTTCACTTTTTTGTGAAAATATCCACTAAATGAGGGAATAATATGTGTGAGGGTACCCCAGGAGAGTTCCAAATGTGTTTGGGTAGAATATATATCCCACGGGGCTAAAATTGAAAAAAGTTGAAAAAAATTTTTTTTTGGACTTAGTCATTTTTCCAGTGCTTATCAGACTTTCAGATAGGGCAAATGTCAGTGAGCATTCCGACTTCAGTTCCAGACCGATTCGCCCAATGAGTCCTTGATATTTAGTCGTTTTCAGCCAATTTTCTGGATTTTTGAAAATTTCACTTTTTTGTGAAAATATCCACTAAATGAGGGAATAATATGTGTGAGGGTACCCCAGGAGAGTTCCAAATGTGTGTGGGTAGAATACATATCCCACGGGGGTAAAATTGAAAAAAGTTGAAAAAAATTTTTTTTTGGACTTAGTCATTTTTCCGGCGTTTATCAGACTTTCAGATAGGGCAAATGTCAGTGAGCATTCCGACTTCAGTTCCAGACCGATTCGCCCTATGAGTCCTTGATATTTAGTCGTTTTCAGCCAATTTTCTGGATTTTTGAAAATTTCACTTTTTTGTGAAAATATCCACTAAATGAGGGAATAATATGTGTGAGGGTACCCCAGGAGAGTTCCAAATGTGTTTGTGTAGAATATATATCCCACGGGGCTAAAATTGAAAAAAGTTGAAAAACTTTTTTTTTTGAACTTAGTCATTTTTCCGGCGTTTATCAGACTTTCAGATAGGGGAAATGTCAGTGAGCGTTCTGATTTCAGTTCCAGAGCGATTCGCCCAATGAGTCCTTGATATTTAGTCGTTTTCAGCCAATTTTCTGGATTTTTGAAAATTTCACTTTTTTGTGAAAATATCCACTAAATGAGGGAATAATATGTGTGAGGGTACCCCAGGAGAGTTCCAAATGTGTTTGGGTAGAATATATATCCCACGGGTTTAAAATTGAAAAAAGTTGAAAAAAATTTTTTTTTGGACTTAGTCATTTTTCCAGTGTTTATCAGACTTTCAGATAGGGCAAATGTCAGTGAGCATTCCGACTTCAGTTCCAGACCGATTCGCCCAATGAGTCCTTGATATTTAGTCGTTTTCAGCCAATTTTCTGGATTTTTGAAAATTTCACTTTTTTGTGAAAATATCCACTAAATGAGGGAATAATATGTGTGAGGGTACCCCAGGAGAGTTCCAAATGTGTTTGGGTAGAATATATATCCCACGGGGCTAAAATTGAAAAAAGTTGAAAAACTTTTTTTTTTTTAACTTAGTCATTTTTCCGGCGTTTATCAGACTTTCAGATAGGGGAAATGTCAGTGAGCGTTCTGATTTCAGTTCCAGAGCGATTCGCCCAATGAGTCCTTGATATTTAGTCGTTTTCAGCCAATTTTCTGGATTTTTGAAAATTTCACTTTTTTGTGAAAATATCCACTAAATGAGGGAATAATATGTGTGAGGGTACCCCAGGAGAGTTCCAAATGTGTGTGGGTAGAATATATATCCCACGGGTTTAAAATTGAAAAAAGTTGAAAAAAATTTTTTTTTGGACTTAGTCATTTTTCCAGCGTTTATCAGACTTTCAGATAGGGGAAATGTCAGTGAGCATTCCGACTTCAGTTCCAGACCGATTCGCCCAATGAGTCCTTGATATTTAGTCGTTTTCAGCCAATTTTCTGGATTTTTGAAAATTTCACTTTTTTGTGAAAATATCCACTAAATGAGGGAATAATATGTGTGAGGGTACCCCAGGAGAGTTCCAAATGTGTGTGGGTAGAATACATATCCCACGGGGGTAAAATTGAAAAAAGTTGAAAAAAATTTTTTTTTGGACTTAGTCATTTTTCCGGCGTTTATCAGACTTTCAGATAGGGGAAATGTCAGTGAGCATTCCGACTTCAGTTCCAGACCGATTCGCCCAATGAGTCCTTGATATTTAGTCGTTTTCAGCCAATTTTCTGGATTTTTGAAAATTTCACTTTTTTGTGAAAATATCCACTAAATGAGGGAATAATATGTGTGAGGGTACCCCAGGAGAGTTCCAAATGTGTGTGGGTAGAATACATATCCCACGGGGGTAAAATTGAAAAAAGTTGAAAAAAATTTTTTTTTGGACTTAGTCATTTTTCCGGCGTTTATCAGACTTTCAGATAGGGCAAATGTCAGTGAGCATTCCGACTTCAGTTCCAGACCGATTCGCCCAATGAGTCCTTGATATTTAGTCGTTTTCAGCCAATTTTCTGGATTTTTGAAAATTTCACTTTTTTGTGAAAATATCCACTAAATGAGGGAATAATATGTGTGAGGGTACCCCAGGAGAGTTCCAAATGTGTTTGTGTAGAATATATATCCCACGGGGCTAAAATTGAAAAAAGTTGAAAAACTTTTTTTTTTTAACTTAGTCATTTTTCCGGCGTTTATCAGACTTTCAGATAGGGGAAATGTCAGTGAGCGTTCTGATTTCAGTTCTAGAGCGATTCGCCCAATGAGTCCTTGATATTTAGTCGTTTTCAGCCAATTTTCTGGATTTTTGAAAATTTCACTTTTTTGTGAAAATATCCACTAAATGAGGGAATAATATGTGTGAGGGTACCCCAGGAGAGTTCCAAATGTGTGTGGGTAGAATATATATCCCACGGGTTTAAAATTGAAAAAAGTTGAAAAAAAATTTTTTTTGGACTTAGTCATTTTTCCAGCGTTTATCAGACTTTCAGATAGGGGAAATGTCAGTGAGCATTCCGACTTCAGTTCCAGACCGAATCGCCCAATGAGTCCTTGATATTTAGTCGTTTTCAGCCAATTTTCTGGATTTTTGAAAATTTCACTTTTTTGTGAAAATATCCACTAAATGAGGGAATAATATGTGTGAGGGTACCCCAGGAGAGTTCCAAATGTGTTTGTGTAGAATATATATCCCACGGGGCTAAAATTGAAAAAAGTTGAAAAACTTTTTTTTTTTAACTTAGCCATTTTTCCGGCGTTTATCAGACTTTCAGATAGGGGAAATGTCAGTGAGCGTTCTGATTTCAGTTCCAGAGCGATTCGCCCAATGAGTCCTTGACATTTAGTTGTTTTCAGCCAATTTTCTGGATTTTTGAAAATTTCACTTTTTTGTGAAAATATCCACTAAATGAGGGAATAATATGTGTGAGGGTACCCCAGGAGAGTTCCAAATGTGTTTGGGTAGAATATATATCCCACGGGGCTAAAATTGAAAAAAGTTGAAAAAATTTTTTTTTTGGACTTAGTCATTTTCCCGGCGTTTATCAGACTTTCAGATAGGGGAAATGTCAGTGAGCATTCTGATTTCAGTTCCAGAGCGATTCGCCCAATGAGTCCTTGATATTTAGTCGTTTTCAGCCAATTTTCTGGATTTTTAAAAATGTCACTTTTTTGTGAAAATATCCACTAAATGAGGGAATAATATGTGTGAGGGTACCCCAGGAGAGTTCCAAATGTGTGTGGGTAGAATATATATCCCACGGGTTTAAAATTGAAAAAAGTTGAAAAAAATTTTTTTTTGGACTTAGTCATTTTTCCAGCGTTTATCAGACTTTCAGATAGGGCAAATGTCAGTGAGCATTCCGACTTCAGTTCCAGACCGATTCGCCCAATGAGTCCTTGATATTTAGTCGTTTTCAGCCAATTTTCTGGATTTTTGAAAATTTCACTTTTTTGTGAAAATATCCACTAAATGAGGGAATAATATGTGTGAGGGTACCCCAGGAGAGTTCCAAATGTGTTTGGGTAGAATATATATCCCACGGGGCTAAAATTGAAAAAAGTTGAAAAACTTTTTTTTTTGAACTTAGTCATTTTTCCGGCGTTTATCAGACTTTCAGATAGGGGAAATGTCAGTGAGCGTTCTGATTTCAGTTCCAGAGCGATTCGCCCAATGAGTCCTTGATATTTAGTCGTTTTCAGCCAATTTTCTGGATTTTTGAAAATTTCACTTTTTTGTGAAAATATCCACTAAATGAGGGAATAATATGTGTGAGGGTACCCCAGGAGAGTTCCAAATGTGTGTGGGTAGAATATATATCCCACGGGTTTAAAATTGAAAAAAGTTGAAAAAAATTTTTTTTTGGACTTAGTCATTTTTCCAGCGTTTATCAGACTTTCAGATAGGGGAAATGTCAGTGAGCATTCCGACTTCAGTTCCAGACCGATTCGCCCAATGAGTCCTTGATATTTAGTCGTTTTCAGCCAATTTTCTGGATTTTTGAAAATTTCACTTTTTTGTGAAAATATCCACTAAATGAGGGAATAATATGTGTGAGGGTACCCCAGGAGAGTTCCAAATGTGTTTGGGTAGAATATATATCCCACGGGGCTAAAATTGAAAAAAGTTGAAAAAAATTTTTTTTTGGACTTAGTCATTTTTCCAGTGCTTATCAGACTTTCAGATAGGGCAAATGTCAGTGAGCATTCCGACTTCAGTTCCAGACCGATTCGCCCAATGAGTCCTTGATATTTAGTCGTTTTCAGCCAATTTTCTGGATTTTTGAAAATTTCACTTTTTTGTGAAAATATCCACTAAATGAGGGAATAATATGTGTGAGGGTACCCCAGGAGAGTTCCAAATGTGTGTGGGTAGAATACATATCCCACGGGGGTAAAATTGAAAAAAGTTGAAAAAAATTTTTTTTTGGACTTAGTCATTTTTCCGGCGTTTATCAGACTTTCAGATAGGGCAAATGTCAGTGAGCATTCCGACTTCAGTTCCAGACCGATTCGCCCTATGAGTCCTTGATATTTAGTCGTTTTCAGCCAATTTTCTGGATTTTTGAAAATTTCACTTTTTTGTGAAAATATCCACTAAATGAGGGAATAATATGTGTGAGGGTACCCCAGGAGAGTTCCAAATGTGTTTGTGTAGAATATATATCCCACGGGGCTAAAATTGAAAAAAGTTGAAAAACTTTTTTTTTTGAACTTAGTCATTTTTCCGGCGTTTATCAGACTTTCAGATAGGGGAAATGTCAGTGAGCGTTCTGATTTCAGTTCCAGAGCGATTCGCCCAATGAGTCCTTGATATTTAGTCGTTTTCAGCCAATTTTCTGGATTTTTGAAAATTTCACTTTTTTGTGAAAATATCCACTAAATGAGGGAATAATATGTGTGAGGGTACCCCAGGAGAGTTCCAAATGTGTTTGGGTAGAATATATATCCCACGGGTTTAAAATTGAAAAAAGTTGAAAAAAATTTTTTTTTGGACTTAGTCATTTTTCCAGTGTTTATCAGACTTTCAGATAGGGCAAATGTCAGTGAGCATTCCGACTTCAGTTCCAGACCGATTCGCCCAATGAGTCCTTGATATTTAGTCGTTTTCAGCCAATTTTCTGGATTTTTGAAAATTTCACTTTTTTGTGAAAATATCCACTAAATGAGGGAATAATATGTGTGAGGGTACCCCAGGAGAGTTCCAAATGTGTTTGGGTAGAATATATATCCCACGGGGCTAAAATTGAAAAAAGTTGAAAAACTTTTTTTTTTTTAACTTAGTCATTTTTCCGGCGTTTATCAGACTTTCAGATAGGGGAAATGTCAGTGAGCGTTCTGATTTCAGTTCCAGAGCGATTCGCCCAATGAGTCCTTGATATTTAGTCGTTTTCAGCCAATTTTCTGGATTTTTGAAAATTTCACTTTTTTGTGAAAATATCCACTAAATGAGGGAATAATATGTGTGAGGGTACCCCAGGAGAGTTCCAAATGTGTGTGGGTAGAATATATATCCCACGGGTTTAAAATTGAAAAAAGTTGAAAAAAATTTTTTTTTGGACTTAGTCATTTTTCCAGCGTTTATCAGACTTTCAGATAGGGGAAATGTCAGTGAGCATTCCGACTTCAGTTCCAGACCGATTCGCCCAATGAGTCCTTGATATTTAGTCGTTTTCAGCCAATTTTCTGGATTTTTGAAAATTTCACTTTTTTGTGAAAATATCCACTAAATGAGGGAATAATATGTGTGAGGGTACCCCAGGAGAGTTCCAAATGTGTGTGGGTAGAATACATATCCCACGGGGGTAAAATTGAAAAAAGTTGAAAAAAATTTTTTTTTGGACTTAGTCATTTTTCCGGCGTTTATCAGACTTTCAGATAGGGGAAATGTCAGTGAGCATTCCGACTTCAGTTCCAGACCGATTCGCCCAATGAGTCCTTGATATTTAGTCGTTTTCAGCCAATTTTCTGGATTTTTGAAAATTTCACTTTTTTGTGAAAATATCCACTAAATGAGGGAATAATATGTGTGAGGGTACCCCAGGAGAGTTCCAAATGTGTGTGGGTAGAATACATATCCCACGGGGGTAAAATTGAAAAAAGTTGAAAAAAATTTTTTTTTGGACTTAGTCATTTTTCCGGCGTTTATCAGACTTTCAGATAGGGCAAATGTCAGTGAGCATTCCGACTTCAGTTCCAGACCGATTCGCCCAATGAGTCCTTGATATTTACTCGTTTTCAGCCAATTTTCTGGATTTTTGAAAATTTCACTTTTTTGTGAAAATATCCACTAAATGAGGGAATAATATGTGTGAGGGTACCCCAGGAGAGTTCCAAATGTGTTTGTGTAGAATATATATCCCACGGGGCTAAAATTGAAAAAAGTTGAAAAACTTTTTTTTTTTAACTTAGTCATTTTTCCGGCGTTTATCAGACTTTCAGATAGGGGAAATGTCAGTGAGCGTTCTGATTTCAGTTCTAGAGCGATTCGCCCAATGAGTCCTTGATATTTAGTCGTTTTCAGCCAATTTTCTGGATTTTTGAAAATTTCACTTTTTTGTGAAAATATCCACTAAATGAGGGAATAATATGTGTGAGGGTACCCCAGGAGAGTTCCAAATGTGTGTGGGTAGAATATATATCCCACGGGTTTAAAATTGAAAAAAGTTGAAAAAAAATTTTTTTTGGACTTAGTCATTTTTCCAGCGTTTATCAGACTTTCAGATAGGGGAAATGTCAGTGAGCATTCCGACTTCAGTTCCAGACCGAATCGCCCAATGAGTCCTTGATATTTAGTCGTTTTCAGCCAATTTTCTGGATTTTTGAAAATTTCACTTTTTTGTGAAAATATCCACTAAATGAGGGAATAATATGTGTGAGGGTACCCCAGGAGAGTTCCAAATGTGTTTGTGTAGAATATATATCCCACGGGGCTAAAATTGAAAAAAGTTGAAAAACTTTTTTTTTTTAACTTAGCCATTTTTCCGGCGTTTATCAGACTTTCAGATAGGGGAAATGTCAGTGAGCGTTCTGATTTCAGTTCCAGAGCGATTCGCCCAATGAGTCCTTGATATTTAGTCGTTTTCAGCCAATTTTCTGGATTTTTGAAAATTTCACTTTTTTGTGAAAATATCCACTAAATGAGGGAATAATATGTGTGAGGGTACCCCAGGAGAGTTCCAAATGTGTTTGGGTAGAATATATATCCCACGGGTTTAAAATTGAAAAAAGTTGAAAAAAATTTTTTTTTGGACTTAGTCATTTTTCCAGTGTTTATCAGACTTTCAGATAGGGCAAATGTCAGTGAGCATTCCGACTTCAGTTCCAGACCGATTCGCCCAATGAGTCCTTGATATTTAGTCGTTTTCAGCCAATTTTCTGGATTTTTGAAAATTTCACTTTTTTGTGAAAATATCCACTAAATGAGGGAATAATATGTGTGAGGGTACCCCAGGAGAGTTCCAAATGTGTGTGGGTAGAATACATATCCCACGGGGGTAAAATTGAAAAAAGTCAAAAAAAATTTTTTTTTGGACTTAGTCATTTTTCCGGCGTTTATCAGACTTTCAGATAGGGGAAATGTCAGTGAGCGTTCTGATTTCAGTTCCAGAGCGATTCGCCCAATGAGTCCTTGATATTTAGTCGTTTTCAGCCAATTTTCTGGATTTTTGAAAATTTCACTTTTTTGTGAAAATATCCACTAAATGAGGGAATAATATGTGTGAGGGTACCCCAGGAGAGTTCCAAATGTGTTTGGGTAGAATATATATCCCACGGGGCTAAAATTGAAAAAAGTTGAAAAACTTTTTTTTTTAACTTAGTCATTTTTCCGGCGTTTATCAGACTTTCAGATAGGGGAAATGTCAGTGAGCATTCTGATTTCAGTTCCAGAGCGATTCGCCCAATGAGTCCTTGATATTTAGTCGTTTTCAGCCAATTTTCTGGATTTTTGAAAATTTCACTTTTTTGTGAAAATATCCACTAAATGAGGGAATAATATGTGTGAGGGTACCCCAGGAGAGTTCCAAATGTGTGTGGGTAGAATATATATCCCACGGGTTTAAAATTGAAAAAAGTTGAAAAAAATTTTTTTTTGGACTTAGTCATTTTTCCAGCGTTTATCAGACTTTCAGATAGGGGAAATGTCAGTGAGCATTCCGACTTCAGTTCCAGACCGATTCGCCCAATGAGTCCTTGATATTTAGTCGTTTTCAGCCAATTTTCTGGATTTTTGAAAATTTCACTTTTTTGTGAAAATATCCACTAAATGAGGGAATAATATGTGTGAGGGTACCCCAGGAGAGTTCCAAATGTGTTTGGGTAGAATATATATCCCACGGGGCTAAAATTGAAAAAAGTTGAAAAAAATTTTTTTTTGGACTTAGTCATTTTTCCAGTGCTTATCAGACTTTCAGATAGGGCAAATGTCAGTGAGCATTCCGACTTCAGTTCCAGACCGATTCGCCCAATGAGTCCTTGATATTTAGTCGTTTTCAGCCAATTTTCTGGATTTTTGAAAATTTCACTTTTTTGTGAAAATATCCACTAAATGAGGGAATAATATGTGTGAGGGTACCCCAGGAGAGTTCCAAATGTGTGTGGGTAGAATACATATCCCACGGGGCTAAAATTGAAAAAAGTTGAAAAACTTTTTTTTTTTTAACTTAGTCATTTTTCCGGCGTTTATCAGACTTTCAGATAGGGGAAATGTCAGTGAGCGTTCTGATTTCAGTTCCAGAGCGATTCGCCCAATGAGTCCTTGATATTTAGTCGTTTTCAGCCAATTTTCTGGATTTTTGAAAATTTCACTTTTTTGTGAAAATATCCACTAAATGAGGGAATAATATGTGTGAGGGTACCCCAGGAGAGTTCCAAATGTGTGTGGGTAGAATATATATCCCACGGGTTTAAAATTGAAAAAAGTTGAAAAAAATTTTTTTTTGGACTTAGTCATTTTTCCAGCGTTTATCAGACTTTCAGATAGGGGAAATGTCAGTGAGCATTCCGACTTCAGTTCCAGACCGATTCGCCCAATGAGTCCTTGATATTTAGTCGTTTTCAGCCAATTTTCTGGATTTTTGAAAATTTCACTTTTTTGTGAAAATATCCACTAAATGAGGGAATAATATGTGTGAGGGTACCCCAGGAGAGTTCCAAATGTGTGTGGGTAGAATACATATCCCACGGGGGTAAAATTGAAAAAAGTTGAAAAAAATTTTTTTTTGGACTTAGTCATTTTTCCGGCGTTTATCAGACTTTCAGATAGGGGAAATGTCAGTGAGCATTCCGACTTCAGTTCCAGACCGATTCGCCCAATGAGTCCTTGATATTTAGTCGTTTTCAGCCAATTTTCTGGATTTTTGAAAATTTCACTTTTTTGTGAAAATATCCACTAAATGAGGGAATAATATGTGTGAGGGTACCCCAGGAGAGTTCCAAATGTGTGTGGGTAGAATACATATCCCACGGGGGTAAAATTGAAAAAAGTTGAAAAAAATTTTTTTTTGGACTTAGTCATTTTTCCGGCGTTTATCAGACTTTCAGATAGGGCAAATGTCAGTGAGCATTCCGACTTCAGTTCCAGACCGATTCGCCCAATGAGTCCTTGATATTTAGTCGTTTTCAGCCAATTTTCTGGATTTTTGAAAATTTCACTTTTTTGTGAAAATATCCACTAAATGAGGGAATAATATGTGTGAGGGTACCCCAGGAGAGTTCCAAATGTGTTTGTGTAGAATATATATCCCACGGGGCTAAAATTGAAAAAAGTTGAAAAACTTTTTTTTTTTAACTTAGTCATTTTTCCGGCGTTTATCAGACTTTCAGATAGGGGAAATGTCAGTGAGCGTTCTGATTTCAGTTCTAGAGCGATTCGCCCAATGAGTCCTTGATATTTAGTCGTTTTCAGCCAATTTTCTGGATTTTTGAAAATTTCACTTTTTTGTGAAAATATCCACTAAATGAGGGAATAATATGTGTGAGGGTACCCCAGGAGAGTTCCAAATGTGTGTGGGTAGAATATATATCCCACGGGTTTAAAATTGAAAAAAGTTGAAAAAAAATTTTTTTTGGACTTAGTCATTTTTCCAGCGTTTATCAGACTTTCAGATAGGGGAAATGTCAGTGAGCATTCCGACTTCAGTTCCAGACCGAATCGCCCAATGAGTCCTTGATATTTAGTCGTTTTCAGCCAATTTTCTGGATTTTTGAAAATTTCACTTTTTTGTGAAAATATCCACTAAATGAGGGAATAATATGTGTGAGGGTACCCCAGGAGAGTTCCAAATGTGTTTGTGTAGAATATATATCCCACGGGGCTAAAATTGAAAAAAGTTGAAAAACTTTTTTTTTTTAACTTAGTCATTTTTCCGGCGTTTATCAGACTTTCAGATAGGGGAAATGTCAGTGAGCGTTCTGATTTCAGTTCCAGAGCGATTCGCCCAATGAGTCCTTGATATTTAGTCGTTTTCAGCCAATTTTCTGGATTTTTGAAAATTTCACTTTTTTGTGAAAATATCCACTAAATGAGGGAATAATATGTGTGAGGGTACCCCAGGAGAGTTCCAAATGTGTTTGTGTAGAATATATATCCCACGGGGCTAAAATTGAAAAAAGTTGAAAAACTTTTTTTTTTTAACTTAGTCATTTTTTCGGCGTTTATCAGACTTTCAGATAGGGGAAATGTCAGTGAGCGTTCTGATTTCAGTTCCAGAGCGATTCGCCCAATGAGTCCTTGATATTTAGTCGTTTTCAGCCAATTTTCTGGATTTTTGAAAATTTCACTTTTTTGTGAAAATATCCACTAAATGAGGGAATAATATGTGTGAGGGTACCCCAGGAGAGTTCCAAATGTGTTTGGGTAGAATATATATCCCACGGGTTTAAAATTGAAAAAAGTTGAAAAAAATTTTTTTTTGGACTTAGTCATTTTTCCAGTGTTTATCAGACTTTCAGATAGGGCAAATGTCAGTGAGCATTCCGACTTCAGTTCCAGACCGATTCGCCCAATGAGTCCTTGATATTTAGTCGTTTTCAGCCAATTTTCTGGATTTTTGAAAATTTCACTTTTTTGTGAAAATATCCACTAAATGAGGGAATAATATGTGTGAGGGTACCCCAGGAGAGTTCCAAATGTGTGTGGGTAGAATACATATCCCACGGGGGTAAAATTGAAAAAAGTCAAAAAAAATTTTTTTTTGGACTTAGTCATTTTTCCGGCGTTTATCAGACTTTCAGATAGGGGAAATGTCAGTGAGCGTTCTGATTTCAGTTCCAGAGCGATTCGCCCAATGAGTCCTTGATATTTAGTCGTTTTCAGCCAATTTTCTGGATTTTTGAAAATTTCACTTTTTTGTGAAAATATCCACTAAATGAGGGAATAATATGTGTGAGGGTACCCCAGGAGAGTTCCAAATGTGTGTGGGTAGAATATATATCCCACGGGTTTAAAATTGAAAAAAGTTGAAAAAAAATTTTTTTTGGACTTAGTCATTTTTCCAGCGTTTATCAGACTTTCAGATAGGGGAAATGTCAGTGAGCATTCTGACTTCAGTTCCAGACCGATTCGCCCAATGAGTCCTTGATATTTAGTCGTTTTCAGCCAATTTTCTGGATTTTTGAAAATTTCACTTTTTTGTGAAAATATCCACTAAATGAGGGAATAATATGTGTGAGGGTACCCCAGGAGAGTTCCAAATGTGTTTGGGTAGAATATATATCCCACGGGGCTAAAATTGAAAAAAGTTGAAAAACTTTTTTTTTTAACTTAGTCATTTTTCCGGCGTTTATCAGACTTTCAGATAGGGGAAATGTCAGTGAGCGTTCTGATTTCAGTTCCAGAGCGATTCGCCCAATGAGTCCTTGATATTTAGTCGTTTTCAGCCAATTTTCTGGATTTTTGAAAATTTCACTTTTTTGTGAAAATATCCACTAAATGAGGGAATAATATGTGTGAGGGTACCCCAGGAGAGTTCCAAATGTGTGTGGGTAGAATATATATCCCACGGGTTTAAAATTGAAAAAAGTTGAAAAAAATTTTTTTTTGGACTTAGTCATTTTTCCAGCGTTTATCAGACTTTCAGATAGGGGAAATGTCAGTGAGCATTCCGACTTCAGTTCCAGACCGATTCGCCCAATGAGTCCTTGATATTTAGTCGTTTTCAGCCAATTTTCTGGATTTTTGAAAATTTCACTTTTTTGTGAAAATATCCACTAAATGAGGGAATAATATGTGTGAGGGTACCCCAGGAGAGTTCCAAATGTGTTTGGGTAGAATATATATCCCACGGGGCTAAAATTGAAAAAAGTTGAAAAACTTTTTTTTTTGAACTTAGTCATTTTTCCGGCGTTTATCAGACTTTCAGATAGGGGAAATGTCAGTGAGCGTTCTGATTTCAGTTCCAGAGCGATTCGCCCAATGAGTCCTTGATATTTAGTCGTTTTCAGCCAATTTTCTGGATTTTTGAAAATTTCACTTTTTTGTGAAAATATCCACTAAATGAGGGAATAATATGTGTGAGGGTACCCCAGGAGAGTTCCAAATGTGTGTGGGTAGAATATATATCCCACGGGTTTAAAATTGAAAAAAGTTGAAAAAAATTTTTTTTGGACTTAGTCATTTTTCCAGCGTTTATCAGACTTTCAGATAGGGCAAATGTCAGTGAGCATTCCGACTTCAGTTCCAGACCGATTCGCCCAATGAGTCCTTAATATTTAGTCGTTTTAAGCCAATTTTCTGGATTTTTGAAAATTTCACTTTTTTGTGAAAATATCCACTAAATGAGGGAATAATATGTGTGAGGGTACCCCAGGAGAGTTCCAAATGTGTTTGTGTAGAATATATATCCCACGGGGCTAAAATTGAAAAAAGTTGAAAAACTTTTTTTTTTTAACTTAGTAATTTTTCCGGCGTTTATCAGACTTTCAGATAGGGGAAATGTCAGTGAGCGTTCTGATTTCAGTTCCAGAGCGATTCGCCCAATGAGTCCTTGATATTTAGTCGTTTTCAGCCAATTTTCTGGATTTTTGAAAATTTCACTTTTTTGTGAAAATATCCACTAAATGAGGGAATAATATGTGTGAGGGTACCCCAGGAGAGTTCCAAATGTGTGTGGGTAGAATATATATCCCACGGGTTTAAAATTGAAAAAAGTTGAAAAAAATTTTTTTTTGGACTTAGTCATTTTTCCAGTGCTTATCAGACTTTCAGATAGGGCAAATGTCAGTGAGCATTCCGACTTCAGTTCCAGACCGATTCGCCCAATGAGTCCTTGATATTTAGTCGTTTTCAGCCAATTTTCTGGATTTTTGAAAATTTCACTTTTTTGTGAAAATATCCACTAAATGAGGGAATAATATGTGTGAGGGTACCCCAGGAGAGTTCCAAATGTGTGTGGGTAGAATACATATCCCACGGGGGTAAAATTGAAAAAAGTTGAAAAAAATTTTTTTTTGGACTTAGTCATTTTTCCGGCGTTTATCAGACTTTCAGATAGGGCAAATGTCAGTGAGCATTCCGACTTCAGTTCCAGACCGATTCGCCCAATGAGTCCTTGATATTTAGTCGTTTTCAGCCAATTTTCTGGATTTTTGAAAATTTCACTTTTTTGTGAAAATATCCACTAAATGAGGGAATAATATGTGTGAGGGTACCCCAGGAGAGTTCCAAATGTGTTTGTGTAGAATATATATCCCACGGGGCTAAAATTGAAAAAAGTTGAAAAACTTTTTTTTTTTAACTTAGTCATTTTTCCGGCGTTTAACAGACTTTCAGATAGGGGAAATGTCAGTGAGCGTTCTGATTTCAGTTCTAGAGCGATTCGCCCAATGAGTCCTTGATATTTAGTCGTTTTCAGCCAATTTTCTGGATTTTTGAAAATTTCACTTTTTTGTGAAAATATCCACTAAATGAGGGAATAATATGTGTGAGGGTACCCCAGGAGAGTTCCAAATGTGTGTGGGTAGAATATATATCCCACGGGTTTAAAATTGAAAAAAGTTGAAAAAAAATTTTTTTTGGACTTAGTCATTTTTCCAGCGTTTATCAGACTTTCAGATAGGGGAAATGTCAGTGAGCATTCCGACTTCAGTTCCAGACCGAATCGCCCAATGAGTCCTTGATATTTAGTCGTTTTCAGCCAATTTTTTGGATTTTTGAAAATTTCACTTTTTTGTGAAAATATCCACTAAATGAGGGAATAATATGTGTGAGGGTACCCCAGGAGAGTTCCAAATGTGTTTGGGTAGAATATATATCCCACGGGGCTAAAATTGAAAAAAGTTGAAAAACTTTTTTTTTTTAACTTAGTCATTTTTCCGGCGTTTATCAGACTTTCAGATAGGGGAAATGTCAGTGAGCGTTCTGATTTCAGTTCCAGAGCGATTCGCCCAATGAGTCCTTGATATTTAGTCGTTTTCAGCCAATTTTCTGGATTTTTGAAAATTTCACTTTTTTGTGAAAATATCCACTAAATGAGGGAATAATATGTGTGAGGGTACCCCAGGAGAGTTCCAAATGTGTGTGGGTAGAATATATATCCCACGGGTTTAAAATTGAAAAAAGTTGAAAAAAATTTTTTTTTGGACTTAGTCATTTTTCCAGCGTTTATCAGACTTTCAGATAGGGGAAATGTCAGTGAGCATTCCGACTTCAGTTCCAGACCGATTCGCCCAATGAGTCCTTGATATTTAGTCGTTTTCAGCCAATTTTCTGGATTTTTGAAAATTTCACTTTTTTGTGAAAATATCCACTAAATGAGGGAATAATATGTGTGAGGGTACCCCAGGAGAGTTCCAAATGTGTTTGGGTAGAATATATATCCCACGGGGCTAAAATTGAAAAAAGTTGAAAAACTTTTTTTTTTTAACTTAGTCATTTTTCCGGCGTTTATCAGACTTTCAGATAGGGGAAATGTCAGTGAGCGTTCTGATTTCAGTTCCAGAGCGATTCGCCCAATGAGTCCTTGATATTTAGTCGTTTTCAGCCAATTTTCTGGATTTTTGAAAATTTCACTTTTTTGTGAAAATATCCACTAAATGAGGGAATAATATGTGTGAGGGTACCCCAGGAGAGTTCCAAATGTGTGTGGGTAGAATATATATCCCACGGGTTTAAAATTGAAAAAAGTTGAAAAAAATTTTTTTTTGGACTTAGTCATTTTTCCAGCGTTTATCAGACTTTCAGATAGGGCAAATGTCAGTGAGCATTCCGACTTCAGTTCCAGACCGATTCGCCCAATGAGTCCTTGATATTTAGTCGTTTTCAGCCAATTTTCTGGATTTTTGAAAATTTCACTTTTTTGTGAAAATATCCACTAAATGAGGGAATAATATGTGTGAGGGTACCCCAGGAGAGTTCCAAATGTGTGTGGGTAGAATACATATCCCACGGGGGTAAAATTGAAAAAAGTCGAAAAAAATTTTTTTTTGGACTTAGTCATTTTTCCGGCGTTTATCAGACTTTCAGATAGGGGAAATGTCAGTGAGCGTTCTGATTTCAGTTCCAGAGCGATTCGCCCAATGAGTCCTTGATATTTAGTCGTTTTCAGCCAATTTTCTGGATTTTTGAAAATTTCACTTTTTTGTGAAAATATCCACTAAATGAGGGAATAATATGTGTGAGGGTACCCCAGGAGAGTTCCAAATGTGTGTGGGTAGAATATATATCCCACGGGTTTAAAATTGAAAAAAGTTGAAAAAAATTTTTTTTTGGACTTAGTCATTTTTCCAGCGTTTATCAGACTTTCAGATAGGGCAAATGTCAGTGAGCATTCCGACTTCAGTTCCAGACCGATTCGCCCAATGAGTCCTTAATATTTAGTCGTTTTAAGCCAATTTTCTGGATTTTTGAAAATTTCACTTTTTTGTGAAAATATCCACTAAATGAGGGAATAATATGTGTGAGGGTACCCCAGGAGAGTTCCAAATGTGTTTGTGTAGAATATATATCCCACGGGGCTAAAATTGAAAAAAGTTGAAAAACTTTTTTTTTTTAACTTAGTCATTTTTCCGGCGTTTATCAGACTTTCAGATAGGGGAAATGTCAGTGAGCGTTCTGATTTCAGTTCCAGAGCGATTCGCCCAATGAGTCCTTGATATTTAGTCGTTTTCAGCCAATTTTCTGGATTTTTGAAAATTTCACTTTTTTGTGAAAATATCCACTAAATGAGGGAATAATATGTGTGAGGGTACCCCAGGAGAGTTCCAAATGTGTTTGGGTAGAATATATATCCCACGGGGCTAAAATTGAAAAAAGTTGAAAAACTTTTTTTTTTTGAACTTAGTCATTTTTCCGGCGTTTATCAGACTTTCAGATAGGGGAAATGTCAGTGAGTGTTCTGATTTCAGTTCCAGAGCGATTCGCCCAATGTGTCCTTGATATTTAGTCGTTTTCAGCCAATTTTCTGGATTTTTGAAAATTTCACTTTTTTGTGAAAATATCCACTAAATGAGGGAATAATATGTGTGAGGGTACCCCAGGAGAGTTCCAAATGTGTTTGGGTAGAATATATATCCCACGGGTTTAAAATTGAAAAAAGTTGAAAAAAATTTTTTTTTGGACTTTGTCATTTTTCCAGCGTTTATCAGACTTTCAGATAGGGGAAATGTCAGTGAGCATTCCGACTTCAGTTCCAGACCGATTCGCCCAATGAGTCCTTGATATTTAGTCGTTTTCAGCCAATTTTCTGGATTTTTGAAAATTTCACTTTTTTGTGAAAATATCCACTAAATGAGGGAATAATATGTGTGAGGGTACCCCAGGAGAGTTCCAAATGTGTTTGGGTAGAATATATATCCCACGGGGCTAAAATTGAAAAAAGTTTGAAAACTTTTTTTTTTGAACTTAGTCATTTTTCCGGCGTTTATCAGACTTTCAGATAGGGGAAATGTCAGTGAGCGTTCTGATTTCAGTTCCAGAGCGATTCGCCCAATGAGTCCTTGATATTTAGTCGTTTTCAGCCAATTTTCTGGATTTTTGAAAATTTCACTTTTTTGTGAAAATATCCACTAAATGAGGGAATAATATGTGTGAGGGTACCCCAGGAGAGTTCCAAATGTGTGTGGGTAGAATATATATCCCACGGGTTTAAAATTGAAAAAAGTTGAAAAAAATTTTTTTTTGGACTTAGTCATTTTTCCAGCGTTTATCAGACTTTCAGATAGGGGAAATGTCAGTGAGCATTCCGACTTCAGTTCCAGACCGATTCGCCCAATGAGTCCTTGATATTTAGTCGTTTTCAGCCAATTTTCTGGATTTTTGAAAATTTCACTTTTTTGTGAAAATATCCACTAAATGAGGGAATAATATGTGTGAGGGTACCCCAGGAGAGTTCCAAATGTGTTTGTGTAGAATATATATCCCACGGGGCTAAAATTGAAAAAAGTTGAAAAACTTTTTTTTTTTAACTTAGTCATTTTTCCGGCGTTTATCAGACTTTCAGATAGGGGAAATGTCAGTGAGCGTTCTGATTTCAGTTCCAGAGCGATTCGCCCAATGAGTCCTTGATATTTAGTCGTTTTCAGCCAATTTTCTGGATTTTTGAAAATTTCACTTTTTTGTGAAAATATCCACTAAATGAGGGAATAATATGTGTGAGGGTACCCCAGGAGAGTTCCAAATGTGTGTGGGTAGAATATATATCCCACGGGTTTAAAATTGAAAAAAGTTGAAAAAAATTTTTTTTTGGACTTAGTCATTTTTCCAGTGTTTATCAGACTTTCAGATAGGGCAAATGTCAGTGCGCATTCCGACTTCAGTTCCAGACCGATTCGCCCAATGAGTCCTTGATATTTAGTCGTTTTCAGCCAATTTTCTGGATTTTTGAAAATTTCACTTTTTTGTGAAAATATCCACTAAATGAGGGAATAATATGTGTGAGGGTACCCCAGGAGAGTTCCAAATGTGTTTGGGTAGAATATATATCCCACGGGGCTGAAATTGAAAAAAGTTGAAAAACTTTTTTTTTTGAACTTAGTCATTTTTCCGGCGTTTATCAGACTTTCAGATAGGGGAAATGTCAGTGAGCGTTCTGATTTCAGTTCCAGAGCGATTCGCCCAATGAGTCCTTCATATTTAGTCGTTTTCAGCCAATTTTCTGGATTTTTGAAAATTTCACTTTTTTGTGAAAATATCCACTAAATGAGGGAATAATATGTGTGAGGGTACCCCAGGAGAGTTCCAAATGTGTGTGGGTAGAATATATATCCCACGGGTTTAAAATTGAAAAAGGTTGAAAAAAATTTTTTTTTGGACTTAGTCATTTTTCCGGCGTTTATCAGACTTTCAGATAGGGGAAATGTCAGTGAGCGTTCTGATTTCAGTTCCAGAGCGATTCGCCCAATGAGTCCTTGATATTTAGTCGTTTTCAGCCAATTTTCTGGATTTTTGAAAATTTCACTTTTTTGTGAAAATATCCACTAAATGAGGGAATAATATGTGTGAGGGTACCCCAGGAGAGTTCCAAATGTGTTTGGGTAGAATATATATCCCACGGGCTTAAAATTGAAAAAAGTTGAAAAAAAAATTTTTTTGGACTTAGTCATTTTTCCAGTGTTTATCAGACTTTCAGATAGGGCAAATGTCAGTGAGCATTCCGACTTCAGTTCCAGACCGATTCGCCCAATGAGTCCTTGATATTTAGTCGTTTTCAGGCAATTTTCTGGATTTTTGAAAATTTCACTTTTTTGTGAAAATATCCACTAAATGAGGGAATAATATGTGTGAGGGTACCCCAGGAGAGTTCCAAATGTGTGTAGGTAGAATATATATCCCACGGGTTTAAAATTGAAAAAAGTTGAAAAAAATTTTTTTTTGGACTTAGTCATTTTTCCAGTGTTTATCAGACTTTCAGATAGGGCAAATGTCAGTGAGCATTCCGACTTCAGTTCCAGACCGATTCGCCCAATGAGTCCTTGATATTTAGTCGTTTTCAGCCAATTTTCTGGATTTTTGAAAATTTCACTTTTTTGTGAAAATATCCACTAAATGAGGGAATAATATGTGTGAGGGTACCCCAGGAGAGTTCCAAATGTGTGTGGGTAGAATATATATCCCACGGGTTTAAAATTGAAAAAAGTTGAAAAAAATTTTTTTTTGGATTTAGTCATTTTTCCGGCGTTTATCAGACTTTCAGATAGGGGAAATGTCAGTGAGCGTTCTGATTTCAGTTCCAGAGCGATTCGCCCAATGAGTCCTTGATATTTAGTCGTTTTCAGCCAATTTTCTGGATTTTTGAAAATTTCACTTTTTTGTGAAAATATCCACTAAATGAGGGAATAATATGTGTGAGGGTACCCCAGGAGAGTTCCAAATGTGTTTGTGTAGAATATATATCCCACGGGGCTAAAATTGAAAAAAGTTGAAAAACTTTTTTTTTTTAACTTAGTCATTTTTCCGGCGTTTATCAGACTTTCAGATAGGGGAAATGTCAGTGAGCGTTCTGATTTCAGTTCCAGAGCGATTCGCCCAATGAGTCCTTGATATTTAGTCGTTTTCAGCCAATTTTCTGGATTTTTGAAAATTTCACTTTTTTGTGAAAATATCCACTAAATGAGGGAATAATATGTGTGAGGGTACCCCAGGAGAGTTCCAAATGTGTGTGGGTAGAATATATATCCCACGGGTTTAAAATTGAAAAAAGTTGAAAAAAAATTTTTTTTGGACTTAGTCATTTTTCCAGCGTTTATCAGACTTTCAGATAGGGGAAATGTCAGTGAGCATTCCGACTTCAGTTCCAGACCGATTCGCCCAATGAGTCCTTGATATTTAGTCGTTTTCAGCCAATTTTCTGGATTTTTGAAAATTTCACTTTTTTGTGAAAATATCCACTAAATGAGGGAATAATATGTGTGAGGGTACCCCAGGAGAGTTCCAAATGTGTTTGTGTAGAATATATATCCCACGGGGCTAAAATTGAAAAAAGTTGAAAAACTTTTTTTTTTTAACTTAGTCATTTTTCCGGCGTTTATCAGACTTTCAGATAGGGGAAATGTCAGTGAGCGTTCTGATTTCAGTTCCAGAGCGATTCGCCCAATGAGTCCTTGATATTTAGTCGTTTTCAGCCAATTTTCTGGATTTTTGAAAATTTCACTTTTTTGTGAAAATATCCACTAAATGAGGGAATAATATGTGTGAGGGTACCCCAGGAGAGTTCCAAATGTGTGTGGGTAGAATATATATCCCACGGGTTTAAAATTGAAAAAAGTTGAAAAAAAATTTTTTTTGGACTTAGTCATTTTTCCAGCGTTTATCAGACTTTCAGATAGGGGAAATGTCAGTGAGCATTCCGACTTCAGTTCCAGACCGATTCGCCCAATGAGTCCTTGATATTTAGTCATTTTCAGCCAATTTTCTGGATTTTTGAAAATTTCACTTTTTTGTGAAAATATCCACTAAATGAGGGAATAATATGTGTGAGGGTACCCCAGGAGAGTTCCAAATGTGTTTGGGTAGAATATATATCCCACGGGGCTAAAATTGAAAAAAGTTGAAAAACTTTTTTTTTTTGAACTTAGTCATTTTTCCGGCGTTTATCAGACTTTCAGATAGGGGAAATGTCAGTGAGCGTTCTGATTTCAGTTCCAGAGCGATTCGCCCAATGAGTCCTTGATATTTAGTCGTTTTCAGCCAATTTTCTGGATTTTTGAAAATTTCACTTTTTTGTGAAAATATCCACTAAATGAGGGAATAATATGTGTGAGGGTACCCCAGGAGAGTTCCAAATGTGTGTGGGTAGAATATATATCCCACGGGTTTAAAATTGAAAAAAGTTGAAAAAAATTTTTTTTTGGACTTAGTCATTTTTCCAGTGTTTATCAGACTTTCAGATAGGGCAAATGTCAGTGAGCATTCCGACTTCAGTTCCAGACCGATTCGCCCAATGAGTCCTTGATATTTAGTCGTTTTCAGCCAATTTTCTGGATTTATGAAAATTTCACTTTTTTGTGAAAATATCCACTAAATGAGGGAATAATATGTGTGAGGGTACCCCAGGAGAGTTCCAAATGTGTGTGGGTAGAATACATATCCCACGGGGCTAAAATTGAAAAAAGTTGAAAAACTTTTTTTTTTTAACTTAGTCATTTTTCCGGCGTTTATCAGACTTTCAGATAGGGGAAATGTCAGTGAGCGTTCTGATTTCAGTTCCAGAGCGATTCGCCCAATGAGTCCTTGATATTTAGTCGTTTTCAGCCAATTTTCTGGATTTTTGAAAATTTCACTTTTTTGTGAAAATATCCACTAAATGAGGGAATAATATGTGTGAGGGTACCCCAGGAGAGTTCCAAATGTGTTTGGGTAGAATATATATCCCACGGGCTTAAAATTGAAAAAAGTTTAAAAAAAAATTTTTTTGGACTTAGTCATTTTTCCAGTGTTTATCAGACTTTCAGATAGGGCAAATGTCAGTGAGCATTCCGACTTCAGTTCCAGACCGATTCGCCCAATGAGTCCTTGATATTTAGTCGTTTTCAGCCAATTTTCTGGATTTTTGAAAATTTCACTTTTTTGTGAAAATATCCACTAAATGAGGGAATAATATGTGTGAGGGTACCCCAGGAGAGTTCCAAATGTGTGTGGGTAGAATATATATCCCACGGGTTTAAAATTGAAAAAAGTTGAAAAAAATTTTTTTTTGGACTTAGTCATTTTTCCAGCGTTTATCAGACTTTCAGATAGGGCAAATTTCAGTGAGCATTCCGACTTCAGTTCCAGACCGATTCGCCCAATGAGTCCTTGATATTTAGTCGTTTTCAGCCAATTTTCTGGATTTTTGAAAATTTCACTTTTTTGTGAAAATATCTAATAAATGAGGGAATAAAATGTGTGAGGGTACCCCAGGAGAGTTCCAAATGTGTTTGTGTAGAATATATATCCCACGGGGCTAAAATTGAAAAAAGTTGAAAAACTTTTTTTTTTTAACTTAGTCATTTTTCCGGCGTTTATCAGACTTTCAGATAGGGGAAATGTCAGTGAGCGTTCTGATTTCAGTTCCAGAGCGATTCGCCCAATGAGTCCTTGATATTTAGTCGTTTTCAGCCAATTTTCTGGATTTTTGAAAATTTCACTTTTTTGTGAAAATATCCACTAAATGAGGGAATAATATGTGTGAGGGTACCCCAGGAGAGTTCCAAATGTGTTTGGGTAGAATATATATCCCACGGGGCTAAAATTGAAAAAAGTTGAAAAACTTTTTTTTTTGAACTTAGTCATTTTTCCGGCGTTTATCAGACTTTCAGATAGGGGAAATGTCAGTGAGCGTTCTGATTTCAGTTCCAGAGCGATTCGCCCAATGAGTCCTTGATATTTAGTCGTTTTCAGCCAATTTTCTGGATTTTTGAAAATTTCACTTTTTTGTGAAAATATCCACTAAGTGAGGGAATAATATGTGTGAGGGTACCCCAGGAGAGTTCCAAATGTGTGTGGGTAGAATATATATCCCACGGGTTTAAAATTGAAAAAGGTTGAAAAAAATTTTTTTTTGGACTTAGTCATTTTTCCAGTGTTTATCAGACTTTCAGATAGGGCAAATGTCAGTGAGCATTCCGACTTCAGTTCCAGACCGATTCGCCCAATGAGTCCTTGATATTTAGTCGTTTTCAGCCAATTTTCTGGATTTTTGAAAATTTCACTTTTTTGTGAAAATATCCACTAAATGAGGGAATAATATGTGTGAGGGTACCCCAGGAGAGTTCCAAATGTGTGTGGGTAGAATATATATCCCACGGGTTTAAAATTGAAAAAAGTTGAAAAAAATTTTTTTTTGGACTTAGTCATTTTTCCAGCGTTTATCAGACTTTCAGATAGGGCAAATTTCAGTGAGCATTCCGACTTCAGTTCCAGACCGATTCGCCCAATGAGTCCTTGATATTTAGTCGTTTTCAGCCAATTTTCTGGATTTTTGAAAATTTCACTTTTTTGTGAAAATATCCACTAAATGAGGGAATAATATGTGTGAGGGTACCCCAGGAGAGTTCCAAATGTGTTTGTGTAGAATATATATCCCACGGGGCTAAAATTGAAAAAAGTTGAAAAACTTTTTTTTTTGAACTTAGTCATTTTTCCGGCGTTTATCAGACTTTCAGATAGGGGAAATGTCAGTGAGCGTTCTGATTTCAGTTCCAGAGCGATTCGCCCAATGAGTCCTTGATATTTAGTCGTTTTCAGCCAATTTTCTGGATTTTTGAAAATTTCACTTTTTTGTGAAAATATCCACTAAATGAGGGAATAATATGTGTGAGGGTACCCCAGGAGAGTTCCAAATGTGTGTGGGTAGAATACATATCCCACGGGCTTAAATTGAAAAAAGTTGAAAAAAATTTTTTTTTGGATTTAGTCATTTTTCCGGTGTTTATCAGACTTTCAGATAGGGGAAATGTCAGTGAGCATTCTGATTTCAGTTCCAGACCGATTCGCCCAATGAGTCCTTGATATTTAGTCGTTTTCAGCCAATTTTCTGGATTTTTGAAAATTTCACTTTTTTGTGAAAATATCCACTAAATGAGGGAATAATATGTGTGAGGGTACCCCAGGAGAGTTCCAAATGTGTTTGGGTAGAATATATATCCCACGGGGCTAAAATTGAAAAAAGTTGAAAAACTTTTTTTTTTTAACTTAGTCATTTTTCCGGCGTTTATCAGACTTTCAGATAGGGGAAATGTCAGTGAGCGTTCTGATTTCAGTTCCAGAGCGATTCGCCCAATGAGTCCTTGATATTTAGTCGTTTTCAGCCAATTTTCTGGATTTTTGAAAATTTCACTTTTTTGTGAAAATATCCACTAAATGAGGGAATAATATGTGTGAGGGTACCCCAGGAGAGTTCCAAATGTGTTTGGGTAGAATATATATCCCACGGGCTTAAAATTGAAAAAAGTTGAAAAAAAAATTTTTTTGGACTTAGTCATTTTTCCAGTGTTTATCAGACTTTCAGATAGGGCAAATGTCAGTGAGCATTCCGACTTCAGTTCCAGACCGATTCGCCCAATGAGTCCTTGATATTTAGTCGTTTTCAGCCAATTTTCTGGATTTTTGAAAATTTCACTTTTTTGTGAAAATATCCACTAAATGAGGGAATAATATGTGTGAGGGTACCCCAGGAGAGTTCCAAATGTGTTTGTGTAGAATATATATCCCACGGGGCTAAAATTGAAAAAAGTTGAAAAACTTTTTTTTTTGAACTTAGTCATTTTTCCGGCGTTTATCAGACTTTCAGATAGGGGAAATGTCAGTGAGCGTTCTGATTTCAGTTCCAGAGCGATTCGCCCAATGAGTCCTTGATATTTAGTCGTTTTCAGCCAATTTTCTGGATTTTTGAAAATTTCACTTTTTTGTGAAAATATCCACTAAATGAGGGAATAATATGTGTGAGGGTACCCCAGGAGAGTTCCAAATGTGTGTGGGTAGAATACATATCCCACGGGGCTTAAATTGAAAAAAGTTGAAAAAAATTTTTTTTTGGATTTAGTCATTTTTCCGGCGTTTATCAGACTTTCAGATAGGGGAAATGTCAGTGAGCATTCTGATTTCAGTTCCAGACCGATTCGCCCAATGAGTCCTTGATATTTAGTCGTTTTCAGCCAATTTTCTGGATTTTTGAAAATTTCACTTTTTTGTGAAAATATCCACTAAATGAGGGAATAATATGTGTGAGGGTACCCCAGGAGAGTTCCAAATGTGTTTGGGTAGAATATATATCCCACGGGGCTAAAATTGAAAAAAGTTGAAAAACTTTTTTTTTTTAACTTAGTCATTTTTCCGGCGTTTATCAGACTTTCAGATAGGGGAAATGTCAGTGAGCATTCCGACTTCAGTTCCAGACCGATTCGCCCAATGAGTCGTTGATATTTAGTCGTTTTCAGCCAATTTTCTGGATTTTTGAAAATTTCACTTTTTTGTGAAAATATCCACTAAATGAGGGAATAATATGTGTGAGGGTACCCCAGGAGAGTTCCAAATGTGTGTGGGTAGAATATATATCCCACGGGTTTAAAATTGAAAAAAGTTGAAAAAAATTTTTTTTTGGACTTAGTCATTTTTCCAGCGTTTATCAGACTTTCAGATAGGGCAAATGTCAGTGAGCATTCTGACTTCAGTTCCAGACCGATTCGCCCAATGAGTCCTTGATATTTAGTCGTTTTCAGCCAATTTTCTGGATTTTTGAAAATTTCACTTTTTTGTGAAAATATCCACTAAATGAGGGAATAATATGTGTGAGGGTACCCCAGGAGAGTTCCAAATGTGTTTGTGTAGAATATCTATCCCACGGGGCTAAAATTGAAAAAAGTTGAAAAACTTTTTTTTTTGAACTTAGTCATTTTTCCGGCGTTTATCAGACTTTCAGATAGGGGAAATGTCAGTGAGCGTTCTGATTTCAGTTCCAGAGCGATTCGCCCAATGAGTCCTTGATATTTAGTCGTTTTCAGCCAATTTTCTGGATTTTTGAAAATTTCACTTTTTTGTGAAAATATCCACTAAATGAGGGAATAATATGTGTGAGGGTACCCCAGGAGAGTTCCAAATGTGTTTGGGTAGAATATATATCCCACGGGTTTAAAATTGAAAAAAGTTGAAAAAAATTTTTTTTTGGACTTAGTCATTTTTCCAGCGTTTATCAGACTTTCATTTAGGGCAAATGTCAGTGAGCATTCCGACTTCAGTTCCAGACCGATTCGCCCAATGAGTCCTTGATATTTAGTCGTTTTCAGCCAATTTTCTGGATTTTTGAAAATTTCACTTTTTTGTGAAAATATCCACTAAATGAGGGAATAATATGTGTGAGGGTACCCCAGGAGAGTTCCAAATGTGTGTGGGTAGAATATATATCCCACGGGTTTAAAATTGAAAAAAGTTGAAAAAAATTTTTTTTTGGACTTAGTCATTTTTCCAGCGTTTATCAGACTTTCAGATAGGGCAAATTTCAGTGAGCATTCCGACTTCAGTTCCAGACCGATTCGCCCAATGAGTCCTTGATATTTAGTCGTTTTCAGCCAATTTTCTGGATTTTTGAAAATTTCACTTTTTTGTGAAAATATCCACTAAATGAGGGAATAATATGTGTGAGGGTACCCCAGGAGAGTTCCAAATGTGTTTGTGTAGAATATATATCCCACGGGGCTAAAATTGAAAAAAGTTGAAAAACTTTTTTTTTTGAACTTAGTCATTTTTCCGGCGTTTATCAGACTTTCAGATAGGGGAAATGTCAGTGAGCGTTCTGATTTCAGTTCCAGAGCGATTCGCCCAATGAGTCCTTGATATTTAGTCGTTTTCAGCCAATTTTCTGGATTTTTGAAAATTTCACTTTTTTGTGAAAATATCCACTAAATGAGGGAATAATATGTGTGAGGGTACCCCAGGAGAGTTCCAAATGTGTGTGGGTAGAATACATATCCCACGGGCTTAAATTGAAAAAAGTTGAAAAAAATTTTTTTTTGGATTTAGTCATTTTTCCGGCGTTTATCAGACTTTCAGATAGGGGAAATGTCAGTGAGCATTCTGATTTCAGTTCCAGACCGATTCGCCCAATGAGTCCTTGATATTTAGTCGTTTTCAGCCAATTTTCTGGATTTTTGAAAATTTCACTTTTTTGTGAAAATATCCACTAAATGAGGGAATAATATGTGTGAGGGTACCCCAGGAGAGTTCCAAATGTGTTTGGGTAGAATATATATCCCACGGGGCTAAAATTGAAAAAAGTTGAAAAACTTTTTTTTTTTAACTTAGTCATTTTTCCGGCGTTTATCAGACTTTCAGATAGGGGAAATGTCAGTGAGCGTTCTGATTTCAGTTCCAGAGCGATTCGCCCAATGAGTCCTTGATATTTAGTCGTTTTCAGCCAATTTTCTGGATTTTTGAAAATTTCACTTTTTTGTGAAAATATCCACTAAATGAGGGAATAATATGTGTGAGGGTACCCCAGGAGAGTTCCAAATGTGTTTGGGTAGAATATATATCCCACGGGCTTAAAATTGAAAAAAGTTGAAAAAAAAATTTTTTTGGACTTAGTCATTTTTCCAGTGTTTATCAGACTTTCAGATAGGGCAAATGTCAGTGAGCATTCCGACTTCAGTTCCAGACCGATTCGCCCAATGAGTCCTTGATATTTAGTCGTTTTCAGCCAATTTTCTGGATTTTTGAAAATTTCACTTTTTTGTGAAAATATCCACTAAATGAGGGAATAATATGTGTGAGGGTACCCCAGGAGAGTTCCAAATGTGTTTGTGTAGAATATATATCCCACGGGGCTAAAATTGAAAAAAGTTGAAAAACTTTTTTTTTTGAACTTAGTCATTTTTCCGGCGTTTATCAGACTTTCAGATAGGGGAAATGTCAGTGAGCGTTCTGATTTCAGTTCCAGAGCGATTCGCCCAATGAGTCCTTGATATTTAGTCGTTTTCAGCCAATTTTCTGGATTTTTGAAAATTTCACTTTTTTGTGAAAATATCCACTAAATGAGGGAATAATATGTGTGAGGGTACCCCAGGAGAGTTCCAAATGTGTGTGGGTAGAATACATATCCCACGGGGCTTAAATTGAAAAAAGTTGAAAAAAATTTTTTTTTGGATTTAGTCATTTTTCCGGCGTTTATCAGACTTTCAGATAGGGGAAATGTCAGTGAGCATTCTGATTTCAGTTCCAGACCGATTCGCCCAATGAGTCCTTGATATTTAGTCGTTTTCAGCCAATTTTCTGGATTTTTGAAAATTTCACTTTTTTGTGAAAATATCCACTAAATGAGGGAATAATATGTGTGAGGGTACCCCAGGAGAGTTCCAAATGTGTTTGGGTAGAATATATATCCCACGGGGCTAAAATTGAAAAAAGTTGAAAAACTTTTTTTTTTTAACTTAGTCATTTTTCCGGCGTTTATCAGACTTTCAGATAGGGGAAATGTCAGTGAGCATTCCGACTTCAGTTCCAGACCGATTCGCCCAATGAGTCCTTGATATTTAGTCGTTTTCAGCCAATTTTCTGGATTTTTGAAAATTTCACTTTTTTGTGAAAATATCCACTAAATGAGGGAATAATATGTGTGAGGGTACCCCAGGAGAGTTCCAAATGTGTGTGGGTAGAATATATATCCCACGGGTTTAAAATTGAAAAAAGTTGAAAAAAATTTTTTTTTGGACTTAGTCATTTTTCCAGCGTTTATCAGACTTTCAGATAGGGCAAATGTCAGTGAGCATTCTGACTTCAGTTCCAGACCGATTCGCCCAATGAGTCCTTGATATTTAGTCGTTTTCAGCCAATTTTCTGGATTTTTGAAAATTTCACTTTTTTGTGAAAATATCCACTAAATGAGGGAATAATATGTGTGAGGGTACCCCAGGAGAGTTCCAAATGTGTTTGTGTAGAATATATATCCCACGGGGCTAAAATTGAAAAAAGTTGAAAAACTTTTTTTTTTGAACTTAGTCATTTTTCCGGCGTTTATCAGACTTTCAGATAGGGGAAATGTCAGTGAGCGTTCTGATTTCAGTTCCAGAGCGATTCGCCCAATGAGTCCTTGATATTTAGTCGTTTTCAGCCAATTTTCTGGATTTTTGAAAATTTCACTTTTTTGTGAAAATATCCACTAAATGAGGGAATAATATGTGTGAGGGTACCCCAGGAGAGTTCCAAATGTGTTTGGGTAGAATATATATCCCACGGGTTTAAAATTGAAAAAAGTTGAAAAAAATTTTTTTTTGGACTTAGTCATTTTTCCAGCGTTTATCAGACTTTCATTTAGGGCAAATGTCAGTGAGCATTCCGACTTCAGTTCCAGACCGATTCGCCCAATGAGTCTTTGATATTTAGTCGTTTTCAGCCAATTTTCTGGATTTTTGAAAATTTCACTTTTTTGTGAAAATATCCACTAAATGAGGGAATAATATGTGTGAGGGTACCCCAGGAGAGTTCCAAATGTGTGTGGGTAGAATATATATCCCACGGGTTTAAAATTGAAAAAAGTTGAAAAAAATTTTTTTTTGGACTTAGTCATTTTTCCAGTGTTTATCAGACTTTCAGATAGGGCAAATGTCAGTGAGCATTCCGACTTCAGTTCCAGACCGATTCGCCCAATGAGTCCTTGATATTTAGTCGTTTTCAGCCAATTTTCTGGATTTTTGAAAATTTCACTTTTTTGTGAAAATATCCACTAAATGAGGGAATAATATGTGTGAGGGTACCCCAGGAGAGTTCCAAATGTGTGTGGGTAGAATACATATCCCACGGGGCTTAAATTGAAAAAAGTTGAAAAAAATTTTTTTTTGGATTTAGTCATTTTTCCGGCGTTTATCAGACTTTCAGATAGGGGAAATGTCAGTGAGCGTTCTGATTTCAGTTCCAGAGCGATTCGCCCAATGAGTCCTTGATATTTAGTCGTTTTCAGCCAATTTTCTGGATTTTTGAAAATTTCACTTTTTTGTGAAAATATCCACTAAATGAGGGAATAATATGTGTGAGGGTACCCCAGGAGAGTTCCAAATGTGTTTGTGTAGAATATATATCCCACGGGGCTAAAATTGAAAAAAGTTGAAAAACTTTTTTTTTTTAACTTAGTCATTTTTCCGGCGTTTATCAGACTTTCAGATAGGGGAAATGTCAGTGAGCGTTCTGATTTCAGTTCCAGAGCGATTCGCCCAATGAGTCCTTGATATTTAGTCGTTTTCAGCCAATTTTCTGGATTTTTGAAAATTTCACTTTTTTGTGAAAATATCCACTAAATGAGGGAATAATATGTGTGAGGGTACCCCAGGAGAGTTCCAAATGTGTGTGGGTAGAATATATATCCCACGGGTTTAAAATTGAAAAAAGTTGAAAAAAATTTTTTTTTGGACTTAGTCATTTTTCCAGCGTTTATCAGACTTTCAGATAGGGGAAATGTCAGTGAGCATTCCGACTTCAGTTCCAGACCGATTCGCCCAATGAGTCCTTGATATTTAGTCGTTTTCAGCCAATTTTCTGGATTTTTGAAAATTTCACTTTTTTGTGAAAATATCCACTAAATGAGGGAATAATATGTGTGAGGGTACCCCAGGAGAGTTCCAAATGTGTTTGGGTAGAATATATATCCCACGGGGCTAAAATTGAAAAAAGTTGAAAAACTTTTTTTTTTGAACTTAGTCATTTTTCCGGCGTTTATCAGACTTTCAGATAGGGGAAATGTCAGTGAGCGTTCTGATTTCAGTTCCAGAGCGATTCGCCCAATGAGTCCTTGATATTTAGTCGTTTTCAGCCAATTTTCTGGATTTTTGAAAATTTCACTTTTTTGTGAAAATATCCACTAAATGAGGGAATAATATGTGTGAGGGTACCCCAGGAGAGTTCCAATTGTGTGTGGGTAGAATATATATCCCACGGGTTTAAAATTGAAAAAAGTTGAAAAAAAATTTTTTTTGGACTTAGTCATTTTTCCAGCGTTTACCAGACTTTCAGATAGGGCAAATGTCAGTGAGCATTCCGACTTCAGTTCCAGACCGATTCGCCCAATGAGTCCTTGATATTTAGTCGTTTTCAGCCAATTTTCTGGATTTTTGAAAATTTCACTTTTTTGTGAAAATATCTAATAAATGAGGGAATAAAATGTGTGAGGGTACCCCAGGAGAGTTCCAAATGTGTTTGTGTAGAATATATATCCCACGGGGCTAAAATTGAAAAAAGTTGAAAAACTTTTTTTTTTTAACTTAGTCATTTTTCCGGCGTTTATCAGACTTTCAGATAGGGGAAATGTCAGTGAGCGTTCTGATTTCAGTTCCAGAGCGATTCGCCCAATGAGTCCTTGATATTTAGTAGTTTTCAGCCAATTTTCTGGATTTTTGAAAATTTCACTTTTTTGTGAAAATATCCACTAAATGAGGGAATAATATGTGTGAGGGTACCCCAGGAGAGTTCCAAATGTGTTTGGGTGGAATATATATCCCACGGGGCTAAAATTGAAAAAAGTTGAAAAACTTTTTTTTTTGAACTTAGTCATTTTTCCGGCGTTTATCAGACTTTCAGATAGGGGAAATGTCAGTGAGCGTTCTGATTTCAGTTCCAGAGCGATTCGCCCAATGAGTCCTTGATATTTAGTCGTTTTCAGCCAATTTTCTGGATTTTTGAAAATTTCACTTTTTTGTGAAAATATCCACTAAGTGAGGGAATAATATGTGTGAGGGTACCCCAGGAGAGTTCCAAATGTGTGTGGGTAGAATATATATCCCACGGGTTTAAAATTGAAAAAGGTTGAAAAAAATTTTTTTTTGGACTTAGTCATTTTTCCAGTGTTTATCAGACTTTCAGATAGGGCAAATGTCAGTGAGCATTCCGACTTCAGTTCCAGACCGATTCGCCCAATGAGTCCTTGATATTTAGTCGTTTTCAGCCAATTTTCTGGATTTTTGAAAATTTCACTTTTTTGTGAAAATATCCACTAAATGAGGGAATAATATGTGTGAGGGTACCCCAGGAGAGTTCCAAATGTGTGTGGGTAGAATATATATCCCACGGGTTTAAAATTGAAAAAAGTTGAAAAAAATTTTTTTTTGGACTTAGTCATTTTTCCAGCGTTTATCAGACTTTCAGATAGGAGAAATGTCAGTGAGCATTCCGACTTCAGTTCCAGACCGATTCGCCCAATGAGTCCTTGATATTTAGTCGTTTTCAGCCAATTTTCTGGATTTTTGAAAATTTCACTTTTTTGTGAAAATATCCACTAAATGAGGGAATAATATGTGTGAGGGTACCCCAGGAGAGTTCCAAATGTGTTTGGGTAGAATATATATCCCACGGGGCTAAAATTGAAAAAAGTTGAAAAACTTTTTTTTTTGAACTTAGTCATTTTTCCGGCGTTTATCAGACTTTCAGATAGGGGAAATGTCAGTGAGCGTTCTGATTTCAGTTCCAGAGCGATTCGCCCAATGAGTCCTTGATATTTAGTCGTTTTCAGCCAATTTTCTGGATTTTTGAAAATTTCACTTTTTTGTGAAAATATCCACTAAATGAGGGAATAATATGTGTGAGGGTACCCCAGGAGAGTTCCAAATGTGTTTGGGTAGAATATATATCCCACGGGTTTAAAATTGAAAAAAGTTGAAAAAAAAATTTTTTTGGACTTAGTCATTTTTCCAGTGTTTATCAGACTTTCAGATAGGGCAAATGTCAGTGAGCATTCCGACTTCAGTTCCAGACCGATTCGCCCAATGAGTCCTTGATATTTAGTCGTTTTCAGCCAATTTTCTGGATTTTTGAAAATTTCACTTTTTTGTGAAAATATCCACTAAATGAGGGAATAATATGTGTGAGGGTACCCCAGGAGAGTTCCAAATGTGTTTGTGTAGAATATATATCCCACGGGGCTAAAATTGAAAAAAGTTGAAAAACTTTTTTTTTTGAACTTAGTCATTTTTCCGGCGTTTATCAGACTTTCAGATAGGGGAAATGTCAGTGAGCGTTCTGATTTCAGTTCCAGAGCGATTCGCCCAATGAGTCCTTGATATTTAGTCGTTTTCAGCCAATTTTCTGGATTTTTTAAAATTTCACTTTTTTGTGAAAATATCCACTAAATGAGGGAATAATATGTGTGAGGGTACCCCAGGAGAGTTCCAAATGTGTGTGGGTAGAATATATATCCCACGGGTTTAAAATTGAAAAAAGTTGAAAAAAATTTTTTTTTGGACTTAGTCATTTTTCCAGTGTTTATCAGACTTTCAGATAGGGCAAATGTCAGTGAGCATTCCGACTTCAGTTCCAGACCGATTCGCCCAATGAGTCCTTGATATTTAGTCGTTTTCAGCCAATTTTCTGGATTTTTGAAAATTTCACTTTTTTGTGAAAATATCCACTAAATGAGGGAATAATATGTGTGAGGGTACCCCAGGAGAGTTCCAAATGTGTGTGGGTAGAATACATATCCCACGGGGCTTAAATTGAAAAAAGTTGAAAAAAATTTTTTTTTGGATTTAGTCATTTTTCCGGCGTTTATCAGACTTTCAGATAGGGGAAATGTCAGTGAGCGTTCTGATTTCAGTTCCAGAGCGATTCGCCCAATGAGTCCTTGATATTTAGTCGTTTTCAGCCAATTTTCTGGATTTTTGAAAATTTCACTTTTTTGTGAAAATATCCACTAAATGAGGGAATAATATGTGTGAGGGTACCCCAGGAGAGTTCCAAATGTGTTTGTGTAGAATATATATCCCACGGGGCTAAAATTGAAAAAAGTTGAAAAACTTTTTTTTTTGAACTTAGTCATTTTTCCGGCGTTTATCAGACTTTCAGATAGGGGAAATGTCAGTGAGCGTTCTGATTTCAGTTCCAGAGCGATTCGCCCAATGAGTCCTTGATATTTAGTCGATTTCAGCCAATTTTCTGGATTTTTGAAAATTTCACTTTTTTGTGAAAATATCCACTAAATGAGGGAATAATATGTGTGAGGGTACCCCAGGAGAGTTCCAAATGTGTGTGGGTAGAATATATATTCCACGGGTTTAAAATTGAAAAAAGTTGAAAAAAATTTTTTTTTGGACTTAGTCATTTTTCCAGCGTTTATCAGACTTTCAGATAGGGGAAATGTCAGTGAGCATTCCGACTTCAGTTCCAGACCGATTCGCCCAATGAGTCCTTGATATTTAGTCGTTTTCAGCCAATTTTCTGGATTTTTGAAAATTTCACTTTTTTGTGAAAATATCCACTAAATGAGGGAATAATATGTGTGAGGGTACCCCAGGAGAGTTCCAAATGTGTGTGGGTAGAATATATATCCCACGGGTTTAAAATTGAAAAAAGTTGAAAAAAATTTATTTTTGGACTTAGTCATTTTTCCAGTGTTTATCAGACTTTCAGATAGGGCAAATGTCAGTGAGCATTCCGACTTCAGTTCCAGACCGATTCGCCCAATGAGTCCTTGATATTTAGTCGTTTTCAGCCAATTTTCTGGATTTTTGAAAATTTCACTTTTTTGTGAAAATATCCACTAAATGAGGGAATAATATGTGTGAGGGTACCCCAGGAGAGTTCCAAATGTGTGTGGGTAGAATATATATCCCACGGGGCTAAAATTGAAAAAAGTTGAAAAACTTTTTTTTTTTAACTTAGTCATTTTTCCGGCGTTTGTCAGACTTTCAGATAGGGGAAATGTCAGTGAGCGTTCTGATTTCAGTTCCAGAGCGATTCGCCCAATGAGTCCTTGATATTTAGTCGTTTTCAGCCAATTTTCTGGATTTTTGAAAATTTCACTTTTTTGTGAAAATATCCACTAAATGAGGGAATAATATGTGTGAGGGTACCCCAGGAGAGTTCCAAATGTGTTTGGGTAGAATATGTATCCCACGGGGCTAAAATTGAAAAAAGTTGAAAAACTTTTTTTTTTGAATTTAGTCATTTTTCCGGCGTTTATCAGACTTTCAGATAGGGGAAATGTCAGTGAGCGTTCTGATTTCAGTTCCAGAGCGATTCGCCCAATGAGTCCTTGATATTTAGTCGTTTTCAGCCAATTTTCTGGATTTTTGAAAATTTCACTTTTTTGTGAAAATATCCACTAAATGAGGGAATAATATGTGTGAGGGTACCCCAGGAGAGTTCCAAATGTGTGTGGGTAGAATATATATCCCACGGGTTTAAAATTGAAAAAAGTTGAAAAAAAAATTTTTTTGGACTTAGTCATTTTTCCAGTGTTTATCAGACTTTCAGATAGGGCAAATGTCAGTGAGCATTCCGACTTCAGTTCCAGACCGATTCGCCCAATGTGTCCTTGATATTTAGTCGTTTTCAGCCAATTTTCTGGATTTTTGAAAATTTCACTTTTTTGTGAAAATATCCACTAAATGAGGGAATAATATGTGTGAGGGTACCCCAGGAGAGTTCCAAATGTGTGTGGGTAGAATATATATCCCACGGGTTTAAAATTGAAAAAAGTTGAAAAAAATTTTTTTTTGGACTTAGTCATTTTTCCAGCGTTTATCAGACTTTCAGATAGGGTAAATGTCAGTGAGCATTCCGACTTCAGTTCCAGACCGATTCGCCCAATGAGTCCTTGATATTTAGTCGTTTTCAGCCAATTTTCTGGATTTTTGAAAATTTCACTTTTTTGTGAAAATATCCACTAAATGAGGGAATAATATGTGTGAGGGTACCCCAGGAGAGTTCCAAATGTGATTGTGTAGAATATATATCCCACGGGGCTAAAATTGAAAAAAGTTGAAAAACTTTTTTTTTTTAACTTAGTCATTTTTCCGGCGTTTATCAGACTTTCAGATAGGGGAAATGTCAGTGAGCGTTCTGATTTCAGTTCCAGAGCGATTCGCCCAATGAGTCCTTGATATTTAGTCGTTTTCAGCCAATTTTCTGGATTTTTGAAAATTTCACTTTTTTGTGAAAATATCCACTAAATGAGGGAATAATATGTGTGAGGGTACCCCAGGAGAGTTCCAAATGTGTTTGGGTAGAATATGTATCCCACGGGGCTAAAATTGAAAAAAGTTGAAAAACTTTTTTTTTTGGATTTAGTCATTTTTCCGGCGTTTATCAGACTTTCAGATAGGGGAAATGTCAGTGAGCGTTCTGATTTCAGTTCCAGAGCGATTCGCCCAATGAGTCCTTGATATTTAGTCGTTTTCAGCCAATTTTCTGGATTTTTGAAAATTTCACTTTTTTGTGAAAATATCCACTAAATGAGGGAATAATATGTGTGAGGGTACCCCAGGAGAGTTCCAAATGTGTGTGGGTAGAATATATATCCCACGGGTTTAAAATTGAAAAAAGTTGAAAAAAAAATTTTTTTGGACTTAGTCATTTTTCCAGTGTTTATCAGACTTTCAGATAGGGCAAATGTCAGTGAGCATTCCGACTTCAGTTCCAGACCGATTCGCCCAATGTGTCCTTGATATTTAGTCGTTTTCAGCCAATTTTCTGGATTTTTGAAAATTTCACTTTTTTGTGAAAATATCCACTAAATGAGGGAATAATATGTGTGAGGGTACCCCAGGAGAGTTCCAAATGTGTGTGGGTAGAATATATATCCCACGGGTTTAAAATTGAAAAAAGTTGAAAAAAATTTTTTTTTGGACTTAGTCATTTTTCCAGCGTTTATCAGACTTTCATTTAGGGCAAATGTCAGTGAGCATTCCGACTTCAGTTCCAGACCGATTCGCCCAATGAGTCCTTGATATTTAGTCGTTTTCAGCCAATTTTCTGGATTTTTGAAAATTTCACTTTTTTGTGAAAATATCCACTAAATGAGGGAATAATATGTGTGAGGGTACCCCAGGAGAGTTCCAAATGTGTTTGGGTAGAATATATATCCCACGGGGCTAAAATTGAAAAAAGTTGAAAAACTTTTTTTTTTGAACTTAGTCATTTTTCCGGCGTTTATCAGACTTTCAGATAGGGGAAATGTCAGTGAGCGTTCTGATTTCAGTTCCAGAGCGATTCGCCCAATGAGTCCTTGATATTTAGTCGTTTTCAGCCAATTTTCTGGATTTTTGAAAATTTCACTTTTTTGTGAAAATATCCACTAAATGAGGGAATAATATGTGTGAGGGTACCCCAGGAGAGTTCCAAATGTGTTTGGGTAGAATATATATCCCACGGGGGTAAAATTGAAAAAAGTTGAAAAACTTTTTTTTTTGAACTTAGTCATTTTTCCGGCGTTTATCAGACTTTCAGATAGGGGAAATGTCAGTGAGCATTCTGATTTCAGTTCCAGAGCGATTTGCCCAATGAGTCCTTGATATTTAGTTGTTTTCAGCCAATTTTCTGGATTTTTGAAAATTTCACTTTTTTGTGAAAATATCCACTAAATGAGGGAATAATATGTGTGAGGGTACCCCAGGAGAGTTCCAAATGTGTTTGGGTAGAATATGTATCCCACGGGGCTAAAATTGAAAAAAGTTGAAAAACTTTTTTTTTTGAATTTAGTCATTTTTCCGGCGTTTATCAGACTTTCAGATAGGGGAAATGTCAGTGAGCGTTCTGATTTCAGTTCCAGAGCGATTCGCCCAATGAGTCCTTGATATTTAGTCGTTTTCAGCCAATTTTCTGGATTTTTGAAAATTTCACTTTTTTGTGAAAATATCCACTAAATGAGGGAATAATATGTGTGAGGGTACCCCAGGAGAGTTCCAAATGTGTGTGGGTAGAATATATATCCCACGGGTTTAAAATTGAAAAAAGTTGAAAAAAAAATTTTTTTGGACTTAGTCATTTTTCCAGTGTTTATCAGACTTTCAGATAGGGCAAATGTCAGTGAGCATTCCGACTTCAGTTCCAGACCGATTCGCCCAATGTGTCCTTGATATTTAGTCGTTTTCAGCCAATTTTCTGGATTTTTGAAAATTTCACTTTTTTGTGAAAATATCCACTAAATGAGGGAATAATATGTGTGAGGGTACCCCAGGAGAGTTCCAAATGTGTGTGGGTAGAATATATATCCCACGGGTTTAAAATTGAAAAAAGTTGAAAAAAATTTTTTTTTGGACTTAGTCATTTTTCCAGCGTTTATCAGACTTTCAGATAGGGTAAATGTCAGTGAGCATTCCGACTTCAGTTCCAGACCGATTCGCCCAATGAGTCCTTGATATTTAGTCGTTTTCAGCCAATTTTCTGGATTTTTGAAAATTTCACTTTTTTGTGAAAATATCCACTAAATGAGGGAATAATATGTGTGAGGGTACCCCAGGAGAGTTCCAAATGTGATTGTGTAGAATATATATCCCACGGGGCTAAAATTGAAAAAAGTTGAAAAACTTTTTTTTTTTAACTTAGTCATTTTTCCGGCGTTTATCAGACTTTCAGATAGGGGAAATGTCAGTGAGCGTTCTGATTTCAGTTCCAGAGCGATTCGCCCAATGAGTCCTTGATATTTAGTCGTTTTCAGCCAATTTTCTGGATTTTTGAAAATTTCACTTTTTTGTGAAAATATCCACTAAATGAGGGAATAATATGTGTGAGGGTACCCCAGGAGAGTTCCAAATGTGTTTGGGTAGAATATGTATCCCACGGGGCTAAAATTGAAAAAAGTTGAAAAACTTTTTTTTTTGGATTTAGTCATTTTTCCGGCGTTTATCAGACTTTCAGATAGGGGAAATGTCAGTGAGCGTTCTGATTTCAGTTCCAGAGCGATTCGCCCAATGAGTCCTTGATATTTAGTCGTTTTCAGCCAATTTTCTGGATTTTTGAAAATTTCACTTTTTTGTGAAAATATCCACTAAATGAGGGAATAATATGTGTGAGGGTACCCCAGGAGAGTTCCAAATGTGTGTGGGTAGAATATATATCCCACGGGTTTAAAATTGAAAAAAGTTGAAAAAAAAATTTTTTTGGACTTAGTCATTTTTCCAGTGTTTATCAGACTTTCAGATAGGGCAAATGTCAGTGAGCATTCCGACTTCAGTTCCAGACCGATTCGCCCAATGTGTCCTTGATATTTAGTCGTTTTCAGCCAATTTTCTGGATTTTTGAAAATTTCACTTTTTTGTGAAAATATCCACTAAATGAGGGAATAATATGTGTGAGGGTACCCCAGGAGAGTTCCAAATGTGTGTGGGTAGAATATATATCCCACGGGTTTAAAATTGAAAAAAGTTGAAAAAAATTTTTTTTTGGACTTAGTCATTTTTCCAGCGTTTATCAGACTTTCATTTAGGGCAAATGTCAGTGAGCATTCCGACTTCAGTTCCAGACCGATTCGCCCAATGAGTCCTTGATATTTAGTCGTTTTCAGCCAATTTTCTGGATTTTTGAAAATTTCACTTTTTTGTGAAAATATCCACTAAATGAGGGAATAATATGTGTGAGGGTACCCCAGGAGAGTTCCAAATGTGTTTGGGTAGAATATATATCCCACGGGGCTAAAATTGAAAAAAGTTGAAAAACTTTTTTTTTTGAACTTAGTCATTTTTCCGGCGTTTATCAGACTTTCAGATAGGGGAAATGTCAGTGAGCGTTCTGATTTCAGTTCCAGAGCGATTCGCCCAATGAGTCCTTGATATTTAGTCGTTTTCAGCCAATTTTCTGGATTTTTGAAAATTTCACTTTTTTGTGAAAATATCCACTAAATGAGGGAATAATATGTGTGAGGGTACCCCAGGAGAGTTCCAAATGTGTTTGGGTAGAATATATATCCCACGGGGGTAAAATTGAAAAAAGTTGAAAAACTTTTTTTTTTGAACTTAGTCATTTTTCCGGCGTTTATCAGACTTTCAGATAGGGGAAATGTCAGTGAGCATTCTGATTTCAGTTCCAGAGCGATTTGCCCAATGAGTCCTTGATATTTAGTTGTTTTCAGCCAATTTTCTGGATTTTTGAAAATTTCACTTTTTTGTGAAAATATCCACTAAATGAGGGAATAATATGTGTGAGGGTACCCCAGGAGAGTTCCAAATGTGTGTGGGTAGAATATATATCCCACGGGTTTAAAATTGAAAAAAGTTGAAAAAAATTTTTTTTTGGACTTAGTCATTTTTCCAGCGTTTATCAGACTTTCAGATAGGGCAAATGTCAGTGAGCATTCCGACTTCAGTTCCAGACCGATTCGCCCAATGAGTCCTTGATATTTAGTCGTTTTCAGCCAATTTTCTGGATTTTTGAAAATTTCACTTTTTTGTGAAAATATCCACTAAATGAGGGAATAATATGTGTGAGGGTACCCCAGGAGAGTTCCAAATGTGTTTGTGTAGCATATATATCCCACGGGGCTAAAATTGAAAAAAGTTGAAAAACTTTTTTTTTTGAACTTAGTCATTTTTCCGGCGTTTATCAGACTTTCAGATAGGGGAAATGTCAGTGAGCATTCTGATTTCAGTTCCAGAGCGATTCGCCCAATGAGTCCTTGATATTTAGTCGTTTTCAGCCAATTTTCTGGATTTTTGAAAATTTCACTTTTTTGTGAAAATATCCACTAAATGAGGGAATAATATGTGTGAGGGTACCCCAGGAGAGTTCCAAATGTGTGTGGGTAGAATATATATCCCACGGGTTTAAAATTGAAAAAAGTTGAAAAAAATTTTTTTTTGGACTTAGTCATTTTTCCAGCGTTTATCAGACTTTCATTTAGGGCAAATGTCAGTGAGCATTCCGACTTCAGTTCCATACCGATTCGCCCAATGAGTCTTTGATATTTAGTCGTTTTCAGCCAATTTTCTGGATTTTTGAAAATTTCACTTTTTTGTGAAAATATCCACTAAATGAGGGAATAATATGTGTGAGGGTACCCCAGGAGATTTCCAAATGTGTGTGGGTAGAATATATATCCCACGGGTTTAAAATTGAAAAAAGTTGAAAAAAATTTTTTTTTGGACTTAGTCATTTTTCCAGCGTTTATCAGACTTTCATTTAGGGCAAATGTCAGTGAGCATTCCGACTTCAGATCCAGACCGATTCGCCCAATGAGTCTTTGATATTTAGTCGTTTTCAGCCAATTTTCTGGATTTTTTAAAATTTCACTTTTTTGTGAAAATATCCACTAAATGAGGGAATAATATGTGTGAGGGTACCCCAGGAGAGTTCCAAATGTGTGTGGGTAGAATATATATCCCACGGGTTTAAAATTGAAAAAAGTTGAAAAAAAATTTTTTTTGGACTAAGTCATTTTTCCAGCGTTTATCAGACTTTCATTTAGGGCAAATGTCAGTGAGCATTCCGACTTCAGTTCCAGACCGATTCGCCCAATGAGTCCTTGATATTTAGTCGTTTTCAGCCAATTTTCTGGATTTTTGAAAATTTCACTTTTTTGTGAAAATATCCACTAAATGAGGGAATAATATGTGTGAGGGTACCCCAGGAGAGTTCCAAATGTGTTTGGGTAGAATATATATCCCACGGGGCTAAAATTGAAAAAAGTTGAAAAACTTTTTTTTTTGAACTTAGTCATTTTTCCGGCGTTTATCAGACTTTCAGATAGGGGAAATGTCAGTGAGCGTTCTGATTTCAGTTCCAGAGCGATTCGCCCAATGAGTCCTTGATATTTAGTCGTTTTCAGCCAATTTTCTGGATTTTTGAAAATTTCACTTTTTTGTGAAAATATCCACTAAATGAGGGAATAATATGTGTGAGGGTACCCCAGGAGAGTTCCAAATGTGTTTGGGTAGAATATATATCCCACGGGGGTAAAATTGAAAAAAGTTGAAAAACTTTTTTTTTTGAACTTAGTCATTTTTCCGGCGTTTATCAGACTTTCAGATAGGGGAAATGTCAGTGAGCATTCTGATTTCAGTTCCAGAGCGATTTGCCCAATGAGTCCTTGATATTTAGTTGTTTTCAGCCAATTTTCTGGATTTTTGAAAATTTCACTTTTTTGTGAAAATATCCACTAAATGAGGGAATAATATGTGTGAGGGTACCCCAGGAGAGTTCCAAATGTGTGTGGGTAGAATATATATCCCACGGGTTTAAAATTGAAAAAAGTTGAAAAAAATTTTTTTTTGGACTTAGTCATTTTTCCAGCGTTTATCAGACTTTCAGATAGGGCAAATGTCAGTGAGCATTCCGACTTCAGTTCCAGACCGATTCGCCCAATGAGTCCTTGATATTTAGTCGTTTTCAGCCAATTTTCTGGATTTTTGAAAATTTCACTTTATTGTGAAAATATCTAATAAATGAGGGAATAATATGTGTGAGGGTACCCCAGGAGAGTTCCAAATGTGTGTGGGTAGAATATATATCCCACGGGGCTAAAATTGAAAAAAGTTGAAAAACTTTTTTTTTTGAACTTAGTAATTTTTCCGGCGTTTATCAGACTTTCAGATAGGGGAAATGTCAGTGAGCGTTCTGATTTCAGTTCCAGAGCGATTCGCCCAATGAGTCCTTGATTTTTAGTCGTTTTCAGCCAATTTTCTGGATTTTTGAAAATTTCACTTTTTTGTGAAAATATCCAATAAATGAGGGAATAATATGTGTGAGGGTACCCCAGGAGAGTTCCAAATGTGTGTGGGTAGAATATATATCCCACGGGGCTAAAATTGAAAAAAGTTGAAAAACTTTTTTTTTTGAACTTAGTCATTTTTCCGGCGTTTATCAGACTTTCAGATAGGGGAAATGTCAGTGAGCGTTCTGATTTCAGTTCCAGAGCGATTCGCCCAATGAGTCCTTGATATTTAGTCGTTTTCAGCCAATTTTCTGGATTTTTGAAAATTTCACTTTTTTGTGAAAATATCCACTAAATGAGGGAATAATATGTGTGAGGGTACCCCAGGAGAGTTTCAAATGTGTGTGGGTAGAATATATATCCCACGGGTTTAAAATTGAAAAAAGTTGAAAAAAAATTTTTTTTGGACTTAGTCATTTTTCCAGCGTTTATCAGACTTTCAGATAGGGCAAATGTCAGTGAGCATTCCGACTTCAGTTCCAGACCGATTCGCCCAATGAGTCCTTGATATTTAGTCGTTTTCAGCCAATTTTCTGGATTTTTGAAAATTTCACTTTTTTGTGAAAATATCCACTAAATGAGGGAATAATATGTGTGAGGGTACCCCAGGAGAGTTCCAAATGTGTGTGGGTAGAATATATATCCCACGGGGGTAAAATTGAAAAAAGTTGAAAAAATTTTTTTTTTGGACTTAGTCATTTTTCCGGCGTTTATCAGACTTTCAGATAGGGGAAATGTCAGTGAGCATTCTGATTTCAGTTCCAGAGCGATTTGCCCAATGAGTCCTTGATATTTAGTTGTTTTCAGCCAATTTTCTGGATTTTTGAAAATTTCACTTTTTTGTGAAAATATCCACTAAATGAGGGAATAATATGTGTGAGGGTACCCCAGGAGAGTTCCAAATGTGTTTGGGTAGAATATATATCCCACGGGGGTAAAATTGAAAAAAGTTGAAAAACTTTTTTTTTTGAACTTAGTCATTTTTCCGGCGTTTATCAGACTTTCAGATAGGGGAAATGTCAGTGAGCATTCTGATTTCAGTTCCAGAGCGATTCGCCCAATGAGTCCTTGATATTTAGTCGTTTTCAGCCAATTTTCTGGATTTTTGAAAATTTCACTTATTTGTGAAAATATCCACTAAATGAGGGAATAATATGTGTGAGGGTACCCCAGGAGAGTTCCAAATGTGTGTGGGTAGAATATATATCCCACGGGTTTAAAATTGAAAAAAGTTGAAAAAAATTTTTTTTTGGACTTAGTCATTTTTCCAGCGTTTATCAGACTTTCAGATAGGGCAAATGTCAGTGAGCATTCCGACTTCAGTTCCAGACCGATTCGCCCAATGAGTCCTTGATATTTAGTCGTTTTCAGCCAATTTTCTGGATTTTTGAAAATTTCACTTTTTTGTGAAAATATCTAATAAATGAGGGAATAATATGTGTGAGGGTACCCCAGGAGAGTTCCAAATGTGTGTGGGTAGAATATATATCCCACGGGTTTAAAATTGAAAAAAGTTGAAAAAAATTTTTTTTTGGACTTAGTCATTTTTCCAGCGTTTATCAGACTTTCAGATAGGGCAAATGTCAGTGAGCGTTCTGATTTCAGTTCCAGAGCGATTCGCCCAATGAGTCCTTGATATTTAGTCGTTTTCAGCCAATTTTCTGGATTTTTGAAAATTTCACTTTTTTGTGAAAATATCCAATAAATGAGGGAATAATATGTGTGAGGGTACCCCAGGAGAGTTCCAAATGTGTGTGGGTAGAATATATATCCCACGGGGCTAAAATTGAAAAAAGTTGAAAAACTTTTTTTTTTGAACTTAGTCATTTTTCCGGCGTTTATCAGACTTTCAGATAGGGGAAATGTCAGTGAGCGTTCTGATTTCAGTTCCAGAGCGATTCGCCCAATGAGTCCTTGATATTTAGTCGTTTTCAGCCAATTTTCTGGATTTTTGAAAATTTCACTTTTTTGTGAAAATATCCACTAAATGAGGGAATAATATGTGTGAGGGTACCCCAGGAGAGTTCCAAATGTGTTTGGGTAGAATATATATCCCACGGGGTTAAAATTGAAAAAAGTTGAAAAAAAAATTTTTTTGGACTTAGTCATTTTTACAGCGTTTATCAGACTTGCAGATAGGGGAAATGTCAGTGAGCGTTCTGATTTCAGTTCCAGAGCGATTCACCCAATGAGTCCTTGATATTTAGTCGTTTTCAGCCAATTTTCTGGATTTTTGAAAATTTCACTTTTTTGTGAAAATATCCACTAAATGAGGGAATAATATGTGTGAGGGTGCCCCAGGAGAGTTCCAAATGTGTTTGGGTAGAATATATATCCCACGGGGCTAAAATTGAAAAAGTTGAAAAACTTTTTTTTTTGAACTTAGTAATTTTTCCGGCGTTTATCAGACTTTCAGATAGGGGAAATGTCAGTGAGCGTTCTGATTTCAGTTCCAGAGCGATTCGCCCAATGAGTCCTTGATATTTAGTCGTTTTCAGCCAATTTTCTGGATTTTTGAAAATTTCACTTTCTTGTGAAAATATCCAATAAATGAGGGAATAATATGTGTGAGGGTACCCCAGGAGAGTTCCAATTGTGTTTGGGTAGAATATATATCCCACGGGGCTAAAATTGAAAAAAGTTGAAAAAATTTTTTTTTGGACTTAGTCATTTTTCCGGCGTTTATCAGACTTTCAGATAGGGGAAATGTCAGTGAGCGTTCTGATTTCAGTTCCAGAGCGATTCGCCCAATGAGTCCTTGATATTTAGTCGTTTTCAGCCAATTTTCTGGATTTTTGAAAATTTCACTTTTTTGTGAAAATATCCACTAAATGAGGGAATAATATGTGTGAGGGTACCCCAGGAGAGTTCCAAATGTGTGTGGGTAGAATATATATCCCACGGGTCTAAAATTGAAAAAAGTTGAAAAAAAAATTTTTTGGGACTTAGTCATTTTTCCGGCGTTTATCAGACTTTCAGATAGGGGAAATGTCAGTGAGCGTTCTGATTTCAGTTCCAGAGCGATTCGCCCAATGAGTCCTTGATATTTAGTCGTTTTCCGCCAATTTTCTGGATTTTTGAAAATTTCACTTTTTTGTGAAAATATCCACTAAATGAGGGAATAATATGTGTGAGGGTACCCCAGGAGAGTTCCAAATGTGTGTGGGTAGAATATATATCCCACGGGGGTAAAATTGAAAAAAGTTGAAAATATTTTTTTTTTGGACTTAGTCATTTTTACAGCGTTTATCAGACTTGCAGATAGGGGAAATGTCAGTGAGCGTTCTGATTTCAGTTCCAGAGCGATTCACCCAATGAGTCCTTGATATTTAGTCGTTTTCAGCCAATTTTCTGGATTTTTGAAAATTTCACTTTTTTGTGAAAATATCCACTAAATGAGGGAATAATATGTGTGAGGGTGCCCCAGGAGAGTTCCAAATGTGTTTGGGTAGAATATATATCCCACGGGGCTAAAATTGAAAAAGTTGAAAAACTTTTTTTTTTGAACTTAGTAATTTTTCCGGCGTTTATCAGACTTTCAGATAGGGGAAATGTCAGTGAGCGTTCTGATTTCAGTTCCAGAGCGATTCGCCCAATGAGTCCTTGATATTTAGTCGTTTTCAGCCAATTTTCTGGATTTTTGAAAATTTCACTTTCTTGTGAAAATATCCAATAAATGAGGGAATAATATGTGTGAGGGTACCCCAGGAGAGTTCCAAATGTGTTTGGGTAGAATATATATCCCACGGGGCTAAAATTGAAAAAAGTTGAAAAAAATTTTTTATTGGACTTAGTCATTTTTCCGGCGTTTATCAGACTTTCAGATAGGGGAAATGTCAGTGAGCATTCTGATTTCAGTTCCAGAGCGATTTGCCCAATGAGTCCTTGATATTTAGTCGTTTTCAGCCAATTTTCTGGATTTTTGAAAATTTCACTTTTTTGTGAAAATATCCACTAAATGAGGGAATAATATGTGTGAGGGTACCCCAGGAGAGTTCCAAATGTGTGTGGGTAGAATATATATCCCACGGGTCTAAAATTGAAAAAAGTTGAAAAAAAAATTTTTTGGGACTTAGTCATTTTTCCGGCGTTTATCAGACTTTCAGATAGGGGAAATGTCAGTGAGCGTTCTGATTTCAGTTCCAGAGCGATTCGCCCAATGAGTCCTTGATATTTAGTCATTTTCCGCCAATTTTCTGGATTTTTGAAAATTTCACTTTTTTGTGAAAATATCCACTAAATGAGGGAATAATATGTGTGAGGGTACCCCAGGAGAGTTCCAAATGTGTGTGGGTAGAATATATATCCCACGGGGGTAAAATTGAAAAAAGTTGAAAATATTTTTTTTTTGGACTTAGTCATTTTTCCGGTGTTTATCAGACTTTCAGATAGGGGAAATGTCAGTGAGCGTTCTGATTTCAGTTCCAGAGCGATTCGCCCAATGAGTCCTTGATATTTAGTCGTTTTCAGCCAATTTTCTGGATTTTTGAAAATTTCACTTTTTTGTGAAAATATCCACTAAATGAGGGAATAATATGTGTGAGGGTACCCCAGGAGAGTTCCAAATGTGTGTGGGTAGAATATATATCCCATGGGTCTAAAATTGAAAAAAGTTGAAAAAATTTTTTTTTGGACTTAGTCATTTTTCCAGCGTTTATCAGACTTTCAGATAGGGCAAATGTCAGTGAGCATTCCGACTTCAGTTCCAGACCGATTCGCCCAATGAGTCCTTGATATTTAGTCGTTTTCAGCCAATTTTCTGGATTTTTGAAAATTTCACTTTTTTGTGAAAATATCCACTAAATGAGGGAATAATATGTGTGAGGGTACCCCAGGAGAGTTCCAAATGTGTGTGGGTAGAATAAATATCCCACGGGGTAAAATTGAAAAAAGTTTAAAAAAATTTTTTTTTGGACTTAGTCATTTTTCCGGCGTTTATCAGACTTTCAGATAGGGGAAATGTCAGTGAGCATTCTGATTTCAGTTCCAGAGCGATTTGCCCAATGAGTCCTTGATATTTAGTTGTTTTCAGCCAATTTTCTGGATTTTTGAAAATTTCACTTTTTTGTGAAAATATCCACTAAATGAGGGAATAATATGTGTGAGGGTACCCCAGGAGAGTTCCAAATGTGTGTGGGTAGAATATATATCCCACGGGGCTAAAATTGAAAAAAGTTGAAAAAAATTTTTTTTTGAACTTAGTCATTTTTCCGGCGTTTATCAGACTTTCAGATAGGGGAAATGTCAGTGAGCGTTCTGATTTCAGTTCCAGAGCGATTCGCCCAATGAGTCCTTGATATTTAGTCGTTTTCAGCCAATTTTCTGGTTTTTGAAAATTTCACTTTTTTGTGAAAATATCCACTAAATGAGGGAATAATATGTGTGAGGTTACCCCAGGAGAGTTCCAAATGTGTTTGGGTAGAATATATATCCCACGGGTTTAAAATTGAAAAAAGTTGAAAAAAAAATTTTTTTGGACTTAGTCATTTTTCCAGCGTTTATCAGACTTGCAGATAGGGGAAATGTCAGTGAGCGTTCTGATTTCAGTTCCAGAGCGATTCACCCAATGAGTCCTTGACATTTAGTCGTTTTCAGCCAATTTTCTGGATTTTTGAAAATTTCACTTTTTTGTGAAAATATCCACTAAATGAGGGAATAATATGTGTGAGGGTACCCCAGGAGAGTTCCAAATGTGTTTGGGTAGAATATATATCCCACGGGGCTAAAATTGAAAAAGTTGAAAAACTTTTTTTTTTGAACTTAGTAATTTTTCCGGCGTTTATCAGACTTTCAGATAGGGGAAATGTCAGTGAGCGTTCTGATTTCAGTTCCAGAGCGATTCGCCCAATGAGTCCTTGATATTTAGTCGTTTTCAGCCAATTTTCTGGTTTTTGAAAATTTCACTTTTTTGTGAAAATATCCACTAAATGAGGGAATAATATGTGTGAGGGTACCCCAGGAGAGTTCCAAATGTGTTTGGGTAGAATATATATCCCACGGGGTTAAAATTGAAAAAAGTTGAAAAAAAAATTTTTTTGGACTTAGTCATTTTTCCAGCGTTTATCAGACTTGCAGATAGGGGAAATGTCAGTGAGCGTTCTGATTTCAGTTCCAGAGCGATTCACCCAATGAGTCCTTGATATTTAGTCGTTTTCAGCCAATTTTCTGGATTTTTGAAAATTTCACTTTTTTGTGAAAATATCCACTAAATGAGGGAATAATATGTGTGAGGGTACCCCAGGAGAGTTCCAAATGTGTTTGGGTAGAATATATATCCCACGGGGCTAAAATTGAAAAAGTTGAAAAACTTTTTTTTTTGAACTTAGTAATTTTTCCGGCGTTTATCAGACTTTCAGATAGGGGAAATGTCAGTGAGCGTTCTGATTTCAGTTCCAGAGCGATTCGCCCAATGAGTCCTTGATATTTAGTCGTTTTCAGCCAATTTTCTGGATTTTTGAAAATTTCACTTTCTTGTGAAAATATCCAATAAATGAGGGAATAATATGTGTGAGGGTACCCCAGGAGAGTTCCAAATGTGTTTGGGTAGAATATATATCCCACGGGGCTAAAATTGAAAAAAGTTGAAAAAGTTTTTTTATTGGACTTAGTCATTTTTCCGGCGTTTATCAGACTTTCAGATAGGGGAAATGTCAGTGAGCATTCTGATTTCAGTTCCAGAGCGATTTGCCCAATGAGTCCTTGATATTTAGTCGTTTTCAGCCAATTTTCTGGATTTTTGAAAATTTCACTTTTTTGTGAAAATATCCACTAAATGAGGGAATAATATGTGTGAGGGTACCCCAGGAGAGTTCCAAATGTGTTTGGGTAGAATATATATCCCACGGGGCTAAAATTGAAAAAGTTGAAAAACTTTTTTTTTTGAACTTAGTAATTTTTCCGGCGTTTATCAGACTTTCAGATAGGGGAAATGTCAGTGAGCGTTCTGATTTCAGTTCCAGAGCGATTCGCCCAATGAGTCCTTGATATTTAGTCGTTTTCAGCCAATTTTCTGGATTTTTGAAAATTTCACTTTCTTGTGAAAATATCCAATAAATGAGGGAATAATATGTGTGAGGGTACCCCAGGAGAGTTCCAAATGTGTTTGGGTAGAATATATATCCCACGGGGCTAAAATTGAAAAAAGTTGAAAAAATTTTTTTATTGGACTTAGTCATTTTTCCGGCGTTTATCAGACTTTCAGATAGGGGAAATGTCAGTGAGCATTCTGATTTCAGTTCCAGAGCGATTTGCCCAATGAGTCCTTGATATTTAGTCGTTTTCAGCCAATTTTCTGGATTTTTGAAAATTTCACTTTTTTGTGAAAATATCCACTAAATGAGGGAATAATATGTGTGAGGGTACCCCAGGAGAGTTCCAATTGTGTTTGGGTAGAATATATATCCCACGGGGCTAAAATTGAAAAAAGTTGAAAAAATTTTTTTTTGGACTTAGTCATTTTTCCGGCGTTTATCAGACTTTCAGATAGGGGAAATGTCAGTGAGCGTTCTGATTTCAGTTCCAGAGCGATTCGCCCAATGAGTCCTTGATATTTAGTCGTTTTCAGCCAATTTTCTGGATTTTTGAAAATTTCACTTTTTTGTGAAAATATCCACTAAATGAGGGAATAATATGTGTGAGGGTACCCCAGGAGAGTTCCAAATGTGTGTGGGTAGAATATATATCCCACGGGTCTAAAATTGAAAAAAGTTGAAAAAAAAATTTTTTGGGACTTAGTCATTTTTCCGGCGTTTATCAGACTTTCAGATAGGGGAAATGTCAGTGAGCGTTCTGATTTCAGTTCCAGAGCGATTCGCCCAATGAGTCCTTGATATTTAGTCGTTTTCCGCCAATTTTCTGGATTTTTGAAAATTTCACTTTTTTGTGAAAATATCCACTAAATGAGGGAATAATATGTGTGAGGGTACCCCAGGAGAGTTCCAAATGTGTGTGGGTAGAATATATATCCCACGGGGGTAAAATTGAAAAAAGTTGAAAATATTTTTTTTTTGGACTTAGTCATTTTTACAGCGTTTATCAGACTTGCAGATAGGGGAAATGTCAGTGAGCGTTCTGATTTCAGTTCCAGAGCGATTCACCCAATGAGTCCTTGATATTTAGTCGTTTTCAGCCAATTTTCTGGATTTTTGAAAATTTCACTTTTTTGTGAAAATATCCACTAAATGAGGGAATAATATGTGTGAGGGTGCCCCAGGAGAGTTCCAAATGTGTTTGGGTAGAATATATATCCCACGGGGCTAAAATTGAAAAAGTTGAAAAACTTTTTTTTTTGAACTTAGTAATTTTTCCGGCGTTTATCAGACTTTCAGATAGGGGAAATGTCAGTGAGCGTTCTGATTTCAGTTCCAGAGCGATTCGCCCAATGAGTCCTTGATATTTAGTCGTTTTCAGCCAATTTTCTGGATTTTTGAAAATTTCACTTTCTTGTGAAAATATCCAATAAATGAGGGAATAATATGTGTGAGGGTACCCCAGGAGAGTTCCAAATGTGTTTGGGTAGAATATATATCCCACGGGGCTAAAATTGAAAAAAGTTGAAAAAAATTTTTTATTGGACTTAGTCATTTTTCCGGCGTTTATCAGACTTTCAGATAGGGGAAATGTCAGTGAGCATTCTGATTTCAGTTCCAGAGCGATTTGCCCAATGAGTCCTTGATATTTAGTCGTTTTCAGCCAATTTTCTGGATTTTTGAAAATTTCACTTTTTTGTGAAAATATCCACTAAATGAGGGAATAATATGTGTGAGGGTACCCCAGGAGAGTTCCAAATGTGTTTGGGTAGAATATATATCCCACGGGGCTAAAATTGAAAAAGTTGAAAAACTTTTTTTTTTGAACTTAGTAATTTTTCCGGCGTTTATCAGACTTTCAGATAGGGGAAATGTCAGTGAGCGTTCTGATTTCAGTTCCAGAGCGATTCGCCCAATGAGTCCTTGATATTTAGTCGTTTTCAGCCAATTTTCTGGATTTTTGAAAATTTCACTTTCTTGTGAAAATATCCAATAAATGAGGGAATAATATGTGTGAGGGTACCCCAGGAGAGTTCCAAATGTGTTTGGGTAGAATATATATCCCACGGGGCTAAAATTGAAAAAAGTTGAAAAAATTTTTTTATTGGACTTAGTCATTTTTCCGGCGTTTATCAGACTTTCAGATAGGGGAAATGTCAGTGAGCATTCTGATTTCAGTTCCAGAGCGATTTGCCCAATGAGTCCTTGATATTTAGTCGTTTTCAGCCAATTTTCTGGATTTTTGAAAATTTCACTTTTTTGTGAAAATATCCACTAAATGAGGGAATAATATGTGTGAGGGTACCCCAGGAGAGTTCCAATTGTGTTTGGGTAGAATATATATCCCACGGGGCTAAAATTGAAAAAAGTTGAAAAAATTTTTTTTTGGACTTAGTCATTTTTCCGGCGTTTATCAGACTTTCAGATAGGGGAAATGTCAGTGAGCGTTCTGATTTCAGTTCCAGAGCGATTCGCCCAATGAGTCCTTGATATTTAGTCGTTTTCAGCCAATTTTCTGGATTTTTGAAAATTTCACTTTTTTGTGAAAATATCCACTAAATGAGGGAATAATATGTGTGAGGGTACCCCAGGAGAGTTCCAAATGTGTGTGGGTAGAATATATATCCCACGGGTCTAAAATTGAAAAAAGTTGAAAAAAAAATTTTTTGGGACTTAGTCATTTTTCCGGCGTTTATCAGACTTTCAGATAGGGGAAATGTCAGTGAGCGTTCTGATTTCAGTTCCAGAGCGATTCGCCCAATGAGTCCTTGATATTTAGTCGTTTTCCGCCAATTTTCTGGATTTTTGAAAATTTCACTTTTTTGTGAAAATATCCACTAAATGAGGGAATAATATGTGTGAGGGTACCCCAGGAGAGTTCCAAATGTGTGTGGGTAGAATATATATCCCACGGGGGTAAAATTGAAAAAAGTTGAAAATATTTTTTTTTTGGACTTAGTCATTTTTACAGCGTTTATCAGACTTGCAGATAGGGGAAATGTCAGTGAGCGTTCTGATTTCAGTTCCAGAGCGATTCACCCAATGAGTCCTTGATATTTAGTCGTTTTCAGCCAATTTTCTGGATTTTTGAAAATTTCACTTTTTTGTGAAAATATCCACTAAATGAGGGAATAATATGTGTGAGGGTGCCCCAGGAGAGTTCCAAATGTGTTTGGGTAGAATATATATCCCACGGGGCTAAAATTGAAAAAGTTGAAAAACTTTTTTTTTTGAACTTAGTAATTTTTCCGGCGTTTATCAGACTTTCAGATAGGGGAAATGTCAGTGAGCGTTCTGATTTCAGTTCCAGAGCGATTCGCCCAATGAGTCCTTGATATTTAGTCGTTTTCAGCCAATTTTCTGGATTTTTGAAAATTTCACTTTCTTGTGAAAATATCCAATAAATGAGGGAATAATATGTGTGAGGGTACCCCAGGAGAGTTCCAAATGTGTTTGGGTAGAATATATATCCCACGGGGCTAAAATTGAAAAAAGTTGAAAAAAATTTTTTATTGGACTTAGTCATTTTTCCGGCGTTTATCAGACTTTCAGATAGGGGAAATGTCAGTGAGCATTCTGATTTCAGTTCCAGAGCGATTTGCCCAATGAGTCCTTGATATTTAGTCGTTTTCAGCCAATTTTCTGGATTTTTGAAAATTTCACTTTTTTGTGAAAATATCCACTAAATGAGGGAATAATATGTGTGAGGGTACCCCAGGAGAGTTCCAAATGTGTGTGGGTAGAATATATATCCCACGGGTCTAAAATTGAAAAAAGTTGAAAAAAAAATTTTTTGGGACTTAGTCATTTTTCCGGCGTTTATCAGACTTTCAGATAGGGGAAATGTCAGTGAGCGTTCTGATTTCAGTTCCAGAGCGATTCGCCCAATGAGTCCTTGATATTTAGTCATTTTCCGCCAATTTTCTGGATTTTTGAAAATTTCACTTTTTTGTGAAAATATCCACTAAATGAGGGAATAATATGTGTGAGGGTACCCCAGGAGAGTTCCAAATGTGTGTGGGTAGAATATATATCCCACGGGGGTAAAATTGAAAAAAGTTGAAAATATTTTTTTTTTGGACTTAGTCATTTTTCCGGTGTTTATCAGACTTTCAGATAGGGGAAATGTCAGTGAGCGTTCTGATTTCAGTTCCAGAGCGATTCGCCCAATGAGTCCTTGATATTTAGTCGTTTTCAGCCAATTTTCTGGATTTTTGAAAATTTCACTTTTTTGTGAAAATATCCACTAAATGAGGGAATAATATGTGTGAGGGTACCCCAGGAGAGTTCCAAATGTGTGTGGGTAGAATATATATCCCATGGGTCTAAAATTGAAAAAAGTTGAAAAAATTTTTTTTTGGACTTAGTCATTTTTCCAGCGTTTATCAGACTTTCAGATAGGGCAAATGTCAGTGAGCATTCCGACTTCAGTTCCAGACCGATTCGCCCAATGAGTCCTTGATATTTAGTCGTTTTCAGCCAATTTTCTGGATTTTTGAAAATTTCACTTTTTTGTGAAAATATCCACTAAATGAGGGAATAATATGTGTGAGGGTACCCCAGGAGAGTTCCAAATGTGTGTGGGTAGAATAAATATCCCACGGGGTAAAATTGAAAAAAGTTTAAAAAAATTTTTTTTTGGACTTAGTCATTTTTCCGGCGTTTATCAGACTTTCAGATAGGGGAAATGTCAGTGAGCATTCTGATTTCAGTTCCAGAGCGATTTGCCCAATGAGTCCTTGATATTTAGTTGTTTTCAGCCAATTTTCTGGATTTTTGAAAATTTCACTTTTTTGTGAAAATATCCACTAAATGAGGGAATAATATGTGTGAGGGTACCCCAGGAGAGTTCCAAATGTGTTTGGGTAGAATATATATCCCACGGGGCTAAAATTGAAAAAAGTTGAAAAAAATTTTTTTTTGAACTTAGTCATTTTTCCGGCGTTTATCAGACTTTCAGATAGGGGAAATGTCAGTGAGCGTTCTGATTTCAGTTCCAGAGCGATTCGCCCAATGAGTCCTTGATATTTAGTCGTTTTCAGCCAATTTTCTGGTTTTTGAAAATTTCACTTTTTTGTGAAAATATCCACTAAATGAGGGAATAATATGTGTGAGGTTACCCCAGGAGAGTTCCAAATGTGTTTGGGTAGAATATATATCCCACGGGTTTAAAATTGAAAAAAGTTGAAAAAAAAATTTTTTTGGACTTAGTCATTTTTCCAGCGTTTATCAGACTTGCAGATAGGGGAAATGTCAGTGAGCGTTCTGATTTCAGTTCCAGAGCGATTCACCCAATGAGTCCTTGACATTTAGTCGTTTTCAGCCAATTTTCTGGATTTTTGAAAATTTCACTTTTTTGTGAAAATATCCACTAAATGAGGGAATAATATGTGTGAGGGTACCCCAGGAGAGTTCCAAATGTGTTTGGGTAGAATATATATCCCACGGGGCTAAAATTGAAAAAGTTGAAAAACTTTTTTTTTTGAACTTAGTAATTTTTCCGGCGTTTATCAGACTTTCAGATAGGGGAAATGTCAGTGAGCGTTCTGATTTCAGTTCCAGAGCGATTCGCCCAATGAGTCCTTGATATTTAGTCGTTTTCAGCCAATTTTCTGGTTTTTGAAAATTTCACTTTTTTGTGAAAATATCCACTAAATGAGGGAATAATATGTGTGAGGGTACCCCAGGAGAGTTCCAAATGTGTTTGGGTAGAATATATATCCCACGGGGTTAAAATTGAAAAAAGTTGAAAAAAAAATTTTTTTGGACTTAGTCATTTTTCCAGCGTTTATCAGACTTGCAGATAGGGGAAATGTCAGTGAGCGTTCTGATTTCAGTTCCAGAGCGATTCACCCAATGAGTCCTTGATATTTAGTCGTTTTCAGCCAATTTTCTGGATTTTTGAAAATTTCACTTTTTTGTGAAAATATCCACTAAATGAGGGAATAATATGTGTGAGGGTACCCCAGGAGAGTTCCAAATGTGTTTGGGTAGAATATATATCCCACGGGGCTAAAATTGAAAAAGTTGAAAAACTTTTTTTTTTGAACTTAGTAATTTTTCCGGCGTTTATCAGACTTTCAGATAGGGGAAATGTCAGTGAGCGTTCTGATTTCAGTTCCAGAGCGATTCGCCCAATGAGTCCTTGATATTTAGTCGTTTTCAGCCAATTTTCTGGATTTTTGAAAATTTCACTTTCTTGTGAAAATATCCAATAAATGAGGGAATAATATGTGTGAGGGTACCCCAGGAGAGTTCCAAATGTGTTTGGGTAGAATATATATCCCACGGGGCTAAAATTGAAAAAAGTTGAAAAAGTTTTTTTATTGGACTTAGTCATTTTTCCGGCGTTTATCAGACTTTCAGATAGGGGAAATGTCAGTGAGCATTCTGATTTCAGTTCCAGAGCGATTTGCCCAATGAGTCCTTGATATTTAGTCATTTTCAGCCAATTTTCTGGATTTTTGAAAATTTCACTTTTTTGTGAAAATATCCACTAAATGAGGGAATAATATGTGTGAGGGTACCCCAGGAGAGTTCCAAATGTGTGTGGGTAGAATATATATCCCACGGGTCTAAAATTGAAAAAAGTTGAAAAAAAAATTTTTTGGGACTTAGTCATTTTTCCGGCGTTTATCAGACTTTCAGATAGGGGAAATGTCAGTGAGCGTTCTGATTTCAGTTCCAGAGCGATTCGCCCAATGAGTCCTTGATATTTAGTCATTTTCCGCCAATTTTCTGGATTTTTGAAAATTTCACTTTTTTGTGAAAATATCCACTAAATGAGGGAATAATATGTGTGAGGGTACCCCAGGAGAGTTCCAAATGTGTGTGGGTAGAATATATATCCCACGGGGGTAAAATTGAAAAAAGTTGAAAATATTTTTTTTTTGGACTTAGTCATTTTTCCGGTGTTTATCAGACTTTCAGATAGGGGAAATGTCAGTGAGCGTTCTGATTTCAGTTCCAGAGCGATTCGCCCAATGAGTCCTTGATATTTAGTCGTTTTCAGCCAATTTTCTGGATTTTTGAAAATTTCACTTTTTTGTGAAAATATCCACTAAATGAGGGAATAATATGTGTGAGGGTACCCCAGGAGAGTTCCAAATGTGTGTGGGTAGAATATATATCCCATGGGTCTAAAATTGAAAAAAGTTGAAAAAATTTTTTTTTGGACTTAGTCATTTTTCCAGCGTTTATCAGACTTTCAGATAGGGCAAATGTCAGTGAGCATTCCGACTTCAGTTCCAGACCGATTCGCCCAATGAGTCCTTGATATTTAGTCGTTTTCAGCCAATTTTCTGGATTTTTGAAAATTTCACTTTTTTGTGAAAATATCCACTAAATGAGGGAATAATATGTGTGAGGGTACCCCAGGAGAGTTCCAAATGTGTGTGGGTAGAATAAATATCCCACGGGGTAAAATTGAAAAAAGTTTAAAAAAATTTTTTTTTGGACTTAGTCATTTTTCCGGCGTTTATCAGACTTTCAGATAGGGGAAATGTCAGTGAGCATTCTGATTTCAGTTCCAGAGCGATTTGCCCAATGAGTCCTTGATATTTAGTTGTTTTCAGCCAATTTTCTGGATTTTTGAAAATTTCACTTTTTTGTGAAAATATCCACTAAATGAGGGAATAATATGTGTGAGGGTACCCCAGGAGAGTTCCAAATGTGTTTGGGTAGAATATATATCCCACGGGGCTAAAATTGAAAAAAGTTGAAAAAAATTTTTTTTTGAACTTAGTCATTTTTCCGGCGTTTATCAGACTTTCAGATAGGGGAAATGTCAGTGAGCGTTCTGATTTCAGTTCCAGAGCGATTCGCCCAATGAGTCCTTGATATTTAGTCGTTTTCAGCCAATTTTCTGGTTTTTGAAAATTTCACTTTTTTGTGAAAATATCCACTAAATGAGGGAATAATATGTGTGAGGTTACCCCAGGAGAGTTCCAAATGTGTTTGGGTAGAATATATATCCCACGGGGCTAAAATTGAAAAAGTTGAAAAACTTTTTTTTTTGAACTTAGTAATTTTTCCGGCGTTTATCAGACTTTCAGATAGGGGAAATGTCAGTGAGCGTTCTGATTTCAGTTCCAGAGCGATTCGCCCAATGAGTCCTTGATATTTAGTCGTTTTCAGCCAATTTTCTGGTTTTTGAAAATTTCACTTTTTTGTGAAAATATCCACTAAATGAGGGAATAATATGTGTGAGGGTACCCCAGGAGAGTTCCAAATGTGTTTGGGTAGAATATATATCCCACGGGGTTAAAATTGAAAAAAGTTGAAAAAAAAATTTTTTTGGACTTAGTCATTTTTCCAGCGTTTATCAGACTTGCAGATAGGGGAAATGTCAGTGAGCGTTCTGATTTCAGTTCCAGAGCGATTCACCCAATGAGTCCTTGATATTTAGTCGTTTTCAGCCAATTTTCTGGATTTTTGAAAATTTCACTTTTTTGTGAAAATATCCACTAAATGAGGGAATAATATGTGTGAGGGTACCCCAGGAGAGTTCCAAATGTGTTTGGGTAGAATATATATCCTACGGGGCTAAAATTGAAAAAAGTTGAAAAAATTTTTTTTTTGGACTTAGTCATTTTTCCGGCGTTTATCAGACTTTCAGATAGGGGAAATGTCAGTGAGCATTCTGATTTCAGTTCCAGAGCGATTTGCCCAATGAGTCCTTGATATTAAGTTGTTTTCAGCCAATTTTCTGGATTTTTGAAAATTTCACTTTTTTGTGAAAATATCCACTAAATGAGGGAATAATATGTGTGAGGGTACCCCAGGAGAGTTCCAAATGTGTGTGGGTAGAATATATATCCCACGGGTCTAAAATTGAAAAAAGTTGAAAAAAAAATTTTTTGGGACTTAGTCATTTTTCCGGCGTTTATCAGACTTTCAGATAGGGGAAATGTCAGTGAGCGTTCTGATTTCAGTTCCAGAGCGATTCGCCCAATGAGTCCTTGATATTTAGTCGTTTTCCGCCAATTTTCTGGATTTTTGAAAATTTCACTTTTTTGTGAAAATATCCACTAAATGAGGGAATAATATGTGTGAGGGTACCCCAGGAGAGTTCCAAATGTGTGTGGGTAGAATATATATCCCACGGGGGTAAAATTGAAAAAAGTTGAAAATATTTTTTTTTTGGACTTAGTCATTTTTCCGGCGTTTATCAGACTTTCAGATAGGGGAAATGTCAGTGAGCGTTCTGATTTCAGTTCCAGAGCGATTCGCCCAATGAGTCCTTGATATTTAGTCGTTTTCAGCCAATTTTCTGGATTTTTGAAAATTTCACTTTTTTGTGAAAATATCCACTAAATGAGGGAATAATATGTGTGAGGAGAGTTCCAAATGTGTGTGGGTAGAATAAATATCCCACGGGGTAAAATTGAAAAAAGTTTAAAAAAATTTTTTTTTGAACTTAGTCATTTTTCCGGCGTTTATCAGACTTTCAGATAGGGGAAATGTCAGTGAGCGTTCTGATTTCAGTTCCAGAGCGATTCGCCCAATGAGTCCTTGATATTTAGTCGTTTTCAGCCAATTTTCTGGTTTTTGAAAATTTCACTTTTTTGTGAAAATATCCACTAAATGAGGGAATAATATGTGTGAGGGTACCCCAGGAGAGTTCCAAATGTGTTTGGGTAGAATATATATCCCACGGGTTTAAAATTGAAAAAAGTTGAAAAAAAAATTTTTTTGGACTTAGTCATTTTTCCAGCGTTTATCAGACTTGCAGATAGGGGAAATGTCAGTGAGCGTTCTGATTTCAGTTCCAGAGCGATTCACCCAATGAGTCCTTGATATTTAGTCGTTTTCAGCCAATTTTCTGGATTTTTGAAAATTTCACTTTTTTGTGAAAATATCCACTAAATGAGGGAATAATATGTGTGAGGGTACCCCAGGAGAGTTCCAAATGTGTTTGGGTAGAATATATATCCCACGGGGCTAAAATTGAAAAAGTTGAAAAACTTTTTTTTTTGAACTTAGTAATTTTTCCGGCGTTTATCAGACTTTCAGATAGGGGAAATGTCAGTGAGCGTTCTGATTTCAGTTCCAGAGCGATTCGCCCAATGAGTCCTTGATATTTAGTCGTTTTCAGCCAATTTTCTGGATTTTTGAAAATTTCACTTTTTTGTGAAAATATCCACTAAATGAGGGAATAATATGTGTGAGGGTACCCCAGGAGAGTTCCAAATGTGTGTGGGTAGAATATATATCCCACGGGTTTAAAATTGAAAAAAGTTGAAAAAAATATTTTTTTGGACTTAGTCATTTTTCCAGCGTTTATCAGACTTTCAGATAGGGCAAATGTCAGTGAGCATTCCGACTTCAGTTCCAGACCGAATCGCCCAATGAGTCCTTGATATTTAGTTGTTTTCAGCCAATTTTCTGGATTTTTGAAAATTTCACTTTTTTGTGAAAATATCCACTAAATGAGGGAATAATATGTGTGAGGGTACCCCAGGAGAGTTCCAAATGGGTGTGGGTAGAATAAATATCCCACGGGGTAAAATTGAAAAAGTTTAAAAAAATTTTTTTTTGGACTTAGTCATTTTTCCAGCGTTTATCAGACTTTCAGATAGGGGAAATGTCAGTGAGCGTTCTGATTTCAGTTCCAGAGCGATTCGCCCAATGAGTCCTTGATATTTAGTCGTTTTCAGCCAATTTTCTGGATTTTTGAAAATTTCACTTTTTTTGTGAAAATATCCAATAAATGAGGGAATAATATGTGTGAGGGTACCCAGGAGAGTTCCAAATGTGTTTGGGTAGAATATATATCCCACGGGGTTAAAATTGAAAAAAGTTGAAAAAAAATTTTTTTTGGACTTAGTCATTTTTCCAGCGTTTATCAGACTTTCAGATAGGGGAAATGTCAGTGAGCGTTCTGATTTCAGTTCCAGAGCGATTCGCCCAATGAGTCCTTGATATTTAGTCGTTTTCCGCCAATTTTCTGGATTTTTGAAAATTTCACTTTTTTGTGAAAATATCCACTAAATGAGGGAATAATATGTGTGAGGGTACCCCAGGAGAGTTCCAAATGTGTGTGGGTAGAATATATATCCCACGGGTTTAAAATTGAAAAAAGTTGAAAAAAATTTTTTTTTGGACTTAGTCATTTTTCCAGCGTTTATCAGACTTTCAGATAGGGCAAATATCAGTGAGCATTCCGACTTCAGTTCCAGACCGAATCGCCCAATGAGTCCTTGATATTTAGTCGTTTTCAGCCAATTTTCTGGATTTTTGAAAATTTTACTTTTTTGTGAAAATATCCACTAAATGAGGGAATAATATGTGTGAGGGTACCCCAGGAGAGTTCCAAATGTGTGTGGGTAGAATAAACATCACACGGGGTAAAATTGAAAAAAGTTTAAAAAATTTTTTTTTTGGACTTAGTCATTTTTCCAGCGTTTATCAGACTTTCAGATAGGGGAAATGTCAGTGAGCGTTCTGATTTCAGTTCCAGAGCGATTCGCCCAATGAGTCCTTGATATTTAGTCGTTTTCAGCCAATTTTCTGGATTTTTGAAAATTTCACTTTTTTGTGAAAATATCCACTAAATGAGGGAATAATATGTGTGAGGGTACCCCAGGAGAGTTCCAAATGTGTGTGGGTAGAATATATATCCCACGGGGTTAAAATTGAAAAAAGTTGAAAAAAAAATTTTTTTGGACTTAGTCATTTTTCCAGCGTTTATCAGACTTGCAGATAGGGGAAATGTCAGTGAGCGTTCTGATTTCAGTTCCAGAGCGATTCACCCAATGAGTCCTTGATATTTAGTCGTTTTCAGCCAATTTTCTGGATTTTTGAAAATTTCACTTTTTTGTGAAAATATCCACTAAATGAGGGAATAATATGTGTGAGGGTACCCCAGGAGAGTTCCAAATGTGTTTGGGTAGAATATATATCCCACGGGGCTAAAATTGAAAAAGTTGAAAAACTTTTTTTTTTGAACTTAGTAATTTTTCCGGCGTTTATCAGACTTTCAGATAGGGGAAATGTCAGTGAGCGTTCTGATTTCAGTTCCAGAGCGATTTGCCCAATGAGTCCTTGATATTTAGTCGTTTTCAGCCAATTTTCTGGATTTTTGAAAATTTCACTTTTTTGTGAAAATATCCACTAAATGAGGGAATAATATGTGTGAGGGTACCCCAGGAGAGTTCCAAATGTTTGTGGGTAGAATATATATCCCACGGGTTTAAAATTGAAAAAAGTTGAAAAAAATATTTTTTTGGACTTAGTCATTTTTCCAGCGTTTATCAGACTTTCAGATAGGGCAAATGTCAGTGAGCATTCCGACTTCAGTTCCAGACCGAATCGCCCAATGAGTCCTTGATATTTAGTCGTTTTCAGCCAATTTTCTGGATTTTTGAAAATTTCACTTTTTTGTGAAAATATCCACTAAATGAGGGAATAATATGTGTGAGGGTACCCCAGGAGAGTTCCAAATGGGTGTGGGTAGAATAAATATCCCACGGGGTAAAATTGAAAAAAGTTTAAAAAAATTTTTTTTTGGACTTAGTCATTTTTCCAGCGTTTATCAGACTTTCAGATAGGGGAAATGTCAGTGAGCGTTCTGATTTCAGTTCCAGAGCGATTCGCCCAATGAGTCCTTGATATTTAGTCGTTTTCAGCCAATTTTCTGGATTTTTGAAAATTTCACTTTTTTGTGAAAATATCCACTAAATGAGGGAATAATATGTGTGAGGGTACCCCAGGAGAGTTCCAAATGTGTTTGGGTAGAATATATATCCCACGGGGCTAAAATTGAAAAAGTTGAAAAACTTTTTTTTTTGAACTTAGTAATTTTTCCGGCGTTTATCAGACTTTCAGATAGGGGAAATGTCAGTGAGCGTTCTGATTTCAGTTCCAGAGCGATTTGCCCAATGAGTCCTTGATATTTAGTCGTTTTCAGCCAATTTTCTGGATTTTTGAAAATTTCACTTTTTTGTGAAAATATCCACTAAATGAGGGAATAATATGTGTGAGGGTACCCCAGGAGAGTTCCAAATGTGTGTGGGTAGAATATATATCCCACGGGTTTAAAATTGAAAAAAGTTGAAAAAAATATTTTTTTGGACTTTGTCATTTTTCCAGCGTTTATCAGACTTTCAGATAGGGCAAATGTCAGTGAGCATTCCGACTTCAGTTCCAGACCGAATCGCCCAATGAGTCCTTGATATTTAGTCGTTTTCAGCCAATTTTCTGGATTTTTGAAAATTTCACTTTTTTGTGAAAATATCCACTAAATGAGGGAATAATATGTGTGAGGGTACCCCAGGAGAGTTCCAAATGGGTGTGGGTAGAATAAATATCCCACGGGGTAAAATTGAAAAAAGTTTAAAAAAATTTTTTTTTGGACTTAGTCATTTTTCCAGCGTTTATCAGACTTTCAGATAGGGGAAATGTCAGTGAGCGTTCTGATTTCAGTTCCAGAGCGATTCGCCCAATGAGTCCTTGATATTTAGTCGTTTTCAGCCAATTTTCTGGATTTTTGAAAATTTCACTTTTTTTGTGAAAATATCCAATAAATGAGGGAATAATATGTGTGAGGGCACCCAGGAGAGTTCCAAATGTGTGTGGGTAGAATATATATCCCACGGGGGTAAAATTGAAAAAAGTTGAAAATATTTTTTTTTTGGACTTAGTCATTTTTCTGGCGTTTATCAGACTTTCAGAGAGGGGAAATGTCAGTGAGCGTTCTGATTTCAGTTCCAGAGCGATTCGCCCAATGAGTCCTTGATATTTAGTCGTTTTTAGCCAATTTTCTGGATTTTTGAAAATTTCACTTTTTTGTGAAAATATCCAATAAATGAGGGAATAATATGTGTGAGGGTACCCCAGGAGAGTTCCAAATGAGTTTGGGTAGAATATATATCCCACGGGGTTAAAATTGAAAAAAGTTGAAAAAAAATTTTTTTTGGACTTAGTCATTTTTCCAGCGTTTATCAGACTTTCAGATAGGGGAAATGTCAGTGAGCGTTCTGATTTCAGTTCCAGAGCGATTCGCCCAATGAGTCCTTGATATTTAGTAGTTTTCCGCCAATTTTCTGGATTTTTGAAAATTTCACTTTTTTGTGAAAATATCCACTAAATGAGGGAATAATATGTGTGAGGGTACCCCAGGAGAGTTCCAAATGTGTGTGGGTAGAATATATATCCCACGGGTTTAAAATTGAAAAAAGTTGAAAAAAAATTTTTTTTGGACTTAGTCATTTTTCCAGCGTTTATCAGACTTTCAGATAGGGCAAATATCAGTGAGCATTCCGACTTCAGTTCCAGACCGAATCGCCCAATGAGTCCTTGATATTTAGTCGTTTTCAGCCAATTTTCTGGATTTTTGAAAATTTTACTTTTTTGTGAAAATATCCACTAAATGAGGGAATAATATGTGTGAGGGTACCCCAGGAGAGTTCCAAATGTGTGTGGGTAGAATAAACATCACACGGGGTAAAATTGAAAAAAGTTTAAAAAAATTTTTTTTTGGACTTAGTCATTTTTCCAGCGTTTATCAGACTTTCAGATAGGGGAAATGTCAGTGAGCGTTCTGATTTCAGTTCCAGAGCGATTCGCCCAATGAGTCCTTGATATTTAGTCGTTTTCAGCCAATTTTCTGGATTTTTGAAAATTTCACTTTTTTGTGAAAATATCCACTAAATGAGGGAATAATATGTGTGAGGGTACCCCAGGAGAGTTCCAAATGTGTTTGGGTAGAATATATATCCCACGGGGCTAAAATTGAAAAAGTTGAAAAACTTTTTTTTTTGAACTTAGTCATTTTTCCGGCGTTTATCAGACTTTCAGATAGGGGAAATGTCAGTGAGCGTTCTGATTTCAGTTCCAGAGCGATTCGCCCAATGAGTCCTTGATATTTAGTCGTTTTCAGCCAATTTTCTGGTTTTTGAAAATTTCACTTTTTTGTGAAAATATCCACTAAATGAGGGAATAATATGTGTGAGGGTACCCCAGGAGAGTTCCAAATGTGTTTGGGTAGAATATATATCCCACGGGGTTAAAATTGAAAAAAGTTGAAAATATTTTTTTTTTGGACTTAGTCATTTTTCTGGCGTTTATCAGACTTTCAGAGAGGGGAAATGTCAGTGAGCGTTCTGATTTCAGTTCCAGAGCGATTCGCCCAATGAGTCCTTGATATTTAGTCGTTTTTAGCCAATTTTCTGGATTTTTGAAAATTTCACTTTTTTGTGAAAATATCCACTAAATGAGGGAATAATATGTGTGAGGGTACCCCAGGAGAGTTCCAAATGAGTTTGGGTAGAATATATATCCCACGGGGTTAAAATTGAAAAAAGTTGAAAAAAAATTTTTTTTGGACTTAGTCATTTTTCCAGCGTTTATCAGACTTTCAGATAGGGGAAATGTCAGTGAGCGTTCTGATTTCAGTTCCAGAGCGATTCGCCCAATGAGTCCTTGATATTTAGTCGTTTTCAGCCAATTTTCTGGATTTTTGAAAATTTCACTTTTTTGTGAAAATATCCACTAAATGAGGGAATAATATGTGTGAGGGTACCCCAGGAGAGTTCCAAATGTGTTTGGGTAGAATATATATCCCACGGGGCTAAAATTGAAAAAGTTGAAAAACTTTTTTTTTTGAACTTAGTCATTTTTCCGGCGTTTATCAGACTTTCAGATAGGGGAAATGTCAGTGAGCGTTCTGATTTCAGTTCCAGAGCGATTCGCCCAATGAGTCCTTGATATTTAGTCGTTTTCAGCCAATTTTCTGGTTTTTGAAAATTTCACTTTTTTGTGAAAATATCCACTAAATGAGGGAATAATATGTGTGAGGGTACCCCAGGAGAGTTCCAAATGTGTTTGGGTAGAATATATATCCCACGGGGTTAAAATTGAAAAAAGTTGAAAATATTTTTTTTTTGGACTTAGTCATTTTTCTGGCGTTTATCAGACTTTCAGAGAGGGGAAATGTCAGTGAGCGTTCTGATTTCAGTTCCAGAGCGATTCGCCCAATGAGTCCTTGATATTTAGTCGTTTTTAGCCAATTTTCTGGATTTTTGAAAATTTCACTTTTTTGTGAAAATATCCACTAAATGAGGGAATAATATGTGTGAGGGTACCCCAGGAGAGTTCCAAATGAGTTTGGGTAGAATATATATCCCACGGGGTTAAAATTGAAAAAAGTTGAAAAAAAATTTTTTTTGGACTTAGTCATTTTTCCAGCGTTTATCAGACTTTCAGATAGGGGAAATGTCAGTGAGCGTTCTGATTTCAGTTCCAGAGCGATTCGCCCAATGAGTCCTTGATATTTAGTAGTTTTCCGCCAATTTTCTGGATTTTTGAAAATTTCACTTTTTTGTGAAAATATCCACTAAATGAGGGAATAATATGTGTGAGGGTACCCCAGGAGAGTTCCAAATGTGTGTGGGTAGAATATATATCCCACGGGTTTAAAATTGAAAAAAGTTGAAAAAAAATTTTTTTTGGACTTAGTCATTTTTCCAGCGTTTATCAGACTTTCAGATAGGGCAAATATCAGTGAGCATTCCGACTTCAGTTCCAGACCGAATCGCCCAATGAGTCCTTGATATTTAGTCGTTTTCAGCCAATTTTCTGGATTTTTGAAAATTTTACTTTTTTGTGAAAATATCCACTAAATGAGGGAATAATATGTGTGAGGGTACCCCAGGAGAGTTCCAAATGTGTGTGGGTAGAATAAACATCACACGGGGTAAAATTGAAAAAAGTTTAAAAAAATTTTTTTTTGGACTTAGTCATTTTTCCAGCGTTTATCAGACTTTCAGATAGGGGAAATGTCAGTGAGCGTTCTGATTTCAGTTCCAGAGCGATTCGCCCAATGAGTCCTTGATATTTAGTCGTTTTCAGCCAATTTTCTGGATTTTTGAAAATTTCACTTTTTTGTGAAAATATCCACTAAATGAGGGAATAATATGTGTGAGGGTACCCCAGGAGAGTTCCAAATGTGTTTGGGTAGAATATATATCCCACGGGGCTAAAATTGAAAAAGTTGAAAAACTTTTTTTTTTGAACTTAGTCATTTTTCCGGCGTTTATCAGACTTTCAGATAGGGGAAATGTCAGTGAGCGTTCTGATTTCAGTTCCAGAGCGATTTGCCCAATGAGTCCTTGATATTTAGTCGTTTTCAGCCAATTTTCTGGATTTTTGAAAATTTCACTTTTTTGTGAAAATATCCACTAAATGAGGGAATAATATGTGTGAGGGTACCCCAGGAGAGTTCCAAATGTGTGTGGGTAGAATATATATCCCACGGGTTTAAAATTGAAAAAAGTTGAAAAAAATATTTTTTTGGACTTTGTCATTTTTCCAGCGTTTATCAGACTTTCAGATAGGGCAAATGTCAGTGAGCATTCCGACTTCAGTTCCAGACCGAATCGCCCAATGAGTCCTTGATATTTAGTCGTTTTCAGCCAATTTTCTGGATTTTTGAAAATTTCACTTTTTTGTGAAAATATCCACTAAATGAGGGAATAATATGTGTGAGGGTACCCCAGGAGAGTTCCAAATGGGTGTGGGTAGAATAAATATCCCACGGGGTAAAATTGAAAAAAGTTTAAAAAAATTTTTTTTTGGACTTAGTCATTTTTCCAGCGTTTATCAGACTTTCAGATAGGGGAAATGTCAGTGAGCGTTCTGATTTCAGTTCCAGAGCGATTCGCCCAATGAGTCCTTGATATTTAGTCGTTTTCAGCCAATTTTCTGGATTTTTGAAAATTTCACTTTTTTTGTGAAAATATCCAATAAATGAGGGAATAATATGTGTGAGGGCACCCAGGAGAGTTCCAAATGTGTGTGGGTAGAATATATATCCCACGGGGGTAAAATTGAAAAAAGTTGAAAATATTTTTTTTTTGGACTTAGTCATTTTTCTGGCGTTTATCAGACTTTCAGAGAGGGGAAATGTCAGTGAGCGTTCTGATTTCAGTTCCAGAGCGATTCGCCCAATGAGTCCTTGATATTTAGTCGTTTTTAGCCAATTTTCTGGATTTTTGAAAATTTCACTTTTTTGTGAAAATATCCACTAAATGAGGGAATAATATGTGTGAGGGTACCCCAGGAGAGTTCCAAATGAGTTTGGGTAGAATATATATCCCACGGGGTTAAAATTGAAAAAAGTTGAAAAAAAATTTTTTTTGGACTTAGTCATTTTTCCAGCGTTTATCAGACTTTCAGATAGGGGAAATGTCAGTGAGCGTTCTGATTTCAGTTCCAGAGCGATTCGCCCAATGAGTCCTTGATATTTAGTAGTTTTCCGCCAATTTTCTGGATTTTTGAAAATTTCACTTTTTTGTGAAAATATCCACTAAATGAGGGAATAATATGTGTGAGGGTACCCCAGGAGAGTTCCAAATGTGTGTGGGTAGAATATATATCCCACGGGTTTAAAATTGAAAAAAGTTGAAAAAAAATTTTTTTTGGACTTAGTCATTTTTCCAGCGTTTATCAGACTTTCAGATAGGGCAAATATCAGTGAGCATTCCGACTTCAGTTCCAGACCGAATCGCCCAATGAGTCCTTGATATTTAGTCGTTTTCAGCCAATTTTCTGGATTTTTGAAAATTTTACTTTTTTGTGAAAATATCCACTAAATGAGGGAATAATATGTGTGAGGGTACCCCAGGAGAGTTCCAAATGTGTGTGGGTAGAATAAACATCACACGGGGTAAAATTGAAAAAAGTTTAAAAAAATTTTTTTTTGGACTTAGTCATTTTTCCAGCGTTTATCAGACTTTCAGATAGGGGAAATGTCAGTGAGCGTTCTGATTTCAGTTCCAGAGCGATTCGCCCAATGAGTCCTTGATATTTAGTCGTTTTCAGCCAATTTTCTGGATTTTTGAAAATTTCACTTTTTTGTGAAAATATCCACTAAATGAGGGAATAATATGTGTGAGGGTACCCCAGGAGAGTTCCAAATGTGTTTGGGTAGAATATATATCCCACGGGGCTAAAATTGAAAAAGTTGAAAAACTTTTTTTTTTGAACTTAGTCATTTTTCCGGCGTTTATCAGACTTTCAGATAGGGGAAATGTCAGTGAGCGTTCTGATTTCAGTTCCAGAGCGATTCGCCCAATGAGTCCTTGATATTTAGTCGTTTTCAGCCAATTTTCTGGTTTTTGAAAATTTCACTTTTTTGTGAAAATATCCACTAAATGAGGGAATAATATGTGTGAGGGTACCCCAGGAGAGTTCCAAATGTGTTTGGGTAGAATATATATCCCACGGGGTTAAAATTGAAAAAAGTTGAAAATATTTTTTTTTTGGACTTAGTCATTTTTCTGGCGTTTATCAGACTTTCAGAGAGGGGAAATGTCAGTGAGCGTTCTGATTTCAGTTCCAGAGCGATTCGCCCAATGAGTCCTTGATATTTAGTCGTTTTTAGCCAATTTTCTGGATTTTTGAAAATTTCACTTTTTTGTGAAAATATCCACTAAATGAGGGAATAATATGTGTGAGGGTACCCCAGGAGAGTTCCAAATGAGTTTGGGTAGAATATATATCCCACGGGGTTAAAATTGAAAAAAGTTGAAAAAAAATTTTTTTTGGACTTAGTCATTTTTCCAGCGTTTATCAGACTTTCAGATAGGGGAAATGTCAGTGAGCGTTCTGATTTCAGTTCCAGAGCGATTCGCCCAATGAGTCCTTGATATTTAGTCGTTTTCAGCCAATTTTCTGGATTTTTGAAAATTTCACTTTTTTGTGAAAATATCCACTAAATGAGGGAATAATATGTGTGAGGGTACCCCAGGAGAGTTCCAAATGTGTGTGGGTAGAATATATATCCCACGGGTCTAAAATTGAAAAAAGTTGAAAAAAAAATTTTTTGGGACTTAGTCATTTTTCCGGCGTTTATCAGACTTTCAGATAGGGGAAATGTCAGTGAGCGTTCTGATTTCAGTTCCAGAGCGATTCGCCCAATGAGTCCTTGATATTTAGTCGTTTTCCGCCAATTTTCTGGATTTTTGAAAATTTCACTTTTTTGTGAAAATATCCACTAAATGAGGGAATAATATGTGTGAGGGTACCCCAGGAGAGTTCCAAATGTGTGTGGGTAGAATATATATCCCACGGGGGTAAAATTGAAAAAAGTTGAAAATATTTTTTTTTTGGACTTAGTCATTTTTCCGGCGTTTATCAGACTTTCAGATAGGGGAAATGTCAGTGAGCGTTCTGATTTCAGTTCCAGAGCGATTCGCCCAATGAGTCCTTGATATTTAGTCGTTTTCAGCCAATTTTCTGGATTTTTGAAAATTTCACTTTTTTGTGAAAATATCCACTAAATGAGGGAATAATATGTGTGAGGAGAGTTCCAAATGTGTGTGGGTAGAATAAATATCCCACGGGGTAAAATTGAAAAAAGTTTAAAAAAATTTTTTTTTGAACTTAGTCATTTTTCCGGCGTTTATCAGACTTTCAGATAGGGGAAATGTCAGTGAGCGTTCTGATTTCAGTTCCAGAGCGATTCGCCCAATGAGTCCTTGATATTTAGTCGTTTTCAGCCAATTTTCTGGTTTTTGAAAATTTCACTTTTTTGTGAAAATATCCACTAAATGAGGGAATAATATGTGTGAGGGTACCCCAGGAGAGTTCCAAATGTGTTTGGGTAGAATATATATCCCACGGGTTTAAAATTGAAAAAAGTTGAAAAAAAAATTTTTTTGGACTTAGTCATTTTTCCAGCGTTTATCAGACTTGCAGATAGGGGAAATGTCAGTGAGCGTTCTGATTTCAGTTCCAGAGCGATTCACCCAATGAGTCCTTGATATTTAGTCGTTTTCAGCCAATTTTCTGGATTTTTGAAAATTTCACTTTTTTGTGAAAATATCCACTAAATGAGGGAATAATATGTGTGAGGGTACCCCAGGAGAGTTCCAAATGTGTGTGGGTAGAATATATATCCCACGGGTTTAAAATTGAAAAAAGTTGAAAAAAATATTTTTTTGGACTTAGTCATTTTTCCAGCGTTTATCAGACTTTCAGATAGGGCAAATGTCAGTGAGCATTCCGACTTCAGTTCCAGACCGAATCGCCCAATGAGTCCTTGATATTTAGTCGTTTTCAGCCAATTTTCTGGATTTTTGAAAATTTCACTTTTTTGTGAAAATATCCACTAAATGAGGGAATAATATGTGTGAGGGTACCCCAGGAGAGTTCCAAATGGGTGTGGGTAGAATAAATATCCCACGGGGTAAAATTGAAAAAAGTTTAAAAAAATTTTTTTTTGGACTTAGTCATTTTTCCAGCGTTTATCAGACTTTCAAATAGGGGAAATGTCAGTGAGCGTTCTGATTTCAGTTCCAGAGCGATTCGCCCAATGAGTCCTTGATATTTAGTCGTTTTCAGCCAATTTTCTGGATTTTTGAAAATTTCACTTTTTTTGTGAAAATATCCAATAAATGAGGGAATAATATGTGTGAGGGTACCCAGGAGAGTTCCAAATGTGTTTGGGTAGAATATATATCCCACGGGGTTAAAATTGAAAAAAGTTGAAAAAAAATTTTTTTTGGACTTAGTCATTTTTCCAGCGTTTATCAGACTTTCAGATAGGGGAAATGTCAGTGAGCGTTCTGATTTCAGTTCCAGAGCGATTCGCCCAATGAGTCCTTGATATTTAGTCGTTTTCCGCCAATTTTCTGGATTTTTGAAAATTTCACTTTTTTGTGAAAATATCCACTAAATGAGGGAATAATATGTGTGAGGGTACCCCAGGAGAGTTCCAAATGTGTGTGGGTAGAATATATATCCCACGGGTTTAAAATTGAAAAAAGTTGAAAAAAATTTTTTTTTGGACTTAGTCATTTTTCCAGCGTTTATCAGACTTTCAGATAGGGCAAATATCAGTGAGCATTCCGACTTCAGTTCCAGACCGAATCGCCCAATGAGTCCTTGATATTTAGTCGTTTTCAGCCAATTTTCTGGATTTTTGAAAATTTTACTTTTTTGTGAAAATATCCACTAAATGAGGGAATAATATGTGTGAGGGTACCCCAGGAGAGTTCCAAATGTGTGTGGGTAGAATAAACATCACACGGGGTAAAATTGAAAAAAGTTTAAAAAAATTTTTTTTTCGACTTAGTCATTTTTCCAGCGTTTATCAGACTTTCAGATAGGGGAAATGTCAGTGAGTGTTCTGATTTCAGTTCCAGAGCGATTCGCCCAATGAGTCCTTGATATTTAGTCGTTTTCAGCCAATTTTCTGGATTTTTGAAAATTTCACTTTTTTGTGAAAATATCCACTAAATGAGGGAATAATATGTGTGAGGGTACCCCAGGAGAGTTCCAAATGTGTGTGGGTAGAATATATATCCCACGGGGTAAAATTGAAAAAAGTTGAAAATATTTTTTTTTTGGACTTAGTCATTTTTCCGGCGTTTATCAGACTTTCAGATAGGGGAAATGTCAGTGAGCGTTCTGATTTCAGTTCCAGAGCGATTCGCCCAATGAGTCCTTGATATTTAGTCGTTTTCAGCCAATTTTCTGGATTTTTGAAAATTTCACTTTTTTGTGAAAATATCCACTAAATGAGGGAATAATATGTGTGAGGGTACCCCAGGAGAGTTCCAAATGTGTTTGGGTAGAATATATATCCCACGGGGCTAAAATTGAAAAAAGTTGAAAAAAATTTTTTTTTGAACTTAGTCATTTTTCCGGCGTTTATCAGACTTTCAGATAGGGGAAATGTCAGTGAGCGTTCTGATTTCAGTTCCAGAGCGATTCGCCCAATGAGTCCTTGATATTTAGTCGTTTTCAGCCAATTTTCTGGTTTTTGAAAATTTCACTTTTTTGTGAAAATATCCACTAAATGAGGGAATAATATGTGTGAGGGTACCCAGGAGAGTTCCAAATGTGTGTGGGTAGAATATATATCCCACGGGTTTAAAATTGAAAAAAGTTGAAAAAAATATTTTTTTGGACTTAGTCATTTTTCCAGCGTTTATCAGACTTTCAGATAGGGCAAATGTCAGTGAGCATTCCGACTTCAGTTCCAGACCGAATCGCCCAATGAGTCCTTGATATTTAGTCGTTTTCAGCCAATTTTCTGGATTTTTGAAAATTTCACTTTTTTGTGAAAATATCCACTAAATGAGGGAATAATATGTGTGAGGGTACCCCAGGAGAGTTCCAAATGGGTGTGGGTAGAATAAATATCCAACGGGGTAAAATTGAAAAAAGTTTAAAAAAATTTTTTTTTGGACTTAGTCATTTTTCCAGCGTTTATCAGACTTTCAGATAGGGGAAATGTCAGTGAGCGTTCTGATTTCAGTTCCAGAGCGATTCGCCCAATGAGTCCTTGATATTTAGTCGTTTTCAGCCAATTTTCTGGATTTTTGAAAATTTCACTTTTTTTGTGAAAATATCCAATAAATGAGGGAATAATATGTGTGAGGGCACCCAGGAGAGTTCCAAATGTGTGTGGGTAGAATATATATCCCACGGGGGTAAAATTGAAAAAAGTTGAAAATATTTTTTTTTTGGACTTAGTCATTTTTCCGGCGTTTATCAGACTTTCAGATAGGGGAAATGTCAGTGAGCGTTCTGATTTCAGTTCCAGAGCGATTCGCCCAATGAGTCCTTGATATTTAGTCGTTTTCAGCCAATTTTCTGGATTTTTGAAAATTTCACTTTTTTGTGAAAATATCCACTAAATGAGGGAATAATATGTGTGAGGAGAGTTCCAAATGTGTGTGGGTAGAATAAATATCCCACGGGGTAAAATTGAAAAAAGTTTAAAAAAATTTTTTTTTGAACTTAGTCATTTTTCCGGCGTTTATCAGACTTTCAGATAGGGGAAATGTCAGTGAGCGTTCTGATTTCAGTTCCAGAGCGATTCGCCCAATGAGTCCTTGATATTTAGTCGTTTTCAGCCAATTTTCTGGTTTTTGAAAATTTCACTTTTTTGTGAAAATATCCACTAAATGAGGGAATAATATGTGTGAGGGTACCCCAGGAGAGTTCCAAATGTGTTTGGGTAGAATATATATCCCACGGGTTTAAAATTGAAAAAAGTTGAAAAAAAAATTTTTTTGGACTTAGTCATTTTTCCAGCGTTTATCAGACTTGCAGATAGGGGAAATGTCAGTGAGCGTTCTGATTTCAGTTCCAGAGCGATTCACCCAATGAGTCCTTGATATTTAGTCGTTTTCAGCCAATTTTCTGGATTTTTGAAAATTTCACTTTTTTGTGAAAATATCCACTAAATGAGGGAATAATATGTGTGAGGGTACCCCAGGAGAGTTCCAAATGTGTGTGGGTAGAATATATATCCCACGGGTTTAAAATTGAAAAAAGTTGAAAAAAATATTTTTTTGGACTTAGTCATTTTTCCAGCGTTTATCAGACTTTCAGATAGGGCAAATGTCAGTGAGCATTCCGACTTCAGTTCCAGACCGAATCGCCCAATGAGTCCTTGATATTTAGTTGTTTTCAGCCAATTTTCTGGATTTTTGAAAATTTCACTTTTTTGTGAAAATATCCACTAAATGAGGGAATAATATGTGTGAGGGTACCCCAGGAGAGTTCCAAATGGGTGTGGGTAGAATAAATATCCCACGGGGTAAAATTGAAAAAAGTTTAAAAAAATTTTTTTTTGGACTTAGTCATTTTTCCAGCGTTTATCAGACTTTCAGATAGGGGAAATGTCAGTGAGCGTTCTGATTTCAGTTCCAGAGCGATTCGCCCAATGAGTCCTTGATATTTAGTCGTTTTCAGCCAATTTTCTGGATTTTTGAAAATTTCACTTTTTTTGTGAAAATATCCAATAAATGAGGGAATAATATGTGTGAGGGTACCCAGGAGAGTTCCAAATGTGTTTGGGTAGAATATATATCCCACGGGGTTAAAATTGAAAAAAGTTGAAAAAAAATTTTTTTTGGACTTAGTCATTTTTCCAGCGTTTATCAGACTTTCAGATAGGGGAAATGTCAGTGAGCGTTCTGATTTCAGTTCCAGAGCGATTCGCCCAATGAGTCCTTGATATTTAGTCGTTTTCCGCCAATTTTCTGGATTTTTGAAAATTTCACTTTTTTGTGAAAATATCCACTAAATGAGGGAATAATATGTGTGAGGGTACCCCAGGAGAGTTCCAAATGTGTGTGGGTAGAATATATATCCCACGGGTTTAAAATTGAAAAAAGTTGAAAAAAATTTTTTTTTGGACTTAGTCATTTTTCCAGCGTTTATCAGACTTTCAGATAGGGCAAATATCAGTGAGCATTCCGACTTCAGTTCCAGACCGAATCGCCCAATGAGTCCTTGATATTTAGTCGTTTTCAGCCAATTTTCTGGATTTTTGAAAATTTTACTTTTTTGTGAAAATATCCACTAAATGAGGGAATAATATGTGTGAGGGTACCCCAGGAGAGTTCCAAATGTGTGTGGGTAGAATAAACATCACACGGGGTAAAATTGAAAAAAGTTTAAAAAAATTTTTTTTTGGACTTAGTCATTTTTCCAGCGTTTATCAGACTTTCAGAGAGGGGAAATGTCAGTGAGCGTTCTGATTTCAGTTCCAGAGCGATTCGCCCAATGAGTCCTTGATATTTAGTCGTTTTCAGCCAATTTTCTGGATTTTTGAAAATTTCACTTTTTTGTGAAAATATCCACTAAATGAGGGAATAATATGTGTGAGGGTACCCCAGGAGAGTTCCAAATGTGTGTGGGTAGAATATATATCCCACGGGGTAAAATTGAAAAAAGTTGAAAATATTTTTTTTTTGGACTTAGTCATTTTTCCGGCGTTTATCAGACTTTCAGATAGGGGAAATGTCAGTGAGCGTTCTGATTTCAGTTCCAGAGCGATTCGCCCAATGAGTCCTTGATATTTAGTCGTTTTCAGCCAATTTTCTGGATTTTTGAAAATTTCACTTTTTTGTGAAAATATCCACTAAATGAGGGAATAATATGTGTGAGGGTACCCCAGGAGAGTTCCAAATGTGTTTGGGTAGAATATATATCCCACGGGTTTAAAATTGAAAAAAGTTGAAAAAAAAATTTTTTTGGACTTAGTCATTTTTCCAGCGTTTATCAGACTTGCAGATAGGGGAAATGTCAGTGAGCGTTCTGATTTCAGTTCCAGAGCGATTCACCCAATGAGTCCTTGATATTTAGTCGTTTTCAGCCAATTTTCTGGATTTTTGAAAATTTCACTTTTTTGTGAAAATATCCACTAAATGAGGGAATAATATGTGTGAGGGTACCCCAGGAGAGTTCCAAATGTGTGTGGGTAGAATATATATCCCACGGGTTTAAAATTGAAAAAAGTTGAAAAAAATATTTTTTTGGACTTAGTCATTTTTCCAGCGTTTATCAGACTTTCAGATAGGGCAAATGTCAGTGAGCATTCCGACTTCAGTTCCAGACCGAATCGCCCAATGAGTCCTTGATATTTAGTTGTTTTCAGCCAATTTTCTGGATTTTTGAAAATTTCACTTTTTTGTGAAAATATCCACTAAATGAGGGAATAATATGTGTGAGGGTACCCCAGGAGAGTTCCAAATGGGTGTGGGTAGAATAAATATCCCACGGGGTAAAATTGAAAAAAGTTTAAAAAAATTTTTTTTTGGACTTAGTCATTTTTCCAGCGTTTATCAGACTTTCAGATAGGGGAAATGTCAGTGAGCGTTCTGATTTCAGTTCCAGAGCGATTCGCCCAATGAGTCCTTGATATTTAGTCGTTTTCAGCCAATTTTCTGGATTTTTGAAAATTTCACTTTTTTTGTGAAAATATCCAATAAATGAGGGAATAATATGTGTGAGGGTACCCAGGAGAGTTCCAAATGTGTTTGGGTAGAATATATATCCCACGGGGTTAAAATTGAAAAAAGTTGAAAAAAAATTTTTTTTGGACTTAGTCATTTTTCCAGCGTTTATCAGACTTTCAGATAGGGGAAATGTCAGTGAGCGTTCTGATTTCAGTTCCAGAGCGATTCGCCCAATGAGTCCTTGATATTTAGTCGTTTTCCGCCAATTTTCTGGATTTTTGAAAATTTCACTTTTTTGTGAAAATATCCACTAAATGAGGGAATAATATGTGTGAGGGTACCCCAGGAGAGTTCCAAATGTGTGTGGGTAGAATATATATCCCACGGGTTTAAAATTGAAAAAAGTTGAAAAAAATTTTTTTTTGGACTTAGTCATTTTTCCAGCGTTTATCAGACTTTCAGATAGGGCAAATATCAGTGAGCATTCCGACTTCAGTTCCAGACCGAATCGCCCAATGAGTCCTTGATATTTAGTCGTTTTCAGCCAATTTTCTGGATTTTTGAAAATTTTACTTTTTTGTGAAAATATCCACTAAATGAGGGAATAATATGTGTGAGGGTACCCCAGGAGAGTTCCAAATGTGTGTGGGTAGAATAAACATCACACGGGGTAAAATTGAAAAAAGTTTAAAAAAATTTTTTTTTGGACTTAGTCATTTTTCCAGCGTTTATCAGACTTTCAGAGAGGGGAAATGTCAGTGAGCGTTCTGATTTCAGTTCCAGAGCGATTCGCCCAATGAGTCCTTGATATTTAGTCGTTTTCAGCCAATTTTCTGGATTTTTGAAAATTTCACTTTTTTGTGAAAATATCCACTAAATGAGGGAATAATATGTGTGAGGGTACCCCAGGAGAGTTCCAAATGTGTGTGGGTAGAATATATATCCCACGGGGTAAAATTGAAAAAAGTTGAAAATATTTTTTTTTTGGACTTAGTCATTTTTCCGGCGTTTATCAGACTTTCAGATAGGGGAAATGTCAGTGAGCGTTCTGATTTCAGTTCCAGAGCGATTCGCCCAATGAGTCCTTGATATTTAGTCGTTTTCAGCCAATTTTCTGGATTTTTGAAAATTTCACTTTTTTGTGAAAATATCCACTAAATGAGGGAATAATATGTGTGAGGGTACCCCAGGAGAGTTCCAAATGTGTTTGGGTAGAATATATATCCCACGGGGCTAAAATTGAAAAAAGTTGAAAAAAAATTTTTTTTGAACTTAGTCATTTTTCCGGCGTTTATCAGACTTTCAGATAGGGGAAATGTCAGTGAGCGTTCTGATTTCAGTTCCAGAGCGATTCGCCCAATGAGTCCTTGATATTTAGTCGTTTTCAGCCAATTTTCTGGTTTTTGAAAATTTCACTTTTTTGTGAAAATATCCACTAAATGAGGGAATAATATGTGTGAGGGTACCCAGGAGAGTTCCAAATGTGTTTGGGTAGAATATATATCCCACGGGGTTAAAATTGAAAAAAGTTGAAAAAAAAATTTTTTTGGACTTAGTCATTTTTCCAGCGTTTATCAGACTTGCAGATAGGGGAAATGTCAGTGAGCGTTCTGATTTCAGTTCCAGAGCGATTTGCCCAATGAGTCCTTGATATTTAGTCGTTTTCAGCCAATTTTCTGGATTTTTGAAAATTTCACTTTTTTGTGAAAATATCCACTAAATGAGGGAATAATATGTGTGAGGGTACCCCAGGAGAGTTCCAAATGTGTGTGGGTAGAATATATATCCCACGGGTTTAAAATTGAAAAAAGTTGAAAAAAATATTTTTTTGGACTTAGTCATTTTTCCAGCGTTTATCAGACTTTCAGATAGGGCAAATGTCAGTGAGCATTCCGACTTCAGTTCCAGACCGAATCGCCCAATGAGTCCTTGATATTTAGTCGTTTTCAGCCAATTTTCTGGATTTTTGAAAATTTCACTTTTTTGTGAAAATATCCACTAAATGAGGGAATAATATGTGTGAGGGTACCCCAGGAGAGTTCCAAATGGGTGTGGGTAGAATAAATATCCCACGGGGTAAAATTGAAAAAAGTTTAAAAAAATTTTTTTTTGGACTTAGTCATTTTTCCAGCGTTTATCAGACTTTCAGATAGGGGAAATGTCAGTGAGCGTTCTGATTTCAGTTCCAGAGCGATTCGCCCAATGAGTCCTTGATATTTAGTCGTTTTCAGCCAATTTTCTGGATTTTTGAAAATTTCACTTTTTTTGTGAAAATATCCAATAAATGAGGGAATAATATGTGTGAGGGCACCCAGGAGAGTTCCAAATGTGTGTGGGTAGAATATATATCCCACGGGGGTAAAATTGAAAAAAGTTGAAAATATTTTTTTTTTGGACTTAGTCATTTTTCTGGCGTTTATCAGACTTTCAGATAGGGGAAATGTCAGTGAGCGTTCTGATTTCAGTTCCAGAGCGATTCGCCCAATGAGTCCTTGATATTTAGTCGTTTTTAGCCAATTTTCTGGATTTTTGAAAATTTCACTTTTTTGTGAAAATATCCACTAAATGAGGGAATAATATGTGTGAGGGTACCCCAGGAGAGTTCCAAATGAGTTTGGGTAGAATATATATCCCACGGGGTTAAAATTGAAAAAAGTTGAAAAAAAATTTTTTTTGGACTTAGTCATTTTTCCAGCGTTTATCAGACTTTCAGATAGGGGAAATGTCAGTGAGCGTTCTGATTTCAGTTCCAGAGCGATTCGCCCAATGAGTCCTTGATATTTAGTCGTTTTCCGCCAATTTTCTGGATTTTTGAAAATTTCACTTTTTTGTGAAAATATCCACTAAATGAGGGAATAATATGTGTGAGGGTACCCCAGGAGAGTTCCAAATGTGTGTGGGTAGAATATATATCCCACGGGTTTAAAATTGAAAAAAGTTGAAAAAAAATTTTTTTTGGACTTAGTCATTTTTCCAGCGTTTATCAGACTTTCAGATAGGGCAAATATCAGTGAGCATTCCGACTTCAGTTCCAGACCGAATCGCCCAATGAGTCCTTGATATTTAGTCGTTTTCAGCCAATTTTCTGGATTTTTGAAAATTTTACTTTTTTGTGAAAATATCCACTAAATGAGGGAATAATATGTGTGAGGGTACCCCAGGAGAGTTCCAAATGTGTGTGGGTAGAATAAACATCACACGGGGTAAAATTGAAAAAAGTTTAAAAAAATTTTTTTTTGGACTTAGTCATTTTTCCAGCGTTTATCAGACTTTCAGATAGGGGAAATGTCAGTGAGCGTTCTGATTTCAGTTCCAGAGCGATTCGCCCAATGAGTCCTTGATATTTAGTCGTTTTCAGCCAATTTTCTGGATTTTTGAAAATTTCACTTTTTTGTGAAAATATCCACTAAATGAGGGAATAATATGTGTGAGGGTACCCCAGGAGAGTTCCAAATGTGTGTGGGTAGAATATATATCCCACGGGTTTAAAATTGAAAAAAGTTGAAAAAAATTTTTTTTTGGACTTAGTCATTTTTCTGGCGTTTATCAGACTTTCAGATAGGGGAAATGTCAGTGAGCGTTCTGATTTCAGTTCCAGAGCGATTCGCCCAATGAGTCCTTGATATTTAGTCGTTTTCAGCCAATTTTCTGGATTTTTGAAAATTTCACTTTTTTGTGAAAATATCCACTAAATGAGGGAATAATATGTGTGAGGGTACGCCAGGAGAGTTCCAAATGTGTTTGGGTAGAATATATATCCCACGGGGTTAAAATTGAAAAAAGTTGAAAAAAAAATTTTTTTGGACTTAGTCATTTTTCCAGCGTTTATCAGACTTTCAGATAGGGGAAATGTCAGTGAGCGTTCTGATTTCAGTTCCAGAGCGATTCGCCCAATGAGTCCTTGATATTTAGTCGTTTTCAGCCAATTTTCTGGATTTTTGAAAATTTCACTTTTTTGTGAAAATATCCACTAAATGAGGGAATAATATGTGTGAGGGTACCCCAGGAGAGTTCCAAATGTGTTTGGGTAGAATATATATCCCACGGGGCTAAAATTGAAAAAGTTGAAAAACTTTTTTTTTTTAACTTAGTAATTTTTCCGGCGTTTATCAGACTTTCAGATAGGGGAAATGTCAGTGAGCGTTCTGATTTCAGTTCCAGAGCGATTCGCCCAATGAGTCCTTGATATTTAGTCGTTTTCAGCCAATTTTCTGGATTTTTGAAAATTTCACTTTTTTGTGAAAATATCCACTAAATGAGGGAATAATATGTGTGAGGGTACCCCAGGAGAGTTCCAAATGTGTGTGGGTAGAATATATATCCCACGGGTTTAAAATTGAAAAAAGTTGAAAAAAATATTTTTTTCAACTTAGTCATTTTTCCAGCGTTTATCAGACTTTCAGATAGGGGAAATGTCAGTGAGCATTCCGACTTCAGTTCCAGACCGAATCGCCCAATGAGTCCTTGATATTTAGTCGTTTTCAGCCAATTTTCTGGATTTTTGAAAATTTCACTTTTTTGTGAAAATATCCACTAAATGAGGGAATAATATGTGTGAGGGTACCCCAGGAGAGTTCCAAATGTGTGTGGGTAGAATAAACATCCCACGGGGTAAAATTGAAAAAAGTTGAAAATATTTTTTTTTTGGACTTAGTCATTTTTCCGGCGTTTATCAGACTTTCAGATAGGGGAAATGTCAGTGAGCGTTCTGATTTCAGTTCCAGAGCGATTCGCCCAATGAGTCCTTGATATTTAGTCGTTTTCAGCCAATTTTCTGGATTTTTGAAAATTTCACTTTTTTGTGAAAATATCCACTAAATGAGGGAATAATATGTGTGAGGGTACCCCAGGAGAGTTCCAAATATGTGTGGGTAGAATATATATCCCACGGGGCTAAAATTGAAAAAAGTTGAAAAAATTTTTTTTTGGACTTAGTCATTTTTCCGGCGTTTATCAGACTTTCAGATAGGGGAAATGTCAGTGAGCGTTCTGATTTCAGTTCCAGAGCGATTCGCCCAATGAGTCCTTGATATTTAGTCGTTTTCAGCCAATTTTCTGGATTTTTGAAAATTTCACTATTTTGTGAAAATATCCACTAAATGAGGGAATAATATGTGTGAGGGTACCCCAGGAGAGTTCCAAATGTGTGTGGGTAGAATATATATCCCACGGGTTTAAAATTGAAAAAAGTTGAAAAAAATTTTTTTTTCAACTTAGTCATTTTTCCAGCGTTTATCAGACTTTCAGATAGGGCAAATGTCAGTGAGCATTCCGACTTCAGTTCCAGACCGAATCGCCCAATGAGTCCTTGATATTTAGTCGTTTTCAGCCAATTTTCTGGATTTTTGAAAATTTCACTTTTTTGTGAAAATATCCACTAAATGAGGGAATAATATGTGTGAGGGTACCCCAGGAGAGTTCCAAATGGGTGTGGGTAGAATAAATATCCGACGGGGTAAAATTGAAAAAAGTTTAAAAAAATTTTTTTTTGGACTTAGTCATTTTTCCAGCGTTTATCACACTTTCAGATAGGGGAAATGTCAGTGAGCGTTCTGATTTCAGTTCCAGAGCGATTCGCCCAATGAGTCCTTGATATTTAGTCGTTTTCAGCCAATTTTCTGGATTTTTGAAAATTTCACTTTTTTGTGAAAATATCCAATAAATGAGGGAATAATATGTGTGAGGGTACCCAGGAGAGTTCCAAATGTGTGTGGGTAGAATATATATCCCACGGGGGTAAAATTGAAAAAAGTTGAAAATATTTTTTTTTTGGACTTAGTCATTTTTCTGGCGTTTATCAGACTTTCAGATAGGGGAAATGTCAGTGAGCGTTCTGATTTCAGTTCCAGAGCGATTCGCCCAATGAGTCCTTGATATTTAGTCGTTTTTAGCCAATTTTCTGGATTTTTGAAAATTTCACTTTTTTGTGAAAATATCCACTAAATGAGGGAATAATATGTGTGAGGGTACCCCAGGAGAGTTCCAAATGTGTTTGGGTAGAATATATATCCCACGGGGTTAAAATTGAAAAAAGTTGAAAAAAAATTTTTTTTGGACTTAGTCATTTTTCCAGCGTTTATCAGACTTTCAGATAGGGGAAATGTCAGTGAGCGTTCTGATTTCAGTTCCAGAGCGATTCGCCCAATGAGTCCTTGATATTTAGTCGTTTTCCGCCAATTTTCTGGATTTTTGAAAATTTCACTTTTTTGTGAAAATATCCACTAAATGAGGGAATAATATGTGTGAGGGTACCCCAGGAGAGTTCCAAATGTGTGTGGGTAGAATATATATCCCACGGGTTTAAAATTGAAAAAAGTTGAAAAAAATTTTTTTTTGGACTTAGTCATTTTTCCAGCGTTTATCAGACTTTCAGATAGGGCAAATATCAGTGAGCATTCCGACTTCAGTTCCAGACCGAATCGCCCAATGAGTCCTTGATATTTAGTCGTTTTCAGCCAATTTTCTGGATTTTTGAAAATTTTACTTTTTTGTGAAAATATCCACTAAATGAGGGAATAATATGTGTGAGGGTACCCCAGGAGAGTTCCAAATGTGTGTGGGTAGAATAAACATCACACGGGGTAAAATTGAAAAAAGTTTAAAAAAATTTTTTTTTGGACTTAGTCATTTTTCCAGCGTTTATCAGACTTTCAGATAGGGGAAATGTCAGTGAGCGTTCTGATTTCAGTTCCAGAGCGATTCGCCCAATGAGTCCTTGATATTTAGTCGTTTTCAGCCAATTTTCTGGATTTTTGAAAATTTCACTTTTTTGTGAAAATATCCACTAAATGAGGGAATAATATGTGTGAGGGTACCCCAGGAGAGTACCAAATGTGTGTGGGTAGAATATATATCCCACGGGGTAAAATTGAAAAAAGTTGAAAATATTTTTTTTTTGGACTTAGTCATTTTTCCGGCATTTATCAGACTTTCAGATAGGGGAAATGTCAGTGAGCGTTCTGATTTCAGTTCCAGAGCGATTCGCCCAATGAGTCCTTGATATTTAGTCGTTTTCAGCCAATTTTCTGGATTTTTGAAAATTTCACTTTTTTGTGAAAATATCCACTAAATGAGGGAATAATATGTGTGAGGGTACCCCAGGAGAGTTCCAAATATGTGTGGGTAGAATATATATCCCACGGGGTAAAATTGAAAAAAGTTGAAAATATTTTTTTTTTGGACTTAGTCATTTTTCCGGCATTTATCAGACTTTCAGATAGGGGAAATGTCAGTGAGCGTTCTGATTTCAGTTCCAGAGCGATTCGCCCAATGAGTCCTTGATATTTAGTCGTTTTCAGCCAATTTTCTGGATTTTTGAAAATTTCACTTTTTTGTGAAAATATCCACTAAATGAGGGAATAATATGTGTGAGGGTACCCCAGGAGAGTTCCAAATATGTGTGGGTAGAATATATATCCCACGGGGCTAAAATTGAAAAAAGTTGAAAAAATTTTTTTTTGCACTTAGTCATTTTTCCGGCGTTTATCAGACTTTCAGATAGGGGAAATGTCAGTGAGCGTTCTGATTTCAGTTCCAGAGCGATTCGCCCAATGAGTCCTTGATATTTAGTCGTTTTCAGCCAATTTTCTGGATTTTTGAAAATTTCACTATTTTGTGAAAATATCCACTAAATGAGGGAATAATATGTGTGAGGGTACCCCAGGAGAGTTCCAAATGTGTGTGGGTAGAATATATATCCCACGGGTTTAAAATTGAAAAAAGTTGAAAAAAATTTTTTTTTCAACTTAGTCATTTTTCCAGCGTTTATCAGACTTTCAGATAGGGCAAATGTCAGTGAGCATTCCGACTTCAGTTCCAGACCGAATCGCCCAATGAGTCCTTGATATTTAGTCGTTTTCAGCCAATTTTCTGGATTTTTGAAAATTTCACTTTTTTGTGAAAATATCCACTAAATGAGGGAATAATATGTGTGAGGGTACCCCAGGAGAGTTCCAAATGGGTGTGGGTAGAATAAATATCCGACGGGGTAAAATTGAAAAAAGTTTAAAAAAATTTTTTTTTGGACTTAGTCATTTTTCCAGCGTTTATCAGACTTTCAGATAGGGGAAATGTCAGTGAGCGTTCTGATTTCAGTTCCAGAGCGATTCGCCCAATGAGTCCTTGATATTTAGTCGTTTTCCGCCAATTTTCTGGATTTTTGAAAATTTCACTTTTTTGTGAAAATATCCACTAAATGAGGGAATAATATGTGTGAGGGTACCCCAGGAGAGTTCCAAATGTGTGTGGGTAGAATATATATCCCACGGGTTTAAAATTGAAAAAAGTTGAAAAAAAATTTTTTTTGGACTTAGTCATTTTTCCAGCGTTTATCAGACTTTCAGATAGGGCAAATATCAGTGAGCATTCCGACTTCAGTTCCAGACCGAATCGCCCAATGAGTCCTTGATATTTAGTCGTTTTCAGCCAATTTTCTGGATTTTTGAAAATTTTACTTTTTTGTGAAAATATCCACTAAATGAGGGAATAATATGTGTGAGGGTACCCCAGGAGAGTTCCAAATGTGTGTGGGTAGAATAAACATCACACGGGGTAAAATTGAAAAAAGTTTAAAAAAATTTTTTTTTGGACTTAGTCATTTTTCCAGCGTTTATCAGACTTTCAGATAGGGGAAATGTCAGTGAGCGTTCTGATTTCAGTTCCAGAGCGATTCGCCCAATGAGTCCTTGATATTTAGTCGTTTTCAGCCAATTTTCTGGATTTTTGAAAATTTCACTTTTTTGTGAAAATATCCACTAAATGAGGGAATAATATGTGTGAGGGTACCCCAGGAGAGTTCCAAATGTGTGTGGGTAGAATATATATCCCACGGGTTTAAAATTGAAAAAAGTTGAAAAAAATTTTTTTTTGGACTTAGTCATTTTTCTGGCGTTTATCAGACTTTCAGATAGGGGAAATGTCAGTGAGCGTTCTGATTTCAGTTCCAGAGCGATTCGCCCAATGAGTCCTTGATATTTAGTCGTTTTCAGCCAATTTTCTGGATTTTTGAAAATTTCACTTTTTTGTGAAAATATCCAATAAATGAGGGAATAATATGTGTGAGGGTACCCAGGAGAGTTCCAAATGTGTGTGGGTAGAATATATATCCCACGGGGGTAAAATTGAAAAAAGTTGAAAATATTTTTTTTTTGGACTTAGTCATTTTTCTGGCGTTTATCAGACTTTCAGATAGGGGAAATGTCAGTGAGCGTTCTGATTTCAGTTCCAGAGCGATTCGCCCAATGAGTCCTTGATATTTAGTCGTTTTTAGCCAATTTTCTGGATTTTTGAAAATTTCACTTTTTTGTGAAAATATCCACTAAATGAGGGAATAATATGTGTGAGGGTACCCCAGGAGAGTTCCAAATGTGTTTGGGTAGAATATATATCCCACGGGGTTAAAATTGAAAAAAGTTGAAAAAAAATTTTTTTTGGACTTAGTCATTTTTCCAGCGTTTATCAGACTTTCAGATAGGGGAAATGTCAGTGAGCGTTCTGATTTCAGTTCCAGAGCGATTCGCCCAATGAGTCCTTGATATTTAGTCGTTTTCCGCCAATTTTCTGGATTTTTGAAAATTTCACTTTTTTGTGAAAATATCCACTAAATGAGGGAATAATATGTGTGAGGGTACCCCAGGAGAGTTCCAAATGTGTGTGGGTAGAATATATATCCCACGGGTTTAAAATTGAAAAAAGTTGAAAAAAATTTTTTTTTGGACTTAGTCATTTTTCCAGCGTTTATCAGACTTTCAGATAGGGCAAATATCAGTGAGCATTCCGACTTCAGTTCCAGACCGAATCGCCCAATGAGTCCTTGATATTTAGTCGTTTTCAGCCAATTTTCTGGATTTTTGAAAATTTTACTTTTTTGTGAAAATATCCACTAAATGAGGGAATAATATGTGTGAGGGTACCCCAGGAGAGTTCCAAATGTGTGTGGGTAGAATAAACATCACACGGGGTAAAATTGAAAAAAGTTTAAAAAAATTTTTTTTTGGACTTAGTCATTTTTCCAGCGTTTATCAGACTTTCAGATAGGGGAAATGTCAGTGAGCGTTCTGATTTCAGTTCCAGAGCGATTCGCCCAATGAGTCCTTGATATTTAGTCGTTTTCAGCCAATTTTCTGGATTTTTGAAAATTTCACTTTTTTGTGAAAATATCCACTAAATGAGGGAATAATATGTGTGAGGGTACCCCAGGAGAGTTCCAAATATGTGTGGGTAGAATATATATCCCACGGGGTAAAATTGAAAAAAGTTGAAAATATTTTTTTTTTGGACTTAGTCATTTTTCCGGCATTTATCAGACTTTCAGATAGGGGAAATGTCAGTGAGCGTTCTGATTTCAGTTCCAGAGCGATTCGCCCAATGAGTCCTTGATATTTAGTCGTTTTCAGCCAATTTTCTGGATTTTTGAAAATTTCACTTTTTTGTGAAAATATCCACTAAATGAGGGAATAATATGTGTGAGGGTACCCCAGGAGAGTTCCAAATATGTGTGGGTAGAATATATATCCCACGGGGCTAAAATTGAAAAAAGTTGAAAAAATTTTTTTTTGGACTTAGTCATTTTTCCGGCGTTTATCAGACTTTCAGATAGGGGAAATGTCAGTGAGCGTTCTGATTTCAGTTCCAGAGCGATTCGCCCAATGAGTCCTTGATATTTAGTCGTTTTCAGCCAATTTTCTGGATTTTTGAAAATTTCACTATTTTGTGAAAATATCCACTAAATGAGGGAATAATATGTGTGAGGGTACCCCAGGAGAGTTCCAAATGTGTGTGGGTAGAATATATATCCCACGGGTTTAAAATTGAAAAAAGTTGAAAAAAATTTTTTTTTCAACTTAGTCATTTTTCCAGCGTTTATCAGACTTTCAGATAGGGCAAATGTCAGTGAGCATTCCGACTTCAGTTCCAGACCGAATCGCCCAATGAGTCCTTGATATTTAGTCGTTTTCAGCCAATTTTCTGGATTTTTGAAAATTTCACTTTTTTGTGAAAATATCCACTAAATGAGGGAATAATATGTGTGAGGGTACCCCAGGAGAGTTCCAAATGGGTGTGGGTAGAATAAATATCCGACGGGGTAAAATTGAAAAAAGTTTAAAAAAATTTTTTTTTGGACTTAGTCATTTTTCCAGCGTTTATCAGACTTTCAGATAGGGGAAATGTCAGTGAGCGTTCTGATTTCAGTTCCAGAGCGATTCGCCCAATGAGTCCTTGATATTTAGTCGTTTTCCGCCAATTTTCTGGATTTTTGAAAATTTCACTTTTTTGTGAAAATATCCACTAAATGAGGGAATAATATGTGTGAGGGTACCCCAGGAGAGTTCCAAATGTGTGTGGGTAGAATATATATCCCACGGGTTTAAAATTGAAAAAAGTTGAAAAAAAATTTTTTTTGGACTTAGTCATTTTTCCAGCGTTTATCAGACTTTCAGATAGGGCAAATATCAGTGAGCATTCCGACTTCAGTTCCAGACCGAATCGCCCAATGAGTCCTTGATATTTAGTCGTTTTCAGCCAATTTTCTGGATTTTTGAAAATTTTACTTTTTTGTGAAAATATCCACTAAATGAGGGAATAATATGTGTGAGGGTACCCCAGGAGAGTTCCAAATGTGTGTGGGTAGAATAAACATCACACGGGGTAAAATTGAAAAAAGTTTAAAAAAATTTTTTTTTGGACTTAGTCATTTTTCCAGCGTTTATCAGACTTTCAGATAGGGGAAATGTCAGTGAGCGTTCTGATTTCAGTTCCAGAGCGATTCGCCCAATGAGTCCTTGATATTTAGTCGTTTTCAGCCAATTTTCTGGATTTTTGAAAATTTCACTTTTTTGTGAAAATATCCACTAAATGAGGGAATAATATGTGTGAGGGTACCCCAGGAGAGTTCCAAATGTGTGTGGGTAGAATATATATCCCACGGGTTTAAAATTGAAAAAAGTTGAAAAAAATTTTTTTTTGGACTTAGTCATTTTTCTGGCGTTTATCAGACTTTCAGATAGGGGAAATGTCAGTGAGCGTTCTGATTTCAGTTCCAGAGCGATTCGCCCAATGAGTCCTTGATATTTAGTCGTTTTCAGCCAATTTTCTGGATTTTTGAAAATTTCACTTTTTTGTGAAAATATCCACTAAATGAGGGAATAATATGTGTGAGGGTACGCCAGGAGAGTTCCAAATGTGTTTGGGTAGAATATATATCCCACGGGGTTAAAATTGAAAAAAGTTGAAAAAAAAATTTTTTTGGACTTAGTCATTTTTCCAGCGTTTATCAGACTTTCAGATAGGGGAAATGTCAGTGAGCGTTCTGATTTCAGTTCCAGAGCGATTCGCCCAATGAGTCCTTGATATTTAGTCGTTTTCAGCCAATTTTCTGGATTTTTGAAAATTTCACTTTTTTGTGAAAATATCCACTAAATGAGGGAATAATATGTGTGAGGGTACCCCAGGAGAGTTCCAAATGTGTTTGGGTAGAATATATATCCCACGGGGCTAAAATTGAAAAAGTTGAAAAACTTTTTTTTTTTAACTTAGTAATTTTTCCGGCGTTTATCAGACTTTCAGATAGGGGAAATGTCAGTGAGCGTTCTGATTTCAGTTCCAGAGCGATTCGCCCAATGAGTCCTTGATATTTAGTCGTTTTCAGCCAATTTTCTGGATTTTTGAAAATTTCACTTTTTTGTGAAAATATCCACTAAATGAGGGAATAATATGTGTGAGGGTACCCCAGGAGAGTTCCAAATGTGTGTGGGTAGAATATATATCCCACGGGTTTAAAATTGAAAAAAGTTGAAAAAAATATTTTTTTCAACTTAGTCATTTTTCCAGCGTTTATCAGACTTTCAGATAGGGGAAATGTCAGTGAGCATTCCGACTTCAGTTCCAGACCGAATCGCCCAATGAGTCCTTGATATTTAGTCGTTTTCAGCCAATTTTCTGGATTTTTGAAAATTTCACTTTTTTGTGAAAATATCCACTAAATGAGGGAATAATATGTGTGAGGGTACCCCAGGAGAGTTCCAAATGTGTGTGGGTAGAATAAACATCCCACGGGGTAAAATTGAAAAAAGTTGAAAATATTTTTTTTTTGGACTTAGTCATTTTTCCGGCGTTTATCAGACTTTCAGATAGGGGAAATGTCAGTGAGCGTTCTGATTTCAGTTCCAGAGCGATTCGCCCAATGAGTCCTTGATATTTAGTCGTTTTCAGCCAATTTTCTGGATTTTTGAAAATTTCACTTTTTTGTGAAAATATCCACTAAATGAGGGAATAATATGTGTGAGGGTACCCCAGGAGAGTTCCAAATATGTGTGGGTAGAATATATATCCCACGGGGCTAAAATTGAAAAAAGTTGAAAAAATTTTTTTTTGGACTTAGTCATTTTTCCGGCGTTTATCAGACTTTCAGATAGGGGAAATGTCAGTGAGCGTTCTGATTTCAGTTCCAGAGCGATTCGCCCAATGAGTCCTTGATATTTAGTCGTTTTCAGCCAATTTTCTGGATTTTTGAAAATTTCACTATTTTGTGAAAATATCCACTAAATGAGGGAATAATATGTGTGAGGGTACCCCAGGAGAGTTCCAAATGTGTGTGGGTAGAATATATATCCCACGGGTTTAAAATTGAAAAAAGTTGAAAAAAATTTTTTTTTCAACTTAGTCATTTTTCCAGCGTTTATCAGACTTTCAGATAGGGCAAATGTCAGTGAGCATTCCGACTTCAGTTCCAGACCGAATCGCCCAATGAGTCCTTGATATTTAGTCGTTTTCAGCCAATTTTCTGGATTTTTGAAAATTTCACTTTTTTGTGAAAATATCCACTAAATGAGGGAATAATATGTGTGAGGGTACCCCAGGAGAGTTCCAAATGTGTGTGGGTAGAATAAACATCCCACGGGGTAAAATTGAAAAAAGTTGAAAATATTTTTTTTTTGGACTTAGTCATTTTTCCGGCGTTTATCAGACTTTCAGATAGGGGAAATGTCAGTGAGCGTTCTGATTTCAGTTCCAGAGCGATTCGCCCAATGAGTCCTTGATATTTAGTCGTTTTCAGCCAATTTTCTGGATTTTTGAAAATTTCACTTTTTTGTGAAAATATCCACTAAATGAGGGAATAATATGTGTGAGGGTACCCCAGGAGAGTTCCAAATATGTGTGGGTAGAATATATATCCCACGGGGCTAAAATTGAAAAAAGTTGAAAAAATTTTTTTTTGGACTTAGTCATTTTTCCGGCGTTTATCAGACTTTCAGATAGGGGAAATGTCAGTGAGCGTTCTGATTTCAGTTCCAGAGCGATTCGCCCAATGAGTCCTTGATATTTAGTCGTTTTCAGCCAATTTTCTGGATTTTTGAAAATTTCACTATTTTGTGAAAATATCCACTAAATGAGGGAATAATATGTGTGAGGGTACCCCAGGAGAGTTCCAAATGTGTGTGGGTAGAATATATATCCCACGGGTTTAAAATTGAAAAAAGTTGAAAAAAATTTTTTTTTCAACTTAGTCATTTTTCCAGCGTTTATCAGACTTTCAGATAGGGCAAATGTCAGTGAGCATTCCGACTTCAGTTCCAGACCGAATCGCCCAATGAGTCCTTGATATTTAGTCGTTTTCAGCCAATTTTCTGGATTTTTGAAAATTTCACTTTTTTGTGAAAATATCCACTAAATGAGGGAATAATATGTGTGAGGGTACCCCAGGAGAGTTCCAAATGGGTGTGGGTAGAATAAATATCCGACGGGGTAAAATTGAAAAAAGTTTAAAAAAATTTTTTTTTGGACTTAGTCATTTTTCCAGCGTTTATCACACTTTCAGATAGGGGAAATGTCAGTGAGCGTTCTGATTTCAGTTCCAGAGCGATTCGCCCAATGAGTCCTTGATATTTAGTCGTTTTCAGCCAATTTTCTGGATTTTTGAAAATTTCACTTTTTTGTGAAAATATCCAATAAATGAGGGAATAATATGTGTGAGGGTACCCAGGAGAGTTCCAAATGTGTGTGGGTAGAATATATATCCCACGGGGGTAAAATTGAAAAAAGTTGAAAATATTTTTTTTTTGGACTTAGTCATTTTTCTGGCGTTTATCAGACTTTCAGATAGGGGAAATGTCAGTGAGCGTTCTGATTTCAGTTCCAGAGCGATTCGCCCAATGAGTCCTTGATATTTAGTCGTTTTCCGCCAATTTTCTGGATTTTTGAAAATTTCACTTTTTTGTGAAAATATCCACTAAATGAGGGAATAATATGTGTGAGGGTACCCCAGGAGAGTTCCAAATGTGTGTGGGTAGAATATATATCCCACGGGTTTAAAATTGAAAAAAGTTGAAAAAAATTTTTTTTTGGACTTAGTCATTTTTCCAGCGTTTATCAGACTTTCAGATAGGGCAAATATCAGTGAGCATTCCGACTTCAGTTCCAGACCGAATCGCCCAATGAGTCCTTGATATTTAGTCGTTTTCAGCCAATTTTCTGGATTTTTGAAAATTTTACTTTTTTGTGAAAATATCCACTAAATGAGGGAATAATATGTGTGAGGGTACCCCAGGAGAGTTCCAAATGTGTGTGGGTAGAATAAACATCACACGGGGTAAAATTGAAAAAAGTTTAAAAAAATTTTTTTTTGGACTTAGTCATTTTTCCAGCGTTTATCAGACTTTCAGATAGGGGAAATGTCAGTGAGCGTTCTGATTTCAGTTCCAGAGCGATTCGCCCAATGAGTCCTTGATATTTAGTCGTTTTCAGCCAATTTTCTGGATTTTTGAAAATTTCACTTTTTTGTGAAAATATCCACTAAATGAGGGAATAATATGTGTGAGGGTACCCCAGGAGAGTACCAAATGTGTGTGGGTAGAATATATATCCCACGGGGTAAAATTGAAAAAAGTTGAAAATATTTTTTTTTTGGACTTAGTCATTTTTCCGGCATTTATCAGACTTTCAGATAGGGGAAATGTCAGTGAGCGTTCTGATTTCAGTTCCAGAGCGATTCGCCCAATGAGTCCTTGATATTTAGTCGTTTTCAGCCAATTTTCTGGATTTTTGAAAATTTCACTTTTTTGTGAAAATATCCACTAAATGAGGGAATAATATGTGTGAGGGTACCCCAGGAGAGTTCCAAATATGTGTGGGTAGAATATATATCCCACGGGGCTAAAATTGAAAAAAGTTGAAAAAATTTTTTTTTGGACTTAGTCATTTTTCCGGCGTTTATCAGACTTTCAGATAGGGGAAATGTCAGTGAGCGTTCTGATTTCAGTTCCAGAGCGATTCGCCCAATGATTCCTTGATATTTAGTCGTTTTCAGCCAATTTTCTGGATTTTTGAAAATTTCCCTATTTTGTGAAAATATCCACTAAATGAGGGAATAATATGTGTGAGGGTACCCCAGGAGAGTTCCAAATGTGTGTGGGTAGAATATATATCCCACGGGTTTAAAATTGAAAAAAGTTGAAAAAAATTTTTTTTTGGACTTAGTCATTTTTCTGGCGTTTATCAGACTTTCAGATAGGGGAAATGTCAGTGAGCGTTCTGATTTCAGTTCCAGAGCGATTCGCCCAATGAGTCCTTGATATTTAGTCGTTTTCAGCCAATTTTCTGGATTTTTGAAAATTTCACTTTTTTGTGAAAATATCCACTAAATGAGGGAATAATATGTGTGAGGGTACGCCAGGAGAGTTCCAAATGTGTTTGGGTAGAATATATATCCCACGGGGTTAAAATTGAAAAAAGTTGAAAAAAAAATTTTTTTGGACTTAGTCATTTTTCCAGCGTTTATCAGACTTTCAGATAGGGGAAATGTCAGTGAGCGTTCTGATTTCAGTTCCAGAGCGATTCGCCCAATGAGTCCTTGATATTTAGTCGTTTTCAGCCAATTTTCTGGATTTTTGAAAATTTCACTTTTTTGTGAAAATATCCACTAAATGAGGGAATAATATGTGTGAGGGTACCCCAGGAGAGTTCCAAATGTGTTTGGGTAGAATATATATCCCACGGGGCTAAAATTGAAAAAGTTGAAAAACTTTTTTTTTTTAACTTAGTAATTTTTCCGGCGTTTATCAGACTTTCAGATAGGGGAAATGTCAGTGAGCGTTCTGATTTCAGTTCCAGAGCGATTCGCCCAATGAGTCCTTGATATTTAGTCGTTTTCAGCCAATTTTCTGGATTTTTGAAAATTTCACTTTTTTGTGAAAATATCCACTAAATGAGGGAATAATATGTGTGAGGGTACCCCAGGAGAGTTCCAAATGTGTGTGGGTAGAATATATATCCCACGGGTTTAAAATTGAAAAAAGTTGAAAAAAATATTTTTTTCAACTTAGTCATTTTTCCAGCGTTTATCAGACTTTCAGATAGGGCAAATGTCAGTGAGCATTCCGACTTCAGTTCCAGACCGAATCGCCCAATGAGTCCTTGATATTTAGTCGTTTTCAGCCAATTTTCTGGATTTTTGAAAATTTCACTTTTTTGTGAAAATATCCACTAAATGAGGGAATAATATGTGTGAGGGTACCCCAGGAGAGTTCCAAATGTGTGTGGGTAGAATATATATCCCACGGGGGTAAAATTGAAAAAAGTTGAAAATATTTTTTTTTTGGACTTAGTCATTTTTCCGGCGTTTATCAGACTTTCAGATAGGGGAAATGTCAGTGAGCGTTCTGATTTCAGTTCCAGAGCGATTCGCCCAATGAGTCCTTGATATTTAGTCGTTTTCAGCCAATTTTCTGGATTTTTGAAAATTTCACTTTTTTGTGAAAATATCCACTAAATGAGGGAATAATATGTGTGAGGGTACCCCAGGAGAGTTCCAAATATGTGTGGGTAGAATATATATCCCATGGGGCTAAAATTGAAAAAAGTTGAAAAAATTTTTTTTTGGACTTAGTCATTTTTCCGTCGTTTATCAGACTTTCAGATAGGGGAAATGTCAGTGAGCGTTCTGATTTCAGTTCCAGAGTGATTCGCCCAATGAGTCCTTGATATTTAGTCGTTTTCAGCCAATTTTCTGGATTTTTGAAAATTTCACTTTTTTGTGAAAATATCCACTAAATGAGGGAATAATATGTGTGAGGGTACCCCAGGAGAGTTCCAAATGTGTGTGGGTAGAATATATATCCCACGGGTTTAAAATTGAAAAAAGTTGAAAAAAATTTTTTTTTGGACTTAGTCATTTTTCCGGCGTTTATCAGACTTTCAGATAGGGTGAATGTTAGTGAGCATTCCGATTTCAGTTCCAGAGCGATTCGCCCAATGAGTCCTTGATATTTAGTCGTTTTCAGCCAATATTTTGGATTTTTGAAAATTTCACTTTTTTGTGAAAATATCCACTAAATGAGGGAATAATATGTGTGAGGTTACCCCAGGAGAGTTCCAAATGTGTGTAGGTAGAATATATACCCCACGGGGGTAAAATTGAAAAAAGTTGAAAGCATTTTTTTTTTTGGACTTAGTCATTTTTCCGGCGTTTATCAGACTTTCAGATAGGGGAAATGTAAGTGAGCGTTCTGATTTCAGTTCCAGAGCGATTCGCCCAATGAGTCCTTGAAATTCGGTCGTTTTCAGCTAATTTTCTGGATTTTTGAAAATTTCACTCTTTTGTGAAAATATCCACTAAATGAGGGAATAATATGTGTGAGGGTACCCCAGGAGAGTTCCAAATGTGTTTGGGTAGAATATATATCCCACGGGGCTAAAATTGAAAAAAGTTGAAAAACTTTTTTTTTTGAACTTAGTCATTTTTCCGGCGTTTATCAGACTTTCAGATAGGGGAAATGTCAGTGAGCGTTCTGATTTCAGTTCCAGAGCGATTCGCCCAATGAGTCCTTGATATTTAGTCGTTTTCAGCCAATTTTCTGGATTTTTGAAAATTTCACTTTTTTGTGAAAATATCCACTAAATGAGGGAATAATATGTGTGAGGGTACCCCAGGAGAGTTCCAAATGTGTTTGGGTAGAATATATATCCCATGGGGCTAAAATTGAAAAAAGTTGAAAAAAATTTTTTTTTGAACTTAGTCATTTTTCCGGCGTTTATCAGACTTTCAGATAGGGGAAATGTCAGTGAGCGTTCTGATTTCAGTTCCAGAGCGATTCGCCCAATGAGTCCTTGATATTTAGTCGTTTTCAGCCAATTTTCTGGATTTTTGAAAATTTCACTTTTTTGTGAAAATATCCACTAAATGAGGGAATAATATGTGTGAGGGTACCCCAGGAGAGTTCCAAATGTGTTTGGGTAGAATATATATCCCACGGGGTTAAAATTGAAAAAAGTTGAAAAAAAAATTTTTTTGGACTTAGTCATTTTTCCAGCGTTTATCAGACTTTCAGATAGGGGAAATGTCAGTGAGCGTTCTGATTTCAGTTCCAGAGCGATTCGCCCAATGAGTCCTTGATATTTAGTCGTTTTCAGCCAATTTTCTGGATTTTTGAAAATTTCACTTTTTTGTGAAAATATCCACTAAATGAGGGAATAATATGTGTGAGGGTACCCCAGGAGAGTTCCAAATGTGTGTGGGTAGAATATATATCCCACGGGTTTAAAATTGAAAAAAGTTGAAAAAAATTTTTTTTTGGACTTAGTCATTTTTCCGGCGTTTATCAGACTTTCAGATAGGGCAAATGTTAGTGAGCATTCCGATTTCAGTTCCAGAGCGATTCGCCCAATGAGTCCTTGATATTTAGTCGTTTTCAGCCAATATTTTGGATTTTTGAAAATTTCACTTTTTTGTGAAAATATCCACTAAATGAGGGAATAATATGTGTGAGGTTACCCCAGGAGAGTTCCAAATGTGTGTAGGTAGAATATATACCCCACGGGGGTAAAATTGAAAAAAGTTGAAAGCATTTTTTTTTTTGGACTTAGTCATTTTTCCGGCGTTTATCAGACTTTCAGATAGGGGAAATGTAAGTGAGCGTTCTGATTTCAGTTCCAGAGCGATTCGCCCAATGAGTCCTTGAAATTCGGTCGTTTTCAGCTAATTTTCTGGATTTTTGAAAATTTCACTCTTTTGTGAAAATATCCACTAAATGAGGGAATAATATGTGTGAGGGTACCCCAGGAGAGTTCCAAATGTGTTTGGGTAGAATATATATCCCATGGGGCTAAAATTGAAAAAAGTTGAAAAAAATTTTTTTTTGAACTTAGTCATTTTTCCGGCGTTTATCAGACTTTCAGATAGGGGAAATGTCAGTGAGCGTTCTGATTTCAGTTCCAGAGCGATTCGCCCAATGAGTCCTTGATATTTAGTCGTTTTCAGCCAATTTTCTGGATTTTTGAAAATTTCACTTTTTTGTGAAAATATCCACTAAATGAGGGAATAATATGTGTGAGGGTACCCCAGGAGAGTTCCAAATGTGTTTGGGTAGAATATATATCCCACGGGGTTAAAATTGAAAAAAGTTGAAAAAAAAATTTTTTTGGACTTAGTCATTTTTCCAGCGTTTATCAGACTTTCAGATAGGGGAAATGTCAGTGAGCGTTCTGATTTCAGTTCCAGAGCGATTCGCCCAATGAGTCCTTGATATTTAGTCGTTTTCAGCCAATTTTCTGGATTTTTGAAAATTTCACTTTTTTGTGAAAATATCCACTAAATGAGGGAATAATATGTGTGAGGGTACCCCAGGAGAGTTCCAAATATGTGTGGGTAGAATATATATCCCATGGGGCTAAAATTGAAAAAAGTTGAAAAAATTTTTTTTTGGACTTAGTCATTTTTCCGGCGTTTATCAGACTTTCAGATAGGGGAAATGTCAGTGAGCGTTCTGATTTCAGTTCCAGAGTGATTCGCCCAATGAGTCCTTGATATTTAGTCGTTTTCAGCCAATTTTCTGGATTTTTGAAAATTTCACTTTTTTGTGAAAATATCCACTAAATGAGGGAATAATATGTGTGAGGGTACCCCAGGAGAGTTCCAAATGTGTGTGGGTAGAATATATATCCCACGGGTTTAAAATTGAAAAAAGTTGAAAAAAATTTTTTTTTGGACTTAGTCATTTTTCCGGCGTTTATCAGACTTTCAGATAGGGCAAATGTTAGTGAGCATTCCGATTTCAGTTCCAGAGCGATTCGCCCAATGAGTCCTTGATATTTAGTCGTTTTCAGCCAATATTTTGGATTTTTGAAAATTTCACTTTTTTGTGAAAATATCCACTAAATGAGGGAATAATATGTGTGAGGTTACCCCAGGAGAGTTCCAAATGTGTGTAGGTAGAATATATACCCCACGGGGGTAAAATTGAAAAAAGTTGAAAGCATTTTTTTTTTTGGACTTAGTCATTTTTCCGGCGTTTATCAGACTTTCAGATAGGGGAAATGTAAGTGAGCGTTCTGATTTCAGTTCCAGAGCGATTCGCCCAATGAGTCCTTGAAATTCGGTCGTTTTCAGCTAATTTTCTGGATTTTTGAAAATTTCACTCTTTTGTGAAAATATCCACTAAATGAGGGAATAATATGTGTGAGGGTACCCCAGGAGAGTTCCAAATGTGTTTGGGTAGAATATATATCCCACGGGGCTAAAATTGAAAAAAGTTGAAAAACTTTTTTTTTTGAACTTAGTCATTTTTCCGGCGTTTATCAGACTTTCAGATAGGGGAAATGTCAGTGAGCGTTCTGATTTCAGTTCCAGTGCGATTCGCCCAATGAGTCCTTGATATTAATTCGTTTTCAGCCAATTTTTTGGATTTTTGAAAATTTCACTTTTTTGTGAAAATATCCACTAAATGAGGGAATAATATGTGTGAGGGTACCCCAGGAGAGTTCCAAATGTGTGTGGGTAGAATATATATCCCACGGGTTTAAAATTGAAAAAAGTTGAAAAAAATATTTTTTTGGACTTAGTCATTTTTCCAGCGTTTATCAGACTTTCAGATAGGGCAAATGTCAGTGAGCATTCCGACTTCAGTTCCAGACCGAATCGCCCAATGAGTCCTTGATATTTAGTCGTTTTCAGCCAATTTTCTGGATTTTTGAAAATTTCACTTTTTTGTGAAAATATCCACTAAATGAGGGAATAATATGTGTGAGGGTACCCCAGGAGAGTTCCAAATGGGTGTGGGTAGAATAAATATCCCACGGGGTAAAATTGAAAAAAGTTTAAAAAAATTTTTTTTTGGACTTAGTCATTTTTCCAGTGTTTATCAGACTTTCAGATAGGGGAAATGTCAGTGAGCGTTCTGATTTCAGTTCCAGAGCGATTCGCCCAATGAGTCCTTGATATTTAGTCGTTTTCAGCCAATTTTCTGGATTTTTGAAAATTTCACTTTTTTGTGAAAATATCCACTAAATGAGGGAATAATATGTGTGAGGGTACCCCAGGAGAGTTCCAAATGTGTGTGGGTAGAATATATATCCCACGGGTTTAAAATTGAAAAAAGTTGAAAAAAATTTTTTTTTGGACTTTGTCATTTTTCCAGCGTTTATCAGACTTTCAGATAGGGCAAATGTCAGTGAGCATTCCGACTTCAGTTCCAGACCGATTCGCCCAATGAGTCCTTGATATTTAGTCGTTTTCAGCCAATTTTCTGGATTTTTGAAAATTTCACTTTTTTGTGAAAATATCCACTAAATGAGGGAATAATATGTGTGAGGGTACCCCAGGAGAGTTCCAAATGTGTGTGGGTAGAATATATATCCCACGGGGGTAAAATTGAAAAAAGTTGAAAATATTTTTTTTTTGGACTTAGTCATTTTTCTGGCGTTTATCAGACTTTCAGATAGGGGAAATGTCAGTGAGCGTTCTGATTTCAGTTCCAGAGCGATTCGCCCAATGAGTCCTTGATATTTAGTCGTTTTCAGCCAATTTTCTGGATTTTTGAAAATTTCACTTTTTTGTGAAAATATCCACTAAATGAGGGAATAATATGTGTGAGGGTACCCCAGGAGAGTTCCAAATGTGTTTGGGTAGAATATATATCCCACGGGGTTAAAATTGAAAAAAGTTGAAAAAAAATTTTTTTTGGACTTAGTCATTTTTCCAGCGTTTATCAGACTTTCAGATAGGGGAAATGTCAGTGAGCGTTCTGATTTCAGTTCCAGAGCGATTCGCCCAATGAGTCCTTGATATTTATTCGTTTTCAGCCAATTTTCTGGATTTTTGAAAATTTCACTTTTTTGTGAAAATATCCACTAAATGAGGGAATAATATGTGTGAGGGTACCCCAGGAGAGTTCCAAATGTGTGTGGGTAGAATATATATCCCATGGGTCTAAAATTGAAAAAAGTTGAAAAAAATTTTTTTTGGGACTTAGTCATTTTTCCGGCGTTTATCAGACTTTCAGATAGGTGAAATGTCAGTGAGCGTTCTGATTTCAGTTCCAGAGCGATTCGCCCAATGAGTCCTTGATATTTAGTCGTTTTCCGCCAATTTTCTCGATTTTTGAAAATTTCACTTTTTTGTGAAAATATCCACTAAATGAGAGAATAATATGTGTGAGGGTACCCCAGGAGAGTTCCAAATGTGTTTCGGTAGAATATATATCCCACGGGGTTAAAATTGAAAAAAGTTGAAAAAAAATTTTTTTTGGACTTAGTCATTTTTCCAGCGTTTATCAGACTTTCAGATAGGGCAAATGTCAGTGAGCATTCCGACTTCAGTTCCAGAGCGATTCGCCCAATGAGTCCTTGATATTTAGTCGTTTTCAGCCAATTTTCTGGATTTTTGAAAATTTCACTTTTTTGTGAAAATATCCACTAAATGAGGGAATAACATGTGTGAGGGTACTCCAGGAGAGTTCCAAATGTGTGTGGGTAGAATATATATCCCACGGGTCTAAAATTGAAAAAAGTTGAAAAATTTTTTTTTGGGACTTAGTCATTTTTCCGGCGTTTATCAGACTTTCAGATAGGGCAAATGTTAGTGAGCATTCCGATTTCAGTTCCAGAGCGATTCGCCCAATGAGTCCTTGATATTTAGTCGTTTTCAGCCAATATTTTGGATTTTTGAAAATTTCACTTTTTTGTGAAAATATCCACTAAATGAGGGAATAATATGTGTGAGGTTACCCCAGGAGAGTTCCAAATGTGTGTAGGTAGAATATATACCCCACGGGGGTAAAATTGAAAAAAGTTGAAAGAATTTTTTTTTTTGGACTTAGTCATTTTTCCGGCGTTCATCAGACTTTCAGATAGGGGAAATGTAAGTGAGCGTTCTGATTTCAGTTCCAGAGCGATTCGCCCAATGAGTCCTTGAAATTCGGTCGTTTTCAGCTAATTTTCTGGATTTTTGAAAATTTCACTTTTTTGTGAAAATATCCACTAAATGAGGGAATAATATGTGTGAGGGTACCCCAGGAGAGTTCCAAATGTGTTTGGGTAGAATATATATCCCACGGGGCTAAAATTGAAAAAAGTTGAAAAACTTTTTTTTTTGAACTTAGTCATTTTTCCAGCGTTTATCAGACTTTCAGATAGGGGAAATGTCAGTGAGCATTCTGATTTCAGTTCCAGAGCGATTCGCCCAATGAGTCCTTGATATTTAGTCGTTTTCAGCCAATTTTCTGGATTTTTGAAAATTTCACTTTTTTGTGAAAATATCCACTAAATGAGGGAATAATATGTGTGAGGGTACCCCAGGAGAGTTCCAAATGTGTGTGGGTAGAATAAATATCCCACAGGGGTAAAATTGAAAAAAGTTGAAAAAAATTTTTTTTTGGACTTAGTCATTTTTCCAGCGTTTATCAGACTTTCAGATAGGGCAAATGTCAGTGAGCATTCCGACTTCAGTTCCAGACCGATTCGCCCAATGAGTCCTTGATATTTAGTCGTTTTCAGCCAATTTTCTGGATTTTTGAAAATTTCACTTTTTTGTGAAAATATCCACTAAATGAGGGAATAATATGTGTGAGGGTACCCCAGGAGAGTTCCAAATGTGTGTGGGTAGAATAAATATCCCACAGGGGTAAAATTGAAAAAAGTTGAAAAAAATTTTTTTTTGGACTTAGTCATTTTTCCAGCGTTTATCAGACTTTCAGATAGGGGAAATGTCAGTGAGCGTTCTGATTTCAGTTCCAGAGCGATTCGCCCAATGAGTCCTTGATATTTAGTCGTTTTCAGCCAATTTTCTGTATTTTTGAAAATTTCACTTTTTTGTGAAAATATCCACTAAATGAGGGAATGATATGTGTGAGGGTACCCCAGGAGAGTTCCAAATGTGTGTGGGTAGAATATATATCCCACGGGGGTAAAATTGAAAAAAGTTGAAAAATTTTTTTTTAGGACTTAGTCATTTTTCCGGCGTTTATCAGACTTTCAGATAGGGCAAATGTTAGTGAGCATTCCGATTTCAGTTCCAGAGCGATTCGCCCAATGAGTCCTTGATATTTAGTCGTTTTCAGCCAATATTTTGGATTTTTGAAAATTTCACTTTTTTGTGAAAATATCCACTAAATGAGGGAATAATATGTGTGAGGCAACCCCAGGAGAGTTCCAAATGTGTGTAGGTAAAATATATACACCACGGGGGTAAAATTGAAAAAAGTTGAAAGCATTTTTTTTTTTGGACTTAGTCATTTTTCCGGCGTTTATCAGACTTTCAGATAGGGGAAATGTAAGTGAGCGTTCTGATTTCAGTTCCAGAGCGATTCGCCCAATGAGTCCTTGATGTTCGGTCGTTTTCAGCTAATTTTCTGGATTTTTGAAAATTTCACTTTTTTGTGAAAATATCCACTAAATGAGGGAATAATATGTGTGAGGGTACCCCAGGAGAGTTCCAAATGTGTTTGGGTAGAATATATATCCCACGGGGTTAAAATTGAAAAAAGTTGAAAAAAAATTTTTTTTGGACTTAGTCATTTTTCCAGCGTTTATCACACTTTCAGATAGGGCAAATGTCAGTGAGCGTTCTGATTTCAGTTCCAGAGCGATTCGCCCAATGAGTCCTTTTTATTTAGTCGTTTTCAGCCAATTTTCTGGATTTTTGAAAATTTCACTTTTTTGTGAAAATATCCACTAAATGAGGGAATAATATGTGTGAGGGTACCCCAGGAGAGTTCCAAATGTGTTTGGGTAGAATATATATCCCATGGGGCTAAAATTGAAAAAAGTTGAAAAACTTTTTTTTTTTAACTTAGTCATTTTTCCGGCGTTTATCAGACTTTCAGATAGGGGAAATGTCAGTGAGCGTTCTGATTTCAGTTCCAGAGCGATTCGCCCAATGAGTCCTTGATATTTAGTCGTTTTCAGCCAATTTTCTGGATTTTTGAAAATTTCACTTTTTTGTGAAAATATCCACTAAATGAGGGAATAATATGTGTGAGGGTACCCCAGGAGAGTTCCAAATGTGTGTGGGTAGAATATATATCCCACGGGTTTAAAATTGAAAAAAGTTGAAAAAAATTTTTTTTTGGACTTAGTCATTTTTCCGGCGTTTATCAGACTTTCAGATAGGGGAAATGTAAGTGAGCGTTCTGATTTCAGTTCCAGAGTGATTCGCCCAATGAGTCCTTTTTATTTAGTCGTTTTCAGCCAATTTTCTGGATTTTTGAAAATTTCACTTTTTTGTGAAAATATCCACAAAATGAGGGAATAATATGTGTGAGGGTACCCCAGGAGAGTTCCAAATGTGTGTGGGTAGAATATATATCCCACGGGGGTAAAATTGAAAAAAGTTGAAAATATTTTTTTTTTGGACTTAGTCATTTTTCTGGCGTTTATCAGACTTTCAGATAGGGGAAATGTCAGTGAGCGTTCTGATTTCAGTTCCAGAGCGATTCGCCCAATGAGTCCTTGATATTTAGTCGTTTTCAGCCAATTTTCTGGATTTTTGAAAATTTCACTTTTTTGTGAAAATATCCACTAAATGAGGGAATAATATGTGTGAGGGTACCCCAGGAGAGTTCCAAATGTGTTTGGGTAGAATATATATCCCACGGGGTTAAAATTGAAAAAAGTTGAAAAAAAATTTTTTTTGGACTTAGTCATTTTTCCAGCGTTTATCAGACTTTCAGATAGGGGAAATGTCAGTGAGCGTTCTGATTTCAGTTCCAGAGCGACTCGCCCAATGAGTCCTTGATATTTAGTCGTTTTCAGCCAATTTTCTGGATTTTTGAAAATTTCACTTTTTTGTGAAAATATCCACTAAATGAGGGAATAATATGTTTGAGGGTACCCCAGGAGAGTTCCAAATGTGTGTGGGTAGAATATATATCCCACGGGTTTAAAATTGAAAAAAGTTGAAAAAAATTTTTTTTTGGACTTAGTCATTTTTCCAGCGTTTATCAGACTTTCAGATAGGGCAAATGTCAGTGAGCATTCCGACTTCAGTTCCAGACCGATTCGCCCAATGAGTCCTTGATATTTAGTCGTTTTCAGCCAATTTTCTGGATTTTTGAAAATTTCACTTTTTTGTGAAAATATCCACTAAATGAGGGAATAATATGTGTGAGGGTACCCCAGGAGAGTTCCAAATGTGTGTGGGTAGAATATATATCCCATGGGTCTAAAATTGAAAAAAGTTGAAAAAAAAATTTTTTGGGACTTAGTCATTTTTCCAGCGTTTATCAGACTTTCAGATAGGGCAAATGTCAGTGAGCATTCCGACTTCAGTTCCAGACCGAATCGCCCAATGAGTCCTTGATATTTAGTCGTTTTCAGCCAATTTTCTGGATTTTTGAAAATTTCACTTTTTTGTGAAAATATCCACTAAATGAGGGAATAATATGTGTGAGGGTACCCCAGGAGAGTTCCAAATGGGTGTGGGTAGAATAAATATCCCACGGGGTAAAATTGAAAAAAGTTTAAAAAAATTTTTTGGGACTTAGTCATTTTTCCAGCGTTTATCAGACTTTCAGATAGGGCAAATGTCAGTGAGCATTCCGACTTCAGTTCCAGACCGAATCGCCCAATGAGTCCTTGATATTTAGTCGTTTTCAGCCAATTTTCTGGATTTTTGAAAATTTCACTTTTTTGTGAAAATATCCACTAAATGAGGGAATAATATGTGTGAGGGTACCCCAGGAGAGTTCCAAATGGGTGTGGGTAGAATAAATATCCCACGGGGTAAAATTGAAAAAAGTTTAAAAAAATTTTTTTTTGGACTTAGTCATTTTTCCAGTGTTTATCAGACTTTCAGATAGGGGAAATGTCAGTGAGCGTTCTGATTTCAGTTCCAGAGCGATTCGCCCAATGAGTCCTTGATATTTAGTCGTTTTCAGCCAATTTTCTGGATTTTTGAAAATTTCACTTTTTTGTGAAAATATCCAATAAATGAGGGAATAATATGTGTGAGGGTACCCCAGGAGAGTTCCAAATGTGTGTGGGTAGAATATATATCCCACGGGGGTAAAATTGAAAAAAGTTGAAAATATTTTTTTTTTTGGACTTAGTCATTTTTCTGGCGTTTATCAGACTTTCAGATAGGGGAAATGTCAGTGAGCGTTCTGATTTCAGTTCCAGAGCGATTCGCCCAATGAGTCCTTGATATTTAGTCGTTTTCAGCCAATTTTCTGGATTTTTGAAAATTTCACTTTTTTGTGAAAATATCCACTAAATGAGGGAATAATATGTGTGAGGGTACCCCAGGAGAGTTCCAAATGTGTTTGGGTAGAATATATATCCCACGGGGTTAAAATTGAAAAAAGTTGAAAAAAAATTTTTTTTGGACTTAGTCATTTTTCCAGCGTTTATCAGACTTTCAGATAGGGGAAATGTCAGTGAGCGTTCTGATTTCAGTTCCAGAGCGACTCGCCCAATGAGTCCTTGATATTTAGTCGTTTTCAGCCAATTTTCTGGATTTTTGAAAATTTCACTTTTTTGTGAAAATATCCACTAAATGAGGGAATAATATGTGTGAGGGTACCCCAGGAGAGTTCCAAATGTGTGTGGGTAGAATATATATCCCACGGGTTTAAAATTGAAAAAAGTTGAAAAAAATTTTTTTTTGGACTTTGTCATTTTTCCAGCGTTTATCAGACTTTCAGATAGGGCAAATGTCAGTGAGCATTCCGACTTCAGTTCCAGACCGATTCGCCCAATGAGTCCTTGATATTTAGTCGTTTTCAGCCAATTTTCTGGATTTTTGAAAATTTCACTTTTTTGTGAAAATATCCACTAAATGAGGGAATAATATGTGTGAGGGTACCCCAGGAGAGTTCCAACTGTGTGTGGGTAGAATATATATCCCACGGGGGTAAAATTGAAAAAAGTTGAAAATATTTTTTTTTTGGACTTAGTCATTTTTCTGGCGTTTATCAGACTTTCAGATAGGGGAAATGTCAGTGAGCGTTCTGATTTCAGTTCCAGAGCGATTCGCCCAATGAGTCCTTGATATTTAGTCGTTTTCAGCCAATTTTCTGGATTTTTGAAAATTTCACTTTTTTGTGAAAATATCCACTAAATGAGGGAATAATATGTGTGAGGGTACCCCAGGAGAGTTCCAAATGTGTTTGGGTAGAATATATATCCCACGGGGTTAAAATTGAAAAAAGTTGAAAAAAAATTTTTTTTGGACTTAGTCATTTTTCCAGCGTTTATCAGACTTTCAGATAGGGGAAATGTCAGTGAGCGTTCTGATTTCAGTTCCAGAGCGATTCGCCCAATGAGTCCTTGATATTTATTCGTTTTCAGCCAATTTTCTGGATTTTTGAAAATTTCACTTTTTTGTGAAAATATCCACTAAATGAGGGAATAATATGTGTGAGGGTACCCCAGGAGAGTTCCAAATGTGTGTGGGTAGAATATATATCCCATGGGTCTAAAATTGAAAAAAGTTGAAAAAAAATTTTTTTGGGACTTAGTCATTTTTCCGGCGTTTATCAGACTTTCAGATAGGTGAAATGTCAGTGAGCGTTCTGATTTCAGTTCCAGAGCGATTCGCCCAATGAGTCCTTGATATTTAGTCGTTTTCCGCCAATTTTCTCGATTTTTGAAAATTTCACTTTTTTGTGAAAATATCCACTAAATGAGAGAATAATATGTGTGAGGGTACCCCAGGAGAGTTCCAAATGTGTTTCGGTAGAATATATATCCCACGGGGTTAAAATTGAAAAAAGTTGAAAAAAAATTTTTTTTGGACTTAGTCATTTTTCCAGCGTTTATCAGACTTTCAGATAGGGCAAATGTCAGTGAGCATTCCGACTTCAGTTCCAGAGCGATTCGCCCAATGAGTCCTTGATATTTAGTCGTTTTCAGCCAATTTTCTGGATTTTTGAAAATTTCACTTTTTTGTGAAAATATCCACTAAATGAGGGAATAACATGTGTGAGGGTACTCCAGGAGAGTTCCAAATGTGTGTGGGTAGAATATATATCCCACGGGTCTAAAATTGAAAAAAGTTGAAAAATTTTTTTTTGGGACTTAGTCATTTTTCCGGCGTTTATCAGACTTTCAGATAGGGCAAATGTTAGTGAGCATTCCGATTTCAGTTCCAGAGCGATTCGCCCAATGAGTCCTTGATATTTAGTCGTTTTCAGCCAATATTTTGGATTTTTGAAAATTTCACTTTTTTGTGAAAATATCCACTAAATGAGGGAATAATATGTGTGAGGTTACCCCAGGAGAGTTCCAAATGTGTGTAGGTAGAATATATACCCCACGGGGGTAAAATTGAAAAAAGTTGAAAGAATTTTTTTTTTTGGACTTAGTCATTTTTCCGGCGTTCATCAGACTTTCAGATAGGGGAAATGTAAGTGAGCGTTCTGATTTCAGTTCCAGAGCGATTCGCCCAATGAGTCCTTGAAATTCGGTCGTTTTCAGCTAATTTTCTGGATTTTTGAAAATTTCACTTTTTTGTGAAAATATCCACTAAATGAGGGAATAATATGTGTGAGGGTACCCCAGGAGAGTTCCAAATGTGTTTGGGTAGAATATATATCCCACGGGGCTAAAATTGAAAAAAGTTGAAAAACTTTTTTTTTTGAACTTAGTCATTTTTCCAGCGTTTATCAGACTTTCAGATAGGGGAAATGTCAGTGAGCATTCTGATTTCAGTTCCAGAGCGATTCGCCCAATGAGTCCTTGATATTTAGTCGTTTTCAGCCAATTTTCTGGATTTTTGAAAATTTCACTTTTTTGTGAAAATATCCACTAAATGAGGGAATAATATGTGTGAGGGTACCCCAGGAGAGTTCCAAATGTGTGTGGGTAGAATAAATATCCCACAGGGGTAAAATTGAAAAAAGTTGAAAAAAATTTTTTTTTGGACTTAGTCATTTTTCCAGCGTTTATCAGACTTTCAGATAGGGCAAATGTCAGTGAGCATTCCGACTTCAGTTCCAGACCGATTCGCCCAATGAGTCCTTGATATTTAGTCGTTTTCAGCCAATTTTCTGGATTTTTGAAAATTTCACTTTTTTGTGAAAATATCCACTAAATGAGGGAATAATATGTGTGAGGGTACCCCAGGAGAGTTCCAAATGTGTGTGGGTAGAATAAATATCCCACAGGGGTAAAATTGAAAAAAGTTGAAAAAAAATTTTTTTTGGACTTAGTCATTTTTCCAGCGTTTATCAGACTTTCAGATAGGGGAAATGTCAGTGAGCGTTCTGATTTCAGTTCCAGAGCGATTCGCCCAATGAGTCCTTGATATTAAGTCGTTTTCAGCCAATTTTCTGTATTTTTGAAAATTTCACTTTTTTGTGAAAATATCCACTAAATGAGGGAATGATATGTGTGAGGGTACCCCAGGAGAGTTCCAAATGTGTGTGGGTAGAATATATATCCCACGGGGGTAAAATTGAAAAAAGTTGAAAAATTTTTTTTTAGGACTTAGTCATTTTTCCGGCGTTTATCAGACTTTCAGATAGGGCAAATGTTAGTGAGCATTCCGATTTCAGTTCCAGAGCGATTCGCCCAATGAGTCCTTGATATTTAGTCGTTTTCAGCCAATATTTTGGATTTTTGAAAATTTCACTTTTTTGTGAAAATATCCACTAAATGAGGGAATAATATGTGTGAGGGTACCCCAGGAGAGTTCCAAATGGGTGTGGGTAGAATAAATATCCCACGGGGTAAAATTGAAAAAAGTTTAAAAAAATTTTTTTTTGGACTTAGTCATTTTTCCAGTGTTTATCAGACTTTCAGATAGGGGAAATGTCAGTGAGCGTTCTGATTTCAGTTCCAGAGCGATTCGCCCAATGAGTCCTTGATATTTAGTCGTTCTCAGCCAATTTTCTGGATTTTTGAAAATTTCACTTTTTTGTGAAAATATCCAATAAATGAGGGAATAATATGTGTGAGGGTACCCCAGGAGAGTTCCAAATGTGTGTGGGTAGAATATATATCCCACGGGGGTAAAATTGAAAAAAGTTGAAAATATTTTTTTTTTGGACTTAGTCATTTTTCTGGCGTTTATCAGACTTTCAGATAGGGGAAATGTCAGTGAGCGTTCTGATTTCAGTTCCAGAGCGATTCGCCCAATGAGTCCTTGATATTTAGTCGTTTTCAGCCAATTTTCTGGATTTTTGAAAATTTCACTTTTTTGTGAAAATATCCACTAAATGAGGGAATAATATGTGTGAGGGTACCCCAGGAGAGTTCCAAATGTGTTTGGGTAGAATATATATCCCACGGGGTTAAAATTGAAAAAAGTTGAAAAAAAATTTTTTTTGGACTTAGTCATTTTTCCAGCGTTTATCAGACTTTCAGATAGGGGAAATGTCAGTGAGCGTTCTGATTTCAGTTCCAGAGCGACTCGCCCAATGAGTCCTTGATATTTAGTCGTTTTCAGCCAATTTTCTGGATTTTTGAAAATTTCACTTTTTTGTGAAAATATCCACTAAATGAGGGAATAATATGTGTGAGGGTACCCCAGGAGAGTTCCAAATGTGTGTGGGTAGAATATATATCCCACGGGTTTAAAATTGAAAAAAGTTGAAAAAAATTTTTTTTTGGACTTTGTCATTTTTCCAGCGTTTATCAGACTTTCAGATAGGGCAAATGTCAGTGAGCATTCCGACTTCAGTTCCAGACCGATTTGCCCAATGAGTCCTTGATATTTAGTCGTTTTCAGCCAATTTTCTGGATTTTTGAAAATTTCACTTTTTTGTGAAAATATCCACTAAATGAGGGAATAATATGTGTGAGGGTACCCCAGGAGAGTTCCAAATGTGTGTGGGTAGAATATATATCCCACGGGGGTAAAATTGAAAAAAGTTGAAAATATTTTTTTTTTGGACTTAGTCATTTTTCTGGCGTTTATCAGACTTTCAGATAGGGGAAATGTCAGTGAGCGTTCTGATTTCAGTTCCAGAGCGATTCGCCCAATGAGTCCTTGATATTTAGTCGTTTTCAGCCAATTTTCTGGATTTTTGAAAATTTCACTTTTTTGTGAAAATATCCACTAAATGAGGGAATAATATGTGTGAGGGTACCCCAGGAGAGTTCCAAATGTGTTTGGGTAGAATATATATCCCACGGGGTTAAAATTGAAAAAAGTTGAAAAAAAATTTTTTTTGGACTTAGTCATTTTTCCAGCGTTTATCAGACTTTCAGATAGGGGAAATGTCAGTGAGCGTTCTGATTTCAGTTCCAGAGCGATTCGCCCAATGAGTCCTTGATATTTATTCGTTTTCAGCCAATTTTCTGGATTTTTGAAAATTTCACTTTTTTGTGAAAATATCCACTAAATGAGGGAATAATATGTGTGAGGGTACCCCAGGAGAGTTCCAAATGTGTGTGGGTAGAATATATATCCCATGGGTCTAAAATTGAAAAAAGTTGAAAAAAAAATTTTTTGGGACTTAGTCATTTTTCCGGCGTTTATCAGACTTTCAGATAGGTGAAATGTCAGTGAGCGTTCTGATTTCAGTTCCAGAGCGATTCGCCCAATGAGTCCTTGATATTTAGTCGTTTTCCGCCAATTTTCTCGATTTTTGAAAATTTCACTTTTTTGTGAAAATATCCACTAAATGAGAGAATAATATGTGTGAGGGTACCCCAGGAGAGTTCCAAATGTGTTTCGGTAGAATATATATCCCACGGGGTTAAAATTGAAAAAAGTTGAAAAAAAATTTTTTTTGGACTTAGTCATTTTTCCAGCGTTTATCAGACTTTCAGATAGGGCAAATGTCAGTGAGCATTCCGACTTAAGTTCCAGAGCGATTCGCCCAATGAGTCCTTGATATTTAGTCGTTTTCAGCCAATTTTCTGGATTTTTGAAAATTTCACTTTTTTTTGAAAATATCCACTAAATGAGGGAATAACATGTGTGAGGGTACTCCAGGAGAGTTCCAAATGTGTGTGGGTAGAATATATATCCCACGGGTCTAAAATTGAAAAAAGTTGAAAAATTTTTTTTTGGGACTTAGTCATTTTTCCGGCGTTTATCAGACTTTCAGATAGGGCAAATGTTAGTGAGCATTCCGATTTCAGTTCCAGAGCGATTCGCCCAATGAGTCCTTGATATTTAGTCGTTTTCAGCCAATATTTTGGATTTTTGAAAATTTCACTTTTTTGTGAAAATATCCACTAAATGAGGGAATAATATGTGTGAGGTTACCCCAGGAGAGTTCCAAATGTGTGTAGGTAGAATATATACCCCACGGGGGTAAAATTGAAAAAAGTTGAAAGAATTTTTTTTTTTGGACTTAGTCATTTTTCCGGCGTTCATCAGACTTTCAGATAGGGGAAATGTAAGTGAGCGTTCTGATTTCAGTTCCAGAGCGATTCGCCCAATGAGTCCTTGAAATTCGGTCGTTTTCAGCTAATTTTCTGGATTTTTGAAAATTTCACTTTTTTGTGAAAATATCCACTAAATGAGGGAATAATATGTGTGAGGGTACCCCAGGAGAGTTCCAAATGTGTTTGGGTAGAATATCTATCCCACGGGGCTAAAATTGAAAAAAGTTGAAAAACTTTTTTTTTTGAACTTAGTCATTTTTCCAGCGTTTATCAGACTTTCAGATAGGGGAAATGTCAGTGAGCATTCTGATTTCAGTTCCAGAGCGATTCGCCCAATGAGTCCTTGATATTTAGTCGTTTTCAGCCAATTTTCTGGATTTTTGAAAATTTCACTTTTTTGTGAAAATATCCACTAAATGAGGGAATAATATGTGTGAGGGTACCCCAGGAGAGTTCCAAATGTGTGTGGGTAGAATAAATATCCCACAGGGGTAAAATTGAAAAAAGTTGAAAAAAATTTTTTTTTGGACTTAGTCATTTTTCCAGCGTTTATCAGACTTTCAGATAGGGGAAATGTCAGTGAGCGTTCTGATTTCAGTTCCAGAGCGATTCGCCCAATGAGTCCTTGATATTAAGTCGTTTTCAGCCAATTTTCTGTATTTTTGAAAATTTCACTTTTTTGTGAAAATATCCACTAAATGAGGGAATGATATGTGTGAGGGTACCCCAGGAGAGTTCCAAATGTGTGTGGGTAGAATATATATCCCACGGGGGTAAAATTGAAAAAAGTTGAAAAATTTTTTTTTAGGACTTAGTCATTTTTCCGGCGTTTATCAGACTTTCAGATAGGGCAAATGTTAGTGAGCATTCCGATTTCAGTTCCAGAGCGATTCGCCCAATGAGTCCTTGATATTTAGTCGTTTTCAGCCAATATTTTGGATTTTTGAAAATTTCACTTTTTTGTGAAAATATCCACTAAATGAGGGAATAATATGTGTGAGGTTACCCCAGGAGAGTTCCAAATGTGTGTAGGTAGAATATATACCCCACGGGGGTAAAATTGAAAAAAGTTGAAAGAATTTTTTTTTTTGGACTTAGTCATTTTTCCGGCGTTCATCAGACTTTCAGATAGGGGAAATGTAAGTGAGCGTTCTGATTTCAGTTCCAGAGCGATTCGCCCAATGAGTCCTTGAAATTCGGTCGTTTTCAGCTAATTTTCTGGATTTTTGAAAATTTCACTTTTTTGTGAAAATATCCACTAAATGAGGGAATAATATGTGTGAGGGTACCCCAGGAGAGTTCCAAATGTGTTTGGGTAGAATATATATCCCACGGGGCTAAAATTGAAAAAAGTTGAAAAACTTTTTTTTTTGAACTTAGTCATTTTTCCAGCGTTTATCAGACTTTCAGATAGGGGAAATGTCAGTGAGCATTCTGATTTCAGTTCCAGAGCGATTCGCCCAATGAGTCCTTGATATTTAGTCGTTTTCAGCCAATTTTCTGGATTTTTGAAAATTTCACTTTTTTGTGAAAATATCCACTAAATGAGGGAATAATATGTGTGAGGGTACCCCAGGAGAGTTCCAAATGTGTGTGGGTAGAATAAATATCCCACAGGGGTAAAATTGAAAAAAGTTGAAAAAAATTTTTTTTTGGACTTAGTCATTTTTCCAGCGTTTATCAGACTTTCAGATAGGGCAAATGTCAGTGAGCATTCCGACTTCAGTTCCAGACCGATTCGCCCAATGAGTCCTTGATATTTAGTCGTTTTCAGCCAATTTTCTGGATTTTTGAAAATTTCACTTTTTTGTGAAAATATCCACTAAATGAGGGAATAATATGTGTGAGGGTACCCCAGGAGAGTTCCAAATGTGTGTGGGTAGAATAAATATCCCACAGGGGTAAAATTGAAAAAAGTTGAAAAAAATTTTTTTTTGGACTTAGTCATTTTTCCAGCGTTTATCAGACTTTCAGATAGGGGAAATGTCAGTGAGCGTTCTGATTTCAGTTCCAGAGCGATTCGCCCAATGAGTCCTTGATATTTAGTCGTTTTCAGCCAATTTTCTGTATTTTTGAAAATTTCACTTTTTTGTGAAAATATCCACTAAATGAGGGAATGATATGTGTGAGGGTACCCCAGGAGAGTTCCAAATGTGTGTGGGTAGAATATATATCCCACGGGGGTAAAATTGAAAAAAGTTGAAAAATTTTTTTTTAGGACTTAGTCATTTTTCCGGCGTTTATCAGACTTTCAGATAGGGCAAATGTTAGTGAGCATTCCGATTTCAGTTCCAGAGCGATTCGCCCAATGAGTCCTTGATATTTAGTCGTTTTCAGCCAATATTTTGGATTTTTGAAAATTTCACTTTTTTGTGAAAATATCCACTAAATGAGGGAATAATATGTGTGAGGCAACCCCAGGAGAGTTCCAAATGTGTGTAGGTAAAATATATACACCACGGGGGTAAAATTGAAAAAAGTTGAAAGCATTTTTTTTTTTGGACTTAGTCATTTTTCCGGCGTTTATCAGACTTTCAGATAGGGGAAATGTAAGTGAGCGTTCTGATTTCAGTTCCAGAGCGATTCGCCCAATGAGTCCTTGATGTTCGGTCGTTTTCAGCTAATTTTCTGGATTTTTGAAAATTTCACTTTTTTGTGAAAATATCCACTAAATGAGGGAATAATATGTGTGAGGGTACCCCAGGAGAGTTCCAAATGTGTTTGGGTAGAATATATATCCCACGGGGTTAAAATTGAAAAAAGTTGAAAAAAAATTTTTTTTGGACTTAGTCATTTTTCCAGCGTTTATCACACTTTCAGATAGGGCAAATGTCAGTGAGCGTTCTGATTTCAGTTCCAGAGCGATTCGCCCAATGAGTCCTTTTTATTTAGTCGTTTTCAGCCAATTTTCTGGATTTTTGAAAATTTCACTTTTTTGTGAAAATATCCACTAAATGAGGGAATAATATGTGTGAGGGTACCCCAGGAGAGTTCCAAATGTGTTTGGGTAGAATATATATCCCATGGGGCTAAAATTGAAAAAAGTTGAAAAACTTTTTTTTTTTAACTTAGTCATTTTTCCGGCGTTTATCAGACTTTCAGATAGGGGAAATGTCAGTGAGCGTTCTGATTTCAGTTCCAGAGCGATTCGCCCAATGAGTCCTTGATATTTAGTCGTTTTCAGCCAATTTTCTGGATTTTTGAAAATTTCACTTTTTTGTGAAAATATCCACTAAATGAGGGAATAATATGTGTGAGGGTACCCCAGGAGAGTTCCAAATGTGTGTGGGTAGAATATATATCCCACGGGTTTAAAATTGAAAAAAGTTGAAAAAAATTTTTTTTTGGACTTAGTCATTTTTCCGGCGTTTATCAGACTTTCAGATAGGGGAAATGTAAGTGAGCGTTCTGATTTCAGTTCCAGAGTGATTCGCCCAATGAGTCCTTTTTATTTAGTCGTTTTCAGCCAATTTTCTGGATTTTTGAAAATTTCACTTTTTTGTGAAAATATCCACTAAATGAGGGAATAATATGTGTGAGGGTACCCCAGGAGAGTTCCAAATGTGTTTGGGTAGAATATATATCCCATGGGGCTAAAATTGAAAAAAGTTGAAAAACTTTTTTTTTTTAACTTAGTCATTTTTCCGGCGTTTATCAGACTTTCAGATAGGGGAAATGTCAGTGAGCGTTCTGATTTCAGTTCCAGAGCGATTCGCCCAATGAGTCCTTGATATTTAGTCGTTTTCAGCCAATTTTCTGGATTTTTGAAAATTTCACTTTTTTGTGAAAATATCCAATAAATGAGGGAATAATATGTGTGAGGGTACCCCAGGAGAGTTCCAAATGTGTGTGGGTAGAATATATATCCCACGGGGGTAAAATTGAAAAAAGTTGAAAATATTTTTTTTTTGGACTTAGTCATTTTTCTGGCGTTTATCAGACTTTCAGATAGGGGAAATGTCAGTGAGCGTTCTGATTTCAGTTCCAGAGCGATTCGCCCAATGAGTCCTTGATATTTAGTCGTTTTCAGCCAATTTTCTGGATTTTTGAAAATTTCACTTTTTTGTGAAAATATCCACTAAATGAGGGAATAATATGTGTGAGGGTACCCCAGGAGAGTTCCAAATGTGTTTGGGTAGAATATATATCCCACGGGGTTAAAATTGAAAAAAGTTGAAAAAAAATTTTTTTTGGACTTAGTCATTTTTCCAGCGTTTATCAGACTTTCAGATAGGGGAAATGTCAGTGAGCGTTCTGATTTCAGTTCCAGAGCGACTCGCCCAATGAGTCCTTGATATTTAGTCGTTTTCAGCCAATTTTCTGGATTTTTGAAAATTTCACTTTTTTGTGAAAATATCCACTAAATGAGGGAATAATATGTTTGAGGGTACCCCAGGAGAGTTCCAAATGTGTGTGGGTAGAATATATATCCCACGGGTTTAAAATTGAAAAAAGTTGAAAAAAATTTTTTTTTGGACTTAGTCATTTTTCCAGCGTTTATCAGACTTTCAGATAGGGCAAATGTCAGTGAGCATTCCGACTTCAGTTCCAGACCGATTCGCCCAATGAGTCCTTGATATTTAGTCGTTTTCAGCCAATTTTCTGGATTTTTGAAAATTTCACTTTTTTGTGAAAATATCCACTAAATGAGGGAATAATATGTGTGAGGGTACCCCAGGAGAGTTCCAAATGTGTGTGGGTAGAATATATATCCCACGGGGGTAAAATTGAAAAAAGTTGAAAAAAAATTTTTTTTGGACTTAGTCATTTTTCCAGCGTTTATCAGACTTTCAGATAGGGGAAATGTCAGTGAGCGTTCTGATTTCAGTTCCAGAGCGATTCGCCCAATGAGTCCTTGATATTTATTCGTTTTCAGCCAATTTTCTGGATTTTTGAAAATTTCACTTTTTTGTGAAAATATCCACTAAATGAGGGAATAATATGTGTGAGGGTACCCCAGGAGAGTTCCAAATGTGTGTGGGTAGAATATATATCCCATGGGTCTAAAATTGAAAAAAGTTGAAAAAAAAATTTTTTGGGACTTAGTCATTTTTCCGGCGTTTATCAGACTTTCAGATAGGTGAAATGTCAGTGAGCGTTCTGATTTCAGTTCCAGAGCGATTCGCCCAATGAGTCCTTGATATTTAGTCGTTTTCCGCCAATTTTCTGGATTTTTGAAAATTTCACTTTTTTGTGAAAATATCCACTAAATGAGTGAATAATATGTGTGAGGGTACCCCAGGAGAGTTCCAAATGTGTTTCGGTAGAATATATATCCCACGGGGTTAAAATTGAAAAAAGTTGAAAAAAATTTTTTTTTGGACTTAGTCATTTTTCCAGCGTTTATCAGACTTTCAGATAGGGCAAATGTCAGTGAGCATTCCGACTTCAGTTCCAGAGCGATTCGCCCAATGAGTCCTTGATATTTAGTCGTTTTCAGCCAATTTTCTGGATTTTTGAAAATTTCACTTTTTTGTGAAAATATCCACTAAATGAGGGAATAACATGTGTGAGGGTACCCCAGGAGAGTTCCAAATGTGTGTGGGTAGAATATATATCCCACGGGTCTAAAATTGAAAAAAGTTGAAAAATTTTTTTTTGGGACTTAGTCATTTTTCCGGCGTTTATCAGACTTTCAGATAGGGCAAATGTTAGTGAGCATTCCGATTTCAGTTCCAGAGCGATTCGCCCAATGAGTCCTTGATATTTAGTCGTTTTCAGCCAATATTTTGGATTTTTGAAAATTTCACTTTTTTGTGAAAATATCCACTAAATGAGGGAATAATATGTGTGAGGTTACCCCAGGAGAGTTCCAAATGTGTGTAGGTAGAATATATACCCCACGGGGGTAAAATTGAAAAAAGTTGAAAGAATTTTTTTTTTTGGACTTAGTCATTTTTCCGGCGTTCATCAGACTTTCAGATAGGGGAAATGTAAGTGAGCGTTCTGATTTCAGTTCCAGAGCGATTCGCCCAATGAGTCCTTGATATTTAGTCGTTTTCAGCCAATTTTCTGGATTTTTGAAAATTTCACTTTTTTGTGAAAATATCCACTAAATGAGGGAATAATATGTGTGAGGGTACCCCAGGAGAGTTCCAAATGTGTGTGGGTAGAATATATATCCCACGGGTTTAAAATTGAAAAAAGTTGAAAAAAATTTTTTTTTGGACTTAGTCATTTTTACAGCGTTTATCAGACTTTCAGATAGGACAAATGTCAGTGAGCATTCCGACTTCAGTTCCAGATCGATTCGCCCAATGAGTCCTTGATATTTAGTCGTTTTCAGCCAATTTTCTGGATTTTTGAAAATTTCACTTTTTTGTGAAAATATCCACTAAATGAGGGAATAATATGTGTGGGGGTACCCCAGGAGAGTTCCAAATGTGTGTGGGTAGAATAAATATCCCACGGGTTTAAAATTGAAAAAAGTTGAAAAAAATTTTTTTTTGGACTTAGTCATTTTTCCAGCGTTTATCAGACTTTCAGATAGGGCAAATGTCAGTGAGCATTCCGACTTCAGTTCCAGACCGATTCGCCCAATGAGTCCTTGATATTTAGTCGTTTTCAGCCAATTTTCTGGATTTTTGGAAATTTCACTTTTTTGTGAAAATATCCACTAAATGAGGGAATAATATGTGTGAGGGTACCCCAGGAGAGTTCCAAATGTGTGTGGGTAGAATAAATATCCCACAGGGGTAAAATTGAAAAAAGTTGAAAAAAATTTTTTTTTGGACTTAGTCATTTTTCCAGCGTTTATCAGACTGTCAGATAGGGGAAATGTCAGTGAGCGTTCTGATTTCAGTTCCAGAGCCATTCGCCCAATGAGTCCTTGATATTTAGTCGTTTTCAGCCAATTTTCTGTATTTTTGAAAATTTCACTTTTTTGTGAAAATATCCACTAAATGAGGGAATGATATGTGTGAGGGTACCCCAGGAGAGTTCCAAATGTGTGTGGGTAGAATATATATCCCACGGGGGTAAAATTGAAAAAAGTTGAAAAATTTTTTTTTAGGACTTAGTCATTTTTCCGGCGTTTATCAGACTTTCAGATAGGGCAAATGTTAGTGAGCATTCCGATTTCAGTTCCAGAGCGATTCGCCCAATGAGTCCTTGATATTTAGTCGTTTTCAGCCAATATTTTGGATTTTTGAAAATTTCACTTTTTTGTGAAAATATCCACTAAATGAGGGAATAATATGTGTGAGGCAACCCCAGGAGAGTTCCAAATGTGTGTAGGTAAAATATATACACCACGGGGGTAAAATTGAAAAAAGTTGAAAGCATTTTTTTTTTTGGACTTAGTCATTTTTCCGGCGTTTATCAGACTTTCAGATAGGGGAAATGTAAGTGAGCGTTCTGATTTCAGTTCCAGAGCGATTCGCCCAATGAGTCCTTGATGTTCGGTCGTTTTCAGCTAATTTTCTGGATTTTTGAAAATTTCACTTTTTTGTGAAAATATCCACTAAATGAGGGAATAATATGTGTGAGGGTACCCCAGGAGAGTTCCAAATGTGTTTGGGTAGAATATATATCCCACGGGGTTAAAATTGAAAAAAGTTGAAAAAAAAATTTTTTTGGACTTAGTCATTTTTCCAGCGTTTATCACACTTTCAGATAGGGCAAATGTCAGTGAGCGTTCTGATTTCAGTTCCAGAGCGATTCGCCCAATGAGTCCTTTTTATTTAGTCGTTTTCAGCCAATTTTCTGGATTTTTGAAAATTTCACTTTTTTGTGAAAATATCCACTAAATGAGGGAATAATATGTGTGAGGGTACCCCAGGAGAGTTCCAAATGTGTTTGGGTAGAATATATATCCCATGGGGCTAAAATTGAAAAAAGTTGAAAAACTTTTTTTTTTAACTTAGTCATTTTTCCGGCGTTTATCAGACTTTCAGATAGGGGAAATGTCAGTGAGCGTTCTGATTTCAGTTCCAGAGCGATTCGCCCAATGAGTCCTTGATATTTAGTCGTTTTCAGCCAATTTTCTGGATTTTTGAAAATTTCACTTTTTTGTGAAAATATCCACTAAATGAGGGAATAATATGTGTGAGGGTACCCCAGGAGAGTTCCAAATGTGTGTGGGTAGAATATATATCCCACGGGTTTAAAATTGAAAAAAGTTGAAAAAAATTTTTTTTTGGACTTAGTCATTTTTACAGCGTTTATCAGACTTTCAGATAGGACAAATGTCAGTGAGCATTCCGACTTCAGTTCCAGATCGATTCGCCCAATGAGTCCTTGATATTTAGTCGTTTTCAGCCAATTTTCTGGATTTTTGAAAATTTCACTTTTTTGTGAAAATATCCACTAAATGAGGGAATAATATGTGTGGGGGTACCCCAGGAGAGTTCCAAATGTGTGTGGGTAGAATAAATATCCCACGGGGGTAAAATTGAAAAAAGTTGAAAAAATTTTTTTTAGGACTTAGTCATTTTTCCGGCGTTTATCAGACTTTCAGATAGGGCAAATGTTAGTGAGCATTCCGATTTCAGTTCCAGAGCGATTTGCCCAATGAGTCCTTGATATTTAGTCGTTTTCAGCCAATATTTTGGATTTTTGAAAATTTCACTTTTTTGTGAAAATATCCACTAAATGAGGGAATAATATGTGTGAGGTTACCCCAGGAGAGTTCCAAATGTGTGTAGGTAAAATATATACACCACGGGGGTAAAATTGAAAAAAGTTGAAAGCATTTTTTTTTTTGGACTTAGTCATTTTTCCGGCGTTTATCAGACTTTCAGATAGGGGAAATGTAAGTGAGCGTTCTGATTTCAGTTCCAGAGTGATTCGCCCAATGAGTCCTTTTTATTTAGTCGTTTTCAGCCAATTTTCTGGATTTTTGAAAATTTCACTTTTTTGTGAAAATATCCACTAAATGAGGGAATAATATGTGTGAGGGTACCCCAGGAGAGTTCCAAATGTGTTTGGGTAGAATATATATCCCATGGGGCTAAAATTGAAAAAAGTTGAAAAACTTTTTTTTTTTAACTTAGTCATTTTTCCGGCGTTTATCAGACTTTCAGATAGGGGAAATGTCAGTGAGCGTTCTGATTTCAGTTCCAGAGCGATTCGCCCAATGAGTCCTTGATATTTAGTCGTTTTCAGCCAATTTTCTGGATTTTTGAAAATTTCACTTTTTTGTGAAAATATCCACTAAATGAGGGAAAAATATGTTTGAGGGTACCCCAGGTGAGTTCCAAATGTGTGTGGGTAGAATATATATCCCACGGGGGTAAAATTGAAAAAAGTTAAAAAAAATTTTTTTTTGGACTTAGTCATTTTTCCAACGTTTATCAGACTTTCAGATAGGGGAAATGTCAGTGAGCATTCTGATTTCAGTTCCAGAGCGATTCGCCCAATGAGTCCTTGATATTTAGTCGTTTTCAGACAATTTTCTGGATTTTTGAAAATTTCACTTTTTTGTGAAAATATCCACTAAATGAGGGAATAATATGTGTGAGGGTACCCCAGGAGAGTTCCAAATGTGTTTGGGTAGAATATATATCCCACGGGGTTAAAATTGAAAAAAGTTGAAAAAAAATTTTTTTTGGACTTAGTCATTTTTCCAGCGTTTATCAGACTTTCAGAAAGAGCAAATGTCAGTGAGCGTTCTGATTTCAGTTCCAGAGCGATTCGCCCAATGAGTCCTTGATATTTAGTCGTTTTCAGCCAATTTCCTGGATTTTTGAAAATTTCACTTTTTTGTGAAAATATCCACTAAATGAGGGAATAATATGTGTGAGGGTCCCCCTGGAGAGTTCCAAATGTGTGTGGGTAGAATATATATCCCACGGGTCTAAAATTGAAAAAAGTTGAAAAAATTTTTTTTTTGGACCTAGTCATTTTTCCGGCGTTTATCAGACTTTCAGATAGGGGAAATGTCAGTGAGCGTTCTGATTTCAGTTCCAGAGCGATTCGCCCAATGAGTCCTTGATATTTAGTCGTTTTCAGCCAATTTTCTGGATTTTTGAAAATTTCACTTTTTTGTGAAAATATCCACTAAATGAGGGAATAATATGTGTGAGGGTACCCCAGGAGAGTTCCAAATGTGTGTGGGTAGAATATATATCCCACGGGGGTAAAATTGAAAAAAGTTGAAAAAATTTTTTTTGGGACTTAGTCATTTTTCCGGCGTTTATCAGACTTTCAGATAGGGGAAATGTCAGTGAGCATTCCGATTTCAGTTCCAGAGCGATTCGCCCAATGAGTCCTTGATATTTAGTCGTTTTCAGCCAATATTTTGGATTTTTGAAAATTTCACTTTTTTGTGAAAATATCCACTAAATGAGGGAATAATATGTGTGAGGTTACCCCAGGAGAGTTCCAAATGTGTTTGGGTAGAATATATATCCCACGGGGTTAAAATTGAAAAAAGTTGAAAAAAATTTTTTTTTGGACTGTCATTTTTCCAGCGTTTATCAGACTTTCATATAGGGCAAATGTCAGTGAGCATTCCGACTTCAGTTCCAGACCGATTCGCCCAATGAGTCCTTCATATTCGGTCGTTTTCAGCTAATTTTCTGGATTTTTGAAAATTTCACTTTTTTGTGAAAATATCCACTAAATGAGGGAATAATATGTGTCAGGGTACCCCAGGAGAGTTCCAAATGTGTGTGGGTAGAATATATATCCCACGGGGGTAAAATTGAAAAAAGTTGAAAAAAATTTTTTTTTGGAATTAGTCATTTTTCAGGCGTTTATCAGACTTTCAGATAGGGGAAATGTCAGTGAGCGTTCTGATTTCATTTCCAGAGCGATTCGTCCAATGAGTCCTTGATATTTAGTCGTTTTCAGCCAATTTTCTGGATTTTTGAAAACTTCACTTTTTTTCTGAAAATATCCACTAAATGAGGGAATAATATGTGTGAGGGTACCCCAGGAGAGTTCCAAATGTGTTTGGGTAGAATATATATCCCACAGGGTTAAAATTGAAAAAAGTTGAAAAAAATTTTTTTTTGGACTTAGTCATTTTTACAGCGTTTATCAGACTTTCAGATAGGGCAAATGTCAGTGAGCGTTCTGATTTCAGTTCCAGAGCGATTCGCCCAATGAGTCCTTGATATTTAGTCGTTTTCAGCCAATTTTCTGGATTTTTGAAAATTTCACTTTTTTGTGAAAATATCCACTAAATGAGGGAATAATATGTGTGAGGGTACCCCAGGAGAGTTCCAAATGTGTGTGGGTAGAATATATATCCCACGGGGGTAAAATTGAAAAAAGTTGAAAAAAATTTTTTTTTGGAATTAGTCATTTTTCAGGCATTTATCAGACTTTCAGATAGGGGAAATGTCAGTGAGCGTTCTGATTTCAGTTCCAGAGCGATTCGCCCAATGAGTCCTTCATATTCGGTCGTTTTCAGCTAATTTTCTGGATTTTTGAAAATTTCACTTTTTTGTGAAAATATACACTAAATGAGGGAATAATATGTGTGAGGGTACCCCAGGAGAGTTCCAAATGTGTTTGGGTAGAATATATATCCCACGGGACTAAAATTGAAAAAAGTTGAAAAACTTTTTTTTTTTGAACTTAGTCATTTTTCCGGCGTTTATCAGACTTTCAGATAGGGGAAATGTCAGTGAGCGTTCTGATTTCAGTTCCAGAGCGATTCGCCCAATGAGTCCTTGATATTTAGTCGTTTTCAGCCAATTTTCTGGATTTTTGAAAATTTCACTTTTTTGTGAAAATATCCACTAAATGAGGGAATAATATGTGTGAGGGTACCCCAGGAGAGTTCCAAATGTGTGTGGGTAGAATATATATCCCACGGGGCTAAAATTGAAAAAAGTTTTAAAAAATTTTTTTTGGACTTAGTCATTTTTCCGGCGTTTATCAGACTTTCAGATAGGGGAAATGTCAGTGAGCGTTCCGATTTCAGTTCCAGAGCAATTCGCCCAATGAGTCCTTGATATTTAGCCGTTTTCAGCCAATTTTCTGGATTTTTGAAAATTTCACTTTTTTATGAAAATATCCACTAAATGAGGGAAAAATATGTTTGAGGGTACCCCAGGTGAGTTCCAAATGTGTGTGGGTAGAATATATATCCCACGGGGGTAAAATTGAAAAAAGTTAAAAAAAAATTTTTTTGGGACTTAGTCATTTTTCCAGCGTTTATCAGACTTTCAGATAGGGGAAATGTCAGTGAGCGTTCTGATTTCAGTTCCAGAGCGATTCGCCCAATGAGTCCTTGATATTTTGTCGTTTTCAGCCAATTTTCTGTATTTTTGAAAATTTCACTTTTTTGTGAAAATATCCACTAAATGAGGGAATAATATGTGTGAGGGTACCCCAGGAGAGTTCCAAATGTGTGTGGGTAGAATATATATCCCACGGGTCTAAAATTGAAAAAAGTTGAAAATATTTTTTTTTTGGACCTAGTCATTTTTCCGGCGTTTATCAGACTTTCAGATAGGGGAAATGTCAGTGAGCATTCTGATTTCAGTTCCAGAGCGATTTGCCCAATGAGTCCTTGACATTTAGTTGTTTTCAGCCAATTTTCTGGATTTTTGAAAATTTCACTTTTTTGTGAAAATATCCACTAAATGAGGGAATAATATGTGTGAGGGTACCCCAGGAGAGTTCCAAATGTGTTTGGGTAGAATATATATCCCACGGGGCTAAAATTGAAAAAAGTTGAAAAAAATTTTTTTTTGGACTTAGTCATTTTTCCGGCGTTTATCAGACTTTCAGATAGGGGAAATGTCAGTGAGCGTTCTGATTTCAGTTCCAGAGCGATTCGCCCAATGAGTCCTTCATATTCGGTCGTTTTCAGCTAATTTTCTGGATTTTTGAAAATTTCACTTTTTTGTGAAAATATACACTAAATGAGGGAATAATATGTGTGAGGGTACCCCAGGAGAGTTCCAAATGTGTTTGGGTAGAATATATATCCCACGGGACTAAAATTGAAAAAAGTTGAAAAACTTTTTTTTTTTGAACTTAGTCATTTTTCCGGCGTTTATCAGACTTTCAGATAGGGGAAATGTCAGTGAGCGTTCTGATTTCAGTTCCAGAGCGATTCGCCCAATGAGTCCTTGATATTTAGTCGTTTTCAGCCAATTTTCTGGATTTTTGAAAATTTCACTTTTTTGTGAAAATATCCACTAAATGAGGGAATAATATGTGTGAGGGTACCCCAGGAGAGTTCCAAATGTGTGTGGGTAGAATATATATCCCACGGGGCTAAAATTGAAAAAAGTTTTAAAAAATTTTTTTTGGACTTAGTCATTTTTCCGGCGTTTATCAGACTTTCAGATAGGGGAAATGTCAGTGAGCGTTCCGATTTCAGTTCCAGAGCAATTCGCCCAATGAGTCCTTGATATTTAGCCGTTTTCAGCCAATTTTCTGGATTTTTGAAAATTTCACTTTTTTATGAAAATATCCACTAAATGAGGGAAAAATATGTTTGAGGGTACCCCAGGTGAGTTCCAAATGTGTGTGGGTAGAATATATATCCCACGGGGGTAAAATTGAAAAAAGTTAAAAAAAAATTTTTTTGGGACTTAGTCATTTTTCCAGCGTTTATCAGACTTTCAGATAGGGGAAATGTCAGTGAGCGTTCTGATTTCAGTTCCAGAGCGATTCGCCCAATGAGTCCTTGATATTTTGTCGTTTTCAGCCAATTTTCTGTATTTTTGAAAATTTCACTTTTTTGTGAAAATATCCACTAAATGAGGGAATAATATGTGTGAGGGTACCCCAGGAGAGTTCCAAATGTGTTTGGGTAGAATATATATCCCACGGGGTTAAAATTGAAAAAAGTTGAAAAAAAATTTTTTTTGGACTTAGTCATTTTTCCAGCGTTTATCAGACTGTCAGATAGGGCAAATGTCAGTGAGCGTTCTGATTTCAGTTCCAGAGCGATTCGCCCAATGAGTCCTTGATATTTAGTCGTTTTCAGCCAATTTTCTGGATTTTTCAAAATTTCACTTTTTTGTGAAAATATCCACTAAATGAGGGAATAATATGTGTGAGGGTACCCCAGGAGAGTTCCAAATGTGTGTGGGTAGAATATATATCCCACGGGTCTAAAATTGAAAAAAGTTGAAAATATTTTTTTTTTGGACCTAGTCATTTTTCCGGCGTTTATCAGACTTTCAGATAGGGGAAATGTCAGTGAGCATTCTGATTTCAGTTCCAGAGCGATTTGCCCAATGAGTCCTTGACATTTAGTTGTTTTCAGCCAATTTTCTGGATTTTTGAAAATTTCACTTTTTTGTGAAAATATCCACTAAATGAGGGAATAATATGTGTGAGGGTACCCCAGGAGAGTTCCAAATGTGTTTGGGTAGAATATATATCCCACGGGGCTAAAATTGAAAAAAGTTGAAAAAAATTTTTTTTTGGACTTAGTCATTTTTCCGGCGTTTATCAGACTTTCAGATAGGGGAAATGTCAGTGAGCGTTCTGATTTCAGTTCCAGAGCGATTCGCCCAATGAGTCCTTGATATTTAGTCGTTTTCAGCCAATTTTCTGGATTTTTGAAAATTTCACTTTTTTGTGAAAATATCCACTAAATGAGGGAATAATATGTGTGAGGGTACCCCAGGAGAGTTCCAAATGTGTTTGGGTAGAATATATATCCCACGGGGTTAAAATTGAAAAAAGTTGAAAAAAATTTTTTTTTGGACTTAGTCATTTTTCCGGCGTTTATCAGACTTTCAGATAGGGGAAATGTCAGTGAGCATTCTGATTTCAGTTCCAGAGCGATTCGCCCAATGAGTCCTTGATATTTAGTCGTTTTCAGCCAATTTTCTGGATTTTTGAAAATTTCACTTTTTTGTGAAAATATCCACTAAATGAGGGAATAATATGTGTGAGGGTACCCCAGGAGAGTTCCAAATGTGTGTGGGTAGAATATATATCCCACGGGTTTAAAATTGAAAAAAGTTGAAAAAAATTTTTTTTTGGACTTAGTCATTTTTCCAGTGTTTATCAGACTTTCAGATAGGGCAAATGTCAGTGAACATTCCGACTTCAGTTCCAGACCGATTCGCCCAATGAGTCCTTGATATTTAGTCGTTTTCAGCCAATTTTCTGGATTTTTGAAAATTTCACTTTTTTGTGAAAATATCCACTAAATGAGGGAATAATATGTGTGAGGGTACCCCAGTAGAGTTCCAAATGTGTTTGTGTAGAATATATATCCCACGGGGCTAAAATTGAAAAAAGTTGAAAAACTTTTTTTTTTGAACTTAGTCATTTTTCCGGCGTTTATCAGACTTTCAGATAGGGGAAATGTCAGTGAGCGTTCTGATTTAAGTTCCAGAGCGATTCGCCCAATGAGTCCTTGATATTTAGTCGTTTTCAGCCAATTTTCTGGATTTTTGAAAATTTCACTTTTTTTGTGAAAATATCCACTAAATGAGGGAATAATATGTGTGAGGGTACCCCAGGAGAGTTCCAAATGTGTTTGGGTAGAATATATATCCCACGGGGCTAAAATTGAAAAAAGTTGAAAAACTTTTTTTTTTGAACTTAGTCATTTTTCCGGCGTTTATCAGACTTTCAGATAGGGGAAATGTCAGTGAGCGTTCTGATTTCAGTTCCAGAGCGATTCGCCCAATGAGTCCTTGATATTTAGTCGTTTTCAGCCAATTTTCTGGATTTTTGAAAATTTCACTTTTTTGTGAAAATATCCACTAAATGAGGGAATAATATGTGTGAGGGTACCCCAGGAGAGTTCCAAATGTGTGTGGGTAGAATAAATATCCCACGGGGTAAAATTGAAAAAAGTTTAAAAAAATTTTTTTTTGGACTTAGTCATTTTTCCAGCGTTTATCAGACTTTCAGATAGGGGAAATGTCAGTGAGCGTTCTGATTTCAGTTCCAGAGCGATTCGCCCAATGAGTCCTTGATATTTAGTTGTTTTCAGCCAATTTTCTGGATTTTTGAAAATTTCACTTTTTTGTGAAAATATCCACTAAATGAGGGAATAATATGTGTGAGGGTACCCCAGGAGAGTTCCAAATGTGTTTGGGTAGAATATATATCCCACGGGGCTAAAATTGAAAAAAGTTGAAAAAAATTTTTTTTGGACTTAGTCATTTTTCCGGCGTTTATCAGACTTTCAGATAGGGGAAATGTCAGTGAGCGTTCTGATTTCAGTTCCAGAGCAATTCGCCCAATGAGTCCTTGATATTTAGTCGTTTTCAGCCAATTTTCTGGATTTTTGAAAATTTCACTTTTTTGTGAAAATATCCACTAAATGAGGGAATAATATGTGTGAGGGTACCCCAGGAGAGTTCCAATTGTGTTTGGGTAGAATATATATCCCACGGGGCTAAAATTGAAAAAAGTTGAAAAACTTTTTTTTTTGAACTTAGTCATTTTTCCGGCGTTTATCAGACTTTCAGATAGGGGAAATGTCAGTGAGCGTTCTGATTTCAGTTTCAGAGCGATTCGCCCAATGAGTCCTTGATATTTAGTCGTTTTCAGCCAATTTTCTGGATTTTTGAAAATTTCACTTTTTTGTGAAAATATCCACTAAATGAGGGAATAATATGTGTGAGGGTACCCCAGGAGAGTTCCAAATGTGTGTGGGTAGAATATATATCCCACGGGTTTAAAATTGAAAAAAGTTGAAAAAAAATTTTTTTTGGACTTAGTCATTTTTCCAGCGTTTATCAGACTTTCAGATAGGGGAAATGTCAGTGAGCATTCCGACTTCAGTTCCAGACCGATTCGCCCAATGAGTCCTTGATATTTAGTTGTTTTCAGCCAATATTCTGGATTTTTGAAAATTTCACTTTTTTGTGAAAATATCCACTAAATGAGGGAATAATATGTGTGAGGGTACCCCAGGAGAGTTCCAAATGTGTTTGGGTAGAATATATATCCCACGGGGCTAAAATTGAAAAAAGTTGAAAAAAATTTTTTTTTGGACTTAGTCATTTTTCCGGCGTTTATCAGACTTTCAGATAGGGGAAATGTCAGTGAGCATTCTGATTTCGGTTCCAGAGCGATTCGCCCAATGAGTCCTTGATATTTAGTCGTTTTCAGCCAATTTTCTGGATTTTTGAAAATTTCACTTTTTTGTGAAAATATCCACTAAATGAGGGAATAATATGTGTGAGGGTACCCCAGGAGAGTTCCAAATGTGTTTGTGTAGAATATATATCCCACGGGGCTAAAATTGAAAAAAGTTGAAAAACTTTTTTTTTTGAACTTAGTCATTTTTCCGGCGTTTATCAGACTTTCAGATAGGGGAAATGTCAGTGAGCGTTCTGATTTCAGTTCCAGAGCGATTCGCCCAATGAGTCCTTGATATTTAGTCGTTTTCAGCCAATTTTCTGGATTTTTGAAAATTTCACTTTTTTGTGAAAATATCCACTAAATGAGGGAATAATATGTGTGAGGGTACCCCAGGAGAGTTCCAAATGTGTTTGGGTAGAATATATATCCCATGGGGCTAAAATTGAAAAAAGTTGAAAAACTTTTTTTTTTGAACTTAGTCATTTTTCCGGCGTTTATCAGACTTTCAGATAGGGGAAATGTCAGTGAGCGTTCTGATTTCAGTTCCAGAGCGATTCGCCCAATGAGTCCTTGATATTTAGTCGTTTTCAGCCAATTTTCTGGATTTTTGAAAATTTCACTTTTTTGTGAAAATATCCACTAAATGAGGGAATAATATGTGTGAGGGTACCCCAGGAGAGTTCCAAATGTGTGTGGGTAGAATATATATCCCACGGGTCTAAAATTGAAAAAAGTTGAAAAAATTTTTTTTTTGGACTTAGTCATTTTTCCGGCGTTTATCAGACTTTCAGATAGGGGAAATGTCAGTGAGCATTCTGATTTCAGTTCCAGAGCGATTCGCCCAATGAGTCCTTGATATTTAGTCGTTTTCAGCCAATTTTCTGGATTTTTGAAAATTTCACTTTTTTGTGAAAATATCCACTAAATGAGGGAATAATATGTGTGAGGGTACCCCAGGAGAGTTCCAAATGTGTTTGGGTAGAATATATATCCCACGGGGTTAAAATTTAAAAAAAATTTTTTTGGACTTAATCATTTTTCCAGCGTTTATCAGACTTTCAGATAGGGGAAATGTCAGTGAGCGTTCTGATTTCAGTTCCAGAGCGATTCGCCCAATGAGTCCTTGATATTTAGTCGTTTTCAGCCAATTTTCTGGATTTTTGAAAATTTCACTTTTTTGTGAAAATATCCACTAAATGAGGGAATAATATGTGTGAGGGTACCCCAGGAGAGTTCCAAATGTGTTTGGGTAGAATATATATCCCACGGGGCTAAAATTGAAAAAAGTTGAAAAACTTTTTTTTTTGAACTTAGTCATTTTTCCGGCGTTTATCAGACTTTCAGATAGGGGAAATGTCAGTGAGCGTTCTGATTTCAGTTCCAGAGCGATTCGCCCAATGAGTCCTTGATATTTAGTCGTTTTCAGCCAATTTTCTGGATTTTTGAAAATTTCACTTTTTTGTGAAAATATCCACTAAATGAGGGAATAATATGTGTGAGGGTACCCCAGGAGAGTTCCAAATGTGTGTGGGTAGAATATATATCCCACGGGGCTAAAATTGAAAAAAGTTGAAAAACTTTTTTTTTTTAACTTAGTCATTTTTCCGGCGTTTATCAGACTTTCAGATAGGGGAAATGTCAGTGAGCATTCTGATTTCAGTTCCAGAGCGATTCGCCCAATGAGTCCTTGATATTTAGTCGTTTTCAGCCAATTTTCTGGATTTTTGAAAATTTCACTTTTTTGTGAAAATATCCACTAAATGAGGGAATAATATGTGTGAGGGTACCCCAGGAGAGTTCCAAATGTGTGTGGGTAGAATATATATCCCACGGGTTTAAAATTGAAAAAAGTTGAAAAAAATTTTTTTTTGGACTTAGTCATTTTTCCAGTGTTTATCAGACTTTCAGATAGGGCAAATGTCAGTGAGCATTCCGACTTCAGTTCCAGACCGATTCGTCCAATGAGTCCTTGATATTTAGTCGTTTTCAGCCAATTTTCTGGATTTTTGAAAATTTCACTTTTTTGTGAAAATATCCACTAAATGAGGGAATAATATGTGTGAGGGTACCCCAGGAGAGTTCCAAATGTGTTTGGGTAGAATATATATCCCACGGGGCTAAAATTGAAAAAAGTTGAAAAAAATTTTTTTTTGGACTTAGTCATTTTTCCGGCGTTTATCAGACTTTCAGATAGGGGAAATGTCAGTGAGCGTTCTGATTTCAGTTCCAGAGCGATTCGCCCAATGAGTCCTTGATATTTAGTCGTTTTCAGCCAATTTTCTGGATTTTTGAAAATTTCACTTTTTTGTGAAAATATCCACTAAATGAGGGAATAATATGTGTGAGGGTACCCCAGGAGAGTTCCAAATGTGTGTGGGTAGAATATATATCCCACGGGTTTAAAATTGAAAAAAGTTGAAAAAAATTTTTTTTTGGACTTAGTCATTTTTCCAGTGTTTATCAGACTTTCAGATAGGGCAAATGTCAGTGAGCATTCCGACTTCAGTTCCAGACCGATTCGTCCAATGAGTCCTTGATATTTAGTCGTTTTCAGCCAATTTTCTGGATTTTTGAAAATTTCACTTTTTTGTGAAAATATCCACTAAATGAGGGAATAATATGTGTGAGGGTACCCCAGGAGAGTTCCAAATGTGTTTGGGTAGAATATATATCCCACGGGGCTAAAATTGAAAAAAGTTGAAAAACTTTTTTTTTTTAACTTAGTCATTTTTCCGGCGTTTATCAGACTTTCAGATAGGGGAAATGTCAGTGAGCGTTCTGATTTCAGTTCCAGAGCGATTCGCCCAATGAGTCCTTGATATTTAGTCGTTTTCAGCCAATTTTCTGGATTTTTGAAAATTTCACTTTTTTGTGAAAATATCCACTAAATGAGGGAATAATATGTGTGAGGGTACCCCAGGAGAGTTCCAAATGTGTGTGGGTAGAATATATATCCCACGGGTTTAAAATTTAAAAAAGTTGAAAAAAATTTTTTTTTGGACTTAGTCATTTTTCCAGTGTTTATCAGACTTTCAGATAGGGCAAATGTCAGTGAGCATTCTGATTTCAGTTCCAGAGCGAATCGCCCAATGAGTCCTTGATATTTAGTCGTTTTCAGCCAATTTTCTGGATTTTTGAAAATTTCACTTTTTTGTGAAAATATCCACTAAATGAGGGAATAATATGTGTGAGGGTACCCAGGAGAGTTCCAAATGTGTTTGTGTAGAATATATATCCCACGGGGCTAAAATTGAAAAAAGTTGAAAAACTTTTTTTTTTGAACTTAGTCATTTTTCCGGCGTTTATCAGACTTTCAGATAGGGGAAATGTCAGTGAGCGTTCTGATTTCAGTTCCAGAGCGATTCGCCCAATGAGTCCTTGATATTTAGTCGTTTTCAGCCAATTTTCTGGATTTTTGAAAATTTCACTTTTTTGTGAAAATATCCACTAAATGAGGGAATAATATGTGTGAGGGTACCCCAGGAGAGTTCCAAATGTGTTTGGGTAGAATATATATCCCACGGGGCTAAAATTGAAAAAAGTTGAAAAACTTTTTTTTTTGAACTTAGTCATTTTTCCGGCGTTTATCAGACTTTCAGATAGGGGAAATGTCAGTGAGCATTCTGATTTCAGTTCCAGAGCGATTCGCCCAATGAGTCCTTGATATTTAGTCGTTTTCAGCCAATTTTCTGGATTTTTGAAAATTTCACTTTTTTTGAAAATATCCACTAAATGAGGGAATAATATGTGTGAGGGTACCCCAGGAGAGTTCCAAATGTGTTTGGGTAGAATATATATCCCACGGGGCTAAAATTGAAAAAAGTTGAAAAAATTTTTTTTTGGACTTAGTCATTTTTCCGGCGTTTATCATTCTTTCACATAGGGGAAATGTCAGTGAGCATTCTGATTTCAGTTCCAGAGCGATTCGCCCAATGAGTCCTTGATATTTAGTCGTTTTCAGCCAATTTTCTGGATTTTTGAAAATTTCACTTTTTTGTGAAAATATCCACTAAATGAGGGAATAATATGTGTGAGGGTACCCCAGGAGAGTTCCAAATGTGTTTGGGTAGAATATATATCCCACGGGGCTAAAATTGAAAAAAGTTGAAAAACTTTTTTTTTTGAACTTAGTCATTTTTCCGGCGTTTATCAGACTTTCAGATAGGGGAAATGTCAGTGAGCATTCTGATTTCAGTTCTAGAGCGATTCGCCCAATGAGTCCTTGATATTTAGTCGTTTTCAGCCAATTTTCTGGATTTTTGAAAATTTCACTTTTTTGTGAAAATATCCACTAAATGAGGGAATAATATGTGTGAGGGTACCCCAGGAGAGTTCCAAATGTGTGTGGGTAGAATATATATCCCACGGGTTTAAAATTGAAAAAAGTTGAAAAAAATTTTTTTTTGGACTTAGTCATTTTTCCAGCGTTTATCAGACTTTCAGATAGGGCAAATGTCAGTGAGCATTCCGACTTCAGTTCCAGACCGATTCGCCCAATGAGTCCTTGATATTTAGTCGTTTTCAGCCAATTTTCTGGATTTTTGAAAATTTCACTTTTTTGCGAAAATATACACTAAATGAGGGAATAATATGTGTGAGGGTACCCCAGGAGAGTTCCAAATGTGTGTGGGTAGAATAAATATCCCATGGGGTAAAATTGAAAAAAGTTTAAAAAAATTTTTTTTTGGACTTAGTCATTTTTCCAGCGTTTATCAGACTTTCAGATAGGGGAAATGTCAGTGAGTGTTCTAATTTCAGTTCCAGAGCGATTCGCCCAATGAGTCCTTGATATTTAGTTGTTTTCAGCCAATTTTCTGGATTTTTGAAAATTTCACTTTTTTGTGAAAATATCCACTAAATGAGGGAATAATATGTGTGAGGGTACCCCAGGTGAGTTCCAAATGTGTTTGGGTAGAATATATATCCCACGGGGTTAAAATTGAAAAAAGTTGAAAAAAAATTTTTTTTGGACTTAGTCATTTTTCCAGCGTTTATCAGACTTTCAGATAGGGGAAATGTCAGTGAGCATTCTGATTTCAGTTCCAGAGCGATTTGCCCAATGAGTCCTTGATATTTAGTTGTTTTCAGCCAATTTTCTGGATTTTTGAAAATTTCACTTTTTTGTGAAAATATCCACTAAATGAGGGAATAATATGTGTGAGGGTACACCAGGAGAGTTCCAAATGTGTTTGGGTAGAATATATATCCCACGGGGCTTAAATTGAAAAAAGTTGAAAAAAAAATTTTTTGGGATTTAGTCATTTTTCCGGCGTTTATCAGACTTTCAGATAGGGGAAATGTCAGTGAGCATTCTGATTTCAGTTCTAGAGCGATTCGCCCAATGAGTCCTTGATATTTAGTCGTTTTCAGCCAATTTTCTGGATTTTTGAAAATTTCACTTTTTTGTGAAAATATACACTAAATGAGGGAATAATATGTGTGAGGGTACCCCAGGAGAGTTCCAAATGTGTGTGGGTAGAATATATATCCCACGGGTTTAAAATTGAAAAAAGTTGAAAAAAATTTTTTTTTGGACTTAGTCATTTTTCCAGCGTTTATCAGACTTTCAGATAGGGCAAATGTCAGTGAGCATTCCGACTTCAGTTCCAGACCGATTCGCCCAATGAGTCCTTGATATTTAGTCGTTTTCAGCCAATTTTCTGGATTTTTGAAAATTTCACTTTTTTGTGAAAATATCCACTAAATGAGGGAATAATATGTGTGAGGGTACCCCAGGAGAGTTCCAAATGTGTTTGGGTAGAATATATATCCCACGGGGCTAAAATTGAAAAAAGTTGAAAAACTTTTTTTTTTGAACTTAGTCATTTTTCCGGCGTATATCAGACTTTCAGATAGGGGAAATGTCAGTGAGCATTCTGATTTCAGTTCCAGAGCGATTCGCCCAATGAGTCCTTGATATTTAGTCGTTTTCAGCCAATTTTCTGGATTTTTGAAAATTTCACTTTTTTTGAAAATATCCACTAAATGAGGGAATAATATGTGTGAGGGTACCCCAGGAGAGTTCCAAATGTGTTTGGGTAGAATATATATCCCACGGGGCTAAAATTGAAAAAAGTTGAAAAAAATTTTTTTTTGGACTTAGTCATTTTTCCGGCGTTTATCAGACTTTCACATAGGGGAAATGTCAGTGAGCATTCTGATTTCAGTTCCAGAGCGATTCGCCCAATGAGTCCTTGATATTTAGTCGTTTTCAGCCAATTTTCTGGATTTTTGAAAATTTCACTTTTTTGTGAAAATATCCACTAAATGAGGGAATAATATGTGTGAGGGTACCCCAGGAGAGTTCCAAATGTGTGTGGGTAGAATAAATATCCCATGGGGTAAAATTGAAAAAAGTTAAAAAAATTTTTTTTTTGGACTTAGTCATTTTTCCAGCGTTTATCAGACTTTCAGATAGGGGAAATGTCAGTGAGCGTTCTGATTTCAGTTCCAGAGCGATTCGCCCAATGAGTCCTTGATATTTAGTTGTTTTCAGCCAATTTTCTGGATTTTTGAAAATTTCACTTTTTTGTGAAAATATCCACTAAATGAGGGAATAATATGTGTGAGGGTACCCCAGGAGAGTTCCAAATGTGTTTGGGTAGAATATATATCCCACGGGGCTTAAATTGAAAAAAGTTGAAAAAAATTTTTTTTTGGATTTAGTCATTTTTCCAGCGTTTATCAGACTTTCAGATAGGGCAAATGTCAGTGAGCATTCCGACTTCAGTTCCAGACCGATTCGCCCAATGAGTCCTTGATATTTAGTCATTTTCAGCCAATTTTCTGGATTTTTGAAAATTTCACTTTTTTGTGAAAATATCCACTAAATGAGGGAATAATATGTGTGAGGGTACCCCAGGAGAGTTCCAAATGTGTTTGGGTAGAATATATATCCCACGGGGCTAAAATTGAAAAAAGTTGAAAAACTTTTTTTTTTGAACTTAGTCATTTTTCCGGCGTTTATCAGACTTTCAGATAGGGGAAATGTCAGTGAGCGTTCTGATTTCAGTTCCAGAGCGATTCGCCCAATGAGTCCTTGATATTTAGTCGTTTTCAGCCAATTTTCTGGATTTTTGAAAACTTCACTTTCTTGTGAAAATATCCACTAAATGAGGGAATAATATGTGTGAGGGTACCCCAGGAGAGTTCCAAATGTGTTTGTGTAGAATATATATCCCACGGGGCTAAAATTGAAAAAAGTTTAAAAACTTTTTTTTTTTAACTTAGTCATTTTTCCGGCGTTTATCAGACTTTCAGATAGGGGAAATGTCAGTGAGCGTTCTGATTTCAGTTCCAGAGCGATTCGCCCAATGAGTCCTTGATATTTAGTCGTTTTCAGCCAATTTTCTGGATTTTTGAAAATTTCACTTTTTTGTGAAAATATCCACTAAATGAGGGAATAATATGTGTGAGGGTACCCCAGGAGAGTTCCAAATGTGTGTGGGTAGAATATATATCCCACGGGTTTAAAATTGAAAAAAGTTGAAAAAAATTTTTTTTTGGACTTAGTCATTTTTCCAGTGTTTATCAGACTTTCAGATAGGGCAAATGTCAGTGAGCATTCCGACTTCAGTTCCAGACCGATTCGCCCAATGAGTCCTTGATATTTAGTCGTTTTCAGCCAATTTTCTGGATTTTTGAAAATTTCACTTTTTTGTGAAAATATCCACTAAATGAGGGAATAATATGTGTGAGGGTACCCCAGGAGAGTTCCAAATGTGTGTGGGTAGAATATATATCCCACGGGGGTAAAATTGAAAAAAGTTGAAAAAAATTTTTTTTTGGACTTAGTCATTTTTCCGGCGTTTATCAGACTTTCAGATAGGGGAAATGTCAGTGAGCATTCTGATTTCAGTTCCAGAGCGATTTGCCCAATGAGTCCTTGATATTTAGTTGTTTTCAGCCAATTTTCTGGATTTTTGAAAATTTCACTTTTTTGTGAAAATATCCACTAAATGAGGGAATAATATGTGTGAGGGTACCCCAGGAGAGTTCCAAATGTGTTTGGGTAGAATATATATCCCACGGGGCTTAAATTGAAAAAAGTTGAAAAAATTTTTTTTTTGGATTTAGTCATTTTTTCGGCGTTTATCAGACTTTCAGATAGGGGAAATGTCAGTGAGCGTTCTGATTTCAGTTCCAGAGCGATTCGCCCAATGAGTCCTTGATATTTAGTCGTTTTCAGCCAATTTTCTGGATTTTTGAAAATTTCACTTTTTTGTGAAAATATCCACTAAATGAGGGAATAATATGTGTGAGGGTACCCCAGGAGAGTTCCAAATGTGTGTGGGTAGAATATATATCCCACGGGTTTAAAATTGAAAAAAGTTGAAAAAAATTTTTTTTTGGACTTAGTCATTTTTCCAGCGTTTATCAGACTTTCAGATAGGGCAAATGTCAGTGAGCATTCCGACTTCAGTTCCAGACCGATTCGCCCAATGAGTCCTTGATATTTAGTCGTTTTCAGCCAATTTTCTGGATTTTTGAAAATTTCACTTTTTTGTGAAAATATCCACTAAATGAGGGAATAATATATGTGAGGGTACCCCAGGAGAGTTCCAAATGTGTTTGTGTAGAATATATATCCCACGGGGCTAAAATTGAAAAAAGTTGAAAAACTTTTTTTTTTTTAACTTAGTCATTTTTCCGGCGTTTATCAGACTTTCAGATAGGGGAAATGTCAGTGAGCGTTCTGATTTCAGTTCCAGAGCGATTCGCCCAATGAGTCCTTGATATTTAGTCGTTTTCAGCCAATTTTCTGGATTTTTGAAAATTTCACTTTTTTGTGAAAATATCCACTAAATGAGGGAATAATATGTGTGAGGGTACCCCAGGAGAGTTCCAAATGTGTGTGGGTAGAATATATATCCCACGGGTTTAAAATTGAAAAAATTTGAAAAAAATTTTTTTTTGGACTTAGTCATTTTTCCAGTGTTTATCAGACTTTCAGATAGGGCAAATGTCAGTGAGCATTCCGACTTCAGTTCCAGACCGATTCGCCCAATGAGTCCTTGATATTTAGTCGTTTTCAGCCAATTTTCTGGATTTTTGAAAATTTCACTTTTTTGTGAAAATATCCACTAAATGAGGGAATAATATGTGTGAGGGTACCCCAGGAGAGTTCCAAATGTGTGTGGGTAGAATATATATCCCACGGGGGTAAAATTGAAAAAAGTTGAAAAAAATTTTTTTTTGGACTTAGTCATTTTTCCGGTGTTTATCAGACTTTCAGATAGGGGAAATGTCAGTGAGCATTCTGATTTCAGTTCCAGAGCGATTTGCCCAATGAGTCCTTGATATTTAGTTGTTTTCAGCCAATTTTCTGGATTTTTGAAAATTTCACTTTTTTGTGAAAATATCCACTAAATGAGGGAATAATATGTGTGAGGGTACCCCAGGAGAGTTCCAAATGTGTTTGGGTAGAATATATATCCCACGGGGCTTAAATTGAAAAAAGTTGAAAAAATTTTTTTTTTGGATTTAGTCATTTTTCCGGCGTTTATCAGACTTTCAGATAGGGGAAATGTCAGTGAGCGTTCTGATTTCAGTTCCAGAGCGATTCGCCCAATGAGTCCTTGATATTTAGTCGTTTTCAGCCAATTTTCTGGATTTTTGAAAATTTCACTTTTTTCTGAAAATATCCACTAAATGAGGGAATAATATGTGTGAGGGTACCCCAGGAGAGTTCCAAATGTGTGTGGGTAGAATATATATCCCACGGGTTTAAAATTGAAAAAAGTTGAAAAACTTTTTTTTTTTTACTTAGTCATTTTTCCGGCGTTTATCAGACTTTCAGATAGGGGAAATGTCAGTGAGCGTTCTGATTTCAGTTCCAGAGTGATTCGCCCAATGAGTCCTTGATATTTAGTCGTTTTCAGCCAATTTTCTGGATTTTTGAAAATTTCACTTTTTTGTGAAAATATCCACTAAATGAGGGAATAATATGTGTGAGGGTACCCCAGGAGAGTTCCAAATGTGTGTGGGTAGAATATATATCCCACGGGTTTAAAATTGAAAAAAGTTGAAAAAATTTTTTTTTTGGACTTAGTCATTTTTCCAGCGTTTATCAGACTTTCAGATAGGGGAAATGTCAGTGAGCATTCCGACTTCAGTTCCAGACCGATTCGCCCAATGAGTCCTTGATATTTAGTCGTTTTCAGCCAATTTTCTGGATTTTTGAAAATTTCACTTTTTTGTGAAAATATCCACTGAATGAGGGAATAATATGTGTGAGGGTACCCCAGGAGAGTTCCAAATGTGTTTGTGTAGAATATATATCCCACGGGGCTAAAATTGAAAAAAGTTGAAAAACTTTTTTTTTTTTAACTTAGTCATTTTTCCGGCGTTTATCAGACTTTCAGATAGGGGAAATGTCAGTGAGCGTTCTGATTTCAGTTCCAGAGCGATTCGCCCAATGAGTCCTTGATATTTAGTCGTTTTCAGCCAATTTTCTGGATTTTTGAAAATTTCACTTTTTTGTGAAAATATCCACTAAATGAGGGAATAATATGTGTGAGGGTACCCCAGGAGAGTTCCAAATGTGTGTGGGTAGAATATATATCCCACGGGTTTAAAATTGAAAAAAGTTGAAAAAAATTTTTTTTTGGACTTAGTCATTTTTCCAGTGTTTATCAGACTTTCAGATAGGACAAATGTCAGTGAGCATTCCGACTTCAGTTCCAGACCGATTCGCCCAATGAGTCCTTGATATTTAGTCGTTTTCAGCCAATTTTCTGGATTTTTGAAAATTTCACTTTTTTGTGAAAATATCCACTAAATGAGGGAATAATATGTGTGAGGGTACCCCAGGAGAGTTCCAAATGTGTGTGGGTAGAATATATATCCCACGGGGGTAAAATTGAAAAAAGTTGAAAAAAATTTTTTTTTGGACTTAGTCATTTTTCCGGCGTTTATCAGACTTTCAGATAGGGGAAATGTCAGTGAGCATTCTGATTTCAGTTCCAGAGCGATTTGCCCAATGAGTCCTTGATATTTAGTTGTTTTCAGCCAATTTTCTGGATTTTTGAAAATTTCACTTTTTTGTGAAAATATCCACTAAATGAGGGAATAATATGTGTGAGGGTACCCCAGGAGAGTTCCAAATGTGTTTGGGTAGAATATATATCCCACGGGGCTTAAATTGAAAAAAGTTGAAAAATTTTTTTTTTTGGATTTAGTCATTTTTCCGGCGTTTATCAGACTTTCAGATAGGGGAAATGTCAGTGAGCGTTCTGATTTCAGTTCCAGAGCGATTCGCCCAATGAGTCCTTGATATTTAGTCGTTTTCAGCCAATTTTCTGGATTTTTGAAAATTTCACTTTTTTCTGAAAATATCCACTAAATGAGGGAATAATATGTGTGAGGGTACCCCAGGAGAGTTCCAAATGTGTGTGGGTAGAATATATATCCCACGGGTTTAAAATTGAAAAAAGTTGAAAAACTTTTTTTTTTTAACTTAGTCATTTTTCCGGCGTTTATCAGACTTTCAGATAGGGGAAATGTCAGTGAGCGTTCTGATTTCAGTTCCAGAGTGATTCGCCCAATGAGTCCTTGATATTTAGTCGTTTTCAGCCAATTTTCTGGATTTTTGAAAATTTCACTTTTTTGTGAAAATATCCACTAAATGAGGGAATAATATGTGTGAGGGTACCCCAGGAGAGTTCCAAATGTGTGTGGGTAGAATATATATCCCACGGGTTTAAAATTGAAAAAAGTTGAAAAAATTTTTTTTTTGGACTTAGTCATTTTTCCAGCGTTTATCAGACTTTCAGATAGGGGAAATGTCAGTGAGCGTTCTGATTTCAGTTCCAGAGCGATTCGCTCAATGAGTCCTTGATATTTAGTCGTTTTCAGCCAATTTTCTGGATTTTTGAAAATTTCACTTTTTTGTGAAAATATCCACTAAATGAGGGAATAATATGTGTGAGGGTACCCCAGGAGAGTTCCAAATGTGTTTGTGTAGAATATATATCCCACGGGGCTAAAATTGAAAAAAGTTGAAAAACTTTTTTTTTTTAACTTAGTCATTTTTCCGGCGTTTATCAGACTTTCAGATAGGGGAAATGTCAGTGAGCGTTCTGATTTCAGTTCCAGAGCGATTCGCCCAGTGAGTCCTTGATATTTAGTCGTTTTCAGCCAATTTTCTGGATTTTTGAAAATTTCACTTTTTTGTGAAAATATCCACTAAATGAGGGAATAATATGTGTGAGGGTACCCCAGGAGAGTTCCAAATGTGTTTGGGTAGAATATATATCCCACGGGGCTTAAATTGAAAAAAGTTGAAAAAAATTTTTTTTTGGATTTAGTCATTTTTCCGGCGTTTATCAGACTTTCAGATAGGGGAAATGTCAGTGAGCGTTCTGATTTCAGTTCCAGAGTGATTCGCCCAATGAGTCCTTGATATTTAGTCGTTTTCAGCCAATTTTCTGGATTTTTGAAAATTTCACTTTTTTGTGAAAATATCCACTAAATGAGGGAATAATATGTGTGAGGGTACCCCAGGAGAGTTCCAAATGTGTGTGGGTAGAATATATATCCCACGGGTTTAAAATTGAAAAAAGTTGAAAAAAATTTTTTTTTGGACTTAGTCATTTTTCCAGTGTTTATCAGACTTTCAGATAGGGCAAATGTCAGTGAGCATTCCGACTTCAGTTCCAGACCGATTCGCCCAATGAGTCCTTGATATTTAGTTGTTTTCAGCCAATTTTCTGGATTTTTGAAAATTTCACTTTTTTGTGAAAATATCCACTAAATGAGGGAATAATATGTGTGAGGGTACCCCAGGAGAGTTCCAAATGTGTTTGGGTAGAATATATATCCCACGGGGCTTAAATTTAAAAAAGTTGAAAAAAATTTTTTTTTGGATTTAGTCATTTTTCCGGCGTTTATCAGACTTTCAGATAGGGGAAATGTCAGTGAGCGTTCTGATTTCAGTTCCAGAGCGATTCGCCCAATGAGTACTTGATATTTAGTCGTTTTCAGCCAATTTTCTGGATTTTTTAAAATTTCACTTTTTTCTGAAAATATCCACTAAATGAGGGAATAATATGTGTGAGGGTACCCCAGGAGAGTTCCAAATGTGTGTGGGTAGAATATATATCCCACGGGTTTAAAATTGAAAAAAGTTGAAAAAAATTTTTTTTTGGACTTAGTCATTTTTCCAGCGTTTATCAGACTTTCAGATAGGGCAAATGTCAGTGAGCATTCCGACTTCAGTTCCAGACCGATTCGCCCAATGAGTCCTTGATATTTAGTCGTTTTCAGCCAATTTTCTGGATTTTTGAAAATTTCACTTTTTTGTGAAAATATCCACTAAATGAGGGAATAATATGTGTGAGAGTACCCCAGGAGAGTTCCAAATGTGTTTGTGTAGAATATATATCTCACGGGGCTAAAATTGAAAAAAGTTGAAAAACTTTTTTTTTTTAACTTAGTCATTTTTCCGGCGTTTATCAGACTTTCAGATAGGGGAAATGTCAGTGAGCGTTCTGATTTCAGTTCCAGAGCGATTCGCCCAATGAGTTCTTGATATTTAGTCGTTTTCAGCCAATTTTCTGGATTTTTGAAAATTTCACTTTTTTGTGAAAATATCCACTAAATGAGGGAATAATATGTGTGAGGGTACCCCAGGAGAGTTCCAAATGTGTTTGGGTAGAATATATCTCCCACGGGGCTAAAATTGAAAAAAGTTAAAAAACTTTTTTTTTTGAACTTAGTCATTTTTCCGGCGTTTATCAGACTTTCAGAGAGGGGAAATGTCAGTGAGCGTTCTGATTTCAGTTCCAGAGCGATTCGCCCAATGAGTCCTTGATATTTAGTCGTTTTCAGCCAATTTTCTGGATTTTTGAAAATTTCACTTTTTTGTGAAAATATCCACTAAATGAGGGAATAATATGTGTGAGGGTACCCCAGGAGAGTTCCAAATGTGTGTGGGTAGAATATATATCCCACGGGTTTAAAATTGAAAAAAGTTGAAAAAAATTTTTTTTTGGACTTAGTCATTTTTCCAGCGTTTATCAGACTTTCAGATAGGGGAAATGTCAGTGAGCATTCCGACTTCAGTTCCAGACCGATTCGCCCAATGAGTACTTGATATTTAGTAGTTTTCAGCCAATTTTCTGGATTTTTGAAAATTTCACTTTTTTGTGAAAATATCCACTAAATGAGGGAATAATATGTGTGAGGGTACCCCAGGAGAGTTCCAAATGTGTTTGGGTAGAATATATATCCCACGGGGCTAAAATTGAAAAAAGTTGAAAAACTTTTTTTTTTGAACTTAGTCATTTTTCCGGCGTTTATCAGACTTTCAGATAGGGGAAATGTCAGTGAGCGTTCTGATTTCAGTTCCAGAGCGATTCGCCCAATGAGTCCTTGATATTTAGTCGTTTTCAGCCAATTTTCTGGATTTTTGAAAATTTCACTTTTTTGTGAAAATATCCACTAAATGAGGGAATAATATGTGTGAGGGTACCCCAGGAGAGTTCCAAATGTGTGTGGGTAGAATATATATCCCACGGGTTTAAAATTGAAAAAAGTTGAAAAAATTTTTTTTTGGACTTAGTCATTTTTCCAGCGTTTATCAGACTTTCAGATAGGGCAAATGTCAGTGAGCATTCCGACTTCAGTTCCAGACCGATTCGCCCAATGAGTCCTTGATATTTAGTCGTTTTCAGCCAATTTTCTGGATTTTTGAAAATTTCACTTTTTTTGTGAAAATATCCACTAAATGAGGGAATAATATGTGTGAGGGTACCCCAGAAGAGTTCCAAATGTGTTTGTGTAGAATATATATCCCACGGGGCTAAAATTGAAAAAAGTTGAAAAACTTTTTTTTTTGAACTTAGTCATTTTTCCGGCGTTTATCAGACTTTCAGATAGGGGAAATGTCAGTGAGCGTTCTGATTTCAGTTCCAGAGTGATTCGCCCAATGAGTCCTTGATATTTAGTCGTTTTCAGCCAATTTTCTGGATTTTTGAAAATTTCACTTTTTTGTGAAAATATCCACTAAATGAGGGAATAATATGTGTGAGGGTACCCCAGGAGAGTTCCAAATGTGTGTGGGTAGAATATATATCCCACGGGTTTAAAATTGAAAAAAGTTGAAAAAAAATTTTTTTTGGACTTAGTCATTTTTCCAGTGTTTATCAGACTTTCAGATAGGGCAAATGTCAGTGAGCATTCCGACTTCAGTTCCAGACCGATTCGCCCACTGAGTCCTTGATATTTAGACGTTTTCAGCCAATTTTCTGGATTTTTGAAAATTTCACTTTTTTGTGAAAATATCCACTAAATGAGGGAATAATATGTGTGAGGGTACCCCAGGAGAGTTCCAAATGTGTTTGGGTAGAATATATATCCCACGGGGCTTAAATTGAAAAAAGTTGAAAAAAATTTTTTTTTGGATTTAGTCATTTTTCCGGCGTTTATCAGACTTTCAGATAGGGGAAATGTCAGTGAGCGTTCTGATTTCAGCTCCAGAGCGATTCGCCCAATGAGTCCTTGATATTTAGTCGTTTTCAGCCAATTTTCTGGATTTTTGAAAATTTCAATTTTTTGTGAAAATATCCACTAAATGAGGGAATAATATGTGTGAGGGTACCCCAGGAGAGTTCCAAATGTGTGTGGGTAGAATATATATCCCACGGGTTTAAAATTGAAAAAAGTTGAAAAAATTTTTTTTTGGACTTAGTCATTTTTCCAGCGTTTATCAGACTGTCAGATAGGGCAGATGTCAGTGAGCATTCTGACTTCAGTTCCAGACCGATTCGCCCAATGAGTCCTTGATATTTAGTCGTTTTCAGCCAATTTTCTGGATTTTTGAAAATTTCACTTTTTTTGTGAAAATATCCACTAAATGAGGGAATAATATGTGTGAGGGTACCCCAGGAGAGTTCCAAATGTGTTTGTGTAGAATATATATCCCACGGGGCTAAAATTGAAAAAAGTTGAAAAACTTTTTTTTTTTAACTTAGTCATTTTTCCGGCGTTTATCAGACTTTCAGATAGGGGAAATGTCAGTGAGCGTTCTGATTTCAGTTCCAGAGCGATTCGCCCAATGAGTCCTTGATATTTAGTCGTTTTCAGCCAATTTTCTGGATTTTTGAAAATTTCACTTTTTTGTGAAAATATCCACTAAATGAGGGAATAATATGTGTGAGGGTACCCCAGGAGAGTTCCAAATGTGTCTGGGTAGAATATATATCCCACGGGTTTAAAATTGAAAAAAGTTGAAAAAAATTTTTTTTTGGACTTAGTCATTTTTCCAGTGTTTATCAGACTTTCAGATAGGGCAAATGTCAGTGAGCATTCCGACTTCAGTTCCAGACCGATTCGCCCAATGAGTCCTTGATATTTAGTCGTTTTCAGCCAATTTTCTGGATTTTTGAAAATTTCACTTTTTTGTGAAAATATCCACTAAATGAGGGAATAATATGTGTGAGGGTACCCCAGGAGAGTTCCAAATGTGTTTGGGTAGAATATATATCCCACGGGGCTTAAATTGAAAAAAGTTGAAAAAAAATTTTTTTTGGATTTAGTCATTTTTCCGGCGTTTATCAGACTTTCAGATAGGGGAAATGTCAGTGAGCGTTCTGATTTCAGTTCCAGAGCGATTCGCCCAATAAGTCCTTGATATTCAGTCGTTTTCAGCCAATTTTCTGGATTTTTGAAAATTTCACTTTTTTGTGAAAATATCCACTAAATGAGGGAATAATATGTGTGAGGGTACCCCAGGAGAGTTCCAAATGTGTGTGGGTAGAATATATATCCCACGGGTTTAAAATTGAAAAAAGTTGAAAAAAATTTTTTTTTGGACTTAGTCATTTTTCCAGCGTTTATCAGACTTTCAGATAGGGCAAATGTCAGTGAGCATTCCGACTTCAGTTCCAGACCGATTCGCCCAATGAGTCCTTGATATTTAGTCGTTTTCAGCCAATTTTCTGGATTTTTGAAAATTTCACTTTTTTTGTGAAAATATCCACTAAATGAGGGAATAATATGTGTGAGGGTACCCCAGGAGAGTTCCAAATGTGTGTGGGTAGAATATATATCCCACGGGTTTAAAATTGAAAAAAGTTGAAAAAAATTTTTTTTTGGACTTAGTCATTTTTCCAGCGTTTATCAGACTTTCAGATAGGGGAAATGTCAGTGAGCATTCCGACTTCAGCTCCAGACCGATTCGCCCAATGAGTCCTTGATATTTAGTCGTTTTCAGCCAATTTTCTGGATTTTTGAAAATTTCACTTTTTTTGTGAAAATATCCACTAAATGAGGGAATAATATGTGTGAGGGTACCCCAGGAGAGTTCCAAATGTGTTTGGGTAGAATATATATCCCACGGGGCTAAAATTGAAAAAAGTTGAAAAACTTTTTTTTTTGAACTTAGTCATTTTTCCGGCGTTTATCAGACTTTCAGATAGGGGAAATGTCAGTGAGCATTCTGATTTCAGTTCCAGAGCGATTCGCCCAATGAGTCCTTGATATTTAGTCGTTTTCAGCCAATTTTCTGGATTTTTGAAAATTTCACTTTTTTGTGAAAATATCCACAAAATGAGGGAATAATATGTGTGAGGGTACCCCAGGAGAGTTCCAAATGTGTGTGGGTAGAATATATATCCCACGGGTTTAAAATTGAAAAAAGTTGAAAAAAATTTTTTTTTGGACTTAGTCATTTTTCCAGCGTTTATCAGACTTTCAGATAGGGGAAATGTCAGTGAGCATTCCGACTTCAGTTCCAGACCGATTCGCCCAATGAGTCCTTGATATTTAGTCGTTTTCAGCCAATTTTCTGGATTTTTGAAAATTTCACTTTTTTGTGAAAATATCCACTAAATGAGGGAATAATATGTGTGAGGGTACCCCAGGAGAGTTCCAAATGTGTTTGGGTAGAATATATATCCCACGGGGCTTAAATTGAAAAAAGTTGAAAAAAAATTTTTTTTGGATTTAGTCATTTTTCCGGCGTTTATCAGACTTTCAGATAGGGGAAATGTCAGTGAGCGTTCTGATTTCAGTTCCAGAGCGATTCGCCCAATAAGTCCTTGATATTCAGTCGTTTTCAGCCAATTTTCTGGATTTTTGAAAATTTCACTTTTTTGTGAAAATATCCACTAAATGAGGGAATAATATGTGTGAGGGTACCCCAGGAGAGTTCCAAATGTGTGTGGGTAGAATATATATCCCACGGGTTTAAAATTGAAAAAAGTTGAAAAAAATTTTTTTTTGGACTTAGTCATTTTTCCAGCGTTTATCAGACTTTCAGATAGGGGAAATGTCAGTGAGCATTCCGACTTCAGCTCCAGACCGATTCGCCCAATGAGTCCTTGATATTTAGTCGTTTTCAGCCAATTTTCTGGATTTTTGAAAATTTCACTTTTTTTGTGAAAATATCCACTAAATGAGGGAATAATATGTGTGAGGGTACCCCAGGAGAGTTCCAAATGTGTTTGGGTAGAATATATATCCCACGGGGCTAAAATTGAAAAAAGTTGAAAAACTTTTTTTTTTGAACTTAGTCATTTTTCCGGCGTTTATCAGACTTTCAGATAGGGGAAATGTCAGTGAGCATTCTGATTTCAGTTCCAGAGCGATTCGCCCAATGAGTCCTTGATATTTAGTCGTTTTCAGCCAATTTTCTGGATTTTTGAAAATTTCACTTTTTTGTGAAAATATCCACAAAATGAGGGAATAATATGTGTGAGGGTACCCCAGGAGAGTTCCAAATGTGTGTGGGTAGAATATATATCCCACGGGTTTAAAATTGAAAAAAGTTGAAAAAAATTTTTTTTTGGACTTAGTCATTTTTCCAGCGTTTATCAGACTTTCAGATAGGGGAAATGTCAGTGAGCATTCCGACTTCAGTTCCAGACCGATTCGCCCAATGAGTCCTTGATATTTAGTCGTTTTCAGCCAATTTTCTGGATTTTTGAAAATTTCACTTTTTTTGTGAAAATATCCACTAAATGAGGGAATAATATGTGTGAGGGTACCCCAGGAGAGTTCCAAATGTGTTTGGGTAGAATATATATCCCACGGGGCTAAAATTGAAAAAAGTTGAAAAACTTTTTTTTTTGAACTTAGTCATTTTTCCGGCGTTTATCAGACTTTCAGATAGGGGAAATGTCAGTGAGCATTCTGATTTCAGTTCCAGAGCGATTCGCCCAATGAGTCCTTGATATTTAGTCGTTTTCAGCCAATTTTCTGGATTTTTGAAAATTTCACTTTTTTGTGAAAATATCCACAAAATGAGGGAATAATATGTGTGAGGGTACCCCAGGAGAGTTCCAAATGTGTGTGGGTAGAATATATATCCCACGGGTTTAAAATTGAAAAAAGTTGAAAAAAATTTTTTTTGGGACTTAGTCATTTTTCCAGCGTTTATCAGACTTTCATTTAGGGCAAATGTCTGTGAGCATTCCGACTTCAGTTCCAGACCGATTCGCCCAATGAGTCCTTGATATTTAGTCGTTTTCAGCCAATTTTCTGGATTTTTGAAAATTTCACTATTTTGTGAAAATATCCACAAAATGAGGGAATAATATGTGTGAGGGTACCCCAGGAGAGTTCCAAATGTGTTTGTGTAGAATATATATCCCACGGGGCTAAAATTGAAAAAAGTTGAAAAACTTTTTTTTTTGAACTTAGTCATTTTTCCGGCGTTTATCAGACTTTCAGATAGGGGAAATGTCAGTGAGCGTTCTGATTTCAGTTCCAGAGCGATTCGCCCAATGAGTCCTTGATATTTAGTCGTTTTCAGCCAATTTTCTGGATTTTTGAAAATTTCACTTTTTTGTGAAAATATCCACTAAATGAGGGAATAATATGTGTGAGGGTACCCCAGGAGAGTTCCAAATGTGTTTGGGTAGAATATATATCCCACGGGGCTAAAATTGAAAAAAGTTGAAAAACTTTTTTTTTTGAACTTAGTCATTTTTCCGGCGTTTATCAGACTTTCAGATAGGGGAAATGTCAGTGAGCGTTCTGATTTCAGTTCCAGAGCGATTCGCCCAATGAGTCCTTGATATTTAGTCGTTTTCAGCCAATTTGCTGGATTTTTGAAAATTTCACTTTTTTGTGAAAATATCCACTAAATGAGGGAATAATATGTGTGAGGGTACCCCAGGAGAGTTCCAAATGTGTTTGGGTAGAATATATATCCCACGGGGGTAAAATTGAAAAAAGTTGAAAAACTTTTTTTTTTGAACTTAGTCATTTTTCCGGCGTTTATTAGACTTTCAGATAGGGGAAATGTCAGTGAGCGTTCTGATTTCAGTTCCAGAGCGATTCGCCCAATGAGTCCTTGATATTTAGTCGTTTTCAGCCAATTTTCTGGATTTTTGAAAATTTCACTTTTTTGTGAAAATATCCACTAAATGAGGGAATAATATGTGTGAGGGTACCCCAGGAGAGTTCCAAATGTGTGTGGGTAGAATATATATCCCACGGGGCTAAAATTGAAAAAAGTTGAAAAACTTTTTTTTTTGAACTTAGTCATTTTTCCGGCGTTTATCAGACTTTCAGATAGGGGAAATGTCAGTGAGCGTTCTGATTTCAGTTCCAGAGCGATTCGCCCAATGAGTCCTTGATTTTTAGTCGTTTTCAGCCAATTTTCTGGATTTTTGAAAATTTCACTTTTTTGTGAAAATATCCACTAAATGAGGGAATAATATGTGTGAGGGTACCCCAGGAGAGTTCCAAATGTGTGTGGGTAGAATATATATCCCACGGGTTTAAAATTGAAAAAAGTTGAAAAAAATTTTTTTTTGGACTTAGTCATTTTTCCAGCGTTTATTAGACTTTCAGATAGGGCAAATGTCAGTGAGCATTCCGACTTCAGTTCCAGACCGATTCGCCCAATGAGTCCTTGATATTTAGTCGTTTTCAGCCAATTTTCTGGATTTTTGAAAATTTCACTTTTTTGTGAAAATATCCACTAAATGAGGGAATAATATGTGTGAGGGTACCCCAGGAGAGTTCCAAATGTGTTTGGGTAGAATATATATCCCACGGGGCTAAAATTGAAAAAAGTTGAAAAACTTTTTTTTTTGAACTTAGTCATTTTTCCGGCGTTTATCAGACTTTCAGATAGGGGAAATGTCAGTGAGCGTTCTGATTTCAGTTCCAGAGCGATTCGCCCAATGAGTCCTTGATTTTTAGTCGTTTTCAGCCAATTTTCTGGATTTTTGAAAATTTCACTTTTTTGTGAAAATATCCACTAAATGAGGGAATAATATGTGTGAGGGTACCCCAGGAGAGTTCCAAATGTGTGTGGGTAGAATATATATCCCACGGGTTTAAAATTGAAAAAAGTTGAAAAAAATTTTTTTTTGGACTTAGTCATTTTTCCAGCGTTTATCAGACTTTCAGATAGGGGAAATGTCAGTGAGCATTCCGACTTCAGTTCCAGACCGATTCGCCCAATGAGTCCTTGATATTTAGTCGTTTTCAGCCAATTTTCTGGATTTTTGAAAATTTCACTTTTTTGTGAAAATATCCACTAAATGAGGGAATAATATGTGTGAGGGTACCCCAGGAGAGTTCCAAATGTGTGTGGGTAGAATATATATCCCACGGGTTTAAAATTGAAAAAAGTTGAAAAAAATTTTTTTTTGGACTTAGTCATTTTTCCAGCGTTTATCAGACTTTCAGATAGGGGAAATGTCAGTGAGCATTCCGACTTCAGTTCCAGACCGATTCGCCCAATGAGTCCTTGATATTTAGTCGTTTTCAGCCAATTTTCTGGATTTTTGAAAATTTCACTTTTTTTGTGAAAATATCCACTAAATGAGGGAATAATATGTGTGAGGGTACCCCAGGAGAGTTCCAAATGTGTTTGGGTAGAATATATATCCCACGGGGCTAAAATTGAAAAAAGTTGAAAAACTTTTTTTTTTGAACTTAGTCATTTTTCCGGCGTTTATCAGACTTTCAGATAGGGGAAATGTCAGTGAGCATTCTGATTTCAGTTCCAGAGCGATTCGCCCAATGAGTCCTTGATATTTAGTCGTTTTCAGCCAATTTTCTGGATTTTTGAAAATTTCACTTTTTTGTGAAAATATCCACAAAATGAGGGAATAATATGTGTGAGGGTACCCCAGGAGAGTTCCAAATGTGTGTGGGTAGAATATATATCCCACGGGTTTAAAATTGAAAAAAGTTGAAAAAAATTTTTTTTTGGACTTAGTCATTTTTCCAGCGTTTATCAGACTTTCAGATAGGGGAAATGTCAGTGAGCATTCCGACTTCAGTTCCAGACCGATTCGCCCAATGAGTCCTTGATATTTAGTCGTTTTCAGCCAATTTTCTGGATTTTTGAAAATTTCACTTTTTTTGTGAAAATATCCACTAAATGAGGGAATAATATGTGTGAGGGTACCCCAGGAGAGTTCCAAATGTGTTTGGGTAGAATATATATCCCACGGGGCTAAAATTGAAAAAAGTTGAAAAACTTTTTTTTTTGAACTTAGTCATTTTTCCGGCGTTTATCAGACTTTCAGATAGGGGAAATGTCAGTGAGCATTCTGATTTCAGTTCCAGAGCGATTCGCCCAATGAGTCCTTGATATTTAGTCGTTTTCAGCCAATTTTCTGGATTTTTGAAAATTTCACTTTTTTGTGAAAATATCCACAAAATGAGGGAATAATATGTGTGAGGGTACCCCAGGAGAGTTCCAAATGTGTGTGGGTAGAATATATATCCCACGGGTTTAAAATTGAAAAAAGTTGAAAAAAATTTTTTTTGGGACTTAGTCATTTTTCCAGCGTTTATCAGACTTTCATTTAGGGCAAATGTCTGTGAGCATTCCGACTTCAGTTCCAGACCGATTCGCCCAATGAGTCCTTGATATTTAGTCGTTTTCAGCCAATTTTCTGGATTTTTGAAAATTTCACTATTTTGTGAAAATATCCACAAAATGAGGGAATAATATGTGTGAGGGTACCCCAGGAGAGTTCCAAATGTGTTTGTGTAGAATATATATCCCACGGGGCTAAAATTGAAAAAAGTTGAAAAACTTTTTTTTTTGAACTTAGTCATTTTTCCGGCGTTTATCAGACTTTCAGATAGGGGAAATGTCAGTGAGCGTTCTGATTTCAGTTCCAGAGCGATTCGCCCAATGAGTCCTTGATATTTAGTCGTTTTCAGCCAATTTTCTGGATTTTTGAAAATTTCACTTTTTTGTGAAAATATCCACTAAATGAGGGAATAATATGTGTGAGGGTACCCCAGGAGAGTTCCAAATGTGTTTGGGTAGAATATATATCCCACGGGGCTAAAATTGAAAAAAGTTGAAAAACTTTTTTTTTTGAACTTAGTCATTTTTCCGGCGTTTATCAGACTTTCAGATAGGGGAAATGTCAGTGAGCGTTCTGATTTCAGTTCCAGAGCGATTCGCCCAATGAGTCCTTGATATTTAGTCGTTTTCAGCCAATTTGCTGGATTTTTGAAAATTTCACTTTTTTGTGAAAATATCCACTAAATGAGGGAATAATATGTGTGAGGGTACCCCAGGAGAGTTCCAAATGTGTTTGGGTAGAATATATATCCCACGGGGGTAAAATTGAAAAAAGTTGAAAAACTTTTTTTTTGAACTTAGTCATTTTTCCGGCGTTTATTAGACTTTCAGATAGGGGAAATGTCAGTGAGCGTTCTGATTTCAGTTCCAGAGCGATTCGCCCAATGAGTCCTTGATATTTAGTCGTTTTCAGCCAATTTTCTGGATTTTTGAAAATTTCACTTTTTTGTGAAAATATCCACTAAATGAGGGAATAATATGTGTGAGGGTACCCCAGGAGAGTTCCAAATGTGTGTGGGTAGAATATATATCCCACGGGTTTAAAATTGAAAAAAGTTGAAAAAAATTTTTTTTTGGACTTAGTCATTTTTCCAGCGTTTATTAGACTTTCAGATAGGGCAAATGTCAGTGAGCATTCCGACTTCAGTTCCAGACCGATTCGCCCAATGAGTCCTTGATATTTAGTCGTTTTCAGCCAATTTTCTGGATTTTTGAAAATTTCACTTTTTTGTGAAAATATCCACTAAATGAGGGAATAATATGTGTGAGGGTACCCCAGGAGAGTTCCAAATGTGTTTGGGTAGAATATATATCCCACGGGGCTAAAATTGAAAAAAGTTGAAAAACTTTTTTTTTTGAACTTAGTCATTTTTCCGGCGTTTATCAGACTTTCAGATAGGGGAAATGTCAGTGAGCGTTCTGATTTCAGTTCCAGAGCGACTCGCCCAATGAGTCCTTGATATTTAGTCGTTTTCAGCCAATTTTCTGGATTTTTGAAAATTTCACTTTTTTGTGAAAATATCCACTAAATGAGGGAATAATATGTGTGAGGGTACCCCAGGAGAGTTCCAAATGTGTGTGGGTAGAATATATATCCCACGGGTTTAAAATTGAAAAAAGTTGAAAAAAATTTTTTTTTGGACTTAGTCATTTTTCCAGCGTTTATCAGACTTTCAGATAGGGCAAATGTCAGTGAGCATTCCGACTTCAGTTCCAGACCGATTCGCCCAAATGAGTCCTTGATATTTAGTCGTTTTCAGCCAATTTTCTGGATTTTTGAAAATTTCACTTTTTTGTGAAAATATCCACTAAATGAGGGAATAATATGTGCGAGGGTACCCCAGGAGAGTTCCAAATGTGTTTGGGTAGAATATATATCCCACGGGGCTAAAATTGAAAAAAGTTGAAAAACTTTTTTTTTTGAACTTAGTCATTTTTCCGGCGTTTATCAGACTTTCAGATGGGGGAAATGTCAGTGAGCGTTCTGATTTCAGTTCCAGAGCGATTCGCCCAATGAGTCCTTGATATTTAGTCGTTTTCAGCCAATTTTCTGGATTTTTGAAAATTTCACTTTTTTGTGAAAATATCCACTAAATGAGGGAATAATATGTGTGAGGGTACCCCAGGAGAGTTCCAAATGTGTTTGGGTAGAATATATATCCCACGGGGGTAAAATTGAAAAAAGTTGAAAAACTTTTTTTTTTTAACTTAGTCATTTTTCCGGCGTTTATCAGACTTTCAGATAGGGGAAATGTCAGTGAGCGTTCTGATTTCAGTTCCAGAGCGATTCGCCCAATGAGTCCTTGATTTTTAGTCGTTTTCAGCCAATTTTCTGGATTTTTGAAAATTTCACTTTTTTGTGAAAATATCCAATAAATGAGGGAATAATATGTGTGAGGGTACCCCAGGAGAGTTCCAAATGTGTGTGGGTAGAATATATATCCCACGGGGCTAAAATTGAAAAAAGTTGAAAAACTTTTTTTTTTGAACTTAGTCATTTTTCCGGCGTTTATCAGACTTTCAGATAGGGGAAATGTCAGTGAGCGTTCTGATTTCAGTTCCAGAGCGATTCGCCCAATGAGTCCTTGATATTTAGTCGTTTTCAGCCAATTTTCTGGATTTTTGAAAATTTCACTTTTTTGTGAAAATATCCACTAAATGAGGGAATAATATGTGTGAGGGTACCCCAGGAGAGTTTCAAATGTGTGTGGGTAGAATATATATCCCACGGGTTTAAAATTGAAAAAAGTTGAAAAAAATTTTTTTTTGGACTTAGTCATTTTTCCGGCGTTTATCAGACTTTCAGATAGGGGAAATGTCAGTGAGCATTCTGATTTCAGTTCCAGAGCGATTTGCCCAATGAGTCCTTGATATTTAGTTGTTTTCAGAAAATTTTCTGGATTTTTGAAAATTTCACTTTTTTGTGAAAATATCCACTAAATGAGGGAATAATATGTGTGAGGGTACCCCAGGAGAGTTCCAAATGTGTTTGGGTAGAATATATATCCCACGGGGCTAAAATTGAAAAAAGTTGAAAAAATTTTTTTTTTTGGACTTAGTCATTTTTCCGGCGTTTATCAGACTTTCAGATAGGGGAAATGTCAGTGAGCGTTCTGATTTCAGTTCCAGAGCGATTCGCCCAATGAGTCCTTGATATTTAGTCGTTTTCAGCCAATTTTCTGGATTTTTGAAAATTTCACTTTTTTGTGAAAATATCCACTAAATGAGGGAATAATATGTGTGAGGGTACCCCAGGAGAGTTCCAAATGTGTGTGGGTAGAATATATATCCCACGGGTTTAAAATTGAAAAAAGTTGAAAAAAATTTTTTTTTGGACTTAGTCATTTTTCCAGCGTTTATCAGACTTTCAGATAGGGCAAATGTCAGTGAGCATTCCGACTTCAGTTCCAGACCGATTCGCCCAAATGAGTCCTTGATATTTAGTCGTTTTCAGCCAATTTTCTGGATTTTTGAAAATTTCACTTTTTTGTGAAAATATCCACTAAATGAGGGAATAATATGTGTGAGGGTACCCCAGGAGAGTTCCAAATGTGTTTGGGTAGAATATATATCCCACGGGGCTAAAATTGAAAAAAGTTGAAAAAATTTTTTTTTTGAACTTAGTCATTTTTCCGGCGTTTATCAGACTTTCAGATGGGGGAAATGTCAGTGAGCGTTCTGATTTCAGTTCCAGAGCGATTCGCCCAATGAGTCCTTGATATTTAGTCGTTTTCAGCCAATTTTCTGGATTTTTGAAAATTTCACTTTTTTGTGAAAATATCCACTAAATGAGGGAATAATATGTGTGAGGGTACCCCAGGAGAGTTCCAAATGTGTTTGGGTAGAATATATATCCCACGGGGGTAAAATTGAAAAAAGTTGAAAAACTTTTTTTTTTTAACTTAGTCATTTTTCCGGCGTTTATCAGACTTTCAGATAGGGGAAATGTCAGTGAGCGTTCTGATTTCAGTTCCAGAGCGATTCGCCCAATGAGTCCTTGATTTTTAGTCGTTTTCAGCCAATTTTCTGGATTTTTGAAAATTTCACTTTTTTGTGAAAATATCCAATAAATGAGGGAATAATATGTGTGAGGGTACCCCAGGAGAGTTCCAAATGTGTGTGGGTAGAATATATATCCCACGGGGCTAAAATTGAAAAAAGTTGAAAAACTTTTTTTTTTGAACTTAGTCATTTTTCCGGCGTTTATCAGACTTTCAGATAGGGGAAATGTCAGTGAGCGTTCTGATTTCAGTTCCAGAGCGATTCGCCCAATGAGTCCTTGATATTTAGTCGTTTTCAGCCAATTTTCTGGATTTTGGAAAATTTCACTTTTTTGTGAAAATATCCACTAAATGAGGGAATAATATGTGTGAGGGTACCCCAGGAGAGTTTCAAATGTGTGTGGGTAGAATATATATCCCACGGGTTTAAAATTGAAAAAAGTTGAAAAAAATTTTTTTTTGGACTTAGTCATTTTTCCAGCGTTTATCAGACTTTCAGATAGGGCAAATGTCAGTGAGCATTCCGACTTCAGTTCCAGACCGATTCGCCCAATGAGTCCTTGATATTTAGTCGTTTTCAGCCAATTTTCTGGATTTTTGAAAATTTCACTTTTTTGTGAAAATATCCACTAAATGAGGGAATAATATGTGTGAGGGTACCCCAGGAGAGTTCCTAATGTGTGTGGGTAGAATATATATCCCACGGGGGTAAAATTGAAAAAAGTTGAAAAAATTTTTTTTTTGGACTTAGTCATTTTTCCGGCGTTTATCAGACTTTCAGATAGGGGAAATGTCAGTGAGCGTTCTGATTTCAGTTCCAGAGCGATTCGCCCAATGAGTCCTTGATATTTAGTCGTTTTCAGCCAATTTTCTGGATTTTTGAAAATTTCACTTATTTGTGAAAATATCCACTAAATGATGGAATAATATGTGTGAGGGTACCCCAGGAGAGTTCCAAATGTGTGTGGGTAGAATATATATCCCACGGGGCTAAAATTGAAAAAAGTTGAAAAACTTTTTTTTTTGAACTTAGTCATTTTTCCGGCGTTTATCAGACTTTCAGATAGGGGAAATGTCAGTGAGCGTTCTGATTTCAGTTCCAGAGCGATTCGCCCAATGAGTCCTTGATATTTAGTCGTTTTCAGCCAATTTTCTGGATTTTTGAAAATTTCACTTTTTTGTGAAAATATCCACTAAATGAGGGAATAATATGTGTGAGGGTACCCCAGGAGAGTTCCAAATGTGTGTGGGTAGAATATATATCCCACGGGTTTAAAATTGAAAAAAGTTGAAAACAATTTTTTTTTGGACTTAGTCATTTTTCCAGCGTTTATCAGACTTTCAGATAGGGGAAATGTCAGTGAGCGTTCTGATTTCAGTTCCAGAGCGATTCGCCCAATGAGTCCTTGATATTTAGTCGTTTTCAGCCAATTTTCTGGATTTTTGAAAATTTCACTTTTTTGTGAAAATATCCAATAAATGAGGGAATAATATGTGTGAGGGTACCCCAGGAGAGTTCATAATGTGTGTGGGTAGAATATATATCCCACGGGGGTAAAATTGAAAAAAGTTGAAAAAATTTTTTTTTTGGACTTAGTCATTTTTCCGGCGTTTATCAGACTTTCAGATAGGGGAATTGTCAGTGAGCGTTCTGATTTCAGTTCCAGAGCGATTCGCCCAATGAGTCCTTGATATTTAGTCGTTTTCAGCCAATTTTCTGGATTTTTGAAAATTTCACTTTTTTGTGAAAATATCCACTAAATGAGGGAATAATATGTGTGAGGGAACCCCAGGAGAGTTCCAATTGTGTTTGGGTAGAATATATATCCCACGGGGCTAAAATTGAAAAAAGTTTAAAAAAAATTTTTTTTGGACTTAGTCATTTTTCCGGCGTTTATCAGACTTTCAGATAGGGGAAATGTCAGTGAGCGTTCTGATTTCAGTTCCAGAGCGATTCGCCCAATGAGTCCTTGATATTTAGTCGTTTTCAGCCAATTTTCTGGATTTTTGAAAATTTCACTTTTTTGTGAAAATATCCACTAAATGAGGGAATAATATGTGTGAGGGTATCCCAGGAGAGTTCCAAATGTGTGTGGGTAGAATATATATCCCACGGGTCTAAAATTGAAAAAAGTTGAAAAAAATTTTTTTTGGGACTTAGTCATTTTTCCGGCGTTTATCAGACTTTCAGATAGGGGAAATGTCAGTGAGCGTTCTGATTTCAGTTCCAGAGCGATTCGCCCAATGAGTCCTTGATATTTAGTCGTTTTCCGCCAATTTTCTGGATTTTTGAAAATTTCACTTTTTTGTGAAAATATCCACTAAATGAGGGAATAATATGTGTGAGGGTACCCCAGGAGAGTTCCAAATGTGTGTGGGTAGAATATATATCCCACGGGGGTAAAATTGAAAAAAGTTGAAAATATTTTTTTTTTGGACTTAGTCATTTTTCCGGCATTTATAGACTTTCAGATAGGGGAAATGTCAGTGAGCGTTCTGATTTCAGTTCCAGAGCGATTCGCCCAATGAGTCCTTGATATTTAGTCGTTTTCAGCCAATTTTCTGGATTTTTGAAAATTTCACTTTTTTGTGAAAATATCCACTAAATGAGGGAATAATATGTGTGAGGGTACCCCAGGAGAGTTCCAAATGTGTGTGGGTAGAATATATATCCCATGGGTCTAAAATTGAAAAAAGTTGAAAAAAAAATTTTTTGGGACTTAGTCATTTTTCCGGCGTTTATCAGACTTTCAGATAGGGGAAATGTCAGTGAGCGTTCTGATTTCAGTTCCAGAGCGATTCGCCCAATGAGTCCTTGATATTTAGTCGTTTTCAGCCAATTTTCTGGGTTTTTGAAAATTTCACTTTTTTGTGAAAATATCCACTAAATGAGGGAATAATATGTGTGAGGGTACCCCAGGAGAGTTCCAAATGTGTGTGGGTAGAATATATATCCCATGGGTCTAAAATTGAAAAAAGTTGAAAAAAAAATTTTTTGGGACTTAGTCATTTTTCCGGCGTTTATCAGACTTTCAGATAGGGGAAATGTCAGTGAGCGTTCTGATTTCAGTTCCAGAGCGATTCGCCCAATGAGTCCTTGATATTTAGTCGTTTTCAGCCAATTTTCTGGATTTTTGAAAATTTCACTTATTTGTGAAAATATCCACTAAATGAGGGAATAATATGTGTGAGGGTACCCCAGGAGAGTTCCAAATGTGTGTGGGTAGAATATATATCCCACGGGGCTAAAATTGAAAAAAGTTGAAAAACTTTTTTTTTTGAACTTAGTCATTTTTCCGGCGTTTATCAGACTTTCAGATAGGGGAAATGTCAGTGAGCATTCTGATTTCAGTTCCAGAGCGATTTGCCCAATGAGTCCTTGATATTTAGTTGTTTTCAGCCAATTTTCTGGATTTTTGAAAATTTCACTTTTTTGTGAAAATATCCACTAAATGAGGGAATAATATGTGTGAGGGTACCCCTTGAGAGTTCCAAATGTGTTTGGGTAGAATATATATCCCACGGGGCTAAAATTGAAAAAAGTTGAAAAAAATTTTTTTTTGGACTTAGTCATTTTTCCGGCGTTTATCAGACTTTCAGATAGGGGAAATGTCAGTGAGCGTTCTGATTTCAGTTCCAGAGCGATTCGCCCAATGAGTCCTTGATATTTAGTCGTTTTCAGCCAATTTTCTGGATTTTTGAAAATTTCACTTTTTTGTGAAAATATCCACTAAATGAGGGAATAATATGTGTGAGGGTACCCCAGGAGAGTTCCAAATGTGTGTGGGTAGAATATATATCCCACGGGTTTAAAATTGAAAAAAGTTGAAAACAATTTTTTTTTGGACTTAGTCATTTTTCCAGCGTTTATCAGACTTTCAGATAGGGGAAATGTCAGTGAGCGTTCTGATTTCAGTTCCAGAGCGATTCGCCCAATGAGTCCTTGATATTTAGTCGTATTCAGCCAATTTTCTGGATTTTTGAAAATTTCACTTTTTTGTGAAAATATCCAATAAATGAGGGAATAATATGTGTGAGGGTACCCCAGGAGAGTTCATAATGTGTGTGGGTAGAATATATATCCCACGGGGGTAAAATTGAAAAAAGTTGAAAAAATTTTTTTTTTGGACTTAGTCATTTTTCCGGCGTTTATCAGACTTTCAGATAGGGGAATTGTCAGTGAGCGTTCTGATTTCAGTTCCAGAGCGATTGGCCCAATGAGTCCTTGATATTTAGTCGTTTTCAGCCAATTTTCTGGATTTTTGAAAATTTCACTTTTTTGTGAAAATATCCACTAAATGAGGGAATAATATGTGTGAGGGAACCCCAGGAGAGTTCCAATTGTGTTTGGGTAGAATATATATCCCACGGGGCTAAAATTGAAAAAAGTTTAAAAAAATTTTTTTTTGGACTTAGTCATTTTTCCGGCGTTTATCAGACTTTCAGATAGGGGAAATGTCAGTGAGCGTTCTGATTTCAGTTCCAGAGCGATTCGCCCAATGAGTCCTTGATATTTAGTCGTTTTCAGCCAATTTTCTGGATTTTTGAAAATTTCACTTATTTGTGAAAATATCCACTAAATGAGGGAATAATATGTGTGAGGGTACCCCAGGAGAGTTCCAAATGTGTGTGGGTAGAATATATATCCCACGGGGCTAAAATTGAAAAAAGTTGAAAAACTTTTTTTTTTGAACTTAGTCATTTTTCCGGCGTTTATCAGACTTTCAGATAGGGGAAATGTCAGTGAGCATTCTGATTTCAGTTCCAGAGCGATTTGCCCAATGAGTCCTTGATATTTAGTTGTTTTCAGCCAATTTTCTGGATTTTTGAAAATTTCACTTTTTTGTGAAAATATCCACTAAATGAGGGAATAATATGTGTGAGGGTACCCCAGGAGAGTTCCAAATGTGTTTGGGTAGAATATATATCCCACGGGGCTAAAATTGAAAAAAGTTGAAAAAAATTTTTTTTTGGACTTAGTCATTTTTCCGGCGTTTATCAGACTTTCAGATAGGGGAAATGTCAGTGAGCGTTCTGATTTCAGTTCCAGAGCGATTCGCCCAATGAGTCCTTGATATTTAGTCGTTTTCAGCCAATTTTCTGGATTTTTGAAAATTTCACTTTTTTGTGAAAATATCCACTAAATGAGGGAATAATATGTGTGAGGGTACCCCAGGAGAGTTCCAAATGTGTGTGGGTAGAATATGTATCCCACGGGTTTAAAATTGAAAAAAGTTGAAAACAATTTTTTTTTGGACTTAGTCATTTTTCCAGCGTTTATCAGACTTTCAGATAGGGGAAATGTCAGTGAGCGTTCTGATTTCAGTTCCAGAGCGATTCGCCCAATGAGTCCTTGATATTTAGTCGTTTTCAGCCAATTTTCTGGATTTTTGAAAATTTCACTTTTTTGTGAAAATATCCAATAAATGAGGGAATAATATGTGTGAGGGTATCCCAGGAGAGTTCTAAATGTGTGTGGGTAGAATATATATCCCACGGGGGTAAAATTGAAAAAAGTTGAAAATATTTTTTTTTTGGACTTAGTCATTTTTCCGGCATTTATCAGACTTTCAGATAGGGGAAATGTCAGTGAGCGTTCTGATTTCAGTTCCAGAGCGATTCGCCCAATGAGTCCTTGATATTTAGTCGTTTTCAGCCAATTTTCTGGATTTTTGAAAATTTCACTTTTTTGTGAAAATATCCACTAAATGAGGGAATAATATGTGTGAGGGTACCCCAGGAGAGTTCCAAATGTGTTTGGGTAGAATACATATCCCACGGGGTTAAAATTTAAAAAAGTTGAAAAAAAATTTTTTTTGGACTTAGTCATTTTTCCAGCGTTTATCAGACTTTCAGATAGGGGAAATGTCAGTGAGCGTTCTGATTTCAGTTCCAGAGCGATTCGCCCAATGAGTCCTTGATATTTATTCGTTTTCAGCCAATTTTCTGGATTTTTGAAAATTTCACTTTTTTGTGAAAATATCCACTAAATGAGGGAATAATATGTGTGAGGGTACCCCAGGAGAGTTCCAAATGTGTGTGGGTAGAATATATATCCCATGGGTCTAAAATTGAAAAAAGTTGAAAAAAAAATTTTTTGGGACTTAGTCATTTTTCCGGCGTTTATCAGACTTTCAGATAGGGGAAATGTCAGTGAGCGTTCTGATTTCAGTTCCAGAGCGATTCGCCCAATGAGTCCTTGATATTTAGTCGTTTTCAGCCAATTTTCTGGATTTTTGAAAATTTCACTTTTTTGTGAAAATATCCACTAAATGAGGGAATAATATGTGTGAGGGTACCCCAGGAGAGTTCCAAATGTGTGTGGGTAGAATATATATCCCACGGGGCTAAAATTGAAAAAAGTTGAAAAACTTTTTTTTTTGAACTTAGTCATTTTTCCGGCGTTTATCAGACTTTCAGATAGGGGAAATGTCAGTGAGCGTTCTGATTTCAGTTCCAGAGCGATTCGCCCAATGAGTCCTTGATTTTTAGTCGTTTTCAGCCAATTTTCTGGATTTTTGAAAATTTCACTTTTTTGTGAAAATATCCAATAAATGAGGGAATAATATGTGTGAGGGTACCCCAGGAGAGTTCCAAATGTGTGTGGGTAGAATATATATCCCACGGGGCTAAAATTGAAAAAAGTTGAAAAACTTTTTTTTTTGAACTTAGTCATTTTTCCGGCGTTTATCAGACTTTCAGATAGGGGAAATGTCAGTGAGCATTCTGATTTCAGTTCCAGAGCGATTTGCCCAATGAGTCCTTGATATTTAGTTGTTTTCAGCCAATTTTCTGGATTTTTGAAAATTTCACTTTTTTGTGAAAATATCCACTAAATGAGGGAATAATATGTGTGAGGGTACCCCAGGAGAGTTCCAAATGTGTTTGGGTAGAATATATATCCCACGGGGCTAAAATTGAAAAAAGTTGAAAAAATTTTTTTTTTGGACTTAGTCATTTTTCCGGCGTTTATCAGACTTTCAGATAGGGGAAATGTCAGTGAGCGTTCTGATTTCAGTTCCAGAGCGATTCGCCCAATGAGTCCTTGATATTTAGTCGTTTTCAGCCAATTTTCTGGATTTTTGAAAATTTCACTTATTTGTGAAAATATCCACTAAATGAGGGAATAATATGTGTGAGGGTACCCCAGGAGAGTTCCAAATGTGTGTGGGTAGAATATATATCCCACGGGTTTAAAATTTAAAAAAGTTGAAAAAAATTTTTTTTTGGACTTAGTCATTTTTCCAGCGTTTATCAGACTTTCAGATAGGGCAAATGTCAGTGAGCATTCCGACTTCAGTTCCAGACCGATTCGCCCAATGAGTCCTTGATATTTAGTCGTTTTCAGCCAATTTTCTGGATTTTTGAAAATTTCACTTTTTTGTGAAAATATCTAGTAAATGAGGGAATAATATGTGTGAGGGTACCCCAGGAGAGTTCCAAATGTGTGTGGGTAGAATATATATCCCACGGGGCTAAAATTGAAAAAAGTTGAAAAACTTTTTTTTTTGAACTTAGTCATTTTTCCGGCGTTTATCAGACTTTCAGATAGGGGAAATGTCAGTGAGCATTCTGATTTCAGTTCCAGAGCGATTTGCCCAATGAGTCCTTGATATTTAGTTGTTTTCAGCCAATTTTCTGGATTTTTGAAAATTTCACTTTTTTGTGAAAATATCCACTAAATGAGGGAATAATATGTGTGAGGGTACCCCAGGAGAGTTCCAAATGTGTTTGGGTAGAATATATATCCCACGGGGCTAAAATTGAAAAAAGTTGAAAAAAATTTTTTTTTGGACTTAGTCATTTTTCCGGCGTTTATCAGACTTTCAGATAGGGGAAATGTCAGTGAGCGTTCTGATTTCAGTTCCAGAGCGATTCGCCCAATGAGTCCTTGATATTTAGTCGTTTTCAGCCAATTTTCTGGATTTTTGAAAATTTCACTTTTTTGTGAAAATATCCACTAAATGAGGGAATAATATGTGTGAGGGTACCCCAGGAGAGTTCCAAATGTGTGTGGGTAGAATATATATCCCACGGGTTTAAAATTGAAAAAAGTTGAAAACAATTTTTTTTTGGACTTAGTCATTTTTCCAGCGTTTATCAGACTTTCAGATAGGGGAAATGTCAGTGAGCGTTCTGATTTCAGTTCCAGAGCGATTCGCCCAATGAGTCCTTGATATTTAGTCGTTTTCAGCCAATTTTCTGGATTTTTGAAAATTTCACTTTTTTGTGAAAATATCCAATAAATGAGGGAATAATATGTGTGAGGGTACCCCAGGAGAGTTCATAATGTGTGTGGGTAGAATATATATCCCACGGGGGTAAAATTGAAAAAAGTTGAAAAAATTTTTTTTTTGGACTTAGTCATTTTTCCGGCGTTTATCAGACTTTCAGATAGGGGAATTGTCAGTGAGCGTTCTGATTTCAGTTCCAGAGCGATTCGCCCAATGAATCCTTGATATTTAGTCGTTTTCCGCCAATTTTCTGGATTTTTGAAAATTTCACTTTTTTGTGAAAATATCCACTAAATGAGGGAATAATATGTGTGAGGGTACCCCAGGAGAGTTCCAAATGTGTGTGGGTAGAATATATATCCCACGGGGGTAAAATTGAAAAAAGTTGAAAATATTTTTTTTTTGGACTTAGTCATTTTTCCGGCGTTTATCAGACTTTCAGATTGGGGAAATGTCAGTGAGCGTTCTGATTTCAGTTCCAGAGCGATTCGCCCAATGAGTCCTTGATATTTAGTCGTTTTCAGCCAATTTTCTGGATTTTTGAAAATTTCACTTTTTTGTGAAAATATCCACTAAATGAGGGAATAATATGTGTGAGGGTACCCCAGGAGAGTTCCAAATGTGTTTGGGTAGAATACATATCCCACGGGGTTAAAATTGAAAAAAGTTGAAAAAAAATTTTTTTTGGACTTAGTCATTTTTCCAGCGTTTATCAGACTTTCAGATAGGGGAAATGTCAGTGAGCGTTCTGATTTCAGTTCCAGAGCGATTCGCCCAATGAGTCCTTGATATTTATTCGTTTTCAGCCAATTTTCTGGATTTTTGAAAATTTCACTTTTTTGTGAAAATATCCACTAAATGAGGGAATAATATGTGTGAGGGTACCCCAGGAGAGTTCCAAATGTGTGTGGGTAGAATATATATCCCATGGGTCTAAAATTGAAAAAAGTTGAAAAAAAATTTTTTTGGGACTTAGTCATTTTTCCGGCGTTTATGAGACTTTCAGATAGGGGAAATGTCAGTGAGCGTTCTGATTTCAGTTCCAGAGCGATTCGCCCAATGAGTCCTTGATATTTAGTCGTTTTCCGCCAATTTTCTGGATTTTTGAAAATTTCACTTTTTTGTGAAAATATCCACTAAATGAGGGAATAATATGTGTGAGGGTACCCCAGGAGAGTTCCAAATGTGTGTGGGTAGAATATATATCCCATGGGTCTAAAATTGAAAAAAGTTGAAAAAAAATTTTTTTGGGACTTAGTCATTTTTCCGGCGTTTATCAGACTTTCAGATAAGGGAAATGTCAGTGAGCGTTCTGATTTCAGTTCCAGAGCGATTCGCCCAATGAGTCCTTGATATTTAGTCGTTTTCAGCCAATTTTCTGGATTTTTGAAAATTTCACTTTTTTGTGAAAATATCCACTAAATGAGGGAATAATATGTGTGAGGGTACCCCAGGAGAGTTCCAAATGTGTTTGGGTAGAATATATATCCCACGGGGTTAAAATTGAAAAAAGTTGAAAAAAAATTTTTTTTGGACTTAGTCATTTTTCCAGCGTTTATCAGACTTTCAGATAGGGGAAATGTCAGTGAGCGTTCTGATTTCAGTTCCAGAGCGATTTGCCCAATGAGTCCTTGATATTTATTCGTTTTCAGCCAATTTTCTGGATTTTTGAAAATTTCACTTTTTTGTGAAAATATCCACTAAATGAGGGAATAATATGTGTGAGGGTACCCCAGGAGAGTTCCAAATGTGTGTGGGTAGAATATATATCCCATGGGTCTAAAATTGAAAAAAGTTGAAAAAAAATTTTTTTGGGACTTAGTCATTTTTCCGGCGTTTATCAGACTTTCAGATAAGGGAAATGTCAGTGAGCGTTCTGATTTCAGTTCCAGAGCGATTCGCCCAATGAGTCCTTGATATTTAGTCGTTTTCAGCCAATTTTCTGGATTTTTGAAAATTTCACTTTTTTGTGAAAATATCCACTAAATGAGGGAATAATATGTGTGAGGGTACCCCAGGAGAGTTCCAAATGTGTTTGGGTAGAATATATATCCCACGGGGTTAAAATTGAAAAAAGTTGAAAAAAAATTTTTTTTGGACTTAGTCATTTTTCCAGCGTTTATCAGACTTTCAGATAGGGGAAATGTCAGTGAGCGTTCTGATTTCAGTTCCAGAGCGATTCGCCCAATGAGTCCTTGATATTTATTCGTTTTCAGCCAATTTTCTGGATTTTTGAAAATTTCACTTTTTTGTGAAAATATCCACTAAATGAGGGAATAATATGTGTGAGGGTACCCCAGGAGAGTTCCAAATGTGTGTGGGTAGAATATATATCCCATGGGTCTAAAATTGAAAAAAGTTGAAAAAAAAATTTTTTGGGACTTAGTCATTTTTCCGGCGTTTATCAGACTTTCAGATAGGGGAAATGTCAGTGAGCGTTCTGATTTCAGTTCCAGAGCGATTCGCCCAATGAGTCCTTGATATTTAGTCGTTTTCAGCCAATTTTCTGGATTTTTGAAAATTTCACTTTTTTGTGAAAATATCCACTAAATGAGGGAATAATATGTGTGAGGGTACCCCAGGAGAGTTCCAAATGTGTGTGGGTAGAATATATATCCCACGGGTTTAAAATTGAAAAAAATTTTTTTTTGGACTTAGTCATTTTTCCGGCGTTTATCAGACTTTCAGATTGGGGAAATGTCAGTGAGCGTTCTGATTTCAGTTCCAGAGCGATTCGCCCAATGAGTCCTTGATATTTAGTCGTTTTCAGCCAATTTTCTGGATTTTTGAAAATTTCACTTTTTTGTGAAAATATCCACTAAATGAGGGAATAATATGTGTGAGGGTACCCCAGGAGAGTTCCAAATGTGTTTGGGTAGAATACATATCCCACGGGGTTAAAATTGAAAAAAGTTGAAAAAAAATTTTTTTTGGACTTAGTCATTTTTCCAGCGTTTATCAGACTTTCAGATAGGGGAAATGTCAGTGAGCGTTCTGATTTCAGTTCCAGAGCGATTCGCCCAATGAGTCCTTGATATTTAGTCGTTTTCAGCCAATTTTCTGGATTTTTGAAAATTTCACTTTTTTGTGAAAATATCCACTAAATGAGGGAATAATATGTGTGAGGGTACCCCAGGAGAGTTCCAAATGTGTGTGGGTAGAATATATATCCCATGGGTCTAAAATTGAAAAAAGTTGAAAAAAAATTTTTTTGGGACTTAGTCATTTTTCCGGCGTTTATCAGACTTTCAGATAAGGGAAATGTCAGTGAGCGTTCTGATTTCAGTTCCAGAGCGATTCGCCCAATGAGTCCTTGATATTTAGTCGTTTTCAGCCAATTTTCTGGATTTTTGAAAATTTCACTTTTTTGTGAAAATATCCACTAAATGAGGGAATAATATGTGTGAGGGTACCCCAGGAGAGTTCCAAATGTGTTTGGGTAGAATATATATCCCACGGGGTTAAAATTGAAAAAAGTTGAAAAAAAATTTTTTTTGGACTTAGTCATTTTTCCAGCGTTTATCAGACTTTCAGATAGGGGAAATGTCAGTGAGCGTTCTGATTTCAGTTCCAGAGCGATTTGCCCAATGAGTCCTTGATATTTATTCGTTTTCAGCCAATTTTCTGGATTTTTGAAAATTTCACTTTTTTGTGAAAATATCCACTAAATGAGGGAATAATATGTGTGAGGGTACCCCAGGAGAGTTCCAATTGTGTGTGGGTAGAATATATATCCCATGGGTCTAAAATTGAAAAAAGTTGAAAAAAAATTTTTTTGGGACTTAGTCATTTTTCCGGCGTTTATCAGACTTTCAGATAAGGGAAATGTCAGTGAGCGTTCTGATTTCAGTTCCAGAGCGATTCGCCCAATGAGTCCTTGATATTTAGTCGTTTTCAGCCAATTTTCTGGATTTTTGAAAGTTTCACTTTTTTGTGAAAATATCCACTAAATGAGGGAATAATATGTGTGAGGGTACCCCAGGAGAGTTCCAAATGTGTTTGGGTAGAATATATATCCCACGGGGTTAAAATTGAAAAAAGTTGAAAAAAAATTTTTTTTGGACTTAGTCATTTTTCCAGCGTTTATCAGACTTTCAGATAGGGGAAATGTCAGTGAGCGTTCTGATTTCAGTTCCAGAGCGATTCGCCCAATGAGTCCTTGATATTTATTCGTTTTCAGCCAATTTTCTGGATTTTTGAAAATTTCACTTTTTTGTGAAAATATCCACTAAATGAGGGAATAATATGTGTGAGGGTACCCCAGGAGAGTTCCAAATGTGTGTGGGTAGAATATATATCCCATGGGTCTAAAATTGAAAAAAGTTGAAAAAAAAATTTTTTGGGACTTAGTCATTTTTCCGGCGTTTATCAGACTTTCAGATAGGGGAAATGTCAGTGAGCGTTCTGATTTCAGTTCCAGAGCGATTCGCCCAATGAGTCCTTGATATTTAGTCGTTTTCAGCCAATTTTCTGGATTTTTGAAAATTTCACTTTTTTGTGAAAATATCCACTAAATGAGGGAATAATATGTGTGAGGGTACCCCAGGAGAGTTCCAAATGTGTGTGGGTAGAATATATATCCCACGGGTTTAAAATTGAAAAAAATTTTTTTTTGGACTTAGTCATTTTTCCAGCGTTTATCAGACTTTCAGATAGGGGAAATGTCAGTGAGCGTTCTGATTTCAGTTCCAGAGCGATTCGCCCAATGAGTCCTTGATATTTAGTCGTTTTCAGCCAATTTTCTGGATTTTTGAAAATTTCACTTTTTTGTGAAAATATCCACTAAATGAGGGAATAATATGTGTGAGGGTACCCCAGGAGAGTTCCAAATGTGTTTGGGTAGAATATATATCCCACGGGGTTAAAATTGAAAAAAGTTGAAAAAAAATTTTTTTTGGACTTAGTCATTTTTCCAGCGTTTATCATACTTTCGGATAGGGGAAATGTCAGTGAGCATTCTGATTTCAGTTCCAGAGCGATTCGCCCAATGAGTCCTTGATATTTAGTCGTTTTCAGCCAATTTTCTGGATTTTTGAAAATTTCACTTTTTTGTGAAAATATCCAATAAATGAGGGAATAATATGTGTGAGGGTACCCCAGGAGAGTTCCAAATGTGTGTTGGTAGAATATATATCCCACGGGGGTAAAATTGAAAAAAGTTGAAAATATTTTTTTTTTGGACTTAGTCATTTTTCCGGCGTTTATCAGACTTTCAGATAGGGGAAATGTCAGTGAGCGTTCTGATTTCAGTTCCAGAGCGATTCGCCCAATGAGTCCTTGATATTTAGTCGTTTTCAGCCAATTTTCTGGATTTTTGAAAATTTCACTTTTTTGTGAAAATATCCACTAAATGAGGGAATAATATGTGTGAGGGTACCCCAGGAGAGTTCCAAATGTGTTTGGGTAGAATATATATCCCACGGGGTTAAAATTGAAAAAAGTTGAAAAAAAATTTTTTTTGGACTTAGTCATTTTTCCAGCGTTTATCAGACTTTCAGATAGGGGAAATGTCAGTGAGCGTTCTGATTTCAGTTCCAGAGCGATTCGCCCAATGAGTCCTTGATATTTATTCGTTTTCAGCCAATTTTCTGGATTTTTGAAAATTTCACTTTTTTGTGAAAATATCCACTAAATGAGGGAATAATATGTGTGAGGGTACCCCAGGAGAGTTCCAAATGTGTGTGGGTAGAATATATATCCCATGGGTCTAAAATTGAAAAAAGTTGAAAAAAAAATTTTTTGGGACTTAGTCATTTTTCCGGCGTTTATCAGACTTTCAGATAGGGGAAATGTCAGTGAGCGTTCTGATTTCAGTTCCAGAGCGATTCGCCCAATGAGTCCTTGATATTTAGTCGTTTTCAGCCAATTTTCTGGATTTTTGAAAATTTCACTTTTTTGTGAAAATATCCACTAAATGAGGGAATAATATGTGTGAGGGTACCCCAGGAGACTTCCAAATATGTGTGGGTAGAATATATATCCCACGGGGCTAAAATTGAAAAAAAATTTTTTTTGGACTTAGTCATTTTTCCAGCGTTTATCAGACTTTCAGATAGGGCAAATGTCAGTGAGCATTCCGACTTCAGTTCCAGACCGAATCGCCCAATGAGTCCTTGATATTTAGTCGTTTTCAGCCAATTTTCTGGATTTTTGAAAATTTCACTTTTTTGTGAAAATATCCAATAAATGAGGGAATAATATGTGTGAGGGTACCCCAGGAGAGTTCCAAATGTGTGTGGGTAGAATATATATCCCACGGGTGTAAAATTGAAAAAAGTTGAAAAAATTTTTTTTTTGGACTTAGTCATTTTTCCAGCGTTTATCAGACTTTCAGATAGGGGAAATGTCAGTGAGCGTTCTGATTTCAGTTCCAGAGCGATTCGCCCAATGAGTCCTTGATATTTAGTCGTTTTCAGCCAATTTTCTGGATTTTTGAAAATTTCACTTTCTTGTGAAAATATCCAATAAATGAGGGAATAATATGTGTGAGGGTACCCCAGGAGAGTTCCAAATGTGTTTGGGTAGAATATATATCCCACGGGGGTAAAATTGAAAAAAGTTGAAAAAATTTTTTTTTTGGACTTAGTCATTTTTCCGGCGTTTATCAGACTTTCAGATAGGGGAAATGTCAGTGAGCATTCTGATTTCAGTTCCAGAGCGATTTGCCCAATGAGTCCTTGATATTAAGTTGTTTTCAGCCAATTTTCTGGATTTTTGAAAATTTCACTTTTTTGTGAAAATATCCACTAAATGAGGGAATAATATGTGTGAGGGTACCCCAGGAGAGTTCCAAATGTGTGTGGGTAGAATATATATCCCACGGGTCTAAAATTGAAAAAAGTTGAAAAAAATTTTTTTTGGGACTTAGTTATTTTTCCGGCGTTTATCAGACTTTCAGATAGGGGAAATGTCAGTGAGCGTTCTGATTTCAGTTCCAGAGCGATTCGCCCAATGAGTCCTTGATATTTAGTCGTTTTCAGCCAATTTTCTGGATTTTTGAAAATTTCACTTTTTTGTGAAAATATCCAATAAATGAGGGAATAATATGTGTGAGGGTACCCCAGGAGAGTTCCAAATGTGTGTGGGTAGAATATATATCCCACGGGGGTAAAATTGAAAAAAGTTGAAAATATTTTTTTTTTGGACTTAGTCATTTTTCCGGCGTTTATCAGACTTTCAGATAGGGGAAATGTCAGTGAGCGTTCTGATTTCAGTTCCAGAGCGATTCGCCCAATGAGTCCTTGATATTTAGTCGTTTTCAGCCAATTTTCTGGATTTTTGAAAATTTCACTTTTTTGTGAAAATATCCACTAAATGAGGGAATAATATGTGTGAGGGTACCCCAGGAGAGTTCCAAATGTGTTTGGGTAGAATATATATCCCACGGGGTTAAAATTGAAAAAAGTTGAAAAAAATTTTTTTTTGGACTTAGTCATTTTTCCAGCGTTTATCAGACTTTCAGATAGGGGAAATGTCAGTGAGCGTTCTGATTTCAGTTCCAGAGCGATTCGCCCAATGAGTCCTTGATATTTATTCGTTTTCAGCCAATTTTCTGGATTTTTGAAAATTTCACTTTTTTGTGAAAATATCCACTAAATGAGGGAATAATATGTGTGAGGGTACCCCAGGAGAGTTCCAAATGTGTGTGGGTAGAATATATATCCCATGGGTCTAAAATTGAAAAAAGTTTAAAAAAAAATTTTTTGGGACTTAGTCATTTTTCCGGCGTTTATCAGACTTTCAGATAGGGGAAATGTCAGTGAGCGTTCTGATTTCAGTTCCAGAGCGATTCGCCCAATGAGTCCTTGATATTTAGTCGTTTTCAGCCAATTTTCTGGATTTTTGAAAATTTCACTTTTTTGTGAAAATATCCACTAAATGAGGGAATAATATGTGTGAGGGTACCCCAGGAGACTTCCAAATATGTGTGGGTAGAATATATATCCCACGGGGCTAAAATTGAAAAAAGTTGAAAAAATTTTTTTTTGGACTTAGTCATTTTTCCGGCGTTTATCAGACTTTCAGATAGGGGAAATGTCAGTGAGCGTTCTGATTTCAGTTCCAGAGCGATTCGCCCAATGAGTCCTTGATATTTAGTCGTTTTCCGCCAATTTTCTGGATTTTTGAAAATTTCACTTTTTTGTGAAAATATCCACTAAATGAGGGAATAATATGTGTGAGGGTACCCCAGGAGAGTTCCAAATGTGTGTGGGTAGAATATATATCCCACGGGTTTAAAATTGAAAAAAAATTTTTTTTGGACTTAGTCATTTTTCCAGCGTTTATCAGACTTTCAGATAGGGCAAATGTCAGTGAGCATTCCGACTTCAGTTCCAGACCGAATCGCCCAATGAGTCCTTGATATTTAGTCGTTTTCAGCCAATTTTCTGGATTTTTGAAAATTTCACTTTTTTGTGAAAATATCCAATAAATGAGGGAATAATATGTGTGAGGGTACCCCAGGAGAGTTCCAAATGTGTGTGGGTAGAATATATATCCCACGGGTGTAAAATTGAAAAAAGTTGAAAAAATTTTTTTTTTGGACTTAGTCATTTTTCCGGCGTTTATCAGACTTTCAGATAGGGGAAATGTCAGTGAGCATTCTGATTTCAGTTCCAGAGCGATTTGCCCAATGAGTCCTTGATATTAAGTTGTTTTCAGCCAATTTTCTGGATTTTTGAAAATTTCACTTTCTTGTGAAAATATCCAATAAATGAGGGAATAATATGTGTGAGGGTACCCCAGGAGAGTTCCAAATGTGTTTGGGTAGAATATATATCCCACGGGTCTAAAATTGAAAAAAGTTGAAAAAAATTTTTTTTGGGACTTAGTTATTTTTCCGGCGTTTATCAGACTTTCAGATAGGGGAAATGTCAGTGAGCGTTCTGATTTCAGTTCCAGAGCGATTCGCCCAATGAGTCCTTGATATTTAGTCGTTTTCCGCCAATTTTCTGGATTTTTGAAAATTTCACTTTTTTGTGAAAATATCCACTAAATGAGGGAATAATATGTGTGAGGGTACCCCAGGAGAGTTCCAAATGTGTGTGGGTAGAATATATATCCCACGGGTTTAAAATTGAAAAAAAATTTTTTTTGGACTTAGTCATTTTTCCAGCGTTTATCAGACTTTCAGATAGGGCAAATGTCAGTGAGCATTCCGACTTCAGTTCCAGACCGAATCGCCCAATGAGTCCTTGATATTTAGTCGTTTTCAGCCAATTTTCTAGATTTTTGAAAATTTCACTTTTTTGTGAAAATATCCACTAAATGAGGGAATAATATGTGTGAGGGTACCCCAGGAGAGTTCCAAATGTGTGTGGGTAGAATATATATCCCACGGGGGTAAAATTGAAAAAAGTTGAAAATATTTTTTTTTTGGACTTAGTCATTTTTCCGGCGTTTATCAGACTTTCAGATAGGGGAAATGTCAGTGAGCATTCTGATTTCAGTTCCAGAGCGATTCGCCCAATGAGTCCTTGATATTTAGTCGTTTTCAGCCAATTTTCTGGATTTTTAAAAATTTCACTTTTTTGTGAAAATATCCACTAAATGAGGGAATAATATGTGTGAGGGTACCCCAGGAGAGTTCCAAATGTGTTTGGTAGAATATATATCCCACGGGGTTAAAATTGAAAAAAGTTGAAAAAAAATTTTTTTTGGACTTAGTCATTTTTCCAGCGTTTATCAGACTTTCAGATAGGGGAAATGTCAGTGAGCGTTCTGATTTCAGTTCCAGAGCGATTCGCCCAATGAGTCCTTGATATTTATTCGTTTTCAGCCAATTTTCTGGATTTTTGAAAATTTCACTTTTTTGTGAAAATATCCACTAAATGAGGGAATAATATGTGTGAGGGTACCCCAGGAGAGTTCCAAATGTGTGTGGGTAGAATATATATCCCATGGGTCTAAAATTGAAAAAAGTTGAAAAAAAATTTTTTTGGGACTTAGTCATTTTTCCGGCGTTTATCAGACTTTCAGATAGGGGAAGTGTCAGTGAGCGTTCTGATTTCAGTTCCAGAGCGATTCGCCCAATGAGTCCTTGATATTTAGTCGTTTTCAGCCAATTTTCTGGATTTTTGAAAATTTCACTTTTTTGTGAAAATATCCACTAAATGAGGGAATAATATGTGTGAGGGTACCCCAGGAGAGTTCCAAATATGTGTGGGTAGAATATATATCCCACGGGGCTAAAATTGAAAAAAGTTGAAAAAATTTTTTTTTGGACTTAGTCATTTTTCCGGCGTTTATCAGACTTTCAGATAGGGGAAATGTCAGTGAGCGTTCTGATTTCAGTTCCAGAGCGATTCGCCCAATGAGTCCTTGAAATTTAGTCGTTTTCCGCCAATTTTCAGGATTTTTGAAAATTTCACTTTTTTGTGAAAATATCCACTAAATGAGGGAATAATATGTGTGAGGGTACCCCAGGAGAGTTCCAAATGTGTGTGGGTAGAATATATATCCCACGGGTTTAAAATTGAAAAAAAATTTTTTTTGGACTTAGTCATTTTTTCAGCGTTTATCAGACTTTCAGATAGGGCAAATGTCAGTGAGCATTCCGACTTCAGTTCCAGACCGAATCGCCCAATGAGTCCTTGATATTTAGTCGTTTTCAGCCAATTTTCTGGATTTTTGAAAATTTCACTTTTTTGTGAAAATATCCAATAAATGAGGGAACAATATGTGTGAGGGTACCCCAGGAGAGTTCCAAATGTGTGTGGGTAGAATATATATCCCACGGGGGTAAAATTGAAAAAAGTTGAAAATATTTTTTTTTTGGACTTAGTCATTTTTCCGGCGTTTATCAGACTTTCAGATAGGGGAAATGTCAGTGAGCGTTCTGATTTCAGTTCCAGAGCGATTCGCCCAATGAGTCCTTGATATTTAGTCGTTTTCAGCCAATTTTCTGGATTTTTGAAAATTTCACTTTTTTGTGAAAATATCCACTAAATGAGGGAATAATATGTGTGAGGGTACCCCAGGAGAGTTCCAAATGTGTGTGGGTAGAATATATATCCCATGGGTCTAAAATTGAAAAAAGTTGAAAAAAAATTTTTTGGGGACTTAGTCATTTTTCCGGCGTTTATCAGACTTTCAGATAGGGCAAATGTCAGTGAGCATTCCGACTTCAGTTCCAGACCGAATCGCCCAATGAGTCCTTGATATTTAGTCGTTTTCAGCCAATTTTCTGGATTTTTGAAAATTTCACTTTTTTGTGAAAATATCCACTAAATGAGGGAATAATATGTGTGAGGGTACCCCAGGAGAGTTCCAAATGTGTGTGGGTAGAATAAACATCACACGGGGTAAAATTGAAAAAAGTTTAAAAAAATTTTTTTTTGGACTTAGTCATTTTTCCAGCGTTTATCAGACTTTCAGATAGGGGAAATGTCAGTGAGCGTTCTGATTTCAGTTCCAGAGCGATTCGCCCAATGAGTCCTTGATATTTAGTCGTTTTCAGCCAATTTTCTGGATTTTTGAAAATTTCACTTTTTTGTGAAAATATCCAATAAATGAGGGAATAATATGTGTGAGGGTACCCCAGGAGAGTTCCAAATGTGTGTGGGTAGAATATATATCCCACGGGTTTAAAATTGAAAAAAAATTTTTTTTGGACTTAGTCATTTTTCCAGCGTTTATCAGACTTTCAGATAGGGCAAATGTCAGTGAGCATTCCGACTTCAGTTCCAGACCGAATCGCCCAATGAGTCCTTGATATTTAGTCGTTTTCAGCCAATTTTCTGGATTTTTGAAAATTTCACTTTTTTGTGAAAATATCCAATAAATGAGGGAATAATATGTGTGAGGGTACCCCAGGAGAGTTCCAAATGTGTGTGGGTAGAATATATATCCCACGGGTGTAAAATTGAAAAAAGTTGAAAAAATTTTTTTTTTGGACTTAGTCATTTTTCCAGCGTTTATCAGACTTTCAGATAGGGGAAATGTCAGTGAGCGTTCTGATTTCAGTTCCAGAGCGATTCGCCCAATGAGTCCTTGATATTTAGTCGTTTTCAGCCAATTTTCTGGATTTTTGAAAATTTCACTTTCTTGTGAAAATATCCAATAAATGAGGGAATAATATGTGTGAGGGTACCCCAGGAGAGTTCCAAATGTGTTTGGGTAGAATATATATCCCACGGGGGTAAAATTGAAAAAAGTTGAAAAAAAAATTTTTTTGGACTTAGTCATTTTTCCAGCGTTTATCAGACTTTCAGATAGGGGAAATGTCAGTGAGCGTTCCGACTTCAGTTCCAGACCGATTCGCCCAATGAGTCCTTGATATTTAGTCGTTTTCAGCCAATTTTCTGGATTTTTGAAAATTTCACTTTTTTGTGAAAATATCCACTAAATGAGGGAATAATATGTGTGAGGGTACCCCAGGAGAGTTCCAAATGTGTTTGGGTAGAATATATATCCCACGGGGTTAAAATTGAAAAAAGTTGAAAAAAAAATTTTTTTGGACTTAGTCATTTTTCCAGCGTTTATCAGACTTTCAGATAGGGGAAATGTCAGTGAGCGTTCTGATTTCAGTTCCAGAGCGATTCGCCCAATGAGTCCTTGATATTTATTCGTTTTCAGCCAATTTTCTGGATTTTTGAAAATTTCACTTTTTTGTGAAAATATCCACTAAATGAGGGAATAATATGTGTGAGGGTACCCCAGGAGAGTTCCAAATGTGTGTGGGTAGAATATATATCCCATGGGTCTAAAATTGAAAAAAGTTGAAAAAAAAATTTTTTGGGACTTAGTCATTTTTCCGGCGTTTATCAGACTATCAGATAGGGGAAATGTCAGTGAGCGTTCTGATTTCAGTTCCAGAGCGATTCGCCCAATGAGTCCTTGATATTTAGTCGTTTTCAGCCAATTTTCTGGATTTTTGAAAATTTCACTTTTTTGTGAAAATATCCACTAAATGAGGGAATAATATGTGTGAGGGTACCCCAGGAGACTTCCAAATATGTGTGGGTAGAATATATATCCCACGGTGCTAAAATTGAAAAAAGTTGAAAAAATTTTTTTTTGGACTTAGTCATTTTTCCGGCGTTTATCAGACTTTCAGATAGGGGAAATGTCAGTGAGCGTTCTGATTTCAGTTCCAGAGCGATTCGCCCAATGAGTCCTTGATATTTAGTCGTTTTCCGCCAATTTCCTGGATTTTTGAAAATTTCACTTTTTTGTGAAAATATCCACTAAATGAGGGAATAATATGTGTGAGGGTACCCCAGGAGAGTTCCAAATGTGTGTGGGTAGAATATATATCCCACGGGTTTAAAATTGAAAAAAAATTTTTTTTGGACTTAGTCATTTTTCCAGCGTTTATCAGACTTTCAGATAGGGCAAATGTCAGTGAGCATTCCGACTTCAGTTCCAGACCGAATCGCCCAATGAGTCCTTGATATTTAGTCGTTTTCAGCCAATTTTCTGGATTTTTGAAAATTTCACTTTTTTGTGAAAATATCCAATAAATGAGGGAATAATATGTGTGAGGGTACCCCAGGAGAGTTCCAAATGTGTGTGGGTAGAATATATATCCCACGGGTGTAAAATTGAAAAAAGTTGAAAAAATTTTTTTTTTGGACTTAGTCATTTTTCCAGCGTTTATCAGACTTTCAGATAGGGGAAATGTCAGTGAGCGTTCTGATTTCAGTTCCAGAGCGATTCGCCCAATGAGTCCTTGATATTTAGTCGTTTTCAGCCAATTTTCTGGATTTTTGAAAATTTCACTTTCTTGTGAAAATATCCAATAAATGAGGGAATAATATGTGTGAGGGTACCCCAGGAGAGTTCCAAATGTGTTTGGGTAGAATATATATCCCACGGGGGTAAAATTGAAAAAAGTTGAAAAAATTTTTTTTTTGGACTTAGTCATTTTTCCGGCGTTTATCAGACTTTCAGATAGGGGAAATGTCAGTGAGCATTCTGATTTCAGTTCCAGAGCGATTTGCCCAATGAGTCCTTGATATTAAGTTGTTTTCAGCCAATTTTCTGGATTTTTGAAAATTTCACTTTTTTGTGAAAATATCCACTAAATGAGGGAATAATATGTGTGAGGGTACCCCAGGAGAGTTCCAAATGTGTGTGGGTAGAATATATATCCCACGGGTCTAAAATTGAAAAAAGTTGAAAAAAATTTTTTTTGGGACTTAGTTATTTTTCCGGCGTTTATCAGACTTTCAGATAGGGGAAATGTCAGTGAGCGTTCTGATTTCAGTTCCAGAGCGATTCGCCCAATGAGTCCTTGATATTTAGTCGTTTTCAGCCAATTTTCTGGATTTTTGAAAATTTCACTTTTTTGTGAAAATATCCAATAAATGAGGGAATAATATGTGTGAGGGTACCCCAGGAGAGTTCCAAATGTGTGTGGGTAGAATATATATCCCACGGGGGTAAAATTGAAAAAAGTTGAAAATATTTTTTTTTTGGACTTAGTCATTTTTCCGGCGTTTATCAGACTTTCAGATAGGGGAAATGTCAGTGAGCGTTCTGATTTCAGTTCCAGAGCGATTCGCCCAATGAGTCCTTGATATTTAGTCGTTTTCCGCCAATTTTCTGGATTTTTGAAAATTTCACTTTTTTGTGAAAATATCCACTAAATGAGGGAATAATATGTGTGAGGGTACCCCAGGAGAGTTCCAAATGTGTGTGGGTAGAATATATATCCCACGGGTTTAAAATTGAAAAAAAATTTTTTTTGGACTTAGTCATTTTTCCAGCGTTTATCAGACTTTCAGATAGGGCAAATGTCAGTGAGCATTCCGACTTCAGTTCCAGACCGAATCGCCCAATGAGTCCTTGATATTTAGTCGTTTTCAGCCAATTTTCTAGATTTTTGAAAATTTCACTTTTTTGTGAAAATATCCACTAAATGAGGGAATAATATGTGTGAGGGTACCCCAGGAGAGTTCCAAATGTGTGTGGGTAGAATATATATCCCACGGGGGTAAAATTGAAAAAAGTTGAAAATATTTTTTTTTTGGACTTAGTCATTTTTCCGGCGTTTATCAGACTTTCAGATAGGGGAAATGTCAGTGAGCATTCTGATTTCAGTTCCAGAGCGATTCGCCCAATGAGTCCTTGATATTTAGTCGTTTTCAGCCAATTTTCTGGATTTTTAAAAATTTCACTTTTTTGTGAAAATATCCACTAAATGAGGGAATAATATGTGTGAGGGTACCCCAGGAGAGTTTCAAATGTGTTTGGTAGAATATATATCCCACGGGGTTAAAATTGAAAAAAGTTGAAAAAAAAATTTTTTTGGACTTAGTCATTTTTCCAGCGTTTATCAGACTTTCAGATAGGGGAAATGTCAGTGAGCGTTCCGACTTCAGTTCCAGACCGATTCGCCCAATGAGTCCTTGATATTTAGTCGTTTTCAGCCAATTTTCTGGATTTTTGAAAATTTCACTTTTTTGTGAAAATATCCACTAAATGAGGGAATAATATGTGTGAGGGTACCCCAGGAGAGTTCCAAATGTGTTTGGGTAGAATATATATCCCACGGGGTTAAAATTGAAAAAAGTTGAAAAAAAAATTTTTTTGGACTTAGTCATTTTTCCAGCGTTTATCAGACTTTCAGATAGGGGAAATGTCAGTGAGCGTTCTGATTTCAGTTCCAGAGCGATTCGCCCAATGAGTCCTTGATATTTATTCGTTTTCAGCCAATTTTCTGGATTTTTGAAAATTTCACTTTTTTGTGAAAATATCCACTAAATGAGGGAATAATATGTGTGAGGGTACCCCAGGAGAGTTCCAAATGTGTGTGGGTAGAATATATATCCCATGGGTCTAAAATTGAAAAAAGTTGAAAAAAAAATTTTTTGGGACTTAGTCATTTTTCCGGCGTTTATCAGACTATCAGATAGGGGAAATGTCAGTGAGCGTTCTGATTTCAGTTCCAGAGCGATTCGCCCAATGAGTCCTTGATATTTAGTCGTTTTCAGCCAATTTTCTGGATTTTTGAAAATTTCACTTTTTTGTGAAAATATCCACTAAATGAGGGAATAATATGTGTGAGGGTACCCCAGGAGACTTCCAAATATGTGTGGGTAGAATATATATCCCACGGTGCTAAAATTGAAAAAAGTTGAAAAAATTTTTTTTTGGACTTAGTCATTTTTCCGGCGTTTATCAGACTTTCAGATAGGGGAAATGTCAGTGAGCGTTCTGATTTCAGTTCCAGAGCGATTCGCCCAATGAGTCCTTGATATTTAGTCGTTTTCCGCCAATTTCCTGGATTTTTGAAAATTTCACTTTTTTGTGAAAATATCCACTAAATGAGGGAATAATATGTGTGAGGGTACCCCAGGAGAGTTCCAAATGTGTGTGGGTAGAATATATATCCCACGGGTTTAAAATTGAAAAAAAATTTTTTTTGGACTTAGTCATTTTTCCAGCGTTTATCAGACTTTCAGATAGGGCAAATGTCAGTGAGCATTCCGACTTCAGTTCCAGACCGAATCGCCCAATGAGTCCTTGATATTTAGTCGTTTTCAGCCAATTTTCTGGATTTTTGAAAATTTCACTTTTTTGTGAAAATATCCAATAAATGAGGGAATAATATGTGTGAGGGTACCCCAGGAGAGTTCCAAATGTGTGTGGGTAGAATATATATCCCACGGGTGTAAAATTGAAAAAAGTTGAAAAAATTTTTTTTTTGGACTTAGTCATTTTTCCAGCGTTTATCAGACTTTCAGATAGGGGAAATGTCAGTGAGCGTTCTGATTTCAGTTCCAGAGCGATTCGCCCAATGAGTCCTTGATATTTAGTCGTTTTCCGCCAATTTTCTGGATTTTTGAAAATTTCACTTTTTTGTGAAAATATCCACTAAATGAGGGAATAATATGTGTGAGGGTACCCCAGGAGAGTTCCAAATGTGTGTGGGTAGAATATATATCCCACGGGTTTAAAATTGAAAAAAAATTTTTTTTGGACTTAGTCATTTTTCCAGCGTTTATCAGACTTTCAGATAGGGCAAATGTCAGTGAGCATTCCGACTTCAGTTCCAGACCGAATCGCCCAATGAGTCCTTGATATTTAGTCGTTTTCAGCCAATTTTCTAGATTTTTGAAAATTTCACTTTTTTGTGAAAATATCCACTAAATGAGGGAATAATATGTGTGAGGGTACCCCAGGAGAGTTCCAAATGTGTGTGGGTAGAATATATATCCCACGGGGGTAAAATTGAAAAAAGTTGAAAATATTTTTTTTTTGGACTTAGTCATTTTTCCGGCGTTTATCAGACTTTCAGATAGGGGAAATGTCAGTGAGCATTCTGATTTCAGTTCCAGAGCGATTCGCCCAATGAGTCCTTGATATTTAGTCGTTTTCAGCCAATTTTCTGGATTTTTAAAAATTTCACTTTTTTGTGAAAATATCCACTAAATGAGGGAATAATATGTGTGAGGGTACCCCAGGAGAGTTTCAAATGTGTTTGGTAGAATATATATCCCACGGGGTTAAAATTGAAAAAAGTTGAAAAAAAAATTTTTTTGGACTTAGTCATTTTTCCAGCGTTTATCAGACTTTCAGATAGGGGAAATGTCAGTGAGCGTTCCGACTTCAGTTCCAGACCGATTCGCCCAATGAGTCCTTGATATTTAGTCGTTTTCAGCCAATTTTCTGGATTTTTGAAAATTTCACTTTTTTGTGAAAATATCCACTAAATGAGGGAATAATATGTGTGAGGGTACCCCAGGAGAGTTCCAAATGTGTTTGGGTAGAATATATATCCCACGGGGTTAAAATTGAAAAAAGTTGAAAAAAAAATTTTTTTGGACTTAGTCATTTTTCCAGCGTTTATCAGACTTTCAGATAGGGGAAATGTCAGTGAGCGTTCTGATTTCAGTTCCAGAGCGATTCGCCCAATGAGTCCTTGATATTTAGTCGTTTTCAGCCAATTTTCTGGATTTTTGAAAATTTCACTTTTTTGTGAAAATATCCACTAAATGAGGGAATAATATGTGTGAGGGTACCCCAGGAGACTTCCAAATATGTGTGGGTAGAATATATATCCCACGGTGCTAAAATTGAAAAAAGTTGAAAAAATTTTTTTTTGGACTTAGTCATTTTTCCGGCGTTTATCAGACTTTCAGATAGGGGAAATGTCAGTGAGCGTTCTGATTTCAGTTCCAGAGCGATTCGCCCAATGAGTCCTTGATATTTAGTCGTTTTCCGCCAATTTCCTGGATTTTTGAAAATTTCACTTTTTTGTGAAAATATCCACTAAATGAGGGAATAATATGTGTGAGGGTACCCCAGGAGAGTTCCAAATGTGTGTGGGTAGAATATATATCCCACGGGTTTAAAATTGAAAAAAAATTTTTTTTGGACTTAGTCATTTTTCCAGCGTTTATCAGACTTTCAGATAGGGCAAATGTCAGTGAGCATTCCGACTTCAGTTCCAGACCGAATCGCCCAATGAGTCCTTGATATTTAGTCGTTTTCAGCCAATTTTCTGGATTTTTGAAAATTTCACTTTTTTGTGAAAATATCCAATAAATGAGGGAATAATATGTGTGAGGGTACCCCAGGAGAGTTCCAAATGTGTGTGGGTAGAATATATATCCCACGGGTGTAAAATTGAAAAAAGTTGAAAAAATTTTTTTTTTGGACTTAGTCATTTTTCCAGCGTTTATCAGACTTTCAGATAGGGGAAATGTCAGTGAGCGTTCTGATTTCAGTTCCAGAGCGATTCGCCCAATGAGTCCTTGATATTTAGTCGTTTTCAGCCAATTTTCTGGATTTTTGAAAATTTCACTTTCTTGTGAAAATATCCAATAAATGAGGGAATAATATGTGTGAGGGTACCCCAGGAGAGTTCCAAATGTGTTTGGGTAGAATATATATCCCACGGGGGTAAAATTGAAAAAAGTTGAAAAAATTTTTTTTTTGGACTTAGTCATTTTTCCGGCGTTTATCAGACTTTCAGATAGGGGAAATGTCAGTGAGCATTCTGATTTCAGTTCCAGAGCGATTTGCCCAATGAGTCCTTGATATTAAGTTGTTTTCAGCCAATTTTCTGGATTTTTGAAAATTTCACTTTTTTGTGAAAATATCCACTAAATGAGGGAATAATATGTGTGAGGGTACCCCAGGAGAGTTCCAAATGTGTGTGGGTAGAATATATATCCCACGGGTCTAAAATTGAAAAAAGTTGAAAAAAATTTTTTTTGGGACTTAGTTATTTTTCCGGCGTTTATCAGACTTTCAGATAGGGGAAATGTCAGTGAGCGTTCTGATTTCAGTTCCAGAGCGATTCGCCCAATGAGTCCTTGATATTTAGTCGTTTTCAGCCAATTTTCTGGATTTTTGAAAATTTCACTTTTTTGTGAAAATATCCAATAAATGAGGGAATAATATGTGTGAGGGTACCCCAGGAGAGTTCCAAATGTGTGTGGGTAGAATATATATCCCACGGGGGTAAAATTGAAAAAAGTTGAAAATATTTTTTTTTTGGACTTAGTCATTTTTCCGGCGTTTATCCGACTTTCAGATAGGGGAAATGTCAGTGAGCGTTCTGATTTCAGTTCCAGAGCGATTCGCCCAATGAGTCCTTGATATTTAGTCGTTTTCCGCCAATTTTCTGGATTTTTGAAAATTTCACTTTTTTGTGAAAATATCCACTAAATGAGGGAATAATATGTGTGAGGGTACCCCAGGAGAGTTCCAAATGTGTGTGGGTAGAATATATATCCCACGGGTTTAAAATTGAAAAAAAATTTTTTTTGGACTTAGTCATTTTTCCAGCGTTTATCAGACTTTCAGATAGGGCAAATGTCAGTGAGCATTCCGACTTCAGTTCCAGACCGAATCGCCCAATGAGTCCTTGATATTTAGTCGTTTTCAGCCAATTTTCTAGATTTTTGAAAATTTCACTTTTTTGTGAAAATATCCACTAAATGAGGGAATAATATGTGTGAGGGTACCCCAGGAGAGTTCCAAATGTGTGTGGGTAGAATATATATCCCACGGGGGTAAAATTGAAAAAAGTTGAAAATATTTTTTTTTTGGACTTAGTCATTTTTCCGGCGTTTATCAGACTTTCAGATAGGGGAAATGTCAGTGAGCATTCTGATTTCAGTTCCAGAGCGATTCGCCCAATGAGTCCTTGATATTTAGTCGTTTTCAGCCAATTTTCTGGATTTTTAAAAATTTCACTTTTTTGTGAAAATATCCACTAAATGAGGGAATAATATGTGTGAGGGTACCCCAGGAGAGTTTCAAATGTGTTTGGTAGAATATATATCCCACGGGGTTAAAATTGAAAAAAGTTGAAAAAAAATTTTTTTTGGACTTAGTCATTTTTCCAGCGTTTATCAGACTTTCAGATAGGGGAAATGTCAGTGAGCGTTCTGATTTCAGTTCCAGAGCGATTCGCCCAATGAGTCCTTGATATTTATTCGTTTTCAGCCAATTTTCTGGATTTTTGAAAATTTCACTTTTTTGTGAAAATATCCACTAAATGAGGGAATAATATGTGTGAGGGTACCCCAGGAGAGTTCCAAATGTGTGTGGGTAGAATATATATCCCATGGGTCTAAAATTGAAAAAAGTTGAAAAAAAAATTTTTTGGGACTTAGTCATTTTTCCGGCGTTTATCAGACTTTCAGATAGGGGAAGTGTCAGTGAGCGTTCTGATTTCAGTTCCAGAGCGATTCGCCCAATGAGTCCTTGAAATTTAGTCGTTTTCCGCCAATTTTCAGGATTTTTGAAAATTTCACTTTTTTGTGAAAATATCCACTAAATGAGGGAATAATATGTGTGAGGGTACCCCAGGAGAGTTCCAAATGTGTGTGGGTAGAATATATATCCCACGGGTTTAAAATTGAAAAAAAATTTTTTTTGGACTTAGTCATTTTTTCAGCGTTTATCAGACTTTCAGATAGGGCAAATGTCAGTGAGCATTCCGACTTCAGTTCCAGACCGAATCGCCCAATGAGTCCTTGATATTTAGTCGTTTTCAGCCAATTTTCTGGATTTTTGAAAATTTCACTTTTTTGTGAAAATATCCAATAAATGAGGGAATAATATGTGTGAGGGTACCCCAGGAGAGTTCCAAATGTGTGTGGGTAGAATATATATCCCACGGGGGTAAAATTGAAAAAAGTTGAAAATATTTTTTTTTTGGACTTAGTCATTTTTCCGGCGTTTATCAGACTTTCAGATAGGGGAAATGTCAGTGAGCGTTCTGATTTCAGTTCCAGAGCGATTCGCCCAATGAGTCCTTGATATTTAGTCGTTTTCAGCCAATTTTCTGGATTTTTGAAAATTTCACTTTTTTGTGAAAATATCCACTAAATGAGGGAATAATATGTGTGAGGGTACCCCAGGAGAGTTCCAAATGTGTGTGGGTAGAATATATATCCCATGGGTCTAAAATTGAAAAAAGTTGAAAAAAAATTTTTTTGGGACTTAGTCATTTTTCCGGCGTTTATCAGACTTTCAGATAGGGCAAATGTCAGTGAGCATTCCGACTTCAGTTCCAGACCGAATCGCCCAATGAGTCCTTGATATTTAGTCGTTTTCAGCCAATTTTCTGGATTTTTGAAAATTTCACTTTTTTGGGAAAATATCCACTAAATGAGGGAATAATATGTGTGAGGGTACCCCAGGAGAGTTCCAAATGTGTGTGGGTAGAATAAACATCACACGGGGTAAAATTGAAAAAAGTTTAAAAAAATTTTTTTTTGGACTTAGTCATTTTTCCAGCGTTTATCAGACTTTCAGATAGGGGAAATGTCAGTGAGCGTTCTGATTTCAGTTCCAGAGCGATTCGCCCAATGAGTCCTTGATATTTAGTCGTTTTCAGCCAATTTTCTGGATTTTTGAAAATTTCACTTTTTTGTGAAAATATCCAATAAATGAGGGAATAATATGTGTGAGGGTACCCCAGGAGAGTTCCAAATGTGTGTGGGTAGAATAAATATCCCACGGGGGTAAAATTGAAAAAAGTTGAAAATATTTTTTTTTTGGACTTAGTCATTTTTCCGGCGTTTATCAGACTTTCAGATAGGGGAAATGTCAGTGAGTGTTCTGATTTCAGTTCCAGAGCGATTCGCCCAATGAGTCCTTGATATTTAGTCGTTTTCAGCCAATTTTCTGGATTTTTGAAAATTTCACTTTTTTGTGAAAATATCCACTAAATGAGGGAATAATATGTGTGAGGGTACGCCAGGAGAGTTCCAAATGTGTTTGGGTAGAATATATATCCCACGGGGTTAAAATTGAAAAAAGTTGAAAAAAAATTTTTTTTGGACTTAGTCATTTTTCCAGCGTTTATCAGACTTTCAGATAGGGGAAATGTCAGTGAGCGTTCTGATTTCAGTTCCAGAGCGATTCGCCCAATGAGTCCTTGATATTTAGTCGTTTTCAGCCAATTTTCTGGATTTTTGAAAATTTCACTTTTTTGTGAAAATATCCACTAAATGAGGGAATAATATGTGTGAGGGTACCCCAGGAGAGTTCCAAATGTGTGTGGGTAGAATATATATCCCACGGGTTTAAAATTGAAAAAAAATTTTTTTGGGACTTAGTCATTTTTCCAGCGTTTATCAGACTTTCAGATAGGGCAAATGTCAGTGAGCATTCCGACTTCAGTTCCAGACCGAATCGCCCAATGAGTCCTTGATATTTAGTCGTTTTCAGCCAATTTTCTGGATTTTTGAAAATTTCACTTTTTTGTGAAAATATCCACTAAATGAGGGAATAATATGTGTGAGGGTACCCCAGGAGAGTTCCAAATGTGTGTGGGTAGAATAAACATCACACGGGGTAAAATTGAAAAAAGTTTAAAAAAATTTTTTTTTGGACTTAGTCATTTTTCCAGCGTTTATCAGACTTTCAGATAGGGGAAATGTCAGTGAGCGTTCTGATTTCAGTTCCAGAGCGATTCGCCCAATGAGTCCTTGATATTTAGTCGTTTTCAGCCAATTTTCTGGATTTTTGAAAATTTCACTTTTTTGTGAAAATATCCAATAAATGAGGGAATAATATGTGTGAGGGTACCCCAGGAGAGTTCCAAATGTGTGTGGGTAGAATATATATCCCACGGGGGTAAAATTGAAAAAAGTTGAAAATATTTTTTTTTTGGACTTAGTCATTTTTCCGGCGTTTATCAGACTTTCAGATAGGGGAAATGTCAGTGAGTGTTCTGATTTCAGTTCCAGAGCGATTCGCCCAATGAGTCCTTGATATTTAGTCGTTTTCAGCAAATTTTCTGGATTTTTGAAAATTTCACTTTTTTGTGAAAATATCCACTAAATGAGGGAATAATATGTGTGAGGGTACCCCAGGAGAGTTCCAAATGTGTTTGGGTAGAATATATATCCCACGGGGTTAAAATTGAAAAAAGTTGAAAAAAAATTTTTTTTGGACTTAGTCATTTTTCCAGCGTTTATCAGACTTTCAGATAGCGGAAATGTCAGTGAGCGTTCTGATTTCAGTTCCAGAGCGATTCGCCCAATGAGTCCTTGATATTTAGTCGTTTTCAGCCAATTTTCTGGATTTTTGAAAATTTCACTTTTTTGTGAAAATATCCACTAAATGAGGGAATAATATGTGTGAGGGTACCCCAGGAGAGTTCCAAATGTGTGTGGGTAGAATATATATCCCATGGGTCTAAAATTGAAAAAAGTTGAAAAAAAAATTTTTTGGGACTTAGTCATTTTTCCGGCGTTTATCAGACTTTCAGATAGGGGAAATGTCAGTGAGCGTTCTGATTTCAGTTCCAGAGCGATTCGCCCAATGAGTCCTTGATATTTAGTCGTTTTCAGCCAATTTTCTGGATTTTTGAAAATTTCACTTTTTTGTGAAAATATCCACTAAATGAGGGAATAATATGTGTGAGGGTACCCCAGGAGAGTTCCAAATGTGTTTGGGTAGAATATATATCCCACGGGGTTAAAATTGAAAAAAGTTGAAAAAAAATTTTTTTTGGACTTAGTCATTTTTCCAGCGTTTATCAGATTTTCAGATAGGGGAAATGTCAGTAAGCGTTCTGATTTCTGTTCCAGAGCGATTCGCCCAATGAGTCCTTGATGTTTAGTCGTTTTCCGCCAATTTTCTGGATTTTTGAAAATTTCACTTTTTTGTGAAAATATCCACTAAATGAGGGAATAATATGTGTGAGGGTACCCCAGGAGAGTTCCAAATGTGTGTGGGTAGAATATATATCCCACGGGTTTAAAATTGAAAAAAATTTTTTTTTGGACTTAGTCATTTTTCCAGCGTTTATCAGACTTTCAGATAGGGCAAATGTCAGTGAGCATTCCGACTTCAGTTCCAGACCGAATCGCCCAATGAGTCCTTGATATTTAGTCGTTTTCAGCCAATTTTCTGGATTTTTGAAAATTTCACTTTTTTGTGAAAATATCCAATAAATGGGGGAATAATATGTGTGAGGGTACCCCAGGAGAGTTCCAAATGTGTGTGGGTAGAATATATATCCCACGGGGGTAAAATTGAAAAAAGTTGAAAATATTTTTTTTTTGGACTTAGTCATTTTTCCGGCGTTTATCAGACTTTCAGATAGGGGAAATGTCAGTGAGCGTTCTGATTTCAGTTCCAGAGCGATTCGCCCAATGAGTCCTTGAAATTTAGTCGTTTTCCGCCAATTTTCAGGATTTTTGAAAATTTCACTTTTTTGTGAAAATATCCACTAAATGAGGGAATAATATGTGTGAGGGTACCCCAGGAGAGTTCCAAATGTGTGTGGGTAGAATATATATCCCACGGGTTTAAAATTGAAAAAAAATTTTTTTTGGACTTAGTCATTTTTTCAGCGTTTATCAGACTTTCAGATAGGGCAAATGTCAGTGAGCATTCCGACTTCAGTTCCAGACCGAATCGCCCAATGAGTCCTTGATATTTAGTCGTTTTCAGCCAATTTTCTGGATTTTTGAAAATTTCACTTTTTTGTGAAAATATCCAATAAATGAGGGAATAATATGTGTGAGGGTACCCCAGGAGAGTTCCAAATGTGTGTGGGTAGAATATATATCCCACGGGGGTAAAATTGAAAAAAGTTGAAAATATTTTTTTTTTGGACTTAGTCATTTTTCCGGCGTTTATCAGACTTTCAGATAGGGGAAATGTCAGTGAGCGTTCTGATTTCAGTTCCAGAGCGATTCGCCCAATGAGTCCTTGATATTTAGTCGTTTTCAGCCAATTTTCTGGATTTTTGAAAATTTCACTTTTTTGTGAAAATATCCACTAAATGAGGGAATAATATGTGTGAGGGTACCCCAGGAGAGTTCCAAATGTGTGTGGGTAGAATATATATCCCATGGGTCTAAAATTGAAAAAAGTTGAAAAAAAATTTTTTTGGGACTTAGTCATTTTTCCGGCGTTTATCAGACTTTCAGATAGGGCAAATGTCAGTGAGCATTCCGACTTCAGTTCCAGACCGAATCGCCCAATGAGTCCTTGATATTTAGTCGTTTTCAGCCAATTTTCTGGATTTTTGAAAATTTCACTTTTTTGTGAAAATATCCACTAAATGAGGGAATAATATGTGTGAGGGTACCCCAGGAGAGTTCCAAATGTGTGTGGGTAGAATAAACATCACACGGGGTAAAATTGAAAAAAGTTTAAAAAAATTTTTTTTTGGACTTAGTCATTTTTCCGGCGTTTATCAGACTTTCAGATAGGGGAAATGTCAGTGAGCGTTCTGATTTCAGTTCCAGAGCGATTCGCCCAATGAGTCCTTGATATTTAGTCGTTTTCCGCCAATTTTCTGGATTTTTGAAAATTTCACTTTTTTGTGAAAATATCCACTAAATGAGGGAATAATATGTGTGAGGGTACCCCAGGAGAGTTCCAAATGTGTGTGGGTAGAATATATATCCCACGGGTTTAAAATTGAAAAAAATTTTTTTTTGGACTTAGTCATTTTTCCAGCGTTTATCAGACTTTCAGATAGGGCAAATGTCAGTGAGCATTCCGACTTCAGTTCCAGACCGAATCGCCCAATGAGTCCTTGATATTTAGTCGTTTTCAGCCAATTTTCTGGATTTTTGAAAATTTCACTTTTTTGTGAAAATATCCAATAAATGAGGGAATAATATGTGTGAGGGTACCCCAGGAGAGTTCCAAATGTGTGTGGGTAGAATATATATCCCACGGGGGTAAAATTGAAAAAAGTTGAAAATATTTTTTTTTTGGACTTAGTCATTTTTCCGGCGTTTATCAGACTTTCAGATAGGGGAAATGTCAGTGAGCGTTCTGATTTCAGTTCCAGAGCGATTCGCCCAATGAGTCCTTGATATTTAGTCGTTTTCAGCCAATTTTCTGGATTTTTGAAAATTTCACTTTTTTGTGAAAATATCCACTAAATGAGGGAATAATATGTGTGAGGGTACCCCAGGAGAGTTCCAAATGTGTTTGGGTAGAATATATATCCCACGGGGTTAAAATTGAAAAAAGTTGAAAAAAAATTTTTTTTGGACTTAGTCATTTTTCCAGCGTTTATCAGACTTTCAGATAGGGGAAATGTCAGTGAGCGTTCTGATTTCAGTTCCAGAGCGATTCGCCCAATGAGTCCTTGATATTTATTCGTTTTCAGCCAATTTTCTGGATTTTTGAAAATTTCACTTTTTTGTGAAAATATCCACTAAATGAGGGAATAATATGTGTGAGGGTACCCCAGGAGAGTTCCAAATGTGTGTGGGTAGAATATATATCCCATGGGTCTAAAATTGAAAAAAGTTGAAAAAAAATTTTTTTGGGACTTAGTCATTTTTCCGGCGTTTATCAGACTTTCAGATAGGGCAAATGTCAGTGAGCATTCCGACTTCAGTTCCAGACCGAATCGCCCAATGAGTCCTTGATATTTAGTCGTTTTCAGCCAATTTTCTGGATTTTTGAAAATTTCACTTTTTTGTGAAAATATCCACTACATGAGGGAATAACATGTGTGAGCGTACCCCAGGAGAGTTCCAAATGTGTGTGGGTAGAATAAACATCACACGGGGTAAAATTGAAAAAAGTTTAAAAAAAATTTTTTTTTGGACTTAGTCATTTTTCCAGCGTTTATCAGACTTTCAGATAGGGGAAATGTCAGTGAGCGTTCTGATTTCAGTTCCAGAGCGATTCGCCCAATGAGTCCTTGATATTTATTCGTTTTCAGCCAATTTTCTGGATTTTTGAAAATTTCACTTTTTTGTGAAAATATCCACTAAATGAGGGAATAATATGTGTGAGGGTACCCCAGGAGAGTTCCAAATGTGTGTGGGTAGAATATATATCCCACGGGTTTAAAATTGAAAAAAAATTTTTTTTGGACTTAGTCATTTTTCCAGCGTTTATCAGACTTTCAGATAGGGCAAATGTCAGTGAGCATTCCGACTTCAGTTCCAGACCGAATCGCCCAATGAGTCCTTGATATTTAGTCGTTTTCAGCCAATTTTCTGGATTTTTGAAAATTTCACTTTTTTGTGAAAATATCCAATAAATGAGGGAATAATATGTGTGAGGGTACCCCAGGAGAGTTCCAAATGTGTGTGGGTAGAATATATATCCCACGGGGGTAAAATTGAAAAAAGTTGAAAATATTTTTTTTTTGGACTTAGTCATTTTTCCGGCGTTTATCAGACTTTCAGATAGGGGAAATGTCAGTGAGCGTTCTGATTTCAGTTCCAGAGCGATTCGCCCAATGAGTCCTTGATATTTAGTCGTTTTCAGCCAATTTTCTGGATTTTTGAAAATTTCACTTTTTTGTGAAAATATCCACTAAATGAGGGAATAATATGTGTGAGGGTACCCCAGGAGAGTTCCAAATATGTGTGGGTAGAATATATATCCCACGGGGCTAAAATTGAAAAAAGTTGAAAAAATTTTTTTTTGGACTTAGTCATTTTTCCGGCGTTTATCAGACTTTCAGATAGGGGAAATGTCAGTGAGCGTTCTGATTTCTGTTCCAGAGCGATTCGCCCAATGAGTCCTTGATGTTTAGTCGTTTTCCGCCAATTTTCTGGATTTTTGAAAATTTCACTTTTTTGTGAAAATATCCACTAAATGAGGGAATAATATGTGTGAGGGTACCCCAGAAGAGTTCCAAATGTGTGTGGGTAGAATATATATCCCACGGGTTTAAAACTGAAAAAAAATTTTTTTTGGACTTAGTCATTTTTCCAGCGTTTATCAGACTTTCAGATAGGGCAAATGTCAGTGAGCATTCCGACTTCAGTTCCAGACCGAATCGCCCAATGAGTCCTTGATATTTAGTCGTTTTCAGCCAATTTTCTGGATTTTTGAAAATTTCACTTTTTTGTGAAAATATCCAATAAATGAGGGAATAATATGTGTGAGGGTACCCCAGGAGAGTTCCAAATGTGTGTGGGTAGAATATATATCCCATGGGTCTAAAATTGAAAAAAGTTGAAAAAAAATTTTTTTGGGACTTAGTCATTTTTCCGGCGTTTATCAGACTTTCAGATAGGGCAAATGTCAGTGAGCATTCCGACTTCAGTTCCAGACCGAATCGCCCAATGAGTCCTTGATATTTAGTCGTTTTCAGCCAATTTTCTGGATTTTTGAAAATTTCATTTTTTTGTGAAAATATCCACTAAATGAGGGAATAATATGTGTGAGGGTACCCCAGGAGAGTTCCAAATGTGTGTGGGTAGAATAAACATCACACGGGGTAAAATTGAAAAAAGTTTAAAAAAATTTTTTTTTGGACTTAGTCATTTTTCCAGCGTTTATCAGACTTTCAGATAGGGGAAATGTCAGTGAGCGTTCTGATTTCAGTTCCAGAGCGATTCGCCCAATGAGTCCTTGATATTTAGTCGTTTTCAGCCAATTTTCTGGATTTTTGAAAATTTCACTTTTTTGTGAAAATATCCACTAAATGAGGGAATAATATGTGTGAGGGTACCCCAGGAGAGTTCCAAATGTGTGTGGGTAGAATATATATCCCATGGGTCTAAAATTGAAAAAAGTTGAAAAAAAATTTTTTTGGGACTTAGTCATTTTTCCGGCGTTTATCAGACTTTCAGATAGGGCAAATGTCAGTGAGCATTCCGACTTCAGTTCCAGACCGAATCGCCCAATGAGTCCTTGATATTTAGTCATTTTCAGCCAATTTTCTGGATTTTTGAAAATTTCACTTTTTTGTGAAAATATCCACTAAATGAGGGAATAATATGTGTGAGGGTACCCCAGGAGAGTTCCAAATGTGTGTGGGTAGAATAAACATCACACGGGGTAAAATTGAAAAAAGTTTAAAAAAATTTTTTTTTGGACTTAGTCATTTTTCCAGCGTTTATCAGACTTTCAGATAGGGGAAATGTCAGTGAGCATTCTGATTTCAGTTCCAGAGCGATTCGCCCAATGAGTCCTTGATATTTAGTCGTTTTCAGCCAATTTTCTGGATTTTTGAAAATTTCACTTTTTTGTGAAAATATCCAATAAATGAGGGAATAATATGTGTGAGGGTACCCCAGGAGAGTTCCAAATGTGTGTGGGTAGAATATATATCCCACGGGGGTAAAATTGAAAAAAGTTGAAAATATTTTTTTTTTGGACTTAGTCATTTTTCCAGCGTTTATCAGACTTTCAGATAGGGGAAATGTCAGTGAGCGTTCTGATTTCAGTTCCAGAGCGATTCGCCCAATGAGTCCTTGATATTTAGTCGTTTTCAGCCAATTTTCTGGATTTTTGAAAATTTCACTTTTTTGTGAAAATATCCACTAAATGAGGGAATAATATGTGTGAGGGTACGCCAGGAGAGTTCCAAATGTGTTTGGGTAGAATATATATCCCACGGGGTTAAAATTGAAAAAAGTTGAAAAAAAAATTTTTTTGGACTTAGTCATTTTTCCAGCGTTTATCAGACTTTCAGATACGGGAAATGTCAGTGAGCGTTCTGATTTCAGTTCCAGAGCGATTCGCCCAATGAGTCCTTGATATTTAGTCGTTTTCAGCCAATTTTCTGGATTTTTGAAAATTTCACTTTTTTGTGAAAATATCCACTAAATGAGGGAATAATATGTGTGAGGGTACCCCAGGAGAGTTCCAAATGTGTGTGGGTAGAATATATATCCCATGGGTCTAAAATTGAAAAAAGTTGAAAAAAAATTTTTTTGGGACTTAGTCATTTTTCCGGCGTTTATCAGACTTTCAGATAGGGGAAATGTCAGTGAGCGTTCTGATTTCAGTTCCAGAGCGATTCGCCCAATGAGTCCTTGATATTTAGTCGTTTTCAGCCAATTTTCTGGATTTTTGAAAATTTCACTTTTTTGTGAAAATATCCACTAAATGAGGGAATAATATGTGTGAGGGTACCCCAGGAGAGTTCCAAATGTGTTTGGGTAGAATATATATCCCACGGGGTTAAAATTGAAAAAAGTTGAAAAAAAATTTTTTTTGGACTTAGTCATTTTTCCAGCGTTTATCAGACTTTCAGATAGGGGAAATGTCAGTGAGCGTTCTGATTTCAGTTCCAGAGCGATTCGCCCAATGAGTCCTTGATATTTAGTCGTTTTCAGCCAATTTTCTGGATTTTTGAAAATTTCACTTTTTTGTGAAAATATCCAATAAATGAGGGAATAATATGTGTGAGGGTACCCCAGGAGAGTTCCAAATGTGTGTGGGTAGAATATATATCCCACGGGGGTAAAATTGAAAAAAGTTGAAAATATTTTTTTTTTGGACTTAGTCATTTTTCTGGCGTTTATCAGACTTTCAGATAGGGGAAATGTCAGTGAGCGTTCTGATTTCAGTTCCAGAGCGATTCGCCCAATGAGTCCTTGATATTTAGTCGTTTTCAGCCAATTTTCTGGATTTTTGAAAATTTCACTTTTTTGTGAAAATATCCACTAAATGAGGGAATAATATGTGTGAGGGTACGCCAGGAGAGTTCCAAATGTGTTTGGGTAGAATATATATCCCACGGGGTTAAAATTGAAAAAAGTTGAAAAAAAAATTTTTTTGGACTTAGTCATTTTTCCAGCGTTTATCAGACTTTCAGATACGAGAAATGTCAGTGAGCGTTCTGATTTCAGTTCCAGAGCGATTCGCCCAATGAGTCCTTGATATTTAGTCGTTTTCAGCCAATTTTCTGGATTTTTGAAAATTTCACTTTTTTGTGAAAATATCCACTAAATGATGGAATAATATGTGTGAGGGTACCCCAGGAGAGTTCCAAATGTGTGTGGGTAGAATATATATCCCATGGGTCTAAAATTGAAAAAAGTTGAAAAAAAAATTTTTTGGGACTTAGTCATTTTTCCGGCGTTTATCAGACTTTCAGATAGGGGAAATGTCAGTGAGCGTTCTGATTTCAGTTCCAGAGCGATTCGCCCAATGAGTCCTTGATATTTAGTCGTTTTCAGCCAATTTTCTGGATTTTTGAAAATTTCACTTTTTTGTGAAAATATCCACTAAATGAGGGAATAATATGTGTGAGGGTACCCCAGGAGAGTTCCAAATGTGTTTGGGTAGAATATATATCCCACGGGGTTAAAATTGAAAAAAGTTGAAAAAAAATTTTTTTTGGACTTAGTCATTTTTCCAGCGTTTATCAGACTTTCAGATAGGGGAAATGTCAGTGAGCGTTCTGATTTCAGTTCCAGAGCGATTCGCCCAATGAGTCCTTGATATTTAGTCGTTTTCAGCCAATTTTCTGGATTTTTGAAAATTTCACTTTTTTGTGAAAATATCCACTAAATGAGGGAATAATATGTGTGAGGGTACGCCAGGAGAGTTCCAAATGTGTTTGGGTAGAATATATATCCCACGGGGTTAAAATTGAAAAAAGTTGAAAAAAAAATTTTTTTGGACTTAGTCATTTTTCCAGCGTTTATCAGACTTTCAGATACGGGAAATGTCAGTGAGCGTTCTGATTTCAGTTCCAGAGCGATTCGCCCAATGAGTCCTTGATATTTAGTCGTTTTCAGCCAATTTTCTGGATTTTTGAAAATTTCACTTTTTTGTGAAAATATCCACTAAATGAGGGAATAATATGTGTGAGGGTACCCCAGGAGAGTTCCAAATGTGTGTGGGTAGAATATATATCCCATGGGTCTAAAATTGAAAAAAGTTGAAAAAAAATTTTTTTGGGACTTAGTCATTTTTCCGGCGTTTATCAGACTTTCAGATAGGGGAAATGTCAGTGAGCGTTCTGATTTCAGTTCCAGAGCGATTCGCCCAATGAGTCCTTGATATTTAGTCGTTTTCAGCCAATTTTCTGGATTTTTGAAAATTTCACTTTTTTGTGAAAATATCCACTAAATGAGGGAATAATATGTGTGAGGGTACCCCAGGAGAGTTCCAAATGTGTTTGGGTAGAATATATATCCCACGGGGTTAAAATTGAAAAAAGTTGAAAAAAAATTTTTTTTGGACTTAGTCATTTTTCCAGCGTTTATCAGACTTTCAGATAGGGGAAATGTCAGTGAGCGTTCTGATTTCAGTTCCAGAGCGATTCGCCCAATGAGTCCTTGATATTTAGTCGTTTTCAGCCAATTTTCTGGATTTTTGAAAATTTCACTTTTTTGTGAAAATATCCAATAAATGAGGGAATAATATGTGTGAGGGTACCCCAGGAGAGTTCCAAATGTGTGTGGGTAGAATATATATCCCACGGGGGTAAAATTGAAAAAAGTTGAAAATATTTTTTTTTTGGACTTAGTCATTTTTCTGGCGTTTATCAGACTTTCAGATAGGGGAAATGTCAGTGAGCGTTCTGATTTCAGTTCCAGAGCGATTCGCCCAATGAGTCCTTGATATTTAGTCGTTTTCAGCCAATTTTCTGGATTTTTGAAAATTTCACTTTTTTGTGAAAATATCCACTAAATGAGGGAATAATATGTGTGAGGGTACGCCAGGAGAGTTCCAAATGTGTTTGGGTAGAATATATATCCCACGGGGTTAAAATTGAAAAAAGTTGAAAAAAAAATTTTTTTGGACTTAGTCATTTTTCCAGCGTTTATCAGACTTTCAGATACGAGAAATGTCAGTGAGCGTTCTGATTTCAGTTCCAGAGCGATTCGCCCAATGAGTCCTTGATATTTAGTCGTTTTCAGCCAATTTTCTGGATTTTTGAAAATTTCACTTTTTTGTGAAAATATCCACTAAATGATGGAATAATATGTGTGAGGGTACCCCAGGAGAGTTCCAAATGTGTGTGGGTAGAATATATATCCCATGGGTCTAAAATTGAAAAAAGTTGAAAAAAAAATTTTTTGGGACTTAGTCATTTTTCCGGCGTTTATCAGACTTTCAGATAGGGGAAATGTCAGTGAGCGTTCTGATTTCAGTTCCAGAGCGATTCGCCCAATGAGTCCTTGATATTTAGTCGTTTTCAGCCAATTTTCTGGATTTTTGAAAATTTCACTTTTTTGTGAAAATATCCACTAAATGAGGGAATAATATGTGTGAGGGTACCCCAGGAGAGTTCCAAATGTGTTTGGGTAGAATATATATCCCACGGGGTTAAAATTGAAAAAAGTTGAAAAAAAATTTTTTTTGGACTTAGTCATTTTTCCAGCGTTTATCAGACTTTCAGATAGGGGAAATGTCAGTGAGCGTTCTGATTTCAGTTCCAGAGCGATTCGCCCAATGAGTCCTTGATATTTATTCGTTTTCAGCCAATTTTCTGGATTTTTGAAAATTTCACTTTTTTGTGAAAATATCCACTAAATGAGGGAATAATATGTGTGAGGGTACCCCAGGAGAGTTCCAAATGTGTGTGGGTAGAATATATATCCCATGGGTCTAAAATTGAAAAAAGTTGAAAAAAAAATTTTTTGGGACTTAGTCATTTTTCCGGCGTTTATCAGACTTTCAGATAGGGGAAATGTCAGTGAGCGATCTGATTTCAGTTCCAGAGCGATTCGCCCAATGAGTCCTTGATATTTATTCGTTTTCAGCCAATTTTCTGGATTTTTGAAAATTTCACTTTTTTGTGAAAATATCCACTAAATGAGGGAATAATATGTGTGAGGGTACCCCAGGAGAGTTCCAAATGTGTGTGGGTAGAATATATATCCCACGGGTTTAAAATTGAAAAAAATTTTTTTTTGGACTTAGTCATTTTTCCAGCGTTTATCAGACTTTCAGATAGGGCAAATGTCAGTGAGCATTCCGACTTCAGTTCCAGATCGAATCGCCCAATGAGTCCTTGATATTTAGTCGTTTTCAGCCAATTTTCTGGATTTTTGAAAATTTCACTTTTTTGTGAAAATATCCAATAAATGAGGGAATAATATGTGTGAGGGTACCCCAGGAGAGTTCCAAATGTGTGTGGGTAGAATATATATCCCACGGGGGTAAAATTGAAAAAAGTTGAAAAAAAATTTTTTTTGGACTTAGTCATTTTTCCAGCGTTTATCAGACTTTCAGATATGGGAAATGTCAGTGAGCATTCTGATTTCAGTTCCAGAGCGATTCGCCCAATGAGTCCTTGATATTTATTCGTTTTCAGCCAATTTTCTGGATTTTTGAAAATTTCACTTTTTTGTGAAAATATCCACTAAATGAGGGAATAATATGTGTGAGGGTACCCCAAGAGAGTTCCAAATGTGTGTGGGTAGAATATATATCCCATGGGTCTAAAATTGAAAAAAGTTGAAAAAAAATTTTTTTGGGACTTAGTCATTTTTCCGGCGTTTATCAGACTTTCAGATAGGGCAAATGTCAGTGAGCGTTCTGATTTCAGTTCCAGAGCGATTCGCCCAATGAGTCCTTGATATTTAGTCGTTTTCCGCCAATTTTCTGGATTTTTGAAAATTTCACTTTTTTGTGAAAATATCCACTAAATGAGGGAATAATATGTGTGAGGGTACCCCAGGAGAGTTCCAAATGTGTGTGGGTAGAATATATATCCCACGGGTTTAAAATTGAAAAAAATTTTTTTTTGGACTTAGTCATTTTTCCGGCGTTTATCAGACTTTCAGATAGGGCAAATGTCAGTGAGCATTCCGACTTCAGTTCCAGACCGAATCGCCCAATGAGTCCTTGATATTTAGTCGTTTTCAGCCAATTTTCTGGATTTTTGAAAATTTCACTTTTTTGTGAAAATATCCAATAAATGAGGGAATAATATGTGTGAGGGTACCCCAGGAGAGTTCCAAATGTGTGTGGGTAGAATATATATCCCACGGGGGTAAAATTGAAAAAAGTTGAAAATATTTTTTTTTTGGACTTAGTCATTTTTCCGGCGTTTATCAGACTTTCAGATAGGGGAAATGTCAGTGAGCGTTCTGATTTCAGTTCCAGAGCGATTCGCCCAATGAGTCCTTGATATTTAGTCGTTTTCAGCCAATTTTCTGGATTTTTGAAAATTTCACTTTTTTGTGAAAATATCCACTAAATGAGGGAATAATATGTGTGAGGGTACCCCAGGAGAGTTCCAAATGTGTTTGGGTAGAATATATATCCCACGGGGTTAAAATTGAAAAAAGTTGAAAAAAAATTTTTTTTGGACTTAGTCATTTTTCCAGCGTTTATCAGACTTTCAGATAGGGGAAATGTCAGTGAGCGTTCTGATTTCAGTTCCAGAGCGATTCGCCCAATGATTCCTTGATATTTATTCGTTTTCAGCCAATTTTCTGGATTTTTGAAAATTTCACTTTTTTGTGAAAATATCCACTAAATGAGGGAATAATATGTGTGAGGGTACCCCAGGAGAGTTCCAAATGTGTGTGGGTAGAATATATATCCCATGGGTCTAAAATTGAAAAAAGTTGAAAAAAAATTTTTTTGGGACTTAGTCATTTTTCCGGCGTTTATCAGACTTTCAGATAGGGCAAATGTCAGTGAGCATTCCGACTTCAGTTCCAGACCGAATCGCCCAATGAGTCCTTGATATTTAGTCGTTTTCAGCCAATTTTCTGGATTTTTGAAAATTTCACTTTTTTGTGAAAATATCCACTACATGAGGGAATAACATGTGTGAGGGTACCCCAGGAGAGTTCCAAATGTGTGTGGGTAGAATAAACATCACACGGGGTAAAATTGAAAAAAGTTTAAAAAAAATTTTTTTTTGGACTTAGTCATTTTTCCAGCGTTTATCAGACTTTCAGATAGGGGAAATGTCAGTGAGCGTTCTGATTTCAGTTCCAGAGCGATTCGCCCAATGAGTCCTTGATATTTATTCGTTTTCAGCCAATTTTCTGGATTTTTGAAAATTTCACTTTTTTGTGAAAATATCCACTAAATGAGGGAATAATATGTGTGAGGGTACCCCAGGAGAGTTCCAAATGTGTGTGGGTAGAATATATATCCCACGGGTTTAAAATTGAAAAAAATTTTTTTTTGGACTTAGTCATTTTTCCAGCGTTTATCAGACTTTCAGATAGGGCAAATGTCAGTGAGCATTCCGACTTCAGTTCCAGACCGAATCGCCCAATGAGTCCTTGATATTTAGTCGTTTTCAGCCAATTTTCTGGATTTTTGAAAATTTCACTTTTTTGTGAAAATATCCAATAAATGAGGGAATAATATGTGTGAGGGTACCCCAGGAGAGTTCCAAATGTGTGTGGGTAGAATATATATCCCACGGGGGTAAAATTGAAAAAAGTTGAAAATATTTTTTTTTTGGACTTAGTCATTTTTCCGGCGTTTATCAGACTTTCAGATAGGGGAAATGTCAGTGAGCGTTCTGATTTCAGTTCCAGAGCGATTCGCCCAATGAGTCCTTGATATTTAGTCGTTTTCAGCCAATTTTCTGGATTTTTGAAAATTTCACTTTTTTGTGAAAATATCCACTAAATGAGGGAATAATATGTGTGAGGGTACCCCAGGAGAGTTCCAAATATGTGTGGGTAGAATATATATCCCACGGGGCTAAAATTGAAAAAAGTTGAAAAAATTTTTTTTTGGACTTAGTCATTTTTCCGGCGTTTATCAGACTTTCAGATAGGGGAAATGTCAGTGAGCGTTCTGATTTCTGTTCCAGAGCGATTCGCCCAATGAGTCCTTGATGTTTAGTCGTTTTCCGCCAATTTTCTGGATTTTTGAAAATTTCACTTTTTTGTGAAAATATCCACTAAATGAGGGAATAATATGTTTGAGGGTACCCCAGGAGAGTTCCAAATGTGTGTGGTTAGAATATATATCCCACGGGTTTAAAATTGAAAAAAATTTTTTTTTGGACTTAGTCATTTTTCCAGCGTTTATCAGACTTTCAGATAGGGCAAATGTCAGTGAGCATTCCGACTTCAGTTCCAGACCGAATCGCCCAATGAGTCCTTGATATTTAGTCGTTTTCAGCCAATTTTCTGGATTTTTGAAAATTTCACTTTTTTGTGAAAATATCCAATAAATGAGGGAATAATATGTGTGAGGGTACCCCAGGAGAGTTCCAAATGTGTGTGGGTAGAATATATATCCCACGGGGGTAAAATTGAAAAAAGTTGAAAATATTTTTTTTTTGGACTTAGTCATTTTTCCGGCGTTTATCAGACTTTCAGATAGGGGAAATGTCAGTGAGCGTTCTGATTTCAGTTCCAGAGCGATTCGCCCAATGAGTCCTTGATATTTAGTCGTTTTCAGCCAATTTTCTGGATTTTTGAAAATTTCACTTTTTTGTGAAAATATCCACTAAATGAGGGAATAATATGTGTGAGGGTACCCCAGGAGAGTTCCAAATGTGTTTGGGTAGAATATATATCCCACGGGGTTAAAATTGAAAAAAGTTGAAAAAAAATTTTTTTTGGACTTAGTCATTTTTCCAGCGTTTATCAGACTTTCAGATAGGGGAAATGTCAGTGAGCGTTCTGATTTCAGTTCCAGAGCGATTCGCCCAATGAGTCCTTGATATTTATTCGTTTTCAGCCAATTTTCTGGATTTTTGAAAATTTCACTTTTTTGTGCAAATATCCACTAAATGAGGGAATAATATGTGTGAGGGTACCCCAGGAGAGTTCCAAATGTGTGTGGGTAGAATATATATCCCATGGGTCTAAAATTGAAAAAAGTTGAAAAAAAAATTTTTTGGGACTTAGTCATTTTTCCGCCGTTTATCAGACTTTCAGATAGGGCAAATGTCAGTGAGCATTCCGACTTCAGTTCCAGACCGAATCGCCCAATGAGTCCTTGATATTTAGTCGTTTTCTGCCAATTTTCTGGATTTTTGAAAATTTCACTTTTTTGTGAAAATATCCAATAAATGAGGGAATAATATGTGTGAGGGTACCCCAGGAGAGTTCCAAATGTGTGTGGGTAGAATATATATCCCACGGGGGTAAAATTGAAAAAAGTTGAAAATATTTTTTTTTTGGACTTAGTCATTTTTCCGGCGTTTATCAGACTTTCAGATAGGGGAAATGTCAGTGAGCGTTCTGATTTCAGTTCCAGAGCGATTCGCCCAATGAGTCCTTGATATTTAGTCGTTTTCAGCCAATTTTCTGGATTTTTGAAAATTTCACTTTTTTGTGAAAATATCCACTAAATGAGGGAATAATATGTGTGAGGGTACCCCAGGAGAGTTCCAAATATGTGTGGGTAGAATATATATCCCACGGGGCTAAAATTGAAAAAAGTTGAAAAAATTTTTTTTTGGACTTAGTCATTTTTCCAGCGTTTATCAGACTTTCAGATAGGGCAAATGTCAGTGAGCATTCCGACTTCAGTTCCAGACCGAATCGCCCAATGAGTCCTTGATATTTAGTCGTTTTCAGCCAATTTTCTGGATTTTTGAAAATTTCACTTTTTTGTGAAAATATCCAATAAATGAGGGAATAATATGTGTGAGGGTACCCCAGGAGAGTTCCAAATGTGTGTGGGTAGAATATATATCCCACGGGGGTAAAATTGAAAAAAGTTGAAAATATTTTTTTTTTGGACTTAGTCATTTTTCCGGCGTTTATCAGACTTTCAGATAGGGGAAATGTCAGTGAGCGTTCTGATTTCAGTTCCAGAGCGATTCGCCCAATGAGTCCTTGATATTTAGTCGTTTTCAGCCAATTTTCTGGATTTTTGAAAATTTCACTTTTTTGTGAAAATATCCACTAAATGAGGGAATAATATGTGTGAGGGTACCCCAGGAGAGTTCCAAATGTGTTTGGGTAGAATATATATCCCACGGGGTTAAAATTGAAAAAAGTTGAAAAAAAATTTTTTTTGGACTTAGTCATTTTTCCAGCGTTTATCAGACTTTCAGATAGGGGAAATGTCAGTGAGCGTTCTGATTTCAGTTCCAGAGCGATTCGCCCAATGAGTCCTTGATATTTATTCGTTTTCAGCCAATTTTCTGGATTTTTGAAAATTTCACTTTTTTGTGAAAATATCCACTAAATGAGGGAATAATATGTGTGAGGGTACCCCAGGAGAGTTCCAAATGTGTGTGGGTAGAATATATATCCCATGGGTCTAAAATTGAAAAAAGTTGAAAAAAAATTTTTTTGGGACTTAGTCATTTTTCCGGCGTTTATCAGACTTTCAGATAGGGCAAATGTCAGTGAGCATTCCGACTTCAGTTCCAGACCGAATCGCCCAATGAGTCCTTGATATTTAGTCGTTTTCAGCCAATTTTCTGGATTTTTGAAAATTTCACTTTTTTGTGAAAATATCCACTACATGAGGGAATAACATGTGTGAGGGTACCCCAGGAGAGTTCCAAATGTGTGTGGGTAGAATAAACATCACACGGGGTAAAATTGAAAAAAGTTTAAAAAAAATTTTTTTTTGGACTTAGTCATTTTTCCAGCGTTTATCAGACTTTCAGATAGGGGAAATGTCAGTGAGCGTTCTGATTTCAGTTCCAGAGCGATTCGCCCAATGAGTCCTTGATATTTATTCGTTTTCAGCCAATTTTCTGGATTTTTGAAAATTTCACTTTTTTGTGAAAATATCCACTAAATGAGGGAATAATATGTGTGAGGGTACCCCAGGAGAGTTCCAAATGTGTGTGGGTAGAATATATATCCCACGGGTTTAAAATTGAAAAAAATTTTTTTTTGGACTTAGTCATTTTTCCAGCGTTTATCAGACTTTCAGATAGGGCAAATGTCAGTGAGCATTCCGACTTCAGTTCCAGACCGAATCGCCCAATGAGTCCTTGATATTTAGTCGTTTTCAGCCAATTTTCTGGATTTTTGAAAATTTCACTTTTTTGTGAAAATATCCAATAAATGAGGGAATAATATGTGTGAGGGTACCCCAGGAGAGTTCCAAATGTGTGTGGGTAGAATATATATCCCACGGGGGTAAAATTGAAAAAAGTTGAAAATATTTTTTTTTTGGACTTAGTCATTTTTCCGGCGTTTATCAGACTTTCAGATAGGGGAAATGTCAGTGAGCGTTCTGATTTCAGTTCCAGAGCGATTCGCCCAATGAGTCCTTGATATTTAGTCGTTTTCAGCCAATTTTCTGGATTTTTGAAAATTTCACTTTTTTGTGAAAATATCCACTAAATGAGGGAATAATATGTGTGAGGGTACCCCAGGAGAGTTCCAAATATGTGTGGGTAGAATATATATCCCACGGGGCTAAAATTGAAAAAAGTTGAAAAAATTTTTTTTTGGACTTAGTCATTTTTCCGGCGTTTATCAGACTTTCAGATAGGGGAAATGTCAGTGAGCGTTCTGATTTCTGTTCCAGAGCGATTCGCCCAATGAGTCCTTGATGTTTAGTCGTTTTCCGCCAATTTTCTGGATTTTTGAAAATTTCACTTTTTTGTGAAAATATCCACTAAATGAGGGAATAATATGTTTGAGGGTACCCCAGGAGAGTTCCAAATGTGTGTGGTTAGAATATATATCCCACGGGTTTAAAATTGAAAAAAATTTTTTTTTGGACTTAGTCATTTTTCCAGCGTTTATCAGACTTTCAGATAGGGCAAATGTCAGTGAGCATTCCGACTTCAGTTCCAGACCGAATCGCCCAATGAGTCCTTGATATTTAGTCGTTTTCAGCCAATTTTCTGGATTTTTGAAAATTTCACTTTTTTGTGAAAATATCCAATAAATGAGGGAATAATATGTGTGAGGGTACCCCAGGAGAGTTCCAAATGTGTGTGGGTAGAATATATATCCCACGGGGGTAAAATTGAAAAAAGTTGAAAATATTTTTTTTTTGGACTTAGTCATTTTTCCGGCGTTTATCAGACTTTCAGATAGGGGAAATGTCAGTGAGCGTTCTGATTTCAGTTCCAGAGCGATTCGCCCAATGAGTCCTTGATATTTAGTCGTTTTCAGCCAATTTTCTGGATTTTTGAAAATTTCACTTTTTTGTGAAAATATCCACTAAATGAGGGAATAATATGTGTGAGGGTACCCCAGGAGAGTTCCAAATGTGTTTGGGTAGAATATATATCCCACGGGGTTAAAATTGAAAAAAGTTGAAAAAAAATTTTTTTTGGACTTAGTCATTTTTCCAGCGTTTATCAGACTTTCAGATAGGGGAAATGTCAGTGAGCGTTCTGATTTCAGTTCCAGAGCGATTCGCCCAATGAGTCCTTGATATTTATTCGTTTTCAGCCAATTTTCTGGATTTTTGAAAATTTCACTTTTTTGTGCAAATATCCACTAAATGAGGGAATAATATGTGTGAGGGTACCCCAGGAGAGTTCCAAATGTGTGTGGGTAGAATATATATCCCATGGGTCTAAAATTGAAAAAAGTTGAAAAAAAAATTTTTTGGGACTTAGTCATTTTTCCGCCGTTTATCAGACTTTCAGATAGGGCAAATGTCAGTGAGCATTCCGACTTCAGTTCCAGACCGAATCGCCCAATGAGTCCTTGATATTTAGTCGTTTTCTGCCAATTTTCTGGATTTTTGAAAATTTCACTTTTTTGTGAAAATATCCAATAAATGAGGGAATAATATGTGTGAGGGTACCCCAGGAGAGTTCCAAATGTGTGTGGGTAGAATATATATCCCACGGGGGTAAAATTGAAAAAAGTTGAAAATATTTTTTTTTTGGACTTAGTCATTTTTCCGGCGTTTATCAGACTTTCAGATAGGGGAAATGTCAGTGAGCGTTCTGATTTCAGTTCCAGAGCGATTCGCCCAATGAGTCCTTGATATTTAGTCGTTTTCAGCCAATTTTCTGGATTTTTGAAAATTTCACTTTTTTGTGAAAATATCCACTAAATGAGGGAATAATATGTGTGAGGGTACCCCAGGAGAGTTCCAAATATGTGTGGGTAGAATATATATCCCACGGGGCTAAAATTGAAAAAAGTTGAAAAAATTTTTTTTTGGACTTAGTCATTTTTCCGGCGTTTATCAGACTTTCAGATAGGGGAAATGTCAGTGAGCGTTCTGATTTCTGTTCCAGAGCGATTCGCCCAATGAGTCCTTGATGTTTAGTCGTTTTCCGCCAATTTTCTGGATTTTTGAAAATTTCACTTTTTTGTGAAAATATCCAATAAATGAGGGAATAATATGTGTGAGGGTACCCCAGGAGAGTTCCAAATGTGTGTGGGTAGAATATATATCCCACGGGGGTAAAATTGAAAAAAGTTGAAAAAAAATTTTTTTTGGACTTAGTCATTTTTCCAGCGTTTATCAGACTTTCAGATAGGGGAAATGTCAGTGAGCGTTCTGATTTCAGTTCCAGAGCGATTCGCCCAATGAGTCCTTGATATTTATTCGTTTTCAGCCAATTTTCTGGATTTTTGAAAATTTCACTTTTTTGTGAAAATATCCACTAAATGAGGGAATAATATGTGTGAGGGTACCCCAGGAGAGTTCCAAATGTGTGTGGGTAGAATATATATCCCATGGGTCTAAAATTGAAAAAAGTTGAAAAAAAATTTTTTTGGGACTTAGTCATTTTTCCGGCGTTTATCAGACTTTCAGATAGGGCAAATGTCAGTGAGCATTCCGACTTCAGTTCCAGACCGAATCGCCCAATGAGTCCTTGATATTTAGTCGTTTTCAGCCAATTTTCTGGATTTTTGAAAATTTCATTTTTTTGTGAAAATATCCACTAAATGAGGGAATAATATGTGTGAGGGTACCCCAGGAGAGTTCCAAATGTGTGTGGGTAGAATAAACATCACACGGGTAAAATTGAAAAAAGTTTAAAAAAATTTTTTTTTGGACTTAGTCATTTTTCCAGCGTTTATCAGACTTTCAGATAGGGCAAATGTCAGTGAGCATTCCGACTTCAGTTCCAGACCGAATCGCCCAATGAGTCCTTGATATTTAGTCATTTTCAGCCAATTTTCTGGATTTTTGAAAATTTCACTTTTTTGTGAAAATATCCACTAAATGAGGGAATAATATGTGTGAGGGTACCCCAGGAGAGTTCCAAATGTGTGTGGGTAGAATATATATCCCACGGGTTTAAAATTGAAAAAAATTTTTTTTTCGACTTAGTCATTTTTCCAGCGTTTATCAGACTTTCAGATAGGGCAAATGTCAGTGAGCATTCCGACTTCAGTTCCAGACCGAATCGCCCAATGAGTCCTTGATATTTAGTCGTTTTCAGCCAATTTTCTGGATTTTTGAAAATTTCACTTTTTTGTGAAAATATCCAATAAATGAGGGAATAATATGTGTGAGGGTACCCCAGGAGAGTTCCAAATGTGTGTGGGTAGAATATATATCCCACGGGGGTAAAATTGAAAAAAGTTGAAAATATTTTTTTTTTGGACTTAGTCATTTTTCCGGCGTTTATCAGACTTTCAGATAGGGGAAATGTCAGTGAGCGTTCTGATTTCAGTTCCAGAGCGATTCGCCCAATGAGTCCTTGATATTTAGTCGTTTTCAGCCAATTTTCTGGATTTTTGAAAATTTCACTTTTTTGTGAAAATATCCACTAAATGAGGGAATAATATGTGTGAGGGTACCCCAGGAGAGTTCCAAATGTGTTTGGGTAGAATATATATCCCACGGGGTTAAAATTGAAAAAAGTTGAAAAAAAATTTTTTTTGGACTTAGTCATTTTTCCAGCGTTTATCAGACTTTCAGATAGGGGAAATGTCAGTGAGCGTTCTGATTTCAGTTCCAGAGCGATTCGCCCAATGAGTCCTTGATATTTATTCGTTTTCAGCCAATTTTCTGGATTTTTGAAAATTTCACTTTTTTGTGAAAATATCCACTAAATGAGGGAATAATATGTGTGAGGGTACCCCAGGAGAGTTCCAAATGTGTGTGGGTAGAATATATATCCCATGGGTCTAAAATTGAAAAAAGTTGAAAAAATTTTTTTTTGGGACTTAGTCATTTTTCCGGCGTTTATCAGACTTTCAGATAGGGCAAATGTCAGTGAGCATTCCGACTTCAGTTCCAGACCGAATCGCCCAATGAGTCCTTGATATTTAGTCGTTTTCAGCCAATTTTCTGGATTTTTGAAAATTTCACTTTTTTGTGAAAATATCCACTAAATGAGGGAATAATATGTGTGAGGGTACCCCAGGAGAGTTCCAAATGTGTGTGGGTAGAATAAACATCACACGGGGTAAAATTGAAAAAAGTTTAAAAAAAATTTTTTTTGGACTTAGTCATTTTTCCAGCGTTTATCAGACTTTCAGATAGGGGAAATGTCAGTGAGCGTTCTGATTTCAGTTCCAGAGCGATTCGCCCAATGAGTCCTTGATATTTATTCGTTTTCAGCCAATTTTCTGGATTTTTGAAAATTTCACTTTTTTGTGAAAATATCCAATAAATGAGGGAATAATATGTGTGAGGGTACCCCAGGAGAGTTCCAAATGTGTGTGGGTAGAATATATATCCCACGGGTGTAAAATTGAAAAAAGTTGAAAATATTTTTTTTTTGGACTTAGTCATTTTTCCGGCGTTTATCAGACTTTCAGATAGGGGAAATGTCAGTGAGCGTTCTGATTTCAGTTCCAGAGCGATTCGCCCAATGAGTCCTTGATATTTAGTCGTTTTCAGCCAATTTTCTGGATTTTTGAAAATTTCACTTTTTTGTGAAAATATCCACTAAATGAGGGAATAATATGTGTGAGGGTACGCCAGGAGAGTTCCAAATGTGTTTGGGTAGAATATATATCCCACGGGGTTAAAATTGAAAAAAGTTGAAAAAAAATTTTTTTTGGACTTAGTCATTTTTCCAGCGTTTATCAGACTTTCAGATAGGGGAAATGTCAGTGAGCGTTCTGATTTCAGTTCCAGAGCGATTCGCCCAATGAGTCCTTGATATTTAGTCGTTTTCAGCCAATTTTCTGGATTTTTGAAAATTTCACTTTTTTGTGAAAATATCCACTAAATGAGGGAATAATATGTGTGAGGGTACCCCAGGAGAGTTCCAAATGTGTGTGGGTAGAATATATATCCCATGGGTCTAAAATTGAAAAAAGTTGAAAAAAAAATTTTTTGGGACTTAGTCATTTTTCCGGCGTTTATCAGACTTTCAGATAGGGGAAATGTCAGTGAGCGTTCTGATTTCAGTTCCAGAGCGATTCGCCCAATGAGTCCTTGATATTTAGTCGTTTTCAGCCAATTTTCTGGATTTTTGAAAATTTCACTTTTTTGTGAAAATATCCACTAAATGAGGGAATAATATGTGTGAGGGTACCCCAGGAGAGTTCCAAATGTGTGTGGGTAGAATATATATCCCACGGGTTTAAAATTGAAAAAAATTTTTTTTTGGACTTAGTCATTTTTCCAGCGTTTATCAGACTTTCAGATAGGGCAAATGTCAGTGAGCATTCCGACTTCAGTTCCAGACCGAATCGCCCAATGAGTCCTTGATATTTAGTTGTTTTCAGCCAATTTTCTGGATTTTTGAAAATTTCACTTTTTTGTGAAAATATCCAATAAATGAGGGAATAATATGTGTGAGGGTACCCCAGGAGAGTTCCAAATGTGTGTGGGTAGAATATATATCCCACGGGGGTAAAATTGAAAAAAGTTGAAAATATTTTTTTTTTGGACTTAGTCATTTTTCCGGCGTTTATCAGACTTTCAGATAGGGGAAATGTCAGTGAGCATTCTGATTTCAGTTCCAGAGCGATTCGCCCAATGAGTCCTTGATATTTAGTCGTTTTCAGCCAATTTTCTGGATTTTTGAAAATTTCACTTTTTTGTGAAAATATCCACTAAATGAGGGAATAATATGTGTGAGGGTACCCCAGGAGAGTTCCAAATGTGTTTGGGTAGAATATATATCCCACGGGGTTAAAATTGAAAAGAGTTGAAAAAAAATTTTTTTTGGACTTAGTCATTTTTCCAGCGTTTATCAGACTTTCAGATAGGGGAAATGTCAGTGAGCGTTCTGATTTCAGTTCCAGAGCGATTCGCCCAATGAGTCCTTGATATTTATTCGTTTTCAGCCAATTTTCTGGATTTTTGAAAATTTCACTTTTTTGTGAAAATATCCACTAAATGAGGGAATAATATGTGTGAGGGTACCCCAGGAGAGTTCCAAATGTGTGTGGGTAGAATATATATCCCATGGGTCTAAAATTGAAAAAAGTTGAAAAAAAAATTTTTTGGGACTTAGTCATTTTTCCGGCGTTTATCAGACTTTCAGATAGGGGAAATGTCAGTGAGCGTTCTGATTTCAGTTCCAGAGCGATTCGCCCAATGAGTCCTTGATATTTAGTCGTTTTCCGCCAATTTTCTGGATTTTTGAAAATTTCACTTTTTTGTGAAAATATCCACTAAATGAGGGAATAATATGTGTGAGGGTACCCCAGGAGAGTTCCAAATGTGTGTGGGTAGAATATATATCCCACGGGTTTAAAATTGAAAAAAATTTTTTTTTCGACTTAGTCATTTTTCCAGCGTTTATCAGACTTTCAGATAGGGCAAATGTCAGTGAGCATTCCGACTTCAGTTCCAGACCGAATCGCCCAATGAGTCCTTGATATTTAGTCGTTTTCAGCCAATTTTCTGGATTTTTGAAAATTTCACTTTTTTGTGAAAATATCCAATAAATGAGGGAATAATATGTGTGAGGGTACCCCAGGAGAGTTCCAAATGTGTGTGGGTAGAATATATATCCCACGGGGGTAAAATTGAAAAAAGTTGAAAATATTTTTTTTTTGGACTTAGTCATTTTTCCGGCGTTTATCAGACTTTCAGATAGGGGAAATGTCAGTGAGCGTTCTGATTTCAGTTCCAGAGCGATTCGCCCAATGAGTCCTTGATATTTAGTCGTTTTCAGCCAATTTTCTGGATTTTTGAAAATTTCACTTTTTTGTGAAAATATCCACTAAATGAGGGAATAATATGTGTGAGGGTACCCCAGGAGAGTTCCAAATGTGTTTGGGTAGAATATATATCCCACGGGGTTAAAATTGAAAAAAGTTGAAAAAAAATTTTTTTTGGACTTAGTCATTTTTCCAGCGTTTATCAGACTTTCAGATAGGGGAAATGTCAGTGAGCGTTCTGATTTCAGTTCCAGAGCGATTCGCCCAATGAGTCCTTGATATTTATTCGTTTTCAGCCAATTTTCTGGATTTTTGAAAATTTCACTTTTTTGTGAAAATATCCACTAAATGAGGGAATAATATGTGTGAGGGTACCCCAGGAGAGTTCCAAATGTGTGTGGGTAGAATATATATCCCATGGGTCTAAAATTGAAAAAAGTTGAAAAAAATTTTTTTTGGGACTTAGTCATTTTTCCGGCGTTTATCAGACTTTCAGATAGGGCAAATGTCAGTGAGCATTCCGACTTCAGTTCCAGACCGAATCGCCCAATGAGTCCTTGATATTTAGTCGTTTTCAGCCAATTTTCTGGATTTTTGAAAATTTCACTTTTTTGTGAAAATATCCACTAAATGAGGGAATAATATGTGTGAGGGTACCCCAGGAGAGTTCCAAATGTGTGTGGGTAGAATAAACATCACACGGGGTAAAATTGAAAAAAGTTTAAAAAAAATTTTTTTTGGACTTAGTCATTTTTCCAGCGTTTATCAGACTTTCAGATAGGGGAAATGTCAGTGAGCGTTCTGATTTCAGTTCCAGAGCGATTCGCCCAATGAGTCCTTGATATTTATTCGTTTTCAGCCAATTTTCTGGATTTTTGAAAATTTCACTTTTTTGTGAAAATATCCAATAAATGAGGGAATAATATGTGTGAGGGTACCCCAGGAGAGTTCCAAATGTGTGTGGGTAGAATATATATCCCACGGGTGTAAAATTGAAAAAAGTTGAAAATATTTTTTTTTTGGACTTAGTCATTTTTCCGGCGTTTATCAGACTTTCAGATAGGGGAAATGTCAGTGAGCGTTCTGATTTCAGTTCCAGAGCGATTCGCCCAATGAGTCCTTGATATTTAGTCGTTTTCAGCCAATTTTCTGGATTTTTGAAAATTTCACTTTTTTGTGAAAATATCCACTAAATGAGGGAATAATATGTGTGAGGGTACCCCAGGAGAGTTCCAAATGTGTGTGGGTAGAATATATATCCCATGGGTCTAAAATTGAAAAAAGTTGAAAAAAAAATTTTTTGGGACTTAGTCATTTTTCCGGCGTTTATCAGACTTTCAGATAGGGGAAATGTCAGTGAGCGTTCTGATTTCAGTTCCAGAGCGATTCGCCCAATGAGTCCTTGATATTTAGTCGTTTTCAGCCAATTTTCTGGATTTTTGAAAATTTCACTTTTTTGTGAAAATATCCACTAAATGAGGGAATAATATGTGTGAGGGTACCCCAGGAGAGTTCCAAATGTGTGTGGGTAGAATATATATCCCACGGGTTTAAAATTGAAAAAAATTTTTTTTTGGACTTAGTCATTTTTCCAGCGTTTATCAGACTTTCAGATAGGGCAAATGTCAGTGAGCATTCCGACTTCAGTTCCAGACCGAATCGCCCAATGAGTCCTTGATATTTAGTTGTTTTCAGCCAATTTTCTGGATTTTTGAAAATTTCACTTTTTTGTGAAAATATCCAATAAATGAGGGAATAATATGTGTGAGGGTACCCCAGGAGAGTTCCAAATGTGTGTGGGTAGAATATATATCCCACGGGGGTAAAATTGAAAAAAGTTGAAAATATTTTTTTTTTGGACTTAGTCATTTTTCCGGCGTTTATCAGACTTTCAGATAGGGGAAATGTCAGTGAGCATTCTGATTTCAGTTCCAGAGCGATTCGCCCAATGAGTCCTTGATATTTAGTGGTTTTCAGCCAATTTTCTGGATTTTTGAAAATTTCACTTTTTTGTGAAAATATCCACTAAATGAGGGAATAATATGTGTGAGGGTACCCCAGGAGAGTTCCAAATGTGTTTGGGTAGAATATATATCCCACGGGGTTAAAATTGAAAAGAGTTGAAAAAAAATTTTTTTTGGACTTAGTCATTTTTCCAGCGTTTATCAGACTTTCAGATAGGGGAAATGTCAGTGAGCGTTCTGATTTCAGTTCCAGAGCGATTCGCCCAATGAGTCCTTGATATTTATTCGTTTTCAGCCAATTTTCTGGATTTTTGAAAATTTCACTTTTTTGTGAAAATATCCACTAAATGAGGGAATAATATGTGTGAGGGTACCCCAGGAGAGTTCCAAATGTGTGTGGGTAGAATATATATCCCATGGGTCTAAAATTGAAAAAAGTTGAAAAAAAAATTTTTTGGGACTTAGTCATTTTTCCGGCGTTTATCAGACTTTCAGATAGGGGAAATGTCAGTGAGCGTTCTGATTTCAGTTCCAGAGCGATTCGCCCAATGAGTCCTTGATATTTAGTCGTTTTCCGCCAATTTTCTGGATTTTTGAAAATTTCACTTTTTTGTGAAAATATCCACTAAATGAGGGAATAATATGTGTGAGGGTACCCCAGGAGAGTTCCAAATGTGTGTGGGTAGAATATATATCCCACGGGTTTAAAATTGAAAAAAATTTTTTTTTCGACTTAGTCATTTTTCCAGCGTTTATCAGACTTTCAGATAGGGCAAATGTCAGTGAGCATTCCGACTTCAGTTCCAGACCGAATCGCCCAATGAGTCCTTGATATTTAGTCGTTTTCAGCCAATTTTCTGGATTTTTGAAAATTTCACTTTTTTGTGAAAATATCCAATAAATGAGGGAATAATATGTGTGAGGGTACCCCAGGAGAGTTCCAAATGTGTGTGGGTAGAATATATATCCCACGGGGGTAAAATTGAAAAAAGTTGAAAATATTTTTTTTTTGGACTTAGTCATTTTTCCGGTGTTTATCAGACTTTCAGATAGGGGAAATGTCAGTGAGCGTTCTGATTTCAGTTCCAGAGCGATTCGCCCAATGAGTCCTTGATATTTAGTCGTTTTCAGCCAATTTTCTGGATTTTTGAAAATTTCACTTTTTTGTGAAAATATCCACTAAATGAGGGAATAATATGTGTGAGGGTACCCCAGGAGAGTTCCAAATGTGTGTGGGTAGAATAAACATCACACGGGGTAAAATTGAAAAAAGTTTAAAAAAAATTTTTTTTGGACTTAGTCATTTTTCCAGCGTTTATCAGACTTTCAGATAGGGGAAATGTCAGTGAGCGTTCTGATTTCAGTTCCAGAGCGATTCGCCCAATGAGTCCTTGATATTTAGTCGTTTTCAGCCAATTTTCTGGATTTTTGAAAATTTCACTTTTTTGTGAAAATATCCACTAAATGAGGGAATAATATGTGTGAGGGTACCCCAGGAGAGTTCCAAATGTGTGTGGGTAGAATATATATCCCATGGGTCTAAAATTGAAAAAAGTTGAAAAAAAAATTTTTTGGGACTTAGTCATTTTTCCGGCGTTTATCAGACTTTCAGATAGGGGAAATGTCAGTGAGCGTTCTGATTTCAGTTCCAGAGCGATTCGCCCAATGAGTCCTTGATATTTAGTCGTTTTCAGCCAATTTTCTGGATTTTTGAAAATTTCACTTTTTTGTGAAAATATCCAGAAAATGAGGGAATAATATGTGTGAGGGTACCCCAGGAGAGTTCCAAATGTGTGTGGGTAGAATATATATCCCACGGGTTTAAAATTGAAAAAAGTTGAAAAAAATTTTTTTTTGGACTTAGTCATTTTTCCAGCGTTTATCAGACTTTCAGATAGGGGAAATGTCAGTGAGCGTTCTGATTTCAGTTCCAGAGCGATTCGCCCAATGAGTCCTTGATATTTAGTCGTTTTCAGCCAATTTTCTGGATTTTTGAAAATTTCACTTTTTTGTGAAAATATCCACTAAATGAGGGAATAATATGTGTGAGGGTACCCCAGGAGAGTTCCAAATATGTGTGGGTAGAATATATATCCCACGGGGCTAAAATTGAAAAAAGTTGAAAAAATTTTTTTTTGGACTTAGTCATTTTTCCAGCGTTTATCAGACTTTCAGATAGGGGAAATGTCAGTGAGCGTTCTGATTTCAGTTCCAGAGCGATTCGCCCAATGAGTCCTTGATATTTAGTCGTTTTCAGCCAATTTTCTGGATTTTTGAAAATTTCACTTTTTTGTGAAAATATCCACTAAATGAGGGAATAATATGTGTGAGGGTACCCCAGGAGAGTTCCAAATGTGTTTGGGTAGAATATATATCCCACGGGGTTAAAATTGAAAAAAGTTGAAAAAAATTTTTTTTTGGACTTAGTCATTTTTCCAGCGTTTATCAGACTTTCAGATAGGGGAAATGTCAGTGAGCATTCTGATTTCAGTTCCAGAGCGATTCGCCCAATGAGTCCTTGATATTTATTCGTTTTCAGCCAATTTTCTGGATTTTTGAAAATTTCACTTTTTTGTGAAAATATCCACTAAATGAGGGAATAATATGTGTGAGGGTACCCCAGGAGAGTTCCAAATGTGTGTGGGTAGAATATATATCCCATGGGTCTAAAATTGAAAAAAGTTGAAAAAAAATTTTTTTGGGACTTAGTCATTTTTCCGGCGTTTATCAGACTTTCAGATAGGGCAAATGTCAGTGAGCATTCCGACTTCAGTTCCAGACCGAATCGCCCAATGAGTCCTTGATATTTAGTCGTTTTCAGCCAATTTTCTGGATTTTTGAAAATTTCACTTAATTGTGAAAATATCCACTAAATGAGGGAATAATATGTGTGAGGGTAACCCAGGAGAGTTCCAAATGTGTGTGGGTAGAATAAACATCACACGGGGTAAAATTGAAAAAAGTTTAAAAAAATTTTTTTTTGGACTTAGTCATTTTTCCGGCGTTTATCAGACTTTCAGATAGGGGAAATGTCAGTGAGCGTTCTGATTTCAGTTCCAGAGCGATTCGCCCAATGAGTCCTTGATATTTAGTCGTTTTCCGCCAATTTTCGGGATTTTTGAAAATTTCACTTTTTTGTGAAAATATCCACTAAATGAGGGAATAATATGTGTGAGGGTACCCCAGGAGAGTTCCAAATGTGTGTGGGTAGAATATATATCCCACGGGTTTAAAATTGAAAAAAATTTTTTTTTGGACTTAGTCATTTTTCCAGCGTTTATCAGACTTTCAGATAGGGCAAATGTCAGTGAGCATTCCGACTTCAGTTCCAGACCGAATCGCCCAATGAGTCCTTGATATTTAGTCGTTTTCAGCCAATTTTCTGGATTTTTGAAAATTTCACTTTTTTGTGAAAATATCCAATAAATGAGGGAATAATATGTGTGAGGGTACCCCAGGAGAGTTCCAAATGTGTGTGGGTAGAATATATATCCCACGGGGGTAAAATTGAAAAAAGTTGAAAATATTTTTTTTTTGGACTTAGTCATTTTTCCGGCGTTTATCAGACTTTCAGATAGGGGAAATGTCAGTGAGCGTTCTGATTTCAGTTCCAGAGCGATTCGCCCAATGAGTCCTTGATATTTAGTCGTTTTCAGCCAATTTTCTGGATTTTTGAAAATTTCACTTTTTTGTGAAAATATCCACTAAATGAGGGAATAATATGTGTGAGGGTACCCCAGGAGAGTTCCAAATGTGTTTGGGTAGAATATATATCCCACGGGGTTAAAATTGAAAAAAGTTGAAAAAAAATTTTTTTTGGACTTAGTCATTTTTCCAGCGTTTATCAGACTTTCAGATAGGGGAAATGTCAGTGAGCGTTCTGATTTCAGTTCCAGAGCGATTCGCCCAATGAGTCCTTGATATTTATTCGTTTTCAGCCAATTTTCTGGATTTTTGAAAATTTCACTTTTTTGTGAAAATATCCACTAAATGAGGGAATAATATGTGTGAGGGTACCCCAGGAGAGTTCCAAATGTGTGTGGGTAGAATATATATCCCATGGGTCTAAAATTGAAAAAAGTTGAAAAAAAATTTTTTTGGGACTTAGTCATTTTTCCGGCGTTTATCAGACTTTCAGATAGGGCAAATGTCAGTGAGCATTCCGACTTCAGTTCCAGACCGAATCGCCCAATGAGTCCTTGATATTTAGTCGTTTTCAGCCAATTTTCTGGATTTTTGAAAATTTCACTTTTTTGTGAAAATATCCACTAAATGAGGGAATAATATGTGTGAGGGTACCCCAGGAGAGTTCCAAATGTGTGTGGGTAGAATAAACATCACACGGGGTAAAATTGAAAAAAGTTTAAAAAAATTTTTTTTTGGACTTAGTCATTTTTCCAGCGTTTATCAGACTTTCAGATAGGGGAAATGTCAGTGAGCGTTCTGATTTCAGTTCCAGAGCGATTCGCCCAATGAGTCCTTGATATTTAGTCGTTTTCAGCCAATTTTCTGGATTTTTGAAAATTTCACTTTTTTGTGAAAATATCCAATAAATGAGGGAATAATATGTGTGAGGGTACCCCAGGAGAGTTCCAAATGTGTGTGGGTAGAATATATATCCCACGGGGGTAAAATTGAAAAAAGTTGAAAATATTTTTTTTTTGGACTTAGTCATTTTTCCGGCGTTTATCAGACTTTCAGATAGGGGAAATGTCAGTGAGCGTTCTGATTTCAGTTCCAGAGCGATTCGCCCAATGAGTCCTTGATATTTAGTCGTTTTCAGCCAATTTTCTGGATTTTTGAAAATTTCACTTTTTTGTGAAAATATCCACTAAATGAGGGAATAATATGTGTGAGGGTACGCCAGGAGAGTTCCAAATGTGTTTGGGTAGAATATATATCCCACGGGGTTAAAATTGAAAAAAGTTGAAAAAAAATTTTTTTTGGACTTAGTCATTTTTCCAGCGTTTATCAGACTTTCAGATAGGGGAAATGTCAGTGAGCGTTCTGATTTCAGTTCCAGAGCGATTCGCCCAATGAGTCCTTGATATTTAGTCGTTTTCAGCCAATTTTCTGGATTTTTGAAAATTTCACTTTTTTGTGAAAATATCCACTAAATGAGGGAATAATATGTGTGAGGGTACCCCAGGAGAGTTCCAAATGTGTGTGGGTAGAATAAACATCACACGGGGTAAAATTGAAAAAAGTTTAAAAAAAATTTTTTTTGGACTTAGTCATTTTTCCAGCGTTTATCAGACTTTCAGATAGGGGAAATGTCAGTGAGCGTTCTGATTTCAGTTCCAGAGCGATTCGCCCAATGAGTCCTTGATATTTAGTCGTTTTCAGCCAATTTTCTGGATTTTTGAAAATTTCACTTTTTTGTGAAAATATCCAATAAATGAGGGAATAATATGTGTGAGGGTACCCCAGGAGAGTTCCAAATGTGTGTGGGTAGAATATATATCCAACGGGGGTAAAATTGAAAAAAGTTGAAAATATTTTTTTTTTGGACTTAGTCATTTTTCCGGCGTTTATCAGACTTTCAGATAGGGGAAATGTCAGTGAGCGTTCTGATTTCAGTTCCAGAGCGATTCGCCCAATGAGTCCTTGATATTTAGTCGTTTTCAGCCAATTTTCTGGATTTTTGAAAATTTCACTTTTTTGTGAAAATATCCACTAAATGAGGGAATAATATGTGTGAGGGTACCCCAGGAGAGTTCCAAATGTGTTTGGGTAGAATATATATCCCACGGGGTTAAAATTGAAAAGAGTTGAAAAAAAATTTTTTTTGGACTTAGTCATTTTTCCAGCGTTTATCAGACTTTCAGATAGGGGAAATGTCAGTGAGCGTTCTGATTTCAGTTCCAGAGCGATTCGCCCAATGAGTCCTTGATATTTATTCGTTTTCAGCCAATTTTCTGGATTTTTGAAAATTTCACTTTTTTGTGAAAATATCCACTAAATGAGGGAATAATATGTGTGAGGGTACCCCAGGAGAGTTCCAAATGTGTGTGGGTAGAATATATATCCCATGGGTCTAAAATTGAAAAAAGTTGAAAAAAAATTTTTTTGGGACTTAGTCATTTTTCCGGCGTTTATCAGACTTTCAGATAGGGCAAATGTCAGTGAGCATTCCGACTTCAGTTCCAGACCGAATCGCCCAATGAGTCCTTGATATTTAGTCGTTTTCAGCCAATTTTCTGGATTTTTGAAAATTTCACTTTTTTGTGAAAATATCCACTAAATGAGGGAATAATATGTGTGAGGGTACCCCAGGAGAGTTCCAAATGTGTGTGGGTAGAATAAACATCACACGGGGTAAAATTGAAAAAAGTTTAAAAAAATTTTTTTTTGGACTTAGTCATTTTTCCAGCGTTTATCAGACTTTCAGATAGGGGAAATGTCAGTGAGCGTTCTGATTTCAGTTCCAGAGCGATTCGCCCAATGAGTCCTTGATATTTAGTCGTTTTCAGCCAATTTTCTGGATTTTTGAAAATTTCACTTTTTTGTGAAAATATCCAATAAATGAGGGAATAATATGTGTGAGGGTACCCCAGGAGAGTTCCAAATGTGTGTGGGTAGAATATATATCCCACGGGGGTAAAATTGTAAAAAGTTGAAAATATTTTTTTTTTGGACTTAGTCATTTTTCCGGCGTTTATCAGACTTTCAGATAGGGGAAATGTCAGTGAGCGTTCTGATTTCAGTTCTAGAGCGATTCGCCCAATGAGTCCTTGATATTTAGTCGTTTTCAGCCAATTTTCTGGATTTTTGAAAATTTCACTTTTTTGTGAAAATATCCACTAAATGAGGGAATAATATGTGTGAGGGTACGCCAGGAGAGTTCCAAATGTGTTTGGGTAGAATATATATCCCACGGGGTTAAAATTGAAAAAAGTTGAAAAAAAATTTTTTTTGGACTTAGTCATTTTTCCAGCGTTTATCAGACTTTCAGATAGGGGAAATGTCAGTGAGCGTTCTGATTTCAGTTCCAGAGCGATTCGCCCAATGAGTCCTTGATATTTAGTCGTTTTCAGCCAATTTTCTGGATTTTTGAAAATTTCACTTTTTTGTGAAAATATCCACTAAATGAGGGAATAATATGTGTGAGGGTACCCCAGGAGAGTTCCAAATGTGTTTGGGTAGAATATATATCCCACGGGGCTAAAATTGAAAAAGTTGAAAAACTTTTTTTTTTGAACTTAGTCATTTTTCCGGCGTTTATCAGACTTTCAGATAGGGGAAATGTCAGTGAGCGTTCTGATTTCAGTTCCAGAGCGATTCGCCCAATGAGTCCTTGATATTTAGTCGTTTTCAGCCAATTTTCTGGATTTTTGAAAATTTCACTTTTTTGTGAAAATATCCACTAAATGAGGGAATAATATGTGTGAGGGTACCCCAGGAGAGTTCCAAATGTGTGTGGGTAGAATATATATCCCACGGGTTTAAAATTGAAAAAAGTTGAAAAAAATATTTTTTTGGACTTAGTCATTTTTCCAGCGTTTATCAGACTTTCAGATAGGGCAAATGTCAGTGAGCATTCCGACTACAGTTCCAGACCGAATCGCCCAATGAGTCCTTGATATTTAGTCGTTTTCAGCCAATTTTCTGGTTTTTGAAAATTTCACTTTTTTGTGAAAATATCCACTAAATGAGGGAATAATATGTGTGAGGGTACCCCAGGAGAGTTCCAAATGTGTTTGGGTAGAATATATATCCCACGGGGTTAAAATTGAAAAAAGTTGAAAAAAAATTTTTTTTGGACTTAGTCATTTTTCCAGCGTTTATCAGACTTTCAGATAGGGGAAATGTCAGTGAGCGTTCTGATTTCAGTTCCAGACCGATTCGCCCAATGAGTCCTTGATATTTAGTCGTTTTCAGCCAATTTTCTGGATTTTTGAAAATTTCACTTTTTTGTGAAAATATCCACTAAATGAGGGAATAATATGTGTGACGGTACCCCAGGAGAGTTCCAAATGTGTTTGGGTAGAATATATATCCCACGGGGCTAAAATTGAAAAAGTTGAAAAACTTTTTTTTTTGAACTTAGTCATTTTTCCGGCGTTTATCAGACTTTCAGATAGGGGAAATGTCAGTGAGCGTTCTGATTTCAGTTCCAGAGCGATTCGCCCAATGAGTCCTTGATATTTAGTCGTTTTCAGCCAATTTTCTGGATTTTTGAAAATTTCACTTTTTTGTGAAAATATCCACTAAATGAGGGAATAATATGTGTGAGGGTACCCCAGGAGAGTTCCAAATGTGTGTGGGTAGAATATATATCCCACGGGTTTAAAATTGAAAAAAGTTGAAAAAAATATTTTTTTGGACTTAGTCATTTTTCCAGCGTTTATCAGACTTTCAGATAGGGCAAATGTCAGTGAGCATTCCGACTTCAGTTCCAGAGCGATTCGCCCAATGAGTCCTTGATATTTAGTCGTTTTCAGCCAATTTTCTGGATTTTTGAAAATTTCACTTTTTTGTGAAAATATCCACTAAATGAGGGAATAATATGTGTGAGGGTACCCCAGGAGAGTTCCAAATGTGTGTGGGTAGAATATATATCCCACGGGTTTAAAATTGAAAAAAGTTGAAAAAAATATTTTTTTGGACTTAGTCATTTTTCCAGCGTTTATCAGACTTTCAGATAGGGCAAATGTCAGTGAGCATTCCGACTTCAGTTCCAGAGCGATTCGCCCAATGAGTCCTTGATATTTAGTCGTTTTCAACCAATTTTCTGGATTTTTGAAAATTTCACTTTTTTGTGAAAATATCCACTAAATGAGGGAATAATATGTGTGAGGGTACCCCAGGAGAGTTCCAAATGTGTGTGGGTAGAATATATATCCCACGGGTTTAAAATTGAAAAAAGTTGAAAAAAATATTTTTTTGGACTTAGTCATTTTTCCAGCGTTTATCAGACTTTCAGATAGGGCAAATGTCAGTGAGCATTCCGACTACAGTTCCAGACCGAATCGCCCAATGAGTCCTTGATATTTAGTCGTTTTCAGCCAATTTTCTGGTTTTTGAAAATTTCACTTTTTTGTGAAAATATCCACTAAATGAGGGAATAATATGTGTGAGGGTACCCCAGGAGAGTTCCAAATGTGTTTGGGTAGAATATATATCCCACGGGGTTAAAATTGAAAAAAGTTGAAAAAAAATTTTTTTTGGACTTAGTCATTTTTCCAGCGTTTATCAGACTTTCAGATAGGGGAAATGTCAGTGAGCGTTCTGATTTCAGTTCCAGAGCGATTCGCCCAATGAGTCCTTGATATTTAGTCGTTTTCAGCCAATTTTCTGGATTTTTGAAAATTTCACTTTTTTGTGAAAATATCCACTAAATGAGGGAATAATATGTGTGAGGGTACCCCAGGAGAGTTCCAAATGTGTGTGGGTAGAATATATATCCCACGGGTTTAAAATTGAAAAAAGTTGAAAAAAATATTTTTTTGGACTTAGTCATTTTTCCAGCGTTTATCAGACTTTCAGATAGGGCAAATGTCAGTGAGCATTCCGACTTCAGTTCCAGAGCGATTCGCCCAATGAGTCCTTGATATTTAGTCGTTTTCAGCCAATTTTCTGGATTTTTGAAAATTTCACTTTTTTGTGAAAATATCCACTAAATGAGGGAATAATATGTGTGAGGGTACCCCAGGAGAGTTCCAAATGGGTGTGGGTAGAATAAATATCCCACGGGGTAAAATTGAAAAAAGTTTAAAAAAATTTTTTTTTGGACTTAGTCATTTTTCCAGCGTTTATCAGACTTTCAGATAGGGGAAATGTCAGTGAGCGTTCTGATTTCAGTTCCAGAGCGATTCGCCCAATGAGTCCTTGATATTTAGTCGTTTTCAGCCAATTTTCTGGATTTTTGAAAATTTCACTTTTTTGTGAAAATATCCAATAAATGAGGGAATAATATGTGTGAGGGTACCCCAGGAGAGTTCCAAATGTGTGTGGGTAGAATATATATCCCACGGGGGTAAAATTGAAAAAAGTTGAAAATATTTTTTTTTTGGACTTAGTCATTTTTCCGGCGTTTATCAGACTTTCAGATAGGGGAAATGTCAGTGAGCGTTCTGATTTCAGTTCCAGAGCGATTCGCCCAATGAGTCCTTGATATTTATTCGTTTTCAGCCAATTTTCTGGATTTTTGAAAATTTCACTTTTTTGTGAAAATATCCACTAAATGAGGGAATAATATGTGTGAGGGTACCCCAGGAGAGTTCCACATGTGTGTGGGTAGAATAAACATCACACGGGGTAAAATTGAAAAAAGTTTAAAAAAAATTTTTTTTGGACTTAGTCATTTTTCCAGCGTTTATCAGACTTTCAGATAGGGGAAATGTCAGTGAGCGTTCTGATTTCAGTTCCAGAGCGATTCGCCCAATGAGTCCTTGATATTTAGTCGTTTTCAGCCAATTTTCTGGATTTTTGAAAATTTCACTTTTTTGTGAAAATATCCAATAAATGAGGGAATAATATGTGTGAGGGTACCCCAGGAGAGTTCCAAATGTGTGTGGGTAGAATATATATCCCACGGGGGTAAAATTGAAAAAAGTTGAAAATATTTTTTTTTTGGACTTAGTCATTTTTCCGGCGTTTATCAGACTTTCAGATAGGGGAAATGTCAGTGAGCGTTCTGATTTCAGTTCCAGAGCGATTCGCCCAATGAGTACTTGATATTTAGTCGTTTTCAGCCAATTTTCTGGATTTTTGAAAATTTCACTTTTTTGTGAAAATATCCACTAAATGAGGGAATAATATGTGTGAGGGTACCCCAGGAGAGTTCCAAATATGTGTGGGTAGAATATATATCCCACGGGGCTAAAATTGAAAAAAGTTGAAAAAATTTTTTTTTGGACTTAGTCATTTTTCCGGCGTTTATCAGATTTTCAGATAGGGGAAATGTCAGTGAGCGTTCTGATTTCAGTTCCAGAGCGATTCGCCCAATGAGTCCTTGATATTTAGTCGTTTTCAGCCAATTTTCTGGATTTTTGAAAATTTCACTTTTTTGTGAAAATATCCACTAAATGAGGGAATAATATGTGTGAGGGTACCCCAGGAGAGTTCCAAATGTGTGTGGGTAGAATATATATCCCACGGGTTTAAAATTGAAAAAAGTTGAAAAAAATTTTTTTTTGGACTTAGTCATTTTTCCAGCGTTTATCAGACTTTCAGATAGGGCAAATGTCAGTGAGCATTCCGACTTCAGTTCCAGACCGATTCGCCCAATGAGTCCTTGATATTTAGTTGTTTTCAGCCAATTTTCTGGATTTTTGAAAATTTCACTTTTTTGTGAAAATATCCACTAAATGAGGGAATAATATGTGTGAGGGTACCCCAGGAGAGTTCCAAATGGGTGTGGGTAGAATAAATATCCCACGGGGTAAAATTGAAAAAAGTTTAAAAAAATTTTTTTTTGGACTTAGTCATTTTTCCAGCGTTTATCAGACTTTCAGATAGGGGAAATGTCAGTGAGCGTTCTGATTTCAGTTCCAGAGCGATTCGCCCAATGAGTCCTTGATATTTAGTCGTTTTCAGCCAATTTTCTGGATTTTTGAAAATTTCACTTTTTTGTGAAAATATCCACTAAATGAGGGAATAATATGTGTGAGGGTACCCCAGGAGAGTTCCAAATGTGTTTGGGTAGAATATATATCCCACGGGGCTAAAATTGAAAAAGTTGAAAAACTTTTTTTTTTGAACTTAGTCATTTTTCCGGCGTTTATCAGACTTTCAGATAGGGGAAATGTCAGTGAGCGTTCTGATTTCAGTTCCAGAGCGATTCGCCCAATGAGTCCTTGATATTTAGTCGTTTTCAGCCAATTTTCTGGATTTTTGAAAATTTCACTTTTTTGTGAAAATATCCACTAAATGAGGGAATAATATGTGTGAGGGTACCCCAGGAGAGTTCCAAATGTGTGTGGGTAGAATATATATCCCACGGGTTTAAAATTGAAAAAAGTTGAAAAAAATATTTTTTTGGACTTAGTCATTTTTCCAGCGTTTATCAGACTTTCAGATAGGGCAAATGTCAGTGAGCATTCCGACTTCAGTTCCAGACCGAATCGCCCAATGAGTCCTTGATATTTAGTCGTTTTCAGCCAATTTTCTGGATTTTTGAAAATTTCACTTTTTTGTGAAAATATCCACTAAATGAGGGAATAATATGTGTGAGGGTACCCCAGGAGAGTTCCAAATGGGTGTGGGTAGAATAAATATCCCACGGGGTAAAATTGAAAAAAGTTTAAAAAAATTTTTTTTTGGACTTAGTCATTTTTCCAGCGTTTATCAGACTTTCAGATAGGGGAAATGTCAGTGAGCGTTCTTATTTCAGTTCCAGAGCGATTCGCCCAATGAGTCCTTGATTTTTAGTCGTTTTCAGCCAATTTTCTGGATTTTTGAAAATTTCACTTTTTTGTGAAAATATCCAATAAATGAGGGAATAATATGTGTGAGGGTACCCCAGGAGAGTTCCAAATGTGTGTGGGTAGAATATATATCCCACGGGGGTAAAATTGAAAAAAGTTGAAAATATTTTTTTTTTGGACTAAGTCATTTTTCCGGCGTTTATCAGACTTTCAGATAGGGGAAATGTCAGTGAGCGTTCTGATTTCAGTTCCAGAGCGATTCGCCCAATGAGTCCTTGATATTTAGTCGTTTTCAGCCAAATTTCTGGATTTTTGAAAATTTCACTTTTTTTGTGAAAATATCCACTAAATGAGGGAATAATATGTGTGAGGGTACCCCAGGAGAGTTCCAAATGTGTTTGGGTAGAATATATATCCCACGGGGTTAAAATTGAAAAAAGTTGAAAAAAATTTTTTTTTGAACTTAGTCATTTTTCCAGCGTTTATCAGACTTTCAGATAGGGGAAATGTCAGTGAGCGTTCTGATTTCAGTTCCAGAGCGATTCGCCCAATGAGTCCTTGATATTTAGTCATTTTCCGCCAATTTTCTGGATTTTTGAAAATTTCACTTTTTTGTGAAAATATCCACTAAATGAGGGAATAATATGTGTGAGGGTACCCCAGGAGAGTTCCAAATGTGTGTGGGTAGAATATATATCCCACGGGTTTAAAATTGAAAAAAGTTGAAAAAAATTTTTTTTTGGACTTAGTCATTTTTCCAGCGTTTATCAGACTTTCAGATAGGGCAAATGTCAGTGAGCATTCCGACTTCAGTTCCAGACCGAATCGCACAATGAGTCCTTGATATTTAGTCGTTTTCAGCCAATTTTCTGGATTTTTGAAAATTTCACTTTTTTGTGAAAATATCCACTAAATGAGGGAATAATATGTGTGAGGGTACCCCAGGAGAGTTCCAAATGTGTGTGGGTAGAATAAACATCACACGGGGTAAAATTGAAAAAAGTTTAAAAAAATTTTTTTTTGGACTTAGTCATTTTTCCAGCGTTTATCAGACTTTCAGATAGGGGAAATGTCAGTGAGCGTTCTGATTTCAGTTCCAGAGCGATTCGCCCAATGAGTCCCTGATATTTAGTCGTTTTCAGAAAATTTTCTGGATTTTTGAAAATTTCACTTTTTTGTGAAAATATCCACTAAATGAGGGAATAATATGTGTGAGGGTACCCCAGGAGAGTTCCAAATATGTGTGGGTAGAATATATATCCCACGGGGCTAAAATTGAAAAAAGTTGAAAAAATTTTTTTTTGGACTTAGTCATTTTTCCAGCGTTTATCAGACTTTCAGATAGGGCAAATGTCAGTGAGCATTCCGACTTCAGTTCCAGACCGATTCGCCCAATGAGTCCTTGATATTTAGTCGTTTTCAGCCAATTTTCTGGATTTTTGAAAATTTCACTTTTTTGTGAAAATATCCACTAAATGAGGGAATAATATGTGTGAGGGTACCCCAGGAGAGTTCCAAATGTGTGTGGGTAGAATAAATATCCCACGGGGTAAAATTGAAAAAAGTTGAAAAAAATTTTTTTTTGAACTTAGTCATTTTTCCGGCGTTTATCAGACTTTCAGATAGGGGAAATGTCAGTGAGCGTTCTGATTTCAGTTCCAGAGCGATTCGCCCAATGAGTCCTTGATATTTAGTCGTTTTCAGCCAATTTTCTGGTTTTTGAAAATTTCACTTTTTTGTGAAAATATCCACTAAATGAGGATATGTGTGAGGGTACCCCAGGAGAGTTCCAAATGTGTTTGGGTAGAATATATATCCCACGGGGTTAAAATTGAAAAAAGTTGAAAAAAAATTTTTTTTGGACTTAGTCATTTTTCCAGCGTTTATCAGACTTTCAGATAGGGGAAATGTCAGTGAGCGTTCTGATTTCAGTTCCAGAGCGATTCGCCCAATGAGTCCTTGATATTTAGTCGTTTTCAGCCAATTTTCTGGATTTTTGAAAATTTCACTTTTTTGTGAAAATATCCACTAAATGAGGGAATAATATGTGTGAGGGTACCCCAGGAGAGTTCCAAATGTGTGTGGGTAGAATATATATCCCACGGGTTTAAAATTGAAAAAAGTTGAAAAAAATTTTTTTTTGGACTTAGTCATTTTTCCAGCGTTTATCAGACTTTCAGATAGGGCAAATGTCAGTGAGCATTCCGACTTCAGTTCCAGACCGATTCGCCCAATGAGTCCTTGATATTTAGTCGTTTTCAGCCAATTTTCTGGATTTTTGAAAATTTCACTTTTTTGTGAAAATATCCACTAAATGAGGGAATAATATGTGTGAGGGTACCCCAGGAGAGTTCCAAATGTGTGTGGGTAGAATAAATATCCCACGGGGTAAAATTGAAAAAAGTTGAAAAAAATTTTTTTTTGAACTTAGTCATTTTTCCGGCGTTTATCAGACTTTCAGATAGGGGAAATGTCAGTGAGCGTTCTGATTTCAGTTCCAGAGCGATTCGCCCAATGAGTCCTTGATATTTAGTCGTTTTCAGCCAATTTTCTGGTTTTTGAAAATTTCACTTTTTTGTGAAAATATCCACTAAATGAGGATATGTGTGAGGGTACCCCAGGAGAGTTCCAAATGTGTTTGGGTAGAATATATATCCCACGGGGTTAAAATTGAAAAAAGTTGAAAAAAAATTTTTTTTGGACTTAGTCATTTTTCCAGCGTTTATCAGACTTTCAGATAGGGGAAATGTCAGTGAGCGTTCTGATTTCAGTTCCAGAGCGATTCGCCCAATGAGTCCTTGATATTTAGTCGTTTTCAGCCAATTTTCTGGATTTTTGAAAATTTCACTTTTTTGTGAAAATATCCACTAAATGAGGGAATAATATGTGTGAGGGTACCCCAGGAGAGTTCCAAATGTGTGTGGGTAGAATATATATCCCACGGGTTTAAAATTGAAAAAAGTTGAAAAAAATTTTTTTTTGGACTTAGTCATTTTTCCAGCGTTTATCAGACTTTCAGATAGGGCAAATGTCAGTGAGCATTCCGACTTCAGTTCCAGACCGATTCGCCCAATGAGTCCTTGATATTTAGTCGTTTTCAGCCAATTTTCTGGATTTTTGAAAATTTCACTTTTTTGTGAAAATATCCACTAAATGAGGGAATAATATGTGTGAGGGTACCCCAGGAGAGTTCCAAATGTGTGTGGGTAGAATAAATATCCCACGGGGTAAAATTGAAAAAAGTTGAAAAAAATTTTTTTTTGAACTTAGTCATTTTTCCGGCGTTTATCAGACTTTCAGATAGGGGAAATGTCAGTGAGCGTTCTGATTTCAGTTCCAGAGCGATTCGCCCAATGAGTCCTTGATATTTAGTCGTTTTCAGCCAATTTTCTGGTTTTTGAAAATTTCACTTTTTTGTGAAAATATCCACTAAATGAGGATATGTGTGAGGGTACCCCAGGAGAGTTCCAAATGTGTTTGGGTAGAATATATATCCCACGGGGTTAAAATTGAAAAAAGTTGAAAAAAAATTTTTTTTGGACTTAGTCATTTTTCCAGCGTTTATCAGACTTTCAGATAGGGGAAATGTCAGTGAGCGTTCTGATTTCAGTTCCAGAGCGATTCGCCCAATGAGTCCTTGATATTTAGTCGTTTTCAGCCAATTTTCTGGATTTTTGAAAATTTCACTTTTTTGTGAAAATATCCACTAAATGAGGGAATAATATGTGTGAGGGTACCCCAGGAGAGTTCCAAATGTGTGTGGGTAGAATAAATATCCCACGGGGTAAAATTGAAAAAAGTTTAAAAAAATTTTTTTTTGGACTTAGTCATTTTTCCGGCGTTTATCAGACTTTCAGATAGGGGAAATGTCAGTGAGCATTCTGATTTCAGTTCCAGAGCGATTTGCCCAATGAGTCCTTGATATTTAGTTGTTTTCAGCCAATTTTCTGGATTTTTGAAAATTTCACTTTTTTGTGAAAATATCCACTAAATGAGGGAATAATATGTGTGCGGGTACCCCAGGAGAGTTCCAAATGTGTGTGGGTAGAATAAATATCCCACGGGGTAAAATTGAAAAAAGTTTAAAAAAATTTTTTTTTGGACTTAGTCATTTCTCCGGCGTTTATCAGACTTTCAGATAGGGGAAATGTCAGTGAGCATTCTGATTTCAGTTCCAGAGCGATTCGCCCAATGAGTCCTTGATATTTAGTCGTTTTCAGCCAATTTTCTGGATTTTTGAAAATTTCACTTTTTTGTGAAAATATCCACTAAATGAGGGAATAATATGTGTGAGGGTACCCCAGGAGAGTTCCAAATGTGTGTGGGTAGAATAAATATCCCACGGGGTAAAATTGAAAAAAGTTTAAAAAAATTTTTTTTTGGACTTAGTCATTTTTCCAGCGTTTATCAGACTTTCAGATAGGGGAAATGTCAGTGAGCGTTCTGATTTCAGTTCCAGAGCGATTCGCCCAATGAGTCCTTGATATTTAGTCGTTTTCAGCCAATTTTCTGGATTTTTGAAAATTTCACTTTTTTGTGAAAATATCCACTAAATGAGGGAATAATATGTGTGAGGGTACCCCAGGAGAGTTCCAAATGTGTTTGGGTAGAATATATATCCCACGGGGCTAAAATTGAAAAAGTTGAAAAACTTTTTTTTTTGAACTTAGTCATTTTTCCGGCGTTTATCAGACTTTCAGATAGGGGAAATGTCAGTGAGCGTTCTGATTTCAGTTCCAGAGCGATTCGCCCAATGAGTCCTTGATATTTAGTCGTTTTCAGCCAATTTTCTGGATTTTTGAAAATTTCACTTTTTTGTGAAAATATCCACTAAATGAGGGAATAATATGTGTGAGGGTACCCCAGGAGAGTTCCAAATGTGTGTGGGTAGAATATATATCCCACGGGTTTAAAATTGAAAAAAGTTGAAAAAAATATTTTTTTGGACTTAGTCATTTTTCCAGCGTTTATCAGACTTTCAGATAGGGCAAATGTCAGTGAGCATTCCGACTTCAGTTCCAGACCGAATCGCCCAATGAGTCCTTGATATTTAGTCGTTTTCAGCCAATTTTCTGGATTTTTGAAAATTTCACTTTTTTGTGAAAATATCCACTAAATGAGGGAATAATATGTGTGAGGGTACCCCAGGAGAGTTCCAAATGGGTGTGGGTAGAATAAATATCCCACGGGGTAAAATTGAAAAAAGTTTAAAAAAATTTTTTTTTGGACTTAGTCATTTTTCCAGCGTTTATCAGACTTTCAGATAGGGGAAATGTCAGTGAGCGTTCTTATTTCAGTTCCAGAGCGATTCGCCCAATGAGTCCTTGATTTTTAGTCGTTTTCAGCCAATTTTCTGGATTTTTGAAAATTTCACTTTTTTGTGAAAATATCCAATAAATGAGGGAATAATATGTGTGAGGGTACCCCAGGAGAGTTCCAAATGTGTGTGGGTAGAATATATATCCCACGGGGGTAAAATTGAAAAAAGTTGAAAATATTTTTTTTTTGGACTAAGTCATTTTTCCGGCGTTTATCAGACTTTCAGATAGGGGAAATGTCAGTGAGCGTTCTGATTTCAGTTCCAGAGCGATTCGCCCAATGAGTCCTTGATATTTAGTCGTTTTCAGCCAAATTTCTGGATTTTTGAAAATTTCACTTTTTTTGTGAAAATATCCACTAAATGAGGGAATAATATGTGTGAGGGTACCCCAGGAGAGTTCCAAATGTGTTTGGGTAGAATATATATCCCACGGGGTTAAAATTGAAAAAAGTTGAAAAAAATTTTTTTTTGAACTTAGTCATTTTTCCAGCGTTTATCAGACTTTCAGATAGGGGAAATGTCAGTGAGCGTTCTGATTTCAGTTCCAGAGCGATTCGCCCAATGAGTCCTTGATATTTAGTCATTTTCCGCCAATTTTCTGGATTTTTGAAAATTTCACTTTTTTGTGAAAATATCCACTAAATGAGGGAATAATATGTGTGAGGGTACCCCAGGAGAGTTCCAAATGTGTGTGGGTAGAATATATATCCCACGGGTTTAAAATTGAAAAAAGTTGAAAAAAATTTTTTTTTGGACTTAGTCATTTTTCCAGCGTTTATCAGACTTTCAGATAGGGCAAATGTCAGTGAGCATTCCGACTTCAGTTCCAGACCGAATCGCACAATGAGTCCTTGATATTTAGTCGTTTTCAGCCAATTTTCTGGATTTTTGAAAATTTCACTTTTTTGTGAAAATATCCACTAAATGAGGGAATAATATGTGTGAGGGTACCCCAGGAGAGTTCCAAATGTGTGTGGGTAGAATAAACATCACACGGGGTAAAATTGAAAAAAGTTTAAAAAAATTTTTTTTTGGACTTAGTCATTTTTCCAGCGTTTATCAGACTTTCAGATAGGGGAAATGTCAGTGAGCGTTCTGATTTCAGTTCCAGAGCGATTCGCCCAATGAGTCCCTGATATTTAGTCGTTTTCAGAAAATTTTCTGGATTTTTGAAAATTTCACTTTTTTGTGAAAATATCCACTAAATGAGGGAATAATATGTGTGAGGGTACCCCAGGAGAGTTCCAAATATGTGTGGGTAGAATATATATCCCACGGGGCTAAAATTGAAAAAAGTTGAAAAAATTTTTTTTTGGACTTAGTCATTTTTCCGGCGTTTATCAGACTTTCAGATAGGGGAAATGTCAGTGAGCGTTCTGATTTCAGTTCCAGAGCGATTCGCCCAATGAGTCCTTGATATTTAGTCGTTTTCAGCCAATTTTCTGGATTTTTGAAAATTTCACTTTTTTGTGAAAATATCCACTAAATGAGGGAATAATATGTGTGAGGGTACCCCAGGAGAGTTCCAAATGTGTGTGGGTAGAATATATATCCCACGGGTTTAAAATTGAAAAAAGTTGAAAAAAATTTTTTTTTGGACTTAGTCATTTTTCCAGCGTTTATCAGACTTTCAGATAGGGCAAATGTCAGTGAGCATTCCGACTTCAGTTCCAGACCGATTCGCCCAATGAGTCCTTGATATTTAGTCGTTTTCAGCCAATTTTCTGGATTTTTGAAAATTTCACTTTTTTGTGAAAATATCCACTAAATGAGGGAATAATATGTGTGAGGGTACCCCAGGAGAGTTCCAAATGTGTGTGGGTAGAATAAATATCCCACGGGGTAAAATTGAAAAAAGTTGAAAAAAATTTTTTTTTGAACTTAGTCATTTTTCCGGCGTTTATCAGACTTTCAGATAGGGGAAATGTCAGTGAGCGTTCTGATTTCAGTTCCAGAGCGATTCGCCCAATGAGTCCTTGATATTTAGTCGTTTTCAGCCAATTTTCTGGTTTTTGAAAATTTCACTTTTTTGTGAAAATATCCACTAAATGAGGATATGTGTGAGGGTACCCCAGGAGAGTTCCAAATGTGTTTGGGTAGAATATATATCCCACGGGGTTAAAATTGAAAAAAGTTGAAAAAAAATTTTTTTTGGACTTAGTCATTTTTCCAGCGTTTATCAGACTTTCAGATAGGGGAAATGTCAGTGAGCGTTCTGATTTCAGTTCCAGAGCGATTCGCCCAATGAGTCCTTGATATTTAGTCGTTTTCAGCCAATTTTCTGGATTTTTGAAAATTTCACTTTTTTGTGAAAATATCCACTAAATGAGGGAATAATATGTGTGAGGGTACCCCAGGAGAGTTCCAAATGTGTGTGGGTAGAATATATATCCCACGGGTTTAAAATTGAAAAAAGTTGAAAAAAATTTTTTTTTGGACTTAGTCATTTTTCCAGCGTTTATCAGACTTTCAGATAGGGCAAATGTCAGTGAGCATTCCGACTTCAGTTCCAGACCGATTCGCCCAATGAGTCCTTGATATTTAGTCGTTTTCAGCCAATTTTCTGGATTTTTGAAAATTTCACTTTTTTGTGAAAATATCCACTAAATGAGGGAATAATATGTGTGAGGGTACCCCAGGAGAGTTCCAAATGTGTGTGGGTAGAATAAATATCCCACGGGGTAAAATTGAAAAAAGTTGAAAAAAATTTTTTTTTGAACTTAGTCATTTTTCCGGCGTTTATCAGACTTTCAGATAGGGGAAATGTCAGTGAGCGTTCTGATTTCAGTTCCAGAGCGATTCGCCCAATGAGTCCTTGATATTTAGTCGTTTTCAGCCAATTTTCTGGTTTTTGAAAATTTCACTTTTTTGTGAAAATATCCACTAAATGAGGATATGTGTGAGGGTACCCCAGGAGAGTTCCAAATGTGTTTGGGTAGAATATATATCCCACGGGGTTAAAATTGAAAAAAGTTGAAAAAAAATTTTTTTTGGACTTAGTCATTTTTCCAGCGTTTATCAGACTTTCAGATAGGGGAAATGTCAGTGAGCGTTCTGATTTCAGTTCCAGAGCGATTCGCCCAATGAGTCCTTGATATTTAGTCGTTTTCAGCCAATTTTCTGGATTTTTGAAAATTTCACTTTTTTGTGAAAATATCCACTAAATGAGGGAATAATGTGTGTGAGGGTACCCCAGGAGAGTTCCAAATGTGTGTGGGTAGAATATATATCCCACGGGTTTAAAATTGAAAAAAGTTGAAAAAAATTTTTTTTTGGACTTAGTCATTTTTCCAGCGTTTATCAGACTTTCAGATAGGGCAAATGTCAGTGAGCATTCCGACTTCAGTTCCAGACCGATTCGCCCAATGAGTCCTTGATATTTAGTCGTTTTCAGCCAATTTTCTGGATTTTTGAAAATTTCACTTTTTTGTGAAAATATCCACTAAATGAGGGAATAATATGTGTGAGGGTACCCCAGGAGAGTTCCAAATGTGTGTGGGTAGAATAAATATCCCACGGGGTAAAATTGAAAAAAGTTGAAAAAAATTTTTTTTTGAACTTAGTCATTTTTCCGGCGTTTATCAGACTTTCAGATAGGGGAAATGTCAGTGAGCGTTCTGATTTCAGTTCCAGAGCGATTCGCCCAATGAGTCCTTGATATTTAGTCGTTTTCAGCCAATTTTCTGGTTTTTGAAAATTTCACTTTTTTGTGAAAATATCCACTAAATGAGGATATGTGTGAGGGTACCCCAGGAGAGTTCCAAATGTGTTTGGGTAGAATATATATCCCACGGGGTTAAAATTGAAAAAAGTTGAAAAAAAATTTTTTTTGGACTTAGTCATTTTTCCAGCGTTTATCAGACTTTCAGATAGGGGAAATGTCAGTGAGCGTTCTGATTTCAGTTCCAGAGCGATTCGCCCAATGAGTCCTTGATATTTAGTCGTTTTCAGCCAATTTTCTGGATTTTTGAAAATTTCACTTTTTTGTGAAAATATCCACTAAATGAGGGAATAATATGTGTGAGGGTACCCCAGGAGAGTTCCAAATGTGTGTGGGTAGAATAAATATCCCACGGGGTAAAATTGAAAAAAGTTTAAAAAAATTTTTTTTTGGACTTAGTCATTTTTCCGGCGTTTATCAGACTTTCAGATAGGGGAAATGTCAGTGAGCATTCTGATTTCAGTTCCAGAGCGATTTGCCCAATGAGTCCTTGATATTTAGTTGTTTTCAGCCAATTTTCTGGATTTTTGAAAATTTCACTTTTTTGTGAAAATATCCACTAAATGAGGGAATAATATGTGTGCGGGTACCCCAGGAGAGTTCCAAATGTGTGTGGGTAGAATAAATATCCCACGGGGTAAAATTGAAAAAAGTTTAAAAAAATTTTTTTTTGGACTTAGTCATTTCTCCGGCGTTTATCAGACTTTCAGATAGGGGAAATGTCAGTGAGCATTCTGATTTCAGTTCCAGAGCGATTCGCCCAATGAGTCCTTGATATTTAGTCGTTTTCAGCCAATTTTCTGGATTTTTGAAAATTTCACTTTTTTGTGAAAATATCCACTAAATGAGGGAATAATATGTGTGAGGGTACCCCAGGAGAGTTCCAAATGTGTGTGGGTAGAATATATATCCCATGGGTCTAAAATTGATAAAAGTTGAAAAAAAAATTTTTTGGGACTTAGTCATTTTTCCGGCGTTTATCAGACTTTCAGATAGGGGAAATGTCAGTGAGCGTTCTGATTTCAGTTCCAGAGCGATTCGCCCAATGAGTCCTTGATATTTAGTCGTTTTCAGCCAATTTTCTGGATTTTTGAAAATTTCACTTTTTTGTGAAAATATCCACTAAATGAGGGAATAATATGTGTGAGGGTACCCCAGGAGAGTTCCAAATATGTGTGGGTAGAATATATATCCCACGGGGCTAAAATTGAAAAAAGTTGAAAAATTTTTTTTTTGGACTTAGTCATTTTTCCGGCGTTTATCAGACTTTCAGATAGGGGAAATGTCAGTGAGCGTTCTGATTTCAGTTCCAGAGCGATTTGCCCAATGAGTCCTTGATATTTAGTCGTTTTCCGCCAATTTTCTGGATTTTTGAAAATTTCACTTTTTTGTGAAAATATCCACTAAATGAGGGAATAATATGTGTGAGGGTACCCCAGGAGAGTTCCAAATGTGTGTGGGTAGAATATATATCCCACGGGTTTAAAATTGAAAAAAATTTTTTTTTGGACTTAGTCATTTTTCCAGCGTTTATCAGACTTTCAGATAGGGCAAATGTCAGTGAGCATTCCGACTTCAGTTCCAGACCGAATCGCCCAATGAGTCCTTGATATTTAGTCGTTTTCAGCCAATTTTCTGGATTTTTGAAAATTTCACTTTTTTGTGAAAATATCCAATAAATGAGGGAATAATATGTGTGAGGGTACCCCAGGAGAGTTCCAAATGTGTGTGGGTAGAATATATATCCCACGGGGGTAAAATTGAAAAAAGTTGAAAATATTTTTTTTTTGGACTTAGTCATTTTTCCAGCGTTTATCAGACTTTCAGATAGGGGAAATGTCAGTGAGCGTTCTGATTTCAGTTCCAGAGCGATTCGCCCAATGAGTCCTTGATATTTAGTCGTTTTCAGCCAATTTTCTGGATTTTTGAAAATTTCACTTTTTTGTGAAAATATCCACTAAATGAGGGAATAATATGTGTGAGGGTACCCCAGGAGAGTTCCAAATGTGTGTGGGTAGAATATATATCCCATGGGTCTAAAATTGAAAAAAGTTGAAAAAAAATTTTTTTGGGACTTAGTCATTTTTCCGACGTTTATCAGACTTTCAGATAGGGCAAATGTCAGTGAGCATTCCGACTTCAGTTCCAGACCGAATCGCCCAATGAGTCCTTGATATTTAGTCGTTTTCAGCCAATTTTCTGGATTTTTGAAAATTTCACTTTTTTGTGAAAATATCCACTAAATGAGGGAATAATATGTGTGAGGGTACCCCAGGAGAGTTCCAAATGTGTGTGGGTAGAATAAACATCACACGGGGTAAAATTGAAAAAAGTTTAAAAAAATTTTTTTTTGGACTTAGTCATTTTTCCAGCGTTTATCAGACTTTCAGATAGGGGAAATGTCAGTGAGCGTTCTGATTTCAGTTCCAGAGCGATTCGCCCAATGAGTCCTTGATATTTAGTCGTTTTCAGCCAATTTTCTGGATTTTTGAAAATTTCACTTTTTTGTGAAAATATCCAATAAATGAGGGAATAATATGTGTGAGGGTACCCCAGGAGAGTTCCAAATGTGTGTGGGTAGAATATATATCCCACGGGGGTAAAATTGTAAAAAGTTGAAAATATTTTTTTTTTGGACTTAGTCATTTTTCCGGCGTTTATCAGACTTTCAGATAGGGGAAATGTCAGTGAGCGTTCTGATTTCAGTTCCAGAGCGATTCGCCCAATGAGTCCTTGATATTTAGTCGTTTTCAGCCAATTTTCTGGATTTTTGAAAATTTCACTTTTTTGTGAAAATATCCACTAAATGAGGGAATAATATGTGTGAGGGTACGCCAGGAGAGTTCCAAATGTGTTTGGGTAGAATATATATCCCACGGGGTTAAAATTGAAAAAAGTTGAAAAAAAATTTTTTTTGGACTTAGTCATTTTTCCAGCGTTTATCAGACTTTCACATAGGGGAAATGTCAGTGAGCGTTCTGATTTCAGTTCCAGAGCGATTCGCCCAATGAGTCCATGATATTTAGTCGTTTTCAGCCAATTTTCTGGTTTTTGAAAATTTCACTTTTTTGTGAAAATATCCACTAAATGAGGGAATAATATGTGTGAGGGTACCCCAGGAGAGTTCCAAATGTGTTTGGGTAGAATATATATCCCACGGGGTTAAAATTGAAAAAAGTTGAAAAAAAATTTTTTTAGGACTTAGTCATTTTTCCAGCGTTTATCAGACTTTCAGATAGGGGAAATGTCAGTGAGCGTTCTGATTTCAGTTCCAGAGCGATTCGCCCAATGAGTCCTTGATATTTAGTCGTTTTCAGCCAATTTTCTGGATTTTTGAAAATTTCACTTTTTTGTGAAAATATCCACTAAATGAGGGAATAATATGTGTGAGGGTACCCCAGGAGAGTTCCAAATGTGTTTGGGTAGAATATATATCCCACGGGGCTAAAATTGAAAAAGTTGAAAAACTTTTTTTTTTGAACTTAGTCATTTTTCCGGCGTTTATCAGACTTTCAGATAGGGGAAATGTCAGTGAGCGTTCTGATTTCAGTTCCAGAGCGATTCGCCCAATGAGTCCTTGATATTTAGTCGTTTTCAGCCAATTTTCTGGATTTTTGAAAATTTCACTTTTTTGTGAAAATATCCACTAAATGAGGGAATAATATGTGTGAGGGTACCCCAGGAGAGTTCCAAATGTGTGTGGGTAGAATATATATCCCACGGGTTTAAAATTGAAAAAAGTTGAAAAAAATATTTTTTTGGACTTAGTCATTTTTCCAGCGTTTATCAGACTTTCAGATAGGGGAAATGTCAGTGAGCGTTCTGATTTCAGTTCCAGAGCGATTCGCCCAATGAGTCCTTGATATTTAGTCGTTTTCAGCCAATTTTCTGGATTTTTGAAAATTTCACTTTTTTGTGAAAATATCCACTAAATGAGGGAATAATATGTGTGAGGGTACCCCAGGAGAGTTCCAAATGTGTTTGGGTAGAATATATATCCCACGGGGCTAAAATTGAAAAAGTTGAAAAACTTTTTTTTTTGAACTTAGTCATTTTTCCGGCGTTTATCAGACTTTCAGATAGGGGAAATGTCAGTGAGCGTTCTGATTTCAGTTCCAGAGCGATTCGCCCAATGAGTCCTTGATATTTAGTCGTTTTCAGCCAATTTTCTGGATTTTTGAAAATTTCACTTTTTTGTGAAAATATCCACTAAATGAGGGAATAATATGTGTGAGGGTACCCCAGGAGAGTTCCAAATGTGTTTGGGTAGAATATATATCCCACGGGGCTAAAATTGAAAAAGTTGAAAAACTTTTTTTTTTGAACTTAGTCATTTTTCCGGCGTTTATCAGACTTTCAGATAGGGGAAATGTCAGTGAGCGTTCTGATTTCAGTTCCAGAGCGATTCGCCCAATGAGTCCTTGATATTTAGTCGTTTTCAGCCAATTTTCTGGATTTTTGAAAATTTCACTTTTTTGTGAAAATATCCACTAAATGAGGGAATAATATGTGTGAGGGTACCCCAGGAGAGTTCCAAATGTGTGTGGGTAGAATATATATCCCACGGGTTTAAAATTGAAAAAAGTTGAAAAAAATATTTTTTTGGACTTAGTCATTTTTCCAGCGTTTATCAGACTTTCAGATAGGGCAAATGTCAGTGAGCATTCCGACTTCAGTTCCAGAGCGATTCGCCCAATGAGTCCTTGATATTTAGTCGTTTTCAGCCAATTTTCTGGATTTTTGAAAATTTCACTTTTTTGTGAAAATATCCACTAAATGAGGGAATAATATGTGTGAGGGTACCCCAGGAGAGTTCCAAATGGGTGTGGGTAGAATAAATATCCCACGGGGTAAAATTGAAAAAAGTTTAAAAAAATTTTTTTTTGGACTTAGTCATTTTTCCAGCGTTTATCAGACTTTCAGATAGGGGAAATGTCAGTGAGCGTTCTGATTTCAGTTCCAGAGCGATTCGCCCAATGAGTCCTTGATATTTAGTCGTTTTCAGCCAATTTTCTGGATTTTTGAAAATTTCACTTTTTTGTGAAAATATCCAATAAATGAGGGAATAATATGTGTGAGGGTACCCCAGGAGAGTTCCAAATGTGTGTGGGTAGAATATATATCCCACGGGGGTAAAATTGAAAAAAGTTGAAAATATTTTTTTTTTGGACTTAGTCATTTTTCCGGCGTTTATCAGACTTTCAGATAGGGGAAATGTCAGTGAGCGTTCTGATTTCAGTTCCAGAGCGATTCGCCCAATGAGTCCTTGATATTTAGTCGTTTTCAGCCAATTTTCTGGATTTTTGAAAATTTCACTTTTTTGTGAAAATATCCACTAAATGAGGGAATAATATGTGTGAGGGTACCCCAGGAGAGTTCCAAATGTGTTTGGGTAGAATATATATCCCACGGGGTTAAAATTGAAAAAAGTTGAAAAAAAATTTTTTTTGGACTTAGTCATTTTTCCAGCGTTTATCAGACTTTCAGATAGGGGAAATGTCAGTGAGCGTTCTGATTTCAGTTCCAGAGCGATTCGCCCAATGAGTCCTTGATATTTATTCGTTTTCAGCCAATTTTCTGGATTTTTGAAAATTTCACTTTTTTGTGAAAATATCCACTAAATGAGGGAATAATATGTGTGAGGGTACCCCAGGAGAGTTCCACATGTGTGTGGGTAGAATAAACATCACACGGGGTAAAATTGAAAAAAGTTTAAAAAAATTTTTTTTTGGACTTAGTCATTTTTCCAGCGTTTATCAGACTTTCAGATAGGGGAGATGTCAGTGAGCGTTCTGATTTCAGTTCCAGAGCGATTCGCCCAATGAGTCCTTGATATTTAGTGGTTTTCAGCCAATTTTCTGGATTTTTGAAAATTTCACTTTTTTGTGAAAATATCCAATAAATGAGGGAATAATATGTGTGAGGGTACCCCAGGAGAGTTCCAAATGTGTGTGGGTAGAATATATATCCCACGGGGGTAAAATTGAAAAAAGTTGAAAATATTTTTTTTTTGGACTTAGTCATTTTTCCGGCGTTTATCAGACTTTCAGATAGGGGAAATGTCAGTGAGCGTTCTGATTTCAGTTCCAGAGCGATTCGCCCAATGAGTCCTTGATATTTAGTCGTTTTCAGCCAATTTTCTGGATTTTTGAAAATTTCACTTTTTTGTGAAAATATCCACTAAATGAGGGAATAATATGTGTGAGGGTACCCCAGGAGAGTTCCAAATGTGTGTGGGTAGAATATATATCCCACGGGTTTAAAATTGAAAAAAGTTGAAAAAAATTTTTTTTTGGACTTAGTCATTTTTCCAGCGTTTATCAGACTTTCAGATAGGGCAAATGTCAGTGAGCATTCCGACTTCAGTTCCAGACCGATTCGCCCAATGAGTCCTTGATATTTAGTTGTTTTCAGCCAATTTTCTGGATTTTTGAAAATTTCACTTTTTTGTGAAAATATCCACTAAATGAGGGAATAATATGTGTGAGGGTACCCCAGGAGAGTTCCAAATGTGTTTGGGTAGAATATATATCCCACGGGGCTAAAATTGAAAAAGTTGAAAAACTTTTTTTTTTGAACTTAGTCATTTTTCCGGCGTTTATCAGACTTTCAGATAGGGGAAATGTCAGTGAGCGTTCTGATTTCAGTTCCAGAGCGATTCGCCCAATGAGTCCTTGATATTTAGTCGTTTTCAGCCAATTTTCTGGATTTTTGAAAATTTCACTTTTTGTGAAAATATCCACTAAATGAGGGAATAATATGTGTGAGGGTACCCCAGGAGAGTTCCAAATGTGTGTGGGTAGAATATATATCCCACGGGTTTAAAATTGAAAAAAGTTGAAAAAAATATTTTTTTGGACTTAGTCATTTTTCCAGCGTTTATCAGACTTTCAGATAGGGCAAATGTCAGTGAGCATTCCGACTTCAGTTCCAGAGCGATTCGCCCAATGAGTCCTTGATATTTAGTCGTTTTCAGCCAATTTTCTGGATTTTTGAAAATTTCACTTTTTTGTGAAAATATCCACTAAATGAGGGAATAATATGTGTGAGGGTACCCCAGGAGAGTTCCAAATGGGTGTGGGTAGAATAAATATCCCACGGGGTAAAATTGAAAAAAGTTTAAAAAAATTTTTTTTTGGACTTAGTCATTTTTCCAGCGTTTATCAGACTTTCAGATAGGGGAAATGTCAGTGAGCGTTCTGATTTCAGTTCCAGAGCGATTCGCCCAATGAGTCCTTGATATTTAGTCGTTTTCAGCCAATTTTCTGGATTTTTGAAAATTTCACTTTTTTGTGAAAATATCCAATAAATGAGGGAATAATATGTGTGAGGGTACCCCAGGAGAGTTCCAAATGTGTGTGGGTAGAATATATATCCCACGGGGGTAAAATTGAAAAAAGTTGAAAATATTTTTTTTTTGGACTTAGTCATTTTTCCGGCGTTTATCAGACTTTCAGATAGGGGAAATGTCAGTGAGCGTTCTGATTTCAGTTCCAGAGCGATTCGCCCAATGAGTCCTTGATATTTAGTCGTTTTCAGCCAATTTTCTGGATTTTTGAAAATTTCACTTTTTTGTGAAAATATCCACTAAATGAGGGAATAATATGTGTGAGGGTACCCCAGGAGAGTTCCAAATGTGTTTGGGTAGAATATATATCCCACGGGGTTAAAATTGAAAAAAGTTGAAAAAAAATTTTTTTTGGACTTAGTCATTTTTCCAGCGTTTATCAGACTTTCAGATAGGGGAAATGTCAGTGAGCGTTCTGATTTCAGTTCAGAGCGATTCGCCCAATGAGTCCTTGATATTTATTCGTTTTCAGCCAATTTTCTGGATTTTTGAAAATTTCACTTTTTTGTGAAAATATCCACTAAATGAGGGAATAATATGTGTGAGGGTACCCCAGGAGAGTTCCACATGTGTGTGGGTAGAATAAACATCACACGGGGTAAAATTGAAAAAAGTTTAAAAAAATTTTTTTTTGGACTTAGTCATTTTTCCAGCGTTTATCAGACTTTCAGATAGGGGAGATGTCAGTGAGCGTTCTGATTTCAGTTCCAGAGCGATTCGCCCAATGAGTCCTTGATATTTAGTCGTTTTCAGCCAATTTTCTGGATTTTTGAAAATTTCACTTTTTTGTGAAAATATCCAATAAATGAGGGAATAATATGTGTGAGGGTACCCCAGGAGAGTTCCAAATGTGTGTGGGTAGAATATATATCCCACGGGGGTAAAATTGAAAAAAGTTGAAAATATTTTTTTTTTGGACTTAGTCATTTTTCCGGCGTTTATCAGACTTTCAGATAGGGGAAATGTCAGTGAGCGTTCTGATTTCAGTTCCAGAGCGATTCGCCCAATGAGTCCTTGATGTTTAGTCGTTTTCAGCCAATTTTCTGGATTTTTGAAAATTTCACTTTTTTGTGAAAATATCCACTAAATGAGGGAATAATATGTGTGAGGGTACCCCAGGAGAGTTCCAAATATGTGTGGGTAGAATATATATCCCACGGGGCTAAAATTGAAAAAAGTTGAAAAAATTTTTTTTTGGACTTAGTCATTTTTCCGGCGTTTATCAGACTTTCAGATAGGGGAAATGTCAGTGAGCGTTCTGATTTCAGTTCCAGAGCGATTCGCCCAATGAGTCCTTGATATTTAGTCGTTTTCAGCCAATTTTCTGGATTTTTGAAAATTTCACTTTTTTGTGAAAATATCCACTAAATGAGGGAATAATATGTGTGAGGGTACCCCAGGAGAGTTCCAAATGTGTGTGGGTAGAATATATATCCCACGGGTTTAAAATTGAAAAAAGTTGAAAAAAATTTTTTTTTGGACTTAGTCATTTTTCCAGCGTTTATCAGACTTTCAGATAGGGCAAATGTCAGTGAGCATTCCGACTTCAGTTCCAGACCGATTCGCCCAATGAGTCCTTGATATTTAGTTGTTTTCAGCCAATTTTCTGGATTTTTGAAAATTTCACTTTTTTGTGAAAATATCCACTAAATGAGGGAATAATATGTGTGAGGGTACCCCAGGAGAGTTCCAAATGTGTTTGGGTAGAATATATATCCCACGGGGCTAAAATTGAAAAAAGTTGAAAAAATTTTTTTTTTGAACTTAGTCATTTTTCCGGCGTTTATCAGACTTTCAGATAGGGGAAATGTCAGTGAGCGTTCTGATTTCAGTTCCAGAGCGATTCGCCCAATGAGTCCTTGATATTTAGTCGTTTTCAGCCAATTTTCTGGTTTTTGAAAATTTCACTTTTTTGTGAAAATATCCACTAAATGAGGGAATAATATGTGTGAGGGTACCCCAGGAGAGTTCCAAATGTGTTTGGGTAGAATATATATCCCACGGGGTTAAAATTGAAAAAAGTTGAAAAAAAATTTTTTTTGGACTTAGTCATTTTTCCAGCGTTTATCAGACTTTCAGATAGGGGAAATGTCAGTGAGCGTTCTGATTTCAGTTCAGAGCGATTCGCCCAATGAGTCCTTGATATTTATTCGTTTTCAGCCAATTTTCTGGATTTTTGAAAATTTCACTTTTTTGTGAAAATATCCACTAAATGAGGGAATAATATGTGTGAGGGTACCCCAGGAGAGTTCCACATGTGTGTGGGTAGAATAAACATCACACGGGGTAAAATTGAAAAAAGTTTAAAAAAATTTTTTTTTGGACTTAGTCATTTTTCCAGCGTTTATCAGACTTTCAGATAGGGGAGATGTCAGTGAGCGTTCTGATTTCAGTTCCAGAGCGATTCGCCCAATGAGTCCTTGATATTTAGTCGTTTTCAGCCAATTTTCTGGATTTTTGAAAATTTCACTTTTTTGTGAAAATATCCAATAAATGAGGGAATAATATGTGTGAGGGTACCCCAGGAGAGTTCCAAATGTGTGTGGGTAGAATATATATCCCACGGGGGTAAAATTGAAAAAAGTTGAAAATATTTTTTTTTTGGACTTAGTCATTTTTCCGGCGTTTATCAGACTTTCAGATAGGGGAAATGTCAGTGAGCGTTCTGATTTCAGTTCCAGAGCGATTCGCCCAATGAGTCCTTGATGTTTAGTCGTTTTCAGCCAATTTTCTGGATTTTTGAAAATTTCACTTTTTTGTGAAAATATCCACTAAATGAGGGAATAATATGTGTGAGGGTACCCCAGGAGAGTTCCAAATATGTGTGGGTAGAATATATATCCCACGGGGCTAAAATTGAAAAAAGTTGAAAAAATTTTTTTTTGGACTTAGTCATTTTTCCGGCGTTTATCAGACTTTCAGATAGGGGAAATGTCAGTGAGCGTTCTGATTTCAGTTCCAGAGCGATTCGCCCAATGAGTCCTTGATATTTAGTCGTTTTCAGCCAATTTTCTGGATTTTTGAAAATTTCACTTTTTTGTGAAAATATCCACTAAATGAGGGAATAATATGTGTGAGGGTACCCCAGGAGAGTTCCAAATGTGTGTGGGTAGAATATATATCCCACGGGTTTAAAATTGAAAAAAGTTGAAAAAAATTTTTTTTTGGACTTAGTCATTTTTCCAGCGTTTATCAGACTTTCAGATAGGGCAAATGTCAGTGAGCATTCCGACTTCAGTTCCAGACCGATTCGCCCAATGAGTCCTTGATATTTAGTTGTTTTCAGCCAATTTTCTGGATTTTTGAAAATTTCACTTTTTTGTGAAAATATCCACTAAATGAGGGAATAATATGTGTGAGGGTACCCCAGGAGAGTTCCAAATGTGTTTGGGTAGAATATATATCCCACGGGGCTAAAATTGAAAAAAGTTGAAAAAATTTTTTTTTTGAACTTAGTCATTTTTCCGGCGTTTATCAGACTTTCAGATAGGGGAAATGTCAGTGAGCGTTCTGATTTCAGTTCCAGAGCGATTCGCCCAATGAGTCCTTGATATTTAGTCGTTTTCAGCCAATTTTCTGGTTTTTGAAAATTTCACTTTTTTGTGAAAATATCCACTAAATGAGGGAATAATATGTGTGAGGGTACCCCAGGAGAGTTCCAAATGTGTTTGGGTAGAATATATATCCCACGGGGTTAAAATTGAAAAAAGTTGAAAAAAAATTTTTTTTGGACTTAGTCATTTTTCCAGCGTTTATCAGACTTTCAGATAGGGGAAATGTCAGTGAGCGTTCTGATTTCAGTTCCAGAGCGATTCGCCCAATGAGTCCTTGATATTTAGTCGTTTTCAGCCAATTTTCTGGATTTTTGAAAATTTCACTTTTTTGTGAAAATATCCACTAAATGAGGGAATAATATGTGTGAGGGTACCCCAGGAGAGTTCCAAATGTGTTTGGGTAGAATATATATCCCACGGGGCTAAAATTGAAAAAGTTGAAAAACTTTTTTTTTTGAACTTAGTCATTTTTCCGGCGTTTATCAGACTTTCAGATAGGGGAAATGTCAGTGAGCGTTCTGATTTCAGTTCCAGAGCGATTCGCCCAATGAGTCCTTGATATTTAGTCGTTTTCAGCCAATTTTCTGGATTTTTGAAAATTTCACTTTTTTGTGAAAATATCCACTAAATGAGGGAATAATATGTGTGAGGGTACCCCAGGAGAGTTCCAAATGGGTGTGGGTAGAATAAATATCCCACGGGGTAAAATTGAAAAAAGTTTAAAAAAATTTTTTTTTGGACTTAGTCATTTTTCCAGCGTTTATCAGACTTTCAGATAGGGGAAATGTCAGTGAGCGTTCTGATTTCAGTTCCAGAGCGATTCGCCCAATGAGTCCTTGATTTTTAGTCGTTTTCAGACAATTTTCTGGATTTTTGAAAATTTCACTTTTTTGTGAAAATATCCAATAAATGAGGGAATAATATGTGTGAGGGTACCCCAGGAGAGTTCCAAATGTGTGTGGGTAGAATATATATCCCACGGGGGTAAAATTGAAAAAAGTTGAAAATATTTTTTTTTTGGACTTAGTCATTTTTCCGGCGTTTATCAGACTTTCAGATAGGGGAAATGTCAGTGAGCGTTCTGATTTCAGTTCCAGAGCGATTCGCCCAATGAGTCCTTGATATTTAGTCGTTTTCAGCCAAATTTCTGGATTTTTGAAAATTTCACTTTTTTTGTGAAAATATCCACTAAATGAGGGAATAATATGTGTGAGGGTACCCCAGGAGAGTTCCAAATGTGTTTGGGTAGAATATATATCCCACGGGGTTAAAATTGAAAAAAGTTGAAAAAAATTTTTTTTTGAACTTAGTCATTTTTCCAGCGTTTATCAGACTTTCAGATAGGGGAAATGTCAGTGAGCGTTCTGATTTCAGTTCCAGAGCGATTCGCCCAATCAGTCCTTGATATTTAGTCGTTTTCAGCCAAATTTCTGGATTTTTGAAAATTTCACTTTTTTTGTGAAAATATCCACTAAATGAGGGAATAATATGTGTGAGGGTACCCCAGGAGAGTTCCAAATGTGTTTGGGTAGAATATATATCCCACGGGGTTAAAATTGAAAAAAGTTGAAAAAAAATTTTTTTTGGACTTAGTCATTTTTCCAGCGTTTATCAGACTTTCAGATAGGGGAAATGTCAGTGAGCGTTCTGATTTCAGTTCCAGAGCGATTCGCCCAATGAGTCCTTGATATTTAGTCGTTTTCAGCCAATTTTCTGGATTTTTGAAAATTTCACTTTTTTGTGAAAATATCCACTAAATGAGGGAATAATATGTGTGAGGGTACCCCAGGAGAGTTCCAAATGGGTGTGGGTAGAATAAATATCCCACGGGGTAAAATTGAAAAAAGTTTAAAAAAATTTTTTTTTGGACTTAGTCATTTTTCCAGCGTTTATCAGACTTTCAGATAGGGGAAATGTCAGTGAGCGTTCTGATTTCAGTTCCAGAGCGATTCGCCCAATGAGTCCTTGATTTTTAGTCGTTTTCAGCCAATTTTCTGGATTTTTGAAAATTTCACTTTTTTGTGAAAATATCCAATAAATGAGGGAATAATATGTGTGAGGGTACCCCAGGAGAGTTCCAAATGTGTTTGGGTAGAATATATATCCCACGGGGTTAAAATTGAAAAAAGTTGAAAAAAATTTTTTTTTGAACTTAGTCATTTTTCCGGCGTTTATCAGACTTTCAGATAGGGGAAATGTCAGTGAGCGTTCTGATTTCAGTTCCAGAGCGATTCGCCCAATCAGTCCTTGATATTTAGTCGTTTTCAGCCAAATTTCTGGATTTTTGAAAATTTCACTTTTTTTGTGAAAATATCCACTAAATGAGGGAATAATATGTGTGAGGGTACCCCAGGAGAGTTCCAAATGTGTTTGGGTAGAATATATATCCCACGGGGTTAAAATTGAAAAAAGTTGAAAAAAATTTTTTTTTGAACTTAGTCATTTTTCCGGCGTTTATCAGACTTTCAGATAGGGGAAATGTCAGTGAGCGTTCTGATTTCAGTTCCAGAGCGATTCGCCCAATGAGTCCTTGATATTTAGTCGTTTTCCGCCAATTTTCTGGATTTTTGAAAATTTCACTTTTTTGTGAAAATATCCACTAAATGAGGGAATAATATGTGTGAGGGTACCCCAGGAGAGTTCCAAATGTGTGTGGGTAGAATATATATCCCACGGGTTTAAAATTGAAAAAAGTTGAAAAAAAATTTTTTTTGGACTTAGTCATTTTTCCAGCGTTTATCAGACTTTCAGATAGGGCAAATGTCAGTGAGCATTCCGACTTCAGTTCCAGACCGAATCGCACAATGAGTCCTTGATATTTAGTCGTTTTCAGCCAATTTTCTGGATTTTTGAAAATTTCACTTTTTTGTGAAAATATCCACTAAATGAGGGAATAATATGTGTGAGGGTACCCCAGGAGAGTTCCAAATGTGTGTGGGTAGAATAAACATCACACGGGGTAAAATTGAAAAAAGTTTAAAAAAATTTTTTTTTGGACTTAGTCATTTTTCCAGCGTTTATCAGACTTTCAGATAGGGGAAATGTCAGTGAGCGTTCTGATTTCAGTTCCAGAGCGATTCGCCCAATGAGTCCCTGATATTTAGTCGTTTTCAGAAAATTTTCTGGATTTTTGAAAATTTCACTTTTTTGTGAAAATATCCAATAAATGAGGGAATAATATGTGTGAGGGTACCCCAGGAGAGTTCCAAATGTGTATGGGTAGAATATATATCCCACGGGGGTAAAATTGAAAAAAGTTGAAAATATATTTTTTTTGGACTTAGTCATTTTTCCGGCGTTTATCAGACTTTCAGATAGGGGAAATGTCAGTGAGCGTTCTGATTTCAGTTCCAGAGCGATTCGCCCAATGAGTCCTTGATATTTAGTCGTTTTCAGCCAATTTTCTGGATTTTTGAAAATTTCACTTTTTTGTGAAAATATCCACTAAATGAGGGAATAATATGTGTGAGGGTACCCCAGGAGAGTTCCAAATATGTGTGGGTAGAATATATATCCCACGGGGCTAAAATTGAAAAAAGTTGAAAAAATATTTTTTTGGACTTAGTCATTTTTCCAGCGTTTATCAGACTTTCAGATAGGGCAAATGTCAGTGAGCATTCCGACTTCAGTTCCAGACCGATTCGCCCAATGAGTCCTTGATATTTAGTCGTTTTCAGCCAATTTTCTGGATTTTTGAAAATTTCACTTTTTTGTGAAAATATCCACTAAATGAGGGAATAATATGTGTGAGGGTACCCCAGGAGAGTTCCAAATGTGTGTGGGTAGAATAAATATCCCACGGGGTAAAATTGAAAAAAGTTGAAAAAAATTTTTTTTTGAACTTAGTCATTTTTCCGGCGTTTATCAGACTTTCAGATAGGGGAAATGTCAGTGAGCGTTCTGATTTCAGTTCCAGAGCGATTCGCCCAATGAGTCCTTGATATTTAGTCGTTTTCAGCCAATTTTCTGGTTTTTGAAAATTTCACTTTTTTGTGAAAATATCCACTAAATGAGGGAATAATATGTGTGAGGGTACCCCAGGAGAGTTCCAAATGTGTTTGGGTAGAATATATATCCCACGGGGCTAAAATTGAAAAAAGTTGAAAAAAATTTTTTTTTGAACTTAGTAATTTTTCCAGCGTTTATCAGACTTTCAGATAGGGGAAATGTCAGTGAGCGTTCTGATTTCAGTTCCAGAGCGATTCGCCCAATGAGTCCTTGATATTTAGTCGTTTTCAGCCAATTTTCTGGTTTTTGAAAATTTCACTTTTTTGTGAAAATATCCACTAAATGAGGGAATAATATGTGTGAGGGTACCCCAGGAGAGTTCCAAATGTGTTTGGGTAGAATATATATCCCACGGGGTTAAAATTGAAAAAAGTTGAAAAAAATTTTTTTTTGGACTTAGTCATTTTTCCAGCGTTTATCAGACTTTCAGATAGGGGAAATGTCAGTGAGCATTCTGATTTCAGTTCCAGAGCGATTCGCCCAATGAGTCCTTGATATTTAGTCGTTTTCAGCCAATTTTCTGGATTTTTGAAAATTTCACTTTTTTGTGAAAATATCCACTAAATGAGGGAATAATATGTGTGAGGGTACCCCAGGAGAGTTCCAAATGTGTTTGGGTAGAATATATATCCCACGGGGCTAAAATTGAAAAAAGTTGAAAAACTTTTTTTTTTGAACTTAGTCATTTTTCCGGCGTTTATCAGACTTTCAGATAGGGGAAATGTCAGTGAGCGTTCTGATTTCAGTTCCAGAGCGATTCGCCCAATGAGTCCTTGATATATAGTCGTTTTCAGCCAATTTTCTGGATTTTTGAAAATTTCACTTTTTTGTGAAAATATCCACTAAATGAGGGAATAATATGTGTGAGGGTACCCCAGGAGAGTTCCAAATGTGTGTGGGTAGAATATATATCCCACGGGTTTAAAATTGAAAAAAGTTGAAAAAAATTTTTTTTTGGACTTAATCATTTTTCCAGCGTTTATCAGACTTTCAGATAGGGCAAATGTCAGTGAGCATTCCGACTTCAGTTCCAGACCGATTCGCACAATGAGTCAGTCCTTGATATTTAGTCGTTTTCAGCCAATTTTCTGGATTTTTGAAAATTTCACTTTTTTGTGAAAATATCCACTAAATGAGGGAATAATATGTGTGAGGGTACCCCAGGAGAGTTCCAAATATGTGTGGGTAGAATATATATCCCACGGGGCTAAAATTGAAAAAAGTTGAAAAAAATTTTTTTTTGGACTTAGTCATTTTTCCGGCGTTGATCAGACTTTCAGATAGGGGAAATGTCAGTGAGCGTTCTGATTTCAGTTCCAGAGCGATTCGCCCAATGAGTCCTTGATATTTAGTCGTTTTCAGCCAATTTTCTGGATTTTTGAAAATTTCACTTTTTTGTGAAAATATCCACTAAATGAGGGGATAATATGTGTGAGGGTACCCCAGGAGAGTTCCAAATGTGTGTGGGTAGAATATATATCCCACGGGGCTAAAATTTAAAAAAGTTTAAAAAATAATTTTTTTGGACTTAGTCATTTTTCCGGCGTTCATCAGATTTTCAGATAGGGGAAATTTCAGTGAGCGTTCCGATTTCAGTTCCAGAGCGATTCGCCCAATGAGTCCTTGATATTTAGTCGTTTTCAGCCAATTTTCTGGATTTTTGAAAATTTCACTTTTTTGTGAAAATATCCACTAAATGAGGGAATAATATGTGTGAGGGAACCCCAGGAGAGTTCCAAATGTTTGTGGGTAGAATATATATCCCACGGGTCTAAAATTGAAAAAAGTTGAAAAAAATTTTTTTTTGGACTTAGTCATTTTTCCGGCGTTTATCAGACTTTCAGATAGGGGAAATGTCAGTGAGCGTTCTGATTTCAGTTCCAGAGCGATTCACCCAATGAGTCCTTGATATTTAGTCGTTTTCAGCCAATTTTCTGGATTTTTGAAAATTTCACTTTTTTGTGAAAATATCCACTAAATGAGGGAATAATATGTGTGAGGGTACCCCAGGAGAGTTCCAAATGTGTGTGGGTAGAATATATATCCCACGGGTTTAAAATTGAAAAAAGTTGAAAAAAAATTTTTTTTGGACTTAGTCATTTTTCCAGCGTTTATCAGACTTTCAGATAGGGCAAATGTCAGTGAGCATTCCGACTTCAGTTCCAGACCGATTCGCCCAATGAGTCCTTGATATTTATTCGTTTTCAGCCAATTTTCTGGATTTTTGAAAATTTCACTTTTTTGTGAAAATATCGACTAAATGAGGGAATAATAAGTGTGAGGGTACCCCAGGAGAGTTCCAAATGTGTGTGGGTAGAATATATATCCCACGGGTTTAAAATTGAAAAAAGTTGAAAAAAATTTTTTTTTGGACTTAGTCATTTTTCCAGCGTTTATCAGACTTTCAGAGAGGGCAAATGTCAGTGAGCATTCCGACTTCAATTCCAGACCGATTCGCCCAATGAGTCCTTGATATTTAGTCGTTTTCAGCCAATTTTCTGGATTTTTGAAAATTTCACTTTATTGTGAAAATATCCACTAAATGAGGGAATAATATGTGTGAGGGTACCCCAGGAGAGTTCCAAATGTGTTTGGGTAGAATATATATCCCACGGGGCTAAAATTGAAAAAAGTTGAAAAACTTTTTTTTTTGAACTTAGTCATTTTTCCGGCGTTTATCAGACTTTCAGATAGGGGAAATGTCAGTGAGCATTCTGATTTCAGTTCCAGAGCGATTCGCCCAATGAGTCCTTGATATTCGGTCGTTTTCAGCTAATTTTCTGGATTTTTGAAAATTTCACTTTTTTGTGAAAATATCCACTAAATGAGGGAATAATATGTGTGAGGGTACCCCAGAAGAGTTCCAAATGTGTTTGGGTAGAATATATATCCCACGGGGTTAAAATTGAAAAAAGTTGAAAAAATTTTTTTTTTGGACTTAGTCATTTTTCCAGCGTTTATCAGACTTTCAGATAGGGCAAATGTCAGTGAGCATTCCGATTTCAGTTCCATACCGATTCGCCCAATGAGTCCTTGATATTTAGTCGTTTTCAGCCAATTTTCTGGATTTTTGAAAATTTCACTTTTTTGTGAAAATATCCGCTAAATGAGGGAATAATATGTGTGAGGGTACCCCAGGAGAGTTCCAAATGTGTTTGGGTAGAATATATATCCCACGGGGTTAAAATTGAAAAAAGTTGAAAAAAAATTTTTTTTGGACTTAGTCATTTTTCCAGCGTTTATCAGACTTTCAGATAGGACAAATGTCAGTGAGCATTCCGATTTCAGTTCCAGACCGATTCGCCCAATGAGTCCTTGATATTTAGTCGTTTTCAGCCAATTTTCTGGATTTTTTAAAATTTCACTTTTTTGTGAAAATATCCACTAAATGAGGGAATAATATGTGTGAGGGTACCCCAGGAGAGTTCCAAATATGTGTGGGTAGAATATATATCCCACGGGGCTAAAATTGAAAAAAGTTGAAAAAATTTTTTTTTGAACTTAGTCATTTTTCCAGCGTTTATCAGACTTTCAGATAGGGCAAATGTCAGTGAGCATTCCGACTTCAGTTCCAGACCGATTCGCCCAATGAGTCCTTGATATTTAGTCGTTTTCAACCAATTTTCTGGATTTTTGAAAATTTCACTTTTTTGTGAAAATATCCACTAAATGAGGGAATAATATGTGTGAGGGTACCCCAGGAGAGTTCCAAATGTGTTTGGGTAGAATATATATCCCACGGGGCTAAAATTGAAAAAAGTTGAAAAACTTTTTTTTTTGAACTTAGTCATTTTTCCGGCGTTTATCAGACTTTCAGATAGGGGAAATGTCAGTGAGCGTTCTGATTTCAGTTCCAGAGCGATTCGCCCAATGAGTCCTTGCTATTTAGTCGTTTTCAGCCAATTTTCTGGATTTTTGAAAATTTCACTTTTTTGTGAAAATATCCACTAAATGAGGGAATAATATGTGTGAGGGTACCCCAGGAGAGTTCCAAATGTGTGTGGGTAGATTATATATCCCACGGGGCTAAAATTGAAAAAAGTTGAAAAAAAAATTTTTGGGGACTTAGTCATTTTTCCGGCGTTTATCAGACTTTCAGATAGGGGAAATGTCAGTGAGCGTTCTGATTTCAGTTCCAGAGCGATTCGCCCAATGAGTCCTTGATATTTAGTCGTTTTCAGCCAATTTTCTGGATTTTTGAAAATTTCACTTTTTTGTGAAAATATCCACTAAATGAGGGAATAATATGTGTGAGGGTACCCCAGGAGAGTTCCAAATGTGTTTGGGTAGAATATATATGCCACGGGGCTAAAATTGAAAAAAGTTGAAAAACTTTTTTTTTTGAACTTAGTCATTTTTCCGGCGTTTATCAGACTTTCAGATAGGGGAAATTTCAGTGAGCATTCTGATTTCAGTTCCAGAGCGATTCGCCCAATGAGTCCTTGATGTTTAGTCGTTTTCAGCCAATTTTCTGGATTTTTGAAAATTTCACTTTTTTGTGAAAATATCCACTAAATGAGGGAATAATATGTGTGAGGGTACCCCAGGAGAGTTCCAAATATGTGTGGGTAGAATATATATCCCACGGGGCTAAAATTGAAAAAAGTTGAAAAAATTTTTTTTTGAACTTAGTCATTTTTCCAGCGTTTATCAGACTTTCAGATAGGGCAAATGTCAGTGAGCATTCCGACTTCAGTTCCAGACCGATTCGCCCAATGAGTCCTTGATATTTAGTCGTTTTCAACCAATTTTCTGGATTTTTGAAAATTTCACTTTTTTGTGAAAATATCCACTAAATGAGGGAATAATATGTGTGAGGGTACCCCAGGAGAGTTCCAAATGTGTTTGGGTAGAATATATATCCCACGGGGCTAAAATTGAAAAAAGTTGAAAAACTTTTTTTTTTGAACTTAGTCATTTTTCCGGCGTTTATCAGACTTTCAGATAGGGGAAATGTCAGTGAGCGTTCTGATTTCAGTTCCAGAGCGATTCGCCCAATGAGTCCTTGCTATTTAGTCGTTTTCAGCCAATTTTCTGGATTTTTGAAAATTTCACTTTTTTGTGAAAATATCCACTAAATGAGGGAATAATATGTGTGAGGGTACCCCAGGAGAGTTCCAAATGTGTGTGGGTAGAATATATATCCCACGGGGCTAAAATTTAAAAAAGTTTAAAAAAAATTTTTTTTGGACTTAGTCATTTTTCCGGCGTTCATCAGATTTTCAGATAGGGGAAATTTCAGTGAGCGTTCCGATTTCAGTTCCAGAGCGATTCGCCCAATGAGTCCTTGATATTTAGTCGTTTTCAGCCAATTTTCTGGATTTTTGAAAATTTCACTTTTTTGTGAAAATATCCACTAAATGAGGGAATAATATGTGTGAGGGTACCCCAGGAGAGTTCCAAATGTGTGTGGGTAGATTATATATCCCACGGGTCTAAAATTGAAAAAAGTTGAAAAAAAAATTTTTGGGGACTTAGTCATTTTTCCGGCGTTTATCAGACTTTCAGATAGGGGAAATGTCAGTGAGCGTTCTGATTTCAGTTCCAGAGCGATTCGCCCAATGAGTCCTTGATATTTAGTCGTTTTCAGCCAATTTTCTGGATTTTTGAAAATTTCACTTTTTTGTGAAAATATCCACTAAATGAGGGAATAATATGTGTGAGGGTACCCCAGGAGAGTTCCAAATGTGTTTGGGTAGAATATATATGCCACGGGGCTAAAATTGAAAAAAGTTGAAAAACTTTTTTTTTTGAACTTAGTCATTTTTCCGGCGTTTATCAGACTTTCAGATAGGGGAAATTTCAGTGAGCATTCTGATTTCAGTTCCAGAGCGATTCGCCCAATGAGTCCTTGATGTTTAGTCGTTTTCAGCCAATTTTCTGGATTTTTGAAAATTTCACTTTTTTGTGAAAATATCCACTAAATGAGGGAATAATATGTGTGAGGGTACCCCAGGAGAGTTCCAAATATGTGTGGGTTGAATATATATCCCACGGGGCTAAAATTGAAAAAAGTTGAAAAAATTTTTTTTTGAACTTAGTCATTTTTCCAGCGTTTATCAGACTTTCAGATAGGGCAAATGTCAGTGACCATTCCGACTTCAGTTCCAGACCGATTCGCCCAATGAGTCCTTCATATTTAGTCGTTTTCAGCCAATTTTCTGGATTTTTGAAAATTTCACTTTTTTGTGAAAATATCCACTAAATGAGGGAATAATATGTGTGAGGGTACCCCAGGAGAGTTCCAAATGTGTTTGGGTAGAATATATATCCCACGGGGCTAAAATTGAAAAAAGTTGAAAAACTTTTTTTTTTTAACTTAGTCATTTTTCCGGCGTTTATCAGACTTTCAGATAGGGGAAATGTCAGTGAGCGTTCTGATTTCAGTTCCAGAGCGATTCGCCCAATGAGTCCTTGCTATTTAGTCGTTTTCAGCCAATTTTCTGGATTTTTGAAAATTTCACTTTTTTGTGAAAATATCCACTAAATGAGGGAATAATATGTGTGAGGGTACCCCAGGAGAGTTCCAAATGTGTGTGGGTAGAATAAATATCCCACGGGGTAAAATTGAAAAAAGTTGAAAAAGTTTTTTTTTTGGACTTAGTCATTTTTCCGGCGTTGATCAGACTTTCAGATAGGGGAAATGTCAGTGAGCGTTCTGATTTCAGTTCCAGAGCGATTCGCCCAATGAGTCCTTGATATTTAGTCGTTTTCAGCCAATTTTCTGGATTTTTGAAAATTTCACTTTTTTGTGAAAATATCCACTAAATGAGGGAATAATATGTGTGAGGGTACCCCAGGAGAGTTCCAAATGTGTGTGGGTAGAATATATATCCCACGGGTTTAAAATTGAAAAAAGTTGAAAAAAAATTTTTTTTGGACTTAGTCATTTTTCCAGCGTTTATCAGACTTTCAGATAGGGCAAATGTCAGTGAGCATTTCGACTTCAGTTCCAGACCGATTCGCCCAATGAGTCCTTGATATTTAGTCGTTTTCAGCCAATTTTCTGGATTTTTGAAAATTTCACTTTTTTGTGAAAATATCGACTAAATGAGGGAATAATAAGTGTGAGGGTACCCCAGGAGAGTTCCAAATGTGTGTGGGTAGAATATATATCCCACGGGTTTAAAATTGAAAAAAGTTGAAAAAAATTTTTTTTTGGACTTAGTCATTTTTCCAGCGTTTATCAGACTTTCAGATAGGGCAAATGTCAGTGACCATTCCGACTTCAGTTCCAGAGCGATTCGCCCAATGAGTCCTTCATATTTAGTCGTTTTCAGCCAATTTTCTGGATTTTTGAAAATTTCACTTTTTTGTGAAAATATCCACTAAATGAGGGAATAATATGTGTGAGGGTACCCCAGGAGAGTTCCAAATGTGTTTGAGTAGAATATATATCCCACGGGGCTAAAATTGAAAAAAGTTGAAAAACTTTTTTTTTTGAACTTAGTCATTTTTCCGGCGTTTATCAGACTTTCAGATAGGGGAAATGTCAGTGAGCGTTCTGATTTCAGTTCCAGAGCGATTCGCCCAATGAGTCCTTGCTATTTAGTCGTTTTCAGCCAATTTTCTGGATTTTTGAAAATTTCACTTTTTTGTGAAAATATCCACTAAATGAGGGAATAATATGTGTGAGGGTACCCCAGGAGAGTTCCAAATGTGTGTGAGTAGAATAAATATCCCACGGGGTAAAATTGAAAAAAGTTGAAAAAATTTTTTTTTTGGACTTAGTCATTTTTCCAGCGTTTATCAGACTTTCAGATAGGGGAAATGTCAGTGAGCGTTCTGATTTCAGTTCCAGAGCGATTCACCCAATGAGTCCTTGATATTTAGTCGTTTTCAGCCAATTTTCTGGATTTTTGAAAATTTCACTTTTTTGTGAAAATATCCACTAAATGAGGGAATAATATGTGTGAGGGTACCCCAGGAGAGTTCCAAATGTGTTTGGGTAGAATATATATCCCACTGGGCTAAAATTGAAAAAAGTTGAAAAAATTTTTTTTTTGGACTTAGTCATTTTTCCGGCGTTGATCAGACTTTCAGATAGGGGAAATGTCAGTGAGCATTCCGATTTCAGTTCCAGACCGATTCGCCCAATGAGTCCTTGATGCTTAGTCGTTTTCAGCCAATATTTTGGATTTTTGAAAATTTCACTATTTTGTGAAAATATCCACTAAATGAGGGAATAATATGTGTGAGGGTACCCCAGGAGAGTTCCAAATGTGTTTGGGTAGAATATATATCCCACGGGGCTAAAATTGAAAAAAGTTGAAAAAAATTTTTTTTTGGACTTAGCCATTTTTCCAGTGTTTATCAGACTTTCAGATAGGGCAAATGTCAGTGAGCATTCCGATTTCAGTTCCAGACCGATTCGCCCAATGAGTCCTTGATATTTAGTCGTTTTCAGTCAATTTTCTGGATTTTTGAAAATTTCACTTTTTTGTGAAAATATCCACTAAATGAGGGAATAATATGTGTGAGGGTACCCCAGGAGAGTTACAAATGTGTTGGGGTAGTATATATATCCCACGGGGCTAAAATTGATAAAAGTTGAAAAAAATTTTTTTTTGGACTTAGTCATTTTTCCAGCGTTTATCAGACTTTCAGATAGGGCAAATGTCAGTGTGCATTCCGACTTCAGTTCCAGACCGATTCGCCCAATGAGTCCTTGATATTTAGTCGTTTTCATCCAATTTTCTGGATTTTTGAAAATTTCACTTTTTTGTGAAAATATCCACTAAATGAGGGAATAATATGTGTGAGGGTACCCCAGGAGAGTTCCAAATGTGTTTGGGTAGAATATATATCCCACGGGGCTAAAATTGAAAAAAGTTGAAAAAATTTTTTTTTTGGACTTAGTCATTTTTCCGGCATTTATCAGACTTTCAGATAGGGGAAATGTCAGTGAGCGTTCTGATTTCAGTTCCAGAGTGATTCACCCAATGATCCTTGATATTTAGTCGTTTTCAGCCAATTTTCTGGATTTTTGAAAATTTCACTTTTTTGTGAAAATATCCACTAAATGAGGGAATAATATGTGTGAGGGTACCCCAGGAGAGTTCCAAATGTGTGTGGGTAGAATATATATCCCACGGGTTTAAAATTGAAAAAAGTTGAAAAAATTTTTTTTTTGGACTTAGTCATTTTTCCGGCGTTTATCAGACTTTCAGACAGGGCAAATGTCAGTGAGCATTCCGACTTCAGTTCCAGACCGATTCGCCCAATGAGTCCTTGATATGTAGTCATTTTCAGCCAATTTTCTGGATTTTTGAAAATTTCACTTTTTTGTGAAAATATCCACTAAATGAGGGAATAATATGTGTGAGGGTACCGCAGGAGAGTTCCAAATGTGTGTGGGTAGAATATATATCCCACGGGTCTAAAATTGAAAAAAGTTGAAAAAAATTTTTTTGGGGACTTAGTCATTTTTCCGGCGTTTATCAGACTTTCAGATAGGGGAACTGGCAGTAAGCGTTCTGATTTCAGTTCCAGAGCGATTCGCCCAATGAGTCCTTGATATTTAGTCGTTTTCAGCCAATTTTCTGGATTTTTGAAAATTTCACTTTTTTGTGAAAATATCCACTAAATGAGGGAATAATATGTGTGAGGGTACCCCAGGAGAGTTCCAAATGTGTGTGGGTAGAATATATATCCCAAGGGGCTAAAATTGAAAAAAGTTGAAAACATTTTTTTTTTGGACTGTCATTTTTCCGGCGTTTATCAGACTTTCAGATAGGGGAAATGTCAGTGAGCGTTCCGATTTCAGTTCCAGAGCGATTCGCCCAATGAGTCCTTGATACTTAGTCGTTTTCAGCCAATATTTTGGATTTTTGAAAATTTCACTTTTTTGTGAAAATATCCACTAAATGAGGGAATAATATGTGTGAGGGTACCCCAGGAGAGTTCCAAATGTGTTTGGGTAGAATATATATCCCACGGGGCTAAAATTGAAAAAAGTTGAAAAAAATTTTTTTTTGGACTTAGTCATTTTTCCGGCGTTTATCAGACTTTCAGATAGGGGAAATGTCAGTGAGCGTTCTGATTTCAGTTCCAGAGCGATTCACCCAATGATCCTTGATATTTAGTCGTTTTCAGCCAATTTTCTGGATTTTTGAAAATTTCACTTTTTTGTGAAAATATCCACTAAATGAGGGAATAATATGTGTGAGGGTACCCCAGGAGAGTTCCAAATGTGTGTGGGTAGAATATATATCCCACGGGTTTAAAATTGAAAAAAGTTGAAAAAAATTTTTTTTTGGACTTAGTCATTTTTCCGGCGTTTATCAGACTTTCAGATAGGGGAAATGTCAGTGAGTGTTCTGATTTCAGTTCCAGAGCGATTCACCCAATGATCCTTGATATTTAGTCGTTTTCAGCCAATTTTCTGGATTTTTGAAAATTTCACTTTTTTATGAAAATATCCACTAAATGAGGGAATAATATGTGTGAGGGTACCCCAGGAGAGTTCCAAATGTGTGTGGGTAGAATATATGTCCCACGGGTTTAAAATTGAAAAAAGTTGAAAAAAATTTTTTTTTGGACTTAGTCATTTTTCCAGCGTTTATCAGACTTTCAGATAGGGCAAATGTCAGTGTGCATTCCGACTTCAGTTCCAGACCGATTCGCCCAATGAATCCTTGATATTTAGTCGTTTTCAGCCAATTTTCTGGATTTTTGAAAATTTCACTTTTTTGTGAAAATATCCACTAAATGAGGGAATAATATGTGTGAGGGTACCCCAGGAGAGTTCCAAATGTGTTTGGGTAGAATATATATCCCACGGGGCTAAAATTGAAAAAAGTTGAGAAAATTTTTTTTTTGGACTTAGTCATTTTTCCGGCGTTTATCAGACTTTCAGATAGGGGAAATGTCAGTGAGCATTCCGATTTCAGTTCCAGAGCGATTTGCCCAATGAGTCCTTGATACTTAGTCGTTTTCAGCCAATATTTTGGATTTTTGAAAATTTCACTTTTTTGTGAAAATATCCACTAAATGAGGGAATAATATGTGTGAGGGTACCCCAGGAGAGTTCCAAATGTGTGGGGGTAGAATATATATCCCACGGGGCTAAAATTGAAAAAAGTTGAAAAAAATTTTTTTTTTGGACTTAGTCATTTTTCCAGCGTTTATCAGACTTTCAGATAGGGCAAATGTCAATGAGCGTTCTGATTTCAGTTCCAGAGAGATTCGCCCAATGAGTCCTTGATATTTATTCGTTTTCAGCCAATTTTCTGGATTTTTGAAAATTTCACTTTTTTGTGAAAATATCCACTAAATGAGGGAATAATATGTGTGAGGGTACCCCAGGAGAGTTCCAAATGTGTGTGGGTAGAATATATATCCCAAGGGGCTAAAATTGAAAAAAGTTGAAAACATTTTTTTTTTGGACTGTCATTTTTCCGGCGTTTATCAGACTTTCAGATAGGGGAAATGTCAGTGAGCGTTCCGATTTCAGTTCCAGAGCGATTCGCCCAATGAGTCCTTGATACTTAATCGTTTTCAGCCAATATTTTGGATTTTTGAAAATTTCACTTTTTTGTGAAAATATCCACTAAATGAGGGAATAATATGTGTGAGGGTACCCCAGGAGAGTTCCAAATGTGTGTGGGTAGAATATATATCCCACGGGGCTAAAATTGAAAAAAGTTGAAAAAAATTTTTTTTTGGACTTAGTCATTTTTCCGGCGTTTATCAGACTTTCAGATAGGGGAAATGTCAGTGAGCGTTCCGATTTCAGTTCCAGAGCGATTCGCTCAATGAGTCCTTGATGCTTAGTCGTTTTCAGCCAATATTTTGGATTTTTGAAAATTTCACTATTTTGTGAAAATATCCACTAAATGAGGGAATAATATGTGTGAGGGCACCCCAGGAGAGTTCCAAATGTGTTTGGGTAGAATATATATCCCACGGGGCTAAAATTGAAAAAAGTTGAAAAAAATTTTTTTTTGGACTTAGCCATTTTTCCAGTGTTTATCAGAGTTTCAGATAGGGCAAATGTCAGTGAGCATTCCGATTTCAGTTCCAGACCGATTCGCCCAATGAGTCCTTGATATTTAGTCGTTTTCAGTCAATTTTCTGGATTTTTGAAAATTTCACTTTTTTGTGAAAATATCCACTAAATGAGGGAATAATATGTGTGAGGGTACCCCAGGAGAGTTACAAATGTGTTGGGGTAGTATATATATCCCACGGGGCTAAAATTGAAAAAAGTTGAAAACATTTTTTTTTTGGACTGTCATTTTTCCGGCGTTTATCAGACTTTCAGATAGGGGAAATGTCAGTGAGCATTCCGATTTCAGTTCCAGAGCGATTTGCCCAATGAGTCCTTGATACTTAGTCGTTTTCAGCCAATATTTTGGATTTTTGAAAATTTCACTTTTTTGTGAAAATATCCACTAAATGAGGGAATAATATGTGTGAGGGTACCCCAGGAGAGTTCCAAATGTGTGGGGGTAGAATATATATCCCACGGGGCTAAAATTGAAAAAAGTTGAAAAAAATTTTTTTTTTGGACTTAGTCATTTTTCCAGCGTTTATCAGACTTTCAGATAGGGCAAATGTCAATGAGCGTTCTGATTTCAGTTCCAGAGAGATTCGCCCAATGAGTCCTTGATATTTATTCGTTTTCAGCCAATTTTCTGGATTTTTGAAAATTTCACTTTTTTGTGAAAATATCCACTAAATGAGGGAATAATATGTGTGAGGGTACCCCAGGAGAGTTCCAAATGTGTGTGGGTAGAATATATATCCCACGGGGCTAAAATTGAAAAAAGTTGAAAACATTTTTTTTTTGGACTGTCATTTTTCCGTCGTTTATCAGACTTTCAGATAGGGGAAAAGTCAGTGAGCGTTCCGATTTCAGTTCCAGAGCGATTCGCCAAATGAGTCCTTGATACATAGTCGTTTTCAGCCAATATTTTGTATTTTTGAAAATTTCACTTTTTTGTGAAAATATCCACTAAATGAGGGAATAATATGTGTGAGGGTACCCCAGGAGAGTTCCAAATGTGTGTGGGTAGAATATATATCCCACGGGGGTAAAATTGAAAAAAGTTGAAAAAAATTTTTTTTTGGACTTAGTCATTTTTCCAGCGTTTATCAGACTTTCAGATAGGGCAAATGTCAATGAGCGTTCTGATTTCAGTTCCAGAGCGATTCGCCCAATGAGTCCTTGATATTTATTCATTTTCAGCCAATTTTCTGGATTTTTGAAAATTTCACTTTTTTGTGAAAATATCCACTAAATGAGGGAATAATATGTGTGAGGGTACCCCAGGAGAGTTCCAAATGTGTGTGGGTAGAATATATATCCCACGGGGCTAAAATTGAAAAAAGTTGAAAAAAATTTTTTTTTGGACTTAGTCATTTTTCCGGCGTTTATCAGACTTTCAGATAGGGGAACTGTCAGTGAGCGTTCTGATTTCAGTTCCAGAGCGATTCGCCCAATGAGTCCTTGATATTTAGTCGTTTTCAGCCAATTTTCTGGATTTTTGAAAATTTCACTTTTTTGTGAAAATATCCACTAAATGAGGGAATAATATGTGTGAGGGTACCCCAGGAGAGTTCCAAATGTGTGTGGGTAGAATATATATTCCAAGGGGCTAAAATTGAAAAAAGTTGAAAACATTTTTTTTTTGGACTGTCATTTTTCCGGCGTTTATCAGACTTTCAGATAGGGGAAATGTCAGTGAGCGTTCCGATTTCAGTTCCAGAGCGATTCGCCCAATGAGTCCTTGATACTTAGTCGTTTTCAGCCAATATTTTGGATTTTTGAAAATTTCACTTTTTTGTGAAAATATCCACTAAATGAGGGAATAATATATGTGAGGGTACCCCAGGAGAGTTCCAAATGTGTGTGGGTAGAATATATATCCCAAGGGGCTAAAATTGAAAAAAGTTGAAAACATTTTTTTTTTGGACTGTCATTTTTCCGGCGTTTATCAGACTTTCAGATAGGGGAAATGTCAGTGAGCGTTCCGATTTCAGTTCCAGAGCGATTCGCCCAATGAGTCCTTGATACTTAATCGTTTTCAGCCAATATTTTGGATTTTTGAAAATTTCACTTTTTTGTGAAAATATCCACTAAATGAGGGAATAATATGTGTGAGGGTACCCCAGGAGAGTTCCAAATGTGTGTGGGTAGAATATATATCCCACGGGGCTAAAATTGAAAAAAGTTGAAAAAAATTTTTTTTTGGACTTAGTCATTATTCCGGCGTTTATCAGACTTTCAGATAGGGGAAGTGTCAGTGAGCGTTCCGATTTCAGTTCCAGAGCGATTCGCTCAATGAGTCCTTGATGCTTAGTCGTTTTCAGCCAATATTTTGGATTTTTGAAAATTTCACTATTTTGTGAAAATATCCACTAAATGAGGGAATAATATGTGTGAGGGCACCCCAGGAGAGTTCCAAATGTGTTTGGGTAGAATATATATCCCACGGGGCTAAAATTGAAAAAAGTTGAAAAAAATTTTTTTTTGGACTTAGCCATTTTTCCAGTGTTTATCAGAGTTTCAGATAGGGCAAATGTCAGTGAGCATTCCGATTTCAGTTCCAGACCGATTCGCCCAATGAGTCCTTGATATTTAGTCGTTTTCAGTCAATTTTCTGGATTTTTGAAAATTTCACTTTTTTGTGAAAATATCCACTAAATGAGGGAATAATATGTGTGAGGGTACCCCAGGAGAGTTACAAATGTGTTGGGGTAGTATATATATCCCACGGGGCTAAAATTGAAAAAAGTTGAAAACATTTTTTTTTTGGACTGTCATTTTTCCGGCGTTTATCAGACTTTCAGATAGGGGAAATGTCAGTGAGCATTCCGATTTCAGTTCCAGAGCGATTTGCCCAATGAGTCCTTGATACTTAGTCGTTTTCAGCCAATATTTTGGATTTTTGAAAATTTCACTTTTTTGTGAAAATATCCACTAAATGAGGGAATAATATGTGTGAGGGTACCCCAGGAGAGTTCCAAATGTGTGGGGGTAGAATATATATCCCACGGGGCTAAAATTGAAAAAAGTTGAAAAAAATTTTTTTTTTGGACTTAGTCATTTTTCCAGCGTTTATCAGACTTTCAGATAGGGCAAATGTCAATGAGCGTTCTGATTTCAGTTCCAGAGAGATTCGCCCAATGAGTCCTTGATATTTAATCGTTTTCAGCCAATTTTCTGGATTTTTGAAAATTTCACTTTTTTGTGAAAATATCCACTAAATGAGGGAATAATATGTGTGAGGGTACCCCAGGAGAGTTCCAAATGTGTGTGGGTAGAATATATATCCCAAGGGGCTAAAATTGAAAAAAGTTGAAAACATTTTTTTTTTGGACTGTCATTTTTCCGGCGTTTATCAGACTTTCAGATAGGGGAAATGTCAGTGAGCGTTCCGATTTCAGTTCCAGAGCGATTCGCCCAATGAGTCCTTGATACTTAATCGTTTTCAGCCAATATTTTGGATTTTTGAAAATTTCACTTTTTTGTGAAAATATCCACTAAATGAGGGAATAATATGTGTGAGGGTACCCCAGGAGAGTTCCAAATGTGTGTGGGTAGAATATATATCCCACGGGGCTAAAATTGAAAAAAGTTGAAAAAAATTTTTTTTTGGACTTAGTCATTATTCCGGCGTTTATCAGACTTTCAGATAGGGGAAGTGTCAGTGAGCGTTCCGATTTCAGTTCCAGAGCGATTCGCTCAATGAGTCCTTGATGCTTAGTCGTTTTCAGCCAATATTTTGGATTTTTGAAAATTTCACTATTTTGTGAAAATATCCACTAAATGAGGGAATAATATGTGTGAGGGCACCCCAGGAGAGTTCCAAATGTGTTTGGGTAGAATATATATCCCACGGGGCTAAAATTGAAAAAAGTTGAAAAAAATTTTTTTTTGGACTTAGCCATTTTTCCAGTGTTTATCAGAGTTTCAGATAGGGCAAATGTCAGTGAGCATTCCGATTTCAGTTCCAGACCGATTCGCCCAATGAGTCCTTGATATTTAGTCGTTTTCAGTCAATTTTCTGGATTTTTGAAAATTTCACTTTTTTGTGAAAATATCCACTAAATGAGGGAATAATATGTGTGAGGGTACCCCAGGAGAGTTACAAATGTGTTGGGGTAGTATATATATCCCACGGGGCTAAAATTGAAAAAAGTTGAAAACATTTTTTTTTTGGACTGTCATTTTTCCGGCGTTTATCAGACTTTCAGATAGGGGAAATGTCAGTGAGCATTCCGATTTCAGTTCCAGAGCGATTTGCCCAATGAGTCCTTGATACTTAGTCGTTTTCAGCCAATATTTTGGATTTTTGAAAATTTCACTTTTTTGTGAAAATATCCACTAAATGAGGGAATAATATGTGTGAGGGTACCCCAGGAGAGTTCCAAATGTGTGGGGGTAGAATATATATCCCACGGGGCTAAAATTGAAAAAAGTTGAAAAAAATTTTTTTTTTGGACTTAGTCATTTTTCCAGCGTTTATCAGACTTTCAGATAGGGCAAATGTCAATGAGCGTTCTGATTTCAGTTCCAGAGAGATTCGCCCAATGAGTCCTTGATATTTAATCGTTTTCAGCCAATTTTCTGGATTTTTGAAAATTTCACTTTTTTGTGAAAATATCCACTAAATGAGGGAATAATATGTGTGAGGGTACCCCAGGAGAGTTCCAAATGTGTGTGGGTAGAATATATATCCCAAGGGGCTAAAATTGAAAAAAGTTGAAAACATTTTTTTTTTGGACTGTCATTTTTCCGGCGTTTATCAGACTTTCAGATAGGGGAAATGTCAGTGAGCGTTCCGATTTCAGTTCCAGAGCGATTCGCCCAATGAGTCCTTGATACTTAATCGTTTTCAGCCAATATTTTGGATTTTTGAAAATTTCACTTTTTTGTGAAAATATCCACTAAATGAGGGAATAATATGTGTGAGGGTACCCCAGGAGAGTTCCAAATGTGTGTGGGTAGAATATATATCCCACGGGGCTAAAATCGAAAAAAGTTGAAAAAAATTTTTTTTTGGACTTAGTCATTTTTCCGGCGTTTATCAGACTTTCAGATAGGGGAAATGTCAGTGAGCGTTCCGATTTCAGTTCCAGAGCGATTCGCTCAATGAGTCCTTGATGCTTAGTCGTTTTCAGCCAATATTTTGGATTTTTGAAAATTTCACTATTTTGTGAAAATATCCACTAAATGAGGGAATAATATGTGTGAGGGCACCCCAGGAGAGTTCCAAATGTGTTTGGGTAGAATATATATCACACGGGGCTAAAATTGAAAAAAGTTGAAAAAAATTTTTTTTTGGACTTAGCCATTTTTCCAGTGTTTATCAGAGTTTCAGATAGGGCAAATGTCAGTGAGCATTCCGATTTCAGTTCCAGACCGATTCGCCCAATGAGTCCTTGATATTTAGTCGTTTTCAGTCAATTTTCTGGATTTTTGAAAATTTCACTTTTTTGTGAAAATATCCACTAAATGAGGGAATAATATGTGTGAGGGTACCCCAGGAGAGTTACAAATGTGTTGGGGTAGTATATATATCCCACGGGGCTAAAATTGAAAAAAGTTGAAAACATTTTTTTTTTGGACTGTCATTTTTCCGTCGTTTATCAGACTTTCAGATAGGGGAAAAGTCAGTGAGCGTTCCGATTTCAGTTCCAGAGCGATTCGCCAAATGAGTCCTTGATACATAGTCGTTTTCAGCCAATATTTTGTATTTTTGAAAATTTCACTTTTTTGTGAAAATATCCACTAAATGAGGGAATAATATGTGTGAGGGTACCCCAGGAGAGTTCCAAATGTGTGTGGGTAGAATATATATCCCACGGGGGTAAAATTGAAAAAAGTTGAAAAAAATTTTTTTTTGGACTTAGTCATTTTTCCAGCGTTTATCAGACTTTCAGATAGGGCAAATGTCAATGAGCGTTCTGATTTCAGTTCCAGAGCGATTCGCCCAATGAGTCCTTGATATTTATTCATTTTCAGCCAATTTTCTGGATTTTTGGAAATTTCACTTTTTTGTGAAAATATCCACTAAATGAGGGAATAATATGTGTGAGGGTACCCCAGGAGAGTTCCAAATGTGTGTGGGTAGAATATATATCCCACGGGGCTAAAATTGAAAAAAGTTGAAAAAAATTTTTTTTTGGACTTAGTCATTTTTCCGGCGTTTATCAGACTTTCAGATAGGGGAACTGTCAGTGAGCGTTCTGATTTCAGTTCCAGAGCGATTCGCCCAATGAGTCCTTGATATTTAGTCGTTTTCAGCCAATTTTCTGGATTTTTGAAAATTTCACTTTTTTGTGAAAATATCCACTAAATGAGGGAATAATATGTGTGAGGGTACCCCAGGAGAGTTCCAAATGTGTGTGGGTAGAATATATATTCCAAGGGGCTAAAATTGAAAAAAGTTGAAAACATTTTTTTTTTGGACTGTCATTTTTCCGGCGTTTATCAGACTTTCAGATAGGGGAAATGTCAGTGAGCGTTCCGATTTCAGTTCCAGAGCGATTCGCCCAATGAGTCCTTGATACTTAGTCGTTTTCAGCCAATATTTTGGATTTTTGAAAATTTCACTTTTTTGTGAAAATATCCACTAAATGAGGGAATAATATGTGTGAGGGTACCCCAGGAGAGTTCCAAATGTGTGTGGGTAGAATATATATCCCACGGGGCTAAAATTGAAAAAAGTTGAAAAAAATATTTTTTTGGACTTAGCCATTTTTCCAGTGTTTATCAGACTTTCAGATAGGGGAAATGTCAGTGAGCGTTCTGATTTCAGTTCCAGAGCGATTCGCCCAATGAGTCCTTGATATTTAGTCGTTTTCAGCCAATTTTCTGGATTTTTGAAAATTTCACTTTTTTGTGAAAATATCCACTAAATGAGGGAATAATATGTGTGAGGGTACCCCAGGAGAGTTCCAAATGTGTGTGGGTAGAATATATATCCCAAGGGGCTAAAATTGAAAAAAGTTGAAAACATTTTTTTTTTGGACTGTCATTTTTCCGGCGTTTATCAGACTTTCAGATAGGGCAAATGTCAATGAGCGTTCTGATTTCAGTTCCAGAGCGATTCGCCCAATGAGTCCTTGATATTTATTCGTTTTCAGCCAATTTTCTGGATTTTTGAAAATTTCACTTTTTTGTGAAAATATCCACTAAATGAGGGAATAATATGTGTGAGGGTACCCCAGGAGAGTTCCAAATGTGTGTGGGTAGAATATATATCCCACGGGGCTAAAATTGAAAAAAGTTGAAAAAAATATTTTTTTGGACTTAGCCATTTTTCCAGTGTTTATCAGACTTTCAGATAGGGCAAATGTCAGTGAGCATTCCGATTTCAGTTCCAGACCGATTCGCCCAATGAGTACTTGATATTTAGTCGTTTTCAGTCAATTTTCTGCATTTTTGAAAATTTCACTTTTTTGTGAAAATATCCACTAAATGAGGGAATAATATGTGTGAGGGTACCCCAGGAGAGTTCCAAATGTGTGTGGGTAGAATATATATCCCACGGGGCTAAAATTGAAAAAAGTTGAAAAAAAATTTTTTTTGGACTTAGTCATTTTTCCGGCATTTATCAGACTTTCAGATAGGGGAAATGTCAGTGAGCGTTCTGATTTCAGTTCCAGAGCGATTCGCCCAATGAGTCCTTGATATTTAGTCGTTTTCAGCCAATTTTCTGGATTTTTGAAAATTTCACTTTTTTGTGAAAATATCCACTAAATGAGGGAATAATATGTGTGAGGGTACCCCAGGAGAGTTCCAAATGTGTGTGGGTAGAATATATATTCCAAGGGGCTAAAATTGAAAAAAGTTGAAAACATTTTTTTTTTGGACTGTCATTTTTCCGGCGTTTATCAGACTTTCAGATAGGGGAAATGTCAGTGAGCGTTCCGATTTCAGTTCCAGAGCGATTCGCCCAATGAGTCCTTGATACTTAGTCGTTTTCAGCCAATATTTTGGATTTTTGAAAATTTCACTTTTTTGTGAAAATATCCACTAAATGAGGGAATAATATGTGTGAGGGTACCCCAGGAGAGTTCCAAATGTGTGTGGGTAGAATATATATCCCACGGGGCTAAAATTGAAAAAAGTTGAAAAAAATATTTTTTTGGACTTAGCCATTTTTCCAGTGTTTATCAGACTTTCAGATAGGGCAAATGTCAGTGAGCATTCCGATTTCAGTTCCAGACCGATTCGCCCAATGAGTCCTTGATATTTAGTCGTTTTCAGTCAATTTTCTGGATTTTTGAAAATTTCACTTTTTTGTGAAAATATCCACTAAATGAGGGAATAATATGTGTGAGGGTACCCCAGGAGAGTTCCAAATGTGTGTGGGTAGAATATATATCCCAAGGGGCTAAAATTGAAAAAAGTTGAAAACATTTTTTTTTTGGACTGTCATTTTTCCGGCGTTTATCAGACTTTCAGATAGGGGAAATGTCAGTGAGCGTTCCGATTTCAGTTCCAGAGCGATTCGCCCAATGAGTCCTTGATACATAGTCGTTTTCAGCCAATATTTTGGATTTTTGAAAATTTCACTTTTTTGTGAAAATATCCACTAAATGAGGGAATAATATGTGTGAGGGTACCCCAGGAGAGTTCCAAATGTGTGTGGGTAGAATATATATCCCACGGGGGTAAAATTGAAAAAAGTTGAAAAAAATTTTTTTTTGGACTTAGTCATTTTTCCAGCGTTTATCAGACTTTCAGATAGGGCAAATGTCAATGAGCGTTCTGATTTCAGTTCCAGAGCGATTCGCCCAATGAGTCCTTGATATTTATTCGTTTTCAGCCAATTTTCTGGATTTTTGAAAATTTCACTTTTTTGTGAAAATATCCACTAAATGAGGGAATAATATGTGTGAGGGTACCCCAGGAGAGTTCCAAATGTGTGTGGGTAGAATATATATCCCACGGGGCTAAAATTGAAAAAAGTTGAAAAAAATTTTTTTTTGGACTTAGCCATTTTTCCAGTGTTTATCAGACTTTCAGATAGGGCAAATGTCAGTGAGCATTCCGATTTCAGTTCCAGACCGATTCGCCCAATGAGTACTTGATATTTAGTCGTTTTCAGTCAATTTTCTGCATTTTTGAAAATTTCACTTTTTTGTGAAAATATCCACTAAATGAGGGAATAATATGTGTGAGGGTACCCCAGGAGAGTTCCAAATGTGTGTGGGTAGAATATATATCCCAAGGGGCTAAAATTGAAAAAAGTTGAAAACATTTTTTTTTTGGACTGTCATTTTTCCGGCGTTTATCAGACTTTCAGATAGGGGAAATGTCAGTGAGCGTTCCGATTTCAGTTCCAGAGCGATTCGCCCAATGAGTCCTTGATACATAGTCGTTTTCAGCCAATATTTTGGATTTTTGAAAATTTCACTTTTTTGTGAAAATATCCACTAAATGAGGGAATAATATGTGTGAGGGTACCCCAGGAGAGTTCCAAATGTGTGTGGGTAGAATATATATCCCACGGGGGTAAAATTGAAAAAAGTTGAAAAAAATTTTTTTTTGGACTTAGTCATTTTTCCAGCGTTTATCAGACTTTCAGATAGGGCAAATGTCAATGAGCGTTCTGATTTCAGTTCCAGAGCGATTCGCCCAATGAGTCCTTGATATTTATTCGTTTTCAGCCAATTTTCTGGATTTTTGAAAATTTCACTTTTTTGTGAAAATATCCACTAAATGAGGGAATAATATGTGTGAGGGTACCCCAGGAGAGTTCCAAATGTGTGTGGGTAGAATATATATCCCACGGGGCTAAAATTGAAAAAAGTTGAAAAAAATTTTTTTTTGGACTTAGCCATTTTTCCAGTGTTTATCAGACTTTCAGATAGGGCAAATGTCAGTGAGCATTCCGATTTCAGTTCCAGACCGATTCGCCCAATGAGTACTTGATATTTAGTCGTTTTCAGTCAATTTTCTGCATTTTTGAAAATTTCACTTTTTTGTGAAAATATCCACTAAATGAGGGAATAATATGTGTGAGGGTACCCCAGGAGAGTTCCAAATGTGTGTGGGTAGAATATATATCCCACGGGGCTAAAATTGAAAAAAGTTGAAAAAAAATTTTTTTTGGACTTAGTCATTTTTCCGGCATTTATCAGACTTTCAGATAGGGGAAATGTCAGTGAGCGTTCTGATTTCAGTTCCAGAGCGATTCGCCCAATGAGTCCTTGATATTTAGTCGTTTTCAGCCAATTTTCTGGATTTTTGAAAATTTCACTTTTTTGTGAAAATATCCACTAAATGAGGGAATAATATGTGTGAGGGTACCCCAGGAGAGTTCCAAATGTGTGTGGGTAGAATATATATTCCAAGGGGCTAAAATTGAAAAAAGTTGAAAACATTTTTTTTTTGGACTGTCATTTTTCCGGCGTTTATCAGACTTTCAGATAGGGGAAATGTCAGTGAGCGTTCCGATTTCAGTTCCAGAGCGATTCGCCCAATGAGTCCTTGATACTTAGTCGTTTTCAGCCAATATTTTGGATTTTTGAAAATTTCACTTTTTTGTGAAAATATCCACTAAATGAGGGAATAATATGTGTGAGGGTACCCCAGGAGAGTTCCAAATGTGTGTGGGTAGAATATATATCCCACGGGGCTAAAATTGAAAAAAGTTGAAAAAAATATTTTTTTGGACTTAGCCATTTTTCCAGTGTTTATCAGACTTTCAGATAGGGCAAATGTCAGTGAGCATTCCGATTTCAGTTCCAGATCGATTCGCCCAATGAGTCCTTGATATTTAGTCGTTTTCAGTCAATTTTCTGGATTTTTGAAAATTTCACTTTTTTGTGAAAATATCCACTAAATGAGGGAATAATATGTGTGAGGGTACCCCAGGAGAGTTCCAAATGTGTGTGGGTAGAATATATATCCCAAGGGGCTAAAATTGAAAAAAGTTGAAAACATTTTTTTTTTGGACTGTCATTTTTCCGGCGTTTATCAGACTTTCAGATAGGGGAAATGTCAGTGAGCGTTCCGATTTCAGTTCCAGAGCGATTCGCCCAATGAGTCCTTGATACATAGTCGTTTTCAGCCAATATTTTGGATTTTTGAAAATTTCACTTTTTTGTGAAAATATCCACTAAATGAGGGAATAATATGTGTGAGGGTACCCCAGGAGAGTTCCAAATGTGTGTGGGTAGAATATATATCCCACGGGGGTAAAATTGAAAAAAGTTGAAAAAAATTTTTTTTTGGACTTAGTCATTTTTCCAGCGTTTATCAGACTTTCAGATAGGGCAAATGTCAATGAGCGTTCTGATTTCAGTTCCAGAGCGATTCGCCCAATGAGTCCTTGATATTTATTCGTTTTCAGCCAATTTTCTGGATTTTTGAAAATTTCACTTTTTTGTGAAAATATCCACTAAATGAGGGAATAATATGTGTGAGGGTACCCCAGGAGAGTTCCAAATGTGTGTGGGTAGAATATATATCCCACGGGGCTAAAATTGAAAAAAGTTGAAAAAAATTTTTTTTTGGACTTAGCCATTTTTCCAGTGTTTATCAGACTTTCAGATAGGGCAAATGTCAGTGAGCATTCCGATTTCAGTTCCAGACCGATTCGCCCAATGAGTCCTTGATATTTAGTCGTTTTCAGTCAATTTTCTGCATTTTTGAAAATTTCACTTTTTTGTGAAAATATCCACTAAATGAGGGAATAATATGTGTGAGGGTACCCCAGGAGAGTTCCAAATGTGTGTGGGTAGAATATATATCCCACGGGGCTAAAATTGAAAAAAGTTGAAAAAAAATTTTTTTTGGACTTAGTCATTTTTCCGGCATTTATCAGACTTTCAGATAGGGGAAATGTCAGTGAGCGTTCTGATTTCAGTTCCAGAGCGATTCGCCCAGTGAGTCCTTGATATTTAGTCGTTTTCAGCCAATTTTCTGGATTTTTGAAAATTTCACTTTTTTGTGAAAATATCCACTAAATGAGGGAATAATATGTGTGAGGGTACCCCAGGAGAGTTCCAAATGTGTGTGGGTAGAATATATATTCCAAGGGGCTAAAATTGAAAAAAGTTGAAAACATTTTTTTTTCGGACTGTCATTTTTCCGGCGTTTATCAGACTTTCAGATAGGGGAAATGTCAGTGAGCGTTCCGATTTCAGTTCCAGAGCGATTCGCCCAATGAGTCCTTGATACTTAGTCGTTTTCAGCCAATATTTTGGATTTTTGAAAATTTCACTTTTTTGTGAAAATATCCACTAAATGAGGGAATAATATGTGTGAGGGTACCCCAGGAGAGTTCCAAATGTGTGTGGGTAGAATATATATCCCACGGGGGTAAAATTGAAAAAAGTTGAAAAAAATTTTTTTTTGGACTTAGTCATTTTTCCAGCGTTTATCAGACTTTCAGATAGGGCAAATGTCAATGAGCGTTCTGATTTCAGTTCCAGAGCGATTCGCCCAATGAGTCCTTGATATTTATTCGTTTTCAGCCAATTTTCTGGATTTTTGAAAATTTCACTTTTTTGTGAAAATATCCACTAAATGAGGGAATAATATGTGTGAGGGTACGCCAGGAGAGTTCCAAATGTGTGTGGGTAGAATATATATCCCACGGGGCTAAAATTGAAAAAAGTTGAAAAAAATTTTTTTTTGGACTTAGTCATTTTTCCGGCGTTTATCAGACTTTCAGATAGGGGAAATGTCAGTGAGCGTTCTGATTTCAGTTCCAGAGCGATTCGCCCAATGAGTCCTTGATATTTAGTCGTTTTCAGCCAATTTTCTGGATTTTTTAAATTTCACTTTTTTGTGAAAATATCCACTAAATGAGGGAATAATATGTGTGAGGGTACCCCAGGAGAGTTCCAAATGTGTGTGGGTAGAATATATATCCCAAGGGGCTAAAATTGAAAAAAGTTGAAAACATTTTTTTTTTGGACTGTCATTTTTCCGGCGTTTATCAGACTTTCAGATAGGGGAAATGTCAGTGAGCGTTCCGATTTCAGTTCCAGAGCGATTCGCCCAATGAGTCCTTGATACTTAGTCGTTTTCAGCCAATATTTTGGATTTTTGAAAATTTCACTTTTTTGTGAAAATATTCACTAAATGAGGGAATAATATGTGTGAGGGTACCCCAGGAGAGTTCCAAATGTGTGTGGGTAGAATATATATCCCACGGGGCTAAAATTGAAAAAAGTTGAAAAAAATATTTTTTTGGACTTAGCCATTTTTCCAGTGTTTATCAGACTTTCAGATAGGGCAAATGTCAGTGAGCATTCCGATTTCAGTTCCAGACCGATTCGCCCAATGAGTCCTTGATATTTAGTTGTTTTCAGCCAATTTTCTGGATTTTTGAAAATTTCACTTTTTTGTGAAAATATCCACTAAATGAGGGAATAATATGTGTGAGGGTACCCCAGGAGAGTTCCAAATGTGTGTGGGTAGAATATATATCCCAAGGGGCTAAAATTGAAAAAAGTTGAAAACATTTTTTTTTTTTACTGTCATTTTTCCGGCGTTTATCAGACTTTCAGATAGGGCAAATGTCAATGAGCGTTCTGATTTCAGTTCCAGAGCGATTCGCCCAATGAGTCCTTGATATTTATTCGTTTTCAGCCAATTTTCTGGATTTTTGAAAATTTCACTTTTTTGTGAAAATATCCACTAAATGAGGGAATAATATGTGTGAGGGTACCCCAAGAGAGTTCCAAATGTGTGTGGGTAGAATATATATCCCACGGGGCTAAAATTGAAAAAAGTTGAAAAAAATTTTTTTTTGGACTTAGCCATTTTTCCAGTGTTTATCAGACTTTCAGATAGGGCAAATGTCAGTGAGCATTCCGATTTCAGTTCCAGACCGATTCGCCCAATGAGTCCTTGATATTTAGTCGTTTTCAGTCAATTTTCTGCATTTTTGAAAATTTCACTTTTTTGTGAAAATATCCACTAAATGAGGGAATAATATGTGTGAGGGTACCCCAGGAGAGTTCCAAATGTGTGTGGGTAGAATATATATTCCAAGGGGCTAAAATTGAAAAAAGTTGAAAACATTTTTTTTTTGGACTGTCATTTTTCCGGCGTTTATCAGACTTTCAGATAGGGGAAATGTCAGTGAGCGTTCCGATTTCAGTTCCAGAGCGATTCGCCCAATGAGTCCTTGATACTTAGTCGTTTTCAGCCAATATTTTGGATTTTTGAAAATTTCACTTTTTTGTGAAAATATCCACTAAATGAGGGAATAATATGTGTGAGGGTACCCCAGGAGAGTTCCAAATGTGTGTGGGTAGAATATATATCCCACGGGGGTAAAATTGAAAAAAGTTGAAAAAAATTTTTTTTTGGACTTAGTCATTTTTCCAGCGTTTATCAGACTTTCAGATAGGGCAAATGTCAATGAGCGTTCTGATTTCAGTTCCAGAGCGATTCGCCCAATGAGTCCTTGATATTTATTCGTTTTCAGCCAATTTTCTGGATTTTTGAAAATTTCACTTTTTTGTGAAAATATCCACTAAATGAGGGAATAATATGTGTGAGGGTACCCCAGGAGAGTTCCAAATGTGTGTGGGTAGAATATATATCCCACGGGGCTAAAATTGAAAAAAGTTGAAAAAATTTTTTTTTTGGACTTAGTCATTTTTCCGGCGTTTATCAGACTTTCAGATAGGGGAAATGTCAGTGAGCGTTCTGATTTCAGTTCCAGAGCGATTCGCCCAATGAGTCCTTGATATTTAGTCGTTTTCAGCCAATTTTCTGGATTTTTGAAAATTTCACTTTTTTGTGAAAATATCCACTAAATGAGGGAATAATATGTGTGAGGGTACCCCAGGAGAGTTCCAAATGTGTGTGGGTAGAATATATATCCCAAGGGGCTAAAATTGAAAAAAGTTGAAAACATTTTTTTTTTGGACTGTCATTTTTCCTGCGTTTATCAGACTTTCAGATAGGGGAAATGTCAGTGAGCGTTCCGATTTCAGTTCCAGAGCGATTCGCCCAATGAGTCCTTGATACATAGTCGTTTTCAGCCAATATTTTGGATTTTTGAAAATTTCACTTTTTTGTGAAAATATCCACTAAATGAGGGAATAATATGTGTGAGGGTACCCCAGGAGAGTTCCAAATGTGTGTGGGTAGAATATATATCCCACGGGGGTAAAATTGAAAAAAGTTGAAAAAAATTTTTTTTTGGACTTAGTCATTTTTCCAGCGTTTATCAGACTTTCAGATAGGGCAAATGTCAATGAGCGTTCTGATTTCAGTTCCAGAGCGATTTGCCCAATGAGTCCTTGATATTTATTCGTTTTCAGCCAATTTTCTGGATTTTTGAAAATTTCACTTTTTTGTGAAAATATCCACTAAATGAGGGAATAATATGTGTGAGGGTACCCCAGGAGAGTTACAAATGTGTTTGGGTAGAATATATATCCCACGGGGCTAAAATTGAAAAAAGTTGAAAACATTTTTTTTTTGGACTGTCATTTTTCCGGCGTTTATCAGACTTTCAGATAGGGGAAATGTCAGTGAGCGTTCCGATTTCAGTTCCAGAGCGATTCGCCAGATGAGTCCTTGATACATAGTCGTTTTCAGCCAATATTTTGGATTTTTGAAAATTTCACTTTTTTGTGAAAATATCCACTAAATGAGGGAATAATATGTGTGAGGGTACCCCAGGAGAGTTCCAAATGTGTGTGGGTAGAATATATATCCCACGGGGGTAAAATTGAAAAAAGTTGAAAAAAATTTTTTTTTGGACTTAGTCATTTTTCCAGCGTTTATCAGACTTTCAGATAGGGCAAATGTCAATGAGCGTTCTGATTTCAGTTCCAGAGCGATTCGCCCAATGAGTCCTTGATATTTATTCGTTTTCAGCCAATTTTCTGGATTTTTGAAAATTTCACTTTTTTGTGAAAATATCCACTAAATGAGGGAATAATATGTGTGAGGGTACCCCAGGAGAGTTCCAAATGTGTGTGGGTAGAATATATATCCCACGGGGCTAAAATTGAAAAAAGTTGAAAAAAATTTTTTTTTGGACTTAGTCATTTTTCCAGCGTTTATCAGACTTTCAGATAGGGCAAATGTCAATGAGCGTTCTGATTTCAGTTCCAGAGCGATTCGCCCAATGAGTCCTTGATATTTATTCGTTTTCAGCCAATTTTCTGGATTTTTGAAAATTTCACTTTTTGTGAAAATATCCACTAAATGAGGGAATAATATGTGTGAGGGTACCCCAGGAGAGTTCCAAATGTGTGTGGGTAGAATATATATCCCACGGGGCTAAAATTGAAAAAAGTTGAAAAAAATTTTTTTTTGGACTTAGCCATTTTTCCAGTGTTTATCAGACTTTCAGATAGGGGAAATGTCAGTGAGCATTCCGATTTCAGTTCCAGACCGATTCGCCCAATGAGTCCTTGATATTTAGTCGTTTTCAGTCAATTTTCTGCATTTTTGAAAATTTCACTTTTTTGTGAAAATATCCACTAAATGAGGGAATAATATGTGTGAGGGTACCCCAGGAGAGTTACAAATGTGTTTGGGTAGAATATATATCCCACGGGGCTAAAATTGAAAAAAGTCGAACAATTTTTTTTTTTGGACTGTCATTTTTCCGGCGTTTATCAGACTTTCAGATAGGGGAAATGTCAGTGAGCGTTCCGATTTCAGTTCCAGAGCGATTCGCCCAATGAGTCCTTGATACTTAGTCGTTTTCAGCCAATATTTTGGATTTTTGAAAATTTCACTTTTTTGTGAAAATATCCACTAAATGAGGGAATAATATGTGTGAGGGTACCCCAGGAGAGTTCCAAATGTGTGTGGGTAGAATATATATCCCACGGGGCTAAAATTGAAAAAAGTTAAAAAAAAATTTTTTTTTGGACTTGTCATTTTTCCAGCGTTTATCAGACTTTCAGATAGGGCAAATGTCAATGAGCGTTCTGATTTCAGTTCCAGAGCGATTTGCCCAATGAGTCCTTGATATTTATTCGTTTTCAGCCAATTTTCTGGATTTTTGAAAATTTCACTTTTTTGTGAAAATATCCACTAAATGAGGGAATAATATGTGTGAGGGTACCCCAGGAGAGTTCCAAATGTGTTTGGGTAGAATATATATCCCACGGGGCTAAAATTGAAAAAAGTTGAAAAAAATTTTTTTTTGGACTTAGACATTTTTCCGGCGTTTATCAGACTTTCAGATAGGGGAAATGTCAGTGAGCGTTCCGATTTCAGTTCCAGACCGATTCGCCCAATGAGTCCTTGATATTTAGTCGTTTTCAGTCAATTTTCTGCATTTTTGAAAATTTCACTTTTTTGTGAAAATATCCACTAAATGAGGGAATAATATGTGTGAGGGTACCCCAGGAGAGTTACAAATGTGTTTGGGTAGAATATATATCCCACGGGGCTAAAATTGAAAAAAGTCGAACAATTTTTTTTTTTGGACTGTCATTTTTCCGGCGTTTATCAGACTTTCAGATAGGGGAAATGTCAGTGAGCGTTCCGATTTCAGTTCCAGAGCGATTCGCCCAATGAGTCCTTGATACTTAGTCGTTTTCAGCCAATATTTTGGATTTTTGAAAATTTCACTTTTTTGTGAAAATATCCACTAAATGAGGGAATAATATGTGTGAGGGTACCCCAGGAGAGTTCCAAATGTGTTTGGGTAGAATATATATCCCACGGGGCTAAAATTGAAAAAAGTTGAAAAAAATTTTTTTTTGGACTTAGCCATTTTTCCAGTGTTTATCAGACTTTCAGATAGGGCAAATGTCAGTGAGCATTCCGATTTCAGTTCCAGACCGATTCGCCCAATGAGTCCTTGATATTTAGTCGTTTTCAGTCAATTTTCTGGATTTTTGAAAATTTCACTTTTTTGTGAAAATATCCACTAAATGAGGGAATAATATGTGTGAGGGTACCCCAGGAGAGTTACAAATGTGTTGGGGTAGTATATATATCCCACGGGGCTAAAATTGAAAAAAGTTGAAAACATTTTTTTTTTGGACTGTCATTTTTCCGGCGTTTATCAGACTTTCAGATAGGGGAAATGTCAGTGAGCGTTCCGATTTCAGTTCCAGAGCGATTCGCCCAATGAGTCCTTGATACATAGTCGTTTTCAGCCAATATTTTGGATTTTTGAAAATTTCACTTTTTTGTGAAAATATCCACTAAATGAGGGAATAATATGTGTGAGGGTACCCCAGGAGAGTTCCAAATGTGTGTGGGTAGAATATATATCCCACGGGGGTAAAATTGAAAAAAGTTGAAAAAAATTTTTTTTTGGACTTAGTCATTTTTCCAGCGTTTATCAGACTTTCAGATAGGGCAAATGTCAATGAGCGTTCTGATTTCAGTTCCAGAGCGATTCGCCCAATGAGTCCTTGATATTTATTCGTTTTCAGCCAATTTTCTGGATTTTTGAAAATTTCACTTTTTTGTGAAAATATCCACTAAATGAGGGAATAATATGTGTGAGGGTACCCCAGGAGAGTTCCAAATGTGTGTGGGTAGAATATATATCCCACGGGGCTAAAATTGAAAAAAGTTGAAAAAAATTTTTTTTTGGACTTAGTCATTTTTCCGGCGTTTATCAGACTTTCAGATAGGGGAAATGTCAGTGAGCGTTCTGATTTCAGTTCCAGAGCGATTCGCCCAATGAGTCCTTGATATTTAGTCGTTTTCAGCCAATTTTCTGGATTTTTGAAAATTTCACTTTTTTGTGAAAATATCCACTAAATGAGGGAATAATATGTGTGAGGGTACCCCAGGAGAGTTCCAAATGTGTGTGGGTAGAATATATATCCCAAGGGGCTAAAATTGAAAAAAGTTGAAAACATTTTTTTTTTGGACTGTCATTTTTCCGGCGTTTATCAGACTTTCAGATAGGGGAAATGTCAGTGAGCGTTCCGATTTCAGTTCCAGAACGATTCGCCCAATGAGTCCTTGATACTTAGTCGTTTTCAGCCAATATTTTGGATTTTTGAAAATTTCACTTTTTTGTGAAAATATCCACTAAATGAGGGAATAATATGTGTGAGGGTACCCCAGGAGAGTTCCAAATGTGTGTGGGTAGAATATATATCCCACGGGGGTAAAATTGAAAAAAGTTGAAAAAAATTTTTTTTTGGACTTAGTCATTTTTCCAGCGTTTATCAGACTTTCAGATAGGGCAAATGTCAATGAGCGTTCTGATTTCAGTTCCAGAGCGATTCGCCCAATGAGTCCTTGATATTTATTCGTTTTCAGCCAATTTTCTGGATTTTTGAAAATTTCACTTTTTTGTGAAAATATCCACTAAATGAGGGAATAATATGTGTGAGGGTACCCCAGGAGAGTTCCAAATGTGTGTGGGTAGAATATATATCCCACGGGGCTAAAATTGAAAAAAGTTGAAAAAAATTTTTTTTTGGACTTAGTCATTTTTCCGGCGTTTATCAGACTTTCAGATAGGGGAAATGTCAGTGAGCGTTCCGTGGATGGCCATGGAACAATGAGGTGGAATAAGATTCTACAGGTGAACAACTGGCTACGTCGATGGTGCCGTCAACAAGGATTTGGATTTCTGGATCACGGAATGAATTACCTATATGATGGACTACTTGCTAGAGATGGGGTGCACCTTACGAAGACTGGAAAACATGTATTTGGAAGTCGCCTTGCTACACTCATCAGAAAAGCTTTAAACTAGAACAATGTGGGAAGGGAAGCAAAAGGCCAGAAAAAGCCATACAGCTGACAAATACTATTGAGATCTCTGCTACTGGAAGTGGAAAGGAAGAACAAAGACAAAACAATTTAAATAATAAAAATATGGGAGGAAGAGAAACCAATCACAAACTAAAATGTTTTTATACAAATGCACAAAGCATGGGCAACAAACAAGGAGAATTGGAACTACTAATGCAGGAAAAGGAATATGATGTCATTGGAATCACTGAAACTTGGTGGGACGATACACATGATTGGAATAAAAGGCTAAAAGGATACAACTTATTTGCAAGAAACAGACTTGATAAACGAGGAGGAGGTGTTGCATTGTATGTTAGAAAAGTGTATATCTGCACAGAGATTGAAGCTTCAGAGACTGGGAGTTCTGTGGAAACTGTTTGGGTAAGAATACAAGGAGAGAACAACGGAAAGGACACCATTGTAGGCATTTACTACAGGCCACCTGGGCAAGCTGAAGATATGGATGAACTCTTTATGTATCAAATGACCAAGTTCTCCAAAAAATATGACGTAGTGGTCATGGGAGATTTCAACTATCCAGACATTTGTTGGGAATCTCTCTCAAGTAAAACTAACAGGTCAAGCAAATTCTTATCCTCTCTTGCTGACAACTTTATCTTCCAAAAGGTAGGGGAGAAAACAAGGGGATCTGCTACTTTGGATCTAATCCTTATAAACAGGGAGGAAATGGTTGAGGAGGTAAAGGTGGCTGGGACCCTAGGAGGCAGCGATCATGCTATTATAGAATTTTGGATAACTAGAGGAGGAAGACATGTGAAGACTCAAACTTCAAGGTTAGATTTTAGAAAGGCAGATTTTAAGAGACTCAGAAAGAGAATAGGAGGGATCCAATGGCTGGATGTCCTTAAGGACAAAAATGTCCAGGAAGGATGGGAAATTTTTAAAAATGAGATTCTCAAAGCACAGTCGTTAACAATCCCGAAAAGTAGGAAGAATGGGAAGCATTTAAGGAAACCAGGATGGATGAACACAGAACTTAAACACATGCTAAAAAGAAAGAAAGAAATGTTTATTAAATGGAAAGAGGGAGGCATATCTAAAGAAGATTATAATGCAGTCTGCAGATCCTGCAGGGCACGTATCAGGTTAGCTAAAGCTGACAATGAATTAAGGCTTGCAAGAGATGTCAAAAGCAATAAAAAAGGATTTTGGGGGTATGTAAAAAGTAAAAGAAAAGTCAAAGATGCTATAGGATTTTTACAGGATGAAAATGGAGAAATGGTAAGAGAGGATGTTGAGAAGGCTGAACTTTTTAATTCCTATTTTGCATCTGTTTTCTCTCAGAAAGAAAATGTAACATCAACTGATCTTCACTGTCCTTTTAAAGGAATAGAGGAATCCAAGTTATCTGTAAACAGAAAGATTGTGAGGGAATATTTAGCTAACATAAATGAGTTCAAGTCTCCAGGTCCAGATGAATTACACCCCAGAGTACTGAAGGAGATCGTAGAAGAAATTTTAGAACCACTCTCCATAATCTTTGAAAATTCTTGGAGAACAGGAGAAGTCCCAGAAGACTGGAGAAGAGCAAATGTTGTTCCTATCTTCAAAAAGGGGAAGAAGGTGGACCCAGGGAACTATAGGCCGGTGAGTCTGACTTCTATACCAGGAAAGATCTTTGAACAAATTATTAAACAACATGTATGTAAGTACATGGATAAGAATGAAGTGATTAACCAGAGTCAGCATGGGTTTGTAACTAACAAGTCATGTCAGACTAACTTAATTTCCTTCTATGACAGAATCACTGACTGGGTGGATCAGGGAAATGCTGTAGATATAGTATATCTTGACTTCAGCAAAGCATTTGACAAAGTATCTCACACCATCCTTATTGAAAAAATGACCAAGTATGCAATGGACCAGGCAACTGTTAGGTGGATTCATAACTGGCTTAGTGATCGGACTCAAAGGGTGGTTGTAAATGGCTTCACATCCAGCTGGATGAATGTCTCAAGTGGGGTACCACAGGGCTCCGTCCTGGGACCTGTATTGTTCAACATCTTTATCAATGATTTAGATGAAGGAATTGAGGGTAAACTGATTAAATTTGCTGATGACACAAAGCTAGGAGGGATAGCTAATACTAGAGAAGAGAGAGAGAGGATTCAAAAAGACCTAAATAAACTGGAGCAGTGGGCAGCAACCAACAGAATGGTTTTTAACAGGGAAAAATGCAAAGTACTACATCTGGGCAATAAAAATGAAAAAAGCATATACAGAATGGGAGGAATAGAGCTAAGCAACAGTACATGTGAAAAAGACTTAGGTATACTAATAGATCATAGACTGAACATGAGTCAACAGTGTGATGCAGCAGCAAAAAAGGCAAATACAATTCTGGGATGTATTAACAGAAGCATACAGTCTAGATCACGTGAAGTCATTATCGGTCTTTACTCCTCTTTGGTCAGACCTCATCTGGAATACTGTGTACAGTTTTGGGCACCACATTTTAAAAAAGACATAGACAAACTGGAGCAAGTTCAGAGAAGAGCGACCAGAATGGTGACTGGTCTGCAAACCATGTCCTATGAGAAACGGTTGCAGGATTTGGGAATGTTTAGCTTGCAAAAAAGAAGACTGAGAGGAGACTTAATAGCTGTCTACAAATATGTCAAGGGCTGTCACATTGTAGAAGGATCATCTTTATTCTCATTTGCACAAGGAAAGACTAGAAGCAATGGGATGAAACTAAATGGGAGGAGACACAGATTAGATATTAGAAAAAACTTTTTGACAGTTAGGGTGATTAATGAGTGGAACAGGCTGCCACGAGAGGTGGTGAGTTCCCCTTCAATGGACGTCTTCAAACAGAGGCTGGACAGACATCTGTCTGAGATGATCTAGTGAATCCTGCTTTGAGCAGAGGGTTGGACCAGATGACCCAGGAGGTCCCTTCCAACTCTACCATTCTATGATTCTATGATTCTATGATTCAGTTCCAGAGCGATTCGCTCAATGAGTCCTTGATACTTAGTCGTTTTCAGCCAATATTTTGGATTTTTGAAAATTTCACTATTTTGTGAAAATATCCACTAAATGAGGGAATAATATGTGTGAGGGTACCCCAGGAGAGTTCCAAATGTGTGTGGGTAGAATATATATCCCACGGGGGTAAAATTGAATAAAGTTGAAAAAATTTTTTTTTTGGACTTAGCCATTTTTCCAGTGTTTATCAGACTTTCAGATAGGGCAAATGTCAGTGAGCATTCCGATTTCAGTTCCAGACCGATTCGCCCAATGAGTCCTTGATATTTAGTCGTTTTCAGTCAATTTTCTGCATTTTTGAAAATTTCACTTTTTTGTGAAAATATCCACTAAATGAGGGAATAATATGTGTGAGGGTACCCCAGGAGAGTTACAAATGTGTTTGGGTAGAATATATATCCCACGGGGCTAAAATTGAAAAAAGTCGAACAATTTTTTTTTTTGGACTGTCATTTTTCCGGCGTTTATCAGACTTTCAGATAGGGGAAATGTCAGTGAGCGTTCCGATTTCAGTTCCAGAGCGATTCGCCCAATGAGTCCTTGATACTTAGTCGTTTTCAGCCAATATTTTGGATTTTTGAAAATTTCACTTTTTTGTGAAAATATCCACTAAATGAGGGAATAATATGTGTGAGGGTACCCCAGGAGAGTTCCAAATGTGTGTGGGTAGAATATATATCCCACGGGGCTAAAATTGAAAAAAGTTGAAAAAAATTTTTTTTTTGGACTTAGTCATTTTTCCAGCGTTTATCAGACTTTCAGATAGGGCAAATGTCAATGAGCGTTCTGATTTCAGTTCCAGAGAGATTCGCCCAATGAGTCCTTGATATTTATTCGTTTTCAGCCAATTTTCTGGATTTTTGAAAATTTCACTTTTTTGTGAAAATATCCACTAAATAAGGGAATAATATGTGTGAGGGTACCCCAGGAGAGTTACAAATGTGTTGGGGTAGTATATATATCCCACGGGGCTAAAATTGAAAAAAGTTGAAAACATTTTTTTTTTGGACTGTCATTTTTCCGGCGTTTATCAGACTTTCAGATAGGGGAAATGGCAGTGAGCGTTCCGATTTCAGTTCCAGAGCGATTCGCCCAATGAGTCCTTGATACATAGTCGTTTTCAGCCAATATTTTGGATTTTTGAAAATTTCACTTTTTTGTGAAAATATCCACTAAATGAGGGAATAATATGTGTGAGGGTACCCCAGGAGAGTTCCAAATGTGTGTGGGTAGAATATATATCCCACGGGGGTAAAATTGAAAAAAGTTTAAAAAAATTTTTTTTTGGACTTGGTCATTTTTCCGGCGTTTATCAGACTTTCAGATAGGGGAAATGTCAGTGAGCGTTCTGATTTCAGTTCCAGAGCGATTCGCCCAATGAGTCCTTGATATTTAGTCGTTTTCAGCCAATTTTCTGGATTTTTGAAAATTTCACTTTTTTGTGAAAATATCCACTAAATGAGGGAATAATATGTGTGAGGGTACCCCAGGAGAGTTCCAAATGTGTGTGGGTAGAATATATATCCCAAGGGGCTAAAATTGAAAAAAGTTGAAAACATTTTTTTTTTGGACTGTCATTTTTCCGGCGTTTATCAGACTTTCAGATAGGGGAAATGTCAGTGAGCGTTCTGATTTCAGTTCCAGAGCGATTCGCCCAATGAGTCCATGATATTTAGTCGTTTTCAGCCAATTTTCTGGATTTTTGAAAATTTCACTTTTTTGTGAAAATATCCACTAAATGAGGGAATAATATGTGTGAGGGTACCCCAGGAGAGTTCCAAATGTGTGTGGGTAGAATATATATCCCACGGGGCTAAAATTGAAAAAAGTTAAAAAAAAATTTTTTTTTTGGACTTAAGTCATTTTTCCAGCGTTTATCAGACTTTCAGATAGGGCAAATGTCAATGAGCGTTCTGATTTCAGTTCCAGAGCGATTCGCCCAATGAGTCCTTGATATTTATTCGTTTTCAGCCAATTTTCTGGATTTTTGAAAATTTCACTTTTTTGTGAAAATATCCACTAAATGAGGGAATAATATGTGTGAGGGTACCCCAGGAGAGTTCCAAATGTGTTTGGGTAGAATATATATCCCACGGGGCTAAAATTGAAAAAAGTTGAAAAAAATTTTTTTTTGGACTTAGACATTTTTCCGGCGTTTATCAGACTTTCAGATAGGGGAAATGTCAGTGAGCGTTCCGATTTCAGTTCCAGAGCGATTCGCTCAATGAGTCCTTGACACTTAGTCGTTTTCAGCCAATATTTTGGATTTTTGAAAATTTCACTTTTTTGTGAAAATATCCACTAAATGAGGGAATAATATGTGTGAGGGTACCCCAGGAGAGTTCCAAATGTGTGTGGGTAGAATATATATCCCACGGGGGTAAAATTGAAAAAAGTTTAAAAAAATTTTTTTTTGGACTTGGTCATTTTTCCGGCGTTTATCAGACTTTCAGATAGGGGAAATGTCAGTGAGCGTTCTGATTTCAGTTCCAGAGCGATTCGCCCAATGAGTCCTTGATATTTAGTCGTTTTCAGCCAATTTTCTGGATTTTTGAAAATTTCACTTTTTTGTGAAAATATCCACTAAATGAGGGAATAATATGTGTGAGGGTACCCCAGGAGAGTTCCAAATGTGTGTGGGTAGAATATATATCCCACGGGGCTAAAATTGAAAAAAGTTAAAAAAAAATTTTTTTTTTGGACTTAAGTCATTTTTCCAGCGTTTATCAGACTTTCAGATAGGGCAAATGTCAATGAGCGTTCTGATTTCAGTTCCAGAGCGATTCTCCCAATGAGTCCTTGATATTTATTCGTTTTCAGCCAATTTTCTGGATTTTTGAAAATTTCACTTTTTTGTGAAAATATCCACTAAATGAGGGAATAATATGTGTGAGGGTACCCCAGGAGAGTTCCAAATGTGTTTGGGTAGAATATATATCCCACGGGGCTAAAATTGAAAAAAGTTGAAAAAAATTTTTTTTTGGACTTAGACATTTTACCGGCGTTTATCAGACTTTCAGATAGGGGAAATGTCAGTGAGCGTTCCGATTTCAGTTCCAGAGCGATTCGCTCAATGAGTCCTTGACACTTAGTCGTTTTCAGCCAATATTTTGGATTTTTGAAAATTTCACTTTTTTGTGAAAATATCCACTAAATGAGGGAATAATATGTGTGAGGGTACCCCAGGAGAGTTCCAAATGTGTGTGGGTAGAATATATATCCCACGGGGGTAAAATTGAATAAAGTTGAAAAAAAATTTTTTTTGGACTTAGCCATTTTTCCAGTGTTTATCAGACTTTCAGATAGGGCAAATGTCAGTGAGCATTCCGATTTCAGTTCCAGACCGATTCGCCCAATGAGTCCTTGATATTTAGTCGTTTTCAGTCAATTTTCTGCATTTTTGAAAATTTCACTTTTTTGTGAAAATATCCACTAAATGAGGGAATAATATGTGTGAGGGTACCCCAGGAGAGTTACAAATGTGTTTGGGTAGAATATATATCCCACGGGGCTAAAATTGAAAAAAGTCGAACAATTTTTTTTTTTGGACTGTCATTTTTCCGGCGTTTATCAGACTTTCAGATAGGGGAAATGTCAGTGAGCATTCCGATTTCAGTTCCAGAGCGATTCGCCCAATGAGTCCTTGATACTTAGTCGTTTTCAGCCAATATTTTGGATTTTTGAAAATTTCACTTTTTTGTGAAAATATCCACTAAATGAGGGAATAATATGTGTGAGGGTACCCCAGGAGAGTTCCAAATGTGTGGGGGTAGAATATATATCCCACGGGGCTAAAATTGAAAAAAGTTGAAAAAAATTTTTTTTTTCGACTTAGTCATTTTTCCAGCGTTTATCAGACTTTCAGATAGGGCAAATGTCAATGAGCGTTCTGATTTCAGTTCCAGAGAGATTCGCCCAATGAGTCCTTGATATTTATTCGTTTTCAGCCAATTTTCTGGATTTTTGAAAATTTCACTTTTTTGTGAAAATATCCACTAAATGAGGGAATAATATGTGTGAGGGTACCCCAGGAGAGTTCCAAATGTGTGTGGGTAGAATATATATCCCAAGGGGCTAAAATTGAAAAAAGTTGAAAACATTTTTTTTTTGGACTGTCATTTTTCCGGCGTTTATCAGACTTTCAGATAGGGGAAATGTCAGTGAGCATTCCGATTTCAGTTCCAGAGCGATTCGCCCAATGAGTCCTTGATACTTAGTCGTTTTCAGCCAATATTTTGGATTTTTGAAAATTTCACTTTTTTGTGAAAATATCCACTAAATGAGGGAATAATATGTGTGAGGGTACCCCAGGAGAGTTCCAAATGTGTGTGGGTAGAATATATATCCCACGGGGGTAAAATTGAATAAAGTTGAAAAAAAATTTTTTTTGGACTTAGCCATTTTTCCAGTGTTTATCAGACTTTCAGATAGGGCAAATGTCAGTGAGCATTCCGATTTCAGTTCCAGACCGATTCGCCCAATGAGTCCTTGATATTTAGTCGTTTTCAGTCAATTTTCTGCATTTTTGAAAATTTCACTTTTTTGTGAAAATATCCACTAAATGAGGGAATAATATGTGTGAGGGTACCCCAGGAGAGTTACAAATGTGTTTGGGTAGAATGTATATCCCACGGGGCTAAAATTGAAAAAAGTCGAACAATTTTTTTTTTTGGACTGTCATTTTTCCGGCGTTTATCAGACTTTCAGATAGGGGAAATGTCAGTGAGCGTTCTGATTTCAGTTCCAGAGCGATTCGCCCAATGAGTCCTTGATATTTAGTCGTTTTCAGCCAATTTTCTGGATTTTTGAAAATTTCACTTTTTTGTGAAAATATCCACTAAATGAGGGAATAATATGTGTGAGGGTACCCCAGGAGAGTTCCAAATGTGTGTGGGTAGAATATATATCCCAAGGGGCTAAAATTGAAAAAAGTTGAAAACATTTTTTTTTTGGACTGTCATTTTTCCGGCGTTTATCAGACTTTCAGATAGGGGAAATGTCAGTGAGCGTTCCGATTTCAGTTCCAGAGCGATTCGCCCAATGAGTCCTTGATACTTAGTCGTTTTCAGCCAATATTTTGGATTTTTGAAAATTTCACTTTTTTGTGAAGATATCCACTAAATGAGGGAATAATATGTGTGAGGGTACCCCAGGAGAGTTCCAAATGTGTGTGGGTAGAATATATATCCCACGGGGGTAAAATTGAAAAAAGTTTAAAAAAATTTTTTTTTGGACTTGGTCATTTTTCCGGCGTTTATCAGACTTTCAGATAGGGGAAATGTCAGTGAGCGTTCTGATTTCAGTTCCAGAGCGATTCGCCCAATGAGTCCTTGATATTTAGTCGTTTTCAGCCAATTTTCTGGATTTTTGAAAATTTCACTTTTTTGTGAAAATATCCACTAAATGAGGGAATAATATGTGTGAGGGTACCCCAGGAGAGTTCCAAATGTGTGTGGGTAGAATATATATCCCACGGGGCTAAAATTGAAAAAAGTTAAAAAAAAATTTTTTTTTTGGACTTAAGTCATTTTTCCAGCGTTTATCAGACTTTCAGATAGGGCAAATGTCAATGAGCGTTCTGATTTCAGTTCCAGAGCGATTCTCCCAATGAGTCCTTGATATTTATTCGTTTTCAGCCAATTTTCTGGATTTTTGAAAATTTCACTTTTTTGTGAAAATATCCACTAAATGAGGGAATAATATGTGTGAGGGTACCCCAGGAGAGTTCCAAATGTGTTTGGGTAGAATATATATCCCACGGGGCTAAAATTGAAAAAAGTTGAAAAAAATTTTTTTTTGGACTTAGACATTTTACCGGCGTTTATCAGACTTTCAGATAGGGGAAATGTCAGTGAGCGTTCCGATTTCAGTTCCAGAGCGATTCGCTCAATGAGTCCTTGACACTTAGTCGTTTTCAGCCAATATTTTGGATTTTTGAAAATTTCACTTTTTTGTGAAAATATCCACTAAATGAGGGAATAATATGTGTGAGGGTACCCCAGGAGAGTTCCAAATGTGTGTGGGTAGAATATATATCCCACGGGGGTAAAATTGAATAAAGTTGAAAAAAAATTTTTTTTGGACTTAGCCATTTTTCCAGTGTTTATCAGACTTTCAGATAGGGCAAATGTCAGTGAGCATTCCGATTTCAGTTCCAGACCGATTCGCCCAATGAGTCCTTGATATTTAGTCGTTTTCAGTCAATTTTCTGCATTTTTGAAAATTTCACTTTTTTGTGAAAATATCCACTAAATGAGGGAATAATATGTGTGAGGGTACCCCAGGAGAGTTACAAATGTGTTTGGGTAGAATATATATCCCACGGGGCTAAAATTGAAAAAAGTCGAACAATTTTTTTTTTTGGACTGTCATTTTTCCGGCGTTTATCAGACTTTCAGATAGGGGAAATGTCAGTGAGCATTCCGATTTCAGTTCCAGAGCGATTCGCCCAATGAGTCCTTGATACTTAGTCGTTTTCAGCCAATATTTTGGATTTTTGAAAATTTCACTTTTTTGTGAAAATATCCACTAAATGAGGGAATAATATGTGTGAGGGTACCCCAGGAGAGTTCCAAATGTGTGGGGGTAGAATATATATCCCACGGGGCTAAAATTGAAAAAAGTTGAAAAAAATTTTTTTTTTCGACTTAGTCATTTTTCCAGCGTTTATCAGACTTTCAGATAGGGCAAATGTCAATGAGCGTTCTGATTTCAGTTCCAGAGAGATTCGCCCAATGAGTCCTTGATATTTATTCGTTTTCAGCCAATTTTCTGGATTTTTGAAAATTTCACTTTTTTGTGAAAATATCCACTAAATGAGGGAATAATATGTGTGAGGGTACCCCAGGAGAGTTCCAAATGTGTGTGGGTAGAATATATATCCCAAGGGGCTAAAATTGAAAAAAGTTGAAAACATTTTTTTTTTGGACTGTCATTTTTCCGGCGTTTATCAGACTTTCAGATAGGGGAAATGTCAGTGAGCATTCCGATTTCAGTTCCAGAGCGATTCGCCCAATGAGTCCTTGATACTTAGTCGTTTTCAGCCAATATTTTGGATTTTTGAAAATTTCACTTTTTTGTGAAAATATCCACTAAATGAGGGAATAATATGTGTGAGGGTACCCCAGGAGAGTTCCAAATGTGTGTGGGTAGAATATATATCCCACGGGGGTAAAATTGAATAAAGTTGAAAAAAAATTTTTTTTGGACTTAGCCATTTTTCCAGTGTTTATCAGACTTTCAGATAGGGCAAATGTCAGTGAGCATTCCGATTTCAGTTCCAGACCGATTCGCCCAATGAGTCCTTGATATTTAGTCGTTTTCAGTCAATTTTCTGCATTTTTGAAAATTTCACTTTTTTGTGAAAATATCCACTAAATGAGGGAATAATATGTGTGAGGGTACCCCAGGAGAGTTACAAATGTGTTTGGGTAGAATGTATATCCCACGGGGCTAAAATTGAAAAAAGTCGAACAATTTTTTTTTTTGGACTGTCATTTTTCCGGCGTTTATCAGACTTTCAGATAGGGGAAATGTCAGTGAGCGTTCTGATTTCAGTTCCAGAGCGATTCGCCCAATGAGTCCTTGATATTTAGTCGTTTTCAGCCAATTTTCTGGATTTTTGAAAATTTCACTTTTTTGTGAAAATATCCACTAAATGAGGGAATAATATGTGTGAGGGTACCCCAGGAGAGTTCCAAATGTGTGTGGGTAGAATATATATCCCAAGGGGCTAAAATTGAAAAAAGTTGAAAACATTTTTTTTTTGGACTGTCATTTTTCCGGCGTTTATCAGACTTTCAGATAGGGGAAATGTCAGTGAGCGTTCCGATTTCAGTTCCAGAGCGATTCGCCCAATGAGTCCTTGATACTTAGTCGTTTTCAGCCAATATTTTGGATTTTTGAAAATTTCACTTTTTTGTGAAGATATCCACTAAATGAGGGAATAATATGTGTGAGGGTACCCCAGGAGAGTTCCAAATGTGTGTGGGTAGAATATATATCCCACGGGGCTAAAATTGAAAAAAGTTGAAAAAAATTTTTTTTTGGACTTAGTCATTTTTCCGGCGTTTATCAGACTTTCAGATAGGGGAAATGTCAGTGAGCATTCCGATTTCAGTTCCAGACCGATTCGCCCAATGAGTCCTTGATATTTAGTCGTTTTCAGTCAATTTTCTGCATTTTTGAAAATTTCACTTTTTTTGAAAATATCCACTAAATGAGGGAATAATATGTGTGAGGGTACCCCAGGAGAGTTACAAATGTGTTTGGGTAGAATATATATCCCACGGGGCTAAAATTGAAAAAAGTCGAACAATTTTTTTTTTTGCACTGTCATTTTTCCGGCGTTTATCAGACTTTCAGATAGGGGAAATGTCAGTGAGCGTTCCGATTTCAGTTCCAGAGCAATTCGCCCAATGAGTCCTTGATATTTAGTCGTTTTCAGCCAATTTTCTGGATTTTTGAAAATTTCACTTTTTTATGAAAACATCCACTAAATGAGGGAAAAATATGTTTGAGGGTACCACAGGAGAGTTCCAAATGTGTGTGGGTAGAATATATATCCCACGGGGCTAAAATTTAAAAAAGTTAAAAAAAAATTTTTTTTGGACTTAGTCATTTTTCCGGCGTTCATCAGATTTTCAGATAGGGGAAATGTCAGTGAGCGTTCCGATTTCAGTTCCAGAGCGATTCGCCCAATGAGTCCTTGATATTTAGTCATTTTCAGCCAATTTTCTGGATTTTTGAAAATTTCACTTTTTTGTGAAAATATCCACTAAATGAGGGAATAATATGTGTGAGGGTACCCCAGGAGAGTTCCAAATGTGTTTGGGTAGAATATATATCCCACGGGGCTAAAATTGAAAAAAGTTGAAAAAAATTTATTTTTGGATTTAGTCATTTTTCCGGCGTTTATCAGACTTTCAGATAGGGGAAATGTCAGTGAGCGTTCTGATTTCAGTTCCAGAGCGATTCGCCCAATGAGTCCTTGATATTTAGTCGTTTTCAGCCAATTTTCTGGATTTTTGAAAATTTCACTTTTTTGTGAAAATATCCACTAAATGAGGGAATAATATGTGTGAGGGTACCCCAGGAGAGTTCCAAATGTGTTTGGGTAGAATATATATCCCACGGGGTTAAAATTGAAAAAAGTTGAAAAAAAATTTTTTTTGGACTTAGTCATTTTTCCAGCGTTTATCAGACTTTCAGATAGGGGAAATGTCAGTGAGCGTTCTGATTTCAGTTCCAGAGCGATTCGCCCAATGAGTCCTTGATATTTAGTCGTTTTCAGCCAATTTTCTGGATTTTTGAAAATTTCACTTTTTTGTGAAAATATCCACTAAATGAGGGAATAATATGTGTGAGGGTACCCCAGGAGAGTTCCAAATGTGTGTGGGTAGAATATATATCCCACGGGGCTAAAATTGAAAAAAGTTAAAAAAAATTTTTTTTGGGACTTAGTTATTTTTCCGGCGTTCATCAGATTTTCAGATAGGGGAAATGTCAGTGAGCGTTCAGATTTCAGTTCCAGAGCGATTCGCCCAATGAGTCCTTGATATTTAGTAGTTTTCAGCCAATTTTCTGGATTTTTGAAAATTTCACTTTTTTGTGAAAATATCCACTAAATGAGGGAATAATATGTGTGAGGGTACCCCAGGAGAGTTCCAAATGTGTGTGGGTAGAATATATATCCCACGGGGGGGGGAACTGAAAAGAGTTGAAAACATTTTTTTTTTGGACTTAGTCATTTTTCCGGCATTTATCAGACTTTCAGATAGGGGAAATGTCAGTGAACGTTCCGATTTCAGTTCCAGAGCGATTCGCCCAATGAGTCCTTGATACTTAGTCGTTTTCAGCCAATATTTTGGATTTTTGAAAATTTCACTTTTTTGTGAAAATATCCACTAAATGAGGGAATAATATGTGTGAGGGTACCCCAGGAGAGTTCCAAATGTGTGGGGGTAGAATATATATCCCACGGGGCTAAAATTGAAAAAAGTTGAAAAAAAATTTTTTTTTGGACTTAGTCATTTTTCCAGCGTTTATCAGACTTTCAGATAGGGCAAATGTCAATGAGCGTTCTGATTTCAGTTCCAGAGAGATTCGCCCAATGAGTCCTTGATACATAGTCGTTTTCAGCCAATATTTTGGATTTTTGAAAATTTCACTTTTTTGTGAAAATATCCACTAAATGAGGGAATAATATGTGTGAGGGTACCCCAGGAGAGTTCCAAATGTGTGGGGGTAGAATATATATCCCACGGGGCTAAAATTGAAAAAAGTTGAAAAAAATTTTTTTTTTCGACTTAGTCATTTTTCCAGCGTTTATCAGACTTTCAGATAGGGCAAATGTCAATGAGCGTTCTGATTTCAGTTCCAGAGAGATTCGCCCAATGAGTCCTTGATATTTATTCGTTTTCAGCCAATTTTCTGGATTTTTGAAAATTTCACTTTTTTGTGAAAATATCCACTAAATGAGGGAATAATATGTGTGAGGGTACCCCAGGAGAGTTCCAAATGTGTGTGGGTAGAATATATATCCCAAGGGGCTAAAATTGAAAAAAGTTGAAAACATTTTTTTTTTGGACTGTCATTTTTCCGGCGTTTATCAGACTTTCAGATAGGGGAAATGTCAGTGAGCGTTCTGATTTCAGTTCCAGAGCGATTCGCCCAATGAGTCCTTGATATTTATTCGTTTTCAGCCAATTTTCTGGATTTTTGAAAATTTCACTTTTTTGTGAAAATATCCACTAAATGAGGGAATAATATGTGTGAGGGTACCCCAGGAGAGTTCCAAATGTGTTTGGGTAGAATATATATCCCACGGGGCTAAAATTGAAAAAAGTTGAAAAAAATTTTTTTTTGGACTTAGACATTTTTCCGGCGTTTATCAGACTTTCAGATAGGGGAAATGTCAGTGAGCATTCCGATTTCAGTTCCAGAGCGATTCGCCCAATGAGTCCTTGATACTTAGTCGTTTTCAGCCAATATTTTGGATTTTTGAAAATTTCACTTTTTTGTGAAAATATCCACTAAATGAGGGAATAATATGTGTGAGGGTACCCCAGGAGAGTTACAAATGTGTTTGGGTAGAATGTATATCCCACGGGGCTAAAATTGAAAAAAGTCGAACAATTTTTTTTTTTGGACTGTCATTTTTCCGGCGTTTATCAGACTTTCAGATAGGGGAAATGTCAATGAGCGTTCTGATTTCAGTTCCAGAGAGATTCGCCCAATGAGTCCTTGATATTTATTCGTTTTCAGCCAATTTTCTGGATTTTTGAAAATTTCACTTTTTTGTGAAAATATCCACTAAATGAGGGAATAATATGTGTGAGGGTACCCCAGGAGAGTTCCAAATGTGTGTGGGTAGAATATATATCCCAAGGGGCTAAAATTGAAAAAAGTTGAAAACATTTTTTTTTTGGACTGTCATTTTTCCGGCGTTTATCAGACTTTCAGATAGGGGAAATGTCAGTGAGCGTTCTGATTTCAGTTCCAGAGCGATTCGCCCAATGAGTCCTTGATATTTATTCGTTTTCAGCCAATTTTCTGGATTTTTGAAAATTTCACTTTTTTGTGAAAATATCCACTAAATGAGGGAATAATATGTGTGAGGGTACCCCAGGAGAGTTCCAAATGTGTTTGGGTAGAATATATATCCCACGGGGCTAAAATTGAAAAAAGTTGAAAAAAATTTTTTTTTGGACTTAGACATTTTTCCGGCGTTTATCAGACTTTCAGATAGGGGAAATGTCAGTGAGCATTCCGATTTCAGTTCCAGAGCGATTCGCCCAATGAGTCCTTGATACTTAGTCGTTTTCAGCCAATATTTTGGATTTTTGAAAATTTCACTTTTTTGTGAAAATATCCACTAAATGAGGGAATAATATGTGTGAGGGTACCCCAGGAGAGTTACAAATGTGTTTGGGTAGAATGTATATCCCACGGGGCTAAAATTGAAAAAAGTCGAACAATTTTTTTTTTTGGACTGTCATTTTTCCGGCGTTTATCAGACTTTCAGATAGGGGAAATGTCAGTGAGCGTTCTGATTTCAGTTCCAGAGCGATTCGCCCAATGAGTCCTTGATATTTAGTCGTTTTCAGCCAATTTTCTGGATTTTTGAAAATTTCACTTTTTTGTGAAAATATCCACTAAATGAGGGAATAATATGTGTGAGGGTACCCCAGGAGAGTTCCAAATGTGTGTGGGTAGAATATATATCCCAAGGGGCTAAAATTGAAAAAAGTTGAAAACATTTTTTTTTTGGACTGTCATTTTTCCGGCGTTTATCAGACTTTCAGATAGGGGAAATGTCAGTGAGCGTTCCGATTTCAGTTCCAGAGCGATTCGCCCAATGAGTCCTTGATACTTAGTCGTTTTCAGCCAATATTTTGGATTTTTGAAAATTTCACTTTTTTGTGAAGATATCCACTAAATGAGGGAATAATATGTGTGAGGGTACCCCAGGAGAGTTCCAAATGTGTGTGGGTAGAATATATATCCCACGGGGCTAAAATTGAAAAAAGTTGAAAAAAATTTTTTTTTGGACTTAGTCATTTTTCCGGCGTTTATCAGACTTTCAGATAGGGGAAATGTCAGTGAGCATTCCGATTTCAGTTCCAGACCGATTCGCCCAATGAGTCCTTGATATTTAGTCGTTTTCAGTCAATTTTCTGCATTTTTGAAAATTTCACTTTTTTTGAAAATATCCACTAAATGAGGGAATAATATGTGTGAGGGTACCCCAGGAGAGTTACAAATGTGTTTGGGTAGAATATATATCCCACGGGGCTAAAATTGAAAAAAGTCGAACAATTTTTTTTTTTGCACTGTCATTTTTCCGGCGTTTATCAGACTTTCAGATAGGGGAAATGTCAGTGAGCGTTCCGATTTCAGTTCCAGAGCAATTCGCCCAATGAGTCCTTGATATTTAGTCGTTTTCAGCCAATTTTCTGGATTTTTGAAAATTTCACTTTTTTATGAAAACATCCACTAAATGAGGGAAAAATATGTTTGAGGGTACCACAGGAGAGTTCCAAATGTGTGTGGGTAGAATATATATCCCACGGGGCTAAAATTTAAAAAAGTTAAAAAAAAATTTTTTTTGGACTTAGTCATTTTTCCGGCGTTCATCAGATTTTCAGATAGGGGAAATGTCAGTGAGCGTTCCGATTTCAGTTCCAGAGCGATTCGCCCAATGAGTCCTTGATATTTAGTCATTTTCAGCCAATTTTCTGGATTTTTGAAAATTTCACTTTTTTGTGAAAATATCCACTAAATGAGGGAATAATATGTGTGAGGGTACCCCAGGAGAGTTCCAAATGTGTTTGGGTAGAATATATATCCCACGGGGCTAAAATTGAAAAAAGTTGAAAAAAATTTATTTTTGGATTTAGTCATTTTTCCGGCGTTTATCAGACTTTCAGATAGGGGAAATGTCAGTGAGCGTTCTGATTTCAGTTCCAGAGCGATTCGCCCAATGAGTCCTTGATATTTAGTCGTTTTCAGCCAATTTTCTGGATTTTTGAAAATTTCACTTTTTTGTGAAAATATCCACTAAATGAGGGAATAATATGTGTGAGGGTACCCCAGGAGAGTTCCAAATGTGTTTGGGTAGAATATATATCCCACGGGGTTAAAATTGAAAAAAGTTGAAAAAAAATTTTTTTTGGACTTAGTCATTTTTCCAGCGTTTATCAGACTTTCAGATAGGGGAAATGTCAGTGAGCGTTCTGATTTCAGTTCCAGAGCGATTCGCCCAATGAGTCCTTGATATTTAGTCGTTTTCAGCCAATTTTCTGGATTTTTGAAAATTTCACTTTTTTGTGAAAATATCCACTAAATGAGGGAATAATATGTGTGAGGGTACCCCAGGAGAGTTCCAAATGTGTGTGGGTAGAATATATATCCCACGGGGCTAAAATTGAAAAAAGTTAAAAAAAATTTTTTTTGGGACTTAGTTATTTTTCCGGCGTTCATCAGATTTTCAGATAGGGGAAATGTCAGTGAGCGTTCAGATTTCAGTTCCAGAGCGATTCGCCCAATGAGTCCTTGATATTTAGTAGTTTTCAGCCAATTTTCTGGATTTTTGAAAATTTCACTTTTTTGTGAAAATATCCACTAAATGAGGGAATAATATGTGTGAGGGTACCCCAGGAGAGTTCCAAATGTGTGTGGGTAGAATATATATCCCACGGGGGGGGGAACTGAAAAGAGTTGAAAACATTTTTTTTTTGGACTTAGTCATTTTTCCGGCATTTATCAGACTTTCAGATAGGGGAAATGTCAGTGAACGTTCCGATTTCAGTTCCAGAGCGATTCGCCCAATGAGTCCTTGATACTTAGTCGTTTTCAGCCAATATTTTGGATTTTTGAAAATTTCACTTTTTTGTGAAAATATCCACTAAATGAGGGAATAATATGTGTGAGGGTACCCCAGGAGAGTTCCAAATGTGTGGGGGTAGAATATATATCCCACGGGGCTAAAATTGAAAAAAGTTGAAAAAAAATTTTTTTTTGGACTTAGTCATTTTTCCAGCGTTTATCAGACTTTCAGATAGGGCAAATGTCAATGAGCGTTCTGATTTCAGTTCCAGAGAGATTCGCCCAATGAGTCCTTGATACATAGTCGTTTTCAGCCAATATTTTGGATTTTTGAAAATTTCACTTTTTTGTGAAAATATCCACTAAATGAGGGAATAATATGTGTGAGGGTACCCCAGGAGAGTTCCAAATGTGTGTGGGTAGAATATATATCCCAAGGGGCTAAAATTGAAAAAAGTTGAAAACATTTTTTTTTTGGACTGTCATTTTTCCGGCTTTTATCAGACTTTCAGATAGGGGAAATGTCAGTGAGCGTTCCGATTTCAGTTCCAGAGCGATTCGCCCAATGAGTCCTTGATATTTAGTCGTTTTCAGCCAATATTTTGGATTTTTGAAAATTTCACTTTTTTGTGAAAATATCCACTAAATGAGGGAATAATATGTGTGAGGGTACCCCAGGAGAGTTCCAAATGTGTGTGGGTAGAATATATATCCCACGGGGGTAAAATTGAAAAAAGTTTAAAAAATTTTTTTTTTTGGACTTAGTCATTTTTCCAGCGTTTATCAGACTTTCAGATAGGGCAAATGTCAATGAGCTTTCTGATTTCAGTTCCAGAGCGATTCGCCCAATGAGTCCTTGATATTTATTCGTTTTCAGCCAATTTTCTGGATTTTTGAAAATTTCACTTTTTTGTGAAAATATCCACTAAATGAGGGAATAATATGTGTGAGGGTACCCCAGGAGAGTTCCAAATGTGTGTGGGTAGAATATATATCCCACGGGGCTAAAATTGAAAAAAGTTGAAAAAAATTTTTTTTTGGACTTAGACATTTTTCCGGCGTTTATCAGACTTTCAGATAGGGGAAATGTCAGTGAGCATTCCGATTTCAGTTCCAGAGCGATTCGCCCAATGAGTCCTTGATACTTAGTCGTTTTCAGCCAATATTTTGGATTTTTGAAAATTTCACTTTTTTGTGAAAATATCCACTAAATGAGGGAATAATATGTGTGAGGGTACCCCAGGAGAGTTACAAATGTGTTTGGGTAGAATGTATATCCCACGGGGCTAAAATTGAAAAAAGTCGAACAATTTTTTTTTTTGGACTGTCATTTTTCCGGCGTTTATCAGACTTTCAGATAGGGGAAATGTCAGTGAGCGTTCTGATTTCAGTTCCAGAGCGATTCGCCCAATGAGTCCTTGATATTTAGTCGTTTTCAGCCAATTTTCTGGATTTTTGAAAATTTCACTTTTTTGTGAAAATATCCACTAAATGAGGGAATAATATGTGTGAGGGTACCCCAGGAGAGTTCCAAATGTGTGTGGGTAGAATATATATCCCAAGGGGCTAAAATTGAAAAAAGTTGAAAACATTTTTTTTTTGGACTGTCATTTTTCCGGCGTTTATCAGACTTTCAGATAGGGGAAATGTCAGTGAGCGTTCCGATTTCAGTTCCAGAGCGATTCGCCCAATGAGTCCTTGATACTTAGTCGTTTTCAGCCAATATTTTGGATTTTTGAAAATTTCACTTTTTTGTGAAGATATCCACTAAATGAGGGAATAATATGTGTGAGGGTACCCCAGGAGAGTTCCAAATGTGTGTGGGTAGAATATATATCCCACGGGGCTAAAATTGAAAAAAGTTGAAAAAAATTTTTTTTTGGACTTAGTCATTTTTCCGGCGTTTATCAGACTTTCAGATAGGGGAAATGTCAGTGAGCATTCCGATTTCAGTTCCAGACCGATTCGCCCAATGAGTCCTTGATATTTAGTCGTTTTCAGTCAATTTTCTGCATTTTTGAAAATTTCACTTTTTTTGAAAATATCCACTAAATGAGGGAATAATATGTGTGAGGGTACCCCAGGAGAGTTACAAATGTGTTTGGGTAGAATATATATCCCACGGGGCTAAAATTGAAAAAAGTCGAACAATTTTTTTTTTTGCACTGTCATTTTTCCGGCGTTTATCAGACTTTCAGATAGGGGAAATGTCAGTGAGCGTTCCGATTTCAGTTCCAGAGCAATTCGCCCAATGAGTCCTTGATATTTAGTCGTTTTCAGCCAATTTTCTGGATTTTTGAAAATTTCACTTTTTTATGAAAACATCCACTAAATGAGGGAAAAATATGTTTGAGGGTACCACAGGAGAGTTCCAAATGTGTGTGGGTAGAATATATATCCCACGGGGCTAAAATTTAAAAAAGTTAAAAAAAAATTTTTTTTGGACTTAGTCATTTTTCCGGCGTTCATCAGATTTTCAGATAGGGGAAATGTCAGTGAGCGTTCCGATTTCAGTTCCAGAGCGATTCGCCCAATGAGTCCTTGATATTTAGTCATTTTCAGCCAATTTTCTGGATTTTTGAAAATTTCACTTTTTTGTGAAAATATCCACTAAATGAGGGAATAATATGTGTGAGGGTACCCCAGGAGAGTTCCAAATGTGTTTGGGTAGAATATATATCCCACGGGGCTAAAATTGAAAAAAGTTGAAAAAAATTTATTTTTGGATTTAGTCATTTTTCCGGCGTTTATCAGACTTTCAGATAGGGGAAATGTCAGTGAGCGTTCTGATTTCAGTTCCAGAGCGATTCGCCCAATGAGTCCTTGATATTTAGTCGTTTTCAGCCAATTTTCTGGATTTTTGAAAATTTCACTTTTTTGTGAAAATATCCACTAAATGAGGGAATAATATGTGTGAGGGTACCCCAGGAGAGTTCCAAATGTGTTTGGGTAGAATATATATCCCACGGGGTTAAAATTGAAAAAAGTTGAAAAAAAATTTTTTTTGGACTTAGTCATTTTTCCAGCGTTTATCAGACTTTCAGATAGGGGAAATGTCAGTGAGCGTTCTGATTTCAGTTCCAGAGCGATTCGCCCAATGAGTCCTTGATATTTAGTCGTTTTCAGCCAATTTTCTGGATTTTTGAAAATTTCACTTTTTTGTGAAAATATCCACTAAATGAGGGAATAATATGTGTGAGGGTACCCCAGGAGAGTTCCAAATGTGTGTGGGTAGAATATATATCCCACGGGGCTAAAATTGAAAAAAGTTAAAAAAAATTTTTTTTGGGACTTAGTTATTTTTCCGGCGTTCATCAGATTTTCAGATAGGGGAAATGTCAGTGAGCGTTCAGATTTCAGTTCCAGAGCGATTCGCCCAATGAGTCCTTGATATTTAGTAGTTTTCAGCCAATTTTCTGGATTTTTGAAAATTTCACTTTTTTGTGAAAATATCCACTAAATGAGGGAATAATATGTGTGAGGGTACCCCAGGAGAGTTCCAAATGTGTGTGGGTAGAATATATATCCCACGGGGGGGGGAACTGAAAAGAGTTGAAAACATTTTTTTTTTGGACTTAGTCATTTTTCCGGCATTTATCAGACTTTCAGATAGGGGAAATGTCAGTGAACGTTCCGATTTCAGTTCCAGAGCGATTCGCCCAATGAGTCCTTGATACTTAGTCGTTTTCAGCCAATATTTTGGATTTTTGAAAATTTCACTTTTTTGTGAAAATATCCACTAAATGAGGGAATAATATGTGTGAGGGTACCCCAGGAGAGTTCCAAATGTGTGGGGGTAGAATATATATCCCACGGGGCTAAAATTGAAAAAAGTTGAAAAAAAATTTTTTTTTGGACTTAGTCATTTTTCCAGCGTTTATCAGACTTTCAGATAGGGCAAATGTCAATGAGCGTTCTGATTTCAGTTCCAGAGAGATTCGCCCAATGAGTCCTTGATACATAGTCGTTTTCAGCCAATATTTTGGATTTTTGAAAATTTCACTTTTTTGTGAAAATATCCACTAAATGAGGGAATAATATGTGTGAGGGTACCCCAGGAGAGTTCCAAATGTGTGTGGGTAGAATATATATCCCAAGGGGCTAAAATTGAAAAAAGTTGAAAACATTTTTTTTTTGGACTGTCATTTTTCCGGCTTTTATCAGACTTTCAGATAGGGGAAATGTCAGTGAGCGTTCCGATTTCAGTTCCAGAGCGATTCGCCCAATGAGTCCTTGATATTTAGTCGTTTTCAGCCAATATTTTGGATTTTTGAAAATTTCACTTTTTTGTGAAAATATCCACTAAATGAGGGAATAATATGTGTGAGGGTACCCCAGGAGAGTTCCAAATGTGTGTGGGTAGAATATATATCCCACGGGGGTAAAATTGAAAAAAGTTTAAAAAATTTTTTTTTTTGGACTTAGTCATTTTTCCAGCGTTTATCAGACTTTCAGATAGGGCAAATGTCAATGAGCTTTCTGATTTCAGTTCCAGAGCGATTCGCCCAATGAGTCCTTGATATTTATTCGTTTTCAGCCAATTTTCTGGATTTTTGAAAATTTCACTTTTTTGTGAAAATATCCACTAAATGAGGGAATAATATGTGTGAGGGTACCCCAGGAGAGTTCCAAATGTGTGTGGGTAGAATATATATCCCACGGGGCTAAAATTGAAAAAAGTTTAAAAAAATTTTTTTTTGGACTTAGTCATTTTTCCGGCGTTTATCAGACTTTCAGATAGGGGAAATGTCAGTGAGCGTTCTGATTTTAGTTCCAGAGCGATTCGCCCAATGAGTCCTTGATATTTAGTCGTTTTCAGCCAATTTTCTGGATTTTTGAAAATTTCACTTTTTTGTGAAAATATCCACTAAATGAGGGAATAATATGTGTGAGGGTACCCCAGGAGAGTTCCAAATGTGTGTGGGTAGAATATATATCCCAAGGGGGGGAAAGTGAAAAGAGTTGAAAACATTTTTTTTTTGGACTTAGTCATTTTTCCGGCATTTATCAGACTTTCAGATAGGGGAAATGTCAGTGAGCGTTCCGATTTCAGTTCCAGAGCAATTCGCCCAATGAGTCCTTGATATTTAGTCGTTTTCAGCCAATTTTCTGAATTTTTGAAAATTTCACTTTTTTATGAAAACATCCACTAAATGAGGGAAAAATATGTTTGAGGGTACCCCAGGTGAGTTCCAAATGTGTGTGGGTAGAATATATATCCCACGGGGGGGGAATTGAAAAAATTTGAAAAAAAATTTTTTTTGGACTTAGTCATTTTTCCGGCGTTTATCAGACTTTCAGATAGGGGAAATGTCAGTGAGCGTTCTGATTTCAGTTCCAGAGCGATTCGCCCAATGAGTCCTTGATATTTAGTCGTTTTCAGCCAATTTTCTGGATTTTTGAAAATTTCACTTTTCTGTGAAAATATCCACTAAATGAGGGAATAATATGTGTGAGGGTACCCCAGGAGAGTTCCAAATGTGTGTGGGTAGAATATATATCCCACGGGGCTAAAATTGAAAAAAGTTAAAAAAAAATTTTTTGGGGACTTAGTTATTTTTCCGGCGTTCATCAGATTTTCAGATAGGGGAAATGTCAGTGAGCGTTCAGATTTCAGTTCCAGAGCGATTCGCCCAATGAGTCCTTGATATTTAGTAGTTTTCAGCCAATTTTCTGGATTTTTGAAAATTTCACTTTTTTGTGAAAATCTCCACTAAATGAGGGAATAATATGTGTGAGGGTACCCCAGGAGAGTTCCAAATGTGTGTGGGTAGAATATATATCCCACGGGGGGGGAAACTGAAAAGAGTTGAAAACATTTTTTTTTTGGACTTAGTCATTTTTCCGGCATTTATCAGACTTTCAGATAGGGGAAATGTCAGTGAGCGTTCCGATTTCAGTTCCAGACCAATTCGCCCAATGAGTCCTTGATATTTAGTCGTTTTCAGCCAATTTTCTGGATTTTTGAAAATTTCACTTTTTTATGAAAACATCCACTAAATGAGGGAAAAATATGTTTGAGGGTACCACAGGAGAGTTCCAAATGTGTGTGGGTAGAATATATATCCCACGGGGCAAAAATTTAAAAAAGTTAAAAAAAAATTTTTTTTGGACTTAGTCATTTTTCCGGCGTTCATCAGATTTTCAGATAGGGGAAATGTCAGTGAGCGTTCCGATTTCAGTTCCAGAGCGATTCGCCCAATGAGTCCTTGATATTTAGTCGTTTTCAGCCAATTTTCTGGATTTTTGAAAATTTCACTTTTTTGTGAAAATATCCACTAAATGAGGGAATAATATGTGTGAGGGTACCCCAGGAGAGTTCCAAATGTGTTTGGGTAGAATATATATCCCACGGGGCTAAAATTGAAAAAAGTTGAAAAAAATTTATTTTTGGATTTAGTCATTTTTCCGGCGTTTATCAGACTTTCAGATAGGGGAAATGTCAGTGAGCGTTCTGATTTCAGTTCCAGAGCGATTTGCCCAATGAGTCCTTGATATTTAGTCGTTTTCAGCCAATTTTCTGGATTTTTGAAAATTTCACTTTTTTGTGAAAATATCCACTAAATGAGGGAATAATATGTGTGAGGGTACCCCAGGAGAGTTCCAAATGTGTTTGGGTAGAATATATATCCCACGGGGTTAAAATTGAAAAAAGTTGAAAAAAATTTTTTTTTGGACTTAGTCATTTTTCCAGCGTTTATCAGACTTTCACATAGGGGAAATGTCAGTGAGCGTTCTGATTTCAGTTCCAGAGCGATTCGCCCAATGAGTCCTTGATATTTAGTCGTTTTCAGCCAATTTTCTGGATTTTTGAAAATTTCACTTTTTTGTGAAAATATCCACTAAATGAGGGAATAATATGTGTGAGGGTACCCCAGGAGAGTTCCAAATGTGTGTGGGTAGAATATATATCCCACAGGAGTAAAATTGAAAAAAGTTAAAAAAAAAAAAAAAAAAATTTCTACTTAGTCATTTTTCCGGCGTTTATCAGACTTTCAGATAGGGGAAATGTCAGTGAGCGTTCCGATTTCAGTTCCAGAGCAATTCACCCAATGAGTCCTTGATATTTAGCCGTTTTCAGCCAATTTTCTGGATTTTTGAAAATTTCACTTTTTTATGAAAATATCCACTAAATGAGGGAAAAATATATTTGAGGGTACCCCAGGTGAGTTCCAAATGTGTGTGGGTAGAATATATATCCCACTTGGGTAAAATTGAAAAAAGTTGAAAACATTTTTTTTTTGGACTTAGTCATTTTTCAGGCGTTTATCAGACTTTCAGATAGGGGAAATGTCAGTGAGCGTTCTGATTTCAGTTCCAGAGCGATTCGCCCAATGAGTCCTTGATATTTAGTCGTTTTCAGCCAATTTTCTGGATTTTTGAAAATTTCACTTTTTTGTGAAAATATCCACTAAATGAGGGAATAATATGTGTGAGGGTACCCCAGGAGAGTTCCAAATGTGTGTGGGTAGAATATATATCCCACGGGGCTAAAATTGAAAAAATTCGAAAAAAAAATTTTTTAGACTTAGTCATTTTTCCGGCGTTTATCAGACTTTCAGATAGGGGAAATGACAGTGAGCGTTCTGATTTCAGTTCCAGAGCGATTCGCCCAATGAGTCCTTGATATTTAGTCGTTTTCAGCCAATTTTCTGTTTTTTTGAAAATTTCACTTTTTTGTGAAAATATCCACTAAATGAGGGAATAATATGTGTGAGGGTACCCCAGGAGAGTTCCAAATGTGTTTGGGTAGAATATATATCCCACGGGGTTAAAATTGAAAAAAGTTGAAAAAAATTTTTTTTTGGACTTAGTCATTTTTCCAGCGTTTATCAGACTTTCAGATAGGGCAAATGTCAGTGAGCATTCCGACTTCAGTTCCAGAGCGATTCGCCCAATGAGTCCTTGATATTTAGTCGTTTTCAGCCAATTTTCTGGATTTTTGAAAATTTCACTTTTTTGTGAAAATATCCACTAAATGAGGGAATAATATGTGTGAGGGTACCCCAGGAGAGTTCCAAATGTGTGTGGGTAGAATATATATCCCACGGTGGGGAAATTGAAAAGAGTTGAAAACATTTTTTTTTTTGGACTTAGTCATTTTTCAGGCGTTTATCAGACTTTCAGATAGGGGAAATGTCAGTGAGCGTTCCGATTTCAGTTCCAGAGCAATTCGCCCAATGAGTCCTTGATGTTTAGCCGTTTTCAGCCAATTTTCTGGATTTTTGAAAATTTCACTTTTTTATGAAAATATCCACTAAATGAGGGAAAAATATGTTTGAGGGTACCCCAGGTGAGTTCCAAATGTGTGTGGGTAGAATATATATCCCATGGGGGGGAAATTGAAAAAAGTTGAAAAAAAATTTTTTTTTGACTTAGTCATCTTTCCGGCATTTATCAGACTTTCAGATAGGGGAAATGTCAGTGAGCATTCTGATTTCAGTTCCAGAGCGATTCGCCCAATGAGTCCTTGATATTTAGTCGTTTTCAGCCAATTTTCTGTTTTTTTGAAAATTTCACTTTTTTGTGAAAATATCCACTAAATGAGGGAATAATATGTGTGAGGGTACCCCAGGAGAGTTCCAAATGTGTGTGGGTAGAATATATATCCCATGGGGGGGAAATTGAAAAAAGTTGAAAAAAATTTTTTTTTTGACTTAGTCATCTTTCCGGCATTTATCAGACTTTCAGATAGGGCAAATGTCAGTGAGCATTCTGATTTCAGTTCCAGAGCGATTCGCCCAATGAGTCCTTGATATTTAGTCGTTTTCAGCCAATTTTCTGTTTTTTTGAAAATTTCACTTTTTTGTGAAAATATCCACTAAATGAGGGAATAATATGTGTGAGGGGACCCCAGGAGAGTTCCAAATGTGTGTGGGTAGAATATATATCCCACGGGGGTAAAATTGAAAAAAGTTGAAAAAAATTTTTTTTTGGACTTAGTCATTTTTCAGGCGTTTATCAGACTTTCAGATAGGGCAAATGTCAGTGAGCTTTCTGATTTCAGTTCCAGAGCGATTCGTCCAATGAGTCCTTGATATTTAGTCGTTTTCAGCCAATTTTCTGGATTTTTGAAAATTTCACTTTTTTGTGAAAATATCCACTAAATGAGGGAATAATATGTGTGAGGGTACCCCAGGAGAGTTCCAAATGTGTGTGGGTAGAATATATATCCCACGGGGTAAAATTGAAAAAAGTTGAAAAAAAATTTTTTTTGGACTTAGTCATTTTTCAGGCGTTTATCAGACTTTCAGATAGGGGAAATGTCAGTGAGCGTTCTGATTTCAGTTCCAGAGCGATTCGTCCAATGAGTCCTTGATATTTAGTCATTTTCAGCCAATTTTCTGGATTTTTGAAAATTTCACTTTTTTTGTGAAAATATCCACTAAATGAGGGAATAATATGTGTGAGGGTACCCCAGGAGAGTTCCAAATGTGTTTGGGTAGAATATATATCCCACGGGGTTAAAATTGAAAAAAGTTGAAAAAAAAATTTTTTGGGACTTAGTCATTTTTCCGGCGTTTATCAGACTTTCAGATGGGGGAAATGTCAGTGAGCGTTCTTATTTCAGTTCCAGAGCGATTCGCCCAATGAGTCCTTGATATTTAGTCGTTTTCAGCCAATTTTCTGGATTGTTGAAAATTTCACTTTTTTGTGAAAATATCCACTAAATGAGGGAATAATATGTGTGAGGGTACCCCAGGAGAGTTCCAAATGTGTTTGGGTAGAATATATATCCCACGGGGTTAAAATTGAAAAAAGTTGAAAAAATTTTTTTTTTGGAGTTAGTCATTTTTCCAGCGTTTATCAGACTTTCAGATAGGGCAAATGTCAGTGAGCATTCCGACTTCAGTTCCACAGCGATTCGCCCAATGAGTCCTTGATATTTAGTCGTTTTCAGCCAATTTTCTGGATTTTTGAAAATTTCACTTTTTTGTGAAAATATCCACTAAATGAGGGAATAATATGTGTGAGGGTACCCCAGGAGAGTTCCAAATGTGTGTGGGTAGAATATATATCCCACGGGGGGGAAATTGAAAAGAGTTGAAAACATTTTTTTTTTTGGACTTAGTCATTTTTCAAGCGTTTATCAGACTTTCAGATAGGGGAAATGTCAGTGAGCGTTCCGATTTCAGTTCCAGAGCAATTCGCCCAATGAGTCCTTGATGTTTAGCCGTTTTCAGCCAATTTTCTGGATTTTTGAAAATTTCACTTTTTTATGAAAATATCCACTAAATGAGGGAAAAATATGTTTGAGGGTACCCCAGGTGAGTTCCAAATGTGTGTGGGTAGAATATATATCCCATCGGGGGGAAATTGAAAAAAGTTGAAAGAAATTTTTTTTTTGACTTAGTCATCTTTCCGGCATTTATCAGACTTTCAGATAGGGGAAATGTCAGTGAGCATTCTGATTTCAGTTCCAGAGCGATTCGCCCAATGAGTCCTTGATATTTAGTCGTTTTCAGCCAATTTTCTGGATTTTTGAAAATTTCACTTTTTTGTGAAAATATCCACTAAATGAGGGAATAATATGTGTGAGGGTACCCCAGGAGAGTTCCAAATGTGTGTGGGTAGAATATATTTCCCACGGGTCTAAAATTGAAAAAAGTTGAAAAAAAAATTTTTTGGGACTTAGTCATTTTTCCGGCGTTTATCAGACTTTCAGATAGGGGAAATGTCAGTGAGCGTTCTTATTTCAGTTCCAGAGCGATTCGCCCAATGAGTCCTTGATATTTAGTCGTTTTCAGCCAATTTTCTGGATTTTTGAAAATTTCACTTTTTTGTGAAAATATCCACTAAATGAGGGAATAATATGTGTGAGGGTACCCCAGGAGAGTTCCAAATGTGTGTGGGTAGAATATATATCCCACGGCGCTAAAATTGAAAAAAGTTGAAAAAAATTTTTTTTGGACTTAGTCATTTTTCCGGCGTTTATCAGACTTTCAGATAGGGGAAATGTCAGTGAGCGTTCTAATTTCAGTTCCAGAGCGATTCGCCCAATGAGTCCTTGATATTTAGTCGTTTTCAGCCAATTTTCTGGATTTTTGAAAATTTCACTTTTTTGTGAAAATATCCACTAAATGAGGGAATAATATGTGTGAGGGTACCCCAGGAGAGTTCCAAATGTGTGTGGGTAGAATATATATCCCACGGGGGTAAAATTGAAAAAAGTTGAAAAAATTTTTTTTTTGGAATTCGTCATTTTTCAGGCGTTTATCAGACTTTCAGATAGGGGAAATGTCAGTGAGCGTTCTGATTTCAGTTCCAGAGCGATTCGTCCAATGAGTCCTTGATATTTAGTCGTTTTCAGCCAATTTTCTGGATTTTTGAAAATTTCACTTTTTTTGTGAAAATATCCACTAAATGAGGGAATAATATGTGTGAGGGTACCCCAGGAGAGTTCCAAATGTGTTAGGGTAGAATATATATCCCACGGGGTTAAAATTGAAAAAAGTTGAAAAAAATTTTTTTTTTGGACTTAGTCATTTTTCCAGCGTTTATCAGACTTTCAGATAGGGCAAATGTCAGTGAGCATTCCGACTTCAGTTCCAGACCGATTTGCCCAATGAGTCCTTGATATTTAGTCGTTTTCAGCCAATTTTCTGGATTTTTGAAAATTTCACTTTTTTGTGAAAATATCCACTAAATGAGGGAATAATATGTGTGAGGGTACCCCAGGAGAGTTCCAAATGTGTGTGGGTAGAATATATATCCCACGGGTCTAAAATTGAAAAAAGTTGAAAAAATTTTTTTTTGGGACTTAGTCATTTTTCCGGCGTTTATCAGCCTTTCAGATAGGGCAAATGTCAGTGAGTATTCCGATTTCAGTTCCAGAGCGATTCGCCCAATAAGTCCTTGATATTTAGTCGTTTTCAGCCAATATTTTGGATTTTTGAAAATTTCACTTTTTTGTGAAAATATCCACTAAATGAGGGAATAATATGTGTGAGGTTACCCCAGGAGAGTTCCAAATGTGTGTAGGTAGAATATATATCCCACAGGGGTAAAATTGAAAAAAGTTGAAAACATTTTTTTTTTTGGACTTAGTCATTTTTCCGGCGTTTATCAGACATTCAGATAGGGGAAATGTAAGTGAGCGTTCTGATTTCAGTTCCACAGCGATTCGCCCAATGAGTCCTTCATATTCGGTCGTTTTCAGCTAATTTTCTGGATTTTTGAAAATTTCTCTTTTTTGTGAAAATATCCACTAAATGAGGGAATAATATGTGTGAGGGTACCCCAGGAGAGTTCCAAATGTGTGTGGGTAGAATATATATCCCACGGGGGTAAAATTGAAAAAAGTTGAAAAAAAAATTTTTTGGGACTTAGTCATTTTTCCGGCGTTTATCAGACTTTCAGATGGGGGAAATGTCAGTGAGCGTTCTTATTTCAGTTCCAGAGCGATTCGCCCAATGAGTCCTTGATATTTAGTCGTTTTCAGCCAATTTTCTGTTTTTTTGAAAATTTCACTTTTTTGTGAAAATATCCACTAAATGAGGGAATAATATGTGTGAGGGGACCCCAGGAGAGTTCCAAATGTGTGTGGGTAGAATATATATCCCACGGGGGTAAAATTGAAAAAAGTTGAAAAAAATTTTTTTTTGGACTTAGTCATTTTTCAGGCGTTTATCAGACTTTCAGATAGGGCAAATGTCAGTGAGCTTTCTGATTTCAGTTCCAGAGCGATTCGTCCAATGAGTCCTTGATATTTAGTCGTTTTCAGCCAATTTTCTGGATTTTTGAAAATTTCACTTTTTTGTGAAAATATCCACTAAATGAGGGAATAATATGTGTGAGGGTACCCCAGGAGAGTTCCAAATGTGTGTGGGTAGAATATATATCCCACGGGGTAAAATTGAAAAAAGTTGAAAAAAAATTTTTTTTGGACTTAGTCATTTTTCAGGCGTTTATCAGACTTTCAGATAGGGGAAATGTCAGTGAGCGTTCTGATTTCAGTTCCAGAGCGATTCGTCCAATGAGTCCTTGATATTTAGTCATTTTCAGCCAATTTTCTGGATTTTTGAAAATTTCACTTTTTTTGTGAAAATATCCACTAAATGAGGGAATAATATGTGTGAGGGTACCCCAGGAGAGTTCCAAATGTGTTTGGGTAGAATATATATCCCACGGGGTTAAAATTGAAAATAGTTGAAAAAAAAATTTTTTGGGACTTAGTCATTTTTCCGGCGTTTATCAGACTTTCAGATGGGGGAAATGTCAGTGAGCGTTCTTATTTCAGTTCCAGAGCGATTCGCCCAATGAGTCCTTGATATTTAGTCGTTTTCAGCCAATTTTCTGGATTGTTGAAAATTTCACTTTTTTGTGAAAATATCCACTAAATGAGGGAATAATATGTGTGAGGGTACCCCAGGAGAGTTCCAAATGTGTTTGGGTAGAATATATATCCCACGGGGTTAAAATTGAAAAAAGTTGAAAAAAATTTTTTTTTGGACTTAGTCATTTTTCCAGCGTTTATCAGACTTTCAGATAGGGCAAATGTCAGTGAGCATTCCGACTTCAGTTCCACAGCGATTCGCCCAATGAGTCCTTGATATTTAGTCGTTTTCAGCCAATTTTCTGGATTTTTGAAAATTTCACTTTTTTGTGAAAATATCCACTAAATGAGGGAATAATATGTGTGAGGGTACCCCAGGAGAGTTCCAAATGTGTGTGGGTAGAATATATATCCCACGGGGGGGAAATTGAAAAGAGTTGAAAACATTTTTTTTTTTGGACTTAGTCATTTTTCAAGCGTTTATCAGACTTTCAGATAGGGGAAATGTCAGTGAGCGTTCCGATTTCAGTTCCAGAGCAATTCGCCCAATGAGTCCTTGATGTTTAGCCGTTTTCAGCCAATTTTCTGGATTTTTGAAAATTTCACTTTTTTATGAAAATATCCACTAAATGAGGGAAAAATATGTTTGAGGGTACCCCAGGTGAGTTCCAAATGTGTGTGGGTAGAATATATATCCCATCGGGGGGAAATTGAAAAAAGTTGAAAGAAATTTTTTTTTTGACTTAGTCATCTTTCCGGCATTTATCAGACTTTCAGATAGGGGAAATGTCAGTGAGCATTCTGATTTCAGTTCCAGAGCGATTCGCCCAATGAGTCCTTGATATTTAGTCGTTTTCAGCCAATTTTCTGGATTTTTGAAAATTTCACTTTTTTGTGAAAATATCCACTAAATGAGGGAATAATATGTGTGAGGGTACCCCAGGAGAGTTCCAAATGTGTGTGGGTAGAATATATTTCCCACGGGTCTAAAATTGAAAAAAGTTGAAAAAAAAATTTTTTGGGACTTAGTCATTTTTCCGGCGTTTATCAGACTTTCAGATAGGGGAAATGTCAGTGAGCGTTCTTATTTCAGTTCCAGAGCGATTCGCCCAATGAGTCCTTGATATTTAGTCATTTTCAGCCAATTTTCTGGATTTTTGAAAATTTCACTTTTTTGTGAAAATATCCACTAAATGAGGGAATAATATGTGTGAGGGTACCCCAGGAGAGTTCCAAATGTGTGTGGGTAGAATATATATCCCACGGCGCTAAAATTGAAAAAAGTTGAAAAAAATTTTTTTTGGACTTAGTCATTTTTCCGGCGTTTATCAGACTTTCAGATAGGGGAAATGTCAGTGAGCGTTCTGATTTCAGTTCCAGAGCGATTCGCCCAATGAGTCCTTGATATTTAGTCGTTTTCAGCCAATTTTCTGGATTTTTGAAAATTTCACTTTTTTGTGAAAATATCCACTAAATGAGGGAATAATATGTGTGAGGGTACCCCAGGAGAGTTCCAAATGTGTGTGGGTAGAATATATATCCCACGGGGGTAAAATTGAAAAAAGTTGAAAAAATTTTTTTTTTGGAATTAGTCATTTTTCAGGCGTTTATCAGACTTTCAGATAGGGGAAATGTCAGTGAGCGTTCTGATTTCAGTTCCAGACCGATTTGCCCAATGAGTCCTTGATATTTAGTCGTTTTCAGCCAATTTTCTGGATTTTTGAAAATTTCACTTTTTTGTGAAAATATCCACTAAATGAGGGAATAATATGTGTGAGGGTACCCCAGGAGAGTTCCAAATGTGTGTGGGTAGAATATATATCCCACGGGTCTAAAATTGAAAAAAGTTGAAAAAATTTTTTTTTGGGACTTAGTCATTTTTCCGGCGTTTATCAGCCTTTCAGATAGGGCAAATGTCAGTGAGTATTCCGATTTCAGTTCCAGAGCGATTCGCCCAATAAGTCCTTGATATTTAGTCGTTTTCAGCCAATATTTTGGATTTTTGAAAATTTCACTTTTTTGTGAAAATATCCACTAAATGAGGGAATAATATGTGTGAGGTTACCCCAGGAGAGTTACAAATGTGTGTAGGTAGAATATATATCCCACAGGGGTAAAATTGAAAAAAGTTGAAAACATTTTTTTTTTTGGACTTAGTCATTTTTCCGGCGTTTATCAGACATTCAGATAGGGGAAATGTAAGTGAGCGTTCTGATTTCAGTTCCACAGCGATTCGCCCAATGAGTCCTTCATATTCGGTCGTTTTCAGCTAATTTTCTGGATTTTTGAAAATTTCTCTTTTTTGTGAAAATATCCACTAAATGAGGGAATAATATGTGTGAGGGTACCCCAGGAGAGTTCCAAATGTGTGTGGGTAGAATATATATCCCACGGGGGTAAAATTGAAAAAAGTTGAAAAAAAAATTTTTTGGGACTTAGTCATTTTTCCGGCGTTTATCAGACTTTCAGATGGGGGAAATGTCAGTGAGCGTTCTTATTTCAGTTCCAGAGCGATTCGCCCAATGAGTCCTTGATATTTAGTCGTTTTCAGCCAATTTTCTGGATTGTTGAAAATTTCACTTTTTTGTGAAAATATCCACTAAATGAGGGAATAATATGTGTGAGGGTACCCCAGGAGAGTTCCAAATGTGTGTGGGTAGAATATATATCCCACGGGGGGGAAATTGAAAAGAGTTGAAAACATTTTTTTTTTTGGACTTAGTCATTTTTCAAGCGTTTATCAGACTTTCAGATAGGGGAAATGTCAGTGAGCGTTCCGATTTCAGTTCCAGAGCAATTCGCCCAATGAGTCCTTGATGTTTAGCCGTTTTCAGCCAATTTTCTGGATTTTTGAAAATTTCACTTTTTTATGAAAATATCCACTAAATGAGGGAAAAATATGTTTGAGGGTACCCCAGGTGAGTTCCAAATGTGTGTGGGTAGAATATATATCCCATCGGGGGGAAATTGAAAAAAGTTGAAAGAAATTTTTTTTTTGACTTAGTCATCTTTCCGGCATTTATCAGACTTTCAGATAGGGGAAATGTCAGTGAGCATTCTGATTTCAGTTCCAGAGCGATTCGCCCAATGAGTCCTTGATATTTAGTCGTTTTCAGCCAATTTTCTGGATTTTTGAAAATTTCACTTTTTTGTGAAAATATCCACTAAATGAGGGAATAATATGTGTGAGGGTACCCCAGGAGAGTTCCAAATGTGTGTGGGTAGAATATATTTCCCACGGGTCTAAAATTGAAAAAAGTTGAAAAAAAAATTTTTTGGGACTTAGTCATTTTTCCGGCGTTTATCAGACTTTCAGATAGGGGAAATGTCAGTGAGCGTTCTTATTTCAGTTCCAGAGCGATTCGCCCAATGAGTCCTTGATATTTAGTCGTTTTCAGCCAATTTTCTGGATTTTTGAAAATTTCACTTTTTTGTGAAAATATCCACTAAATGAGGGAATAATATGTGTGAGGGTACCCCAGGAGAGTTCCAAATGTGTGTGGGTAGAATATATATCCCACGGCGCTAAAATTGAAAAAAGTTGAAAAAAATTTTTTTTGGACTTAGTCATTTTTCCGGCGTTTATCAGACTTTCAGATAGGGGAAATGTCAGTGAGCGTTCTGATTTCAGTTCCAGAGCGATTCGCCCAATGAGTCCTTGATATTTAGTCGTTTTCAGCCAATTTTCTGGATTTTTGAAAATTTCACTTTTTTGTGAAAATATCCACTAAATGAGGGAATAATATGTGTGAGGGTACCCCAGGAGAGTTCCAAATGTGTGTGGGTAGAATATATATCCCACGGGGGTAAAATTGAAAAAAGTTGAAAAAATTTTTTTTTTGGAATTAGTCATTTTTCAGGCGTTTATCAGACTTTCAGATAGGGGAAATGTCAGTGAGCGTTCTGATTTCAGTTCCAGAGCGATTCGTCCAATGAGTCCTTGATATTTAGTCGTTTTCAGCCAATTTTCTGGATTTTTGAAAATTTCACTTTTTTATGAAAATATCCACTAAATGAGGGAAAAATATGTTTGAGGGTACCCCAGGTGAGTTCCAAATGTGTGTGGGTAGAATATATATCCCATCGGGGGGAAATTGAAAAAAGTTGAAAGAAATTTTTTTTTTGACTTAGTCATCTTTCCGGCATTTATCAGACTTTCAGATAGGGGAAATGTCAGTGAGCATTCTGATTTCAGTTCCAGAGCGATTCGCCCAATGAGTCCTTGATATTTAGTCGTTTTCAGCCAATTTTCTGGATTTTTGAAAATTTCACTTTTTTGTGAAAATATCCCCTAAATGAGGGAATAATATGTGTGAGGGTACCCCAGGAGAGTTCCAAATGTGTGTGGGTAGAATATATTTCCCACGGGTCTAAAATTGAAAAAAGTTGAAAAAAAAATTTTTTGGGACTTAGTCATTTTTCCGGCGTTTATCAGACTTTCAGATAGGGGAAATGTCAGTGAGCGTTCTTATTTCAGTTCCAGAGCGATTCGCCCAATGAGTCCTTGATATTTAGTCGTTTTCAGCCAATTTTCTGGATTTTTGAAAATTTCACTTTTTTGTGAAAATATCCACTAAATGAGGGAATAATATGTGTGAGGGTACCCCAGGAGAGTTCCAAATGTGTGTGGGTAGAATATATATCCCACGGCGCTAAAATTGAAAAAAGTTGAAAAAAATTTTTTTTGGACTTAGTCATTTTTCCGGCGTTTATCAGACTTTCAGATAGGGGAAATGTCAGTGAGCGTTCTGATTTCAGTTCCAGAGCGATTCGCCCAATGAGTCCTTGATATTTAGTCGTTTTCAGCCAATTTTCTGGATTTTTGAAAATTTCACTTTTTTGTGAAAATATCCACTAAATGAGGGAATAATATGTGTGAGGGTACCCCAGGAGAGTTCCAAATGTGTGTGGGTAGAATATATATCCCACGGGGGTAAAATTGAAAAAAGTTGAAAAAATTTTTTTTTTGGAATTAGTCATTTTTCAGGCGTTTATCAGACTTTCAGATAGGGGAAATGTCAGTGAGCGTTCTGATTTCAGTTCCAGAGCGATTCGTCCAATGAGTCCTTGATATTTAGTCATTTTCAGCCAATTTTCTGGATTTTTGAAAATTTCACTTTTTTTGTGAAAATATCCACTAAATGAGGGAATAATATGTGTGAGGGTACCCCAGGAGAGTTCCAAATGTGTTAGGGTAGAATATACATCCCACGGGGTTAAAATTGAAAAAAGTTGAAAAAAATTTTTTTTTTGGACTTAGTCATTTTTCCAGCGTTTATCAGACTTTCAGATAGGGCAAATGTCAGTGAGCATTCCGACTTCAGTTCCAGACCGATTTGCCCAATGAGTCCTTGATATTTAGTCGTTTTCAGCCAATTTTCTGGATTTTTGAAAATTTCACTTTTTTGTGAAAATATCCACTAAATGAGGGAATAATATGTGTGAGGGTACCCCAGGAGAGTTCCAAATGTGTGTGGGTAGAATATATATCCCACGGGTCTAAAATTGAAAAAAGTTGAAAAAATTTTTTTTTGGGACTTAGTCATTTTTCCGGCGTTTATCAGCCTTTCAGATAGGGCAAATGTCAGTGAGTATTCCGATTTCAGTTCCAGAGCGATTCGCCCAATAAGTCCTTGATATTTAGTCGTTTTCAGCCAATATTTTGGATTTTTGAAAATTTCACTTTTTTGTGAAAATATCCACTAAATGAGGGAATAATATGTGTGAGGTTACCCCAGGAGAGTTCCAAATGTGTGTAGGTAGAATATATATCCCACAGGGGTAAAATTGAAAAAAGTTGAAAACATTTTTTTTTTTGGACTTAGTCATTTTTCCGGCGTTTATCAGACATTCAGATAGGGGAAATGTAAGTGAGCGTTCTGATTTCAGTTCCACAGCGATTCGCCCAATGAGTCCTTCATATTCGGTCGTTTTCAGCTAATTTTCTGGATTTTTGAAAATTTCTCTTTTTTGTGAAAATATCCACTAAATGAGGGAATAATATGTGTGAGGGTACCCCAGGAGAGTTCCAAATGTGTGTGGGTAGAATATATATCCCACGGGGGTAAAATTGAAAAAAGTTGAAAAAAAAATTTTTGGGGACTTAGTCATTTTTCCGGCGTTTATCAGACTTTCAGATGGGGGAAATGTCAGTGAGCGTTCTTATTTCAGTTCCAGAGCGATTCGCCCAATGAGTCCTTGATATTTAGTCGTTTTCAGCCAATTTTCTGGATTGTTGAAAATTTCACTTTTTTGTGAAAATATCCACTAAATGAGGGAATAATATGTGTGAGGGTACCCCAGGAGAGTTCCAAATGTGTTTGGGTAGAATATATATCCCACGGGGTTAAAATTGAAAAAAGTTGAAAAAAATTTTTTTTTGGACTTAGTCATTTTTCAAGCGTTTATCAGACTTTCAGATAGGGGAAATGTCAGTGAGCGTTCCGATTTCAGTTCCAGAGCAATTCGCCCAATGAGTCCTTGATGTTTAGCCGTTTTCAGCCAATTTTCTGGATTTTTGAAAATTTCACTTTTTTATGAAAATATCCACTAAATGAGGGAAAAATATGTTTGAGGGTACCCCAGGTGAGTTCCAAATGTGTGTGGGTAGAATATATATCCCACGGGGGTAAAATTGAAAAAAGTTGAAAAAAATTTTTTTTGTACTTAGTCATTTTTCCGGCGTTTATCAGACTTTCAGATAGGGCAAATGTCAGTGAGCATTCCGACTTCAGTTCCAGACCGATTCGCCCAATGAGTCCTTGATATTTAGTCATTTTCAGCCAATTTTCTGGATTTTTGAAAATTTCACTTTTTTGTGAAAATATCCACTAAATGAGGGAATAATATGTGTGAGGGTACCCCAGGAGAGTTCCAAATGTGTGTGGGTAGAATATATATCCCACGGGTCTAAAATTGAAAAAAGTTGAAAAAAAATTTTTTTTGGACTTAGTCATTTTTCCAGCGTTTATCAGACTTTCAGATAGGGCAAATGTCAGTGAGCATTCCGACTTCAGTTCCAGACCGATTCGCCCAATGAGTCCTTGATATTTAGTCGTTTTCAGCCAATTTTCTGGATTTTTGAAAATTTCACTTTTTTGTGAAAATATCCACTAAATGAGGGAATAATATGTGTGAGGGTACCCCAGGAGAGTTCCAAATGTGTGTGGGTAGAATATATATCCCACGGGTCTAAAATTGAAAAAAGTTGAAAAAAAATTTTTTTTTGACTTAGTCATTTTTCCGGCGTTTATCAGACTTTCAGATAGGGTAAATGTCAGTGAGCATTCCGATTTCAGTTCCAGAGCGATTCGCCCATTGAGTCCTTGATATTTAGTCGTTTTCAGCCAATATTTTGGATTTTTGAAAATTTCACTTTTTTGTGAAAATATCCACTAAATGAGGGAATAATATGTGTGAGGTTACCCCAGGAGAGTTCCAAATGTGTGTAGGTAGAATATATATCCCACAGGGGTAAAATTGAAAAAAGTTGAAAACATTTTTTTTTTTGGACTTAGTCATTTTTCCGGCGTTTATCAGACATTCAGATAGGGGAAATGTAAGTGAGCGTTCTGATTTCAGTTCCACAGCGATTCGCCCAATGAGTCCTTCATATTCGGTCGTTTTCAGCTAATTTTCTGGATTTTTGAAAATTTCTCTTTTTTGTGAAAATATCCACTAAATGAGGGAATAATATGTGTGAGGGTACCCCAGGAGAGTTCCAAATGTGTGTGGGTAGAATATATATCCCACGGGGGTAAAATTGAAAAAAGTTGAAAAAAAAATTTTTTGGGACTTAGTCATTTTTCCGGCGTTTATCAGACTTTCAGATGGGGGAAATGTCAGTGAGCGTTCTTATTTCAGTTCCAGAGCGATTCGCCCAATGAGTCCTTGATATTTAGTCGTTTTCAGCCAATTTTCTGGATTGTTGAAAATTTCACTTTTTTGTGAAAATATCCACTAAATGAGGGAATAATATGTGTGAGGGTACCCCAGGAGAGTTCCAAATGTGTTTGGGTAGAATATATATCCCACGGGGTTAAAATTGAAAAAAGTTGAAAAAAATTTTTTTTTGGACTTAGTCATTTTTCAAGCGTTTATCAGACTTTCAGATAGGGGAAATGTCAGTGAGCGTTCCGATTTCAGTTCCAGAGCAATTCGCCCAATGAGTCCTTGATGTTTAGCCGTTTTCAGCCAATTTTCTGGATTTTTGAAAATTTCACTTTTTTATGAAAATATCCACTAAATGAGGGAAAAATATGTTTGAGGGTACCCCAGGTGAGTTCCAAATGTGTGTGGGTAGAATATATATCCCACGGGGGTAAAATTGAAAAAAGTTGAAAAAAATTTTTTTTGTACTTAGTCATTTTTCCGGCGTTTATCAGACTTTCAGATAGGGCAAATGTCAGTGAGCATTCCGACTTCAGTTCCAGACCGATTCGCCCAATGAGTCCTTGATATTTAGTCATTTTCAGCCAATTTTCTGGATTTTTGAAAATTTCACTTTTTTGTGAAAATATCCACTAAATGAGGGAATAATATGTGTGAGGGTACCCCAGGAGAGTTCCAAATGTGTGTGGGTAGAATATATATCCCACGGGTGTAAAATTGAAAAAAGTTGAAAAAAAATTTTTTTTGGACTTAGTCATTTTTCCAGCGTTTATCAGACTTTCAGATAGGGCAAATGTCAGTGAGCATTCCGACTTCAGTTCCAGACCGATTCGCCCAATGAGTCCTTGATATTTAGTCGTTTTCAGCCAATTTTCTGGATTTTTGAAAATTTCACTTTTTTGTGAAAATATCCACTAAATGAGGGAATAATATGTGTGAGGGTACCCCAGGAGAGTTCCAAATGTGTGTGGGTAGAATATATATCCCACGGGTCTAAAATTGAAAAAAGTTGAAAAAAAATTTTTTTTTGACTTAGTCATTTTTCCGGCGTTTATCAGACTTTCAGATAGGGTAAATGTCAGTGAGCATTCCGATTTCAGTTCCAGAGCGATTCGCCCATTGAGTCCTTGATATTTAGTCGTTTTCAGCCAATATTTTGGATTTTTGAAAATTTCACTTTTTTGTGAAAATATCCACTAAATGAGGGAATAATATGTGTGAGGTTACCCCAGGAGAGTTCCAAATGTGTGTAGGTAGAATATATATCCCACGGGTCTAAAATTGAAAAAAGTTGAAAAAATTTTTTTTTAAGACTTAGTCATTTTTCCGGCGTTTATCAGACTTTCAGATAGGGGAAATGTCAGTGAGCGTTCTTATTTCAGTTCCAGAGCGATTCGCCCAATGAGTCCTTGATATTTAGTCGTTTTCAGCCAATTTTCTGGATTTTTGAAAATTTCACTTTTTTGTGAAAATATGCACTAAATGAGGGAATAATATGTGTGAGGGTACCCCAGGAGAGTTCCAAATGTGAGTGGGTAGAATATATATCCCACGGGGTTAAAATTGAAAAAAGTTGAAAAAAATTTTTTTTTGGACTTAGTCATTTTTCCAGCGTTTATCAGACTTTCAGATAGGGCAAATGTCAGTGAGCATTCCGACTTCAGTTCCAGACCGATTCGCCCAATGAGTCCTTGATATTTAGTCGTTTTCAGCCAATTTTCTGGATTTTTGAAAATTTCACTTTTTTGTGAAAATATCCACTAAATGAGGGAATAATATGTGTGAGGGTACCCCAGGAGAGTTCCAAATGTGTGTGGGTAGAATATATATCCCACGGGTCTAAAATTGAAAAAAGTTGAAAAAAAAATTTTTTGGGACTTAGTCATTTTTCCGGCATTTATCAGACTTTCAGATAGGGGAAATGTCAGTGAGCGTTCTTATTTCAGTTCCATAGCGATTCGCCCAATGAGTCCTTGATATTTAGTCGTTTTCAGCCAATTTTCTGGATTTTTGAAAATTTCACTTTTTTGTGAAAATATCCACTAAATGAGGGAATAATATGTGTGAGGGTACCCCAGGAGAGTTCCAAATGTGTGTGGGTAGAATATATATCCCACGGGGGTAAAATTGAAAAAAGTTGAAAAAATTTTTTTTTGGGACTTAGTCATTTTTCCGGCGTTTATCAGACTTTCAGATAGGGGAAATGTAAGTGAGCGTTCCGATTGCAGTTCCAGAGCAATTCGCCCAATGAGTCCTTGATGTTTAGCCGTTTTCAGCCAATTTTCTGGATTTTTGAAAATTTCACTTTTTTATGAAAATATCCACTAAATGAGGGAAAAATATGTTTGAGGGTACCCCAGGTGAGTTCCAAATGTGTGTGGGTAGAATATATATCCCATCGGGGGGAAATTGAAAAAAGTTGAAAGAAATTTTTTTTTTGACTTAGTCATCTTTCCGGCATTTATCAGACTTTCAGATAGGGGAAATGTCAGTGAGCATTCTGATTTCAGTTCCAGAGCGATTCGCCCAATGAGTCCTTGATATTTAGTCGTTTTCAGCCAATTTTCTGGATTTTTGAAAATTTCACTTTTTTGTGAAAATATCCACTAAATGAGGGAATAATATGTGTGAGGGTACCCCAGGAGAGTTCCAAATGTGTGTGGGTAGAATATATTTCCCACGGGTCTAAAATTGAAAAAAGTTGAAAAAAAAATTTTTTGGGACTTAGTCATTTTTCCGGCGTTTATCAGACTTTCAGATAGGGGAAATGTCAGTGAGCGTTCTTATTTCAGTTCCAGAGCGATTCGCCCAATGAGTCCTTGATATTTAGTCGTTTTCAGCCAATTTTCTGGATTTTTGAAAATTTCACTTTTTTGTGAAAATATCCACTAAATGAGGGAATAATATGTGTGAGGGTACCCCAGGAGAGTTCCAAATGTGTGTGGGTAGAATATATATCCCACGGGGGTAAAATTGAAAAAAGTTGAAAAAATTTTTTTTTTGGAATTAGTCATTTTTCAGGCGTTTATCAGACTTTCAGATAGGGGAAATGTCAGTGAGCGTTCTGATTTCAGTTCCAGAGCGATTCGTCCAATGAGTCCTTGATATTTAGTCGTTTTCAGCCAATTTTCTGGATTTTTGAAAATTTCACTTTTTTTGTGAAAATATCCACTAAATGAGGGAATAATATGTGTGAGGGTACCCCAGGAGAGTTCCAAATGTGTTAGGGTAGAATATACATCCCACGGGGTTAAAATTGAAAAAAGTTGAAAAAAATTTTTTTTTTGGACTTAGTCATTTTTCCAGCGTTTATCAGACTTTCAGATAGGGCAAATGTCAGTGAGCATTCCGACTTCAGTTCCAGACCGATTTGCCCAATGAGTCCTTGATATTTAGTCGTTTTCAGCCAATTTTCTGGATTTTTGAAAATTTCACTTTTTTGTGAAAATATCCACTAAATGAGGGAATAATATGTGTGAGGGTACCCCAGGAGAGTTCCAAATGTGTGTGGGTAGAATATATATCCCACGGGTCTAAAATTGAAAAAAGTTGAAAAAATTTTTTTTTGGGACTTAGTCATTTTTCCGGCGTTTATCAGCCTTTCAGATAGGGCAAATGTCAGTGAGTATTCCGATTTCAGTTCCAGAGCGATTCGCCCAATAAGTCCTTGATATTTAGTCGTTTTCAGCCAATATTTTGGATTTTTGAAAATTTCACTTTTTTGTGAAAATATCCACTAAATGAGGGAATAATATGTGTGAGGTTACCACAGGAGAGTTCCAAATGTGTGTAGGTAGAATATATATCCCACAGGGGTAAAATTGAAAAAAGTTGAAAACATTTTTTTTTTTGGACTTAGTCATTTTTCCGGCGTTTATCAGACATTCAGATAGGGGAAATGTAAGTGAGCGTTCTGATTTCAGTTCCACAGCGATTCGCCCAATGAGTCCTTCATATTCGGTCGTTTTCAGCTAATTTTCTGGATTTTTGAAAATTTCTCTTTTTTGTGAAAATATCCACTAAATGAGGGAATAATATGTGTGAGGGTACCCCAGGAGAGTTCCAAATGTGTGTGGGTAGAATATATATCCCACGGGGGTAAAATTGAAAAAAGTTGAAAAAAAAATTTTTTGGGACTTAGTCATTTTTCCGGCGTTTATCAGACTTTCAGATGGGGGAAATGTCAGTGAGCGTTCTTATTTCAGTTCCAGAGCGATTCGCCCAATGAGTCCTTGATATTTAGTCGTTTTCAGCCAATTTTCTGGATTGTTGAAAATTTCACTTTTTTGTGAAAATATCCACTAAATGAGGGAATAATATGTGTGAGGGTACCCCAGGAGAGTTCCAAATGTGTTTGGGTAGAATATATATCCCACGGGGTTAAAATTGAAAAAAGTTGAAAAAAATTTTTTTTTGGACTTAGTCATTTTTCAAGCGTTTATCAGACTTTCAGATAGGGGAAATGTCAGTGAGCGTTCCGATTTCAGTTCCAGAGCAATTCGCCCAATGAGTCCTTGATGTTTAGCCGTTTTCAGCCAATTTTCTGGATTTTTGAAAATTTCACTTTTTTATGAAAATATCCACTAAATGAGGGAAAAATATGTTTGAGGGTACCCCAGGTGAGTTCCAAATGTGTGTGGGTAGAATATATATCCCACGGGGGTAAAATTGAAAAAAGTTGAAAAAAATTTTTTTTGTACTTAGTCATTTTTCCGGCGTTTATCAGACTTTCAGATAGGGCAAATGTCAGTGAGCATTCCGACTTCAGTTCCAGACCGATTCGCCCAATGAGTCCTTGATATTTAGTCATTTTCAGCCAATTTTCTGGATTTTTGAAAATTTCACTTTTTTGTGAAAATATCCACTAAATGAGGGAATAATATGTGTGAGGGTACCCCAGGAGAGTTCCAAATGTGTGTGGGTAGAATATATATCCCACGGGTCTAAAATTGAAAAAAGTTGAAAAAAAATTTTTTTTGGACTTAGTCATTTTTCCAGCGTTTATCAGACTTTCAGATAGGGCAAATGTCAGTGAGCATTCCGACTTCAGTTCCAGACCGATTCGCCCAATGAGTCCTTGATATTTAGTCGTTTTCAGCCAATTTTCTGGATTTTTGAAAATTTCACTTTTTTGTGAAAATATCCACTAAATGAGGGAATAATATGTGTGAGGGTACCCCAGGAGAGTTCCAAATGTGTGTGGGTAGAATATATATCCCACGGGTCTAAAATTGAAAAAAGTTGAAAAAAATTTTTTTTTTGACTTAGTCATTTTTCCGGCGTTTATCAGACTTTCAGATAGGGTAAATGTCAGTGAGCATTCCGATTTCAGTTCCAGAGCGATTCGCCCATTGAGTCCTTGATATTTAGTCGTTTTCAGCCAATATTTTGGATTTTTGAAAATTTCACTTTTTTGTGAAAATATCCACTAAATGAGGGAATAATATGTGTGAGGTTACCCCAGGAGAGTTCCAAATGTGTGTAGGTAGAATATATATCCCACGGGTCTAAAATTGAAAAAAGTTGAAAAAATTTTTTTTTAAGACTTAGTCATTTTTCCGGCGTTTATCAGACTTTCAGATAGGGGAAATGTCAGTGAGCGTTCTTATTTCAGTTCCAGAGCGATTCGCCCAATGAGTCCTTGATATTTAGTCGTTTTCAGCCAATTTTCTGGATTTTTGAAAATTTCACTTTTTTGTGAAAATATGCACTAAATGAGGGAATAATATGTGTGAGGGTACCCCAGGAGAGTTCCAAATGTGTGTGGGTAGAATATATATCCCACGGGGTTAAAATTGAAAAAAGTTGAAAAAAATTTTTTTTTGGACTTAGTCATTTTTCCAGCGTTTATCAGACTTTCAGATAGGGCAAATGTCAGTGAGCATTCCGACTTCAGTTCCAGACCGATTCGCCCAATGAGTCCTTGATATTTAGTCGTTTTCAGCCAATTTTCTGGATTTTTGAAAATTTCACTTTTTTGTGAAAATATCCACTAAATGAGGGAATAATATGTGTGAGGGTACCCCAGGAGAGTTCCAAATGTGTGTGGGTAGAATATATATCCCATGGGTCTAAAATTGAAAAAAGTTGAAAAAAAAATTTTTTGGGACTTAGTCATTTTTCCGGCATTTATCAGACTTTCAGATAGGGGAAATGTCAGTGAGCGTTCTTATTTCAGTTCCATAGCGATTCGCCCAATGAGTCCTTGATATTTAGTCGTTTTCAGCCAATTTTCTGGATTTTTGAAAATTTCACTTTTTTGTGAAAATATCCACTAAATGAGGGAATAATATGTGTGAGGGTACCCCAGGAGAGTTCCAAATGTGTGTGGGTAGAATATATATCCCACGGGGGTAAAATTGAAAAAAGTTGAAAAAATTTTTTTTTGGGACTTAGTCATTTTTCCGGCGTTTATCAGACTTTCAGATAGGGGAAATGTAAGTGAGCGTTCCGATTGCAGTTCCAGAGCAATTCGCCCAATGAGTCCTTGATGTTTAGCCGTTTTCAGCCAATTTTCTGGATTTTTGAAAATTTCACTTTTTTATGAAAATATCCACTAAATGAGGGAAAAATATGTTTGAGGGTACCCCAGGTGAGTTCCAAATGTGTGTGGGTAGAATATATATCCCATCGGGGGGAAATTGAAAAAAGTTGAAAGAAATTTTTTTTTTGACTTAGTCATCTTTCCGGCATTTATCAGACTTTCAGATAGGGGAAATGTCAGTGAGCATTCTGATTTCAGTTCCAGAGCGATTCGCCCAATGAGTCCTTGATATTTAGTCGTTTTCAGCCAATTTTCTGGATTTTTGAAAATTTCACTTTTTTGTGAAAATATCCACTAAATGAGGGAATAATATGTGTGAGGGTACCCCAGGAGAGTTCCAAATGTGTGTGGGTAGAATATATTTCCCACGGGTCTAAAATTGAAAAAAGTTGAAAAAAAAATTTTTTGGGACTTAGTCATTTTTCCGGCGTTTATCAGACTTTCAGATAGGGGAAATGTCAGTGAGCGTTCTTATTTCAGTTCCAGAGCGATTCGCCCAATGAGTCCTTGATATTTAGTCGTTTTCAGCCAATTTTCTGGATTTTTGAAAATTTCACTTTTTTGTGAAAATATCCACTAAATGAGGGAATAATATGTGTGAGGGTACCCCAGGAGAGTTCCAAATGTGTGTGGGTAGAATATATATCCCACGGCGCTAAAATTGAAAAAAGTTGAAAAAAATTTTTTTTGGACTTAGTCATTTTTCCGGCGTTTATCAGACTTTCAGATAGGGGAAATGTCAGTGAGCGTTCTGATTTCAGTTCCAGAGCGATTCGCCCAATGAGTCCTTGATATTTAGTCGTTTTCAGCCAATTTTCTGGATTTTTGAAAATTTCACTTTTTTGTGAAAATATCCACTAAATGAGGGAATAATATGTGTGAGGGTACCCCAGGAGAGTTCCAAATGTGTGTGGGTAGAATATATATCCCACGGGGGTAAAATTGAAAAAAGTTGAAAAAATTTTTTTTTTGGAATTAGTCATTTTTCAGGCGTTTATCAGACTTTCAGATAGGGGAAATGTCAGTGAGCGTTCTGATTTCAGTTCCAGAGCGATTCGTCCAATGAGTCCTTGATATTTAGTCGTTTTCAGCCAATTTTCTGGATTTTTGAAAATTTCACTTTTTTTGTGAAAATATCCACTAAATGAGGGAATAATATGTGTGAGGTTACCCCAGGAGAGTTCCAAATGTGTGTAGGTAGAATATATATCCCACGGGGGTAAAATTGAAAAAAGTTGAAAACATATTTTTTTTTGGACTTAGTCATTTTTCCGGCGTTTATCAGACATTCAGATAGGGGAAATGTAAGTGAGCGTTCTGATTTCAGTTCCACAGCGATTCGCCCAATGAGTCCTTCATATTCGGTCGTTTTCAGCTAATTTTCTGGATTTTTGAAAATTTCTCTTTTTTGTGAAAATATCCACTAAATGAGGGAATAATATGTGTGAGGGTACCCCAGGAGAGTTCCAAATGTGTGTGGGTAGAATATATATCCCACGGGTCTAAAATTGAAAAAAGTTGAAAAAAAATTTTTTTTGGACTTAGTCATTTTTCCAGCGTTTATCAGACTTTCAGATAGGGCAAATGTCAGTGAGCATTCCGACTTCAGTTCCAGACCGATTCGCCCAATGAGTCCTTGATATTTAGTCGTTTTCAGCCAATTTTCTGGATTTTTGAAAATTTCACTTTTTTGTGAAAATATCCACTAAATGACGGAATAATATGTGTGAGGGTACCCCAGGAGAGTTCCAAATGTGTGTGGGTAGAATATATATCCCACGGGTCTAAAATTGAAAAAAGTTGAAAAAAAAATTTTTTGGGACTTAGTCATTTTTCCGGCGTTTATCAGACTTTCAGATAGGGCAAATGTCAGTGAGCATTCCGATTTCAGTTCCAGAGCGATTCGCCCATTGAGTCCTTGATATTTAGTCGTTTTCAGCCAATATTTTGGATTTTTGAAAATTTCACTTTTTTGTGAAAATATCCACTAAATGAGGGAATAATATGTGTGAGGTTACCCCAGGAGAGTTCCAAATGTGTGTAGGTAGAATATATATCCCACGGGTCTAAAATTGAAAAAAGTTGAAAAAAATTTTTTTTAAGACTTAGTCATTTTTCCGGCGTTTATCAGACTTTCAGATAGGGGAAATGTCAGTGAGCGTTCTTATTTCAGTTCCAGAGCGATTCGCCCAATGAGTCCTTGATATTTAGTCGTTTTCAGCCAATTTTCTGGATTTTTGAAAATTTCACTTTTTTGTGAAAATATGCACTAAATGAGGGAATAATATGTGTGAGGGTACCCCAGGAGAGTTCCAAATGTGTGTGGGTAGAATATATATCCCACGGGGTTAAAATTGAAAAAAGTTGAAAAAAATTTTTTTTTGGACTTAGTCATTTTTCCAGCGTTTATCAGACTTTCAGATAGGGCAAATGTCAGTGAGCATTCCGACTTCAGTTCCAGACCGATTCGCCCAATGAGTCCTTGATATTTAGTCGTTTTCAGCCAATTTTCTGGATTTTTGAAAATTTCACTTTTTTGTGAAAATATCCACTAAATGAGGGAATAATATGTGTGAGGGTACCCCAGGAGAGTTCCAAATGTGTGTGGGTAGAATATATATCCCACGGGTCTAAAATTGAAAAAAGTTGAAAAAAAAATTTTTTGGGACTTAGTCATTTTTCCGGCGTTTATCAGACTTTCAGATAGGGGAAATGTCAGTGAGCGTTCTTATTTCAGTTCCATAGCGATTCGCCCAATGAGTCCTTGATATTTAGTCGTTTTCAGCCAATTTTCTGGATTTTTGAAAATTTCACTTTTTTGTGAAAATATCCACTAAATGAGGGAATAATATGTGTGAGGGTACCCCAGGAGAGTTCCAAATGTGTGTGGGTAGAATATATATCCCACGGGGCTAAAATTGAAAAAAGTTGAAAAAAATTTTTTTTGGACTTAGTCATTTTTCCGGCGTTTATCAGACTTTCAGATAGGGGAAATGTCAGTGAGCGTTCTGATTTCAGTTCCAGAGCGATTCGCCCAATGAGTCCTTGATATTTAGTCGTTTTCAGCCAATTTTCTGGATTTTTGAAAATTTCACTTTTTTGTGAAAATATCCTCTAAATGAGGGAATAATATGTGTGAGGGTACCCCAGGAGAGTTCCAAATGTGTGTGGGTAGAATATATATCCCACGGGGGTAAAATTGAAAAAAGTTGAAAAAATTTTTTTTTGGGACTTAGTCATTTTTCCGGCGTTTATCAGACTTTCAGATAGGGCAAATGTCAGTGAGCATTCCGATTTCAGTTCCAGAGCAATTCGCCCATTGAGTCCTTGATATTTAGTCGTTTTCAGCCAATATTTTGTATTTTTGAAAATTTCACTTTTTTGTGAAAATATCCACTAAATGAGGGAATAATATGTGTGAGGTTACCCCAGGAGAGTTCCAAATGTGTGTAGGTAGAATATATATCCCACGGGGGTAAAATTGAAAAAAGTTGAAAACATATTTTTTTTTGGACTTAGTCATTTTTCCGGCGTTTATCAGACATTCAGATAGGGGAAATGTAAGTGAGCGTTCTGATTTCAGTTCCACAGCGATTCGCCCAATGAGTCCTTCATATTCGGTCGTTTTCAGCTAATTTTCTGGATTTTTGAAAATTTCTCTTTTTTGTGAAAATATCCACTAAATGAGGGAATAATATGTGTGAGGGTACCCCAGGAGAGTTCCAAATGTGTGTGGGTAGAATATATATCCCACGGGTCTAAAATTGAAAAAAGTTGAAAAAAAATTTTTTTTGGACTTAGTCATTTTTCCAGCGTTTATCAGACTTTCAGATAGGGCAAATGTCAGTGAGCATTCCGACTTCAGTTCCAGACCGATTCGCCCAATGAGTCCTTGATATTTAGTCGTTTTCAGCCAATTTTCTGGATTTTTGAAAATTTCACTTTTTTGTGAAAATATCCACTAAATGACGGAATAATATGTGTGAGGGTACCCCAGGAGAGTTCCAAATGTGTGTGGGTAGAATATATATCCCACGGGTCTAAAATTGAAAAAAGTTGAAAAAAAAATTTTTTGGGACTTAGTCATTTTTCCGGCGTTTATCAGACTTTCAGATAGGGCAAATGTCAGTGAGCATTCCGATTTCAGTTCCAGAGCGATTCGCCCATTGAGTCCTTGATATTTAGTCGTTTTCAGCCAATATTTTGGATTTTTGAAAATTTCACTTTTTTGTGAAAATATCCACTAAATGAGGGAATAATATGTGTGAGGTTACCCCAGGAGAGTTCCAAATGTGTGTAGGTAGAATATATATCCCACGGGTCTAAAATTGAAAAAAGTTGAAAAAAATTTTTTTTAAGACTTAGTCATTTTTCCGGCGTTTATCAGACTTTCAGATAGGGGAAATGTCAGTGAGCGTTCTTATTTCAGTTCCAGAGCGATTCGCCCAATGAGTCCTTGATATTTAGTCGTTTTCAGCCAATTTTCTGGATTTTTGAAAATTTCACTTTTTTGTGAAAATATGCACTAAATGAGGGAATAATATGTGTGAGGGTACCCCAGGAGAGTTCCAAATGTGTGTGGGTAGAATATATATCCCACGGGGTTAAAATTGAAAAAAGTTGAAAAAAATTTTTTTTTGGACTTAGTCATTTTTCCAGCGTTTATCAGACTTTCAGATAGGGCAAATGTCAGTGAGCATTCCGACTTCAGTTCCAGACCGATTCGCCCAATGAGTCCTTGATATTTAGTCGTTTTCAGCCAATTTTCTGGATTTTTGAAAATTTCACTTTTTTGTGAAAATATCCACTAAATGAGGGAATAATATGTGTGAGGGTACCCCAGGAGAGTTCCAAATGTGTGTGGGTAGAATATATATCCCACGGGTCTAAAATTGAAAAAAGTTGAAAAAAAAATTTTTTGGGACTTAGTCATTTTTCCGGCGTTTATCAGACTTTCAGATAGGGGAAATGTCAGTGAGCGTTCTTATTTCAGTTCCATAGCGATTCGCCCAATGAGTCCTTGATATTTAGTCGTTTTCAGCCAATTTTCTGGATTTTTGAAAATTTCACTTTTTTGTGAAAATATCCACTAAATGAGGGAATAATATGTGTGAGGGTACCCCAGGAGAGTTCCAAATGTGTGTGGGTAGAATATATATCCCACGGGGCTAAAATTGAAAAAAGTTGAAAAAAATTTTTTTTGGACTTAGTCATTTTTCCGGCGTTTATCAGACTTTCAGATAGGGGAAATGTCAGTGAGCGTTCTGATTTCAGTTCCAGAGCGATTCGCCCAATGAGTCCTTGATATTTAGTCGTTTTCAGCCAATTTTCTGGATTTTTGAAAATTTCACTTTTTTGTGAAAATATCCTCTAAATGAGGGAATAATATGTGTGAGGGTACCCCAGGAGAGTTCCAAATGTGTGTGGGTAGAATATATATCCCACGGGGGTAAAATTGAAAAAAGTTGAAAAAATTTTTTTTTGGGACTTAGTCATTTTTCCGGCGTTTATCAGACTTTCAGATAGGGCAAATGTCAGTGAGCATTCCGATTTCAGTTCCAGAGCAATTCGCCCATTGAGTCCTTGATATTTAGTCGTTTTCAGCCAATATTTTGTATTTTTGAAAATTTCACTTTTTTGTGAAAATATCCACTAAATGAGGGAATAATATGTGTGAGGTTACCCCAGGAGAGTTCCAAATGTGTGTAGGTAGAATATATATCCCACGGGGGTAAAATTGAAAAAAGTTGAAAACATTTTTTTTTTTTGGACTTAGTCATTTTTCCGGCGTTTATCAGACATTCAGATAGGGGAAATGTAAGTGAGTGTTCTGATTTCAGTTCCATAGCGATTCGCCCAATGAGTCCTTCATATTCGGTCGTTTTCAGCTAATTTTCTGGATTTTTGAAAATTTCACTTTTTTGTGAAAATATCCACTAAATGAGGGAATAATATGTGTGAGGGTACCCCAGGAGAGTTCCAAATGTGTGTGGGTAGAATATATATCCCACGGGTCTAAAATTGAAAAAAGTTGAAAAAAATTTTTTTTTGGACTTAGTCATTTTTCCAGCGTTTATCAGACTTTCAGATAGGGCAAATGTCAGTGAGCATTCCGACTTCAGTTCCAGACCGATTCGCCCAATGAGTCCTTGATATTTAGTCGTTTTCAGCCAATTTTCTGGATTTTTGAAAATTTCACTTTTTTGTGAAAATATCCACTAAATGAGGGAATAATATGTGTGAGGGTACCCCAGGAGAGTTCCAAATGTGTGTGGGTAGAATATATATCCCACGGGGGTAAAATTGAAAAAAGTTGAAAAAAATTTTTTTTTGGACTTAGTCATTTTTCAGGCGTTTATCAGACTTTCAGATAGGGGAAATGTCAGTGAGCTTTCTGATTTCAGTTCCAGAGCGATTCGTCCAATGAGTCCTTGATATTTAGTCGTTTTCAGCCAATTTTCTGGATTTTTGAAAATTTCACTTTTTTGTGAAAATATCCACTAAATGAGGGAATAATATGTGTGAGGGTACCCCAGGAGAGTTCCAAATGTGTTTGGGTAGAATATATATCCCACGGGGTTAAAATTGAAAAAAGTTGAAAAAAATTTTTTTTTGGACTTAGTCATTTTTCCAGCGTTTATCAGACTTTCAGATAGGGCAAATGTCAGTGAGCATTCCGACTTCAGTTCCAGACCGATTCGCCCAATGAGTCCTTGATATTTAGTCATTTTCAGCCAATTTTCTGGATTTTTGAAAATTTCACTTTTTTGTGAAAATATCCACTAAATGAGGGAATAATATGTGTGAGGGTACCCCAGGAGAGTTCCAAATGTGTGTGGGTAGAATATATATCCCACGGGGGTAAAATTGAAAAAAGTTGAAAAAAAATTTTTTTTGGGCTTAGTCATTTTTCAGGCGTTTATCAGACTTTCAGATAGGGGAAATGTCAGTGAGCGTTCTGATTTCAGTTCCAGAGCGATTCGTCCAATGAGTCCTTGATATTTCGTCATTTTCAGCCAATTTTCTGGATTTTTGAAAATTTCACTTTTTTTGTGAAAATATCCACTAAATGAGGGAATAATATGTGTGAGGGTACCCCAGGAGAGTTCCATATGTGTTTGGGTAGAATATATATCCCACGGGGTTAAAATTGAAAAAAGTTGAAAAAAATTTTTTTTTGGACTTAGTCATTTTTCCAGCGTTTATCAGACTTTCAGATAGGGCAAATGTCAGTGAGCATTAAGACTTCAGTTCCAGACCGATTCGCCCAATGAGTCCTTGATATTTAGTCGTTTTCAGCCAATTTTCTGGATTTTTGAAAATTTCACTTTTTTTGTGAAAATATCCACTAAATGAGGGAATAATATGTGTGAGGGTACCCCAGGAGAGTTCCAAATGTGTGTGGGTAGAATATATATCCCACGGTGGGGAAATTGAAAAGAGTTGAAAACATTTTTTTTTTTGGACTTAGTCATTTTTCAGGCGTTTATCAGACTTTCAGATAGGGGAAATGTCAGTGAGCGTTCCGATTTCAGTTCCAGAGCAATTCGCCCAATGAGTCCTTGATGTTTAGCCGTTTTCAGCCAATTTTCTGGATTTTTGAAAATTTCACTTTTTTATGAAAATATCCACTAAATGAGGGAAAAATATGTTTGAGGGTACCCCAGGTGAGTTCCAAATGTGTGTGGGTAGAATATATATCCCATGGGGGGGAAATTGAAAAAAGTTGAAAAAAAATTTTTTTTTGACTTAGTCATTTTTCAGGCGTTTATCAGACTTTCAGATAGGGGAAATGTCAGTGAGCGTTCTGATTTCAGTTCCAGAGCGATTCGTCCAATGAGTCCTTGATATTTAGTCGTTTTCAGCCAATTTTCTGGATTTTTGAAAATTTCACTTTTTTTGTGAAAATATCCACTAAATGAGGGAATAATATGTGTGAGGGTACCCCAGGAGAGTTCCAAATGTGTTTGGGTAGAATATATATCCCACGGGGTTAAAATTGAAAAAAGTTGAAAAAAATTTTTTTTTGGACTTAGTCATTTTTCCAGCGTTTATCAGACTTTCAGATAGGGCAAATGTCAGTGAGCATTCCGACTTCAGTTCCAGACCGATTCGCCCAATGAGTCCTTGATATTTAGTCGTTTTCAGCCAATTTTCTGGATTTTTGAAAATTTCACTTTTTTGTGAAAATATCCACTAAATGAGGGAATAATATGTGTGAGGGTACCCCAGGAGAGTTCCAAATGTGTGTGGGTAGAATATATATCCCACGTGGGTAAAATTGAAAAAAGTTGAAAAAATTTTTTTTTGGGACTTACTCATTTTTCCGGCGTTTATCAGACTTTCAGATAGGGCAAATGTCAGTGAGCATTCCGATTTCAGTTCCAGAGCGATTCGCCCAATGAGTCCTTGATATTTAGTCGTTTTCAGCCAATTTTCTGGATTTTTGAAAATTTCACTTTTTTTGTGAAAATATCCACTAAATGAGGGAATAATATGTGTGAGGGTACCCCAGGAGAGTTCCAAATGTGTTTGGGTAGAATATATATCCCACGGGGTTAAAATTGAAAAAAGTTTAAAAAAATTTTTTTTTGGACTTAGTCATTTTTCCAGCGTTTATCAGACTTTCAGATAGGGCAAATGTCAGTGAGCATTCCGACTTCAGTTCCAGACCGATTCGCCCAATGAGTCCTTGATATTTAGTCGTTTTCAGCCAATTTTCTGGATTTTTGAAAATTTCACTTTTTTGTGAAAATATCCACTAAATGAGGGAATAATATGTGTGAGGGTACCCCAGGAGAGTTCCAAATGTGTGTGGGTAGAATAAATATCCCACGGGGTAAAATTGAAAAAAGTTGAAAAAAATTTTTTTTTGGACTTAGTCATTTTTCCAGCGTTTATCAGACTTTCAGATAGTGCAAATGTCAGTGAGCATTCCGACTTCAGTTCCAGACCTATTCGCCCAATGAGTCCTTGATATTTAGTCGTTTTCAGCCAATTTTCTGGATTTTTGAAAATTTCACTTTTTTGTGAAAATATCCACTAAATGAGGGAATAATATGTGTGAGGGTACCCCAGGAGAGTTCCAAATGTGTGTAGGTAGAATATATATCCCACGGGGGGGAAATTGAAAAGAGTTGAAAACATTTTTTTTTTTGTACTTAGTCATTTTTCAGGTGTTTATCAGACTTTCAGATAGGGGAAATGTCAGTGAGCATTCCGATTTCAGTTCCAGAGCAATTCGCCCAATGAGTCCTTGATATTTAGCCGTTTTCAGCCAATTTTCTGGATTTTTGAAAATTTCACTTTTTTATGAAAATATCCACTAAATGAGGGAAAAATATGTTTGAGGGTACCCCAGGTGAGTTCCAAATGTGTGTGGGTAGAATATATATCCCATGGGGGGGAAATTGAAAAAAGTTGAAAAAAAAATTTTTTTTGACTTAGTCATCTTTCCGGCATTTATCAGACTTTCAGATAGGGGAAATGTCAGTGAGCATTCTGATTTCAGTTCCAGAGCGATTCGCCCAATGAGTCCTTGATATTTAGTCGTTTTCAGCCAATTTTCTGTTTTTTTGAAAATTTCACTTTTTTGTGAAAATATCCACTAAATGAGGGAATAATATGTGTGAGGGTACCCCAGGAGAGTTCCAAATGTGTGTGGGTAGAATATATATCCCACGGGGGTAAAATTGAAAAAAGTTGAAAAAAATTTTTTTTTGGACTTAGTCATTTTTCCGGCGTTTATCAGACTTTCAGATAGGGGAAATGTCAGTGAGCGTTCTTATTTCAGTTCCAGAGCGATTCGCCCAATGAGTCCTTGATATTTAGTCGTTTTCAGCCAATTTTCTGGATTTTTGAAAATTTCACTTTTTTGTGAAAATATCCACTAAATGAGGGAATAATATGTGTGAGGGTACCCCAGGAGAGTTCCAAATGTGTGTGGGTAGAATATATATCCCACGGGGGTAAAATTGAAAAAAGTTTAAAAAATTTTTTTTTGGGACTTACTCATTTTTCCGGCGTTTATCAGACTTTCAGATAGGGCAAATGTCAGTGAGCATTCCGATTTCAGTTCCAGAGCGATTCGCCCAATGAGTCCTTGATATTTAGTCGTTTTCAGCCAATATTTTGGATTTTTGAAAATTTCACTTTTTTGTGAAAATATCCACTAAATGAGGGAATAATATGTGTGAGGTTACCCCAGGTGAGTTCCAAATGTGTGTAGGTAGAATATATATCCCACGGGGGGGAAATTGAAAAGAGTTGAAAACATTTTTTTTTTTTGGACTTAGTCATTTTTCCGGCGTTTATCAGACTTTCAGATAGGGGAAATGTCAGTGAGCGTACCGATTTCAGTTCCAGAGCAATTCGCCCAATGAGTCCTTGATATTTAGTCGTTTTCAGCCAATTTTCTGTTTTTTTGAAAATTTCACTTTTTTGTGAAAATATCCACTAAATGAGGGAATAATATGTGTGAGGGTACCCCAGGAGAATTCCAAATGTGTGTGGGTAGAATAAATATCCCACGGGGGTAAAATTGAAAAAAGTTGAAAAAAATTTTTTTTTGGACTTAGTCATTTTTCAGGCGTTTATCAGACTTTCAGATAGGGCAAATGTCAGTGAGCATTCCGACTTCAGTTCCAGACCTATTCGCCCAATGAGTCCTTGATATTTAGTCGTTTTCAGCCAATTTTCTGTTTTTTTGAAAATTTCACTTTTTTGTGAAAATATCCACTAAATGAGGGAATAATATGTGTGAGGGTACCCCAGGAGAGTTCCAAATGTGTGTGGGTAGAATATATATCCCACGGGGGTAAAATTGAAAAAAGTTTAAAAAATTTTTTTTTGGACTTAGTCATTTTTCCGGCGTTTATCAGACTTTCAGATAGGGGAAATGTCAGTGAGCGTTCTTATTTCAGTTCCAGAGCGATTCGCCCAATGAGTCCTTGATATTTAATCGTTTTCAGCCAATTTTCTGGATTTTTGAAAATTTCACTTTTTTGTGAAAATATCCACTAAATGAGGGAATAATATGTGTGAGGGTACCCCAGGAGAGTTCCAAATGTGTGTGGGTAGAATATATATCCCACGGGGGTAAAATTGAAAAAAGTTTAAAAAATTTTTTTTTGGGACTTACTCATTTTTCCGGCGTTTATCAGACTTTCAGATAGGGCAAATGTCAGTGAGCATTCCGATTTCAGTTCCAGAGCGATTCGCCCAATGAGTCCTTGATATTTAGTCGTTTTCAGCCAATATTTTGGATTTTTGAAAATTTCACTTTTTTGTGAAAATATCCACTAAATGAGGGAATAATATGTGTGAGGTTACCCCAGGTGAGTTCCAAATGTGTGTAGGTAGAATATATATCCCACGGGGGGGAAATTGAAAAGAGTTGAAAACATTTTTTTTTTTTGGACTTAGTCATTTTTCCGGCGTTTATCAGACTTTCAGATAGGGGAAATGTCAGTGAGCGTACCGATTTCAGTTCCAGAGCAATTCGCCCAATGAGTCCTTGATATTTAGTCGTTTTCAGCCAATTTTCTGTTTTTTTGAAAATTTCACTTTTTTGTGAAAATATCCACTAAATGAGGGAATAATATGTGTGAGGGTACCCCAGGAGAATTCCAAATGTGTGTGGGTAGAATATATATCCCACGGGGGTAAAATTGAAAAAAGTTGAAAAAAATTTTTTTTTGGACTTAGTCATTTTTCAGGCGTTTATCAGACTTTCAGATAGGGGAAATGTCAGTGAGCGTTCTGATTTCAGTTCCAGAGCGATTCGTCCAATGAGTCCTTGATATTTAGTCGTTTTCAGCCAATTTTCTGTTTTTTTGAAAATTTCACTTTTTTGTGAAAATATCCACTAAATGAGGGAATAATATGTGTGAGGGGACCCCAGGAGAGTTCCAAATGTGTGTGGGTAGAATATATATCCCACGGGGGTAAAATTGAAAAAAGTTGAAAAAAATTTTTTTTTGGACTTAGTCATTTTTCAGGCGTTTATCAGACTTTCAGATAGGGGAAATGTCAGTGAGCATTCTGATTTCAGTTCCAGAGCGATTCGTCCAATGAGTCCTTGATATTTAGTCGTTTTCAGCCAATTTTCTGGATTTTTGAAAATTTCACTTTTTTGTGAAAATATCCACTAAATGAGGGAATAATATGTGTGAGGGTACCCCAGGAGAGTTCCAAATGTGTGTGGGTAGAATATATATCCCACGGGGGTAAAATTGAAAAAAGTTGAAAAAAAATTTTTTTTGGACTTAGTCATTTTTCAGGCGTTTATCAGACTTTCAGATAGGGGAAATGTCAGTGAGCGTTCTGATTTCAGTTCCAGAGCGACTCGTCCAATGAGTCCTTGATATTTAGTCGTTTTCAGCCAATTTTCTGGATTTTTGAAAATTTCACTTTTTTGTGAAAATATCCACTAAATGAGGGAATAATATGTGTGAGGGTACCCCAGGAGAGTTCCAAATGTGTGTGGGTAGAATATATATCCCACGGGTCTAAAATTGAAAAAAGTTGAAAAAAAAATTTTTTGGGACTTAGTCATTTTTCCGGCGTTTATCAGACTTTCAGATAGGGGAAATGTCAGTGAGCGTTCTTATTTCAGTTCCAGAGCGATTCGCCCAATGAGTCCTTGATATTTAGTCGCTTTCAGCCAATTTTCTGGATTTTTGAAAATTTCACTTTTTTGTGAAAATATCCACTAAATGAGGGAATAATATGTGTGAGGGTACCCCAGGAGAGTTCCAAATGTGTGTGGGTAGAATATATATCCCACGGGGGTAAAATTGAAAAAAGTTTAAAAAATTTTTTTTTGGGACTTACTCATTTTTCCGGCGTTTATCAGACTTTCAGATAGGGCAAATGTCAGTGAGCATTCCGATTTCAGTTCCAGAGCGATTCGCCCAATGAGTCCTTGATATTTAGTCGTTTTCAGCCAATATTTTGGATTTTTGAAAATTTCACTTTTTTGTGAAAATATCCACTAAATGAGGGAATAATATGTGTGAGGTTACCCCAGGTGAGTTCCAAATGTGTGTAGGTAGAATATATATCCCACGGGGGGGAAATTGAAAAGAGTTGAAAACATTTTTTTTTTTTGGACTTAGTCATTTTTCCGGCGTTTATCAGACTTTCAGATAGGGGAAATGTCAGTGAGCGTACCGATTTCAGTTCCAGAGCAATTCGCCCAATGAGTCCTTGATATTTAGTCGTTTTCAGCCAATTTTCTGTTTTTTTGAAAATTTCACTTTTTTGTGAAAATATCCACTAAATGAGGGAATAATATGTGTGAGGGTACCCCAGGAGAATTCCAAATGTGTGTGGGTAGAATATATATCCCACGGGGGTAAAATTGAAAAAAGTTGAAAAAAATTTTTTTTTGGACTTAGTCATTTTTCAGGCGTTTATCAGACTTTCAGATAGGGGAAATGTCAGTGAGCGTTCTGATTTCAGTTCCAGAGCGATTCGTCCAATGAGTCCTTGATATTTAGTCGTTTTCAGCCAATTTTCTGTTTTTTTGAAAATTTCACTTTTTTGTGAAAATATCCACTAAATGAGGGAATAATATGTGTGAGGGGACCCCAGGAGAGTTCCAAATGTGTGTGGGTAGAATATATATCCCACGGGGGTAAAATTGAAAAAAGTTGAAAAAAATTTTTTTTTGGACTTAGTCATTTTTCAGGCGTTTATCAGACTTTCAGATAGGGGAAATGTCAGTGAGCATTCTGATTTCAGTTCCAGAGCGATTCGTCCAATGAGTCCTTGATATTTAGTCGTTTTCAGCCAATTTTCTGGATTTTTGAAAATTTCACTTTTTTGTGAAAATATCCACTAAATGAGGGAATAATATGTGTGAGGGTACCCCAGGAGAGTTCCAAATGTGTGTGGGTAGAATATATATCCCACGGGGGTAAAATTGAAAAAAGTTGAAAAAAAATTTTTTTTGGACTTAGTCATTTTTCAGGCGTTTATCAGACTTTCAGATAGGGGAAATGTCAGTGAGCGTTCTGATTTCAGTTCCAGAGCGACTCGTCCAATGAGTCCTTGATATTTAGTCGTTTTCAGCCAATTTTCTGGATTTTTGAAAATTTCACTTTTTTGTGAAAATATCCACTAAATGAGGGAATAATATGTGTGAGGGTACCCCAGGAGAGTTCCAAATGTGTGTGGGTAGAATATATATCCCACGGGTCTAAAATTGAAAAAAGTTGAAAAAAAAATTTTTTGGGACTTAGTCATTTTTCCGGCGTTTATCAGACTTTCAGATAGGGGAAATGTCAGTGAGCGTTCTTATTTCAGTTCCAGAGCGATTCGCCCAATGAGTCCTTGATATTTAGTCGTTTTCAGCCAATTTTCTGGATTTTTGAAAATTTCACTTTTTTGTGAAAATATCCACTAAATGAGGGAATAATATGTGTGAGGGTACCCCAGGAGAGTTCCAAATGTGTGTGGGTAGAATATATATCCCACGGGGGTAAAATTGAAAAAAGTTGAAAAAAATTTTTTTTTGGAATTAGTCATTTTTCAGGCGTTTATCAGACTTTCAGATAGGGGAAATGTCAGTGAGCGTTCTGATTTCAGTTCCAGAGCGATTCGTCCAATGAGTCCTTGATATTTAGTCGTTTTCAGCCAATTTTCTGGATTTTTGAAAATTTCACTTTTTTTGTGAAAATATCCACTAAATGAGGGAATAATATGTGTGAGGGTACCCCAGGAGAGTTCCAAATGTGTGTGGGTAGAATATATATCCCACGGGTCTAAAATTGAAAAAAGTTGAAAAAATTTTTTTTTGGGACTTAGTCATTTTTCCGGCGTTTATCAGCCTTTCAGATAGGGCAAATGTCAGTGAGCATCCCGATTTCAGTTCCAGAGCGATTCGCCCAATAAGTCCTTGATATTTAGTCGTTTTCAGCCAATATTTTGGATTTTTGAAAATTTCACTTTTTTGTGAAAATATCCACTAAATGAGGGAATAATATGTGTGAGGTTACCCCAGGAGAGTTCCAAATGTGTGTAGGTAGAATATATATCCCACGGGGGTAAAATTGAAAAAAGTTGAAAACATTTTTTTTTGGGACTTAGTCATTTTTCCGGCGTTTATCAGACTTTCAGATAGGGCCAATGTCAGTGAGCATTCCGATTTCAGTTCCAGAGCGATTCGCCCATTGAGTCCTTGATATTTAGTCGTTTTCAGCCAATATTTTGGATTTTTGAAAATTTCACTTTTTTGTGAAAATATCCACTAAATGAGGGAATAATATGTGTGAGGTTACCCCAGGAGAGTTCCAAATGTGTGTAGGTAGAATATATATCCCACGGGTCTAAAATTGAAAAAAGTTGAAAAAAAATTTTTTTCTTGGACTTAGTCATTTTTCCGGCGTTTATCAGACTTTCAGATAGGGGAAATGTCAGTGAGCGTTCTTATTTCAGTTCCAGAGCGATTCGCCCAATGAGTCCTTGATATTTAGTCGTTTTCAGCCAATTTTCTGGATTTTTGAAAATTTCACTTTTTTGTGAAAATATGCACTAAATGAGGGAATAATATGTGTGAGGGTACCCCAGGAGAGTTCCAAATGTGTGTGGGTAGAATATATATCCCACGGGGTTAAAATTGAAAAAAGTTGAAAAAAAAATTTTTTTGGACTTAGTCATTCTTCCAGCGTTTATCAGACTTTCAGATAGGGCAAATGTCAGTGAGCATTCCGACTTCAGTTCCAGACCGATTCGCCCAATGAGTCCTTGATATTTAGTCGTTTTCAGCCAATTTTCTGGATTTTTGAAAATTTCACTTTTTTGTGAAAATATGCACTAAATGAGGGAATAATATGTGTGAGGGTACCCCAGGAGAGTTCCAAATGTGTGTGGGTAGAATATATATCCCACGGGGTTAAAATTGAAAAAAGTTGAAAAAAATTTTTTTTTGGACTTAGTCATTTTTCCAGCGTTTATCAGACTTTCAGATAGGGCAAATGTCAGTGAGCATTCCGACTTCAGTTCCAGACCGATTCGCCCAATGAGTCCTTGATATTTAGCCGTTTTCAGCCAATTTTCTGGATTTTTGAAAATTTCACTTTTTTGTGAAAATATGCACTAAATGAGGGAATAATATGTGTGAGGGTACCCCAGGAGAGTTCCAAATGTGTGTGGGTAGAATATATATCCCACGGGGTTAAAATTGAAAAAAGTTGAAAAAAATTTTTTTTTGGACTTAGTCATTTTTCCAGCGTTTATCAGACTTTCAGATAGGGCAAATGTCAGTGAGCATTCCGACTTCAGTTCCAGACCGATTCGCCCAATGAGTCCTTGATATTTAGTCGTTTTCAGCCAATTTTCTGGATTTTTGAAAATTTCACTTTTTTGTGAAAATATCCACTAAATGAGGGAATAATATGTGTGAGGGTACCCCAGGAGAGTTCCAAATGTGTGTGGGTAGAATATATATCCCACGGGGCTAAAATTGAAAAAAGTTGAAAAAAATTTTTTTTGGACTTAGTCATTTTTCCGGCGTTTATCAGACTTTCAGATAGGGGAAATGTCAGTGAGCGTTCTGATTTCAGTTCCAGAGCGATTCGCCCAATGAGTCCTTGATATTTAGTCGTTTTCAGCCAATTTTCTGGATTTTTGAAAATTTCACTTTTTTGTGAAAATATCCACTAAATGAGGGAATAATATGTGTGAGGGTACCCCAGGAGAGTTCCAAATGTGTGTGGGTAGAATATATATCCCACGGGGGTAAAATTGAAAAAAGTTGAAAAAATTTTTTTTTGGGACTTAGTCATTTTTCCGGCGTTTATCAGACTTTCAGATAGGGCAAATGTCTGTGAGCATTCCGATTTCAGTTCCAGAGCGATTCGCCCATTGAGTCCTTGATATTTAGTCGTTTTCAGCCAATATTTTGGATTTTTGAAAATTTCACTTTTTTGTGAAAATATCCACTAAATGAGGGAATAATATGTGTGAGGTTACCCCAGGAGAGTTCCAAATGTGTGTAGGTAGAATATATATCCCGCGGGGGTAAAATTGAAAAAAGTTGAAAACATTTTTTTTTTTTGGACTTTGTCATTTTTCCGGCGTTTATCAGACTTTCAGATAGGGCCAATGTCAGTGAGCATTCCGATTTCAGTTCCAGAGCGATTCGCCCATTGAGTCCTTGATATTTAGTCGTTTTCAGCCAATATTTTGGATTTTTGAAAATTTCACTTTTTTGTGAAAATATCCACTAAATGAGGGAATAATATGTGTGAGGTTACCCCAGGAGAGTTCCAAATGTGTGTAGGTAGAATATATATCCCACGGGTCTAAAATTGAAAAAAGTTGAAAAAAAATTTTTTTCTTGGACTTAGTCATTTTTCCGGCGTTTATCAGACTTTCAGATAGGGGAAATGTCAGTGAGCGTTCTTATTTCAGTTCCAGAGCGATTCGCCCAATGAGTCCTTGATATTTAGTCGTTTTCAGCCAATTTTCTGGATTTTTGAAAATTTCACTTTTTTGTGAAAATATGCACTAAATGAGGGAATAATATGTGTGAGGGTACCCCAGGAGAGTTCCAAATGTGTGTGGGTAGAATATATATCCCACGGGGTTAAAATTGAAAAAAGTTGAAAAAAAAATTTTTTTGGACTTAGTCATTCTTCCAGCGTTTATCAGACTTTCAGATAGGGCAAATGTCAGTGAGCATTCCGACTTCAGTTCCAGACCGATTCGCCCAATGAGTCCTTGATATTTAGTCGTTTTCAGCCAATTTTCTGGATTTTTGAAAATTTCACTTTTTTGTGAAAATATGCACTAAATGAGGGAATAATATGTGTGAGGGTACCCCAGGAGAGTTCCAAATGTGTGTGGGTAGAATATATATCCCACGGGGTTAAAATTGAAAAAAGTTGAAAAAAATTTTTTTTTGGACTTAGTCATTTTTCCAGCGTTTATCAGACTTTCAGATAGGGCAAATGTCAGTGAGCATTCCGACTTCAGTTCCAGACCGATTCGCCCAATGAGTCCTTGATATTTAGTCGTTTTCAGCCAATTTTCTGGATTTTTGAAAATTTCACTTTTTTGTGAAAATATGCACTAAATGAGGGAATAATATGTGTGAGGGTACCCCAGGAGAGTTCCAAATGTGTGTGGGTAGAATATATATCCCACGGGGTTAAAATTGAAAAAAGTTGAAAAAAATTTTTTTTTGGACTTAGTCATTTTTCCAGCGTTTATCAGACTTTCAGATAGGGCAAATGTCAGTGAGCATTCCGACTTCAGTTCCAGACCGATTCGCCCAATGAGTCCTTGATATTTAGTCGTTTTCAGCCAATTTTCTGGATTTTTGAAAATTTCACTTTTTTGTGAAAATATCCACTAAATGAGGGAATAATATGTGTGAGGGTACCCCAGGAGAGTTCCAAATGTGTGTGGGTAGAATATATATCCCACGGGGCTAAAATTGAAAAAAGTTGAAAAAAATTTTTTTTGGACTTAGTCATTTTTCCGGCGTTTATCAGACTTTCAGATAGGGGAAATGTCAGTGAGCGTTCTGATTTCAGTTCCAGAGCGATTCGCCCAATGAGTCCTTGATATTTAGTCGTTTTCAGCCAATTTTCTGGATTTTTGAAAATTTCACTTTTTTGTGAAAATATCCACTAAATGAGGGAATAATATGTGTGAGGGTACCCCAGGAGAGTTCCAAATGTGTGTGGGTAGAATATATATCCCACGGGGGTAAAATTGAAAAAAGTTGAAAAAATTTTTTTTTGGGACTTAGTCATTTTTCCGGCGTTTATCAGACTTTCAGATAGGGCAAATGTCTGTGAGCATTCCGATTTCAGTTCCAGAGCGATTCGCCCATTGAGTCCTTGATATTTAGTCGTTTTCAGCCAATATTTTGGATTTTTGAAAATTTCACTTTTTTGTGAAAATATCCACTAAATGAGGGAATAATATGTGTGAGGTTACCCCAGGAGAGTTCCAAATGTGTGTAGGTAGAATATATATCCCGCGGGGGTAAAATTGAAAAAAGTTGAAAACATTTTTTTTTTTTGGACTTTGTCATTTTTCCGGCGTTTATCAGACATTCAGATAGGGGAAATATAAGTGAGTGTTCTGATTTCAGTTCCATAGCGATTCGCCCAATGAGTCCTTCATATTCGGTCGTTTTCAGCTAATTTTCTGGATTTTTGAAAATTTCACTTTTTTGTGAAAATATCCACTAAATGAGGGAATAATATGTGTGAGGGTACCCCAGGAGAGTTCCAAATGTGTGTGGGTAGAATATATATCCCACGGGTCTAAAATTGAAAAAAGTTGAAAAAAATTTTTTTTGGAATTAGTCATTTTTCAGGCGTTTATCAGACTTTCAGATAGGGGAAATGTCAGTGAGCGTTCTGATTTCAGTTCCAGAGCGATTCGTCCAATGAGTCCTTGATATTTAGTCGTTTTCAGCCAATTTTCTGGATTTTTGAAAATTTCACTTTTTTTTGTGAAAATATCCACTAAATGAGGGAATAATATGTGTGAGGGTACCCCAGGAGAGTTCCAAATGTGTTTGGGTAGAATATATATCCCACGGGGTTAAAATTGAAAAAAGTTGAAAAAAATTTTTTTTTGGACTTAGTCATTTTTCCAGCGTTTATCAGACTTTCAGATAGGGCAAATGTCAGTGAGCATTCCGACTTCAGTTCCAGACCGATTCGCCCAATGAGTCCTTGATATTTAGTCGTTTTCAGCCAATTTTCTGGATTTTTGAAAATTTCACTTTTTTGTGAAAATATCCACTAAATGAGGGAATAATATGTGTGAGGGTACCCCAGGAGAGTTCCAAATGTGTGTGGGTAGAATATATATCCCACGGGTCTAAAATTGAAAAAAGTTGAAAAAAAAATTTTTTGGGACTTAGTCATTTTTCCGGCGTTTATCACACTTTCAGATAGGGGAAATGTCAGTGAGCGTTCTTATTTCAGTTCCAGAGCGATTCGCCCAATGAGTCCTTGATATTTAGTCGTTTTCAGCCAATTTTCTGGATTTTTGAAAATTTCACTTTTTTGTGAAAATATGCACTAAATGAGGGAATAATATGTGTGAGGGTACCCCAGGAGAGTTCCAAATGTGTGTGGGTAGAATATATATCCCACGGGGTTAAAATTGAAAAAAGTTGAAAAAAATTTTTTTTTGGACTTAGTCATTTTTCCAGCGTTTATCAGACTTTCAGATAGGGCAAATGTCAGTGAGCATTCCGACTTCAGTTCCAGACGGATTCGCCCAATGAGTCCTTGATATTTAGTCGTTTTCAGCCAATTTTCTGGATTTTTGAAAATTTCACTTTTTTGTGAAAATATCCACTAAATGAGGGAATAATATGTGTGAGGGTACCCCAGGAGAGTTCCAAATGTGTGTGGGTAGTATATATATCCCACGGGTCTAAAATTGAAAAAAGTTGAAAAAAATTTTTTTTGAGACTTAGTCATTTTTCCGGCGTTTATCAGACTTTCAGATAGGGGAAATGTCAGTGAGCGTTCTTATTTCAGTTCCAGAGCGATTCGCCCAATGAGTCCTTGATATTTAGTCGTTTTCAGCCAATTTTCTGGATTTTTGAAAATTTCACTTTTTTGTGAAAATATGCACTAAATGAGGGAATAATATGTGTGAGGGTACCCCAGGAGAGTTCCAAATGTGTGTGGGTAGAATATATATCCAACGGGGTTAAAATTGAAAAAAGTTGAAAAAAATTTTTTTTTGGACTTAGTCATTTTTCCAGCGTTTATCAGACTTTCAGATAGGGCAAATGTCAGTGAGCATTCCGACTTCAGTTCCAGACCGATTCGCCCAATGAGTCCTTGATATTTAGTCGTTTTCAGCCAATTTTCTGGATTTTTGAAAATTTCACTTTTTTGTGAAAATATCCACTAAATGAGGGAATAATATGTGTGAGGGTACCCCAGGAGAGTTCCAAATGTGTGTGGGTAGAATATATATCCCACGGGTCTAAAATTGAAAAAAGTTGAAAAAAAAATTTTTTGGGACTTAGTCATTTTTCCGGCGTTTATCAGACTTTCAGATAGGGGAAATGTCAGTGAGCGTTCTTATTTCAGTTCCAGAGCGATTCGCCCAATGAGTCCTTGATATTTAGTCGTTTTCAGCCAATTTTCTGGATTTTTGAAAATTTCACTTTTTTGTGAAAATATCCACTAAATGAGGGAATAATATGTGTGAGGGTACCCCAGGAGAGTTCCAAATGTGTGTGGGTAGAATATATATCCCACGGGGCTAAAATTGAAAAAAGTTGAAAAAAAATTTTTTTTGGACTTAGTCATTTTTCCGGCGTTTATCAGACTTTCAGATAGGGGAAATGTCAGTGAGCGTTCTGATTTCAGTTCCAGAGCGATTCGCCCAATGAGTCCTTGATATTTAGTCGTTTTCAGCCAATTTTCTGGATTTTTGAAAATTTCACTTTTTTGTGAAAATATCCTCTAAATGAGGGAATAATATGTGTGAGGGTACCCCAGGAGAGTTCCAAATGTGTGTGGGTAGAATATATATCCCACGGGGGTAAAATTGAAAAAAGTTGAAAAAAATTTTTTTGGGGACTTAGTCATTTTTCCGGCGTTTATCAGACTTTCAGATAGGGCAAATGTCAGTGAGCATTCCGATTTCAGTTCCAGAGCGATTCGCCCATTGAGTCCTTGATATTTAGTCGTTTTCAGCCAATATTTTGGATTTTTGAAAATTTCACTTTTTTGTGAAAATATCCACTAAATGAGGGAATAATATGTGTGAGGGTACCCCAGGAGAGTTCCAAATGTGTGTGGGTAGAATATATATCCCACGGGTCTAAAATTGAAAAAAGTTGAAAAAAAAATTTTTTGGGACTTAGTCATTTTTCCGGCGTTTATCAGACTTTCAGATAGGGGAAATGTCAGTGAGCGTTCTGATTTCAGTTCCAGAGCGATTCGCCCAATGAGTCCTTGATATTTAGTCGTTTTCAGCCAATTTTCTGGATTTTTGAAAATTTCACTTTTTTGTGAAAATATCCACTAAATGAGGGAATAATATGTGTGAGGGTACCCCAGGAGAGTTCCAAATGTGTGTGGGTAGAATATATATCCCACGGGGCTAAAATTGAAAAAAGTTGAAAAAAAATTTTTTTTGGACTTAGTCATTTTTCCGGCGTTTATCAGACTTTCAGATAGGGGAAATGTCAGTGAGCGTTCTGATTTCAGTTCCAGAGCGATTCGCCCAATGAGTCCTTGATATTTAGTCGTTTTCAGCCAATTTTCTGGATTTTTGAAAATTTCACTTTTTTGTGAAAATATCCTCTAAATGAGGGAATAATATGTGTGAGGGTACCCCAGGAGAGTTCCAAATGTGTGTGGGTAGAATATATATCCCACGGGGGTAAAATTGAAAAAAGTTGAAAAAAATTTTTTTGGGGACTTAGTCATTTTTCCGGCGTTTATCAGACTTTCAGATAGGGCAAATGTCAGTGAGCATTCCGATTTCAGTTCCAGAGCGATTCGCCCATTGAGTCCTTGATATTTAGTCGTTTTCAGCCAATATTTTGGATTTTTGAAAATTTCACTTTTTTGTGAAAATATCCACTAAATGAGGGAATAATATGTGTGAGGGTACCCCAGGAGAGTTCCAAATGTGTGTGGGTAGAATATATATCCCACGGGTCTAAAATTGAAAAAAGTTGAAAAAAAAATTTTTTGGGACTTAGTCATTTTTCCGGCGTTTATCAGACTTTCAGATAGGGGAAATGGAAGTGAGTGTTCTGATTTCAGTTCCATAGCGATTCGCCCAATGAGTCCTTCATATTCGGTCGTTTTCAGCTAATTTTCTGGATTTTTGAAAATTTCACTTTTTTGTGAAAATATCCACTAAATGAGGGAATAATATGTGTGAGGGTACCCCAGGAGAGTTCCAAATGTGTGTGGGTAGAATATATATCCCACGGGTCTAAAATTGAAAAAAGTTGAAAAATTTTTTTTTTGGGACTTAGTCATTTTTCCGGCGTTTATCAGCCTTTCAGATAGGGCAAATGTCAGTGAGCATTCCGATTTCAGTTCCAGAGCGATTCGCCCATTGAGTCCTTGATATTTAGTCGTTTTCAGCCAATATTTTGGATTTTTGAAAATTTCACTTTTTTGTGAAAATATCCACTAAATGAGGGAATAATATGTGTGAGGGTACCCCAGGAGAGTTCCAAATGTGTGTGGGTAGAATATATATCCCACGGGTCTAAAATTGAAAAAAGTTGAAAAAAAAATTTTTTGGGACTTAGTCATTTTTCCGGCGTTTATCAGACTTTCAGATAGGGGAAATGGAAGTGAGTGTTCTGATTTCAGTTCCATAGCGATTCGCCCAATGAGTCCTTCATATTCGGTCGTTTTCAGCTAATTTTCTGGATTTTTGAAAATTTCACTTTTTTGTGAAAATATCCACTAAATGAGGGAATAATATGTGTGAGGGTACCCCAGGAGAGTTCCAAATGTGTGTGGGTAGAATATATATCCCACGGGTCTAAAATTGAAAAAAGTTGAAAAATTTTTTTTTTGGGACTTAGTCATTTTTCCGGCGTTTATCAGCCTTTCAGATAGGGCAAATGTCAGTGAGCATTCCGACTTCAGTTCCAGACCGATTCGCCCAATGAGTCCTTGATATTTAGTCGTTTTCAGCCAATTTTCTGGATTTTTGAAAATTTCACTTTTTTGTGAAAATATCCACTAAATGAGGGAATAATATGTGTGAGGGTACCCCAGGAGAGTTCCAAATGTGTGTGGGTAGAATATATATCCCACGGGTCTAAAATTGAAAAAAGTTGAAAAAAAAATTTTTTGGGACTTAGTCATTTTTCCGGCGTTTATCAGACTTTCAGATAGGGGAAATGTAAGTGAGTGTTCTGATTTCAGTTCCATAGCGATTCGCCCAATGAGTCCTTCATATTCGGTCGTTTTCAGCTAATTTTCTGGATTTTTGAAAATTTCACTTTTTTGTGAAAATATCCACTAAATGAGGGAATAATATGTGTGAGGGTACCCCAGGAGAGTTCCAAATGTGTGTGGGTAGAATATATATCCCACGGGTCTAAAATTGAAAAAAGTTGAAAAAAAAATTTTTTGGGACTTAGTCATTTTTCCGGCGTTTATCAGACTTTCAGATAGGGGAAATGTCAGTGAGCGTTCTTATTTCAGTTCCAGAGCGATTCGCCCAATGAGTCCTTGATATTTAGTCGTTTTCAGCCAATTTTCTGGATTTTTGAAAATTTCACTTTTTTGTGAAAATATCCACTAAATGAGGGAATAATATGTGTGAGGGTACCCCAGGAGAGTTCCAAATGTGTGTGGGTAGAATATATATCCCACGGGGCTAAAATTGAAAAAAGTTGAAAAAAAATTTTTTTTGGACTTAGTCATTTTTCCGGCGTTTATCAGACTTTCAGATAGGGGAAATGTCAGTGAGCGTTCTGATTTCAGTTCCAGAGCGATTCGCCCAATGAGTCCTTGATATTTAGTCGTTTTCAGCCAATTTTCTGGATTTTTGAAAATTTCACTTTTTTGTGAAAATATCCTCTAAATGAGGGAATAATATGTGTGAGGGTACCCCAGGAGAGTTCCAAATGTGTGTGGGTAGAATATATATCCCACGGGGGTAAAATTGAAAAAAGTTGAAAAAAATTTTTTTGGGGACTTAGTCATTTTTCCGGCGTTTATCAGACTTTCAGATAGGGCAAATGTCAGTGAGCATTCCGATTTCAGTTCCAGAGCGATTCGCCCATTGAGTCCTTGATATTTAGTCGTTTTCAGCCAATATTTTGGATTTTTGAAAATTTCACTTTTTTGTGAAAATATCCACTAAATGAGGGAATAATATGTGTGAGGGTACCCCAGGAGAGTTCCAAATGTGTGTGGGTAGAATATATATCCCACGGGTCTAAAATTGAAAAAAGTTGAAAAAAAAATTTTTTGGGACTTAGTCATTTTTCCGGCGTTTATCAGACTTTCAGATAGGGGAAATGGAAGTGAGTGTTCTGATTTCAGTTCCATAGCGATTCGCCCAATGAGTCCTTCATATTCGGTCGTTTTCAGCTAATTTTCTGGATTTTTGAAAATTTCACTTTTTTGTGAAAATATCCACTAAATGAGGGAATAATATGTGTGAGGGTACCCCAGGAGAGTTCCAAATGTGTGTGGGTAGAATATATATCCCACGGGTCTAAAATTGAAAAAAGTTGAAAAATTTTTTTTTTGGGACTTAGTCATTTTTCCGGCGTTTATCAGCCTTTCAGATAGGGCAAATGTCAGTGAGCATTCCGATTTCAGTTCCAGAGCGATTCGCCCATTGAGTCCTTGATATTTAGTCGTTTTCAGCCAATATTTTGGATTTTTGAAAATTTCACTTTTTTGTGAAAATATCCACTAAATGAGGGAATAATATGTGTGAGGGTACCCCAGGAGAGTTCCAAATGTGTGTGGGTAGAATATATATCCCACGGGTCTAAAATTGAAAAAAGTTGAAAAAAAAATTTTTTGGGACTTAGTCATTTTTCCGGCGTTTATCAGACTTTCAGATAGGGGAAATGGAAGTGAGTGTTCTGATTTCAGTTCCATAGCGATTCGCCCAATGAGTCCTTCATATTCGGTCGTTTTCAGCTAATTTTCTGGATTTTTGAAAATTTCACTTTTTTGTGAAAATATCCACTAAATGAGGGAATAATATGTGTGAGGGTACCCCAGGAGAGTTCCAAATGTGTGTGGGTAGAATATATATCCCACGGGTCTAAAATTGAAAAAAGTTGAAAAATTTTTTTTTTGGGACTTAGTCATTTTTCCGGCGTTTATCAGCCTTTCAGATAGGGCAAATGTCAGTGAGCATTCCGACTTCAGTTCCAGACCGATTCGCCCAATGAGTCCTTGATATTTAGTCGTTTTCAGCCAATTTTCTGGATTTTTGAAAATTTCACTTTTTTGTGAAAATATCCACTAAATGAGGGAATAATATGTGTGAGGGTACCCCAGGAGAGTTCCAAATGTGTGTGGGTAGAATATATATCCCACGGGTCTAAAATTGAAAAAAGTTGAAAAAAAAATTTTTTGGGACTTAGTCATTTTTCCGGCGTTTATCAGACTTTCAGATAGGGGAAATGTAAGTGAGTGTTCTGATTTCAGTTCCATAGCGATTCGCCCAATGAGTCCTTCATATTCGGTCGTTTTCAGCTAATTTTCTGGATTTTTGAAAATTTCACTTTTTTGTGAAAATATCCACTAAATGAGGGAATAATATGTGTGAGGGTACCCCAGGAGAGTTCCAAATGTGTGTGGGTAGAATATATATCCCACGGGTCTAAAATTGAAAAAAGTTGAAAAATTTTTTTTTTGGGACTTAGTCATTTTTCCGGCGTTTATCAGCCTTTCAGATAGGGGAAATGTCAGTGAGCGTTCTTATTTCAGTTCCAGAGCGATTCGCCCAATGAGTCCTTGATATTTAGTCGTTTTCAGCCAATTTTCTGGATTTTTGAAAATTTCACTTTTTTGTGAAAATATCCACTAAATGAGGGAATAATATGTGTGAGGGTACCCCAGGAGAGTTCCAAATGTGTGTGGGTAGAATATATATCCCACGGGGCTAAAATTGAAAAAAGTTGAAAAAAAATTTTTTTTGGACTTAGTCATTTTTCCGGCGTTTATCAGACTTTCAGATAGGGGAAATGTCAGTGAGCGTTCTGATTTCAGTTCCAGAGCGATTCGCCCAATGAGTCCTTGATATTTAGTCGTTTTCAGCCAATTTTCTGGATTTTTGAAAATTTCACTTTTTTGTGAAAATATCCTCTAAATGAGGGAATAATATGTGTGAGGGTACCCCAGGAGAGTTCCAAATGTGTGTGGGTAGAATATATATCCCACGGGGGTAAAATTGAAAAAAGTTGAAAAAAATTTTTTTGGGGACTTAGTCATTTTTCCGGCGTTTATCAGACTTTCAGATAGGGCAAATGTCAGTGAGCATTCCGATTTCAGTTCCAGAGCGATTCGCCCATTGCGTCCTTGATATTTAGTCGTTTTCAGCCAATATTTTGGATTTTTGAAAATTTCACTTTTTTGTGAAAATATCCACTAAATGAGGGAATAATATGTGTGAGGGTACCCCAGGAGAGTTCCAAATGTGTGTGGGTAGAATATATATCCCACGGGTCTAAAATTGAAAAAAGTTGAAAAAAAAATTTTTTGGGACTTAGTCATTTTTCCGGCGTTTATCAGACTTTCAGATAGGGGAAATGTAAGTGAGTGTTCTGATTTCAGTTCCATAGCGATTCGCCCAATGAGTCCTTCATATTCGGTCGTTTTCAGCTAATTTTCTGGATTTTTGAAAATTTCACTTTTTTGTGAAAATATCCACTAAATGAGGGAATAATATGTGTGAGGGTACCCCAGGAGAGTTCCAAATGTGTGTGGGTAGAATATATATCCCACGGGTCTAAAATTGAAAAAAGTTGAAAAATTTTTTTTTTGGGACTTAGTCATTTTTCCGGCGTTTATCAGCCTTTCAGATAGGGCAAATGTCAGTGAGCATTCCGACTTCAGTTCCAGACCGATTCGCCCAATGAGTCCTTGATATTTAGTCGTTTTCAGCCAATTTTCTGGATTTTTGAAAATTTCACTTTTTTGTGAAAATATCCACTAAATGAGGGAATAATATGTGTGAGGGTACCCCAGTAGAGTTCCAAATGTGTGTGGGTAGAATATATATCCCACGGGTCTAAAATTGAAAAAAGTTGAAAAAAAAATTTTTTGGGACTTAGTCATTTTTCCGGCGTTTATCAGACTTTCAGATAGGGGAAATGTAAGTGAGTGTTCTGATTTCAGTTCCATAGCGATTCGCCCAATGAGTCCTTCATATTCGGTCGTTTTCAGCTAATTTTCTGGATTTTTGAAAATTTCACTTTTTTGTGAAAATATCCACTAAATGAGGGAATAATATGTGTGAGGGTACCCCAGGAGAGTTCCAAATGTGTGTGGGTAGAATATATATCCCACGGGTCTAAAATTGAAAAAAGTTGAAAAATTTTTTTTTTGGGACTTAGTCATTTTTCCGGCGTTTATCAGCCTTTCAGATAGGGCAAATGTCAGTGAGCATTCCGACTTCAGTTACAGACCGATTCGCCCAATGAGTCCTTGATATTTAGTCGTTTTCAGCCAATTTTCTGGATTTTTGAAAATTTCACTTTTTTGTGAAAATATCCACTAAATGAGGGAATAATATGTGTGAGGGTACCCCAGGAGAGTTCCAAATGTGTGTGGGTAGAATATATATCCCACGGGTCTAAAATTGAAAAAAGTTGAAAAAAAAATTTTTTGGGACTTAGTCATTTTTCCGGCGTTTATCAGACTTTCAGATAGGGGAAATGTCAGTGAGCGTTCTTATTTCAGTTCCAGAGCGATTCGCCCAATGAGTCCTTGATATTTAGTCGTTTTCAGCCAATTTTCTGGATTTTTGAAAATTTCACTTTTTTGTGAAAATATCCACTAAATGAGGGAATAATATGTGTGAGGGTACCCCAGGAGAGTTCCAAATGTGTGTGGGTAGAATATATATCCCACGGGTCTAAAATTGAAAAAAGTTGAAAAATTTTTTTTTTGGGACTTAGTCATTTTTCCGGCGTTTATCAGCCTTTCAGATAGGGCAAATGTCAGTGAGCATTCCGACTTCAGTTACAGACCGATTCGCCCAATGAGTCCTTGATATTTAGTCGTTTTCAGCCAATTTTCTGGATTTTTGAAAATTTCACTTTTTTGTGAAAATATCCACTAAATGAGGGAATAATATGTGTGAGGGTACCCCAGGAGAGTTCCAAATGTGTGTGGGTAGAATATATATCCCACGGGTCTAAAATTGAAAAAAGTTGAAAAAAAAATTTTTTGGGACTTAGTCATTTTTCCGGCGTTTATCAGACTTTCAGATAGGGGAAATGTCAGTGAGCGTTCTTATTTCAGTTCCAGAGCGATTCGCCCAATGAGTCCTTGATATTTAGTCGTTTTCAGCCAATTTTCTGGATTTTTGAAAATTTCACTTTTTTGTGAAAATATCCACTAAATGAGGGAATAATATGTGTGAGGGTACCCCAGGAGAGTTCCAAATGTGTGTGGGTAGAATATATATCCCACGGGGCTAAAATTGAAAAAAGTTGAAAAAAAATTTTTTTTGGACTTAGTCATTTTTCCGGCGTTTATCAGACTTTCAGATAGGGGAAATGTCAGTGAGCGTTCTGATTTCAGTTCCAGAGCGATTCGCCCAATGAGTCCTTGATATTTAGTCGTTTTCAGCCAATTTTCTGGATTTTTGAAAATTTCACTTTTTTGTGAAAATATCCTCTAAATGAGGGAATAATATGTGTGAGGGTACCCCAGGAGAGTTCCAAATGTGTGTGGGTAGAATATATATCCCACGGGGGTAAAATTGAAAAAAGTTGAAAAAAATTTTTTTGGGGACTTAGTCATTTTTCCGGCGTTTATCAGCCTTTCAGATAGGGCAAATGTCAGTGAGCATTCCGACTTCAGTTCCAGACCGATTCGCCCAATGAGTCCTTGATATTTAGTCGTTTTCAGCCAATTTTCTGGATTTTTGAAAATTTCACTTTTTTGTGAAAATATCCACTAAATGAGGGAATAATATGTGTGAGGGTACCCCAGTAGAGTTCCAAATGTGTGTGGGTAGAATATATATCCCACGGGTCTAAAATTGAAAAAAGTTGAAAAAAAAATTTTTTGGGACTTAGTCATTTTTCCGGCGTTTATCAGACTTTCAGATAGGGGAAATGTAAGTGAGTGTTCTGATTTCAGTTCCATAGCGATTCGCCCAATGAGTCCTTCATATTCGGTCGTTTTCAGCTAATTTTCTGGATTTTTGAAAATTTCACTTTTTTGTGAAAATATCCACTAAATGAGGGAATAATATGTGTGAGGGTACCCCAGGAGAGTTCCAAATGTGTGTGGGTAGAATATATATCCCACGGGTCTAAAATTGAAAAAAGTTGAAAAATTTTTTTTTTGGGACTTAGTCATTTTTCCGGCGTTTATCAGCCTTTCAGATAGGGCAAATGTCAGTGAGCATTCCGACTTCAGTTCCAGACCGATTCGCCCAATGAGTCCTTGATATTTAGTCGTTTTCAGCCAATTTTCTGGATTTTTGAAAATTTCACTTTTTTGTGAAAATATCCACTAAATGAGGGAATAATATGTGTGAGGGTACCCCAGTAGAGTTCCAAATGTGTGTGGGTAGAATATATATCCCACGGGTCTAAAATTGAAAAAAGTTGAAAAAAAAATTTTTTGGGACTTAGTCATTTTTCCGGCGTTTATCAGACTTTCAGATAGGGGAAATGTAAGTGAGTGTTCTGATTTCAGTTCCATAGCGATTCGCCCAATGAGTCCTTCATATTCGGTCGTTTTCAGCTAATTTTCTGGATTTTTGAAAATTTCACTTTTTTGTGAAAATATCCACTAAATGAGGGAATAATATGTGTGAGGGTACCCCAGGAGAGTTCCAAATGTGTGTGGGTAGAATATATATCCCACGGGTCTAAAATTGAAAAAAGTTGAAAAATTTTTTTTTTGGGACTTAGTCATTTTTCCGGCGTTTATCAGCCTTTCAGATAGGGCAAATGTCAGTGAGCATTCCGACTTCAGTTCCAGACCGATTCGCCCAATGAGTCCTTGATATTTAGTCGTTTTCAGCCAATTTTCTGGATTTTTGAAAATTTCACTTTTTTGTGAAAATATCCACTAAATGAGGGAATAATATGTGTGAGGGTACCCCAGGAGAGTTCCAAATGTGTGTGGGTAGAATATATATCCCACGGGTCTAAAATTGAAAAAAGTTGAAAAAAAAATTTTTTGGGACTTAGTCATTTTTCCGGCGTTTATCAGACTTTCAGATAGGGGAAATGTCAGTGAGCGTTCTTATTTCAGTTCCAGAGCGATTCGCCCAATGAGTCCTTGATATTTAGTCGTTTTCAGCCAATTTTCTGGATTTTTGAAAATTTCACTTTTTTGTGAAAATATCCACTAAATGAGGGAATAATATGTGTGAGGGTACCCCAGGAGAGTTCCAAATGTGTGTGGGTAGAATATATATCCCACGGGGCTAAAATTGAAAAAAGTTGAAAAAAAATTTTTTTTGGACTTAGTCATTTTTCCGGCGTTTATCAGACTTTCAGATAGGGGAAATGTCAGTGAGCGTTCTGATTTCAGTTCCAGAGCGATTCGCCCAATGAGTCCTTGATATTTAGTCGTTTTCAGCCAATTTTCTGGATTTTTGAAAATTTCACTTTTTTGTGAAAATATCCTCTAAATGAGGGAATAATATGTGTGAGGGTACCCCAGGAGAGTTCCAAATGTGTGTGGGTAGAATATATATCCCACGGGGGTAAAATTGAAAAAAGTTGAAAAAAATTTTTTTGGGGACTTAGTCATTTTTCCGGCGTTTATCAGCCTTTCAGATAGGGCAAATGTCAGTGAGCATTCCGACTTCAGTTCCAGACCGATTCGCCCAATGAGTCCTTGATATTTAGTCGTTTTCAGCCAATTTTCTGGATTTTTGAAAATTTCACTTTTTTGTGAAAATATCCACTAAATGAGGGAATAATATGTGTGAGGGTACCCCAGTAGAGTTCCAAATGTGTGTGGGTAGAATATATATCCCACGGGTCTAAAATTGAAAAAAGTTGAAAAAAAAATTTTTTGGGACTTAGTCATTTTTCCGGCGTTTATCAGACTTTCAGATAGGGGAAATGTAAGTGAGTGTTCTGATTTCAGTTCCATAGCGATTCGCCCAATGAGTCCTTCATATTCGGTCGTTTTCAGCTAATTTTCTGGATTTTTGAAAATTTCACTTTTTTGTGAAAATATCCACTAAATGAGGGAATAATATGTGTGAGGGTACCCCAGGAGAGTTCCAAATGTGTGTGGGTAGAATATATATCCCACGGGTCTAAAATTGAAAAAAGTTGAAAAATTTTTTTTTTGGGACTTAGTCATTTTTCCGGCGTTTATCAGCCTTTCAGATAGGGCAAATGTCAGTGAGCATTCCGACTTCAGTTCCAGACCGATTCGCCCAATGAGTCCTTGATATTTAGTCGTTTTCAGCCAATTTTCTGGATTTTTGAAAATTTCACTTTTTTGTGAAAATATCCACTAAATGAGGGAATAATATGTGTGAGGGTACCCCAGGAGAGTTCCAAATGTGTGTGGGTAGAATATATATCCCACGGGTCTAAAATTGAAAAAAGTTGAAAAAAAAATTTTTTGGGACTTAGTCATTTTTCCGGCGTTTATCAGACTTTCAGATAGGGGAAATGTCAGTGAGCGTTCTTATTTCAGTTCCAGAGCGATTCGCCCAATGAGTCCTTGATATTTAGTCGTTTTCAGCCAATTTTCTGGATTTTTGAAAATTTCACTTTTTTGTGAAAATATCCACTAAATGAGGGAATAATATGTGTGAGGGTACCCCAGGAGAGTTCCAAATGTGTGTGGGTAGAATATATATCCCACGGGGCTAAAATTGAAAAAAGTTGAAAAAAAATTTTTTTTGGACTTAGTCATTTTTCCGGCGTTTATCAGACTTTCAGATAGGGGAAATGTCAGTGAGCGTTCTGATTTCAGTTCCAGAGCGATTCGCCCAATGAGTCCTTGATATTTAGTCGTTTTCAGCCAATTTTCTGGATTTTTGAAAATTTCACTTTTTTGTGAAAATATCCTCTAAATGAGGGAATAATATGTGTGAGGGTACCCCAGGAGAGTTCCAAATGTGTGTGGGTAGAATATATATCCCACGGGGGTAAAATTGAAAAAAGTTGAAAAAAATTTTTTTGGGGACTTAGTCATTTTTCCGGCGTTTATCAGACTTTCAGATAGGGCAAATGTCAGTGAGCATTCCGATTTCAGTTCCAGAGCGATTCGCCCATTGAGTCCTTGATATTTAGTCGTTTTCAGCCAATATTTTGGATTTTTGAAAATTTCACTTTTTTGTGAAAATATCCACTAAATGAGGGAATAATATGTGTGAGGGTACCCCAGGAGAGTTCCAAATGTGTGTGGGTAGAATATATATCCCACGGGTCTAAAATTGAAAAAAGTTGAAAAAAAATTTTTTTGGGACTTAGTCATTTTTCCGGCGTTTATCAGACTTTCAGATAGGGGAAATGGAAGTGAGTGTTCTGATTTCAGTTCCATAGCGATTCGCCCAATGAGTCCTTCATATTCGGTCGTTTTCAGCTAATTTTCTGGATTTTTGAAAATTTCACTTTTTTGTGAAAATATCCACTAAATGAGGGAATAATATGTGTGAGGGTACCCCAGGAGAGTTCCAAATGTGTGTGGGTAGAATATATATCCCACGGGTCTAAAATTGAAAAAAGTTGAAAAATTTTTTTTTTGGGACTTAGTCATTTTTCCGGCGTTTATCAGCCTTTCAGATAGGGCAAATGTCAGTGAGCATTCTGACTTCAGTTCCAGACCGATTCGCCCAATGAGTCCTTGATATTTAGTCGTTTTCAGCCAATTTTCTGGATTTTTGAAAATTTCACTTTTTTGTGAAAATATCCACTAAATGAGGGAATAATATGTGTGAGGGTACCCCAGGAGAGTTCCAAATGTGTGTGGGTAGAATATATATCCCACGGGTCTAAAATTGAAAAAAGTTGAAAAATTTTTTTTTTGGGACTTAGTCATTTTTCCGGCGTTTATCAGCCTTTCAGATAGGGCAAATGTCAGTGAGCATTCCGACTTCAGTTCCAGACCGATTCGCCCAATGAGTCCTTGATATTTAGTCGTTTTCAGCCAATTTTCTGGATTTTTGAAAATTTCACTTTTTTGTGAAAATATCCACTAAATGAGGGAATAATATGTGTGAGGGTACCCCAGGAGAGTTCCAAATGTGTGTGGGTAGAATATATATCCCACGGGTCTAAAATTGAAAAAAGTTGAAAAAAAAATTTTTTGGGACTTAGTCATTTTTCCGGCGTTTATCAGACTTTCAGATAGGGGAAATGTCAGTGAGCGTTCTTATTTCAGTTCCAGAGCGATTCGCCCAATGAGTCCTTGATATTTAGTCGTTTTCAGCCAATTTTCTGGATTTTTGAAAATTTAACTTTTTTGTGAAAATATCCACTAAATGAGGGAATAATATGTGTGAGGGTACCCCAGGAGAGTTCCAAATGTGTGTGGGTAGAATATATATCCCACGGGGCTAAAATTGAAAAAAGTTGAAAAAAAATTTTTTTTGGACTTAGTCATTTTTCCGGCGTTTATCAGACTTTCAGATAGGGGAAATGTCAGTGAGCGTTCTGATTTCAGTTCCAGATCGATTCGCCCAATGAGTCCTTGATATTTAGTCGTTTTCAGCCAATTTTCTGGATTTTTGAAAATTTCACTTTTTTGTGAAAATATCCTCTAAATGAGGGAATAATATGTGTGAGGGTACCCCAGGAGAGTTCCAAATGTGTGTGGGTAGAATATATATCCCACGGGGGTAAAATTGAAAAAAGTTGAAAAAAATTTTTTTGGGGACTTAGTCATTTTTCCGGCGTTTATCAGACTTTCAGATAGGGCAAATGTCAGTGAGCATTCCGATTTCAGTTCCAGAGCGATTCGCCCATTGAGTCCTTGATATTTAGTCGTTTTCAGCCAATATTTTGGATTTTTGAAAATTTCACTTTTTTGTGAAAATATCCACTAAATGAGGGAATAATATGTGTGAGGGTACCCCAGGAGAGTTCCAAATGTGTGTGGGTAGAATATATATCCCACGGGTCTAAAATTGAAAAAAGTTGAAAAATTTTTTTTTTGGGACTTAGTCATTTTTCCGGCGTTTATCAGCCTTTCAGATAGGGCAAATGTCAGTGAGCATTCCGACTTCAGTTCCAGACCGATTCGCCCAATGAGTCCTTGATATTTAGTCATTTTCAGCCAATTTTCTGGATTTTTGAAAATTTCACTTTTTTGTAAAAATATCCACTAAATGAGGGAATAATATGTGTGAGGGTACCCCAGGAGAGTTCCAAATGTGTGTGGGTAGAATATATATCCCACGGGTCTAAAATTGAAAAAAGTTGAAAAAAAAATTTTTTGGGACTTAGTCATTTTTCCGGCGTTTATCAGACTTTCAGATAGGGGAAATGTCAGTGAGCGTTCTTATTTCAGTTCCAGAGCGATTCGCCCAATGAGTCCTTTATATTTAGTCGTTTTCAGCCAATTTTCTGGATTTTTGAAAATTTCACTTTTTTGTGAAAATATCCACTAAATGAGGGAATAATATGTGTGAGGGTACCCCAGGAGAGTTCCAAATGTGTGTAGGTAGAATATATATCCCACGGGTCTAAAATTGAAAAAAGTTGAAAAAAAATTTTTTTGGGACTTAGTCATTTTTCCGGCGTTTATCAGACTTTCAGATAGGGGAAATGTCAGTGAGCGTTCTTATTTCAGTTCCAGAGCGATTCGCCCAATGAGTCCTTGAGATTTAGTCGTTTTCAGCCAATTTTCTGGATTTTTGAAAATTTCACTTTTTTGTGAAAATATCCACTAAATGAGGGAATAATATGTGTGAGGGTACCCCAGGAGAGTTCCAAATGTGTTTGGGTAGAATATATATCCCACGGGGTTAAAATTGAAAAAAGTTGAAAAAAATTTGTTTTTGGACTTAGTCATTTTTCCAGCGTTTATCAGACTTTCAGATAGGGCAAATGTCAGTGAGCATTCCGACTTCAGTTCCAGACCGATTCGCCCAATGAGTCCTTGATATTTAGTCGTTTTCAGCCAATTTTCTGGATTTTTGAAAATTTCACTTTTTTGTGAAAATATCCACTCAATGAGGGAATAATATGTGTGAGGGTACCCCAGGAGAGTTCCAAATGTGTGTGGGTAGAATATATATCCCACGGGTCTAAAATTGAAAAAAGTTGAAAAAAAAATTTTTTGGGACTTAGTCATTTTTCCGGCATTTATCAGACTTTCAGATAGGGGAAATGTCAGTGAGCGTTCTTATTTCAGTTCCAGAGCGATTTGCCCAATGAGTCCTTGATATTTAGTCGTTTTCAGCCAATTTTCTGGATTTTTGAAAATTTCACTTTTTTGTGAAAATATCCACTAAATGAGGGAATAATATGTGTGAGGGTACCCCAGGAGAGTTCCAAATGTGTGTGGGTAGAATATATATCCCACGGGGCTAAAATTGAAAAAAGTTGAAAAAAATTTTTTTTGGACTTAGTCATTTTTCCGGCGTTTATCAGACTTTCAGATAGGGGAAATGTAAGTGAGCGTTCTGATTTCAGTTCCAGAGCGATTCGCCCAATGAGTCCTTGATATTTAGTCGTTTTCAGCCAATTTTCTGGATTTTTGAAAATTTCACTTTTTTGTGAAAATATCCTCTAAATGAGGGAATAATATGTGTGAGGGTACCCCAGGAGAGTTCCAAATGTGTGTGGGTAGAATATATATCCCACGGGGCTAAAATTGAAAAAAGTTGAAAAAAATTTTTTTTGGACTTAGTCATTTTTCCGGCGTTTATCAGACATTCAGATAGGGGAAATGTAAGTGAGTGTTCTGATTTCAGTTCCATAGCGATTCGCCAAATGAGTCCTTAATATTCGGTCGTTTTCAGCTAATTTTCTGGATTTTTGAAAATTTCACTTTTTTGTGAAAATATCCACTAAATGAGGGAATAATATGTGTGAGGGTACCCCAGGAGAGTTCCAAATGTGTGTGGGTAGAATATATATCCCACGGGTCTAAAATTGAAAAAAGTTGAAAAAATTTTTTTTTGGGACTTAGTCATTTTTCCGGTGTTTATCAGCCTTTCAGATAGGGCAAATGTCAGTGAGCATTCCGATTTCAGTTCCAGAGCGATTCGCCCAATGAGTCCTTGATATTTAGTCGTTTTCAGCCAATATTTTGGATTTTTGAAAATTTCACCTTTTTGTGAAAATATCCACTAAATGAGGGAATAATATGTGTGAGGGTACCCCAGGAGAGTTCCAAATGTGTGTAGGTAGAATATATATCCCACGGGGGTAAAATTGAAAAAAGTTGAAAACATTTTTTTTTTTTGGACTTAGTCATTTTTCTGGCGTTTATCAGACATTCAGATAGGGGAAATGTAAGTGAGCGTTCTGATTTCAGTTCCATAGCGATTCGCCCAATGAGTCCTTCATATTCGGTCGTTTTCAGCTAATTTTCTGGATTTTTGAAAATTTCACTTTTTTGTGAAAATATCCACTAAATGAGGGAATAATATGTGTGGGGGTACCCCAGGAGAGTTCCAAATGTGTGTGGGTAGAATATATATCCCACGGGGCTAAAATTGAAAAAGTTGAAAAAAATTTTTTTTGGACTTAGTCATTTTTCCGGCGTTTATCAGACTTTCAAATAGGGGAAATGTCAGTGAGCGTTCTTATTTCAGTTCCAGAGCGATTCGCCCAATGAGTCCTTGATATTTAGTCGTTTTCAGCCAATTTTCTGGATTTTTGAAAATTTCACATTTTTGTGAAAATATCCACTAAATGAGGGAATAATATGTGTGAGGGTACCCCAGGAGAGTTCCAAATGTGTGTGGGTAGAATATATATCCCACGGGGCTAAAATTGAAAAAAGTTTAAAAAAATTTTTTTTGGACTTAGTCATTTTTCCGGCGTTTATCAGACTTTCAGATAGGGGAAATGTCAGTGAGCGTTCCGATTTCAGTTCCAGAGCAATTCGCCCAATGAGTCCTTGATATTTAGCCGTTTTCAGCCAATTTTCTGGATTTTTGAAAATTTCACTTTTTTATGAAAATATCCACTAAATGAGGGAAAAATATGTTTGAGGGTACCCCAGGTGAGTTCCAAATGTGTGTGGGTAGAATATATATCCCATGGGGGGGAAATTGAAAAAAGTTGAAAAAAAATTTTTTTTTGACTTAGTCATCTTTCCGGCATTTATCAGACTTTCAGATAGGGGAAATGTCAGTGAGCATTCTGATTTCAGTTCCAGAGCGATTCGCCCAATGAGTCCTTGATATTTAGTCATTTTCAGCCAATTTTCCGGATGTTTGAAAATTTCACTTTTTTGTGAAAATATCCACTAAATGAGGGAATAATATGTGTGAGGGTACCCCAGGAGAGTTCCAAATGTGTGTAGGTAGAATATATATCCCACGGGTCTAAAATTGAAAAAAGTTGAAAAAAAATTTTTTTGGGACTTAGTCATTTTTCCAGCGTTTATCAGACTTTCAGATAGGGCAAATGTCAGTGAGCATTCCGACTTCAGTTCCAGACCGATTCGCACAATGAGTCCTTGATATTTAGTCGTTTTCAGCCAATTTTCTGGATTTTTGAAAATTTCACTTTTTTGTGAAAATATCCACTAAATGAGGGAATAATATGTGTGAGGGTACCCCAGGAGAGTTCCAAATGTGTGTGGGTAGAAAATATATCCCACGGGGCTAAAATTGAAAAAAGTTGAAAAAAAATTTTTTTTGGACTTAGTCATTTTTCCGGCGTTTATCAGACTTTCAGATAGGGGAAATGTCAGTGAGCGTTCTGATTTCAGTTCCAGAGCGATTCGCCCAATGAGTCCTTGATATTTAGTCGTTTTCAGCCAATTTTCTGGATTTTTGAAAATTTCACTTTTTTGTGAAAATATCCTCTAAATGAGGGAATAATATGTGTGAGGGTACCCCAGGAGAGTTCCAAATGTGTGTGGGTAGAATATATATCCCACGGGGGTAAAATTGAAAAAAGTTGAAAAAAATTTTTTTTGGGACTTAGTCATTTTTCCGGCGTTTATCAGACTTTCAGATAGGGCAAATGTCAGTGAGCATTCCGATTTCAGTTCCAGAGCGATTCGCCCAATGAGTCCTTCATATTGGGTCGTTTTCAGCTAATTTTCTGGATTTTTGAAAATTTCACTTTTTTGTGAAAATATCCACTAAATGAGGGAATAATATGTGTGAGGGTACCCCAGGAGAGTTCCAAATGTGTGTGGGTAGAATATATATCCCACGGGTCTAAAATTGAAAAAAGTTGAAAAAATTTTTTTTTGGGACTTAGTCATTTTTCCGGCGTTTATCAGCCTTTCAGATAGGGCAAATGTCAGTGAGCATTCCGATTTCAGTTCCAGAGCGATTCGCCCAATGAGTCCTTGATATTTAGTCGTTTTCAGCCAATATTTTGGATTTTTGAAAATTTCACTTTTTTGTGAAAATATCCACTAAATGAGGGAATAATATGTGTGAGGTTACCCCAGGAGAGTTCCAAATGTGTGTAGGTAGAATATATATCCCACGGGGGTAAAATTGAAAAAAGTTGAAAACATTTTTTTTTTTTGGACTTAGTCATTTTTCCGGCGTTTATCAGACATTCAGATAGGGGAAATGTAAGTGAGCGTTCTGATTTCAGTTCCATAGCGATTCGCCCAATGAGTCCTTCATATTCGGTCGTTTTCAGCTAATTTTCTGGATTTTTGAAAATTTCACTTTTTTGTGAAAATATCCACTAAATGAGGGAATAATATGTGTGAGGGTACCCCAGGAGAGTTCCAAATGTGTGTGGGTAGAATATATATCCCACGGGGGTAAAATTGAAAAAAGTTGAAAAAATTTTTTTTTGTACTTAGTCATTTTTCCGGCGTTTATCAGACTTTCAGATAGGGCAAATGTCAGTGAGCATTCCGACTTCAGTTCCAGACCGATTCGCCCAATGAGTCCTTGATATTTAGTCATTTTCAGCCAATTTTCTGGATTTTTGAAAATTTCACTTTTTTGTGAAAATATCCACTAAATGAGGGAATAATATGTGTGAGGGTACCCCAGGAGAGTTCCAAATGTGTGTGGGTAGAATATATATCCCACGGGTCTAAAATTGAAAAAAGTTGAAAAAATTTTTTTTTGGGACTTAGTCATTTTTCCGGCGTTTATCAGCCTTTCAGATAGGGCAAATGTCAGTGAGCATTCCGATTTCAGTTCCAGAGCGATTCGCCCAATGAGTCCTTGATATTTAGTCGTTTTCAGCCAATTTTCTGGATTTTTGAAAATTTCACTTTTTTGTGAAAATATCCTCTAAATGAGGGAATAATATGTGTGAGGGTACCCCAGGAGAGTTCCAAATGTGTGTGGGTAGAATATATATCCCACGGGGCTAAAATTGAAAAAAGTTGAAAAAAATTTTTTTTGGACTTAGTCATTTTTCCGGCGTTTATCAGACATTCAGATAGGGGAAATGTAAGTGAGTGTTCTGATTTCAGTTCCATAGCGATTCGCCCAATGAGTCCTTAATATTCGGTCGTTTTCAGCTAATTTTCTGGATTTTTGAAAATTTCACTTTTTTGTGAAAATATCCACTAAATGAGGGAATAATATGTGTGAGGGTACCCCAGGAGAGTTCCAAATGTGTGTGGGTAGAATATATATCCCACGGGTCTAAAATTGAAAAAAGTTGAAAAAATTTTTTTTTGGGACTTAGTCATTTTTCCGGTGTTTATCAGCCTTTCAGATAGGGCAAATGTCAGTGAGCATTCCGATTTCAGTTCCAGAGCGATTCGCCCAATGAGTCCTTGATATTTAGTCGTTTTCAGCCAATATTTTGGATTTTTGAAAATTTCACCTTTTTGTGAAAATATCCACTAAATGAGGGAATAATATGTGTGAGGGTACCCCAGGAGAGTTCCAAATGTGTGTAGGTAGAATATATATCCCACGGGGGTAAAATTGAAAAAAGTTGAAAACATTTTTTTTTTTTGGACTTAGTCATTTTTCTGGCGTTTATCAGACATTCAGATAGGGGAAATGTCAGTGAGCATTCTGATTTCAGTTCCAGAGCGATTCGCCCAATGAGTCCTTGATATTTAGTCATTTTCAGCCAATTTTCCGGATGTTTGAAAATTTCACTTTTTTGTGAAAATATCCACTAAATGAGGGAATAATATGTGTGAGGGTACCCCAGGAGAGTTCCAAATGTGTGTAGGTAGAATATATATCCCACGGGTCTAAAATTGAAAAAAGTTGAAAAAAAATTTTTTTGGGACTTAGTCATTTTTCCGGCGTTTATCAGACTTTCAGATAGGGGAAATGTCAGTGAGCGTTCTTATTTCAGTTCCAGAGTGATTCGCCCAATGAGTCCTTGATATTTAGTCGTTTTCAGCCAATTTTCTGGATTTTTGAAAATTTCACTTTTTTGTGAAAATATGCACTAAATGAGGGAATAATATGTGTGAGGGTACCCCAGGAGAGTTCCAAATGTGTGTGGGTAGAATATATATCCCACGGGGTTAAAATTGAAAAAAGTTGAAAAAAATTTTTTTTTGGACTTAGTCATTTTTCCAGCGTTTATCAGACTTTCAGATAGGGCAAATGTCAGTGAGCATTCCGACTTCAGTTCCACAGCGATTCGCCCAATGAGTCCTTGATATTTAGTCGTTTTCAGCCAATTTTCTGGATTTTTGAAAATTTCACTTTTTTGTGAAAATATCCACTAAATGAGGGAATAATATGTGTGAGGGTACCCCAGGAGAGTTCCAAATGTGTGTGGGTAGAATATATATCCCACGGGGCTAAAATTGAAAAAAGTTTAAAAAAATTTTTTTTGGACTTAGTCATTTTTCCGGCGTTTATCAGACTTTCAGATAGGGGAAATGTCAGTGAGCGTTCCGATTTCAGTTCCAGAGCAATTCGCCCAATGAGTCCTTGATATTTAGCCGTTTTCAGCCAATTTTCTGGATTTTTGAAAATTTCACTTTTTTATGAAAATATCCACTAAATGAGGGAAAAATATGTTTGAGGGTACCCCAGGTGAGTTCCAAATGTGTGTGGGTAGAATATATATCCCATGGGGGGGGAATTGAAAAAAGTTGAAAAAAATTTTTTATTTGACTTAGTCATCTTTCCGGCATTTATCAGACATTCAGATAGAGGAAATGTCAGTGAGTGTTCTTATTTCAGTTCCAGAGCGATTCGCCCCATGAGTCCTTGAGATTTAGTCGTTTTCAGCCAATTTTCTGGATTTTTGAAAATTTCACCTTTTTGTGAAAATATCCACTAAATGAGGGAATAATATGTGTGAGGGTACCCCAGGAGAGTTCCAAATGTGTGTGGGTAGAATATATATCCCACGGGGCTAAAATTGAAAAAAGTTTAAAAAAATTTTTTTTGGACTTAGTCATTTTTCCGGCGTTTATCAGCCTTTCAGATAGGGCAAATGTCAGTGAGCATTCCGATTTCAGTTCCAGAGCGATTCGCCCAATGAGTCCTTGATATTTAGTCGTTTTCAGCCAATATTTTGGATTTTTGAAAATTTCACTTTTTTGTGAAAATATCCACTAAATGAGGGAATAATATGTGTGAGGTTACCCCAGGAGAGTTCCAAATGTGTGTAGGTAGAATATATATCCCACGGGGGTAAAATTGAAAAAAGTTGAAAACATTTTTTTTTTTTGGACTTAGTCATTTTTCCGGCGTTTATCAGACATTCAGATAGGGGAAATGTAAGTGAGCGTTCTGATTTCAGTTCCATAGCGATTCGCCCAATGAGTCCTTCATATTCGGTCGTTTTCAGCTAATTTTCTGGATTTTTGAAAATTTCACTTTTTTGTGAAAATATCCACTAAATGAGGGAATAATATGTGTGAGGGTACCCCAGGAGAGTTCCAAATATGTGTGGGTAGAATATATATCCCACGGGGCTAAAATTGAAAAAAGTTGAAAAAAATTTTTTTTGGACTTAGTCATTTTTCCGGCGTTTATCAGACTTTCAAATAGGGGAAATGTCAGTGAGCGTTCTTATTTCAGTTCCAGAGCGATTCGCCCAATGAGTCCTTGATATTTAGTCGTTTTCAGCCAATTTTCTGGATTTTTGAAAATTTCACTTTTTTGTGAAAATATCCACTAAATGAGGGAATAATATGTGTGAGGGTACCCCAGGAGAGTTCCAAATGTGTGTGGGTAGAATATATATCCCACGGGGCTAAAATTGAAAAAAGTTTAAAAAAATTTTTTTTGGACTTAGTCATTTTTCCGGCGTTTATCAGACTTTCAGATAGGGGAAATGTCAGTGAGCGTTCCGATTTCAGTTCCAGAGCAATTCGCCCAATGAGTCCTTGATATTTAGCCGTTTTCAGCCAATTTTCTGGATTTTTGAAAATTTCACTTTTTTATGAAAATATCCACTAAATGAGGGAAAAATATGTTTGAGGGTACCCCAAGTGAGTTCCAAATGTGTGTGGGTAGAATATATATCCCATGGGGGGGAAATTGAAAAAAGTTGAAAAAAAATTTTTTTTTGACTTAGTCATCTTTCCGGCATTTATCAGACTTTCAGATAGGGGAAATGTCAGTGAGCATTCTGATTTCAGTTCCAAAGCGATTCGCCCAATGAGTCCTTGATATTTAGTCATTTTCAGCCAATTTTCTGGATTTTTGAAAATTTCACTTTTTTGTGAAAATATCCACTAAATGAGGGAATAATATGTGTGAGGGTACCCCAGGAGAGTTCCAAATGTGTGTGGGTAGAATATATATCCCACGGGTCTAAAATTGAAAAAAGTTGAAAAAAAATTTTTTTGGGACTTAGTCATTTTTCCGGCGTTTATCAGACTTTCAGATAGGGGAAATGTCAGTGAGCGTTCTTATTTCAGTTCCAGAGCGATTCGCCCAATGAGTCCTTGATATTTAGTCGTTTTCAGCCAATTTTCTGGATTTTTGAAAATTTCACTTTTTTGTGAAAATATCCACTAAATGAGGGAATAATATGTGTGAGGGTACCCCAGGAGAGTTCCAAATGTGTTTGGGTAGAATATATATCCCACGGGGTTAAAATTTAAAAAAGTTAAAAAAAATTTTTTTTTGGACTTAGTCATTTTTCCAGCGTTTATCAGACTTTCAGATAGGACAAATGTCAGTGAGCATTCCAACTTCAGTTCCAGACCGATTCGCCCAATGAGTCCTTGATATTTAGTCATTTTCAGCCAATTTTCTGGATTTTTGAAAATTTCACTTTTTTGTGAAAATATCCACTAAATGAGGGAATAATATGTGTGAGGGTACCCCAGGAGAGTTCCAAATGTGTGTGGGTAGAATATATATCCCACGGATCTAAAATTGAAAAAAGTTGAAAAAAAAATTTTTTGGGACTTAGTCATTTTTCCGGCGTTTATCAGACTTTCAGATAGGGGAAATGTCAGTGAGCGTTCTTATTTCAGTTCCAGAGCGATTCGCCCAATGAGTCCTTGATATTTAGTCGTTTTCAGCCAATTTTCTGGATTTTTGAAAATTTCACTTTTTTGTGAAAATATCCACTAAATGAGGGAATAATATGTGTGAGGGTACCCCAGGAGAGTTCCAAATGTGTGTGGGTAGAATATATATCCCACGGGGCTAAAATTGAAAAAAGTTTAAAAAAATTTTTTTTGGACTTAGTCATTTTTCCGGCGTTTATCAGACTTTCAGATAGGGGAAATGTCAGTGAGCGTTCCGATTTCAGTTCCAGAGCAATTCGCCCAATGAGTCCTTGATATTTAGCCGTTTTCAGCCAATTTTCTGGATTTTTGAAAATTTCACTTTTTTATGAAAATATCCACTAAATGAGGGAAAAATATGTTTGAGGGTACCCCAAGTGAGTTCCAAATGTGTGTGGGTAGAATATATATCCCATGGGGGGGAAATTGAAAAAAGTTGAAAAAAAATTTTTTTTTGACTTAGTCATCTTTCCGGCATTTATCAGACTTTCAGATAGGGGAAATGTCAGTGAGCATTCTGATTTCAGTTCCAGAGCGATTCGCCCAATGAGTCCTTGATATTTAGTCATTTTCAGCCAATTTTCTGGATTTTTGAAAATTTCACTTTTTTGTGAAAATATCCACTAAATGAGGGAATAATATGTGTGAGGGTACCCCAGGAGAGTTCCAAATGTGTGTGGGTAGAATATATATCCCACGGATCTAAAATTGAAAAAAGTTGAAAAAAAAATTTTTTGGGACTTAGTCATTTTTCCGGCGTTTATCAGACTTTCAGATAGGGGAAATGTCAGTGAGCGTTCTTATTTCAGTTCCAGAGCGATTCGCCCAATGAGTCCTTGATATTTAGTCGTTTTCAGCCAATTTTCTGGATTTTTGAAAATTTCACTTTTTTGTGAAAATATCCACTAAATGAGGGAATAATATGTGTGAGGGTACCCCAGGAGAGTTCCAAATGTGTTTGGGTAGAATATATATCCCACGGGGTTAAAATTTAAAAAAGTTGAAAAAAATTTTTTTTTGGACTTAGTCATTTTTCCAGCGTTTATCAGACTTTCAGATAGGACAAATGTCAGTGAGCATTCCAACTTCAGTTCCAGACCGATTCGCCCAATGAGTCCTTGATATTTAGTCATTTTCAGCCAATTTTCTGGATTTTTGAAAATTTCACTTTTTTGTGAAAATATCCACTAAATGAGGGAATAATATGTGTGAGGGTACCCCAGGAGAGTTCCAAATGTGTGTGGGTAGAATATATATCCCACGGATCTAAAATTGAAAAAAGTTGAAAAAAAAATTTTTTGGGACTTAGTCATTTTTCCGGCGTTTATCAGACTTTCAGATAGGGGAAATGTCAGTGAGCGTTCTTATTTCAGTTCCAGAGCGATTCGCCCAATGAGTCCTTGATATTTAGTCGTTTTCAGCCAATTTTCTGGATTTTTGAAAATTTCACTTTTTTGTGAAAATATCCACTAAATGAGGGAATAATATGTGTGAGGGTACCCCAGGAGAGTTCCAAATGTGTGTGGGTAGAATATATATCCCAAGGGGGGGAAATTGAAAAGAGTTGAAAACATTTTTTTTTTTGGACTTAGTCATTTTTCAGGCGTTTATCAGACTTTCAGATAGGGGAAATGTCAGTGAGCGTTCCGATTTCAGTTCCAGAGCAATTCGCCCAATGAGTCCTTGATGTTTAGCCGTTTTCAGCCAATTTTCTGGATTTTTGAAAATTTCACTTTTTTATGAAAATATCCACTAAATGAGGGAAAAATATGTTTGAGGGTACCCCACGTGAGTTCCAAATGTGTGTGGGTAGAATATATATCCCATGGGGGGGAAATTGAAAAAAGTTGAAAAAAAAATTTTTTTTGACTTAGTCATCTTTCCGGCATTTATCAGACTTTCAGATAGGGGAAATGTCAGTGAGCATTCTGATTTCAGTTCCAGACCGATTCGCCCAATGAGTCCTTGATATTTAGTCGTTTTCAGCCAATTTTCTGGATTTTTGAAAATTTCACTTTTTTGTGAAAATATCCACTAAATGAGGGAATAATATGTGTGAGGGTACCCCAGGAGAGTTCCAAATGTGTGTGGGTAGAATATATATCCCACGGGTCTAAAATTGAAAAAAGTTGAAAAATTTTTATTTGGGGACTTAGTCATTTTTCCGGCGTTTATCAGCCTTTCAGATAGGGCAAATGTCAGTGAGTGTTCTTATTTCAGTTCCAGAGCGATTCGCCCAATGAGTCCTTGATATTTAGTCGTTTTCAGCCAACTTTCTGGATTTTTGAAAATTTCACTTTTTTGTGAAAATATCCACTAAATGAGGGAATAATATGTGTGAGGGTACCCCAGGAGAGTTCCAAATGTGTGTGGGTAGAATATATATCCCACGGGGCTAAAATTGAAAAAAGTTTAAAAAAATTTTTTTTGGACTTAGTCATTTTTCCGGCGTTTATCAGACTTTCAGATAGGGGAAATGTCAGTGAGCGTTCCGATTTCAGTTCCAGAGCAATTCGCCCAATGAGTCCTTGATGTTTAGCCGTTTTCAGCCAATTTTCTGGATTTTTGAAAATTTCACTTTTTTATGAAAATATCCACTAAATGAGGGAATAATATGTGTGAGGGTACCCCAGGAGAGTTCCAAATGTGTTTGGGTAGAATATATATCCCACGGGGTTAAAATTTAAAAAAGTTGAAAAAAATTTTTTTTTGGACTTAGTCATTTTTCCAGCGTTTATCAGACTTTCAGATAGGACAAATGTCAGTGAGCATTCCAACTTCAGTTCCAGACCGATTCGCCCAATGAGTCCTTGATATTTAGTCATTTTCAGCCAATTTTCTGGATTTTTGAAAATTTCACTTTTTTGTGAAAATATCCACTAAATGAGGGAATAATATGTGTGAGGGTACCCCAGGAGAGTTCCAAATGTGTGTGGGTAGAATATATATCCCACGGATCTAAAATTGAAAAAAGTTGAAAAAAAAATTTTTTGGGACTTAGTCATTTTTCCGGCGTTTATCAGACTTTCAGATAGGGGAAATGTCAGTGAGCGTTCTTATTTCAGTTCCAGAGCGATTCGCCCAATGAGTCCTTGATATTTAGTCGTTTTCAGCCAATTTTCTGGATTTTTGAAAATTTCACTTTTTTGTGAAAATATCCACTAAATGAGGGAATAATATGTGTGAGGGTACCCCAGGAGAGTTCCAAATGTGTGTGGGTAGAATATATATCCCAAGGGGGGGAAATTGAAAAGAGTTGAAAACATTTTTTTTTTTGGACTTAGTCATTTTTCAGGCGTTTATCAGACTTTCAGATAGGGGAAATGTCAGTGAGCGTTCCGATTTCAGTTAGAGGAGCAATTCGCCCAATGAGTCCTTGATGTTTAGCCGTTTTCAGCCAATTTTCTGGATTTTTGAAAATTTCACTTTTTTATGAAAATATCCACTAAATGAGGGAAAAATATGTTTGAGGGTACCCCAGGTGAGTTCCAAATGTGTGTGGGTAGAATATATATCCCATAAAGGGGGAATTGAAAAAAGTTGAAAAAAAATTTTTTTTTGACTTAGTCATCTTTCCGGCATTTATCAGACTTTCAGATAGGGGAAATGTCAGTGAGCGTTCTGATTTCAGTTCCATAGCGATTCGCCCAATGAGTCCTTCATATTCGGTCGTTTTCAGCTAATTTTCTGGATTTTTGAAAATTTCACTTTTTTGTGAAAATATCCACTAAATGAGGGAATAATATGTGTGAGGGTACCCCAGGAGAGTTCCAAATGTGTGTGGGTAGAATATATATCCCACGGGTCTAAAATTGAAAAAAGTTGAAAAAATTTTTTTTTGGGACTTAGTCATTTTTCCGGCGTTTATCAGCCTTTCAGATAGGGCAAATGTCAGTGAGCATTCCGATTTCAGTTCCAGAGCGATTCGCCCAATGAGTCCTTGATATTTAGTCGTTTTCAGCCAATATTTTGGATTTTTGAAAATTTCACTTTTTTGTGAAAATATCCACTAAATGAGGGAATAATATCTGTGAGGTTACCCCAGGAGAGTTCCAAATGTGTGTAGGTAGAATATATATCCCACGGGGGTAAAATTGAAAAAAGTTGAAAACATTTTTTTTTTTTGGACTTAGTCATTTTTCCGGCGTTTATCAGACTTTCAGATAGGACAAATGTCAGTGAGCATTCCGACTTCAGTTCCAGACCGATTCGCCCATTGAGTCCTTGATATTTAGTCATTTTCAGCCAATTTTCTGGATTTTTGAAAATTTCACTTTTTTGTGAAAATATCCACTAAATGAGGGAATAATATGTGTGAGGGTACCCCAGGAGAGTTCCAAATGTGTGTGGGTAGAATATATATCCCACGGGTCTAAAATTGAAAAAAGTTGAAAAAAAAATTTTTTGGGACTTAGTCATTTTTCCGGCGTTTATCAGACTTTCAGATAGGGGAAATGTCAGTGAGCGTTCTTATTTCAGTTCCAGAGCGATTCGCCCAATGAGTCCTTGATATTTAGTCGTTTTCGGCAATTTTCTGGATTTTTGAAAATTTCACTTTTTTGTGAAAATATCCACTAAATGAGGGAATAATATGTGTGAGGGTACCCCAGGAGAGTTCCAAATGTGTGTGGGTAGAATATATATCCCACGGGGTTAAAATTGAAAAAAGTTGAAAAAAAATTTTTTTTGGACTTAGTCATTTTTCAGGCGTTTATCAGACTTTCAGATAGGGGAAATGTCAGTGAGCGTTCTGATTTCAGTTCCAGAGCGATTCGTCCAATGATTCCTTGATATCTAGTCGTTTTCAGCCAATTTTCTGGATTTTTGAAAATTTCACTTTTTTTGTGAAAATATCCACTAAATGAGGGAATAATATGTGTGAGGGTACCCCAGGAGAGTTCCAAATGTGTGTGGGTAGAATATATATCCCACGGGGTTAAAATTGAAAAAAGTTGAAAAAAATTTTTTTTTGGACTTAGTCATTTTTCCAGCGTTTATCAAACTTTCAGATAGGACAAATGTCAGTGAGCATTCCGACTTCAGTTCCAGACCGATTCGCCCATTGAGTCCTTGATATTTAGTCATTTTCAGCCAATTTTCTGGATTTTTGAAAATTTCACTTTTTTGTGAAAATATCCACTAAATGAGGGAATAATATGTGTGAGGGTACCCCAGGAGAGTTCCAAATGTGTGTGGGTAGAATATATATCCCACGGGTCTAAAATTGAAAAAAGTTGAAAAAAAAATTTTTTGGGACTTAGTCATTTTTCCGGCGTTTATCAGACTTTCAGATAGGGGAAATGTCAGTGAGCGTTCTTATTTCAGTTCCAGAGCGATTCGCCCAATGAGTCCTTGATATTTAGTCGTTTTCAGCCAATTTTCTGGATTTTTGAAAATTTCACTTTTTTGTGAAAATATCCACTAAATGAGGGAATAATATGTGTGAGGGTACCCCAGGAGAGTTCCAAATGTGTGTGGGTAGAATATATATCCCACGGGGTTAAAATTGAAAAAAGTTGAAAAAAAATTTTTTTTGGACTTAGTCATTTTTCAGGCGTTTATCAGACTTTCAGATAGGGGAAATGTCAGTGAGCGTTCTGATTTCAGTTCCAGAGCGATTCGTCCAATGATTCCTTGATATCTAGTCGTTTTCAGCCAATTTTCTGGATTTTTGAAAATTTCACTTTTTTTGTGAAAATATCCACTAAATGAGGGAATAATATGTGTGAGGGTACCCCAGGAGAGTTCCAAATGTGTGTGGGTAGAATATATATCCCACGGGTCTAAAATTGAAAAAAGTTGAAAAAAAAATTTTTGGGGACTTAGTCATTTTTCCGGCGTTTATCAGACTTTCAGATAGGGGAAATGTCAGTGAGCGTTCTGATTTCAGTTCCATAGCGATTCGCCCAATGAGTCCTTCATATTCGGTCGTTTTCAGCTAATTTTCTGGATTTTTGAAAATTTCACTTTTTTGTGAAAATATCCACTAAATGAGGGAATAATATGTGTGAGGGTACCCCAGGAGAGTTCCAAATGTGTGTGGGTAGAATATATATCCCACGGGTCTAAAATTGAAAAAAGTTGAAAAAATTTTTTTTTGGGACTTAGTCATTTTTCCGGCGTTTATCAGCCTTTCAGATAGGGCAAATGTCAGTGAGCATTCCGATTTCAGTTCCAGAGCGATTCGCCCAATGAGTCCTTGATATTTAGTCGTTTTCAGCCAATATTTTGGATTTTTGAAAATTTCACTTTTTTGTGAAAATATCCACTAAATGAGGGAATAATATCTGTGAGGTTACCCCAGGAGAGTTCCAAATGTGTGTAGGTAGAATATATATCCCACGGGGGTAAAATTGAAAAAAGTTGAAAACATTTTTTTTTTTTGGACTTAGTCATTTTTCCGGCGTTTATCAGACTTTCAGATAGGACAAATGTCAGTGAGCATTCCGACTTCAGTTCCAGACCGATTCGCCCATTGAGTCCTTGATATTTAGTCATTTTCAGCCAATTTTCTGGATTTTTGAAAATTTCACTTTTTTGTGAAAATATCCACTAAATGAGGGAATAATATGTGTGAGGGTACCCCAGGAGAGTTCCAAATGTGTGTGGGTAGAATATATATCCCACGGGTCTAAAATTGAAAAAAGTTGAAAAAAAAATTTTTTGGGACTTAGTCATTTTTCCGGCGTTTATCAGACTTTCAGATAGGGGAAATGTCAGTGAGCGTTCTTATTTCAGTTCCAGAGCGATTCGCCCAATGAGTCCTTGATATTTAGTCGTTTTCAGCCAATTTTCTGGATTTTTGAAAATTTCACTTTTTTGTGAAAATATCCACTAAATGAGGGAATAATATGTGTGAGGGTACCCCAGGAGAGTTCCAAATGTGTGTGGGTAGAATATATATCCCACGGGGTTAAAATTGAAAAAAGTTGAAAAAAAATTTTTTTTGGACTTAGTCATTTTTCAGGCGTTTATCAGACTTTCAGATAGGGGAAATGTCAGTGAGCGTTCTGATTTCAGTTCCAGAGCGATTCGTCCAATGATTCCTTGATATCTAGTCGTTTTCAGCCAATTTTCTGGATTTTTGAAAATTTCACTTTTTTTGTGAAAATATCCACTAAATGAGGGAATAATATGTGTGAGGGTACCCCAGGAGAGTTCCAAATGTGTGTGGGTAGAATATATATCCCACGGGTCTAAAATTGAAAAAAGTTGAAAAAAAAATTTTTTGGGACTTAGTCATTTTTCCGGCGTTTATCAGACTTTCAGATAGGGGAAATGTCAGTGAGCGTTCTGATTTCAGTTCCATAGCGATTCGCCCAATGAGTCCTTCATATTCGGTCGTTTTCAGCTAATTTTCTGGATTTTTGAAAATTTCACTTTTTTGTGAAAATATCCACTAAATGAGGGAATAATATGTGTGAGGGTACCCCAGGAGAGTTCCAAATGTGTGTGGGTAGAATATATATCCCACGGGTCTAAAATTGAAAAAAGTTGAAAAAATTTTTTTTTGGGACTTAGTCATTTTTCCGGCGTTTATCAGCCTTTCAGATAGGGCAAATGTCAGTGAGCATTCCGATTTCAGTTCCAGAGCGATTCGCCCAATGAGTCCTTGATATTTAGTCGTTTTCAGCCAATATTTTGGATTTTTGAAAATTTCACTTTTTTGTGAAAATATCCACTAAATGAGGGAATAATATCTGTGAGGTTACCCCAGGAGAGTTCCAAATGTGTGTAGGTAGAATATATATCCCACGGGGGTAAAATTGAAAAAAGTTGAAAACATTTTTTTTTTTTGGACTTAGTCATTTTTCCGGCGTTTATCAGACATTCAGATAGGGGAAATGTAAGTGAGCGTTCTGATTTCAGTTCCATAGCGATTCGCCCAATGAGTCCTTGATATTTAGTCGTTTTCAGCCAATTTTCTTGATTTTTGAAAATTTCACTTTTTTGTGAAAATATCCACTAAATGAGGGAATAATATGTGTGAGGGTACCCCAGGAGAGTTCCAAATGTGTGTGGGTAGAATATATATCCCACGGGGCTAAAATTGAAAAAAAGTTTAAAAAAATTTTTTTTGGACTTAGTCATTGTTCCGGCGTTTATCAGACTTTCAGATAGGGGAAATGTCAGTGAGCGTTCCGATTTCAGTTCCAGAGCAATTCGCCCAATGAGTCCTTGATATTTAGCCGTTTTCAGCCAATTTTCTGGATTTTTGAAAATTTCACTTTTTTATGAAAATATCCACTAAATAAGGGAAAAATATGTTTGAGGGTACCCCAGGTGAGTTCCAAATGTGTGTGGGTAGAATATATATCCCATGGGGGGGAAATTGAAAAAAGTTGAAAAAAAATTTTTTTTTGACTTAGTCATCTTTCCGGCATTTATCAGACTTTCAGATAGGGGAAATGTCAGTGAGCATTCTGATTTCAGTTCCAGAGCGATTCGCCCAATGAGTCCTTGATATTTAGTCATTTTCAGCCAATTTTCTGGATTTTTGAAAATTTCACTTTTTTGTGAAAATATCCATTAAATGAGGGAATAATATGTGTGAGGGTACCCCAGGAGAGTTCCAAATGTGTGTGGGTAGAATATATATCCCACGGGTCTAAAATTGAAAAAAGTTGAAAAAAAAATTTTTTGGGACTTAGTCATTTTTCCGGCGTTTATCAGACTTTCAGATAGGGGAAATGTCAGTGAGCGTTCTTATTTCAGTTCCAGAGCGATTCGCCCAATGAGTCCTTGATATTTAGTCGTTTTCAGCCAATTTTCTGGATTTTTGAAAATTTCACTTTTTTGTGAAAATATCCACTAAATGAGGGAATAATATGTGTGAGGGTACCCCAGGAGAGTTCCAAATGTGTTTGGGTAGAATATATATCCCACGGGGTTAAAATTTAAAAAAGTTGAAAAAAATTTTTTTTTGGACTTAGTCATTTTTCCAGCGTTTATCAGACTTTCAGATAGGACAAATGTCAGTGAGCATTCCGACTTCAGTTCCAGACCGATTCGCCCAATGAGTCCTTGATATTTAGTCATTTTCAGCCAATTTTCTGGATTTTTGAAAATTTCACTTTTTTGTGAAAATATCCACTAAATGAGGGAATAATATGTGTGAGGGTACCCCAGGAGAGTTCCAAATGTGTGTGGGTAGAATATATATCCCACGGGTCTAAAATTGAAAAAAGTTGAAAAAAAATTTTTTTGGGACTTAGTCATTTTTCCTGCGTTTATCAGACTTTCAGATAGGGCAAATGTCAGTGAGCATTCCGACTTCAGTTCCAGACCGATTCGCCCAATGAGTCCTTGATATTTAGTCGTTTTCAGCCAATTTTCTGGATTTTTGAAAATTTCACTTTTTTGTGAAAATATCCACTAAATGAGGGAATAATATGTGTGAGGGTACCCCAGGAGAGTTCCAAATGTGTGTCGGTAGAATATATATCCCACGGGGCTAAAATTGAAAAAAGTTGAAAAAAATTTTTTTTGGACTTAGTCATTTTTCCGGCGTTTATCAGACTTTCAAATAGGGGAAATGTCAGTGAGCGTTCTTATTTCAGTTCCAGAGCGATTCGCCCAATGAGTCCTTGATATTTAGTCGTTTTCAGCCAATTTTTTGGATTTTTGAAAATTTCACTTTTTTGTGAAAATATCCACTAAATGAGGGAATAATATGTGTGAGGGTACCCCAGGAGAGTTCCAAATGTGTGTGGGTAGAATATATATCCCACGGGGGTAAAATTGAAAAAAGTTGAAAAAAATTTTTTTTGTACTTAGTCATTTTTCCGGCGTTTATCAGACTTTCAGATAGGGCAAATGTCAGTGAGCATTCCGACTTCAGTTCCAGACCGATTCGCCCAATGAGTCCTTGATATTTAGTCATTTTCAGCCAATTTTCTGGATTTTTGAAAATTTCACTTTTTTGTGAAAATATCCACTAAATGAGGGAATAATATGTGTGAGGGTACCCCAGGAGAGTTCCAAATGTGTGTGGGTAGAATATATATCCCACGGGGCTAAAATTGAAAAAAGTTGAAAAAATTTTTTTTGGGCTTAGTCATTTTTCCGGCGTTTATCAGACTTTCAGATAGGGGAAATGTCAGTGAGCGTTCTGATTTCAGTTCCAGAGCAATTCGCCCAATGAGTCCTTGATATTTAGTCGTTTACAGCCAATTTTCTGGATTTTTGAAAATTTCACTTTTTTGTGAAAATATCCACTAAATGAGGGAATAATATGTGTGAGGGTACCCCAGGAGAGTTCCAAATGTGTGTGGTAGAATATATATCCCACGGGGGTAAAATTGAAAAAAGTTGAAAAAAATTTTTTTTTGGAATTAGTCATTTTTCAGGCGTTTATCAGACTTTCAGATAGGGGAAATGTCAATGAGCGTTCTGATTTCAGTTCCAGAGCGATTCGTCCAATGAGTCCTTGATATTTAGTCGTTTTCAGCCAATTTTCTGGATTTTTGAAAATTTCACTTTTTTGTGAAAATATCCACTAAATGAGGGAATAATATGTGTGAGGGTACCCCAGGAGAGTTCCAAATGTGTTTGGGTAGAATATATATCCCACGGGGTTAAAATTGAAAAAAGTTGAAAAAAATTTTTTTTTTGTACTTAGTCATTTTTCCAGCGTTTATCAGACTTTCAGATAGGGCAAATGTCAGTGAGCATTCCGACTTCAGTTCCAGACCGATTCGCCCAATGAGTCCTTGATATTTAGTCGTTTTCAGCCAATTTTCTGGATTTTTGAAAATTTCACTTTTTTGTGAAAATATCCACTAAATGAGGGAATAATATGTGTGAGGGTACCCCAGGAGAGTTCCAAATGTGTGTGGGTAGAATATATATCCCACGGGGCTAAAATTGAAAAAAGTTTAAAAAAATTTTTTTTGGACTTAGTCATTTTTCCGGCGTTTATCAGACTTTCAAATAGGGGAAATGTCAGTGAGCGTTCTTATTTCAGTTCCAGAGCGATTCGCCCAATGAGTCCTTGATATTTAGTCGTTTTCAGCCAATTTTTTGGATTTTTGAAAATTTCACTTTTTTGTGAAAATATCCACTAAATGAGGGAATAATATGTGTGAGGGTACCCCAGGAGAGTTCCAAATGTGTGTGGGTAGAATATATATCCCACGGGGGTAAAATTGAAAAAAGTTGAAAAAAATTTTTTTTGTACTTAGTCATTTTTCCGGCGTTTATCAGACTTTCAGATAGGGCAAATGTCAGTGAGCATTCCGACTTCAGTTCCAGACCGATTCGCCCAATGAGTCCTTGATATTTAGTCATTTTCAGCCAATTTTCTGGATTTTTGAAAATTTCACTTTTTTGTGAAAATATCCACTAAATGAGGGAATAATATGTGTGAGGGTACCCCAGGAGAGTTCCAAATGTGTGTGGGTAGAATATATATCCCACGGGGCTAAAATTGAAAAAAGTTGAAAAATTTTTTTTGGGCTTAGTCATTTTTCCGGCGTTTATCAGACTTTCAGATAGGGGAAATGTCAGTGAGCGTTCTGATTTCAGTTCCAGAGCAATTCGCCCAATGAGTCCTTGATATTTAGTCGTTTTCAGCCAATTTTCTGGATTTTTGAAAATTTCACTTTTTTGTGAAAATATCCACTAAATGAGGGAATAATATGTGTGAGGGTACCCCAGGAGAGTTCCAAATGTGTGTGGGTAGAATATATATTCCACGGGGGTAAAATTGAAAAAAGTTGAAAAAAATTTTTTTTTGGAATTAGTCATTTTTCAGGCGTTTATCAGACTTTCAGATAGGGGAAATGTCAATGAGCGTTCTGATTTCAGTTCCAGAGCGATTCGTCCAATGAGTCCTTGATATTTAGTCGTTTTCAGCCAATTTTCTGGATTTTTGAAAATTTCACTTTTTTTGTGAAAATATCCACTAAATGAGGGAATAATATGTGTGAGGGTACCCCAGGAGAGTTCCAAATGTGTTTGGGTAGAATATATATCCCACGGGGTTAAAATTGAAAAAAGTTGAAAAAAATTTTTTTTTGGACTTAGTCATTTTTCCAGCATTTATCAGACTTTCAGATAGGGCAAATGTCAGTGAGCATTCCGACTTCAGTTCCAGACCGATTCGCCCAATGAGTCCTTCATATTCGGTCGTTTTCAGCTAATTTTCTGGATTTTTGAAAATTTCACTTTTTTGTGAAAATATCCACTAAATGAGGGAATAATATGTGTGAGGGTACCCCAGGAGAGTTCCAAATGTGTGTGGGTAGAATATATATCCCACGGGTCTAAAATTGAAAAAAGTTGAAAAAATTTTTTTTTGGGACTTAGTCATTTTTCCGGCGTTTATCAGACTTTCAGATAGGGGAAATGTCAGTGAGCGTTCTGTTTTCAGTTCCAGAGCGATTCGCCCAATGTGTCCTTGATATTTAGTCGTTTTCAGCCAATTTTCTGGATTTTTGAAAATTTCACTTTTTTGTGAAAATATCCACTAAATGAGGGAATAATATGTGTGAGGGTACCCCAGGTGAGTTCCAAATGTGTGTGGGTAGAATATATATCCCATGGGGGGAAATTGAAAAAAGTTGAAAACATTTTTTTTTTTGAACTTAGTCATTTTTCCGGCGTTTATCAGACTTTCAGATAGGGGAAATGTCAGTGAGCATTCCGATTTCAGTTCCAGAGCGATTCGTCCAATGAATCCTTGATATTTAGTCGTTTTCAGCCAATTTTCTGGATTTTTGAAAATTTCACTTTTTTGTGAAAATATCCACTAAATGAGGGAATAATATGTGTGAGGGTACCCCAGGAGAGTTCCAAATGTGTTTGGGTAGAATATATATCCCACGGGGTTAAAATTGAAAAAAGTTGAAAAAAATTTTTTTTTGGACTAAGTAATTTTTCCAGCGTTTATCAGACTTTCAGATAGGGCAAATGTCAGTGAGCATTCCGACTTCAGTTCCAGACCGATTCGCCCAATGAGTCCTTGATAATTAGTCGTTTTCAGCCAATTTTCTGGATTTTTGAAAATTTCACTTTTTTGTGAAAATATCCACTAAATGAGGGAATAATATGTGTGAGGGTACCCCAGGAGAGTTCCAAATGTGTTTGGGTAGAATATATATCCCACGGGGTTAAAATTGAAAAAAGTTGAAAAAAAATTTTTTTTGGACTTAGTCGTTTTTCCAGCGTTTATCAGACTTTCAGATAGGGGAAATGTCAGTGAGCGTTCTGATTTCAGTTCCAGACCGATTCGCCCAATGAGTCCTTGATATTTAGACGTTTTCAGCCAATTTTCTGGATTTTTGAAAATTTCACTTTTTTGTGAAAATATCCACTAAATGAGGGAATAATATGTGTGAGGGTACCCCAGGAGAGTTCCAAATGTGTGTGGGTAGAATAAATATCCCACGGGGTAAAATTGAAAAAAGTTTAAAAAAATTTTTTTTTGGACTTAGTCATTTTTCCAGCGTTTATCAGACTTTCAGATAGGGGAAATGTCAGTGAGCGTTCTGATTTCAGTTCCAGAGCGATTCGCCCAATGAGTCCTTGATATTTAGTTGTTTTCAGCCAATTTTCTGGATTTTTGAAAATTTCACTTTTTTGTGAAAATATCCACTAAATGAGTGAATAATATGTGTGAGGGTACCCCAGGAGAGTTCCAAATGTGTTTGGGTAGAATATATATCCCACGGGGTTAAAATTGAAAAAAGTTGAAAAAAAATTTTTTTTGGACTTAGTCATTTTTCCAGCGTTTATCAGACTTTCAGATAGGGGAAATGTCAGTGAGCGTTCTGATTTCAGTTCCAGAGCGATTCGCCCAATGAGTCCTTGATATTTAGTCGTTTTCAGCCAATTTTCTGGATTTTTGAAAATTTCACTTTTTTGTGAAAATATCCACTAAATGAGGGAATAATATGTGTGAGGGTACCCCAGGAGAGTTCCAAATGTGTTTGGGTAGAATATATATCCCACGGGGTTAAAATTGAAAAAAGTTGAAAAAAAATTTTTTTTGGACTTAGTCGTTTTTCCAGCGTTTATCAGACTTTCAGATAGGGGAAATGTCAGTGAGCGTTCAGATTTCAGTTCCAGACCGATTCGCCCAATGAGTCCTTGATATTTAGACGTTTTCAGCCAATTTTCTGGATTTTTGAAAATTTCACTTTTTTGTGAAAATATCCACTAAATGAGGGAATAATATGTGTGAGGGTACCCCAGGAGAGTTCCAAATGTGTGTGGGTAGAATAAATATCCCACGGGGGTAAAATTGAAAAAAATTTTTTTTTGGACTTAGTCATTTTTCCAGCGTTTATCAGACTTTCAGATAGGGCAAATGTCAGTGAGCATTCCGACTTCAGTTCCAGACCGATTCGCCCAATGAGTCCTTGATATTTAGTCGTTTTCAGCCAATTTTCTGGATTTTTGAAAATTTCACTTTTTTGTGAAAATATCCACTAAATGAGTGAATAATATGTGTGAGGGTACCCCAGGAGAGTTCCAAATGTGTGTGGGTAGAATAAATATCCCACGGGGTAAAATTGAAAAAAGTTTAAAAAAAATTTTTTTTGGACTTAGTCATTTTTCCAGCGTTTATCAGACTTTCAGATAGGGGAAATGTCAGTGAGCGTTCTGATTTCAGTTCCAGAGCGATTCGCCCAATGAGTCCTTGATATTTAGTTGTTTTCAGCCAATTTTCTGGATTTTTGAAAATTTCACTTTTTTGTGAAAATATCCACTAAATGAGTGAATAATATGTGTGAGGGTACCCCAGGAGAGTTCCAAATGTGTTTGGGTAGAATATATATCCCACGGGGTTAAAATTGAAAAAAGTTGAAAAAAAATTTTTTTTGGACTTAGTCATTTTTCCAGCGTTTATCAGACTTTCAGATAGGGGAAATGTCAGTGAGCGTTCTGATTTCAGTTCCAGAGCGATTCACCCAATGAGTCCTTGATATTTAGTCGTTTTCAGCCAATTTTCTGGATTTTTGAAAATTTCACTTTTTTGTGAAAATATCCACTAAATGAGGGAATAATATGTGTGAGGGTACCCCAGGAGAGTTCCAAATGTGTGTGGGTAGAATAAATATCCCACGGGGTAAAATTGAAAAAAGTTTAAAAAAATTTTTTTTTGGACTTAGTCATTTTTCCAGCGTTTATCAGACTTTCAGATAGGGGAAATGTCAGTGAGCGTTCTGATTTCAGTTCCAGAGCGATTCGCCCAATGAGTCCTTGATATTTAGTTGTTTTCAGCCAATTTTCTGGATTTTTGAAAATTTCACTTTTTTGTGAAAATATCCACTAAATGAGTGAATAATATGTGTGAGGGTACCCCAGGAGAGTTCCAAATGTGTTTGGGTAGAATATATATCCCACGGGGTTAAAATTGAAAAAAGTTGAAAAAAAATTTTTTTTGGACTTAGTCATTTTTCCAGCGTTTATCAGACTTTCAGATAGGGGAAATGTCAGTGAGCGTTCTGATTTCAGTTCCAGAGCGATTCGCCCAATGAGTCCTTGATATTTAGTCGTTTTCAGCCAATTTTCTGGATTTTTGAAAATTTCACTTTTTTGTGAAAATATCCACTAAATGAGGGAATAATATGTGTGAGGGTACCCCAGGAGAGTTCCAAATGTGTTTGGGTAGAATATATATCCCACGGGGTTAAAATTGAAAAAAGTTGAAAAAAAATTTTTTTTGGACTTAGTCGTTTTTCCAGCGTTTATCAGACTTTCAGATAGGGGAAATGTCAGTGAGCGTTCAGATTTCAGTTCCAGACCGATTCGCCCAATGAGTCCTTGATATTTAGACGTTTTCAGCCAATTTTCTGGATTTTTGAAAATTTCACTTTTTTGTGAAAATATCCACTAAATGAGGGAATAATATGTGTGAGGGTACCCCAGGAGAGTTCCAAATGTGTGTGGGTAGAATAAATATCCCACGGGGGTAAAATTGAAAAAAATTTTTTTTTGGACTTAGTCATTTTTCCAGCGTTTATCAGACTTTCAGATAGGGCAAATGTCAGTGAGCATTCCGACTTCAGTTCCAGACCGATTCGCCCAATGAGTCCTTGATATTTAGTCGTTTTCAGCCAATTTTCTGGATTTTTGAAAATTTCACTTTTTTGTGAAAATATCCACTAAATGAGTGAATAATATGTGTGAGGGTACCCCAGGAGAGTTCCAAATGTGTGTGGGTAGAATAAATATCCCACGGGGTAAAATTGAAAAAAGTTTAAAAAAAATTTTTTTTGGACTTAGTCATTTTTCCAGCGTTTATCAGACTTTCAGATAGGGGAAATGTCAGTGAGCGTTCTGATTTCAGTTCCAGAGCGATTCGCCCAATGAGTCCTTGATATTTAGTTGTTTTCAGCCAATTTTCTGGATTTTTGAAAATTTCACTTTTTTGTGAAAATATCCACTAAATGAGTGAATAATATGTGTGAGGGTACCCCAGGAGAGTTCCAAATGTGTTTGGGTAGAATATATATCCCACGGGGTTAAAATTGAAAAAAGTTGAAAAAAAATTTTTTTTGGACTTAGTCATTTTTCCAGCGTTTATCAGACTTTCAGATAGGGGAAATGTCAGTGAGCGTTCTGATTTCAGTTCCAGAGCGATTCACCCAATGAGTCCTTGATATTTAGTCGTTTTCAGCCAATTTTCTGGATTTTTGAAAATTTCACTTTTTTGTGAAAATATCCACTAAATGAGGGAATAATATGTGTGAGGGTACCCCAGGAGAGTTCCAAATGTGTGTGGGTAGAATATATATCCCACGGGTCTAAAATTGAAAAAAGTTGAAAAAAATTTGTTTTTGGACTTAGTCATTTTTCCAGCGTTTATCAGACTTTCAGATAGGGGAAATGTCAGTGAGCGTTCTGATTTCAGTTCCAGAGCGATTCGCCCAATGAGTCCTTGACATTTAGTTGTTTTCAGCCAATTTTCTGGATTTTTGAAAATTTCACTTTTTTGTGAAAATATCCACTAAATGAGGGAATAATATGTGTGAGGGTACCCCAGGAGAGTTCCAAATGTGTTTGGGTAGAATATATATCCCACGGGGCTAAAATTGAAAAAAGTTGAAAAAAATTTTTTTTTGGATTTAGTCATTTTTCCGGCGTTTATCAGACTTTCAGATAGGGGAAATGTCAGTGAGCGTTCTGATTTCAGTTCCAGCGCGATTCGCCCAATGAGTCCTTGATATTTAGTCGTTTTCAGCCAATTTTCTGGATTTTTGAAAATTTCACTTTTTTGTGAAAATATCCACTAAATGAGGGAATAATATATGTGAGGGTACCCCAGGAGAGTTCCAAATGTGTGTGGGTAGAATATATATCCCACGGGTTTAAAATTGAAAAAAGTTGAAAAAATTTTTTTTTGGACTTAGTCATTTTTCCAGCGTTTATCAGACTTTCAGATAGGGCAAATGTCAGTGAGCATTCCGACTTCAGTTCCAGACCGATTCGCCCAATGAGCCCTTGATATTTAGTCGTTTTCAGCCAATTTTCTGGATTTTTGAAAATTTCACTTTTTTGTGAAAATATCCACTAAATGAGGGAATAATATGTGTGAGGGTACCCCAGGAGAGTTCCAAATGTGTGTGGGTAGAATAAATATCCCACGGGGTAAAATTGAAAAAAGTTTAAAAAAAATTTTTTTTGGACTTAGTCATTTTTCCAGCGTTTATCAGACTTTCAGATAGGGGAAATGTCAGTGAGCGTTCTGATTTCAGTTCCAGAGCGATTCGCCCAATGAGTCCTTGATATTTAGTTGTTTTCAGCCAATTTTCTGGATTTTTGAAAATTTCACTTTTTTGTGAAAATATCCACTAAATGAGTGAATAATATGTGTGAGGGTACCCCAGGAGAGTTCCAAATGTGTTTGGGTAGAATATATATCCCACGGGGTTAAAATTGAAAAAAGTTGAAAAAAAATTTTTTTTGGACTTAGTCATTTTTCCAGCGTTTATCAGACTTTCAGATAGGGGAAATGTCAGTGAGCGTTCTGATTTCAGTTCCAGAGCGATTCACCCAATGAGTCCTTGATATTTAGTCGTTTTCAGCCAATTTTCTGGATTTTTGAAAATTTCACTTTTTTGTGAAAATATCCACTAAATGAGGGAATAATATGTGTGAGGGTACCCCAGGAGAGTTCCAAATGTGTGTGGGTAGAATATATATCCCACGGGTCTAAAATTGAAAAAAGTTGAAAAAAATTTGTTTTTGGACTTAGTCATTTTTCCAGCGTTTATCAGACTTTCAGATAGGGGAAATGTCAGTGAGCGTTCTGATTTCAGTTCCAGAGCGATTCGCCCAATGAGTCCTTGATATTTAGTCGTTTTCAGCCAATTTTCTGGATTTTTGAAAATTTCACTTTTTTGTGAAAATATCCACTAAATGAGGGAATAATATGTGTGAGGGTACCCCAGGAGAGTTCCAAATGTGTGTGGGTAGAATATATATCCCACGGGTCTAAAATTGAAAAAAGTTGAAAAAATTTTTTTTTTGGACTTAGTCATTTTTCCGGCGTTTATCAGACTTTCAGATAGGGGAAATGTCAGTGAGCATTCTGATTTCAGTTCCAGAGTGATTTGCCCAATGAGTCCTTGACATTTAGTTGTTTTCAGCCAATTTTCTGGATTTTTGAAAATTTCACTTTTTTGTGAAAATATCCACTAAATGAGGGAATAATATGTGTGAGGGTACCCCAGGAGAGTTCCAAATGTGTTTGGGTAGAATATATATCCCACGGGGCTAAAATTGAAAAAAGTTGAAAAAAATTTTTTTTTGGATTTAGTCATTTTTCCGGCGTTTATCAGACTTTCAGATAGGGGAAATGTCAGTGAGCGTTCTGATTTCAGTTCCAGCGCGATTCGCCCAATGAGTCCTTGATATTTAGTCGTTTTCAGCCAATTTTCTGGATTTTTGAAAATTTCACTTTTTTGTGAAAATATCCACTAAATGAGGGAATAATATATGTGAGGGTACCCCAGGAGAGTTCCAAATGTGTGTGGGTAGAATATATATCCCACGGGTTTAAAATTGAAAAAAGTTGAAAAAATTTTTTTTTGGACTTAGTCATTTTTCCAGCGTTTATCAGACTTTCAGATAGGGCAAATGTCAGTGAGCATTCCGACTTCAGTTCCAGACCGATTCGCCCAATGAGTCCTTGATATTTAGTCGTTTTCAGCCAATTTTCTGGATTTTTGAAAATTTCACTTTTTTGTGAAAATATCCACTAAATGAGGGAATAATATGTGTGAGGGTACCCCAGGAGAGTTCCAAATGTGTGTGGGTAGAATATATATCCCACGGGGCTAAAATTGAAAAAAGTTGAAAAAAATTTTTTTTGGACTTAGTCATTTTTCCGGCGTTTATCAGACTTTCAAATAGGGGAAATGTCAGTGAGCGTTCTTATTTCAGTTCCAGAGCGATTCGCCCAATGAGTCCTTGATATTTAGTCGTTTTCAGCCAATTTTTTGGATTTTTGAAAATTTCACTTTTTTGTGAAAATATCCACTAAATGAGGGAATAATATGTGTGAGGGTACCCCAGGAGAGTTCCAAATGTGTGTGGGTAGAATATATATCCCACGGGGGTAAAATTGAAAAAAGTTGAAAAAAATTTTTTTTGTACTTAGTCATTTTTCCGGCGTTTATCAGACTTTCAGATAGGGCAAATGTCAGTGAGCATTCCGACTTCAGTTCCAGACCGATTCGCCCAATGAGTCCTTGATATTTAGTCATTTTCAGCCAATTTTCTGGATTTTTGAAAATTTCACTTTTTTGTGAAAATATCCACTAAATGAGGGAATAATATGTGTGAGGGTACCCCAGGAGAGTTCCAAATGTGTGTGGGTAGAATATATATCCCACGGGGCTAAAATTGAAAAAAGTTGAAAAAATTTTTTTTGGGCTTAGTCATTTTTCCGGCGTTTATCAGACTTTCAGATAGGGGAAATGTCAGTGAGCGTTCTGATTTCAGTTCCAGAGCAATTCGCCCAATGAGTCCTTGATATTTAGTCGTTTTCAGCCAATTTTCTGGATTTTTGAAAATTTCACTTTTTTGTGAAAATATCCACTAAATGAGGGAATAATATGTGTGAGGGTACCCCAGGTGAGTTCCAAATGTGTGTGGGTAGAATATATATCCCATGGGGGGGAAATTGAAAAAAGTTGAAAACATTTTTTTTTTTTAACTTAGTCATTTTTCCGGCGTTTATCAGACTTTCAGATAGGGGAAATGTCAGTGAGCATTCCGATTTCAGTTCCAGAGCAATTCGCCCAATGAGTCCTTGATATTTAGCCGTTTTCAGCCAATTTTCTGGATTTTTGAAAATTTCACTTTTTTATGAAAATATCCACTAAATGAGGGAAAAATATGTTTGAGGGTACCCCAGGTGAGTTCCAAATGTGTGTGGGTAGAATATATATCCCACGGGGGTAAAATTGAAAAAAGTTGAAAAAAATTTTTTTTTGGACTTAGTCATTTTTCAGGCGTTTATCAGACTTTCAGATAGGGGAAATGTCAGTGAGCGTTCTGATTTCAGTTCCAGAGCGATTCGTCCAATGAGTCCTTGATATTTAGTCGTTTTCAGCCAATTTTCTGGATTTTTGAAAATTTCACTTTTTTGTGAAAATATCCACTAAATGAGGGAATAATATGTGTGAGGGTACCCCAGGAGAGTTCCAAATGTGTTTGGGTAGAATATATATCCCACGGGGTTAAAATTGAAAAAAGTTGAAAAAAATTTTTTTTTGGACTAAGTAATTTTTCCAGCGTTTATCAGACTTTCAGATAGGGCAAATGTCAGTGAGCATTCCGACTTCAGTTCCAGACCGATTCGCCCAATGAGTCCTTGATAATTAGTCGTTTTCAGCCAATTTTCTGGATTTTTGAAAATTTCACTTTTTTTGTGAAAATATCCACTAAATGAGGGAATAATATGTGTGAGGGTACCCCAGGAGAGTTCCAAATGTGTTTGGGTAGAATATATATCCCACGGGGCTAAAATTGAAAAAAGTTGAAAAAAATTTTTTTTTGGACTTAAGTCATTTTTCCGGCGTTTATCAGACTTTCAGATAGGGGAAATGTCAGTGAGCGTTCTGATTTCAGTTCCAGAGCGATTCGCCCAATGAGTCCTTGATATTTAGTCGTTTTCAGCCAATTTTCTGGATTTTTGAAAATTTCACTTTTTTGTGAAAATATCCACTAAATGAGGGAATAATATGTGTGAGGGTACCCCAGGAGAGTTCCAAATGTGTTTGGGTAGAATATATATCCCACGGGGTTAAAATTGAAAAAAGTTGAAAAAAAATTTTTTTTGGACTTAGTCATTTTTCCGGCGTTTATCAGACTTTCAGATAGGGGAAATGTCAGTGAGCATTCTGATTTCAGTTCCAGAGTGATTTGCCCAATGAGTCCTTGACATTTAGTTGTTTTCAGCCAATTTTCTGGATTTTTGAAAATTTCACTTTTTTGTGAAAATATCCACTAAATGAGGGAATAATATGTGTGAGGGTACCCCAGGAGAGTTCCAAATGTGTTTGGGTAGAATATATATCCCACGGGGCTAAAATTGAAAAAAGTTGAAAAAAATTTTTTTTTGGATTTAGTCATTTTTCCGGCGTTTATCAGACTTTCAGATAGGGGAAATGTCAGTGAGCGTTCTGATTTCAGTTCCAGCGCGATTCGCCCAATGAGTCCTTGATATTTAGTCGTTTTCAGCCAATTTTCTGGATTTTTGAAAATTTCACTTTTTTGTGAAAATATCCACTAAATGAGGGAATAATATATGTGAGGGTACCCCAGGAGAGTTCCAAATGTGTGTGGGTAGAATATATATCCCACGGGTTTAAAATTGAAAAAAGTTGAAAAAATTTTTTTTTGGACTTAGTCATTTTTCCAGCGTTTATCAGACTTTCAGATAGGGCAAATGTCATTGAGCATTCCGACTTCAGTTCCAGACCGATTCGCCCAATGAGTCCTTGATATTTAGTCGTTTTCAGCCAATTTTCTGGATTTTTGAAAATTTCACTTTTTTGTGAAAATATCCACTAAATGAGGGAATAATATGTGTGAGGGTACCCCAGGAGAGTTCCAAATGTGTGTGGGTAGAATATATATCCCACGGGGCTAAAATTGAAAAAAGTTGAAAAAAATTTTTTTTGGACTTAGTCATTTTTCCGGCGTTTATCAGACTTTCAAATAGGGGAAATGTCAGTGAGCGTTCTTATTTCAGTTCCAGAGCGATTCGCCCAATGAGTCCTTGATATTTAGTCGTTTTCAGCCAATTTTTTGGATTTTTGAAAATTTCACTTTTTTGTGAAAATATCCACTAAATGAGGGAATAATATGTGTGAGGGTACCCCAGGAGAGTTCCAAATGTGTGTGGGTAGAATATATATCCCACGGGGCTAAAATTGAAAAAAGTTGAAAAAATTTTTTTTGGGCTTAGTCATTTTTCCGGCGTTTATCAGACTTTCAGATAGGGGAAATGTCAGTGAGCGTTCTGATTTCAGTTCCAGAGCAATTCGCCCAATGAGTCCTTGATATTTAGTCGTTTTCAGCCAATTTTCTGGATTTTTGAAAATTTCACTTTTTTGTGAAAATATCCACTAAATGAGGGAATAATATGTGTGAGGGTACCCCAGGTGAGTTCCAAATGTGTGTGGGTAGAATATATATCCCATGGGGGGGAAATTGAAAAAAGTTGAAAACATTTTTTTTTTTTAACTTAGTCATTTTTCCGGCGTTTATCAGACTTTCAGATAGGGGAAATGTCAGTGAGCATTCCGATTTCAGTTCCAGAGCAATTCGCCCAATGAGTCCTTGATATTTAGCCGTTTTCAGCCAATTTTCTGGATTTTTGAAAATTTCACTTTTTTATGAAAATATCCACTAAATGAGGGAAAAATATGTTTGAGGGTACCCCAGGTGAGTTCCAAATGTGTGTGGGTAGAATATATATCCCACGGGGGTAAAATTGAAAAAAGTTGAAAAAAATTTTTTTTTGGACTTAGTCATTTTTCAGGCGTTTATCAGACTTTCAGATAGGGGAAATGTCAGTGAGCGTTCTGATTTCAGTTCCAGAGCGATTCGTCCAATGAGTCCTTGATATTTAGTCGTTTTCTGCCAATTTTCTGGATTTTTGAAAATTTCACTTTTTTGTGAAAATATCCACTAAATGAGGGAATAATATGTGTGAGGGTACCCCAGGAGAGTTCCAAATGTGTTTGGGTAGAATATATATCCCACGGGGTTAAAATTGAAAAAAGTTGAAAAAAATTTTTTTTTGGACTAAGTAATTTTTCCAGCGTTTATCAGACTTTCAGATAGGGCAAATGTCAGTGAGCATTCCGACTTCAGTTCCAGACCGATTCGCCCAATGAGTCCTTGATAATTAGTCGTTTTCAGCCAATTTTCTGGATTTTTGAAAATTTCACTTTTTTTGTGAAAATATCCACTAAATGAGGGAATAATATGTGTGAGGGTACCCCAGGAGAGTTCCAAATGTGTTTGGGTAGAATATATATCCCACGGGGCTAAAATTGAAAAAAGTTGAAAAAAATTTTTTTTTGGACTTAAGTCATTTTTCCGGCGTTTATCAGACTTTCAGATAGGGGAAATGTCAGTGAGCGTTCTGATTTCAGTTCCAGAGCGATTCGCCCAATGAGTCCTTGATATTTAGTCGTTTTCAGCCAATTTTCTGGATTTTTGAAAATTTCACTTTTTTGTGAAAATATCCACTAAATGAGGGAATAATATGTGTGAGGGTACCCCAGGAGAGTTCCAAATGTGTTTGGGTAGAATATATATCCCACGGGGTTAAAATTGAAAAAAGTTGAAAAAAAATTTTTTTTGGACTTAGTCGTTTTTCCAGCGTTTATCAGACTTTCAGATAGGGGAAATGTCAGTGAGCGTTCTGATTTCAGTTCCAGAGCGATTCGCCCAATGAGTCCTTGATATTTAGTCATTTTCAGCCAATTTTCTGGATTTTTGAAAATTTCACTTTTTTGTGAAAATATCCACTAAATGAGGGAATAATATGTGTGAGGGTACCCCAGGAGAGTTCCAAATGTGTTTGGGTAGAATATATATCCCACGGGGTTAAAATTGAAAAAAGTTGAAAAAAAATTTTTTTGGGACTTAGTCGTTTTTCCAGCGTTTATCAGACTTTCAGATAGGGGAAATGTCAGTGAGCGTTCTGATTTCAGTTCCAGACCGATTCGCCCAATGAGTCCTTGATATTTAGACGTTTTCAGCCAATTTTCTGGATTTTTGAAAATTTCACTTTTTTGTGAAAATATCCACTAAATGAGGGAATAATATGTGTGAGGGTACCCCAGGAGAGTTCCAAATGTGTGTGGGTAGAATAAATATCCCACGGGGGTAAAATTGAAAAAAATTTTTTTTTGGACTTAGTCATTTTTCCAGCGTTTATCAGACTTTCAGATAGGGCAAATGTCAGTGAGCATTCCGACTTCAGTTCCAGACCGATTCGCCCAATGAGTCCTTGATATTTAGTCGTTTTCAGCCAATTTTCTGGATTTTTGAAAATTTCACTTTTTTGTGAAAATATCCACTAAATGAGGGAATAATATGTGTGAGGGTACCCCAGGAGAGTTCCAAATGTGTGTGGGTAGAATAAATATCCCACGGGGTAAAATTGAAAAAAGTTTAAAAAAAAATTTTTTTGGACTTAGTCATTTTTCCAGCGTTTATCAGACTTTCAGATAGGGGAAATGTCAGTGAGCGTTCTGATTTCAGTTCCAGAGCGATTCGCCCAATGAGTCCTTGATATTTAGTTGTTTTCAGCCAATTTTCTGGATTTTTGAAAATTTCACTTTTTTGTGAAAATATCCACTAAATGAGTGAATAATATGTGTGAGGGTACCCCAGGAGAGTTCCAAATGTGTTTGGGTAGAATATATATCCCACGGGGTTAAAATTGAAAAAAGTTGAAAAAAAATTTTTTTTGGACTTAGTCATTTTTCCAGCGTTTATCAGACTTTCAGATAGGGGAAATGTCAGTGAGCGTTCTGATTTCAGTTCCAGAGCGATTCACCCAATGAGTCCTTGATATTTAGTCGTTTTCAGCCAATTTTCTGGATTTTTGAAAATTTCACTTTTTTGTGAAAATATCCACTAAATGAGGGAATAATATGTGTGAGGGTACCCCAGGAGAGTTCCAAATGTGTGTGGGTAGAATATATATCCCACGGGTCTAAAATTGAAAAAAGTTGAAAAAATTTTTTTTTTGGACTTAGTCATTTTTCCGGCGTTTATCAGACTTTCAGATAGGGCAAATGTCAGTGAGCATTCCGACTTCAGTTCCAGACCGATTCGCCCAATGAGTCCTTGATATTTAGTCGTTTTCAGCCAATTTTCTGGATTTTTGAAAATTTCACTTTTTTGTGAAAATATCCACTAAATGAGGGAATAATATGTGTGAGGGTACCCCAGGAGAGTTCCAAATGTGTGTGGGTAGAATAAATATCCCACGGGGTAAAATTGAAAAAAGTTTAAAAAAATTTTTTTTTGGACTTAGTCATTTTTCCAGCGTTTATCAGACTTTCAGATAGGGGAAATGTCAGTGAGCGTTCTGATTTCAGTTCCAGAGCGATTCACCCAATGAGTCCTTGATATTTAGTCGTTTTCAGCCAATTTTCTGGATTTTTGAAAATTTCACTTTTTTGTGAAAATATCCACTAAATGAGGGAATAATATGTGTGAGGGTACCCCAGGAGAGTTCCAAATGTGTGTGGGTAGAATATATATCCCACGGGTCTAAAATTGAAAAATGTTGAAAAAAATTTTTTTTTGGACTTAGTCATTTTTCCGGCGTTTATCAGACTTTCAGATAGGGGAAATGTCAGTGAGCATTCTGATTTCAGTTCCAGAGCGATTTGCCCAATGAGTCCTTGACATTTAGTTGTTTTCAGCCAATTTTCTGGATTTTTGAAAATTTCACTTTTTTGTGAAAATATCCACTAAATGAGGGAATAATATGTGTGAGGGTACCCCAGGAGAGTTCCAAATGTGTTTGGGTAGAATATATATCCCACGGGGCTAAAATTGAAAAAAGTTGAAAAAAATTTTTTTTTGGATTTAGTCATTTTTCTGGCGTTTATCAGACTTTCAGATAGGGCAAATGTCAGTGAGCATTCCGACTTCAGTTCCAGACCGATTCGCCCAATGAGTCCTTGATATTTAGTCGTTTTCAGCCAATTTTCTGGATTTTTGAAAATTTCACTTTTTTGTGAAAATATCCACTAAATGAGGGAATAATATGTGTGAGGGTACCCCAGGAGAGTTCCAAATGTGTGTGGGTAGAATATATATCCCACGGGGCTAAAATTGAAAAAAGTTGAAAAAAATTTTTTTTGGACTTAGTCATTTTTCCGGCGTTTATCAGACTTTCAAATAGGGGAAATGTCAGTGAGCGTTCTTATTTCAGTTCCAGAGCGATTCGCCCAATGAGTCCTTGATATTTAGTCGTTTTCAGCCAATTTTTTGGATTTTTGAAAATTTCACTTTTTTGTGAAAATATCCACTAAATGAGGGAATAATATGTGTGAGGGTACCCCAGGAGAGTTCCAAATGTGTGTGGGTAGAATATATATCCCACGGGGGTAAAATTGAAAAAAGTTGAAAAAAATTTTTTTTGTACTTAGTCATTTTTCCGGCGTTTATCAGACTTTCAGATAGGGCAAATGTCAGTGAGCATTCCGACTTCAGTTCCAGACCGATTCGCCCAATGAGTCCTTGATATTTAGTCATTTTCAGCCAATTTTCTGGATTTTTGAAAATTTCACTTTTTTGTGAAAATATCCACTAAATGAGGGAATAATATGTGTGAGGGTACCCCAGGAGAGTTCCAAATGTGTGTGGGTAGAATATATATCCCATGGGGGGGAAATTGAAAAAAGTTGAAAACATTTTTTTTTTTGAACTTAGTCATTTTTCCGGCGTTTATCAGACTTTCAGATAGGGGAAATGTCAGTGAGCATTCCGATTTCAGTTCCAGAGCAATTCGCCCAATGAGTCCTTGATATTTAGCCGTTTTCAGCCAATTTTCTGGATTTTTGAAAATTTCACTTTTTTATGAAAATATCCACTAAATGAGGGAAAAATATGTTTGAGGGTACCCCAGGTGAGTTCCAAATGTGTGTGGGTAGAATATATATCCCACGGGGTTAAAATTGAAAAAAGTTGAAAAAAAATTTTTTTTGGACTTAGTCATTTTTCCAGCGTTTATCAGACTTTCAGATAGGGGAAATGTCAGTGAGCGTTCTGATTTCAGTTCCAGAGCGATTCACCCAATGAGTCCTTGATATTTAGTCGTTTTCAGCCAATTTTCTGGATTTTTGAAAATTTCACTTTTTTGTGAAAATATCCACTAAATGAGGGAATAATATGTGTGAGGGTACCCCAGGAGAGTTCCAAATGTGTGTGGGTAGAATATATATCCCACGGGTCTAAAATTGAAAAAAGTTGAAAAAATTTTTTTTTTGGACTTAGTCATTTTTCCGGCGTTTATCAGACTTTCAGATAGGGCAAATGTCAGTGAGCATTCCGACTTCAGTTCCAGACCGATTCGCCCAATGAGTCCTTGATATTTAGTCGTTTTCAGCCAATTTTCTGGATTTTTGAAAATTTCACTTTTTTGTGAAAATATCCACTAAATGAGGGAATAATATGTGTGAGGGTACCCCAGGAGAGTTCCAAATGTGTGTGGGTAGAATAAATATCCCACGGGGTAAAATTGAAAAAAGTTTAAAAAAATTTTTTTTTGGACTTAGTCATTTTTCCAGCGTTTATCAGACTTTCAGATAGGGGAAATGTCAGTGAGCGTTCTGATTTCAGTTCCAGAGCGATTCGCCCAATGAGTCCTTGATATTTAGTCGTTTTCAGCCAATTTTCTGGATTTTTGAAAATTTCACTTTTTTGTGAAAATATCCACTAAATGAGGGAATAATATGTGTGAGGGTACCCCAGGAGAGTTCCAAATGTGTGTGGGTAGAATATATATCCCACGGGTCTAAAATTGAAAAATGTTGAAAAAAATTTTTTTTTGGACTTAGTCATTTTTCCGGCGTTTATCAGACTTTCAGATAGGGGAAATGTCAGTGAGCATTCTGATTTCAGTTCCAGAGCGATTTGCCCAATGAGTCCTTGACATTTAGTTGTTTTCAGCCAATTTTCTGGATTTTTGAAAATTTCACTTTTTTGTGAAAATATCCACTAAATGAGGGAATAATATGTGTGAGGGTACCCCAGGAGAGTTCCAAATGTGTTTGGGTAGAATATATATCCCACGGGGCTAAAATTGAAAAAAGTTGAAAAAAATTTTTTTTTGGATTTAGTCATTTTTCTGGCGTTTATCAGACTTTCAGATAGGGGAAATGTCAGTGAGCGTTCTGATTTCAGTTCCAGCGCGATTCGCCCAATGAGTCCTTGATATTTAGTCGTTTTCAGCCAATTTTCTGGATTTTTGAAAATTTCACTTTTTTGTGAAAATATCCACTAAATGAGGGAATAATATATGTGAAGGTACCCCAGGAGAGTTCCAAATGTGTGTGGGTAGAATATATATCCCACGGGTTTAAAATTGAAAAAAGTTGAAAAAATTTTTTTTTGGACTTAGTCATTTTTCCAGCGTTTATCAGACTTTCAGATAGGGCAAATGTCAGTGAGCATTCCGACTTCAGTTCCAGACCGATTCGCCCAATGAGTCCTTGATATTTAGTCGTTTTCAGCCAATTTTCTGGATTTTTGAAAATTTCACTTTTTTGTGAAAATATCCACTAAATGAGGGAATAATATGTGTGAGGGTACCCCAGGAGAGTTCCAAATGTGTGTGGGTAGAATATATATCCCACGGGGCTAAAATTGAAAAAAGTTGAAAAAAATTTTTTTTGGACTTAGTCATTTTTCCGGCGTTTATCAGACTTTCAAATAGGGGAAATGTCAGTGAGCGTTCTTATTTCAGTTCCAGAGCGATTCGCCCAATGAGTCCTTGATATTTAGTCGTTTTCAGCCAATTTTTTGGATTTTTGAAAATTTCACTTTTTTGTGAAAATATCCACTAAATGAGGGAATAATATGTGTGAGGGTACCCCAGGAGAGTTCCAAATGTGTGTGGGTAGAATATATATCCCACGGGGGTAAAATTGAAAAAAGTTGAAAAAAATTTTTTTTGTACTTAGTCATTTTTCCGGCGTTTATCAGACTTTCAGATAGGGCAAATGTCAGTGAGCATTCCGACTTCAGTTCCAGACCGATTCGCCCAATGAGTCCTTGATATTTAGTCATTTTCAGCCAATTTTCTGGATTTTTGAAAATTTCACTTTTTTGTGAAAATATCCACTAAATGAGGGAATAATATGTGTGAGGGTACCCCAGGAGAGTTCCAAATGTGTGTGGGTAGAATATATATCCCATGGGGGGGAAATTGAAAAAAGTTGAAAACATTTTTTTTTTTGAACTTAGTCATTTTTCCGGCGTTTATCAGACTTTCAGATAGGGGAAATGTCAGTGAGCATTCCGATTTCAGTTCCAGAGCAATTCGCCCAATGAGTCCTTGATATTTAGCCGTTTTCAGCCAATTTTCTGGATTTTTGAAAATTTCACTTTTTTATGAAAATATCCACTAAATGAGGGAAAAATATGTTTGAGGGTACCCCAGGTGAGTTCCAAATGTGTGTGGGTAGAATATATATCCCACGGGGGTAAAATTGAAAAAAGTTGAAAAAAATTTTTTTTTGGACTTAGTCATTTTTCAGGCGTTTATCAGACTTTCAGATAGGGGAAATGTCAGTGAGCGTTCTGATTTCAGTTCCAGAGCGATTCGTCCAATGAGTCCTTGATATTTAGTCGTTTTCAGCCAATTTTCTGGATTTTTGAAAATTTCACTTTTTTGTGAAAATATCCACTAAATGAGGGAATAATATGTGTGAGGGTACCCCAGGAGAGTTCCAAATGTGTTTGGGTAGAATATATATCCCACGGGGTTAAAATTGAAAAAAGTTGAAAAAAATTTTTTTTTGGACTAAGTAATTTTTCCAGCGTTTATCAGACTTTCAGATAGGGCAAATGTCAGTGAGCATTCCGACTTCAGTTCCAGACCGATTCGCCCAATGAGTCCTTGATAATTAGTCGTTTTCAGCCAATTTTCTGGATTTTTGAAAATTTCACTTTTTTGTGAAAATATCCACTAAATGAGGGAATAATATGTGTGAGGGTACCCCAGGAGAGTTCCAAATGTGTTTGGGTAGAATATATATCCCACGGGGTTAAAATTGAAAAAAGTTGAAAAAAATTTTTTTTTGGACTTAGTCGTTTTTCCAGCGTTTATCAGACTTTCAGATAGGGGAAATGTCAGTGAGCGTTCTGATTTCAGTTCCAGACCGATTCGCCCAATGAGTCCTTGATATTTAGACGTTTTCAGCCAATTTTCTGGATTTTTGAAAATTTCACTTTTTTGTGAAAATATCCACTAAATGAGGGAATAATATGTGTGAGGGTACCCCAGGAGAGTTCCAAATGTGTGTGGGTAGAATAAATATCCCACGGGGTAAAATTGAAAAAAGTTTAAAAAAATTTTTTTTTGGACTTAGTCATTTTTCCAGCGTTTATCAGACTTTCAGATAGGGGAAATGTCAGTGAGCGTTCTGATTTCAGTTCCAGAGCGATTCGCCCAATGAGTCCTTGATATTTAGTTGTTTTCAGCCAATTTTCTGGATTTTTGAAAATTTCACTTTTTTGTGAAAATATCCACTAAATGAGTGAATAATATGTGTGAGGGTACCCCAGGAGAGTTCCAAATGTGTTTGGGTAGAATATATATCCCACGGGGTTAAAATTGAAAAAAGTTGAAAAAAAATTTTTTTTGGACTTAGTCATTTTTCCAGCGTTTATCAGACTTTCAGATAGGGGAAATGTCAGTGAGCGTTCTGATTTCAGTTCCAGAGCGATTCGCCCAATGAGTCCTTGATATTTAGTCATTTTCAGCCAATTTTCTGGATTTTTGAAAATTTCACTTTTTTGTGAAAATATCCACTAAATGAGGGAATAATATGTGTGAGGGTACCCCAGGAGAGTTCCAAATGTGTTTGGGTAGAATATATATCCCACGGGGTTAAAATTGAAAAAAGTTGAAAAAAAATTTTTTTTGGACTTAGTCGTTTTTCCAGCGTTTATCAGACTTTCAGATAGGGGAAATGTCAGTGAGCGTTCTGATTTCAGTTCCAGACCGATTCGCCCAATGAGTCCTTGATATTTAGACGTTTTCAGCCAATTTTCTGGATTTTTGAAAATTTCACTTTTTTGTGAAAATATCCACTAAATGAGGGAATAATATGTGTGAGGGTACCCCAGGAGAGTTCCAAATGTGTGTGGGTAGAATAAATATCCCACGGGGGTAAAATTGAAAAAAAATTTTTTTTGGACTTAGTCATTTTTCCAGCGTTTATCAGACTTTCAGATAGGGCAAATGTCAGTGAGCATTCCGACTTCAGTTCCAGACCGATTCGCCCAATGAGTCCTTGATATTTAGTCGTTTTCAGCCAATTTTCTGGATTTTTGAAAATTTCACTTTTTTGTGAAAATATCCACTAAATGAGGGAATAATATGTGTGAGGGTACCCCAGGAGAGTTCCAAATGTGTGTGGGTAGAATAAATATCCCACGGGGTAAAATTGAAAAAAGTTTAAAAAAAATTTTTTTTGGACTTAGTCATTTTTCCAGCGTTTATCAGACTTTCAGATAGGGGAAATGTCAGTGAGCGTTCTGATTTCAGTTCCAGAGCGATTCGCCCAATGAGTCCTTGATATTTAGTTGTTTTCAGCCAATTTTCTGGATTTTTGAAAATTTCACTTTTTTGTGAAAATATCCACTAAATGAGTGAATAATATGTGTGAGGGTACCCCAGGAGAGTTCCAAATGTGTTTGGGTAGAATATATATCCCACGGGGTTAAAATTGAAAAAAGTTGAAAAAAAATTTTTTTTGGACTTAGTCATTTTTCCAGCGTTTATCAGACTTTCAGATAGGGGAAATGTCAGTGAGCGTTCTGATTTCAGTTCCAGAGCGATTCACCCAATGAGTCCTTGATATTTAGTCGTTTTCAGCCAATTTTCTGGATTTTTGAAAATTTCACTTTTTTGTGAAAATATCCACTAAATGAGGGAATAATATGTGTGAGGGTACCCCAGGAGAGTTCCAAATGTGTGTGGGTAGAATATATATCCCACGGGTCTAAAATTGAAAAATGTTGAAAAAAATTTTTTTTTGGACTTAGTCATTTTTCCGGCGTTTATCAGACTTTCAGATAGGGGAAATGTCAGTGAGCATTCTGATTTCAGTTCCAGAGCGATTTGCCCAATGAGTCCTTGACATTTAGTTGTTTTCAGCCAATTTTCTGGATTTTTGAAAATTTCACTTTTTTGTGAAAATATCCACTAAATGAGGGAATAATATGTGTGAGGGTACCCCAGGAGAGTTCCAAATGTGTTTGGGTAGAATATATATCCCACGGGGCTAAAATTGAAAAAAGTTGAAAAAAATTTTTTTTTGGATTTAGTCATTTTTCCGGCGTTTATCAGACTTTCAGATAGGGGAAATGTCAGTGAGCATTCTGATTTCAGTTCCAGAGCGATTCGCCCAATGAGTCCTTGATATTTAGTCGTTTTCAGCCAATTTTCTGGATTTTTGAAAATTTCACTTTTTTGTGAAAATATCCACTAAATGAGGGAATAATATGTGTGAGGGTACCCCAGGAGAGTTCCAAATGTGTGTGGGTAGAATATATATCCCACGGGTTTAAAATTGAAAAAAGTTGAAAAAAAATTTTTTTGGACTTAGTCATTTTTCCAGCGTTTATCAGACTTTCAGATAGGGCAAATGTCAGTGAGCATTCCGACTTCAGTTCCAGACCGATTCGCCCAATGAGTCCTTGATATTTAGTCGTTTTCAGACAATTTTCTAGATTTTTGAAAACTTCACTTTTTTGTGAAAATATCCACTAAATGAGGGAATAATATGTGTGAGGGTACCCCAGGAGAGTTCCAAATGTGTTTGTGTAGAATATATATCCCACGGGGCTAAAATTGAAAAAAGTTGAAAAACTTTTTTTTTTGAACGTAGTCATTTTTCCGGCGTTTATCAGACTTTCAGATAGGGGAAATGTCAGTGAACGTTCTGATTTCAGTTCCAGAGCGATTTGCCCAATGAGTCCTTGATATTTAGTCGTTTTCAGCCAATTTTCTGGATTTTTGAAAATTTCACTTTTTTGTGAAAATATCCACTAAATGAGGGAATAATATGTGTGAGGGTACCCCAGGAGAGTTCCAAATGTGTGTGGGTAGAATATATATCCCACGGGGGTAAAATTGAAAAAAGTTGAAAAACTTTTTTTTTTTATCTTAGTCATTTTTCCGGCGTTTATCAGACTTTCAGATAGGGGAAATGTCAGTGAGCGTTCTGATTTCAGTTCCAGAGCGATTCGCCCAATGAGTCCTTGATATTTAGTTGTTTTCAGCCAATTTTCTGGATTTTTGAAAATTTCACTTTTTTGTGAAAATATCCACTAAATGAGTGAATAATATGTGTGAGGGTACCCCAGGAGAGTTCCAAATGTGTTTGGGTAGAATATATATCCCACGGGGTTAAAATTGAAAAAAGTTGAAAAAAAATTTTTTTTGGACTTAGTCATTTTTCCAGCGTTTATCAGACTTTCAGATAGGGGAAATGTCAGTGAGCGTTCTGATTTCAGTTCCAGAGCGATTCACCCAATGAGTCCTTGATATTTAGTCGTTTTCAGCCAATTTTCTGGATTTTTGAAAATTTCACTTTTTTGTGAAAATATCCACTAAATGAGGGAATAATATGTGTGAGGGTACCCCAGGAGAGTTCCAAATGTGTGTGGGTAGAATATATATCCCACGGGTCTAAAATTGAAAAAAGTTGAAAAAAATTTTTTTTTGGACTTAGTCATTTTTCCAGCGTTTATCAGACTTTCAGATAGGGGAAATGTCAGTGAGCGTTCTGATTTCAGTTCCAGAGCGATTCGCCCAATGAGTCCTAGATATTTAGTCGTTTTCAGCCAATTTTCTGGATTTTTGAAAATTCCACTTTTTTGTGAAAATATCCACTAAATGAGGGAATAATATGTGTGAGGGTACCCCAGGAGAGTTCCAAATGTGTGTGGGTAGAATATATATCCCACGGGTCTAAAATTGAAAAAAGTTGAAAAAATTTTTTTTTTGGACTTAGTCATTTTTCCGGCGTTTATCAGACTTTCAGATAGGGCAAATGTCAGTGAGCATTCCGACTTCAGTTCCAGACCGATTCGCCCAATGAGTCCTTGATATTTAGTCGTTTTCAGCCAATTTTCTGGATTTTTGAAAATTTCACTTTTTTGTGAAAATATCCACTAAATGAGGGAATAATATGTGTGAGGGTACCCCAGGAGAGTTCCAAATGTGTGTGGGTAGAATAAATATCCCACGGGGTAAAATTGAAAAAAGTTTAAAAAAATTTTTTTTTGGACTTAGTCATTTTTCCAGCTTTTATCAGACTTTCAGATAGGGGAAATGTCAGTGAGCGTTCTGATTTCAGTTCCAGAGCGATTCGCCCAATGAGTCCTTGATATTTAGTCGTTTTCAGCCAATTTTCTGGATTTTTGAAAATTCCACTTTTTTGTGAAAATATCCACTAAATGAGGGAATAATATGTGTGAGGGTACCCCAGGAGAGTTCCAAATGTGTGTGGGTAGAATATATATCCCACGGGTCTAAAATTGAAAAAAGTTGAAAAAATTTTTTTTTTGGACTTAGTCATTTTTCCGGCGTTTATCAGACTTTCAGATAGGGCAAATGTCAGTGAGCATTCCGACTTCAGTTCCAGACCGATTCGCCCAATGAGTCCTTGATATTTAGTCGTTTTCAGCCAATTTTCTGGATTTTTGAAAATTTCACTTTTTTGTGAAAATATCCACTAAATGAGGGAATAATATGTGTGAGGGTACCCCAGGAGAGTTCCAAATGTGTGTGGGTAGAATAAATATCCCACGGGGTAAAATTGAAAAAAGTTTAAAAAAATTTTTTTTTGGACTTAGTCATTTTTCCAGCGTTTATCAGACTTTCAGATAGGGGAAATGTCAGTGAGCGTTCTGATTTCAGTTCCAGAGCGATTCGCCCAATGAGTCCTTGATATTTAGTCGTTTTCAGCCAATTTTCTGGATTTTTGAAAATTTCACTTTTTTGTGAAAATATCCACTAAATGAGGGAATAATATGTGTGAGGGTACCCCAGGAGAGTTCCAAATGTGTGTGGGTAGAATATATATCCTACGGGTCTAAAATTGAAAAATGTTGAAAAAAATTTTTTTTTGGACTTAGTCATTTTTCCGGCGTTTATCAGACTTTCAGATAGGGGAAATGTCAGTGAGCATTCTGATTTCAGTTCCAGAGCGATTTGCCCAATGAGTCCTTGACATTTAGTTGTTTTCAGCCAATTTTCTGGATTTTTGAAAATTTCACTTTTTTGTGAAAATATCCACTAAATGAGGGAATAATATGTGTGAGGGTACCCCAGGAGAGTTCCAAATGTGTTTGGGTAGAATATATATCCCACGGGGCTAAAATTGAAAAAAGTTGAAAAAAATTTTTTTTTGGATTTAGTCATTTTTCCGGCGTTTATCAGACTTTCAGATAGGGGAAATGTCAGTGAGCATTCTGATTTCAGTTCCAGAGCGATTCGCCCAATGAGTCCTTGATATTTAGTCGTTTTCAGCCAATTTTCTGGATTTTTGAAAATTTCACTTTTTTGTGAAAATATCCACTAAATGAGGGAATAATATGTGTGAGGGTACCCCAGGAGAGTTCCAAATGTGTGTGGGTAGAATATATATCCCACGGGTTTAAAATTGAAAAAAGTTGAAAAAAAATTTTTTTGGACTTAGTCATTTTTCCAGCGTTTATCAGACTTTCAGATAGGGCAAATGTCAGTGAGCATTCCGACTTCAGTTCCAGACCGATTCGCCCAATGAGTCCTTGATATTTAGTCGTTTTCAGACAATTTTCTAGATTTTTGAAAACTTCACTTTTTTGTGAAAATATCCACTAAATGAGGGAATAATATGTGTGAGGGTACCCCAGGAGAGTTCCAAATGTGTTTGTGTAGAATATATATCCCACGGGGCTAAAATTGAAAAAAGTTGAAAAACTTTTTTTTTTGAACGTAGTCATTTTTCCGGCGTTTATCAGACTTTCAGATAGGGGAAATGTCAGTGAACGTTCTGATTTCAGTTCCAGAGCGATTTGCCCAATGAGTCCTTGATATTTAGTCGTTTTCAGCCAATTTTCTGGATTTTTGAAAATTTCACTTTTTTGTGAAAATATCCACTAAATGAGGGAATAATATGTGTGAGGGTACCCCAGGAGAGTTCCAAATGTGTGTGGGTAGAATATATATCCCACGGGGGTAAAATTGAAAAAAGTTGAAAAAATTTTTTTTTTGGACTTAGTCATTTTTCCGGCGTTTATCAGACTTTCAGATAGGGGAAATGTCAGTGAGCATTCTGATTTCAGTTCCAGAGCGATTTGCCCAATGAGTCCTTGATATTTAGTTGTTTTCAGCCAATCTTCTGGATTTTTGAAAATTTCACTTTTTTGTGAAAATATCCACTAAATGAGGGAATAATATGTGTGAGGGTACCCCAGGAGAGTTCCAAATGTGTTTGTGTAGAATATATATCCCACGGGGCTAAAATTGAAAAAAGTTGAAAAACTTTTTTTTTTTATCTTAGTCATTTTTCCGGCGTTTATCAGACTTTCAGATAGGGGAAATGTCAGTGAGCGTTCTGATTTCAGTTCCAGAGCGATTCGCCCAATGAGTCCTTGATATTTAGTCGTTTTCAGCCAATTTTCTGGATTTTTGAAAATTTCACTTTTTTGTGAAAATATCCACTAAATGAGGGAATAATATGTGTGAGGGTACCCCAGGAGAGTTCCAAATGTGTGTGGGTAGAATATATATCCCACGGGGTAAAATTGAAAAAAGTTGAAAAAATTTTTTTTTTGGACTTAGTCATTTTTCCGGCGTTTATCAGACTTTCAGATAGGGGAAATGTCAGTGAGCGTTCTGATTTCAGTTCCAGAGCGATTTGCCCAATGAGTCCTTGATATTTAGTCGTTTTCAGCCAATTTTCTAGATTTTTGAAAATTTCACTTTTTTGTGAAAGTATCCACTAAATGAGGGAATAATATGTGTGAGGGTACCCCAGGAGAGTTCCAAATGTGTGTGGGTAGAATATGTATCCCACGGGGGTAAAATTGAAAAAAGTTGAAAAAATTTTTTTTTTGGACTTAGTCATTTTTCCGGCGTTTATCAGACTTTCAGATAGGGGAAATGTCAGTGAGCATTCGGATTTCAGTTCCAGAGCGATTTGCCCAATGAGTCCTTGATATTAAGTTGTTTTCAGCCAATTTTCTGGATTTTTGAAAATTTTACTTTTTTGTGAAAATATCCACTAAATGAGGGAATAATATGTGTGAGGGTACCCCAGGAGAGTTCCAAATGTGTTTGGGTAGAATATATATCCCACGGGGCTAAAATTGAAAAAAGTTGAAAAAAATTTTTTTTTGGACTTAGTCATTTTTCCGGCGTTTATCAGACTTTCAGATAGGGGAAATGTCAGTGAGCGTTCTGATTTCAGTTCCAGAGCGATTCGCTCAATGAGTCCTTGATATTTAGTCGTTTTCAGCCAATTTTCTGGATTTTTGAAAATTTCACTTTTTTGTGAAAATATCCACTAAATGAGGGAATAATATGTGTGAGGGTACCCCAGGAGAGTTCCAAATGTGTTTGGGTAGAATATATATCCCACGGGGCTAAAATTGAAAAAAGTTGAAAAACTTTTTTTTTTGAACTTAGTCATTTTTCCGGCATTTATCAGACTTTCAGATAGGGGAAATGTCAGTGAGCGTTCTGATTTCAGTTCCAGAGCGATTCGCCCAATGAGTCCTTGATATTTAGTCGTTTTCAGCCAATTTTCTGGATTTTTGAAAATTTCACTTTTTTGTGAAAATATCCACTAAATGAGGGAATAATATGTGTGAGGGTACCCCAGGAGAGTTCCAAATGTGTGTGGGTAGAATATATATCCCACGAATTTAAAATTGAAAAAAGTTGAAAAAAATTTTTTTTTGGACTTAGTCATTTTTCCAGCGTTTATCAGACTTTCAGATAGGGCAAATGTCAGTGAGCATTCCGACTTCAGTTCCAGACCGATTCGCCCAATGAGTCCTTGATATTTAGTCGTTTTCAGCCAATTTTCTGGATTTTTGAAAATTTCACTTTTTTGTGAAAATATCCACTAAATGAGGGAATAATATGTGTGAGGGTACCCCAGGAGAGTTCCAAATGTGTGTGGGTAGAATAAATATCCCACGGGGTAAAATTGAAAAAAGTTTAAAAAAATTTTTTTTTGGACTTAGTCATTTTTCCAGCGTTTATCAGACTTTCAGATAGGGGAAATGTCAGTGAGCATTCTGATTTCAGTTCCAGAGCGATTCGCCCAATGAGTCCTTGATATTTAGTCGTTTTCAGCCAATTTTCTGGATTTTTGAAAATTTCACTTTCTTGTGAAAATATCCAATAAATGAGGGAATAATATGTGTGAGGGTACCCCAGGAGAGTTCCAAATGTGTGTGGGTAGAATATATATCCCACGGGGGTAAAATTGAAAAAAGTTGAAAAAATTTTTTTTTTGGACTTAGTCATTTTTCCGGCGTTTATCAGACTTTCAGATAGGGGAAATGTCAGTGAGCATTCTGATTTCAGTTCCAGAGCGATTTGCCCAATGAGTCCTTGATATTTAGTTGTTTTCAGCCAATCTTCTGGATTTTTGAAAATTTCACTTTTTTGTGAAAATATCCACTAAATGAGGGAATAATATGTGTGAGGGTACCCCAGGAGAGTTCCAAATGTGTTTGTGTAGAATATATATCCCACGGGGCTAAAATTGAAAAAAGTTGAAAAACTTTTTTTTTTTAACTTAGTCATTTTTCCGGCGTTTATCAGACTTTCAGATAGGGGAAATGTCAGTGAGCGTTCTGATTTCAGTTCCAGAGCGATTCGCCCAATGAGTCCTTGATATTTAGTCGTTTTCAGCCAATTTTCTGGATTTTTGAAAATTTCACTTTTTTGTGAAAATATCCACTAAATGAGGGAATAATATGTGTGAGGGTACCCCAGGAGAGTTCCAAATGTGTGTGGGTAGAATATATATCCCACGGGGTAAAATTGAAAAAAGTTGAAAAAATTTTTTTTTTGGACTTAGTCATTTTTCCGGCGTTTATCAGACTTTCAGATAGGGGAAATGTCAGTGAGCGTTCTGATTTCAGTTCCAGAGCGATTTGCCCAATGAGTCCTTGATATTTAGTCGTTTTCAGCCAATTTTCTGGATTTTTGAAAATTTCACTTTTTTGTGAAAGTATCCACTAAATGAGGGAATAATATGTGTGAGGGTACCCCAGGAGAGTTCCAAATGTGTGTGGGTAGAATATGTATCCCACGGGGGTAAAATTGAAAAAAGTTGAAAAAATTTTTTTTTTGGACTTAGTCATTTTTCCGGCGTTTATCAGACTTTCAGATAGGGGAAATGTCAGTGAGCATTCGGATTTCAGTTCCAGAGCGATTTGCCCAATGAGTCCTTGATATTAAGTTGTTTTCAGCCAATTTTCTGGATTTTTGAAAATTTTACTTTTTTGTGAAAATATCCACTAAATGAGGGAATAATATGTGTGAGGGTACCCCAGGAGAGTTCCAAATGTGTTTGGGTAGAATATATATCCCACGGGGCTAAAATTGAAAAAAGTTGAAAAAAATTTTTTTTTGGACTTAGTCATTTTTCCGGCGTTTATCAGACTTTCAGATAGGGGAAATGTCAGTGAGCGTTCTGATTTCAGTTCCAGAGCGATTCGCTCAATGAGTCCTTGATATTTAGTCGTTTTCAGCCAATTTTCTGGATTTTTGAAAATTTCACTTTTTTGTGAAAATATCCACTAAATGAGGGAATAATATGTGTGAGGGTACCCCAGGAGAGTTCCAAATGTGTTTGGGTAGAATATATATCCCACGGGGCTAAAATTGAAAAAAGTTGAAAAACTTTTTTTTTTGAACTTAGTCATTTTTCCGGCATTTATCAGACTTTCAGATCGGGGAAATGTCAGTGAGCGTTCTGATTTCAGTTCCAGAGCGATTCGCCCAATGAGTCCTTGATATTTAGTCGTTTTCAGCCAATTTTCTGGATTTTTGAAAATTTCACTTTTTTGTGAAAATATCCACTAAATGAGGGAATAATATGTGTGAGGGTACCCCAGGAGAGTTCCAAATGTGTGTGGGTAGAATATATATCCCACGAATTTAAAATTGAAAAAAGTTGAAAAAAATTTTTTTTTGGACTTAGTCATTTTTCCAGCGTTTATCAGACTTTCAGATAGGGCAAATGTCAGTGAGCATTCCGACTTCAGTTCCAGACCGATTCGCCCAATGAGTCCTTGATATTTAGTCGTTTTCAGCCAATTTTCTGGATTTTTGAAAATTTCACTTTTTTGTGAAAATATCCACTAAATGAGGGAATAATATGTGTGAGGGTACCCCAGGAGAGTTCCAAATGTGTGTGGGTAGAATAAATATCCCACGGGGTAAAATTGAAAAAAGTTTAAAAAAATTTTTTTTTGGACTTAGTCATTTTTCCAGCGTTTATCAGACTTTCAGATAGGGGAAATGTCAGTGAGCATTCTGATTTCAGTTCCAGAGCGATTCGCCCAATGAGTCCTTGATATTTAGTCGTTTTCAGCCAATTTTCTGGATTTTTGAAAATTTCACTTTCTTGTGAAAATATCCAATAAATGAGGGAATAATATGTGTGAGGGTACCCCAGGAGAGTTCCAAATGTGTGTGGGTAGAATATATATCCCACGGGGGTAAAATTGAAAAAAGTTGAAAAAATTTTTTTTTTGGACTTAGTCATTTTTCCGGCGTTTATCAGACTTTCAGATAGGGGAAATGTCAGTGAGCATTCTGATTTCAGTTCCAGAGCGATTTGCCCAATGAGTCCTTGATATTTAGTTGTTTTCAGCCAATCTTCTGGATTTTTGAAAATTTCACTTTTTTGTGAAAATATCCACTAAATGAGGGAATAATATGTGTGAGGGTACCCCAGGAGAGTTCCAAATGTGTTTGTGTAGAATATATATCCCACGGGGCTAAAATTGAAAAAAGTTGAAAAACTTTTTTTTTTTAACTTAGTCATTTTTCCGGCGTTTATCAGACTTTCAGATAGGGGAAATGTCAGTGAGCGTTCTGATTTCAGTTCCAGAGCGTTTCGCCCAATGAGTCCTTGATATTTAGTCGTTTTCAGCCAATTTTCTGGATTTTTGAAAATTTCACTTTTTTGTGAAAATATCCACTAAATGAGGGAATAATATGTGTGAGGGTACCCCAGGAGAGTTCCAAATGTGTGTGGGTAGAATATATATCCCACGGGGTAAAATTGAAAAAAGTTGAAAAAATTTTTTTTTTGGACTTAGTCATTTTTCCGGCGTTTATCAGACTTTCAGATAGGGGAAATGTCAGTGAGCATTCGGATTTCAGTTCCAGAGCGATTTGCCCAATGAGTCCTTGATATTAAGTTGTTTTCAGCCAATTTTCTGGATTTTTGAAAATTTTACTTTTTTGTGAAAATATCCACTAAATGAGGGAATAATATGTGTGAGGGTACCCCAGGAGAGTTCCAAATGTGTTTGGGTAGAATATATATCCCACGGGGCTAAAATTGAAAAAAGTTTAAAAAAATTTTTTTTTGGACTTAGTCATTTTTCCGGCGTTTATCAGACTTTCAGATAGGGGAAATGTCAGTGAGCATTCTGATTTCAGTTCCAGAGCGATTCGCTCAATGAGTCCTTGATATTTAGTCGTTTTCAGCCAATTTTCTGGATTTTTGAAAATTTCACTTTTTTGTGAAAATATCCACTAAATGAGGGAATAATATGTGTGAGGGTACCCCAGGAGAGTTCCAAATGTGTTTGGGTAGAATATATATCCCACGGGGCTAAAATTGAAAAAAGTTGAAAAACTTTTTTTTTTGAACTTAGTCATTTTTCCGGCATTTATCAGACTTTCAGATAGGGGAAATGTCAGTGAGCGTTCTGATTTCAGTTCCAGAGCGATTCGCCCAATGAGTCCTTGATATTTAGTCGTTTTCAGCCAATTTTCTGGATTTTTGAAAATTTCACTTTTTTGTGAAAATATCCACTAAATGAGGGAATAATATGTGTGAGGGTACCCCAGGAGAGTTCCAAATGTGTGTGGGTAGAATATATATCCCACGAATTTAAAATTGAAAAAAGTTGAAAAAAAATTTTTTTTGGACTTAGTCATTTTTCCAGCGTTTATCAGACTTTCAGATAGGGCAAATGTCAGTGAGCATTCCGACTTCAGTTCCAGACCGATTCGCCCAATGAGTCCTTGATATTTAGTCGTTTTCAGCCAATTTTCTGGATTTTTGAAAATTTCACTTTTTTGTGAAAATATCCACTAAATGAGGGAATAATATGTGTGAGGGTACCCCAGGAGAGTTCCAAATGTGTGTGGGTAGAATAAATATCCCACGGGGTAAAATTGAAAAAAGTTTAAAAAAATTTTTTTTTGGACTTAGTCATTTTTCCAGCGTTTATCAGACTTTCAGATAGGGGAAATGTCAGTGAGCATTCTGATTTCAGTTCCAGAGCGATTCGCCCAATGAGTCCTTGATATTTAGTCGTTTTCAGCCAATTTTCTGGATTTTTGAAAATTTCACTTTCTTGTGAAAATATCCAATAAATGAGGGAATAATATGTGTGAGGGTACCCCAGGAGAGTTCCAAATGTGTGTGGGTAGAATATATATCCCACGGGGGTAAAATTGAAAAAAGTTGAAAAAATTTTTTTTTTGGACTTAGTCATTTTTCCGGCGTTTATCAGACTTTCAGATAGGGGAAATGTCAGTGAGCATTCTGATTTCAGTTCCAGAGCGATTTGCCCAATGAGTCCTTGATATTAAGTTATTTTCAGCCAATTTTCTGGATTTTTGAAAATTTCACTTTTTTGTGAAAATATCCACTAAATGAGAGAATAATATGTGTGAGGGTAACCCAGGAGAGTTCCAATTGTGTTTGGGTAGAATATATATCCCACGGGGCTAAAATTGAAAAAAGTTTAAAAAATTTTTTTTTTGGACTTAGTCATTTTTCCGGCGTTTATCAGACTTTCAGATAGGGGAAATGTCAGTGAGCGTTCTGATTTCAGTTCCAGAGCGATTCGCCCAATGAGTCCTTGATATTTAGTCGTTTTCCGCCAATTTTCTGGATTTTTGAAAATTTCACTTTTTTGTGAAAATATCCACTAAATGAGGGAATAATATGTGTGAGGGTACCCCAGGAGAGTTCCAAATGTGTTTGTGTAGAATATATATCCCACGGGGCTAAAATTGAAAAAAGTTGAAAAACTTTTTTTTTTGAACTTAGTCATTTTTCCGGCGTTTATCAGACTTTCAGATAGGGGAAATGTCAGTGAGCGTTCTGATTTCAGTTCCAGAGCGATTCGCCCAATGAGTCCTTGATATTTAGTCGTTTTCAGCCAATTTTCTGGATTTTTGAAAATTTCACTTTTTTGTGAAAATATCCACTAAATGAGGGAATAATATGTGTGAGGGTACCCCAGGAGAGTTCCAAATGTGTTTGTGTAGAATATATATCCCACGGGGCTAAAATTGAAAAAAGTTGAAAAACTTTTTTTTTTTAACTTAGTCATTTTTCCGGCGTTTATCAGACTTTCAGATAGGGGAAATGTCAGTGAGCGTTCTGATTTCAGTTCCAGAGCGATTCGCCCAATGAGTCCTGGATATTTAGTCGTTTTCAGCCAATTTTCTGGATTTTTGAAAATTTCACTTTTTTGTGAAAATATCCACTAAATGAGGGAATAATATGTGTGAGCGTACCCCAGGAGAGTTCCAAATGTGTGTGGGTAGAATATATATCCCACGGGGTAAAATTGAAAAAAGTTGAAAAAATTTTTTTTTTGGACTTAGTCATTTTTCCGGCGTTTATCAGACTTTCAGATAGGGGAAATGTCAGTGAGCGTTCTGATTTCAGTTCCAGAGCGATTCGCCCGATGAGTCCTTGATATTTAGTCGTTTTCAGCCAATTTTCTGGATTTTTGAAAATTTCACTTTTTTGTGAAAGTATCCACTAAATGAGGGAATAATATGTGTGAGGGTACCCCAGGAGAGTTTCAAATGTGTGTGGGTAGAATATATATCCCACGGGTTTAAAATTGAAAAAAGTTGAAAAAAATTTTTTTTTGGACTTAGTCATTTTTCCAGCGTTTATCAGACTTTCAGATAGGGCAAATGTCAGTGAGCATTCCGACTTCAGTTCCAGACCGATTCGCCCAATGAGTCCTTGATATTTAGTCGTTTTCAGCCAATTTTCTGGATTTTTGAAAATTTCACTTTTTTGTGAAAATATCCACTAAATGAGGGAATAATATGTGTGAGGGTACCCCAGGAGAGTTCCAAATGTGTGTGGGTAGAATATGTATCCCACGGGGGTAAAATTGAAAAAAGTTGAAAAAATTTTTTTTTTGGACTTAGTCATTTTTCCGGCGTTTATCAGACTTTCAGATAGGGGAAATGTCAGTGAGCGTTCTGATTTCAGTTCCAGAGCGATTCGCCCAATGAGTCCTTGATATTTAGTCGTTTTCAGCCAATTTTCTGGATTTTTGAAAATTTCACTTTTTTGTGAAAATATCCACTAAATGAGGGAATAATATGTGTGAGGGTACCCCAGGAGAGTTCCAAATGTGTGTGGGTAGAATATATATCCCACGAATTTAAAATTGAAAAAAGTTGAAAAAAATTTTTTTTTGGACTTAGTCATTTTTCCAGCGTTTATCAGACTTTCAGATAGGGCAAATGTCAGTGAGCATTCCGACTTCAGTTCCAGACCGATTCGCCCAATGAGTCCTTGATATTTAGTCGTTTTCAGCCAATTTTCTGGATTTTTGAAAATTTCACTTTTTTGTGAAAATATCCACTAAATGAGGGAATAATATGTGTGAGGGTACCCCAGGAGAGTTCCAAATGTGTGTGGGTAGAATAAATATCCCACGGGGTAAAATCGAAAAAAGTTTAAAAAAATTTTTTTTTGGACTTAGTCATTTTTCCAGCGTTTATCAGACTTTCAGATAGGGGAAATGTCAGTGAGCGTTCTGATTTCAGTTCCAGAGCGATTCGCCCAATGAGTCCTTGATATTTAGTCGTTTTCCGCCAATTTTCTGGATTTTTGAAAATTTCACTTTTTTGTGAAAATATCCACTAAATGAGGGAATAATATGTGTGAGGGTACCCCAGGAGAGTTCCAAATGTGTTTGTGTAGAATATATATCCCACGGGGCTAAAATTGAAAAAAGTTGAAAAACTTTTTTTTTTGAACTTAGTCATTTTTCCGGCGTTTATCAGACTTTCAGATAGGGGAAATGTCAGTGAGCGTTCTGATTTCAGTTCCAGAGCGATTCGCCCAATGAGTCCTTGATATTTAGTCGTTTTCAGCCAATTTTCTGGATTTTTGAAAATTTCACTTTTTTGTGAAAATATCCACTAAATGAGGGAATAATATGTGTGAGGGTACCCCAGGAGAGTTCCAAATGTGTTTGTGTAGAATATATATCCCACGGGGCTAAAATTGAAAAAAGTTGAAAAACTTTTTTTTTTTAACTTAGTCATTTTTCCGGCGTTTATCAGACTTTCAGATAGGGGAAATGTCAGTGAGCGTTCTGATTTCAGTTCCAGAGCGATTCGCCCAATGAGTCCTGGATATTTAGTCGTTTTCAGCCAATTTTCTGGATTTTTGAAAATTTCACTTTTTTGTGAAAATATCCACTAAATGAGGGAATAATATGTGTGAGCGTACCCCAGGAGAGTTCCAAATGTGTGTGGGTAGAATATATATCCCACGGGGTAAAATTGAAAAAAGTTGAAAAAATTTTTTTTTTGGACTTCGTCATTTTTCCGGCGTTTATCAGACTTTCAGATAGGGGAAATGTCAGTGAGCGTTCTGATTTCAGTTCCAGAGCGATTCGCCCAATGAGTCCTTGATATTTAGTCGTTTTCAGCCAATTTTCTGGATTTTTGAAAATTTCACTTTTTTGTGAAAGTATCCACTAAATGAGGGAATAATATGTGTGAGGGTACCCCAGGAGAGTTTCAAATGTGTGTGGGTAGAATATATATCCCACGGGTTTAAAATTGAAAAAAGTTGAAAAAAATTTTTTTTTGGACTTAGTCATTTTTCCAGCGTTTATCAGACTTTCAGATAGGGCAAATGTCAGTGAGCATTCCGACTTCAGTTCCAGACCGATTCGCCCAATGAGTCCTTGATATTTAGTCGTTTTCAGCCAATTTTCTGGATTTTTGAAAATTTCACTTTTTTGTGAAAATATCCACTAAATGAGGGAATAATATGTGTGAGGGTACCCCAGGAGAGTTCCAAATGTGTGTGGGTAGAATATGTATCCCACGGGGGTAAAATTGAAAAAAGTTGAAAAAATTTTTTTTTTGGACTTAGTCATTTTTCCGGCGTTTATCAGACTTTCAGATAGGGGAAATGTCAGTGAGCGTTCTGATTTCAGTTCCAGAGCGATTCGCCCAATGAGTCCTTGATATTTAGTCGTTTTCAGCCAATTTTCTGGATTTTTGAAAATTTCACTTTTTTGTGAAAATATCCACTAAATGAGGGAATAATATGTGTGAGGGTACCCCAGGAGAGTTCCAAATGTGTGTGGGTAGAATATATATCCCACGAATTTAAAATTGAAAAAAGTTGAAAAAAATTTTTTTTTGGACTTAGTCATTTTTCCAGCGTTTATCAGACTTTCAGATAGGGCAAATGTCAGTGAGCATTCCGACTTCAGTTCCAGACCGATTCGCCCAATGAGTCCTTGATATTTAGTCGTTTTCAGCCAATTTTCTGGATTTTTGAAAATTTCACTTTTTTGTGAAAATATCCACTAAATGAGGGAATAATATGTGTGAGGGTACCCCAGGAGAGTTCCAAATGTGTGTGGGTAGAATAAATATCCCACGGGGTAAAATCGAAAAAAGTTTAAAAAAATTTTTTTTTGGACTTAGTCATTTTTCCAGCGTTTATCAGACTTTCAGATAGGGGAAATGTCAGTGAGCGTTCTGATTTCAGTTCCAGAGCGATTCGCCCAATGAGTCCTTGATATTTAGTCGTTTTCAGCCAATTTTCTGGATTTTTGAAAATTTCACTTTCTTGTGAAAATATCCAATAAATGAGGGAATAATATGTGTGAGGGTACCCCAGGAGAGTTCCAAATGTGTGTGGGTAGAATATATATCCCACGGGGGTAAAATTGAAAAAAGTTGAAAAAATTTTTTTTTTGGACTTAGTCATTTTTCCGGCGTTTATCAGACTTTCAGATAGGGGAAATGTCAGTGAGCATTCTGATTTCAGTTCCAGAGCGATTTGCCCAATGAGTCCTTGATATTAAGTTATTTTCAGCCAATTTTCTGGATTTTTGAAAATTTCACTTTTTTGTGAAAATATCCACTAAATGAGGGAATAATATGTGTGAGGGTACCCCAGGAGAGTTCCAATTGTGTTTGGGTAGAATATATATCCCACGGGGCTAAAATTGAAAAAAGTTTAAAAAAATTTTTTTTTGGACTTAGTCATTTTTCCGGCATTTATCAGACTTTCAGATAGGGGAAATGTCAGTGAGCGTTCTGATTTCAGTTCCAGAGCGATTCGCCCAATGAGTCCTTGATATTTAGTCGTTTTCCGCCAATTTTCTGGATTTTTGAAAATTTCACTTTTTTGTGAAAATATCCACTAAATGAGGGAATAATATGTGTGAGGGTACCCCAGGAGAGTTCCAAATGTGTGTGGGTAGAATATATAACCCACGGGTTTAAAATTGAAAAAAATTTTTTTTTGGACTTAGTCATTTTTCCAGCGTTTATCAGACTTTCAGATAGGGCAAATGTCAGTGAGCATTCCGACTTCAGTTCCAGACCGAATCGCCCAATGAGTCCTTGATATTTAGTCGTTTTCAGCCAATTTTTCTGGATTTTTGAAAATTTCACTTTTTTGTGAAAATAACCACTAAATGAGGGAATAATATGTGTGAGGGTACCCCAGGAGAGTTCCAAATGTGTGTGGGTAGAATAAATATCCCACGGGGTAAAATTGAAAAAAGTTAAAAAAAATTTTTTTTTGGACTTAGTCATTTTTCCGGCGTTTATCAGACTTTCAGATAGGGGAAATGTCAGTGAGCATTCTGATTTCAGTTCCAGAGCGATTTGCCCAATGAGTCCTTGATATTAAGTTATTTTCAGGGAATTTTCTGGATTTTTGAAAATTTCACTTTTTTGTGAAAATATCCACTAAATGAGGGAATAATATGTGTGAGGGTACCCCAGGAGAGTTTCAAATGTGTGTGGTTAGAATATATATCCCACGGGTTTAAAATTGAAAACAATTTTTTTTTGGACTTAGTCATTTTTCCAGCGTTTATCAGACTTTCAGATAGGGCAAATGTCAGTGAGCATTCCGACTTCAGTTCCAGACCGATTCGCCCAATGAGTCCTTGATATTTAGTCGTTTTCAGCCAATTTTCTGGATTTTTGAAAATTTCACTTTTTTGTGAAAATATCCACTAAATGAGGGAATAATATGTGTGAGGGTACCCCAGGAGAGTTCCAAATGTGTTTGGGTAGAATATATATCCCACGGGGCTAAAATTGAAAAAAGTTGAAAAACATTTTTTTTTGAACTTAGTCATTTTTCCGGCGTTTATCAGACTTTCAGATAGGGGAAATGTCAGTGAGCATTCTGATTTCAGTTCCAGAGCGATTCGCCCAATGAGTCCTTGCTATTTAGTCGTTTTCAGCCAATTTTCTGGATTTTTGAAAATTTCACTTTTTTGTGAAAATATCCACTAAATGAGGGAATAATATGTGTGAGGGTACCCCAGGAGAGTTCCAAATGTGTGTGGGTAGAATATATATCCCATGGGTCTAAAATTGAAAAAAGTTGAAAAAAAATTTTTTTGGGACTTAGTCATTTTTCCGGCGTTTATCAGACTTTCAGATAGGGGAAATGTCAGTGAGCGTTCTGATTTCAGTTCCAGAGCGATTCGCCCAATGAGTCCTTGATATTTAGTCATTTTCAGCCAATTTTCTGGATTTTTGAAAATTTCACTTTTTTGTGAAAATATCCACTAAATGAGGGAATAATATGTGTGAGGGTACCCCAGGAGAGTTCCAAATATGTGTGGGTAGAATATATATCCCACGGGGCTAAAATTGAAAAAAGTTGAAAAAATTTTTTTTGGACTTAGTCATTTTTCCGGCGTTTATCAGACTTTCAGATAGGGGAAATGTCAGTGAGCATTCTGATTTCAGTTCCAGAGCGATTCGCCCAATGAGTCCTTGATATTTAGTCGTTTTCAGCCAATTTTCTGAATTTTTGAAAATTTCACTTTTTTGTGAAAATATCCACTAAATGAGGGAATAATATGTGTGAGGGTACCCCAGGAGAGTTCCAAATGTGTGTGGGTAGAATATATATCCCACGGGGGTAAAATTGAAAAAAGTTGAAAAAATTTTTTTTTTGGACTTAGTCATTTTTCCGGCATTTATCAGACTTTCAGATAGGGGAAATGTCAGTGAGCGTTCTGATTTCAGTTCCAGAGCGATTCGCCCAATGAGTCCTTGATATTTAGTCGTTTTCAGCCAATTTTCTGGATTTTTGAAAATTTCACTTTTTTGTGAAAATATCCACTAAATGAGGGAATAATATGTGTGAGGGTACCCCCAGGAGAGTTCCAAATGTGTTTGGGTAGAATATATATCCCACGGGGTTAAAATTGAAAAAAGTTGAAAAAAAATTTTTTTGGGACTTAGTCATTTTTCCAGCGTTTATCAGACTTTCAGATAGGGGAAATGTCAGTGAGCGTTCTGAATTCAGTTCCAGAGCGATTCGCCCAATGAGTCCTTGATATTTAGTCGTTTTCAGCCAATTTTCTGGATTTTTGAAAATTTCACTTTTTTGTGAAAATATCCACTAAATGAGGGATTAATATGTGTGAGGGTACCCCAGGAGAGTTCCAAATGTGTGTGGGTAGAATATATATCCCACGGGTCTAAAATTGAAAAAAGTTCAAAAAAAAAATTTTTGGGACTTAGTCATTTTTCCGGCGTTTATCAGACTTTCAGATAGGGCAAATGTCAGTGAGCATTCCGACTTCAGTTCCAGACCGATTCGCCCAATGAGTCCTTGATATTTAGTCGTTTTCAGCCAATTTTCTGGATTTTTGAAAATTTCACTTTTTTGTGAAAATATCCACTAAATGAGGGAATAATATGTGTGAGGGTACCCCAGGAGAGTTCCAAATGTGTTTGGGTAGAATATATATCCCACGGGGCTAAAATTGAAAAAAGTTGAAAAACTTTTTTTTTTGAACTTAGTCATTTTTCCGGCGTTTATCAGACTTTCAGATAGGGGAAATGTCAGTGAGCGTTCTGATTTCAGTTCCAGAGCGATTCGCCGAATGAGTCCTTGCTATTTAGTCGTTTTCAGCCAATTTTCTGGATTTTTGAAAATTTCACTTTTTTGTGAAAATATCCACTAAATGAGGGAATAATATGTGTGAGGGTACCCCAGGAGAGTTCCAAATGTGTGTGGGTAGAATATATATCCCATGGGTCTAAAATTGAAAAAAGTTGAAAAAAAATTTTTTTGGGACTTAGTCATTTTTCCGGCGTTTATCAGACTTTCAGATAGGGGAAATGTCAGTGAGCGTTCTGATTTCAGTTCCAGAGCGATTCGCCCAATGAGTCCTTGATATTTAGTCGTTTTCAGCCAATTTTCTGGATTTTTGAAAATTTCACTTTTTTGTGAAAATATCCACTAAATGAGGGAATAATATGTGTGAGGGTACCCCAGGAGAGTTCCAAATGTGTGTGGGTAGAATATATATCCCACGGGTTTAAAATTGAAAAAAGTTGAAAAAAATTTTTTTTTGGACTTAGTCATTTTTCCAGCGTTTATCAGACTTTCAGATAGGGCAAATGTCAGTGAGCATTCTGACTTCAGTTCCAGACCGATTCGCCCAATGAGTCCTTGATATTTAGTCGTTTTCAGCCAATTTTCTGGATTTTTGAAAATTTCACTTTTTTGTGAAAATATCCACTAAATGAGGGAATAATATGTGTGAGGGTACCCCAGGAGAGTTCCAAATGTGTGTGGGTAGAATATATATCCCACGGGGCTAAAATTGAAAAAAGTTGAAAAACTTTTTTTTTTGAACTTAGTCATTTTTCCGGCGTTTATCAGACTTTCAGATAGGGGAAATGTCAGTGAGCGTTCTGATTTCAGTTCCAGAGCGATTCGCCGAATGAGTCCTTGCTATTTAGTCGTTTTCAGCCAATTTTCTGGATTTTTGAAAATTTCACTTTTTTGTGAAAATATCCACTAAATGAGGGAATAATATGTGTGAGGGTACCCCAGGAGAGTTCCAAATGTGTGTGGGTAGAATATATATCCCATGGGTCTAAAATTGAAAAAAGTTGAAAAAAAAATTTTTTGGGACTTAGTCATTTTTCCGGCGTTTATCAGACTTTCAGATAGGGCAAATGTCAGTGAGCATTCCGACTTCAGTTCCAGACCGATTCGCCCAATGAGTCCTTGATATTTAGTCGTTTTCAGCCAATTTTCTGGATTTTTGAAAATTTCACTTTTTTGTGAAAATATCCACTAAATGAGGGAATAATATGTGTGAGGGTACCCCAGGAGAGTTCCAAATGTGTGTGGGTAGAATATATATCCCATGGGTCTAAAATTGAAAAAAGTTGAAAAAAAATTTTTTTGGGACTTAGTCATTTTTCCGGCGTTTATCAGACTTTCAGATAGGGGAAATGTCAGTGAGCGTTCTGATTTCAGTTCCAGAGCGATTCGCCCAATGAGTCCTTGATATTTAGTCATTTTCAGCCAATTTTCTGGATTTTTGAAAATTTCACTTTTTTGTGAAAATATCCACTAAATGAGGGAATAATATGTGTGAGGGTACCCCAGGAGAGTTCCAAATATGTGTGGGTAGAATATATATCCCACGGGGCTAAAATTGAAAAAAGTTGAAAAAATTTTTTTTGGACTTAGTCATTTTTCCGGCGTTTATCAGACTTTCAGATAGGGGAAATGTCAGTGAGCATTCTGATTTCAGTTCCAGAGCGATTCGCCCAATGAGTCCTTGATATTTAGTCGTTTTCAGCCAATTTTCTGAATTTTTGAAAATTTCACTTTTTTGTGAAAATATCCACTAAATGAGGGAATAATATGTGTGAGGGTACCCCAGGAGAGTTCCAAATGTGTGTGGGTAGAATATATATCCCACGGGGGTAAAATTGAAAAAAGTTGAAAAAATTTTTTTTTTGGACTTAGTCATTTTTCCGGCATTTATCAGACTTTCAGATAGGGGAAATGTCAGTGAGCGTTCTGATTTCAGTTCCAGAGCGATTCGCCCAATGAGTCCTTGATATTTAGTCGTTTTCAGCCAATTTTCTGGATTTTTGAAAATTTCACTTTTTTGTGAAAATATCCACTAAATGAGGGAATAATATGTGTGAGGGTACCCCCAGGAGAGTTCCAAATGTGTTTGGGTAGAATATATATCCCACGGGGTTAAAATTGAAAAAAGTTGAAAAAAAATTTTTTTGGGACTTAGTCATTTTTCCAGCGTTTATCAGACTTTCAGATAGGGGAAATGTCAGTGAGCGTTCTGAATTCAGTTCCAGAGCGATTCGCCCAATGAGTCCTTGATATTTAGTCGTTTTCAGCCAATTTTCTGGATTTTTGAAAATTTCACTTTTTTGTGAAAATATCCACTAAATGAGGGATTAATATGTGTGAGGGTACCCCAGGAGAGTTCCAAATGTGTGTGGGTAGAATATATATCCCACGGGTCTAAAATTGAAAAAAGTTCAAAAAAAAAATTTTTGGGACTTAGTCATTTTTCCGGCGTTTATCAGACTTTCAGATAGGGCAAATGTCAGTGAGCATTCCGACTTCAGTTCCAGACCGATTCGCCCAATGAGTCCTTGATATTTAGTCGTTTTCAGCCAATTTTCTGGATTTTTGAAAATTTCACTTTTTTGTGAAAATATCCACTAAATGAGGGAATAATATGTGTGAGGGTACCCCAGGAGAGTTCCAAATGTGTTTGGGTAGAATATATATCCCACGGGGCTAAAATTGAAAAAAGTTGAAAAACTTTTTTTTTTGAACTTAGTCATTTTTCCGGCGTTTATCAGACTTTCAGATAGGGGAAATGTCAGTGAGCGTTCTGATTTCAGTTCCAGAGCGATTCGCCGAATGAGTCCTTGCTATTTAGTCGTTTTCAGCCAATTTTCTGGATTTTTGAAAATTTCACTTTTTTGTGAAAATATCCACTAAATGAGGGAATAATATGTGTGAGGGTACCCCAGGAGAGTTCCAAATGTGTGTGGGTAGAATATATATCCCATGGGTCTAAAATTGAAAAAAGTTGAAAAAAAATTTTTTTTTGACTTAGTCATTTTTCCGGCGTTTATCAGACTTTCAGATAGGGGAAATGTCAGTGAGCGTTCTGATTTCAGTTCCAGAGCGATTCGCCCAATGAGTCCTTGATATTTAGTCGTTTTCAGCCAATTTTCTGGATTTTTGAAAATTTCACTTTTTTGTGAAAATATCCACTAAATGAGGGAATAATATGTGTGAGGGTACCCCAGGAGAGTTCCAAATGTGTGTGGGTAGAATATATATCCCACGGGTTTAAAATTGAAAAAAGTTGAAAAAAATTTTTTTTTGGACTTAGTCATTTTTCCAGCGTTTATCAGACTTTCAGATAGGGCAAATGTCAGTGAGCATTCCGACTTCAGTTCCAGACCGATTCGCCCAATGAGTCCTTGATATTTAGTCGTTTTCAGCCAATTTTCTGGATTTTTGAAAATTTCACTTTTTTGTGAAAATATCCACTAAATGAGGGAATAATATGTGTGAGGGTACCCCAGGAGAGTTCCAAATGTGTGTGGGTAGAATATATATCCCACGGGGGTAAAATTGAAAAAAGTTGAAAACATTTTTTTTTTGGACTTAGTCATTTTTCCGGCGTTTATCAGACTTTCAGATAGGGGAAATGTCAGTGAGCGTTCTGATTTCAGTTCCAGAGCGATTCGCCCAATGAGTCCTTGATATTTAGTCGTTTTCAGCCAATTTTCTGGATTTTTGAAAATTTCACTTTTTTGTGAAAATATCCACTAAATGAGGGAATAATATGTGTGAGGGTACCCCAGGAGAGTTCCAAATGTGTTTGGGTAGAATATATATCCCACGGGGTTAAAATTGAAAAAAGTTGAAAAAAAATTTTTTTGGGACTTAGTCATTTTTCCAGCGTTTATCAGACTTTCAGATAGGGGAAATGTCAGTGAGCGTTCTGATTTCAGTTCCAGAGCAATTCGCCCAATGAGTCCTTGATATTTAGTCGTTTTCAGCCAATTTTCTGGATTTTTGAAAATTTCACTTTTTTGTGAAAATATCCACTAAATGAGGGATTAATATGTGTGAGGGTACCCCAGGAGAGTTCCAAATGTGTGTGGGTAGAATATATATCCCACGGGTCTAAAATTGAAAAAAGTTCAAAAAAAAAATTTTTGGGACTTAGTCATTTTTCCGGCGTTTATCAGACTTTCAGATAGGGCAAATGTCAGTGAGCATTCCGACTTCAGTTCCAGACCGATTCGCCCAATGAGTCCTTGATATTTAGTCGTTTTCAGCCAATTTTCTGGATTTTTGAAAATTTCACTTTTTTGTGAAAATATCCACTAAATGAGGGAATAATATGTGTGAGGGTACCCCAGGAGAGTTCCAAATGTGTTTGGGTAGAATATATATCCCACGGGGCTAAAATTGAAAAAAGTTGAAAAACTTTTTTTTTTGAACTTAGTCATTTTTCCGGCGTTTATCAGACTTTCAGATAGGGGAAATGTCAGTGAGCGTTCTGATTTCAGTTCCAGAGCGATTCGCCGAATGAGTCCTTGGTATTTAGTCGTTTTCAGCCAATTTTCTGGATTTTTGAAAATTTCACTTTTTTGTGAAAATATCCACTAAATGAGGGAATAATATGTGTGAGGGTACCCCAGGAGAGTTCCAAATGTGTGTGGGTAGAATATATATCCCATGGGTCTAAAATTGAAAAAAGTTGAAAAAAAATTTTTTTTTGACTTAGTCATTTTTCCGGCGTTTATCAGACTTTCAGATAGGGGAAATGTCAGTGAGCGTTCTGATTTCAGTTCCAGAGCGATTCGCCCAATGAGTCCTTGATATTTAGTCGTTTTCAGCCAATTTTCTGGATTTTTGAAAATTTCACTTTTTTGTGAAAATATCCACTAAATGAGGGAATAATATGTGTGAGGGTACCCCAGGAGAGTTCCAAATGTGTGTGGGTAGAATATATATCCCACGGGTTTAAAATTGAAAAAAGTTGAAAAAAATTTTTTTTTGGACTTAGTCATTTTTCCAGCGTTTATCAGACTTTCAGATAGGGCAAATGTCAGTGAGCATTCCGACTTCAGTTCCAGACCGATTCGCCCAATGAGTCCTTGATATTTAGTCGTTTTCAGCCAATTTTCTGGATTTTTGAAAATTTCACTTTTTTGTGAAAATATCCACTAAATGAGGGAATAATATGTGTGAGGGTACCCCAGGAGAGTTCCAAATGTGTGTGGGTAGAATATATATCCCACGGGGGTAAAATTGAAAAAAGTTGAAAACATTTTTTTTTTGGACTTAGTCATTTTTCCGGCGTTTATCAGACTTTCAGATAGGGGAAATGTCAGTGAGCGTTCTGATTTCAGTTCCAGAGCGATTCGCCCAATGAGTCCTTGATATTTAGTCGTTTTCAGCCAATTTTCTGGATTTTTGAAAATTTCACTTTTTTGTGAAAATATCCACTAAATGAGGGAATAATATGTGTGAGGGTACCCCAGGAGAGTTCCAAATGTGTTTGGGTAGAATATATATCCCACGGGGTTAAAATTGAAAAAAGTTGAAAAAAAAATTTTTTTGGGACTTAGTCATTTTTCCAGCGTTTATCAGACTTTCAGATAGGGGAAATGTCAGTGAGCGTTCTGATTTCAGTTCCAGAGCAATTCGCCCAATGAGTCCTTGATATTTAGTCGTTTTCAGCCAATTTTCTGGATTTTTGAAAATTTCACTTTTTTGTGAAAATATCCACTAAATGAGGGATTAATATGTGTGAGGGTACCCCAGGAGAGTTCCAAATGTGTGTGGGTAGAATATATATCCCACGGGTCTAAAATTGAAAAAAGTTGAAAAAAAAAATTTTTGGGACTTAGTCATTTTTCCGGCGTTTATCAGACTTTCAGATAGGGCAAATGTCAGTGAGCATTCCGACTTCAGTTCCAGACCGATTCGCCCAATGAGTCCTTGATATTTAGTCGTTTTCAGCCAATTTTCTGGATTTTTGAAAATTTCACTTTTTTGTGAAAATATCCACTAAATGAGGGAATAATATGTGTGAGGGTACCCCAGGAGAGTTCCAAATGTGTTTGGGTAGAATATATATCCCACGGGGCTAAAATTGAAAAAAGTTGAAAAACTTTTTTTTTTGAACTTAGTCATTTTTCCGGCGTTTATCAGACTTTCAGATAGGGGAAATGTCAGTGAGCGTTCTGATTTCAGTTCCAGAGCGATTCGCCGAATGAGTCCTTGCTATTTAGTCGTTTTCAGCCAATTTTCTGGATTTTTGAAAATTTCACTTTTTTGTGAAAATATCCACTAAATGAGGGAATAATATGTGTGAGGGTACCCCAGGAGAGTTCCAAATGTGTGTGGGTAGAATATATATCCCATGGGTCTAAAATTGAAAAAAGTTGAAAAAAAAATTTTTTGGGACTTAGTCATTTTTCCGGCGTTTATCAGACTTTCAGATAGGGCAAATGTCAGTGAGCATTCCGACTTCAGTTCCAGACCGATTCGCCCAATGAGTCCTTGATATTTAGTCGTTTTCAGCCAATTTTCTGGATTTTTGAAAATTTCACTTTTTTGTGAAAATATCCACTAAATGAGGGAATAATATGTGTGAGGGTACCCCAGGAGAGTTCCAAATGTGTGTGGGTAGAATATATATCCCACGGGGGTAAAATTGAAAAAAGTTGAAAAAATTTTTTTTTTGGACTTAGTCATTTTTCCGGCGTTTATCAGACTTTCAGATAGGGGAAATGTCAGTGAGCATTCTGATTTCAGTTCCAGAGCGATTTGCCCAATGAGTCCTTGATATTTAGTAGTTTTCAGCCAATTTTCTGGATTTTTGAAAATTTCACTTTTTTGTGAAAATATCCACTAAATGAGGGAATAATATGTGTGAGGGTACCCCAGGAGAGTTCCAATTGTGTTTGGATAGAATATATATCCCACGGGGCTAAAATTGAAAAAAGTTGAAAAAAATTTTTTTTTGGACTTAGTCATTTTTCCGGCGTTTATCAGACTTTCAGATAGGGGAAATGTCAGTGAGCGTTCTGATTTCAGTTCCAGAGCGATTCGCCCAATGAGTCCTTGATATTTAGTCATTTTCAGCCAATTTTCTGGATTTTTGAAAATTTCACTTTTTTGTGAAAATATCCACTAAATGAGGGAATAATATGTGTGAGGGTACCCCAGGAGAGTTCCAAATATGTGTGGGTAGAATATATATCCCACGGGGCTAAAATTGAAAAAAGTTGAAAAAATTTTTTTTGGACTTAGTCATTTTTCCGGCGTTTATCAGACTTTCAGATAGGGGAAATGTCAGTGAGCGTTCTGATTTCAGTTCCAGAGCGATTCGCCCAATGAGTCCTTGATATTTAGTCGTTTTCAGCCAATTTTCTGGATTTTTGAAAATTTCACTTTTTTGTGAAAATATCCACTAAATGAGGGAATAATATGTGTGAGGGTACCCCAGGAGAGTTCCAAATGTGTGTGGGTAGAATATATATCCCACGGGTTTAAAATTGAAAAAAGTTGAAAAAAATTTTTTTTTGGACTTAGTCATTTTTCCAGCGTTTATCAGACTTTCAGATAGGGCAAATGTCAGTGAGCATTCCGACTTCAGTTCCAGACCGATTCGCCCAATGAGTCCTTGATATTTAGTCGTTTTCAGCCAATTTTCTGGATTTTTGAAAATTTCACTTTTTTGTGAAAATATCCACTAAATGAGGGAATAATATGTGTGAGGGTACCCCAGGAGAGTTGCAAATGTGTGTGGGTAGAATATATATCCCACGGGGGTAAAATTGAAAAAAGTTGAAAACATTTTTTTTTTGGACTTAGTCATTTTTCCGGCGTTTATCAGACTTTCAGATAGGGGAAATGTCAGTGAGCGTTCTGATTTCAGTTCCAGAGCGATTCGCCCAATGAGTCCTTGATATTTAGTCGTTTTCAGCCAATTTTCTGGATTTTTGAAAATTTCACTTTTTTGTGAAAATATCCACTAAATGAGGGAATAATATGTGTGAGGGTACCCCAGGAGAGTTCCAAATGTGTTTGGGTAGAATATATATCCCACGGGGTTAAAATTGAAAAAAGTTGAAAAAAAATTTTTTTGGGACTTAGTCATTTTTCCAGCGTTTATCAGACTTTCAGATAGGGGAAATGTCAGTGAGCGTTCTGATTTCAGTTCCAGAGCAATTCGCCCAATGAGTCCTTGATATTTAGTCGTTTTCAGCCAATTTTCTGGATTTTTGAAAATTTCACTTTTTTGTGAAAATATCCACTAAATGAGGGATTAATATGTGTGAGGGTACCCCAGGAGAGTTCCAAATGTGTGTGGGTAGAATATATATCCCACGGGTCTAAAATTGAAAAAAGTTGAAAAAAAAAATTTTTGGGACTTAGTCATTTTTCCGGCGTTTATCAGACTTTCAGATAGGGCAAATGTCAGTGAGCATTCCGACTTCAGTTCCAGACCGATTCGCCCAATGAGTCCTTGATATTTAGTCGTTTTCAGCCAATTTTCTGGATTTTTGAAAATTTCACTTTTTTGTGAAAATATCCACTAAATGAGGGAATAATATGTGTGAGGGTACCCCAGGAGAGTTCCAAATGTGTTTGGGTAGAATATATATCCCACGGGGCTAAAATTGAAAAAAGTTGAAAAACTTTTTTTTTTGAACTTAGTCATTTTTCCGGCGTTTATCAGACTTTCAGATAGGGGAAATGTCAGTGAGCGTTCTGATTTCAGTTCCAGAGCGATTCGCCGAATGAGTCCTTGCTATTTAGTCGTTTTCAGCCAATTTTCTGGATTTTTGAAAATTTCACTTTTTTGTGAAAATATCCACTAAATGAGGGAATAATATGTGTGAGGGTACCCCAGGAGAGTTCCAAATGTGTGTGGGTAGAATATATATCCCATGGGTCTAAAATTGAAAAAAGTTGAAAAAAAAATTTTTTGGGACTTAGTCATTTTTCCGGCGTTTATCAGACTTTCAGATAGGGCAAATGTCAGTGAGCATTCCGACTTCAGTTCCAGACCGATTCGCCCAATGAGTCCTTGATATTTAGTCGTTTTCAGCCAATTTTCTGGATTTTTGAAAATTTCACTTTTTTGTGAAAATATCCACTAAATGAGGGAATAATATGTGTGAGGGTACCCCAGGAGAGTTCCAAATGTGTGTGGGTAGAATATATATCCCACGGGGGTAAAATTGAAAAAAGTTGAAAAAATTTTTTTTTTGGACTTAGTCATTTTTCCGGCGTTTATCAGACTTTCAGATAGGGGAAATGTCAGTGAGCATTCTGATTTCAGTTCCAGAGCGATTTGCCCAATGAGTCCTTGATATTTAGTAGTTTTCAGCCAATTTTCTGGATTTTTGAAAATTTCACTTTTTTGTGAAAATATCCACTAAATGAGGGAATAATATGTGTGAGGGTACCCCAGGAGAGTTCCAATTGTGTTTGGATAGAATATATATCCCACGGGGCTAAAATTGAAAAAAGTTGAAAAAAATTTTTTTTTGGACTTAGTCATTTTTCCGGCGTTTATCAGACTTTCAGATAGGGGAAATGTCAGTGAGCGTTCTGATTTCAGTTCCAGAGCGATTCGCCCAATGAGTCCTTGATATTTAGTCATTTTCAGCCAATTTTCTGGATTTTTGAAAATTTCACTTTTTTGTGAAAATATCCACTAAATGAGGGAATAATATGTGTGAGGGTACCCCAGGAGAGTTCCAAATATGTGTGGGTAGAATATATATCCCACGGGGCTAAAATTGAAAAAAGTTGAAAAAATTTTTTTTGGACTTAGTCATTTTTCCGGCGTTTATCAGACTTTCAGATAGGGGAAATGTCAGTGAGCGTTCTGATTTCAGTTCCAGAGCGATTCGCCCAATGAGTCCTTGATATTTAGTCGTTTTCAGCCAATTTTCTGGATTTTTGAAAATTTCACTTTTTTGTGAAAATATCCACTAAATGAGGGAATAATATGTGTGAGGGTACCCCAGGAGAGTTCCAAATGTGTGTGGGTAGAATATATATCCCACGGGTTTAAAATTGAAAAAAGTTGAAAAAAATTTTTTTTTGGACTTAGTCATTTTTCCAGCGTTTATCAGACTTTCAGATAGGGCAAATGTCAGTGAGCATTCCGACTTCAGTTCCAGACCGATTCGCCCAATGAGTCCTTGATATTTAGTCGTTTTCAGCCAATTTTCTGGATTTTTGAAAATTTCACTTTTTTGTGAAAATATCCACTAAATGAGGGAATAATATGTGTGAGGGTACCCCAGGAGAGTTCCAAATGTGTGTGGGTAGAATATATATCCCACGGGGGTAAAATTGAAAAAAGTTGAAAACATTTTTTTTTTGGACTTAGTCATTTTTCCGGCGTTTATCAGACTTTCAGATAGGGGAAATGTCAGTGAGCGTTCTGATTTCAGTTCCAGAGCGATTCGCCCAATGAGTCCTTGATATTTAGTCGTTTTCAGCCAATTTTCTGGATTTTTGAAAATTTCACTTTTTTGTGAAAATATCCACTAAATGAGGGAATAATATGTGTGAGGGTACCCCAGGAGAGTTCCAAATGTGTTTGGGTAGAATATATATCCCACGGGGTTAAAATTGAAAAAAGTTGAAAAAAAATTTTTTTGGGACTTAGTCATTTTTCCAGCGTTTATCAGACTTTCAGATAGGGGAAATGTCAGTGAGCGTTCTGATTTCAGTTCCAGAGCAATTCGCCCAATGAGTCCTTGATATTTAGTCGTTTTCAGCCAATTTTCTGGATTTTTGAAAATTTCACTTTTTTGTGAAAATATCCACTAAATGAGGGATTAATATGTGTGAGGGTACCCCAGGAGAGTTCCAAATGTGTGTGGGTAGAATATATATCCCACGGGTCTAAAATTGAAAAAAGTTGAAAAAAAAAATTTTTGGGACTTAGTCATTTTTCCGGCGTTTATCAGACTTTCAGATAGGGCAAATGTCAGTGAGCATTCCGACTTCAGTTCCAGACCGATTCGCCCAATGAGTCCTTGATATTTAGTCGTTTTCAGCCAATTTTCTGGATTTTTGAAAATTTCACTTTTTTGTGAAAATATCCACTAAATGAGGGAATAATATGTGTGAGGGTACCCCAGGAGAGTTCCAAATGTGTTTGGGTAGAATATATATCCCACGGGGCTAAAATTGAAAAAAGTTGAAAAACTTTTTTTTTTGAACTTAGTCATTTTTCCGGCGTTTATCAGACTTTCAGATAGGGGAAATGTCAGTGAGCGTTCTGATTTCAGTTCCAGAGCGATTCGCCGAATGAGTCCTTGCTATTTAGTCGTTTTCAGCCAATTTTCTGGATTTTTGAAAATTTCACTTTTTTGTGAAAATATCCACTAAATGAGGGAATAATATGTGTGAGGGTACCCCAGGAGAGTTCCAAATGTGTGTGGGTAGAATATATATCCCATGGGTCTAAAATTGAAAAAAGTTGAAAAAAAAATTTTTTGGGACTTAGTCATTTTTCCGGCGTTTATCAGACTTTCAGATAGGGCAAATGTCAGTGAGCATTCCGACTTCAGTTCCAGACTGATTCGCCCAATGAATCCTTGATATTTAGTCGTTTTCAGCCAATTTTCTGGATTTTTGAAAATTTCACTTTTTTGTGAAAATATCCACTAAATGAGGGAATAATATGTGTGAGGGTACCCCAGGAGAGTTCCAAATGTGTGTGGGTAGAATATATATCCCACGGGGGTAAAATTGAAAAAAGTTGAAAAAATTTTTTTTTTGGACTTAGTCATTTTTCCGGCGTTTATCAGACTTTCAGATAGGGGAAATGTCAGTGAGCATTCTGATTTCAGTTCCAGAGCGATTTGCCCAATGAGTCCTTGATATTTAGTAGTTTTCAGCCAATTTTCTGGATTTTTGAAAATTTCACTTTTTTGTGAAAATATCCACTAAATGAGGGAATAATATGTGTGAGGGTACCCCAGGAGAGTTCCAATTGTGTTTGGATAGAATATATATCCCACGGGGCTAAAATTGAAAAAAGTTGAAAAAAATTTTTTTTTGGACTTAGTCATTTTTCCGGCGTTTATCAGACTTTCAGATAGGGGAAATGTCAGTGAGCGTTCTGATTTCAGTTCCAGAGCGATTCGCCCAATGAGTCCTTGATATTTAGTCGTTTTCAGCCAATTTTCTGGATTTTTGAAAATTTCACTTTTTTGTGAAAATATCCACTAAATGAGGGAATAACATGTGTGAGGGTACCCCAGGAGAGTTCCAAATATGTTTGGGTAGAATATATATCCCACGGGGTTAAAATTGAAAAAAGTTGAAAAAAATTTTTTTTGGGACTTAGTCATTTTTCCAGCGTTTATCAGACTTTCAGATAGGGGAAATGTCAGTGAGCGTTCTGATTTCAGTTCCAGAGCGATTCGCCCAATGAGTCCTTGATATTTAGTCGTTTTCAGCCAATTTTCTGGATTTTTGAAAATTTCACTTTTTTGTGAAAATATCCACTAAATGAGGGATTAATATGTGTGAGGGTACCCCAGGAGAGTTCCAAATGTGTGTGGGTAGAATATATATCCCACGGGTCTAAAATTGAAAAAAGTTGAAAAAAAAAATTTTTGGGACTTAGTCATTTTTCCGGCGTTTATCAGACTTTCAGATAGGGCAAATGTCAGTGAGCATTCCGACTTCAGTTCCAGACCGATTCGCCCAATGAGTCCTTGATATTTAGTCGTTTTCAGCCAATTTTCTGGATTTTTGAAAATTTCACTTTTTTGTGAAAATATCCACTAAATGAGGGAATAATATGTGTGAGGGTACCCCAGGAGAGTTCCAAATGTGTTTGGGTAGAATATATATCCCACGGGGCTAAAATTGAAAAAAGTTGAAAAACTTTTTTTTTTGAACTTAGTCATTTTTCCGGCGTTTATCAGACTTTCAGATAGGGGAAATGTCAGTGAGCGTTCTGATTTCAGTTCCAGAGCGATTCGCCGAATGAGTCCTTGCTATTTAGTCGTTTTCAGCCAATTTTCTGGATTTTTGAAAATTTCACTTTTTTGTGAAAATATCCACTAAATGAGGGAATAATATGTGTGAGGGTACCCCAGGAGAGTTCCAAATGTGTGTGGGTAGAATAAATATCCCACGGGGTAAAATTGAAAAAAGTTTAAAAAAAATTTTTTTTGGACTTAGTCATTTTTCCGGCGTTTATCAGACTTTCAGATAGGGGAAATGTCAGTGAGCGTTCTGATTTCAGTTCCAGAGCGATTCGCCCAATGAGTCCTTGATATTTAGTCGTTTTCAGCCAATTTTCTGGATTTTTGAAAATTTCACTTTTTTGTGAAAATATCCACTAAATGAGGGAATAATATGTGTGAGGGTACCCCAGGAGAGTTCCAAATGTGTTTGGGTAGAATATATATCCCACGGGGTTAAAATTGAAAAAAGTTGAAAAAAATTTTTTTTTGGACTTAGTCATTTTTCCAGCGTTTATCAGACTTTCAGATAGGGGAAATGTCAGTGAGCGTTCTGATTTCAGTTCCAGAGCGATTCGCCCAATGAGTCCTTGATATTTAGTCGTTTTCAGCCAATTTTCTGGATTTTTGAAAATTTCACTTTTTTGTGAAAATATCCACTAAATGAGGGAATAATATGTGTGAGGGTACCCCAGGAGAGTTCCAAATGTGTTTGGGTAGAATATATATCCCACGGGGCTAAAATTGAAAAAAGTTGAAAAACTTTTTTTTTTGAACTTAGTCATTTTTCCGGCGTTTATCAGACTTTCAGATAGGGGAAATGTCAGTGAGCGTTCTGATTTCAGTTCCAGAGCGATTCGCCCAATGAGTCCTTGATATTTAGTCGTTTTCAGCCAATTTTCTGGTTTTTGAAAATTTCACTTTTTTGTGAAAATATCCACTAAATGAGGGAATAATATGTGTGAGGGTACCCCAGGAGAGTTCCAAATGTGTTTGGGTAGAATATATATCTCACGGGGTTAAAATTGAAAAAAGTTGAAAAAAATTTTTTTTTGGACTTAGTCATTTTTCCAGCGTTTATCAGACTTTCAGATAGGGGAAATGTCAGTGAGCGTTCTGATTTCAGTTCCAGAGCGATTCGCCCAATGAGTCCTTGATATTTAGTCGTTTTCAGCCAATTTTCTGGATTTTTGAAAATTTCACTTTTTTGTGAAAATATCCACTAAATGAGGGAATAATATGTGTGAGGGTACCCCAGGAGAGTTCCAAATGTGTTTGGGTAGAATATATATCCCACGGGGTTAAAATTGAAAAAAGTTGAAAAAAATTTTTTTTTGGACTTTGTCATTTTTCCAGCGTTTATCAGACTTTCAGATAGGGGAAATGTCAGTGAGCATTCTGATTTCAGTTCCAGAGCGATTCGCCCAATGAGTCCTTGATATTTAGTCGTTTTCAGCCAATTTTCTGGATTTTTGAAAATTTCACTTTTTTGTGAAAATATCCACTAAATGAGGGAATAATATGTGTGAGGGTACCCCAGGAGAGTCCCAAATGTGTTTGGGTAGAATATATATCCCACGGGGCTAAAATTGAAAAAAGTTGAAAAACTTTTTTTTTTGAACTTAGTCATTTTTCCGGCGTTTATCAGACTTTCAGATAGGGGAAATGTCAGTGAGCGTTCTGATTTCAGTTCCAGAGCGATTCGCCCAATGCGTCCTTGATATTTAGTCGTTTTCAGCCAATTTTCTGGATTTTTGAAAATTTCACTTTTTTGTGAAAATATCCACTAAATGAGGGAATAATATGTGTGAGGGTACCCCAGGAGAGTTCCAAATGTGTGTGGGTAGAATATATATCCCACGGGTTTAAAATTGAAAAAAGTTGAAAAAAATTTTTTTTTGGACTTAGTAATTTTTCCATCGTTTATCAGACTTTCAGATAGGGCAAATGTCAGTGAGCATTCCGACTTCAGTTCCAGACCGATTCGCCCAATGAGTCCTTGATATTTAGTCGTTTTCAGCCAATTTTCTGGATTTTTGAAAATTTCACTTTTTTGTGAAAATATCCACTAAATGAGGGAATAATATGTGTGAGGGTACCCCAGGAGAGTTCCAAATGTGTGTGGGTAGAATAAATATCCCACGGGGTAAAATTGAAAAAAGTTTAAAAAAATTTTTTTTTGGACTTAGTCATTTTTCCAGCGTTTATCAGACTTTCAGATAGGGGAAATGTCAGTGAGCGTTCTGATTTCAGTTCCAGAGTGATTCGCCCAATGAGTCCTTGATATTTAGTCGTTTTCAGCCAATTTTCTGGATTTTTGAAAATTTCACTTTTTTGTGAAAATATCCACTAAATGAGGGAATAATATGTGTGAGGGTACCCCAGGAGAGTTCCAAATGTGTTTGGGTAGAATATATATCCCACGGGGTTAAAATTGAAAAAAATTTTTTTTTGGACTTAGTCATTTTTCCAGCGTTTATCAGACTTTCAGATAGGGGAAATGTCAGTGAGCGTTCTGATTTCAGTTCCAGAGCGATTCGCCCAATGAGTCCTTGATATTTAGTCGTTTTCAGCCAATTTTCTGGATTTTTGAAAATTTCACTTTTTTGTGAAAATATCCACTAAATGAGGGAATAATATGTGTGAGGGTACCCCAGGAGAGTTCCAAATGTGTTTGGGTAGAATATATATCCCACGGGGTTAAAATTGAAAAAAGTTGAAAAAAATTTTTTTTTGGACTTAGTCATTTTTCCAGCGTTTATCAGACTTTCAGATAGGGGAAATGTCAGTGAGCGTTCTGATTTCAGTTCCAGAGCGATTCGCCCAATGAGTCCTTGATATTTAGTCGTTTTCAGCCAATTTTCTGGATTTTTGAAAATTTCACTTTTTTGTGAAAATATCCACTAAATGAGGGAATAATATGTGTGAGGGTACCCCAGGAGAGTTCCAAATGTGTTTGGGTAGAATATATATCCCACGGGGCTAAAATTGAAAAAAGTTGAAAAACTTTTTTTTTTGAACTTAGTCATTTTTCCGGCGTTTATCAGACTTTCAGATAGGGGAAATGTCAGTGAGCGTTCTGATTTCAGTTCCAGAGCGATTCGCCCAATGAGTCCTTGATATTTAGTCGTTTTCAGCCAATTTTCTGGATTTTTGAAAATTTCACTTTTTTGTGAAAATATCCACTAAATGAGGGAATAATATGTGTGAGGGTACCCCAGGAGAGTTCCAAATGTGTGTGGGTAGAATATATATCCCACGGGTTTAAAATTGAAAAAAGTTGAAAAAAATTTTTTTTTGGACTTAGTAATTTTTCCATCGTTTATCAGACTTTCAGATAGGGCAAATGTCAGTGAGCATTCCGACTTCAGTTCCAGACCGATTCGCCCAATGAGTCCTTGATATTTAGTCGTTTTCAGCCAATTTTCTGGATTTTTGAAAATTTCACTTTTTTGTGAAAATATCCACTAAATGAGGGAATAATATGTGTGACGGTACCCCAGGAGAGTTCCAAATGTGTGTGGGTAGAATAAATATCCCACGGGGTAAAATTGAAAAAAGTTTAAAAAAATTTTTTTTTGGACTTAGTCATTTTTCCAGCGTTTATCAGACTTTCAGATAGGGGAAATGTCAGTGAGCGTTCTGATTTCAGTTCCAGAGCGATTCGCCCAATGAGTCCTTGATATTTAGTCGTTTTCAGCCAATTTTCTGGATTTTTGAAAATTTCACTTTTTTGTGAAAATATCCAATAAATGAGGGAATAATATGTGTGAGGGTACCCCAGGAGAGTTCCAAATGTGTTTGGGTAGAATATATATCCCACGGGGTTAAAATTGAAAAAAGTTGAAAAAAATTTTTTTTTGGACTTAGTCATTTTTCCAGCGTTTATCAGACTTTCAGATAGGGGAAATGTCAGTGAGCGTTCTGATTTCAGTTCCAGAGCGATTCACCCAATGAGTCCTTGATATTTAGTCGTTTTCAGCCAATTTTCTGGATTTTTGAAAATTTCACTTTTTTGTGAAAATGTCCACTAAATGAGGGAATAATATGTGTGAGGGTACCCCAGGAGAGTTCCAAATGTGTGTGGGTAGAATATATATCCCACGGGGGTAAAATTGAAAAAAGTTGAAAAACTTTTTTTTTTGGACTTAGTCATTTTTCCAGCTTCCAGCGTTTATCAGACTTTCAGATAGGGGAAATGTCAGTGAGCGTTCTGATTTCAGTTCCAGAGCGATTCGCCCAATGAGTCCTTGATATTTAGTCGTTTTCAGCCAATTTTCTGGATTTTTGAAAATTTCACTTTTTTGTGAAAATATCCACTAAATGAGGGAATAATATGTGTGAGGGTACCCCAGGAGAGTTCCAAATGTGTTTGGGTAGAATATATATCCCACGGGGCTAAAATTGAAAAAAGTTGAAAAACTTTTTTTTTTGAACTTAGTCATTTTTCCGGCGTTTATCAGACTTTCAGATAGGGGAAATGTCAGTGAGCGTTCTGATTTCAGTTCCAGAGCGATTCGCCCAATGAGTCCTTGATATTTAGTCGTTTTCAGCCAATTTTCTGGATTTTTGAAAATTTCACTTTTTTGTGAAAATATCCACTAAATGAGGGAATAATATGTGTGAGGGTACCCCAGGAGAGTTCCAAATGTGTGTGGGTAGAATATATATCCCACGGGTTTAAAATTGAAAAAAGTTGAAAAAAATTTTTTTTTGGACTTAGTAATTTTTCCATCGTTTATCAGACTTTCAGATAGGGCAAATGTCAGTGAGCATTCCGACTTCAGTTCCAGACCGATTCGCCCAATGAGTCCTTGATATTTAGTCGTTTTCAGCCAATTTTCTGGATTTTTGAAAATTTCACTTTTTTGTGAAAATATCCACTAAATGAGGGAATAATATGTGTGAGGGTACCCCAGGAGAGTTCCAAATGTGTGTGGGTAGAATAAATATCCCACGGGGTAAAATTGAAAAAAGTTTAAAAAAATTTTTTTTTGGACTTAGTCATTTTTCCAGCGTTTATCAGACTTTCAGATAGGGGAAATGTCAGTGAGCGTTCTGATTTCAGTTCCAGAGCGATTCGCCCAATGAGTCCTTGATATTTAGTCGTTTTCAGCCAATTTTCTGGATTTTTGAAAATTTCACTTTTTTGTGAAAATATCCAATAAATGAGGGAATAATATGTGTGAGGGTACCCCAGGAGAGTTCCAAATGTGTTTGGGTAGAATATATATCCCACGGGGTTAAAATTGAAAAAAGTTGAAAACAATTTTTTTTTGGACTTAGTCATTTTTCCAGCGTTTATCAGACTTTCAGATAGGGGAAATGTCAGTGAGCGTTCTGATTTCAGTTCCAGAGCGATTCGCCCAATGAGTCCTTGATATTTAGTCGTTTTCAGCCAATTTTCTGGATTTTTGAAAATTTCACTTTTTTGTGAAAATATCCACTAAATGAGGGAATAATATGTGTGAGGGTACCCCAGGAGAGTTCCAAATGTGTTTGGGTAGAATATATATCCCACGGGGCTAAAATTGAAAAAAGTTGAAAAACTTTTTTTTTTGAACTTAGTCATTTTTCCGGCGTTTATCAGACTTTCAGATAGGGGAAATGTCAGTGAGCGTTCTGATTTCAGTTCCAGAGCGATTCGCCCAATGAGTCCTTGATATTTAGTCGTTTTCAGCCAATTTTCTGGATTTTTGAAAATTTCACTTTTTTGTGAAAATATCCACTAAATGAGGGAATAATATGTGTGAGGGTACCCCAGGAGAGTTCCAAATGTGTGTGGGTAGAATAAATATCCCACGGGGTAAAATTGAAAAAAGTTTAAAAAAATTTTTTTTTGGACTTAGTCATTTTTCCAGCGTTTATCAGACTTTCAGATAGGGGAAATGTCAGTGAGCGTTCTGATTTCAGTTCCAGAGCGATTCGCCCAATGAGTCCTTGATATTTAGTCGTTTTCAGCCAATTTTCTGGATTTTTGAAAATTTCACTTTTTTTGTGAAAATATCCACTAAATGAGGGAATAATATGTGTGAGGGTACCCCAGGAGAGTTCCAAATGTGTTTGGGTAGAATATATATCCCACGGGGCTAAAATTGAAAAAAGTTGAAAAAAATTTTTTTTTGAACTTAGTCATTTTTCCAGCGTTTATCAGACTTTCAGATAGGGGAAATGTCAGTGAGCGTTCTGATTTCAGTTCCAGAGCGATTCGCCCAATGAGTCCTTGATATTTAGTCGTTTTCAGCCAATTTTCTGGATTTTTGAAAATTTCACTTTTTTGTGAAAATGTCCACTAAATGAGGGAATAATATGTGTGAGGGTACCCCAGGAGAGTTCCAAATGTGTGTGGGTAGAATATATATCCCACGGGGGTAAAATTGAAAAAAGTTGAAAAACTTTTTTTTTTGGACTTAGTCATTTTTCCGGCGTTTATCAGACTTTCAGATAGGGGAAATGTCAGTGAGCGTTCTGATTTCAGTTCCAGAGCGATTCGCCCAATGAGTCCTTGATATTTAGTCGTTTTCAGCCAATTTTCTGGATTTTTGAAAATTTCACTTTTTTTGTGAAAATATCCACTAAATGAGGGAATAATATGTGTGAGGGTACCCCAGGAGAGTTCCAAATGTGTTTGGGTAGAATATATATCCCACGGGGCTAAAATTGAAAAAAGTTGAAAAAAATTTTTTTTTGAACTTAGTCATTTTTCCAGCGTTTATCAGACTTTCAGATAGGGGAAATGTCAGTGAGCGTTCTGATTTCAGTTCCAGAGCGATTCGCCCAATGAGTCCTTGATATTTAGTCGTTTTCAGCCAATTTTCTGGATTTTTGAAAATTTCACTTTTTTGTGAAAATGTCCACTAAATGAGGGAATAATATGTGTGAGGGTACCCCAGGAGAGTTCCAAATGTGTGTGGGTAGAATATATATCCCACGGGGGTAAAATTGAAAAAAGTTGAAAAACTTTTTTTTTTGGACTTAGTCATTTTTCCGGCGTTTATCAGACTTTCAGATAGGGGAAATGTCAGTGAGCATTCTGATTTCAGTTCCAGAGCGATTTGCCCAATGAGTCCTTGATATTTAGTTGTTTTCAGCCAATTTTCTGGATTTTTGAAAATTTCACTTTTTTGTGAAAATATCCACTAAATGAGGGAATAAGATGTGTGAGGGTACCCCAGGAGAGTTCCAAATGTGTGTGGGTAGAATATATATCCCACGGGGGTAAAATTGAAAAAAGTTGAAAAAATTTTTTTTTTGGACTTAGTCATTTTTCCGGCGTTTATCAGACTTTCAGATAGGGGAAATGTCAGTGAGCATTCTGATTTCAGTACCAGAGCGATTTGCCCAATGAGTCCTTGATATTTAGTTGTTTTCAGCCAATTTTCTGGATTTTTGAAAATTTCACTTTTTTGTGAAAATATCCACTAAATGAGGGAATAATATGTGTGAGGGTACCCCAGGAGAGTTCCAATTGTGTTTGGGTAGAATATATATCCCACGGGGCTAAAATTGAAAAAAGTTGAAAAAAATTTTTTTTTGGACTTAGTCATTTTTCCGGCGTTTATCAGACTTTCAGATAGGGGAAATGTCAGTGAGCATTCTGATTTCAGTTCCAGAGCGATTCGCCCAATGAGTCCTTGATATTTAGTCGTTTTCAGCCAATTTTCTGGATTTTTGAAAATTTCACTTTTTTGTGAAAATATCCACTAAATGAGGGAATAATATGTGTGAGGGTACCCCAGGAGAGTTCCAAATGTGTGTGGGTAGAATATATATCCCACGGGTTTAAAATTGAAAAAAGTTGAAAAAAATTTTTTTTTGGACTTAGTAATTTTTCCATCGTTTATCAGACTTTCAGATAGGGCAAATGTCAGTGAGCATTCCGACTTCAGTTCCAGACCGATTCGCCCAATGAGTCCTTGATATTTAGTCGTTTTCAGCCAATTTTCTGGATTTTTGAAAATTTCACTTTTTTGTGAAAATATCCACTAAATGAGGGAATAATATGTGTGAGGGTACCCCAGGAGAGTTCCAAATGTGTGTGGGTAGAATAAATATCCCACGGGGTAAAATTGAAAAAAGTTTAAAAAAATTTTTTTTTGGACTTAGTCATTTTTCCGGCGTTTATCAGACTTTCAGATAGGGGAAATGTCAGTGAGCATTCTGATTTCAGTTCCAGAGCGATTTGCCCAATGAGTCCTTGATATTTAGTTGTTTTCAGCCAATTTTCTGGATTTTTGAAAATTTCACTTTTTTGTGAAAATATCCACTAAATGAGGGAATAATATGTGTGAGGGTACCCCAGGAGAGTTCCAAATGTGTGTGGGTAGAATATATATCCCACGGGGGTAAAATTGAAAAAAGTTGAAAAAATTTTTTTTTTGGACTTAGTCATTTTTCCGGCGTTTATCAGACTTTCAGATAGGGCAAATGTCAGTGAGCATTCCGACTTCAGTTCCAGACCGATTCGCCCAATGAGTCCTTGATATTTAGTCGTTTTCAGCCAATTTTCTGGATTTTTGAAAATTTCACTTTTTTGTGAAAATATCCACTAAATGAGGGAATAATATGTGTGAGGGTACCCCAGGAGAGTTCCAAATGTGTGTGGGTAGAATAAATATCCCACGGGGTAAAATTGAAAAAAGTTTAAAAAAATTTTTTTTTGGACTTAGTCATTTTTCCAGCGTTTATCAGACTTTCAGATAGGGGAAATGTCAGTGAGCGTTCTGATTTCAGTTCCAGAGCGATTCGCCCAATGAGTCCTTGATATTTAGTCGTTTTCAGCCAATTTTCTGGATTTTTGAAAATTTCACTTTTTTGTGAAAATATCCAATAAATGAGGGAATAATATGTGTGAGGGTACCCCAGGAGAGTTCCAAATGTGTTTGGGTAGAATATATATCCCACGGGGTTAAAATTGAAAAAAGTTGAAAACAATTTTTTTTTGGACTTAGTCATTTTTCCAGCGTTTATCAGACTTTCAGATAGGGGAAATGTCAGTGAGCGTTCTGATTTCAGTTCCAGAGCGATTCGCCCAATGAGTCCTTGATATTTAGTCGTTTTCAGCCAATTTTCTGGATTTTTGAAAATTTCACTTTTTTGTGAAAATATCCACTAAATGAGGGAATAATATGTGTGAGGGTACCCCAGGAGAGTTCCAAATGTGTTTGGGTAGAATATATATCCCACGGGGCTAAAATTGAAAAAAGTTGAAAAACTTTTTTTTTTGAACTTAGTCATTTTTCCGGCGTTTATCAGACTTTCAGATAGGGGAAATGTCAGTGAGCGTTCTGATTTCAGTTCCAGAGCGATTCGCCCAATGAGTCCTTGATATTTAGTCGTTTTCAGCCAATTTTCTGGATTTTTGAAAATTTCACTTTTTTGTGAAAATATCCACTAAATGAGGGAATAATATGTGTGAGGGTACCCCAGGAGAGTTCCAAATGTGTGTGGGTAGAATAAATATCCCACGGGGTAAAATTAAAAAAAGTTTAAAAAAATTTTTTTTTGGACTTAGTCATTTTTCCAGCGTTTATCAGACTTTCAGATAGGGGAAATGTCAGTGAGCGTTCTGATTTCAGTTCCAGAGCGATTCGCCCAATGAGTCCTTGATATTTAGTCGTTTTCAGCCAATTTTCTGGATTTTTGAAAATTTCACTTTTTTTGTGAAAATATCCACTAAATGAGGGAATAATATGTGTGAGGGTACCCCAGGAGAGTTCCAAATGTGTTTGGGTAGAATATATATCCCACGGGGCTAAAATTGAAAAAAGTTGAAAAAAATTTTTTTTTGAACTTAGTCATTTTTCCAGCGTTTATCAGACTTTCAGATAGGGGAAATGTCAGTGAGCGTTCTGATTTCAGTTCCAGAGCGATTCGCCCAATGAGTCCTTGATATTTAGTCGTTTTCAGCCAATTTTCTGGATTTTTGAAAATTTCACTTTTTTGTGAAAATGTCCACTAAATGAGGGAATAATATGTGTGAGGGTACCCCAGGAGAGTTCCAAATGTGTGTGGGTAGAATATATATCCCACGGGGGTAAAATTGAAAAAAGTTGAAAAACTTTTTTTTTTGGACTTAGTCATTTTTCCGGCGTTTATCAGACTTTCAGATAGGGGAAATGTCAGTGAGCGTTCTGATTTCAGTTCCAGAGCGATTCGCCCAATGAGTCCTTGATATTTAGTCGTTTTCAGCCAATTTTCTGGATTTTTGAAAATTTCACTTTTTTTGTGAAAATATCCACTAAATGAGGGAATAATATGTGTGAGGGTACCCCAGGAGAGTTCCAAATGTGTTTGGGTAGAATATATATCCCACGGGGCTAAAATTGAAAAAAGTTGAAAAAAATTTTTTTTTGAACTTAGTCATTTTTCCAGCGTTTATCAGACTTTCAGATAGGGGAAATGTCAGTGAGCGTTCTGATTTCAGTTCCAGAGCGATTCGCCCAATGAGTCCTTGATATTTAGTCGTTTTCAGCCAATTTTCTGGATTTTTGAAAATTTCACTTTTTTGTGAAAATGTCCACTAAATGAGGGAATAATATGTGTGAGGGTACCCCAGGAGAGTTCCAAATGTGTGTGGGTAGAATATATATCCCACGGGGGTAAAATTGAAAAAAGTTGAAAAAATTTTTTTTTTGGACTTAGTCATTTTTCCGGCGTTTATCAGACTTTCAGATAGGGGAAATGTCAGTGAGCATTCTGATTTCAGTACCAGAGCGATTTGCCCAATGAGTCCTTGATATTTAGTTGTTTTCAGCCAATTTTCTGGATTTTTGAAAATTTCACTTTTTTGTGAAAATATCCACTAAATGAGGGAATAATATGTGTGAGGGTACCCCAGGAGAGTTCCAATTGTGTTTGGGTAGAATATATATCCCACGGGGCTAAAATTGAAAAAAGTTGAAAAAAATTTTTTTTTGGACTTAGTCATTTTTCCGGCGTTTATCAGACTTTCAGATAGGGGAAATGTCAGTGAGCATTCTGATTTCAGTTCCAGAGCGATTCGCCCAATGAGTCCTTGATATTTAGTCGTTTTCAGCCAATTTTCTGGATTTTTGAAAATTTCACTTTTTTGTGAAAATATCCACTAAATGAGGGAATAATATGTGTGAGGGTACCCCAGGAGAGTTCCAAATGTGTGTGGGTAGAATATATATCCCACGGGTTTAAAATTGAAAAAAGTTGAAAAAAATTTTTTTTTGGACTTAGTAATTTTTCCATCGTTTATCAGACTTTCAGATAGGGCAAATGTCAGTGAGCATTCCGACTTCAGTTCCAGACCGATTCGCCCAATGAGTCCTTGATATTTAGTCGTTTTCAGCCAATTTTCTGGATTTTTGAAAATTTCACTTTTTTGTGAAAATATCCACTAAATGAGGGAATAATATGTGTGAGGGTACCCCAGGAGAGTTCCAAATGTGTGTGGGTAGAATAAATATCCCACGGGGTAAAATTGAAAAAAGTTTAAAAAAATTTTTTTTTGGACTTAGTCATTTTTCCGGCGTTTATCAGACTTTCAGATAGGGGAAATGTCAGTGAGCATTCTGATTTCAGTTCCAGAGCGATTTGCCCAATGAGTCCTTGATATTTAGTTGTTTTCAGCCAATTTTCTGGATTTTTGAAAATTTCACTTTTTTGTGAAAATATCCACTAAATGAGGGAATAATATGTGTGAGGGTACCCCAGGAGAGTTCCAAATGTGTGTGGGTAGAATATATATCCCACGGGGGTAAAATTGAAAAAAGTTGAAAAAATTTTTTTTTTGGACTTAGTCATTTTTCCGGCGTTTATCAGACTTTCAGATAGGGGAAATGTCAGTGAGCGTTCTGATTTCAGTTCCAGAGCGATTCGCCCAATGAGTCCTTGATATTTAGTCATTTTCAGCCAATTTTCTGGATTTTTGAAAATTTCACTTTTTTGTGAAAATATCCACTAAATGAGGGAATAATATGTGTGAGGGTACCCCAGGAGAGTTCCAAATATGTGTGGGTAGAATATATATCCCACGGGTCTAAAATTGAAAAAAGTTGAAAAAAAAAATTTTTGGGACTTAGTCATTTTTCCGGCGTTTATCAGACTTTCAGATAGGGGAAATGTCAGTGAGCGTTCTGATTTCAGTTCCAGAGCGATTCGCCCAATGAGTCCTTGATATTTAGTCGTTTTCAGCCAATTTTCTGGATTTTTGAAAATTTCACTTTTTTGTGAAAATATCCACTAAATGAGGGAATAATATGTGTGAGGGTACCCCAGGAGAGTTCCAAATGTGTGTGGGTAGAATAAATATCCCACGGGGTAAAATTGAAAAAAGTTTAAAAAAATTTTTTTTTGGACTTAGTCATTTTTCCGGCGTTTATCAGACTTTCAGATAGGGGAAATGTCAGTGAGCATTCTGATTTCAGTTCCAGAGCAATTTGCCCAATGAGTCCTTGATATTTAGTTGTTTTCAGCCAATTTTCTGGATTTTTGAAAATTTCACTTTTTTGTGAAAATATCCACTAAATGAGGGAATAATATGTGTGAGGGTACCCCAGGAGAGTTCCAAATGTGTGTGGGTAGAATATATATCCCACGGGGGTAAAATTGAAAAAAGTTGAAAAAATTTTTTTTTTGGACTTAGTCATTTTTCCGGCGTTTATCAGACTTTCAGATAGGGGAAATGTCAGTGAGCGTTCTGATTTCAGTTCCAGAGCGATTCGCCCAATGAGTCCTTGATATTTAGTCATTTTCAGCCAATTTTCTGGATTTTTGAAAATTTCACTTTTTTGTGAAAATATCCACTAAATGAGGGAATAATATGTGTGAGGGTACCCCAGGAGAGTTCCAAATATGTGTGGGTAGAATATATATCCCACGGGTCTAAAATTGAAAAAAGTTGAAAAAAAAAATTTTTGGGACTTAGTCATTTTTCCGGCGTTTATCAGACTTTCAGATAGGGGAAATGTCAGTGAGCGTTCTGATTTCAGTTCCAGAGCGATTCGCCCAATGAGTCCTTGATATTTAGTCGTTTTCAGCCAATTTTCTGGATTTTTGAAAATTTCACTTTTTTGTGAAAATATCCACTAAATGAGGGAATAATATGTGTGAGGGTACCCCAGGAGAGTTCCAAATGTGTGTGGGTAGAATAAATATCCCACGGGGTAAAATTGAAAAAAGTTTAAAAAAAATTTTTTTTGGACTTAGTCATTTTTCCGGCGTTTATCAGACTTTCAGATAGGGGAAATGTCAGTGAGCATTCTGATTTCAGTTCCAGAGCGATTTGCCCAATGAGTCCTTGATATTTAGTTGTTTTCAGCCAATTTTCTGGATTTTTGAAAATTTCACTTTTTTGTGAAAATATCCACTAAATGAGGGAATAATATGTGTGAGGGTACCCCAGGAGAGTTCCAAATGTGTTTGGGTAGAATATATATCCCACGGGGCTAAAATTGAAAAAAGTTGAAAAAAAATTTTTTTTTAACTTAGTCATTTTTCCAGCGTTTATCAGACTTTCAGATAGGGGAAATGTCAGTGAGCGTTCTGATTTCAGTTCCAGAGCGATTCGCCCAATGAGTCCTTGATATTTAGTCGTTTTCAGCCAATTTTCTGGTTTTTGAAAATTTCACTTTTTTGTGAAAATATCCACTAAATGAGGGAATAATATGTGTGAGGGTACCCCAGGAGAGTTCCAAATGTGTTTGGGTAGAATATATATCCCACGGGGTTAAAATTGAAAAAAGTTGAAAAAAAATTTTTTTTGGACTTAGTCATTTTTCCGGCGTTTATCAGACTTTCAGATAGGGGAAATGTCAGTGAGCGTTCTGATTTCAGTTCCAGAGCGATTCGCCCAATGAGTCCTTGATATTTAGTCGTTTTCAGCCAATTTTCTGGATTTTTGAAAATTTCACTTTTTTGTGAAAATATCCACTAAATGAGGGAATAATATGTGTGAGGGTACCCCAGGAGAGTTCCAAATATGTGTGGGTAGAATATATATCCCACGGGGCTAAAATTGAAAAAAGTTGAAAAATTTTTTTTTTGAACTTAGTCATTTTTCCGGCGTTTATCAGACTTTCAGATAGGGGAAATGTCAGTGAGCGTTCTGATTTCAGTTCCAGAGCAATTCGCCCAATGAGTCCTTGATATTTAGTCGTTTTCAGCCAATTTTCTGGATTTTTGAAAATTTCACTTTTTTGTGAAAATATCCACTAAATGAGGGAATAATATGTGTGAGGGTACCCCAGGAGAGTTCCAAATGTGTTTGGGTAGAATATATATCCCACGGGGCTAAAATTGAAAAAAGTTGAAAAACTTTTTTTTTTGAACTTAGTCATTTTTCCGGCGTTTATCAGACTTTCAGATAGGGGAAATGTCAGTGAGCGTTCTGATTTCAGTTCCAGAGCGATTCGCCCAATGAGTCCTTGCTATTTAGTCGTTTTCAGCCAATTTTCTGGATTTTTGAAAATTTCACTTTTTTGTGAAAATATCCACTAAATGAGGGAATAATATGTGTAAGGGTACCCCAGGAGAGTTCCAAATGTGTGTGGGTAGAATATATATCCCATGGGTCTAAAATTGAAAAAAGTTTAAAAAAAAATTTTTTGGAACTTAGTCATTTTTCCAGCGTTTATCAAACTTTCAGATAGGGGAAATGTCAGTGAGCGTTCTGATTTCAGTTCCAGAGCGATTCGCCCAATGAGTCCTTGATATTTAGTCGTTTTCAGCCAATTTTCTGGATTTTTGAAAATTTCACTTTTTTGTGAAAATATCCACTAAATGAGGGAATAATATGTGTGAGGGTACCCCAGGAGAGTTCCAAATATGTGTGGGTAGAATATATATCCCACTGGGCTAAAATTGAAAAAAGTTGAAAAAATTTTTTTTTGAACTTAGTCATTTTTCCGGCGTTTATCAGACTTTCAGATAGGGGAGATGTCAGTGAGCATTCTGATTTCAGTTCCAGAGCGATTTGCCCAATGAGTCCTTGATGTTTAGTTGTTTTCAGCCAATTTTCTGGATTTTTGAAAATTTCACTTTTTTGTGAAAATATCCACTAAATGAGGGAATAATATGTGTGAGGGTACCCCAGGAGAGTTCCAAATGTGTTTGGGTAGAATATATATCCCACGGGGCTAAAATTGAAAAAAGTTGAAAAAAAATTTTTTTTGAACTTAGTCATTTTTCCAGCGTTTATCAGACTTTCAGATAGGGGAAATGTCAGTGAGCGTTCTGATTTCAGTTCCAGAGCGATTCGCCCAATGAGTCCTTGATATTTAGTCGTTTTCAGCCAATTTTCTGGTTTTTGAAAATTTCACTTTTTTGTGAAAATATCCACTAAATGAGGGAATAATATGTGTGAGGGTACCCCAGGAGAGTTCCAAATGTGTTTGGGTAGAATATATATCCCACGGTATTAAAATTGAAAAAAGTTGAAAAAAATTTTTTTTTGGACTTAGTCATTTTTCCAGCATTTATCAGACTTTCAGATAGGGGAAATGTCAGTGAGCGTTCTGATTTCAGTTCCAGAGCGACTCACCCAATGAGTCCTTGATATTTAGTCGTTTTCAGCCAATTTTCTGGATTTTTGAAAATTTCACTTTTTTGTGAAAATATCCACTAAATGAGGGAATAATATGTGTGAGGGTACCCCAGGAGAGTTCCAAATGTGTTTGGGTAGAATATATATCCCACGGGGCTAAAATTGAAAAAAGTTGAAAAAAAATTTTTTTTTAACTTAGTCATTTTTCCAGCGTTTATCAGACTTTCAGATAGGGGAAATGTCAGTGAGCGTTCCGATTTCAGTTCCAGAGCGATTCGCCCAATGAGTCCTTGATATTTAGTCGTTTTCAGCCAATTTTCTGGTTTTTGAAAATTTCACTTTTTTGTGAAAATATCCACTAAATGAGGGAATAATATGTGTGAGGGTACCCCAGGAGAGTTCCAAATGTGTTTGGGTAGAATATATATCCCACGGGGTTAAAATTGAAAAAAGTTGAAAAAAAATTTTTTTTGGACTTAGTCATTTTTCCGGCGTTTATCAGACTTTCAGATAGGGGAAATGTCAGTGAGCGTTCTGATTTCAGTTCCAGAGCGATTCGCCCAATGAGTCCTTGATATTTAGTCGTTTTCAGCCAATTTTCTGGATTTTTGAAAATTTCACTTTTTTGTGAAAATATCCACTAAATGAGGGAATAATATGTGTGAGGGTACCCCAGGAGAGTTCCAAATATGTGTGGGTAGAATATATATCCCACGGGGCTAAAATTGAAAAAAGTTGAAAAATTTTTTTTTTGAACTTAGTCATTTTTCCGGCGTTTATCAGACTTTCAGATAGGGGAAATGCCAGTGAGCGTTCTGATTTCAGTTCCAGAGCGATTCGCCCAATGAGTCCTTGATATTTAGTCGTTTTCAGCCAATTTTCTGGTTTTTGAAAATTTCACTTTTTTGTGAAAATATCCACTAAATGAGGGAATAATATGTGTGAGGGTACCCCAGGAGAGTTCCAAATGTGTTTGGGTAGAATATATATCCCACGGGGTTAAAATTGAAAAAAGTTGAAAAAAATTTTTTTTTGGACTTAGTCATTTTTCCGGCGTTTATCAGACTTTCAGATAGGGGAAATGTCAGTGAGCGTTCTGATTTCAGTTCCAGAGCGATTCGCCCAATGAGTCCTTGCTATTTAGTCGTTTTCAGCCAATTTTCTGCATTTTTGAAAATTTCACTTTTTGTGAAAATATCCACTAAATGAGGGAATAATATGTGTGAGGGTACCCCAGGAGAGTTCCAAATGTGTGTGGGTAGAATAAATATCCCACGGGGTAAAATTGAAAAAAGTTGAAAAAAATTTTTTTTTGGACTTAGTCATTTTTCCAGCGTTTATCAGACTTTCAGATAGGGGAAATGTCAGTGAGCGTTCTGATTTCAGTTCCAGAGCGATTCGCCCAATGAGTCCTTGATATTTAGTCGTTTTCAGCCAATTTTCTGGATTTTTGAAAATTTCACTTTTTTGTGAAAATATCCACTAAATGAGGGAATAATATGTGTGAGGGTACCCCAGGAGAGTTCCAAATGTGTTTGGGTAGAATATATATCCCACGGGGTTAAAATTGAAAAAAGTTGAAAAAAAATTTTTTTTGGACTTAGTCATTTTTCCGGCGTTTATCAGACTTTCAGATAGGGGAAATGTCAGTGAGCGTTCTGATTTCAGTTCCAGAGCGATTCGCCCAATGAGTCCTTGATATTTAGTCGTTTTCAGCCAATTTTCTGGATTTTTGAAAATTTCACTTTTTTGTGAAAATATCCACTAAATGAGGGAATAATATGTGTGAGGGTACCCCAGGAGAGTTCCAAATATGTGTGGGTAGAATATATATCCCACGGGGCTAAAATTGAAAAAAGTTGAAAAATTTTTTTTTTGAACTTAGTCATTTTTCCGGCGTTTATCAGACTTTCAGATAGGGGAAATGCCAGTGAGCGTTCTGATTTCAGTTCCAGAGCGATTCGCCCAATGAGTCCTTGATATTTAGTCGTTTTCAGCCAATTTTCTGGTTTTTGAAAATTTCACTTTTTTGTGAAAATATCCACTAAATGAGGGAATAATATGTGTGAGGGTACCCCAGGAGAGTTCCAAATGTGTTTGGGTAGAATATATATCCCACGGGGTTAAAATTGAAAAAAGTTGAAAAAAAATTTTTTTTGGACTTAGTCATTTTTCCGGCGTTTATCAGACTTTCAGATAGGGGAAATGTCAGTGAGCGTTCTGATTTCAGTTCCAGAGCGATTCGCCCAATGAGTCCTTGATATTTAGTCGTTTTCAGCCAATTTTCTGGATTTTTGAAAATTTCACTTTTTTGTGAAAATATCCACTAAATGAGGGAATAATATGTGTGAGGGTACCCCAGGAGAGTTCCAAATATGTGTGGGTAGAATATATATCCCACGGGGCTAAAATTGAAAAAAGTTGAAAAATTTTTTTTTTGAACTTAGTCATTTTTCCGGCGTTTATCAGACTTTCAGATAGGGGAAATGCCAGTGAGCGTTCTGATTTCAGTTCCAGAGCGATTCGCCCAATGAGTCCTTGATATTTAGTCGTTTTCAGCCAATTTTCTGGATTTTTGAAAATTTCACTTTTTTGTGAAAATATCCACTAAATGAGGGAATAATATGTGTGAGGGTACCCCAGGAGAGTTCCAAATGTGTTTGGGTAGAATATATATCCCACGGGGTTAAAATTGAAAAAAGTTGAAAAAAATTTTTTTTTTGACTTAGTCATTTTTCCAGCGTTTATCAGACTTTCAGATAGAGCAAATGTCAGTGAGCATTCCGACTTCAGTTCCAGACCGATTCGCCCAATGAGTCCTTGATATTTAGTCGTTTTCAGCCAATTTTCTGGATTTTTGAAAATTTCACTTTTTTGTGAAAATATCCACTAAATGAGGGAATAATATGTGTGAGGGTACCCCAGGAGAGTTCCAAATGTGTTTGGGTAGAATATATATCCCACGGGGCTAAAATTGAAAAAAGTTGAAAAAAAATTTTTTTTTAACTTAGTCATTTTTCCAGCGTTTATCAGACTTTCAGATAGGGGAAATGTCAGTGAGCGTTCCGATTTCAGTTCCAGAGCGATTCGCCCAATGAGTCCTTGATATTTAGTCGTTTTCAGCCAATTTTCTGGTTTTTGAAAATTTCACTTTTTTGTGAAAATATCCACTAAATGAGGGAATAATATGTGTGAGGGTACCCCAGGAGAGTTCCAAATGTGTTTGGGTAGAATATATATCCCACGGGGTTAAAATTGAAAAAAGTTGAAAAAAAATTTTTTTTGGACTTAGTCATTTTTCCGGCGTTTATCAGACTTTCAGATAGGGGAAATGTCAGTGAGCGTTCTGATTTCAGTTCCAGAGCGATTCGCCCAATGAGTCCTTGATATTTAGTCGTTTTCAGCCAATTTTCTGGATTTTTGAAAATTTCACTTTTTTGTGAAAATATCCACTAAATGAGGGAATAATATGTGTGAGGGTACCCCAGGAGAGTTCCAAATATGTGTGGGTAGAATATATATCCCACGGGGCTAAAATTGAAAAAAGTTGAAAAATTTTTTTTTTGAACTTAGTCATTTTTCCGGCGTTTATCAGACTTTCAGATAGGGGAAATGCCAGTGAGCGTTCTGATTTCAGTTCCAGAGCGATTCGCCCAATGAGTCCTTGATATTTAGTCGTTTTCAGCCAATTTTCTGGTTTTTGAAAATTTCACTTTTTTGTGAAAATATCCACTAAATGAGGGAATAATATGTGTGAGGGTACCCCAGGAGAGTTCCAAATGTGTTTGGGTAGAATATATATCCCACGGGGTTAAAATTGAAAAAAGTTGAAAAAAATTTTTTTTTGGACTTAGTCATTTTTCCGGCGTTTATCAGACTTTCAGATAGGGGAAATGTCAGTGAGCGTTCTGATTTCAGTTCCAGAGCGATTCGCCCAATGAGTCCTTGCTATTTAGTCGTTTTCAGCCAATTTTCTGCATTTTTGAAAATTTCACTTTTTGTGAAAATATCCACTAAATGAGGGAATAATATGTGTGAGGGTACCCCAGGAGAGTTCCAAATGTGTGTGGGTAGAATAAATATCCCACGGGGTAAAATTGAAAAAAGTTGAAAAAAATTTTTTTTTGGACTTAGTCATTTTTCCAGCGTTTATCAGACTTTCAGATAGGGGAAATGTCAGTGAGCGTTCTGATTTCAGTTCCAGAGCGATACGCCCAATGAGTCCTTGATATTTAGTCGTTTTCAGCCAATTTTCTGGATTTTTGAAAATTTCACTTTTTTGTGAAAATATCCACTAAATGAGGGAATAATATGTGTGAGGGTACCCCAGGAGAGTTCCAAATGTGTTTGGGTAGAATATATATCCCACGGGGTTAAAATTGAAAAAAGTTGAAAAAAAATTTTTTTTGGACTTAGTCATTTTTCCGGCGTTTATCAGACTTTCAGATAGGGGAAATGTCAGTGAGCGTTCTGATTTCAGTTCCAGAGCGATTCGCCCAATGAGTCCTTGATATTTAGTCGTTTTCAGCCAATTTTCTGGATTTTTGAAAATTTCACTTTTTTGTGAAAATATCCACTAAATGAGGGAATAATATGTGTGAGGGTACCCCAGGAGAGTTCCAAATATGTGTGGGTAGAATATATATCCCACGGGGCTAAAATTGAAAAAAGTTGAAAAATTTTTTTTTTGAACTTAGTCATTTTTCCGGCGTTTATCAGACTTTCAGATAGGGGAAATGCCAGTGAGCGTTCTGATTTCAGTTCCAGAGCGATTCGCCCAATGAGTCCTTGATATTTAGTCGTTTTCAGCCAATTTTCTGGTTTTTGAAAATTTCACTTTTTTGTGAAAATATCCACTAAATGAGGGAATAATATGTGTGAGGGTACCCCAGGAGAGTTCCAAATGTGTTTGGGTAGAATATATATCCCACGGGGTTAAAATTGAAAAAAGTTGAAAAAAAATTTTTTTTGGACTTAGTCATTTTTCCGGCGTTTATCAGACTTTCAGATAGGGGAAATGTCAGTGAGCGTTCTGATTTCAGTTCCAGAGCGATTCGCCCAATGAGTCCTTGATATTTAGTCGTTTTCAGCCAATTTTCTGGATTTTTGAAAATTTCACTTTTTTGTGAAAATATCCACTAAATGAGGGAATAATATGTGTGAGGGTACCCCAGGAGAGTTCCAAATATGTGTGGGTAGAATATATATCCCACGGGGCTAAAATTGAAAAAAGTTGAAAAATTTTTTTTTTGAACTTAGTCATTTTTCCGGCGTTTATCAGACTTTCAGATAGGGGAAATGCCAGTGAGCGTTCTGATTTCAGTTCCAGAGCGATTCGCCCAATGAGTCCTTGATATTTAGTCGTTTTCAGCCAATTTTCTGGATTTTTGAAAATTTCACTTTTTTGTGAAAATATCCACTAAATGAGGGAATAATATGTGTGAGGGTACCCCAGGAGAGTTCCAAATGTGTTTGGGTAGAATATATATCCCACGGGGTTAAAATTGAAAAAAGTTGAAAAAAATTTTTTTTTTGACTTAGTCATTTTTCCAGCGTTTATCAGACTTTCAGATAGAGCAAATGTCAGTGAGCATTCCGACTTCAGTTCCAGACCGATTCGCCCAATGAGTCCTTGATATTTAGTTGTTTTCAGCCAATTTTCTGGATTTTTGAAAATTTCACTTTTTTGTGAAAATATCCACTAAATGAGGGAATAATATGTGTGAGGGTACCCCAGGAGAGTACCAAATGTGTGTGGGTAGAATATATATCCCACGGGGCTAAAATTTAAAAAAGTTTAAAAAAAATTTTTTTTGGACTTAGTCATTTTTCCGGCGTTTATCAGATTTTCAGATAGGGGAAATGTCAGTGAGCGTTCCGATTTCAGTTCCAGAGCGATTCGCCCAATGAGTCCTTGATATTTAGTTGTTTTCAGCCAATTTTCTGGATTTTTGAAAATTTCACTTTTTTGTGAAAATATCCACTAAATGAGGGAATAATATGTGTGAGGGTACCCCAGGAGAGTACCAAATGTGTGTGGGTAGAATATATATCCCACGGGGCTAAAATTTAAAAAAGTTTAAAAAAAATTTTTTTTGGACTTAGTCATTTTTCCGGCGTTTATCAGATTTTCAGATAGGGGAAATGTCAGTGAGCGTTCCGATTTCAGTTCCAGAGCGATTCGCCCAATGAGTCCTTGATATTTAGTCGTTTTCAGCCAATTTTCTGGATTTTTTAAAATTTCACTTTTTTGTGAAAATATCCGCTAAATGAGGAAATAATATGTGTGAGGGTACCCCACGAGAGTTCCAAATGTGTGTGGGTAGAATATATATCCCACGGGGCTAAAATTGAAAAAAGTTGAAACTATTTTTTTTTTGGACTTAGTCATTTTTCCGGCGTTTATCAGACTTTCAGATAGGGGAAATGTCAGTGAGCATTCTGATTTCAGTTCCAGAGCGATTTGCCCAATGAGTCCTTGATATTTAGTTGTTTTCAGCCAATTTTCTGGATTTTTGAAAATTTCACTTTTTTGTGAAAATATCCACTAAATGAGGGAATAATATGTGTGAGGGTACCCCAGGAGAGTTCCAAATTTGTTTGGGTAGAATATATATCCCACGGGGCTAAAATTGAAAAAAGTTGAAAAATTTTTTTTTTTAACTTAGTCATTTTTCCAGCGTTTATCAGACTTTCAGATAGGGGAAATGTCAGTGAGCGTTCCGATTTCAGTTCCAGAGCGATTCGCCCAATGAGTCCTTGATATTTAGTCGTTTTCAGCCAATTTTCTGGTTTTTGAAAATTTCACTTTTTTGTGAAAATATCCACTAAATGAGGGAATAATATGTGTGAGGGTACCCCAGGAGAGTTCCAAATGTGTTTGGGTAGAATATATATCCCACGGGGTTAAAATTGAAAAAAGTTGAAAAAAAATTTTTTTTGGACTTAGTCATTTTTCCGGCGTTTATCAGACTTTCAGATAGGGGAAATGTCAGTGAGCGTTCTGATTTCAGTTCCAGAGCGATTCGCCCAATGAGTCCTTGATATTTAGTCGTTTTCAGCCAATTTTCTGGATTTTTGAAAATTTCACTTTTTTGTGAAAATATCCACTAAATGAGGGAATAATATGTGTGAGGGTACCCCAGGAGAGTTCCAAATATGTGTGGGTAGAATATATATCCCACGGGGCTAAAATTGAAAAAAGTTGAAAAATTTTTTTTTTGAACTTAGTCATTTTTCCGGCGTTTATCAGACTTTCAGATAGGGGAAATGCCAGTGAGCGTTCTGATTTCAGTTCCAGAGCGATTCGCCCAATGAGTCCTTGATATTTAGTCGTTTTCAGCCAATTTTCTGGATTTTTGAAAATTTCACTTTTTTGTGAAAATATCCACTAAATGAGGGAATAATATGTGTGAGGGTACCCCAGGAGAGTTCCAAATGTGTTTGGGTAGAATATATATCCCACGGGGTTAAAATTGAAAAAAGTTGAAAAAAATTTTTTTTTTGACTTAGTCATTTTTCCAGCGTTTATCAGACTTTCAGATAGGGCAAATGTCAGTGAGCATTCCGACTTCAGTTCCAGACCGATTCGCCCAATGAGTCCTTGATATTTAGTCGTTTTCAGCCAATTTTCTGGATTTTTGAAAATTTCACTTTTTTGTGAAAATATCCACTAAATGAGGGAATAATATGTGTGAGGGTACCCCAGGAGAGTTCCAAATGTGTGTGGGTAGAATATATATCCCACGGGGGGGAAATTGAAAAGAGTTGAAAACATTTTTTTTTTTGGACTTAGTCATTTTTCCGGCGTTTATCAGACTTTCAGATAGGGGAAATGTCAGTGAGCGTTCCGATTTCAGTTCCAGAGCAATTCGCCCAATGAGTCCTTGATATTTAGTAGTTTTCAGCCAATTTTCTGGATTTTTGAAAATTTCACTTTTTTATGAAAATATCCACTAAATGAGGGAAAAATATGTTTGAGGGTACCCCAGGTGAGTTCCAAATGTTTGTGGGTAGAATATATATCCCATGGAGGGGAAATTGAAAAAAGTTGAAAAAAATTTTTTTTTGGACTTAGTCATTTTTCCAGCGTTTATCAGACTTTCAGATAGGGCAATTGTCAGTGAGCATTCCGATTTCAGTTCCAGACCGATTCGCCCAATGAGTCCTTGATATTTAGTCGTTTTCAGCCAATTTTCTGGATTTTTTAAAATTTCACTTTTTTGTGAAAATATCCGCTAAATGAGGAAATAATATGTGTGAGGGTACCCCACGAGAGTTCCAAATGTGTGTGGGTAGAATATATATCCCACGGGGCTAAAATTGAAAAAAGTAGAAACAATTTTTTTTTTGGACTTAGTCATTTTTCCAGCGTTTATCAGACTTTCAGATAGGGGAAATGTCAGTGAGCGTTCTGATTTCAGTTCCAGAGCGATTCGCCCAATGAGTCCTTGATATTTAGTCGTTTTCAGCCAATTTTCTGGATTTTTGAAAATTTCACTTTTTTGTGAAAATATCCACTAAATGAGGGAATAATATGTGTGAGGGTACCCCAGGAGAGTTCCAAATGTGTGTGGGTAGAATATATATCCCACTGGGCTAAAATAGAAAAAAGTTGAAAAATTTTTTTTTGGACTTAGTCATTTTTCCGGCGTTCATCAGATTTTCAGATAGGGGAAATGTCAGTGAGCGTTCCGATTTCAGTTCCAGAGCGATTCGCCCAATGAGTCCTTGATATTTAGTAGTTTTCAGCCAATTTTCTGGATTTTTGAAAATTTCACTTTTTTGTGAAAATATCCACTAAATGAGGGAATAATATGTGTGAGGGTACCCCAGGAGAGTTCCAAATGTGTGTGAGTAGAATATATATCCCACAGGGGTAAAATTGAAAAAAGTTAAAAAAAAAAAAATTTTTTGTACTTAGTCATTTTTCCGGCGTTTATCAGACTTTCAGATAGGGGAAATGTCAGTGAGCATTCTGATTTCAGTTCCAGAGCGATTCGCCCAATGAGTCCTTGATATTTAGTCGTTTTCAGCCAATTTTCTGGATTTTTGAAAATTTCACTTTTTTGTGAAAATATCCACTAAATGAGGGAATAATATGTGTGAGGGTACCCCAGGAGAGTTCCAAATGTGTGTGGGTAGAATATATATCCCATGGGGGGGAAATTGAAAAGAGTTGAAAACATTTTTTTTTTTGGACTTAGTCATTTTTCCGGCGTTTATCAGACTTTCAGATAGGGGAAATGTCAGTGAGCGTTCCGATTTCAGTTCCAGAGCAATTCGCCCAATGAGTCCTTGATATTTAGTCGTTTTCAGCCAATTTTCTGGATTTTTGAAAATTTCACATTTTTATGAAAATATCCACTAAATGAGGGAAAAATATGTTTGAGGGTACCCCAGGTGAGTTCCAAATGTTTGTGGGTAGAATATATATCCCATGGGGGGGAAATTGAAAAAAGTTGAAAAAAAATTTTTTTTGGACTTAGTCATTTTTCCAGTGTTTATCAGACTTTCAGATAGGGCAAATGTCAGTGAGCATTCCGATTTCAGTTCCAGACCGATTCGCCCAATGAGTCCTTGATATTTAGTCGTTTTCAGCCAATTTTCTGGATTTTTTAAAATTTCACTTTTTTGTGAAAATATCCGCTAAATGAGGAAATAATATGTGTGAGGGTACCCCAGGAGAGTTCCAAATGTGTGTGGGTAGAATATATATCCCACGGGGCTAAAATTGAAAAAAGTTGAAACAATTTTTTTTTTGGACTTAGTCATTTTTCCAGCGTTTATCAGACTTTCAGATAGGGGAAATGTCAGTGAGCATTCCGATTTCAGTTCCAGAGCGATTCGCCCAATGAGTCCTTGATATTTAGTCGTTTTCAGCCAATTTTGTGGATTTTTGAAAATTTCACTTTTTTGTGAAAATATCCACTAAATGAGGGAATAATATGTGTGAGGGTACCCCAGGAGAGTTCCAAATGTGTTTGGGTAGAATATATATCCCACGGGGCTAAAATGGAAAAAAGTTGAAAAAAATTTTTTTTTGGACTTAGTCATTTTTCCAGCGTTTATCAGACTTTCAGATAGGGCAAATGTCAGTGAGCATTCCGACTTCAGTTCCAGACCGATTCGCCCAATGAGTCCTTGATATTTAGTCATTTTCAGCCAATTTTCTGGATTTTTGAAAATTTCACTTTTTTGTGAAAATATCCACTAAATGAGGGAATAATATGTGTGAGGGTACCCCAGGAGAGTTCCAAATGTGTGTGGGTAGAATATATATCCCACGGGTCTAAAATTGAAAAAAGTTGAAAAAAATTTTTTTTTGGACTTAGTCATTTTTCCGGCGTTTATCAGACTTTCAGATAGGGGAAATGTCAGTGAGCGTTCTGATTTCAGTTCCAGAGCGATTCACCCAATGAGTCCTTGATATTTAGTCGTTTTCAGCCAATTTTCTCGATTTTTGAAAATTTCACTTTTTTGTGAAAATATCCACTAAATGAGGGAATAATATGTGTGAGGGTACCCCAGGAGAGTTCCAAATGTGTGTGGGTAGAATATATATCCCACGGGTTTAAAATTGAAAAAAGTTGAAAAAAAATTTTTTTTGGACTTAGTCATTTTTCCAGCGTTTATCAGACTTTCAGATAGGGCAAATGTCAGTGAGCATTCTGACTTCAGTTCCAGACCGATTCGCCCAATGAGTCCTTGATATTTAGTCGTTTTCAGCCAATTTTCTGGATTTTTGAAAATTTCACTTTATTGTGAAAATATCCACTAAATGAGGGAATAATATGTGTGAGGTTACCCCAGGAGAGTTCCAAATGTGTTTGGGTAGAATATATATCCCACGGGGCTAAAATTGAAAAAAGTTGAAAAACTTTTTTTTTTGAACTTAGTCATTTTTCCGGCGTTTATCAGACTTTCAGATAGGGGAAATGTCAGTGAGCATTCTGATTTCAGTTCCAGAGCGATTCGCCCAATGAGTCCTTGATATTCGGTCGTTTTCAGCTAATTTTCTGGATTTTTGAAAATTTCACTTTTTTGTGAAAATATCCACTAAATGAGGGAATAATATGTGTGAGGGTACCCCAGGAGAGTTCCAAATGTGTTTGGGTAGAATATATATCCCACGGGGTTAAAATTGAAAAAAGTTGAAAAAATTTTTTTTTTGGACTTAGTCATTTTTCCAGCGTTTATCAGACTTTCAGATAGGGCAAATGTCAGTGAGCATTCCGATTTCAGTTCCATACCGATTCGCCCAATGAGTCCTTGATATTTAGTCGTTTTCAGCCAATTTTCTGGATTTTTGAAAATTTCACTTTTTTGTGAAAATATCCACTAAATGAGGGAATAATATGTGTGAGGGTACCCCAGGAGAGTTCCAAATGTGTTTGGGTAGAATATATATCCCACGGGGTAAAAATTGAAAAAAGTTGAAAAAAAATTTTTTTTGGACTTAGTCATTTTTCCAGCGTTTATCAGACTTTCAGATAGGGCAAATGTCAGTGAGCATTCCGATTTCAGTTCCAGACCGATTCACCCAATGAGTCCTTGATATTTAGTCGTTTTCAGCCAATTTTCTGGATTTTTTAAAATTTCACTTTTTTGTGAAAATATCCGCTAAATGAGGAAATAATATGTGTGAGGGTACCCCAGGAGAGTTCCAAATGTGTGTGGGTAGAATATATATCCCACGGGGCTAAAATTGAAAAAAGTTGAAACAATTTTTTTTTTGGACTTAGTCATTTTTCCAGCGTTTATCAGACTTTCAGATAGGGGAAATGTCAGTGAGCGTTCTGATTTCAGTTCCAGAGCGATTCACCCAATGATCCTTGATATTTAGTCGTTTTCAGACAATTTTCTGGATTTTTGAAAATTTCACTTTTTTGTGAAAATATCCACTAAATGAGGGAATAATATGTGTGAGGGTACCCCAGGAGAGTTCCAAATGTGTGTGGGTAGAATATATATCCCACGGGTTTAAAATTGAAAAAAGTTGAAAAAATTTTTTTTTTCGACTTAGTCATTTTTCCAGCGTTTATCAGACTTTCAGATAGGGCAAATGTCAGTGTGCATTCCGACTTCAGTTCCAGACCGATTCGCCCAATGAGTCCTTGATATTTAGTCGTTTTCAGCCAATTTTCTGGATTTTTGAAAATTTCACTTTTTTGTGAAAATATCCACTAAATGAGGGAATAATATGTGTGAGGGTACCCAAGGAGAGTTCCAAATGTGTGTGGGTAGAATATATATCCCACGGGGGTAAAATTGAAAAAAGTTGAAAAAATTTTTTTTGGGACTTAGTCATTTTTCCGGCGTTTATCAGACTTTCAGATAGGGGAAATGTCAGTGAGCGTTCTGATTTCAGTTCCAGAGCGATTCACCCAATGAGTCCTTGATATTTAGTCGTTTTCAGCCAATTTTCTCGATTTTTGAAAATTTCACTTTTTTGTGAAAATATCCACTAAATGAGGGAATAATATGTGTGAGGGTACCCCAGGAGAGTTCCAAATGTGTGTGGGTAGAATATATATCCCACGGGTTTAAAATTGAAAAAAGTTGAAAAAAAATTTTTTTTGGACTTAGTCATTTTTCCAGCGTTTATCAGACTTTCAGATAGGGCAAATGTCAGTGAGCATTCTGACTTCAGTTCCAGACCGATTCGCCCAATGAGTCCTTGATATTTAGTCGTTTTCAGCCAATTTTCTGGATTTTTGAAAATTTCACTTTATTGTGAAAATATCCACTAAATGAGGGAATAATATGTGTGAGGTTACCCCAGGAGAGTTCCAAATGTGTTTGGGTAGAATATATATCCCACGGGGCTAAAATTGAAAAAAGTTGAAAAACTTTTTTTTTTGAACTTAGTCATTTTTCCGGCGTTTATCAGACTTTCAGATAGGGGAAATGTCAGTGAGCATTCTGATTTCAGTTCCAGAGCGATTCGCCCAATGAGTCCTTGATATTCGGTCGTTTTCAGCTAATTTTCTGGATTTTTGAAAATTTCACTTTTTTGTGAAAATATCCACTAAATGAGGGAATAATATGTGTGAGGGTACCCCAGGAGAGTTCCAAATGTGTTTGGGTAGAATATATATCCCACGGGGTTAAAATTGAAAAAAGTTGAAAAAATTTTTTTTTTGGACTTAGTCATTTTTCCAGCGTTTATCAGACTTTCAGATAGGGCAAATGTCAGTGAGCATTCCGATTTCAGTTCCATACCGATTCGCCCAATGAGTCCTTGATATTTAGTCGTTTTCAGCCAATTTTCTGGATTTTTGAAAATTTCACTTTTTTGTGAAAATATCCGCTAAATGAGGGAATAATATGTGTGAGGGTACCCCAGGAGAGTTCCAAATGTGTTTGGGTAGAATATATATCCCACGGGGTAAAAATTGAAAAAAGTTGAAAAAAAATTTTTTTTGGACTTAGTCATTTTTCCAGCGTTTATCAGACTTTCAGATAGGGCAAATGTCAGTGAGCATTCCGATTTCAGTTCCAGACCGATTCACCCAATGAGTCCTTGATATTTAGTCGTTTTCAGCCAATTTTCTGGATTTTTTAAAATTTCACTTTTTTGTGAAAATATCCGCTAAATGAGGAAATAATATGTGTGAGGGTACCCCAGGAGAGTTCCAAATGTGTGTGGGTAGAATATATATCCCACGGGGCTAAAATTGAAAAAAGTTGAAACAATTTTTTTTTTGGACTTAGTCATTTTTCCAGCGTTTATCAGACTTTCAGATAGGGGAAATGTCAGTGAGCGTTCTGATTTCAGTTCCAGAGCGATTCACCCAATGATCCTTGATATTTAGTCGTTTTCAGACAATTTTCTGGATTTTTGAAAATTTCACTTTTTTTTGAAAATATCCACTAAATGAGGGAATAATATGTGTGAGGGTACCCCAGGAGAGTTCCAAATGTGTGTGGGTAGAATATATATCCCACGGGTTTAAAATTGAAAAAAGTTGAAAAAAATTTTTTTTTCGACTTAGTCATTTTTCCAGCGTTTATCAGACTTTCAGATAGGGCAAATGTCAGTGTGCATTCCGACTTCAGTTCCAGACCGATTCGCCCAATGAGTCCTTGATATTTAGTCGTTTTCAGCCAATTTTCTGGATTTTTGAAAATTTCACTTTTTTGTGAAAATATCCACTAAATGAGGGAATAATATGTGTGAGGGTACCCAAGGAGAGTTCCAAATGTGTGTGGGTAGAATATATATCCCACGGGGGTAAAATTGAAAAAAGTTGAAAAAATTTTTTTTGGGACTTAGTCATTTTTCCAGCGTTTATCAGACTTTCAGATAGGGGAAATGTCAGTGAGCGTTCTGATTTCAGTTCCAGAGCGATTCGCCCAATGAGTCCTTGATATTTAGTCGTTTTCAGCCAATTTTCTGGATTTTTGAAAATTTCTCTTTTTAGTGAAAATATCCACTAAATGAGGGAATAATATGTGTGAGGGTACACCAGGAGAGTTCCAAATGTGTGTGGGTAGAATATATATCCCACGGGTCTAAAATTGAAAAAAGTTGAAAAAAAATTTTTTTGGGACTTAGTCATTTTTCCGGCGTTTATCAGACTTTCAGATAGGGGAAATGTCAGTGAGCGTTCTGATTTCAGTTCCAGAGCGATTCGCCCAATGAGTCCTTGATATTTAGTCGTTTTCAGCCAATTTTCTGGATTTTTGAAAATTTCACTTTTTTGTGAAAATATCCACTAAATGAGGGAATAATATGTGTGAGGGTACCCCAGGAGAGTTCCATATATGTGTGGGTAGAATATATATCCCACGGGGCTAAAATTGAAAAAAGTTGAAAAATTTTTTTTTTGAACTTAGTCATTTTTCCGGCGTTTATCAGACTTTCAGATAGGGGAAATGTCAGTGAGCGTTCTGATTTCAGTTCCAGAGCGATTCGCCCAATGAGTCCTTGATATTTAGTCGTTTTCAGCCAATTTTCTGGATTTTTGAAAATTTCACTTTTTTGTGAAAATATCCACTAAATGAGGGAATAATATGTGTGAGGGTACCCCAGGAGAGTTCCAAATGTGTTTGGGTAGAATATATATCCCACGGGGTTAAAATTGAAAAAAGTTGAAAAAAAATTTTTTTTGGACTTAGTCATTTTTCCGGCGTTTATCAGACTTTCAGATAGGGGAAATGTCAGTGAGCGTTCTGATTTCAGTTCCAGAGCGATTCGCCCAATGAGTCCTTGATATTTAGTCGTTTTCAGCCAATTTTCTGGATTTTTGAAAATTTCACTTTTTTGTGAAAATATCCACTAAATGAGGGAATAATATGTGTGAGGGTACCCCAGGAGAGTTCCAAATGTGTGTGGGTAGAATATATATCCCACGGGGCTAAAATTGAAAAAAGTTGAAAAAATTTTTTTTTTGGACTTAGTCATTTTTCCGGCGTTTATCAGACTTTCAGATAGGGCAAATGTCAGTGAGCATTCCGACTTCAGTTCCAGACCGATTCGCCCAATGAGTCCTTGATAATTAGTCATTTTCAGCCAATTTTCTGGATTTTTGAAAATTTCACTTTTTTGTGAAAATATCCACTAAATGAGGGAATAATATGTGTGAGGGTACCCCAGGAGAGTTCCAAATGTGTGTGGGTAGAATATATATCCCACGGGTCTAAAATTGAAAAAAGTTGAAAAAAATTTTTTTGGGGACTTAGTCATTTTTCCAGCGTTTATCAGACTTTCAGATAGGGGAAATGTCAGTGAGCGTTATGATTTCAGTTCCAGAGCGATTCGCCCAATGAGTCCTTGATATTTAGTCGTTTTCAGCCAATTTTCTGGATTTTTGAAAATTTCACTTTTTTGTGAAAATATCCACTAAATGAGGGAATAATATGTGTGAGGGTACCCCAGGAGAGTTCCAAATGTGTTTGGGTAGAATATATATCCCACGGGGCTAAAATTGAAAAAAGTTGAAAAAATTTTTTTTTTGGACTTAGTCATTTTTCCGGCGTTTATCAGACTTTCAGATAGGGGAAATGTCAGTGAGCGTTCTGATTTCAGTTCCAGAGCGATTCACCCAATGATCCTTGATATTTAGTCGTTTTCAGCCAATTTTCTGGATTTTTGAAAATTTCACTTTTTTGTGAAAATATCCACTAAATGAGGGAATAATATGTGTGAGGGTACCCCAGGAGAGTTCCAAATGTGTGTGGGTAGAATATATATCCCACGGGGCTAAAATTGAAAAAAGTTGAAAAAATTTTTTTTTTGGACTTAGTCATTTTTCCGGCGTTTATCAGACTTTCAGATAGGGCAAATGTCAGTGAGCATTCCGACTTCAGTTCCAGACCGATTCGCCCAATGAGTCCTTGATATTTAGTCATTTTCCGCCAATTTTCTGGATTTTTGAAAATTTCACTTTTTTGTGAAAATATCCACTAAATGAGGGAATAATATGTGTGAGGGTACCCCAGGAGAGTTCCAAATGTGTGTGGGTAGAATATACATCCCACGGGTCTAAAATTGAAAAAAGTTGAAAAAAATTTTTTTGGGGACTTAGTCATTTTTCCGGCGTTTATCAGACTTTCAGATAGGGGAAATGTCAGTGAGCGTTCTGATTTCAGTTCCAGAGCGATTCGCCCAATGAGTCCTTGATATTTAGTCGTTTTCAGCCAATTTTCTGGATTTTTGAAAATTTCACTTTTTTGTGAAAATATCCACTAAATGAGGGAATAATATGTGTGAGGGTACCCCAGGAGAGTTCCAAATGTGTTTGGGTAGAATATATATCCCACGGGGCTAAAATTGAAAAAAGTTGAAAAAATTTTTTTTTTGGACTTAAGTCATTTTTCCGGCGTTTATCAGACTTTCAAATAGGGGAAATGTCAGTGAGCGTTCTGATTTCAGTTCCAGAGCGATTCACCCAATGATCCTTGATATTTAGTCGTTTTCAGCCAATTTTCTGGATTTTTGAAAATTTCACTTTTTTGTGAAAATATCCACTAAATGAGGGAATAATATGTGTGAGGGTACCCCAGGAGAGTTCCAAATGTGTGTAGGTAGAATATATATCCCACGGGTTTAAAATTGAAAAAAGTTGAAAAAAAATTTTTTTTGGACTTAGTCATTTTTCCAGCGTTTATCAGACTTTCAGATAGGGCAAATGTCAGTGTGCATTCCGACTTCAGTTCCAGACCAATTCGCCCAATGAGTCCTTGATATTTAGTCGTTTTCAGCCAATTTTCTGGATTTTTGAAAATTTCACTTTTTTGTGAAAATATCCACTAAATGAGGGAATAATATGTGTGAGGGTACCCCAGGAGAGTTCCAAATGTGTTTGGGTAGAATATATATCCCACGGGGCTAAAATTGAAAAAAGTTGAAAAAATTTTTTTTTTGGACTTAGTCATTTTTCCGGCGTTTATCAGACTTTCAGATAGGGGAAATGTCAGTGAGCGTTCTGATTTCAGTTCCAGAGCGATTCACCCAATGATCCTTGATATTTAGTCGTTTTCAGCCAATTTTCTGGATTTTTGAAAATTTCACTTTTTTGTGAAAATATCCACTAAATGAGGGAATAATATGTGTGAGGGTACCCCAGGAGAGTTCCAAATGTGTGTGGGTAGAATATATATCCCACGGGGCTAAAATTGAAAAAAGTTGAAAAAATTTTTTTTTTGGACTTAGTCATTTTTCCGGCGTTTATCAGACTTTCAGATAGGGCAAATGTCAGTGAGCATTCCGACTTCAGTTCCAGACCGATTCGCCCAATGAGTCCTTGATATTTAGTCATTTTCCGCCAATTTTCTGGATTTTTGAAAATTTCACTTTTTTGTGAAAATATCCACTAAATGAGGGAATAATATGTGTGAGGGTACCCCAGGAGAGTTCCAAATGTGTGTGGGTAGAATATACATCCCACGGGTCTAAAATTGAAAAAAGTTGAAAAAAATTTTTTTGGGGACTTAGTCATTTTTCCGGCGTTTATCAGACTTTCAGATAGGGGAAATGTCAGTGAGCGTTCTGATTTCAGTTCCAGAGCGATTCGCCCAATGAGTCCTTGATATTTAGTCGTTTTCAGCCAATTTTCTGGATTTTTGAAAATTTCACTTTTTTGTGAAAATATCCACTAAATGAGGGAATAATATGTGTGAGGGTACCCCAGGAGAGTTCCAAATGTGTTTGGGTAGAATATATATCCCACGGGGCTAAAATTGAAAAAAGTTGAAAAAATTTTTTTTTTGGACTTAAGTCATTTTTCCGGCGTTTATCAGACTTTCAAATAGGGGAAATGTCAGTGAGCGTTCTGATTTCAGTTCCAGAGCGATTCACCCAATGATCCTTGATATTTAGTCGTTTTCAGCCAATTTTCTGGATTTTTGAAAATTTCACTTTTTTGTGAAAATATCCACTAAATGAGGGAATAATATGTGTGAGGGTACCCCAGGAGAGTTCCAAATGTGTGTAGGTAGAATATATATCCCACGGGTTTAAAATTGAAAAAAGTTGAAAAAAATTTTTTTTTGGACTTAGTCATTTTTCCAGCGTTTATCAGACTTTCAGATAGGGCAAATGTCAGTGTGCATTCCGACTTCAGTTCCAGACCAATTCGCCCAATGAGTCCTTGATATTTAGTCGTTTTCAGCCAATTTTCTGGATTTTTGAAAATTTCACTTTTTTGTGAAAATATCCACTAAATGAGGGAATAATATGTGTGAGGGTACCCCAGGAGAGTTCCAAATGTGTGTGGGTAGAATATATATCCCACGGGGGTAAAATTGAAAAAAGTTGAAAAAAAATTTTTTTGGGACTTAGTCATTTTTCCAGCGTTTATCAGACTTTCAGATAGGGGAAATGTCAGTGAGCGTTCTGATTTCAGTTCCAGAGCGATTCGCCCAATGAGTCCTTGATATTTAGTCGTTTTCAGCCAATTTTCTGGATTTTTGAAAATTTCACTTTTTTGTGAAAATATCCACTAAATGAGGGAATAATATGTGTGAGGGTACCCCAGGAGAGTTCCAAATGTGTGTGGGTAGAATATATATCCCACGGGGGTAAAATTGAAAAAAGTAAAAAAAAAAAAATTTTTTATACTTAGTCATTTTTCCGGCGTTTATCAAACTTTCAGATAGGGCAAATGTCAGTGAGCATTCCGACTTCAGTTCCAGAGCGATTCGCCCAATGAGTCCTTGATATTTAGTCGTTTTCAGCCAATTTTCTGGATTTTTGAAAATTTCACTTTTTTGTGAAAATATCCACTAAATGAGGGAATAATATGTGTGAGGGTACCCCAGGAGAGTTCCAAATGTCTGTGGGTAGAATATATATCCCACGGGTTTAAAATTGAAAAAAGTTGAAAAAAATTTTTTTTTGGACTTAGTCATTTTTCCGGCGTTTATCAGACTTTCAGATAGGGGAAATGTCAGTGAGCGTTCTGATTTCAATTCCAGAGCGATTCACCCAATGAGTCCTTGATATTTAGTCGTTTTCAGCCAATTTTCTGGATTTTTGAAAATTTCACTTTTTTGTGAAAATATCGACTAAATGAGGGAATAATATGTGTGAGGGTACCCCAGGAGAGTTCCAAATGTGTGTGGGTAGAATATATATCCCACGGGGGTAAAATTGAAAAAAGTAAAAAAAAAAAATTTTTTTATACTTAGTCATTTTTCCGGCGTTTATCAAACTTTCAGATAGGGCAAATGTCAGTGAGCATTCCGACTTCAGTTCCAGAGCGATTCGCCCAATGAGTCCTTGATATTTAGTCGTTTTCAGCCAATTTTCTGGATTTTTGAAAATTTCACTTTTTTGTGAAAATATCGACTAAATGAGGGAATAATATGTGTGAGGGTAACCCAGGAGAGTTCCAAATGTGTGTGGGTAGAATATATATCCCACGGGTTTAAAATTGAAAAAAGTTGAAAAAAATTTTTTTTTGGACTTAGTTATTTTTCCAGCGTTTATCAGACTTTCAGATAGGGCAAATGTCAGTGAGCATTCCGACGTCAGTTCCAGACCGATTCGCCCAATGAGTCCTTGATATTTAGTCGTTTTCAGCCAATTTTCTTGATTTTTGAAAATTTCACTTTATTGTGAAAATATCCACTAAATGAGGGAATAATATGTGTGAGGGTACCCCAGGAGAGTTCCAAATGTGTTTGGGTAGAATATATATCCCACGGGGCTAAAATTGAAAAAAGTTGAAAAAAATTTTTTTTTGGACTTAGTCATTTTTCCAGCGTTTATCAGACTTTCAGATAGGGGAAATGTCAGTGACCGTTCTGATTTCAGTTCCAGAGCGATTCGCCCAATGAGTCCTTGATATTTAGTCGTTTTCAGCCAATTTTCTGGATTTTTGAAAATTTCACTTTTTTGTGAAAATATCCACTAAATGAGGGAATAATATGTGTGAGGGTACCCTAGGAGAGTCCCAAATGTGTTTGGGTAGAATATATATCCCACGGGGTTAAAATTGAAAAAAGTTGAAAAAAATTTTTTTTTGGACTTAGTCATTTTTCCGGCGTTTATCAGACTTTCAGATAGGGGAAATGTCAGTGAGCGTTCTGATTTCAGTTCCAGAGCGATTCGCCCAATGAGTCCTTGATATTTAGTCATTTTCAGCCAATTTTCTGGATTTTTGAAAATTTCACTTTTTTGTGAAAATATCCACTAAATGAGGGAATAATATGTGTGAGGGTACCCCAGGAGAGTTCCAAATGTGTGTGGGTAGAATAAATATCCCACGGGGTAAAATTGAAAAAAGTTGAAAAAAATTTTTTTTTGGACTTAGTCATTTTTCCAGCGTTTATCAGACTTTCAGATAGGGGAAATGTCAGTGAGCGTTCTGATTTCAGTTCCAGAGCGATTCGCCCAATGAGTCCTTGATATTTAGTCGTTTTCAGCCAATTTTCTGGATTTTTGAAAATTTCACTTTTTTGTGAAAATATCCACTAAATGAGGGAATAATATGTGTGAGGGTACCCCAGGAGAGTCCCAAATGTGTGTGGGTAGAATATATATCCCACGGGGGTAAAATTGAAAAAAGTAAAAAAAAAAAATTTTTTTGTACTTAGTCATTTTTCCGGCGTTTATCAAACTTTCAGATAGGGCAAATGTCAGTGAGCATTCCGACTTCAGTTCCAGAGCGATTCACCCAATGAGTCCTTGATATTTAGTCGTTTTCAGCCAATTTTCTGGATTTTTGAAAATTTCACTTTTTTGAGAAAATATCGACTAAATGAGGGAATAATATGTGTGAGGGTAACCCAGGAGAGTTCCAAATGTGTGTGGGTAGAATATATATCCCACGGGTTTAAAATTGAAAAAAGTTGAAAAAAATTTTTTTTTGGACTTAGTCATTTTTCCAGCGTTTATCAGACTTTCAGATAGGGCAAATGTCAGTGAGCATTCCGACTTCAGTTCCAGACCGATTCGCCCAATGAGTCCTTGATATTTAGTCGTTTTCAGCCAATTTTCTGGATTTTTGAAAATTTCACTTTATTGTGAAAATATCCACTAAATGAGGGAATAATATGTGTGAGGGTACCCCAGGAGAGTTCCAAATGTGTTTGGGTAGAATATATATCCCACGGGGCTAAAATTGAAAAAAGTTGAAAAAAATTTTTTTTTGGACTTAGTCATTTTTCCAGCGTTTATCAGACTTTCAGATAGGGGAAATGTCAGTGAGCATTCTGATTTCAGTTCCAGAGCGATTCACCCAATGAGTCCTTGATATTTAGTCGTTTTCAGCCAATTTTCTGGATTTTTGAAAATTTCACTTTTTTGTGAAAATATCCACTAAATGAGGGAATAATATGTGTGAGGGTACCCCAGGAGAGTTCCAAATGTGTTTGGGTAGAATATATATCCCACGGGGCTAAAATTGAAAAAAGTTGAAAAACTTTTTTTTTTTAACTTAGTCATTTTTCCAGCGTTTATCAGACTTTCAGATAGGGCAAATGTCAGTGAGCATTCCGATTTCAGTTCCATACCGATTCGCCCAATGAGTCCTTGATATTTAGTCGTTTTCAGCCAATTTTCTGGATTTTTGAAAATTTCACTTTTTTGTGAAAATATCCGCTAAATGAGGGAATAATATGTGTGAGGGTACCCCAGGAGAGTTCCAAATGTGTTTGGGTAGAATATATATCCCACGGGGTTAAAATTGAAAAAAGTTGAAAAAAATTTTTTTTTGGACTTAGTCATTTTTCCAGCGTTTATCAGACTTTCAGATAGGGCAAATGTCAGTGAGCATTCCGATTTCAGTTCCAGACCGATTCGCCCAATGAGTCCTTGATATTTAGTCGTTTTCAGCCAATTTTCTGGATTTTTTAAAATTTCACTTTTTTGTGAAAATATCCGCTAAATGAGGAAATAATATGTGTGAGGGTACCCTAGGAGAGTTCCAAATGTGTGTGGGTAGAATATATATCCCACGGGGCTAAAATTGAAAAAAGTTGAAACAATTTTTTTTTTGGACTTAGTCATTTTTCCAGCGTTTATCAGACTTTCAGATAGGGGAAATGTCAGTGAGCGTTCTGATTTCAGTTCCAGAGCGATTCGCCCAATGAGTCCTTGATATTTAGTCGTTTTCAGCCAATTTTCTGGATTTTTGAAAATTTCACTTTTTTGTGAAAATATCCACTAAATGAGGGAATAATATGTGTGAGGGTACCCCAGGAGAGTTCCAAATGTGTGTGGGTAGAATATATATCCCACGGGGGTAAAATTGAAAAAAGTAAAAAAAAAAAATTTTTTTGTACTTAGTCATTTTTCCGGCGTTTATCAAACTTTCAGATAGGGCAAATGTCAGTGAGCATTCCGACTTCAGTTCCAGAGCGATTCGCCCAATGAGTCCTTGATATTTAGTCGTTTTCAGCCAATTTTCTGGATTTTTGAAAATTTCACTTTTTTGTGAAAATATCCACTAAATGAGGGAATAATATGTGTGAGGGTACCCCAGGAGAGTTCCAAATGTGTGTGGGTAGAATATATATCCCACGGGTTTAAAATTGAAAAAAGTTGAAAAAAATTTTTTTTTGGACTTAGTCATTTTTCCGGCGTTTATCAGACTTTCAGATAGGGGAAATGTCAGTGAGCATTCTGATTTTAATTCCAGAGCAATTCACCCAATGAGTCCTTGATATTTAGTCGTTTTCAGCCAATTTTCTGGATTTTTGAAAATTTCACTTTTTTGTGAAAATATCGACTAAATGAGGGAATAATATGTGTGAGGGTAACCCAGGAGAGTTCCAAATGTGTGTGGGTAGAATATATATCCCACGGGTTTAAAATTGAAAAAAGTTGAAAAAAATTTTTTTTTGGACTTAGTCATTTTTCCAGCGTTTATCAGACTTTCAGATAGGGCAAATGTCAGTGAGCATTCCGACTTCAGTTCCAGACCGATTCGCCCAATGAGTCCTTGATATTTAGTCGTTTTCAGCCAATTTTCTGGATTTTTGAAAATTTCACTTTATTGTGAAAATATCCACTAAATGAGGGAATAATATGTGTGAGGGTACCCCAGGAGAGTTCCAAATGTGTTTGGGTAGAATATATATCCCACGGGGCTAAAATTGAAAAAAGTTGAAAAAAATTTTTTTTTGGACTTAGTCATTTTTCCAGCGTTTATCAGACTTTCAGATAGGGGAAATGTCAGTGAGCGTTCTGATTACAGTTCCAGAGCGATTCACCCAATGAGTCCTTGATATTTAGTCGTTTTCAGCCAATTTTCTGTATTTTTGAAAATTTCACTTTTTTGTGAAAATATCCACTAAATGAGGGAATAATATGTGTGAGGGTACCCCAGGAGAGTTCCAAATGTGTTTGGGTAGAATATATATCCCACGGGGCTAAAATTGAAAAAAGTTGAAAAACTTTTTTTTTTTAACTTAGTCATTTTTCCGGCGTTTATCAGACTTTCAGATAGGGGAAATGTCAGTGAGCATTCTGATTTCAGTTCCAGAGCGATTCGCCCAATGAGTCTTTGATATTCGGTCGTTTTCAGCTAATTTTCTGGATTTTTGAAAATTTCACTTTTTTGTGAAAATATCCACTAAATGAGGGAATAATATGTGTGAGGGTACCCCAGGAGAGTTCCAAATGTGTTTGGGTAGAATATATATCCCACGGGGTTAAAATTGAAAAAAGTTGAAAAAATTTCTTTTTTGGACTTAGTCATTTTTCCAGCGTTTATCAGACTTTCAGATAGGGCAAATGTCAGTGAGCATTCCGATTTCAGTTCCATACCGTTTCGCCCAATGAGTCCTTGATATTTAGTCGTTTTCAGCCAATTTTCTGGATTTTTGAAAATTTCACTTTTTTGTGAAAATATCCGCTAAATGAGGGAATAATATGTGTGAGGGTACCCCAGGAGAGTTCCAAATGTGTTTGGGTAGAATATATATCCCACGGGGTTAAAATTGAAAAAAGTTGAAAAAAATTTTTTTTTGGACTTAGTCATTTTTCCAGCGTTTATCAGACTTTCAGATAGGGCAAATGTCAGTGAGCATTCCGATTTCAGTTCCAGACCGATTCGCCCAATGAGTCCTTGATATTTAGTCGTTTTCAGCCAATTTTCTGGATTTTTTAAAATTTCACTTTTTTGTGAAAATATCTGCTAAATGAGGAAATAATATGTGTGAGGGTACCCTAGGAGAGTTCCAAATGTGTGTGGGTAGAATATATATCCCACGGGGCTAAAATTGAAAAAAGTTGAAACAATTTTTTTTTTGGACTTAGTCATTTTTCCAGCGTTTATCAGACTTTCAGATAGGGGAAATGTCAGTGAGCGTTCTGATTTCAGTTCCAGAGCGATTCGCCCAATGAGTCCTTGATATTTAGTCGTTTTCAGCCAATTTTCTGGATTTTTGAAAATTTCACTTTTTTGTGAAAATATCCACTAAATGAGGGAATAATATGTGTGAGGGTACCCCAGGAGAGTTCCAAATGTGTTTGGGTAGAATATATATCCCACGGGGCTAAAATTGAAAAAAGTTGAAAAAATTTTATTTTTGGACTTAGTCATTTTTCCGGCGTTTATCAGACTTTCAGATAGGGGAAATGTCAGTGAGCGTTCTGATTTCAGTTCCAGAGCGATTCACCCAATGATCCTTGATATTTAGTCGTTTTCAGCCAATTTTCTGGATTTTTGAAAATTTCACTTTTTTGTGAAAATATCCACTAAATGAGGGAATAATATGTGTGAGGGTACCCCAGGAGAGTTCCAAATGTGTGTGGGTAGAATATATATCCCACGGGTTTAAAATTGAAAAAAGTTTAAAAAAATTTTTTTTTGGACTTAGTCATTTTTCCAGCGTTTATCAGACTTTCAGATAGGGCAAATGTCAGTGAGCATTCCGACTTCAGTTCCAGACCGATTCGCCCAATGAGTCCTTGATATTTAGTCGTTTTCAGCCAATTTTCTGGATTTTTGAAAATTTCACTTTTTTGTGAAAATATCGACTAAATGAGGGAATAATATGTGTGAGGGTAACCCAGGAGAGTTCCAAATGTGTGTGGGTAGAATATATATCCCACGGGTTTAAAATTGAAAAAAGTTGAAAAAAATTTTTTTTTGGACTTAGTCATTTTTCCAGCGTTTATCAGACTTTCAGATAGGGCAAATGTCAGTGAGCATTCCGATTTCAGTTCCATACCGTTTCGCCCAATGAGTCCTTGATATTTAGTCGTTTTCAGCCAATTTTCTGGATTTTTGAAAATTTCACTTTTTTGTGAAAATATCCGCTAAATGAGGGAATAATATGTGTGAGGGTACCCCAGGAGAGTTCCAAATGTGTTTGGGTAGAATATATATCCCACGGGGTTAAAATTGAAAAAAGTTGAAAAAAATTTTTTTTTGGACTTAGTCATTTTTCCAGCGTTTATCAGACTTTCAGATAGGGCAAATGTCAGTGAGCATTCCGATTTCAGTTCCAGACCGATTCGCCCAATGAGTCCTTGATATTTAGTCGTTTTCAGCCAATTTTCTGGATTTTTTAAAATTTCACTTTTTTGTGAAAATATCTGCTAAATGAGGAAATAATATGTGTGAGGGTACCCTAGGAGAGTTCCAAATGTGTGTGGGTAGAATATATATCCCACGGGGCTAAAATTGAAAAAAGTTGAAACAATTTTTTTTTTGGACTTAGTCATTTTTCCAGCGTTTATCAGACTTTCAGATAGGGGAAATGTCAGTGAGCGTTCTGATTTCAGTTCCAGAGCGATTCGCCCAATGAGTCCTTGATATTTAGTCGTTTTCAGCCAATTTTCTGGATTTTTGAAAATTTCACTTTTTTGTGAAAATATCCACTAAATGAGGGAATAATATGTGTGAGGGTACCCCAGGAGAGTTCCAAATGTGTTTGGGTAGAATATATATCCCACGGGGCTAAAATTGAAAAAAGTTGAAAAAATTTTATTTTTGGACTTAGTCATTTTTCCGGCGTTTATCAGACTTTCAGATAGGGGAAATGTCAGTGAGCGTTCTGATTTCAGTTCCAGAGCGATTCACCCAATGATCCTTGATATTTAGTCGTTTTCAGCCAATTTTCTGGATTTTTGAAAATTTCACTTTTTTGTGAAAATATCCACTAAATGAGGGAATAATATGTGTGAGGGTACCCCAGGAGAGTTCCAAATGTGTTTGGGTAGAATATATATCCCACGGGTTTAAAATTGAAAAAAGTTGAAAAAAATTTTTTTTTGGACTTAGTCATTTTTCCAGCGTTTATCAGACTTTCAGATAGGGCAAATGTCAGTGAGCATTCCGACTTCAGTTCCAGACCGATTCGCCCAATGAGTCCTTGATATTTAGTCGTTTTCAGCCAATTTTCTGGATTTTTGAAAATTTCACTTTTTTGTGAAAATATCGACTAAATGAGGGAATAATATGTGTGAGGGTAACCCAGGAGAGTTCCAAATGTGTGTGGGTAGAATATATATCCCACGGGTTTAAAATTGAAAAAAGTTGAAAAAAATTTTTTTTTGGACTTAGTCATTTTTCCAGCGTTTATCAGACTTTCAGATAGGGCAAATGTCAGTGAGCATTCCGACTTCAGTTCCAGACCGATTCGCCCAATGAGTCCTTGATATTTAGTCGTTTTCAGCCAATTTTCTGGATTTTTGAAAATTTCACTTTATTGTGAAAATATCCACTAAATGAGGGAATAATATGTGTGAGGGTACCCCAGGAGAGTTCCAAATGTGTTTGGGTAGAATATATATCCCACGGGGCTAAAATTGAAAAAAGTTGAAAAAAATTTTTTTTTGGACTTAGTCATTTTTCCAGCGTTTATCAGACTTTCAGATAGGGGAAATGTCAGTGAGCGTTCTGATTACAGTTCCAGAGCGATTCGCCCAATGAGTCCTTGATATTTAGTCGTTTTCAGCCAATTTTCTGGATTTTTGAAAATTTCACTTTTTTGTGAAAATATCCACTAAATGAGGGAATAATATGTGTGAGGTTACCCCAGGAGAGTTCCAAATGTGTTTGGGTAGAATATATATCCCACGGGGCTAAAATTGAAAAAAGTTGAAAACATTTTATTTTTGGACTTAGTCATTTTTCCGGCGTTTATCAGACTTTCAGATAGGGGAAATGTCAGTGAGCGTTCTGATTTCAGTTCCAGAGCGATTCACCCAATGATCCTTGATATTTAGTCGTTTTCAGCCAATTTTCTGGATTTTTGAAAATTTCACTTTTTTGTGAAAATATCCACTAAATGAGGGAATAATATGTGTGAGGGTACCCCAGGAGAGTTCCAAATGTGTGTGGGTAGAATATATATCCCACGGGTTTAAAATTGAAAAAAGTTGAAAAAAATTTTTTTTTGGACTTAGTCATTTTTCCAGCGTTTATCAGACTTTCAGATAGGGGAAATGTCAGTGAGCGTTCTGATTACAGTTCCAGAGCGATTCACCCAATGAGTCCTTGATATTTAGTCGTTTTCAGCCAATTTTCTGGATTTTTGAAAATTTCACTTTTTTGTGAAAATATCCACTAAATGAGGGAATAATATGTGTGAGGGTACCCCAGGAGAGTTCCAAATGTGTTTGGGTAGAATATATATCCCACGGGGCTAAAATTGAAAAAAGTTGAAAAACTTTTTTTTTTTAACTTAGTCATTTTTCCGGCGTTTATCAGACTTTCAGATAGGGGAAATGTCAGTGAGCATTCTGATTTCAGTTCCAGAGCGATTCGCCCAATGAGTCTTTGATATTCGGTCGTTTTCAGCTAATTTTCTGGATTTTTGAAAATTTCACTTTTTTGTGAAAATATCCACTAAATGAGGGAATAATATGTGTGAGGGTACCCCAGGAGAGTTCCAAATGTGTTTGGGTAGAATATATATCCCACGGGGTTAAAATTGAAAAAAGTTGAAAAAATTTTTTTTTTGGACTTAGTCATTTTTCCAGCGTTTATCAGACTTTCAGATAGGGCAAATGTCAGTGAGCATTCCGATTTCAGTTCCATACCGATTCGCCCAATGAGTCCTTGATATTTAGTCGTTTTCAGCCAATTTTCTGGATTTTTGAAAATTTCACTTTTTTGTGAAAATATCCGCTAAATGAGGGAATAATATGTGTGAGGGTACCCCAGGAGAGTTCCAAATGTGTTTGGGTAGAATATATATCCCACGGGGTTAAAATTGAAAAAAGTTGAAAAAAATTTTTTTTTGGACTTAGTCATTTTTCCAGCGTTTATCAGACTTTCAGATAGGGCAAATGTCAGTGAGCATTCCGATTTCAGTTCCAGACCGATTCGCCCAATGAGTCCTTGATATTTAGTCGTTTTCAGCCAATTTTCTGGATTTTTTAAAATTTCACTTTTTTGTGAAAATATCTGCTAAATGAGGAAATAATATGTGTGAGGGTACCCTAGGAGAGTTCCAAATGTGTGTGGGTAGAATATATATCCCACGGGGCTAAAATTGAAAAAAGTTGAAACAATTTTTTTTTTGGACTTAGTCATTTTTCCAGCGTTTATCAGACTTTCAGATAGGGGAAATGTCAGTGAGCGTTCTGATTTCAGTTCCAGAGCGATTCGCCCAATGAGTCCTTGATATTTAGTCGTTTTCAGCCAATTTTCTGGATTTTTGAAAATTTCACTTTTTTGTGAAAATATCCACTAAATGAGGGAATAATATGTGTGAGGTTACCCCAGGAGAGTTCCAAATGTGTTTGGGTAGAATATATATCCCACGGGGCTAAAATTGAAAAAAGTTGAAAACATTTTATTTTTGGACTTAGTCATTTTTCCGGCGTTTATCAGACTTTCAGATAGGGGAAATGTCAGTGAGCGTTCTGATTTCAGTTCCAGAGCGATTCACCCAATGATCCTTGATATTTAGTCGTTTTCAGCCAATTTTCTGGATTTTTGAAAATTTCACTTTTTTGTGAAAATATCCACTAAATGAGGGAATAATATGTGTGAGGGTACCCCAGGAGAGTTCCAAATGTGTGTGGGTAGAATATATATCCCACGGGTTTAAAATTGAAAAAAGTTGAAAAAAATTTTTTTTTGGACTTAGTCATTTTTCCAGCGTTTATCAGACTTTCAGATAGGGCAAATGTCAGTGAGCATTCCGACTTCAGTTCCAGACCGATTCGCCCAATGAGTCCTTGATATTTAGTCGTTTTCAGCCAATTTTCTGGATTTTTGAAAATTTCACTTTTTTGTGAAAATATCCACTAAATGAGGGAATAATATGTGTGAGGGTACCCCAGGAGAGTTCCAAATGTGTTTGGGTAGAATATATATCCCACGGGGCTAAAATTGAAAAAAGTTGAAAAACTTTTTTTTTTTAACTTAGTCATTTTTCCGGCGTTTATCAGACTTTCAGATAGGGGAAATGTCAGTGAGCATTCTGATTTCAGTTCCAGAGCAATTCGCCCAATGAGTCTTTGATATTCGGTCGTTTTCAGCTAATTTTCTGGATTTTTGAAAATTTCACTTTTTTGTGAAAATATCCACTAAATGAGGGAATAATATGTGTGAGGGTACCCCAGGAGAGTTCCAAATGTGTTTGGGTAGAATATATATCCCACGGGGTTAAAATTGAAAAAAGTTGAAAAAATTTTTTTTTTGGACTTAGTCATTTTTCCAGCGTTTATCAGACTTTCAGATAGGGCAAATGTCAGTGAGCATTCCGATTTCAGTTCCATACCGATTCGCCCAATGAGTCCTTGATATTTAGTCGTTTTCAGCCAATTTTCTGGATTTTTGAAAATTTCACTTTTTTGTGAAAATATCCGCTAAATGAGGGAATAATATGTGTGAGGGTACCCCAGGAGAGTTCCAAATGTGTTTGGGTAGAATATATATCCCACGGGGTTAAAATTGAAAAAAGTTGAAAAAAATTTTTTTTTGGACTTAGTCATTTTTCCAGCGTTTATCAGACTTTCAGATAGGGGAAATGTCAGTGAGCATTCCGACTTCAGTTCCAGACCGATTCGCCCAATGAGTCCTTGATATTTAGCCGTTTTCAGCCAATTTTCAGGATTTTTGAAAATTTCACTTTTTTGTGAAAATATCCACTAAATGAGGGAATAATATGTGTGAGGGTACCCCAGGAGAGTTCCAAATGTGTTTGGGTAGAATATATATCCCACGGGGCTAAAATTGAAAAAAGTTGAAAAAATTTTTTTTTTGGACTTAGTCATTTTTCCGGCGTTTATCAGACTTTCAGATAGGGGAAATGTCAGTGAGTGTTCGGATTTCAGTTCCAGAGCGATTCACCCAATGATCCTTGATATTTAGTCGTTTTCAGCCAATTTTCTGGATTTTTGAAAATTTCACTTTTTTGTGAAAATATCCACTAAATGAGGGAATAATATGTGTGAGGGTACCCCAGGAGAGTTCCAAATGTGTTTGGGTAGAATATATATCCCACGGGGCTAAAATTGAAAAAAGTTGAAAATTTTTTTTTCTTGGACTTAGTCATTTTTCCAGCGTTTATCAGACTTTCAGATAGGGCAAATGTCAGTGAGCATTCCGACTTCAGTTCCAGACCGATTCGCCCACTGAGTCCTTGATATTTAGTCGTTTTCAGCCAATTTTCTGGATTTTTGAAAATTTCACTTTTTTGTGAAAATATCCACTAAATGAGGGAATAATATGTGTGAGGGTACCCCAGGAGAGTTCCAAATGTGTTTGGGTAGAATATATATCCCACGGGGCTAAAATTGAAAAAAGTTGAAAAAAAATTTTTTTGGGACTTAGTCATTTTTCCAGCGTTTATCAGACTTTCAGATAGGGGAAATGTCAGTGAGCGTTCTGATTTCAGTTCCAGAGCGATTCACCCAATGAGTCCTTGATATTTAGTCGTCTTCAGCCAATATTTTGGATTTTTGAGAATTTCACTTTTTTGTGAAAATATCCACTAAATGAGGGAATAATATGTGTGAGGGTACCCCAGGAGAGTTCCAAATGTGTGTGGGTAGAATATATATCCCACGGGTTTAAAATTGAAAAAAAATTTTTTTTGGACTTAGTCATTTTTCCAGCGTTTATCAGACTTTCAGATAGGGCAAATGTCAGTGAGCATTCCGACTTCAGTTCCAGACCGATTCGCCCAATGAGTCCTTGATATTTAGTCGTTTTCAGCCAATTTTCTGGATTTTTGAAAATTTCACTTTTTTGTGAAAATATCCACTAAATGAGGGAATAATATGTGTGAGGGTACCCCAGGAGAGTTCCAAATGTGTTTGGGTAGAATATATATCCCACGGGGCTAAAATTGAAAAAAGTTGAAAAAAATTTTTTTTCGACTTAGTCATTTTTCCGGCGTTTATCAGACTTTCAGATAGGGGAAATGTCAGTGAGCGTTCTGATTTCAGTTCCAGAGCGATTCACCCAATGATCCTTGATATTTAGTCGTTTTCAGCCAATTTTCTGGATTTTTGAAAATTTCACTTTTTTGTGAAAATATCCACTAAATGAGGGAATAATATGTGTGAGGGTACCCCAGGAGAGTTCCAAATGTGTGTGGGTAGAATATATATCCCACGGGTTTAAAATTGAAAAAAGTTGAAAAAAATTTTTTTTTGGACTTAGTCATTTTTCCAGCGTTTATCAGACTTTCAGATAGGGCAAATGTCAGTGAGCATTCCGACTTCAGTTCCAGACCGATTCGCCCAATGAGTCCTTGATATTTAGTCGTTTTCAGCCAATTTTCTGGATTTTTGAAAATTTCACTTTTTTGTGAAAATATCCACTAAATGAGGGAATAATATGTGTGAGGGTACCCCAGGAGAGTTCCAAATGTGTTTGGGTAGAATATATATCCCACGGGGCTAAAATTGAAAAAAGTTGAAAAAATTTTTTTTTTGGACTTAGTCATTTTTCCGGCGTTTATCAGACTTTCAGATAGGGGAAATGTCAGTGAGCGTTCTGATTTCAGTTCCAGAGCGATTCACCCAATGATCCTTGATATTTAGTCGTTTTCAGCCAATTTTCTGGATTTTCGAAAATTTCACTTTTTTGTGAAAATATCCACTAAATGAGGGAATAATATGTGTGAGGGTACCCCAGGAGAGTTCCAAATGTGTTTGGGTAGAATATATATCCCACGGGGCTAAAATTGAAAAAAGGTGAAAAACTTTTTTTTTTTAACTTAGTCATTTTTCCGGCGTTTATCAGACTTTCAGATAGGGGAAATGTCAGTGAGCATTCTGATTTCAGTTCCAGAGCGATTCGCCCAATGAGTCTTTGATATTCGGTCGTTTTCAGCTAATTTTCTGGATTTTTGAAAATTTCACTTTTTTGTGAAAATATCCACTAAATGAGGGAATAATATGTGTGAGGGTACCCCAGGAGAGTTCCAAATGTGTTTGGGTAGAATACATACCCCACGGGGTTAAAATTGAAAAAAGTTGAAAAAATTTTTTTTTTGGACTTAGTCATTTTTCCAGCGTTTATCAGACTTTCAGATAGGGCAAATGTCAGTGAGCATTCCGATTTCAGTTCCATACCGATTCGCCCAATGAGTCCTTGATATTTAGTCGTTTTCAGCCAATTTTCTGGATTTTTGAAAATTTCACTTTTTTGTGAAAATATCCGCTAAATGAGGGAATAATATGTGTGAGGGTACCCCAGGAGAGTTCCAAATGTGTTTGGGTAGAATATATATCCCACGGGGTTAAAATTGAAAAAAGTTGAAAAAATTTTTTTTTTGGACTTAGTCATTTTTCCAGCGTTTATCAGACTTTCAGATAGGGCAAATGTCAGTGAGCATTCCGATTTCAGTTCCAGACCGATTCGCCCAATGAGTCCTTGATATTTAGTCGTTTTCAGCCAATTTTCTGGATTTTTTAAAATTTCACTTTTTTGTGAAAATATCCGCTAAATGAGGAAATAATATGTGTGAGGGTACCCTAGGAGAGTTCCAAATGTGTGTGGGTAGAATATATATCCCACGGGGCTAAAATTGAAAAAAGTTGAAACAATTTTTTTTTTGAACTTAGTCATTTTTCCAGCGTTTATCAGACTTTCAGATAGGGGAAATGTCAGTGAGCGTTCTGATTTCAGTTCCAGAGTGATTCGCCCAATCAGTCCTTGATATTTAGTCATTTTCAGCCAATTTTCTGGATTTTTGAAAATTTCACTTTTTTGTGAAAATATCCACTAAATGAGGGAATAATATGTGTGAGGGTACCCCAGGAGAGTTCCAAATGTGTTTGGGTAGAATATATATCCCACGGGGCTAAAATTGAAAAAAGTTGAAAAAAAATTTTTTTGGGACTTAGTCATTTTTCCAGCGTTTATCAGACTTTCAGATAGGGGAAATGTCAGTGAGCGTTCTGATTTCAGTTCCAGAGCGATTCACCCAATGAGTCCTTGATATTTAGTCGTCTTCAGCCAATATTTTGGATTTTTGAGAATTTCACTTTTTTGTGAAAATATCCACTAAATGAGGGAATAATATGTGTGAGGGTACCCCAGGAGAGTTCCAAATGTGTGTGGGTAGAATATATATCCCACGGGTTTAAAATTGAAAAAAAATTTTTTTTGGACTTAGTCATTTTTCCAGCGTTTATCAGACTTTCAGATAGGGCAAATGTCAGTGAGCATTCCGACTTCAGTTCCAGACCGATTCGCCCAATGAGTCCTTGATATTTAGTCGTTTTCAGCCAATTTTCTGGATTTTTGAAAATTTCACTTTTTTGTGAAAATATCCACTAAATGAGGGAATAATATGTGTGAGGGTACCCCAGGAGAGTTCCAAATGTGTTTGGGTAGAATATATATCCCACGGGGCTAAAATTGAAAAAAGGTGAAAAACTTTTTTTTTTTAACTTAGTCATTTTTCCGGCGTTTATCAGACTTTCAGATAGGGGAAATGTCAGTGAGCATTCTGATTTCAGTTCCAGAGCGATTCGCCCAATGAGTCTTTGATATTCGGTCGTTTTCAGCTAATTTTCTGGATTTTTGAAAATTTCACTTTTTTGTGAAAATATCCACTAAATGAGGGAATAATATGTGTGAGGGTACCCCAGGAGAGTTCCAAATGTGTTTGGGTAGAATACATACCCCACGGGGTTAAAATTGAAAAAAGTTGAAAAAATTTTTTTTTTGGACTTAGTCATTTTTCCAGCGTTTATCAGACTTTCAGATAGGGCAAATGTCAGTGAGCATTCCGATTTCAGTTCCATACCGATTCGCCCAATGAGTCCTTGATATTTAGTCGTTTTCAGCCAATTTTCTGGATTTTTGAAAATTTCACTTTTTTGTGAAAATATCCGCTAAATGAGGGAATAATATGTGTGAGGGTACCCCAGGAGAGTTCCAAATGTGTTTGGGTAGAATATATATCCCACGGGGTTAAAATTGAAAAAAGTTGAAAAAATTTTTTTTTTGGACTTAGTCATTTTTCCAGCGTTTATCAGACTTTCAGATAGGGCAAATGTCAGTGAGCATTCCGATTTCAGTTCCAGACCGATTCGCCCAATGAGTCCTTGATATTTAGTCGTTTTCAGCCAATTTTCTGGATTTTTTAAAATTTCACTTTTTTGTGAAAATATCCGCTAAATGAGGAAATAATATGTGTGAGGGTACCCTAGGAGAGTTCCAAATGTGTGTGGGTAGAATATATATCCCACGGGGCTAAAATTGAAAAAAGTTGAAACAATTTTTTTTTTGGACTTAGTCATTTTTCCAGCGTTTATCAGACTTTCAGATAGGGGAAATGTCAGTGAGCGTTCTGATTTCAGTTCCAGAGCGATTCGCCCAATGAGTCCTTGATATTTAGTCGTTTTCAGCCAATTTTCTGGATTTTTGAAAATTTCACTTTTTTGTGAAAATATCCACTAAATGAGGGAATAATATGTGTGAGGGTACCCCAGGAGAGTTCCAAATGTGTTTGGGTAGAATATATATCCCACGGGGCTAAAATTGAAAAAAGTTGAAAAAATTTTATTTTTGGACTTAGTCATTTTTCCGGCGTTTATCAGACTTTCAGATAGGGGAAATGTCAGTGAGCGTTCTGATTTCAGTTCCAGAGCGATTCACCCAATGATCCTTGATATTTAGTCGTTTTCAGCCAATTTTCTGGATTTTTGAAAATTTCACTTTTTTGTGAAAATATCCACTAAATGAGGGAATAATATGTGTGAGGGTACCCCAGGAGAGTTCCAAATGTGTGTGGGTAGAATATATATCCCACGGGTTTAAAATTGAAAAAAGTTGAAAAAATTTTTTTTTTGGACTTAGTCATTTTTCCAGCGTTTATCAGACTTTCAGATAGGGCAAATGTCAGTGAGCATTCCGACTTCAGTTCCAGACCGATTCGCCCAATGAGTCCTTGATATTTAGTCGTTTTCAGCCAATTTTCTGGATTTTTGAAAATTTCACTTTTTTGTGAAAATATCCACTAAATGAGGGAATAATATGTGTGAGGGTACCCCAGGAGAGTTCCAAATGTGTTTGGGTAGAATATATATCCCACGGGGCTAAAATTGAAAAAAGTTGAAAACATTTTTTTTTTGGACTTAGTCATTTTTCCGGCGTTTATCAGACTTTCAGATAGGGGAAATGTCAGTGAGTGTTCTGATTTCAGTTCCAGAGCGATTCACCCAATGATCCTTGATATTTAGTCGTTTTCAGCCAATTTTCTGGATTTTTGAAAATTTCACTTTTTTGTGAAAATATCCACTAAATGAGGGAATAATATGTGTGAGGGTACCCCAGGAGAGTTCCAAATGTGTGTGGGTAGAATATATATCCCACGGGTTTAAAATTGAAAAAAGTTGAAAAAAATTTTTTTTTGGACTTAGTCATTTTTCCGGCGTTTATCAGACTTTCAGATAGGGGAAATGTCAGTGAGCATTCCGACTTCAGTTCCAGACCGATTCGCCCAATGAGTCCTTGATATTTAGCCGTTTTCAGCCAATTTTCAGGATTTTTGAAAATTTCACTTTTTTGTGAAAATATCCACTAAATGAGGGAATAATATGTGTGAGGGTACCCCAGGAGAGTTCCAAATGTGTTTGGGTAGAATATATATCCCACGGGGCTAAAATTGAAAAAAGTTGAAAAAATTTTTTTTTTGGACTTAGTCATTTTTCCGGCGTTTATCAGACTTTCAGATAGGGGAAATGTCAGTGAGTGTTCGGATTTCAGTTCCAGAGCGATTCACCCAATGATCCTTGATATTTAGTCGTTTTCAGCCAATTTTCTGGATTTTTGAAAATTTCACTTTTTTGTGAAAATATCCACTAAATGAGGGAATAATATGTGTGAGGGTACCCCAGGAGAGTTCCAAATGTGTTTGGGTAGAATATATATCCCACGGGGCTAAAATTGAAAAAAGTTGAAAAATTTTTTTTCTTGGACTTAGTCATTTTTCCAGCGTTTATCAGACTTTCAGATAGGGCAAATGTCAGTGAGCATTCCGACTTCAGTTCCAGACCGATTCGCCCACTGAGTCCTTGATATTTAGTCGTTTTCAGCCAATTTTCTGGATTTTTGAAAATTTCACTTTTTTGTGAAAATATCCACTAAATGAGGGAATAATATGTGTGAGGGTACCCCAGGAGAGTTCCAAATGTGTTTGGGTAGAATATATATCCCACGGGGCTAAAATTGAAAAAAGTTGAAAAAAATTTTTTTGGGACTTAGTCATTTTTCCAGCGTTTATCAGACTTTCAGATAGGGGAAATGTCAGTGAGCGTTCTGATTTCAGTTCCAGAGCGATTCACCCAATGAGTCCTTGATATTTAGTCGTTTTCAGCCAATATTTTGGATTTTTGAAAATTTCACTTTTTTGTGAAAATATCCACTAAATGAGGGAATAATATGTGTGAGGGTACCCCAGGAGAGTTCCAAATGTGTGTGGGTAGAATATATATCCCACGGGTTTAAAATTAAAAAAAATTTTTTTTTGGACTTAGTCATTTTTCCAGCGTTTATCAGACTTTCAGATAGGGCAAATGTCAGTGAGCATTCCGACTTCAGTTCCAGAGCGATTCGCCCAATGAGTCCTTGATATTTAGTCGTTTTCAGCCAATTTTCTGGATTTTTGAAAATTTCACTTTTTTGTGAAAATATCCACTAAATGAGGGAATAATATGTGTGAGGGTACCCCAGGAGAGTTCCAAATGTGTTTGGGTAGAATATATATCCCACGGGGCTAAAATTGAAAAAAGTTGAAAACATTTTTTTTTTGGACTTAGTCATTTTTCCGGCGTTTATCAGACTTTCAGATAGGGGAAATGTCAGTGAGTGTTCTGATTTCAGTTCCAGAGCGATTCACCCAATGATCCTTGATATTTAGTCGTTTTCAGCCAATTTTCTGGATTTTTGAAAATTTCACTTTTTTGTGAAAATATCCACTAAATGAGGGAATAATATGTGTGAGGGTACCCCAGGAGAGTTCCAAATGTGTGTGGGTAGAATATATATCCCACGGGTTTAAAATTGAAAAAAGTTGAAAAAAATTTTTTTTTGGACTTAGTCATTTTTCCGGCGTTTATCAGACTTTCAGATAGGGGAAATGTCAGTGAGCATTCCGACTTCAGTTCCAGACCGATTCGCCCAATGAGTCCTTGATATTTAGCCGTTTTCAGCCAATTTTCAGGATTTTTGAAAATTTCACTTTTTTGTGAAAATATCCACTAAATGAGGGAATAATATGTGTGAGGGTACCCCAGGAGAGTTCCAAATGTGTTTGGGTAGAATATATATCCCACGGGGCTAAAATTGAAAAAAGTTGAAAAAATTTTTTTTTTGGACTTAGTCATTTTTCCGGCGTTTATCAGACTTTCAGATAGGGGAAATGTCAGTGAGTGTTCGGATTTCAGTTCCAGAGCGATTCACCCAATGATCCTTGATATTTAGTCGTTTTCAGCCAATTTTCTGGATTTTTGAAAATTTCACTTTTTTGTGAAAATATCCACTAAATGAGGGAATAATATGTGTGAGGGTACCCCAGGAGAGTTCCAAATGTGTTTGGGTAGAATATATATCCCACGGGGCTAAAATTGAAAAAAGTTGAAAAATTTTTTTTCTTGGACTTAGTCATTTTTCCAGCGTTTATCAGACTTTCAGATAGGGCAAATGTCAGTGAGCATTCCGACTTCAGTTCCAGACCGATTCGCCCACTGAGTCCTTGATATTTAGTCGTTTTCAGCCAATTTTCTGGATTTTTGAAAATTTCACTTTTTTGTGAAAATATCCACTAAATGAGGGAATAATATGTGTGAGGGTACCCCAGGAGAGTTCCAAATGTGTTTGGGTAGAATATATATCCCACGGGGCTAAAATTGAAAAAAGTTGAAAAAAATTTTTTTGGGACTTAGTCATTTTTCCAGCGTTTATCAGACTTTCAGATAGGGGAAATGTCAGTGAGCGTTCTGATTTCAGTTCCAGAGCGATTCACCCAATGAGTCCTTGATATTTAGTCGTTTTCAACCAATATTTTGGATTTTTGAAAATTTCACTTTTTTGTGAAAATATCCACTAAATGAGGGAATAATATGTGTGAGGGTACCCCAGGAGAGTTCCAAATGTGTGTGGGTAGAATATATATCCCACGGGTTTAAAATTAAAAAAAATTTTTTTTTGGACTTAGTCATTTTTCCAGCGTTTATCAGACTTTCAGATAGGGCAAATGTCAGTGAGCATTCCGACTTCAGTTCCAGAGCGATTCGCCCAATGAGTCCTTGATATTTAGTCGTTTTCAGCCAATTTTCTGGATTTTTGAAAATTTCACTTTTTTGTGAAAATATCCACTAAATGAGGGAATAATATGTGTGAGGGTACCCCAGGAGAGTTCCAAATGTGTTTGGGTAGAATATATATCCCACGGGGCTAAAATTGAAAAAAGTTGAAAAAAATTTTTTTTTGGACTTAGTCATTTTTCCAGCGTTTATCAGACTTTCAGATAGGGGAAATGTCAGTGAGCGTTCTAATTTCAGTTCCAGAGCGATTCACCCAATGAGTCCTTGATATTTAGTCGTTTTCAGCCAATATTTTGGATTTTTGAAAATTTCACTTTTTTGTGAAAATATCCACTAAATGAGGGAATAATATGTGTGAGGGTACCCCAGGAGAGTTCCAAATGTGTGTGGGTAGAATATATATCCCACGGGTTTAAAATTGAAAAAAAATTTTTTTTGGACTTAGTCATTTTTCCAGCGTTTATCAGACTTTCAGATAGGGCAAATGTCAGTGAGCATTCTGACTTCAGTTCCAGACCGATTCGCCCAATGAGTCCTTGATATTTAGTCGTTTTCAGTCAATTTTCTGGATTTTTGAAAATTTCACTTTTTTGTGAAAATATCCACTAAATGAGGGAATAATATGTGTGAGGGTACCCCAGGAGAGTTCCAAATGTGTGTGGGTAGAATATATATCCCACGGGTTTAAAATTGAAAAAAGTTGAAAAAAAATTTTTTTTGGACTTAGTCATTTTTCCAGCGTTTATCAGACTTTCAGATAGGGCAAATGTCATTGAGCATCCCGACTTCAGTTCCAGACCGATTCGCCCAATGAGTCCTTGATATTTAGTCGTTTTCAGCCAATTTTCTGGATTTTTGAAAATTTCACTTTTTTGTGAAAATATCCACTAAATGAGGGAATAATATGTGTGAGGGTACCCCAGGAGAGTTCCAAATGTGTTTGGGTAGAATATATATCCCACGGGGCTAAAATTGAAAAAAGTTGAAAAAATTTTTTTTTTGGACTTAGTCATTTTTCCGGCGTTTATCAGACTTTCAGATAGGGGAAATGTCAGTGAGCGTTCTGATTTCAGTTCCAGAGCGATTCACCCAATGATCCTTGATATTTAGTCGTTTTCAGCCAATTTTCTGGATTTTTGAAAATTTCACTTTTTTGTGAAAATATCCACTAAATGAGGGAATAATATGTGTGAGGGTACCCCAGGAGAGTTCCAAATGTGTTTGGGTAGAATATATATCCCACGGGGCTAAAATTGAAAAAAGTTGAAAAAAATTTTTTCTTGGACTTAGTCATTTTTCCAGCGTTTATCAGACTTTCAGATAGGGCAAATGTCAGTGAGCATTCCGACTTCAGTTCAAGACCGATTCGCCCACTGAGTCCTTGATATTTCGTCGTTTTCAGCCAATTTTCTGGATTTTTGAAAATTTCACTTTTTTGTGAAAATATCCACTAAATGAGGGAATAATATGTGTGAGGGTACCCCAGGAGAGTTCCAAATGTGTTTGGGTAGAATATATATCCCACGGGGCTAAAATTGAAAAAAGTTGAAAAAAATTTTTTTTTGGACTTAGTCATTTTTCCAGCGTTTATCAGACTTTCAGATAGGGGAAATGTCAGTGAGCGTTCTGATTTCAGTTCCAGAGCGATTCACCCAATGAGTCCTTGATATTTAGTCGTTTTCAGCCAATATTTTGGATTTTTGAAAATTTCACTTTTTTGTGAAAATATCCACTAAATGAGGGAATAATATGTGTGAGGGTACCCCAGGAGAGTTCCAAATGTGTGTGGGTAGAAAATATATCCCAGGGGTTTAAAATTGAAAAAAGTTGAAAAAAATTTTTTTTGGACTTAGTCATTTTTCAAGCGTTTATCAGACTTTCAGATAGGGCAAATGTCAGTGAGCATTCCGACTTCAGTTCCAGACCGATTTGCCCAATGAGTCCTTGATATTTAGTCGTTTTCAGCCAATTTTCTGGATTTTTGAAAATTTCACTTTTTTGTGAAAATATCCACTAAATGAGGGAATAATATGTGTGAGGGTACCCCAGGAGAGTTCCAAATGTGTTTGGGTAGAATATATATCCCACGGGGCTAAAATTGAAAAAAGTTGAAAAAAATTTTTTTTTGGACTTAGTCATTTTTCCGGCGTTTATCAGACTTTCAGATAGGGGAAATGTCAGTGAGCATTCTGATTTCAGTTCCAGAGCGATTCACCCAATGAGTCCTTGATATTTAGTCGTTTTCAGCCAATTTTCTGGATTTTTGAAAATTTCACTTTTTTGTGAAAATATCCACTAAATGAGGGAATAATATGTGTGAGGGTACCCCAAGAGAGTTCCAAATGTGTTTGGGTAGAATATATATCCCACGGGGCTAAAATTGAAAAAAGTTGAAAAAATTTTTTTTTTGGACTTAGTCATTTTTCTGGCGTTTATCAGACTTTCAGATAGGGGAAATGTCAGTGAGCGTTCTGATTTCAGTTCCAGAGCGATTCGCCCAATGAGTCCTTGATATTTAGTCGTTTTCAGCCAATTTTCTGGATTTTTGAAAATTTCACTTTTTTGTGAAAATATCCACTAAATGAGGGAATAATATGTGTGAGGGTACCCCAGGAGAGTTCCAAATGTGTTTGGGTAGAATATATATCCCACGGGGCTAAAATTGAAAAAAGTTGAAAAATTTTTTTTCTTGGACTTAGTCATTTTTCCAGCGTTTATCAGACTTTCAGATAGGGCAAATGTCAGTGAGCATTCCGACTTCAGTTCCAGACCGATTCGCCCACTGAGTCCTTGATATTTAGTCGTTTTCAGCCAATTTTCTGGATTTTTGAAAATTTCACTTTTTTGTGAAAATATCCACTAAATGAGGGAATAATATGTGTGAGGGTACCCCAGGAGAGTTCCAAATGTGTTTGGGTAGAATATATATCCCACGGGGCTAAAATTGAAAAAAGTTGAAAAAAAATTTTTTTGGGACTTAGTCATTTTTCCAGCGTTTATCAGACTTTCAGATAGGGGAAATGTCAGTGAGCGTTCTGATTTCAGTTCCAGAGCGATTCACCCAATGAGTCCTTGATATTTAGTCGTTTTCAGCCAATATTTTGGATTTTTGAGAATTTCACTTTTTTGTGAAAATATCCACTAAATGAGGGAATAATATGTGTGAGGGTACCCCAGGAGAGTTCCAAATGTGTGTGGGTAGAATATATATCCCAGGGGTTTAAAATTGAAAAAAAATTTTTTTTGGACTTAGTCATTTTTCCAGCGTTTATCAGACTTTCAGATAGGGCAAATGTCAGTGAGCATTCCGACTTCAGTTCCAGACCGATTCGCCCAATGAGTCCTTGATATTTAGTCATTTTCAGCCAATTTTCTGGATTTTTGAAAATTTCACTTTTTTGTGAAAATATCCACTAAATGAGGGAATAATATGTGTGAGGGTACCCCAGGAGAGTTCCAAATGTGTTTGGGTAGAATATATATCCCACGGGGCTAAAATTGAAAAAAGTTGAAAAAAATTTTTTTTTGGACTTAGTCATTTTTCCGGCGTTTATCAGACTTTCAGATAGGGGAAATGTCAGTGAGCGTTCTGATTTCAGTTCCAGAGCGATTCACCCAATGATCCTTGATATTTAGTCGTTTTCAGCCAATTTTCTGGATTTTTGAAAATTTCACTTTTTTGTGAAAATATCCACTAAATGAGGGAATAATATGTGTGAGGGTACCCCAGGAGAGTTCCAAATGTGTGTGGGTAGAATATATATCCCACGGGTTTAAAATTGAAAAAAGTTCAAAAAAATTTTTTTTTGGACTTAGTCATTTTTCCAGCGTTTATCAGACTTTCAGATAGGGCAAATGTCAGTGAGCATTCCGACTTCAGTTCCAGACCGATTCGCCCAATGAGTCCTTGATATTTAGTCGTTTTCAGCCAATTTTCTGGATTTTTGAAAATTTCACTTTTTTGTGAAAATATCCACTAAATGAGGGAATAATATGTGTGAGGGTACCCCAGGAGAGTTCCAAATGTGTTTGGGTAGAATATATATCCCACGGGGCTAAAATTGAAAAAAGTTGAAAAAAAATTTTTTTGGGACTTAGTCATTTTTCCAGCGTTTATCAGACTTTCAGATAGGGGAAATGTCAGTGAGCGTTCTGATTTCAGTTCCAGAGCGATTCACCCAATGAGTCCTTGATATTTAGTCGTTTTCAGCCAATATTTTGGATTTTTGAGAATTTCACTTTTTTGTGAAAATATCCACTAAATGAGGGAATAATATGTGTGAGGGTACCCCAGGAGAGTTCCAAATGTGTGTGGGTAGAATATATATCCCACGGGTTTAAAATTGAAAAAAAATTTTTTTTGGACTTAGTCATTTTTCCAGCGTTTATCAGACTTTCAGATAGGGCAAATGTCAGTGAGCATTCCGACTTCAGTTCCAGACCGATTCGCCCAATGAGTCCTTGATATTTAGTCGTTTTCAGCCAATTTTCTGGATTTTTGAAAATTTCACTTTTTTGTGAAAATATCCACTAAATGAGGGAATAATATGTGTGAGGGTACCCCAGGAGAGTTCCAAATGTGTTTGGGTAGAATATATATCCCACGGGGCTAAAATTGAAAAAAGTTGAAAAAAATTTTTTTTTGGACTTAGTCATTTTTCCGGCGTTTATCAGACTTTCAGATAGGGGAAATGTCAGTGAGCGTTCTGATTTCAGTTCCAGAGCGATTCACCCAATGATCCTTGATATTTAGTCGTTTTCAGCCAATTTTCTGGATTTTTGAAAATTTCACTTTTTTGTGAAAATATCCACTAAATGAGGGAATAATATGTGTGAGGGTACCCCAGGAGAGTTCCAAATGTGTGTGGGTAGAATATATATCCCACGGGTTTAAAATTGAAAAAAGTTCAAAAAAATTTTTTTTTGGACTTAGTCATTTTTCCAGCGTTTATCAGACTTTCAGATAGGGCAAATGTCAGTGAGCATTCCGACTTCAGTTCCAGACCGATTCGCCCAATGAGTCCTTGATATTTAGTCGTTTTCAGCCAATTTTCTGGATTTTTGAAAATTTCACTTTTTTGTGAAAATATCCACTAAATGAGGGAATAATATGTGTGAGGGTACCCCAGGAGAGTTCCAAATGTGTTTGGGTAGAATATATATCCCACGGGGCTAAAATTGAAAAAAGTTGAAAAAAAATTTTTTTGGGACTTAGTCATTTTTCCAGCGTTTATCAGACTTTCAGATAGGGGAAATGTCAGTGAGCGTTCTGATTTCAGTTCCAGAGCGATTCACCCAATGAGTCCTTGATATTTAGTCGTTTTCAGCCAATATTTTGGATTTTTGAGAATTTCACTTTTTTGTGAAAATATCCACTAAATGAGGGAATAATATGTGTGAGGGTACCCCAGGAGAGTTCCAAATGTGTGTGGGTAGAATATATATCCCAGGGGTTTAAAATTGAAAAAAAATTTTTTTTGGACTTAGTCATTTTTCCAGCGTTTATCAGACTTTCAGATAGGGCAAATGTCAGTGAGCATTCCGACTTCAGTTCCAGACCGATTCGCCCAATGAGTCCTTGATATTTAGTCATTTTCAGCCAATTTTCTGGATTTTTGAAAATTTCACTTTTTTGTGAAAATATCCACTAAATGAGGGAATAATATGTGTGAGGGTACCCCAGGAGAGTTCCAAATGTGTTTGGGTAGAATATATATCCCACGGGGCTAAAATTGAAAAAAGTTGAAAAAAATTTTTTTTTGGACTTAGTCATTTTTCCGGCGTTTATCAGACTTTCAGATAGGGGAAATGTCAGTGAGCGTTCTGATTTCAGTTCCAGAGCGATTCACCCAATGATCCTTGATATTTAGTCGTTTTCAGCCAATTTTCTGGATTTTTGAAAATTTCACTTTTTTGTGAAAATATCCACTAAATGAGGGAATAATATGTGTGAGGGTACCCCAGGAGAGTTCCAAATGTGTGTGGGTAGAATATATATCCCACGGGTTTAAAATTGAAAAAAGTTCAAAAAAATTTTTTTTTGGACTTAGTCATTTTTCCAGCGTTTATCAGACTTTCAGATAGGGGAAATGTCAGTGAGCGTTCTGATTTCAGTTCCAGAGCGATTCACCCAATGAGTCCTTGATATTTAGTCGTTTTCAGCCAATATTTTGGATTTTTGAGAATTTCACTTTTTTGTGAAAATATCCACTAAATGAGGGAATAATATGTGTGAGGGTACCCCAGGAGAGTTCCAAATGTGTGTGGGTAGAATATATATCCCACGGGTTTAAAATTGAAAAAAAATTTTTTTTGGACTTAGTCATTTTTCCAGCGTTTATCAGACTTTCAGATAGGGCAAATGTCAGTGAGCATTCCGACTTCAGTTCCAGACCGATTCGCCCAATGAGTCCTTGATATTTAGTCGTTTTCAGCCAATTTTCTGGATTTTTGAAAATTTCTCTTTTTTGTGAAAATATCCACTAAATGAGGGAATAATATGTGTGAGGGTACCCCAGGAGAGTTCCAAATGTGTTTGGGTAGAATATATATCCCACGGGGCTAAAATTGAAAAAAGTTGAAAAAAATTTTTTTTTGGACTTAGTCATTTTTCCGGCGTTTATCAGACTTTCAGATAGGGGAAATGTCAGTGAGCGTTCTGATTTCAGTTCCAGAGCGATTCACCCAATGATCCTTGATATTTAGTCGTTTTCAGCCAATTTTCTGGATTTTTGAAAATTTCACTTTTTTGTGAAAATATCCACTAAATGAGGGAATAATATGTGTGAGGGTACCCCAGGAGAGTTCCAAATGTGTTTGGGTAGAATATATATCCCACGGGGCTAAAATTGAAAAAAGTTGAAAAATTTTTTTTCTTCGACTTAGTCATTTTTCCAGCGTTTATCAGACTTTCAGATAGGGCAAATGTCAGTGAGCATTCCGACTTCAGTTCCAGACCGATTCGCCCACTGAGTCCTTGATATTTAGTCGTTTTCAGCCAATTTTCTGGATTTTTGAAAATTTCACTTTTTTGTGAAAATATCCACTAAATGAGGGAATAATATGTGTGAGGGTACCCCAGGAGAGTTCCAAATGTGTTTGGGTAGAATATATATCCCACGGGGCTAAAATTGAAAAAAGTTGAAAAAAAATTTTTTTGGGACTTAGTCATTTTTCCAGCGTTTATCAGACTTTCAGATAGGGGAAATGTCAGTGAGCGTTCTGATTTCAGTTCCAGAGCGATTCACCCAATGAGTCCTTGATATTTAGTCGTTTTCAGCCAATATTTTGGATTTTTGAGAATTTCACTTTTTTGTGAAAATATCCACTAAATGAGGGAATAATATGTGTGAGGGTACCCCAGGAGAGTTCCAAATTTGTGTGGGTAGAATATATATCCCACGGGTTTAAAATTGAAAAAAAATTTTTTTTGGACTTAGTCATTTTTCCAGCGTTTATCAGACTTTCAGATAGGGCAAATGTCAGTGAGCATTCCGACTTCAGTTCCAGACCGATTCGCCCAATGAGTCCTTGATATTTAGTCGTTTTCAGCCAATTTTCTGGATTTTTGAAAATTTCACTTTTTTGTGAAAATATCCACTAAATGAGGGAATAATATGTGTGAGGGTACCCCAGGAGAGTTCCAAATGTGTTTGGGTAGAATATATATCCCACGGGGCTAAAATTGAAAAAAGTTGAAAAAAATTTTTTTTTGGACTTAGTCATTTTTCCGGCGTTTATCAGACTTTCAGATAGGGGAAATGTCAGTGAGCGTTCTGATTTCAGTTCCAGAGCGATTCACCCAATGATCCTTGATAATTAGTCGTTTTCAGCCAATTTTCTGGATTTTTGAAAATTTCACTTTTTTGTGAAAATATCCACTAAATGAGGGAATAATATGTGTGAGGGTACCCCAGGAGAGTTCCAAATGTGTGTGGGTAGAATATATATCCCACGGGTTTAAAATTGAAAAAAGTTCAAAAAAATTTTTTTTTGGACTTAGTCATTTTTCCAGCGTTTATCAGACTTTCAGATAGGGCAAATGTCAGTGAGCATTCCGACTTCAGTTCCAGACCGATTCGCCCAATGAGTCCTTGATATTTAGTCGTTTTCAGCCAATTTTCTGGATTTTTGAAAATTTCACTTTTTTGTGAAAATATCCACTAAATGAGGGAATAATATGTGTGAGGGTACCCCAGGAGAGTTCCAAATGTGTTTGGGTAGAATATATATCCCACGGGGCTAAAATTGAAAAAAGTTGAAAAAAAATTTTTTTGGGACTTAGTCATTTTTCCAGCGTTTATCAGACTTTCAGATAGGGGAAATGTCAGTGAGCGTTCTGATTTCAGTTCCAGAGCGATTCACCCAATGAGTCCTTGATATTTAGTCGTTTTCAGCCAATATTTTGGATTTTTGAGAATTTCACTTTTTTGTGAAAATATCCACTAAATGAGGGAATAATATGTGTGAGGGTACCCCAGGAGAGTTCCAAATGTGTGTGGGTAGAATATATATCCCAGGGGTTTAAAATTGAAAAAAAATTTTTTTTGGACTTAGTCATTTTTCCAGCGTTTATCAGACTTTCAGATAGGGCAAATGTCAGTGAGCATTCCGACTTCAGTTCCAGACCGATTCGCCCAATGAGTCCTTGATATTTAGTCATTTTCAGCCAATTTTCTGGATTTTTGAAAATTTCACTTTTTTGTGAAAATATCCACTAAATGAGGGAATAATATGTGTGAGGGTACCCCAGGAGAGTTCCAAATGTGTTTGGGTAGAATATATATCCCACGGGGCTAAAATTGAAAAAAGTTGAAAAAAATTTTTTTTTGGACTTAGTCATTTTTCCGGCGTTTATCAGACTTTCAGATAGGGGAAATGTCAGTGAGCGTTCTGATTTCAGTTCCAGAGCGATTCACCCAATGATCCTTGATATTTAGTCGTTTTCAGCCAATTTTCTGGATTTTTGAAAATTTCACTTTTTTGTGAAAATATCCACTAAATGAGGGAATAATATGTGTGAGGGTACCCCAGGAGAGTTCCAAATGTGTGTGGGTAGAATATATATCCCACGGGTTTAAAATTGAAAAAAGTTCAAAAAAATTTTTTTTTGGACTTAGTCATTTTTCCAGCGTTTATCAGACTTTCAGATAGGGGAAATGTCAGTGAGCGTTCTGATTTCAGTTCCAGAGCGATTCACCCAATGAGTCCTTGATATTTAGTCGTTTTCAGCCAATATTTTGGATTTTTGAGAATTTCACTTTTTTGTGAAAATATCCACTAAATGAGGGAATAATATGTGTGAGGGTACCCCAGGAGAGTTCCAAATGTGTGTGGGTAGAATATATATCCCACGGGTTTAAAATTGAAAAAAAATTTTTTTTGGACTTAGTCATTTTTCCAGCGTTTATCAGACTTTCAGATAGGGCAAATGTCAGTGAGCATTCCGACTTCAGTTCCAGACCGATTCGCCCAATGAGTCCTTGATATTTAGTCGTTTTCAGCCAATTTTCTGGATTTTTGAAAATTTCTCTTTTTTGTGAAAATATCCACTAAATGAGGGAATAATATGTGTGAGGGTACCCCAGGAGAGTTCCAAATGTGTTTGGGTAGAATATATATCCCACGGGGCTAAAATTGAAAAAAGTTGAAAAAAATTTTTTTTTGGACTTAGTCATTTTTCCGGCGTTTATCAGACTTTCAGATAGGGGAAATGTCAGTGAGCGTTCTGATTTCAGTTCCAGAGCGATTCACCCAATGATCCTTGATATTTAGTCGTTTTCAGCCAATTTTCTGGATTTTTGAAAATTTCACTTTTTTGTGAAAATATCCACTAAATGAGGGAATAATATGTGTGAGGGTACCCCAGGAGAGTTCCAAATGTGTGTGGGTAGAATATATATCCCACGGGTTTAAAATTGAAAAAAGTTCAAAAAAATTTTTTTTTGGACTTAGTCATTTTTCCAGCGTTTATCAGACTTTCAGATAGGGCAAATGTCAGTGAGCATTCCGACTTCAGTTCCAGACCGATTCGCCCAATGAGTCCTTGATATTTAGTCGTTTTCAGCCAATTTTCTGGATTTTTGAAAATTTCACTTTTTTGTGAAAATATCCACTAAATGAGGGAATAATATGTGTGAGGGTACCCCAGGAGAGTTCCAAATGTGTTTGGGTAGAATATATATCCCACGGGGCTAAAATTGAAAAAAGTTGAAAAAAAATTTTTTTGGGACTTAGTCATTTTTCCAGCGTTTATCAGACTTTCAGATAGGGGAAATGTCAGTGAGCGTTCTGATTTCAGTTCCAGAGCGATTCACCCAATGAGTCCTTGATATTTAGTCGTTTTCAGCCAATATTTTGGATTTTTGAGAATTTCACTTTTTTGTGAAAATATCCACTAAATGAGGGAATAATATGTGTGAGGGTACCCCAGGAGAGTTCCAAATGTGTGTGGGTAGAATATATATCCCACGGGTTTAAAATTGAAAAAAAATTTTTTTTGGACTTAGTCATTTTTCCAGCGTTTATCAGACTTTCAGATAGGGCAAATGTCAGTGAGCATTCCGACTTCAGTTCCAGACCGATTCGCCCAATGAGTCCTTGATATTTAGTCGTTTTCAGCCAATTTTCTGGATTTTTGAAAATTTCACTTTTTTGTGAAAATATCCACTAAATGAGGGAATAATATGTGTGAGGGTACCCCAGGAGAGTTCCAAATGTGTTTGGGTAGAATATATATCCCACGGGGCTAAAATTGAAAAAAGTTGAAAAAAATTTTTTTTTGGACTTAGTCATTTTTCCGGCGTTTATCAGACTTTCAGATAGGGGAAATGTCAGTGAGCGTTCTGATTTCAGTTCCAGAGCGATTCACCCAATGATCCTTGATATTTAGTCGTTTTCAGCCAATTTTCTGGATTTTTGAAAATTTCACTTTTTTGTGAAAATATCCACTAAATGAGGGAATAATATGTGTGAGGGTACCCCAGGAGAGTTCCAAATGTGTGTGGGTAGACTATATATCCCACGGGTTTAAAATTGAAAAAAAATTTTTTTTGGACTTAGTCATTTTTCCAGCGTTTATCAGACTTTCAGATAGGGCAAATGTCAGTGAGCATTCCGACTTCAGTTCCAGACCGATTCGCCCAATGAGTCCTTGATATTTAGTCGTTTTCAGCCAATTTTCTGGATTTTTGAAAATTTCACTTTTTTGTGAAAATATCCACTAAATGAGGGAATAATATGTGTGAGGGTACCCCAGGAGAGTTCCAAATGTGTTTGGGTAGAATATATATCCCACGGGGCTAAAATTGAAAAAAGTTGAAAAAAATTTTTTTTTGGACTTAGTCATTTTTCCGGCGTTTATCAGACTTTCAGATAGGGGAAATGTCAGTGAGCGTTCTGATTTCAGTTCCAGAGCGATTCACCCAATGATCCTTGATATTTAGTCGTTTTCAGCCAATTTTCTGGATTTTTGAAAATTTCACTTTTTTGTGAAAATATCCACTAAATGAGGGAATAATATGTGTGAGGGTACCCCAGGAGAGTTCCAAATGTGTGTGGGTAGAATATATATCCCACGGGTTTAAAATTGAAAAAAGTTCAAAAAAATTTTTTTTTGGACTTAGTCATTTTTCCAGCGTTTATCAGACTTTCAGATAGGGCAAATGTCAGTGAGCATTCCGACTTCAGTTCCAGACCGATTCGCCCAATGAGTCCTTGATATTTAGTCGTTTTCAGCCAATTTTCTGGATTTTTGAAAATTTCACTTTTTTGTGAAAATATCCACTAAATGAGGGAATAATATGTGTGAGGGTACCCCAGGAGAGTTCCAAATGTGTTTGGGTAGAATATATATCCCACGGGGCTAAAATTGAAAAAAGTTGAAAAACTTTTTTTTTTGGACTTAGTCATTTTTCCGGCGTTTATCAGACTTTCAGATAGGGGAAATGTCAGTGAGCGTTCTGATTTCAGTTCCAGAGCGATTCACCCAATGAGTCCTTGATATTTAGTCGTTTTCAGCCAATTTTCTGGATTTTTGAAAATTTCACTTTTTTGTGAAAATATCCACTAAATGAGGGAATAATATGTGTGAGGGTACCCCAGGAGAGTTCCAAATGTGTTTGGGTAGAATATATATCCCACGGGGCTAAAATTGAAAAAAGTTGAAAAAATTTTTTTTTTGGACTTAGTCATTTTTCTGGCGTTTATCAGACTTTCAGATAGGGGAAATGTCAGTGAGCGGTCTGATTTCAGTTCCAGAGCGATTCGCCCAATGAGTCCTTGATATTTAGTCGTTTTCAGCCAATTTTCTGGATTTTTGAAAATTTCACTTTTTTGTGAAAATATCCACTAAATGAGGGAATAATATGTGTGAGGGTAACCCAGGAGAGTTCCAAATGTGTGTGGGTAGAATATATATCCCACGGGGCTAAAATTGAAAAAAGTTGAAAAAAATTTTTTTTTGGACTTAGTCATTTTTCCGGCGTTTATCAGACTTTCAGATAGGGGAAATGTCAGTGAGCATTCCGACTTCAGTTCCAGACCGATTCGCCCAATGAGTCCTTGATATTTAGCCGTTTTCAGCCAATTTTCAGGATTTTTGAAAATTTCTTTTTGTGAAAATATCCACTAAATGAGGGAATAATATGTGTGAGGGTACCCCAGGAGAGTTCCAAATGTGTTTGGGTAGAATATATATCCCACGGGGCTAAAATTGAAAAAAGTTGAAAAAAATTTTTTTTTGGACTTAGTCATTTTTCCGGTGTTTATCAGACTTTCAGATAGGGGAAATGTCAGTGAGTGTTCGGATTTCAGTTCCAGAGCGATTCACCCAATGATCCTTGATATTTAGTCGTTTTCAGCCAATTTTCTGGATTTTTGAAAATTTCACTTTTTTATGAAAATATCCACTAAATGAGGGAATAATATGTGTGAGGTTACCCCAGGAGAGTTCCAAATGTGTTTGGGTAGAATATATATCCCACGGGGCTAAAATTGAAAAAAGTTGAAAAATTTTTTTTCTTGGACTTAGTCATTTTTCCAGCGTTTATCAGACTTTCAGATAGGGCAAATGTCAGTGAGCATTCCGACTTCAGTTCCAGACCGATTCGCCCACTGAGTCCTTGATATTTAGTCGTTTTCAGCCAATTTTCTGGATTTTTGAAAATTTCACTTTTTTGTGAAAATATCCACTAAATGAGGGAATAATATGTGTGAGGGTACCCCAGGAGAGTTCCAAATGTGTTTGGGTAGAATATATATCCCACGGGGCTAAAATTGAAAAAAGTTGCAAAAAAATTTTTTTGGGACTTAGTCATTTTTCCAGCGTTTATCAGACTTTCAGATAGGGGAAATGTCAGTGAGCGTTCTGATTTCAGTTCCAGAGCGATTCACCCAATGAGTCCTTGATATTTAGTCGTTTTCAGCCAATATTTTGGATTTTTGAAAATTTCACTTTTTTGTGAAAATATCCACTAAATGAGGGAATAATATGTGTGAGGGTACCCCAGGAGAGTTCCAAATGTGTGTGGGTAGAATATATATCCCACGGGTTTAAAATTGAAAAAAATTTTTTTTTGAACTTAGTCATTTTTCCAGCGTTTATCAGACTTTCAGATAGGGCAAATGTCAGTGAGCATTCCGACTTCAGTTCCAGACCGATTCGCCCAATGAGTCCTTGATATTTAGTCGTTTTCAGCCAATTTTCTGGATTTTTGAAAATTTCACTTTTTTGTGAAAATATCCACTAAATGAGGGAATAATATGTGTGAGGGTACCCCAGGAGAGTTCCAAATGTGTTTGGGTAGAATATATATCCCACGGGGCTAAAATTGAAAAAAGTTGCAAAAAAATTTTTTTGGGACTTAGTCATTTTTCCAGCGTTTATCAGACTTTCAGATAGGGGAAATGTCAGTGAGCGTTCTGATTTCAGTTCCAGAGCGATTCACCCAATGAGTCCTTGATATTTAGTCGTTTTCAGCCAATATTTTGGATTTTTGAGAATTTCACTTTTTTGTGAAAATATCCACTAAATGAGGGAATAATATGTGTGAGGGTACCCCAGGAGAGTTCCAAATGTGTGTGGGTAGAATATATATCCCACGGGTTTAAAATTGAAAAAAAATTTTTTTTGGACTTAGTCATTTTTCCAGCGTTTATCAGACTTTCAGATAGGGGAAATGTCAGTGAGCATTCCGACTTCAGTTCCAGACCGATTCGCCCAATGAGTCCTTGATATTTAGCCGTTTTCAGCCAATTTTCAGGATTTTTGAAAATTTCTTTTTGTGAAAATATCCACTAAATGAGGGAATAATATGTGTGAGGGTACCCCAGGAGAGTTCCAAATGTGTTTGGGTAGAATATATATCCTACGGGGCTAAAATTGAAAAAAGTTGAAAAAAATTTTTTTTTGGACTTAGTCATTTTTCCGGTGTTTATCAGACTTTCAGATAGGGGAAATGTCAGTGAGTGTTCGGATTTCAGTTCCAGAGCGATTCACCCAATGATCCTTGATATTTAGTCGTTTTCAGCCAATTTTCTGGATTTTTGAAAATTTCACTTTTTTATGAAAATATCCACTAAATGAGGGAATAATATGTGTGAGGTTACCCCAGGAGAGTTCCAAATGTGTTTGGGTAGAATATATATCCCACGGGGCTAAAATTGAAAAAAGTTGAAAAATTTTTTTTCTTGGACTTAGTCATTTTTCCAGCGTTTATCAGACTTTCAGATAGGGCAAATGTCAGTGAGCATTCCGACTTCAGTTCCAGACCGATTCGCCCACTGAGTCCTTGATATTTAGTCGTTTTCAGCCAATTTTCTGGATTTTTGAAAATTTCACTTTTTTGTGAAAATATCCACTAAATGAGGGAATAATATGTGTGAGGGTACCCCAGGAGAGTTCCAAATGTGTTTGGGTAGAATATATATCCCACGGGGCTAAAATTGAAAAAAGTTGCAAAAAAATTTTTTTGGGACTTAGTCATTTTTCCAGCGTTTATCAGACTTTCAGATAGGGGAAATGTCAGTGAGCGTTCTGATTTCAGTTCCAGAGCGATTCACCCAATGAGTCCTTGATATTTAGTCGTTTTCAGCCAATATTTTGGATTTTTGAGAATTTCACTTTTTTGTGAAAATATCCACTAAATGAGGGAATAATATGTGTGAGGGTACCCCAGGAGAGTTCCAAATGTGTGTGGGTAGAATATATATCCCACGGGTTTAAAATTGAAAAAAAATTTTTTTTGGACTTAGTCATTTTTCCAGCGTTTATCAGACTTTCAGATAGGGCAAATGTCAGTGAGCATTCCGACTTCAGTTCCAGACCGATTCGCCCAATGAGTCCTTGATATTTAGTCGTTTTCAGCCAATTTTCTGGATTTTTGAAAATTTCACTTTTTTGTGAAAATATCCACTAAATGAGGGAATAATATGTGTGAGGGTACCCCAGGAGAGTTCCAAATGTGTTTGGGTAGAATATATATCCCACGGGGCTAAAATTGAAAAAAGTTGAAAAAAATTTTTTTTTGGACTTAGTCATTTTTCCAGCGTTTATCAGACTTTCAGATAGGGGAAATGTCAGTGAGCGTTCTAATTTCAGTTCCAGAGCGATTCACCCAATGAGTCCTTGATATTTAGTCGTTTTCAGCCAATATTTTGGATTTTTGAAAATTTCACTTTTTTGTGAAAATATCCACTAAATGAGGGAATAATATGTGTGAGGGTACCCCAGGAGAGTTCCAAATGTGTGTGGGTAGAATATATATCCCACGGGTTTAAAATTGAAAAAAATTTTTTTTTGAACTTAGTCATTTTTCCAGCGTTTATCAGACTTTCAGATAGGGCAAATGTCAGTGAGCATTCCGACTTCAGTTCCAGACCGATTCGCCCAATGAGTCCTTGATATTTAGTCGTTTTCAGCCAATTTTCTGGATTTTTGAAAATTTCACTTTTTTGTGAAAATATCCACTAAATGAGGGAATAATATGTGTGAGGGTACCCCAGGAGAGTTCCAAATGTGTTTGGGTAGAATATATATCCCACGGGGCTAAAATTGAAAAAAGTTGAAAAAAAATTTTTTTTGGACTTAGTCATTTTTCCGGCGTTTATCAGACTTTCAGATAGGGGAAATGTCAGTGAGCGTTCTGATTTCAGTTCCAGAGCGATTCACCCAATGATCCTTGATATTTAGTCGTTTTCAGCCAATTTTCTGGATTTTTGAAAATTTCACTTTTTTGTGAAAATATCCACTAAATGAGGGAATAATATGTGTGAGGGTACCCCAGGAGAGTTCCAAATGTGTGTGGGTAGAATATATATCCCACGGGGCTAAAATTGAAAAAAGTTGAAAAAATTTTTTTTTTGGACTTAGTAATTTTTCCGGCGTTTATCAGACTTTCAGATAGGGGAAATGTCAGTGAGCATTCCGACTTCAGTTCCAGACCGATTCGCCCAATGAGTCCTTGATATTTAGCCGTTTTCAGCCAATTTTCAGGATTTTTGAAAATTTCACTTTTTTGTGAAAATATCCACTAAATGAGGGAATAATATGTGTGAGGGTACCCCAGGAGAGTTCCAAATGTGTTTGGGTAGAATATATATCCCACGGGGCTAAAATTGAAAAAAGTTGAAAAAAATTTTTTTTTGGACTTAGTCATTTTTCCGGTGTTTATCAGACTTTCAGATAGGGGAAATGTCAGTGAGTGTTCGGATTTCAGTTCCAGAGCGATTCACCCAATGAGTCCTTGATATTTAGTCGTTTTCAGCCAATATTTTGGATTTTTGAAAATTTCACTTTTTTGTGAAAATATCCACTAAATGAGGGAATAATATGTGTGAGGGTACCCCAGGAGAGTTCCAAATGTGTGTGGGTAGAATATATATCCCACGGGTTTAAAATTGAAAAAAAATTTTTTTTGAACTTAGTCATTTTTCCAGCGTTTATCAGACTTTCAGATAGGGCAAATGTCAGTGAGCATTCCGACTTCAGTTCCAGACCGATTCGCCCAATGAGTCCTTGATATTTAGTCGTTTTCAGCCAATTTTCTGGATTTTTGAAAATTTCACTTTTTTGTGAAAATATCCACTAAATGAGGGAATAATATGTGTGAGGGTACCCCAGGAGAGTTCCAAATGTGTTTGGGTAGAATATATATCCCACGGGGCTAAAATTGAAAAAAGTTGAAAAAAATTTTTTTTTGGACTTAGTCATTTTTCCGGCGTTTATCAGACTTTCAGATAGGGGAAATGTCAGTGAGCGTTCTGATTTCAGTTCCAGAGCGATTCACCCAATGATCCTTGATATTTAGTCGTTTTCAGCCAATTTTCTGGATTTTTGAAAATTTCACTTTTTTGTGAAAATATCCACTAAATGAGGGAATAATATGTGTGAGGGTACCCCAGGAGAGTTCCAAATGTGTGTGGGTAGAATATATATCCCACGGGTTTAAAATTGAAAAAAAATTTTTTTTGGACTTAGTCATTTTTCCAGCGTTTATCAGACTTTCAGATAGGGCAAATGTCAGTGAGTATTCCGACTTCAGTTCCAGACCGATTCGCCCAATGAGTCCTTGATATTTAGTCGTTTTCAGCCAATTTTCTGGATTTTTGAAAATTTCACTTTTTTGTGAAAATATCCACTAAATGAGGGAATAATATGTGTGAGGGTACCCCAGGAGAGTTCCAAATGTGTTTGGGTAGAATATATATCCCACGGGGCTAAAATTGAAAAAAGTTGAAAAAAATTTTTTTTTGGACTTAGTCATTTTTCCAGCGTTTATCAGACTTTCAGATAGGGGAAATGTCAGTGAGCGTTCTAATTTCAGTTCCAGAGCGATTCGCCCAATGAGTCCTTGATATTTAGTCGTTTTCAGCCAATATTTTGGATTTTTGAAAATTTCACTTTTTTGTGAAAATATCCACTAAATGAGGGAATAATATGTGTGAGGGTACCCCAGGAGAGTTCCAAATGTGTGTGGGTAGAATATATATCCCACGGGTTTAAAATTGAAAAAAATTTTTTTTTGAACTTAGTCATTTTTCCAGCGTTTATCAGACTTTCAGATAGGGCAAATGTCAGTGAGCATTCCGACTTCAGTTCCAGACCGATTCGCCCACTGAGTCCTTGATATTTAGTCGTTTTCAGCCAATTTTCTGGATTTTTGAAAATTTCACTTTTTTGTGAAAATATCCACTAAATGAGGGAATAATATGTGTGAGGGTACCCCAGGAGAGTTCCAAATGTGTTTGGGTAGAATATATATCCCACGGGGCTAAAATTGAAAAAAGTTGCAAAAAAATTTTTTTGGGACTTAGTCATTTTTCCAGCGTTTATCAGACTTTCAGATAGGGCAAATGTCAGTGAGCGTTCTGATTTCAGTTCCAGAGCGATTCACGCAATGAGTCCTTGATATTTAGTCGTTTTCAGCCAATATTTTGGATTTTTGAGAATTTCACTTTTTTGTGAAAATATCCACTAAATGAGGGAATAATATGTGTGAGGGTACCCCAGGAGAGTTCCAAATGTGTGTGGGTAGAATATATATCCCACGGGTTTAAAATTGAAAAAAAATTTTTTTTGGACTTAGTCATTTTTCCAGCGTTTATCAGACTTTCAGATAGGGCAAATGTCAGTGAGCATTCCGACTTCAGTTCCAGACCGATTCGCCCAATGAGTCCTTGATATTTAGTCGTTTTCAGCCAATTTTCTGGATTTTTGAAAATTTCACTTTTTTGTGAAAATATCCACTAAATGAGGGAATAATATGTGTGAGGGTACCCCAGGAGAGTTCCAAATGTGTTTGGGTAGAATATATATCCCACGGGGCTAAAATTGAAAAAAGTTGAAAAAAATTTTTTTTTGGACTTAGTCATTTTTCCAGCGTTTATCAGACTTTCAGATAGGGGAAATGTCAGTGAGCGTTCTAATTTCAGTTCCAGAGCGATTCACCCAATGAGTCCTTGATATTTAGTCGTTTTCAGCCAATATTTTGGATTTTTGAAAATTTCACTTTTTTGTGAAAATATCCACTAAATGAGGGAATAATATGTGTGAGGGTACCCCAGGAGAGTTCCAAATGTGTGTGGGTAGAATATATATCCCACGGGTTTAAAATTGAAAAAAATTTTTTTTTGAACTTAGTCATTTTTCCAGCGTTTATCAGACTTTCAGATAGGGCAAATGTCAGTGAGCATTCCGACTTCAGTTCCAGACCGATTCGCCCAATGAGTCCTTGATATTTAGTCGTTTTCAGCCAATTTTCTGGATTTTTGAAAATTTCACTTTTTTGTGAAAATATCCACTAAATGAGGGAATAATATGTGTGAGGGTACCCCAGGAGAGTTCCAAATGTGTTTGGGTAGAATATATATCCCACGGGGCTAAAATTGAAAAAAGTTGAAAAAAATTTTTTTTTGGACTTAGTCATTTTTCCGGCGTTTATCAGACTTTCAGATAGGGGAAATGTCAGTGAGCGTTCTGATTTCAGTTCCAGAGCGATTCACCCAATGATCCTTGATATTTAGTCGTTTTCAGCCAATTTTCTGGATTTTTGAAAATTTCACTTTTTTGTGAAAATATCCACTAAATGAGGGAATAATATGTGTGAGGGTACCCCAGGAGAGTTCCAAATGTGTGTGGGTAGAATATATATCCCACGGGTTTAAAATTGAAAAAAATTTTTTTTTGAACTTAGTCATTTTTCCAGCGTTTATCAGACTTTCAGATAGGGCAAATGTCAGTGAGCATTCCGAATTCAGTTCCAGACCGATTCGCCCAATGAGTCCTTGATATTTAGTCGTTTTCAGCCAATTTTCTGGATTTTTGAAAATTTCACTTTTTTGTGAAAATATCCACTAAATGAGGGAATAATATGTGTGAGGGTACCCCAGGAGAGTTCCAAATGTGTTTGGGTAGAATATATATCCCACGGGGCTAAAATTGAAAAAAGTTGAAAAAAATTTTTTTTTGGACTTAGTCATTTTTCCGGCGTTTATCAGACTTTCAGATAGGGGAAATGTCAGTGAGCGTTCTGATTTCAGTTCCAGAGCGATTCACCCAATGATCCTTGATATTTAGTCATTTTCAGCCAATTTTCTGGATTTTTGAAAATTTCACTTTTTTGTGAAAATATCCACTAAATGAGGGAATAATATGTGTGAGGGTACCCCAGGAGAGTTCCAAATGTGTGTGGGTAGAATATATATCCCACGGGTTTAAAATTGAAAAAAGTTCAAAAAAATTTTTTTTTGGACTTAGTCATTTTTCCAGCGTTTATCAGACTTTCAGATAGGGCAAATGTCAGTGAGCATTCCGACTTCAGTTCCAGACCGATTCGCCCAATGAGTCCTTGATATTTAGTCGTTTTCAGCCAATTTTCTGGATTTTTGAAAATTTCACTTTTTTGTGAAAATATCCACTAAATGAGGGAATAATATGTGTGAGGGTACCCCAGGAGAGTTCCAAATGTGTTTGGGTAGAATATATATCCCACGGGGCTAAAATTGAAAAAAGTTGAAAAAAAATTTTTTTGGGACTTAGTCATTTTTCCAGCGTTTATCAGACTTTCAGATAGGGGAAATGTCAGTGAGCGTTCTGATTTCAGTTCCAGAGCGATTCACCCAATGAGTCCTTGATATTTAGTCGTTTTCAGCCAATATTTTGGATTTTTGAGAATTTCACTTTTTTGTGAAAATATCCACTAAATGAGGGAATAATATGTGTGAGGGTACCCCAGGAGAGTTCCAAATGTGTGTGGGTAGAATTTATATCCCACGGGTTTAAAATTGAAAAAAAATTTTTTTTGGACTTAGTCATTTTTCCAGCGTTTATCAGACTTTCAGATAGGGCAAATGTCAGTGAGCATTCCGACTTCAGTTCCAGACCGATTCGCCCAATGAGTCCTTGATATTTAGTCGTTTTCAGCCAATTTTCTGGATTTTTGAAAATTTCACTTTTTTGTGAAAATATCCACTAAATGAGGGAATAATATGTGTGAGGGTACCCCAGGAGAGTTCCAAATGTGTTTGGGTAGAATATATATCCCACGGGGCTAAAATTGAAAAAAGTTGAAAAAAATTTTTTTTTGGACTTAGTCATTTTTCCGGCGTTTATCAGACTTTCAGATAGGGGAAATGTCAGTGAGCGTTCTGATTTCAGTTCCAGAGCGATTCACCCAATGATCCTTGATATTTAGTCGTTTTCAGCCAATTTTCTGGATTTTTGAAAATTTCACTTTTTTGTGAAAATATCCACTAAATGAGGGAATAATATGTGTGAGGGTACCCCAGGAGAGTTCCAAATGTGTGTGGGTAGAATATATATCCCACGGGTTTAAAATTGAAAAAAGTTCAAAAAAATTTTTTTTTGGACTTAGTCATTTTTCCAGCGTTTATCAGACTTTCAGATAGAGCAAATGTCAGTGAGCATTCCGACTTCAGTTCCAGACTGATTCGCCCAATGAGTCCTTGATATTTAGTCGTTTTCAGCCAATTTTCTGGATTTTTGAAAATTTCACTTTTTTGTGAAAATATCCACTAAATGAGGGAATAATATGTGTGAGGGTACCCCAGGAGAGTTCCAAATGTGTTTGGGTAGAATATATATCCCACGGGGCTAAAATTGAAAAAAGTTGAAAAAATTTTTTTTTTGGACTTAGTCATTTTTCCGGCGTTTATCAGACTTTCAGATAGGGGAAATGTCAGTGAGCGTTCTGATTTCAGTTCCAGAGCGATTCACCCAATGATCCTTGATATTTAGTCGTTTTCAGCCAATTTTCTGGATTTTTGAAAATTTCACTTTTTTGTGAAAATATCCACTAAATGAGGGAATAATATGTGTGAGGGTACCCCAGGAGAGTTCCAAATGTGTGTGGGTAGAATATATATCCCACGGGTTTAAAATTGAAAAAAAATTTTTTTTGGACTTAGTCATTTTTCCAGCGTTTATCAGACTTTCAGATAGGGCAAATGTCAGTGAGTATTCCGACTTCAGTTCCAGACCGATTCGCCCAATGAGTCCTTGATATTTAGTCGTTTTCAGCCAATTTTCTGGATTTTTGAAAATTTCACTTTTTTGTGAAAATATCCACTAAATGAGGGAATAATATGTGTGAGGGTACCCCAGGAGAGTTCCAAATGTGTTTGGGTAGAATATATATCCCACGGGGCTAAAATTGAAAAAAGTTGAAAAAAATTTTTTTTTGGACTTAGTCATTTTTCCAGCGTTTATCAGACTTTCAGATAGGGGAAATGTCAGTGAGCGTTCTAATTTCAGTTCCAGAGCGATTCGCCCAATGAGTCCTTGATATTTAGTCGTTTTCAGCCAATATTTTGGATTTTTGAAAATTTCACTTTTTTGTGAAAATATCCACTAAATGAGGGAATAATATGTGTGAGGGTACCCCAGGAGAGTTCCAAATGTGTGTGGGTAGAATATATATCCCACGGGTTTAAAATTGAAAAAAATTTTTTTTTGAACTTAGTCATTTTTCCAGCGTTTATCAGACTTTCAGATAGGGCAAATGTCAGTGAGCATTCTGAATTCAGTTCCAGACCGATTCGCCCAATGAGTCCTTGATATTTAGTCGTTTTCAGCCAATTTTCTGGATTTTTGAAAATTTCACTTTTTTGTGAAAATATCCACTAAATGAGGGAATAATATGTGTGAGGGTACCCCAGGAGAGTTCCAAATGTGTTTGGGTAGAATATATATCCCACGGGGCTAAAATTGAAAAAAGTTGAAAAAAATTTTTTTTTGGACTTAGTCATTTTTCCGGCGTTTATCAGACTTTCAGATAGGGGAAATGTCAGTGAGCGTTCTGATTTCAGTTCCAGAGCGATTCACCCAATGATCCTTGATATTTAGTCATTTTCAGCCAATTTTCTGGATTTTTGAAAATTTCACTTTTTTGTGAAAATATCCACTAAATGAGGGAATAATATGTGTGAGGGTACCCCAGGAGAGTTCCAAATGTGTTTGGGTAGAATATATATCCCACGGGGCTAAAATTGAAAAAAGTTGAAAAAATTTTTTTTTTGGACTTAGTCATTTTTCCGGCGTTTATCAGACTTTCAGAAAGGGGAAATGTCAGTGAGTGTTCGGATTTCAGTTCCAGAGCGATTCACCCAATGATCCTTGATATTTAGTCGTTTTCAGCCAATTTTCTGGATTTTTGAAAATTTCACTTTTTTGTGAAAATATCCACTAAATGAGGGAATAATATGTGTGAGGGTACCCCAGGAGAGTTCCAAATGTGTTTGGGTAGAATATATATCCCACGGGGCTAAAATTGAAAAAAGTTGAAAAAAAATTTTTTTGGGACTTAGTCATTTTTCCAGCGTTTATCAGACTTTCAGATAGGGGAAATGTCAGTGAGCGTTCTGATTTCAGTTCCAGAGCGATTCACCCAATGAGTCCTTGATATTTAGTCGTTTTCAGCCAATATTTTGGATTTTTGAGAATTTCACTTTTTTGTGAAAATATCCACTAAATGAGGGAATAATATGTGTGAGGGTACCCCAGGAGAGTTCCAAATGTGTGTGGGTAGAATATATATCCCACGGGTTTAAAATTGAAAAAAAATTTTTTTTGGACTTAGTCATTTTTCCAGCGTTTATCAGACTTTCAGATAGGGCAAATGTCAGTGAGCATTCCGACTTCAGTTCCAGACCGATTCGCCCAATGAGTCCTTGATATTTAGTCGTTTTCAGCCAATTTTCTGGATTTTTGAAAATTTCACTTTTTTGTGAAAATATCCACTAAATGAGGGAATAATATGTGTGAGGGTACCCCAGGAGAGTTCCAAATGTGTTTGGGTAGAATATATATCCCACGGGGCTAAAATTGAAAAAAGTTGAAAAAAATTTTTTTTTGGACTTAGTCATTTTTCCGGCGTTTATCAGACTTTCAGATAGGGGAAATGTCAGTGAGCGTTCTGATTTCAGTTCCAGAGCGATTCACCCAATGATCCTTGATATTTAGTCGTTTTCAGCCAATTTTCTGGATTTTTGAAAATTTCACTTTTTTGTGAAAATATCCACTAAATGAGGGAATAATATGTGTGAGGGTACCCCAGGAGAGTTCCAAATGTGTGTGGGTAGAATATATATCCCACGGGTTTAAAATTGAAAAAAGTTCAAAAAAATTTTTTTTTGGACTTAGTCATTTTTCCAGCGTTTATCAGACTTTCAGATAGAGCAAATGTCAGTGAGCATTCCGACTTCAGTTCCAGACTGATTCGCCCAATGAGTCCTTGATATTTAGTCGTTTTCAGCCAATTTTCTGGATTTTTGAAAATTTCACTTTTTTGTGAAAATATCCACTAAATGAGGGAATAATATGTGTGAGGGTACCCCAGGAGAGTTCCAAATGTGTTTGGGTAGAATATATATCCCACGGGGCTAAAATTGAAAAAAGTTGAAAAAATTTTTTTTTTGGACTTAGTCATTTTTCCGGCGTTTATCAGACTTTCAGATAGGGGAAATGTCAGTGAGCGTTCTGATTTCAGTTCCAGAGCGATTCACCCAATGATCCTTGATATTTAGTCGTTTTCAGCCAATTTTCTGGATTTTTGAAAATTTCACTTTTTTGTGAAAATATCCACTAAATGAGGGAATAATATGTGTGAGAGTACCCCAGGAGAGTTCCAAATGTGTTTGGGTAGAATATATATCCCACGGGGCTAAAATTGAAAAAAGTTGAAAAAATTTTTTTTTTGGACTTAGTCATTTTTCTGGCGTTTATCAGACTTTCAGATAGGGGAAATGTCAGTGAGCGGTCTGATTTCAGTTCCAGAGCGATTCGCCCAATGAGTCCTTGATATTTAGTCGTTTTCAGCCAATTTTCTGGATTTTTGAAAATTTCACTTTTTTGTGAAAATATCCACTAAATGAGGGAATAATATGTGTGAGGGTACCCCAGGAGAGTTCCAAATGTGTGTGGGTAGAATATATATCCCACGGGGCTAAAATTGAAAAAAGTTGAAAAATTTTTTTTCTTGGACTTAGTCATTTTTCCAGCGTTTATCAGACTTTCAGATAGGGCAAATGTCAGTGAGCATTCCGACTTCAGTTCCAGACCGATTCGCCCACTGAGTCCTTGATATTTAGTCGTTTTCAGCCAATTTTCTGGATTTTTGAAAATTTCACTTTTTTGTGAAAATATCCACTAAATGAGGGAATAATATGTGTGAGGGTTCCCCAGGAGAGTTCCAAATGTGTTTGGGTAGAATATATATCCCACGGGGCTAAAATTGAAAAAAGTTGCAAAAAAATTTTTTTGGGACTTAGTCATTTTTCCAGCGTTTATCAGACTTTCAGATAGGGGAAATGTCAGTGAGCGTTCTGATTTCAGTTCCAGAGCGATTCACCCAATGAGTCCTTGATATTTAGTCGTTTTCAGCCAATATTTTGGATTTTTGAGAATTTCACTTTTTTGTGAAAATATCCACTAAATGAGGGAATAATATGTGTGAGGGTACCCCAGGAGAGTTCCAAATGTGTGTGGGTAGAATATATATCCCACGGGTTTAAAATTGAAAAAAAATTTTTTTTGGACTTAGTCATTTTTCCAGCGTTTATCAGACTTTCAGATAGGGCAAATGTCAGTGAGCATTCCGACTTCAGTTCCAGACCGATTCGCCCAATGAGTCCTTGATATTTAGTCGTTTTCAGCCAATTTTCTGGATTTTTGAAAATTTCACTTTTTTGTGAAAATATCCACTAAATGAGGGAATAATATGTGTGAGGGTACCCCAGGAGAGTTCCAAATGTGTTTGGGTAGAATATATATCCCACGGGGCTAAAATTGAAAAAAGTTGAAAAAAATTTTTTTTTGGACTTAGTCATTTTTCCGGCGTTTATCAGACTTTCAGATAGGGGAAATGTCAGTGAGCGTTCTGATTTCAGTTCCAGAGCGATTCACCCAATGATCCTTGATATTTAGTCGTTTTCAGCCAATTTTCTGGATTTTTGAAAATTTCACTTTTTTGTGAAAATATCCACTAAATGAGGGAATAATATGTGTGAGGGTACCCCAGGAGAGTTCCAAATGTGTGTGGGTAGAATATATATCCCACGGGTTTAAAATTGAAAAAAGTTCAAAAAAATTTTTTTTTGGACTTAGTCATTTTTCCAGCGTTTATCAGACTTTCAGATAGGGCAAATGTCAGTGAGCATTCCGACTTCAGTTCCAGACCGATTCGCCCAATGAGTCCTTGATATTTAGTCGTTTTCAGCCAATTTTCTGGATTTTTGAAAATTTCACTTTTTTGTGAAAATATCCACTAAATGAGGGAATAATATGTGTGAGGGTACCCCAGGAGAGTTCCAAATGTGTTTGGGTAGAATATATATCCCACGGGGCTAAAATTGAAAAAAGTTGAAAAAATTTTTTTTTTGGACTTAGTCATTTTTCTGGCGTTTATCAGACTTTCAGATAGGGGAAATGTCAGTGAGCGTTCTGATTTCAGTTCCAGAGCGATTCGCCCAATGAGTCCTTGATATTTAGTCGTTTTCAGCCAATTTTCTGGATTTTTGAAAATTTCACTTTTTTGTGAAAATATCCACTAAATGAGGGAATAATATGTGTGAGGGTACCCCAGGAGAGTTCCAAATGTGTTTGGGTAGAATATATATCCCACGGGGCTAAAATTGAAAAAAGTTGAAAAATTTTTTTTCTTGGACTTAGTCATTTTTCCAGCGTTTATCAGACTTTCAGATAGGGCAAATGTCAGTGAGCATTCCGACTTCAGTTCCAGACCGATTCGCCCACTGAGTCCTTGATATTTAGTCGTTTTCAGCCAATTTTCTGGATTTTTGAAAATTTCACTTTTTTGTGAAAATATCCACTAAATGAGGGAATAATATGTGTGAGGGTACCCCAGGAGAGTTCCAAATGTGTTTGGGTAGAATATATATCCCACGGGGCTAAAATTGAAAAAAGTTGCAAAAAAATTTTTTTGGGACTTAGTCATTTTTCCAGCGTTTATCAGACTTTCAGATAGGGGAAATGTCAGTGAGCGTTCTGATTTCAGTTCCAGAGCGATTCACCCAATGAGTCCTTGATATTTAGTCGTTTTCAGCCAATATTTTGGATTTTTGAGAATTTCACTTTTTTGTGAAAATATCCACTAAATGAGGGAATAATATGTGTGAGGGTACCCCAGGAGAGTTCCAAATGTGTGTGGGTAGAATATATATCCCACGGGTTTAAAATTGAAAAAAAATTTTTTTTGGACTTAGTCATTTTTCCAGCGTTTATCAGACTTTCAGATAGGGCAAATGTCAGTGAGCATTCCGACTTCAGTTCCAGACCGATTCGCCCAATGAGTCCTTGATATTTAGTCGTTTTCAGCCAATTTTCTGGATTTTTGAAAATTTCACTTTTTTGTGAAAATATCCACTAAATGAGGGAATAATATGTGTGAGGGTACCCCAGGAGAGTTCCAAATGTGTTTGGGTAGAATATATATCCCACGGGGCTAAAATTGAAAAAAGTTGAAAAAAATTTTTTTTTGGACTTAGTCATTTTTCCGGCGTTTATCAGACTTTCAGATAGGGGAAATGTCAGTGAGCGTTCTGATTTCAGTTCCAGAGCGATTCACCCAATGATCCTTGATATTTAGTCGTTTTCAGCCAATTTTCTGGATTTTTGAAAATTTCACTTTTTTGTGAAAATATCCACTAAATGAGGGAATAATATGTGTGAGGGTACCCCAGGAGAGTTCCAAATGTGTGTGGGTAGAATATATATCCCACGGGTTTAAAATTGAAAAAAGTTCAAAAAAATTTTTTTTTGGACTTAGTCATTTTTCCAGCGTTTATCAGACTTTCAGATAGGGCAAATGTCAGTGAGCATTCCGACTTCAGTTCCAGACCGATTCGCCCAATGAGTCCTTGATATTTAGTCGTTTTCAGCCAATTTTCTGGATTTTTGAAAATTTCACTTTTTTGTGAAAATATCCACTAAATGAGGGAATAATATGTGTGAGGGTACCCCAGGAGAGTTCCAAATGTGTTTGGGTAGAATATATATCCCACGGGGCTAAAATTGAAAAAAGTTGAAAAAATTTTTTTTTTGGACTTAGTCATTTTTCCGGCGTTTATCAGACTTTCAGATAGGGGAAATGTCAGTGAGCGTTCTGATTTCAGTTCCAGAGCGATTCACCCAATGATCCTTGATATTTAGTCGTTTTCAGCCAATTTTCTGGATTTTTGAAAATTTCACTTTTTTGTGAAAATATCCACTAAATGAGGGAATAATATGTGTGAGGGTACCCCAGGAGAGTTCCAAATGTGTTTGAGTAGAATATATATCCCACGGGGCTAAAATTGAAAAAAGTTGAAAAAATTTTTTTCTTGGACTTAGTCATTTTTCCAGCGTTTATCAGACTTTCAGATAGGGCAAATGTCAGTGAGCATTCCGACTTCAGTTCAAGACCGATTCGCCCACTGAGTCCTTGATATTTCGTCGTTTTCAGCCAATTTTCTGGATTTTTGAAAATTTCACTTTTTTGTGAAAATATCCACTAAATGAGGGAATAATATGTGTGAGGGTACCCCAGGAGAGTTCCAAATGTGTTTGGGTAGAATATATATCCCACGGGGCTAAAATTGAAAAAAGTTGAAAAACTTTTTTTTTTGGACTTAGTCATTTTTCCGGCGTTTATCAGACTTTCAGATAGGGGAAATGTCAGTGAGCGTTCTGATTTCAGTTCCAGAGCGATTCACCCAATGAGTCCTTGATATTTAGTCGTTTTCAGCCAATTTTCTGGATTTTTGAAAATTTCACTTTTTTGTGAAAATATCCACTAAATGAGGGAATAATATGTGTGAGGGTACCCCAGGAGAGTTCCAAATGTGTTTGGGTAGAATATATATCCCACGGGGCTAAAATTGAAAAAAGTTGAAAAAATTTTTTTTTTGGACTTAGTCATTTTTCTGGCGTTTATCAGACTTTCAGATAGGGGAAATGTCAGTGAGCGTTCTGATTTCAGTTCCAGAGCGATTCGCCCAATGAGTCCTTGATATTTAGTCGTTTTCAGCCAATTTTCTGGATTTTTGAAAATTTCACTTTTTTTGAAAATATCCACTAAATGAGGGAATAATATGTGTGAGGGTACCCCAGGAGAGTTCCAAATGTGTTTGGGTAGAATATATATCCCACGGGGCTAAAATTGAAAAAAGTTGAAAAAATTTTTTTTTTGGACTTAGTCATTTTTCTGGCGTTTATCAGACTTTCAGATAGGGGAAATGTCAGTGAGCGGTCTGATTTCAGTTCCAGAGCGATTCGCCCAATGAGTCCTTGATATTTAGTCGTTTTCAGCCAATTTTCTGGATTTTTGAAAATTTCACTTTTTTGTGAAAATATCCACTAAATGAGGGAATAATATGTGTGAGGGTACCCCAGGAGAGTTCCAAATGTGTGTGGGTAGAATATATATTCCACGGGGCTAAAATTGAAAAAAGTTGAAAAAAATTTTTTTTTGGACTTAGTCATTTTTCCGGCGTTTATCAGACTTTCAGATAGGGGAAATGTCAGTGAGCATTCCGACTTCAGTTCCAGACCGATTCGCCCAATGAGTCCTTGATATTTAGCCGTTTTCAGCCAATTTTCAGGATTTTTGAAAATTTCACTTTTTTGTGAAAATATCCACTAAATGAGGGAATAATATGTGTGAGGGTACCCCAGGAGAGTTCCAAATGTGTTTGGGTAGAATATATATCCCACGGGGCTAAAATTGAAAAAAGTTGAAAAAAATTTTTTTTTGGACTTAGTCATTTTTCCGGTGTTTATCAGACTTTCAGATAGGGGAAATGTCAGTGAGTGTTCGGATTTCAGTTCCAGAGCGATTCACCCAATGATCCTTGATATTTAGTCGTTTTCAGCCAATTTTCTGGATTTTTGAAAATTTCACTTTTTTATGAAAATATCCACTAAATGAGGGAATAATATGTGTGAGGTTACCCCAGGAGAGTTCCAAATGTGTTTGGGTAGAATATATATCCCACGGGGCTAAAATTGAAAAAAGTTGAAAAATTTTTTTTCTTGGAGTTAGTCATTTTTCCAGCGTTTATCAGACTTTCAGATAGGGCAAATGTCAGTGAGCATTCCGACTTCAGTTCCAGACCGATTCGCCCACTGAGTCCTTGATATTTAGTCGTTTTCAGCCAATTTTCTGGATTTTTGAAAATTTCACTTTTTTGTGAAAATATCCACTAAATGAGGGAATAATATGTGTGAGGGTACCGCAGGAGAGTTCCAAATGTGTTTGGGTAGAATATATATCCCACGGGGCTAAAATTGAAAAAAGTTGCAAAAAAATTTTTTTGGGACTTAGTCATTTTTCCAGCGTTTATCAGACTTTCAGATAGGGGAAATGTCAGTGAGCGTTCTGATTTCAGTTCCAGAGCGATTCACCCAATGAGTCCTTGATATTTAGTCGTTTTCAGCCAATATTTTGGATTTTTGAGAATTTCACTTTTTTGTGAAAATATCCACTAAATGAGGGAATAATATGTGTGAGGGTACCCCAGGAGAGTTCCAAATGTGTGTGGGTAGAATATATATCCCACGGGTTTAAAATTGAAAAAAATTTTTTTTTGAACTTAGTCATTTTTCCAGCGTTTATCAGACTTTCAGATAGGGCAAATGTCAGTGAGCATTCCGACTTCAGTTCCAGACCGATTCGCCCAATGAGTCCTTGATATTTAGTCGTTTTCAGCCAATTTTCTGGATTTTTGAAAATTTCACTTTTTTGTGAAAATATCCACTAAATGAGGGAATAATATGTGTGAGGGTACCCCAGGAGAGTTCCAAATGTGTTTGGGTAGAATATATATCCCACGGGGCTAAAATTGAAAAAAGTTGAAAAAATTTTTTTTTTGGACTTAGTCATTTTTCCGGCGTTTATCAGACTTTCAGATAGGGGAAATGTCAGTGAGCGTTCTGATTTCAGTTCCAGAGCGATTCACCCAATGATCCTTGATATTTAGTCGTTTTCAGCCAATTTTCTGGATTTTTGAAAATTTCACTTTTTTGTGAAAATATCCACTAAATGAGGGAATAATATGTGTGAGGGTACCCCAGGAGAGTTCCAAATGTGTTTGAGTAGAATATATATCCCACGGGGCTAAAATTGAAAAAAGTTGAAAAAATTTTTTTCTTGGACTTAGTCATTTTTCCAGCGTTTATCAGACTTTCAGATAGGGTAAATGTCAGTGAGCATTCCGACTTCAGTTCAAGACCGATTCGCCCACTGAGTCCTTGATATTTCGTCGTTTTCAGCCAATTTTCTGGATTTTTGAAAATTTCACTTTTTTGTGAAAATATCCACTAAATGAGGGAATAATATGTGTGAGGGTACCCCAGGAGAGTTCCAAATGTGTTTGGGTAGAATATATATCCCACGGGGCTAAAATTGAAAAAAGTTGAAAAACTTTTTTTTTTGGACTTAGTCATTTTTCCGGCGTTTATCAGACTTTCAGATAGGGGAAATGTCAGTGAGCGTTCTGATTTCAGTTCCAGAGCGATTCACCCAATGAGTCCTTGATATTTAGTCGTTTTCAGCCAATTTTCTGGATTTTTGAAAATTTCACTTTTTTGTGAAAATATCCACTAAATGAGGGAATAATATGTGTGAGGGTACCCCAGGAGAGTTCCAAATGTGTTTGGGTAGAATATATATCCCACGGGGCTAAAATTGAAAAAAGTTGAAAAAAATTTTTTTTTGGACTTAGTCATTTTTCCGGTGTTTATCAGACTTTCAGATAGGGGAAATGTCAGTGAGTGTTCGGATTTCAGTTCCAGAGCGATTCACCCAATGATCCTTGATATTTAGTCGTTTTCAGCCAATTTTCTGGATTTTTGAAAATTTCACTTTTTTATGAAAATATCCACTAAATGAGGGAATAATATGTGTGAGGTTACCCCAGGAGAGTTCCAAATGTGTTTGGGTAGAATATATATCCCACAGGGCTAAAATTGAAAAAAGTTGAAAAATTTTTTTTCTTAGAGTTAGTCATTTTTCCAGCGTTTATCAGACTTTCAGATAGGGCAAATGTCAGTGAGCATTCCGACTTCAGTTCCAGACCGATTCGCCCACTGAGTCCTTGATATTTAGTCGTTTTCAGCCAATTTTCTGGATTTTTGAAAATTTCACTTTTTTGTGAAAATATCCACTAAATGAGGGAATAATATGTGTGAGGGTACCGCAGGAGAGTTCCAAATGTGTTTGGGTAGAATATATATCCCACGGGGCTAAAATTGAAAAAAGTTGCAAAAAAATTTTTTTGGGACTTAGTCATTTTTCCAGCGTTTATCAGACTTTCAGATAGGGGAAATGTCAGTGAGCGTTCTGATTTCAGTTCCAGAGCGATTCACCCAATGAGTCCTTGATATTTAGTCGTTTTCAGCCAATATTTTGGATTTTTGAGAATTTCACTTTTTTGTGAAAATATCCACTAAATGAGGGAATAATATGTGTGAGGGTACCCCAGGAGAGTTCCAAATGTGTGTGGGTAGAATATATATCCCACGGGTTTAAAATTGAAAAAAATTTTTTTTTGAACTTAGTCATTTTTCCAGCGTTTATCAGACTTTCAGATAGGGCAAATGTCAGTGAGCATTCCGACTTCAGTTCCAGACCGATTCGCCCACTGAGTCCTTGATATTTAGTCGTTTTCAGCCAATTTTCTGGATTTTTGAAAATTTCACTTTTTTGTGAAAATATCCACTAAATGAGGGAATAATATGTGTGAGGGTACCCCAGGAGAGTGCCAAATGTGTTTGGGTAGAATATATATCCCACGGGGCTAAAATTGAAAAAAGTTGAAAAAAATTTTTTTTTGGACTTAGTCATTTTTCCGGCGTTTATCAGACTTTCAGATAGGGGAAATGTCAGTGAGCGTTCTGATTTCAGTTCCAGAGCGATTCACCCAATGATCCTTGATATTTAGTCGTTTTCAGCCAATTTTCTGGATTTTTGAAAATTTCACTTTTTTGTGAAAATATCCACTAAATGAGGGAATAATATGTGTGAGGGTACCCCAGGAGAGTTCCAAATGTGTGTGGGTAGAATATATATCCCACGGGGCTAAAATTGAAAAAAGTTGAAAAAAATTTTTTTTTGGACTTAGTCATTTTTCCGGCGTTTATCAGACTTTCAGATAGGGGAAATGTCAGTGAGCATTCCGACTTCAGTTCCAGACCGATTCGCCCAATGAGTCCTTGATATTTAGCCGTTTTCAGCCAATTTACAGGATTTTTGAAAATTTCACTTTTTTGTGAAAATATCCACTAAATGAGGGAATAATATGTGTGAGGGTACCCCAGGAGAGTTCCAAATGTGTTTGGGTAGAATATATATCCCACGGGGCTAAAATTGAAAAAAGTTGAAAAAAATTTTTTTTTGGACTTAGTCATTTTTCCGGTGTTTATCAGACTTTCAGATAGGGGAAATGTCAGTGAGTGTTCGGATTTCAGTTCCAGAGCGATTCACCCAATGATCCTTGATATTTAGTCGTTTTCAGCCAATTTTCTGGATTTTTGAAAATTTCACTTTTTTATGAAAATATCCACTAAATGAGGGAATAATATGTGTGAGGTTACCCCAGGAGAGTTCCAAATGTGTTTGGGTAGAATATATATCCCACGGGGCTAAAATTGAAAAAAGTTGAAAAATTTTTTTTCTTGGAGTTAGTCATTTTTCCAGCGTTTATCAGACTTTCAGATAGGGCAAATGTCAGTGAGCATTCCGACTTCAGTTCCAGACCGATTCGCCCACTGAGTCCTTGATATTTAGTCGTTTTCAGCCAATTTTCTGGATTTTTGAAAATTTCACTTTTTTGTGAAAATATCCACTAAATGAGGGAATAATATGTGTGAGGGTACCGCAGGAGAGTTCCAAATGTGTTTGGGTAGAATATATATCCCACGGGGCTAAAATTGAAAAAAGTTGCAAAAAAATTTTTTTGGGACTTAGTCATTTTTCCAGCGTTTATCAGACTTTCAGATAGGGGAAATGTCAGTGAGCGTTCTGATTTCAGTTCCAGAGCGATTCACCCAATGAGTCCTTGATATTTAGTCGTTTTCAGCCAATATTTTGGATTTTTGAGAATTTCACTTTTTTGTGAAAATATCCACTAAATGAGGGAATAATATGTGTGAGGGTACCCCAGGAGAGTTCCAAATGTGTGTGGGTAGAATATATATCCCACGGGTTTAAAATTGAAAAAAATTTTTTTTTGAACTTAGTCATTTTTCCAGCGTTTATCAGACTTTCAGATAGGGCAAATGTCAGTGAGCATTCCGACTTCAGTTCCAGACCGATTCGCCCAATGAGTCCTTGATATTTAGTCGTTTTCAGCCAATTTTCTGGATTTTTGAAAATTTCACTTTTTTGTGAAAATATCCACTAAATGAGGGAATAATATGTGTGAGGGTACCCCAGGAGAGTTCCAAATGTGTTTGGGTAGAATATATATCCCACGGGGCTAAAATTGAAAAAAGTTGAAAAAATTTTTTTTTTGGACTTAGTCATTTTTCCGGCGTTTATCAGACTTTCAGATAGGGGAAATGTCAGTGAGCGTTCTGATTTCAGTTCCAGAGCGATTCACCCAATGATCCTTGATATTTAGTCGTTTTCAGCCAATTTTCTGGATTTTTGAAAATTTCACTTTTTTGTGAAAATATCCACTAAATGAGGGAATAATATGTGTGAGGGTACCCCAGGAGAGTTCCAAATGTGTTTGAGTAGAATATATATCCCACGGGGCTAAAATTGAAAAAAGTTGAAAAAATTTTTTTCTTGGACTTAGTCATTTTTCCAGCGTTTATCAGACTTTCAGATAGGGTAAATGTCAGTGAGCATTCCGACTTCAGTTCAAGACCGATTCGCCCACTGAGTCCTTGATATTTCGTCGTTTTCAGCCAATTTTCTGGATTTTTGAAAATTTCACTTTTTTGTGAAAATATCCACTAAATGAGGGAATAATATGTGTGAGGGTACCCCAGGAGAGTTCCAAATGTGTTTGGGTAGAATATATATCCCACGGGGCTAAAATTGAAAAAAGTTGAAAAACTTTTTTTTTTGAACTTAGTCATTTTTCCAGCGTTTATCAGACTTTCAGATAGGGCAAATGTCAGTGAGCATTCCGACTTCAGTTCCAGACCGATTCGCCCAATGAGTCCTTGATATTTAGTCGTTTTCAGCCAATTTTCTGGATTTTTGAAAATTTCACTTTTTTGTGAAAATATCCACTAAATGAGGGAATAATATGTGTGAGGGTACCCCAGGAGAGTTCCAAATGTGTTTGGGTAGAATATATATCCCACGGGGCTAAAATTGAAAAAAGTTGAAAAAATTTTTTTTTTGGACTTAGTCATTTTTCCGGCGTTTATCAGACTTTCAGATAGGGGAAATGTCAGTGAGCGTTCTGATTTCAGTTCCAGAGCGATTCACCCAATGATCCTTGATATTTAGTCGTTTTCAGCCAATTTTCTGGATTTTTGAAAATTTCACTTTTTTGTGAAAATATCCACTAAATGAGGGAATAATATGTGTGAGGGTACCCCAGGAGAGTTCCAAATGTGTTTGAGTAGAATATATATCCCACGGGGCTAAAATTGAAAAAAGTTGAAAAAATTTTTTTCTTGGACTTAGTCATTTTTCCAGCGTTTATCAGACTTTCAGATAGGGTAAATGTCAGTGAGCATTCCGACTTCAGTTCAAGACCGATTCGCCCACTGAGTCCTTGATATTTCGTCGTTTTCAGCCAATTTTCTGGATTTTTGAAAATTTCACTTTTTTGTGAAAATATCCACTAAATGAGGGAATAATATGTGTGAGGGTACCCCAGGAGAGTTCCAAATGTGTTTGGGTAGAATATATATCCCACGGGGCTAAAATTGAAAAAAGTTGAAAAAATTTTTTTTTTGGACTTAGTCATTTTTCTGGCGTTTATCAGACTTTCAGATAGGGGAAATGTCAGTGAGCAGTCTGATTTCAGTTCCAGAGCGATTCGCCCAATGAGTCCTTGATATTTAGTCGTTTTCAGCCAATTTTCTGGATTTTTGAAAATTTCACTTTTTTGTGAAAATATCCACTAAATGAGGGAATAATATGTGTGAGGGTACCCCAGGAGAGTTCCAAATGTGTGTGGGTAGAATATATATCCCACGGGGCTAAAATTGAAAAAAGTTGAAAAAAATTTTTTTTTGGACTTAGTCATTTTTCCGGCGTTTATCAGACTTTCAGATAGGGGAAATGTCAGTGAGCATTCCGACTTCAGTTCCAGACCGATTCGCCCAATGAGTCCTTGATATTTAGCCGTTTTCAGTCAATTTTCAGGATTTTTGAAAATTTCACTTTTTTGTGAAAATATCCACTAAATGAGGGAATAATATGTGTGAGGGTACCCCAGGAGAGTTCCAAATGTGTTTGGGTAGAATATATATCCCACGGGGCTAAAATTGAAAAAAGTTGAAAAAAATTTTTTTTTGGACTTAGTCATTTTTCCGGTGTTTATCAGACTTTCAGATAGGGGAAATGTCAGTGAGTGTTCGGATTTCAGTTCCAGAGCGATTCACCCAATGATCCTTGATATTTAGTCGTTTTCAGCCAATTTTCTGGATTTTTGAAAATTTCACTTTTTTATGAAAATATCCACTAAATGAGGGAATAATATGTGTGAGGTTACCCCAGGAGAGTTCCAAATGTGTTTGGGTAGAATATATATCCCACAGGGCTAAAATTGAAAAAAGTTGAAAAATTTTTTTTCTTAGAGTTAGTCATTTTTCCAGCGTTTATCAGACTTTCAGATAGGGCAAATGTCAGTGAGCATTCCGACTTCAGTTCCAGACCGATTCGCCCACTGAGTCCTTGATATTTAGTCGTTTTCAGCCAATTTTCTGGATTTTTGAAAATTTCACTTTTTTGTGAAAATATCCACTAAATGAGGGAATAATATGTGTGAGGGTACCGCAGGAGAGTTCCAAATGTGTTTGGGTAGAATATATATCCCACGGGGCTAAAATTGAAAAAAGTTGCAAAAAAATTTTTTTGGGACTTAGTCATTTTTCCAGCGTTTATCAGACTTTCAGATAGGGGAAATGTCAGTGAGCGTTCTGATTTCAGTTCCAGAGCGATTCACCCAATGAGTCCTTGATATTTAGTCGTTTTCAGCCAATATTTTGGATTTTTGAGAATTTCACTTTTTTGTGAAAATATCCACTAAATGAGGGAATAATATGTGTGAGGGTACCCCAGGAGAGTTCCAAATGTGTGTGGGTAGAATATATATCCCACGGGTTTAAAATTGAAAAAAATTTTTTTTTGAACTTAGTCATTTTTCCAGCGTTTATCAGACTTTCAGATAGGGCAAATGTCAGTGAGCATTCCGACTTCAGTTCCAGACCGATTCGCCCAATGAGTCCTTGATATTTAGTCGTTTTCAGCCAATTTTCTGGATTTTTGAAAATTTCACTTTTTTGTGAAAATATCCACTAAATGAGGGAATAATATGTGTGAGGGTACCCCAGGAGAGTGCCAAATGTGTTTGGGTAGAATATATATCCCACGGGGCTAAAATTGAAAAAAGTTGAAAAAAATTTTTTTTTGGACTTAGTCATTTTTCCGGCGTTTATCAGACTTTCAGATAGGGGAAATGTCAGTGAGCGTTCTGATTTCAGTTCCAGAGCGATTCACCCAATGATCCTTGATATTTAGTCGTTTTCAGCCAATTTTCTGGATTTTTGAAAATTTCACTTTTTTGTGAAAATATCCACTAAATGAGGGAATAATATGTGTGAGGGTACCCCAGGAGAGTTCCAAATGTGTGTGGGTAGAATATATATCCCACGGGGCTAAAATTGAAAAAAGTTGAAAAAAATTTTTTTTTGGACTTAGTCATTTTTCCGGCGTTTATCAGACTTTCAGATAGGGGAAATGTCAGTGAGCATTCCGACTTCAGTTCCAGACCGATTCGCCCAATGAGTCCTTGATATTTAGCCGTTTTCAGCCAATTTACAGGATTTTTGAAAATTTCACTTTTTTGTGAAAATATCCACTAAATGAGGGAATAATATGTGTGAGGGTACCCCAGGAGAGTTCCAAATGTGTTTGGGTAGAATATATATCCCACGGGGCTAAAATTGAAAAAAGTTGAAAAAAATTTTTTTTTGGACTTAGTCATTTTTCCGGTGTTTATCAGACTTTCAGATAGGGGAAATGTCAGTGAGTGTTCGGATTTCAGTTCCAGAGCGATTCACCCAATGATCCTTGATATTTAGTCGTTTTCAGCCAATTTTCTGGATTTTTGAAAATTTCACTTTTTTATGAAAATATCCACTAAATGAGGGAATAATATGTGTGAGGGTACCCCAGGAGAGTTCCAAATGTGTTTGGGTAGAATATATATCCCACGGGGCTAAAATTGAAAAAAGTTGAAAAATTTTTTTTCTTGGACTTAGTCATTTTTCCAGCGTTTATCAGACTTTCAGATAGGGCAAATGTCAGTGAGCATTCCGACTTCAGTTCCAGACCGATTCGCCCACTGAGTCCTTGATATTTAGTCGTTTTCAGCCAATTTTCTGGATTTTTGAAAATTTCACTTTTTTGTGAAAATATCCACTAAATGAGGGAATAATATGTGTGAGGGTACCCCAGGAGAGTTCCAAATGTGTTTGGGTAGAATATATATCCCACGGGGCTAAAATTGAAAAAAGTTGCAAAAAAATTTTTTTGGGACTTAGTCATTTTTCCAGCGTTTATCAGACTTTCAGATAGGGGAAATGTCAGTGAGCGTTCTGATTTCAGTTCCAGAGCGATTCACCCAATGAGTCCTTGATATTTAGTCGTTTTCAGCCAATATTTTGGATTTTTGAGAATTTCACTTTTTTGTGAAAATATCCACTAAATGAGGGAATAATATGTGTGAGGGTACCCCAGGAGAGTTCCAAATGTGTGTGGGTAGGATATATATCCCACGGGTTTAAAATTGAAAAAAAATTTTTTTTGGACTTAGTCATTTTTCCAGCGTTTATCAGACTTTCAGATAGGGCAAATGTCAGTGAGCATTCCGACTTCAGTTCCAGACCGATTCGCCCAATGAGTCCTTGATATTTAGTCGTTTTCAGCCAATTTTCTGGATTTTTGAAAATTTCACTTTTTTGTGAAAATATCCACTAAATGAGGGAATAATATGTGTGAGGGTACCCCAGGAGAGTTCCAAATGTGTTTGGGTAGAATATATATCCCACGGGGCTAAAATTGAAAAAAGTTGAAAAAAATTTTTTTTTGGACTTAGTCATTTTTCCAGCGTTTATCAGACTTTCAGATAGGGGAAATGTCAGTGAGCGTTCTAATTTCAGTTCCAGAGCGATTCACCCAATGAGTCCTTGATATTTAGTCGTTTTCAGCCAATATTTTGGATTTTTGAAAATTTCACTTTTTTGTGAAAATATCCACTAAATGAGGGAATAATATGTGTGAGGGTACCCCAGGAGAGTTCCAAATGTGTGTGGGTAGAATATATATACCACGGGTTTAAAATTGAAAAAAATTTTTTTTTGAACTTAGTCATTTTTCCAGCGTTTATCAGACTTTCAGATAGGGCAAATGTCAGTGAGCATTCCGACTTCAGTTCCAGACCGATTCGCCCAATGAGTCCTTGATATTTAGTCGTTTTCAGCCAATTTTCTGGATTTTTGAAAATTTCACTTTTTTGTGAAAATATCCACTAAATGAGGGAATAATATGTGTGAGGGTACCCCAGGAGAGTTCCAAATGTGTTTGGGTAGAATATATATCCCACGGGGCTAAAATTGAAAAAAGTTGAAAAAAATTTTTTTTTGGACTTAGTCATTTTTCCGGCGTTTATCAGACTTTCAGATAGGGGAAATGTCAGTGAGCGTTCTGATTTCAGTTCCAGAGCGATTCACCCAATGATCCTTGATATTTAGTCGTTTTCAGCCAATTTTCTGGATTTTTGAAAATTTCACTTTTTTGTGAAAATATCCACTAAATGAGGGAATAATATGTGTGAGGGTACCCCAGGAGAGTTCCAAATGTGTGTGGGTAGAATATATATCCCACGGGTTTAAAATTGAAAAAAAATTTTTTTTGGACTTAGTCATTTTTCCAGCGTTTATCAGACTTTCAGATAGGGCAAATGTCAGTGAGCATTCCGACTTCAGTTCCAGACCGATTCGCCCAATGAGTCCTTGATATTTAGTCGTTTTCAGCCAATTTTCTGGATTTTTGAAAATTTCACTTTTTTGTGAAAATATCCACTAAATGAGGGAATAATATGTGTGAGGGTACCCCAGGAGAGTTCCAAATGTGTTTGGGTAGAATATATATCCCACGGGGCTAAAATTGAAAAAAGTTGAAAAAAATTTTTTTTTGGACTTAGTCATTTTTCCGGCGTTTATCAGACTTTCAGATAGGGGAAATGTCAGTGAGCGTTCTGATTTCAGTTCCAGAGCGATTCACCCAATGATCCTTGATATTTAGTCGTTTTCAGCCAATTTTCTGGATTTTTGAAAATTTCACTTTTTTGTGAAAATATCCACTAAATGAGGGAATAATATGTGTGAGGGTACCCCAGGAGAGTTCCAAATGTGTGTGGGTAGAATATATATCCCACGGGTTTAAAATTGAAAAAAAATTTTTTTTGGACTTAGTCATTTTTCCAGCGTTTATCAGACTTTCAGATAGGGCAAATGTCAGTGAGCATTCCGACTTCAGTTCCAGACCGATTCGCCCAATGAGTCCTTGATATTTAGTCGTTTTCAGCCAATTTTCTGGATTTTTGAAAATTTCACTTTTTTGTGAAAATATCCACTAAATGAGGGAATAATATGTGTGAGGGTACCCCAGGAGAGTTCCAAATGTGTTTGGGTAGAATATATATCCCACGGGGCTAAAATTGAAAAAAGTTGAAAAAAATTTTTTTTTGGACTTAGTCATTTTTCCAGCGTTTATCAGACTTTCAGATAGGGGAAATGTCAGTGAGCGTTCTAATTTCAGTTCCAGAGCGATTCACCCAATTAGTCCTTGATATTTAGTCGTTTTCAGCCAATATTTTGGATTTTTGAAAATTTCACTTTTTTGTGAAAATATCCACTAAATGAGGGAATAATATGTGTGAGGGTACCCCAGGAGAGTTCCAAATGTGTGTGGGTAGAATATATATCCCACGGGTTTAAAATTGAAAAAAATTTTTTTTTGAACTTAGTCATTTTTCCAGCGTTTATCAGACTTTCAGATAGGGCAAATGTCAGTGAGCATTCCGAATTCAGTTCCAGACCGATTCGCCCAATGAGTCCTTGATATTTAGTCTTTTTCAGCCAATTTTCTGGATTTTTGAAAATTTCACTTTTTTGTGAAAATATCCACTAAATGAGGGAATAATATGTGTGAGGGTACCCCAGGAGAGTTCCAAATGTGTTTGGGTAGAATATATATCCCACGGGGCTAAAATTGAAAAAAGTTGAAAAAAATTTTTTTTTGGACTTAGTCATTTTTCCGGCGTTTATCAGACTTTCAGATAGGGGAAATGTCAGTGAGCGTTCTGATTTCAGTTCCAGAGCGATTCACCCAATGATCCTTGATATTTAGTCGTTTTCAGCCAATTTTCTGGATTTTTGAAAATTTCACTTTTTTGTGAAAATATCCACTAAATGAGGGAATAATATGTGTGAGGGTACCCCAGGAGAGTTCCAAATGTGTGTGGGTAGAATATATATCCCACGGGTTTAAAATTGAAAAAAAATTTTTTTTGGACTTAGTCATTTTTCCAGCGTTTATCAGACTTTCAGATAGGGCAAATGTCAGTGAGCATTCCAACTTCAGTTCCAGACCGATTCGCCCAATGAGTCCTTGATATTTAGTCGTTTTCAGCCAATTTTCTGGATTTTTGAAAATTTCACTTTTTTGTGAAAATATCCACTAAATGAGGGAATAATATGTGTGAGGGTACCCCAGGAGAGTTCCAAATGTGTTTGGGTAGAATATATATCCCACGGGGCTAAAATTGAAAAAAGTTGAAAAAAATTTTTTTTTGGACTTAGTCATTTTTCCGGCGTTTATCAGACTTTCAGATAGGGGAAATGTCAGTGAGCGTTCTGATTTCAGTTCCAGAGCGATTCACCCAATGATCCTTGATATTTAGTCGTTTTCAGCCAATTTTATGGATTTTTGAAAATTTCACTTTTTTGTGAAAATATCCACTAAATGAGGGAATAATATGTGTGAGGGTACCCCAGGAGAGTTCCAAATGTGTGTGGGTAGAATATATATCCCACGGGTTTAAAATTGAAAAAAAATTTTTTTTGGACTTAGTCATTTTTCCAGCGTTTATCAGACTTTCAGATAGGGCAAATGTCAGTGAGCATTCCGACTTCAGTTCCAGACCGATTCGCCCAATGAGTCCTTGATATTTAGTCGTTTTCAACCAATTTTCTGGATTTTTGAAAATTTCACTTTTTTGTGAAAATATCCACTAAATGAGGGAATAATATGTGTGAGGGTACCCCAGGAGAGTTCCAAATGTGTTTGGGTAGAATATATATCCCACGGGGCTAAAATTGAAAAAAGTTGAAAAAAATTTTTTTTTGGACTTAGTCATTTTTCCAGCGTTTATCAGACTTTCAGATAGGGGAAATGTCAGTGAGCGTTCTAATTTCAGTTCCAGAGCGATTCACCCAATGAGTCCTTGATATTTAGTCGTTTTCAGCCAATATTTTGGATTTTTGAAAATTTCACTTTTTTGTGAAAATATCCACTAAATGAGGGAATAATATGTGTGAGGGTACCCCAGGAGAGTTCCAAATGTGTGTGGGTAGAATATATATCCCACGGGTTTAAAATTGAAAAAAATTTTTTTTTGAACTTAGTCATTTTTCCAGCGTTTATCAGACTTTCAGATAGGGCAAATGTCAGTGAGCATTCCGAATTCAGTTCCAGACCGATTCGCCCAATGAGTCCTTGATATTTAGTCGTTTTCAGCCAATTTTCTGGATTTTTGAAAATTTCACTTTTTTGTGAAAATATCCACTAAATGAGGGAATAATATGTGTGAGGGTACCCCAGGAGAGTTCCAAATGTGTTTGGGTAGAATATATATCCCACGGGGCTAAAATTGAAAAAAGTTGAAAAAAATTTTTTTTTGGACTTAGTCATTTTTCCGGCGTTTATCAGACTTTCAGATAGGGGAAATGTCAGTGAGCGTTCTGATTTCAGTTCCAGAGCGATTCACCCAATGATCCTTGATATTTAGTCGTTTTCAGCCAATTTTCTGGATTTTTGAAAATTTCACTTTTTTGTGAAAATATCCACTAAATGAGGGAATAATATGTGTGAGGGTACCCCAGGAGAGTTCCAAATGTTTGTGGGTAGAATATATATCCCACGGGTTTAAAATTGAAAAAAAATTTTTTTTGGACTTAGTCATTTTTCCAGCGTTTATCAGACTTTCAGATAGGGCAAATGTCAGTGAGCATTCCGACTTCAGTTCCAGACCGATTCGCCCAATGAGTCCTTGATATTTAGTCGTTTTCAGCCAATTTTCTGGATTTTTGAAAATTTCACTTTTTTGTGAAAATATCCACTAAATGAGGGAATAATATGTGTGAGGGTACCCCAGGAGAGTTCCAAATGTGTTTGGGTAGAATATATATCCCACGGGGCTAAAATTGAAAAAAGTTGAAAAAAATTTTTTTTTGGACTTAGTCATTTTTCCAGCGTTTATCAGACTTTCAGATAGGGGAAATGTCAGTGAGCGTTCTAATTTCAGTTCCAGAGCGATTCACCCAATGAGTCCTTGATATTTAGTCGTTTTCAGCCAATATTTTGGATTTTTGAAAATTTCACTTTTTTGTGAAAATATCCACTAAATGAGGGAATAATATGTGTGAGGGTACCCCAGGAGAGTTCCAAATGTGTGTGGGTAGAATATATATCCCACGGGTTTAAAATTGAAAAAAATTTTTTTTTGAACTTAGTCATTTTTCCAGCGTTTATCAGACTTTCAGATAGGGCAAATGTCAGTGAGCATTCCGAATTCAGTTCCAGACCGATTCGCCCAATGAGTCCTTGATATTTAGTCGTTTTCAGCCAATTTTCTGGATTTTTGAAAATTTCACTTTTTTGTGAAAATATCCACTAAATGAGGGAATAATATGTGTGAGGGTACCCCAGGAGAGTTCCAAATGTGTTTGGGTAGAATATATATCCCACGGGGCTAAAATTGAAAAAAGTTGAAAAAAATTTTTTTTTGGACTTAGTCATTTTTCCGGCGTTTATCAGACTTTCAGATAGGGGAAATGTCAGTGAGCGTTCTGATTTCAGTTCCAGAGCGATTCACCCAATGATCCTTGATATTTAGTCGTTTTCAGCCAATTTTCTGGATTTTTGAAAATTTCACTTTTTTGTGAAAATATCCACTAAATGAGGGAATAATATGTGTGAGGGTACCCCAGGAGAGTTCCAAATGTGTGTGGGTAGAATATATATCCCACGGGTTTAAAATTGAAAAAAAATTTTTTTTGGACTTAGTCATTTTTCCAGCGTTTATCAGACTTTCAGATAGGGCAAATGTCAGTGAGCATTCCGACTTCAGTTCCAGACCGATTCGCCCAATGAGTCCTTGATATTTAGTCGTTTTCAGCCAATTTTCTGGATTTTTGAAAATTTCACTTTTTTGTGAAAATATCCACTAAATGAGGGAATAATATGTGTGAGGGTACCCCAGGAGAGTTCCAAATGTGTTTGGGTAGAATATATATCCCACGGGGCTAAAATTGAAAAAAGTTGAAAAAAATTTTTTTTTGGACTTAGTCATTTTTCCGGCGTTTATCAGACTTTCAGATAGGGGAAATGTCAGTGAGCGTTCTGATTTCAGTTCCAGAGCGATTCACCCAATGATCCTTGATATTTAGTCGTTTTCAGCCAATTTTATGGATTTTTGAAAATTTCACTTTTTTGTGAAAATATCCACTAAATGAGGGAATAATATGTGTGAGGGTACCCCAGGAGAGTTCCAAATGTGTGTGGGTAGAATATATATCCCACGGGTTTAAAATTGAAAAAAAATTTTTTTTGGACTTAGTCATTTTTCCAGCGTTTATCAGACTTTCAGATAGGGCAAATGTCAGTGAGCATTCCGACTTCAGTTCCAGACCGATTCGCCCAATGAGTCCTTGATATTTAGTCGTTTTCAACCAATTTTCTGGATTTTTGAAAATTTCACTTTTTTGTGAAAATATCCACTAAATGAGGGAATAATATGTGTGAGGGTACCCCAGGAGAGTTCCAAATGTGTTTGGGTAGAATATATATCCCACGGGGCTAAAATTGAAAAAAGTTGAAAAAAATTTTTTTTTGGACTTAGTCATTTTTCCAGCGTTTATCAGACTTTCAGATAGGGGAAATGTCAGTGAGCGTTCTAATTTCAGTTCCAGAGCGATTCACCCAATGAGTCCTTGATATTTAGTCGTTTTCAGCCAATATTTTGGATTTTTGAAAATTTCACTTTTTTGTGAAAATATCCACTAAATGAGGGAATAATATGTGTGAGGGTACCCCAGGAGAGTTCCAAATGTGTGTGGGTAGAATATATATCCCACGGGTTTAAAATTGAAAAAAATTTTTTTTTGAACTTAGTCATTTTTCCAGCGTTTATCAGACTTTCAGATAGGGCAAATGTCAGTGAGCATTCCGAATTCAGTTCCAGACCGATTCGCCCAATGAGTCCTTGATATTTAGTCGTTTTCAGCCAATTTTCTGGATTTTTGAAAATTTCACTTTTTTGTGAAAATATCCACTAAATGAGGGAATAATATGTGTGAGGGTACCCCAGGAGAGTTCCAAATGTGTTTGGGTAGAATATATATCCCACGGGGCTAAAATTGAAAAAAGTTGAAAAAAATTTTTTTTTGGACTTAGTCATTTTTCCGGCGTTTATCAGACTTTCAGATAGGGGAAATGTCAGTGAGCGTTCTGATTTCAGTTCCAGAGCGATTCACCCAATGATCCTTGATATTTAGTCGTTTTCAGCCAATTTTCTGGATTTTTGAAAATTTCACTTTTTTGTGAAAATATCCACTAAATGAGGGAATAATATGTGTGAGGGTACCCCAGGAGAGTTCCAAATGTTTGTGGGTAGAATATATATCCCACGGGTTTAAAATTGAAAAAAAATTTTTTTTGGACTTAGTCATTTTTCCAGCGTTTATCAGACTTTCAGATAGGGCAAATGTCAGTGAGCATTCCGACTTCAGTTCCAGACTGATTCGCCCAATGAGTCCTTGATATTTTGTCGTTTTCAGCCAATTTTCTGGATTTTTGAAAATTTCACTTTTTTGTGAAAATATCCACTAAATGAGGGAATAATATGTGTGAGGGTACCCCAGGAGAGTTCCAAATGTGTTTGGGTAGAATATATATCCCACGGGGCTAAAATTGAAAAAAGTTGAAAAAAATTTTTTTTTGGACTTAGTCATTTTTCCAGCGTTTATCAGACTTTCAGATAGGGGAAATATCAGTGAGCGTTCTAATTTCAGTTCCAGAGCGATTCACCCAATGAGTCCTTGATATTTAGTCGTTTTCAGCCAATATTTTGGATTTTTGAAAATTTCACTTTTTTGTGAAAATATCCACTAAATGAGGGAATAATATGTGTGAGGGTACCCCAGGAGAGTTCCAAATGTGTGTGGGTAGAATATATATCCCACGGGTTTAAAATTGAAAAAAATTTTTTTTTGAACTTAGTCATTTTTCCAGCGTTTATCAGACTTTCAGATAGGGCAAATGTCAGTGAGCATTCCGAATTCAGTTCCAGACCGATTCGCCCAATGAGTCCTTGATATTTAGTCGTTTTCAGCCAATTTTCTGGATTTTTGAAAATTTCACTTTTTTGTGAAAATATCCACTAAATGAGGGAATAATATGTGTGAGGGTACCCCAGGAGAGTTCCAAATGTGTTTGGGTAGAATATATATCCCACGGGGCTAAAATTGAAAAAAGTTGAAAAAAATTTTTTTTTGGACTTAGTCATTTTTCCGGCGTTTATCAGACTTTCAGATAGGGGAAATGTCAGTGAGCGTTCTGATTTCAGTTCCAGAGCGATTCACCCAATGATCCTTGATATTTAGTCGTTTTCAGCCAATTTTCTGGATTTTTGAAAATTTCACTTTTTTGTGAAAATATCCACTAAATGAGGGAATAATATGTGTGAGGGTACCCCAGGAGAGTTCCAAATGTGTGTGGGTAGAATATATATCCCACGGGTTTAAAATTGAAAAAAGTTGAAAAAAATTTTTTTTTGGACTTAGTCATTTTTCCAGCGTTTATCAGACTTTCAGATAGGGGAAATGTCAGTGAGCGTTCTAATTTCAGTTCCAGAGCGATTCACCCAATGAGTCCTTGATATTTAGTCGTTTTCAGCCAATATTTTGGATTTTTGAAAATTTCACTTTTTTGTGAAAATATCCACTAAATGAGGGAATAATATGTGTGAGGGTACCCCAGGAGAGTTCCAAATGTGTGTGGGTAGAATATATATCCCACGGGTTTAAAATTGAAAAAAATTTTTTTTTGAACTTAGTCATTTTTCCAGCGTTTATCAGACTTTCAGATAGGGCAAATGTCAGTGAGCATTCCGAATTCAGTTCCAGACCGATTCACCCAATGATCCTTGATATTTAGTCGTTTTCAGCCAATTTTCTGGATTTTTGAAAATTTCACTTTTTTGTGAAAATATCCAATAAATGAGGAAATAATATGTGTGAGGGTTCCCCAGGAGAGTTCCAAATGTGTTTGGGTAGAATATATATCCCACGGGGCTAAAATTGAAAAAAGTTGAAAAAATTTTTTTCTTGGACTTAGTCATTTTTCCAGCGTTTATCAGACTTTCAGATAGGGCAAATGTCAGTGAGCATTCCGACTTCAGTTCAAGACCGATTCGCCCACTGAGTCCTTGATATTTCGTCGTTTTCAGCCAATTTTCTGGATTTTTGAAAATTTAACTTTTTTGTGAAAATATCCACTAAATGAGGGAATAATATGTGTGAGGGTACCCCAGGAGAGTTCCAAATGTGTTTGGGTAGAATATATATCCCACGGGGCTAAAATTGAAAAAAGTTGAAAAAAATTTTTTTTTGGACTTAGTCATTTTTCCAGCGTTTATCAGACTTTCAGATAGGGGAAATGTCAGTGAGCGTTCTGATTTCAGTTCCAGAGCGATTCACCCAATGATCCTTGATATTTAGTCGTTTTCAGCCAATTTTCTGGATTTTTGAAAATTTCACTTTTTTATGAAAATATCCACTAAATGAGGGAATAATATGTGTGAGGGTACCCCAGGAGAGTTCCAAATGTGTTTGGGTAGAATATATATCCCACGGGGCTAAAATTGAAAAAAGTTGAAAAATTTTTTTTCTTGGACTTAGTCATTTTTCCAGCGTTTATCAGACTTTCAGATAGGGCAAATGTCAGTGAGCATTCCGACTTCAGTTCCAGACCGATTCGCCCACTGAGTCCTTGATATTTAGTCGTTTTCAGCCAATTTTCTGGATTTTTGAAAATTTCACTTTTTTGTGAAAATATCCACTAAATGAGGGAATAATATGTGTGAGGGTACCCCAGGAGAGTTCCAAATGTGTTTGGGTAGAATATATATCCCACGGGGCTAAAATTGAAAAAAGTTGCAAAAAAATTTTTTTTGGGACTTAGTCATTTTTCCAGCGTTTATCAGACTTTCAGATAGGGGAAATGTCAGTGAGCGTTCTAATTTCAGTTCCAGAGCGATTCACCCAATGAGTCCTTGATATTTAGTCGTTTTCAGCCAATATTTTGGATTTTTGAAAATTTCACTTTTTTGTGAAAATATCCACTAAATGAGGGAATAATATGTGTGAGGGTACCCCAGGAGAGTTCCAAATGTGTGTGGGTAGAATATATATCCCACGGGTTTAAAATTGAAAAAAAAATTTTTTTGAACTTAGTCATTTTTCCAGCGTTTATCAGACTTTCAGATAGGGCAAATGTCAGTGAGCATTCCGACTTCAGTTCCAGACCGATTCGCCCAATGAGTCCTTGATATTTAGTCGTTTTCAGCCAATTTTCTGGATTTTTGAAAATTTCACTTTTTTGTGAAAATATCCACTAAATGAGGGAATAATATGTGTGAGGGTACCCCAGGAGAGTTCCAAATGTGTTTGGGTAGAATATATATCCCACGGGGCTAAAATTGAAAAAAGTTGAAAAAAATTTTTTTTTGGACTTAGTCATTTTTCCAGCGTTTATCAGACTTTCAGATAGGGGAAATGTCAGTGAGCGTTCTAATTTCAGTTCCAGAGCAATTCACCCAATGAGTCCTTGATATTTAGTCGTTTTCAGCCAATATTTTGGATTTTTGAAAATTTCACTTTTTTGTGAAAATATCCACTAAATGAGGGAATAATATGTGTGAGGGTACCCCAGGAGAGTTCCAAATGTGTGTGGGTAGAATATATATCCCACGGGTTTAAAATTGAAAAAAATTTTTTTTTGAACTTAGTCATTTTTCCAGCGTTTATCAGACTTTCAGATAGGGCAAATGTCAGTGAGCATTCCGAATTCAGTTCCAGACCGATTCGCCCAATGAGTCCTTGATATTTAGTCGTTTTCAGCCAATTTTCTGGATTTTTGAAAATTTCACTTTTTTGTGAAAATATCCACTAAATGAGGGAATAATATGTGTGAGGGTACCCCAGGAGAGTTCCAAATGTGTTTGGGTAGAATATATATCCCACGGGGCTAAAATTGAAAAAAGTTGAAAAAAATTTTTTTTTGGACTTAGTCATTTTTCCGGCGTTTATCAGACTTTCAGATAGGGGAAATGTCAGTGAGCGTTCTGATTTCAGTTCCAGAGCGATTCACCCAATGATCCTTGATATTTAGTCGTTTTCAGCCAATTTTCTGGATTTTTGAAAATTTCACTTTTTTGTGAAAATATCCACTAAATGAGGGAATAATATGTGTGAGGGTTCCCCAGGAGAGTTCCAAATGTGTTTGGGTAGAATATATATCCCACGGGGCTAAAATTGAAAAAAGTTGAAAAAATTTTTTTCTTGGACTTAGTCATTTTTCCAGCGTTTATCAGACTTTCAGATAGGGCAAATGTCAGTGAGCATTCCGACTTCAGTTCAAGACCGATTCGCCCACTGAGTCCTTGATATTTCGTCGTTTTCAGCCAATTTTCTGGATTTTTGAAAATTTAACTTTTTTGTGAAAATATCCACTAAATGAGGGAATAATATGTGTGAGGGTACCCCAGGAGAGTTCCAAATGTGTTTGGGTAGAATATATATCCCACGGGGCTAAAATTGAAAAAAGTTGAAAAAAATTTTTTTTTGGACTTAGTCATTTTTCCAGCGTTTATCAGACTTTCAGATAGGGGAAATGTCAGTGAGCGTTCTGATTTCAGTTCCAGAGCGATTCACCCAATGATCCTTGATATTTAGTCGTTTTCAGCCAATTTTCTGGATTTTTGAAAATTTCACTTTTTTATGAAAATATCCACTAAATGAGGGAATAATATGTGTGAGGGTACCCCAGGAGAGTTCCAAATGTGTTTGGGTAGAATATATATCCCACGGGGCTAAAATTGAAAAAAGTTGAAAAATTTTTTTTCTTGGACTTAGTCATTTTTCCAGCGTTTATCAGACTTTCAGATAGGGCAAATGTCAGTGAGCATTCCGACTTCAGTTCCAGACCGATTCGCCCACTGAGTCCTTGATATTTAGTCGTTTTCAGCCAATTTTCTGGATTTTTGAAAATTTCACTTTTTTGTGAAAATATCCACTAAATGAGGGAATAATATGTGTGAGGGTACCCCAGGAGAGTTCCAAATGTGTTTGGGTAGAATATATATCCCACGGGGCTAAAATTGAAAAAAGTTGCAAAAAAATTTTTTGGGACTTAGTCATTTTTCCGGCGTTTATCAGACTTTCAGATAGGGGAAATGTCAGTGAGCGTTCTGATTTCAGTTCCAGAGCGATTCACCCAATGAGTCCTTGATATTTAGTCGTTTTCAGCCAATATTTTGGATTTTTGAGAATTTCACTTTTTTGTGAAAATATCCACTAAATGAGGGAATAATATGTGTGAGGGTACCCCAGGAGAGTTCCAAATGTGTGTGGGTAGAATATATATCCCACGGGTTTAAAATTGAAAAAAAATTTTTTTTGGACTTAGTCATTTTTCCAGCGTTTATCAGACTTTCAGATAGGGCAAATGTCAGTGAGCATTCCGACTTCAGTTCCAGACCGATTCGCCCAATGAGTCCTTGATATTTAGTCGTTTTCAGCCAATTTTCTGGATTTTTGAAAATTTCACTTTTTTGTGAAAATATCCACTAAATGAGGGAATAATATGTGTGAGGGTACCCCAGGAGAGTTCCAAATGTGTTTGGGTAGAATATATATCCCACGGGGCTAAAATTGAAAAAAGTTGAAAAAAATTTTTTTTTGGACTTAGTCATTTTTCTGGCGTTTATCAGACTTTCAGATAGGGGAAATGTCAGTGAGCGTTCTAATTTCAGTTCCAGAGCGATTCACCCAATGAGTCCTTGATATTTAGTCGTTTTCAGCCAATATTTTGGATTTTTGAAAATTTCACTTTTTTGTGAAAATATCCACTAAATGAGGGAATAATATGTGTGAGGGTACCCCAGGAGAGTTCCAAATGTGTGTGGGTAGAATATATATCCCACGGGTTTAAAATTGAAAAAAATTTTTTTTTGAACTTAGTCATTTTTCCAGCGTTTATCAGACTTTCAGATAGGGCAAATGTCAGTGAGCATTCCGACTTCAGTTCCAGACCGATTCGCCCAATGAGTCCTTGATATTTAGTCGTTTTCAGCCAATTTTCTGGATTTTTGAAAATTTCACTTTTTTGTGAAAATATCCACTAAATGAGGGAATAATATGTGTGAGGGTACCCCAGGAGAGTTCCAAATGTGTTTGGGTAGAATATATATCCCACGGGGCTAAAATTGAAAAAAGTTGAAAAAAATTTTTTTTTGGACTTAGTCATTTTTCCGGCGTTTATCAGACTTTCAGATAGGGGAAATGTCAGTGAGCGTTCTGATTTCAGTTCCAGAGCGATTCACCCAATGATCCTTGATATTTAGTCGTTTTCAGCCAATTTTCTGGATTTTTGAAAATTTCACTTTTTTGTGAAAATATCCACTAAATGAGGGAATAATATGTGTGAGGGTACCGCAGGAGAGTTCCAAATGTGTGTGGGTAGAATATATATCCCACGGGTTTAAAATTGAAAAAAGTTGAAAAAAATTTTTTTTTGGACTTAGTCATTTTTCCAGCGTTTATCAGACTTTCAGATAGGGCAAATGTCAGTGAGCATTCCGACTTCAGTTCCAGACCGATTCGCCCAATGAGTCCTTGATATTTAGTCGTTTTCAGCCAATTTTCTGGATTTTTGAAAATTTCACTTTTTTGTGAAAATATCCACTAAATGAGGGAATAATATGTGTGAGGGTACCCCAGGAGAGTTCCAAATGTGTTTGGGTAGAATATATATCCCACGGGGCTAAAATTGAAAAAAGTTGAAAAAATTTTTTTTTTGGACTTAGTCATTTTTCCGGCGTTTATCAGACTTTCAGATAGGGGAAATGTCAGTGAGCGTTCTGATTTCAGTTCCAGAGCGATTCACCCAATGATCCTTGATATTTAGTCGTTTTCAGCCAATTTTCTGGATTTTTGAAAATTTCACTTTTTTGTGAAAATATCCACTAAATGAGGGAATAATATGTGTGAGGGTTCCCCAGGAGAGTTCCAAATGTGTTTGGGTAGAATATATATCCCACGGGGCTAAAATTGAAAAAAGTTGAAAAAATTTTTTTCTTGGACTTAGTCATTTTTCCAGCGTTTATCAGACTTTCAGATAGGGCAAATGTCAGTGAGCATTCCGACTTCAGTTCAAGACCGATTCGCGAACTGAGTCCTTGATATTTCGTCGTTTTCAGCCAATTTTCTGGATTTTTGAAAATTTAACTTTTTTGTGAAAATATCCACTAAATGAGGGAATAATATGTGTGAGGGTACCCCAGGAGAGTTCCAAATGTGTTTGGGTAGAATATATATCCCACGGGGCTAAAATTGAAAAAAGTTGAAAAACTTTTTTTTTTGGACTTAGTCATTTTTCCGGCGTTTATCAGACTTTCAGATAGGGGAAATGTCAGTGAGCGTTCTGATTTCAGTTCCAGAGCGATTCGCCCAATGAGTCCTTGATATTTAGTCGTTTTCAGCCAATTTTCTGGATTTTTGAAAATTTCACTTTTTTGTGAAAATATCCACTAAATGAGGGAATAATATGTGTGAGGGTACCCCAGGAGAGTTCCAAATGTGTTTGGGTAGAATATATATCCCACGGGGCTAAAATTGAAAAAAGTTGAAAAAAATTTTTTTTTGGACTTAGTCATTTTTCCGGCGTTTATCAGACTTTCAGATAGGGCAAATGTTAGTGAGCATTCTGATTTCAGTTCCAGAGCGATTCGCCCAATGAGTCCTTGATATTTAGTCGTTTTCAGCCAATTTTCTGGATATTTGAAAATTTCACTTTTTTGTGAAAATATCCACTAAATGAGGGAATAATATGTGTGAGGGTACCCCAGGAGAGTTCCAAATGTGTTTGGGTAGAATATATATCCCACGGGGCTAAAATTGAAAAAAGTTGAAAAACTTTTTTTTTTGAACTTAGTCATTTTTCCGGCGTTTATCAGACTTTCAGATAGGGGAAATGTCAGTGGGCGTTCTGATTTCAGTTCCAGAGCGATTCGCCCAATGAGTCCTTGATATTTAGTCGTTTTCAGCCAATTTTCTGGATTTTTGAAAATTTCACTTTTTTGTGAAAATATCCACTAAATGAGGGAATAATATGTGTGAGGGTACCCCAGGAGAGTTCCAAATGTGTTTGGGTAGAATATATATCCCACGGGGCTAAAATTGAAAAAAGTTGAAAAAAATTTTTTTTTGAACTTAGTCATTTTTCCGTCGTTTATCAGACTTTCAGATAGGGGAAATGTCAGTGAGCGTTCTGATTTCAGTTCCAGAGTGATTCGCCCAATCAGTCCTTGATATTTAGTCATTTATAGCCAATTTTCTGGATTTTTGAAAATTTCACTTTTTTGTGAAAATATCCACTAAATGAGGGAATAATATGTGTGAGGGTACCCCAGGAGAGTTCCAAATGTGTTTGGGTAGAATATATATCCCATGGGGCTAAAATTGAAAAAAGTTGAAAAACTTTTTTTTTTTAACTTAGTCATTTTTCCGGCGTTTATCAGACTTTCAGATAGGGGAAATGTCAGTGAGCGTTCTGATTTCAGTTCCAGAGCGATTCGCCCAATGAGTCCTTGATATTTAGTCGTTTTCAGCCAATTTTCTGGATTTTTGAAAATTTCACTTTTTTGTGAAAATATCCACTAAATGAGGGAATAATATGTGTGAGGGTACCCCAGGAGAGTTCCAAATGTGTGTGGGTAGAATATATATCCCACGGGTTTAAAATTGAAAAAAGTTGAAAAAATTTTTTTTAGGACTTAGTCATTTTTCCGGCGTTTATCAGACTTTCAGATAGGGCAAATGTTAGTGAGCATTCCGATTTCAGTTCCAGAGCGATTCGCCCAATGAGTCCTTGATATTTAGTCGTTTTCAGCCAATATTTTAGATTTTTGAAAATTTCACTTTTTTGTGAAAATATCCACTAAATGAGGGAATAATATGTGTGAGGTTACCCCAGGAGAGTTCCAAATGTGTGTAGGTAAAATATATACACCACGGGGGTAAAATTGAAAAAAGTTGAAAGCATTTTTTTTTTTGGACTTAGTCATTTTTCCGGCGTTTATCAGACTTTCAGATAGGGGAAATGTAAGTGAGTGTTCTGATTTCAGTTCCAGAGCGATTCGCCCAATGAGTCCTTGATATTCGGTCGTTTTCAGCTAATTTTCTGGATTTTTGAAAATTTCACTTTTTTGTGAAAATATCCACTAAATGAGGGAATAATATGTGTGAGGGTACCCCAGGAGAGTTCCAAATGTGTGTGGGTAGAATATATATCCCACGGGTTTAAAATTGAAAAAAGTTGAAAAAAATTTTTTTTTGGACTTAGTCATTTTTCCAGCGTTTATCAGACTTTCAGATAGGGCAAATGTCAGTGAGCATTCCGACTTCAGTTCCAGACCGATTCGCCCAATGAGTCCTTGATATTTAGTCGTTTTCAGCCAATTTTCTGGATTTTTGAAAATTACATTTTTTTGTGAAAATATCCACTAAATGAGGGAATAATATGTGTGAGGGTACCCCAGGAGAGTTCCAAATGTGTTTGGGTAGAATATATATCCCACGGGGTTAAAATTGAAAAAAGTTGAAAAAAATTTTTTTTTGGACTTAGTCATTTTTCCAGCGTTTATCACACTTTCAGATAGGGCAAATGTCAGTGAGCGTTCTGATTTCAGTTCCAGAGCGATTCGCCCAATGAGTCCTTGATATTTAGTCGTTTTCAGCCAATTTTCTGGATTTTTGAAAATTTCACTTTTTTTGTGAAAATATCCACTAAATGAGGGAATAATATGTGTGAGGGTACCCCAGGAGAGTTCCAAATGTGTTTGGGTAGAATATATATCCAACGGGGCTAAAATTGAAAAAAGTTGAAAAACTTTTTTTTTTGAACTTAGTCATTTTTCCGGCGTTTATCAGACTTTCAGATAGGGGAAATGTAAGTGAGCGTTCTGATTTCAGTTCCAGAGCGATTCGCCCAATGAGTCCTTGATATTCGGTCGTTTTCAGCTAATTTTCTGGATTTTTGAAAATTTCACTTTTTTGTGAAAATATCCACTAAATGAGTGAATAATATGTGTGAGGGTACCCCAGGAGAGTTCCAAATGTGTTTCGGTAGAATATATATCCCACGGGGTTAAAATTGAAAAAAGTTGAAAAAAATTTTTTTTTGGACTTAGTCATTTTTCCAGCGTTTATCAGACTTTCAGATAGGGCAAATGTCAGTGAGCATTCCGACTTCAGTTCCAGACCGATTCGCCCAATGAGTCCTTGATATTTAGTCGTTTTCAGCCAATTTTCTGGATTTTTGAAAATTTCACTTTTTTGTGAAAATATCCACTAAATGAGGGAATAATATGTGTGAGGGTACCCCAGGAGAGTTCCAAATGTGTTTGGGTAGAATATATATCCCACGGGGTTAAAATTGAAAAAAGTTGAAAAAAAATTTTTTTTGGTCTTAGTCATTTTTCCAGCGTTTATCAGACTTTCAGATAGGGCAAATGTCAGTGAGCATTCCGACTTCAGTTCCAGACCGATTTGCCCAATGAGTCCTTGATATTTAGTCGTTTTCAGCCAATTTTCTGGATTTTTGAAAATTTCACTTTTTTGTGAAAATATCCACTAAATGAGGGAATAACATGTGTGAGGGTACCCCAGGAGAGTTCCAAATGTGTGTGGGTAGAATATATATCCCACGGGTCTAAAATTGAAAAAAGTTGAAAAAAAATTTTTTTGGGACTTAGTCATTTTTCCAGCGTTTATCAGACTTTCAGATAGGGGAAATGTCAGTGAGCATTCTGATTTCAGTTCCAGAGCGATTCGCCCAATGAGTCCTTGATATTAATCGTTTTCAGCCAATTTTCTGTATTTTTGAAAATTTCACTTTTTTGTGAAAATATCCACTAAATGAGGGAATAATATGTGTGAGGGTACCCCAGGAGAGTTCCAAATGTGTGTGGGTAGAATATATATCCCACGGGTTTAAAATTGAAAAAAGTTGAAAAAAATTTTTTTTTGGACTTAGTCATTTTTCCAGCGTTTATCAGACTTTCAGATAGGGCAAATGTCAGTGAGCATTCCGACTTCAGTTCCAGACCGATTCGCCCAATGAGTCCTTGATATTTAGTCGTTTTCAGCCAATTTTCTGGATTTTTGAAAATTTCACTTTTTTGTGAAAATATCCACTAAATGAGGGAATAATATGTGTGAGGGTACCCCAGGAGAGTTCCAAATGTGTTTGGGTAGAATATATATCCCACGGGGCTAAAATTGAAAAAAGTTGAAAAACTTTTTTTTTTGAACTTAGTCATTTTTCCGGCGTTTATCAGACTTTCAGATAGGGGAAATGTCAGTGGGCGTTCTGATTTCAGTTCCAGAGCGATTCGCCCAATGAGTCCTTGATATTTAGTCGTTTTCAGCCAATTTTCTGGATTTTTGAAAATTTCACTTTTTTGTGAAAATATCCACTAAATGAGGGAATAATATGTGTGAGGGTACCCCAGGAGAGTTCCAAATGTGTTTGGGTAGAATATATATCCCACGGGGCTAAAATTGAAAAAAGTTGAAAAACTTTTTTTTTTGAACTTAGTCATTTTTCCGTCGTTTATCAGACTTTCAGATAGGGGAAATGTCAGTGAGCGTTCTGATTTCAGTTCCAGAGCGATTCGCCCTATCAGTCCTTGATATTTAGTCGTTTTCAGCCAATTTTCTGGATTTTTGAAAATTTCACTTTTTTGTGAAAATATCCACTAAATGAGGGAATAATATGTGTGAGGGTACCCCAGGAGAGTTCCAAATGTGTGTGGGTAGAATATATATCCCACGGGGCTAAAATTGAAAAAAGTTGAAAAACTTTTTTTTTTTAACTTAGTCATTTTTCCGGCGTTTATCAGACTTTCAGATAGGGGAAATGTCAGTGAGCGTTCTGATTTCAGTTCCAGAGCGATTCGCCCAATGAGTCCTTGATATTTAGTCGTTTTCAGCCAATTTTCTGGATTTTTGAAAATTTCACTTTTTTGTGAAAATATCCACTAAATGAGGGAATAATATGTGTGAGGGTACCCCAGGAGAGTTCCAAATGTGTGTGGGTAGAATATATATCCCACGGGTTTAAAATTGAAAAAAGTTGAAAAAATTTTTTTTAGGACTTAGTCATTTTTCCGGCGTTTATCAGACTTTCAGATAGGGCAAATGTTAGTGAGCATTCCGATTTCAGTTCCAGAGCGATTCGCCCAATGAGTCCTTGATATTTAGTCGTTTTCAGCCAATATTTTAGATTTTTGAAAATTTCACTTTTTTGTGAAAATATCCACTAAATGAGGGAATAATATGTGTGAGGTTACCCCAGGAGAGTTCCAAATGTGTGTAGGTAAAATATATACACCACGGGGGTAAAATTGAAAAAAGTTGAAAGCATTTTTTTTTTTGGACTTAGTCATTTTTCCGGCGTTTATCAGACTTTCAGATAGGGGAAATGTAAGTGAGTGTTCTGATTTCAGTTCCAGAGCGATTCGCCCAATGAGTCCTTGATATTCGGTCGTTTTCAGCTAATTTTCTGGATTTTTGAAAATTTCACTTTTTTGTGAAAATATCCACTAAATGAGGGAATAATATGTGTGAGGGTACCCCAGGAGAGTTCCAAATGTGTGTGGGTAGAATATATATCCCACGGGTTTAAAATTGAAAAAAGTTGAAAAAAAATTTTTTTTGGACTTAGTCATTTTTCCAGCGTTTATCAGACTTTCAGATAGGGCAAATGTCAGTGAGCATTCCGACTTCAGTTCCAGACCGATTCGCCCAATGAGTCCTTGATATTTAGTCGTTTTCAGCCAATTTTCTGGATTTTTGAAAATTACATTTTTTTGTGAAAATATCCACTAAATGAGGGAATAATATGTGTGAGGGTACCCCAGGAGAGTTCCAAATGTGTTTGGGTAGAATATATATCCCACGGGGTTAAAATTGAAAAAAGTTGAAAAAAATTTTTTTTTGGACTTAGTCATTTTTCCAGCGTTTATCACACTTTCAGATAGGGCAAATGTCAGTGAGCGTTCTGATTTCAGTTCCAGAGCGATTCGCCCAATGAGTCCTTGATATTTAGTCGTTTTCAGCCAATTTTCTGGATTTTTGAAAATTTCACTTTTTTTGTGAAAATATCCACTAAATGAGGGAATAATATGTGTGAGGGTACCCCAGGAGAGTTCCAAATGTGTTTGGGTAGAATATATATCCAACGGGGCTAAAATTGAAAAAAGTTGAAAAACTTTTTTTTTTGAACTTAGTCATTTTTCCGGCGTTTATCAGACTTTCAGATAGGGGAAATGTAAGTGAGCGTTCTGATTTCAGTTCCAGAGCGATTCGCCCAATGAGTCCTTGATATTCGGTCGTTTTCAGCTAATTTTCTGGATTTTTGAAAATTTCACTTTTTTGTGAAAATATCCACTAAATGAGTGAATAATATGTGTGAGGGTACCCCAGGAGAGTTCCAAATGTGTTTCGGTAGAATATATATCCCACGGGGTTAAAATTGAAAAAAGTTGAAAAAAATTTTTTTTTGGACTTAGTCATTTTTCCAGCGTTTATCAGACTTTCAGATAGGGCAAATGTCAGTGAGCATTCCGACTTCAGTTCCAGACCGATTCGCCCAATGAGTCCTTGATATTTAGTCGTTTTCAGCCAATTTTCTGGATTTTTGAAAATTTCACTTTTTTGTGAAAATATCCACTAAATGAGGGAATAATATGTGTGAGGGTACCCCAGGAGAGTTCCAAATGTGTTTGGGTAGAATATATATCCCACGGGGTTAAAATTGAAAAAAGTTGAAAAAAAATTTTTTTTGGTCTTAGTCATTTTTCCAGCGTTTATCAGACTTTCAGATAGGGCAAATGTCAGTGAGCATTCCGACTTCAGTTCCAGACCGATTTGCCCAATGAGTCCTTGATATTTAGTCGTTTTCAGCCAATTTTCTGGATTTTTGAAAATTTCACTTTTTTGTGAAAATATCCACTAAATGAGGGAATAACATGTGTGAGGGTACCCCAGGAGAGTTCCAAATGTGTGTGGGTAGAATATATATCCCACGGGTCTAAAATTGAAAAAAGTTGAAAAAAAATTTTTTTGGGACTTAGTCATTTTTCCAGCGTTTATCAGACTTTCAGATAGGGGAAATGTCAGTGAGCATTCTGATTTCAGTTCCAGAGCGATTCGCCCAATGAGTCCTTGATATTAATCGTTTTCAGCCAATTTTCTGTATTTTTGAAAATTTCACTTTTTTGTGAAAATATCCACTAAATGAGGGAATAATATGTGTGAGGGTACCCCAGGAGAGTTCCAAATGTGTGTGGGTAGAATATATATCCCACGGGTTTAAAATTGAAAAAAGTTGAAAAAAATTTTTTTTTGGACTTAGTCATTTTTCCAGCGTTTATCAGACTTTCAGATAGGGCAAATGTCAGTGAGCATTCCGACTTCAGTTCCAGACCGATTCGCCCAATGAGTCCTTGATATTTAGTCGTTTTCAGCCAATTTTCTGGATTTTTGAAAATTTCACTTTTTTGTGAAAATATCCACTAAATGAGGGAATAATATGTGTGAGGGTACCCCAGGAGAGTTCCAAATGTGTTTGGGTAGAATATATATCCCACGGGGCTAAAATTGAAAAAAGTTGAAAAACTTTTTTTTTTGAACTTAGTCATTTTTCCGTCGTTTATCAGACTTTCAGATAGGGGAAATGTCAGTGAGCGTTCTGATTTCAGTTCCAGAGCGATTCGCCCTATCAGTCCTTGATATTTAGTCGTTTTCAGCCAATTTTCTGGATTTTTGAAAATTTCACTTTTTTGTGAAAATATCCACTAAATGAGGGAATAATATGTGTGAGGGTACCCCAGGAGAGTTCCAAATGTGTGTGGGTAGAATATATATCCCACGGGGCTAAAATTGAAAAAAGTTGAAAAACTTTTTTTTTTGAACTTAGTCATTTTTCCGTCGTTTATCAGACTTTCAGATAGGGCAAATGTCAGTGAGCGTTCTGATTTCAGTTCCAGAGCGATTCGCCCAATCAGTCCTTGATATTTAGTCGTTTTCAGCCAATTTTCTGGATTTTTGAAAATTTCACTTTTTTGTGAAAATATCCACTAAATGAGGGAATAATATGTGTGAGGGTACCCCAGGAGAGTTCCAAATGTGTGTGGGTAGAATATATATCCCACGGGTTTAAAATTGAAAAAAGTTGAAAAAATTTTTTTTAGGACTTAGTCATTTTTCCGGCGTTTATCAGACTTTCAGATAGGGCAAATGTTAGTGAGCATTCCGATTTCAGTTCCAGAGCGATTCGCCCAATGAGTCCTTGATATTTAGTCGTTTTCAGCCAATATTTTGGATTTTTGAAAATTTCACTTTTTTGTGAAAATATCCACTAAATGAGGGAATAATATGTGTGAGGGTACCCCAGGAGAGTTCCAAATGTGTTTGGGTAGAATATATATCCCACGGGGCTAAAATTGAAAAAAGTTGAAAAACTTTTTTTTTTGAACTTAGTCATTTTTCCGTCGTTTATCAGACTTTCAGATAGGGGAAATGTCAGTGAGCGTTCTGATTTCAGTTCCAGAGCGATTCGCCCTATCAGTCCTTGATATTTAGTCGTTTTCAGCCAATTTTCTGGATTTTTGAAAATTTCACTTTTTTGTGAAAATATCCACTAAATGAGGGAATAATATGTGTGAGGGTACCCCAGGAGAGTTCCAAATGTGTGTGGGTAGAATATATATCCCACGGGGCTAAAATTGAAAAAAGTTGAAAAACTTTTTTTTTTTAACTTAGTCATTTTTCCGGCGTTTATCAGACTTTCAGATAGGGGAAATGTCAGTGAGCGTTCTGATTTCAGTTCCAGAGCGATTCGCCCAATGAGTCCTTGATATTTAGTCGTTTTCAGCCAATTTTCTGGATTTTTGAAAATTTCACTTTTTTGTGAAAATATCCACTAAATGAGGGAATAATATGTGTGAGGGTACCCCAGGAGAGTTCCAAATGTGTGTGGGTAGAATATATATCCCACGGGTTTAAAATTGAAAAAAGTTGAAAAAATTTTTTTTAGGACTTAGTCATTTTTCCGGCGTTTATCAGACTTTCAGATAGGGCAAATGTTAGTGAGCATTCCGATTTCAGTTCCAGAGCGATTCGCCCAATGAGTCCTTGATATTTAGTCGTTTTCAGCCAATATTTTAGATTTTTGAAAATTTCACTTTTTTGTGAAAATATCCACTAAATGAGGGAATAATATGTGTGAGGTTACCCCAGGAGAGTTCCAAATGTGTGTAGGTAAAATATATACACCACGGGGGTAAAATTGAAAAAAGTTGAAACCATTTTTTTTTTTGGACTTAGTCATTTTTCCGGCGTTTATCAGACTTTCAGATAGGGGAAATGTAAGTGAGTGTTCTGATTTCAGTTCCAGAGCGATTCGCCCAATGAGTCCTTGATATTCGGTCGTTTTCAGCTAATTTTCTGGATTTTTGAAAATTTCACTTTTTTGTGAAAATATCCACTAAATGAGGGAATAATATGTGTGAGGGTACCCCAGGAGAGTTCCAAATGTGTGTGGGTAGAATATATATCCCACGGGTTTAAAATTGAAAAAAGTTGAAAAAAATTTTTTTTTGGACTTAGTCATTTTTCCAGCGTTTATCAGACTTTCAGATAGGGCAAATGTCAGTGAGCATTCCGACTTCAGTTCCAGACCGATTCGCCCAATGAGTCCTTGATATTTAGTCGTTTTCAGCCAATTTTCTGGATTTTTGAAAATTACATTTTTTTGTGAAAATATCCACTAAATGAGGGAATAATATGTGTGAGGGTACCCCAGGAGAGTTCCAAATGTGTTTGGGTAGAATATATATCCCACGGGGTTAAAATTGAAAAAAGTTGAAAAAAATTTTTTTTTGGACTTAGTCATTTTTCCAGCGTTTATCACACTTTCAGATAGGGCAAATGTCAGTGAGCGTTCTGATTTCAGTTCCAGAGCGATTCGCCCAATGAGTCCTTGATATTTAGTCGTTTTCAGCCAATTTTCTGGATTTTTGAAAATTTCACTTTTTTTGTGAAAATATCCACTAAATGAGGGAATAATATGTGTGAGGGTACCCCAGGAGAGTTCCAAATGTGTTTGGGTAGAATATATATCCAACGGGGCTAAAATTGAAAAAAGTTGAAAAACTTTTTTTTTTGAACTTAGTCATTTTTCCGGCGTTTATCAGACTTTCAGATAGGGGAAATGTAAGTGAGCGTTCTGATTTCAGTTCCAGAGCGATTCGCCCAATGAGTCCTTGATATTCGGTCGTTTTCAGCTAATTTTCTGGATTTTTGAAAATTTCACTTTTTTGTGAAAATATCCACTAAATGAGTGAATAATATGTGTGAGGGTACCCCAGGAGAGTTCCAAATGTGTTTCGGTAGAATATATATCCCACGGGGTTAAAATTGAAAAAAGTTGAAAAAAATTTTTTTTTGGACTTAGTCATTTTTCCAGCGTTTATCAGACTTTCAGATAGGGCAAATGTCAGTGAGCATTCCGACTTCAGTTCCAGACCGATTCGCCCAATGAGTCCTTGATATTTAGTCGTTTTCAGCCAATTTTCTGGATTTTTGAAAATTTCACTTTTTTGTGAAAATATCCACTAAATGAGGGAATAATATGTGTGAGGGTACCCCAGGAGAGTTCCAAATGTGTTTGGGTAGAATATATATCCCACGGGGTTAAAATTGAAAAAAGTTGAAAAAAAATTTTTTTTGGTCTTAGTCATTTTTCCAGCGTTTATCAGACTTTCAGATAGGGCAAATGTCAGTGAGCATTCCGACTTCAGTTCCAGACCGATTTGCCCAATGAGTCCTTGATATTTAGTCGTTTTCAGCCAATTTTCTGGATTTTTGAAAATTTCACTTTTTTGTGAAAATATCCACTAAATGAGGGAATAACATGTGTGAGGGTACCCCAGGAGAGTTCCAAATGTGTGTGGGTAGAATATATATCCCACGGGTCTAAAATTGAAAAAAGTTGAAAAAAAATTTTTTTGGGACTTAGTCATTTTTCCAGCGTTTATCAGACTTTCAGATAGGGGAAATGTCAGTGAGCATTCTGATTTCAGTTCCAGAGCGATTCGCCCAATGAGTCCTTGATATTAATCGTTTTCAGCCAATTTTCTGTATTTTTGAAAATTTCACTTTTTTGTGAAAATATCCACTAAATGAGGGAATAATATGTGTGAGGGTACCCCAGGAGAGTTCCAAATGTGTGTGGGTAGAATATATATCCCACGGGTTTAAAATTGAAAAAAGTTGAAAAAAATTTTTTTTTGGACTTAGTCATTTTTCCAGCGTTTATCAGACTTTCAGATAGGGGAAATGTCAGTGAGCATTCTGATTTCAGTTCCAGAGCGATTCGCCCAATGAGTCCTTGATATTAATCGTTTTCAGCCAATTTTCTGTATTTTTGAAAATTTCACTTTTTTGTGAAAATATCCACTAAATGAGGGAATAATATGTGTGAGGGTACCCCAGGAGAGTTCCAAATGTGTGTGGGTAGAATATATATCCCACGGGTTTAAAATTGAAAAAAGTTGAAAAAAATTTTTTTTTGGACTTAGTCATTTTTCCAGCGTTTATCAGACTTTCAGATAGGGCAAATGTCAGTGAGCATTCCGACTTCAGTTCCAGACCGATTCGCCCAATGAGTCCTTGATATTTAGTCGTTTTCAGCCAATTTTCTGGATTTTTGAAAATTTCACTTTTTTGTGAAAATATCCACTAAATGAGGGAATAATATGTGTGAGGGTACCCCAGGAGAGTTCCAAATGTGTTTGGGTAGAATATATATCCCACGGGGCTAAAATTGAAAAAAGTTGAAAAACTTTTTTTTTTGAACTTAGTCATTTTTCCGTCGTTTATCAGACTTTCAGATAGGGGAAATGTCAGTGAGCGTTCTGATTTCAGTTCCAGAGCGATTCGCCCTATCAGTCCTTGATATTTAGTCGTTTTCAGCCAATTTTCTGGATTTTTGAAAATTTCACTTTTTTGTGAAAATATCCACTAAATGAGGGAATAATATGTGTGAGGGTACCCCAGGAGAGTTCCAAATGTGTGTGGGTAGAATATATATCCCACGGGGCTAAAATTGAAAAAAGTTGAAAAACTTTTTTTTTTGAACTTAGTCATTTTTCCGTCGTTTATCAGACTTTCAGATAGGGCAAATGTCAGTGAGCGTTCTGATTTCAGTTCCAGAGCGATTCGCCCAATCAGTCCTTGATATTTAGTCGTTTTCAGCCAATTTTCTGGATTTTTGAAAATTTCACTTTTTTGTGAAAATATCCACTAAATGAGGGAATAATATGTGTGAGGGTACCCCAGGAGAGTTCCAAATGTGTGTGGGTAGAATATATATCCCACGGGTTTAAAATTGAAAAAAGTTGAAAAAATTTTTTTTAGGACTTAGTCATTTTTCCGGCGTTTATCAGACTTTCAGATAGGGCAAATGTTAGTGAGCATTCCGATTTCAGTTCCAGAGCGATTCGCCCAATGAGTCCTTGATATTTAGTCGTTTTCAGCCAATATTTTGGATTTTTGAAAATTTCACTTTTTTGTGAAAATATCCACTAAATGAGGGAATAATATGTGTGAGGGTACCCCAGGAGAGTTCCAAATGTGTTTGGGTAGAATATATATCCCACGGGGCTAAAATTGAAAAAAGTTGAAAAACTTTTTTTTTTGAACTTAGTCATTTTTCCGTCGTTTATCAGACTTTCAGATAGGGGAAATGTCAGTGAGCGTTCTGATTTCAGTTCCAGAGCGATTCGCCCTATCAGTCCTTGATATTTAGTCGTTTTCAGCCAATTTTCTGGATTTTTGAAAATTTCACTTTTTTGTGAAAATATCCACTAAATGAGGGAATAATATGTGTGAGGGTACCCCAGGAGAGTTCCAAATGTGTGTGGGTAGAATATATATCCCACGGGGCTAAAATTGAAAAAAGTTGAAAAACTTTTTTTTTTTAACTTAGTCATTTTTCCGGCGTTTATCAGACTTTCAGATAGGGGAAATGTCAGTGAGCGTTCTGATTTCAGTTCCAGAGCGATTCGCCCAATGAGTCCTTGATATTTAGTCGTTTTCAGCCAATTTTCTGGATTTTTGAAAATTTCACTTTTTTGTGAAAATATCCACTAAATGAGGGAATAATATGTGTGAGGGTACCCCAGGAGAGTTCCAAATGTGTGTGGGTAGAATATATATCCCACGGGTTTAAAATTGAAAAAAGTTGAAAAAATTTTTTTTAGGACTTAGTCATTTTTCCGGCGTTTATCAGACTTTCAGATAGGGCAAATGTTAGTGAGCATTCCGATTTCAGTTCCAGAGCGATTCGCCCAATGAGTCCTTGATATTTAGTCGTTTTCAGCCAATATTTTAGATTTTTGAAAATTTCACTTTTTTGTGAAAATATCCACTAAATGAGGGAATAATATGTGTGAGGTTACCCCAGGAGAGTTCCAAATGTGTGTAGGTAAAATATATACACCACGGGGGTAAAATTGAAAAAAGTTGAAAGCATTTTTTTTTTTGGACTTAGTCATTTTTCCGGCGTTTATCAGACTTTCAGATAGGGGAAATGTAAGTGAGTGTTCTGATTTCAGTTCCAGAGCGATTCGCCCAATGAGTCCTTGATATTCGGTCGTTTTCAGCTAATTTTCTGGATTTTTGAAAATTTCACTTTTTTGTGAAAATATCCACTAAATGAGGGAATAATATGTGTGAGGGTACCCCAGGAGAGTTCCAAATGTGTGTGGGTAGAATATATATCCCACGGGTTTAAAATTGAAAAAAGTTGAAAAAAATTTTTTTTTGGACTTAGTCATTTTTCCAGCGTTTATCAGACTTTCAGATAGGGCAAATGTCAGTGAGCATTCCGACTTCAGTTCCAGACCGATTCGCCCAATGAGTCCTTGATATTTAGTCGTTTTCAGCCAATTTTCTGGATTTTTGAAAATTACATTTTTTTGTGAAAATATCCACTAAATGAGGGAATAATATGTGTGAGGGTACCCCAGGAGAGTTCCAAATGTGTTTGGGTAGAATATATATCCCACGGGGTTAAAATTGAAAAAAGTTGAAAAAAATTTTTTTTTGGACTTAGTCATTTTTCCAGCGTTTATCACACTTTCAGATAGGGCAAATGTCAGTGAGCGTTCTGATTTCAGTTCCAGAGCGATTCGCCCAATGAGTCCTTGATATTTAGTCGTTTTCAGCCAATTTTCTGGATTTTTGAAAATTTCACTTTTTTTGTGAAAATATCCACTAAATGAGGGAATAATATGTGTGAGGGTACCCCAGGAGAGTTCCAAATGTGTTTGGGTAGAATATATATCCAACGGGGCTAAAATTGAAAAAAGTTGAAAAACTTTTTTTTTTGAACTTAGTCATTTTTCCGGCGTTTATCAGACTTTCAGATAGGGGAAATGTAAGTGAGCGTTCTGATTTCAGTTCCAGAGCGATTCGCCCAATGAGTCCTTGATATTCGGTCGTTTTCAGCTAATTTTCTGGATTTTTGAAAATTTCACTTTTTTGTGAAAATATCCACTAAATGAGTGAATAATATGTGTGAGGGTACCCCAGGAGAGTTCCAAATGTGTTTCGGTAGAATATATATCCCACGGGGTTAAAATTGAAAAAAGTTGAAAAAAATTTTTTTTTGGACTTAGTCATTTTTCCAGCGTTTATCAGACTTTCAGATAGGGCAAATGTCAGTGAGCATTCCGACTTCAGTTCCAGACCGATTCGCCCAATGAGTCCTTGATATTTAGTCGTTTTCAGCCAATTTTCTGGATTTTTGAAAATTTCACTTTTTTGTGAAAATATCCACTAAATGAGGGAATAATATGTGTGAGGGTACCCCAGGAGAGTTCCAAATGTGTTTGGGTAGAATATATATCCCACGGGGTTAAAATTGAAAAAAGTTGAAAAAAAATTTTTTTTGGTCTTAGTCATTTTTCCAGCGTTTATCAGACTTTCAGATAGGGCAAATGTCAGTGAGCATTCCGACTTCAGTTCCAGACCGATTTGCCCAATGAGTCCTTGATATTTAGTCGTTTTCAGCCAATTTTCTGGATTTTTGAAAATTTCACTTTTTTGTGAAAATATCCACTAAATGAGGGAATAACATGTGTGAGGGTACCCCAGGAGAGTTCCAAATGTGTGTGGGTAGAATATATATCCCACGGGTCTAAAATTGAAAAAAGTTGAAAAAAAATTTTTTTGGGACTTAGTCATTTTTCCAGCGTTTATCAGACTTTCAGATAGGGGAAATGTCAGTGAGCATTCTGATTTCAGTTCCAGAGCGATTCGCCCAATGAGTCCTTGATATTAATCGTTTTCAGCCAATTTTCTGTATTTTTGAAAATTTCACTTTTTTGTGAAAATATCCACTAAATGAGGGAATAATATGTGTGAGGGTACCCCAGGAGAGTTCCAAATGTGTGTGGGTAGAATATATATCCCACGGGTTTAAAATTGAAAAAAGTTGAAAAAAATTTTTTTTTGGACTTAGTCATTTTTCCAGCGTTTATCAGACTTTCAGATAGGGCAAATGTCAGTGAGCATTCCGACTTCAGTTCCAGACCGATTCGCCCAATGAGTCCTTGATATTTAGTCGTTTTCAGCCAATTTTCTGGATTTTTGAAAATTTCACTTTTTTGTGAAAATATCCACTAAATGAGGGAATAATATGTGTGAGGGTACCCCAGGAGAGTTCCAAATGTGTTTGGGTAGAATATATATCCCACGGGGCTAAAATTGAAAAAAGTTGAAAAACTTTTTTTTTTGAACTTAGTCATTTTTCCGTCGTTTATCAGACTTTCAGATAGGGGAAATGTCAGTGAGCGTTCTGATTTCAGTTCCAGAGCGATTCGCCCTATCAGTCCTTGATATTTAGTCGTTTTCAGCCAATTTTCTGGATTTTTGAAAATTTCACTTTTTTGTGAAAATATCCACTAAATGAGGGAATAATATGTGTGAGGGTACCCCAGGAGAGTTCCAAATGTGTGTGGGTAGAATATATATCCCACGGGGCTAAAATTGAAAAAAGTTGAAAAACTTTTTTTTTTGAACTTAGTCATTTTTCCGTCGTTTATCAGACTTTCAGATAGGGCAAATGTCAGTGAGCGTTCTGATTTCAGTTCCAGAGCGATTCGCCCAATCAGTCCTTGATATTTAGTCGTTTTCAGCCAATTTTCTGGATTTTTGAAAATTTCACTTTTTTGTGAAAATATCCACTAAATGAGGGAATAATATGTGTGAGGGTACCCCAGGAGAGTTCCAAATGTGTGTGGGTAGAATATATATCCCACGGGTTTAAAATTGAAAAAAGTTGAAAAAATTTTTTTTAGGACTTAGTCATTTTTCCGGCGTTTATCAGACTTTCAGATAGGGCAAATGTTAGTGAGCATTCCGATTTCAGTTCCAGAGCGATTCGCCCAATGAGTCCTTGATATTTAGTCGTTTTCAGCCAATATTTTGGATTTTTGAAAATTTCACTTTTTTGTGAAAATATCCACTAAATGAGGGAATAATATGTGTGAGGTTACCCCAGGAGAGTTCCAAATGTGTGTAGGTAAAATATATACACCACGGGGGTAAAATTGAAAAAAGTTGAAAGCATTTTTTTTTTTGGACTTAGTCATTTTTCCGGCGTTTATCAGACTTTCAGATAGGGGAAATGTCAGTGATCGTTCTGATTTCAGTTCCAGAGCGATTCGCCCAATGAGTCCTTGATATTTAGTCGTTTTCAGCCAATTTTCTGGATTTTTGAAAATTTCACTTTTTTGTGAAAATATCCACTAAATGAGGGAATAATATGTGTGACGGTACCCCAGGAGAGTTCCAAATGTGTGTGGGTAGAATATATATCCCACGGGGGTAAAATTGAAAAAAGTTGAAAGCATTTTTTTTTTTGGACTTAGTCATTTTTCCGGCGTTTCTCAGACTTTCAGATAGGGGAAATGTAAGTGAGCGTTCTGATTTCAGTTCCAGAGTGATTCGCCCAATGAGTCCTTGATATTCGGTCGTTTTCAGCTAATTTTCTGGATTTTTGAAAATTTCACTTTTTTGTGAAAATATCCACTAAATGAGTGAATAATATGTGTGAGGGTACCCCAGGAGAGTTCCAAATGTGTTTCCGTAGAATATATATCCCACGGGGTTAAAATTGAAAAAAGTTGAAAAAAAATTTTTTTTTGAACTTAGTCATTTTTCCGTCGTTTATCAGACTTTCAGATAGGGGAAATGTCAGTGAGCGTTCTGATTTCAGTTCCAGAGCGATTCGCCCAATCAGTCCTTGATATTTAGTCGTTTTCAGCCAATTTTCTGGATTTTTGAAAATTTCACTTTTTTGTGAAAATATCCACTAAATGAGGGAATAATATGTGTGAGGTTACCCCAGGAGAGTGAGAGTTCCAAATGTGTGTAGGTAAAATATATACACCACGGGGGTAAAATTGAAAAAAGTTGAAAGCATTTTTTTTTTTGGACTTAGTCATTTTTCCGGCGTTTATCAGACTTTCAGATAGGGGAAATGTAAGTGAGCGTTCTGATTTCAGTTCCAGAGCGATTCGCCCAATGAGTCCTTGATATTTAGTCGTTTTCAGCCAATTTTCTGGATTTTTGAAAATTTCACTTTTTTGTGAAAATATCCACTAAATGAGGGAATAATATGTGTGAGGGTACCCCAGGAGAGTTCCAAATGTGTGTGGGTAGAATATATATCCCACGGGTTTAAAATTGAAAAAAGTTGAAAAAATTTTTTTTAGGACTTAGTCATTTTTCCGGCGTTTATCAGACTTTCAGATAGGGCAAATGTTAGTGAGCATTCCGATTTCAGTTCCAGAGCGATTCGCCCAATGAGTCCTTGATATTTAGTCGTTTTCAGCCAATATTTTGGATTTTTGAAAATTTCACTTTTTTGTGAAAATATCCACTAAATGAGGAAATAATATGTGTGAGGTTACCCCAGGAGAGTTCCAAATGTGTGTAGGTAAAATATATACACCACGGGGGTAAAATTGAAAAAAGTTGAAAGCATTTTTTTTTTTGGGCTTAGTGATTTTTCCGGCGTTTATCAGACTTTCAGATAGGGGAAATGTCAGTGAGCGTTCTGATTTCAGTTCCAGAGCGATTCGCCCAATGAGTCCTTGATATTTAGTCGTTTTCAGCCAATTTTCTGGATTTTTGAAAATTTCACTTTTTTGTGAAAATATCCACTAAATGAGGGAATAATATGTGTGAGGGTACCCCAGGAGAGTTCCAAATGTGTTTGGGTAGAATATATATCCCATGGGGCTAAAATTGAAAAAAGTTGAAAAACTTTTTTTTTTTAACTTAGTCATTTTTCCGGCGTTTATCAGACTTTCAGATAGGGGAAATGTCAGTGATCGTTCTGATTTCAGTTCCAGAGCGATTCGCCCAATGAGTCCTTGATATTTAGTCGTTTTCAGCCAATTTTCTGGATTTTTGAAAATTTCACTTTTTTGTGAAAATATCCACTAAATGAGGGAATAATATGTGTGACGGTACCCCAGGAGAGTTCCAAATGTGTGTGGGTAGAATATATATCCCACGGGGGGAAAATTGAAAAAAGTTGAAAGCATTTTTTTTTTTGGACTTAGTCATTTTTCCGGCGTTTATCAGACTTTCAGATAGGGGAAATGTAAGTGAGCGTTCTGATTTCAGTTCCAGAGTGATTCGCCCAATGAGTCCTTGATATTCGGTCGTTTTCAGCTAATTTTCTGGATTTTTGAAAATTTCACTTTTTTGTGAAAATATCCACTAAATGAGTGAATAATATGTGTGAGGGTACCCCAGGAGAGTTCCAAATGTGTTTCCGTAGAATATATATCCCACGGGGTTAAAATTGAAAAAAGTTGAAAAAAATTTTTTTTTGGACTTAGTCATTTTTCCAGCGTTTATCAGACTTTCAGACAGGGCAAATGTCAGTGAGCATTCCGACTTCAGTTCCAGACCGATTCGCCCAATGAGTCCTTGATATTTAGTCGTTTTCAGCCAATTTTCTGGATTTTTGAAAATTTCACTTTTTTGTGAAAATATCCACTAAATGAGGGAATAATATGTGTGAGGGTACCCCAGGAGAGTTCCAAATGTGTTTGGGTAGAATATATATCCCACGGGGTTAAAATTGAAAAAAGTTGAAAAAAATTTTTTTTTGGTCTTAGTCATTTTTCCAGCGTTTATCAGACTTTCAGATAGGGCAAATGTCAGTGAGCATTCCGACTTCAGTTCCAGACCGATTTGCCCAATGTGTCCTTGATATTTAGTCGTTTTCAGCCAATTTTCTGGATTTTTGAAAATTTCACTTTTTTGTGAAAATATCCACTAAATGAGGGAATAATATGTGTGAGGGTACCCCAGGAGAGTTCCAAATGTGTGTGGGTAGAATATATATCCCACGGGTTTAAAATTGAAAAAAGTTGAAAAAAATTTTTTTTTGGACTTAGTCATTTTTCCAGCGTTTATCAGACTTTCAGATAGGGCAAATGTCAGTGAGCATTCCGACTTCAGTTCCAGACCGATTCGCCCAATGAGTCCTTGATATTTAGTCATTTTCAGCCAATTTTCTGGATTTTTGAAAATTTCACTTTTTTGTGAAAATATCCACTAAATGAGGGAATAATATGTGTGAGGGTACCCCAGGAGAGTTCCAAATGTGTTTGGGTAGAATATATATCCCACGGGGCTAAAATTGAAAAAAGTTGAAAAACTTTTTTTTTTGAACTTAGTCATTTTTCCGGCGTTTATCAGACTTTCAGATAGGGGAAATGTCAGTGGGCGTTCTGATTTCAGTTCCAGAGCGATTCGCCCAATGAGTCCTTGATATTTAGTCGTTTTCAGCCAATTTTCTGGATTTTTGAAAATTTCACTTTTTTGTGAAAATATCCACTAAATGAGGGAATAATATGTGTGAGGGTACCCCAGGAGAGTTCCAAATGTGTTTGGGTAGAATATATATCCCATGGGGCTAAAATTGAAAAAAGTTGAAAAACTTTTTTTTTTTAACTTAGTCATTTTTCCGGCGTTTATCAGACTTTCAGATAGGGGAAATGTCAGTGAGCGTTCTGATTTCAGTTCCAGAGCGATTCGCCCAATGAGTCCTTGATATTTAGTCGTTTTCAGCCAATTTTCTGGATTTTTGAAAATTTCACTTTTTTGTGAAAATATCCACTAAATGAGGGAATAATATGTGTGAGGGTACCCCAGGAGAGTTCCAAATGTGTGTGGGTAGAATATATATCCCACGGGTTTAAAATTGAAAAAAGTTGAAAAAATTTTTTTTAGGACTTAGTCATTTTTCCGGCGTTTATCAGACTTTCAGATAGGGCAAATGTTAGTGAGCATTCCGATTTCAGTTCCAGAGCGATTCGCCCAATGAGTCCTTGATATTTAGTCGTTTTCAGCCAATATTTTGGATTTTTGAAAATTTCACTTTTTTGTGAAAATATCCACTAAATGAGGGAATAATATGTGTGAGGTTACCCCAGGAGAGTTCCAAATGTGTGTAGGTAAAATATATACACCACGGGGGTAAAATTGAAAAAAGTTGAAAGCATTTTTTTTTTTGGGCTTAGTCATTTTTCCGGCGTTTATCAGACTTTCAGATAGGGGAAATGTAAGTGAGTGTTCTGATTTCAGTTCCAGAGCGATTCGCCCAATGAGTCCTTGATATTCGGTCGTTTTCAGCTAATTTTCTGGATTTTTGAAAATTTCACTTTTTTGTGAAAATATCCACTAAATGAGGGAATAATATGTGTGAGGGTACCCCAGGAGAGTTCCAAATGTGTGTGGGTAGAATATATATCCCACGGGTTTAAAATTGAAAAAAGTTGAAAAAAAATTTTTTTTGGACTTAGTCATTTTTCCAGCGTTTATCAGACTTTCAGATAGGGGAAATGTCAGTGAGCGTTCTGATTTCAGTTCCAGAGCGATTCGCCCAATGAGTCCTTGATATTTAGTCGTTTTCAGCCAATTTTCTGGATTTTTGAAAATTTCACTTTTTTGTGAAAATATCCACTAAATGAGGGAATAATATGTGTGAGGGTACCCCAGGAGAGTTCCAAATGTGTGTGGGTAGAATATATATCCCACGGGGGTAAAATTGAAAAAAGTTGAAAGCATTTTTTTTTTGGACTTAGTCATTTTTCCGGCGTTTATCAGACTTTCAGATAGGGGAAATGTAAGTGAGCGTTCTGATTTCAGTTCCAGAGCGATTCGCACAATGAGTCCTTGATATTCGGTCGTTTTCAGCTAATTTTCTGGATTTTTGAAAATTTCACTTTTTTGTGAAAATATCCACTAAATGAGTGAATAATATGTGTGAGGGTACCCCAGGAGAGTTCCAAATGTGTTTCGGTAGAATATATATCCCACGGGGTTAAAATTGAAAAAAGTTGAAAAAAATTTTTTTTTGGACTTAGTCATTTTTCCAGCGTTTATCAGACTTTCAGATAGGGCAAATGTCAGTGAGCATTCCGACTTCAGTTCCATACCGATTCGCCCAATGAGTCCTTGATATTTAGTCGTTTTCAGCCAATTTTCTGGATTTTTGAAAATTTCACTTTTTTGTGAAAATATCCACTAAATGAGGGAATAATATGTGTGAGGGTACCCCAGGAGAGTTCCAAATGTGTTTGGGTAGAATATATATCCCACGGGGTTAAAATTGAAAAAGTTGAAAAAAAATTTTTTTTGGTCTTAGTCATTTTTCCAGCGTTTATCAGACTTTCAGATAGGGCAAATGTCAGTGAGCATTCCGACTTCAGTTCCAGACCGATTTGCCCAATGTGTCCTTGATATTTAGTCGTTTTCAGCCAATTTTCTGGATTTTTGAAAATTTCACTTTTTTGTGAAAATATCCACTAAATGAGGGAATAACATGTGTGAGGGTACCCCAGGAGAGTTCCAAATGTGTGTGGGTAGAATATATATCCCACGGGTCTAAAATTGAAAAAAGTTGAAAAAAAATTTTTTTGGGACTTAGTCATTTTTCCAGCGTTTATCAGACTTTCAGATAGGGGAAATGTCAGTGAGCATTCTGATTTCAGTTCCAGAGCGATTCGCCCAATGAGTCCTTGATATTAATCGTTTTCAGCCAATTTTCTGGATTTTTGAAAATTTCACTTTTTTGTGAAAATATCCACTAAATGAGGGAATAATATGTGTGAGGGTACCCCAGGAGAGTTCCAAATGTGTGTGGGTAGAATATATATCCCACGGGTTTAAAATTGAAAAAAGTTGAAAAAAAATTTTTTTTGGACTTAGTCATTTTTCCAGCGTTTATCAGACTTTCAGATAGGGCAAATGTCAGTGAGCATTCCGACTTCAGTTCCAGACCGATTCGCCCAATGAGTCCTTGATATTTAGTCGTTTTCAGCCAATTTTCTGGATTTTTGAAAATTTCACTTTTTTGTGAAAATATCCACTAAATGAGGGAATAATATGTGTGAGGGTACCCCAGGAGAGTTCCAAATGTGTTTAGGTAGAATATATATCCCACGGGGCTAAAATTGAAAAAAGTTGAAAAACTTTTTTTTTTGAACTTAGTCATTTTTCCGGCGTTTATCAGACTTTCAGATAGGGGAAATGTCAGTGGGCGTTCTGATTTCAGTTCCAGTGCGATTCGCCCAATGAGTCCTTGATATTTAGTCGTTTTCAGCCAATTTTCTTGATTTTTGAAAATTTCACTTTTTTGTGAAAATATCCACTAAATGAGGGAATAATATGTGTGAGGGTACCCCAGGAGAGTTCCAAATGTGTTTGGGTAGAATATATATCCCACGGGGCTAAAATTGAAAAAAGTTGAAAAACTTTTTTTTTTGAACTTAGTCATTTTTCCGTCGTTTATCAGACTTTCAGATAGGGGAAATGTCAGTGAGCATTCTGATTTCAGTTCCAGAGCGATTCGCCCAATCAGTCCTTGATATTTAGTCGTTTTCAGCCAATTTTCTGGATTTTTGAAAATTTCACTTTTTTGTGAAAATATCCACTAAATGAGGGAATAATATGTGTGAGGGTACCCCAGGAGAGTTCCAAATGTGTTTGGGTAGAATATATATCCCATGGGGCTAAAATTGAAAAAAGTTGAAAAACTTTTTTTTTTTAACTTAGTCATTTTTCCGGCGTTTATCAGACTTTCAGATAGGGGAAATGTCAGTGAGCGTTCTGATTTCAGTTCCAGAGCGATTCGCCCAATGAGTCCTTGATATTTAGTCGTTTTCAGCCAATTTTCTGGATTTTTGAAAATTTCACTTTTTTGTGAAAATATCCACTAAATGAGGGAATAATATGTGTGAGGGTACCCCAGGAGAGTTCCAAATGTGTGTGGGTAGAATATATATCCCACGGGTTTAAAATTGAAAAAAGTTGAAAAAATTTTTTTTAGGACTTAGTCATTTTTCCGGCGTTTATCAGACTTTCAGATAGGGCAAATGTTAGTGAGCATTCCGATTTCAGTTCCAGAGCGATTCGCCCAATGAGTCTTTGATATTTAGTCGTTTTCAACCAATTTTCTGGATTTTTGAAAATTTCACTTTTTTGTGAAAATATCCACTAAATGAGGGAATAATATGTGTGAGGGTACCCCAGGAGAGTTCCAAATGTGTTTGGGTAGAATATATATCCCATGGGGCTAAAATTGAAAAAAGTTGAAAAACTTTTTTTTTTTAACTTAGTCATTTTTCCAGCGTTTATCAGACTTTCAGATAGGGGAAATGTCAGTGATCGTTCTGATTTCAGTTCCAGAGCGATTCGCCCAATGAGTCCTTGATATTTAGTCGTTTTCAGCCAATTTTCTGGATTTTTGAAAATTTCACTTTTTTGTGAAAATATCCACTAAATGAGGGAATAATATGTGTGACGGTACCCCAGGAGAGTTCCAAATGTGTGTGGGTAGAATATATATCCCACGGGGGTAAAATTGAAAAAAGTTGAAAGCATTTTTTTTTTTGGACTTAGTCATTTTTCCGGCGTTTATCAGACTTTCAGATAGGGGAAATGTAAGTGAGCGTTCTGATTTCAGTTCCAGAGTGATTCGCCCAATGAGTCCTTGATATTCGGTCGTTTTCAGCTAATTTTCTGGATTTTTGAAAATTTCACTTTTTTGTGAAAATATCCACTAAATGAGTGAATAATATGTGTGAGGGTACCCCAGGAGAGTTCCAAATGTGTTTCGGTAGAATATATATCCCACGGGGTTAAAATTGAAAAAAGTTGAAAAAAAATTTTTTTTGGACTTAGTCATTTTTCCAGCGTTTATCAGACTTTCAGATAGGGCAAATGTCAGTGAGCATTCCGACTTCAGTTCCAGACCGATTCGCCCAATGAGTCCTTGATATTTAGTCGTTTTCAGCCAATTTTCTGGATTTTTGAAAATTTCACTTTTTTGTGAAAATATCCACTAAATGAGGGAATAATATGTGTGAGGGTACCCCAGGAGAGTTCCAAATGTGTTTGGGTAGAATATATATCCCACGGGGTTAAAATTGAAAAAAGTTGAAAAAAAATTTTTTTTGGTCTTAGTCATTTTTCCAGCGTTTATCAGACTTTCAGATAGGGCAAATGTCAGTGAGCATTCCGACTTCAGTTCCATACCGATTTGCCCAATGTGTCCTTGATATTTAGTCGTTTTCAGCCAATTTTCTGGATTTTTGAAAATTTCACTTTTTTGTGAAAATATCCACTAAATGAGGGAATAACATGTGTGAGGGTACCCCAGGAGAGTTCCAAATGTGTGTGGGTAGAATATATATCCCACGGGTCTAAAATTGAAAAAAGTTGAAAAAAATTTTTTTTGGGACTTAGTCATTTTTCCAGCGTTTATCAGACTTTCAGATAGGGGAAATGTCAGTGAGCATTCTGATTTCAGTTCCAGAGCGATTCGCCCAATGAGTCCTTGATATTAATCGTTTTCAGCCAATTTTCTGGATTTTTGAAAATTTCACTTTTTTGTGAAAATATCCACTAAATGAGGGAATAATATGTGTGAGGGTACCCCAGGAGAGTTCCAAATGTGTGTGGGTAGAATATATATCCCACGGGTTTAAAATTGAAAAAAGTTGAAAAAAATTTTTTTTTGGACTTAGTCATTTTTCCAGCGTTTATCAGACTTTCAGATAGGGCAAATGTCAGTGAGCATTCCGACTTCAGTTCCAGACCGAGTCGCCCAATGAGTCCTTGATATTTAGTCGTTTTCAGCCAATTTTCTGGATTTTTGAAAATTTCACTTTTTTGTGAAAATATCCACTAAATGAGGGAATAATATGTGTGAGGGTACCCCAGGAGAGTTCCAAATGTGTTTGGGTAGAATATATATCCCACGGGGCTAAAATTGAAAAAAGTTGAAAAACTTTTTTTTTTGAACTTAGTCATTTTTCCGGCGTTTATCAGACTTTCAGATAGGGGAAATGTCAGTGGGCGTTCTGATTTCAGTTCCAGAGCGATTCGCCCAATGAGTCCTTGATATTTAGTCGTTTTCAGCCAATTTTCTGGATTTTTGAAAATTTCACTTTTTTGTGAAAATATCCACTAAATGAGGGAATAATATGTGTGAGGGTACCCCAGGAGAGTTCCAAATGTGTTTGGGTAGAATATATATCCCACGGGGCTAAAATTGAAAAAAGTTGAAAAACTTTTTTTTTTGAACTTAGTCATTTTTCCGTCGTTTATCAGACTTTCAGATAGGGGAAATGTCAGTGAGCGTTCTGATTTCAGTTCCAGAGCGATTCGCCCAATCAGTCCTTGATATTTAGTCGTTTTCAGCCAATTTTCTGGATTTTTGAAAATTTCACTTTTTTGTGAAAATATCCACTAAATGAGGGAATAATATGTGTGAGGGTACCCCAGGAGAGTTCCAAATGTGTTTGGGTAGAATATATATCCCATGGGGCTAAAATTGAAAAAAGTTGAAAAACTTTTTTTTTTTAACTTAGTCATTTTTCCGGCGTTTATCAGACTTTCAGATAGGGGAAATGTAAGTGAGCGTTCTGATTTCAGTTCCAGAGTGATTCGCCCAATGAGTCCTTGATATTCGGTCGTTTTCAGCTAATTTTCTGGATTTTTGAAAATTTCACTTTTTTGTGAAAATATCCACTAAATGAGTGAATAATATGTGTGAGGGTACCCCAGGAGAGTTCCAAATGTGTTTCGGTAGAATATATATCCCACGGGGTTAAAATTGAAAAAAGTTGAAAAAAAATTTTTTTTGGACTTAGTCATTTTTCCAGCGTTTATCAGACTTTCAGATAGGGCAAATGTCAGTGAGCATTCCGACTTCAGTTCCAGACCGATTCGCCCAATGAGTCCTTGATATTTAGTCGTTTTCAGCCAATTTTCTGGATTTTTGAAAATTTCACTTTTTTGTGAAAATATCCACTAAATGAGGGAATAATATGTGTGAGGGTACCCCAGGAGAGTTCCAAATGTGTTTGGGTAGAATATATATCCCACGGGGTTAAAATTGAAAAAAGTTGAAAAAAAATTTTTTTTGGTCTTAGTCATTTTTCCAGCGTTTATCAGACTTTCAGATAGGGCAAATGTCAGTGAGCATTCCGACTTCAGTTCCATACCGATTTGCCCAATGTGTCCTTGATATTTAGTCGTTTTCAGCCAATTTTCTGGATTTTTGAAAATTTCACTTTTTTGTGAAAATATCCACTAAATGAGGGAATAACATGTGTGAGGGTACCCCAGGAGAGTTCCAAATGTGTGTGGGTAGAATATATATCCCACGGGTCTAAAATTGAAAAAAGTTGAAAAAAATTTTTTTTGGGACTTAGTCATTTTTCCAGCGTTTATCAGACTTTCAGATAGGGGAAATGTCAGTGAGCATTCTGATTTCAGTTCCAGAGCGATTCGCCCAATGAGTCCTTGATATTAATCGTTTTCAGCCAATTTTCTGGATTTTTGAAAATTTCACTTTTTTGTGAAAATATCCACTAAATGAGGGAATAATATGTGTGAGGGTACCCCAGGAGAGTTCCAAATGTGTGTGGGTAGAATATATATCCCACGGGTTTAAAATTGAAAAAAGTTGAAAAAAATTTTTTTTTGGACTTAGTCATTTTTCCAGCGTTTATCAGACTTTCAGATAGGGCAAATGTCAGTGAGCATTCCGACTTCAGTTCCAGACCGAGTCGCCCAATGAGTCCTTGATATTTAGTCGTTTTCAGCCAATTTTCTGGATTTTTGAAAATTTCACTTTTTTGTGAAAATATCCACTAAATGAGGGAATAATATGTGTGAGGGTACCCCAGGAGAGTTCCAAATGTGTTTGGGTAGAATATATATCCCACGGGGCTAAAATTGAAAAAAGTTGAAAAACTTTTTTTTTTGAACTTAGTCATTTTTCCGGCGTTTATCAGACTTTCAGATAGGGGAAATGTCAGTGGGCGTTCTGATTTCAGTTCCAGAGCGATTCGCCCAATGAGTCCTTGATATTTAGTCGTTTTCAGCCAATTTTCTGGATTTTTGAAAATTTCACTTTTTTGTGAAAATATCCACTAAATGAGGGAATAATATGTGTGAGGGTACCCCAGGAGAGTTCCAAATGTGTTTGGGTAGAATATATATCCCACGGGGCTAAAATTGAAAAAAGTTGAAAAACTTTTTTTTTTGAACTTAGTCATTTTTCCGTCGTTTATCAGACTTTCAGATAGGGGAAATGTCAGTGAGCGTTCTGATTTCAGTTCCAGAGCGATTCGCCCAATCAGTCCTTGATATTTAGTCGTTTTCAGCCAATTTTCTGGATTTTTGAAAATTTCACTTTTTTGTGAAAATATCCACTAAATGAGGGAATAATATGTGTGAGGGTACCCCAGGAGAGTTCCAAATGTGTTTGGGTAGAATATATATCCCATGGGGCTAAAATAGAAAAAAGTTGAAAAACTTTTTTTTTTTAACTTAGTCATTTTTCCGGCGTTTATCAGACTTTCAGATAGGGGAAATGTAAGTGAGCGTTCTGATTTCAGTTCCAGAGTGATTCGCCCAATGAGTCCTTGATATTCGGTCGTTTTCAGCTAATTTTCTGGATTTTTGAAAATTTCACTTTTTTGTGAAAATATCCACTAAATGAGTGAATAATATGTGTGAGGGTACCCCAGGAGAGTTCCAAATGTGTTTCGGTAGAATATATATCCCACGGGGTTAAAATTGAAAAAAGTTGAAAAAAAATTTTTTTTGGACTTAGTCATTTTTCCAGCGTTTATCAGACTTTCAGATAGGGCAAATGTCAGTGAGCATTCCGACTTCAGTTCCAGACCGATTCGCCCAATGAGTCCTTGATATTTAGTCGTTTTCAGCCAATTTTCTGGATTTTTGAAAATTTCACTTTTTTGTGAAAATATCCACTAAATGAGGGAATAATATGTGTGAGGGTACCCCAGGAGAGTTCCAAATGTGTTTGGGTAGAATATATATCCCACGGGGTTAAAATTGAAAAAAGTTGAAAAAAAATTTTTTTTGGTCTTAGTCATTTTTCCAGCGTTTATCAGACTTTCAGATAGGGCAAATGTCAGTGAGCATTCCGACTTCAGTTCCATACCGATTTGCCCAATGTGTCCTTGATATTTAGTCGTTTTCAGCCAATTTTCTGGATTTTTGAAAATTTCACTTTTTTGTGAAAATATCCACTAAATGAGGGAATAACATGTGTGAGGGTACCCCAGGAGAGTTCCAAATGTGTGTGGGTAGAATATATATCCCACGGGTCTAAAATTGAAAAAAGTTGAAAAAAATTTTTTTTGGGACTTAGTCATTTTTCCAGCGTTTATCAGACTTTCAGATAGGGGAAATGTCAGTGAGCATTCTGATTTCAGTTCCAGAGCGATTCGCCCAATGAGTCCTTGATATTAATCGTTTTCAGCCAATTTTCTGGATTTTTGAAAATTTCACTTTTTTGTGAAAATATCCACTAAATGAGGGAATAATATGTGTGAGGGTACCCCAGGAGAGTTCCAAATGTGTGTGGGTAGAATATATATCCCACGGGTTTAAAATTGAAAAAAGTTGAAAAAAATTTTTTTTTGGACTTAGTCATTTTTCCAGCGTTTATCAGACTTTCAGATAGGGCAAATGTCAGTGAGCATTCCGACTTCAGTTCCAGACCGAGTCGCCCAATGAGTCCTTGATATTTAGTCGTTTTCAGCCAATTTTCTGGATTTTTGAAAATTTCACTTTTTTGTGAAAATATCCACTAAATGAGGGAATAATATGTGTGAGGGTACCCCAGGAGAGTTCCAAATGTGTTTGGGTAGAATATATATCCCACGGGGCTAAAATTGAAAAAAGTTGAAAAACTTTTTTTTTTGAACTTAGTCATTTTTCCGGCGTTTATCAGACTTTCAGATAGGGGAAATGTCAGTGGGCGTTCTGATTTCAGTTCCAGAGCGATTCGCCCAATGAGTCCTTGATATTTAGTCGTTTTCAGCCAATTTTCTGGATTTTTGAAAATTTCACTTTTTTGTGAAAATATCCACTAAATGAGGGAATAATATGTGTGAGGGTACCCCAGGAGAGTTCCAAATGTGTTTGGGTAGAATATATATCCCACGGGGCTAAAATTGAAAAAAGTTGAAAAACTTTTTTTTTTGAACTTAGTCATTTTTCCGTCGTTTATCAGACTTTCAGATAGGGGAAATGTCAGTGAGCGTTCTGATTTCAGTTCCAGAGCGATTCGCCCAATCAGTCCTTGATATTTAGTCGTTTTCAGCCAATTTTCTGGATTTTTGAAAATTTCACTTTTTTGTGAAAATATCCACTAAATGAGGGAATAATATGTGTGAGGGTACCCCAGGAGAGTTCCAAATGTGTTTGGGTAGAATATATATCCCATGGGGCTAAAATTGAAAAAAGTTGAAAAACTTTTTTTTTTTAACTTAGTCATTTTTCCGGCGTTTATCAGACTTTCAGATAGGGGAAATGTAAGTGAGCGTTCTGATTTCAGTTCCAGAGTGATTCGCCCAATGAGTCCTTGATATTCGGTCGTTTTCAGCTAATTTTCTGGATTTTTGAAAATTTCACTTTTTTGTGAAAATATCCACTAAATGAGTGAATAATATGTGTGAGGGTACCCCAGGAGAGTTCCAAATGTGTTTCGGTAGAATATATATCCCACGGGGTTAAAATTGAAAAAAGTTGAAAAAAAATTTTTTTTGGACTTAGTCATTTTTCCAGCGTTTATCAGACTTTCAGATAGGGCAAATGTCAGTGAGCATTCCGACTTCAGTTCCAGACCGATTCGCCCAATGAGTCCTTGATATTTAGTCGTTTTCAGCCAATTTTCTGGATTTTTGAAAATTTCACTTTTTTGTGAAAATATCCACTAAATGAGGGAATAATATGTGTGAGGGTACCCCAGGAGAGTTCCAAATGTGTTTGGGTAGAATATATATCCCACGGGGTTAAAATTGAAAAAAGTTGAAAAAAAATTTTTTTTGGTCTTAGTCATTTTTCCAGCGTTTATCAGACTTTCAGATAGGGCAAATGTCAGTGAGCATTCCGACTTCAGTTCCATACCGATTTGCCCAATGTGTCCTTGATATTTAGTCGTTTTCAGCCAATTTTCTGGATTTTTGAAAATTTCACTTTTTTGTGAAAATATCCACTAAATGAGGGAATAACATGTGTGAGGGTACCCCAGGAGAGTTCCAAATGTGTGTGGGTAGAATATATATCCCACGGGTCTAAAATTGAAAAAAGTTGAAAAAAATTTTTTTTGGGACTTAGTCATTTTTCCAGCGTTTATCAGACTTTCAGATAGGGGAAATGTCAGTGAGCATTCTGATTTCAGTTCCAGAGCGATTCGCCCAATGAGTCCTTGATATTAATCGTTTTCAGCCAATTTTCTGGATTTTTGAAAATTTCACTTTTTTGTGAAAATATCCACTAAATGAGGGAATAATATGTGTGAGGGTACCCCAGGAGAGTTCCAAATGTGTGTGGGTAGAATATATATCCCACGGGTTTAAAATTGAAAAAAGTTGAAAAAAATTTTTTTTTGGACTTAGTCATTTTTCCAGCGTTTATCAGACTTTCAGATAGGGCAAATGTCAGTGAGCATTCCGACTTCAGTTCCAGACCGAGTCGCCCAATGAGTCCTTGATATTTAGTCGTTTTCAGCCAATTTTCTGGATTTTTGAAAATTTCACTTTTTTGTGAAAATATCCACTAAATGAGGGAATAATATGTGTGAGGGTACCCCAGGAGAGTTCCAAATGTGTTTGGGTAGAATATATATCCCACGGGGCTAAAATTGAAAAAAGTTGAAAAACTTTTTTTTTTGAACTTAGTCATTTTTCCGGCGTTTATCAGACTTTCAGATAGGGGAAATGTCAGTGGGCGTTCTGATTTCAGTTCCAGAGCGATTCGCCCAATGAGTCCTTGATATTTAGTCGTTTTCAGCCAATTTTCTGGATTTTTGAAAATTTCACTTTTTTGTGAAAATATCCACTAAATGAGGGAATAATATGTGTGAGGGTACCCCAGGAGAGTTCCAAATGTGTTTGGGTAGAATATATATCCCACGGGGCTAAAATTGAAAAAAGTTGAAAAACTTTTTTTTTTGAACTTAGTCATTTTTCCGTCGTTTATCAGACTTTCAGATAGGGGAAATGTCAGTGAGCGTTCTGATTTCAGTTCCAGAGCGATTCGCCCAATCAGTCCTTGATATTTAGTCGTTTTCAGCCAATTTTCTGGATTTTTGAAAATTTCACTTTTTTGTGAAAATATCCACTAAATGAGGGAATAATATGTGTGAGGGTACCCCAGGAGAGTTCCAAATGTGTTTGGGTAGAATATATATCCCATGGGGCTAAAATTGAAAAAAGTTGAAAAACTTTTTTTTTTTAACTTAGTCATTTTTCCGGCGTTTATCAGACTTTCAGATAGGGGAAATGTAAGTGAGCGTTCTGATTTCAGTTCCAGAGTGATTCGCCCAATGAGTCCTTGATATTCGGTCGTTTTCAGCTAATTTTCTGGATTTTTGAAAATTTCACTTTTTTGTGAAAATATCCACTAAATGAGTGAATAATATGTGTGAGGGTACCCCAGGAGAGTTCCAAATGTGTTTCGGTAGAATATATATCCCACGGGGTTAAAATTGAAAAAAGTTGAAAAAAAATTTTTTTTGGACTTAGTCATTTTTCCAGCGTTTATCAGACTTTCAGATAGGGCAAATGTCAGTGAGCATTCCGACTTCAGTTCCAGACCGATTCGCCCAATGAGTCCTTGATATTTAGTCGTTTTCAGCCAATTTTCTGGATTTTTGAAAATTTCACTTTTTTGTGAAAATATCCACTAAATGAGGGAATAATATGTGTGAGGGTACCCCAGGAGAGTTCCAAATGTGTTTGGGTAGAATATATATCCCACGGGGTTAAAATTGAAAAAAGTTGAAAAAAAATTTTTTTTGGTCTTAGTCATTTTTCCAGCGTTTATCAGACTTTCAGATAGGGCAAATGTCAGTGAGCATTCCGACTTCAGTTCCATACCGATTTGCCCAATGTGTCCTTGATATTTAGTCGTTTTCAGCCAATTTTCTGGATTTTTGAAAATTTCACTTTTTTGTGAAAATATCCACTAAATGAGGGAATAACATGTGTGAGGGTACCCCAGGAGAGTTCCAAATGTGTGTGGGTAGAATATATATCCCACGGGTCTAAAATTGAAAAAAGTTGAAAAAAATTTTTTTTGGGACTTAGTCATTTTTCCAGCGTTTATCAGACTTTCAGATAGGGGAAATGTCAGTGAGCATTCTGATTTCAGTTCCAGAGCGATTCGCCCAATGAGTCCTTGATATTAATCGTTTTCAGCCAATTTTCTGGATTTTTGAAAATTTCACTTTTTTGTGAAAATATCCACTAAATGAGGGAATAATATGTGTGAGGGTACCCCAGGAGAGTTCCAAATGTGTGTGGGTAGAATATATATCCCACGGGTTTAAAATTGAAAAAAGTTGAAAAAAATTTTTTTTTGGACTTAGTCATTTTTCCAGCGTTTATCAGACTTTCAGATAGGGCAAATGTCAGTGAGCATTCCGACTTCAGTTCCAGACCGAGTCGCCCAATGAGTCCTTGATATTTAGTCGTTTTCAGCCAATTTTCTGGATTTTTGAAAATTTCACTTTTTTGTGAAAATATCCACTAAATGAGGGAATAATATGTGTGAGGGTACCCCAGGAGAGTTCCAAATGTGTTTGGGTAGAATATATATCCCACGGGGCTAAAATTGAAAAAAGTTGAAAAACTTTTTTTTTTGAACTTAGTCATTTTTCCGGCGTTTATCAGACTTTCAGATAGGGGAAATGTCAGTGGGCGTTCTGATTTCAGTTCCAGAGCGATTCGCCCAATGAGTCCTTGATATTTAGTCGTTTTCAGCCAATTTTCTGGATTTTTGAAAATTTCACTTTTTTGTGAAAATATCCACTAAATGAGGGAATAATATGTGTGAGGGTACCCCAGGAGAGTTCCAAATGTGTTTGGGTAGAATATATATCCCACGGGGCTAAAATTGAAAAAAGTTGAAAAACTTTTTTTTTTGAACTTAGTCATTTTTCCGTCGTTTATCAGACTTTCAGATAGGGGAAATGTCAGTGAGCGTTCTGATTTCAGTTCCAGAGCGATTCGCCCAATCAGTCCTTGATATTTAGTCGTTTTCAGCCAATTTTCTGGATTTTTGAAAATTTCACTTTTTTGTGAAAATATCCACTAAATGAGGGAATAATATGTGTGAGGGTACCCCAGGAGAGTTCCAAATGTGTTTGGGTAGAATATATATCCCATGGGGCTAAAATTGAAAAAAGTTGAAAAACTTTTTTTTTTTAACTTAGTCATTTTTCCGGCGTTTATCAGACTTTCAGATAGGGGAAATGTCAGTGAGCGTTCTGATTTCAGTTCCAGAGCGATTCGCCCAATGAGTCCTTGATATTTAGTCGTTTTCAGCCAATTTTCTGGATTTTTGAAAATTTCACTTTTTTGTGAAAATATCCACTAAATGAGGGAATAATATGTGTGAGGGTACCCCAGGAGAGTTCCAAATGTGTGTGGGTAGAATATATATCCCACGGGTTTAAAATTAAAAAAGTTGAAAAAATTTTTTTTAGGACTTAGTCATTTTTCCGGCGTTTATCAGACTTTCAGATAGGGCAAATGTTAGTGAGCATTCCGATTTCAGTTCCAGAGCGATTCGCCCAATGAGTCCTTGATATTTAGTCGTTTTCAGCCAATATTTTGGATTTTTGAAAATTTCACTTTTTTGTGAAAATATCCACTAAATGAGGGAATAATATGTGTGAGGTTACCCCAGGAGAGTTCCAAATGTGTGTAGGTAAAATATATACACCACGGGGGTAAAATTGAAAAAAGTTGAAAGCATTTTTTTTTTTGGGCTTAGTCATTTTTCCGGCGTTTATCAGACTTTCAGATAGGGGAAATGTAAGTGAGCGTTCTGATTTCAGTTCCAGAGCGATTCGCCCAATGAGTCCTTGATATTCGGTCGTTTTCAGCTAATTTTCTGGATTTTTGAAAATTTCACTTTTTTGTGAAAATATCCACTAAATGAGGGAATAATATGTGTGAGGGTACCCCAGGAGAGTTCCAAATGTGTGTGGGTAGAATATATATCCCACGGGTTTAAAATTGAAAAAAGTTGAAAAAAATTTTTTTTTGGACTTAGTCATTTTTCCAGCGTTTATCAGACTTTCAGATAGGGGAAATGTCAGTGAGCGTTCTGATTTCAGTTCCAGAGCGATTCGCCCAATGAGTCCTTGATATTTAGTCGTTTTCAGCCAATTTTCTGGATTTTTGAAAATTTCACTTTTTTGTGAAAATATCCACTAAATGAGGGAATAATATGTGTGAGGGTACCCCAGGAGAGTTCCAAATGTGTGTGGGTAGAATATATATCCCACGGGGGTAAAATTGAAAAAAGTTGAAAGCATTTTTTTTTTTGGACTTAGTCATTTTTCCAGCGTTTATCAGACTTTCAGATAGGGGAAATGTCAGTGAGCGTTCTGATTTCAGTTCCAGAGCGATTCGCACAATGAGTCCTTGATATTTAGTCGTTTTCAGCCAATTTTCTGGATTTTTGAAAATTTCACTTTTTTGTGAAAATATCCACTAAATGAGGGAATAATATGTGTGAGGGTACCCCAGGAGAGTTCCAAATGTGTTTGGGTAGAATATATATCCCATGGGGCTAAAATTGAAAAAAGTTGAAAAACTTTTTTTTTTTAACTTAGTCATTTTTCCGGCGTTTATCAGACTTTCAGATAGGGGAAATGTCAGTGATCGTTCTGATTTCAGTTCCAGAGCGATTCGCCCAATGAGTCCTTGATATTTAGTCGTTTTCAGCCAATTTTCTGGATTTTTGAAAATTTCACTTTTTTGTGAAAATATCCACTAAATGAGGGAATAATATGTGTGACGGTACCCCAGGAGAGTTCCAAATGTGTGTGGGTAGAATATATATCCCACGGGGGTAAAATTGAAAAAAGTTGAAAGCATTTTTTTTTTTGGACTTAGTCATTTTTCCGGCGTTTATCAGACTTTCAGATAGGGGAAATGTAAGTGAGCGTTCTGATTTCAGTTCCAGAGTGATTCGCCCAATGAGTCCTTGATATTCGGTCGTTTTCAGCTAATTTTCTGGATTTTTGAAAATTTCACTTTTTTGTGAAAATATCCACTAAATGAGTGAATAATATGTGTGAGGGTACCCCAGGAGAGTTCCAAATGTGTGTGGGTAGAATATATATCCCACGGGTTTAAAATTGAAAAAAGTTGAAAAAAATTTTTTTTTGGACTTAGTCATTTTTCCAGCGTTTATCAGACTTTCAGATAGGGCAAATGTCAGTGAGCATTCCGACTTCAGTTCCAGACCGATTCGCCCAATGAGTCCTTGATATTTAGTCGTTTTCAGCCAATTTTCTGGATTTTTGAAAATTTCACTTTTTTGTGAAAATATCCACTAAATGAGGGAATAATATGTGTGAGGGTACCCCAGGAGAGTTCCAAATGTGTTTGGGTAGAATATATATCCCACGGGGCTAAAATTGAAAAAAGTTGAAAAACTTTTTTTTTTGAACTTAGTCATTTTTCCGGCGTTTATCAGACTTTCAGATAGGGGAAATGTCAGTGGGCGTTCTGATTTCAGTTCCAGAGCGATTCGCCCAATGAGTCCTTGATATTTAGTCGTTTTCAGCCAATTTTCTGGATTTTTGAAAATTTCACTTTTTTGTGAAAATATCCACTAAATGAGGGAATAATATGTGTGAGGGTACCCCAGGAGAGTTCCAAATGTGTTTGGGTAGAATATATATCCCACGGGGCTAAAATTGAAAAAAGTTGAAAAACTTTTTTTTTTGAACTTAGTCATTTTTCCGTCGTTTATCAGACTTTCAGATAGGGGAAATGTCAGTGAGCGTTCTGATTTCAGTTCCAGAGCGATTCGCCCAATCAGTCCTTGATATTTAGTCGTTTTCAGCCAATTTTCTGGATTTTTGAAAATTTTACTTTTTTGTGAAAATATCCACTAAATGAGGGAATAATATGTGTGAGGGTACCCCAGGAGAGTTCCAAATGTGTTTGGGTAGAATATATATCCCATGGGGCTAAAATTGAAAAAAGTTGAAAAACTTTTTTTTTTTAACTTAGTCATTTTTCCGGCGTTTATCAGACTTTCAGATAGGGGAAATGTCAGTGAGCGTTCTGATTTCAGTTCCAGAGCGATTCGCCCAATGAGTCCTTGATATTTAGTCGTTTTCAGCCAATTTTCTGGATTTTTGAAAATTTCACTTTTTTGTGAAAATATCCACTAAATGAGGGAATAATATGTGTGAGGGTACCCCAGGAGAGTTCCAAATGTGTGTGGGTAGAATATATATCCCACGGGTTTAAAATTGAAAAAAGTTGAAAAATTTTTTTTTAGGACTTAGTCATTTTTCCGGCGTTTATCAGACTTTCAGATAGGGGAAATGTAAGTGAGCGTTCTGATTTCAGTTCCAGAGTGATTCGCCCAATGAGTCCTTGATATTCGGTCGTTTTCAGCTAATTTTCTGGATTTTTGAAAATTTCACTTTTTTGTGAAAATATCCACTAAATGAGTGAATAATATGTGTGAGGGTACCCCAGGAGAGTTCCAAATGTGTTTCGGTAGAATATATATCCCACGGGGTTAAAATTGAAAAAAGTTGAAAAAAAATTTTTTTTGGACTTAGTCATTTTTCCAGCGTTTATCAGACTTTCAGATAGGGCAAATGTCAGTGAGCATTCCGACTTCAGTTCCAGACCGATTCGCCCAATGAGTCCTTGATATTTAGTCGTTTTCAGCCAATTTTCTGGATTTTTGAAAATTTCACTTTTTTGTGAAAATATCCACTAAATGAGGGAATAATATGTGTGAGGGTACCCCAGGAGAGTTCCAAATGTGTTTGGGTAGAATATATATCCCACGGGGTTAAAATTGAAAAAAGTTGAAAAAAAATTTTTTTTGGTCTTAGTCATTTTTCCAGCGTTTATCAGACTTTCAGATAGGGGAAATGTCCGTGAGCGTTCTGATTTCAGTTCCAGAGCGATTCGCACAATGAGTCCTTGATATTTAGTCGTTTTCAGCCAATTTTCTGGATTTTTGAAAATTTCACTTTTTTGTGAAAATATCCACTAAATGAGGGAATAATATGTGTGAGGGTACCCCAGGAGAGTTCCAAATGTGTTTGGGTAGAATATATATCCCATGGGGCTAAAATTGAAAAAAGTTGAAAAACTTTCTTTTTTTAACTTAGTCATTTTTCCGGCGTTTATCAGACTTTCAGATAGGGGAAATGTCAGTGATCGTTCTGATTTCAGTTCCAGAGCGATTCGCCCAATGAGTCCTTGATATTTAGTCGTTTTCAGCCAATTTTCTGGATTTTTGAAAATTTCACTTTTTTGTGAAAATATCCACTAAATGAGGGAATAATATGTGTGACGGTACCCCAGGAGAGTTCCAAATGTGTGTGGGTAGAATATATATCCCACGGGGGTAAAATTGAAAAAAGTTGAAAGCATTTTTTTTTTTGGACTTAGTCATTTTTCCGGCGTTTATCAGACTTTCAGATAGGGGAAATGTAAGTGAGCGTTCTGATTTCAGTTCCAGAGTGATTCGCCCAATGAGTCCTTGATATTCGGTCGTTTTCAGCTAATTTTCTGGATTTTTGAAAATTTCACTTTTTTGTGAAAATATCCACTAAATGAGTGAATAATATGTGTGAGGGTACCCCAGGAGAGTTCCAAATGTGTGTGGGTAGAATATATATCCCACGGGTTTAAAATTGAAAAAAGTTGAAAAAAATTTTTTTTTGGACTTAGTCATTTTTCCAGCGTTTATCAGACTTTCAGATAGGGCAAATGTCAGTGAGCATTCCGACTTCAGTTCCAGACCGATTCGCCCAATGAGTCCTTGATATTTAGTCGTTTTCAGCCAATTTTCTGGATTTTTGAAAATTTCACTTTTTTGTGAAAATATCCACTAAATGAGGGAATAATATGTGTGAGGGTACCCCAGGAGAGTTCCAAATGTGTTTGGGTAGAATATATATCCCACGGGGCTAAAATTGAAAAAAGTTGAAAAACTTTTTTTTTTGAACTTAGTCATTTTTCCGGCGTTTATCAGACTTTCAGATAGGGGAAATGTCAGTGGGCGTTCTGATTTCAGTTCCAGAGCGATTCGCCCAATGAGTCCTTGATATTTAGTCGTTTTCAGCCAATTTTCTGGATTTTTGAAAATTTTACTTTTTTGTGAAAATATCCACTAAATGAGGGAATAATATGTGTGAGGGTACCCCAGGAGAGTTCCAAATGTGTTTGGGTAGAATATATATCCCATGGGGCTAAAATTGAAAAAAGTTGAAAAACTTTTTTTTTTGAACTTAGTCATTTTTCCGGCGTTTATCAGACTTTCAGATAGGGGAAATGTCAGTGAGCGTTCTGATTTCAGTTCCAGAGCGATTCGCCCAATGAGTCCTTGATATTTAGTCGTTTTCAGCCAATTTTCTGGATTTTTGAAAATTTCACTTTTTTGTGAAAATATCCACTAAATGAGGGAATAATATGTGTGAGGGTACCCCAGGAGAGTTCCAAATGTGTGTGGGTAGAATATATATCCCACGGGTTTAAAATTGAAAAAAGTTGAAAAATTTTTTTTTAGGACTTAGTCATTTTTCCGGCGTTTATCAGACTTTCAGATAGGGGAAATGTAAGTGAGCGTTCTGATTTCAGTTCCAGAGTGATTCGCCCAATGAGTCCTTGATATTCGGTCGTTTTCAGCTAATTTTCTGGATTTTTGAAAATTTCACTTTTTTGTGAAAATATCCACTAAATGAGTGAATAATATGTGTGAGGGTACCCCAGGAGAGTTCCAAATGTGTTTCGGTAGAATATATATCCCACGGGGTTAAAATTGAAAAAAGTTGAAAAAAAATTTTTTTTGGACTTAGTCATTTTTCCAGCGTTTATCAGACTTTCAGATAGGGCAAATGTCAGTGAGCATTCCGACTTCAGTTCCAGACCGATTCGCCCAATGAGTCCTTGATATTTAGTCGTTTTCAGCCAATTTTCTGGATTTTTGAAAATTTCACTTTTTTGTGAAAATATCCACTAAATGAGGGAATAATATGTGTGAGGGTACCCCAGGAGAGTTCCAAATGTGTTTGGGTAGAATATATATCCCACGGGGTTAAAATTGAAAAAAGTTGAAAAAAAATTTTTTTTGGTCTTAGTCATTTTTCCAGCGTTTATCAGACTTTCAGATAGGGCAAATGTCAGTGAGCATTCCGACTTCAGTTCCATACCGATTTGCCCAATGTGTCCTTGATATTTAGTCGTTTTCAGCCAATTTTCTGGATTTTTGAAAATTTCACTTTTTTGTGAAAATATCCACTAAATGAGGGAATAACATGTGTGAGGGTACCCCAGGAGAGTTCCAAATGTGTGTGGGTAGAATATATATCCCACGGGTCTAAAATTGAAAAAAGTTGAAAAAAATTTTTTTTGGGACTTAGTCATTTTTCCAGCGTTTATCAGACTTTCAGATAGGGGAAATGTCAGTGAGCATTCTGATTTCAGTTCCAGAGCGATTCGCCCAATGAGTCCTTGATATTAATCGTTTTCAGCCAATTTTCTGGATTTTTGAAAATTTCACTTTTTTGTGAAAATATCCACTAAATGAGGGAATAATATGTGTGAGGGTACCCCAGGAGAGTTCCAAATGTGTGTGGGTAGAATATATATCCCACGGGTTTAAAATTGAAAAAAGTTGAAAAAAATTTTTTTTTGGACTTAGTCATTTTTCCAGCGTTTATCAGACTTTCAGATAGGGCAAATGTCAGTGAGCATTCCGACTTCAGTTCCAGACCGATTCGCCCAATGAGTCCTTGATATTTAGTCGTTTTCAGCCAATTTTATGGATTTTTGAAAATTTCACTTTTTTGTGAAAATATCCACTAAATGAGGGAATAATATGTGTGAGGGTACCCCAGGAGAGTTCCAAATGTGTTTGGGTAGAATATATATCCCACGGGGCTAAAATTGAAAAAAGCTGAAAAACTTTTTTTTTTGAACTTAGTCATTTTTCCGGCGTTTATCAGACTTTCAGATAGGGGAAATGTCAGTGGGCGTTCTGATTTCAGTTCCAGAGCGATTCGCCCAATGAGTCCTTGATATTTAGTCGTTTTCAGCCAATTTTCTGGATTTTTGAAAATTTCACTTTTTTGTGAAAATATCCACTAAATGAGGGAATAATATGTGTGAGGGTACCCCAGGAGAGTTCCAAATGTGTTTGGGTAGAATATATATCCCACGGGGCTAAAATTGAAAAAAGTTGAAAAACTTTTTTTTTTGAACTTAGTCATTTTTCCGTCGTTTATCAGACTTTCAGATAGGGGAAATGTCAGTGAGCGTTCTGATTTCAGTTCCAGAGCGATTCGCCCAATCAGTCCTTGATATTTAGTCGTTTTCAGCCAATTTTCTGGATTTTTGAAAATTTTACTTTTTTGTGAAAATATCCACTAAATGAGGGAATAATATGTGTGAGGGTACCCCAGGAGAGTTCCAAATGTGTTTGGGTAGAATATATATCCCATGGGGCTAAAATTGAAAAAAGTTGAAAAACTTTTTTTTTTTAACTTAGTCATTTTTCCGGCGTTTATCAGACTTTCAGATAGGGGAAATGTCAGTGAGCGTTCTGATTTCAGTTCCAGAGCGATTCGCCCAATGAGTCCTTGATATTTAGTCGTTTTCAGCCAATTTTCTGGATTTTTGAAAATTTCACTTTTTTGTGAAAATATCCACTAAATGAGGGAATAATATGTGTGAGGGTACCCCAGGAGAGTTCCAAATGTGTGTGGGTAGAATATATATCCCACGGGTTTAAAATTGAAAAAAGTTGAAAAAATTTTTTTTAGGACTTAGTCATTTTTCCGGCGTTTATCAGACTTTCAGATAGGGCAAATGTTAGTGAGCATTCCGATTTCAGTTCCAGAGCGATTCGCCCAATGAGTCCTTGATATTTAGTCGTTTTCAGCCAATATTTTGGATTTTTGAAAATTTCACTTTTTTGTGAAAATATCCACTAAATGAGGGAATAATATGTGTGAGGTTACCCCAGGAGAGTTCCAAATGTGTGTAGGTAAAATATATACACCACGGGGGTAAAATTGAAAAAAGTTGAAAGCATTTTTTTTTTTGGGCTTAGTCATTTTTCCGGCGTTTATCAGACTTTCAGATAGGGGAAATGTAAGTGAGCGTTCTGATTTCAGTTCCAGAGCGATTCGCCCAATGAGTCCTTGATATTTGGTCGTTTTCAGCTAATTTTCTGGATTTTTGAAAATTTCACTTTTTTGTGAAAATATCCACTAAATGAGGGAATAATATGTGTGAGGGTACCCCAGGAGAGTTCCAAATGTGTGTGGGTAGAATATATATCCCACGGGTTTAAAATTGAAAAAAGTTGAAAAAAATTTTTTTTTGGACTTAGTCATTTTTCCAGCGTTTATCAGACTTTCAGATAGGGGAAATGTCAGTGAGCGTTCTGATTTCAGTTCCAGAGCGATTCGCCCAATGAGTCCTTGATATTTAGTCGTTTTCAGCCAATTTTCTGGATTTTTGAAAATTTCACTTTTTTGTGAAAATATCCACTAAATGAGGGAATAATATGTGTGAGGGTACCCCAGGAGAGTTCCAAATGTGTGTGGGTAGAATATATATCCCACGGGTTTAAAATTGAAAAAAGTTGAAAAAATTTTTTTTAGGACTTAGTCATTTTTCCGGCGTTTATCAGACTTTCAGATAGGGCAAATGTTAGTGAGCATTCCGATTTCAGTTCCAGAGCGATTCGCCCAATGAGTCCTTGATATTTAGTTGTTTTCAGCCAATATTTTGGATTTTTGAAAATTTCACTTTTTTGTGAAAATATCCACTAAATGAGGGAATAATATGTGTGAGGTTACCCCAGGAGAGTTCCAAATGTGTGTAGGTAAAATATATACACCACGGGGGTAAAATTGAAAAAAGTTGAAAGCATTTTTTTTTTTGGGCTTAGTCATTTTTCCGGCGTTTATCAGACTTTCAGATAGGGGAAATGTAAGTGAGCGTTCTGATTTCAGTTCCAGAGCGATTCGCCCAATGAGTCCTTGATATTTGGTCGTTTTCAGCTAATTTTCTGGATTTTTGAAAATTTCACTTTTTTGTGAAAATATCCACTAAATGAGGGAATAATATGTGTGAGGGTACCCCAGGAGAGTTCCAAATGTGTGTGGGTAGAATATATATCCCACGGGTTTAAAATTGAAAAAAGTTGAAAAAAATTTTTTTTTGGACTTAGTCATTTTTCCAGCGTTTATCAGACTTTCAGATAGGGGAAATGTCAGTGAGCGTTCTGATTTCAGTTCCAGAGCGATTCGCCCAATGAGTCCTTGATATTTAGTCGTTTTCAGCCAATTTTCTGGATTTTTGAAAATTTCACTTTTTTGTGAAAATATCCACTAAATGAGGGAATAATATGTGTGAGGGTACCCCAGGAGAGTTCCAAATGTGTGTGGGTAGAATATATATCCCACGGGTTTAAAATTGAAAAAAGTTGAAAAAATTTTTTTTAGGACTTAGTCATTTTTCCGGCGTTTATCAGACTTTCAGATAGGGCAAATGTTAGTGAGCATTCCGATTTCAGTTCCAGAGCGATTCGCCCAATGAGTCCTTGATATTTAGTCGTTTTCAGCCAATATTTTGGATTTTTGAAAATTTCACTTTTTTGTGAAAATATCCACTAAATGAGGGAATAATATGTGTGAGGTTACCCCAGGAGAGTTCCAAATGTGTGTAGGTAAAATATATACACCACGGGGGTAAAATTGAAAAAAGTTGAAAGCATTTTTTTTTTTGGGCTTAGTCATTTTTCCGGCGTTTATCAGACTTTCAGATAGGGGAAATGTAAGTGAGCATTCTGATTTCAGTTCCAGAGCGATTCGCCCAATGAGTCCTTGATATTCGGTCGTTTTCAGCTAATTTTCTGGATTTTTGAAAATTTCACTTTTTTGTGAAAATATCCACTAAATGAGGGAATAATATGTGTGAGGGTACCCCAGGAGAGTTCCAAATGTGTGTGGGTAGAATATATATCCCACGGGTTTAAAATTGAAAAAAGTTGAAAAAAATTTTTTTTTGGACTTAGTCATTTTTCCAGCGTTTATCAGACTTTCAGATAGGGGAAATGTCAGTGAGCGTTCTGATTTCAGTTCCAGAGCGATTCGCCCAATGAGTCCTTGATATTTAGTCGTTTTCAGCCAATTTTCTGGATTTTTGAAAATTTCACTTTTTTGTGAAAATATCCACTAAATGAGGGAATAATATGTGTGAGGGTACCCCAGGAGAGTTCCAAATGTGTGTGGGTAGAATATATATCCCACGGGGGTAAAATTGAAAAAAGTTGAAAGCATTTTTTTTTTTGGACTTAGTCATTTTTCCAGCGTTTATCAGACTTTCAGATAGGGGAAATGTCAGTGAGCGTTCTGATTTCAGTTCCAGAGCGATTCGCACAATGAGTCCTTGATATTCGGTCGTTTTCAGCTAATTTTCTGGATTTTTGAAAATTTCACTTTTTTGTGAAAATATCCACTAAATGAGTGAATAATATGTGTGAGGTTACCCCAGGAGAGTTCCAAATGTGTGTAGGTAAAATATATACACCACGGGGGTAAAATTGAAAAAAGTTGAAAGCATTTTTTTTTTGGGCTTAGTCATTTTTCCGGCGTTTATCAGACTTTCAGATAGGGGAAATGTAAGTGAGCGTTCTGATTTCAGTTCCAGAGCGATTCGCCCAATGAGTCCTTGATATTCGGTCGTTTTCAGCTAATTTTCTGGATTTTTGAAAATTTCACTTTTTTGTGAAAATATCCACTAAATGAGGGAATAATATGTGTGAGGGTACCCCAGGAGAGTTCCAAATGTGTGTGGGTAGAATATATATCCCACGGGTTTAAAATTGAAAAAAGTTGAAAAAAATTTTTTTTTGGACTTAGTCATTTTTCCAGCGTTTATCAGACTTTCAGATAGGGGAAATGTCAGTGAGCGTTCTGATTTCAGTTCCAGAGCGATTCGCCCAATGAGTCCTTGATATTTAGTCGTTTTCAGCCAATTTTCTGGATTTTTGAAAATTTCACTTTTTTGTGAAAATATCCACTAAATGAGGGAATAATATGTGTGAGGGTACCCCAGGAGAGTTCCAAATGTGTGTGGGTAGAATATATATCCCACGGGGGTAAAATTGAAAAAAGTTGAAAGCATTTTTTTTTTTGGACTTAGTCATTTTTCCAGCGTTTATCAGACTTTCAGATAGGGGAAATGTCAGTGAGCGTTCTGATTTCAGTTCCAGAGCGATTCGCACAATGAGTCCTTGATATTCGGTCGTTTTCAGCTAATTTTCTGGATTTTTGAAAATTTCACTTTTTTGTGAAAATATCCACTAAATGAGTGAATAATATGTGTGAGGGTACCCCAGGAGAGTTCCAAATGTGTTTCGGTAGAATATATATCCCACGGGGTTAAAATTGAAAAAAGTTGAAAAAAATTTTTTTTTGGACTTAGTCATTTTTCCAGCGTTTATCAGACTTTCAGATAGGGCAAATGTCAGTGAGCATTCCGACTTCAGTTCCATACCGATTCGCCCAATGAGTCCTTGATATTTAGTCGTTTTCAGCCAATTTTCTGGATTTTTGAAAATTTCACTTTTTTGTGAAAATATCCACTAAATGAGGGAATAATATGTGTGAGGGTACCCCAGGAGAGTTCCAAATGTGTTTGGGTAGAATATATATCCCACGGGGTTAAAATTGAAAAAAGTTGAAAAAAAATTTTTTTTGGTCTTAGTCATTTTTCCAGCGTTTATCAGACTTTCAGATAGGGCAAATGTCAGTGAGCATTCCGACTTCAGTTCCAGACCGATTTGCCCAATGTGTCCTTGATATTTAGTCGTTTTCAGCCAATTTTCTGGATTTTTGAAAATTTCACTTTTTTGTGAAAATATCCACTAAATGAGGGAATAACATGTGTGAGGGTACCCCAGGAGTGTTCCAAATGTGTGTGGGTAGAATATATATCCCACGGGTCTAAAATTGAAAAAAGTTGAAAAAAAATTTTTTTGGGACTTAGTCATTTTTCCAGCGTTTATCAGACTTTCAGATAGGGGAAATGTCAGTGAGCATTCTGATTTCAGTTCCAGAGCGATTCGCCCAATGAGTCCTTGATATTAATCGTTTTCAACCAATTTTCTGGATTTTTGAAAATTTCACTTTTTTGTGAAAATATCCACTAAATGAGGGAATAATATGTGTGAGGGTACCCCAGGAGAGTTCCAAATGTGTGTGGGTAGAATATATATCCCACGGGTTTAAAATTGAAAAAAGTTGAAAAAAAATTTTTTTTGGACTTAGTCATTTTTCCATCGTTTATCAGACTTTCAGATAGGGCAAATGTCAGTGAGCATTCCGACTTCAGTTCCAGACCGATTCGCCCAATGAGTCCTTGATATTTAGTCGTTTTCAGCCAATTTTCTGGATTTTTGAAAATTTCACTTTTTTGTGAAAATATCCACTAAATGAGGGAATAATATGTGTGAGGGTACCCCAGGAGAGTTCCAAATGTGTTTAGGTAGAATATATATCCCACGGGGCTAAAATTGAAAAAAGTTGAAAAACTTTTTTTTTTGAACTTAGTCATTTTTCCGGCGTTTATCAGACTTTCAGATAGGGGAAATGTCAGTGGGCGTTCTGATTTCAGTTCCAGAGCGATTCGCCCAATGAGTCCTTGATATTTAGTCGTTTTCAGCCAATTTTCTTGATTTTTGAAAATTTCACTTTTTTGTGAAAATATCCACTAAATGAGGGAATAATATGTGTGAGGGTACCCCAGGAGAGTTCCAAATGTGTTTGGGTAGAATATATTTCCCATGGGGCTAAAATTGAAAAAAGTTGAAAAACTTTTTTTTTTTAACTTAGTCATTTTTCCGGCGTTTATCAGACTTTCAGATAGGGGAAATGTCAGTGAGCGTTCTGATTTCAGTTCCAGAGCGATTCGCCCAATGAGTCCTTGATATTTAGTCGTTTTCAGCCAATTTTCTGGATTTTTGAAAATTTCACTTTTTTGTGAAAATATCCACTAAATGAGGGAATAATATGTGTGAGGGTACCCCAGGAGAGTTCCAAATGTGTGTGGGTAGAATATATATCCCACGGGTTTAAAATTGAAAAAAGTTGAAAAAATTTTTTTTAGGACTTAGTCATTTTTCCGGCGTTTATCAGACTTTCAGATAGGGCAAATGTTAGTGAGCATTCCGATTTCAGTTCCAGAGCGATTCGCCCAATGAGTCTTTGATATTTAGTCGTTTTCAGCCAATTTTCTGGATTTTTGAAAATTTCACTTTTTTGTGAAAATATCCACTAAATGAGGGAATAATATGTGTGAGGGTACCCCAGGAGAGTTCCAAATGTGTTTGGGTAGAATATATATCCCATGGGGCTAAAATTGAAAAAAGTTGAAAAACTTTTTTTTTTTAACTTAGTCATTTTTCCGGCGTTTATCAGACTTTCAGATAGGGGAAATGTCAGTGATCGTTCTGATTTCAGTTCCAGAGCGATTCGCCCAATGAGTCCTTGATATTTAGTCGTTTTCAGCCAATTTTCTGGATTTTTGAAAATTTCACTTTTTTGTGAAAATATCCACTAAATGAGGGAATAATATGTGTGACGGTACCCCAGGAGAGTTCCAAATGTGTGTGGGTAGAATATATATCCCACGGGGGTAAAATTGAAAAAAGTTGAAAGCATTTTTTTTTTTGGACTTAGTCATTTTTCCGGCGTTTATCAGACTTTCAGATAGGGGAAATGTAAGTGAGCGTTCTGATTTCAGTTCCAGAGTGATTCGCCCAATGAGTCCTTGATATTCGGTCGTTTTCAGCTAATTTTCTGGATTTTTGAAAATTTCACTTTTTTGTGAAAATATCCACTAAATGAGGGAATAATATGTGTGAGGGTACCCCAGGAGAGTTCCAAATGTGTTTGGGTAGAATATATATCCCACGGGGTTAAAATTGAAAAAAGTTGAAAAAAATTTTTTTTTGGTCTTAGTCATTTTTCCAGCGTTTATCAGACTTTCAGATAGGGCAAATGTCAGTGAGCATTCCGACTTCAGTTCCAGACCGATTTGCCCAATGTGTCCTTGATATTTAGTCGTTTTCAGCCAATTTTCTGGATTTTTGAAAATTTCACTTTTTTGTGAAAATATCCACTAAATGAGGGAATAACATGTGTGAGGGTACCCCAGGAGAGTTCCAAATGTGTTTAGGTAGAATATATATCCCACGGGGCTAAAATTGAAAAAAGTTGAAAAACTTTTTTTTTTGAACTTAGTCATTTTTCCGGCGTTTATCAGACTTTCAGATAGGGGAAATGTCAGTGGGCGTTCTGATTTCAGTTCCAGAGCGATTCGCCCAATGAGTCCTTGATATTTAGTCGTTTTCAGCCAATTTTCTGGATTTTTGAAAATTTCACTTTTTTGTGAAAATATCCACTAAATGAGGGAATAATATGTGTGAGGGTACCCCAGGAGAGTTCCAAATGTGTTTGGGTAGAATATATATCCCACGGGGCTAAAATTGAAAAAAGTTGAAAAACTTTTTTTTTTGAACTTAGTCATTTTTCCGTCGTTTATCAGACTTTCAGATAGGGGAAATGTCAGTGAGCGTTCTGATTTCAGTTCCAGAGCGATTCGCCCAATCAGTCCTTGATATTTAGTCGTTTTCAGCCAATTTTCTGGATTTTTGAAAATTTCACTTTTTTGTGAAAATATCCACTAAATGAGGGAATAATATGTGTGAGGGTACCCCAGGAGAGTTCCAAATGTGTTTGGGTAGAATATATATCCCATGGGGCTAAAATTGAAAAAAGTTGAAAAACTTTTTTTTTTTAACTTAGTCATTTTTCCGGCGTTTATCAGACTTTCAGATAGGGGAAATGTCAGTGAGCGTTCTGATTTCAGTTCCAGAGCGATTCGCCCAATGAGTCCTTGATATTTAGTCGTTTTCAGAAAATTTTCTGGATTTTTGAAAATTTCACTTTTTTGTGAAAATATCCACTAAATGAGGGAATAATATGTGTGAGGGTACCCCAGGAGAGTTCCAAATGTGTGTGGGTAGAATATATATCCCACGGGTTTAAAATTGAAAAAAGTTGAAAAAATTTTTTTTAGGACTTTGTCATTTTTCCGGCGTTTATCAGACTTTCAGATAGGGCAAATGTTAGTGAGCATTCCGATTTCAGTTCCAGAGCGATTCGCCCAATGAGTCCTTGATATTTAGTCGTTTTCAGCCAATATTTTGGATTTTTGAAAATTTCACTTTTTTGTGAAAATATCCACTAAATGAGGGAATAATATGTGTGAGGTTACCCCAGGAGAGTTCCAAATGTGTGCAGGTAAAATATATACACCACGGGGGTAAAATTGAAAAAAGTTGAAAGCATTTTTTTTTTTGGGCTTAGTCATTTTTCCGGCGTTTATCAGACTTTCAGATAGGGGAAATGTAAGTGAGCGTTCTGATTTCAGTTCCAGAGCGATTCGCCCAATGAGTCCTTGATATTCGGTCGTTTTCAGCTAATTTTCTGGATTTTTGAAAATTTCACTTTTTTGTGAAAATATCCACTAAATGAGGGAATAATATGTGTGAGGGTACCCCAGGAGAGTTCCAAATGTGTGTGGGTAGAATATATATCCCACGGGTTTAAAATTGAAAAAAGTTGAAAAAAAATTTTTTTTGGACTTAGTCATTTTTCCAGCGTTTATCAGACTTTCAGATAGGGCAAATGTCAGTGAGCATTCCGACTTCAGTTCCAGACCGATTCGCCCAATGAGTCCTTGATATTTAGTCGTTTTCAGCTAATTTTCTGGATTTTTGAAAATTTCACTTTTTTGTGAAAATATCCACTAAATGAGGGAATAATATGTGTGAGGGTACCCCAGGAGAGTTCCAAATGTGTTTGGGTAGAATATATATCCCACGGGGTTAAAATTGAAAAAAGTTGAAAAAAAATTTTTTTTGGTCTTAGTCATTTTTCCAGCGTTTATCAGACTTTCAGATAGGGTAAATGTCAGTGAGCATTCCGACTTCAGTTCCAGACCGATTTGCCCAATGTGTCCTTGATATTTAGTCGTTTTCAGCCAATTTTCTGGATTTTTGAAAATTTCACTTTTTTGTGAAAATATCCACTAAATGAGGGAATAACATGTGTGAGGGTACCCCAGGAGAGTTCCAAATGTGTTTAGGTAGAATATATATCCCACGGGGCTAAAATTGAAAAAAGTTGAAAAACTTTTTTTTTTGAACTTAGTCATTTTTCCGGCGTTTATCAGACTTTCAGATAGGGGAAATGTCAGTGGGCGTTCTGATTTCAGTTCCAGAGCGATTCGCCCAATGAGTCCTTGATATTTAGTCGTTTTCAGCCAATTTTCTGGATTTTTGAAAATTTCACTTTTTTGTGAAAATATCCACTAAATGAGGGAATAATATGTGTGAGGGTACCCCAGGAGAGTTCCAAATGTGTTTGGGTAGAATATATATCCCACGGGGCTAAAATTGAAAAAAGTTGAAAAACTTTTTTTTTTGAACTTAGTCATTTTTCCGTCGTTTATCAGACTTTCAGATAGGGGAAATGTCAGTGAGCGTTCTGATTTCAGTTCCAGAGCGATTCGCCCAATCAGTCCTTGATATTTAGTCGTTTTCAGCCAATTTTCTGGATTTTTGAAAATTTCACTTTTTTGTGAAAATATCCACTAAATGAGGGAATAATATGTGTGAGGGTACCCCAGGAGAGTTCCAAATGTGTTTGGGTAGAATATATATCCCATGGGGCTAAAATTGAAAAAAGTTGAAAAACTTTTTTTTTTTAACTTAGTCATTTTTCCGGCGTTTATCAGACTTTCAGATAGGGGAAATGTCAGTGAGCGTTCTGATTTCAGTTCCAGAGCGATTCGCCCAATGAGTCCTTGATATTTAGTCGTTTTCAGAAAATTTTCTGGATTTTTGAAAATTTCACTTTTTTGTGAAAATATCCACTAAATGAGGGAATAATATGTGTGAGGGTACCCCAGGAGAGTTCCAAATGTGTGTGGGTAGAATATATATCCCACGGGTTTAAAATTGAAAAAAGTTGAAAAAATTTTTTTTAGGACTTTGTCATTTTTCCGGCGTTTATCAGACTTTCAGATAGGGCAAATGTTAGTGAGCATTCCGATTTCAGTTCCAGAGCGATTCGCCCAATGAGTCCTTGATATTTAGTCGTTTTCAGCCAATATTTTGGATTTTTGAAAATTTCACTTTTTTGTGAAAATATCCACTAAATGAGGGAATAATATGTGTGAGGTTACCCCAGGAGAGTTCCAAATGTGTGTAGGTAAAATATATACACCACGGGGGTAAAATTGAAAAAAGTTGAAAGCATTTTTTTTTTTGGGCTTAGTCATTTTTCCGGCGTTTATCAGACTTTCAGATAGGGGAAATGTAAGTGAGCGTTCTGATTTCAGTTCCAGAGCGATTCGCCCAATGAGTCCTTGATATTTAGTCGTTTTCAGAAAATTTTCTGGATTTTTGAAAATTTCACTTTTTTGTGAAAATATCCACTAAATGAGGGAATAATATGTGTGAGGGTACCCCAGGAGAGTTCCAAATGTGTGTGGGTAGAATATATATCCCACGGGTTTAAAATTGAAAAAAGTTGAAAAAATTTTTTTTAGGACTTTGTCATTTTTCCGGCGTTTATCAGACTTTCAGATAGGGCAAATGTTAGTGAGCATTCCGATTTCAGTTCCAGAGCGATTCGCCCAATGAGTCCTTGATATTTAGTCGTTTTCAGCCAATATTTTGGATTTTTGAAAATTTCACTTTTTTGTGAAAATATCCACTAAATGAGGGAATAATATGTGTGAGGTTACCCCAGGAGAGTTCCAAATGTGTGTAGGTAAAATATATACACCACGGGGGTAAAATTGAAAAAAGTTGAAAGCATTTTTTTTTTTGGGCTTAGTCATTTTTCCGGCGTTTATCAGACTTTCAGATAGGGGAAATGTAAGTGAGCGTTCTGATTTCAGTTCCAGAGCGATTCGCCCAATGAGTCCTTGATATTCGGTCGTTTTCAGCTAATTTTCTGGATTTTTGAAAATTTCACTTTTTTGTGAAAATATCCACTAAATGAGGGAATAATATGTGTGAGGGTACCCCAGGAGAGTTCCAAATGTGTTTGGGTAGAATATATATCCCACGGGTTTAAAATTGAAAAAAGTTGAAAAAAAATTTTTTTTGGACTTAGTCATTTTTCCAGCGTTTATCAGACTTTCAGATAGGGGAAATGTCAGTGAGCGTTCTGATTTCAGTTCCAGAGCGATTCGCCCAATGAGTCCTTGATATTTAGTCGTTTTCAGCCAATTTTCTGGATTTTTGAAAATTTCACTTTTTTGTGAAAATATCCACTAAATGAGGGAATAATATGTGTGAGGGTACCCCAGGAGAGTTCCAAATGTGTGTGGGTAGAATATATATCCCACGGGGGTAAAATTGAAAAAAGTTGAAAGCATTTTTTTTTTTGGACTTAGTCATTTTTCCGGCGTTTATCAGACTTTCAGATAGGGCAAATGTCAGTGAGCATTCCGACTTCAGTTCCATACCGATTCGCCCAATGAGTCCTTGATATTTAGTCGTTTTCAGCCAATTTTCTGGATTTTTGAAAATTTCACTTTTTTGTGAAAATATCCACTAAATGAGGGAATAATATGTGTGAGGGTACCCCAGGAGAGTTCCAAATGTGTTTGGGTAGAATATATATCCCACGGGGTTAAAATTGAAAAAAGTTGAAAAAAAATTTTTTTTGGTCTTAGTCATTTTTCCAGCGTTTATCAGACTTTCAGATAGGGCAAATGTCAGTGAGCATTCCGACTTCAGTTCCAGACCGATTTGCCCAATGAGTCCTTGATATTTAGTCATTTTCAGCCAATTTTCTGGATTTTTGAAAATTTCACTTTTTTGTGAAAATATCCACTAAATGAGGGAATAACATGTGTGAGGGTACCCCAGGAGAGTTCCAAATGTGTGTGGGTAGAATATATATCCCACGGGTCTAAAATTGAAAAAAGTTGAAAAAAAATTTTTTTGGGACTTAGTCATTTTTCCAGCGTTTATCAGACTTTCAGATAGGGGAAATGTCAGTGAGCATTCTGATTTCAGTTCCAGAGCGATTCGCCCAATGAGTCCTTGATATTAATCGTTTTCAGCCAATTTTCTGGATTTTTGAAAATTTCACTTTTTTGTGAAAATATCCACTAAATGAGGGAATAATATGTGTGAGGGTACCCCAGGAGAGTTCCAAATGTGTGTGGGTAGAATATATATCCCACGGGTTTAAAATTGAAAAAAGTTGAAAAAAATTTTTTTTTGGACTTAGTCATTTTTCCAGCGTTTATCACACTTTCAGATAGGGCAAATGTCAGTGAGCGTTCTGATTTCAGTTCCAGAGCGATTCGCCCAATGAGTCCTTTTTATTTAGTCGTTTTCAGCCAATTTTCTGGATTTTTGAAAATTTCACTTTTTTGTGAAAATATCCACTAAATGAGGGAATAATATGTGTGAGGGTACCCCAGGAGAGTTCCAAATGTGTTTGGGTAGAATATATATCCCACAGGGCTAAAATTGAAAAAAGTTGAAAAACTTTTTTTTTTTAACTTAGTCATTTTTCCGGCGTTTATCAGACTTTCAGATAGGGGAAATGTCAGTGAGCGTTCTGATTTCAGTTCCAGAGCGATTCGCCCAATGAGTCCTTGATATTTAGTCGTTTTCAGCCAATTTTCTGGATTTTTGAAAATTTCACTTTTTTGTGAAAATATCCACTAAATGAGGGAATAATATGTGTGAGGGTACCCCAGGAGAGTTCCAAATGTGTGTGGGTAGAATATATATCCCACGGGTTTAAAATTGAAAAAAGTTGAAAAAAATTTTTTTTTGGACTTAGTCATTTTTCCAGCGTTTATCAGACTTTCAGATAGGGCAAATGTCAGTGAGCATTCCGACTTCAGTTCCAGACCGATTAGCCCAATGAGTCCTTGATATTTAGTCGTTTTCAGCCAATTTTCTGGATTTTTGAAAATTTCACTTTTTTGTGAAAATATCCACTAAATGAGGGAATAATATGTGTGGGGGTACCCCAGGAGAGTTCCAAATGTGTGTGGGTAGAATAAATATCCCACGGGGGTAAAATTTAAAAAAGTTGAAAAAAATTTTTTTTTGGACTTAGTCATTTTTCCGGCGTTTATCAGACTTTCAGATAGGGCAAATGTCAGTGAGCGTTCTGATTTCAGTTCCAGAGCGATTCGCCCAATGAGTCCTTGATATTTAGTCGTTTTCAGCCAATTTTCTGGATTTTTGAAAATTTCACTTTTTTGTGAAAATATCCACTAAATGAGGGAATAATATGTGTGACGGTACCCCAGGAGAGTTCCAAATGTGTGTGGGTAGAATATATATCCCACGGGAGTAAAATTGAAAAAAGTTGAAAGCATTTTTTTTTTTGGACTTAGTCATTTTTCCAGCGTTTATCAGACTTTCAGATAGGGCAAATGTCAGTGAGCATTCCGACTTCAGTTCCAGACCGATTCGCCCAATGAGTCCTTGATATTTAGTCGTTTTCAGCCAATTTTCTGGATTTTTGAAAATTTCACTTTTTTGTGAAAATATCCACTAAATGAGGGAATAACATGTGTGAGGGTACCCCAGGAGAGTTCCAAATGTGTGTGGGTAGAATATATATCCCACGGGTCTAAAATTGAAAAAAGTTGAAAAAAAATTTTTTTGGGACTTAGTCATTTTTCCAGCGTTTATCAGACTTTCAGATAGGGGAAATGTCAGTGAGCATTCTGATTTCAGTTCCAGAGCGATTCGCCCAATGAGTCCTTGATATTAATCGTTTTCAGCCAATTTTCTGGATTTTTGAAAATTTCACTTTTTTGTGAAAATATCCACTAAATGAGGGAATAATATGTGTGAGGGTACCCCAGGAGAGTTCCAAATGTGTTTGGGTAGAATATATATCCCACGGGGCTAAAATTGAAAAAAGTTGAAAAACTTTTTTTTTTGAACTTAGTCATTTTTCCGGCGTTTATCAGACTTTCAGATAGGGGAAATGTCAGTGAGCGTTCTGATTTCAGTTCCAGAGCGATTCGCCCAATGAGTCCTTGATATTTAGTCGTTTTCAGCCAATTTTCTGGATTTTTGAAAATTTCACTTTTTTGTGAAAATATCCACTAAATGAGGGAATAATATGTGTGAGGGTACCCCAGGAGAGTTCCAAATGTGTTTGGGTAGAATATATATCCCATGGGGCTAAAATTGAAAAAAGTTGAAAAACTTTTTTTTTTTAACTTAGTCATTTTTCCGGCGTTTATCAGACTTTCAGATAGGGGAAATGTCAGTGAGCGTTCTGATTTCAGTTCCAGAGCGATTCGCCCAATGAGTCCTTGATATTTAGTCGTTTTCAGCCAATTTTCTGGATTTTTGAAAATTTCACTTTTTTGTGAAAATATCCACTAAATGAGGGAATAATATGTGTGAGGGTACCCCAGGAGAGTTCCAAATGTGTGTGGGTAGAATATATATCCCACGGGTTTAAAATTGAAAAAAGTTGAAAAAAATTTTTTTTTGGACTTAGTCATTTTTCCAGCGTTTATCAGACTTTCAGATAGGGCAAATGTCAGTGAGCATTCCGACTTCAGTTCCAGACCGATTCGCCCAATGAGTCCTTGATATTTAGTCGTTTTCAGCCAATTTTCTGGATTTTTGAAAATTTCACTTTTTTGTGAAAATATCCACTAAATGAGGGAATAATATGTGTGGGGGTACCCCAGGAGAGTTCCAAATGTGTGTGGGTAGAATAAATATCCCACGGGGGTAAAATTTAAAAAAGTTGAAAAAAATTTTTTTTTGGACTTAGTCATTTTTCCGGCGTTTATCAGACTTTCAGATAGGGCAAATGTCAGTGAGCGTTCTGATTTCAGTTCCAGAGCGATTCGCCCAATGAGTCCTTGATATTTAGTCGTTTTCAGCCAATTTTCTGGATTTTTGAAAATTTCACTTTTTTGTGAAAATATCCACTAAATGAGGGAATAATATGTGTGACGGTACCCCAGGAGAGTTCCAAATGTGTGTGGGTAGAATATATATCCCACGGGAGTAAAATTGAAAAAAGTTGAAAGCATTTTTTTTTTTGGACTTAGTCATTTTTCCAGCGTTTATCAGACTTTCAGATAGGGCAAATGTCAGTGAGCATTCCGACTTCAGTTCCAGACCGATTCGCCCAATGAGTCCTTGATATTTAGTCGTTTTCAGCCAATTTTCTGGATTTTTGAAAATTTCACTTTTTTGTGAAAATATCCACTAAATGAGGGAATAATATGTGTGAGGGTACCCCAGGAGAGTTCCAAATGTGTTTGGGTAGAATATATATCCCATGGGGCTAAAATTGAAAAAAGTTGAAAAACTTTTTTTTTTTAACTTAGTCATTTTTCCGGCGTTTATCAGACTTTCAGATAGGGGAAATGTCAGTGAGCGTTCTGATTTCAGTTCCAGAGCGATTCGCCCAATGAGTCCTTGATATTTAGTCGTTTTCAGCCAATTTTCTGGATTTTTGAAAATTTCACTTTTTTGTGAAAATATCCACTAAATGAGGGAATAATATGTGTGACGGTACCCCAGGAGAGTTCCAAATGTGTGTGGGTAGAATATATATCCCACGGGAGTAAAATTGAAAAAAGTTGAAAGCATTTTTTTTTTTGGACATAGTCAATTTTCCGGCGTTTATCAGACTTTCAGATAGGGGAAATGTAAGTGAGCGTTCTGATTTCAGTTCCAGAGCGATTCGCCCAATGAGTCCTTGATATTTAGTCGTTTTCAGCCAATTTTCTGGATTTTTGAAAATTTCACTTTTTTGTGAAAATATCCACTAAATGAGGGAACAATATGTGTGAGGGTACCCCAGGAGAGTTCCAAATGTGTTTGGGTAGAATATATATCCCACGGGGTTAAAATTGAAAAAAGTTGAAAAAAAATTTTTTTTGGTCTTAGTCATTTTTCCAGCGTTTATCAAACTTTAAGATAAGGCAAATGTCAGTGAGCATTCCGACTTCAGTTCCAGACCGATTTGCCCAATGAGTCCTTGATATTTAGTCGTTTTCAGCCAATTTTCTGGATTTTTGAAAATTTCACTTTTTTGTGAAAATATCCACTAAATGAGGGAATAACATGTGTGAGGGTACCCCAGGAGAGTTCCAAATGTGTGTGGGTAGAATATATATCCCACGGGTCTAAAATTGAAAAAAGTTGAAAAAAAATTTTTTTGGGACTTAGTCATTTTTCCAGCGTTTATCAGACTTTCAGATAGGGGAAATGTCAGTGAGCATTCTGATTTCAGTTCCAGAGCGATTCGCCCAATGAGTCCTTGATATTTAGTCGTTTTCAGCCAATTTTCTGGATTTTTGAAAATTTCACTTTTTTGTGAAAATATCCACTAAATGAGGGAATAATATGTGTGAGGGTACCCCAGGAGAGTTCCAAATGTGTTTGGGTAGAATATATATCCCATGGGGCTAAAATTGAAAAAAGTTGAAAAACTTTTTTTTTTTAACTTAGTCATTTTTCCGGCGTTTATCAGACTTTCAGATAGGGGAAATGTCAGTGAGCGTTCTGATTTCAGTTCCAGAGCGATTCGCCCAATGAGTCCTTGATATTTAGTCGTTTTCAGCCAATTTTCTGGATTTTTGAAAATTTCACTTTTTTGTGAAAATATCCACTAAATGAGGGAATAATATGTGTGACGGTACCCCAGGAGAGTTCCAAATGTGTGTGGGTAGAATATATATCCCACGGGAGTAAAATTGAAAAAAGTTGAAAGCATTTTTTTTTTTGGACATAGTCAATTTTCCGGCGTTTATCAGACTTTCAGATAGGGGAAATGTAAGTGAGCGTTCTGATTTCAGTTCCAGAGCGATTCGCCCAATGAGTCCTTGATATTTAGTCGTTTTCAGCCAATTTTCTGGATTTTTGAAAATTTCACTTTTTTGTGAAAATATCCACTAAATGAGGGAATAATATGTGTGAGGGTACCCCAGGAGAGTTCCAAATGTGTTTGGGTAGAATATATATCCCACGGGGTTAAAATTGAAAAAAGTTGAAAAAAAATTTTTTTTGGTCTTAGTCATTTTTCCAGCGTTTATCAAACTTTAAGATAAGGCAAATGTCAGTGAGCATTCCGACTTCAGTTCCAGACCGATTTGCCCAATGAGTCCTTGATATTTAGTCGTTTTCAGCCAATTTTCTGGATTTTTGAAAATTTCACTTTTTTGTGAAAATATCCACTAAATGAGGGAATAACATGTGTGAGGGTACCCCAGGAGAGTTCCAAATGTGTGTGGGTAGAATATATATCCCACGGGTCTAAAATTGAAAAAAGTTGAAAAAAAATTTTTTTGGGACTTAGTCATTTTTCCAGCGTTTATCAGACTTTCAGATAGGGGAAATGTCAGTGAGCATTCTGATTTCAGTTCCAGAGCGATTCGCCCAATGAGTCCTTGATATTAATCGTTTTCAGCCAATTTTCTGGATTTTTGAAAATTTCACTTTTTTGTGAAAATATCCACTAAATGAGGGAATAATATGTGTGAGGGTACCCCAGGAGAGTTCCAAATGTGTTTGGGTAGAATATATATCCCACGGGGTTAAAATTGAAAAAAGTTGAAAAAAATTTTTTTTTGGACTTAGTCATTTTTCCAGCGTTTATCACACTTTCAGATAGGGGAAATGTCAGTGAGCGTTCTGATTTCAGTTCCAGAGCGATTCGCCCAATGAGTCCTTGATATTTAGTCGTTTTCAGCCAATTTTCTGGATTTTTGAAAATTTCACTTTTTTGTGAAAATATCCACTAAATGAGGGAATAATATGTGTGAGGGTACCCCAGGAGAGTTCCAAATGTGTTTGGGTAGAATATATATCCCATGGGGCTAAAATTGAAAAAAGTTGAAAAACTTTTTTTTTTTAACTTAGTCATTTTTCCGGCGTTTATCAGACTTTCAGATAGGGCAAATGTCAGTGAGCATTCCGACTTCAGTTCCAGACCGATTTGCCCAATGAGTCCTTGATATTTAGTCGTTTTCAGCCAATTTTCTGGATTTTTGAAAATTTCACTTTTTTGTGAAAATATCCACTAAATGAGGGAATAATATGTGTGGGGGTACCCCAGGAGAGTTCCAAATGTGTGTGGGTAGAATAAATATCCCACGGGGGTAAAATTGAAAAAAGTTGAAAAAATTTTTTTTTGGACTTAGTCATTTTTCCGGCGTTTATCAGACTTTCAGATAGGGGAAATGTAAGTGAGCGTTCTGATTTCAGTTCCAGAGCGATTCGCCCAATGAGTCCTTTATATTCGGTCGTTTTCAGCTAATTTTCTGGATTTTTGAAAATTTCACTTTTTTGTGAAAATATCCACTAAATGAGTGAATAATATGTGTGAGGGTACCCCAGGAGAGTTCCAAATGTGTTTCGGTAGAATATATATCCCACGGGGTTAAAATTGAAAAAAGTTGAAAAAAATTTTTTTTTGGACTTAGTCATTTTTCCAGCGTTTATCAGACTTTCAGATAGGGCAAATGTCAGTGAGCATTCCGACTTCAGTTCCAGACCGATTCGCCCAATGAGTCCTTGATATTTAGTCGTTTTCAGCCAATTTTCTGGATTTTTGAAAATTTCACTTTTTTGTGAAAATATCCACTAAATGAGGGAATAATATGTGTGAGGGTACCCCAGGAGAGTTCCAAATGTGTTTGGGTAGAATATATATCCCACGGGGTTAAAATTGAAAAAAGTTGAAAAAAAATTTTTTTTGGTCTTAGTCATTTTTCCAGCGTTTATCAGACTTTCAGATAGGGCAAATGTCAGTGAGCATTCCGACTTCAGTTCCAGACCGATTTGCCCAATGAGTCCTTGATATTTAGTCGTTTTCAGCCAATTTTCTGGATTTTTGAAAATTTCACTTTTTTGTGAAAATATCCACTAAATGAGGGAATAACATGTGTGAGGTTACCCCAGGAGAGTTCCAAATGTGTGTGGGTAGAATATATATCCCACGGGTCTAAAATTGAAAAAAGTTGAAAAAAAATTTTTTTGGGACTTAGTCATTTTTCCAGCGTTTATCAGACTTTCAGATAGGGGAAATGTCAGTGAGCATTCTTATTTCAGTTCCAGAGCGATTCGCCCAATGAGTCCTTGATATTTAGTCGTTTTCAGCCAATTTTCTGGATTTTTGAAAATTTCACTTTTTTGTGAAAATATCCACTAAATGAGGGAATAATATGTGTGAGGGTACCCCAGGAGAGTTCCAAATGTGTGTGGGTAGAATAAATATCCCACGGGGGTAAAATTGAAAAAAGTTGAAAAAAATTTTTTTTTGGACTTAGTCATTTTTCCAGCGTTTATCAGACTTTCAGATAGGGGAAATGTCAGTGAGCGTTCTGATTTCAGTTCCAGAGCGATTCGCCCAATGAGTCCTTGATATTTAGTCGTTTTCAGCCAATTTTCTGGATTTTTGAAAATTTCACTTTTTTGTGAAAATATCCACTAAATGAGGGAATAATATGTGTGAGTGTACCCCAGGAGAGTTCCAAATGTGTTTGGCTAGAATATATATCCCATGGGGCTAAAATTGAAAAAAGTTGAAAAAACTTTTTTTTTTTAACTTAGTCATTTTTCCGGCGTTTATCAGACTTTCAGATAGGGGAAATGTCAGTGAGCGTTCTGATTTCAGTTCCAGAGCGATTCGCCCAATGAGTCCTTGATATTTAGTCGTTTTCAGCCAATTTTCTGGATTTTTGAAAATTTCACTTTTTTGTGAAAATATCCACTAAATGAGGGAATAATATGTGTGAGGGTACCCCAGGAGAGTTCCAAATGTGTGTGGGTAGAATATATATCCCACGGGTTTAAAATTGAAAAAAGTTGAAAAAAATTTTTTTTTGGACTTAGTCATTTTTCCGGCGTTTATCAGACTTTCAGATAGGGCAAATGTCAGTGAGCATTCCGACTTCAGTTCCAGACCGATTCGCCCAATGAGTCCTTGATATTTAGTCGTTTTCAGCCAATTTTCTGGATTTTTGAAAATTTCACTTTTTTGTGAAAATATCCACTAAATGAGGGAATAATATGTGTGAGGGTACCCCAGGAGAGTTCCAAATGTGTTTGGGTAGAATATATATCCCACGGGGTTAAAATTGAAAAAAGTTGAAAAAAAATTTTTTTTGGTCTTAGTCATTTTTCCAGCGTTTATCAGACTTTCAGATAGGGCAAATGTCAGTGAGCATTCCGACTTCAGTTCCAGACCGATTTGCCCAATGAGTCCTTGATATTTAGTCGTTTTCAGCCAATTTTCTGGATTTTTGAAAATTTCACTTTTTTGTGAAAATATCCACTAAATGAGGGAATAACATGTGTGAGGTTACCCCAGGAGAGTTCCAAATGTGTGTGGGTAGAATATATATCCCACGGGTCTAAAATTGAAAAAAGTTGAAAAAAAATTTTTTTGGGACTTAGTCATTTTTCCAGCGTTTATCAGACTTTCAGATAGGGGAAATGTCAGTGAGCATTCTTATTTCAGTTCCAGAGCGATTCGCCCAATGAGTCCTTGATATTTAGTCGTTTTCAGCCAATTTTCTGGATTTTTGAAAATTTCACTTTTTTGTGAAAATATCCACTAAATGAGGGAATAATATGTGTGAGGGTACCCCAGGAGAGTTCCAAATGTGTGTGGGTAGAATAAATATCCCACGGGGGTAAAATTGAAAAAAGTTGAAAAAAATTTTTTTTTGGACTTAGTCATTTTTCCAGCGTTTATCAGACTTTCAGATAGGGGAAATGTCAGTGAGCGTTCTGATTTCAGTTCCAGAGCGATTCGCCCAATGAGTCCTTGATATTTAGTCGTTTTCAGCCAATTTTCTGGATTTTTGAAAATTTCACTTTTTTGTGAAAATATCCACTAAATGAGGGAATAATATGTGTGAGTGTACCCCAGGAGAGTTCCAAATGTGTTTGGGTAGAATATATATCCCATGGGGCTAAAATTGAAAAAAGTTGAAAAAACTTTTTTTTAACTTAGTCATTTTTCCGGCGTTTATCAGACTTTCAGATAGGGGAAATGTCAGTGAGCGTTCTGATTTCAGTTCCAGAGCGATTCGCCCAATGAGTCCTTGATATTTAGTCGTTTTCAGCCAATTTTCTGGATTTTTGAAAATTTCACTTTTTTGTGAAAATATCCACTAAATGAGGGAATAATATGTGTGAGGGTACCCCAGGAGAGTTCCAAATGTGTGTGGGTAGAATATATATCCCACGGGTTTAAAATTGAAAAAAGTTGAAAAAAATTTTTTTTTGGACTTAGTCATTTTTCCGGCGTTTATCAGACTTTCAGATAGGGGAAATGTCAGTGAGCATTTCGACTTCAGTTCCAGACCGATTCGCCCAATGAGTCCTTGATATTCGGTCGTTTTCAGCTAATTTTCTGGATTTTTGAAAATTTCACTTTTTTGTGAAAATATCCACTAAATGAGTGAATAATATGTGTGAGGGTACCCCAGGAGAGTTCCAAATGTGTTTCGGTAGAATATATATCCCACGGGGTTAAAATTGAAAAAAGTTGAAAAAAATTTTTTTTTGGACTTAGTCATTTTTCCAGCGTTTATCAGACTTTCAGATAGGGCAAATGTCAGTGAGCATTCCGACTTCAGTTCCAGACCGATTTGCCCAATGAGTCCTTGATATTTAGTCGTTTTCAGCCAATTTTCTGGATTTTTGAAAATTTCACTTTTTTGTGAAAATATCCACTAAATGAGGGAATAATATGTGTGAGGGTACCCCAGGAGAGTTCCAAATGTGTTTGGGTAGAATATATATCCCACGGGGTTAAAATTGAAAAAAGTTGAAAAAAATTTTTTTTTGGTCTTAGTCATTTTTCCGGCGTTTATCAGACTTTCAGATAGGGCAAATGTCAGTGAGCATTCCGACTTCAGTTCCAGACCGATTTGCCCAATGAGTCCTTGATATTTAGTCGTTTTCAGCCAATTTTCTGGATTTTTGAAAATTTCACTTTTTTGTGAAAATATCCACTAAATGAGGGAATAACATGTGTGAGGGTACCCCAGGAGAGTTCCAAATGTGTTTGGGTAGAATATATATCCCATGGGGCTAAAATTGAAAAAAGTTGAAAAACTTTTTTTTTTTAACTTAGTCATTTTTCCGGCGTTTATCAGACTTTCAGATAGGGGAAATGTCAGTGAGCGTTCTGATTTCAGTTCCAGAGCGATTCGCCCAATGAGTCCTTGATATTTAGTCGTTTTCAGCCAATTTTCTGGATTTTTGAAAATTTCACTTTTTTGTGAAAATATCCACTAAATGAGGGAATAATATGTGTGAGGTTACCCCAGGAGAGTTCCAAATGTGTGTGGGTAGAATATATACCCCACGGGGGTAAAATTGAAAAAAGTTGAAAGCATTTTTTTTTTTGGACTTAGTCATTTTTCCGGCGTTTATCAGACTTTCAGATAGGGGAAATGTAAGTGAGCGTTCTGATTTCAGTTCCAGAGCGATTCGCCCAATGAGTCCTTGATATTCGGTCGTTTTCAGCTAATTTTCTGGATTTTTGAAAATTTCACTTTTTTGTGAAAATATCCACTAAATGAGGGAATAATATGTGTGAGGGTACCCCAGGAGAGTTCCAAATGTGTTTGGGTAGAATATATATCCCACGGGGCTAAAATTGAAAAAAGTTGAAAAACTTTTTTTTTTGAACTTAGTCATTTTTCCAGCGTTTATCAGACTTTCAGATAGGGGAAATGTCAGTGAGCATTCTGATTTCAGTTCCAGAGCGATTCGCCCAATGAGTCCTTGATATTTAGTCGTTTTCAGCCAATTTTCTGGATTTTTGAAAATTTCACTTTTTTGTGAAAATATCCACTAAATGAGGGAATAATATGTGTGAGGGTACCCCAGGAGAGTTCCAAATGTGTGTGGGTAGAATATATATCCCACGGGTTTAAAATTGAAAAAAGTTGAAAAAAATTTTTTTTTGGACTTAGTCATTTTTCCAGCGTTTATCAGACTTTCAGATAGGGCAAATGTCAGTGAGCATTCCGACTTCAGTTCCAGACCGATTCGCCCAATGAGTCCTTGATATTTAGTTGTTTTCAGCCAATTTTCTGGATTTTTGAAAATTTCACTTTTTTGTGAAAATATCCACTAAATGAGGGAATGATATGTGTGAGGGTACCCCAGGAGAGTTCCAAATGTGTGTGGGTAGAATATATATCCCACGGGGGTAAAATTGAAAAAAGTTGAAAAAATTTTTTTTGGGACTTAGTCATTTTTCCGGCGTTTATCAGACTTTCAGATAGGGCAAATGTTAGTGAGCATTCCGATTTCAGTTCCAGAGCGATTCGCCCAATGAGTCCTTGATATTTAGTCATTTTCAGCCAATATTTTGGATTTTTGAAAATTTCACTTTTTTTGTGAAAATATCCAATAAATGAGGGAATAATATGTGTGAGGTTACCCCAGGAGAGTTCCAAATGTGTGTGGGTAGAATATATATCCCACGGGGGTAAAATTGAAAAAAGTTGAAAGCATTTTTTTTTTTGGACTTAGTCATTTTTCCGGCGTTTATCAGACTTTCAGATAGGGGAAATGTAAGTGAGCGTTCTGATTTCAGTTCCAGAGCGATTCGCCCAATGAGTCCTTGATATTCGGTCGTTTTCAGCTAATTTTCTGGATTTTTGAAAATTTCACTTTTTTGTGAAAATATCCACTAAATGAGGGAATAATATGTGTGAGGGTACCCCAGGAGAGTTCCAAATGTGTTTGGGTAGAATATATATCCCACGGGGCTAAAATTGAAAAAAGTTGAAAAACTTTTTTTTTTGAACTTAGTCATTTTTCCAGCGTTTATCAGACTTTCAGATAGGGGAAATGTCAGTGAGCATTCTGATTTCAGTTCCAGAGCGATTCGCCCAATGAGTCCTTGATATTTAGTCGTTTTCAGCCAATTTTCTGAATTTTTGAAAATTTCACTTTTTTGTGAAAATATCCACTAAATGAGGGAATAATATGTGTGAGGGTACCCCAGGAGAGTTCCAAATGTGTTTGGGTAGAATATATATCCCATGGGGCTAAAATTGAAAAAAGTTGAAAAACTTTTTTTTTTTAACTTAGTCATTTTTCCGGCGTTTATCAGACTTTCAGATAGGGGAAATGTCAGTGAGCGTTCTGATTTCAGTTCCAGAGCGATTCGCCCAATGAGTCCTTGATATTTAGTCGTTTTCAGCCAATTTTCTGGATTTTTGAAAATTTCACTTTTTTGTGAAAATATCCACTAAATGAGGGAATAATATGTGTGAGGGTACCCCAGGAGAGTTCCAAATGTGTGTGGGTAGAATATATATCCCACGGGTTTAAAATTGAAAAAAGTTGAAAAAATTTTTTTTTTGGACTTAGTCATTTTTCCGGCGTTTATCAGACTTTCAGATAGGGCAAATGTCAGTGAGCATTCCGACTTCAGTTCCAGACCGATTCGCCCAATGAGTCCTTGATATTTAGTTGTTTTCAGCCAATTTTCTGGATTTTTGAAAATTTCACTTTTTTGTGAAAATATCCACTAAATGAGGGAATAATATGTGTGAGGGTACCCCAGGAGAGTTCGAAATGTGTGTGGGTAGAATAAATATCCCACGGGGGTAAAATTGAAAAAAGTTGAAAAAAATTTTTTTTTGGACTTAGTCATTTTTCCGGCGTTTATCAGACTTTCAGATAGGGGAAATGTAAGTGAGCGTTCTGATTTCAGTTCCAGAGCGATTCGCCCAATGAGTCCTTGATATTCGGTCGTTTTCAGCTAATTTTCTGGATTTTTGAAAATTTCACTTTTTTGTGAAAATATCCACTAAATGAGGGAATAATATGTGTGAGGGTACCCCAGGAGAGTTCCAAATGTGTTTGGGTAGAATATATATCCCACGGGGCTAAAATTGAAAAAAGTTGAAAAACTTTTTTTTTTGAACTTAGTCATTTTTCCAGCGTTTATCAGACTTTCAGATAGGGGAAATGTCAGTGAGCATTCTGATTTCAGTTCCAGAGCGATTCGCCCAATGAGTCCTTGATATTTAGTCGTTTTCAGCCAATTTTCTGAATTTTTGAAAATTTCACTTTTTTGTGAAAATATCCACTAAATGAGGGAATAATATGTGTGAGGGTACCCCAGGAGAGTTCCAAATGTGTTTGGGTAGAATATATATCCCATGGGGCTAAAATTGAAAAAAGTTGAAAAACTTTTTTTTTTTAACTTAGTCATTTTTCCGGCGTTTATCAGACTTTCAGATAGGGGAAATGTCAGTGAGCGTTCTGATTTCAGTTCCAGAGCGATTCGCCCAATGAGTCCTTGATATTTAGTCGTTTTCAGCCAATTTTCTGGATTTTTGAAAATTTCACTTTTTTGTGAAAATATCCACTAAATGAGGGAATAATATGTGTGAGGGTACCCCAGGAGAGTTCCAAATGTGTGTGGGTAGAATATATATCCCACGGGTTTAAAATTGAAAAAAGTTGAAAAAAATTTTTTTTTGGACTTAGTCATTTTTCCGGCGTTTATCAGACTTTCAGATAGGGCAAATGTCAGTGAGCATTCCGACTTCAGTTCCAGACCGATTCGCCCAATGAGTCCTTGATATTTAGTTGTTTTCAGCCAATTTTCTGGATTTTTGAAAATTTCACTTTTTTGTGAAAATATCCACTAAATGAGGGAATAATATGTGTGAGGGTACCCCAGGAGAGTTCCAAATGTGTTTGGGTAGAATATATATCCCACGGGGCTAAAATTGAAAAAAGTTGAAAAACTTTTTTTTTTGAACTTAGTCATTTTTCCAGCGTTTATCAGACTTTCAGATAGGGGAAATGTCAGTGAGCATTCTGATTTCAGTTCCAGAGCGATTCGCCCAATGAGTCCTTGATATTTAGTCGTTTTCAGCCAATTTTCTGAATTTTTGAAAATTTCACTTTTTTGTGAAAATATCCACTAAATGAGGGAATAATATGTGTGAGGGTACCCCAGGAGAGTTCCAAATGTGTTTGGGTAGAATATATATCCCATGGGGCTAAAATTGAAAAAAGTTGAAAAACTTTTTTTTTTTAACTTAGTCATTTTTCCGGCGTTTATCAGACTTTCAGATAGGGGAAATGTCAGTGAGCGTTCTGATTTCAGTTCCAGAGCGATTCGCCCAATGAGTCCTTGATATTTAGTCGTTTTCAGCCAATTTTCTGGATTTTTGAAAATTTCACTTTTTTGTGAAAATATCCACTAAATGAGGGAATAATATGTGTGAGGGTACCCCAGGAGAGTTCCAAATGTGTGTGGGTAGAATATATATCCCACGGGTTTAAAATTGAAAAAAGTTGAAAAAAATTTTTTTTTGGACTTAGTCATTTTTCCGGCGTTTATCAGACTTTCAGATAGGGCAAATGTCAGTGAGCATTCCGACTTCAGTTCCAGACCGATTCGCCCAATGAGTCCTTGATATTTAGTTGTTTTCAGCCAATTTTCTGGATTTTTGAAAATTTCACTTTTTTGTGAAAATATCCACTAAATGAGGGAATAATATGTGTGAGGGTACCCCAGGAGAGTTCGAAATGTGTGTGGGTAGAATAAATATCCCACGGGGGTAAAATTGAAAAAAGTTGAAAAAAATTTTTTTTTGGACTTAGTCATTTTTCCGGCGTTTATCAGACTTTCAGATAGGGGAAATGTAAGTGAGCGTTCTGATTTCAGTTCCAGAGCGATTCGCCCAATGAGTCCTTGATATTCGGTCGTTTTCAGCTAATTTTCTGGATTTTTGAAAATTTCACTTTTTTGTGAAAATATCCACTAAATGAGGGAATAATATGTGTGAGGGTACCCCAGGAGAGTTCCAAATGTGTTTGGGTAGAATATATATCCCACGGGGTTAAAATTGAAAAAAGTTGAAAACATTTTTTTTTTGGACTTAGTCATTTTTCCAGCGTTTATCACACTTTCAGATAGGGCAAATGTCAGTGAGCGTTCTGATTTCAGTTCCAGAGCGATTCGCCCAATGAGTCCTTTTTATTTAGTCGTTTTCAGCCAATTTTCTGGATTTTTGAAAATTTCACTTTTTTGTGAAAATATCCACTAAATGAGGGAATAATATGTGTGAGGGTACCCCAGGAGAGTTCCAAATGTGTTTGGGCAGAATATATATCCCATGGGGCTAAAATTGAAAAAAGTTGAAAAACTTTTTTTTTTTAACTTAGTCATTTTTCCGGCGTTTATCAGACTTTCAGATAGGGGAAATGTCAGTGAGCGTTCTGATTTCAGTTCCAGAGCGATTCGCAAAATGAGTCCTTGATATTTAGTCGTTTTCAGCCAATTTTCTGGATTTTTGAAAATTTCACTTTTTTGTGAAAATATCCACTAAATGAGGGAATAATATGTGTGAGGGTACCCCAGGAGAGTTCCAAATGTGTGTGGGTAGAATATATATCCCACGGGTTTAAAATTGAAAAAAGTTGAAAAAAATTTTTTTTTGGACTTAGTCATTTTTCCAGCGTTTATCAGACTTTCAGATAGGGCAAATGTCATTGAGCATTCCGACTTCAGTTCCAGATCGATTCGCCCAATGAGTCCTTGATATTTACTCGTTTTCAGCCAATTTTCTGGATTTTTGAAAATTTCACTTTTTTGTGAAAATATCCACTAAATGAGGGAATAATATGTGTGGGGGTACCCCAGGAGAGTTCCAAATGTGTGTGGATAGAATAAATATCCCACGGGGGTAAAATTGAAAAAAGTTGAAAAAAATTTTTTTTTGGACTTAGTCATTTTTCCAGCGTTTATCAGACTTTCAGATAGGGGAAATGTCAGTGAGCGTTCTGATTTCAGTTCCAGAGCGATTCGCCCAATGAGTCCTTGATATTTCAATGAGTCCTTGATATTTAGTCGTTTTCAGCCAATTTTCTGGATTTTTGAAAATTTCACTTTTTTGTGAAAATATCCACTAAATGAGGGAATAATATGTGTGAGGTTACCCCAGGAGAGTTCCAAATGTGTGTAGGTAGAATATATACCCCACGGGGGTAAAATTGAAAAAAGTTGAAAGCATTTTTTTTTTTGGACTTAGTCATTTTTCCGGCGTTTATCAGACTTTCAGATAGGGGAAATGTAAGTGAGCGTTCTGATTTCAGTTCCAGAGCGATTCGCCCAATGAGTCCTTGATATTCGGTCGTTTTCAGCTAATTTTCTGGATTTTTGAAAATTTCACTTTTTTGTGAAAATATCCACTAAATGAGGGAATAATATGTGTGAGGGTACCCCAGGAGAGTTCCAAATGTGTTTGGGTAGAATATATATCCCATGGGGCTAAAATTGAAAAAAGTTGAAAAAAATTTTTTTTGGGACTTAGTCATTTTTCCAGCGTTTATCAGACTTTCAGATAGGGGAAATGTCAGTGAGCGTTCTGATTTCAGTTCCAGAGCGATTCGCCCAATGAGTCCTTGATATTTAGTCGTTTTCAGCCAATTTTCTGGATTTTTGAAAATTTCACTTTTTTGTGAAAATATCCACTAAATGAGGGAATAATATGTGTGAGGGTACCCCATGAGAGTTCCAAATGTGTGTGGGTAGAATAAATATCCCACGGGGGTAAAATTGAAAAAAGTTGAAAAAAAATTTTTTTTGGACTTAGTCATTTTTCCAGCCTTTATCAGACTTTCAGATAGGGGAAATGTCAGTGAGCGTTCTGATTTCAGTTCCAGAGCGATTCGCCCAATGAGTCCTTGATATTTAGTCGTTTTCAGCCAATTTTCTGGATTTTTGAAAATTTCACTTTTTTGTGAAAATATCCACTAAATGAGGGAATAATATGTGTGAGGGTACCCCAGGAGAGTTCCAAATGTGTTTGGGTAGAATATATATCCCACGGGGCTAAAATTGAAAAAATTTGAAAAACTTTTTTTTTGAACTTAGTCATTTTTCCGGCGTTTATCAGACTTTCAGATAGGGGAAATGTCAGTGAGCATTCTGATTTCAGTTCCAGAGCGATTCGCCCAATGAGTCCTTGATATTTAGTCGTTTTCAGCCAATTTTCTGGATTTTTGAAAATTTCACTTTTTTGTGAAAATATCCACTAAATGAGGGAATAATATGTGTGGGGGTACCCCAGGAGAGTTCCAAATGTGTGTGGGTAGAATAAATATCCCACGGGGGTAAAATTGAAAAAAGTTGAAAAAAATTTTTTTTTGGACTTAGTCATTTTTCCGGCATTTATCAGACTTTCAGATAGGGCAAATGTTAGTGAGCATTCCGATTTCAGTTCCAGAGCGATTCGCCCAATGAGTCCTTGATATTTAGTCGTTTTCAGCCAATATTTTGGATTTTTGAAAATTTCACTTTTTTGTGAAAATATCCACTAAATGAGGGAATAATATGTGTGAGGTTACCCCAGGAGAGTTCCAAATGTGTGTAGGTAGAATATATACCCCACGGGGGTAAAATTGAAAAAAGTTGAAAGCATTTTTTTTTTTGGACTTAGTCATTTTTCCAGCGTTTATCAGACTTTCAGATAGGGGAAATGTCAGTGAGCGTTCTGATTTCAGTTCCAGAGCGATTCGCCCAATGAGTCCTTGATATTTAGTCGTTTTCAGCCAATTTTCTGGATTTTTGAAAATTTCACTTTTTTGTGAAAATATCCACTAAATGAGGGAATAATATGTGTGAGGGTACCCCAGGAGAGTTCCAAATGTGTTTGGGTATCATATATATCCCATGGGGCTAAAATTGAAAAAAGTTGAAAAACTTTTTTTTTTTAACTTAGTCATTTTTCCGGCGTTTATCAGACTTTCAGATAGGGGAAATGTCAGTGAGCGTTCTGATTTCAGTTCCAGAGCGATTCGCCCAATGAGTCCTTGATATTTAGTCGTTTTCAGCCAATTTTCTGGATTTTTGAAAATTTCACTTTTTTGTGAAAATATCCACTAAATGAGGGAATAATATGTGTGAGGGTACCCCAGGAGAGTTCCAAATGTGTGTAGGTAGAATATATACCCCACGGGGGTAAAATTGAAAAAAGTTGAAAGCATTTTTTTTTTTGGACTTAGTCATTTTTCCAGCGTTTATCAGACTTTCAGATAGGGGAAATGTCAGTGAGCGTTCTGATTTCAGTTCCAGAGCGATTCGCCCAATGAGTCCTTGATATTTAGTCGTTTTCAGCCAATTTTCTGGATTTTTGAAAATTTCACTTTTTTGTGAAAATATCCACTAAATGAGGGAATAATATGTGTGAGGGTACCCCAGGAGAGTTCCAAATGTGTTTGGGTAGAATATATATCCCACGGGGCTAAAATTGAAAAAATTTGAAAAACTTTTTTTTTTGAACTTAGTCATTTTTCCGGCGTTTATCAGACTTTCAGATAGGGGAAATGTCAGTGAGCATTCTGATTTCAGTTCCAGAGCGATTCGCCCAATGAGTCCTTGATATTTAGTCGTTTTCAGCCAATTTTCTGGATTTTTGAAAATTTCACTTTTTTGTGAAAATATCCACTAAATGAGGGAATAATATGTGTGGGGGTACCCCAGGAGAGTTCCAAATGTGTGTGGGTAGAATAAATATCCCACGGGGGTAAAATTGAAAAAAGTTGAAAAAAATTTTTTTTTGGACTTAGTCATTTTTCCGGCATTTATCAGACTTTCAGATAGGGCAAATGTTAGTGAGCATTCCGATTTCAGTTCCAGAGCGATTCGCCCAATGAGTCCTTGATATTTAGTCGTTTTCAGCCAATATTTTGGATTTTTGAAAATTTCACTTTTTTGTGAAAATATCCACTAAATGAGGGAATAATATGTGTGAGGTTACCCCAGGAGAGTTCCAAATGTGTGTAGGTAGAATATATACCCCACGGGGGTAAAATTGAAAAAAGTTGAAAGCATTTTTTTTTTTGGACTTAGTCATTTTTCCAGCGTTTATCAGACTTTCAGATAGGGGAAATGTCAGTGAGCGTTCTGATTTCAGTTCCAGAGCGATTCGCCCAATGAGTCCTTGATATTTAGTCGTTTTCAGCCAATTTTCTGGATTTTTGAAAATTTCACTTTTTTGTGAAAATATCCACTAAATGAGGGAATAATATGTGTGAGGGTACCCCAGGAGAGTTCCAAATGTGTTTGGGTATCATATATATCCCATGGGGCTAAAATTGAAAAAAGTTGAAAAACTTTTTTTTTTTAACTTAGTCATTTTTCCGGCGTTTATCAGACTTTCAGATAGGGGAAATGTCAGTGAGCGTTCTGATTTCAGTTCCAGAGCGATTCGCCCAATGAGTCCTTGATATTTAGTCGTTTTCAGCCAATTTTCTGGATTTTTGAAAATTTCACTTTTTTGTGAAAATATCCACTAAATGAGGGAATAATATGTGTGAGGGTACCCCAGGAGAGTTCCAAATGTGTGTAGGTAGAATATATACCCCACGGGGGTAAAATTGAAAAAAGTTGAAAGCATTTTTTTTTTTGGACTTAGTCATTTTTCCAGCGTTTATCAGACTTTCAGATAGGGGAAATGTCAGTGAGCGTTCTGATTTCAGTTCCAGAGCGATTCGCCCAATGAGTCCTTGATATTTAGTCGTTTTCAGCCAATTTTCTGGATTTTTGAAAATTTCACTTTTTTGTGAAAATATCCACTAAATGAGGGAATAATATGTGTGAGGGTACCCCAGGAGAGTTCCAAATGTGTTTGGGTATCATATATATCCCATGGGGCTAAAATTGAAAAAAGTTGAAAAACTTTTTTTTTTTAACTTAGTCATTTTTCCGGCGTTTATCAGACTTTCAGATAGGGGAAATGTCAGTGAGCGTTCTGATTTCAGTTCCAGAGCGATTCGCCCAATGAGTCCTTGATATTTAGTCGTTTTCAGCCAATTTTCTGGATTTTTGAAAATTTCACTTTTTTGTGAAAATATCCACTAAATGAGGGAATAATATGTGTGAGGGTACCCCAGGAGAGTTCCAAATGTGTTTGGGTATCATATATATCCCATGGGGCTAAAATTGAAAAAAGTTGAAAAACTTTTTTTTTTTAACTTAGTCATTTTTCCGGCGTTTATCAGACTTTCAGATAGGGGAAATGTCAGTGAGCGTTCTGATTTCAGTTCCAGAGCGATTCGCCCAATGAGTCCTTGATATTTAGTCGTTTTCAGCCAATTTTCTGGATTTTTGAAAATTTCACTTTTTTGTGAAAATATCCACTAAATGAGGGAATAATATGTGTGAGGGTACCCCAGGAGAGTTCCAAATGTGTGTGGGTAGAATATATATCCCACGGGTTTAAAATTGAAAAAAGTTGAAAAAAATTTTTTTTTGGACTTAGTCATTTTTCCAGCGTTTATCAGACTTTCAGATAGGGCAAATGTCAGTGAGCATTCCGACTTCAGTTCCAGACCGATTCGCCCAATGAGTCCTTGATATTTAGTCGTTTTCAGCCAATATTTTGGATTTTTAAAAATTTCACTTTTTTGTGAAAATATCCACTAAATGAGGGAATAATATGTGTGAGGTTACCCAGGAGAGTTCCAAATGTGTGTAGGTAGAATATATACCCCACGGGGGTAAAATTGAAAAAAGTTGAAAGCATTTTTTTTTTTGGACTTAGTCATTTTTCCGGCGTTTATCAGACTTTCAGATAGGGGAAATGTAAGTGAGCGTTCTGATTTCAGTTCCAGAGCGATTCGCCCAATGAGTCCTTGATATTTAGTCGTTTTCAGCCAATTTTCTGGATTTTTGAAAATTTCACTTTTTTGTGAAAATATCCACTAAATGAGGGAATAATATGTGTGAGGGTACCCCAGGAGAGTTCCAAATGTGTGTGGGTAAAATATATATCCCACGGGTCTAAAATTGAAAAAAGTTGAAAAAAAATTTTTTTGGAACTTAGTCATTTTTCCGGCGTTTATCAGACTTTCAGATAGGGGAAATGTCAGTGAGCGTTCTGATTTCAGTTCCAGAGCGATTCGCCCAATGAGTCCTTGATATTTAGTCGTTTTCAGCCAATTTTCTGGATTTTTGAAAATTTCACTTTTTTGTGAAAATATCCACTAAATGAGGGAATAATATGTGTGGGGGTACCCCAGGAGAGTTCCAAATGTGTGTGGGTAGAATAGATATCCCACGGGGGTAAAATTGAAAAAAGTTGAAAAAAATTTTTTTTTGGACTTAGTCATTTTTCCGGCATTTATCAGACTTTCAGATAGGGCAAATGTTAGTGAGCATTCCGATTTCAGTTCCAGAGCGATTCGCCCAATGAGTCCTTGATATTTAGTCGTTTTCAGCCAATTTTCTGGATTTTTGAAAATTTCACTTTTTTGTGAAAATATCCACTAAATGAGGGAATAATATGTGTGAGGGTACCCCAGGAGAGTTCCAAATGTGTTTGGGTATCATATATATCCCATGGGGCTAAAATTGAAAAAAGTTGAAAAACTTTTTTTTTTTAACTTAGTCATTTTTCCGGCGTTTATCAGACTTTCAGATAGGGGAAATGTCAGTGAGCGTTCTGATTTCAGTTCCAGAGCGATTCGCCCAATGAGTCCTTGATATTTAGTCGTTTTCAGCCAATTTTCTGGATTTTTGAAAATTTCACTTTTTTGTGAAAATATCCACTAAATGAGGGAATAATATGTGTGAGGGTACCCCAGGAGAGTTCCAAATGTGTGTAGGTAGAATATATACCCCACGGGGGTAAAATTGAAAAAAGTTGAAAGCATTTTTTTTTTTGGACTTAGTCATTTTTCCAGCGTTTATCAGACTTTCAGATAGGGGAAATGTCAGTGAGCGTTCTGATTTCAGTTCCAGAGCGATTCGCCCAATGAGTCCTTGATATTTAGTCGTTTTCAGCCAATTTTCTGGATTTTTGAAAATTTCACTTTTTTGTGAAAATATCCACTAAATGAGGGAATAATATGTGTGAGGGTACCCCAGGAGAGTTCCAAATGTGTTTGGGTATCATCTATATCCCATGGGGCTAAAATTGAAAAAGTTGAAAAACTTTTTTTTTTTAACTTAGTCATTTTTCCAGCGTTTATCAGACTTTCAGATAGGGGAAATGTCAGTGAGCGTTCTGATTTCAGTTCCAGACCGATTCGCCCAATGAGTCCTTGATATTTAGTCGTTTTCAGCCAATATTTTGGATTTTTGAAAATTTCACTTTTTTGTGAAAATATCCACTAAATGAGGGAATAATATGTGTGAGGTTACCCCAGGAGAGTTCCAAATGTGTGTAGGTAGAATATATACCCCACGGGGGTAAAATTGAAAAAAGTTGAAAGCATTTTTTTTTTTGGACTTAGTCATTTTTCCGGCGTTTATCAGACTTTCAGATAGGGGAAATGTAAGTGAGCGTTCTGATTTCAGTTCCAGAGCGATTCGCCCAATGAGTCCTTGATATTTAGTCGTTTTCAGCCAATTTTCTGGATTTTTGAAAATTTCACTTTTTTGTGAAAATATCCACTAAATGAGGGAATAATATGTGTGAGGGTACCCCAGGAGAGTTCCAAATGTGTGTGGGTAAAATATATATCCCACGGGGCTAAAATTGAAAAAAGTTGAAAAAAAATTTTTTTGGAACTTAGTCATTTTTCCGGCGTTTATCAGACTTTCAGATAGGGGAAATGTCAGTGAGCGTTCTGATTTCAGTTCCAGAGCGATTCGCCCAATGAGTCCTTGATATTTAGTCGTTTTCAGCCAATTTTCTGGATTTTTGAAAATTTCACTTTTTTGTGAAAATATCCACTAAATGAGGGAATAATATGTGTGAGGGTACCCCAGGAGAGTTCCAAATGTGTTTGGGTAGAATAAATATCCCACGGGGTTAAAATTGAAAAAAGTTGAAAAACTTTTTTTTTTGAACTTAGTCATTTTTCCGGCGTTTATCAGACTTTCAGATAGGGGAAATGTCAGTGAGCGTTCTGATTTCAGTTCCAGAGCGATTCGCCCAATGAGTCCTTGATATTAATCGTTTTCAGCCAATTTTCTGGATTTTTGAAAATTTCACTTTTTTGTGAAAATATCCACTAAATGAGGGAATAATATGTGTGAGGGTACCCCAGGAGAGTTCCAAATGTGTGTGGGTAAAATATATATCCCACGGGTCTAAAATTGAAAAAAGTTGAAAAAAATTTTTTTTGGAACTTAGTCATTTTTCCGCCGTTTATCAGACTTTCAGATATGGGAAATGTCAGTGAGCGTTCTGATTTCAGTTCCAGAGCGATTCGCCCAATGAGTCCTTGATATTTAGTCGTTTTCAGCCAATTTTCTGGATTTTTGAAAATTTCACTTTTTTGTGAAAATATCCACTAAATGAGGGAATAATATGTGTGAGGGTACCCCAGGAGAGTTCCAAATGTGTTTGGGTAGAATATATATCCCACGGGGCTAAAATTGAAAAAATTTGAAAAACTTTTTTTTTTGAACTTAGTCATTTTTCCGGCGTTTATCAGACTTTCAGATAGGGGAAATGTCAGTGAGCATTCTGATTTCAGTTCCAGAGCGATTCGCCCAATGAGTCCTTGATATTTAGTCGTTTTCAGCCAATTTTCTGGATTTTTGAAAATTTCACTTTTTTGTGAAAATATCCACTAAATGAGGGAATAATATGTGTGGGGGAACCCCAGGAGAGTTCCAAATGTGTGTGGGTAGAATAAATATCCCACGGGGGTAAAATTGAAAAAAGTTGAAAAAAATTTTTTTTTGGACTTAGTCATTTTTCCGGCATTTATCAGACTTTCAGATAGGGCAAATGTTAGTGAGCATTCCGATTTCAGTTCCAGAGCGATTCGCCCAATGAGTCCTTGATATTTAGTCGTTTTCAGCCAATATTTTGGATTTTTGAAAATTTCACTTTTTTGTGAAAATATCCACTAAATGAGGGAATAATATGTGTGAGGTTACCCCAGGAGAGTTCCAAATGTGTGTAGGTAGAATATATACCCCACGGGGGTAAAATTGAAAAAAGTTGAAAGCATTTTTTTTTTTGGACTTAGTCATTTTTCCAGCGTTTATCAGACTTTCAGATAGGGGAAATGTCAGTGAGCGTTCTGATTTCAGTTCCAGAGCGATTCGCCCAATGAGTCCTTGATATTTAGTCGTTTTCAGCCAATTTTCTGGATTTTTGAAAATTTCACTTTTTTGTGAAAATATCCACTAAATGAGGGAATAATATGTGTGAGGGTACCCCAGGAGAGTTCCAAATGTGTTTGGGTATCATATATATCCCATGGGGCTAAAATTGAAAAAAGTTGAAAAACTTTTTTTTTTTAACTTAGTCATTTTTCCGGCGTTTATCAGACTTTCAGATAGGGGAAATGTCAGTGAGCGTTCTGATTTCAGTTCCAGAGCGATTCGCCCAATGAGTCCTTGATATTTAGTCGTTTTCAGCCAATTTTCTGGATTTTTGAAAATTTCACTTTTTTGTGAAAATATCCACTAAATGAGGGAATAATATGTGTGAGGGTACCCCATGAGAGTTCCAAATGTGTGTGGGTAGAATAAATATCCCACGGGGGTAAAATTGAAAAAAGTTGAAAAAAAATTTTTTTTGGACTTAGTCATTTTTCCAGCCTTTATCAGACTTTCAGATAGGGGAAATGTCAGTGAGCGTTCTGATTTCAGTTCCAGAGCAATTCGCCCAATGAGTCCTTGATATTTAGTCGTTTTCAGCCAATTTTCTGGATTTTTGAAAATTTCACTTTTTTGTGAAAATATCCACTAAATGAGGGAATAATATGTGTGAGGGTACCCCAGGAGAGTTCCAAATGTGTTTGGGTAGAATATATATCCCACGGGGCTAAAATTGAAAAAATTTGAAAAACTTTTTTTTTTGAACTTAGTCATTTTTCCGGCGTTTATCAGACTTTCAGATAGGGGAAATGTCAGGGAGCGTTCTGATTTCAGTTCCAGAGCGATTCGCCCATTGAGTCCTTGATATTTAGTCGTTTTCAGCCAATTTTCTGGATTTTTGAAAATTTCACTTTTTTGTGAAAATATCCACTAAATGAGGGAATAATATGTGTGAGGGTACCCCAGGAGAGTTCCAAATGTGTGTGGGTAAAATATATATCCCACGGGGCTAAAATTGAAAAAAGTTGAAAAAAAATTTTTTTGGAACTTAGTCATTTTTCCGGCGTTTATCAGACTTTCAGATAGGGGAAATGTCAGTGAGCGTTCTGATTTCAGTTCCAGAGCGATTCGCCCAATGAGTCCTTGATATTTAGTCGTTTTCAGCCAATTTTCTGGATTTTTGAAAATTTCACTTTTTTGTGAAAATATCCACTAAATGAGGGAATAATATGTGTGAGGGTACCCCAGGAGAGTTCCAAATGTGTGTGGGTAGAATAAATATCCCACGGGGTTAAAATTGAAAAAAGTTGAAAAACTTTTTTTTTTGAACTTAGTCATTTTTCCGGCGTTTATCAGACTTTCAGATAGGGGAAATGTCAGTGAGCGTTCTGATTTCAGTTCCAGAGCGATTCGCCCAATGAGTCCTTGATATTAATCGTTTTCAGCCAATTTTCTGGATTTTTGAAAATTTCACTTTTTTGTGAAAATATCCACTAAATGAGGGAATAATATGTGTGAGGGTACCCCAGGAGAGTTCCAAATGTGTGTGGGTAAAATATATATCCCACGGGTCTAAAATTGAAAAAAGTTGAAAAAAATTTTTTTTGGAACTTAGTCATTTTTCCGCCGTTTATCAGACTTTCAGATATGGGAAATGTCAGTGAGCGTTCTGATTTCAGTTCCAGAGCGATTCGCCCAATGAGTCCTTGATATTTAGTCGTTTTCAGCCAATTTTCTGGATTTTTGAAAATTTCACTTTTTTGTGAAAATATCCACTAAATGAGGGAATAATATGTGTGAGGGTACCCCAGGAGAGTTCCAAATGTGTTTGGGTAGAATATATATCCCACGGGGCTAAAATTGAAAAAATTTGAAAAACTTTTTTTTTTGAACTTAGTCATTTTTCCGGCGTTTATCAGACTTTCAGATAGGGGAAATGTCAGTGAGCATTCTGATTTCAGTTCCAGAGCGATTCGCCCAATGAGTCCTTGATATTTAGTCGTTTTCAGCCAATTTTCTGGATTTTTGAAAATTTCACTTTTTTGTGAAAATATCCACTAAATGAGGGAATAATATGTGTGGGGGAACCCCAGGAGAGTTCCAAATGTGTGTGGGTAGAATAAATATCCCACGGGGGTAAAATTGAAAAAAGTTGAAAAAAATTTTTTTTTGGACTTAGTCATTTTTCCGGCATTTATCAGACTTTCAGATAGGGCAAATGTTAGTGAGCATTCCGATTTCAGTTCCAGAGCGATTCGCCCAATGAGTCCTTGATATTTAGTCGTTTTCAGCCAATATTTTGGATTTTTGAAAATTTCACTTTTTTGTGAAAATATCCACTAAATGAGGGAATAATATGTGTGAGGTTACCCCAGGAGAGTTCCAAATGTGTGTAGGTAGAATATATACCCCACGGGGGTAAAATTGAAAAAAGTTGAAAGCATTTTTTTTTTTGGACTTAGTCATTTTTCCAGCGTTTATCAGACTTTCAGATAGGGGAAATGTCAGTGAGCGTTCTGATTTCAGTTCCAGAGCGATTCGCCCAATGAGTCCTTGATATTTAGTCGTTTTCAGCCAATTTTCTGGATTTTTGAAAATTTCACTTTTTTGTGAAAATATCCACTAAATGAGGGAATAATATGTGTGAGGGTACCCCAGGAGAGTTCCAAATGTGTTTGGGTATCATATATATCCCATGGGGCTAAAATTGAAAAAAGTTGAAAAACTTTTTTTTTTTAACTTAGTCATTTTTCCGGCGTTTATCAGACTTTCAGATAGGGGAAATGTCAGTGAGCGTTCTGATTTCAGTTCCAGAGCGATTCGCCCAATGAGTCCTTGATATTTAGTCGTTTTCAGCCAATTTTCTGGATTTTTGAAAATTTCACTTTTTTGTGAAAATATCCACTAAATGAGGGAATAATATGTGTGAGGGTACCCCATGAGAGTTCCAAATGTGTGTGGGTAGAATAAATATCCCACGGGGGTAAAATTGAAAAAAGTTGAAAAAAAATTTTTTTTGGACTTAGTCATTTTTCCAGCCTTTATCAGACTTTCAGATAGGGGAAATGTCAGTGAGCGTTCTGATTTCAGTTCCAGAGCAATTCGCCCAATGAGTCCTTGATATTTAGTCGTTTTCAGCCAATTTTCTGGATTTTTGAAAATTTCACTTTTTTGTGAAAATATCCACTAAATGAGGGAATAATATGTGTGAGGGTACCCCAGGAGAGTTCCAAATGTGTTTGGGTAGAATATATATCCCACGGGGCTAAAATTGAAAAAATTTGAAAAACTTTTTTTTTTGAACTTAGTCATTTTTCCGGCGTTTATCAGACTTTCAGATAGGGGAAATGTCAGGGAGCGTTCTGATTTCAGTTCCAGAGCGATTCGCCCATTGAGTCCTTGATATTTAGTCGTTTTCAGCCAATTTTCTGGATTTTTGAAAATTTCACTTTTTTGTGAAAATATCCACTAAATGAGGGAATAATATGTGTGAGGGTACCCCAGGAGAGTTCCAAATGTGTTTGGGTAGAATATATATCCCACGGGGCTAAAATTGAAAAAATTTGAAAAACTTTTTTTTTTGAACTTAGTCATTTTTCCGGCGTTTATCAGACTTTCAGATAGGGGAAATGTCAGTGAGCATTCTGATTTCAGTTCCAGAGCGATTCGCCCAATGAGTCCTTGATATTTAGTCGTTTTCAGCCAATTTTCTGGATTTTTGAAAATTTCACTTTTTTGTGAAAATATCCACTAAATGAGGGAATAATATGTGTGGGGGTACCCCAGGAGAGTTCCAAATGTGTGTGGGTAGAATAAATATCCCACGGGGGTAAAATTGAAAAAAGTTGAAAAAAATTTTTTTTTGGACTTAGTCATTTTTCCGGCATTTATCAGACTTTCAGATAGGGCAAATGTTAGTGAGCATTCCGATTTCAGTTCCAGAGCGATTCGCCCAATGAGTCCTTGATATTTAGTCGTTTTCAGCCAATATTTTGGATTTTTGAAAATTTCACTTTTTTGTGAAAATATCCACTAAATGAGGGAATAATATGTGTGAGGTTACCCCAGGAGAGTTCCAAATGTGTGTAGGTAGAATATATACCCCACGGGGGTAAAATTGAAAAAAGTTGAAAGCATTTTTTTTTTTGGACTTAGTCATTTTTCCAGCGTTTATCAGACTTTCAGATAGGGGAAATGTCAGTGAGCGTTCTGATTTCAGTTCCAGAGCGATTCGCCCAATGAGTCCTTGATATTTAGTCGTTTTCAGCCAATATTTTGGATTTTTGAAAATTTCACTTTTTTGTGAAAATATCCACTAAATGAGGGAATAATATGTGTGAGGTTACCCCAGGAGAGTTCCAAATGTGTGTAGGTAGAATATATACCCCACGGGGGTAAAATTGAAAAAAGTTGAAAGCATTTTTTTTTTTGGACTTAGTCATTTTTCCGGCGTTTATCAGACTTTCAGATAGGGGAAATGTAAGTGAGCGTTCTGATTTCAGTTCCAGAGCGATTCGCCCAATGAGTCCTTGATATTTAGTCGTTTTCAGCCAATTTTCTGGATTTTTGAAAATTTCACTTTTTTGTGAAAATATCCACTAAATGAGGGAATAATATGTGTGAGGGTACCCCAGGAGAGTTCCAAATGTGTGTGGGTAAAATATATATCCCACGGGTCTAAAATTGAAAAAAGTTGAAAAAAATTTTTTTTGGAACTTAGTCATTTTTCCGGCGTTTATCAGACTTTCAGATAGGGGAAATGTCAGTGAGCGATCTGATTTCAGTTCCAGAGCGATTCGCCCAATGAGTCCTTGATATTTAGTCGTTTTCAGCCAATTTTCTGGATTTTTGAAAATTTCACTTTTTTGTCAAAATATCCACTAAATGAGGGAATAATATGTGTGAGGGTATCCCAGGAGAGTTCCAAATGTGTGTGGGTAGAATAAATATCCCACGGGGTTAAAATTGAAAAAAGTTGAAAAACTTTTTTTTTTGAACTTAGTCATTTTTCCGGCGTTTATCAGACTTTCAGATAGGGGAAATCTCAGTGAGCGTTCTGATTTCAGTTCCAGAGTGATTCGCCCAATGAGTCCTTGATATTAATCGTTTTCAGCCAATTTTCTGGATTTTTGAAAATTTAACTTTTTTGTGAAAATATCCACTAAATGAGGGAATAATATGTGTGAGGGTACCCCAGGAGAGTTCCAAATGTGTGTGGGTAAAATATATATCCCACGGGTCTAAAATTGAAAAAAGTTGAAAAAATTTTTTTTTGGAACTTAGTCATTTTTCTGGCGTTTATCAGACTTTCAGATAGGGGAAATGTCAGTGAGCGTTCTGATTTCAGTTCCAGAGCGATTCGCCCAATGAGTCCTTGATATTTAGTCGTTTTCAGCCAATTTTCTGGATTTTTGAAAATTTCACTTTTTTGTGAAAATATCCACTAAATGAGGGAATAATATGTGTGAGGGTACCCCATGAGAGTTCCAAATGTGTGTGGGTAGAATAAATATCCCACGGGGGTAAAATTGAAAAAAGTTGAAAAAAAATTTTTTTTGGACTTAGTCATTTTTCCAGCCTTTATCAGACTTTCAGATAGGGGAAATGTCAGTGAGCGTTCTGATTTCAGTTCCAGAGCAATTCGCCCAATGAGTCCTTGATATTTAGTCGTTTTCAGCCAATTTTCTGGATTTTTGAAAATTTCACTTTTTTGTGAAAATATCCACTAAATGAGGGAATAATATGTGTGAGGGTACCCCAGGAGAGTTCCAAATGTGTTTGGGTAGAATATATATCCCACGGGGCTAAAATTGAAAAAATTTGAAAAACTTTTTTTTTTGAACTTAGTCATTTTTCCGGCGTTTATCAGACTTTCAGATAGGGGAAATGTTAGTGAGCGTTCTGATTTCAGTTCCAGAGCGATTCGCCCATTGAGTCCTTGATATTTAGTCGTTTTCAGCCAATTTTCTGGATTTTTGAAAATTTCACTTTTTTGTGAAAATATCCACTAAATGAGGGAATAATATGTGTGAGGGTACCCCAGGAGAGTTCCAAATGTGTTTGGGTAGAATATATATCCCACGGGGCTAAAATTGAAAAAATTTGAAAAACTTTTTTTTTTTAACTTAGTCATTTTTCCGGCATTTATCAGACTTTCAGATAGGGCAAATGTTAGTGAGCATTCCGATTTCAGTTCCAGAGCGATTCGCCCAATGAGTCCTTGATATTTAGTCGTTTTCAGCCAATATTTTGGATTTTTGAAAATTTCACTTTTTTGTGAAAATATCCACTAAATGAGGGAATAATATGTGTGAGGTTACCCCAGGAGAGTTCCAAATGTGTGTAGGTAGAATATATACCCCACGGGGGTAAAATTGAAAAAAGTTGAAAGCATTTTTTTTTTTGGACTTAGTCATTTTTCCAGCGTTTATCAGACTTTCAGATAGGGGAAATGTCAGTGAGCGTTCTGATTTCAGTTCCAGAGCGATTCGCCCAATGAGTCCTTGATATTTAGTCGTTTTCAGCCAATATTTTGGATTTTTGAAAATTTCACTTTTTTGTGAAAATATCCACTAAATGAGGGAATAATATGTGTGAGGTTACCCCAGGAGAGTTCCAAATGTGTGTAGGTAGAATATATACCCCACGGGGGTAAAATTGAAAAAAGTTGAAAGCATTTTTTTTTTTGGACTTAGTCATTTTTCCGGCGTTTATCAGACTTTCAGATAGGGGAAATGTAAGTGAGCGTTCTGATTTCAGTTCCAGAGCGATTCGCCCAATGAGTCCTTGATATTTAGTCGTTTTCAGCCAATTTTCTGGATTTTTGAAAATTTCACTTTTTTGTGAAAATATCCACTAAATGAGGGAATAATATGTGTGAGGGTACCCCAGGAGAGTTCCAAATGTGTGTGGGTAAAATATATATCCCACGGGTCTAAAATTGAAAAAAGTTGAAAAAAATTTTTTTTGGAACTTAGTCATTTTTCCGGCGTTTATCAGACTTTCAGATAGGGGAAATGTCAGTGAGCGTTCTGATTTCAATTCCAGAGCGATTCGCCCAATGAGTCCTTGATATTTAGTCGTTTTCAGCCAATTTTCTGGATTTTTGAAAATTTCACTTTTTTGTCAAAATATCCACTAAATGAGGGAATAATATGTGTGAGGGTACCCCAGGAGAGTTCCAAATGTGTGTGGGTAGAATAAATATCCCACGGGGTTAAAATTGAAAAAAGTTGAAAAACTTTTTTTTTTGAACTTAGTCATTTTTCCGGCGTTTATCAGACTTTCAGATAGGGGAAATCTCAGTGAGCGTTCTGATTTCAGTTCCAGAGTGATTCGCCCAATGAGTCCTTGATATTAATCGTTTTCAGCCAATTTTCTGGATTTTTGAAAATTTAACTTTTTTGTGAAAATATCCACTAAATGAGGGAATAATATGTGTGAGGGTACCCCAGGAGAGTTCCAAATGTGTGTGGGTAAAATATATATCCCACGGGTCTAAAATTGAAAAAAGTTGAAAAAATTTTTTTTTGGAACTTAGTCATTTTTCCGGCGTTTATCAGACATTCAGATAGGGGAAATGTCAGTGAGCGTTCTGATTTCAGTTCCAGAGCGATTCGCCCAATGAGTCCTTGATATTTAGTCGTTTTCAGCCAATTTTCTGGATTTTTGAAAATTTCACTTTTTTGTGAAAATATCCACTAAATGAGGGAATAATATGTGTGAGGGTACCCCAGGAGAGTTCCAAATGTGTTTGGGTATCATATATATCCCATGGGGCTAAAATTGAAAAAAGTTGAAAAACTTTTTTTTTTTAACTTAGTCATTTTTCCGGCGTTTATCAGACTTTCAGATAGGGGAAATGTCAGTGAGCGTTCTGATTTCAGTTCCAGAGCGATTCGCCCAATGAGTCCTTGATATTTAGTCGTTTTCAGCCAATTTTCTGGATTTTTGAAAATTTCACTTTTTTGTGAAAATATCCACTAAATGAGGGAATAATATGTGTGAGGGTACCCCATGAGAGTTCCAAATGTGTGTGGGTAGAATAAATATCCCACGGGGGTAAAATTGAAAAAAGTTGAAAAAAAATTTTTTTTGGACTTAGTCATTTTTCCAGCCTTTATCAGACTTTCAGATAGGGGAAATGTCAGTGAGCGTTCTGATTTCAGTTCCAGAGCAATTCGCCCAATGAGTCCTTGATATTTAGTCGTTTTCAGCCAATTTTCTGGATTTTTGAAAATTTCACTTTTTTGTGAAAATATCCACTAAATGAGGGAATAATATGTGTGAGGGTACCCCAGGAGAGTTCCAAATGTGTTTGGGTAGAATATATATCCCACGGGGCTAAAATTGAAAAAATTTGAAAAACTTTTTTTTTTGAACTTAGTCATTTTTCCGGCGTTTATCAGACTTTCAGATAGGGGAAATGTCAGTGAGCGTTCTGATTTCAGTTCCAGAGCGATTCGCCCAATGAGTCCTTGATATTTAGTCGTTTTCAGCCAATTTTCTGGATTTTTGAAAATTTCACTTTTTTGTGAAAATATCCACTAAATGAGGGAATAATATGTGTGAGGGTACCCCAGGAGAGTTCCAAATGTGTGTGGGTAAAATATATATCCCACGGGTCTAAAATTGAAAAAAGTTGAAAAAAATTTTTTTTGGAACTTAGTCATTTTTCCGGCGTTTATCAGACTTTCAGATAGGGGAAATGTCAGTGAGCGTTCTGATTTCAGTTCCAGAGCGATTCGCCCAATGAGTCCTTGATATTTAGTCGTTTTCAGCCAATTTTCTGGATTTTTGAAAATTTCACTTTTTTGTCAAAATATCCACTAAATGAGGGAATAATATGTGTGAGGGTACCCCAGGAGAGTTCCAAATGTGTGTGGGTAGAATAAATATCCCACGGGGTTAAAATTGAAAAAAGTTGAAAAACTTTTTTTTTTGAACTTAGTCATTTTTCCGGCGTTTATCAGACTTTCAGATAGGGGAAATCTCAGTGAGCGTTCTGATTTCAGTTCCAGAGTGATTCGCCCAATGAGTCCTTGATATTAATCGTTTTCAGCCAATTTTCTGGATTTTTGAAAATTTAACTTTTTTGTGAAAATATCCACTAAATGAGGGAATAATATGTGTGAGGGTACCCCAGAAGAGTTCCAAATGTGTGTGGGTAAAATATATATCCCACGGGTTTAAAATTGAAAAAAGTTGAAAAAAATTTTTTTTTGGACTTAGTCATTTTTCCAGCGTTTATCAGACTTTCAGATAGGGCAAATGTCAGTGAGCATTCCGACTTCAGTTCCAGACCGATTCGCCCAATGAGTCCTTGATATTTAGTCGTTTTCAGCCAATTTTCTGGATTTTTGAAAATTTCACTTTTTTGTGAAAATATCCACTAAATAAGGGAATAATATGTGTGAGGGTACCCCAGGAGAGTTCCAAATGTGTTTGGGTAGAATATATATCCCACGGGGCTAAAATTGAAAAAAGTTTAAAAAAATTTTTTTTTGGACTTAGTCATTTTTCCAGCGTTTATCAGACTTTCAGATAGGGGAAATGTCAGTGAGCGTTCTGATTTCAGTTCCAGAGCGATTCGCCCAATGAGTCCTTGATATTTAGTCGTTTTCAGCCAATTTTCTGGATTTTTGAAAATTTCACTTTTTTGTGAAAATATCCACTAAATGAGGGAATAATATGTACGAGGGTACCCCAGGAGAGTTCCAAATGTGTGTGGGTAGAATATATATCCCACGGGTTTAAAATTGAAAAAAGTTGAAAAAAATTTTTTTTTGGACTTAGTCATTTTTCCAGCGTTTATCAGACTTTCAGATAGGGCAAATGTCAGTGAGCATTCCGACTTCAGTTCCAGACCGATTCGCCCAATGAGTCCTTGATATTTAGTCGTTTTCAGCCAATTTTCTGGATTTTTGAAAATTTCACTTTTTTGTGAAAATATCCACTAAATGAGGGAATAATATGTACGAGGGTACCCCAGGAGAGTTCCAAATGTGTGTGGGTAGAATATATATCCCACGGGTTTAAAATTGAAAAAAGTTGAAAAAAATTTTTTTTTGGACTTAGTCATTTTTCCAGCGTTTATCAGACTTTCAGATAGGGCAAATGTCAGTGAGCATTCCGACTTCAGTTCCAGACCGATTCGCCCAATGAATCCTTGATTTTTAGTCGTTTTCAGCCAATTTTCTGGATTTTTGAAAATTTCACTTTTTTGTGAAAATATCCACTAAATGAGGGAATAATATGTACGAGGGTACCCCAGGAGAGTTCCAAATGTGTGTGGGTAGAATATATATCCCACGGGTTTAAAATTGAAAAAAGTTGAAAAAAATTTTTTTTTGGACTGTCATTTTTCCAGCGTTTATCAGACTTTCAGATAGGGGAAATGTCAGTGAGCGTTCTGATTTCAGTTCCAGAGCGATTCGCCCAATGAGTCCTTGATATTTAGTCGTTTTCAGCCAATTTTCTGGATTTTTGAAAATTTCACTTTTTTGTGAAAATATCCACTAAATGAGGGAATAATATGTGTGAGGGTACCCCAGGAGAGTTCCAAATGTGTGTGGGTAGAATATATATCCCACGGGTTTAAAATTGAAAAAAGTTGAAAAAAATTTTTTTTTGGACTTAGTCATTTTTCCAGCGTTTATCAGACTTTCAGATAGGGCAAATGTCAGTGAGCATTCCGACTTCAGTTCCAGAATGATTCGCCCAATGAGTCCTTGATATTAATCGTTTTCAGCCAATTTTCTGGATTTTTGAAAATTTCACTTTTTTGTGAAAATATCCACTAAATGAGGGAATAATATGTGTGAGGGTACCCCAGGAGAGTTCCAAATGTGTGTGGGTAAAATATATATCCCACGGGTATAAAATTGAAAAAAGTTGAAAAAAAATTTTTTTGGAACTTAGTCATTTTTCCGGCGTTTATCAGACTTTCAGATAGGGGAAATGTCAGTGAGCATTCTGATTTCAGTTCCAGAGCGATTCGCCCAATGAGTCCTTGATATTTAGTCGTTTTCAGCCAATTTTCTGGATTTTTGAAAATTTCACTTTTTTGTGAAAATATCCACTAAATGAGGGAATAATATGTACGAGGGTACCCCAGGAGAGGTCCAAATGTGTGTGGGTAGAATATATATCCCACGGGTTTAAAATTGAAAAAAGTTGAAAAAAATTTTTTTTTGGACTTAGTCATTTTTCCAGCGTTTATCAGACTTTCAGATAGGGCAAATGTCAGTGAGCATTCCGACTTCAGTTCCAGACCGATTCGCCCAATGAGTCCTTGATATTTAGTCGTTTTCAGCCAATTTTCTGGATTTTTGAAAATTTCACTTTTTTGTGAAAATATCCACTAAATGAGGGAATAATATGTACGAGGGTACCCCAGGAGAGTTCCAAATGTGTGTGGGTAGAATATATATCCCACGGGTTTAAAATTGAAAAAAGTTGAAAAAAATTTTTTTTTGGACTTAGTCATTTTTCCAGCGTTTATCAGACTTTCAGATAGGGCAAATGTCAGTGAGCATTCCGACTTCAGTTCCAGAGCGATTCGCCCAATGAGTCCTTGATATTTAGTCGTTTTCAGCCAATTTTCTGGATTTTTGAAAATTTCACTTTTTTGTGAAAATATCCACTAAATGAGGGAATAATATGTGTGAGGGTACCCCAGGAGAGATCCAAATGTGTGTGGGTAGAATATATATCCCACGGGTTTAAAATTGAAAAAAGTTGAAAAAAATTTTTTTTTGGACTTAGTCATTTTTCCAGCGTTTATCAGACTTTCAGATAGGGCAAATGTCAGTGAGCATTCCGACTTCAGTTCCAGACCGATTCGCCCAATGAGTCCTTGATATTTAGTCGTTTTCAGCCAATTTTCTGGATTTTTGAAAATTTCACTTTTTTGTGAAAATATCCACTAAATGAGGGAATAATATGTACGAGGGTACCCCAGGAGAGTTCCAAATGTGTGTGGGTAGAATATATATCCCACGGGTTTAAAATTGAAAAAAGTTGAAAAAAATTTTTTTTTGGACTTAGTCATTTTTCCAGCGTTTATCAGACTTTCAGATAGGGCAAATGTCAGTGAGCATTCCGACTTCAGTTCCAGACCGATTCGCCCAATGAATCCTTGATTTTTAGTCGTTTTCAGCCAATTTTCTGGATTTTTGAAAATTTCACTTTTTTGTGAAAATATCCACTAAATGAGGGAATAATATGTACGAGGGTACCCCAGGAGAGTTCCAAATGTGTGTGGGTAGAATATATATCCCACGGGTTTAAAATTGAAAAAAGTTGAAAAAAATTTTTTTTTGGACTTAGTCATTTTTCCAGCGTTTATCAGACTTTCAGATAGGGGAAATGTCAGTGAGCGTTCTGATTTCAGTTCCAGAGCGATTCGCCCAATGAGTCCTTGATATTTAGTCGTTTTCAGCCAATTTTCTGGATTTTTGAAAATTTCACTTTTTTGTGAAAATATCCACTAAATAAGGGAATAATATGTGTGAGGGTACCCCAGGAGAGTTCCAAATGTGTTTGGGTAGAATATATATCCCACGGGGCTAAAATTGAAAAAAGTTTAAAAAAATGTTTTTTTGGACTTAGTCATTTTTCCAGCGTTTATCAGACTTTCAGATAGGGGAAATGTCAGTGAGCGTTCTGATTTCAGTTCCAGAGCGATTCGCCCAATGAGTCCTTGATATTTAGTCGTTTTCAGCCAATTTTCTGGATTTTTGAAAATTTCACTTTTTTGTGAAAATATCCACTAAATGAGGGAATAATATGTACGAGGGTACCCCAGGAGAGTTCCAAATGTGTGTGGGTAGAATATATATCCCACGGGTTTAAAATTGAAAAAAGTTGAAAAAAATTTTTTTTTGGACTTAGTCATTTTTCCAGCGTTTATCAGACTTTCAGATAGGGCAAATGTCAGTGAGCATTCCGACTTCAGTTCCAGACCGATTCGCCCAATGAGTCCTTGATATTTAGTCGTTTTCAGCCAATTTTCTGGATTTTTGAAAATTTCACTTTTTTGTGAAAATATCCACTAAATGAGGGAATAATATGTACGAGGGTACCCCAGGAGAGTTCCAAATGTGTGTGGGTAGAATATATATCCCACGGGTTTAAAATTGAAAAAAGTTGAAAAAAATTTTTTTTTGGACTTAGTCATTTTTCCAGCGTTTATCAGACTTTCAGATAGGGCAAATGTCAGTGAGCATTCCGACTTCAGTTCCAGACCGATTCGTCCTATGAATCCTTGATTTTTAGTCGTTTTCAGCCAATTTTCTGGATTTTTGAAAATTTCACTTTTTTGTGAAAATATCCACTAAATGAGGGAATAATATGTACGAGGGAACCCCAGGAGAGTTCCAAATGTGTGTGGGTAGAATATATATCCCACGGGTTTAAAATTGAAAAAAGTTGAAAAAAATTTTTTTTTGGACTTAGTCATTTTTCCAGCGTTTATCAGACTTTCAGATAGGGGAAATGTCAGTGAGCGTTCTGCTTTCAGTTCCAGAGCGATTCGCCCAATGAGTCCTTGATATTTAGTCGTTTTCAGCCAATTTTCTGGATTTTTGAAAATTTCACTTTTTTGTGAAAATATCCACTAAATGAGGGAATAATATGTGTGAGGGTACCCCAGGAGAGTTCCAAATGTGTTTGGGTAGAATATATATCCCACGGGGTTAAAATTGAAAAAAGTTGAAAAAAAATTTTTTTTGGACTTAGTCATTTTTCCAGCGTTTATCAGACTTTCAGATAGGGCAAATGTCAGTGAGCATTCCGACTTCAGTTCCAGACTGATTCGCCCAATGAGTCCTTGATATTAATCGTTTTCAGCCAATTTTCTGGATTTTTGAAAATTTCACTTTTTTGTGAAAATATCCACTAAATGAGGGAATAATATGTGTGAGGGTACCCCAGGAGAGTTCCAAATGTGTGTGGGTAAAATATATATCCCACGGGTCTAAAATTGAAAAAAGTTGAAAAAAAATTTTTTTGGAACTTAGTCATTTTTCCGGCGTTTATCAGACTTTCAGATAGGGGAAATGTCAGTGAGCGTTCTGATTTCAGTTCCAGAGTGATTCGCCCAATGAGTCCTTGATATTTAGTCGTTTTCAGCCAATTTTCTGGATTTTTGAAAATTTCACTTTTTTGTGAAAATATCCACTAAATGAGGGAATAATATGTGTGAGGGTACCCCAGGAGAGTTCCAAATGTGTGTGGGTGGAATAAATATCCCACGGGGGTAAAATTGAAAAAAGTTGAAAAAAAATTTTTTTTGGACTTAGTCATTTTTCCAGCGTTTATCAGACTTTCAGATAGGGGAAATGTCAGTGAGCGTTCTGATTTCAGTTCCAGAGCGATTCGCACAATGAGTCCTTGATATTTAGTCGTTTTCAGCCAATTTTCTGGATTTTTGAAAATTTCACTTTTTTGTGAAAATATCCACTAAATGAGGGAATAATATGTGTGAGGGTACCCCAGGAGAATTCCAAATGTGTTTGGGTAGAATATATATCCCACGGGGCTAAAATTGAAAAAAGTTGAAAAACTTTTTTTTTTGAACTTAGTCATTTTTCCGGCGTTTATCAGACTTTCAGATAGGGGAAATGTCAGTGAGCGTTCTGATTTCAGTTCCAGAGCGATTCGCCCAATGAGTCCTTGATATTTAGTCGTTTTCAGCCAATTTTCTGGATTTTTGAAAATGTCACTTTTTTGTGAAAATATCCACTAAATGAGGGAATAATATGTGTGAGGGTACCCCAGGAGAGTTCCAAATGTGTTTGGGTAGAATATATATCCCACGGGGCTAAAATTGAAAAAAGTTGAAAAACTTTTTTTTTTGAACTTAGTCATTTTTCCGGCGTTTATCAGACTTTCAGATAGGGGAAATGTCAGTGAGCGTTCTGATTTCAGTTCCAGAGCGATTCGCCCAATGAGTCCTTGATATTTAGTCGTTTTCAGCCAATTTTCTGGATTTTTGAAAATTTCACTTTTTTGTGAAAATATCCACTAAATGAGGGAATAATATGTGTGAGGGTACCCCAGGAGAGTTCCAAATGTGTGTGGGTAGAATATATATCCCACGGGTTTAAAATTGAAAAAAGTTGAAAAAAATTTTTTTTTGGACTTAGTCATTTTTCCAGCGTTTATCAGACTTTCAGATAGGGCAAATGTCAGTGAGCATTCCGACTTCAGTTCCAGACCGATTCGCCCAATGAGTCCTTGATATTTAGTCGTTTTCAGCCAATATTTTGGATTTTTGAAAATTTCACTTTTTTGTGAAAATATCCACTAAATGAGGGAATAATATGTGTGAGGGTACCCCAGGAGAGTTCCAAATGTGTGTGGGTAGAATAAATATCCCACGGGGGTAAAATTGAAAAAAGTTGAAAAAAAAATTTTTTTGGACTTAGTCATTTTTCCAGCGTTTATCAGACTTTCAGATAGGGGAAATGTCAGTGAGCGTTCTGATTTCAGTTCCAGAGCGATTCGCACAATGAGTCCTTGATATTTAGTCGTTTTCAGCCAATTTTCTGGATTTTTGAAAATTTCACTTTTTTGTGAAAATATCCACTAAATGAGGGAATAATATGTGTGAGGGTACCCCAGGAGAGTTCCAAATGTGTTTGGGTAGAATATATATCCCACGGGGCTAAAATTGAAAAAAGTTGAAAAACTTTTTTTTTTGAACTTAGTCATTTTTCCGGCGTTTATCAGACTTTCAGATAGGGGAAATGTCAGTGAGCGTTCTGATTTCAGTTCCAGAGCGATTCGCCCAATGAGTCCTTGATATTTAGTCGTTTTCAGCCAATTTTCTGGATTTTTGAAAATTTCACTTTTTTGTGAAAATATCCACTAAATGAGGGAATAATATGTGTGAGGGTACCCCAGGAGAGTTCCAAATGTGTGTGGGTAGAATATATATCCCACGGGTTTAAAATTGAAAAAAGTTGAAAAAAATTTTTTTTTGTACTTAGTCATTTTTCCAGCGTTTATCAGACTTTCAGATAGGGCAAATGTCAGTGAGCATTCCGATTTCAGTTCCAGACCGATTCGCCCAATGAGTCCTTGATATTTATTCGTTTTCAGCCAATTTTCTGGATTTTTGAAAATTTCACTTTTTTGTGAAAATATCCACTAAATGAGGGAATAATATGTGTGAGGGTACCCCAGGAGAGCTCCAAATGTGTGTGGGTAGAATATATATCCCACGGGGGTAAAATTGAAAAAAGTTGAAAAAATTTTTTTGGGACTTAGTCATTTTTCCGGCGTTTATCAGACTTTCAGATAGGGGAAATGTTAGTGAGCATTCCGATTTCAGTTCCAGAGAGATTCGCCCAATGAGTCCTTGATATTTAGTCGTTTTCAGCCAATATTTTGGATTTTTGAAAATTTCACTTTTTTGTGAAAATATCCACTAAATGAGGGAATAATATGTGTGAGGTTACCCCAGGAGAGTTCCAAATGTGTGTAGGTAGAATATATACCCCACGGGGGTAAAATTGAAAAAAGTTGAAAGCATTTTTTTTTTTGGACTTAGTCATTTTTCCAGCGTTTATCACACTTTCAGATAGGGGAAATGTCAGTGAGCGTTCTGATTTCAGTTCCAGAGCGATTCGCACAATGAGTCCTTGATATTTAGTCGTTTTCAGCCAATTTTCTGGATTTTTGATAATTTCACTTTTTTGTGAAAATATCCACTAAATGAGGGAATAATATGTGTGAGGGTACCCCAGGAGAGTTCCAAATGTGTGTGGGTAGAATATATATCCCACGGGGGTAAAATTGAAAAAAGTTGAAAAAATTTTTTTTGGGACTTAGTCATTTTTCCGGCGTTTATCAGACTTTCAGATAGGGGAAATGTTAGTGAGCATTCCGATTTCAGTTCCAGAGCGATTCGCCCAATGAGTCCTTGATATTTAGTCGTTTTCAGCCAATATTTTGGATTTTTGAAAATTTCACTTTTTTGTGAAAATATCCACTAAATGAGGGAATAATATGTGTGAGGTTACCCCAGGAGAGTTCCAAATGTGTGTAGGTAGAATATATACCCCACGGGGGTAAAATTGAAAAAAGTTGAAAGCATTTTTTTTTTGGACTTAGTCATTTTTCCGGCGTTTATCAGACTTTCAGATAGGGGAAATGTAAGTGAGCGTTCTGATTTCAGTTCCAGAGCGATTCGCCCAATGAGTCCTTTTTATTTAGTCGTTTTCAGCCAATTTTCTGGATTTTTGAAAATTTCACTTTTTTGTGAAAATATCCACTAAATGAGGGAATAATATGTGTGAGGGTACCCCAGGAGAGTTCCAAATGTGTGTGGGTAGAATATATATCCCACGGGTTTAAAATTGAAAAAAGTTGAAAAAAAATTTTTTTTTGGACTTAGTCATTTTTCCAGCGTTTATCAGACTTTCAGATAGGGCAAATGTCAGTGAGCATTCCGACTTCAGTTCCAGACCGATTCGCCCAATGAGTCCTTGATATTTAGTCGTTTTCAGCCAATTTTCTGGATTTTTGAAAATTTCACTTTTTTTGTGAAAATATCCACTAAATGAGGGAATAATATGTGTGAGGTTACCCCAGGAGAGTTCCAAATGTGTTTGGGTAGAATATATATCCCACGGGGCTAAAATTGAAAAAAGTTGAAAAAAATTTTTTTTTGGACTTAGTCATTTTTCCAGCGTTTATCAGACTTTCAGATAGGGCAAATGTCAGTGAGCGTTCTGATTTCAGTTCCAGAGCGATTCGCCCAATGAGTCCTTGATATTTAGTCGTTTTCAGCCAATTTTCTGGATTTTTGAAAATTTCACTTTTTTGTGAAAATATCCACTAAATGAGGGAATAATATGTGTGAGGTTACCCCAGGAGAGTTCCAAATGTGTTTGGGTAGAATATATACCCCACGGGGGTAAAATTGAAAAAAGTTGAAAGCATTTTTTTTTTTGGACTTAGTCATTTTTCCGGCGTTTATCAGACTTTCAGATAGGGGAAATGTAAGTGAGCTTTCTGATTTCAGTTCCAGAGCGATTCGCCCAATGAGTCCTTGATATTTAGTCGTTTTCAGCCAATTTTCTGGATTTTTGAAAATTTCACTTTTTTGTGAAAATATCCACTAAATGAGGGAACAATATGTGTGAGGGTACCCCAGGAGAGTTCCAAATGTGTGTGGGTAGAATATATATCCCACGGGGGTAAAATTGAAAAAAGTTGAAAAAATTTTTTTTGGGACTTAGTCATTTTTCCGGCGTTTATCAGACTTTCAGATAGGGCAAATGTTAGTGAGCATTCCGATTTCAGTTCCAGAGCGATTCGCCCAATGAGTCCTTGATATTTAGTCGTTTTCAGCCAATATTTTGGATTTTTGAAAATTTCACTTTTTTGTGAAAATATCCACTAAATGAGGGAATAATATGTGTGAGGTTACCCCAGGAGAGTTCCAAATGTGTGTAGGTAGAATATATACCCCACGGGGGTAAAATTGAAAAAAGTTGAAAGCATTTTTTTTTTTGGACTTAGTCATTTTTCCGGCGTTTATCAGACTTTCAGATAGGGGAAATGTAAGTGAGCTTTCTGATTTCAGTTCCAGAGCGATTCGCCCAATGAGTCCTTGATATTTAGTCGTTTTCAGCCAATTTTCTGGATTTTTGAAAATTTCACTTTTTTGTGAAAATATCCACTAAATGAGGGAATAATATGTGTGAGGGTACCCCAGGAGAGTTCCAAATGTGTGTGGGTAGAATATATATCCCACGGGTTTAAAATTGAAAAAAGTTGAAAAAAATTTTTTTTTGGACTTAGTCATTTTTCCAGCGTTTATCAGACTTTCAGATAGGGCAAATGTCAGTGAGCATTCCGACTTCAGTTCCAGACCGATTCGCCCAATGAGTCCTTGATATTTAGTCGTTTTCAGCCAATTTTCTGGATTTTTGAAAATTTCACTTTTTTTGTGAAAATATCCACTAAATGAGGGAATAATATGTGTGAGGGTACCCCAGGAGAGTTCCAAATGTGTTTGGGTAGAATATATATCCCACGGGGCTAAAATTGAAAAAAGTTGAAAAAAATTTTTTTTTGGACTTAGTCATTTTTCCAGCGTTTATCAGACTTTCAGATAGGGCAAATGTCAGTGAGCGTTCTGATTTCAGTTCCAGAGCGATTCGCCCAATGAGTCCTTGATATTTAGTCGTTTTCAGCCAATTTTCTGGATTTTTGAAAATTTCACTTTTTTGTGAAAATATCCACTAAATGAGAGAATAATATGTGTGAGGGTACCCCAGGAGAGTTCCAAATGTGTTTGGGTAGAATATATATCCCACGGGGCTAAAATTGAAAAAAGTTGAAAAACTTTTTTTTTTGAACTTAGTCATTTTTCCGGTGTTTATCAGACTTTCAGATAGGGGAAATGTCAGTGAGCGTTCTGATTTCAGTTCCAGAGCGATTCGCCCAATGAGTCCTTGATATTTAGTCGTTTTCAGCCAATTTTCTGGATTTTTGAAAATTTCACTTTTTTGTGAAAATATCCACTAAATGAGGGAATAATATGTGTGAGGGTACCCCAGGAGAGTTCCAAATGTGTGTGGGTAGAATATATATCCCACGGGTTTAAAATTGAAAAAAGTTGAAAAAAATTTTTTTTTGGACTTAGTCATTTTTCCAGCGTTTATCAGACTTTCAGATAGGGCAAATGTCAGTGAGCATTCCGACTTCAGTTCCAGACCGATTCGCCCAATGAGTCCTTGATATTTAGTCGTTTTCAGCCAATTTTCTGGATTTTTGAAAATTTCACTTTTTTTGTGAAAATATCCACTAAATGAGGGAATAATATGTGTGAGGGTACCCCAGGAGAGTTCCAAATGTGTTTGGGTAGAATATATATCCCACGGGGCTAAAATTGAAAAAAGTTGAAAAAAATTTTTTTTTGGACTTAGTCATTTTTCCAGCGTTTATCAGACTTTCAGATAGGGCAAATGTCAGTGAGCGTTCTGATTTCAGTTCCAGAGCGATTCGCCCAATGAGTCCTTGATATTTAGTCGTTTTCAGCCAATTTTCTGGATTTTTGAAAATTTCACTTTTTTGTGAAAATATCCACTAAATGAGAGAATAATATGTGTGAGGGTACCCCAGGAGAGTTCCAAATGTGTTTGGGTAGAATATATATCCCACGGGGCTAAAATTGAAAAAAGTTGAAAAACTTTTTTTTTTGAACTTAGTCATTTTTCCGGTGTTTATCAGACTTTCAGATAGGGGAAATGTCAGTGAGCGTTCTGATTTCAGTTCCAGAGCGATTCGCCCAATGAGTCCTTGATATTTAGTCGTTTTCAGCCAATTTTCTGGATTTTTGAAAATTTCACTTTTTTGTGAAAATATCCACTAAATGAGGGAATAATATGTGTGAGGGTACCCCAGGAGAGTTCCAAATGTGTTTGGGTAGAATATATATCCCACGGGGCTAAAATTGAAAAAAGTTGAAAAACTTTTTTTTTTGAACTTAGTCATTTTTCCGGCGTTTATCAGACTTTCAGATAGGGGAAATGTCAGTGAGCGTTCTGATTTCAGTTCCAGAGCGATTCGCCCAATGAGTCCTTGATATTTAGTCGTTTTCAGCCAATTTTCTGGATTTTTGAAAATTTCACTTTTTTGTGAAAATATCCACTAAATGAGGGAATAATATGTGTGAGGGTACCCCAGGAGAGTTCCAAATGTGTGTGGGTAGAATATATATCCCACGGGTTTAAAATTGAAAAAAGTTGAAAAAAATTTTTTTTTGGACTTAGTCATTTTTCCAGCGTTTATCAGACTTTCAGATAGGGCAAATGTCAGTGAGCGTTCTGATTTCAGTTCCAGAGCGATTCGCCCAATGAGTCCTTGATATTTAGTCGTTTTCAGCCAATTTTCTGGATTTTTGAAAATTTCACTTTTTTGTGAAAATATCCACTAAATGAGGGAATAATATGTGTGAGGTTACCCCAGGAGAGTTCCAAATGTGTTTGGGTAGAATATATACCCCACGGGGGTAAAATTGAAAAAAGTTGAAAGCATTTTTTTTTTTGGACTTAGTCATTTTTCCGGCGTTTATCAGACTTTCAGATAGGGGAAATGTAAGTGAGCTTTCTGATTTCAGTTCCAGAGCGATTCGCCCAATGAGTCCTTGATATTTAGTCGTTTTCAGCCAATTTTCTGGATTTTTGAAAATTTCACTTTTTTGTGAAAATATCCACTAAATGAGGGAACAATATGTGTGAGGGTACCCCAGGAGAGTTCCAAATGTGTGTGGGTAGAATATATATCCCACGGGGGTAAAATTGAAAAAAGTTGAAAAAATTTTTTTTGGGACTTAGTCATTTTTCCGGCGTTTATCAGACTTTCAGATAGGGCAAATGTTAGTGAGCATTCCGATTTCAGTTCCAGAGCGATTCGCCCAATGAGTCCTTGATATTTAGTCGTTTTCAGCCAATTTTCTGGATTTTTGAAAATTTCACTTTTTTGTGAAAATATCCACTAAATGAGGGAACAATATGTGTGAGGGTACCCCAGGAGAGTTCCAAATGTGTGTGGGTAGAATATATATCCCACGGGGGTAAAATTGAAAAAAGTTGAAAAAATTTTTTTTGGGACTTAGTCATTTTTCCGGCGTTTATCAGACTTTCAGATAGGGCAAATGTTAGTGAGCATTCCGATTTCAGTTCCAGAGCGATTCGCCCAATGAGTCCTTGATATTTAGTCGTTTTCAGCCAATTTTCTGGATTTTTGAAAATTTCACTTTTTTGTGAAAATATCCACTAAATGAGGGAATAATATGTGTGAGGTTACCCCAGGAGAGTTCCAAATGTGTTTGGGTAGAATATATACCCCACGGGGGTAAAATTGAAAAAAGTTGAAAGCATTTTTTTTTTTGGACTTAGTCATTTTTCCGGCGTTTATCAGACTTTCAGATAGGGGAAATGTAAGTGAGCTTTCTGATTTCAGTTCCAGAGCGATTCGCCCAATGAGTCCTTGATATTTAGTCGTTTTCAGCCAATTTTCTGGATTTTTGAAAATTTCACTTTTTTGTGAAAATATCCACTAAATGAGGGAACAATATGTGTGAGGGTACCCCAGGAGAGTTCCAAATGTGTGTGGGTAGAATATATATCCCACGGGGGTAAAATTGAAAAAAGTTGAAAAAATTTTTTTTGGGACTTAGTCATTTTTCCGGCGTTTATCAGACTTTCAGATAGGGCAAATGTTAGTGAGCATTCCGATTTCAGTTCCAGAGCGATTCGCCCAATGAGTCCTTGATATTTAGTCGTTTTCAGCCAATATTTTGGATTTTTGAAAATTTCACTTTTTTGTGAAAATATCCACTAAATGAGGGAATAATATGTGTGAGGTTACCCCAGGAGAGTTCCAAATGTGTGTAGGTAGAATATATACCCCACGGGGGTAAAATTGAAAAAAGTTGAAAGCATTTTTTTTTTTGGACTTAGTCATTTTTCCGGCGTTTATCAGACTTTCAGATAGGGGAAATGTAAGTGAGCTTTCTGATTTCAGTTCCAGAGCGATTCGCCCAATGAGTCCTTGATATTTAGTCGTTTTCAGCCAATTTTCTGGATTTTTGAAAATTTCACTTTTTTGTGAAAATATCCACTAAATGAGGGAATAATATGTGTGAGGGTACCCCAGGAGAGTTCCAAATGTGTGTGGGTAGAATATATATCCCACGGGTTTAAAATTGAAAAAAGTTGAAAAAAATTTTTTTTTGGACTTAGTCATTTTTCCAGCGTTTATCAGACTTTCAGATAGGGCAAATGTCAGTGAGCATTCCGACTTCAGTTCCAGACCGATTCGCCCAATGAGTCCTTGATATTTAGTCGTTTTCAGCCAATTTTCTGGATTTTTGAAAATTTCACTTTTTTTGTGAAAATATCCACTAAATGAGGGAATAATATGTGTGAGGGTACCCCAGGAGAGTTCCAAATGTGTTTGGGTAGAATATATATCCCACGGGGCTAAAATTGAAAAAAGTTGAAAAAAATTTTTTTTTGGACTTAGTCATTTTTCCAGCGTTTATCAGACTTTCAGATAGGGCAAATGTCAGTGAGCGTTCTGATTTCAGTTCCAGAGCGATTCGCCCAATGAGTCCTTGATATTTAGTCGTTTTCAGCCAATTTTCTGGATTTTTGAAAATTTCACTTTTTTGTGAAAATATCCACTAAATGAGAGAATAATATGTGTGAGGGTACCCCAGGAGAGTTCCAAATGTGTTTGGGTAGAATATATATCCCACGGGGCTAAAATTGAAAAAAGTTGAAAAACTTTTTTTTTTGAACTTAGTCATTTTTCCGGTGTTTATCAGACTTTCAGATAGGGGAAATGTCAGTGAGCGTTCTGATTTCAGTTCCAGAGCGATTCGCCCAATGAGTCCTTGATATTTAGTCGTTTTCAGCCAATTTTCTGGATTTTTGAAAATTTCACTTTTTTGTGAAAATATCCACTAAATGAGGGAATAATATGTGTGAGGGTACCCCAGGAGAGTTCCAAATGTGTGTGGGTAGAATATATATCCCACGGGTTTAAAATTGAAAAAAGTTGAAAAAAATTTTTTTTTGGACTTAGTCATTTTTCCAGCGTTTATCAGACTTTCAGATAGGGCAAATGTCAGTGAGCATTCCGACTTCAGTTCCAGACCGATTCGCCCAATGAGTCCTTGATATTTAGTCGTTTTCAGCCAATTTTCTGGATTTTTGAAAATTTCACTTTTTTTGTGAAAATATCCACTAAATGAGGGAATAATATGTGTGAGGGTACCCCAGGAGAGTTCCAAATGTGTTTGGGTAGAATATATATCCCACGGGGCTAAAATTGAAAAAAGTTGAAAAAAATTTTTTTTTGGACTTAGTCATTTTTCCAGCGTTTATCAGACTTTCAGATAGGGCAAATGTCAGTGAGCGTTCTGATTTCAGTTCCAGAGCGATTCGCCCAATGAGTCCTTGATATTTAGTCGTTTTCAGCCAATTTTCTGGATTTTTGAAAATTTCACTTTTTTGTGAAAATATCCACTAAATGAGAGAATAATATGTGTGAGGGTACCCCAGGAGAGTTCCAAATGTGTTTGGGTAGAATATATATCCCACGGGGCTAAAATTGAAAAAAGTTGAAAAACTTTTTTTTTTGAACTTAGTCATTTTTCCGGTGTTTATCAGACTTTCAGATAGGGGAAATGTCAGTGAGCGTTCTGATTTCAGTTCCAGAGCGATTCGCCCAATGAGTCCTTGATATTTAGTCGTTTTCAGCCAATTTTCTGGATTTTTGAAAATTTCACTTTTTTGTGAAAATATCCACTAAATGAGGGAATAATATGTGTGAGGGTACCCCAGGAGAGTTCCAAATGTGTTTGGGTAGAATATATATCCCACGGGGCTAAAATTGAAAAAAGTTGAAAAACTTTTTTTTTTGAACTTAGTCATTTTTCCGGCGTTTATCAGACTTTCAGATAGGGGAAATGTCAGTGAGCGTTCTGATTTCAGTTCCAGAGCGATTCGCCCAATGAGTCCTTGATATTTAGTCGTTTTCAGCCAATTTTCTGGATTTTTGAAAATTTCACTTTTTTGTGAAAATATCCACTAAATGAGGGAATAATATGTGTGAGGGTACCCCAGGAGAGTTCCAAATGTGTGTGGGTAGAATATATATCCCACGGGTTTAAAATTGAAAAAAGTTGAAAAAAATTTTTTTTTGGACTTAGTCATTTTTCCAGCGTTTATCAGACTTTCAGATAGGGCAAATGTCAGTGAGCGTTCTGATTTCAGTTCCAGAGCGATTCGCCCAATGAGTCCTTGATATTTAGTCGTTTTCAGCCAATTTTCTGGATTTTTGAAAATTTCACTTTTTTGTGAAAATATCCACTAAATGAGGGAATAATATGTGTGAGGTTACCCCAGGAGAGTTCCAAATGTGTTTGGGTAGAATATATACCCCACGGGGGTAAAATTGAAAAAAGTTGAAAGCATTTTTTTTTTTGGACTTAGTCATTTTTCCGGCGTTTATCAGACTTTCAGATAGGGGAAATGTAAGTGAGCTTTCTGATTTCAGTTCCAGAGCGATTCGCCCAATGAGTCCTTGATATTTAGTCGTTTTCAGCCAATTTTCTGGATTTTTGAAAATTTCACTTTTTTGTGAAAATATCCACTAAATGAGGGAACAATATGTGTGAGGGTACCCCAGGAGAGTTCCAAATGTGTGTGGGTAGAATATATATCCCACGGGGGTAAAATTGAAAAAAGTTGAAAAAAATTTTTTTGGGACTTAGTCATTTTTCCGGCGTTTATCAGACTTTCAGATAGGGCAAATGTTAGTGAGCATTCCGATTTCAGTTCCAGAGCGATTCGCCCAATGAGTCCTTGATATTTAGTCGTTTTCAGCCAATATTTTGGATTTTTGAAAATTTCACTTTTTTGTGAAAATATCCACTAAATGAGGGAATAATATGTGTGAGGTTACCCCAGGAGAGTTCCAAATGTGTGTAGGTAGAATATATACCCCACGGGGGTAAAATTGAAAAAAGTTGAAAGCATTTTTTTTTTTGGACTTAGTCATTTTTCCGGCGTTTATCAGACTTTCAGATAGGGGAAATGTAAGTGAGCTTTCTGATTTCAGTTCCAGAGCGATTCGCCCAATGAGTCCTTGATATTTAGTCGTTTTCAGCCAATTTTCTGGATTTTTGAAAATTTCACTTTTTTGTGAAAATATCCACTAAATGAGGGAATAATATGTGTGAGGGTACCCCAGGAGAGTTCCAAATGTGTGTGGGTAGAATATATATCCCACGGGTTTAAAATTGAAAAAAGTTGAAAAAAATTTTTTTTTGGACTTAGTCATTTTTCCAGCGTTTATCAGACTTTCAGATAGGGCAAATGTCAGTGAGCATTCCGACTTCAGTTCCAGACCGATTCGCCCAATGAGTCCTTGATATTTAGTCGTTTTCAGCCAATTTTCTGGATTTTTGAAAATTTCACTTTTTTTGTGAAAATATCCACTAAATGAGGGAATAATATGTGTGAGGGTACCCCAGGAGAGTTCCAAATGTGTTTGGGTAGAATATATATCCCACGGGGCTAAAATTGAAAAAAGTTGAAAAAAATTTTTTTTTGGACTTAGTCATTTTTCCAGCGTTTATCAGACTTTCAGATAGGGCAAATGTCAGTGAGCGTTCTGATTTCAGTTCCAGAGCGATTCGCCCAATGAGTCCTTGATATTTAGTCGTTTTCAGCCAATTTTCTGGATTTTTGAAAATTTCACTTTTTTGTGAAAATATCCACTAAATGAGAGAATAATATGTGTGAGGGTACCCCAGGAGAGTTCCAAATGTGTTTGGGTAGAATATATATCCCACGGGGCTAAAATTGAAAAAAGTTGAAAAACTTTTTTTTTTGAACTTAGTCATTTTTCCGGTGTTTATCAGACTTTCAGATAGGGGAAATGTCAGTGAGCGTTCTGATTTCAGTTCCAGAGCGATTCGCCCAATGAGTCCTTGATATTTAGTCGTTTTCAGCCAATTTTCTGGATTTTTGAAAATTTCACTTTTTTGTGAAAATATCCACTAAATGAGGGAATAATATGTGTGAGGGTACCCCAGGAGAGTTCCAAATGTGTGTGGGTAGAATATATATCCCACGGGTTTAAAATTGAAAAAAGTTGAAAAAAATTTTTTTTTGGACTTAGTCATTTTTCCAGCGTTTATCAGACTTTCAGATAGGGCAAATGTCAGTGAGCATTCCGACTTCAGTTCCAGACCGATTCGCCCAATGAGTCCTTGATATTTAGTCGTTTTCAGCCAATTTTCTGGATTTTTGAAAATTTCACTTTTTTTGTGAAAATATCCACTAAATGAGGGAATAATATGTGTGAGGGTACCCCAGGAGAGTTCCAAATGTGTTTGGGTAGAATATATATCCCACGGGGCTAAAATTGAAAAAAGTTGAAAAAAATTTTTTTTTGGACTTAGTCATTTTTCCAGCGTTTATCAGACTTTCAGATAGGGCAAATGTCAGTGAGCGTTCTGATTTCAGTTCCAGAGCGATTCGCCCAATGAGTCCTTGATATTTAGTCGTTTTCAGCCAATTTTCTGGATTTTTGAAAATTTCACTTTTTTGTGAAAATATCCACTAAATGAGAGAATAATATGTGTGAGGGTACCCCAGGAGAGTTCCAAATGTGTTTGGGTAGAATATATATCCCACGGGGCTAAAATTGAAAAAAGTTGAAAAACTTTTTTTTTTGAACTTAGTCATTTTTCCGGTGTTTATCAGACTTTCAGATAGGGGAAATGTCAGTGAGCGTTCTGATTTCAGTTCCAGAGCGATTCGCCCAATGAGTCCTTGATATTTAGTCGTTTTCAGCCAATTTTCTGGATTTTTGAAAATTTCACTTTTTTGTGAAAATATCCACTAAATGAGGGAATAATATGTGTGAGGGTACCCCAGGAGAGTTCCAAATGTGTTTGGGTAGAATATATATCCCACGGGGCTAAAATTGAAAAAAGTTGAAAAACTTTTTTTTTTGAACTTAGTCATTTTTCCGGCGTTTATCAGACTTTCAGATAGGGGAAATGTCAGTGAGCGTTCTGATTTCAGTTCCAGAGCGATTCGCCCAATGAGTCCTTGATATTTAGTCGTTTTCAGCCAATTTTCTGGATTTTTGAAAATTTCACTTTTTTGTGAAAATATCCACTAAATGAGGGAATAATATGTGTGAGGGTACCCCAGGAGAGTTCCAAATGTGTGTGGGTAGAATATATATCCCACGGGTTTAAAATTGAAAAAAGTTGAAAAAAATTTTTTTTTGGACTTAGTCATTTTTCCAGCGTTTATCAGACTTTCAGATAGGGCAAATGTCAGTGAGCATTCCGACTTCAGTTCCAGACCGATTCGCCCAATGAGTCCTTGATATTTAGTCGTTTTCAGCCAATTTTCTGGATTTTTGAAAATTTCACTTTTTTGTGAAAATATCCACTAAATGAGGGAATAATATGTGTGAGGGTACCCCAGGAGAGTTCCAAATGTGTGTGGGTAGAATATATATCCCACGGGGGTAAAATTGAAAAAAGTTGAAAAAATTTTTTTTGGGACTTAGTCATTTTTCCGGCGTTTATCAGACTTTCAGATAGGGCAAATGTTAGTGAGCATTCCGATTTCAGTTCCAGAGCGATTCGCCCAATGAGTCCTTGATATTTAGTCGTTTTCAGCCAATATTTTGGATTTTTGAAAATTTCACTTTTTTGTGAAAATATCCACTAAATGAGGGAATAATATGTGTGAGGTTACCCCAGGAGAGTTCCAAATGTGTGTAGGTAGAATATATACCCCACGGGGGTAAAATTGAAAAAAGTTGAAAGCATTTTTTTTTTTGGACTTAGTCATTTTTCCGGCGTTTATCAGACTTTCAGATAGGGGAAATGTAAGTGAGCTTTCTGATTTCAGTTCCAGAGCGATTCGCCCAATGAGTCCTTGATATTTAGTCGTTTTCAGCCAATTTTCTGGATTTTTGAAAATTTCACTTTTTTGTGAAAATATCCACTAAATGAGGGAATAATATGTGTGAGGGTACCCCATGAGAGTTCCAAATGTGTTTGGGTAGAATATATATCCCACGGGGCTAAAATTGAAAAAAGTTGAAAAACTTTTTTTTTTGAACTTAGTCATTTTTCCGGCGTTTATCAGACTTTCAGATAGGGGAAATGTCAGTGAGCGTTCTGATTTCAGTTCCAGAGCGATTCGCCCAATGAGTCCTTGATATTTAGTCGTTTTCAGCCAATTTTCTGGATTTTTGAAAATTTCACTTTTTTGTGAAAATATCCACTAAATGAGGGAACAATATGTGTGAGGGTACCCCAGGAGAGTTCCAAATGTGTGTGGGTAGAATATATATCCCACGGGGGTAAAATTGAAAAAAGTTGAAAAAAATTTTTTTGGGACTTAGTCATTTTTCCGGCGTTTATCAGACTTTCAGATAGGGCAAATGTTAGTGAGCATTCCGATTTCAGTTCCAGAGCGATTCGCCCAATGAGTCCTTGATATTTAGTCGTTTTCAGCCAATATTTTGGATTTTTGAAAATTTCACTTTTTTGTGAAAATATCCACTAAATGAGGGAATAATATGTGTGAGGTTACCCCAGGAGAGTTCCAAATGTGTGTAGGTAGAATATATACCCCACGGGGGTAAAATTGAAAAAAGTTGAAAGCATTTTTTTTTTTGGACTTAGTCATTTTTCCGGCGTTTATCAGACTTTCAGATAGGGGAAATGTAAGTGAGCTTTCTGATTTCAGTTCCAGAGCGATTCGCCCAATGAGTCCTTGATATTTAGTCGTTTTCAGCCAATTTTCTGGATTTTTGAAAATTTCACTTTTTTGTGAAAATATCCACTAAATGAGGGAATAATATGTGTGAGGGTACCCCAGGAGAGTTCCAAATGTGTGTAGGTAGAATATATATCCCACGGGTTTAAAATTGAAAAAAGTTGAAAAAAATTTTTTTTTGGACTTAGTCATTTTTCCAGCGTTTATCAGACTTTCAGATAGGGCAAATGTCAGTGAGCATTCCGACTTCAGTTCCAGACCGATTCGCCCAATGAGTCCTTGATATTTAGTCGTTTTCAGCCAATTTTCTGGATTTTTGAAAATTTCACTTTTTTTGTGAAAATATCCACTAAATGAGGGAATAATATGTGTGAGGGTACCCCAGGAGAGTTCCAAATGTGTTTGGGTAGAATATATATCCCACGGGGCTAAAATTGAAAAAAGTTGAAAAACTTTTTTTTTTGGACTTAGTCATTTTTCCAGCGTTTATCAGACTTTCAGATAGGGGAAATGTCAGTGAGCGTTCTGATTTCAGTTCCAGAGCGATTCGCCCAATGAGTCCTTGATATTTAGTCGTTTTCAGCCAATTTTCTGGATTTTTGAAAATTTCACTTTTTTGTGAAAATATCCACTAAATGAGGGAATAATATGTGTGAGGGTACCCCAGGAGAGTTCCAAATGTGTTTGGGTAGAATATATATCCCACGGGGCTAAAATTGAAAAAAGTTGAAAAACTTTTTTTTTTGAACTTAGTCATTTTTCCGGCGTTTATCAGACTTTCAAATAGGGGAAATGTCACTGAGCGTTCTGATTTCAGTTCCAGAGCGATTCGCCCAATGAGTCATTGATATTTAGTCGTTTTCAGCCAATTTTCTGGATTTTTGAAAATTTCACTTTTTTGTGAAAATATCCACTAAATGAGGGAATAATATGTGTGAGGGTACCCCAGGAGAGTTCCAAATGTGTTTGGGTAGAATATATATCCCACGGGGCTAAAATTGAAAAAAGTTGAAAAACTTTTTTTTTTGAACTTAGTCATTTTTCCGGCGTTTATCAGACTTTCAGATAGGGGAAATGTCACTGAGCGTTCTGATTTCAGTTCCAGAGCGATTCGCCCAATGAGTCCTTGATATTTAGTCGTTTTCAGCCAATTTTCTGGATTTTTGAAAATTTCACTTTTTTGTGAAAATATCCACTAAATGAGGGAATAATATGTGTGAGGGTACCCCAGGAGAGTTCCAAATGTGTGTGGGTAGAATATATATCCCACGGGTTTAAAATTGAAAAAAGTTGAAAAAAATTTTTTTTTGGACTTAGTCATTTTTCCAGCGTTTATCAGACTTTCAGATAGGGCAAATGTCAGTGAGCATTCCGACTTCAGTTCCAGTCCAATTCGCCCAATGAGTCCTTGATATTTAGTCGATTTCAGCCAATTTTCTGGATTTTTGAAAATTTCACTTTTTTGTGAAAATATCCACTAAATGAGGGAATAATATGTGTGAGGGTACCCCAGGAGAGTTCCAAATGTGTGTGGGTAGAATAAATATCCCACGGGGGTAAAATTGAAAAAAGTTGAAAAAAAATTTTTTTTGGACTTAGTCATTTTTCCAGCGTTTATCAGACTTTCAGATAGGGGAAATGTCAGTGAGCATTCTGATTTCAGTTCCAGAGTGATTCGCCCAATGAGTCCTTGATATTTAGTCGTTTTCAGCCAATTTTCTGGATTTTTGAAAATTTCACTTTTTTGTGAAAATATCCACTAAATGAGGGAATAATATGTGTGAGGGTACCCCAGGAGAGTTCCAAATGTGTTTGGGTAGAATATATATCCCACGGGGCTAAAATTGAAAAAAGTTGAAAAACTTTTTTTTTTGAACTTAGTCATTTTTCCGGCGTTTATCAGACTTTCAGATAGGGGAAATGTCAGTGAGCGTTCTGATTTCAGTTCCAGAGCGATTCGCCCAATGAGTCCTTGATATTTAGTCGTTTTCAGCCAATTTTCTGGATTTTTGAAAATTTCACTTTTTTGTGAAAATATCCACTAAATGAGGGAATAATATGTGTGAGGGTACCCCAGGAGAGTTCCAAATGTGTTTGGGTAGAATATATATCCCACGGGGCTAAAATTGAAAAAAGTTGAAAAACTTTTTTTTTTGAACTTAGTCATTTTTCCGGCGTTTATCAGACTTTCAGATAGGGGAAATGTCAGTGAGCGTTCTGATTTCAGTTCCAGAGCGATTCGCCCAATGAGTCCTTGATATTTAGTCGTTTTCAGCCAATTTTCTGGATTTTTGAAAATTTCACTTTTTTGTGAAAATATCCACTAAATGAGGGAATAATATGTGTGAGGGTACCCCAGGAGAGTTCCAAATGTGTGTGGGTAGAATATATATCCCACGGGTTTAAAATTGAAAAAAGTTGAAAAAAATTTTTTTTTGGACTTAGTCATTTTTCCAGCGTTTATCAGACTTTCAGATAGGGCAAATGTCAGTGAGCATTCCGACTTCAGTTCCAGACCGATTCGCCCAATGAGTCCTTGATATTTAGTCGTTTTCAGCCAATTTTCTGGATTTTTGAAAATTTCACTTTTTTGTGAAAATATCCACTAAATGAGGGAATAATATGTGTGAGGGTACCCCAGGAGAGTTCCAAATGTGTGTGGGTAGAATATATATCCCACGGGGGTAAAATTGAAAAAAGTTGAAAACATTTTTTTTGGGACTTAGTCATTTTTCCGGCGTTTATCAGACTTTCAGATAGGGGAAATGTCAGTGAGCGTTCTGATTTCAGTTCCAGAGCGATTCGCCCAATGAGTCCTTGATATTTAGTCGTTTTCAGCCAATTTTCTGGATTTTTGAAAATTTCACTTTTTTGTGGAAATATCCACTAAATGAGGGAATAATATGTGTGAGGGTACCCCAGGAGAGTTCCAAATGTGTGTGGGTAGAATAAATATCCCACGGGGGTAAAATTGAAAAAAGTTGAAAAAAAATTTTTTTTAAACTTAGTCATTTTTCCAGCGTTTATCAGACTTTCAGATAGGGGAAATGTCAGTGAGCATTCTGATTTCAGTTCCAGAGCGATTCGCCCAATGAGTCCTTGATATTTAGTCGTTTTCAGCCAATTTTCTGGATTTTTGAAAATTTCACTTTTTTGTGAAAATATCCAATAAATGAGGAAATAATATGTGTGAGGGTACCCCAGGAGAGTTCCAAATGTGTTTGGGTAGAATATATATCCCACGGGGCTAAAATTGAAAAAAGTTGAAAAACTTTTTTTTTTGAACTTAGTCATTTTTCCGGCGTTTATCAGACTTTCAGATAGGGGAAATGTCAGTGAGCGTTCTGATTTCAGTTCCAGAGCGATTCGCCCAATGAGTCCTTGATATTTAGTCGTTTTCAGCCAATTTTCTGGATTTTTGAAAATTTCACTTTTTTGTGAAAATATCCACTAAATGAGGGAATAATATGTGTGAGGGTACCCCAGGAGAGTTCCAAATGTGTGTGGGTAGAATATATATCCCACGGGTTTAAAATTGAAAAAAGTTGAAAAAAATTTTTTTTTGGACTTAGTCATTTTTCCAGCGTTTATCAGACTTTCAGATAGGGCAAATGTCAGTGAGCATTCCGACTTCAGTTCCAGACCGATTCGCCCAATGAGTCCTTGATATTTAGTCGTTTTCAGCCAATTTTCTGGATTTTTGAAAATTTCACTTTTTTGTGAAAATATCCACTAAATGAGGGAATAATATGTGTGAGGGTACCCCAGGAGAGTTCCAAATGTGTGTGGGTAGAATATATATCCCACGGGGGTAAAATTGAAAAAAGTTGAAAACATTTTTTTTGGGACTTAGTCATTTTTCCGGCGTTTATCAGACTTTCAGATAGGGGAAATGTCAGTGAGCGTTCTGATTTCAGTTCCAGAGCGATTCGCCCAATGAGTCCTTGATATTTAGTCGTTTTCAGCCAATTTTCTGGATTTTTGAAAATTTCACTTTTTTGTGAAAATATCCACTAAATGAGGAAATAATATGTGTGAGGGTACCCCAGGAGAGTTCCAAATGTGTTTGGGTAGAATATATATCCCACGGGGCTAAAATTAAAAAAAGTTGAAAAACTTTTTTTTTTGAACTTAGTCATTTTTCCGGCGTTTATCAGACTTTCAGATAGGGGAAATGTCAGTGAGCGTTCTGATTTCAGTTCCAGAGCGATTCGCCCAATGAGTCCTTGATATTTAGTCGTTTTCAGCCAATTTTCTGGATTTTTGAAAATTTCACTTTTTTGTGAAAATATCCACTAAATGAGGGAATAATATGTGTGAGGGTACCCCAGGAGAGTTCCAAATGTGTTTGGGTAGAATATATATCCCACGGGGCTAAAATTGAAAAAAGTTGAAAAACTTTTTTTTTTGAACTTAGTCATTTTTCCGGCGTTTATCAGACTTTCAGATAGGGGAAATGTCAGTGAGCGTTCTGATTTCAGTTCCAGAGCGATGCGCCCAATGAGTCCTTGATATTTAGTCGTTTTCAGCCAATTTTCTGGATTTTTGAAAATTTCACTTTTTTGTGAAAATATCCACTAAATGAGGGAATAATATGTGTGAGGGTACCCCAGGAGAGTTCCAAATGTGTGTGGGTAGAATATATATCCCACGGGTTTAAAATTGAAAAAAGTTGAAAAAAATTTTTTTTTGGACTTAGTCATTTTTCCAGCGTTTATCAGACTTTCAGATAGGGCAAATGTCAGTGAGCATTCCGACTTCAGTTCCAGACCGATTCGCCCAATGAGTCCTTGATATTTAGTCGTTTTCAGCCAATTTTCTGGATTTTTGAAAATTTCACTTTTTTGTGGAAATATCCACTAAATGAGGGAATAATATGTGTGAGGGTACCCCAGGAGAGTTCCAAATGTGTGTGGGTAGAATAAATATCCCACGGGGGTAAAATTGAAAAAAGTTGAAAAAAAATTTTTTTTGGACTTAGTCATTTTTCCAGCGTTTATCAGACTTTCAGATAGGGGAAATGTCAGTGAGCATTCTGATTTCAGTTCCAGAGCGATTCGCCCAATGAGTCCTTGATATTTAGTCGTTTTCAGCCAATTTTCTGGATTTTTGAAAATTTCACTTTTTTGTGAAAATATCCAATAAATGAGGAAATAATATGTGTGAGGGTACCCCAGGAGAGTTCCAAATGTGTTTGGGTAGAATATATATCCCACGGGGCTAAAATTGAAAAAAGTTGAAAAACTTTTTTTTTTGAACTTAGTCATTTTTCCAGCGTTTATCAGACTTTCAGATAGGGGAAATGTCAGTGAGCGTTCTGATTTCAGTTCCAGAGCGATTCGCCCAATGAGTCCTTGATATTTAGTCGTTTTCAGCCAATTTTCTGGATTTTTGAAAATTTCACTTTTTTGTGAAAATATCCACTAAATGAGGGAATAATATGTGTGAGGGTACCCCAGGAGAGTTCCAAATGTGTGTGGGTAGAATATATATCCCACGGGTTTAAAATTGAAAAAAGTTGAAAAAAATTTTTTTTTGGACTTAGTCATTTTTCCAGCGTTTATCAGACTTTCAGATAGGGCAAATGTCAGTGAGCATTCCGACTTCAGTTCCAGACCGATTCGCCCAATGAGTCCTTGATATTTAGTCGTTTTCAGCCAATTTTCTGGATTTTTGAAAATTTCACTTTTTTGTGAAAATATCCACTAAATGAGGGAATAATATGTGTGAGGGTACCCCAGGAGAGTTCCAAATGTGTGTGGGTAGAATATGTATCCCACGGGGGTAAAATTGAAAAAAGTTGAAAACATTTTTTTTGGGACTTAGTCATTTTTCCGGCGTTTATCAGACTTTCAGATAGGGGAAATGTCAGTGAGCGTTCTGATTTCAGTTCCAGAGCGATTCGCCCAATGAGTCCTTGATATTTAGTCGTTTTCAGCCAATTTTCTGGATTTTTGAAAATTTCACTTTTTTGTGAAAATATCCACTAAATGAGGAAATAATATGTGTGAGGGTACCCCAGGAGAGTTCCAAATGTGTTTGGGTAGAATATATATCCCACGGGGCTAAAATTAAAAAAAGTTGAAAAACTTTTTTTTTTGAACTTAGTCATTTTTCCGGCGTTTATCAGACTTTCAGATAGGGGAAATGTCAGTGAGCGTTCTGATTTCAGTTCCAGAGCGATTCGCCCAATGAGTCCTTGATATTTAGTCGTTTTCAGCCAATTTTCTGGATTTTTGAAAATTTCACTTTTTTGTGAAAATATCCACTAAATGAGGGAATAATATGTGTGAGGGTACCCCAGGAGAGTTCCAAATGTGTGTGGGTAGAATATATATCCCACGGGGGTAAAATTGAAAAAAGTTGAAAACATTTTTTTTGGGACTTAGTCATTTTTCCGGCGTTTATCAGACTTTCAGATAGGGGAAATGTCAGTGAGCGTTCTGATTTCAGTTCCAGAGCGATTCGCCCAATGAGTCCTTGATATTTAGTCGTTTTCAGCCAATTTTCTGGATTTTTGAAAATTTCACTTTTTTGTGGAAATATCCACTAAATGAGGGAATAATATGTGTGAGGGTACCCCAGGAGAGTTCCAAATGTGTGTGGGTAGAATAAATATCCCACGGGGGTAAAATTGAAAAAAGTTGAAAAAAAATTTTTTTTGGACTTAGTCATTTTTCCAGCGTTTATCAGACTTTCAGATAGGGGAAATGTCAGTGAGCATTCTGATTTCAGTTCCAGAGCGATTCGCCCAATGAGTCCTTGATATTTAGTCGTTTTCAGCCAATTTTCTGGATTTTTGAAAATTTCACTTTTTTGTGAAAATATCCAATAAATGAGGAAATAATATGTGTGAGGGTACCCCAGGAGAGTTCCAAATGTGTTTGGGTAGAATATATATCCCACGGGGCTAAAATTGAAAAAACTTGAAAAACTTTTTTTTTTGAACTTAGTCATTTTTCCAGCGTTTATCAGACTTTCAGATAGGGGAAATGTCAGTGAGCGTTCTGATTTCAGTTCCAGAGCGATTCGCCCAATGAGTCCTTGATATTTAGTCGTTTTCAGCCAATTTTCTGGATTTTTGAAAATTTCACTTTTTTGTGAAAATATCCACTAAATGAGGGAATAATATGTGTGAGGGTACCCCAGGAGAGTTCCAAATGTGTGTGGGTAGAATATATATCCCACGGGTTTAAAATTGAAAAAAGTTGAAAAAAATTTTTTTTTGGACTTAGTCATTTTTCCAGCGTTTATCAGACTTTCAGATAGGGCAAATGTCAGTGAGCATTCCGACTTCAGTTCCAGACCGATTCGCCCAATGAGTCCTTGATATTTAGTCGTTTTCAGCCAATTTTCTGGATTTTTGAAAATTTCACTTTTTTGTGAAAATATCCACTAAATGAGGGAATAATATGTGTGAGGGTACCCCAGGAGAGTTCCAAATGTGTATGGGTAGAATATGTATCCCACGGGGGTAAAATTGAAAAAAGTTGAAAACATTTTTTTTGGGACTTAGTCATTTTTCCGGCGTTTATCAGACTTTCAGATAGGGGAAATGTCAGTGAGCGTTCTGATTTCAGTTCCAGAGCGATTCGCCCAATGAGTCCTTGATATTTAGTCGTTTTCAGCCAATTTTCTGGATTTTTGAAAATTTCACTTTTTTGTGAAAATATCCACTAAATGAGGAAATAATATGTGTGAGGGTACCCCAGGAGAGTTCCAAATGTGTTTGGGTAGAATATATATCCCACGGGGCTAAAATTAAAAAAAGTTGAAAAACTTTTTTTTTTGAACTTAGTCATTTTTCCGGCGTTTATCAGACTTTCAGATAGGGGAAATGTCAGTGAGCGTTCTGATTTCAGTTCCAGAGCGATTCGCCCAATGAGTCCTTGATATTTAGTCGTTTTCAGCCAATTTTCTGGATTTTTGAAAATTTCACTTTTTTGTGAAAATATCCACTAAATGAGGGAATAATATGTGTGAGGGTACCCCAGGAGAGTTCCAAATGTGTTTGGGTAGAATATATATCCCACGGGGCTAAAATTGAAAAAAGTTGAAAAACTTTTTTTTTTGAACTTAGTCATTTTTCCGGCGTTTATCAGACTTTCAGATATGGGAAATGTCAGTGAGCGTTCTGATTTCAGTTCCAGAGCGATTCGCCCAATGAGTCCTTGATATTTAGTCGTTTTCAGCCAATTTTCTGGATTTTTGAAAATTTCACTTTTTTGTGAAAATATCCACTAAATGAGGGAATAATATGTGTGAGGGTACCCCAGGAGAGTTCCAAATGTGTGTGGGTAGAATATATATCCCACGGGTTTAACATTGAAAAAAGTTGAAAAAAATTTTTTTTTGGACTTAGTCATTTTTCCAGCGTTTATCAGACTTTCAGATAGGGCAAATGTCAGTGAGCATTCCGACTTCAGTTCCAGACCGATTCGCCCAATGAGTCCTTGATATTTAGTCGTTTTCAGCCAATTTTCTGGATTTTTGAAAATTTCACTTTTTTGTGAAAATATCCACTAAATGAGGGAATAATATGTGTGAGGGTACCCCAGGAGAGTTCCAAATGTGTGTGGGTAGAATATATATCCCACGGGGGTAAAATTGAAAAAAGTTGAAAAAAATTTTTTTTTGGACTTAGTCATTTTTCCAGCGTTTATCAGACTTTCAGATAGGGCAAATGTCAGTGAGCATTCTGATTTCAGTTCCAGAGCGATTCGCCCAATGAGTCCTTGATATTTAGTCGTTTTCAGCCAATTTTCTGGATTTTTGAAAATTTCACTTTTTTGTGAAAATATCCACTAAATGAGGAAATAATATGTGTGAGGGTACCCCAGGAGAGTTCCAAATGTGTTTGGGTAGAATATATATCCCACGGGGCTAAAATTGAAAAAAGTTGAAAAACTTTTTTTTTTGAACTTAGTCATTTTTCCGGCGTTTATCAGACTTTCAGATAGGGGAAATGTCAGTGAGCGTTCTGATTTCAGTTCCAGAGCGATTCGCCCAATGAGTCCTTGATATTTAGTCGTTTTCAGCCAATTTTCTGGATTTTTGAAAATTTCACTTTTTTGTGAAAATATCCACTAAATGAGGGAATAATATGTGTGAGGGTACCCCAGGAGAGTTCCAAATGTGTTTGGGTAGAATATTTATCCCACGGGGCTAAAATTGAAAAAAGTTGAAAAACTTTTTTTTTTGAACTTAGTCATTTTTCCGGCGTTTATCAGACTTTCAGATAGGGGAAATGTCAGTGAGCGTTCTGATTTCAGTTCCAGAGCGATTCGCCCAATGAGTCCTTGATATTTAGTCGTTTTCAGCCAATTTTCTGGATTTTTGAAAATTTCACTTTTTTGTGAAAATATCCACTAAATGAGGGAATAATATGTGTGAGGGTACCCCAGGAGAGTTCCAAATGTGTGTGGGTAGAATATATATCCCACGGGTTTAAAATTGAAAATAGTTGAAAAAAATTTTTTTTTGGACTTAGTCATTTTTCCAGCGTTTATCAGACTTTCAGATAGGGCAAATGTCAGTGAGCATTCCGACTTCAGTTCCAGACCGATTCGCCCAATGAGTCCTTGATATTTAGTCGTTTTCAGCCAATTTTCTGGATTTTTGAAAATTTCACTTTTTTGTGAAAATATCCACTAAATGAGGGAATAATATGTGTGAGGTTACCCCAGGAGAGTTCCAAATGTGTTTGGGTAGAATATATATCCCACGGGGGTAAAATTGAAAAAAGTTGAAAGCATTTTTTTTTTTGGACTTAGTCATTTTTCCAGCGTTTATCACACTTTCAGATAGGGCAAATGTCAGTGAGCGTTCTGATTTCAGTTCCAGAGCGATTCGCCCAATGAGTCCTTGATATTTAGTCGTTTTCAGCCAATTTTCTGGATTTTTGAAAATTTCACTTTTTTGTGAAAATATCCACTAAATGAGGGAATAATATGTGTGAGGGTACCCCAGGAGAGTTCCAAATGTGTGTGGGTAGAATATATATCCCACGGGTTTAAAATTGAAAACAGTTGAAAAAAATTTTTTTTTGGACTTAGTCATTTTTCCAGCGTTTATCAGACTTTCAGATAGGGCAAATGTCAGTGAGCATTCCGACTTCAGTTCCAGACCCATTCGCCCAATGAGTCCTTGATATTTAGTCGTTTTCAGCCAATTTTCTGGATTTTTGAAAATTTCACTTTTTTGTGAAAATATCCACTAAATGAGGGAATAATATGTGTGAGGGTACCCCAGGAGAGTTCCAAATGTGTGTGGGTAGAATATATATCCCACGGGGGTAAAATTGAAAAAAGTTGAAAAAATTTTTTTTGGGACTTAGTCATTTTTCCGGCGTTTATCAGACTTTCAGATAGGGCAAATGTTAGTGAGCATTCCGATTTCAGTTCCAGAGCGATTCGCCCAATGAGTCCTTGATATTTAGTCGTTTTCAGCCAATATTTTGGATTTTTGAAAATTTCACTTTTTTGTGAAAATATCCACTAAATGAGGGAATAATATGTGTGAGGTTACCCCAGGAGAGTTCCAAATGTGTTTGGGTAGAATATATATCCCACGGGGGTAAAATTGAAAAAAGTTGAAAGCATTTTTTTTTTTGGACTTAGTCATTTTTCCGGCGTTTATCAGACTTTCAGATAGGGGAAATGTAAGTGAGCTTTCTGATTTCAGTTCCAGAGCGATTCGCCCAATGAGTCCTTGATATTCGGTCGTTTTCAGCTAATTTTCTGGATTTTTGAAAATTTCACTTTTTTGTGAAAATATCCACTAAATGAGGGAATAATATGTGTGAGGGTACCCCAGGAGAGTTCCAAATGTGTTTGGGTAGAATATATATCCCACGGGGTTAAAATTGAAAAAAGTTGAAAAAAATTTTTTTTTGGACTTAGTCATTTTTCCAGCGTTTATCACACTTTCAGATAGGGCAAATGTCAGTGAGCGTTCTGATTTCAGTTCCAGAGCGATTCGCCCAATGAGTCCTTTTTATTTAGTCGTTTTCAGGCAATATTCTGGATTTTTGAAAATTTCACTTTTTTGTGAAAATATCCACTAAATGAGGGAATAATATGTGTGAGGGTACCCCAGGAGAGTTCCAAATGTGTGTGGGTAGAATATATATCCCACGGGTCTAAAATTGAAAAAAGTTGAAAAAAATTTTTTTGGGAACTTAGTCATTTTTCCGGCGTTTATCAGACTTTCAGATAGGGGAAATGTCAGTGAGCGTTCTGATTTCAGTTCCAGAGCGATTAGCCCAATGAGTCCTTGATATTTAGTCGTTTTCAGCCAATTTTCTGGATTTTTGAAAATTTCACTTTTTTGTGAAAATATCCACTAAATGAGGGAATAATATGTGTGAGGGTACCCCAGGAGAGTTCCAAATGTGTTTGGGTAGAATATATATCCCACGGGGCTAAAATTGAAAAAAGTTGAAAACATTTTTTTTTTTGGACTTAGTCATTTTTCCGGCGTTTATCAGACTTTCAGATAGGGGAAATGTAAGTGAGCGTTCTGATTTCAGTTCCAGAGCGATTCGCCCAATGAGTCCTTTTTATTTAGTCGTTTTCAGGCAATATTCTGGATTTTTGAAAATTTCACTTTTTTGTGAAAATATCCACTAAATGAGGGAATAATATGTGTGAGGGTACCCCAGGAGAGTTCCAAATGTGTTTGGGTAGAATATATATCCCACGGGGTTAAAATTGAAAAAAGTTAAAAAAATTTTTTTTTTGGACTTAGTCATTTTTCCAGCGTTTATCAGACTTTCAGATAGGGCAAATGTCAGTGAGCATTCCGACTTCAGTTCCAGACCGATTCGCCCAATGAGTCCTTGATATTTAGTCATTTTCAGCCAATTTTCTGGATTTTTGAAAATTTCACTTTTTTGTGAAAATATCCACTAAATGAGGGAATAATATGTGTAAGGGTCCCCCAGGAGAGTTCCAAATGTGTGTGGGTAGAATATATATCCCACGGGGGTAAAATTGAAAAAAGTTGAAAAAAAATTTTTTTTGGACTTAGTCATTTTTCCAGCGTTTATCAGATTTTCAGATAGGGCAAATGTCAGTGAGCATTCCGATTTCAGTTCCAGACCGATTCGCCCAATGAGTCCTTGATATTTAGTCGTTTTCAGCCAATTTTCTGGATTTTTGAAAATTTCACTTTATTGTGAAAATATCCACTAAATGAGGGAATAATATGTGTTAGGGTACCCCAGGAGAGTTCCAAATGTGTGTGGGTAGAATATGTATCCCACGGGTTTAAAATTGAAAAAAGTTGAAAAAAATTTTTTTTTGGACTTAGTTATTTTTCCAGCGTTTATAAGACTTACAGATAGGGCAAATGTCAGTGAGCATTCCGACTTCAGTTCCAGACCGATTCGCCCAATGAGTCCTTGATATTTAGTCGTTTTCAGCCAATTTTCTGGATTTTTGAAAATTTCACTTTTTTGTGAAAATATCCACTAAATGAGGGAATAATATGTGTGAGGGTACCCCAGGAGAGTTCCAAATGTGTGTGGGTAGAATATATATCCCACGGGGGTAAAATTGAAAAAAGTTGAAAACATTTTTTTTTTTGGACTTAGTCATTTTTCCAGCGTTTATCACACTTTCAGATAGGGCAAATGTCAGTGAGCGTTCTGATTTCAGTTCCAGAGCGATTCGCCCAATGAGTCCTTGATATTTAGTCGTTTTCAGCCAATTTTCTGGATTTTTGAAAATTTCACTTTTTTGTGAAAATATCCACTAAATGAGGGAATAATATGTGTGAGGGTACCCCAGGAGAGTTCCAAATGTGTTTGGGTAGAATATATATCCCACGGGTCTAAAATAGAAAAAAGTTGAAAAACTTTTTTTTTGAACTTAGTCATTTTTCCGGCGTTTATCAGACTTTCAGATAGGGGAAATGTCAGTGAGTGTTCTGATTTCAGTTCCAGAGTGATTCGCCCAATGAGTCCTTGATATTTAGTCGTTTTCAGCCAATTTTCTGGATTTTTGAAAATTTCACTTTTTTGTGAAAATATCCACTAAATGAGGGAATAATATGTGTTAGGGTACCCCAGGAGAGTTCCAAATGTGTTTGGGTAGAATATATATCCCACGGGGCTAAAATTGAAAAAAGTTGAAAAAATTTTTTTTTTGGACTTAGTCATTTTTCCGGCTTTTATCAGACTTTCAGATAGGGGAAATGTCAGTGAGCATTCTGATTTCAGTTCCAGAGCGATTCGCCCAATGAGTCCTTGATATTTAGTCGTTTTCAGCCAATTTTCTGGATTTTTGAAAATTTCACTTTTTTGTGAAAATATCCACTAAATGAGGGAATGATATGTGTAAGGGTACCCCAGGAGAGTTCCAAATGTGTGTGGGTAGAATATATATCCCACGGGTTTAAAATTGAAAAAAGTTGAAAAAAATTTTTTTTTGGACTTAGTCATTTTTCCAGCGTTTATCAGACTTTCACATAGGGCAAATGTCAGTGAGCATTCCGACTTCAGTTCCAGACCGATTCGCCCAATGAGTCCTTGATATTTAGTCGTTTTCAGCCAATTTTCTGGATTTTTGAAAATTTCACTTTTTTGTGAAAATATCCACTAAATGAGGGAATAATATGTGTGAGGGTACCCCAGGAGAGTTCCAAATGTGTGTGGGTAGAATAAATATCCCACGGGGGTAAAATTGAAAAAAGTTGAAAAAAATTTTTTTTTGAACTTAGTCATTTTTCCAGCGTTTATCAGACTTTCAGATAGGGGAAATGGCAGTGAGCATTCTGATTTCAGTTCCAGAGCGATTCGCCCAATGAGTCCTTGATATTTAGTCGTTTTCAGCCAATTTTCTGGATTTTTGAAAATTTCACTTTTTTGTGAAAATATCCACTAAATGAGGGAATAATATGTGTGAGGGTACCCCAGGAGAGTTCCAAATGTGTTTGGGTAGAATATATATCCCACGGGGCTAAAATAGAAAAAAGTTGAAAAACTTTTTTTTTGAACTTAGTCATTTTTCCGGCGTTTATCAGACTTTCAGATAGGGGAAATGTCAGTGAGCGTTCTGATTTCAGTTCCAGAGCGATTCGCCCAATGAGTCCTTGATATTTAGTCGTTTTCAGCCAATTTTCTGGATTTTTGAAAATTTCACTTTTTTGTGAAAATATCCACTAAATGAGGGAATAATATGTGTGAGGGTACCCCAGGAGAGTTCCAAATGTGTGTGGGTAGAATATATATCCCACGGGGGTAAAATTGAAAAAAGTTTAAAAAATTTTTTTGGGGACTTAATCATTTTTCCGGCGTTTATCAGACTTTCAGATAGGGAAAATGTCAGTGAGCATTCCGATTTCAGTTGCAGAGCGATTCGCCCAATGAGTCCTTGATATTTAGTCGTTTTCAGCCAATATTTTGGATTTTCGAAAATTTCACTTTTTTGTGAAAATATCCACTAAATGAGGGAATAATATGTGTGAGGTTACCCCAGGAGAGTTCCAAATGTGTGTAGGTAGAATATATACCCCACGGGGGTAAAATTGAAAAAAGTTGAAAACATTTTTTTTTTTGGACTTAGTCATTTTTCCAGCGTTTATCACACTTTCAGATAGGGCAAATGTCAGTGAGCGTTCTGATTTCAGTTCCAGAGCGATTCGCCCAATGAGTCCTTGTTATTTAGTCGTTTTCAGCCAATTTCCTGGATTTTTGAAAATTTCACTTTTTTGTGAAAATATCCACTAAATGAGGGAATAATATGTGTGAGGGTACCCCAGGAGAGTTCCATATGTGTTTGGGTAGAATATATATCCCACGGGGCTAAAATTGAAAAAAGTTGAAAGCATTTTTTTTTTTGGACTTAGTCATTTTTCCGGCGTTTATCAGACTTTCAGATAGGGGAAATGTAAGTGAGCTTTCTGATTTCAGTTCCAGAGCGATTCGCCCAATGAGTCCTTGATATTCGGTCGTTTTCAGCTAATTTTCTGGATTTTTGAAAATTTCACTTTTTTGTGAAAATATCCACTAAATGAGGGAATAATATGTGTGAGGGTACCCCAGGAGAGTTCCAAATGTGTTTGGGTAGAATATATATCCCACGGGGCTAAAATAGAAAAAAGTTGAAAAACTTTTTTTTTGAACTTAGTCATTTTTCCGGCGTTTATCAGACTTTCAGATAGGGGAAATGTCAGTGAGCGTTCTGATTTCAGTTCCAGAGCGATTCGCCCAATGAGTCCTTGATATTTAGTCGTTTTCAGCCAATTTTCTGGATTTTTGAAAATTTCACTTTTTTGTGAAAATATCCACTAAATGAGGGAATAATATGTGTGAGGGTACCCCAGGAGAGTTCCAAATGTGTGTGGGTAGAATATATATCCCACGGGGGTAAAATTGAAAAAAGTTTAAAAAATTTTTTTGGGGACTTAATCATTTTTCCGGCGTTTATCAGACTTTCAGATAGGGAAAATGTCAGTGAGCATTCCGATTTCAGTTGCAGAGCGATTCGCCCAATGAGTCCTTGATATTTAGTCGTTTTCAGCCAATATTTTGGATTTTCGAAAATTTCACTTTTTTGTGAAAATATCCACTAAATGAGGGAATAATATGTGTGAGGTTACCCCAGGAGAGTTCCAAATGTGTGTAGGTAGAATATATACCCCACGGGGGTAAAATTGAAAAAAGTTGAAAACATTTTTTTTTTTGGACTTAGTCATTTTTCCAGCGTTTATCACACTTTCAGATAGGGCAAATGTCAGTGAGCGTTCTGATTTCAGTTCCAGAGCGATTCGCCCAATGAGTCCTTGTTATTTAGTCGTTTTCAGCCAATTTCCTGGATTTTTGAAAATTTCACTTTTTTGTGAAAATATCCACTAAATGAGGGAATAATATGTGTGAGGGTACCCCAGGAGAGTTCCATATGTGTTTGGGTAGAATATATATCCCACGGGGCTAAAATTGAAAAAAGTTGAAAGCATTTTTTTTTTTGGACTTAGTCATTTTTCCGGCGTTTATCAGACTTTCAGATAGGGGAAATGTAAGTGAGCTTTCTGATTTCAGTTCCAGAGCGATTCGCCCAATGAGTCCTTGATATTCGGTCGTTTTCAGCTAATTTTCTGGATTTTTGAAAATTTCACTTTTTTGTGAAAATATCCACTAAATGAGGGAATAATATGTGTGAGGGTACCCCAGGAGAGTTCCAAATGTGTGTGGGTAGAATATATATCCCACGGGTTTAAAATTGAAAAAAGTCGAAAAAAATTTTTTTTTGGACTTAGTCATTTTTCCAGCGTTTATCAGACTTTCAGATAGGGCAAATGTCAGTGAGCATTCCGACTTCAGTTCCAGACCGATTCGCCCAATGAGTCCTTGATATTTAGTCGTTTTCAGCCAATTTTCTGGATTTTTGAAAATTTCACTTTTTTGTGAAAATATCCACTAAATGAGGGAATAATATGTGTGAGGGTACCCCAGGAGAGTTCCAAATGTGTGTGGGTAGAATATATATCCCACGGGGGTAAAATTGAAAAAAGTTGAAAAAATTTTTTTTGGGACTTAGTCATTTTTCCGGCGTTTATCAGACTTTCAGATAGGGCAAATGTTAGTGAGCATTCCGATTTCAGTTCCAGAGCGATTCGCCCAATGAGTCCTTGATATTTAGTCGTTTTCAGCCAATATTTTGGATTTTTGAAAATTTCACTTTTTTGTGAAAATATCCACTAAATGAGGGAATAATATGTGTGAGGTTACCCCAGGAGAGTTCCAAATGTGTGTAGGTAGAATATATACCCCACGGGGGTAAAATTGAAAAAAGTTGAAAGCATTTTTTTTTTTGGACTTAGTCATTTTTCTGGCGTTTATCAGACTTTCAGATAGGGGAAATGTAAGTGAGCTTTCTGATTTCAGTTCCAGAGCGATTCGCCCAATGAGTCCTTGATATTCGGTCGTTTTCAGCTAATTTTCTGGATTTTTGAAAATTTCACTTTTTTGTGAAAATATCCACTAAATGAGGGAATAATATGTGTGAGGGTACCCCAGGAGAGTTCCAAATGTGTTTGGGTAGAATATATATCCCACGGGGTTAAAATTGAAAAAAGTTGAAAAAAATTTTTTTTTGGACTTAGTCATTTTTCCAGCGTTTATCACACTTTCAGATAGGGCAAATGTCAGTGAGCGTTCTGATTTCAATTCCAGAGCGATTCGCCCAAAGAGTCCTTTTTATTTAGTCGTTTTCAGGCAATATTCTGGATTTTTGAAAATTTCACTTTTTTGTGAAAATATCCACTAAATGAGGGAATAATATGTGTGAGGGTACCCCAGGAGAGTTCCAAATGTGTTTGGGTAGAATATATATCCCACGGGGTTAAAATTGAAAAAAGTTGAAAAAATTTTTTTTTTGGACTTAGTCATTTTTCCAGCGTTTATCAGACTTTCAGATAGGGCAAATGTCAGTGAGCATTCTGACTTCAGTTCCAGACCGATTCGCCCAATGAGTCCTTGATATTAATCGTTTTCAGCCAATTTTCTGGATTTTTGAAAATTTCACTTTTTTGTGAAAATATCCACTAAATGAGGGAATAATATGTGTGAGGGTACCCCAGGAGAGTTCCAAATGTGTGTGGGTAGAATATATATCCCACGGGTCTAAAATTGAAAAAAGTTGAAAAAAATTTTTTTTGGAACTTAGTCATTTTTCCGGCGTTTATCAGACTTTCAGATAGGGGAAATGTCAGTGAGCGTTCTGATTTCAGTTCCAGAGCGATTCGCCCAATGAGTCCTTGATATTTAGTCGTTTTCAGCCAATTTTCTGGATTTTTGAAAATTTCACTTTTTTGTGAAAATATCCACTAAATGAGGGAATAATATGTGTGAGGGTACCCCAGGAGAGTTCCAAATGTGTTTCGGTAGAATATATAATCCACGGGGCTAAAATTGAAAAAAGTTGAAAACATTTTTTTTTTTGGACTTAGTCATTTTTCCGGCGTTTATCAGACTTTCAGATAGGGGAAATGTAAGTGAGCGTTCTGATTTCAGTTCCAGAGCGATTCGCCCAATGAGTCCTTTTTATTTAGTCGTTTTCAGGCAATATTCTGGATTTTTGAAAATTTCACTTTTTTGTGAAAATATCCACTAAATGAGGGAATAACATGTGTGAGGATACCCCAGGAGAGTTCCAAATGTGTGTGGGTAGAATATATATCCCACGGGCCTAAAATTGAAAAAAGTTGAAAAAATTTTTTTTTGGGACTTAGTCATTTTTCCAGCGTTTATCAGACTTTCAGATAGGGGAAATGTCAGTGAGCGTTCTGATTTCAGTTCCAGAGCAATTCGCCCAATGAGTCCTTGATATTTAGTCGTTTTCAGCCAATTTTCTGGATTTTTGAAAATTTCACTTTTTTGTGAAAATATCCACTAAATGAGGGAATAATATGTGTGAGGGTACCCCAGGAGAGTTCCAAATGTGTGTGGGTAGAATAAATATCCCACGGGGGTAAAATTGAAAAAAGTAGAAAAAATTTTTTTTTTGAACTTAGTCATTTTTCCGGCGTTTATCAGACTTTCAGATAGGGGAAATGTCAGTGAGCATTCTGATTTCAGTTCCAGAGCGATTCGCCCAATGAGTCCTTGATATTTAGTCGTTTTCAGCCAATTTTCTGGATTTTTGAAAATTTCACTTTTTTGTGAAAATATCCACTAAATGAAGGAATAATATGTGTTAGGGTACCCCAGGAGAGTTCCAAATGTGTGTGGGTAGAATATATATCCCACGGGTTTAACCCCTTAATAACATCTGACGTACTAATACGCGTCTGTGCCCTGGGACTTAAGAGCCAGACCCGTATTAGTACGTCATGGCGATCGCGCGCGCACACAGGCTGTGCGGGCGCGATCGCCGCCGGGTGTCAGCTGATTGTCATAGCTGACACCCGGTACTATGTGCAGGGAGCGGTCACGCACCGCTCCCAGCACATTAACCCCCGCGATGCTGCGATCGAAGTCGATCGCGGCATTGCGGGGGCAAGGGGAGGTGATCGCCGATACTCACCTCCTCTTCCGGCTTCCAGCGCAGTCTGCAAAGGCTTCCCGGGTGTTGCCATGACGACCCGATGTCGTCATGACAACATCCGGGTCACCAGAGAGCAGGAAGATTGCTTGGACATGCGCAGTGCATCTCCAAGCAATCTTCACACTGTGCACTTCTGACAGCCTTCATGGCATAGGGATGGTGCTCCATTCCTGTGCCATGCAGGCGATCAGAAAAAAAAAAGTGAAAGTCCCAGAGTGGGACAAAGTAATAAAGTGTATAAACTGTGTGAAAGTGGAAAAAAAAAAAAAAAAAATGTGCAAAAATATTATAAAAAAATAAAAAAAATAATACACCAAAAATAAAAATATAATGTACCCATCAATAAATATTATTATAAAAAAAATAAAAAAAAACAATAAAAGTACACATATTTGGTATCGCCGCGTCCGGAACAACCTGACCTATAAAACTGTCCCACTAGTTAACCCCTTCAGTGAACACGGTAAAAAAAAAAAAAAAAAAAACAAGCAAAAAACAATGCTTTATCACCATACCGCAAAACAAAAAGTGGAATAACACGCGATCAAAAAGACGCATATAAATAAAAATGATACTGCTGAAAACGTCATCTCGTCCCGCAAAAAACAAGCCGCCATATAGCTCCATCAGCCGAAAAATAAAAAAGTTATAGCTCTCAGAATAAAGCGATACTAAAAAATATTTTTTTCTATAAAATAGCTTTTATTGTGTATAAGCGCCAAAACATAGAAAAATTATACAAATGTGGTACCGCTGTAAACGTACTGACCCGAAGAGTAAAGCTGCCTCATCAATTTTACCACACGCGGAACAGAATAAAAAAAAAAAAAAAAAAACAATTCCTGAATTGTTGGTTTTTGTTTATTCTGCCTCCCAAAAATCGGAATAGAAAGCGATCAAAAAATGTCAGGTGCCTGAAAATGGCACCAATAACAACGTCAAGTCATCCCGCAAAAAACGAGCCGTCACATGACTGTCTGCCAAAATTTGGAAAAATTATAGCTCTCAAAATATGGCGATGCAAAAACTAGATTTTACAAAAAATGCGTCTTTTAGTGTGTGACAGCTGTCAGTCATAAAAACCCCATATGATTCTGGCATTGCTGTAATCACACCGACCCGAAGAATAAAGTCGTCTAATCACTTATACCGCACAAGGAACGGCGTCAAAAATAAACTCTTGAGTTAGGATTGGGCTAGGGTTAGGGCTGGGTTTGGGGCTAGGGTTGTGCTGGGGCTAGGGTTGTGCTGGGGCTAGGGTTGTGCTGGGGCTAGGGTTGTGCTGGGGCTAGGGTTGTGCTAGGGTTAGGGCTGGGGTTGGGATTTTTTTCAAAAGTAAGAAAAAAAGATGACGATATGGCGACTAGTGTTGAGAGCAAGTGCTCGCTACTTGAGTTTGCATCGGGTGCTCTGGTATGCATTTAGTATCGTGGGTATTTGAGTGACATGCTCGAGTCTCTGCCCCATATGCTTCGCGGCCAAAAAACTTTACGGGGATTGCCTGCCATGCACGAGCGATCCCCGCATGTTTTTTTTTGGGTGTCTAATAACCGTGAAACATGCGGAGCAGGGACTCGAGCATGTCACTCGAGCACACGCTGTACATGGTGCATACCTGAGTACCCGATGCAAACTCAAGTAGCGAGCACTTGCGCTCAAGAATAATGAAAACTTATTCAATATGATGACCTAATGTAAACAAATAATGTGCCGTACCTCTGGGTTCAAAATGTTCACTATACACCTTAATAAAATCTTTGAGGGGTATAGTTTCCAAAATGGGGACACTTGTGGGGGAGCTCCACTGTTTAGGCACATCACGGGCTCTCCAAACGCGACATGGTGTCCGCTAACAAATTGAATGGAAAATCGGCTCAAATTGTTAGCGGACACCACATTGCGTTTGGAGAGCCCCTCTGTGCCCAAACTTTGGAGCTCCCCCACAAGTGACCCCATTTTGGAAACTAGACCCCCCAAGGCACCTTTCTAGATGCATAGTGAGCACTTGGAACCCCCAGGTGCTTCACAAATTGATTCGTAAAAATGAAAAAGTGAAAAAAAAAACACTTTTTCATTTTTATGAATCAATTTGTGAAGCACCTGGGGTTCCAAGTGCTCACTATGAATCTAGATAGGTGCCTTGGGGGGTCTAGTTTCCAAAATGGGGTCACTTGTGGGGGAGCTCCAATGTTTGGGCACACAGGGACTCTCTAAATGCAACATGGTATCCGCTAACAAATTAAATGGAAAATCGGCTCAAATTGTTAGCGGACACCACATTGCGTTTGGAGAGCCCCTCTGTGCCCAAACTTTGGAGCTCCCCCACAAGTGACCCCATTTTGGAAACTAGACCCCCCAAGGCACCTTTCTAGATGCATAGTGAGCACTTGGAACCCCCAGGTGCTTCACAAATTGATTCGTAAAAATGAAAAAGTGAAAAAAAAAACACTTTTTCATTTTTATGAATCAATTTGTGAAGCACCTGGGGTTCCAAGTGCTCACTATGAATCTAGATAGGTGCCTTGGGGGGTCTAGTTTCCAAAATGGGGTCACTTGTGGGGGAGCTCCAATGTTTGGGCACACAGGGACTCTCCAAATGCAACATGATATCCGCTAACAAATTGTCGGCTCAAATTGTTAGCGGATATCATGTTGCATTTGGAGAGTCCCTGTGTGCCCAAACATTGGAGCTCCTCCACAAGTGACCCCATTTTGGAAACTAGACCCCCCAAGGCACCTATCTAGATGCATAGTGAGCACTTGGAACCCCTAGGTGCTTCACAAATTAATTCGTAAAAATGAAAAAGTGTTTTTTTTTTCACTTTTTCATTATTACGAATCAATTTGTGAAGCACCTGGGGGTTCCAAGTGCTCACTATGCATCTAGAAAGGTGCCTTGGGGGGTCTAGTTTCCAAAATGGGGTCACTTGTGGGGGAGCTCCAAAGTTTGGGCACAGAGGGGCTCTCCAAACGCAATGTGGCGTCCGCTAACAATTTGAGCCGATTTTCCATTCAATTTGTTAGCGGATACCATGTTGCATTTAGAGAGTCCCTGTGTGCCCAAACATTGGAGCTCCCCCACAAGTGACCCCATTTTGGAAACTAGACCCCCCAAGGCACCTATCTAGATGCATAGTGAGCACTTGGAACCCCTAGGTGCTTCACAAATTGATTCGTAAAAATGAAAAAGTGTTTTTTTTTTCACTTTTTCATTATTACGAATCAATTTGTGAAGCACCTGGGGGTTCCAAGTGCTCACTATGCATCTAGAAAGGTGCCTTGGGGGGTCTAGTTTCCAAAATGGGGTCACTTGTGGGGGAGCTCCAAAGTTTGGGCACAGAGGGGCTCTCCAAACGCAATGTGGCGTCCGCTAACAATTTGAGCCGATTTTCCATTCAATTTGTTAGCGGATACCATGTTGCATTTAGAGAGTCCCTGTGTGCCCAAACATTGGAGCTCCCCCACAAGTGACCCCATTTTGGAAACTAGACCCCCCAAGGCACCTATCTAGATGCATAGTGAGCACTTGGAACCCCTAGGTGCTTCACAAATTGATTCGTAAAAATGAAAAAGTGTTTTTTTTTTCACTTTTTCATTATTACGAATCAATTTGTGAAGCACCTGGGGGTTCCAAGTGCTCACTATGCATCTAGAAAGGTGCCTTGGGGGGTCTAGTTTCCAAAATGGGGTCACTTGTGGGGGAGCTCCAAAGTTTGGGCACAGAGAAGCTCTCCAAACGCAATGTGGTGTCCGCTAACAATTTGAGCCGATTTTCCATTCAATTTGTTAACGGATACCATGTTGCATTTAGAGAGTCCCTGTGTGCCCAAACATTGGAGCTCTCCCACAAGTGACCCCATTTTGGAAACTAGACCCCCCAAGGCACCTATCTAGATGCATAGTGAGCAGTTGGAACCCCCAGGTGCTTCACAAATTGATTCATAAAAATGAAAAAGTGTTTTTTTTTTCACTTTTTCATTGTTACGAATCAATTTGTGAAGCACCTGGGGGTTCCAAGTGCTCACTATGCATCTAGATAGGTGCCTTGGGGGGTCTAGTTTCCAAAATGGGGTCACTTGTGGGGGAGCTCCAATGTTTGGGCACACAGCAGCTCTCCAAACGCAACATGGTGTCGCTAACAATTTGAGCCAATTTTGCGTTAAATTTGTTAGCGGACACCATGTTGCATTTAGAGAGCCGCTGTGTGCCCAAATATTGGAGCTCCCGCACAAGTGACCCCATTTTGGAAACTAGACCACCCATGGCACCTATCTAGATGCATAGTGAGCACTTGGAACCCTCAGGTGCTTCACAAATTGATTCATACAAATGAAAAAGTGTTTTTTTTTTCACTTTTTCATTGTTACGAATCAATTTGTGAAGCACCTGGGGGTTCCAAGTGCTCACTATGCATCTAGATAGGTGCCTTGGGGGGTCTAGTTTCCAAAATGGGGTCACTTGTGGGGGAGCTCCAATGTTTGGGCACACAGGGACTCTCTAAATGCAACATGGTGTCCTCTAACAAATTTAACGGAAAATCGGCTCAAATTGTTAGCGACACCATGTTGCGTTTGGAGAGCCGCTGTGTGCCCAAACATTGGAGCTCCCCCACAAGTGACCCCATTTTGGAAACTAGACCCCCCAAGGCACCTATCTAGATGCATTGTGAGCACTTGGAACACTCAGGTGCTTCACAAATTGATTCATAAAAATGAAAAAGTGTTTTTTTTTTTCACTTTTTCATTGTTACGAATCAATTTGTGAAGCACCTGGGGGTTCCAAGTGCTCACTATGCATCTAGAAAGGTGCCTTGGGGGGTCTAGTTTCCAAAATGGGGTCACTTGTGGGGGAGCTCCAAAGTTTGGGCACACATGGGCTCTCCAAACACAACATGGCGTCCGCTAATTATTCAAGCAAATTTTACAATCAAAAAGTCAAATAGCGCTCCTTCCCTTCCGAGCCCTGCCGTGCGCCCAAACAGTATTTTTTCCCCAAATATTGGGTATCTGCATGCCCAGGGGAAATTGCACAACAAATTTTGGGGTCCATTTTTTCTTGTTACCCCTGTGAAAATAAAAAAAATTGGGTCTAAATTAACATTTTTGTGAAAAAAGTTAAATGTTCATTTTTTTCTTCCACATTCAAAAAATTCCTGTGAAGCACCTGAAGGGTTAATAAAGTTCTTGAATGTGGTTTTGAGCACCTTGAGGGGTGCAGTTTTTAGAATGGTGTCACTTTTGGGTATTTTCTGTCATAAAGACCTCTCAAAGTGACTTCAAATGTGATGTGGTCCCTAAAAAAATGGTTTTGTAAATTTTGTTGGAAAAATGAGAAATCGCTGGTCAACTTTTAACCCTTATAGCTCCCTAACAAAAAAAAATTTTGGTTCCAAAATTGTGCTGATGTAAAGTAGACATGTGGGAAATGTTATTTATTAACTCTTTTGTGTGACATATCGCTCTGATTTCAGGGCTTAAAAATTCAAATTTTGAAAATTGCAAAATTTTCAAAATTTTCGCCAAATTTCCGTTTTTTTCACAAATAAACGCAAGTGATATCGAAGAAATTTTTCCACAATCATGAAGTACAATATGTCACGAAAAAACAATCTCAGAATCAGGGGGATCCGTTGAAGCGTTCGAGAGTAATTACCTCATAAAGTGACAGTGGTCAGAATTGTAAAAATTGGCCCGGTCATTAACGTGCAAACCACCCGCGGGGCTTAAGGGGTTAAAATTGAAAAAAGTTGAAAAAAATTTTTTTTTGGACTTCGTCATTTTTCCAGCGTTTATCAGACTTTCAGATAGGGCAAATGTCAGTGAGCATTCCGACTTCAGTTCCAGACCGATTCGCCCAATGAGTCCTTGATATTTAGTCGTTTTCAGCCAATTTTCTGGATTTTTGAAAATTTCACTTTTTTGTGAAAATATCCACTAAATGAGGGAATAATATGTGTTAGGGTACCCCAGGAGAGTTCCAAATGTGTGTGGGTAGAATATGTATCCCACGGGTTTAAAATTGAAAAAAGTTGAAAAAAATTTTTTTTTGGACTTAGTCATTTTTCCAGCGTTTATAAGACTTACAGATAGGGCAAATGTCAGTGAGCATTCCGACTTCAGTTCCAGACCGATTCGCCCAATGAGTCCTTGATATTTAGTCGTTTTCAGCCAATTTTCTGGATTTTTGAAAATTTCACTTTTTTGTGAAAATATCCACTAAATGAGGGAATAATATGTGTGAGGGTACCCCAGGAGAGTTCCAAATGTGTGTGGGTAGAATATATATCCCACGGGGGTAAAATTGAAAAAAGTTGAAAACATTTTTTTTTTTGGACTTAGTCATTTTTCCAGCGTTTATCACACTTTCAGATAGGGCAAATGTCAGTGAGCGTTCTGATTTCAGTTCCAGAGCGATTCGCCCAATGAGTCCTTGTTATTTAGTCGTTTTCAGCCAATTTTCTGGATTTTTGAAAATTTCACTTTTTTGTGAAAATATCCACTAAATGAGGGAATAATATGTGTGAGGGTACCCCAGGAGAGTTCCAAATGTGTGTGGGTAGAATAAATAACCCACGGGGGTAAAATTGAAAAAAGTTGAAAAAAATTTTTTTTTGAACTTAGTCATTTTTCCAGCGTTTATCAGACTTTCAGATAGGGGAAATGGCAGTGAGCGTTCTGATTTCAGTTCCAGAGCGATTCGCCCAATGAGTCCTTGATATTTAGTCGTTTTCAGCCAATTTTCTGGATTTTTGAAAATTTCACTTTTTTGTGAAAATATCCACTAAATGAGGGAATAATATGTGTGAGGGTACCCCAGGAGAGTTCCAAATGTGTTTGGGTAGAATATATATCCCACGGGGCTAAAATAGAAAAAAGTTGAAAAACTTTTTTTTTGAACTTAGTCATTTTTCCGGCGTTTATCAGACTTTCAGATAGGGGAAATGTCAGTGAGTGTTCTGATTTCAGTTCCAGAGTGATTCGCCCAATGAGTCCTTGATATTTAGTCGTTTTCAGCCAATTTTCTGGATTTTTGAAAATTTCACTTTTTTGTGAAAATATCCACTAAATGAGGGAATAATATGTGTTAGGGTACCCCAGGAGAGTTCCAAATGTGTGTGGGTAGAATATATATCCCACGGGTTTAAAATTGAAAAAAGTTGAAAAAAATTTTTTTTTGGACTTAGTCATTTTTCCAGCGTTTATCAGACTTTCACATAGGGCAAATGTCAGTGAGCATTCCGACTTCAGTTCCAGACCGATTCGCCCAATGAGTCCTTGATATTTAGTCGTTTTCAGCCAATTTTCTGGATTTTTGAAAATTTCACTTTTTTGTGAAAATATCCACTAAATGAGGGAATAATATGTGTGAGGGTACCCCAGGAGAGTTCCAAATGTGTGTGGGTAGAATATATATCCCACGGGGGTAAAATTGAAAAAAGTTGAAAACATTTTTTTTTTTGGACTTAGTCATTTTTCCAGCGTTTATCACACTTTCAGATAGGGCAAATGTCAGTGAGCGTTCTGATTTCAGTTCCAGAGCGATTCGCCCAATGAGTCCTTGTTATTTAGTCGTTTTCAGCCAATTTTCTGGATTTTTGAAAATTTCACTTTTTTGTGAAAATATCCACTAAATGAGGGAATAATATGTGTGAGGGTACCCCAGGAGAGTTCCAAATGTGTTTGGGTAGAATATATATCCCACGGGGCTAAAATTGAAAAAAGTTGAAAAAATTTTTTTTTGGACTTAGTCATTTTTCCGGCTTTTATCAGACTTTCAGATAGGGGAAATGTCAGTGAGCATTCTGATTTCAGTTCCAGAGCGATTCGCCCAATGAGTCCTTGATATTTAGTCGTTTTCAGCCAATTTTCTGGATTTTTGAAAATTTCACTTTTTTGTGAAAATATCCACTAAATGAGGGAATGATATGTGTAAGGGTACCCCAGGAGAGTTCCAAATGTGTGTGGGTAGAATATATATCCCACGGGTTTAAAATTGAAAAAAGTTGAAAAAAATTTTTTTTTGGACTTAGTCATTTTTCCAGCGTTTATCAGACTTTCACATAGGGCAAATGTCAGTGAGCATTCCGACTTCAGTTCCAGACCGATTCGCCCAATGAGTCCTTGATATTTAGTCGTTTTCAGCCAATTTTCTGGATTTTTGAAAATTTAACTTTTTTGTGAAAATATCCACTAAATGAGGGAATAATATGTGTGAGGGTACCCCAGGAGAGTTCCAAATGTGTGTGGGTAGAATAAATATCCCACGGGGGTAAAATTGAAAAAAGTTGAAAAAAAATTTTTTTTGAACTTAGTCATTTTTCCAGCGTTTATCAGACTTTCAGATAGGGGAAATGGCAGTGAGCGTTCTGATTTCAGTTCCAGAGCGATTCGCCCAATGAGTCCTTGATATTTAGTCGTTTTCAGCCAATTTTCTGGATTTTTGAAAATTTCACTTTTTTGTGAAAATATCCACTAAATGAGGGAATAATATGTGTGAGGGTACCCCAGGAGAGTTCCAAATGTGTTTGGGTAGAATATATATCCCACGGGGCTAAAATAGAAAAAAGTTGAAAAACTTTTTTTTTGAACTTAGTCATTTTTCCGGCGTTTATCAGACTTTCAGATAGGGGAAATGTCAGTGAGCGTTCTGATTTCAGTTCCAGAGCGATTCGCCCAATGAGTCCTTGATATTTAGTCGTTTTCAGCCAATTTTCTGGATTTTTGAAAATTTCACTTTTTTGTGAAAATATCCACTAAATGAGGGAATAATATGTGTGAGGGTACCCCAGGAGAGTTCCAAATGTGTGTGGGTAGAATAAATATCCCACGGGGGTAAAATTGAAAAAAGTTGAAAAAAATTTTTTTTTGAACTTAGTCATTTTTCCAGCGTTTATCAGACTTTCAGATAGGGGAAATGGCAGTGAGCGTTCTGATTTCAGTTCCAGAGCGATTCGCCCAATGAGTCCTTGATATTTAGTCGTTTTCAGCCAATTTTCTGGATTTTTGAAAATTTCACTTTTTTGTGAAAATATCCACTAAATGAGGGAATAATATGTGTGAGGGTACCCCAGGAGAGTTCCAAATGTGTTTGGGTAGAATATATATCCCACGGGGCTAAAATAGAAAAAAGTTGAAAAACTTTTTTTTTGAACTTAGTCATTTTTCTGGCGTTTATCAGACTTTCAGATAGGGGAAATGTCAGTGAGCGTTCTGATTTCAGTTCCAGAGCGATTCGCCCAATGAGTCCTTGATATTTAGTCGTTTTCAGCCAATTTTCTGGATTTTTGAAAATTTCACTTTTTTGTGAAAATATCCACTAAATGAGGGAATAATATGTGTGAGGGTACCCCAGGAGAGTTCCAAATGTGTGTGGGTAGAATATATATCCCACGGGGGTAAAATTGAAAAAAGTTTAAAAAATTTTTTTGGGGACTTAATCATTTTTCCGGCGTTTATCAGACTTTCAGATAGGGGAAATGTCAGTGAGCGTTCTGATTTCAGTTCCAGCGCGATTCGCCCAATGAGTCCTTGTTATTTAGTCGTTTTCAGCCAATTTCCTGGATTTTTGAAAATTTCACTTTTTTGTGAAAATATCCACTAAATGAGGGAATAATATGTGTGAGGGTACCCCAGGAGAGTTCCAAATGTGTTTGGGTAGAATATATATCCCACGGGGCTAAAATTGAAAAAAGGTGAAAAAAATTTTTCTTTGGACTTAGTCATTTTTCCGGCGTTTATCAGACTTTCAGATAGGGGAAATGTCAGTGAGCGTTCTGATTTCAGTTCCAGAGCGATTTGCCCAATGAGTCCTTGATATTTAGTCGTTTTCAGCCAATTTTCTGGATTTTTGAAAATTTCAATTTTTTGTGAAAATATCCACTAAATGAGGGAATAATATGTGTGAGGGTACCCCAGGAGAGTTCCAAATGTGTGTGGGTAGAATATATATCCCACGGGGGTAAAATTGAAAAAAGTTGAAAAATTTTTTTTTTTGGACTTAGTCATTTTTCCAGCGTTTATCAGACTTTCAGATAGGTCAAATGTCAGTGAGCATTCCGACTTCAGTTCCAGACCGATTCGCCCAATGAGTCCTTCATATTTAGTCGTTTTCAGCCAATTTTCTGGATTTTTGAAAATTTCACTTTTTTGTGAAAATATCCACTAAATGAGGGAATAATATGTGTGAGGGTACCCCAGGAGAGTTCCAAATGTGTGTGGGTAGAATAAATATCCCACGGGGGTAAAATTGAAAAAAGTTGAAAAAATTTTTTATTTGGACTTAGTCATTTTTCCAGAGTTTATCAGACTTTCAGATAGGGGAAATGTCAGTGAGCGTTCTGATTTCAGTTCCAGCGCGATTCGCCCAATGAGTCCTTGATATTTAGTCGTTTTCAGCCAATTTTCTGGATTTTTGAAAATTTCACTTTTTTGTGAAAATATCCACTAAATGAGGGAATAATATGTGTGAGGGTACCCCAGGAGAGTTCCAAATGTGTGTGGGTAGAATATATATCCCACGGGGGTAAAATTGAAAAAAGTTTAAAAAATTTTTTGGGGACTTAATCATTTTTCCGGCGTTTATCAGACTTTCAGATAGGGAAAATGTCAGTGAGCATTCCGATTTCAGTTCCAGAGCGATTCGCCCAATGAGTCCTTGATATTTAGTCGTTTTCAGCCAATATTTTGGATTTTCGAAAATTTCACTTGTTTGTGAAAATATCCACTAAATGAGGGAATAATATGTGTGAGGTTACCCCAGGAGAGTTCCAAATGTGTGTAGGTAGAATATATACCCCACGGGGGTAAAATTGAAAAAAGTTGAAAACATTTTTTTTTTTGGACTTAGTCATTTTTCCGGCGTTTATCAGACTTTCAGATAGGGGAAATGTCAGTGAGCGTTCTGATTTCAGTTCCAGAGCGATTCGCCCAATGAGTCCTTGATATTTAGTCGTTTTCAGCCAATTTTCTGGATTTTTGAAAATTTCACTTTTTTGTGAAAATATCCACTAAATGAGGGAATGATATGTGTGAGGGTACCCCAGGAGAGTTCCAAATGTGTGTGGGTAGAATATATATCCCACGGGGGTAAAATTGAAAAAAGTTGAAAAATTTTTTTTTTTGGACTTAGTCATTTTTCCGGCGTTTATCAGACTTTCAGATAGGGGAAATGTCAGTGAGCGTTCTGATTTCAGTTCCAGCGCGATTCGCCCAATGAGTCCTTGATATTTAGTCGTTTTCAGCCAATTTTCTGGATTTTTGAAAATTTCACTTTTTTGTGAAAATATCCACTAAATGAGGGAATAATATGTGTGAGGGTACCCCAGGAGAGTTCCAAATGTGTGTGGGTAGAATATATATCCCACGGGGGTAAAATTGAAAAAAGTTTAAAAAATTTTTTTGGGGACTTAATCATTTTTCCGGCGTTTATCAGACTTTCAGATAGGGGAAATGTCAGTGAGCGTTCTGATTTCAGTTCCAGCGCGATTCGCCCAATGAGTCCTTGTTATTTAGTCGTTTTCAGCCAATTTCCTGGATTTTTGAAAATTTCACTTTTTTGTGAAAATATCCACTAAATGAGGGAATAATATGTGTGAGGGTACCCCAGGAGAGTTCCAAATGTGTTTGGGTAGAATATATATCCCACGGGGCTAAAATTGAAAAAAGGTGAAAAAAATTTTTCTTTGGACTTAGTCATTTTTCCGGCGTTTATCAGACTTTCAGATAGGGGAAATGTCAGTGAGCGTTCTGATTTCAGTTCCAGAGCGATTTGCCCAATGAGTCCTTGATATTTAGTCGTTTTCAGCCAATTTTCTGGATTTTTGAAAATTTCAATTTTTTGTGAAAATATCCACTAAATGAGGGAATAATATGTGTGAGGGTACCCCAGGAGAGTTCCAAATGTGTGTGGGTAGAATATATATCCCACGGGGGTAAAATTGAAAAAAGTTGAAAAATTTTTTTTTTTGGACTTAGTCATTTTTCCAGCGTTTATCAGACTTTCAGATAGGTCAAATGTCAGTGAGCATTCCGACTTCAGTTCCAGACCGATTCGCCCAATGAGTCCTTCATATTTAGTCGTTTTCAGCCAATTTTCTGGATTTTTGAAAATTTCACTTTTTTGTGAAAATATCCACTAAATGAGGGAATAATATGTGTGAGGGTACCCCAGGAGAGTTCCAAATGTGTGTGGGTAGAATAAATATCCCACGGGGGTAAAATTGAAAAAAGTTGAAAAAATTTTTTATTTGGACTTAGTCATTTTTCCAGAGTTTATCAGACTTTCAGATAGGGGAAATGTCAGTGAGCGTTCTGATTTCAGTTCCAGCGCGATTCGCCCAATGAGTCCTTGATATTTAGTCGTTTTCAGCCAATTTTCTGGATTTTTGAAAATTTCACTTTTTTGTGAAAATATCCACTAAATGAGGGAATAATATGTGTGAGGGTACCCCAGGAGAGTTCCAAATGTGTGTGGGTAGAATATATATCCCACGGGGGTAAAATTGAAAAAAGTTTAAAAAATTTTTTGGGGACTTAATCATTTTTCCGGCGTTTATCAGACTTTCAGATAGGGAAAATGTCAGTGAGCATTCCGATTTCAGTTCCAGAGCGATTCGCCCAATGAGTCCTTGATATTTAGTCGTTTTCAGCCAATATTTTGGATTTTCGAAAATTTCACTTGTTTGTGAAAATATCCACTAAATGAGGGAATAATATGTGTGAGGTTACCCCAGGAGAGTTCCAAATGTGTGTAGGTAGAATATATACCCCACGGGGGTAAAATTGAAAAAAGTTGAAAACATTTTTTTTTTTGGACTTAGTCATTTTTCCGGCGTTTATCAGACTTTCAGATAGGGGAAATGTCAGTGAGCGTTCTGATTTCAGTTCCAGAGCGATTCGCCCAATGAGTCCTTGATATTTAGTCGTTTTCAGCCAATTTTCTGGATTTTTGAAAATTTCACTTTTTTGTGAAAATATCCACTAAATGAGGGAATGATATGTGTGAGGGTACCCCAGGAGAGTTCCAAATGTGTGTGGGTAGAATATATATCCCACGGGGGTAAAATTGAAAAAAGTTGAAAAATTTTTTTTTTTGGACTTAGTCATTTTTCCGGCGTTTATCAGACTTTCAGATAGGGGAAATGTCAGTGAGCGTTCTGATTTCAGTTCCAGCGCGATTCGCCCAATGAGTCCTTGATATTTAGTCGTTTTCAGCCAATTTTCTGGATTTTTGAAAATTTCACTTTTTTGTGAAAATATCCACTAAATGAGGGAATAATATGTGTGAGGGTACCCCAGGAGAGTTCCAAATGTGTGTGGGTAGAATATATATCCCACGGGGGTAAAATTGAAAAAAGTTTAAAAAATTTTTTTGGGGACTTAATCATTTTTCCGGCGTTTATCAGACTTTCAGATAGGGGAAATGTCAGTGAGCGTTCTGATTTCAGTTCCAGCGCGATTCGCCCAATGAGTCCTTGTTATTTAGTCGTTTTCAGCCAATTTCCTGGATTTTTGAAAATTTCACTTTTTTGTGAAAATATCCACTAAATGAGGGAATAATATGTGTGAGGGTACCCCAGGAGAGTTCCAAATGTGTTTGGGTAGAATATATATCCCACGGGGCTAAAATTGAAAAAAGGTGAAAAAAATTTTTCTTTGGACTTAGTCATTTTTCCGGCGTTTATCAGACTTTCAGATAGGGGAAATGTCAGTGAGCGTTCTGATTTCAGTTCCAGAGCGATTTGCCCAATGAGTCCTTGATATTTAGTCGTTTTCAGCCAATTTTCTGGATTTTTGAAAATTTCAATTTTTTGTGAAAATATCCACTAAATGAGGGAATAATATGTGTGAGGGTACCCCAGGAGAGTTCCAAATGTGTGTGGGTAGAATATATATCCCACGGGGGTAAAATTGAAAAAAGTTTAAAAAATTTTTTGGGGACTTAATCATTTTTCCGGCGTTTATCAGACTTTCAGATAGGGAAAATGTCAGTGAGCATTCCGATTTCAGTTCCAGAGCGATTCGCCCAATGAGTCCTTGATATTTAGTCGTTTTCAGCCAATATTTTGGATTTTCGAAAATTTCACTTGTTTGTGAAAATATCCACTAAATGAGGGAATAATATGTGTGAGGTTACCCCAGGAGAGTTCCAAATGTGTGTAGGTAGAATATATACCCCACGGGGGTAAAATTGAAAAAAGTTGAAAACATTTTTTTTTTTGGACTTAGTCATTTTTCCGGCGTTTATCAGACTTTCAGATAGGGGAAATGTCAGTGAGCGTTCTGATTTCAGTTCCAGAGCGATTCGCCCAATGAGTCCTTGATATTTAGTCGTTTTCAGCCAATTTTCTGGATTTTTGAAAATTTCACTTTTTTGTGAAAATATCCACTAAATGAGGGAATGATATGTGTGAGGGTACCCCAGGAGAGTTCCAAATGTGTGTGGGTAGAATATATATCCCACGGGTTTAAAATTGAAAAAAGTTGAAAAAAAATTTTTTTTGGACTTAGTCATTTTTCCAGCGTTTATCAGACTTTCAGATAGGGGAAATGTCAGTGAGCGTTCTGATTTCAGTTCCAGAGCGATTTGCCCAATGAGTCCTTGATATTTAGTCGTTTTCAGCCAATTTTCTGGATTTTTGAAAATTTCAATTTTTTGTGAAAATATCCACTAAATGAGGGAATAATATGTGTGAGGGTACCCCAGGAGTGTTCCAAATGTGTGTGGGTAGAATATATATCCCACGGGGGTAAAATTGAAAAAAGTTGAAAAATTTTTTTTTTTGGACTTAGTCATTTTTCCAGCGTTTATCAGACTTTCAGATAGGTCAAATGTCAGTGAGCATTCCGACTTCAGTTCCAGACCGATTCGCCCAATGAGTCCTTCATATTTAGTCGTTTTCAGCCAATTTTCTGGATTTTTGAAAATTTCACTTTTTTGTGAAAATATCCACTAAATGAGGGAATAATATGTGTGAGGGTACCCCAGGAGAGTTCCAAATGTGTGTGGGTAGAATAAATATCCCACGGGGGTAAAATTGAAAAAAGTTGAAAAAATTTTTTATTTGGACTTAGTCATTTTTCCAGAGTTTATCAGACTTTCAGATAGGGGAAATGTCAGTGAGCGTTCTGATTTCAGTTCCAGCGCGATTCGCCCAATGAGTCCTTGATATTTAGTCGTTTTCAGCCAATTTTCTGGATTTTTGAAAATTTCACTTTTTTGTGAAAATATCCACTAAATGAGGGAATAATATGTGTGAGGGTACCCCAGGAGAGTTCCAAATGTGTGTGGGTAGAATATATATCCCACGGGGGTAAAATTGAAAAAAGTTTAAAAAATTTTTTGGGGACTTAATCATTTTTCCGGCGTTTATCAGACTTTCAGATAGGGAAAATGTCAGTGAGCATTCCGATTTCAGTTCCAGAGCGATTCGCCCAATGAGTCCTTGATATTTAGTCGTTTTCAGCCAATATTTTGGATTTTCGAAAATTTCACTTGTTTGTGAAAATATCCACTAAATGAGGGAATAATATGTGTGAGGTTACCCCAGGAGAGTTCCAAATGTGTGTAGGTAGAATATATACCCCACGGGGGTAAAATTGAAAAAAGTTGAAAACATTTTTTTTTTTGGACTTAGTCATTTTTCCGGCGTTTATCAGACTTTCAGATAGGGGAAATGTCAGTGAGCGTTCTGATTTCAGTTCCAGAGCGATTCGCCCAATGAGTCCTTGATATTTAGTCGTTTTCAGCCAATTTTCTGGATTTTTGAAAATTTCACTTTTTTGTGAAAATATCCACTAAATGAGGGAATGATATGTGTGAGGGTACCCCAGGAGAGTTCCAAATGTGTGTGGGTAGAATATATATCCCACGGGGGTAAAATTGAAAAAAGTTGAAAAATTTTTTTTTTTGGACTTAGTCATTTTTCCGGCGTTTATCAGACTTTCAGATAGGGGAAATGTCAGTGAGCGTTCTGATTTCAGTTCCAGCGCGATTCGCCCAATGAGTCCTTGATATTTAGTCGTTTTCAGCCAATTTTCTGGATTTTTGAAAATTTCACTTTTTTGTGAAAATATCCACTAAATGAGGGAATAATATGTGTGAGGGTACCCCAGGAGAGTTCCAAATGTGTGTGGGTAGAATATATATCCCACGGGGGTAAAATTGAAAAAAGTTTAAAAAATTTTTTTGGGGACTTAATCATTTTTCCGGCGTTTATCAGACTTTCAGATAGGGGAAATGTCAGTGAGCGTTCTGATTTCAGTTCCAGCGCGATTCGCCCAATGAGTCCTTGTTATTTAGTCGTTTTCAGCCAATTTCCTGGATTTTTGAAAATTTCACTTTTTTGTGAAAATATCCACTAAATGAGGGAATAATATGTGTGAGGGTACCCCAGGAGAGTTCCAAATGTGTTTGGGTAGAATATATATCCCACGGGGCTAAAATTGAAAAAAGGTGAAAAAAATTTTTCTTTGGACTTAGTCATTTTTCCGGCGTTTATCAGACTTTCAGATAGGGGAAATGTCAGTGAGCGTTCTGATTTCAGTTCCAGAGCGATTTGCCCAATGAGTCCTTGATATTTAGTCGTTTTCAGCCAATTTTCTGGATTTTTGAAAATTTCAATTTTTTGTGAAAATATCCACTAAATGAGGGAATAATATGTGTGAGGGTACCCCAGGAGAGTTCCAAATGTGTGTGGGTAGAATATATATCCCACGGGGGTAAAATTGAAAAAAGTTGAAAAATTTTTTTTTTTGGACTTAGTCATTTTTCCAGCGTTTATCAGACTTTCAGATAGGTCAAATGTCAGTGAGCATTCCGACTTCAGTTCCAGACCGATTCGCCCAATGAGTCCTTCATATTTAGTCGTTTTCAGCCAATTTTCTGGATTTTTGAAAATTTCACTTTTTTGTGAAAATATCCACTAAATGAGGGAATAATATGTGTGAGGGTACCCCAGGAGAGTTCCAAATGTGTGTGGGTAGAATAAATATCCCACGGGGGTAAAATTGAAAAAAGTTGAAAAAATTTTTTATTTGGACTTAGTCATTTTTCCAGAGTTTATCAGACTTTCAGATAGGGGAAATGTCAGTGAGCGTTCTGATTTCAGTTCCAGCGCGATTCGCCCAATGAGTCCTTGATATTTAGTCGTTTTCAGCCAATTTTCTGGATTTTTGAAAATTTCACTTTTTTGTGAAAATATCCACTAAATGAGGGAATAATATGTGTGAGGGTACCCCAGGAGAGTTCCAAATGTGTGTGGGTAGAATATATATCCCACGGGGGTAAAATTGAAAAAAGTTTAAAAAATTTTTTGGGGACTTAATCATTTTTCCGGCGTTTATCAGACTTTCAGATAGGGAAAATGTCAGTGAGCATTCCGATTTCAGTTCCAGAGCGATTCGCCCAATGAGTCCTTGATATTTAGTCGTTTTCAGCCAATATTTTGGATTTTCGAAAATTTCACTTGTTTGTGAAAATATCCACTAAATGAGGGAATAATATGTGTGAGGTTACCCCAGGAGAGTTCCAAATGTGTGTAGGTAGAATATATACCCCACGGGGGTAAAATTGAAAAAAGTTGAAAACATTTTTTTTTTTGGACTTAGTCATTTTTCCGGCGTTTATCAGACTTTCAGATAGGGGAAATGTCAGTGAGCGTTCTGATTTCAGTTCCAGAGCGATTCGCCCAATGAGTCCTTGATATTTAGTCGTTTTCAGCCAATTTTCTGGATTTTTGAAAATTTCACTTTTTTGTGAAAATATCCACTAAATGAGGGAATGATATGTGTGAGGGTACCCCAGGAGAGTTCCAAATGTGTGTGGGTAGAATATATATCCCACGGGGGTAAAATTGAAAAAAGTTGAAAAATTTTTTTTTTTGGACTTAGTCATTTTTCCGGCGTTTATCAGACTTTCAGATAGGGGAAATGTCAGTGAGCGTTCTGATTTCAGTTCCAGCGCGATTCGCCCAATGAGTCCTTGATATTTAGTCGTTTTCAGCCAATTTTCTGGATTTTTGAAAATTTCACTTTTTTGTGAAAATATCCACTAAATGAGGGAATAATATGTGTGAGGGTACCCCAGGAGAGTTCCAAATGTGTGTGGGTAGAATATATATCCCACGGGGGTAAAATTGAAAAAAGTTTAAAAAATTTTTTTGGGGACTTAATCATTTTTCCGGCGTTTATCAGACTTTCAGATAGGGGAAATGTCAGTGAGCGTTCTGATTTCAGTTCCAGCGCGATTCGCCCAATGAGTCCTTGTTATTTAGTCGTTTTCAGCCAATTTCCTGGATTTTTGAAAATTTCACTTTTTTGTGAAAATATCCACTAAATGAGGGAATAATATGTGTGAGGGTACCCCAGGAGAGTTCCAAATGTGTTTGGGTAGAATATATATCCCACGGGGCTAAAATTGAAAAAAGGTGAAAAAAATTTTTCTTTGGACTTAGTCATTTTTCCGGCGTTTATCAGACTTTCAGATAGGGGAAATGTCAGTGAGCGTTCTGATTTCAGTTCCAGAGCGATTTGCCCAATGAGTCCTTGATATTTAGTCGTTTTCAGCCAATTTTCTGGATTTTTGAAAATTTCAATTTTTTGTGAAAATATCCACTAAATGAGGGAATAATATGTGTGAGGGTACCCCAGGAGAGTTCCAAATGTGTGTGGGTAGAATATATATCCCACGGGGGTAAAATTGAAAAAAGTTTAAAAAATTTTTTGGGGACAATCATTTTTCCGGCGTTTATCAGACTTTCAGATAGGGAAAATGTCAGTGAGCATTCCGATTTCAGTTCCAGAGCGATTCGCCCAATGAGTCCTTGATATTTAGTCGTTTTCAGCCAATATTTTGGATTTTCGAAAATTTCACTTGTTTGTGAAAATATCCACTAAATGAGGGAATAATATGTGTGAGGTTACCCCAGGAGAGTTCCAAATGTGTGTAGGTAGAATATATACCCCACGGGGGTAAAATTGAAAAAAGTTGAAAACATTTTTTTTTTTGGACTTAGTCATTTTTCCGGCGTTTATCAGACTTTCAGATAGGGGAAATGTCAGTGAGCGTTCTGATTTCAGTTCCAGAGCGATTCGCCCAATGAGTCCTTGATATTTAGTCGTTTTCAGCCAATTTTCTGGATTTTTGAAAATTTCACTTTTTTGTGAAAATATCCACTAAATGAGGGAATGATATGTGTGAGGGTACCCCAGGAGAGTTCCAAATGTGTGTGGGTAGAATATATATCCCACGGGTTTAAAATTGAAAAAAGTTGAAAAAAAATTTTTTTTGGACTTAGTCATTTTTCCAGCGTTTATCAGACTTTCAGATAGCGCAAATGTCAGTGAGCATTCCGACTTCAGTTCCAGACTGATTCGCCCAATGAGTCCTTGATATTTAGTCGTTTTCAGCCAATTTTCTGGATTTTTGAAAATTTCACTTTTTTGTGAAAATATCCACTAAATGAGGGAATAATATGTGTGAGGGTACCCCAGGAGAATTCCAAATGTGTTTGGGTAGAATATATATCCCACGGGGCTAAAATTGAAAAAAGTTGAAAACATTTTTTTTTTTGGACTTAGTCATTTTTCCAGCGTTTATCACACTTTCAGATAGGGCAAATGTCAGTGAGCGTTCTGATTTCAGTTCCAGAGCGATTCGCCCAATGAGTCCTTGTTATTTAGTCGTTTTCAGCCAATTTTCTGAATTTTTGAAAATTTCACTTTTTTGTGAAAATATCCACTAAATGAGGGAATAATATGTGTGAGGGTACCCCAGGAGAGTTCCAAATGTGTGTGGGTAGAATAAATATCCCACGGGGGTAAAATTGAAAAAAGTTTAAAAAAATTTTTTTTTTGGACTTAGTCATTTTTCCAGCGTTTATCAGACTTTCAGATACGGGAAATGTCAGTGAGCGTTCTGATTTCAGTTCCAGCGCGATTCGCCCAATGAGTCCTTGATATTTAGTCGTTTTCAGCCAATTTTCTGGATTTTTGAAAATTTCACTTTTTTGTGAAAATATCCACTAAATGAGGGAATAATATGTGTGAGGGTACCCCAGGAGAGTTCCAAATGTGTGTGGGTAGAATATATATCCCACGGGGGTAAAATTGAAAAAAGTTGAAAAAATTTTTTTTGGGACTTAGTCATTTTTCTGGCGTTTATCAGACTTTCAGATAGGGGAAATGTCAGTGAGCATTCCGATTTCAGTTCCAGAGCGATTCGCCCAATGAGTCCTTGTTATTTAGTCGTTTTCAGCCAATTTTCTGGATTTTTGAAAATTTCACTTTTTTGTGAAAATATCCACTAAATGAGGGAATGATATGTGTAAGGGTACCCCAGGAGAGTTCCAAATGTGTGTGGGTAGAATAAATATCCCACGGGGGTAAAATTGAAAAAAGTTGAAAAAATTTTTTATTTGGACTTCGTCATTTTTCCAGAGTTTATCAGACTTTCAGATAGGGGAAATGTCAGTGAGCGTTCTGATTTCAGTTCCAGCGCGATTCGCCCAATGAGTCCTTGATATTTAGTCGTTTTCAGCCAATTTTCTGGATTTTTGAAAATTTCACTTTTTTGTGAAAATATCCACTAAATGAGGGAATAATATGTGTGAGGGTACCCCAGGAGAGTTCCAAATGTGTGTGGGTAGAATATATATCCCACGGGGGTAAAATTGAAAAAAGTTTAAAAAATTTTTTGGGGACTTAATCATTTTTCCGGCGTTTATCAGACTTTCAGATAGGGAAAATGTCAGTGAGCATTCCGATTTCAGTTCCAGAGCGATTCGCCCAATGAGTCCTTGATATTTAGTCGTTTTCAGCCAATATTTTGGATTTTCGAAAATTTCACTTGTTTGTGAAAATATCCACTAAATGAGGGAATAATATGTGTGAGGTTACCCCAGGAGAGTTCCAAATGTGTGTAGGTAGAATATATACCCCACGGGGGTAAAATTGAAAAAAGTTGAAAACATTTTTTTTTTTGGACTTAGTCATTTTTCCGGCGTTTATCAGACTTTCAGATAGGGGAAATGTCAGTGAGCGTTCTGATTTCAGTTCCAGAGCGATTCGCCCAATGAGTCCTTGATATTTAGTCGTTTTCAGCCAATTTTCTGGATTTTTGAAAATTTCACTTTTTTGTGAAAATATCCACTAAATGAGGGAATGATATGTGTGAGGGTACCCCAGGAGAGTTCCAAATGTGTGTGGGTAGAATATATATCCCACGGGTTTAAAATTGAAAAAAGTTGAAAAAAAATTTTTTTTGGACTTAGTCATTTTTCCAGCGTTTATCAGACTTTCAGATAGGGCAAATGTCAGTGAGCATTCCGACTTCAGTTCCAGACTGATTCGCCCAATGAGTCCTTGATATTTAGTCGTTTTCAGCCAATTTTCTGGATTTTTGAAAATTTCACTTTTTTGTGAAAATATCCACTAAATGAGGGAATAATATGTGTGAGGGTACCCCAGGAGAATTCCAAATGTGTTTGGGTAGAATATATATCCCACGGGGCTAAAATTGAAAAAAGTTGAAAACATTTTTTTTTTTGGACTTAGTCATTTTTCCAGCGTTTATCACACTTTCAGATAGGGCAAATGTCAGTGAGCGTTCTGATTTCAGTTCCAGAGCGATTCGCCCAATGAGTCCTTGTTATTTAGTTGTTTTCAGCCAATTTTCTGAATTTTTGAAAATTTCACTTTTTTGTGAAAATATCCACTAAATGAGGGAATAATATGTGTGAGGGTACCCCAGGAGAGTTCCAAATGTGTGTGGGTAGAATAAATATCCCACGGGGGTAAAATTGAAAAAAGTTTAAAAAAATTTTTTTTTTGGACTTAGTCATTTTTCCAGCGTTTATCAGACTTTCAGATACGGGAAATGTCAGTGAGCGTTCTGATTTCAGTTCCAGCGCGATTCGCCCAATGAGTCCTTGATATTTAGTCGTTTTCAGCCAATTTTCTGGATTTTTGAAAATTTCACTTTTTTGTGAAAATATCCACTAAATGAGGGAATAATATGTGTGAGGGTACCCCAGGAGAGTTCCAAATGTGTGTGGGTAGAATATATATCCCACGGGGGTAAAATTGAAAAAAGTTGAAAAAATTTTTTTTGGGACTTAGTCATTTTTCTGGCGTTTATCAGACTTTCAGATAGGGGAAATGTCAGTGAGCATTCCGATTTCAGTTCCAGAGCGATTCGCCCAATGAGTCCTTGTTATTTAGTCGTTTTCAGCCAATTTTCTGGATTTTTGAAAATTTCACTTTTTTGTGAAAATATCCACTAAATGAGGGAATGATATGTGTAAGGGTACCCCAGGAGAGTTCCAAATGTGTGTGGGTAGAATATATATCCCACGGGTTTAAAATTGAAAAAAGTTGAAAAAAATTTTTTTTTGGACTTAGTCATTTTTCCAGCGTTTATCAGACTTTCAGATAGGGCAAATGTCAGTGAGCATTCCGACTTCAGTTCCAGACTGATTCGCCCAATGAGTCCTTGATATTTAGTCGTTTTCAGCCAATTTTCTGGATTTTTGAAAATTTCACTTTTTTGTGAAAATATCCACTAAATGAGGGAATAATATGTGTGAGGGTACCCCAGGAGAGTTCCAAATGTGTTTGGGTAGAATATATATCCCACGGGGCTAAAATTGAAAAAAGTTGAAAACATTTTTTTTTTTGGACTTAGTCATTTTTCCAGCGTTTATCACACTTTCAGATAGGGCAAATGTCAGTGAGCGTTCTGATTTCAGTTCCAGAGCGATTCGCCCAATGAGTCCTTGTTATTTAGTCGTTTTCAGCCAATTTTCTGGATTTTTGAAAATTTCACTTTTTTGTGAAAATATCCACTAAATGAGGGAATAATATGTGTCAGGGTACCCCAGGAGAGTTCCAAATGTGTTTGGGTAGAATATATATCCCACGGGGCTAAAATTGAAAAAAGTTGAAAAAATTTTTTTTTTGGACTTAGTCATTTTTCCAGCGTTTATCAGACTTTCAGATAGGTCAAATGTCAGTGAGAATTCCGACTTCAGTTCCAGACCGATTCGCCCAATGAGTCCTTGATATTTAGTCGTTTTCAGCCAATTTTCTGGATTTTTGAAAATTTCACTTTTTGTGAAAATATCCACTAAATGAGGGAATAATATGTGTGAGGGTACCCCAGGAGAGTTCCAAATGTGTGTGGGTAGAATAAATATCCCACGGGGGTAAAATTGAAAAAAGTTTAAAAAAATTTTTTTTTTGGACTTAGTCATTTTTCCAGCGTTTATCAGACTTTCAGATACGGGAAATGTCAGTGAGCGTTCTTATTTCAGTTCCAGCGCGATTCGCCCAAATGAGTCCTTGATATTTAGTCGTTTTGAGCCAATTTTCTGGATTTTTGAAAATTTCACTTTTTTGTGAAAATATCCACTAAATGAGGGAATAATATGTGTGAGGGTACCCCAGGAGAGTTCCAAATGTGTGTGGGTAGAATATATATCCCACGGGGGTAAAATTGAAAAAAGTTGAAAAAATTTTTTTTGGGACTTAGTCATTTTTCTGGCGTTTATCAGACTTTCAGATAGGGGAAATGTCAGTGAGCATTCCGATTTCAGTTCCAGAGCGATTCGCCCAATGAGTCCTTGTTATTTAGTCGTTTTCAGCCAATTTTCTGGATTTTTGAAAATTTCACTTTTTTGTGAAAATATCCACTAAATGAGGGAATAATATGTGTGAGGGTACCCCAGGAGAGTTCCAAATGTGTGTGGGTAGAATATTTATCCCACGGGTTTAAAATTGAAAAAAGTTGAAAAAATTTTTTTTTTGGACTTAGTCATTTTTCCAGCGTTTATCACACTTTCAGATAGGGCAAATGTCAGTGAGCGTTCTGATTTCAGTTCCAGAGCGATTCGCCCAATGAGTCCTTGTTATTTAGTCGTTTTCAGCCAATTTTCTGGATTTTTGAAAATTTCATTTTTTTGTGAAAATATCCACTAAATGAGGGAATAATATGTGTGAGGGTACCCCAGGAGAGTTCCAAATGTGTTTGGGTAGAATATATATCCCACGGGGCTAAAATTGAAAAAAGTTGAAAAATTTTTTTTTTTGGACTTAGTCATTTTTCCGGCGTTCATCAGACTTTCAGATAGGGGAAATGTCAGTGAGCGTTCTGATTTCAGTTCCAGAGCGATTCGCCCAATGAGTCCTTGATATTTAGTCGTTTTCAGCCAATTTTCTGGATTTTTGAAAATTTCACTTTTTTGTGAAAATATCCACTAAATGAGGGAATAATATGTGTGAGGGTACCCCAGGAGAGTTCCAAATGTGTGTGGGTAGAATAAATATCCCACGGGGGTAAAATTGAAAAAAGTTGAAAAAAAATTTTTTTTGGACTTAGTCATTTTTCCAGCGTTTATCAGACTTTCAGATAGGGGAAATGTCAGTGAGCGTTGCGATTTCAGTTCCAGAGCGATTCGCCCAATGAGTCCTTGATATTTAGTCGTTTTCAGCCAATTTTCTGGATTTTTTAAAATTTCACTTTTTTGTGAAAATATCCACTAAATGAGGGAATAATATGTGTGAGGGTACCCCAGGAGAGTTCCAAATGTGTTTGGGTAGAATATATATCCCACGGGGCTAAAATTGAAAAAAGTTGAAAAATTTTTTTTTTGGACTTAGTCATTTTTCCGGCGTTTATCAGACTTTCAGATAGGGGAAATGTCAGTGAGCGTTCTGATTTCAGTTCCAGAGCGATTTGCCCAATGAGTCCTTGATATTTAGTCGTTTTCAGCCAATTTTCTGGATTTTTGAAAATTTAAATTTTTTGTGAAAATATCCACTAAATGAGGGAATAATATGTGTGAGGGTACCCCAGGAGAGTTCCAAATGTGTGTGGGTAGAATATATATCCCACGGGGGTAAAATTGAAAAAAGTTGAAAAATTTTTTTTTTTGGACTTAGTCATTTTTCCGGCGTTTATCAGACTTTCAAATAGGGCAAATGTCAGTGAGCATTCCGATTTCAGTTCCAGAGCGATTCGCCCAATGAGTCCTTGATATTTAGTCGTTTTCAGCCAATATTTTGGATTTTTGAAAATTTCACTTTTTTGGGAAAATATCCAGTAAATGAGGGAATAATATGTGTGAGGTTACCCCAGGAGAGTTCCAAATGTGTGTAGGTAGAATATATACACCACGGGGGTAAAATTGAAAAAAGTTGAAAACATTTTTTTTTTGGACTTAGTCATTTTTCCAGCGTTTATCACACTTTCAGATAGGGCAAATGTCAGTGAGCGTTCTGATTTCAGTTCCAGAGCGATTCGCCCAATGAGTCCTTCTTATTTAGTCGTTTTCAGCCAATTTTCTGGATTTTTGAAAATTTCATTTTTTTGTGAAAATATCCACTAAATGAGGGAATAATATGTGTGAGGGTACCCCAGGAGAGTTCCAAATGTGTTTGGGTAGAATATATATCCCACGGGGCTAAAATTGAAAAAAGTTGAAAAATTTTTTTTTTTGGACTTAGTCATTTTTCCGGCGTTCATCAGACTTTCAGATAGGGGAAATGTCAGTGAGCGTTCTGATTTCAGTTCCAGAGCGATTCGCCCAATGAGTCCTTGATATTTAGTCGTTTTCAGCCAATTTTCTGGATTTTTGAAAATTTCACTTTTTTGTGAAAATATCCACTAAATGAGGGAATAATATGTGTGAGGGCACCCCAGGAGAGTTCCAAATGTGTGTGGGTAGAATATATATCCCACGGGTTTAAAATTGAAAAAAGTTGAAAAAAATTTTTTTTTGGACTTAGTCATTTTTCCAGCGTTTATCAGACTTTCAGATAGGTCAAATGTCAGTGAGCATTCCGACTTCAGTTCCAGACCGATTCGCCCAATGAGTCCTTGATATTTAGTCGTTTTCAGCCAATTTTCTGGATTTTTGAAAATTTCACTTTTTTGTGAAAATATCCACTAAATGAGGGAATAATATGTGTGAGGGTACCCCAGGAGAGTTCCAAATGTGTGTGGGTAGAATAAATATCACACGGGGGTAAAATTGAAAAAAGTTGAAAAAAATTTTTTTTTGGACTTAGTCATTTTTCCAGCGTTTATCAGACTTTCAGATAGGGGAAATGTCAGTGAGCGTTCTGATTTCAGTTCCAGCGCGATTCGCCCAATGAGTCCTTGATATTTAGTCGTTTTCAGCCAATTTTCTGGATTTTTGAAAATTTCACTTTTTTGTGAAAATATCCACTAAATGAGGGAATAATATGTGTGAGGGTACCCCAGGAGAGTTCCAAATGTGTGTGGGTAGAATATATATCCCACGGGGGTAAAATTGAAAAAAGTTTAAAAATTTTTTTTTGGGACTTAGTCATTTTTCCGGCGTTTATCAGACTTTCAGATAGGGAAAATGTCAGTGAGCATTCCGATTTCAGTTCCAGAGCGATTCGCCCAATGAGTCCTTGATATTTAGTCGTTTTCAGCTAATATTTTGGATTTTCGAAAATTTCACTTTTTTGTGAAAATATCCACTAAATGAGGGAATAATATGTGTGAGGTTACCCCAGGAGAGTTCCAAATGTGTGTAGGTAGAATATATACCCCACGGGGGTAAAATTGAAAAAAGTTGGAAACATTTTTTTTTTTGGACTTAGTCATTTTTCCAGCGTTTATCACACTTTCAGATAGGGCAAATGTCAGTGAGCGTTCTGATTTCAGTTCCAGAGCGATTCGCCCAATGAGTCCTTGTTATTTAGTCGTTTTCAGCCAATTTTCTGGATTTTTGAAAATTTCACTTTTTTGTGAAAATATCCACTAAATGAGGGAATAATATGTGTGAGGGTACCCCAGGAGAGTTCCAAATGTGTTTGAGTAGAATATATATCCCACGGGGCTAAAATTGAAAAAAGTTGAAAAAAATTTTTCTTTGGACTTAGTCATTTTTCCGGCGTTTATCAGACTTTCAGATAGGGGAAATGTCAGTGAGCGTTCTGATTTCAGTTCCAGAGCGATTCGCCCAATGAGTCCTTGATATTTAGTCGTTTTCAGCCAATTTTCTGGATTTTTGAAAATTTCACTTTTTTGTGAAAATATCCACTAAATGAGGGAATGATATGTGTGAGGGTACCCCAGGAGAGTTCCAAATGTGTGTGGGTAGAATATATATCCCACGGGTTTAAAATTGAAAAAAGTTGAAAAAAATTTTTTTTTGGACTTAGTCATTTTTCCAGCGTTTATCAGACTTTCAGATAGGGCAAATGTCAGTGAGCATTCCGACTTCAGTTCCAGACCGATTCGCCCAATGAGTCCTTGATATTTAGTCGTTTTCAGCCAATTTTCTGGATTTTTGAAAATTTCACTTTTTGTGAAAATATCCACTAAATGAGGGAATAATATGTGTGAGGGTACCCCAGGAGAGTTCCAAATGTGTGTGGGTAGAATAAATATCCCACGGGGGTAAAATTGAAAAAAGTTTAAAAAAATTTTTTTTTTGGACTTAGTCATTTTTCCAGCGTTTATCAGACTTTCAGATACGGGAAATGTCAGTGAGCGTTCTTATTTCAGTTCCAGCGCGATTCGCCCAAATGAGTCCTTGATATTTAGTCGTTTTGAGCCAATTTTCTGGATTTTTGAAAATTTCACTTTTTTGTGAAAATATCCACTAAATGAGGGAATAATATGTGTGAGGGTACCCCAGGAGAGTTCCAAATGTGTGTGGGTAGAATATATATCCCACGGGGGTAAAATTGAAAAAAGTTGAAAAAATTTTTTTTGGGACTTAGTCATTTTTCTGGCGTTTATCAGACTTTCAGATAGGGGAAATGTCAGTGAGCATTCCGATTTCAGTTCCAGAGCGATTCGCCCAATGAGTCCTTGTTATTTAGTCGTTTTCAGCCAATTTTCTGGATTTTTGAAAATTTCACTTTTTTGTGAAAATATCCACTAAATGAGGGAATAATATGTGTGAGGGTACCCCAGGAGAGTTCCAAATGTGTGTGGGTAGAATATTTATCCCACGGGTTTAAAATTGAAAAAAGTTGAAAAAATTTTTTTTTTGGACTTAGTCATTTTTCCAGCGTTTATCACACTTTCAGATAGGGCAAATGTCAGTGAGCGTTCTGATTTCAGTTCCAGAGCGATTCGCCCAATGAGTCCTTGTTATTTAGTCGTTTTCAGCCAATTTTCTGGATTTTTGAAAATTTCATTTTTTTGTGAAAATATCCACTAAATGAGGGAATAATATGTGTGAGGGTACCCCAGGAGAGTTCCAAATGTGTTTGGGTAGAATATATATCCCACGGGGCTAAAATTGAAAAAAGTTGAAAAATTTTTTTTTTTGGACTTAGTCATTTTTCCGGCGTTCATCAGACTTTCAGATAGGGGAAATGTCAGTGAGCGTTCTGATTTCAGTTCCAGAGCGATTCGCCCAATGAGTCCTTGATATTTAGTCGTTTTCAGCCAATTTTCTGGATTTTTGAAAATTTCACTTTTTTGTGAAAATATCCACTAAATGAGGGAATAATATGTGTGAGGGTACCCCAGGAGAGTTCCAAATGTGTGTGGGTAGAATAAATATCCCACGGGGGTAAAATTGAAAAAAGTTGAAAAAAAATTTTTTTTGGACTTAGTCATTTTTCCAGCGTTTATCAGACTTTCAGATAGGGGAAATGTCAGTGAGCGTTGCGATTTCAGTTCCAGAGCGATTCGCCCAATGAGTCCTTGATATTTAGTCGTTTTCAGCCAATTTTCTGGATTTTTTAAAATTTCACTTTTTTGTGAAAATATCCACTAAATGAGGGAATAATATGTGTGAGGGTACCCCAGGAGAGTTCCAAATGTGTTTGGGTAGAATATATATCCCACGGGGCTAAAATTGAAAAAAGTTGAAAAATTTTTTTTTTGGACTTAGTCATTTTTCCGGCGTTTATCAGACTTTCAGATAGGGGAAATGTCAGTGAGCGTTCTGATTTCAGTTCCAGAGCGATTTGCCCAATGAGTCCTTGATATTTAGTCGTTTTCAGCCAATTTTCTGGATTTTTGAAAATTTAAATTTTTTGTGAAAATATCCACTAAATGAGGGAATAATATGTGTGAGGGTACCCCAGGAGAGTTCCAAATGTGTGTGGGTAGAATATATATCCCACGGGGGTAAAATTGAAAAAAGTTGAAAAATTTTTTTTTTTGGACTTAGTCATTTTTCCGGCGTTTATCAGACTTTCAAATAGGGCAAATGTCAGTGAGCATTCCGATTTCAGTTCCAGAGCGATTCGCCCAATGAGTCCTTGATATTTAGTCGTTTTCAGCCAATATTTTGGATTTTTGAAAATTTCACTTTTTTGGGAAAATATCCAGTAAATGAGGGAATAATATGTGTGAGGTTACCCCAGGAGAGTTCCAAATGTGTGTAGGTAGAATATATACACCACGGGGGTAAAATTGAAAAAAGTTGAAAACATTTTTTTTTTGGACTTAGTCATTTTTCCAGCGTTTATCACACTTTCAGATAGGGCAAATGTCAGTGAGCGTTCTGATTTCAGTTCCAGAGCGATTCGCCCAATGAGTCCTTGTTATTTAGTCGTTTTCAGCCAATTTTCTGGATTTTTGAAAATTTCATTTTTTTGTGAAAATATCCACTAAATGAGGGAATAATATGTGTGAGGGTACCCCAGGAGAGTTCCAAATGTGTTTGGGTAGAATATATATCCCACGGGGCTAAAATTGAAAAAAGTTGAAAAATTTTTTTTTTTGGACTTAGTCATTTTTCCGGCGTTCATCAGACTTTCAGATAGGGGAAATGTCAGTGAGCGTTCTGATTTCAGTTCCAGAGCGATTCGCCCAATGAGTCCTTGATATTTAGTCGTTTTCAGCCAATTTTCTGGATTTTTGAAAATTTCACTTTTTTGTGAAAATATCCACTAAATGAGGGAATAATATGTGTGAGGGCACCCCAGGAGAGTTCCAAATGTGTGTGGGTAGAATATATATCCCACGGGTTTAAAATTGAAAAAAGTTGAAAAAAATTTTTTTTTGGACTTAGTCATTTTTCCAGCGTTTATCAGACTTTCAGATAGGTCAAATGTCAGTGAGCATTCCGACTTCAGTTCCAGACCGATTCGCCCAATGAGTCCTTGATATTTAGTCGTTTTCAGCCAATTTTCTGGATTTTTGAAAATTTCACTTTTTTGTGAAAATATCCACTAAATGAGGGAATAATATGTGTGAGGGTACCCCAGGAGAGTTCCAAATGTGTGTGGGTAGAATAAATATCACACGGGGGTAAAATTGAAAAAAGTTGAAAAAAATTTTTTTTTGGACTTAGTCATTTTTCCAGCGTTTATCAGACTTTCAGATAGGGGAAATGTCAGTGAGCGTTCTGATTTCAGTTCCAGCGCGATTCGCCCAATGAGTCCTTGATATTTAGTCGTTTTCAGCCAATTTTCTGGATTTTTGAAAATTTCACTTTTTTGTGAAAATATCCACTAAATGAGGGAATAATATGTGTGAGGGTACCCCAGGAGAGTTCCAAATGTGTGTGGGTAGAATATATATCCCACGGGGGTAAAATTGAAAAAAGTTTAAAAATTTTTTTTTGGGACTTAGTCATTTTTCCGGCGTTTATCAGACTTTCAGATAGGGAAAATGTCAGTGAGCATTCCGATTTCAGTTCCAGAGCGATTCGCCCAATGAGTCCTTGATATTTAGTCGTTTTCAGCTAATATTTTGGATTTTCGAAAATTTCACTTTTTTGTGAAAATATCCACTAAATGAGGGAATAATATGTGTGAGGTTACCCCAGGAGAGTTCCAAATGTGTGTAGGTAGAATATATACCCCACGGGGGTAAAATTGAAAAAAGTTGGAAACATTTTTTTTTTTGGACTTAGTCATTTTTCCAGCGTTTATCACACTTTCAGATAGGGCAAATGTCAGTGAGCGTTCTGATTTCAGTTCCAGAGCGATTCGCCCAATGAGTCCTTGTTATTTAGTCGTTTTCAGCCAATTTTCTGGATTTTTGAAAATTTCACTTTTTTGTGAAAATATCCACTAAATGAGGGAATAATATGTGTGAGGGTACCCCAGGAGAGTTCCAAATGTGTTTGAGTAGAATATATATCCCACGGGGCTAAAATTGAAAAAAGTTGAAAAAAATTTTTCTTTGGACTTAGTCATTTTTCCGGCGTTTATCAGACTTTCAGATAGGGGAAATGTCAGTGAGCGTTCTGATTTCAGTTCCAGAGCGATTCGCCCAATGAGTCCTTGATATTTAGTCGTTTTCAGCCAATTTTCTGGATTTTTGAAAATTTCACTTTTTTGTGAAAATATCCACTAAATGAGGGAATGATATGTGTGAGGGTACCCCAGGAGAGTTCCAAATGTGTGTGGGTAGAATATATATCCCACGGGTTTAAAATTGAAAAAAGTTGAAAAAAATTTTTTTTTGGACTTAGTCATTTTTCCAGCGTTTATCAGACTTTCAGATAGGGCAAATGTCAGTGAGCATTCCGACTTCAGTTCCAGACCGATTCGCCCAATGAGTGCTTGATATTTAGTCGTTTTCAGCCAATTTTCTGGATTTTTGAAAATTTCACTTTTTTGTGAAAATATCCACTAAATGAGGGAATAATATGTGTGAGGGTACCCCAGGAGAGTTCCAAATGTGTTTGGGTAGAATATATATCCCACGGGGCTAAAATTGAAAAAAGTTGAAAAACTTTTTTTTTGAACTTAGTCATTTTTCCGGCGTTTATCAGACTTTCAGATAGGGGAAATGTCAGTGAGCGTTCTGATTTCAGTTCCAGAGCGATTCGCCCAATGAGTCCTTGTTATTTAGTCGTTTTCAGCCAATTTTCTGGATTTTTGAAAATTTCACTTTTTTGTGAAAATATCCACTAAATGAGGGAATAATATGTGTGAGGGCACCCCAGGAGAGTTCCAAATGTGTGTGGGTAGAATATATATCCCACGAGTTTAAAATTGAAAAAAGTTGAAAAAAATTTTTTTTTGGACTTAGTCATTTTTCCAGCGTTTATCAGACTTTCAGATAGGTCAAATGTCAGTGAGCATTCCGACTTCAGTTGCAGACCGATTCGCCCAATGAGTCCTTGATATTTAGTCGTTTTCAGCCAATTTTCTGGATTTTTGAAAATTTCACTTTTTTGTGAAAATATCCACTAAATGAGGGAATAATATGTGTGAGGGTACCCCAGGAGAGTTCCAAATGTGTGTGGGTAGAATAAATATCCCACGGGGGTAAAATTGAAAAAAGTTGAAAAAAATTTTTTTTTGGACTTAGTCATTTTTCCAGCGTTTATCAGACTTTCAGATAGGGGAAATGTCAGTGAGCGTTCTGATTTCAGTTCCAGAGCGATTCGCCCAATGAGTCCTTGATATTTAGTCGTTTTCAGCCAATTTTCTGGATTTTTGAAAATTTCACTTTTTTGTGAAAATATCCACTAAATGAGGGAATGATATGTGTGAGGGTACCCCAGGAGAGTTCCAAATGTGTGTGGGTAGAATATATATCCCACGGGTTTAAAATTGAAAAAAGTTGAAAAAAATTTTTTTTTGGACTTAGTCATTTTTCCAGCGTTTATCAGACTTTCAGATAGGGCAAATGTCAGTGAGCGTTCTGATTTCAGTTCCAGCGCGATTCGCCCAATGAGTCCTTGATATTTAGTCGTTTTCAGCCAATTTTCTGGATTTTTGAAAATTTCACTTTTTTGTGAAAATATCCACTAAATGAGGGAATAATATGTGTGAGGGTACCCCAGGAGAGTTCCAAATGTGTGTGGGTAGAATATATATCCCACAGGGGTAAAATTGAAAAAAGTTGAAAAAATTTTTTTTTTGGACTTAGTCATTTTTCCGGCGTTTATCAGACGTTCAGATAGGGGAAATGTCAGTGAGCGTTCTGATTTCAGTTCCAGAGCGATTCGCCCAATGAGTCCTTGATATTTAGTCGTTTTCAGCCAATATTTTGGATTTTCGAAAATTTCACTTTTTTGTGAAAATATCCACTAAATGAGGGAATAATATGTGTGAGGTTACCCCAGGAGAGTTCCAAATGTGTGTAGGTAGAATATATACCCCACGGGGGTAAAATTGAAAAAAGTTGAAAACATTTTTTTTTTTGGACTTAGTCATTTTTCCGGCGTTTATCAGACTTTCAGATAGGGGAAATGTAAGTGAGCGTACTGATTTCAGTTCCAGAGCGATTCGCCCAATGAGTCCTTGATATTCGGTCGTTTTCAGCTAATTTTCTGGATTTTTGAAAAAATTTCACTTTTTTGTGAAAATATCCACTAAATGAGGGAATAATATGTGTGAGGGTACCCCAGGAGAATTCCAAATGTGTGTGGGTAAAATATATATCCCACAGGGGTAAAATTGAAAAAAGTTGAAAAAATTTTTTTTTTGGACTTAGTCATTTTTCCGGCGTTTATCAGACTTTCAGATAGGGGAAATGTCAGTGAGCATTCTGATTTCAGTTCCAGAGCGATTCGCCCAATGAGTCCTTGATATTTAGTCGTTTTCAGCCAATTTTCTGGATTTTTGAAAATTTCAATTTTTTGTGAAAATATCCACTAAATGAGGGAATAATATGTGTGAGGGTACCCCAGGAGAGTTCCAAATGTGTTTGGGTAGAATATATATCCCACGGGGGTAAAATTGAAAAAAGTTGAAAACATTTTTTTTTTTGGACTTAGTCATTTTTCCAGCGTTTATCACACTTTCAGATAGGGCAAATGTCAGTGAGCGTTCTAATTTCAGTTCCAGAGCGATTCGCCCAATGAGTCCTTGTTATTTAGTCGTTTTCAGCCAATTTTCTGGATTTTTGAAAATTTCACTTTTTTGTGAAAATATCCACTAAATGAGGGAATAATATGTGTGAGGGTACCCCAGGAGAGTTCCAAATGTGTTTGGGTAGAATATATATCCCACGGGGCTAAAATTGAAAAAAGTTGAAAAAAATTTTTTTTTGGACTTAGTCATTTTTCCAGCGTTTATCAGACTTTCAGATAGTTGAAATGTTAGTGAGCATTCTGATTTCAGTTCCAGACCGATTCGCCCAATGAGTCCTTGATATTTAGTCGTTTTCAGCCAATTTTCTGGATTTTTGAAAATTTCACTTTTTTGTGAAAATATCCACTAAATGAGGGAATAATATGTGTGAGGGTACCCCAGGAGAGTTCCAAATGTGTTTGGGTAGAATATATATCCCACGGGGCTAAAATTGAAAAAAGTTGAAAAACTTTTTTTTTGAACTTAGTCATTTTTCCGGCGTTTATCAGACTTTCAGATAGGGGAAATGTCAGTGAGCGTTCTGATTTCAGTTCCAGAGCGATTCGCCCAATGAGTCCTTGATATTTAGTAGTTTTCAGCCAATTTTCTGGATTTTTGAAAATTTCACTTTTTTGTGAAAATATCCACTAAATGAGGGAATAATATGTGTGAGGGTACCCCAGGAGAGTTCCAAATGTGTGTGGGTAGAATAAATATCCCACGGGGGTAATATTGAAAAAAGTTGAAAAAAAATTTTTTTTGGACTTAGTCATTTTTCCAGCGTTTATCAGACTTTCAGATAGGGGAAATGTCAGTGAGTGTTCTGATTTCAGTTCCAGACCGATTCGCCCAATGAGTCCTTGATATTTAGTCGTTTTCAGCCAATTTTCTGGATTTTTGAAAATTTCACTTTTTTGTGAAAATATCCACTAAATGAGGGAATGATATGTGTGAGGGTACCCCAGGAGAGTTCCAAATGTGTGTGGGTAGAATATATATCCCACGGGTTTAAAATTGAAAAAAGTTGAAAAAAATTTTTTTTTGGACTTAGTCATTTTTCCAGCGTTTATCAGACTTTCAGATAGGGCAAATGTCAGTGAGCGTTCTGATTTCAGTTCCAGCGCGATTCGCCCAATGAGTCCTTGATATTTAGTCGTTTTCAGCCAATTTTCTGGATTTTTGAAAATTTCACTTTTTTGTGAAAATATCCACTAAATGAGGGAATAATATGTGTGAGGGTACCCCAGGAGAGTTCCAAATGTGTGTGGGTAGAATATATATCCCACAGGGGTAAAATTGAAAAAAGTTGAAAAAATTTTTTTTTTGGACTTAGTCATTTTTCCGGCGTTTATCAGACGTTCAGATAGGGGAAATGTCAGTGAGCGTTCTGATTTCAGTTCCAGAGCGATTCGCCCAATGAGTCCTTGATATTTAGTCGTTTTCAGCCAATATTTTGGATTTTCGAAAATTTCACTTTTTTGTGAAAATATCCACTAAATGAGGGAATAATATGTGTGAGGTTACCCCAGGAGAGTTCCAAATGTGTGTAGGTAGAATATATACCCCACGGGGGTAAAATTGAAAAAAGTTGAAAACATTTTTTTTTTTGGACTTAGTCATTTTTCCGGCGTTTATCAGACTTTCAGATAGGGGAAATGTAAGTGAGCGTACTGATTTCAGTTCCAGAGCGATTCGCCCAATGAGTCCTTGATATTCGGTCGTTTTCAGCTAATTTTCTGGATTTTTGAAAAAATTTCACTTTTTTGTGAAAATATCCACTAAATGAGGGAATAATATGTGTGAGGGTACCCCAGGAGAATTCCAAATGTGAGTGGGTAAAATATATATCCCACAGGGGTAAAATTGAAAAAAGTTGAAAAAATTTTTTTTTTGGACTTAGTCATTTTTCCGGCGTTTATCAGACTTTCAGATAGGGGAAATGTCAGTGAGCATTCTGATTTCAGTTCCAGAGCGATTCGCCCAATGAGTCCTTGATATTTAGTCGTTTTCAGCCAATTTTCTGGATTTTTGAAAATTTCAATTTTTTGTGAAAATATCCACTAAATGAGGGAATAATATGTGTGAGGGTACCCCAGGAGAGTTCCAAATGTGTTTGGGTAGAATATATATCCCACGGGGGTAAAATTGAAAAAAGTTGAAAACATTTTTTTTTTTGGACTTAGTCATTTTTCCAGCGTTTATCACACTTTCAGATAGGGCAAATGTCAGTGAGCGTTCTAATTTCAGTTCCAGAGCGATTCGCCCAATGAGTCCTTGTTATTTAGTCGTTTTCAGCCAATTTTCTGGATTTTTGAAAATTTCACTTTTTTGTGAAAATATCCACTAAATGAGGGAATAATATGTGTGAGGGTACCCCAGGAGAGTTCCAAATGTGTTTGGGTAGAATATATATCCCACGGGGCTAAAATTGAAAAAAGTTGAAAAAAATTTTTTTTTGGACTTAGTCATTTTTCCAGCGTTTATCAGACTTTCAGATAGTTGAAATGTTAGTGAGCATTCTGATTTCAGTTCCAGACCGATTCGCCCAATGAGTCCTTGATATTTAGTCGTTTTCAGCCAATTTTCTGGATTTTTGAAAATTTCACTTTTTTGTGAAAATATCCACTAAATGAGGGAATAATATGTGTGAGGGTACCCCAGGAGAGTTCCAAATGTGTTTGGGTAGAATATATATCCCACGGGGCTAAAATTGAAAAAAGTTGAAAAACTTTTTTTTTGAACTTAGTCATTTTTCCGGCGTTTATCAGACTTTCAGATAGGGGAAATGTCAGTGAGCGTTCTGATTTCAGTTCCAGAGCGATTCGCCCAATGAGTCCTTGATATTTAGTAGTTTTCAGCCAATTTTCTGGATTTTTGAAAATTTCACTTTTTTGTGAAAATATCCACTAAATGAGGGAATAATATGTGTGAGGGTACCCCAGGAGAGTTCCAAATGTGTGTGGGTAGAATAAATATCCCACGGGGGTAAAATTGAAAAAAGTTGAAAAAAAATTTTTTTTGGACTTAGTCATTTTTCCAGCGTTTATCAGACTTTCAGATAGGGGAAATGTCAGTGAGTGTTCTGATTTCAGTTCCAGACCGATTCGCCCAATGAGTCCTTGATATTTAGTCGTTTTCAGCCAATTTTCTGGATTTTTGAAAATTTCACTTTTTTTGTGAAAATATCCACTAAATGAGGGAATAATATGTGTGAGGGTACCCCAGGAGAGTTCCAAATGTGTTTGGGTAGAATATATATCCCACGGGGCTAAAATTGAAAAAAGTTGAAAAACTTTTTTTTTGAACTTAGTCATTTTTCCGGCGTTTATCAGACTTTCAGATAGGGGAAATGTCAGTGAGCGTTCTGATTTCAGTTCCAGAGCGATTCGCCCAATGAGTCCTTGTTATTTAGTCGTTTTCAGCCAATTTTCTGGATTTTTGAAAATTTCACTTTTTTGTGAAAATATCCACTAAATGAGGGAATAATATGTGTGAGGGCACCCCAGGAGAGTTCCAAATGTGTGTGGGTAGAATATATATCCCACGAGTTTAAAATTGAAAAAAGTTGAAAAAAATTTTTTTTTGGACTTAGTCATTTTTCCAGCGTTTATCAGACTTTCAGATAGGTCAAATGTCAGTGAGCATTCCGACTTCAGTTGCAGACCGATTCGCCCAATGAGTCCTTGATATTTAGTCGTTTTCAGCCAATTTTCTGGATTTTTGAAAATTTCACTTTTTTGTGAAAATATCCACTAAATGAGGGAATAATATGTGTGAGGGTACCCCAGGAGAGTTCCAAATGTGTGTGGGTAGAATAAATATCCCACGGGGGTAAAATTGAAAAAAGTTGAAAAAAATTTTTTTTTGGACTTAGTCATTTTTCCAGCGTTTATCAGACTTTCAGATAGGGGAAATGTCAGTGAGCGTTCTGATTTCAGTTCCAGAGCGATTCGCCCAATGAGTCCTTGATATTTAGTCGTTTTCAGCCAATTTTCTGGATTTTTGAAAATTTCACTTTTTTGTGAAAATATCCACTAAATGAGGGAATAATATGTGTGAGGGTACCCCAGGAGAGTTCCAAATGTGTTTGAGTAGAATATATATCCCACGGGGCTAAAATTGAAAAAAGTTGAAAAAAATTTTTCTTTGGACTTAGTCATTTTTCCAGCGTTTATCAGACTTTCAGATAGGGCAAATGTCAGTGAGCGTTCTGATTTCAGTTCCAGCGCGATTCGCCCAATGAGTCCTTGATATTTAGTCGTTTTCAGCCAATTTTCTGGATTTTTGAAAATTTCACTTTTTTGTGAAAATATCCACTAAATGAGGGAATGATATGTGTGAGGGTACCCCAGGAGAGTTCCAAATGTGTGTGGGTAGAATATATATCCCACGGGTTTAAAATTGAAAAAAGTTGAAAAAAATTTTTTTTTGGACTTAGTCATTTTTCCAGCGTTTATCAGACTTTCAGATAGGGCAAATGTCAGTGAGCGTTCTGATTTCAGTTCCAGCGCGATTCGCCCAATGAGTCCTTGATATTTAGTCGTTTTCAGCCAATTTTCTGGATTTTTGAAAATTTCACTTTTTTGTGAAAATATCCACTAAATGAGGGAATAATATGTGTGAGGGTACCCCAGGAGAGTTCCAAATGTGTTTGGGTAGAATATATATCCCACGGGGGTAAAATTGAAAAAAGTTGAAAACATTTTTTTTTTTGGACTTAGTCATTTTTCCAGCGTTTATCACACTTTCAGATAGGGCAAATGTCAGTGAGCGTTCTGATTTCAGTTCCAGAGCGATTCGCCCAATGAGTCCTTGTTATTTAGTCGTTTTCAGCCAATTTTCTGGATTTTTGAAAATTTCACTTTTTTGTGAAAATATCCACTAAATGAGGGAATAATATGTGTGAGGGTACCCCAGGAGAGTTCCAAATGTGTTTGGGTAGAATATATATCCCACGGGGCTAAAATTGAAAAAAGTTGAAAAAAATTTTTTTTTGGACTTAGTCATTTTTCCAGCGTTTATCAGACTTTCAGATAGTTGAAATGTTAGTGAGCATTCTGATTTCAGTTCCAGACCGATTCGCCCAATGAGTCCTTGATATTTAGTAGTTTTCAGCCAATTTTCTGGATTTTTGAAAATTTCACTTTTTTGTGAAAATATCCACTAAATGAGGGAATAATATGTGTGAGGGTACCCCAGGAGAGTTCCAAATGTGTGTGGGTAGAATAAATATCCCACGGGGGTAAAATTGAAAAAAGTTGAAAAAAAATTTTTTTTGGACCCATTTTTCCAGCGTTTATCAGACTTTCAGATAGTGGAAATGTCAGTGAGCGTTCTGATTTCAGTTCCAGAGCGATTCGCCCAATGAGTCCTTGATATTTAGTCGTTTTCAGCCAATTTTCTGGATTTTTGAAAATTTCACTTTTTTTGTGAAAATATCCACTAAATAAGGGAATAATATGTGTGAGGGTACCCCAGGAGAGTTCCAAATGTGTTTGGGTAGAATATATATCCCACGGGGCTAAAATTGAAAAAAGTTGAAAAACTTTTTTTTTTAACTTAGTCATTTTTCCGGCGTTTATCAGACTTTCAGATACCGGAAATGTCAGTGAGCATTCTGATTTCAGTTCCAGAGCGATTCGCCCAATGAGTCCTTGATATTTAGTCGTTTTCAGCCAATTTTCTGGATTTTTGAAAGTTTCACTTTTTTGTGAAAATATCCACTAAATGAGGGAATAATATGTGTGAGGGTACCCCAAGAGAGTTCCAAATGTGGGTGGGTAGAATATATATCCCACGAGTTTAAAATTGAAAAAAGTTGAAAAAAATTTTTTTTTGGACTTAGTCATTTTTCCAGCGTTTATCAGACTTTCAGATAGGGCAAATGTCAGTGAGCATTCCGACTTCAGTTCCAGACCGATTCGCCCAATGAGTCCTTGATATTTAGTCGTTTTCAGCCAATTTTCTGGATTTTTGAAAATTTCACTTTTTTGTGAAAATATCCACTAAATGAGGGAATAATATGTGTGAGGTTACCCCAGGAGAGTTCCAAATGTGTGTGGGTAGAATAAATATCCCACGGGGGTAAAATTGAAAAAAGTTGAAAAAAAATTTTTTTTGGACTCAGTCATTTTTCCAGCGTTTATCAGACTTTCAGATAGGGGAAATGTCAGTGAGCGTTCTGATTTCAGTTCCAGAGCGATTCGCCCAATGAGTCCTTGATATTTAGTCGTTTTCAGCCAATTTTCTGGATTTTTGAAAATTTCACTTTTTTGTGAAAATATCCACTAAATGAGGGAATAATATGTGTGAGGGTACCCCAGGAGAGTTCCAAATGTGTTTGGGTAGAATATATATCCCACGGGGCTAAAATTGAAAAAAGTTGAAAAACTTTTTTTTTTTAACTTAGTCATTTTTCCGGCGTTTATCAGACTTTCAGATAGGGGAAATGTCAATGAGCATTCTGATTTCAGTTCCAGAGCGATTCGCCCAATGAGTCCTTGATATTTAGTCGTTTTCAGCCAATTTTCTGGATTTTTGAAAAATTCACTTTTTTGTGAAAATATCCACTAAATGAGGGAATAATATGTGTGAGGGTACCCCAGGAGAGTTCCAAATGTGTGTAGGTAGAATATATACCCCACGGGGGTAAAATTGAAAAAAGTTGAAAACATTTTTTTTTTTGGACTTAGTCATTTTTCCGGCGTTTATCAGACTTTCAGATAGGGGAAATGTAAGAGAGCGTTCTGATTTCAGTTCCAGAGCGATTCGCCCAATGAGTCCTTGATATTCGGTCGTTTTCAGCTAATTTTCTGGATTTTTGAAAATTTCACTTTTTTGTGAAAATATCCACTAAATGAGGGAATAATATGTGTGAGGGTACCCCAGGAGAGTTCCAAATGTGTGTGAGTAGAATATATATCCCACGGGTCTAAAATTGAAAAAAGTTGAAAAAAAATTTTTTTGGGACTTAGTCATTTTTCCGGCGTTTATCAGACTTTCAGATAGGGGAAATGTCAGTGAGCATTTTGATTTCAGTTCCAGAGCGATTCGCCCAATGAGTCCTTGATATTTAGTCGTTTTCAGCCAATTTTCTTGATTTTTGAAAATTTCACTCTTTTGTGAAAATATCCACTAAATGAGGGAATAATATGTGTGAGGGTACCCCAGGAGAGTTCCAAATGTGTGTGGGTTGAATATATATTCCACGGGTTTAAAATTGAAAAAAGTTGAAAAAAAATTTTTTTTGGACTTAGTCATTTTTCCAGCGTTTATCAGACTTTCAGATAGGGCAAATGTCAGTGAGCATTCCGACTTCAGTTCCAGACCGATTCGCCCAATGAGTCCTTGATATTTAGTCGTTTTCAGCCAATTTTCTGGATTTTTGAAAATTTCACTTTTTTGTGAAAATATCCACTAAATGAGGGAATAATATGTGTGAGGGTACCCCAGGAGAGTTCCAAATGTGTGTGGGTAGAATAAATATCCCACGGGGGTAAAATTGAAAAAAGTTGAAAAAAATTTTTTTTTGGACTCAGTCATTTTTCCAGCGTTTATCAGACTTTCAGATAGGGGAAATGTCAGTGAGCGTTCTGATTTCAGTTCCAGAGCGATTCGCCCAATGAGTCCTTGATATTTAGTTGTTTTCAGCCAATTTTCTGGATTTTTGAAAATTTCACTTTTTTGTGAAAATATCCACTAAATGAGGGAATAATATGTGTGAGGGTACCCCAGGAGAGTTCCAAATGTGTTTGGGTAGAATATATATCCCACGGGGCTAAAAGTGAAAAAAGTTGAAAAACTTTTTTTTTTAACTTAGTCATTTTTCCAGCGTTTATCAGACTTTCAGATAGGGGAAATGTCAGTGAGCATTCTGATTTCAGTTCCAGAGCGATTCGCCCAATGAGTCCTTGATATTTAGTCGTTTTCAGCCAATTTTCTGGATTTTTGAAAATTTCACTCTTTTGTGCAAATATCCACTAAATGAGGGAATAATATGTGTGAGGGTACCCCAGGAGAGTTCCAAATGTGTTTGGGTAGAATATATATCCCACGGGGCTAAAATTGAAAAAAGTTGAAAAAAAATTTTTTTTGGACTTAGTCATTTTTCCGTCGTTTTTTACAGATTTCAGATAGGGGAAATGTCAGTGAGCGTTCTGATTTCAGTTCCAGAGCGATTCGCCCAATGAGTTCTTGATATTTAGTCGTTTTCAGCCAATTTTCTGGATTTTTGAAAATTTCACTTTTTTGTGAAAATATCCACTAAATGAGGGAATAATATGTGTGAGGGTACCCCAGGAGAGTTCCAAATGTGTGTGGGTAGAATATATATCCCACGGGTTTAAAATTGAAAAAAGTTGAAAAAAAAATTTTTTTGGACTTAGTCATTTTTCCAGCGTTTATCAGACTTTCAGATAGGGCAAATGTCAGTGAGCATTCCGACTTCAGTTCCAGACCGATTCGCCCAATGAATCCTTGATATTTAGTCGTTTTCAGCCAATTTTCTGGATTTTTGAAAATTTCACTTTTTTGTGAAAATATCCACTAAATGAGGGAATAATATGTGTGAGGGTACCCCAGGAGAGTTCCAAATGTGTGTGAGTAGAATATATATCCCACGGGGGTAAAATTGAAAAAAGTTGAAAAAAATTTTTTTTTGGACTTAGTCATTTTTCCAGCGTTTATCAGACTTTCAGATAGGGCAAATGTCAGTGAGCATTCCAATTTCAGTTCCAGACCGATTCGCCCAATGAGTCCTTGATATTTAGTCGTTTTCAGCCAATTTTCTGGATTTTTGAAAATTTCACTTTTTTGTGAAAATATCCACTAAATGAGGGAATAATATGTGTGAGGGTACCCCAGGAGAGTTCCAAATGTGTGTGGGTAGAATATATATTCCACGGGGGTAAAATTTAAAACAGTTGAAAAAAATTTTTTTTGGACTTAGTCATTTTTCCGGCGTTCATCAGATTTTCAGATAGGGGAAATGTCAGTGAGCGATCCGATTTCAGTTCCAGAGCGATTCGCCCAATGAGTCCTTGATATTTAGTCATTTTCAGCCAATTTTCTGGATTTTTGAAAATTTCACTTTTTTGTGAAAATATCCACTAAATGAGGGAATAATATGTGTGAGGGTACCCCAGGAGAGTTCCAAATGTGTGTGGGTAGAATATACATCCCACGGGTTTAAAATTGAAAAAAGTTGAAAAAAATTTTTTTTTGGACTTAGTCATTTTTCCAGCGTTTATCAGACTTTCAGATAGGGCAAATGTCAGTGAGAATTCCAACTTCAGTTCCAGACCGATTCGCCCAATGAGTCCTTGATATTTAGTCGTTTTCAGCCAATTTTCTGGATTTTTGAAAATTTCACTTTTTTGTGAAAATATCCACTAAATGAGGGAATAATATGTGTGAGGGTTCCCCAGGAGAGTTCCAAATGTGTGTGGGTAGAATATATATCCCACGGGGGTAAAATTGAAAAAAGTTGAAAAAAAATTTTTTTTGGACTTAGTCATTTTTCCTGCGTTTATCAGACTTTCAGATAGGGCAAATGTCAGTGAGCATTCCAATTTCAGTTCCAGACCGATTCGCCCAATGAGTCCTTGATATTTAGTCGTTTTCAGCCAATTTTCTGGATTTTTGAAAATTTCACTTTTTTGTGAAAATATCCACTAAATGAGGGAATAATATGTGTGAGGGTACCCCAGGAGAGTTCCAAATGTGTGTGGGTAGAATATATATTCCACGGGGGTAAAATTTAAAACAGTTGAAAAAAATTTTTTTTGGACTTAGTCATTTTTCCGGCGTTCATCAGATTTTCAGATAGGGGAAATGTCAGTGAGCGATCCGATTTCAGTTCCAGACCGATTCGCCCAATGAGTCCTTGATATTTAGTCATTTTCAGCCAATTTTCTGGATTTTTGAAAATTTCACTTTTTTGTGAAAATATCCACTAAATGAGGGAATAATATGTGTGAGGGTACCCCAGGAGAGGTCCAAATGTGTGTGGGTAGAATATATATCACACGTGGCTAAAATTGAAAAAAATTTTTTTTTGGACTTAGTCATTTTTCCAGCGTTTATCAGACTTTCAGATAGGGGAAATGTCAGTAAGAGCTGCAATTTCAGTTCCAGAGTGATTCGCCCAATGAGTCCTTGATATTTCATCGTTTTCAGACAATTTTCTGGTTTTTGAAAATTTCACTTTTTTGTGAAAATATCCACTAAATGAGGGAATAATATGTTTGAGGGTTCCCCAGGAGAGTTCCAAACGTGTGTGGGTAGAATATATATCCCACGGGGGTAAAATTGAAAAAAGTTTAAAAAAATTTTTTTTTGGACTTAGTCATTTTTCCAGCGTTTATCAGACTTTCAGTTAGGGCAAATGTCATTGAGCATTCTGATTTCAGTTCCAGAGCATTCGCCCAATGAGTCCTTGATATTTCATCGTTTTCAGCCAATTTTCTGGTTTTTTGAAAATTTCACTTTTTTGTGAAAACATCCACTAAATGAGGGAATAATATGTGTGAGGGTACCCCAGGAGAGTTCCAAATGTGTGTGAGTAGAATATATATCCCACGGGTCTAAAATTGAAAAAAGTTGAAAAAAAATTTTTGGGGGACTTAGTCATTTTTCCGGCGTTTATCAGACTTTCAGATAGGGGAAATGTCAGTGAGCGTTCTGATTTCAGTTCCAGAGCGATTCGCCCAATGAGTCCTTGATATTTAGTCGTTTTCAGCCAATTTTCTGGATTTTTGAAAATTTCACTCTTTTGTGAAAATATCCACTAAATGAGGGAATAATATGTGTGAGGGTACCCCAGGAGAGTTCCAAATGTGTTTGGGTAGAATATATATCCCACGGGGCTAAAATTGAAAAAAGTTGAAAAAAATTTTTTTTTGGACTTAGTCATTTTTCCGGCGTTTATCAGATTTCAGATAGGGGAAATGTCAGTGAGCGTTCTGATTTCAGTTCCAGAGCGATTCGCCCAATGAGTTCTTGATATTTAGTCGTTTTCAGCCAATTTTCTGGATTTTTGAAAATTTCACTTTTTTGTGAAAATATCCACTAAATGAGGGAATAATATGTGTGAGGGTACCCCAGGAGAGTTCCAAATGTGTGTGAGTAGAATATATATCCCACGGGTCTAAAATTGAAAAAAGTTGAAAAAAAATTTTTTGGGGACTTAGTCATTTTTCCGGCGTTTATCAGACTTTCAGATAGGGGAAATGTCAGTGAGCATTTTGATTTCAGTTCCAGAGCGATTCGCCCAATGAGTCCTTGATATTTAGTCGTTTTCAGCCAATTTTCTTGATTTTTGAAAATTTCACTCTTTTGTGAAAATATCCACTAAATGAGGGAATAATATGTGTGAGGGTAACCCAGGAGAGTTCCAAATGTGTTTGGGTAGAATATATATCCCACGGGGCTAAAATTGAAAAAAGTTGAAAAACATTTTTTTTTGGACTTAGTCATTTTTCCGGCGTTTATCAGATTTCAGATAGGGGAAATGTCAGTGAGCGTTCTGATTTCAGTTCCAGAGCGATTCACCCAATGAGTCCTTGATATTTAGTCGTTTTCAGCCAATTTTCTGGATTTTTGAAAATTTCACTTTTTTGTGAAAATATCCACTAAATGAGGGAATAATATGTGTGAGGGTACCCCAGGAGAGTTCCAAATGTGTGTGGGTTGAATATATATTCCACGGGTTTAAAATTGAAAAAAGTTGAAAAAAAATTTTTTTTGGACTTAGTCATTTTTCCAGCGTTTATCAGACTTTCAGATAGGGCAAATGTCAGTGAGCATTCCGACTTCAGTTCCAGACCGATTCGCCCAATGAGTCCTTGATATTTAGTCGTTTTCAGCCAATTTTCTGGATTTTTTAAAATTTCACTTTTTTGTGAAAATATCCACTAAATGAGGGAATAATATGTGTGAGGGTACCCCAGGAGAGTTCCAAATGTGTGTGGGTAGAATAAATATCCCACGGGGGTAAAATTGAAAAAAGTTGAAAAAAATTTTTTTTTGGACTCAGTCATTTTTCCAGCGTTTATCAGACTTTCAGATAGGGGAAATGTCAGTGAGCGTTCTGATTTCAGTTCCAGAGCGATTCGCCCAATGAGTCCTTGATATTTAGTTGTTTTCAGCCAATTTTCTGGATTTTTGAAAATTTCACTTTTTTGTGAAAATATCCACTAAATGATTGGAATAATATGTGTGAGGGTACCCCAGGAGAGTTCCAAATGTGTTTGGGTAGAATATATATCCCACGGGGCTAAAAGTGAAAAAAGTTGAAAAACTTTTTTTTTTAACTTAGTCATTTTTCCAGCGTTTATCAGACTTTCAGATAGGGGAAATGTCAGTGAGCATTCTGATTTCAGTTCCAGAGCGATTCGCCCAATGAGTCCTTGATATTTAGTCGTTTTCAGCCAATTTTCTGGATTTTTGAAAATTTCACTTTTTTGTGAAAATATCCACTAAATGAGGGAATAATATGTGTGAGGGTACCCCAGGAGAGTTCCAAATGTGTGTGGGTAGAATGTATATCCCACGGGTTTAAAATTGAAAAAAGTTGAAAAAAAAATTTTTTTGGACTTAGTCATTTTTCCGGCGTTTATCAGACTTTCAGATAGGGGAAATGTAAGTGAGCGTTCTGATTTCAGTTCCAGAGCGATTCGCCCAATGAGTCCTTGATATTCGGTCGTTTTCAGCTAATTTTCTGGATTTTTGAAAATTTCACTCTTTTGTGCAAATATCCACTAAATGAGGGAATAATATGTGTGAGGGTACCCCAGGAGAGTTCCAAATTTGTTTGGGTAGAATATATATCCCACGGGGCTAAAATTGAAAAAAGTTGAAAAAAAATTTTTTTTGGACTTAGTCATTTTTCCGTCGTTTTTTACAGATTTCAGATAGGGGAAATGTCAGTGAGCGTTCTGATTTCAGTTCCAGAGCGATTCGCCCAATGAGTTCTTGATATTTAGTCGTTTTCAGCCAATTTTCTGGATTTTTGAAAATTTCACTTTTTTGTGAAAATATCCACTAAATGAGGGAATAATATGTGTGAGGGTACCCCAGGAGAGTTCCAAATGTGTGTGAGTAGAATATATATCCCACGGGTCTAAAATTGAAAAAAGTTGAAAAAAAATTTTTTGGGGACTTAGTCATTTTTCCGGCGTTTATCAGACTTTCAGATAGGGGAAATGTCAGTGAGCATTTTGATTTCAGTTCCAGAGCGATTCGCCCAATGAGTCCTTGATATTTAGTCGTTTTCAGCCAATTTTCTTGATTTTTGAAAATTTCACTCTTTTGTGAAAATATCCACTAAATGAGGGAATAATATGTGTGAGGGTAACCCAGGAGAGTTCCAAATGTGTTTGGGTAGAATATATATCCCACGGGGCTAAAATTGAAAAAAGTTGAAAAAAATTTTTTTTTGGACTTAGTCATTTTTCCGGCGTTTATCAGATTTCAGATAGGTGAAATGTCAGTGAGCGTTCTGATTTCAGTTCCAGAGCGATTCACCCAATGAGTCCTTGATATTTAGTCGTTTTCAGCCAATTTTCTGGATTTTTGAAAATTTCACTTTTTTGTGAAAATATCCACTAAATGAGGGAATAATATGTGTGAGGGTACCCCAGGAGAGTTCCAAATGTGTGTGGGTTGAATATATATTCCACGGGTTTAAAATTGAAAAAAGTTGAAAAAAAATTTTTTTTGGACTTAGTCATTTTTCCAGCGTTTATCAGACTTTCAGATAGGGCAAATGTCAGTGAGCATTCCGACTTCAGTTCCAGACCGATTCGCCCAATGAGTCCTTGATATTTAGTCGTTTTCAGCCAATTTTCTGGATTTTTTAAAATTTCACTTTTTTGTGAAAATATCCACTAAATGAGGGAATAATATGTGTGAGGGTACCCCAGGAGAGTTCCAAATGTGTGTGGGTAGAATAAATATCCCACGGGGGTAAAATTGAAAAAAGTTGAAAAAAATTTTTTTTTGGACTCAGTCATTTTTCCAGCGTTTATCAGACTTTCAGATAGGGGAAATGTCAGTGAGCGTTCTGATTTCAGTTCCAGAGCGATTCGCCCAATGAGTCCTTGATATTTAGTTGTTTTCAGCCAATTTTCTGGATTTTTGAAAATTTCACTTTTTTGTGAAAATATCCACTAAATGAGGGAATAATATGTGTGAGGGTACCCCAGGAGAGTTCCAAATGTGTTTGGGTAGAATATATATCCCACGGGGCTAAAAGTGAAAAAAGTTGAAAAACTTTTTTTTTTAACTTAGTCATTTTTCCAGCGTTTATCAGACTTTCAGATAGGGGAAATGTCAGTGAGCATTCTGATTTCAGTTCCAGAGCGATTCGCCCAATGAGTCCTTGATATTTAGTCGTTTTCAGCCAATTTTCTGGATTTTTGAAAATTTCACTTTTTTGTGAAAATATCCACTAAATGAGGGAATAATATGTGTGAGGGTACCCCAGGAGAGTTCCAAATGTGTGTGGGTAGAATGTATATCCCACGGGTTTAAAATTGAAAAAAGTTGAAAAAAAAATTTTTTTGGACTTAGTCATTTTTCCGGCGTTTATCAGACTTTCAGATAGGGGAAATGTAAGTGAGCGTTCTGATTTCAGTTCCAGAGCGATTCGCCCAATGAGTCCTTGATATTCGGTCGTTTTCAGCTAATTTTCTGGATTTTTGAAAATTTCACTCTTTTGTGCAAATATCCACTAAATGAGGGAATAATATGTGTGAGGGTACCCCAGGAGAGATCCAAATTTGTTTGGGTAGAATATATATCCCACGGGGCTAAAATTGAAAAAAGTTGAAAAAAAATTTTTTTTGGACTTAATCATTTTTCCGTCGTTTTTTACAGATTTCAGATAGGGGAAATGTCAGTGAGCGTTCTGATTTCAGTTCCAGAGCGATTCGCCCAATGAGTTCTTGATATTTAGTCGTTTTCAGCCAATTTTCTGGATTTTTGAAAATTTCACTTTTTTGTGAAAATATCCACTAAATGAGGGAATAATATGTGTGAGGGTACCCCAGGAGAGTTCCAAATGTGTGTGGGTAGAATATATATCCCACGGGTTTAAAATTGAAAAAAGTTGAAAAAAAAATTTTTTTGGACTTAGTCATTTTTCCAGCGTTTATCAGACTTTCAGATAGGGCAAATGTCAGTGAGCATTCCGACTTCAGTTCCAGACCGATTCGCCCAATGAGTCCTTGATATTTAGTCGTTTTCAGCCAATTTTCTGGATTTTTGAAAATTTCACTTTTTTGTGAAAATATCCACTAAATGAGGGAATAATATGTGAGGGTACCCCAGGAGAGTTCCAAATGTGTGTGGGTAGAATATATATCCCACGGGGGTAAAATTGAAAAAAGTTGAAAAAAAATTTTTTTTGGACTTAGTCATTTTTCCAGCGTTTATCAGACTTTCAGATAGGGCAAATGTCAGTGAGGATTCCAATTTCAGTTCCAGACCGATTCGCCCAATGAGTCCTTGATATTTAGTCGTTTTCAGCCAATTTTCTGGATTTTTGAAAATTTCACTTTTTTGTGAAAATATCCACTAAATGAGGGAATAATATGTGTGAGGGTACCCCAGGAGAGTTCCAAATGTGTGTGAGTAGAATATATATCCCACGGGTCTAAAATTGAAAAAAGTTGAAAAAAAATTTTTTGGGGACTTAGTCATTTTTCCGGCGTTTATCAGACTTTCAGATAGGGGAAATGTCAGTGAGCATTTTGATTTCAGTTCCAGAGCGATTCGCCCAATGAGTCCTTGATATTTAGTCGTTTTCAGCCAATTTTCTCGATTTTTGAAAATTTCACTCTTTTGTGAAAATATCCACTAAATGAGGGAATAATATGTGTGAGGGTAACCCAGGAGAGTTCCAAATGTGTTTGGGTAGAATATATATCCCACGGGGCTAAAATTGAAAAAAGTTGAAAAAAATTTTTTTTTGGACTTAGTCATTTTTCCGGCGTTTATCAGATTTCAGATAGGGGAAATGTCAGTGAGCGTTCTGATTTCAGTTCCAGAGCGATTCACCCAATGAGTCCTTGATATTTAGTCGTTTTCAGCCAATTTTCTGGATTTTTGAAAATTTCACTTTTTTGTGAAAATATCCACTAAATGAGGGAATAATATGTGAGGGTACCCCAGGAGAGTTCCAAATGTGTGTGGGTAGAATATATATCCCACGGGGGTAAAATTGAAAAAAGTTGAAAAAAAATTTTTTTTGGACTTAGTCATTTTTCCAGCGTTTATCAGACTTTCAGATAGGGCAAATGTCAGTGAGGATTCCAATTTCAGTTCCAGACCGATTCGCCCAATGAGTCCTTGATATTTAGTCGTTTTCAGCCAATTTTCTGGATTTTTGAAAATTTCACTTTTTTGTGAAAATATCCACTAAATGAGGGAATAATATGTGTGAGGGTACCCCAGGAGAGTTCCAAATGTGTGTGAGTAGAATATATATCCCACGGGTCTAAAATTGAAAAAAGTTGAAAAAAAATTTTTTGGGGACTTAGTCATTTTTCCGGCGTTTATCAGACTTTCAGATAGGGGAAATGTCAGTGAGCATTTTGATTTCAGTTCCAGACCGATTCGCCCAATGAGTCCTTGATATTTAGTCGTTTTCAGCCAATTTTCTGGATTTTTGAAAATTTCACTTTTTTGTGAAAATATCCACTAAATGAGGGAATAATATGTGTGAGGGTACCCCAGGAGAGTTCCAAATGTGTGTGGGTAGAATATATATTCCACGGGGGTAAAATTTAAAACAGTTGAAAAAAATTTTTTTTGGACTTAGTCATTTTTCCGGCGTTCATCAGATTTTCAGATAGGGGAAATGTCAGTGAGCGATCCGATTTCAGTTCCAGAGCGATTCGCCCAATGAGTCCTTGATATTTAGTCATTTTCAGCCAATTTTCTGGATTTTTGAAAATTTCACTTTTTTGTGAAAATATCCACTAAATGAGGGAATAATATGTGTGAGGGTACCCCAGGAGAGTTCCAAATGTGTGTGGGTAGAATATATATCCCACGGGGGTAAAATTGAAAAAAGTTGAAAAAAAATTTTTTTTTGGACTTAGTCATTTTTCCGGCGTTTATCAGACTTTCAGATAGGGCAAATGTCAGTGAGCATTCCGATTTCAGTTCCCGAACGATTCGCCCAATGAGTCCTTGATATTTAGTCATTTTCAGCCAATTTTCTGGATTTTTGAAAATTTCACTTTTTTGCGAAAATATCCACTAAATGAGGGAATAATATGTGTGAGGGTACCCCAGGAGAGTTCCAAATGTGTGTGGGTAGAATATACATCCCACGGGTTTAAAATTGAAAAAAGTTGAAAAAAATTTTTTTTTGGACTTAGTCATTTTTCCGGCGTTTATCAGACTTTCAGATAGGGCAAATGTCAGTGAGCATTCCGATTTCAGTTCCCGAACGATTCGCCCAATGAGTCCTTGATATTTAGTCGTTTTCAGCCAATTTTCTGGATTTTTGAAAATTTCACTTTTTTGTGAAAATATCCACTAAATGAGGGAATAATATGTGTGAGGGTACCCCAGGAGAGTTCCAAATGTGTGTGGGTAGAATATACATCCCACGGGTTTAAAATTGAAAAAAGTTGAAAAAAATTTTTTTTTGGACTTAGTCATTTTTCCAGCGTTTATCAGATTTTCAGATAGGGGAAATTTCAGTGAGCGTTCCGATTTCAGTTCCAGAGCGATTCGCCCAATGAGTCCTTAATATTTAATCGTTTTCAGCCAATTTTCTGGATTTTTGAAAATTTCACTTTTTTGTGAAAATATCCACGAAATGAGGGAATAATATGTTTGAGGGTACCCCAGGAGAGTTCCAAATGTGTGTGGGTAGAATATATATCCTACGGGGGTAAAATTGAAAAAATGTGAAAAAAATTTTTTTTTGGACTTAGTCATTTTTCCGGCGTTTATCAGACTTTCAGATAGGGAAAATGTCAGTAAGAGCTGCAATTTCAGTTCCAGAGTGATTCGCCCAATGAGTCCTTGATATTTCATCGTTTTCAGCCAATTTTCTGGTTTTTTGAAAATTTCACTTTTTTGTGAAAACATCCACTAAATGAGGGAATAATATGTGTGAGGGTACCCCAGGAGAGTTCCAAATGTGTGTGAGTAGAATATATATCCCACGGGTCTAAAATTGAAAAAAGTTGAAAAAAAATTTTTTGGGGACTTAGTAATTTTTCCTGCGTTTATCAGACTTTCAGATAGGGGAAATGTCAGTGAGCGTTCTGATTTCAGTTCCAGAGCGATTCGCCCAATGAGTCCTTGATATTTAGTCGTTTTCAGCCAATTTTCTGGATTTTTGAAAATTTCACTCTTTTGTGAAAATATCCACTAAATGAGGGAATAATATGTGTGAGGGTACCCCAGGAGAGTTTCAAATGTGTTTGGGTAGAATATATATCCCACGGGGCTAAAATTGAAAAAAGTTGAAAAAAATTTTTTTTTGGACTTAGTCATTTTTCCGGCGTTTATCAGATTTCAGATAGGGGAAATGTCAGTGAGCGTTCTGATTTCAGTTCCAGAGCGATTCGCCCAATGAGTTCTTGATATTTAGTCGTTTTCAGCCAATTTTCTGGATTTTTGAAAATTTCACTTTTTTGTGAAAATATCCACTAAATGAGGGAATAATATGTGTGAGGGTACCCCAGGAGAGTTCCAAATGTGTGTGGGTAGAATATATATCCCACGGGTTTAAAATTGAAAAAAGTTGAAAAAAAATTTTTTTTGGACTTAGTCATTTTTCCAGCGTTTATCAGACTTTCAGATAGGGCAAATGTCAGTGAGCATTCCGACTTCAGTTCAAGACCGATTCGCCCAATGAGTCCTTGATATTTAGTCGTTTTCAGCCAATTTTCTGGATTTTTGAAAATTTCACTTTTTTGTGAAAATATCCACTAAATGAGGGAATAATATGTGTGAGGGTACCCCAGGAGAGTTCCAAATGTGTGTGGGTAGAATATATATCCCACGGGTTTAAAATTGAAAAAAGTTGAAAAAAAATTTTTTTTGGACTTAGTCATTTTTCCAGCGTTTATCAGACTTTCAGATAGGGCAAATGTCAGTGAGCATTCCGACTTCAGTTCAAGACCGATTCGCCCAATGAGTCCTTGATATTTAGTCGTTTTCAGCCAATTTTCTGGATTTTTGAAAATTTCACTTTTTTGTGAAAATATCCACTAAATGAGGGAATAATATGTGTGAGGGTACCCCAGGAGAGTTCCAAATGTGTTTGGGTAGAATATATATCCCACGGGGCTAAAATTGAAAAAAGTTGAAAACAATTTTTTTTTGGACTTAGTCATTTTTCCGGCGTTTATCAGATTTCAGATAGGGGAAATGTCAGTGAGCGATCCGATTTCAGTTCCAGAGCGATTCGCCCAATGAGTCCTTGATATTTAGTCATTTTCAGCCAATTTTCTGGATTTTTGAAAATTTCACTTTTTTGTGAAAATATCCACTAAATGAGGGAATAATATGTGTGAGGGTACCCCAGGAGAGGTCCAAATGTGTGTGGGTAGAATATATATCACACGTGGCTAAAATTGAAAAAAGTTGAAAAAAATTTTTTTTTTGGACTTAGTCATTTTTCCGGCGTTTATCAGACTTTCAGATAGGGCAAATGTCAGTGAGCATTCCGATTTCAGTTCCCGAGCGATTCGCCCAATGAGTCCTTGATATTTAGTCGTTTTCAGCCAATTTTCTGGATTTTTGAAAATTTCAATTTTATGTGAAAATATCCACTAAATGAGGGAATAATATGTGTGAGGGTACCCCAGGAGAGTTCCAAATGTGTGTGGGTAGAATATATATCCTACGGGGGTAAAATTGAAAAAATTAGAAAAAAATTTTTTTTTGGACTTAGTCATTTTTCCGGCGTTTATCAGACTTTCAGATAGGGGAAATGTCAGTAAGAGTTCCAATTTCAGTTCCAGAGCGATTCGCCCAATGAGTCCTTGATATTTCATCGTTTTCAGCCAATTTTCTGGTTTTTGAAAATTTCACTTTTTTGTGAAAATATCCACTAAATGAGGGAATAATATGTTTGAGGGTTCCCCAGGAGAGTTCCAAACGTGTGTGGGTAGAATATATATCCCACGGGGGTAAAATTGAAAAAAGTTGAAAAAATTTTTTTTTTGGACTTAGTCATTTTTCCAGCGTTTATCAGACTTTCAGATAGGGCAAATGTAATTGAGCATTCTGATTTCAGTTCCAGAGCATTCGCCCAATGAGTCCTTGATATTTAGTCGTTTTTAGCCAATTTTCTGGATTTTTGAAAATTTCAATTTTTTGTGAAAATATCCACTAAATGAGAGAATAATATGTGTGAGGGTGCCCCAGGAGAGTTCCAAATGTGTTTGGGTAGAATATATATCCCACGGGGGGGAAACTGAAAAGAGTTGAAAACATTTATTTTTTGGACTTAGTCATTTTTCCGGCGTTTATCAGACTTTCAGATAGGGGAAATGTCTGTGAGCGTTCCGATTTCAGTTCCAGAGCGATTCGCCCAATGAGTCCTTAATATTTAATCGTTTTCAACCAATTTTCTGGATTTTTGAAAATTTCACTTTTTTGTGAAAATATCCACGAAATGAGGGAATAATATGTTTGAGGGTACCCCAGGAGAGTTCCAAATGTGTGTGGGTAGAATATATATCCCACGGGGGTAAAATTGAAAAAAGTTGAAAAAAATATTTTTTTTGGACTTAGTCATTTTTCCGGCGTTTATCAGACTTTCAGATAGGGCAAATGTCAGTGAGCATTCCGATTTCAGTTCCAGAGCGATTCGCCCAATGAGTCCTTGATATTTAGTCGTTTTCAGCCAATTTTCTGGATTTTTGAAAATTTCACTTTTTTGTGAAAATATCCACGAAATGAGGGAATAATATGTTTGAGGGTACCCCAGGAGAGTTCCAAATGTGTGTGGGTAGAATATATATCCCACGGGGGGGAAACTGAAAAGAGTTAAAAACATTTTTTTTTTGGACTTAGTCATTTTTCCGGCGTTTATCAGACTTTCAGATAGGGGAAATGTCAGTGAGCGTTCCGATTTCAGTTCCAGAGCGATTCGCCCAATGAGTCCTTGATATTTAGTCGTTTTCAGCCAATTTTCTGGATTTTTGAAAATTTCAATTTTTTGTGAAAATATCCACTAAATGAGGGAATAATATGTGTGAGGGTACCCCAGGAGAGTTCCAAATGTGTGTGGGTAGAATATATATCCCAGGGGGCTAAAATTGAAAAAAGTTGAAAAAAATTTTTTTTTGGACTTAGTCATTTTTCCGGCGTTTATCAGACTTTCAGATAGGGGAAATGTCAGTGAGCGTTCCGATTTCAGTTCCAGAGCGATTCGCCCAATGAGTCATTGATATTTAATCATTTTCAGCCAATTTTCTGGATTTTTGAAAATTTCACTTTTTTGTGAAAATATCCACGAAATGAGGGAATAATATGATTGAGGGTACCCCAGGAGAGTTCCAAATGTGTGTGGGTAGAATATATATCTCACGGGGGTAAAATTGAAAAAAGTTTAAAAAAATTTTTTTTTGGACTTAGTCATTTTTCCGGCGTTTATCAGACTTTCAGATCGGGCAAATATCAGTGAGCATTCCGATTTCAGTTCCAGAGTGATTCGCCCAATGAGTACTTGATATTTAGTCGTTTTCAGCCAATTTTCTGGATTTTTGAAAATTTCACTTTTTTGTGAAAATATCCACTAAATGAGGGAATAATATGTGTGAGGGTACCCCAGGAGAGTTCCAAATGTGTGTGGGTAGAATATATATCCCACGGGGGTAAAATTGAAAAAAGTTGAAAAAAATATTTTTTTTGGACTTAGTCATTTTTCCGGCGTTTATCAGACTTTCAGATAGGGCAAATGTCAGTGAGCATTCCGATTTCAGTTCCAGAGCGATTCGCCCAATGAGTCCTTGATATTTAGTCGTTTTCAGCCAATTTTCTGGATTTTTGAAAATTTCACTTTTTTGTGAAAATATCCACGAAATGAGGGAATAATATGTTTGAGGGTACCCCAGGAGAGTTCCAAATGTGTGTGGGTAGAATATATATCCCACGGGGGGGAAACTGAAAAGAGTTAAAAACATTTTTTTTTTGGACTTAGTCATTTTTCCGGCGTTTATCAGACTTTCAGATAGGGGAAATGTCAGTGAGCGTTCCGATTTCAGTTCCAGAGCGATTCGCCCAATGAGTCCTTGATATTTAGTCGTTTTCAGCCAATTTTCTGGATTTTTGAAAATTTCAATTTTTTGTGAAAATATCCACTAAATGAGGGAATAATATGTGTGAGGGTACCCCAGGAGAGTTCCAAATGTGTGTGGGTAGAATATATATCCCAGGGGGCTAAAATTGAAAAAAGTTGAAAAAAATTTTTTTTTGGACTTAGTCATTTTTCCGGCGTTTATCAGACTTTCAGATAGGGGAAATGTCAGTGAGCGTTCCGATTTCAGTTCCAGAGCGATTCGCCCAATGAGTCATTGATATTTAATCATTTTCAGCCAATTTTCTGGATTTTTGAAAATTTCACTTTTTTGTGAAAATATCCACGAAATGAGGGAATAATATGATTGAGGGTACCCCAGGAGAGTTCCAAATGTGTGTGGGTAGAATATATATCTCACGGGGGTAAAATTGAAAAAAGTTTAAAAAAATTTTTTTTTGGACTTAGTCATTTTTCCGGCGTTTATCAGACTTTCAGATCGGGCAAATATCAGTGAGCATTCCGATTTCAGTTCCAGAGTGATTCGCCCAATGAGTACTTGATATTTAGTCGTTTTCAGCCAATTTTCTGGATTTTTGAAAATTTCACTTTTTTGTGAAAATATCCACTAAATGAGGGAATAATATGTGTGAGGGTACCCCAGGAGAGTTCCAAATGTGTGTGGGTAGAATATATATCCCACGGGGGGGAAACTGAAAAGAGTTGAAAACATTTATTTTTTGGACTTAGTCATTTTTCCGGCGTTTATCAGACTTTCAGATAGGGGAAATGTCAGTGAGCGTTCCGATTTCAGTTCCAGAGCGATTCGCCCAATGAGTCCTTAATATTTAATCGTTTTCAACCAATTTTCTGGATTTTTGAAAATTTCACTTTTTTGTGAAAATATCCACGAAATGAGGGAATAATATGTTTGAGGGTACCCCAGGAGAGTTCCAAATGTGTGTGGGTAGAATATATATCCCACAGGGGTAAAATTGAAAAAAGTTGAAAAAAATATTTTTTTTGGACTTAGTCATTTTTCCGGCGTTTATCAGACTTTCAGATAGGGCAAATGTCAGTGAGCATTCCGATTTCAGTTCCAGAGCGATTCGCCCAATGAGTCCTTGATATTTAGTCGTTTTCAGCCAATTTTCTGGATTTTTGAAAATTTCACTTTTTTGTGAAAATATCCACTAAATGAGGGAATAATATGTGTGAGGGTACCCCAGGAGAGTTCCAAATGTGTGTGGGTAGAATATATATCTCACGGGGGTAAAATTGAAAAAAGTTGAAAAAAATTTTTTTTTGGACTTAGTCATTTTTCCGGCGTTTATCAGACTTTCAGATAGGGCAAATGTCAGTGAGCATTCCGATTTCAGTTCCAGAGCGATTCGCCCAATGAGTCCTTGATATTTAGTCGTTTTCAGCCAATTTTCTGGTTTTTTGAAAATTTCACTTTTTTGTGAAAACATCCACTAAATGAGGGAATAATATGTGTGAGGGTACCCCAGGAGAGTTCCAAATGTGTGTGGGTAGAATATATATCCCACGGGGCTAAAATTGAAAAAAGTTGAAAAAAATTTTTTTTTGGACTTAGTCATTTTTCCGGCGTTTATCAGACTTTCAGATAGGGGAAATGTCAGTGAGCGTTCCGATTTCAGTTCCAGAGCGATTCGCCCAATGAGTCCTTGATATTTAATCGTTTTCAGCCAATTTTCTGGATTTTTGAAAATTTCACTTTTTTGTGAAAATATCCATGAAATGAGGGAATAATATGTTTGAGGGTACCCCAGGAGAGTTCCAAATGTGTGTGGGTAGAATATATATCCCACGGGGGGGAAACTGAAAAGAGTTAAAAACATTTTTTTTTTGGACTTAGTCATTTTTCCGGCCTTTATCAGACTTTCAGATAGGGGAAATGTCAGTGAGCATTCCGATTTCAGTTCCAGAGCGATTCGCCCAATGAGTCCTTGATATTTAGTCGTTTTCAGCCAATTTTCTGGATTTTTGAAAATTTCACTTTTTTGTGAAAATATCCACTAAATGAGGGAATAATATGTGTGAGGGTACCCCAGGAGAGTTCCAAATGTGTGTGGGTAGAATATATATCTCACGGGGGTAAAATTGAAAAAAGTTGAAAAAAATTTTTTTTTGGACTTAGTCATTTTTCCGGCGTTTATCAGACTTTCAGATAGGGCAAATGTCAGTGAGCATTCCGATTTCAGTTCCAGAGCGATTCGCCCAATGAGTCCTTGATATTTAGTCGTTTTCAGCCAATTTTCTGGTTTTTTGAAAATTTCACTTTTTTGTGAAAACATCCACTAAATGAGGGAATAATATGTGTGAGGGTACCCCAGGAGAGTTCCAAATGTGTGTGGGTAGAATATATATCCCACGGGGCTAAAATTGAAAAAAGTTGAAAAAAATTTTTTTTTGGACTTAGTCATTTTTCCGGCGTTTATCAGACTTTCAGATAGGGGAAATGTCAGTGAGCGTTGCGATTTCAGTTCCAGAGCGATTCGCCCAATGAGTCCTTGATATTTAATCGTTTTCAGCCAATTTTCTGGATTTTTGAAAATTTCACTTTTTTGTGAAAATATCCACGAAATGAGGGAATAATATGTTTGAGGGTACCCCAGGAGAGTTCCAAATGTGTGTGGGTAGAATATATATCCCACGGGGGGGAAACTGAAAAGAGTTAAAAACATTTTTTTTTTGGACTTAGTCATTTTTCCGGCGTTTATCAGACTTTCAGATAGGGGAAATGTCAGTGAGCGTTCCGATTTCAGTTCCAGAGCGATTCGCCCAATGAGTCCTTGATATTTAGTCGTTTTCAGCCAATTTTCTGGATTTTTGAAAATTTCACTTTTTTGTGAAAATATCCACTAAATGAGGGAATAATATGTGTGAGGGTACCCCAGGAGAGTTCCAAATGTGTGTGGGTAGAATATATATCCCACGGGGGTAAAATTTAAAACAGTTGAAAAAAAATTTTTTTTGGACTTAGTCATTTTTCCGGCGTTCATCAGATTTTCAGATAGGGGAAATGTCATTGAGCATTCTGATTTCAGTTCCAGAGCGGTTCGCCCAATGAGTCCTTGATATTTAGTCGTTTTCAGCCAATTTTCTGGATTTTTGAAAATTTCAATTTTTTGGGAAAATATCCACTAAATGAGGGAATAATATGTGTGAGGGTACCCCAGGAGAGTTCCAAATGTGTGTGGGTAGAATATATATCCCAGGGGGCTAAAATTGAAAAAAGTTGAAAAAAATTTTTTTTTGGACTTAGTCATTTTTCCGGCGTTTATCAGACTTTCAGATAGGGGAAATGTCAGTGAGCATTCCGATTTCAGTTCCAGAGCGATTCGCCCAATGAGTCCTTGATATTTAGTCGTTTTCAGCCAATTTACTGGATTTTTGAAAATTTCACTTTTTTGTGAAAATATCCACTAAATGAGGGAATAATATGTGTGAGGGTACCCCAGGAGAGTTCCAAATGTGTGTGGGTAGAATATATATCTCACGGGGGTAAAATTGAAAAAAGTTTAAAAAAAATTTTTTTTGGACTTAGTCATTTTTCCGGCGTTTTTCAGACTTTCAGATAGGGCAAATGTCAGTGAGCATTCCGATTTCAGTTCCAGAGCGATTCGCCCAATGAGTCCTTTATATTTAGTCGTTTTCAGCCAATTTTCTGGTTTTTTGAAAATTTCACTTTTTTGTGAAAACATCCACTAAATGAGGGAATAATATGTGTGAGGGTACCCCAGGAGAGTTCCAAATGTGTGTGGGTAGAATATATATCCCACGGGGGGGAAACTGAAAAGAGTTAAAAACATTTTTTTTTTGGACTTAGTCATTTTTCCGGCGTTTATCAGACTTTCAGATAGGGGAAATGTCAGTGAGCGTTCCGATTTCAGTTCCAGAGCGATTCGCCCAATGAGTCCTTGATATTTAGTCGTTTTCAGCCAATTTTCTGGATTTTTGAAAATTTCACTTTTTTGTGAAAATATCCACTAAATGAGGGAATAATATGTGTGAGGGTACCCCAGGAGAGTTCCAAATGTGTTTTGGTAGAATATATATCCCACGGGGGTAAAATTTAAAACAGTTGAAAAAAAATTTTTTTTGGACTTAGTCATTTTTCCGGCGTTCATCAGATTTTCAGATAGGGGAAATGTCATTGAGCATTCTGATTTCAGTTCCAGAGCGATTCGCCCAGAGTCCTTGATATTTAGTCGTTTTCAGCCAATTTTCTGGATTTTTGAAAATTTCAATTTTTTGTGAAAATATCCACTAAATGAGGGAATAATATGTGTGAGGGTACCCCAGGAGAGTTCCAAATGTGTGTGGGTAGAATATATATCCCAGGGAGCTAAAATTGAAAAAAGTTGAAAAAAATTTTTTTTTGGACTTAGTCATTTTTCCGGCGTTTATCAGACTTTCAGATAGGGCAAATGTCAGTGAGCATTCCGATTTCAGTTCCAGAGTGATTCGCCCAATGAGTACTTGATATTTAGTCGTTTTCAGCCAATTTTCTGTATTTTTGAAAATTTCACTTTTTTGTGAAAATATCCACTAAATGAGGGAATAATATGTGTGAGGGTACCCCAGGAGAGTTCCAAATGTGTGTGGGTAGAATATATATCCCACGGGGGGGAAACTGAAAAGAGTTGAAAACATTTATTTTTTGGACTTAGTCATTTTTCCGGCGTTTATCAGACTTTCAGATAGCGGAAATGTCAGTGAGCGTTCCGATTTCAGTTCCAGAGCGATTCGCCCAATGAGTCCTTAATATTTAATCGTTTTCAACCAATTTTCTGGATTTTTGAAAATTTCACTTTTTTGTGAAAATATCCACGAAATGAGGGAATAATATGTTTGAGGGTACCCCAGGAGAGTTCCAAATGTGTGTGGGTAGAATATATATCCCACGGGGGTAAAATTGAAAAAAGTTGAAAAAAATATTTTTTTTGGACTTAGTCATTTTTCCGGCGTTTATCAGACTTTCAGATAGGGCAAATGTCAGTGAGCATTCCGATTTCAGTTCCAGAGCGATTCGCCCAATGAGTACTTGATATTTAGTCGTTTTCAGCCAATTTTCTGGATTTTTGAAAATTTCACTTTTTTGTGAAAATATCCACTAAATGAGGGAATAATATGTGTGAGGGTACCCCAGGAGAGTTCCAAATGTGTGTGGGTAGAATATATATCCCACGGGGGGGAAACTGAAAAGAGTTGAAAACATTTATTTTTTGGACTTAGTCATTTTTCCGGCGTTTATCAGACTTTCAGATAGGGGAAATGTCAGTGAGCGTTCCGATTTCAGTTCCAGAGCGATTCGCCCAATGAGTCCTTGATATTTAGTCGTTTTCAGCCAATTTTCTGGATTTTTGAAAATTTCACTTTTTTGTGAAAATATCCACTAAATGAGGGAATAATATATGTGAGGGTACACCAGGAGAGTTCCAAATGTGTGTGGGTAGAATATATATCCCACGGGGGTAAAATTGAAAAAAGTTGAAAAAAAATTTTTTTTGGACTTAGTCATTTTTCCAGCGTTTATCAGACTTTCAGATAGGGCAAATGTCAGTGAGCATTCCGATTTCAGTTCCAGAGCGATTCGCCCAATGAGTCCTTGATATTTAGTCGTTTTCAGCCAATTTTCTGGATTTTTGAAAATTTCACTTTTTTGTGAAAATATCCACTAAATGAGGGAATAATATGTGTGAGGGTACCCCAGGAGAGTTCCAAATGTGTGTGGGTAGAATATATATCTCACGGGGGTAAAATTGAAAAAAGTTGAAAAAAATTTTTTTTTGGACTTAGTCATTTTTCCGGCCTTTATCAGACTTTCAGATAGGGCAAATGTCAGTGAGCATTCCGATTTCAGTTCCAGAGCGATTCGCCCAATGAGTCCTTGATATTTAGTCGTTTTCAGCCAATTTTCTGGTTTTTTGAAAATTTCACTTTTTTGTGAAAACATTCACTAAATGAGGGAATAATATGTGTGAGGGTACCCCAGGAGAGTTCCAAATGTGTGTGGGTAGAATATATATCCCACGGGGCTAAAATTGAAAAAAGTTGAAAAAAATTTTTTTTTGGACTTAGTCATTTTTCCGGCGTTTATCAGACTTTCAGATAGGGGAAATGTCAGTGAGCGTTCCGATTTCAGTTCCAGAGCGATTCGCCCAATGAGTCCTTGATATTTAATCGTTTTCAGCCAATTTTCTGGATTTTTGAAAATTTCACTTTTTTGTGAAAATATCCACTAAATGAGGGAATAATATGTGTGAGGGTACCCCAGGAGAGTTCCAAATGTGTGTGGGTAGAATATATATCTCACGGGGGTAAAATTGAAAAAAGTTGAAAAAAATTTTTTTTTGGACTTAGTCATTTTTCCGGCGTTTATCAGACTTTCAGATAGGGCAAATGTCAGTGAGCATTCCGATTTCAGTTCCAGAGCGATTCGCCCAATGAGTCCTTGATATTTAGTCGTTTTCAGCCAATTTTCTGGTTTTTTGAAAATTTCACTTTTTTGTGAAAACATCCACTAAATGAGGGAATAATATGTGTGAGGGTACCCCAGGAGAGTTCCAAATGTGTGTGGGTAGAATATATATCCCACGGGGCTAAAATTGAAAAAAGTTGAAAAAAATTTTTTTTTGGACTTAGTCATTTTTCCGGCGTTTATCAGACTTTCAGATAGGGGAAATGTCATTGAGCATTCTGATTTCAGTTCCAGAGCGATTCGCCCAATGAGTCCTTGATATTTAGTCGTTTTCAGCCAATTTTCTGGATTTTTGAAAATTTGAATTTTTTGGGAAAATATCCACTAAATGAGGGAATAATATGTGTGAGGGTACCCCAGGAGAGTTCCAAATGTGTGTGGGTAGAATATATATCCCAGGGGGCTAAAATTGAAAAAAGTTGAAAAAAATTTTTTTTTGGACTTAGTCATTTTTCCGGCGTTTATCAGACTTTCAGATAGGGGAAATGTCAGTGAGCGTTCCGATTTCAGTTCCAGAGCGATTCGCCCAATGAGTCCTTGATATTTAATCGTTTTCAGCCAATTTTCTGGATTTTTGAAAATTTCACTTTTTTGTGAAAATATCCACGAAATGAGGGAATAATATGTTTGAGGGTACCCCAGGAGAGTTCCAAATGTGTGTGGGTAGAATATATATCTCACGGGGTAAAATTGAAAAAAGTTTAAAAAAATTTTTTTTTGGACTTAGTCATTTTTCCGGCGTTTATCAGACTTTCAGATAGGGCAAATGTCAGTGAGCATTCCGATTTCAGTTCCAGAGTGATTCGCCCAATGAGTACTTGATATTTAGTCGTTTTCAGCCAATTTTCTGGATTTTTGAAAATTTCACTTTTTTGTGAAAATATCCACTAAATGAGGGAATAATATGTGTGAGGGTACCCCAGGAGAGTTCCAAATGTGTGTGGGTAGAATATATATCCCACGGGGGGGAAACTGAAAAGAGTTGAAAACATTTATTTTTTGGACTTAGTCATTTTTCCGGCGTTTATCAGACTTTCAGATAGGGGAAATGTCAGTGAGCGTTCCGATTTCAGTTCCAGAGCGATTCGCCCAATGAGTCCTTAATATTTAATCGTTTTCAACCAATTTTCTGGATTTTTGAAAATTTCACTTTTTTGTGAAAATATCCACGAAATGAGGGAATAATATGTTTGAGGGTACCCCAGGAGAGTTCCAAATGTGTGTGGGTAGAATATATATCCCACGGGGGTAAAATTGAAAAAAGTTGAAAAAAATATTTTTTTTGGACTTAGTCATTTTTCCGGCGTTTATCAGACTTTCAGATAGGGCAAATGTCAGTGAGCATTCTGATTTCAGTTCCAGAGCGATTCGCCCAATGAGTCCTTGATATTTAGTCGTTTTCAGCCAATTTTCTGGATTTTTGAAAATTTCACTTTTTTGTGAAAATATCCACTAAATGAGGGAATAATATGTGTGAGGGTACCCCAGGAGAGTTCCAAATGTGTGTGGGTAGAATATATATCTCACGGGGGTAAAATTGAAAAAAGTTGAAAAAAATTTTTTTTTGGACTTAGTCATTTTTCCGGCGTTTATCAGACTTTCAGATAGGGGAAATGTCAGTGAGCGTTCTGATTTCAGTTCCAGAGCGATTCGCCCAATGAGTCCTTGATATTTAGTCGTTTTCAGCCAATTTTCTGGATTTTTGAAAATTTCACTTTTTTGTGAAAATATCCACTAAATGAGGGAATAATATATGTGAGGGTACACCAGGAGAGTTCCAAATGTGTGTGGGTAGAATATATATCCCACGGGGGTAAAATTGAAAAAAGTTGAAAAAAAATTTTTTTTGGACTTAGTCATTTTTCCGGCGTTTATCAGACTTTCAGATAGGGGAAATGTCAGTGAGCGTTCCGATTTCAGTTCCAGAGCGATTCGCCCAATGAGTCCTTGATATTTAATCGTTTTCAGCCAATTTTCTGGATTTTTGAAAATTTCACTTTTTTGTGAAAATATCCACGAAATGAGGGAATAATATGTTTGAGGGTACCCCAGGAGAGTTCCAAATGTGTGTGGGTAGAATATATATCCCACGGGGGGAAACTGAAAAGAGTTAAAAACATTTTTTTTTTGGACTTAGTCATTTTTCCGGCCTTTATCAGACTTTCAGATAGGGGAAATGTCAGTGAGCATTCCGATTTCAGTTCCAGAGCGATTCGCCCAATGAGTCCTTGATATTTAGTCGTTTTCAGCCAATTTTCTGGATTTTTGAAAATTTCACTTTTTTGGGAAAATATCCACTAAATGAGGGAATAATATGTGTGAGGGTACCCCAGGAGAGTTCCAAATGTGTGTGGGTAGAATATATATCTCACGGGGGTAAAATTGAAAAAAGTTGAAAAAAATTTTTTTTTGGACTTAGTCATTTTTCCGGCGTTTATCAGACTTTCAGATAGGGCAAATGTCAGTGAGCATTCCGATTTCAGTTCCAGAGCGATTCGCCCAATGAGTCCTTGATATTTAGTCGTTTTCAGCCAATTTTCTGGTTTTTTGAAAATTTCACTTTTTTGTGAAAACATCCACTAAATGAGGGAATAATATGTGTGAGGGTACCCCAGGAGAGTTCCAAATGTGTGTGGGTAGAATATATATCCCACGGGGCTAAAATTGAAAAAAGTTGAAAAAAATTTTTTTTTGGACTTAGTCATTTTTCCGGCGTTTATCAGACTTTCAGATAGGGGAAATGTCAGTGAGCGTTGCGATTTCAGTTCCAGAGCGATTCGCCCAATGAGTCCTTGATATTTAATCGTTTTCAGCCAATTTTCTGGATTTTTGAAAATTTCACTTTTTTGTGAAAATATCCACGAAATGAGGGAATAATATGTTTGAGGGTACCCCAGGAGAGTTCCAAATGTGTGTGGGTAGAATATATATCCCACGGGGGGGAAACTGAAAAGAGTTAAAAACATTTTTTTTTTGGACTTAGTCATTTTTCCGGCGTTTATCAGACTTTCAGATAGGGGAAATGTCAGTGAGCGTTCCGATTTCAGTTCCAGAGCGATTCGCCCAATGAGTCCTTGATATTTAGTCGTTTTCAGCCAATTTTCTGGATTTTTGAAAATTTCACTTTTTTGTGAAAATATCCACTAAATGAGGGAATAATATGTGTGAGGGTACCCCAGGAGAGTTCCAAATGTGTGTGGGTAGAATATATATCCCACGGGGGTAAAATTTAAAACAGTTGAAAAAAAATTTTTTTTGGACTTAGTCATTTTTCCGGCGTTCATCAGATTTTCAGATAGGGGAAATGTCATTGAGCATTCTGATTTCAGTTCCAGAGCGATTCGCCCAATGAGTCCATGATATTTAGTCGTTTTCAGCCAATTTTCTGGATTTTTGAAAATTTCAATTTTTTGGGAAAATATCCACTAAATGAGGGAATAATATGTGTGAGGGTACCCCAGGAGAGTTCCAAATGTGTGTGGGTAGAATATATATCCCACGGGGCTAAAATTGAAAAAAGTTGAAAAAAATTTTTTTTTGGACTTAGTCATTTTTCCGGCGTTTATCAGACTTTCAGATAGGGGAAATGTCAGTGAGCATTCCGATTTCAGTTCCAGAGCGATTCGCCCAATGAGTCCTTGATATTTAATCGTTTTCAGCCAATTTTCTGGATTTTTGAAAATTTCACTTTTTTGTGAAAATATCCACGAAATGAGGGAATAATATGTTTGAGGGTACCCCAGGAGAGTTCCAAATGTGTGTGGGTAGAATATATATCTCACGGGGTAAAATTGAAAAAAGTTTAAAAAAATTTTTTTTTGGACTTAGTCATTTTTCCGGCGTTTATCAGACTTTCAGATAGGGCAAATGTCAGTGAGCATTCCGATTTCAGTTCCAGAGTGATTCGCCCAATGAGTACTTGATATTTAGTCGTTTTCAGCCAATTTTCTGGATTTTTGAAAATTTCACTTTTTTGTGAAAATATCCACTAAATGAGGGAATAATATGTGTGAGGGTACCCCAGGAGAGTTCCAAATGTGTGTGGGTAGAATATGTATCCCACGGGGGGGAAACTGAAAAGAGTTGAAAACATTTTTTTTTTGGACTTAGTCATTTTTCCGGCGTTTATCAGACTTTCAGATAGGGGAAATGTCAGTGAGCGTTCCGATTTCAGTTCCAGAGCGATTCGCCCAATGAGTCCTTGATATTTAGTCGTTTTCAGCCAATTTTCTGGATTTTTGAAAATTTCAATTTTTTGTGAAAATATCCACTAAATGAGGGAATAATATGTGTGAGGGTACCCCAGGAGAGTTCCAAATGTGTGTGGGTAGAATATATATCCCAGGGAGCTAAAATTGAAAAAAGTTGAAAAAAATTTTTTTTTGGACTTAGTCATTTTTCCGGCGTTTATCAGACTTTCAGATAGGGGAAATGTCAGTGAGCGTTCCGATTTCAGTTCCAGAGCGATTCGCCCAATGAGTCCTTTATATTTAGTCGTTTTCAGCCAATTTTCTGTTTTTTTGAAAATTTCACTTTTTTGTGAAAACATCCACTAAATGAGGGAATAATATGTGTGAGGGTACCCCAGGAGAGTTCCAAATGTGTGTGGGTAGAATATATATCCCACGGGGGGGAAACTGAAAAGAGTTAAAAACATTTTTTTTTTGGACTTAGTCATTTTTCCGGCGTTTATCAGACTTTCAGATAGGGGAAATGTCAGTGAGCGTTCCGATTTCAGTTCCAGAGCGATTCGCCCAATGAGTCCTTGATATTTAGTCGTTTTCAGCCAATTTTCTGGATTTTTGAAAATTTCACTTTTTTGTGAAAATATCCACTAAATGAGGGAATAATATGTGTGAGGGTACCCCAGGAGAGTTCCAAATGTGTTTTGGTAGAATATATATCCCACGGGAGTAAAATTTAAAACAGTTGAAAAAAAATTTTTTTTGGACTTAGTCATTTTTCCGGCGTTCATCAGATTTTCAGATAGGGGAAATGTCATTGAGCATTCTGATTTCAGTTCCAGAGCGATTCGCCCAATGAGTCCTTGATATTTAGTCGTTTTCAGCCAATTTTCTGGATTTTTGAAAATTTCAATTTTTTGTGAAAATATCCACTAAATGAGGGAATAATATGTGTGAGGGTACCCCAGGAGAGTTCCAAATGTGTGTGGGTAGAATATATATCCCAGGGAGCTAAAATTGAAAAAAGTTGAAAAAAAATTTTTTTTGGACTTAGTCATTTTTCCGGCGTTTATCAGACTTTCAGATAGGGGAAATGTCAGTGAGCGTTCCGATTTCAGTTCCAGAGCGATTCGCCCAATGAGTCCTTAATATTTAATCGTTTTCAACCAATTTTCTGGATTTTTGAAAATTTCACTTTTTTTGTGAAAATATCCACGAAATGAGGGAATAATATGTTTGAGGGTACCCCAGGAGAGTTCCAAATGTGTGTGGGTAGAATATATATCCCACGGGGGTAAAATTGAAAAAAGTTGAAAAAAATATTTTTTTTGGACTTAGTCATTTTTCCGGCGTTTATCAGACTTTCAGATAGGGCAAATGTCAGTGAGCATTCCGATTTCAGTTCCAGAGCGATTCGCCCAATGAGTCCTTGATATTTAGTCGTTTTCAGCCAATTTTCTGGATTTTTGAAAATTTCACTTTTTTGTGAAAATATCCACTAAATGAGGGAATAATATGTGTGAGGGTACCCCAGGAGAGTTCCAAATGTGTGTGGGTAGAATATATATCTCACGGGGGTAAAATTGAAAAAAGTTGAAAACAATTTTTTTTTGGACTTAGTCATTTTTCCGGCGTTTATCAGACTTTCAGATAGGGCAAATGTCAGTGAGCATTCCGATTTCAGTTCCAGAGTGATTCGCCCAATGAGTACTTGATATTTAGTCGTTTTCAGCCAATTTTCTGGATTTTTGAAAATTTCACTTTTTTGTGAAAATATCCACTAAATGAGGGAATAATATGTGTGAGGGTAACCCAGGAGAGTTCCAAATGTGTGTGGGTAGAATATATATCCCACGGGGGGGAAACTGAAAAGAGTTGAAAACATTTTTTTTTTGGACTTAGTCATTTTTCCGGCGTTTATCAGACTTTCAGATAGGGGAAATGTCAGTGAGCGTTCCGATTTCAGTTCCAGAGCGATTCGCCCAATGAGTCCTTAATATTTAATCGTTTTCAACCAATTTTCTGGATTTTTGAAAATTTCACTTTTTTGTGAAAATATCCACGAAATGAGGGAATAATATGCTTGAGGGTACCCCAGGAGAGTTCCAAATGTGTGTGGGTAGAATATATATCCCACGGGGGTAAAATTGAAAAAAGTTGAAAAAAATATTTTTTTGGACTTAGTCATTTTTCCGGCGTTTATCAGACTTTCAGATAGGGCAAATGTCAGTGAGCATTCCGATTTCAGTTCCAGAGCGATTCGCCCAATGATTCCTTTATATTTAGTCGTTTTCAGCCAATTTTCTGGTTTTTTGAAAATTTCACTTTTTTGTGAAAACATCCACTAAATGAGGGAATAATATGTGTGAGGGTACCCCAGGAGAGTTCCAAATGTGTGTGGGTAGAATATATATCCCACGGGGGGGAAACTGAAAAGAGTTAAAAACATTTTTTTTTTGGACTTAGTCATTTTTCCGGCGTTTATCAGACTTTCAGATAGGGGAAATGTCAGTGAGCGTTCCGATTTCAGTTCCAGAGCGATTCGCCCAATGAGTCCTTGATATTTAGTCGTTTTCAGCCAATTTTCTGGATTTTTGAAAATTTCACTTTTTTGTGAAAATATCCACTAAATGAGGGAATAATATGTGTGAGGGTACCCCAGGAGAGTTCCAAATGTGTTTTCGTAGAATATATATCCCACGGGGGTAAAATTTAAAACAGTTGAAAAAAAATTTTTTTTGGACTTAGTCATTTTTCCGGCGTTCATCAGATTTTCAGATAGGGCAAATGTCATTGAGCATTCTGATTTCAGTTCCAGAGCGATTCGCCCAATGAGTCCTTGATATTTAGTCGTTTTCAGCCAATTTTCTGGATTTTTGAAAATTTCAATTTTTTGTGAAAATATCCACTAAATGAGGGAATAATATGTGTGAGGGTACCCCAGGAGAGTTCCAAATGTGTGTGGGTAGAATATATATCCCAGGGAGCTAAAATTGAAAAAAGTTGAAAAAAAATTTTTTTTGGACTTAGTCATTTTTCCGGCGTTTATCAGACTTTCAGATAGGGGAAATGTCAGTGAGCGTTCCGATTTCAGTTCCAGAGCGATTCGCCCAATGAGTCCTTAATATTTAATCGTTTTCAACCAATTTTCTGGATTTTTGAAAATTTCACTTTTTTTGTGAAAATATCCACGAAATGAGGGAATAATATGTTTGAGGGTACCCCAGGAGAGTTCCAAATGTGTGTGGGTAGAATATATATCCCACGGGGGTAAAATTGAAAAAAGTTGAAAAAAATATTTTTTTTGGACTTAGTCATTTTTCCGGCGTTTATCAGACTTTCAGATAGGGCAAATGTCAGTGAGCATTCCGATTTCAGTTCCAGAGCGATTCGCCCAATGAGTCCTTGATATTTAGTCGTTTTCAGCCAATTTTCTGGATTTTTGAAAATTTCACTTTTTTGTGAAAATATCCACTAAATGAGGGAATAATATGTGTGAGGGTACCCCAGGAGAGTTCCAAATGTGTGTGGGTAGAATATATATCTCACGGGGGTAAAATTGAAAAAAGTTGAAAACAATTTTTTTTTGGACTTAGTCATTTTTCCGGCGTTTATCAGACTTTCAGATAGGGCAAATGTCAGTGAGCATTCCGATTTCAGTTCCAGAGTGATTCGCCCAATGAGTACTTGATATTTAGTCGTTTTCAGCCAATTTTCTGGATTTTTGAAAATTTCACTTTTTTGTGAAAATATCCACTAAATGAGGGAATAATATGTGTGAGGGTACCCCAGGAGAGTTCCAAATGTGTGTGGGTAGAATATATATCCCACGGGGGGGAAACTGAAAAGAGTTAAAAACATTTTTTTTTTGGACTTAGTCATTTTTCCGGCCTTTATCAGACTTTCAGATAGGGGAAATGTCAGTGAGCATTCCGATTTCAGTTCCAGAGCGATTCGCCCAATGAGTCCTTGATATTTAGTCGTTTTCAGCCAATTTTCTGGATTTTTGAAAATTTCACTTTTTTGTGAAAATATCCACTAAATGAGGGAATAATATGTGTGAGGGTACCCCAGGAGAGTTCCAAATGTGTGTGGGTAGAATATATATCTCACGGGGGTAAAATTGAAAAAAGTTGAAAAAAATTTTTTTTTGGACTTAGTCATTTTTCCGGCGTTTATCAGACTTTCAGATAGGGCAAATGTCAGTGAGCATTCCGATTTCAGTTCTAGAGCGATTCGCCCAATGAGTCCTTGATATTTAGTCGTTTTCAGCCAATTTTCTGGTTTTTTGAAAATTTCACTTTTTTGTGAAAACATCCACTAAATGAGGGAATAATATGTGTGAGGGTACCCCAGGAGAGTTCCAAATGTGTGTGGGTAGAATATATATCCCACGGGGCTAAAATTGAAAAAAGTTGAAAAAAATATTTTTTTGGACTTAGTCATTTTTCCGGCGTTTATCAGACTTTCAGATAGGGGAAATGTCAGTGAGCGTTGCGATTTCAGTTCCAGAGCGATTCGCCCAATGAGTCCTTGATATTTAATCGTTTTCAGCCAATTTTCTGGATTTTTGAAAATTTCACTTTTTTGTGAAAATATCCACGAAATGAGGGAATAATATGTTTGAGGGTACCCCAGGAGAGTTCCAAATGTGTGTGGGTAGAATATATATCCCACGGGGGGGAAACTGAAAAGAGTTAAAAACATTTTTTTTTTGGACTTAGTCATTTTTCCGGCGTTTATCAGACTTTCAGATAGGGGAAATGTCAGTGAGCGTTCCGATTTCAGTTCCAGAGCGATTCGCCCAATGAGTCCTTGATATTTAGTCGTTTTCAGCCAATTTTCTGGATTTTTGAAAATTTCACTTTTTTGTGAAAATATCCACTAAATGAGGGAATAATATGTGTGAGGGTACCCCAGGAGAGTTCCAAATGTGTGTGGGTAGAATATATATCTCACGGGGTAAAATTGAAAAAAGTTTTAAAAAATTTTTTTTTGGACTTAGTCATTTTTCCGGCGTTTATCAGACTTTCAGATAGGGCAAATGTCAGTGAGCATTCCGATTTCAGTTCCAGAGTGATTCGCCCAATGAGTACTTGATATTTAGTCGTTTTCAGCCAATTTTCTGGATTTTTGAAAATTTCACTTTTTTGTGAAAATATCCACTAAATGAGGGAATAATATGTGTGAGGGTACCCCAGGAGAGTTCCAAATGTGTGTGGGTAGAATATATATCCCACGGGGGGGAAACTGAAAAGAGTTGAAAACATTTATTTTTTGGACTTAGTCATTTTTCCGGCGTTTATCAGACTTTCAGATAGGGGAAATGTCAGTGAGCGTTCCGATTTCAGTTCCAGAGCGATTCGCCCAATGAGTCCTTAATATTTAATCGTTTTCAACCAATTTTCTGGATTTTTGAAAATTTCACTTTTTTGTGAAAATATCCACGAAATGAGGGAATAATATGCTTGAGGGTACCCCAGGAGAGTTCCAAATGTGTGTGGGTAGAAAATATATCCCACGGGGGTAAAATTGAAAAAAGTTGAAAAAAATATTTTTTTTGGACTTAGTCATTTTTCCGGCGTTTATCAGACTTTCAGATAGGGCAAATGTCAGTGAGCATTCCGATTTCAGTTCCAGAGCGATTCGCCCAATGAGTCCTTGATATTTAGTCGTTTTCAGCCAATTTTCTGGATTTTTGAAAATTTCACTTTTTTGTGAAAATATCCACTAAATGAGGGAATAATATGTGTGAGGGTACCCCAGGAGAGTTCCAAATGTGTTTTGGTAGAATATATATCCCACGGGGGTAAAATTTAAAACAGTTGAAAAAAAATTTTTTTTGGACTTAGTCATTTTTCCGGCGTTCATCAGATTTTCAGATAGGGGAAATGTCATTGAGCATTCTGATTTCAGTTCCAGAGCGATTCGCCCAATGAGTCCTTGATATTTAGTCGTTTTCAGCCAATTTTCTGGATTTTTGAAAATTTCAATTTTTTGTGAAAATATCCACTAAATGAGGGAATAATATGTGTGAGGGTACCCCAGGAGAGTTCCAAATGTGTGTGGGTAGAATATATATCCCAGGGAGCTAAAATTGAAAAAAGTTGAAAAAAATTTTTTTTTGGACTTAGTCATTTTTCCGGCGTTTATCAGACTTTCAGATAGGGGAAATGTCAGTGAGCGTTCCGATTTCAGTTCCAGAGCGATTCGCCCAATGAGTCCTTGATATTTAATCGTTTTCAGCCAATTTTCTGGATTTTTGAAAATTTCACTTTTTTGTGAAAATATCCACGAAATGAGGGAATAATATGTTTGAGGGTACCCCAGGAGAGTTCCAAATGTGTGTGGGTAGAATATATATCTCACGGGGGTAAAATTGAAAAAAGTTTAAAAAAATTTTTTTTTGGACTTAGTCATTTTTCCGGCGTTTATCAGACTTTCAGATAGGGCAAATGTCAGTGAGCATTCCGATTTCAGTTCCAGAGTGATTCGCCCAAGGAGTACTTGATATTTAGTCGTTTTCAGCCAATTTTCTGGATTTTTGAAAATTTCACTTTTTTGTGAAAATATCCACTAAATGAGGGAATAATATGTGTGAGGGTACCCCAGGAGAGTTCCAAATGTGTGTGGGTAGAATATATATCCCACGGGGGGGAAACTGAAAAGAGTTGAAAACATTTATTTTTTGGACTTAGTCATTTTTCCGGCGTTTATCAGACTTTCAGATAGGGGAAATGTCAGTGAGCCTTCCGATTTCAGTTCCAGAGCGATTCGCCCAATGAGTCCTTAATATTTAATCGTTTTCAACCAATTTTCTGGATTTTTGAAAATTTCACTTTTTTGTGAAAATATCCACGAAATGAGGGAATAATATGTTTGAGGGTACCCCAGGAGAGTTCCAAATGTGTGTGGGTAGAATATATATCCCACGGGGGTAAAATTGAAAAAAGTTGAAAAAAATATTTTTTTTGGACTTAGTCATTTTTCCGGCGTTTATCAGACTTTCAGATAGGGCAAATGTCAGTGAGCATTCCGATTTCAGTTCCAGAGCGATTCGCCCAATGAGTCCTTGATATTTAGTCGTTTTCAGCCAATTTTCTGGATTTTTGAAAATTTCACTTTTTTGTGAAAATATCCACTAAATGAGGGAATAATATGTGTGAGGGTACCCCAGGAGAGTTCCAAATGTGTGTGGGTAGAATATATATCTCACGGGGGTAAAATTGAAAAAAGTTGAAAACAATTTTTTTTTGGACTTAGTCATTTTTCCGGCGTTTATCAGACTTTCAGATAGGGCAAATGTCAGTGAGCATTCCGATTTCAGTTCCAGAGTGATTCGCCCAATGAGTACTTGATATTTAGTCGTTTTCAGCCAATTTTCTGGATTTTTGAAAATTTCACTTTTTTGTGAAAATATCCACTAAATGAGGGAATAATATGTGTGAGGGTACCCCAGGAGAGTTCCAAATGTGTGTGGGTAGAATATATATCCCACGGGGGGGAAACTGAAAAGAGTTGAAAACATTTATTTTTTGGACTTAGTCATTTTTCCGGCGTTTATCAGACTTTCAGATAGGGGAAATGTCAGTGAGCGTTCCGATTTCAGTTCCAGAGCGATTCGCCCAATGAGTCCTTGATATTTAGTCGTTTTCAGCCAATTTTCTGGATTTTTGAAAATTTCACTTTTTTGTGAAAATATCCACTAAATGAGGGAATAATATATGTGAGGGTACCCCAGGAGAGTTCCAAATGTGTGTGGGTAGAATAAATATCCCACGGGGCTAAAATTGAAAAAAGTTGAAAAAAAATTTTTTTTGGACTTAGTCATTTTTCCGGCGTTTATCAGACTTTCAGATAGGGCAAATGTCAGTGAGCATTCCGATTTCAGTTCCAGAGTGATTCGCCCAATGAGTACTTGATATTTAGTCGTTTTCAGCCAATTTTCTGGATTTTTGAAAATTTCACTTTTTTGTGAAAATATCCACTAAATGAGGGAATAATATGTTTGAGGGTTCCCCAGGAGAGTTCCAAACGTGTGTGGGTGGAATATATATCCCACGGGGGTAAAATTGAAAAAAGTTGAAAAAAATTTTTTTTTGGACTTAGTCATTTTTCCAGCGTTTATCAGACTTTCAGATAGGGCAAATGTCAGTGAGCATTCCGATTTCAGTTCCAGACCGATTCGCCCAATGAGTCCTTGATATTTAGTCGTTTTCAGCCAATTTTCTGGATTTTTGAAAATTTCACTTTTTTGTGAAAATATCCACTAAATGAGGGAATAATATGTGTGAGGGTACCCCAGGAGAGTTCCAAATGTGTGTGGGTAGAATATATATCCCACGGGGGTAAAATTTAAAACAGTTGAAAAAAAATTTTTTTGGGACTTAGTCATTTTTCCGGCGTTTATCAGACTTTCAGATAGGGCAAATGTCATTGAGCATTCCGATTTCAGTTCCAGAGTGATTCGCCCAATGAGTACTTGATATTTAGTCGTTTTCAGCCAATTTTCTGGATTTTTGAAAATTTCACTTTTTTGTGAAAATATCCACTAAATGAGGGAATAATATGTTTGAGGTTTCCCCAGGAGAGTTCCAAACGTGTGTGGGTGGAATATATATCCCACGGGGGTAAAATTGAAAAAAATTTTTTTTGGACTTAGTCATTTTTCCAGCGTTTATCAGACTTTCAGATAGGGCAAATGTCAGTGAGCATTCCGATTTCAGTTCCAGACCGATTCGCCCAATGAGTCCTTGATATTTAGTCGTTTTCAGCCAATTTTCTGGATTTTTGAAAATTTCACTTTTTTGTGAAAATATCCACTAAATGAGGGAATAATATGTGTGAGGGTACCCCAGGAGAGTTCCAAATGTGTGTGGGTAGAATATATATCCCACGGGGGTAAAATTTAAAACAGTTGAAAAAAAATTTTTTTGGGACTTAGTCATTTTTCCGGCGTTCATCAGATTTTCAGATAGGGGAAATGTCAGTGAGCGATCCGATTTCAGTTCCAGAGCGATTCGCCCAATGAGTCCTTGATATTTATTCGTTTTCAGCCAATTTTCTGGATTTTTGAAAATTTCACTTTTTTGTGAAAATATCCACTAAATGAGGGAATAATATGTGTGAGGTTACCCCAGGAGAGGTTAAAATGTGTGTGGGTAGAATATATATCCCACGTGGCTAAAATTGAAAAAAGTTGAAAAAAATTTTTTTTTTGGACTTAGTCATTTTTCCGGCGTTTATCAAACTTTCAGATAGGGCAAATGTCAGTGAGCATTCCGATTTCAGTTCCAGAGCGATTCGCCCAATGAGTCCTTGATATTTAGTCGTTTTCAGCCAATTTTCTGGATTTTTGAAAATTTCAATTTTATGTGAAAATATCCACTAAATGAGGGAATAATATGTGTGAGGGTACCCCAGGAGAGTTCCAAATGTGTGTGGGTAGAATATATATCCTACGGGGGTAAAATTGAAAAAATTTGAAAAAAATTTTTTTTTGGACTTAGTCATTTTTCCGGCGTTTATCAGACTTTCAGATAGGGCAAATGTCAGTGAGCATTCCGATTTCAGTTCCAGAGTGATTCGCCCAATGAGTACTTGATATTTAGTCGTTTTCAGCCAATTTTCTGGATTTTTGAAAATTTCACTTTTTTGTGAAAATATCCACTAAATGAGGGAATAATATGTTTGAGGGTACCCCAGGAGAGTTCCAAATGTGTGTGGGTAGAATATATATCCCACGGGGGGGAAACTGAAAAGAGTTAAAAACATTTTTTTTTTGGACTTAGTCATTTTTCTGGCGTTTATCAGACTTTCAGATAGGGGAAATGTCAGTGAGCATTCCGATTTCAGTTCCAGAGCGATTCGCCCAATGAGTCCTTGATATTTAGTCGTTTTCAGCCAATTTTCTGGATTTTTGAAAATTTCACTTTTTTGTGAAAATATCTACGAAATGAGGGAATAATATGTTTGAGGGTACCCCAGGAGAGTTCCAAATGTGTGTGGGTAGAATATATATCCCACGGGGGTAAAATTGAAAAAAGTTGAAAAAAATTTTTTTTTGGGACTTAGTCATTTTTCCAGCGTTTATCAGACTTTCAGATAGGGCAAATGTCAGTGAGCATTCTGATTTCAGTTCCAGACCGATTCGCCCAATGAGTCCTTGATATTTAGTCGTTTTCAGCCAATTTTCTGGATTTTTGAAAATTTCACTTTTTTGTGAAAATATCCACTAAATGAGGGAATAATATGTGTGAGGGTACCCCAGGAGAGTTCCAAATGTGTGTGGGTAGAATATATATCCCACGGGGGTAAAATTTAAAACAGTTGAAAAAAAATTTTTTTTGGACTTAGTCATTTTTCCGGCGTTTATCAGACTTTCAGATAGGGGAAATGTCAGTGAGCGTTCCGATTTCAGTTCCAGAGCGATTCGCCCAATGAGTCCTTGATATTTAATCGTTTTCAGCCAATTTTCTGGATTTTTGAAAATTTCACTTTTTTGTGAAAATATCCACGAAATGAGGGAATAATATGTTTGAGGGTAACCCAGGAGAGTTCCAAATGTGTGTGGGTAGAATATATATCCCACGGGGGTAAAATTGAAAAAAGTTGAAAAAAAATTTTTTTTGAACTAAATCATTTTTCCAGCGTTTATCAGACTTTCAGATAGCGCAAATGTCAGTGAGCATTCCGATTTCAGTTCCAGAGCGATTCGCCCAATGAGTCCTTGATATTTAGTCGTTTTCAGCCAATTTTCTGGATTTTTGAAAATTTCACTTTTTTGTGAAAATATCCACTAAATGAGGGAATAATATGTGTGAGGGTACCCCAGGAGAGTTCCAAATGTGTGTGGGTAGAATATATAACTCACGGGGGTAAAATTGAAAAAAGTTGAAAAAAATTTTTTTTTGGACTTAGTCATTTTTCCGGCGTTTATCAGACTTTCAGATAGGGGAAATGTCAGTGAGCGTTCCGATTTCAGTTCCAGAGCGATTCGCCCAATGAGTCCTTGATATTTAGTCGTTTTCAGCCAATTTTCTGGATTTTTGAAAATTTCACTTTTTTGTGAAAATATCCACTAAATGAGGGAATAATATATGTGAGGGTACACCAGGAGAGTTCCAAATGTGTGTGGGTAGAATATATATCCCACGGGGGTAAAATTGAAAAAAGTTGAAAAAAATTTTTTTTTGGACTTAATCATTTTTCCAGCGTTTATCAGACTTTCAGATAGGGCAAATGTCAGTGAGCATTCCGATTTCAGTTGCAGACCGATTCGCCCAATGAGTCCTTGATATTTAGTCGTTTTCAGCCAATTTTCTGGATTTTTGAAAATTTCACTTTTTTGTGAAAATATCCACTAAATGAGGGAATAATATGTGTGAGGGTACCCCAGGAGAGTTCCAAATGTGTGTGGGTAGAATAAATATCCCACGGGGCTAAAATTGAAAAAAGTTGAAAAAAATTTTTTGGGGGACTTAGTCATTTTTCCGCCGTTTATCAGACTTTCAGATAGGGCAAATGTCAGTGAGCATTCCGATTTCAGTTCCAGAGTGATTCGCCCAATGAGTACTTGATATTTAGTCGTTTTCAGCCAATTTTCTGGATTTTTGAAAATTTCACTTTTTTGTGAAAATATCCACTAAATGAGGGAATAATATGTTTGAGGGTTCCCCAGGAGAGTTCCAAACGTGTGTGGGTGGAATATATATCCCACGGGGGTAAAATTGAAAAAAGTTGAAAAAAATATTTTTTTGGACTTAGTCATTTTTCCAGCGTTTATCAGACTTTCAGATAGGGCAAATGTCATTGAGCATTCTGATTTCAGTTCCAGAGCATTCGCCCAATGAGTCCTTGATATTTAGTCGTTTTCAGCCAATTTTCTGGATTTTTGAAAATTTCAATTTTTTGTGAAAATATCCACTAAATGAGGGAATAATATATGTGAGGGTACACCAGGAGAGTTCCAAATGTGTGTGGGTAGAATATATATCCCACGGGGGTAAAATTGAAAAAAGTTGAAAAAAAATTTTTTTTGGACTTAGTCATTTTTCCAGCGTTTATCAGACTTTCAGATAGGGGAAATGTCAGTGAGCATTCCGATTTCAGTTCCAGAGCGATTCGCCCAATGAGTCCTTGATATTTAGTCGTTTTCAGCCAATTTTCTGGATTTTTGAAAATTTCACTTTTTTGTGAAAATATCCACGAAATGAGGGAATAATATGTTTGAGGGTACCCCAGGAGAGTTCCAAATGTGTGTGGGTAGAATATATATCCGACGGGGGTAAAATTGAAAAAAGTTGAAAAAAATTTTTTTTTGAACTTAGTCATTTTTCCAGCGTTTATCAGACTTTCAGATAGGGCAAATGTCAGTGAGCATTCCGATTTCAGTTCCAGACCGATTAGCCCAATGAGTCCTTGATATTTAGTCGTTTTCAGCCAATTTTCTGGATTTTTGAAAATTTCACTTTTTTGTTAAAATATCCACTAAATGAGGGAATAATATGTGTGAGGGTACCCCAGGAGAGTTCCAAATGTGTGTGGGTAGAATATATATCCCACGGGGGTAAAATTTAAAACAGTTGAAAAAAAAATTTTTTTGGACTTAGTCATTTTTCCGGCGTTCATCAGATTTTCAGATAGGGGAAATGTCAGTGAGCGATCCGATTTCAGTTCCAGAGCGATTCGACCAATGATTCCTTGATATTTAGTCGTTTTCAGCCAATTTTCTGGTTTTTTCAAAATTTCACTTTTTTGTGAAAATATCCACTAAATGAGGGAATAATATGTGTGAGGGTACCCCAGGAGAGTTCCAAATGTGTGTGGGTAGAATATATATCCCACGGGGCTAAAATTGAAAAAAGTTGAAAAAAATTTTTTTTTGGACTTAGTCATTTTTCCGGCGTTTATCAGACTTTCAGATAGGGGAAATGTCAGTGAGCGTTCCGAATTCAGTTCCAGAGCAATTCGCCCAATGAGTCCTTGATATTTAATCGTTTTCAGCCAATTTTCTGGATTTTTGAAAATTTCACTTTTTTGTGAAAATATCCACGAAATGAGGGAATAATATGTTTGAGGGTACCCCAGGAGAGTTCCAAATGTGTGTGGGTAGAATATATATCCCACGGGGGGGAAAGTGAAAAGAGTTAAAAACATTTTTTTTTTGGACTTAGTCATTTTTCCGGCGTTTATCAGACTTTCAGATAGGGCAAATGTCAGTGAGCATTCCGATTTCAGTTCCAGAGTGATTCGCCCAATGAGTACTTGATATTTAGTCGTTTTCAGCCAATTTTCTGGATTTTTGAAAATTTCAATTTTTTGTGAAAATATCCACTAAATGAGGGAATAATATATGTGAGGGTACACCAGGAGAGTTCCAAATGTGTGTGGGTAGAATATATATCCCACGGGGGTAAAATTGAAAAAAGTTGAAAAAAAAATTTTTTTGGACTTAGTCATTTTTCCAGCGTTTATCAGACTTTCAGATAGGGGAAATGTCAGTGAGCATTCCGATTTCAGTTCCAGAGCGATTCGCCCAATGAGTCCTTGATATTTAGTCGTTTTCAGCCAATTTTCTGGATTTTTGAAAATTTCACTTTTTTGTGAAAATATCCACGAAATGAGGGAATAATATGTTTGAGGGTACCCCAGGAGAGTTCCAAATGTGTGTGGGTAGAATATATATCCGACGGGGGTAAAATTGAAAAAAGTTGAAAAAAATTTTTTTTTGAACTTAGTCATTTTTCCAGCGTTTATCAGACTTTCAGATAGGGCAAATGTCAGTGAGCATTCCGATTTCAGTTCCAGACCGATTAGCCCAATGAGTCCTTGATATTTAGTCGTTTTCAGCCAATTTTCTGGATTTTTGAAAATTTCACTTTTTTGTTAAAATATCCACTAAATGAGGGAATAATATGTGTGAGGGTACCCCAGGAGAGTTCCAAATGTGTGTGGGTAGAATATATATCCCACGGGGGTAAAATTTAAAACAGTTGAAAAAAAAATTTTTTTGGACTTAGTCATTTTTCCGGCGTTCATCAGATTTTCAGATAGGGGAAATGTCAGTGAGCGATCCGATTTCAGTTCCAGAGCGATTCGACCAATGATTCCTTGATATTTAGTCGTTTTCAGCCAATTTTCTGGTTTTTTCAAAATTTCACTTTTTTGTGAAAATATCCACTAAATGAGGGAATAATATGTGTGAGGGTACCCCAGGAGAGTTCCAAATGTGTGTGGGTAGAATATATATCCCACGGGGCTAAAATTGAAAAAAGTTGAAAAAAATTTTTTTTTGGACTTAGTCATTTTTCCGGCGTTTATCAGACTTTCAGATAGGGGAAATGTCAGTGAGCGTTCCGAATTCAGTTCCAGAGCAATTTGCCCAATGAGTCCTTGATATTTAATCGTTTTCAGCCAATTTTCTGGATTTTTGAAAATTTCACTTTTTTGTGAAAATATCCACGAAATGAGGGAATAATATGTTTGAGGGTACCCCAGGAGAGTTCCAAATGTGTGTGGGTAGAATATATATCCCACGGGGGGGAAACTGAAAAGAGTTAAAAACATTTTTTTTTTGGACTTAGTCATTTTTCCGGCGTTTATCAGACTTTCAGATAGGGCAAATGTCAGTGAGCATTCCGATTTCAGTTCCAGAGTGATTCGCCCAATGAGTCCTTGATATTTAGTCGTTTTCAGCCAATTTTCTGGATTTTTGAAAATTTCAATTTTTTGTGAAAATATCCACTAAATGAGGGAATAATATGTGTGAGGGTACCCCAGGAGAGTTCCAAATGTGTGTGGGTAGAATATATATCCCACGGGGCTAAAATTGAAAAAAGTTGAAAAAAATTTTTTTTTTGGACTTAGTCATTTTTCCGCCGTTTATCAGACTTTCAGATAGGGGAAATGTCAGTGAGCGTTCCGATTTCAGTTCCAGAGCGATTTGCCCAATGAGTCCTTGATATTTAATCGTTTTCAGCCAATTTTCTGGATTTTTGAAAATTTCACTTTTTTGTGAAAATATCCACGAAATGAGGGAATAATATGTTTGAGGGTACCCCAGGAGAGTTCCAAATGTGTGTGGGTAGAATATATATCCCACAGGGGGGAAACTGAAAAGAGTTGAAAACATTTATTTTTTGGACTTAGTCATTTTTCCGGCGTTTATCAGACTTTCAGATAGGGGAAATGTCAGTGAGTGTTCCGATTTCAGTTCCAGAGCGATTCGCCCAATGAGTCCTTGATATTTAGTCGTTTTCAGCCAATTTTCTGGATTTTTGAAAATTTCACTTTTTTGTGAAAATATCCACTAAATGAGGGAATAATATGTGTGAGGGTACACCAGGAGAGTTCCAAATGTGTGTGGGTAGAATATATATCCCACGGGGGTAAAATTGAAAAAAGTTGAAAAAAATATTTTTTTGGACTTAGTCATTTTTCCAGCGTTTATCAGACTTTCAGATAGGGCAAATGTCATTGAGCATTCTGATTTCAGTTCCAGAGCATTCGCCCAATGAGTCCTTGATATTTAGTCGTTTTCAGCCAATTTTCTGGATTTTTGAAAATTTCAATTTTTTGTGAAAATATCCACTAAATGAGGGAATAATATATGTGAGGGTACACCAGGAGAGTTCCAAATGTGTGTGGGTAGAATATATATCCCACGGGGGTAAAATTGAAAAAAGTTGAAAAAAAATTTTTTTTGGACTTAGTCATTTTTCCAGCGTTTATCAGACTTTCAGATAGGGGAAATGTCAGTGAGCATTCCGATTTCAGTTCCAGAGCGATTCGCCCAATGAGTCCTTGATATTTAGTCGTTTTCAGCCAATTTTCTGGATTTTTGAAAATTTCACTTTTTTGTGAAAATATCCACGAAATGAGGGAATAATATGTTTGAGGGTACCCCAGGAGAGTTCCAAATGTGTGTGGGTAGAATATATATCCCACAGGGGGGAAACTGAAAAGAGTTGAAAACATTTATTTTTTGGACTTAGTCATTTTTCCGGCGTTTATCAGACTTTCAGATAGGGGAAATGTCAGTGAGTGTTCCGATTTCAGTTCCAGAGCGATTCGCCCAATGAGTCCTTGATATTTAGTCGTTTTCAGCCAATTTTCTGGATTTTTGAAAATTTCACTTTTTGGGAAAATATCCACTAAATGAGGGAATAATATGTGTGAGGGTACACCAGGAGAGTTCCAAATGTGTGTGGGTAGAATATATATCCCACGGGGGTAAAATTGAAAAAAGTTGAAAAAAAATTTTTTTTGGACTTAGTCATTTTTCCAGCGTTTATCAGACTTTCAGATAGGGCAAATGTCAGTGAGCATTCCGATTTCAGTTCCAGACCGATTCGCCCAATGAGTCCTTGATATTTAGTCGTTTTCAGCCAATTTTCTGGATTTTTGAAAATTTCACTTTTTTGTGAAAATATCCACTAAATGATTGAATAATATGTGTGAGGGTACCCCAGGAGAGTTCCAAATGTGTGTGGGTAGAATATATATCCCACGGGGGTAAAATTGAAAAAAGTTGAAAAAAATTTTTTTTTTGGACTTAGTCATTTTTCCGGCGTTTATCAAACTTTCAGATAGGGGAAATGTCAGTGAGCGTTCCGATTTCAGTTCCAGAGCGATTCGCCCAATGAGTCCTTGATATTTAGTAGTTTTCAGCCAATTTTCTGGATTTTTGAAAATTTCACTTTTTTGTGAAAATATCCACTAAATGAGGGAATAATATGTGTGAGGGTACACCAGGAGAGTTCCAAATGTGTGTGGGTAGAATATATATCCCACGGGGGTAAAATTGAAAAAAGTTGAAAAAAAATTTTTTTTGGACTTAGTCATTTTTCCAGCGTTTATCAGACTTTCAGATAGGGCAAATGTCAGTGAGCATTCCGATTTCAGTTCCAGACCGATTCGCCCAATGAGTCCTTGATATTTAGTCGTTTTCAGCCAATTTTCTGGATTTTTGAAAATGTCACTTTTTTGTGAAAATATCCACTAAATGAGGGAATAATATGTTTGAGGGTTCCCCAGGAGAGTTCCAAACGTGTGTGGGTGGAATATATATCCCACGGGGGTAAAATTGAAAAAAGTTGAAAAAAATTTTTTTTTGGACTTAGTCATTTTTCCAGCGTTTATCAGACTTTCAGATAGGGCAAATGTCATTGAGCATTCTGATTTCAGTTCCAGAGCATTCGCCCAATGAGTCCTTGATATTTAGTCGTTTTCAGCCAATTTTCTGGATTTTTGAAAATTTCACTTTTTTGTGAAAATATCCACTAAATGAGGGAATAATATGTTTGAGGGTTCCCCAGGAGAGTTCCAAACGTGTGTGGGTAGAATATATATCCCACGGGGGTAAAATTGAAAAAAGTTTAAAAAAAATTTTTTTTGGACTTAGTCATTTTTCCAGCGTTTATCAGACTTTCAGATAGGGCAAATGTCAGTGAGCATTCCAATTTCAGTTCCAGAGTGATTCACCCAATGAGTACTTGATATTTAGTCATTTTCAGCCAATTTTCTGGATTTTTGAAAATTTCACTTTTTTGTGAAAATATCCACTAAATGAGGGAATAATATGTTTGAGGGTTCCCCAGGAGAGTTCCAAACGTGTGTGGGTAGAATATATATCCCACGGGGGGGAAACTGAAAAGAGTTGAAAACATTTATTTTTTGGACTTAGTCATTTTTCCGGCGTTTATCAGACTTTCAGATAGGGGAAATGTCAGTGAGCGTTCCGATTTCAGTTCCAGAGTGATTCGCCCAATGAGTCCTTGATATTTAGTCGTTTTCAGCCAATTTTCTGGATTTTTGAAAATTTCACTTTTTTGTGAAAATATCCACGAAATGAGGGAATAATATGTGTGAGGGTACACCAGGAGAGTTCCAAATGTGTGTGGGAAGAATATATATCCCACGGGGGTAAAATTGAAAAAAGCTGAAAAAAAATTTTTTTTGGACTTAGTCATTTTTCCAGCGTTTATCAGACTTTCAGATAGGGCAAATGTCAGTGAACATTCCGATTTCAGTTCCAGACCGATTCGCCCAATGAGTCCTTGATATTTAGTCGTTTTCAGCCAATTTTCTGGATTTTTGAAAATTTCACTTTTTTGTGAAAATATCCACTAAATGAGGGAATAATATGTGTGAGGGTACCCCAGGAGAGTTCCAAATGTGTGTGGGTAGAATATATATCCCACGGGGCTAAAATTGAAAAAAGTTGAAAAAAATTTTTTTTTGGACTTAGTCATTTTTCCGGCGTTTATTAGACTTTCAGATAGGGCAAATGTCATTGAGCATTCTGATTTCAGTTCCAGAGCATTCGCCCAATGAGTCCTTGATATTTAGTCGTTTTCAGCCAATTTTCTGGATTTTTGAAAATTTCAATTTTTTGTGAAAATATCTACTAAATGAGGGAATAATATGTGTGAGGGTACCCCAGGAGAGTTCCAAATGTGTGTGGGTAGAATATATATCCCACGGGGGTAAAATTGAAAAAAGTTGAAAAAAAATTTTTTTTGGACTTAGTCATTTTTCCAGCGTTTATCAGACTTTCAGATAGGGCAAATGTCAGTGAGCATTCCGATTTCAGTTCCAGACCGATTCGCCCAATGAGTCCTTGATATTTAGTCGTTTTCAGCCAATTTTCTGGATTTTTGAAAATTTCACTTTTTTGTGAAAATATCCACTAAATGAGGGAATAATATGTGTGAGGGTACCCCAGGAGAGGTTAAAATGTGTGTGGGTAGAATATATATCCCACGTGGCTAAAATTGAAAAAAGTTGAAAAAAATTTTTTTTTTGGACTTAGTCATTTTTCCGGCGTTTATCAGACTTTCAAATAGGGCAAATGTCAGTGAGCATTCCGATTTCAGTTCCAGAGCGATTCGCCCAATGAGTCCTTGATATTTAGTCGTTTTCAGCCAATTTTCTGGATTTTTGAAAATTTCAATTTTATGTGAAAATATCCACTAAATGAGGGAATAATATGTGTGAGGGTACCCCAGGAGAGTTCCAAATGTGTGTGGGTAGAATATATATCCTACGGGGGTAAAATTGAAAAAATTTGAAAAAAATTTTTTTTTGGACTTAGTCATTTTTCCGGCGTTTATCAGACTTTCAGATAGGGGAAATGTCAGTGAGAGTTCCAATTTCAGTTCCAGAGCGATTCGCCCAATGAGTCCTTGATATTTAGTAGTTTTCAGCCAATTTTCTGGATTTTTGAAAATTTCACTTTTTTGTGAAAATATCCACTAAATGAGGGAATAATATGTGTGAGGGTACACCAGGAGAGTTCCAAATGTGTGTGGGTAGAATATATATCCCACGGGGGTAAAATTGAAAAAAGTTGAAAAAAAATTTTTTTTGGACTTAGTCATTTTTCCAGCGTTTATCAGACTTTCAGATAGGGCAAATGTCAGTGAGCATTCCGATTTCAGTTCCAGACCGATTCGCCCAATGAGTCCTTGATATTTAGTCGTTTTCAGCCAATTTTCTGGATTTTTGAAAATGTCACTTTTTTGTGAAAATATCCACTAAATGAGGGAATAATATGTTTGAGGGTTCCCCAGGAGAGTTCCAAACGTGTGTGGGTGGAATATATATCCCACGGGGGTAAAATTGAAAAAAGTTGAAAAAAATTTTTTTTTGGACTTAGTCATTTTTCCAGCGTTTATCAGACTTTCAGATAGGGCAAATGTCATTGAGCATTCTGATTTCAGTTCCAGAGCATTCGCCCAATGAGTCCTTGATATTTAGTCGTTTTCAGCCAATTTTCTGGATTTTTGAAAATTTCACTTTTTTGTGAAAATATCCACTAAATGAGGGAATAATATGTTTGAGGGTTCCCCAGGAGAGTTCCAAATGTGTGTGGGTAGAATATATATCCCACGGGGGTAAAATTGAAAAAAGTTTAAAAAAAATTTTTTTTGGACTTAGTCATTTTTCCAGCGTTTATCAGACTTTCAGATAGGGCAAATGTCAGTGAGCATTCCAATTTCAGTTCCAGAGTGATTCACCCAATGAGTACTTGATATTTAGTCATTTTCAGCCAATTTTCTGGATTTTTGAAAATTTCACTTTTTTGTGAAAATATCCACTAAATGAGGGAATAATATGTTTGAGGGTTCCCCAGGAGAGTTCCAAACGTGTGTGGGTAGAATATATATCCCACGGGGGTAAAATTGAAAAAAGTTGAAAAAAATTTTTTTTTGGACTTAGTCATTTTTCCGGCGTTTATCAGACTTTCAGATAGGGCAAATGTCAGTGAGCATTCCGATTTCAGTTCCAGAGTGATTCGCCCAATGAGTACTTGATATTTAGTCGTTTTCAGCCAATTTTCTGGATTTTTGAAAATTTCACTTTTTTGTGAAAATATCGACTAAATGAGGGAATAATATGTGTGAGGGTACCCCAGGAGAGTTCCAAATGTGTGTGGGTAGAATATATATCCCACGGGGGTAAAATTGAAAAAAAGTTGAAAAAAATTTTTTTTTGGACTTAGTCATTTTTCCAGCGTTTATCAGACTTTCAGATAGGGCAAATGTCATTGAGCATTCTGATTTCAGTTCCAGAGCATTCGCCCAATGAGTCCTTGATATTTAGTCGTTTTCAGCCAATTTTCTGGATTTTTGAAAATTTCAATTTTTTGTGAAAATATCCACTAAATTAGGGAATAATATGTGTGAGGGTACCCCAGGAGAGTTCCAAATGTGTGTGGGTAGAATATATATCCCACGGGGCTAAAATTGAAAAAAGTTGAAAAAAATTTTTTTTTTGGACTTAGTCATTTTTCCGGCGTTTATCAGACTTTCAGATAGGGCAAATGTCAGTGAGCATTCCGATTTCAGTTCCAGAGTGATTCGCCCAATGAGTACTTGATATTTAGTCGTTTTCAGCCAATTTTCTGGATTTTTGAAAATTTCAATTTTTTGTGAAAATATCCACTAAATGAGGGAATAATATGTGTGAGGGTACCCCAGGAGAGTTCCAAATGTGTGTGGGTAGAATATATATCCCACGGGGGGGAAACTGAAAAGAGTTGAAAACATTTATTTTTTGGACTTAGTCATTTTTCCGGCGTTTATCAGACTTTCAGATAGGGGAAATGTCAGTGAGCGTTCCGATTTCAGTTCCAGAGTGATTCGCCCAATGAGTCCTTGATATTTAGTCGTTTTCAGCCAATTTTCTGGATTTTTGAAAATTTCACTTTTTTGTGAAAATATCCACGAAATGAGGGAATAATATGTGTGAGGGTACACCAGGAGAGTTCCAAATGTGTGTGGGAAGAATATATATCCCACGGGGGTAAAATTGAAAAAAGCTGAAAAAAAATTTTTTTTGGACTTAGTCATTTTTCCAGCGTTTATCAGACTTTCAGATAGGGCAAATGTCAGTGAGCATTCCGATTTCAGTTCCAGACCGATTCGCCCAATGAGTCTTTGATATTTAGTCGTTTTCAGCCAATTTTCTGGATTTTTGAAAATTTCACTTTTTTGTGAAAATATCCACTAAATGAGGGAATAATATGTGTGAGGGTACCCCAGGAGAGTTCCAAATGTGTGTGGGTAGAATATATATCCCACGGGGCTAAAATTGAAAAAAGTTGAAAAAAATTTTTTTTTGGACTTAGTCATTTTTCCGGCGTTTATTAGACTTTCAGATAGGGCAAATGTCATTGAGCATTCTGATTTCAGTTCCAGAGCATTCGCCCAATGAGTCTATGATATTTAGTCGTTTTCAGCCAATTTTCTGGATTTTTGAAAATTTCAATTTTTTGTGAAAATATCTACTAAATGAGGGAATAATATGTGTGAGGGTACCCCAGGAGAGTTCCAAATGTGTGTGGGTAGAATATATATCCCACGGGGGAAAATTGAAAAAAGTTGAAAAAAAATTTTTTTTGGACTTAGTCATTTTTCCAGCGTTTATCAGACTTTCAGATAGGGCAAATGTCAGTGAGCATTCCGATTTCAGTTCCAGACCGATTCGCCCAATGAGTCCTTGATATTTAGTCGTTTTCAGCCAATTTTCTGGATTTTTGAAAATTTCACTTTTTTGTGAAAATATCCATTAAATGAGGGAATAATATGTGTGAGGGTACCCCAGGAGAGGTTAAAATGTGTGTGGGTAGAATATATATCCCACGTGGCTAAAATTGAAAAAAGTTGAAAAAAATTTTTTTTTTGGACTTAGTCATTTTTCCGGCGTTTATCAGACTTTCAAATACGGCAAATGTCAGTGAGCATTCCGATTTCAGTTCCAGAGCGATTCGCCCAATGAGTCCTTGATATTTAGTCGTTTTCAGCCAATTTTCTGGATTTTTGAAAATTTCAATTTTATGTGAAAATATCCACTAAATGAGGGAATAATATGTGTGAGGGTACCCCAGGAGAGTTCCAAATGTGTGTGGGTAGAATATATATCCTACGGGGGTAAAATTGAAAAAATTTGAAAAAAATTTTTTTTTGGACTTAGTCATTTTTCCGGCGTTTATCAGACTTTCAGATAGGGGAAATGTCAGTGAGAGTTCCAATTTCAGTTCCAGAGCGATTCGCCCAATGAGTCCTTGATATTTCATCGTTTTCAGCCAATTTTCTGGATTTTTGAAAATTTCACTTTTTTGTGAAAATATCCACGAAATGAGGGAATAATATGTTTGAAGGTACCCCAGGAGAGTTCCAAATGTGTGTGGGTAGAATATATATCCCACCGGGGTAAAATTGAAAAAAGTTGAAAAAAAATTTTTTTTTGGACTTAGTCATTTTTCCGGCGTTTATCAGACTTTCAGATAGGGCAAATGTCAGTGAGCATTCCGATTTCAGTTCCAGAGCGATTCGCCCAATGAGTCCATGATATTTAGTCGTTTTCAGCCAATTTTCTGGATTTTTGAAAATTTCACTTTTTTGTGAAAATATCCACTAAATGAGGGAATAATATGTGTGAGGGTACCCCAGGAGAGTTCCAAATGTGTGTGGGTAGAATATATATCCCACGTGGCTAAAATTGAAAAAAGTTGAAAAAAATTTTTTTTTGGACTTAGTCATTTTTCCGGCGTTTATTAGACTTTCAGATAGGGCAAATGTCATTGAGCATTCTGATTTCAGTTCCAGAGCATTCGCCCAATGAGTCCTTGATATTTAGTCGTTTTCAGCCAATTTTCTGGATTTTTGAAAATTTCAATTTTTTGTGAAAATATCTACTAAATGAGGGAATAATATGTGTGAGGGTACCCCAGGAGAGTTCCAAATGTGTGTGGGTAGAATATATATCCCACGGGGGTAAAATTGAAAAAAGTTGAAAAAAAATTTTTTTTGGACTTAGTCATTTTTCCAGCGTTTATCAGACTTTCAGATAGGGCAAATGTCAGTGAGCATTCTGATTTCAGTTCCAGACCGATTCGCCCAATGAGTCCTTGATATTTAGTCGTTTTCAGCCAATTTTCTGGATTTTTGAAAATTTCACTTTTTTGTGAAAATATCCACTAAATGAGGGAATAATATGTGTGAGGGTACCCCAGGAGAGGTTAAAATGTGTGTGGGTAGAATATATATCCCACGTGGCTAAAATTGAAAAAAGTTGAAAAAAATTTTTTTTTTGGACTTAGTCATTTTTCCGGCGTTTATCAGACTTTCAAATAGGGCAAATGTCAGTGAGCATTCCGATTTCAGTTCCAGAGCGATTCGCCCAATGAGTCCTTGATATTTAGTCGTTTTCAGCCAATTTTCTGGATTTTTGAAAATTTCAATTTTATGTGAAAATATCCACTAAATGAGGGAATAATATGTGTGAGGGTACCCCAGGAGAGTTCCAAATGTGTGTGGGTAGAATATATATCCTACGGGGGTAAAATTGAAAAAATTTGAAAAAAATTTTTTTTTGGACTTAGTCATTTTTCCGGCGTTTATCAGACTTTCAGATAGGGGAAATGTCAGTGAGAGTTCGAATTTCAGTTCCAGAGCGATTCGCCCAATGAGTCCTTGATATTTCATCGTTTTCAGCCAATTTTCTGGATTTTTGAAAATTTCACTTTTTTGTGAAAATATCCACGAAATGAGGGAATAATATGTTTGAAGGTACCCCAGGAGAGTTCCAAATGTGTGTGGGTAGAATATATATCCCACCGGGGTAAAATTGAAAAAAGTTGAAAAAAATTTTTTTTTGGACTTAGTCATTTTTCCGGCGTTTATCAGACTTTCAGATAGGGCAAATGTCAGTGAGCATTCCGATTTCAGTTCCAGAGCGATTCGCCCAATGAGTCCATGATATTTAGTCGTTTTCAGCCAATTTTCTGGATTTTTGAAAATTTCACTTTTTTGTGAAAATATCCACTAAATGAGGGAATAATATGTGTGAGGGTACCCCAGGAGAGTTCCAAATGTGTGTGGGTAGAATATATATCCCACGGGGCTAAAATTGAAAAAAGTTGAAAAAAAATTTTTTTTGGACTTAGTCATTTTTCCGGCGTTTATCAGACTTTCAGATAGGGGAAATGTCAGTGAGCGTTCCGATTTCAGTTCCAGAGCGATTCGCCCAATGAGTCCTTGATATTTAATCGCTTTCAGCCAATTTTCTGGATTTTTGAAAATTTCACTTTTTTGTGAAAATATCCACGAAATGAGGGAATAATATGTTTGAGGGTACCCCAGGAGAGTTCCAAATGTGTGTGGGTAGAATATATATCTCACGGGGGTAAAATTGAAAAAAGTTGAAAAAAATTTTTTTTTGGACTTAGTCATTTTTCCGGCGTTTATCAGACTTTCAGATAGGGCAAATGTCAGTGAGCATTCCGATTTCAGTTCCAGAGTGATTCGCCCAATGAGTACTTGATATTTAGTCGTTTTCAGCCAATTTTCTGGATTTTTGAAAATTTCACTTTTTTGTGAAAATATCCACTAAATGAGGGAATAATATGTGTGAGGGTACCCCAGGAGAGTTCCAAATGTGTGTGGGTAGAATATATATCCCACGGGGGGGAAACTGAAAAGAGTTAAAAACATTTTTTTTTTGGACTTAGTCATTTTTCCGGCGTTTATCAGACTTTCAGATAGGGGAAATGTCAGTGAGCATTCCGATTTCAGTTCCAGAGCGATTCGCCCAATGAGTCCTTGATATTTAGTCGTTTTCAGCCAATTTTCTGGATTTTTGAAAATTTCACTTTTTTGTGAAAATATCCACTAAATGAGGGAATAATATGTGTGAGGGTACCCCAGGAGAGTTCCAAATGTGTGTGGGTAGAATATATATCCCACGGGGGTAAAATTTAAAACAGTTGAAAAAAAATTTTTTTTGGACTTAGTCATTTTTCCGGCGTTCATCAGATTTTCAGATAAGGGAAATGTCAGTGAGCGATCCGATTTCAGTTCCAGAGCGATTCGCCCAATGAGTCCTTTATATTTAGTCGTTTTCAGCCAATTTTCTGGATTTTTGAAAATTTCACTTTTTTGTGAAAATATCCACGAAATGAGGGAATAATATGTTTGAGGTTACCACAGGAGAGTTCCAAATGTGTGTGGGTAGAATATATATCCCACGGGGGGGAAACTGAAAAGAGTTAAAAACATTTTTTTTTTGGACTTAGTCATTTTTCCGGCGTTTATCAGACTTTCAGATAGGGGAAATGTCAGTGAGCGTTCCAATTTCAGTTCCAGAGCGATTCGCCCAATGAGTCCTTGATATTTAGTCGTTTTCAGCCAATTTTCTGGATTTTTGAAAATTTCACTTTTTTGTGAAAATTTCCACTAAATGAGGGAATAATAAGTGTGAGGGTACCCCAGGAGAGTTCCAAATGTGTGTGGGTAGAATATATATCCCACGGGGGGGAAACTGAAAAGAGTTGAAAACATTTATTTTTTGGACTTAGTCATTTTTCCGGCGTTTATCAGACTTTCAGATAGGGGAAATGTCAGTGAGCGTTCCGATTTCAGTTCCAGAGCGATTCGCACAATGAGTCCTTAATATTTAATCGTTTTCAACCAATTTTCTGGATTTTTGAAAATTTCACTTTTTTGTGAAAATATCCACGAAATGAGGGAATAATATGTTTGAGGGTACCCCAGGAGAGTTCCAAATGTGTGTGGGTAGAATATATATCCCATGGGGGTAAAATTGAAAAAAGTTGAAAAAATTTTTTTTTTGGACTTAGTCATTTTTCCGGCGTTTATCAGACTTTCAGATAGGGCAAATGTCAGTGAGCATTCCGATTTCAGTTCCAGAGCGATTCGAACAATGTGTCCTTGATATTTCATCGTTTTCAGCCAATTTTCTGGATTTTTGAAAATTTCACTTTTTTGTGAAAATATCCACTAAATGAGGGAATAATATGTTTGAGGGTTCCCCAGGAGAGTTCCAAATGTGTGTGGGTAGAATATATATCCCACGGGGGTAAAATTGAAAAAAGTTGAAAAAAATTTTTTTTGGACTTAGTCATTTTTCCAGCGTTTATCAGACTTTCAGATAGGGCAAATGTCATTGAGCATTCTGATTTCAGTTCCAGAGCATTCGCCCAATGAGTCCTTGATATTTAGTCGTTTTCAGCCAATTTTCTGGATTTTTGAAAATTTCAATTTTTTGTGAAAATATCCACTAAATGAGGGAATAATATGTGTGAGGGTACCCCAGGAGAGTTCCAAATGTGTGTGGGTAGAATATATATCCCACGGGGGGGAAACTGAAAAGAGTTGAAAACATTTATTTTTTGGACTTAGTCATTTTTCCGGCGTTTATCAGACTTTCAGATAGGGGAAATGTCAGTGAGCGTTCCGATTTCAGTTCCAGAGCGATTCGCCCAATGAGTCCTTAATATTTAATCGTTTTCAACCAATTTTCTGGATTTTTGAAAATTTCACTTTTTTGTGAAAATATCCACGAAATGAGGGAATAATATGTTTGAAGGTACCCCAGGAGAGTTCCAAATGTGTGTGGGTAGAATATATATCCCACCGGGGTAAAATTGAAAAAAGTTGAAAAAAAATTTTTTTTGGACTTAGTCATTTTTCCGGCGTTTATCAGACTTTCAGATAGGGCAAATGTCAGTGAGCATTCCGAATTCAGTTCCAGAGCGATTCGCCCAATGAGTCCTTGATATTTAGTCGTTTTCAGCCAATTTTCTGGATTTTTGAAAATTTCACTTTTTTGTGAAAATATCCACTAAATGAGGGAATAATATGTGTGAGGGTACCCCAGGAGAGTTCCAAATGTGTGTGGGTAGAATATATATCCCACGGGGGTAAAATTTAAAACAGTTGAAAAAAAATTTTTTTTGGACTTAGTCATTTTTCCGGCGTTCATCAGATTTTCAGATAGGGGAAATGTCAGTGAGCGATCCGATTTCAGTTCCAGAGCGATTCGCCCAATGAGTCCTTGATATTTAGTCGTTTTCAGCCAATTTTCTGGATTTTTGAAAATTTCACTTTTTTGTGAAAATATCCACGAAATGAGGGAATAATATGTTTGAGGTTACCACAGGAGAGTTCCAAATGTGTGTGGGTAGAATATATATCCCACGGGGGGGAAACTGAAAAGAGTTAAAAACATTTTTTTTTTGGACTTAGTCATTTTTCCGGCGTTTATCAGACTTTCAGATAGGGGAAATGTCAGTGAGCGTTCCAATTTCAGTTCCAGAGCGATTCGCCCAATGAGTCCTTGATATTTAGTCGTTTTCAGCCAATTTTCTGGATTTTTGAAAATTTCACTTTTTTGTGAAAATTTCCACTAAATGAGGGAATAATAAGTGTGAGGGTACCCCAGGAGAGTTCCAAATGTGTGTGGGTAGAATATATATCCCACGGGGGTAAAATTGAAAAAAGTTGAAAAAAAATTTTTTTTGGACTTAGTCATTTTTCCAGCGTTTATCAGACTTTCAGATAGGGGAAATGTCAGTGAGCGTTCCGATTTCAGTTCCAGAGCGATTCGCACAATGAGTCCTTAATATTTAATCGTTTTCAGCCAATTTTCTGGATTTTTGAAAATTTCACTTTTTTGTGAAAATATCCACGAAATGAGGGAATAATATGTTTGAGGGTACCCCAGGAGAGTTCCAAATGTGTGTGGGTAGAATATATATCCCACGGGGGTAAAATTGAAAAAAGTTGAAAAAAAATTTTTTTTTGGACTTAGTCATTTTTCCGGCGTTTATCAGACTTTCAGATAGGGCAAATGTCAGTGAGCATTCCGATTTCAGTTCCAGAGCGATTCGCCCAATGAGTCCTTGATATTTGGTCGTTTTCAGCCAATTTTCTGGATTTTTGAAAATTTCACTTTTTTGTGAAAATATCCACTAAATGAGGGAATAATATGTGTGAGGGTACCCCAGGAGAGTTCCAAATGTGTGTGGGTAGAATATATATCCCACGGGGGGGAAACTGAAAAGAGTTGAAAACATTTATTTTTTGGACTTAGTCATTTTTCCGGCGTTTATCAGACTTTCAGATAGGGGAAATGTCAGTGAGCGTTCCGATTTCAGTTCCAGAGCGATTCGCACAATGAGTCCTTAATATTTAATCGTTTTCAACCAATTTTCTGGATTTTTGAAAATTTCACTTTTTTGTGAAAATATCCACGAAATGAGGGAATAATATGTTTGAGGGTACCCCAGGAGAGTTCCAAATGTGTGTGGGTAGAATATATATCCCATGGGGGTAAAATTGAAAAAAGTTGAAAAAATTTTTTTTTTGGACTTAGTCATTTTTCCGGCGTTTATCAGACTTTCAGATAGGGCAAATGTCAGTGAGCATTCCGATTTCAGTTCCAGAGCGATTCGAACAATGTGTCCTTGATATTTCATCGTTTTCAGCCAATTTTCTGGATTTTTGAAAATTTCACTTTTTTGTGAAAATATCCACTAAATGAGGGAATAATATGTTTGAGGGTTCCCCAGGAGAGTTCCAAATGTGTGTGGGTAGAATATATATCCCACGGGGGTAAAATTGAAAAAAGTTGAAAAAAATTTTTTTTGGACTTAGTCATTTTTCCAGCGTTTATCAGACTTTCAGATAGGGCAAATGTCATTGAGCATTCTGATTTCAGTTCCAGAGCATTCGCCCAATGAGTCCTTGATATTTAGTCGTTTTCAGCCAATTTTCTGGATTTTTGAAAATTTCAATTTTTTGTGAAAATATCCACTAAATGAGGGAATAATATGTGTGAGGGTACCCCAGGAGAGTTCCAAATGTGTGTGGGTAGAATATATATCCCACGGGGGGGAAACTGAAAAGAGTTGAAAACATTTATTTTTTGGACTTAGTCATTTTTCCGGCGTTTATCAGACTTTCAGATAGGGGAAATGTCAGTGAGCGTTCCGATTTCAGTTCCAGAGCGATTCGCCCAATGAGTCCTTAATATTTAATCGTTTTCAACCAATTTTCTGGATTTTTGAAAATTTCACTTTTTTGTGAAAATATCCACGAAATGAGGGAATAATATGTTTGAAGGTACCCCAGGAGAGTTCCAAATGTGTGTGGGTAGAATATATATCCCACCGGGGTAAAATTGAAAAAAGTTGAAAAAAAATTTTTTTTGGACTTAGTCATTTTTCCGGCGTTTATCAGACTTTCAGATAGGGCAAATGTCAGTGAGCATTCCGAATTCAGTTCCAGAGCGATTCGCCCAATGAGTCCTTGATATTTAGTCGTTTTCAGCCAATTTTCTGGATTTTTGAAAATTTCACTTTTTTGTGAAAATATCCACTAAATGAGGGAATAATATGTGTGAGGGTACCCCAGGAGAGTTCCAAATGTGTGTGGGTAGAATATATATCCCACGGGGGTAAAATTTAAAACAGTTGAAAAAAAATTTTTTTTGGACTTAGTCATTTTTCCGGCGTTCATCAGATTTTCAGATAGGGGAAATGTCAGTGAGCGATCCGATTTCAGTTCCAGAGCGATTCGCCCAATGAGTCCTTGATATTTAGTCGTTTTCAGCCAATTTTCTGGTTTTTTGAAAATTTCACTTTTTTGTGAAAATATCCACTAAATGAGGGAATAATATGTGTTAGGGTACCCCAGGAGAGTTCCAAATGTGTTTGGGTAGAATATATATCCCACGGGGCTAAAATTGAAAAAAGTTGAAAAAAAATTTTTTTTGGACTTAGTCATTTTTCCGGCGTTTATCAGACTTTCAGATAGGGGAAATGTCAGTGAGCGTTCCGATTTCAGTTCCAGAGCGATTCGCCCAATGAGTCCTTGATATTTAATCGTTTTCAGCCAATTTTCTGGATTTTTGAAAATTTCACTTTTTTGTGAAAATATCCATGAAATGAGGGAATAATATGTTTGAGGGTACCCCAGGAGAGTTCCAAATGTGTGTGGGTAGAATATATATCTCACGGGGGTAAAATTGAAAAAAGTTGAAAAAAATTTTTTTTTGGACTTAGTCATTTTTCCGGCGTTTATCAGACTTTCAGATAGGGCAAATGTCAGTGAGCATTCCGATTTCAGTTCCAGAGTGATTCGCCCAATGAGTACTTGATATTTAGTCGTTTTCAGCCAATTTTCTGGATTTTTGAAAATTTCACTTTTTTGTGAAAATATCCACTAAATGAGGGAATAATATGTGTGAGGGTACCCCAGGAGAGTTCCAAATGTGTGTGGGTAGAATATATATCCCACGGGGGTAAAATTTAAAACAGTTGAAAAAAAATTTTTTTTGGACTTAGTCATTTTTCCGGCGTTCATCAGATTTTCAGATAAGGGAAATGTCAGTGAGCGATCCGATTTCAGTTCCAGAGCGATTCGCCCAATGAGTCCTTTATATTTAGTCGTTTTCAGCCAATTTTCTGGATTTTTGAAAATTTCACTTTTTTGTGAAAATATCCACGAAATGAGGGAATAATATGTTTGAGGGTACCCCAGGAGAGTTCCAAATGTGTGTGGGTAGAATATATATCCCATGGGGGTAAAATTGAAAAAAGTTGAAAAAATTTTTTTTTTGGACTTAGTCATTTTTCCGGCGTTTATCAGACTTTCAGATAGGGCAAATGTCAGTGAGCATTCCGATTTCAGTTCCAGAGCGATTCGAACAATGTGTCCTTGATATTTCATCGTTTTCAGCCAATTTTCTGGATTTTTGAAAATTTCACTTTTTTGTGAAAATATCCACTAAATGAGGGAATAATATGTTTGAGGGTTCCCCAGGAGAGTTCCAAATGTGTGTGGGTAGAATATATATCCCACGGGGGTAAAATTGAAAAAAGTTGAAAAAAATTTTTTTTGGACTTAGTCATTTTTCCAGCGTTTATCAGACTTTCAGATAGGGCAAATGTCATTGAGCATTCTGATTTCAGTTCCAGAGCATTCGCCCAATGAGTCCTTGATATTTAGTCGTTTTCAGCCAATTTTCTGGATTTTTGAAAATTTCAATTTTTTGTGAAAATATCCACTAAATGAGGGAATAATATGTGTGAGGGTACCCCAGGAGAGTTCCAAATGTGTGTGGGTAGAATATATATCCCACGGGGCTAAAATTGAAAAAAGTTGAAAAAAATTTTTTTTTGGACTTAGTCATTTTTCCGGCGTTTATCAGACTTTCAGATAGGGGAAATGTCAGTGAGCATTCCGATTTCAGTTCCAGAGCGATTCGCCCAATGAGTCCTTGATATTTAGTCGTTTTCAGCCAATTTTCTGGATTTTTGAAAATTTCACTTTTTTGTGAAAATATCCACGAAATGAGGGAATAATATGTTTGAGGTTACCCCAGGAGAGTTCCAAATGTGTGTGGGTAGAATATATATCTCACGGGGGGGAAACTGAAAAGAGTTAAAAACATTTTTTTTTTGGACTTAGTCATTTTTCCGGCGTTTATCAGACTTTCAGATAGGGGAAATGTCAGTGAGCGTTCCAATTTCAGTTCCAGAGCGATTCGCACAATGAGTCCTTAATATTTAATCGTTTTCAGCCAATTTTCTGGATTTTTGAAAATTTCACTTTTTTGTGAAAATATCCACGAAATGAGGGAATAATATGTTTGAGGGTACCCCAGGAGAGTTCCAAATGTGTGTGGGTAGAATATATATCCCACGGGGGTAAAATTGAAAAAAGTTGAAAAAAAATTTTTTTTTGGACCTAGTCATTTTTCCGGCGTTTATCAGACTTTCAGATAGGGCAAATGTCAGTGAGCATTCCGATTTCAGTTCCAGAGCGATTCGCCCAATGAGTCCTTGATATTTGGTCGTTTTCAGCCAATTTTCTGGATTTTTGAAAATTTCACTTTTTTGTGAAAATATCCACTAAATGAGGGAATAATATGTGTGAGGGTACCCCAGGAGAGTTCCAAATGTGTGTGGGTAGAATATATATCCCACGGGGGGGAAACTGAAAAGAGTTGAAAACATTTATTTTTTGGACTTAGTCATTTTTCCGGCGTTTATCAGACTTTCAGATAGGGGAAATGTCAGTGAGCGTTCCGATTTCAGTTCCAGAGCGATTCGCACAATGAGTCCTTAATATTTAATCGTTTTCAACCAATTTTCTGGATTTTTGAAAATTTCACTTTTTTGTGAAAATATCCACGAAATGAGGGAATAATATGTTTGAGGGTACCCCAGGAGAGTTCCAAATGTGTGTGGGTAGAATATATATCCCATGGGGGTAAAATTGAAAAAAGTTGAAAAAATTTTTTTTTTGGACTTAGTCATTTTTCCGGCGTTTATCAGACTTTCAGATAGGGCAAATGTCAGTGAGCATTCCGATTTCAGTTCCAGAGCGATTCGAACAATGTGTCCTTGATATTTCATCGTTTTCAGCCAATTTTCTGGATTTTTGAAAATTTCACTTTTTTGTGAAAATATCCACTAAATGAGGGAATAATATGTTTGAGGGTTCCCCAGGAGAGTTCCAAATGTGTGTGGGTAGAATATATATCCCACGGGGGTAAAATTGAAAAAAGTTGAAAAAAATTTTTTTTGGACTTAGTCATTTTTCCAGCGTTTATCAGACTTTCAGATAGGGCAAATGTCATTGAGCATTCTGATTTCAGTTCCAGAGCATTCGCCCAATGAGTCCTTGATATTTAGTCGTTTTCAGCCAATTTTCTGGATTTTTGAAAATTTCAATTTTTTGTGAAAATATCCACTAAATGAGGGAATAATATGTGTGAGGGTACCCCAGGAGAGTTCCAAATGTGTGTGGGTAGAATATATATCCCACGGGGCTAAAATTGAAAAAAGTTGAAAAAAATTTTTTTTTGGACTTAGTCATTTTTCCGGCGTTTATCAGACTTTCAGATAGGGGAAATGTCAGTGAGCGTTCCGATTTCAGTTCCAGAGCGATTCGCCCAATGAGTCCTTGATATTTAATCGTTTTCAGCCAATTTTCTGGATTTTTGAAAATTTCACTTTTTTGTGAAAATATCCACGAAATGAGGGAATAATATGTTTGAGGGTACCCCAGGAGAGTTCCAAATGTGTGTGGGCAGAATATATATCTCACGGGGGTAAAATTGAAAAAAGTTGAAAAAAATTTTTTTTTTGGACTTAGTCATTTTTCCGGCGTTTATCAGACTTTCAGATAGGGCAAATGTCAGTGAGCATTCCGATTTCAGTTCCAGAGCGATTCGCCCAATGAGTCCTTGATATTTAATCTTTTTCAGCCAATTTTCTGGATTTTTGAAAATTTCACTTTTTTGTGAAAATATCCACGAAATGAGGGAATAATATGTTTGAGGGTACCCCAGGAGAGTTCCAAATGTGTGTGGGTAGAATATATATCTCACGGGGGTAAAATTGAAAAAAGTTGAAAAAAATATTTTTTTGGACTTAGTCATTTTTCGGGCGTTTATCAGACTTTCAGATAGGGCAAATGTCAGTGAGCATTCCGATTTCAGTTCCAGAGTGATTCGCCCAATGAGTACTTGATATTTAGTCGTTTTCAGCCAATTTTCTGGTTTTTGAAAATTTCACTTTTTTGTGAAAATATCCACTAAATGAGGGAATAATATGTGTGAGGGTACCCCAGGAGAGTTCCAAATGTGTGTGGGTAGAATATATATCCCACGGGGGGGAAACTGAAAAGAGTTGAAAACATTTATTTTTTGGACTTAGTCATTTTTCCGGCGTTTATCAGACTTTCAGATAGGGGAAATGTCAGTGAGCGTTCCGATTTCAGTTCCAGAGCGATTCGCCCAATGAGTCCTTAATATTTAATCGTTTATAACCAATTTTCTGGATTTTTGAAAATTTCACTTTTTTTGTGAAAATATCCACGAAATGAGGGAATAATATGTTTGAGGGTACCCCAGGAGAGTTCCAATTGTGTGTGGGTAGAATATATATCCCACGGGGGTAAAATTGAAAAAAGTTGAAAAAAATTTTTTTTTTGGACTTAGTCATTTTTCCAGCGTTTATCAGACTTTCAGATAGGGCAAATGTCAGTGAGCATTCCGATTTCAGTTCCAGAGCGATTCGCCCAATGAGTCCTTGATATTTCATCGTTTTCAGCCAATTTTCTGGATTTTTGAAAATTTCACTTTTTTGTGAAAATTTCCACTAAATGAGGGAATAATATGTTTGAGGGTTCCCCAGGAGAGTTCCAAATGTGTGTGGGTAGAATATATATCCCACGGGGGTAAAATTGAAAAAAAATTTTTTTGGACTTAGTCATTTTTCCAGCGTTTATCAGACTTTCAGATAGGGCAAATGTCATTGAGCATTCTGATTTCAGTTCCAGAGCATTCGCCCAATGAGCCCTTGATATTTAGTCGTTTTCAGCCAATTTTCTGGATTTTTGAAAATTTCAATTTTTTGTGAAAATATCCACTAAATGAGGGAATAATATGTGTGAGGGTACCCCAGGAGAGTTCCAAATGTGTGTGGGTAGAATATATATCCCACGGGGCTAAAGTTGAAAAAAGTTGAAAAAATTTTTTTTTTGGACTTAGTCATTTTTCCGGCGTTTATCAGACTTTCAGATAGGGGAAATGTCAGTGAGCGTTCCGATTTCAGTTCCAGAGTGATTCGCCCAATGAGTCCTTGATATTTAATCGTTTTCAGCCAATTTTCTGGATTTTTGAAAATTTCACTTTTTTGTGAAAATATCCACGAAATGAGGGAATAATATGTTTGAGGGTTCCCCAGGAGAGTTCCAAATGTGTGTGGGTAGAATATATATCCCACGGGGGTAAAATTGAAAAAAGTTGAAAAAATTTTTTTTTGGACTTAGTCATTTTTCCGGCGTTTATCAGACTTTCAGATAGGGCAAATGTCAGTGAGCATTCCGATTTCAGTTCCAGAGTGATTCGCCCAATGAGTACTTGATATTTAGTCGTTTTCAGCCAATTTTCTGGATTTTTGAAAATTTCACTTTTTTGTGAAAATATCCACTAAATGAGGGAATAATATGTGTGAGGGTACCCCAGGAGAGTTCCAAATGTGTGTGGGTAGAATATATATCCCACGGGGGGGAAACTGAAAAGAGTTGAAAACATTTATTTTTTGGACTTAGTCATTTTTCCGGCGTTTATCAGACTTTCAGATAGGGGAAATGTCAGTGAGCGTTCCGATTTCAGTTCCAGAGCGATTCGCCCAATGAGTCCTTAATATTTAATCGTTTTCAACCAATTTTCTGGATTTTTGAAAATTTCACTTTTTTGTGAAAATATCCACTAAATGAGGGAATAATATGTGTGAGGGTACCCCAGGAGAGTTCCAAATGTGTGTGGGTAGAATATATATCCCACGGGGGGAAACTGAAAAGAGTTGAAAACATTTATTTTTTGGACTTAGTCATTTTTCCGGCGTTTATCAGACTTTCAGACAGGGGAAATGTCAGTGAGCGTTCCGATTTCAGTTCCAGAGCGATTCGCCCAATGAGTCCTTAATATATAATCGTTTTCAACCAATTTTCTGGATTTTTGAAAATTTCACTTTTTTGTGAAAATATCCACGAAATGAGGGAATAATATGTTTGAGGGTACCCCAGGAGAGTTCCAAATGTGTGTGGGTAGAATATATATCCCACGGGGGTAAAATTGAAAAAAGTTGAAAAAAATTTTTTTTTTGGACTTAGTCATTTTTCCGGCGTTTATCAGACTTTCAGATAGGGCAAATGTCAGTGAGCATTCTGATTTCAGTTCCAGAGCGATTCGCCCAATGAGTCCTTGATATTTAGTCGTTTTCAGCCAATTTTCTGGATTTTCGAAAATTTCACTTTTTTGTGAAAATATCCACTAAATGAGGGAATAATATGTGTGAGGGTACCCCAAGAGAGTTCCAAATGTGTGTGGGTAGAATATATATCCCACGGGGGTAAAATTGAAAAAAGTTGAAAAAAATTTTTTTGGGGACTTAGTCATTTTTCCAGCGTTTATCAGACTTTCAGATAGGGCAAATGTCAGTGAGCATTCCGATTTCAGTTCCAGACCGATTCGCCCAATGAGTCCTTGATATTTAGTCGTTTTCAGCCAATTTTCTGGATTTTTGAAAATTTCACTTTTTTGTGAAAATATCCACTAAATGAGGGAATAATATGTGTGAGGGTACCCCAGGAGAGGTCCAAATGTGTGTGGGTAGAATATATATCCCACGTGGCTAAAATTGAAAAAAGTTGAAAAAAATTTTTTTTTGGACTTAGTCCTTTTTCCGGCGTTTATCAGACTTTCAGATAGGGGAAATGTCAGTGAGCGTTCTGATTTCAGTTCCAGAGCGATTCGCCCAATGAGTCCTTGATATTTCATCGTTTTCAGCCAATTTTCTGGATTTTTGAAAATTTCACTTTTTTGTGAAAATATCCACTAAATGAGGGAATAATATGTTTGAGGGTTCCCCAGGAGAGTTCCAAATGTGTGTGGGTAGAATATATATCCCACGGGGGTAAAATTGAAAAAAGTTGAAAAAAATTTTTTTGGACTTAGTCATTTTTCCAGCGTTTATCAGACTTTCAGATAGGGGAAATGTCAGTGAGCGTTCTGATTTCAGTTCCAGAGCGATTCGCCCAATGAGTCCTTGATATTTAGTCGTTTTCAGCCAATTTTCTGGATTTTTGAAAATTTCACTCTTTTGTGAAAATATCCACTAAATGAGGGAATAATATGTGTGAGGGTACCCCAGGAGAGTTCCAAATGTGTTTGGGTAGAATATATATCCCACGGGGCTAAAATTGAAAAAAGTTGAAAAAAATTTTTTTTTGGACTTAGTCATTTTTCCGGCGTTTATCAGACTTTCAGATAGGGGAAATGTCAGTGAGCGTTCTGATTTCAGTTCCAGACCGATTCGCCCAATGAGTCCTTATTATTTAATCGTTTTCAGCCAATTTTCTGGATTTTTGAAAATTTCACTTTTTTGGGAAAATATCCACTAAATGAGGGAATAATATGTTTGAGGGTTCCCCAGGAGAGTTCCAAATGTGTGTGGGTAGAATATATATCCCACGGGGCTAAAATTGAAAAAAGTTGAAAAAAATTTTTTTTTGGACTTAGTCATTTTTCCGGCGTTTATCAGACTTTCAGATAGGGGAAATGTCAGTGAGCGTTCCGATTTCAGTTCCAGAGCGATTCGCCCAATGAGTCCTTGATATTTAATCGTTTTCAGCCAATTTTCTGGATTTTTGAAAATTTCACTTTTTTGTGAAAATATCCACGAAATGAGGGAATAATATGTTTGAGGGTACCCCAGGAGAGTTCCAAATGTGTGTGGGTAGAATATATATCTCACGGGGGTACAATTGAAAAAAGTTTAAAAAAATTTTTTTTTGGACTTAGTCATTTTTCCGGCGTTTATCAGACTTTCAGACAGGGGAAATGTCAGTGAGCGTTCCAATTTCAGTTCCAGAGTGATTCGCCCAATGAGTACTTGATATTTAGTCGTTTTCAGCAAATTTTCTGGATTTTTGAAAATTTCAATTTTTTGTGAAAATATCCACTAAATGAGGGAATAATATGTGTGAGGGTACCCCAGGAGAGTTCCAAATGTGTGTGGGTAGAATATATATCCCACGGGGGGAAACTAAAAAGGGTTGAAAACATTTATTTTTTGGACTTAGTCATTTTTCCGGCGTTTATCAGACTTTCAGACAGGGGAAATGTCAGTGAGCGTTCCGATTTCAGTTCCAGAGCGATTCGCCCAATGAGTCCATAATATTTAATCATTTTCAACCAATTTTCTGGATTTTTGAAAATTTCACTTTTTTGTGAAAATATCCACGAAATGAGGGAATAATATGTTTGAGGGTACCCCAGGAGAGTTCCAAATATGTGTGGGTAGAATATATATCCCACGGGGGTAAAATTGAAAAAATTTGAAAAAAATTTTTTTTTTGGACTTAGTCATTTTTCCGGCGTTTATCAGACTTTCAGATAGGGCAAATGTCAGTGAGCATTCCGATTTCAGTTCCAGAGCGATTCGCCCAATGAGTCCTTGATATTTAGTCGTTTTCAGCCAATTTTCTGGATTTTTGAAAATTTCACTTTTTTGTGAAAATATCCACTAAATGAGGGAATAATATGTGTGAGGGTACCCCAGGAGAGTTCCAAATGTGTGTGGGTAGAATATATATCCCACGGGGGTAAAATTGAAAAAAGTTGAAAAAAAATTTTTTTTGGACTTAGTCATTTTTCCGGCGTTTATCAGACTTTCAGATAGGGCAAATGTCAGTGAGCATTCCGATTTCAGTTCCAGACCGATTCGCCCAATGAGTCCTTGATATTTAATCGTTTTCAGCCAATTTTCTGGATTTTTGAAAATTTCAATTTTATGTGAAAATATCCACTAAATGAGGGAATAATATGTGTGAGGGTACCCCAGGAGAGTTCCAAATGTGTGTCGGTAGAATATATATCCTACGGGGGTAAAATTGAATAAATTTGAAAAAAAATTTTTTTTGGACTTAGTCATTTTTCCGGCGTTTATCAGACTTTCAGATAGGGGAAATATCAGTGAGAGTTCCAATTTCAGTTCCAGAGCGATTCGCCCAATGAGTCCTTGATATTTCATCGTTTTCAGCCAATTTTCTGGATTTTTGAAAATTTCACTTTTTTGGGAAAATATCCACTAAATGAGGGAATAATATGTTTGAGGGTTCCCCAGGAGAGTTCCAAATGTGTGTGGGTAGAATATATATCCCACGGGGCTAAAATTGAAAAAAGTTGAAAAAAATTTTTTTTTGGACTTAGTCATTTTTCCGGCGTTTATCAGACTTTCAGATAGGGGAAATGTCAGTGAGCGTTCCGATTTCAGTTCCAGAGCGATTCGCCCAATGAGTCCTTGATATTTAATCGTTTTCAGCCAATTTTCTGGATTTTTGAAAATTTCACTTTTTTGTGAAAATATCCACGAAATGAGGGAATAATATGTTTGAGGGTACCCCAGGAGAGTTCCAAATGTGTGTGGGTAGAATATATATCTCACGGGGGTACAATTGAAAAAAGTTGAAAAAAATTTTTTTTTGGACTTAGTCATTTTTCCGGCGTTTATCAGACTTTCAGATAGGGCAAATGTCAGTGAGCATTCCGATTTCAGTTCCAGAGTGATTCGCCCAATGAGTACTTGATATTTAGTCGTTTTCAGCCAATTTTCTGGATTTTTGAAAATTTCACTTTTTTGTGAAAATATCCACTAAATGAGGGAATAATATGTGTGAGGGTACCCCAGGAGAGTTCCAAATGTGTGTGGGTAGAATATATATCCCACGGGGGGGAATCTGAAAAGAGTTGAAAACATTTATTTTTTGGACTTAGTCATTTTTCCGGCGTTTATCAGACTTTCAGATAGGGCAAATGTCAGTGAGCATTCTGATTTCAGTTCCAGAGCATTCGCCCAAATGAGTCCTTGATATTTAGTCGTTTTCAGCAAATTTTCTGGATTTTTGAAAATTTCAATTTTTTGTGAAAATATCCACTAAATGAGGGAATAATATGTGTGAGGGTACCCCAGGAGAGTTCCAAATGTGTGTGGGTAGAATATATATCCCACGGGGGGAAACTAAAAAGAGTTGAAAACATTTATTTTTTGGACTTAGTCATTTTTCCGGCGTTTATCAGACTTTCAGATAGGGCAAATGTCAGTGAGCATTCCGATTTCAGTTCCAGAGTGATTCGCCCAATGAGTCCTTGATATTTAGTCGTTTTCAGCCAATTTTCTGGATTTTTGAAAATTTCACTTTTTTGTGAAAATATCCACTAAATGAGGGAATAATATGTGTGAGGGTACCCCAGGAGAGTTCCAAATGTGTGTGGGTAGAATATATATCCCACGGGGGTAAAATTGAAAAAAGTTGAAAAAAAATTTTTTTTGGACTTAGTCATTTTTCCGGCGTTTATCAGACTTTCAGATAGGGCAAATGTCAGTGAGCATTCCGATTTCAGTTCCAGACCGATTCGCCCAATGAGTCCTTGATATTTAGTCGTTTTCAGCCAATTTTCTGGATTTTTGAAAATTTCACTTTTTTGTGAAAATATCCACTAAATGAGGGAATAATATGTGTGAGGGTACCCCAGGAGAGTTCCAAATGTGTGTGGGTAGAATATATATCCCACGGGGGTAAAATTGAAAAAAGTTGAAAAAAAATTTTTTTTGGACTTAGTCAGTTTTCCGGCGTTTATCAGACTTTCAGATAGGGCAAATGTCAGTGAGCATTCCGATTTCAGTTCCAGACCGATTCGCCCAATGAGTCCTTGATATTTAGTCGTTTTCAGCCACTTTTCTGGATTTTTGAAAATTTCACTTTTTTGTTAAAATATCCACTAAATGAGGGAATAATATGTGTGAGGGTACCCCAGGAGAGGTCCAAATGTGTGTGGGTAGAATATATATCCCACGGGGGAAAATTGAAAAAAGATGAAAAAAATTTTTTTTTTGGACTTAGTCATTTTTCCAGCGTTTATCAGACTTTCAGATAGGGCAAATGTCAGTGAGCATTCCGATTTCAGTTCCAGAGCGATTCGTCCAATGAGTCCTTGATATTTAGTCGTTTTCAGCCAATTTTCTGGATTTTTGAAAATTTCAATTTTATGTGAAAATATCCACTAAATGAGGGAATAATATGTTTGAGGGTTCCCCAGGAGAGTTCCAAATGTGTGTGGGTAGAATATATATCCCACGGGGCTAAAATTGAAAAAAGTTGAAAAAAAATTTTTTTTGGACTTAGTCATTTTTCCAGCGTTTATCAGACTTTCAGATAGGGCAAATGTCATTGAGCATTCTGATTTCAGTTCCAGAGCATTCGCCCAATGAGTCCTTGATATTTAGTAGTTTTCAGCCAATTTTCTGGATTTTTGAAAATTTCACTTTTTTGTGAAAATATCCACTAAATGAGGGAATAATATGTGTGAGGGTACCCCAGGAGAGGTCCAAATGTGTGTGGGTAGAATATATATCCCACGTGGCTAAAATTGAAAAAAGTTGAAAAAAATTTTTTTTTGGACTTAGTCATTTTTCCGGCGTTTATCAGACTTTCAGATAGGGGAAATGTCAGTGAGCGTTCCGATTTCAGTTCCAGAGCGACTCGCCCAATGAGTCCTTAATATTTAATCGTTTTCAGCCAATTTTCTGGATTTTTGAAAATTTCACTTTTTTGTGAAAATATCCACGAAATGAGGGAATAATATGTTTGAGGGTACCCCAGGAGAGTTCCAAATGTGTGTGGGTAGAATATATATCCCACGGGGGAAAATTGAAAAAAGATGAAAAAAAAATTTTTTTTGGACTTAGTCATTTTTCCGGCGTTTATCAGACTTTCAGATAGGGCAAATGTCAGTGAGCATTCCGATTTCAGTTCCAGAGCGATTCGCCCAATGAGTCCTTGATATTTAGTCGTTTTCAGCCAATTTTCTGGATTTTTGAAAATTTCACTTTTTTGTGAAAATATCCACGAAATGAGGGAATAATATGTTTGAGGGTACCCCAGGAGAGTTCCAAATGTGTGTGGGTAGAATATATATCCCACGGGGGAAAATTGAAAAAAGATGAAAAAAATTTTTTTTTTGGACTTAGTCATTTTTCCGGCGTTTATCAGACTTTCAGATAGGGCAAATGTCAGTGAGCATTCTGATTTCAGTTCCAGAGCGATTCGCCCAATGAGTCCTTGATATTTAGTCGTTTTCAGCCAATTTTCTGGATTTTTGAAAATTTCAATTTTATGTGAAAATATCCACTAAATGAGGGAATAATATGTTTGAGGGTTCCCCAGGAGAGTTCCAAATGTGTGTGGGTAGAATATATATCCCACGGGGCTAAAATTGAAAAAAGTTGAAAAAAAATTTTTTTTGGACTTAGTCATTTTTCCAGCGTTTATCAGACTTTCAGATAGGGCAAATGTCATTGAGCATTCTGATTTCAGTTCCAGAGCATTCGCCCAATGAGTCCTTGATATTTAGTAGTTTTCAGCCAATTTTCTGGATTTTTGAAAATTTCACTTTTTTGTGAAAATATCCACTAAATGAGGGAATAATATGTGTGAGGGTACCCCAGGAGAGGTCCAAATGTGTGTGGGTAGAATATATATCCCACGTGGCTAAAATTGAAAAAAGTTGAAAAAAATTTTTTTTTGGACTTAGTCATTTTTCCGGCGTTTATCAGACTTTCAGATAGGGGAAATGTCAGTGAGCGTTCCGATTTCAGTTCCAGAGCGACTCGCCCAATGAGTCCTTAATATTTAATCGTTTTCAGCCAATTTTCTGGATTTTTGAAAATTTCACTTTTTTGTGAAAATATCCACGAAATGAGGGAATAATATGTTTGAGGGTACCCCAGGAGAGTTCCAAATGTGTGTGGGTAGAATATATATCCCACGGGGGAAAATTGAAAAAAGATGAAAAAAATTTTTTTTTTGGACTTAGTCATTTTTCCGGCGTTTATCAGACTTTCAGATAGGGCAAATGTCAGTGAGCATTCCGATTTCAGTTCCAGAGCGATTCGCCCAATGAGTCCTTGATATTTAGTCGTTTTCAGCCAATTTTCTGGATTTTTGAAAATTTCAATTTTATGTGAAAATATCCACTAAATGAGGGAATAATATGTTTGAGGGTACCCCAGGAGAGTTCCAAATGTGTGTGGGTAGAATATATATCCCACGGGGGTAAAATTGAAAAAAGTTGAAAAAAATTTTTTTTGGACTTAGTCATTTTTCCAGCATTTATCAGACTTTCAGATAGGGCAAATGTCATTGAGCATTCTGATTTCAGTTCCAGAGCATTCGCCCAATGAGTCCTTGATATTTAGTCGTTTTCAGCCAATTTTCTGGATTTTTGAAAATTTAAATTTTTTGTGAAAATATCCACTAAATGAGGGAATAATATGTGTGAGGGTACCCCAGGAGAGTTCCAAATGTGTGTGGGTAGAATATATATCCCACGGGGCTAAAATTGAAAAAAGTTGAAAAAAATTTTTTTTTGGACTTAGTCATTTTTCGGGCGTTTATCAGACTTGCAGATAGGGGAAATGTCAGTGAGCATTCCGATTTCAGTTCCAGAGCGATTCGCCCAATGAGTCCTTGATATTTAATCGTTTTCAGCCAATTTTCTGGATTTTTGAAAATTTCACTTTTTTGTGAAAATATCCACGAAATGAGGGAATAATATGTTTGAGGGTACCCCAGGAGAGTTCCAAATGTGTGTGGGTAGAATATATATCTCACGGGGGTAAAATTGAAAAAAGTTGAAAAAATTTTTTTTTTGGACTTAGTCATTTTTCCGGCGTTTATCAGACTTTCAGATAGGGCAAATGTCAGTGAGCATTCCGATTTCATTTCCAGAGTGATTCGCCCAATGAGTACTTGATATTTAGTCGTTTTCAGCCAATTTTCTGGATTTTTGAAAATTTCACTTTTTTGTGAAAATATCCACTAAATGAGGGAATAATATGTGTGAGGGTACCCCAGGAGAGTTCCAAATGTGTGTGGGTAGAATATATATCAAACGGGGGGGAAACTGAAAAGAGTTGAAAACATTTATTTTTTGGACTTAGTCATTTTTCCGGCGTTTATCAGACTTTCAGATAGGGGAAATGTCAGTGAGCGTTCCGATTTCAGTTCCAGAGCGATTCGCCCAATGAGTCCTTAATATTTAATCGTTTTCAACCAATTTTCTGGATTTTTGAAAATTTCACTTTTTTGTGAAAATATCCACGAAATGAGGGAATAATATGTTTGAGGGTACCCCAGGAGAGTTCCAAATGTGTGTGGGTAGAATATATATCCCACGGGGGTAAAATTGAAAAAAGTTGAAAAAAATTTTTTTTTTGGACTTAGTCATTTTTCCGGCGTTTATCAGACTTTCAGATAGGGCAAATGTCAGTGAGCATTCCGATTTCAATTCCAGAGCGATTCGCCCAATGAGTCCTTGATATTTCATCGTTTTCAGCCAATTTTCTGGATATTTGAAAATTTCACTTTTTTGTGAAAATATCCACTAAATGAGGGAATAATATGTTTGAGGGTACCCCAGGAGAGTTCCAAATGTGTGTGGGTAGAATATATATCCCACGGGGGTAAAATTGAAAAAAGTTGAAAAAAATTTTTTTTTTGGACTTAGTCATTTTTCCGGCGTTTATCAGACTTTCAGATAGGGCAAATGTCAGTGAGCATTCCGATTTCAGTTCCAGAGCATTCGCCCAATGAGTCCTTGATATTTAGTCGTTTTCAGCCAATTTTCTGGATTTTTGAAAATTTCAATTTTTTGTGAAAATATCCACTAAATGAGGGAATAATATGTGTGAGGGTACCCCAGGAGAGTTCCAAATGTGTGTGGGTAGAATATATATCCCACGGGGGGGAAACTGAAAAGAGTTGAAAACATTTATTTTTTGGACTTAGTCATTTTTCCGGCGTTTATCAGACTTTCAGATAGGGCAAATGTCAGTGAGCGTTCCGATTTCAGTTCCAGAGCGATTCGCCCAATGAGTCCTTGATATTTAATCGTTTTCAGCCAATTTTCTGGATTTTTGAAAATTTCACTTTTTTGTGAAAATATCCACGAAATGAGGGAATAATATGTTTGAGGGTACCCCAGGAGAGTTCCAAATGTGTGTGGGTAGAATATATTTCTCACGGGGGTAAAATTGAAAAAAGTTGAAAAAAATTTTTTTTTGGACTTAGTCATTTTTCCGGCGTTTATCAGACTTTCAGATAGGGCAAATGTCAGTGAGCATTCCGATTTCAGTTCCAGAGTGATTCGCCCAATGAGTACTTGATATTTAGTCGTTTTCAGCCAATTTTCTGGATTTTTGAAAATTTCACTTTTTGGTGAAAATATCCACTAAATGAGGGAATAATATGTGTGAGGGTACCCCAGGAGAGTTCCAAATGTGTGTGGGTAGAATATATATCCCACGGGGGGGAAACTGAAAAGAGTTGAAAACATTTATTTTTTGGACTTAGTCATTTTTCCGGCGTTTATCAGACTTTCAGATAGGGCAAATGTCAGTGAGCATTCCGATTTCAGTTCCAGACCGATTCGCCCAATGAGTCCTTGATATTTAGTCGTTTTCAGCCAATTTTCTGGATTTTTGAAAATTTCACTTTTTTGTGAAAATATCCACTAAATGAGGGAATAATATGTGTGAGGGTACCCCAGGAGAGGTCCAAATGTGTGTGGGTAGAATATATATCCCACGTGGCTAAAATTGAAAAAAGTTGAAAAAAATTTTTTTTTGGACTTAGTCATTTTTCCGGCGTTTATCAGACTTTCAGATAGGGGAAATGTCAGTGAGCGTTCCGATTTCAGTTCCAGAGCGACTCGCCCAATGAGTCCTTAATATTTAATCGTTTTCAGCCAATTTTCTGGATTTTTGAAAATTTCACTTTTTTGTGAAAATATCCACGAAATGAGGGAATAATATGTTTGAGGGTACCCCAGGAGAGTTCCAAATGTGTGTGGGTAGAATATATATCCCACGGGGCTAAAATTGAAAAAAGTTGAAAAAAAATTTTTTTGGGACTTAGTCATTTTTCCAGCGTTTATCAGACTTTCAGATAGGGGAAATGTCAGTGAGCGTTCTGATTTCAGTTCCAGAGCGATTCGCCCAATGAGTCCTTGATATTTAGTCGTTTTCAGCCAATTTTCTGGATTTTTGAAAATTTCACTCTTTTGTGAAAATATCCACTAAATGAGGGAATAATATGTGTGAGGGTACCCCAGGAGAGTTCAAAATGTGTTTGGGTAGAATATATATCCCACGGGGCTAAAATTGAAAAAAGTTTAAAAAAATTTTTTTTTGGACTTAGTCATTTTTCCAGCGTTTATCAGACTTTCAGATAGGGCAAATGTCAGTGAGCATTCCGACTTCAGTTCCAGACCGATTCGCCCAATGAGTCCTTGATATTTAGTCGTTTTCAGCCAATTTTCTGGATTTTTGAAAATTTCACTTTTTTGTGAAAATATCCACTAAATGAGGGAATAATATGTGTGAGGGTACCCTAGGAGAGTTCCAAATGTGTGTGGGTAGAATATATATCCTACGGGGGTAAAATTGAAAAAATTTGAAAAAAAATTTTTTTTGGACTTAGTCATTTTTCCGGCGTTTATCAGACTTTCAGATAGGGGAAATGTCAGTGAGAGTTCCAATTTCAGTTCCAGAGCGATTCGCCCAATGAGTCCTTGATATTTCATCGTTTTCAGCCAATTTTCTGGATTTTTGAAAATTTCACTTTTTTGTGAAAATATCCACTAAATGAGGGAATAATATGTTTGAGGGTTCCCCAGGAGAGTTCCAAATGTGTGTGGGTAGAATATATATCCCACGGGGGTAAAATTGAAAAAAGTTGAAAAAAATTTTTTTTTGGACTTAGTCATTTTTCCGGCGTTTATCAGACTTTCAGATAGGGGAAATGTCAGTGAGCGTTCTGATTTCAGTTCCAGACCGATTCGCCCAATGAGTCCTTGATATTTAGTCGTTTTCAGCCAATTTTCTGGATTTTTGAAAATTTCACTTTTTTGTGAAAATATCCACTAATTGAGGGAATAATATGTGTGAGGGTACCCCAGGAGAGTTCCAAATGTGTGTGGTTAGAATATATATCCCACGGGGGGAAACTAAAAAGAGTTGAAAACATTTATTTTTTGGACTTAGTCATTTTTCCGGCGTTTATCAGACTTTCAGACAGGGGAAATGTCAGTGAGCGTTCCGATTTCAGTTCCAGAGCGATTCGCCCAATGAGTCCATAATATTTAATAATTTTCAACCAATTTTCTGGATTTTTGAAAATTTCACTTTTTTGTGAAAATATCCACGAAATGAGGGAATAATATGTTTGAGGGTACCCCAGGAGAGTTCCAAATGTGTGTGGGTAGAATATATATCCCACGGGGGTAAAATTGAAAAAATTTGAAAAAAAATTTTTTTTTGGACTTAGTCATTTTTCCGGCGTTTATCAGACTTTCAGATAGGGCAAATGTCAGTGAGCATTCCGATTTCAGTTCCAGAGCGATTCGCCCAATGAGTCCTTGATATTTAGTTGTTTTCAGCCAATTTTCTGGATTTTTGAAAATTTCACTTTTTTGTGAAAATATCCACTAAATGAGGGAATAATATGTGTGAGGGTACCCCAGGAGAGTTCCAAATGTGTGTGGGTAGAATATATATCCCACGGGGGTAAAATTGAAAAAAGTTGAAAAAAATTTTTTTGGACTTAGTCATTTTTCCGGCGTTTATCAGACTTTCAGATAGGGCAAATGTCAGTGAGCATTCCGATTTCAGTTCCAGACCGATTCGCCCAATGAGTCCTTGATATTTAATCGTTTTCAGCCAATTTTCTGGATTTTTGAAAATTTCAATTTTATGTGAAAATATCCACTAAATGAGGGAATAATATGTGTGAGGGTACCCCAGGAGAGTTCCAAATGTGTGTGGGTAGAATATATATCCTACGGGGGTAAAATTGAAAAAATTTGAAAAAAAATTTTTTTTGGACTTAGTCATTTTTCCGGCGTTTATCAGACTTTCAGATAGGGGAAATGTCAGTGAGAGTTCCAATTTCAGTTCCAGAGCGATTCGCCCAATGAGTCCTTGATATTTCATCGTTTTCAGCCAATTTTCTGGATTTTTGAAAATTTCACTTTTTTGTGAAAATATCCACTAAATGAGGGAATAATATGTTTGAGGGTTCCCCAGGAGAGTTCCAAATGTGTGTGGGTAGAATATATATCCCACGGGGCTAAAATTGAAAAAAGTTGAAAAAAATTTTTTTTTGGACTTAGTCATTTTTCCGGCGTTTATCAGACTTTCAGATAGGGGAAATGTCAGTGAGCGTTCTGATTTCAGTTCCAGAGCGATTCGCCCAATGAGTCCTTGATATGTAGTCGTTTTCAGCCAATTTTCTGGATTTTTGAAAATTTCACTTTTTTGTGAAAATATCCACTAAATGAGGGAATAATATGTGTGAGGGTACCCCAGGAGAGTTCCAAATGTGTGTGGGTAGAATATATATCCCACGGGTTTAAAATTGAAAAAAGTTGAAAAAAAATTTTTTTTGGACTTAGTCATTTTTCCGGCGTTTATCAGACTTTCAGATAGGGCAAATGTCAGTGAGCATTCCGATTTCAGTTCCAGAGCGATTCGCCCAATGAGTCCTTGATATTTAGTTGTTTTCAGCCAATTTTCTGGATTTTTGAAAATTTCACTTTTTTGTGAAAATATCCACTAAATGAGGGAATAATATGTGTGAGGGTACCCCAGGAGAGTTCCAAATGTGTGTGGGTAGAATATATATCCCACGGGGGTAAAATTGAAAAAAGTTGAAAAAAAATTTTTTTGGACTTAGTCATTTTTCCGGCGTTTATCAGACTTTCAGATAGGGCAAATGTCAGTGAGCATTCCGATTTCAGTTCCAGACCGATTCGCCCAATGAGTCCTTGATATTTAATCGTTTTCAGCCAATTTTCTGGATTTTTGAAAATTTCAATTTTATGTGAAAATATCCACTAAATGAGGGAATAATATGTGTGAGGGTACCCCAGGAGAGTTCCAAATGTGTGTGGGTAGAATATATATCCTACGGGGGTAAAATTGAAAAAATTTGAAAAAAAATTTTTTTTGGACTTAGTCATTTTTCCGGCGTTTATCAGACTTTCAGATAGGGGAAATGTCAGTGAGAGTTCCAATTTCAGTTCCAGAGCGATTCGCCCAATGAGTCCTTGATATTTCATCGTTTTCAGCCAATTTTCTGGATTTTTGAAAATTTCACTTTTTTGTGAAAATATCCACTAAATGAGGGAATAATATGTTTGAGGGTTCCCCAGGAGAGTTCCAAATGTGTGTGGGTAGAATATATATCCCACGGGGGTAAAATTGAAAAAAGTTGAAAAAAATTTTTTTGGACTTAGTCATTTTTCCAGCGTTTATCAGACTTTCAGATAGGGAAAATGTCATTGAGCATTCTGATTTCAGTTCCAGAGCATTCGCCCAATGAGTCCTTGTAATTTAGTCGTTTTCAGCCAATTTTCTGGATTTTTGAAAATTTCAATTTTTTGTGAAAATATCCACTAAATGAGGGAATAATATGTGTGAGGGTACCCCAGGAGAGTTCCAAATGTGTTTGGGTAGAATATATATCCCACGGGGCTAAAATTGAAAAAAGTTGAAAAAATTTTTTTTTTGGACTTAGTCATTTTTCCGGCGTTTATCAGACTTTCAGATAGGGCAAATGTCAGTGAGCGTTCTGATTTCAGTTCCAGAGCGATTCGCCCAATGAGTCCTTGATATTTAGTCATTTTCAGCCAATTTTCTGGATTTTTGAAAATTTCACTCTTTTGTGAAAATATCCACTAAATGAGGGAATAATATGTGTGAGGGTACCCCAGGAGAGTTCCAAATGTGTTTGGGTAGAATATATATCCCACGGGGCTAAAATTGAAAAAAGTTGAAAAAAATTTTTTTTTGGACTTAGTCATTTTTCCGGCGTTTATCAGACTTTCAGATAGGGGAAATGTCAGTGAGTGTTCTGATTTCAGTTCCAGAGCGATTCGCCCAATGAGTCCTTGATATGTAGTCGTTTTCAGCCAATTTTCTGGATTTTTGAAAATTTCACTTTTTTGTGAAAATATCCACTAAATGAGGGAATAATATGTGTGAGGGTACCCCAGGAGAGTTCCAAATGTGTGTGGGTAGAATATATATCCCACGGGTTTAAAATTGAAAAAAGTTGAAAAAAAATTTTTTTTGGACTTAGTCATTTTTCCAGCGTTTATCAGACTTTCAGATAGGGCAAATGTCAGTGAGCATTCCGACTTCAGTTCCAGACCGATTCGCCCAATGAGTCCTTGATATTTAGTCGTTTTCAGCCAATTTTCTGGATTTTTGAAAATTTCACTTTTTTGTGAAAATATCCACTAAATGAGGGAATAATATGTGTGAGGGTACCCCAGGAGAGGTCCAAATGTGTGTGGGTAGAATATATATCCCACGTGGCTAAAATTGAAAAAAGTTGAAAAAAATTTTTTTTTGGACTTAGTCATTTTTCCGGCGTTTATCAGACTTTCAGATAGGGGAAATGTCAGTGAGCATTCCGATTTCAGTTCCAGAGCGATTCGCCCAATGAGTCCTTATTATTTAATCGTTTTCAGCCAATTTTCTGGATTTTTGAAAATTTCACTTTTTTGGGAAAATATCCACTAAATGAGGGAATAATATGTTTGAGGGTTCCCCAGGAGAGTTCCAAATGTGTGTGGGTAGAATATATATCCCACGGGGGTAAAATTGAAAAAAGTTGAAAAAAATTTTTTTGGACTTAGTCATTTTTCCAGCGTTTATCAGACTTTCAGATAGGGGAAATGTCAGTGAGCGTTCTGATTTCAGTTCCAGAGCGATTCGCCCAATGAGTCCTTGATATTTAGTCGTTTTCAGCCAATTTTCTGGATTTTTGAAAATTTCACTCTTTTGTGAAAATATCCACTAAATGAGGGAATAATATGTGTGAGGGTACCCCAGGAGAGTTCCAAATGTGTTTGGGTAGAATATATATCCCACGGGGCTAAAATTGAAAAAAGTTGAAAAAAATTTTTTTTTGGACTTAGTCATTTTTCCGGCGTTTATCAGACTTTCAGATAGGGGAAATGTCAGTGAGCGTTCTGATTTCAGTTCCAGACCGATTCGCCCAATGAGTCCTTGATATTTAGACGTTTTCAGCCAATTTTCTGGATTTTTGAAAATTTCACTTTTTTGTGAAAATATCCACTAATTGAGGGAATAATATGTGTGAGGGTACCCCAGGAGAGTTCCAAATGTGTGTGGGTAGAATATATATCCCACGGGGGGAAACTAAAAAGAGTTGAAAACATTTATTTTTTGGACTTAGTCATTTTTCCGGCGTTTATCAGACTTTCAGACAGGGGAAATGTCAGTGAGCGTTCCGATTTCAGTTCCAGAGCGATTCGCCCAATGAGTCCATAATATTTAATCATTTTCAACCAATTTTCTGGATTTTTGAAAATTTCACTTTTTTGTGAAAATATCCACGAAATGAGGGAATAATATGTTTGAGGGTACCCCAGGAGAGTTCCAAATGTGTGTGGGTAGAATATATATCCCACGGGGGTAAAATTGAAAAAATTTGAAAAAAATTTTTTTTTTGGACTTAGTCATTTTTCCGGCGTTTATCAGACTTTCAGATAGGGAAATGTCAGTGAGCATTCCGATTTCAGTTCCAGAGCGATTCGCCCAATGAGTCCTTGATATTTAGTTGTTTTCAGCCAATTTTCTGGATTTTTGAAAATTTCACTTTTTTGTGAAAATATCCACTAAATGAGGGAATAATATGTGTGAGGGTACCCCAGGAGAGTTCCAAATGTGTGTGGGTAGAATATATATCCCACGGGGGTAAAATTGAAAAAAGTTGAAAAAAAATTTTTTGGGACTTAGTCATTTTTCCGGCGTTTATCAGACTTTCAGATAGGGCAAATGTCAGTGAGCATTCCGATTTCAGTTCCAGACCGATTCGCCCAATGAGTCCTTGATATTTAATCGTTTTCAGCCAATTTTCTGGATTTTTGAAAATTTCAATTTTATGTGAAAATATCCACTAAATGAGGGAATAATATGTGTGAGGGTACCCCAGGAGAGTTCCAAATGTGTGTGGGTAGAATATATATCCTACGGGGGTAAAATTGAAAAAATTTGAAAAAAAATTTTTTTTGGACTTAGTCATTTTTCCGGCGTTTATCAGACTTTCAGATAGGGGAAATGTCAGTGAGAGTTCCAATTTCAGTTCCAGAGCGATTCGCCCAATGAGTCCTTGATATTTCATCGTTTTCAGCCAATTTTCTGGATTTTTGAAAATTTCACTTTTTTGTGAAAATATCCACTAAATGAGGGAATAATATGTTTGAGGGTTCCCCAGGAGAGTTCCAAATGTGTGTGGGTAGAATATATATCCCACGGGGGTAAAATTGAAAAAAGTTGAAAAAAATTTTTTTGGACTTAGTCATTTTTCCAGCGTTTATCAGACTTTCAGATAGGGCAAATGTCAGTGAGCATTCCGACTTCAGTTCCAGACCGATTCGCCCAATGAGTCCTTGATATTTAGTCATTTTCAGCCAATTTTCTGGATTTTTGAAAATTTCACTCTTTTGTGAAAATATCCACTAAATGAGGGAATAATATGTGTGAGGGTACCCCAGGAGAGTTCCAAATGTGTTTGGGTAGAATATATATCCCACGGGGCTAAAATTGAAAAAAGTTGAAAAAAATTTTTTTTTGGACTTAGTCATTTTTCCGGCGTTTATCAGACTTTCAGATAGGGGAAATGTCAGTGAGCGTTCTGATTTCAGTTCCAGAGCGATTCGCCCAATGAGTCCTTGATATGTAGTCGTTTTCAGCCAATTTTCTGGATTTTTGAAAATTTCACTTTTTTGTGAAAATATCCACTAAATGAGGGAATAATATGTGTGAGGGTACCCCAGGAGAGTTCCAAATGTGTGTGGGTAGAATATATATCCCACGGGTTTAAAATTGAAAAAAGTTGAAAAAAAATTTTTTTTGGACTTAGTCATTTTTCCAGCGTTTATCAGACTTTCAGATAGGGCAAATGTCAGTGAGCATTCCGAGTTCAGTTCCAGACCGATTCGCCCAATGAGTCCTTGATATTTAGTCGTTTTCAGCCAATTTTCTGGATTTTTGAAAATTTCACTTTTTTGTGAAAATATCCACTAAATGAGGGAATAATATGTGTGAGGGTACCCCAGGAGAGTTCCAAATGTGTGTGGGTAGAATATATATCCCACGGGGGTAAAATTGAAAAAAGTTGAAAAAAAATTTTTTGGGACTTAGTCATTTTTCCGGCGTTTATCAGACTTTCAGATAGGGCAAATGTCAGTGAGCATTCCGATTTCAGTTCCAGACCGATTCGCCCAATGAGTCCTTGATATTTAATCGTTTTCAGCCAATTTTCTGGATTTTTGAAAATTTCAATTTTATGTGAAAATATCCACTAAATGAGGGAATAATATGTGTGAGGGTACCCCAGGAGAGTTCCAAATGTGTGTGGGTAGAATATATATCCTACGGGGGTAAAATTGAAAAAATTTGAAAAAAAATTTTTTTTGGACTTAGTCATTTTTCCGGCGTTTATCAGACTTTCAGATAGGGGAAATGTCAGTGAGAGTTCCAATTTCAGTTCCAGAGCGATTCGCCCAATGAGTCCTTGATATTTCATCGTTTTCAGCCAATTTTCTGGATTTTTGAAAATTTCACTTTTTTGTGAAAATATCCACTAAATGAGGGAATAATATGTTTGAGGGTTCCCCAGGAGAGTTCCAAATGTGTGTGGGTAGAATATATATCCCACGGGGGTAAAATTGAAAAAAGTTGAAAAAAATTTTTTTGGACTTAGTCATTTTTCCAGCGTTTATCAGACTTTCAGATAGGGCAAATGTCAGTGAGCATTCCGACTTCAGTTCCAGACCGATTCGCCCAATGAGTCCTTGATATTTAGTCATTTTCAGCCAATTTTCTGGATTTTTGAAAATTTCACTCTTTTGTGAAAATATCCACTAAATGAGGGAATAATATGTGTGAGGGTACCCCAGGAGAGTTCCAAATGTGTTTGGGTAGAATATATATCCCACGGGGCTAAAATTGAAAAAAGTTGAAAAAAATTTTTTTTTGGACTTAGTCATTTTTCCGGCGTTTATCAGACTTTCAGATAGGGGAAATGTCAGTGAGCGTTCTGATTTCAGTTCCAGAGCGATTCGCCCAATGAGTCCTTGATATGTAGTCGTTTTCAGCCAATTTTCTGGATTTTTGAAAATTTCACTTTTTTGTGAAAATATCCACTAAATGAGGGAATAATATGTGTGAGGGTACCCCAGGAGAGTTCCAAATGTGTGTGGGTAGAATATATATCCCACGGGTTTAAAATTGAAAAAAGTTGAAAAAAAATTTTTTTTGGACTTAGTCATTTTTCCAGCGTTTATCAGACTTTCAGATAGGGCAAATGTCAGTGAGCATTCCGACTTCAGTTCCAGACCGATTCGCCCAATGAGTCCTTGATATTTAGTCGTTTTCAGCCAATTTTCTGGATTTTTGAAAATTTCACTTTTTTGTGAAAATATCCACTAAATGAGGGAATAATATGTGTGAGGGTACCCCAGGAGAGGTCCAAATGTGTGTGGGTAGAATATATATCCCACGTGGCTAAAATTGAAAAAAGTTGAAAAAAATTTTTTTTTGGACTTAGTCATTTTTCCGGCGTTTATCAGACTTTCAGATAGGGGAAATGTCAGTGAGCATTCCGATTTCAGTTCCAGAGCGATTCGCCCAATGAGTCCTTATTATTTAATCGTTTTCAGCCAATTTTCTGGATTTTTGAAAATTTCACTTTTTTGGGAAAATATCCACTAAATGAGGGAATAATATGTTTGAGGGTTCCCCAGGAGAGTTCCAAATGTGTGTGGGTAGAATATATATCCCACGGGGCTAAAATTGAAAAAAGTTGAAAAAAATTTTTTTTTGGACTTAGTCATTTTTCCGGCGTTTATCAGACTTTCAGATAGGGGAAATGTCAGTGAGCGTTCCGATTTCAGTTCCAGAGCGATTCGCCCAATGAATCCTTGATATTTAATCGTTTTCAGCCAATTTTCTGGATTTTTGAAAATTTCACTTTTTTGTGAAAATATCCACGAAATGAGGGAATAATATGTTTGAGGGTACCCCAGGAGAGTTCCAAATGTGTGTGGGTAGAATATATATCCCACGGGGGGGAATCTGAAAAGAGTTGAAAACATTTATTTTTTGGACTTAGTCATTTTTCCGGCGTTTATCAGACTTTCAGATAGGGCAAATGTCAGTGAGCATTCTGATTTCAGTTCCAGAGCATTCGCCCAATGAGTCCTTGATATTTAGTCGTTTTCAGCAAATTTTCTGGATTTTTGAAAATTTCAATTTTTTGTGAAAATATCCACTAAATGAGGGAATAATATGTGTGAGGGTACCCCAGGAGAGTTCCAAATGTGTGTGGGTAGAATATATATCCCACGGGGGGAAACTAAAAAGAGTTGAAAACATTTATTTTTTGGACTTAGTCATTTTTCCGGCGTTTATCAGACTTTCAGACAGGGGAAATGTCAGTGAGCGTTCCGATTTCAGTTCCAGAGCGATTCGCCCAATGAGTCCATAATATTTAATCATTTTCAACCAATTTTCTGGATTTTTGAAAATTTCACTTTTTTGTGAAAATATCCACGAAATGAGGGAATAATATGTTTGAGGGTACCCCAGGAGAGTTCCAAATGTGTGTGGGTAGAATATATATCCCACGGGGGTAAAATTGAAAAAAGTTGAAAAAAAATTTTTTTTGGACTTAGTCATTTTTCCGGTGTTTATCAGACTTTCAGATAGGGCAAATGTCAGTGAGCATTCCGATTTCAGTTCCAGACCGATTCGCCCAATGAGTCCTTGATATTTAGTCGTTTTCAGCCAATTTTCTGGATTTTTGAAAATTTCACTTTTTTGTTAAAATATCCACTAAATGAGGGAATAATATGTGTGAGGGTACCCCAGGAGAGGTCCAAATGTGTGTGGGTAGAATATATATCCCACGTGGCTAAAACTGAAAAAAGTTGAAAAAAATTTATTTTTGGACTTAGTCATTTTTCCGGCGTTTATCAGACTTTCAGATAGGGGAAATGTCAGTGAGCGTTCCGATTTCAGTTCCAGAGCGAATCGCCCAATGACTCCTTAATATTTAATCGTTTTCAGCCAATTTTCTGGATTTTTGAAAATTTCACTTTTTTGTGAAAATATCCACGAAATGAGGGAATAATATGTTTGAGGGTACCCCAGGAGAGTTCCAAATGTGTGTGGGTAGAATATATATCCCACGGGGGAAAATTGAAAAAAGATGAAAAAAATTTTTTTTTTGGACTTAGTCATTTTTCCAGCGTTTATCAGACTTTCAGATAGGGCAAATGTCAGTGAGCATTCCGATTTCAGTTCCAGAGCGATTCGTCCAATGAGTCCTTGATATTTAGTCGTTTTCAGCCAATTTTCTGGATTTTTGAAAATTTCAATTTTATGTGAAAATATCCACTAAATGAGGGAATAATATGTTTGAGGGTTACCCAGGAGAGTTCCAAATGTGTGTGGGTAGAATATATATCCCACGGGGCTAAAATTGAAAAAAGTTGAAAAAAAATTTTTTTTGGACTTAGTCATTTTTCCAGCGTTTATCAGACTTTCAGATAGGGCAAATGTCATTGAGCATTCTGATTTCAGTTCCAGAGCATTCGCCCAATGAGTCCTTGATATTTAGTAGTTTTCAGCCAATTTTCTGGATTTTTGAAAATTTCACTTTTTTGTGAAAATATCCACTAAATGAGGGAATAATATGTGTGAGGGTACCCCAGGAGAGGTCCAAATGTGTGTGGGTAGAATATGTATCCCACGTGGCTAAAATTGAAAAAAGTTGAAAAAAATTTTTTTTTGGACTTAGTCATTTTTCCGGCGTTTATCAGACTTTCAGATAGGGGAAATGTCAGTGAGCGTTCCGATTTCAGTTCCAGAGCGACTCGCCCAATGAGTCCTTAATATTTAATCGTTTTCAGCCAATTTTCTGGATTTTTGAAAATTTCACTTTTTTGTGAAAATATCCACGAAATGAGGGAATAATATGTTTGAGGGTACCCCAGGAGAGTTCCAAATGTGTGTGGGTAGAATATATATCCCACGGGGCTAAAATTGAAAAAAGTTGAAAAAAAAATTTTTTTGGACTTAGTCATTTTTCCAGCGTTTATCAGACTTTCAGATAGGGCAAATGTTATTGAGCATTCTGATTTCAGTTCCAGAGCATTCGCCCAATGAGTCCTTGATATTTAGTCGTTTTCAGCCAATTTTCTGGATTTTTGAAAATTTCAATTTTTTGTGAAAATATCCACTAAATGAGGGAATAATATGTGTGAGGGTACCCCAGGAGAGTTCCAAATGTGTTTGGGTAGAATATATATCCCACGGGGCTAAAATTGAAAAAAGTTGAAAAAAATTTTTTTTTGGACTTAGTCATTTTTCCAGCGTTTATCAGACTTTCAGATAGGGCAAATGTCAGTGAGCATTCCGACTTCAGTTCCAGACCGATTCGCCCAATGAGTCCTTGATATTTAGTCGTTTTCAGCCAATTTTCTGGATTTTTGAAAATTTCACTTTTTTGTGAAAATATCCACTAAATGAGGGAATAATATGTGTGAGGGTACCCCAGGAGAGGTCCAAATGTGTGTGGGTAGAATATATATCCCACGTGGCTAAAATTGAAAAAAGTTGAAAAAAATTTTTTTTTGGACTTAGTCATTTTTCCGGCGTTTATCAGACTTTCAGATAGGGGAAATGTCAGTGAGCATTCCGATTTCAGTTCCAGAGCGATTCGCCCAATGAGTCCTTATTATTTAATCGTTTTCAGCCAATTTTCTGGATTTTTGAAAATTTCACTTTTTTGGGAAAATATCCACTAAATGAGGGAATAATATGTTTGAGGGTTCCCCAGGAGAGTTCCAAATGTGTGTGGGTAGAATATATATCCCACGGGGCTAAAATTGAAAAAAGTTGAAAAAAATTTTTTTTTGGACTTAGTCATTTTTCCGGCGTTTATCAGACTTTCAGATAGGGGAAATGTCAGTGAGCGTTCCGATTTCAGTTCCAGAGCGATTCGCCCAATGAGTCCTTGATATTTAATCGTTTTCAGCCAATTTTCTGGATTTTTGAAAATTTCACTTTTTTGTGAAAATATCCACGAAATGAGGGAATAATATGTTTGAGGGTACCCCAGGAGAGTTCCAAATGTGTGTGGGTAGAATATATATCCCACGGGGGGGAATCTGAAAAGAGTTGAAAACATTTATTTTTTGGACTTAGTCATTTTTCCGGCGTTTATCAGACTTTCAGATAGGGCAAATGTCAGTGAGCATTCTGATTTCAGTTCCAGAGCATTCGCCCAATGAGTCCTTGATATTTAGTCGTTTTCAGCAAATTTTCTGGATTTTTGAAAATTTCAATTTTTTGTGAAAATATCCACTAAATGAGGGAATAATATGTGTGAGGGTACCCCAGGAGAGTTCCAAATGTGTGTGGGTAGAATATATATCCCACGGGGGGAAACTAAAAAGAGTTGAAAACATTTATTTTTTGGACTTAGTCATTTTTCCGGCGTTTATCAGACTTTCAGACAGGGGAAATGTCAGTGAGCGTTCCGATTTCAGTTCCAGAGCGATTCGCCCAATGAGTCCATAATATTTAATCATTTTCAACCAATTTTCTGGATTTTTGAAAATTTCACTTTTTTGTGAAAATATCCACGAAATGAGGGAATAATATGTTTGAGGGTACCCCAGGAGAGTTCCAAATGTGTGTGGGTAGAATATATATCCCACGGGGGTAAAATTGAAAAAAGTTGAAAAAAAATTTTTTTTGGACTTAGTCATTTTTCCGGTGTTTATCAGACTTTCAGATAGGGCAAATGTCAGTGAGCATTCCGATTTCAGTTCCAGACCGATTCGCCCAATGAGTCCTTGATATTTAGTCGTTTTCAGCCAATTTTCTGGATTTTTGAAAATTTCACTTTTTTGTTAAAATATCCACTAAATGAGGGAATAATATGTGTGAGGGTACCCCAGGAGAGGTCCAAATGTGTGTGGGTAGAATATATATCCCACGTGGCTAAAACTGAAAAAAGTTGAAAAAAATTTATTTTTGGACTTAGTCATTTTTCCGGCGTTTATCAGACTTTCAGATAGGGGAAATGTCAGTGAGCGTTCCGATTTCAGTTCCAGAGCGAATCGCCCAATGACTCCTTAATATTTAATCGTTTTCAGCCAATTTTCTGGATTTTTGAAAATTTCACTTTTTTGTGAAAATATCCACGAAATGAGGGAATAATATGTTTGAGGGTACCCCAGGAGAGTTCCAAATGTGTGTGGGTAGAATATATATCCCACGGGGGAAAATTGAAAAAAGATGAAAAAAATTTTTTTTTTGGACTTAGTCATTTTTCCAGCGTTTATCAGACTTTCAGATAGGGCAAATGTCAGTGAGCATTCCGATTTCAGTTCCAGAGCGATTCGTCCAATGAGTCCTTGATATTTAGTCGTTTTCAGCCAATTTTCTGGATTTTTGAAAATTTCAATTTTATGTGAAAATATCCACTAAATGAGGGAATAATATGTTTGAGGGTTCCCCAGGAGAGTTCCAAATGTGTGTGGGTAGAATATATATCCCACGGGGCTAAAATTGAAAAAAGTTGAAAAAAAATTTTTTTTGGACTTAGTCATTTTTCCAGCGTTTATCAGACTTTCAGATAGGGCAAATGTCATTGAGCATTCTGATTTCAGTTCCAGAGCATTCGCCCAATGAGTCCTTGATATTTAGTAGTTTTCAGCCAATTTTCTGGATTTTTGAAAATTTCACTTTTTTGTGAAAATATCCACTAAATGAGGGAATAATATGTGTGAGGGTACCCCAGGAGAGGTCCAAATGTGTGTGGGTAGAATATATATCCCACGTGGCTAAAATTGAAAAAAGTTGAAAAAAATTTTTTTTTGGACTTAGTCATTTTTCCGGCGTTTATCAGACTTTCAGATAGGGGAAATGTCAGTGAGCGTTCCGATTTCAGTTCCAGAGCGACTCGCCCAATGAGTCCTTAATATTTAATCGTTTTCAGCCAATTTTCTGGATTTTTGAAAATTTCACTTTTTTGTGAAAATATCCACGAAATGAGGGAATAATATGTTTGAGGGTACCCCAGGAGAGTTCCAAATGTGTGTGGGTAGAATATATATCCCACGGGGCTAAAATTGAAAAAAGTTGAAAAAAAAATTTTTTTGGACTTAGTCATTTTTCCAGCGTTTATCAGACTTTCAGATAGGGCAAATGTTATTGAGCATTCTGATTTCAGTTCCAGAGCATTCGCCCAATGAGTCCTTGATATTTAGTCGTTTTCAGCCAATTTTCTGGATTTTTGAAAATTTCAATTTTTTGTGAAAATATCCACTAAATGAGGGAATAATATGTGTGAGGGTACCCCAGGAGAGTTCCAAATGTGTTTGGGTAGAATATATATCCCACGGGGCTAAAATTGAAAAAAGTTGAAAAAAATTTTTTTTTGGACTTAGTCATTTTTCCAGCGTTTATCAGACTTTCAGATAGGGCAAATGTCAGTGAGCATTCCGACTTCAGTTCCAGACCGATTCGCCCAATGAGTCCTTGATATTTAGTCGTTTTCAGCCAATTTTCTGGATTTTTGAAAATTTCAATTTTATGTGAAAATATCCACTAAATGAGGGAATAATATGTTTGAGGGTTCCCCAGGAGAGTTCCAAATGTGTGTGGGTAGAATATATATCCCACGGGGGGAAACTAAAAAGAGTTGAAAACATTTATTTTTTGGACTTAGTCATTTTTCCGGCGTTTATCAGACTTTCAGACAGGGGAAATGTCAGTGAGCGTTCCGATTTCAGTTCCAGAGCGATTCGCCCAATGAGTCCATAATATTTAATCATTTTCAACCAATTTTCTGGATTTTTGAAAATTTCACTTTTTTGTGAAAATATCCACGAAATGAGGGAATAATATGTTTGAGGGTACCCCAGGAGAGTTCCAAATGTGTGTGGGTAGAATATATATCCCACGGGGGTAAAATTGAAAAAAGTTGAAAAAAATTTTTTTTTTGGACTTAGTCATTTTTCCGGCGTTTATCAGACTTTCAGATAGGGCAAATGTCAGTGAGCATTCCGATTTCAGTTCCATAGCGATTCTCCCAATGAGTCCTTGATATTTAGTCGTTTTCAGCCAATTTTCTGGATTTTTGAAAATTTCACTTTTTTGTTAAAATATCCACTAAATGAGGGAATAATATGTGTGAGGGTACCCCAGGAGAGGTCCAAATGTGTGTGGGTAGAATATATATCCCACGTGGCTAAAATTGAAAAAAGTTGAAAAAAAATTTTTTTTGGACTTAGTCATTTTTCCGGCGTTTATCAGACTTTCAGATAGGGGAAATGTCAGTGAGCGTTCCGATTTCAGTTCCAGAGCGACTCGCCCAATGAGTCCTTAATATTTAATCGTTTTCAGCCAATTTTCTGGATTTTTGAAAATTTCACTTTTTTGTGAAAATATCCACGAAATGAGGGAATAATATGTTTGAGGGTACCCCAGGAGAGTTCCAAATGTGTGTGGGTAGAATATATATCCCACGGGGGAAAATTGAAAAAAGATGAAAAAAAATTTTTTTTTGGACTTAGTCATTTTTCCGGCGTTTATCAGACTTTCAGATAAGGCAAATGTCAGTGAGCATTCCGATTTCAGTTCCAGAGCGATTCGCCCAATGAGTCCTTGATATTTAGTCGTTTTCAGCCAATTTTCTGGATTTTTGAAAATTTCAATTTTTTGTGAAAATATCCACTAAATGAGGGAATAATATGTGTGAGGGTACCCCAGGAGAGTTCCAAATGTGTTTGGGTAGAATATATATCCCACGGGGCTAAAATTGAAAAAAGTTGAAAAAAATTTTTTTTTGGACTTAGTCATTTTTCCAGCGTTTATCAGACTTTCAGATAGGGCAAATGTCAGTGAGCATTCCGACTTCAGTTCCAGACCGATTCGCCCAATGAGTCCTTGATATTTAGTCGTTTTCAGCCAATTTTCTGGATTTTTGAAAATTTCAATTTTATGTGAAAATATCCACTAAATGAGGGAATAATATGTTTGAGGGTTCCCCAGGAGAGTTCCAAATGTGTGTGGGTAGAATATATATCCCACGGGGCTAAAATTGAAAAAAGTTGAAAAAAAATTTTTTTTGGACTTAGTCATTTTTCAAGCGTTTATCAGACTTTCAGATAGGGCAAGTGTCATTGAGCATTCTGATTTCAGTTCCAGAGCATTCGCCCAATGAGTCCTTGATATTTAGTAGTTTTCAGCCAATTTTCTGGATTTTTGAAAATTTCACTTTTTTGTGAAAATATCCACTAAATGAGGGAATAATATGTGTGAGGGTACCCCAGGAGAGGTCCAAATGTGTGTGGGTAGAATATATATCCCACGTGGCTAAAATTGAAAAAAGTTGAAAAAAAATTTTTTTTGGACTTAGTCATTTTTCCGGCGTTTATCAGACTTTCAGATAGGGGAAATGTCAGTGAGCGTTCCGATTTCAGTTCCAGAGCGACTCGCCCAATGAGTCCTTAATATTTAATCGTTTTCAGCCAATTTTCTGGATTTTTGAAAATTTCACTTTTTTGTGAAAATATCCACTAAATGAGGGAATAATATGTGTGAGGGTACCCCAGGAGAGTTCCAAATGTGTTTGGGTAGAATATATATCCCACGGGGCTAAAATTGAAAAAAGTTGAAAAAAATTTTTTTTTGGACTTAGTCATTTTTCCAGCGTTTATCAGACTTTCAGATAGGGCAAATGTCAGTGAGCATTCCGACTTCAGTTCCAGACCGATTCGCCCAATGAGTCCTTGATATTTAGTCGTTTTCAGCCAATTTTCTGGATTTTTGAAAATTTCAATTTTATGTGAAAATATCCACTAAATGAGGGAATAATATGTTTGAGGGTTCCCCAGGAGAGTTCCAAATGTGTGTGGGTAGAATATATATCCCACGGGGGGAAACTAAAAAGAGTTGAAAACATTTATTTTTTGGACTTAGTCATTTTTCCGGCGTTTATCAGACTTTCAGACAGGGGAAATGTCAGTGAGCGTTCCGATTTCAGTTCCAGAGCGATTCGCCCAATGAGTCCATAATATTTAATCATTTTCAACCAATTTTCTGGATTTTTGAAAATTTCACTTTTTTGTGAAAATATCCACGAAATGAGGGAATAATATGTTTGAGGGTACCCCAGGAGAGTTCCAAATGTGTGTGGGTAGAATATATATCCCACGGGGGTAAAATTGAAAAAAGTTGAAAAAAATTTTTTTTTTGGACTTAGTCATTTTTCCGGCGTTTATCAGACTTTCAGATAGGGCAAATGTCAGTGAGCATTCCGATTTCAGTTCCAGAGCGATTCGCCCAATGAGTCCTTGATATTTAGTCGTTTTCAGCCAATTTTCTGGATTTTTGAAAATGTCACTTTTTTGTGAAAATATCCACTAAATGAGGGAATAATATGTGTGAGGGTACCCCAGGAGAGTTCCAAATGTGTGTGGGTAGAATATATATCCCACGGGGGTAAAATTGAAAAAAGTTGAAAAAAAATTTTTTTTGGACTTAGTCATTTTTCCGGCGTTTATCAGACTTTCAGATAGGGCAAATGTCAGTGAGCATTCCGATTTCAGTTCCAGAGCGATTCGCCCAATGAGTCCTTGATATTTAGTCGTTTTCAGCCAATTTTCTGGATTTTTGAAAATTTCACTTTTTTGTTAAAATATCCACTAAATGAGGGAATAATATGTTTGAGGGTTCCCCAGGAGAGTTCCAAATGTGTGTGGGTAGAATATATATCCCACGGGGCTAAAATTGAAAAAAGTTGAAAAAAAATTTTTTTTGGACTTAGTCATTTTTCAAGCGTTTATCAGACTTTCAGATAGGGCAAGTGTCATTGAGCATTCTGATTTCAGTTCCAGAGCATTCGCCCAATGAGTCCTTGATATTTAGTAGTTTTCAGCCAATTTTCTGGATTTTTGAAAATTTCACTTTTTTGTGAAAATATCCACTAAATGAGGGAATAATATGTGTGAGGGTACCCCAGGAGAGGTCCAAATGTGTGTGGGTAGAATATATATCCCACGTGGCTAAAATTGAAAAAAGTTGAAAAAAATTTTTTTTTGGACTTAGTCATTTTTCCGGCGTTTATCAGACTTTCAGATAGGGGAAATGTCAGTGAGCGTTCCGATTTCAGTTCCAGAGCGACTCGCCCAATGAGTCCTTAATATTTAATCATTTTCAGCCAATTTTCTGGATTTTTGAAAATTTCACTTTTTTGGGAAAATATCCACGAAATGAGGGAATAATATGTTTGAGGGTACCCCAGGAGAGTTCCAAATGTGTTTGGGTAGAATATATATCCCACGGGGCTAAAATTGAAAAAAGTTGAAAAAAATTTTTTTTTGGACTTAGTCATTTTTCCAGCGTTTATCAGACTTTCAGATAGGGCAAATGTCAGTGAGCATTCCGACTTCAGTTCCAGACCGATTCGCCCAATGAGTCCTTGATATTTAGTCGTTTTCAGCCAATTTTCTGGATTTTTGAAAATTTCACTTTTTTGTGAAAATATCCACTAAATGAGGGAATAATATGTGTGAGGGTACCCCAGGAGAGTTCCAAATGTGTGTGGGTAGAATATATATCCCACGGGGGTAAAATTGAAAAAAGTTGAAAAAAAATTTTTTTTGGACTTAGTCATTTTTCCAGCGTTTATCAGACTTTCAGATAGGGGAAATGTCAGTGAGAGTTCCAATTTCAGTTCCAGAGCGATTCGCCCAATGAGTCCTTGATATTTCATCGTTTTCAGCCAATTTTCTGGATTTTTGAAAATTTCACTTTTTTGTGAAAATATCGACTAAATGAGGGAATAATATGTTTGAGGGTTCCCCAGGAGAGTTCCAAATGTGTGTGGGTAGAATATATATCCCACTGGGGTAAAATTGAAAAAAGTTGAAAAAATTTTTTTTGGACTTTGTCATTTTTCCGGCGTTTATCAGACTTTCAGATAGGGGAAATGTCAGTGAGCGTTCTGATTTCAGTTCCAGAGCGATTCGCCCAATGAGTCCTTGATATGTAGTCGTTTTCAGCCAATTTTCTGGATTTTTGAAAATTTCACTTTTTTGTGAAAATATCCACGAAATGAGGGAATAATATGTGTGAGGGTACCCCAGGAGAGTTCCAAATGTGTGTGGGTAGAATATATATCCCACGGGGGTAAAATTGAAAAAAGATTTTTTTTGGACTTAGTCATTTTTCCAGCGTTTATCAGACTTTCAGATAGGGCAAATGTCAGTGAGCATTCCGATTTCAGTTCCAGACCGATTCGCCCAATGAGTCCTTGATATTTAGTCGTTTTCAACCAATTTTCTGGATTTTTGAAAATTTCACTTTTTTGTGAAAATATCCACTAAATGAGGGAATGATATGTGTGAGGGTACCCCAGGAGAGGTCCAAATGTGTGTGGGTAGAATATATATCCCACGTGGCTAAAATTGAAAAAAGTTGAAAAAAATTTTTTTTTGGACTTAGTCATTTTTCCGGCGTTTATCAGACTTTCAGATAGGGGAAATGTCAGTGAGCATTCCGATTTCAGTTCCAGAGCGATTCGCCCAATGAGTCCTTATTATTTAATCGTTTTCAGCCAATTTTCTGGATTTTTGAAAATTTCACTTTTTTGGGAAAATATCCACTAAATGAGGAAATAATATGTTTGAGGGTTCCCCAGGAGAGTTCCAAATGTGTGTGGGTAGAATATATATCCCACGGGGGTAAAATTGAAAAAAGTTGAAAAAAATTTTTTTTTGGACTTAGTCATTTTTCCAACGTTTATCAGACTTTCAGATAGGGCAAATGTCATTGAGCATTCTGATTTCAGTTCCAGAGCATTCGCCCAATGAGTCCTTGATATTTAGTCGTTTTCAGCCAATTTTCTGGATTTTTGAAAATTTCACTCTTTTGTGAAAATATCCACTAAATGAGGGAATAATATGTGTGAGGGTACCCCAGGAGAGTTCCAAATGTGTTTGGGTAGAATATATATCCCACGGGGCTAAAATTGAAAAAAGTTGAAAAAAATTTTTTTTTGGACTTAGTCATTTTTCCGGCGTTTATCAGACTTTCAGATAGGGGAAATGTCAGTGAGCGTTCTGATTTCAGTTCCAGAGCGATTCGCCCAATGAGTCCTTGATATGTAGTCGTTTTCAGCCAATTTTCTGGATTTTTGAAAATTTCACTTTTTTGTGAAAATATCCACGAAATGAGGGAATAATATGTGTGAGGGTACCCCAGGAGAGTTCCAAATGTGTGTGGGTAGAATATATATCCCACGGGGGTAAAATTGAAAAAAGATTTTTTTTGGACTTAGTCATTTTTCCAGCGTTTATCAGACTTTCAGATAGGGCAAATGTCAGTGAGCATTCCGATTTCAGTTCCAGACCGATTCGCCCAATGAGTCCTTGATATTTAGTCGTTTTCAACCAATTTTCTGGATTTTTGAAAATTTCACTTTTTTGTGAAAATATCCACTAAATGAGGGAATGATATGTGTGAGGGTACCCCAGGAGAGGTCCAAATGTGTGTGGGTAGAATATATATCCCACGTGGCTAAAATTGAAAAAAGTTGAAAAAAATTTTTTTTTGGACTTAGTCATTTTTCCGGCGTTTATCAGACTTTCAGATAGGGGAAATGTCAGTGAGCATTCCGATTTCAGTTCCAGAGCGATTCGCCCAATGAGTCCTTATTATTTAATCGTTTTCAGCCAATTTTCTGGATTTTTGAAAATTTCACTTTTTTGGGAAAATATCCACTAAATGAGGAAATAATATGTTTGAGGGTTCCCCAGGAGAGTTCCAAATGTGTGTGGGTAGAATATATATCCCACGGGGGTAAAATTGAAAAAAGTTGAAAAAAATTTTTTTTTGGACTTAGTCATTTTTCCAACGTTTATCAGACTTTCAGATAGGGCAAATGTCATTGAGCATTCTGATTTCAGTTCCAGAGCATTCGCCCAATGAGTCCTTGATATTTAGTCGTTTTCAGCCAATTTTCTGGATTTTTGAAAATTTCAATTTTTTGTGAAAATATCCACTAAATGAGGGAATAATATGTGTGAGGGTACCCGAGGAGAGTTCCAAATGTGTTTGGGTAGAATATATATCCCACGGGGCTAAAATTGAAAAAAGTTGAAAAAATTTTTTTTTGGACTTAGTCATTTTTCCGGCGTTTATCAGACTTTCAGATAGGGGAAATGTCAGTGAGCGTTCTGATTTCAGTTCCAGAGCGATTCGCCCAATGAGTCCTTGATATTTAGTCGTTTTCAGCCAATTTTCTGGATTTTTGAAAATTTCACTTTTTTGTGAAAATATCCACTAAATGAGGGAATAATATGTGTGAGGGTACCCCAGGAGAGTTCCAAATGTGTGTGGGTAGAATATATATCCCACGGGGGTAAAATTGAAAAAAGATTTTTTTTGGACTTAGTCATTTTTCCAGCGTTTATCAGACTTTCAGATAGGGCAAATGTCAGTGAGCATTCCGATTTCAGTTCCAGACCGATTCGCCCAATGAGTCCTTGATATTTAGTCGTTTTCAACCAATTTTCTGGATTTTTGAAAATTTCACTTTTTTGTGAAAATATCCACTAAATGAGGGAATAATATGTGTGAGGGTACCCCAGGAGAGGTCCAAATGTGTGTGGGTAGAATATATATCCCACGTGGCTAAAATTGAAAAAAGTTGAAAAAAATTTTTTTTTGGACTTAGTCATTTTTCCGGCGTTTATCAGACTTTCAGATAGGGGAAATGTCAGTGAGCATTCCGATTTCAGTTCCAGAGCGATTCGCCCAATGAGTCCTTATTATTTAATCGTTTTCAGCCAATTTTCTGGATTTTTGAAAATTTCACTTTTTTGGGAAAATATCCACTAAATGAGGAAATAATATGTTTGAGGGTTCCCCAGGAGAGTTCCAAATGTGTGTGGGTAGAATATATATCCCACGGGGGTAAAATTGAAAAAAGTTGAAAAAAATTTTTTTTTGGACTTAGTCATTTTTCCAACGTTTATCAGACTTTCAGATAGGGCAAATGTCATTGAGCATTCTGATTTCAGTTCCAGAGCATTCGCCCAATGAGTCCTTGATATTTAGTCGTTTTCAGCCAATTTTCTGGATTTTTGAAAATTTCAATTTTTTGTGAAAATATCCACTAAATGAGGGAATAATATGTGTGAGGGTACCCGAGGAGAGTTCCAAATGTGTTTGGGTAGAATATATATCCCACGGGGCTAAAATTGAAAAAAGTTGAAAAAATTTTTTTTTGGACTTAGTCATTTTTCCGGCGTTTATCAGACTTTCAGATAGGGGAAATGTCAGTGAGCGTTCTGATTTCAGTTCCAGAGCGATTTGCCCAATGAGTCCTTGATATTTAGTCGTTTTCAGCCAATTTTCTGGATTTTTGAAAATTTCACTTTTTTGTGAAAATATCCACTAAATGAGGGAATAATATGTGTGAGGGTACCCCAGGAGAGTTCCAAATGTGTGTGGGTAGAATATATATCCCACGTGGCTAAAATTGAAAAAAGTTGAAAAAAATTTTTTTTTGGACTTATTCATTTTTCCAGCGTTTATCAGACTTTCAGATAGGGCAAATGTCATTGAGCATTCTGATTTCAGTTCCAGAGCATTCGCCCAATGAGTCCTTGATATTTAGTCGTTTTCAGCCAATTTTCTGGATTTTTGAAAATTTCAATTTTTTGTGAAAATATCCACTAAATGAGGGAATAATATGTGTGAGGGTACCCCAGGAGAGTTCCAAATGTGTTTGGGTAGAATATATATCCCACGGGGCTAAAATTGAAAAAAGTTGAAAAAAATTTTTTTTTGGACTTAGTCATTTTTCCGGCGTTTATCAGACTTTCAGATAGGGGAAATGTCAGTGAGCGTTCTGATTTCAGTTCCAGAGCGATTCGCCCAATGAGTCCTTGATATGTAGTCGTTTTCAGCCAATTTTCTGGATTTTTGAAAATTTCACTTTTTTGTGAAAATATCCACGAAATGAGGGAATAATATGTGTGAGGGTACCCCAGGAGAGTTCCAAATGTGTGTGGGTAGAATATATATCCCACGGGGGTAAAATTGAAAAAAGATTTTTTTTGGACTTAGTCATTTTTCCAGCGTTTATCAGACTTTCAGATAGGGCAAATGTAAGTGAGCATTCCGATTTCAGTTCCAGACCGATTCGCCCAATGAGTCCTTGATATTTAGTCGTTTTCAACCAATTTTCTGGATTTTTGAAAATTTCACTTTTTTGTGAAAATATCCACTAAATGAGGGAATAATATGTGTGAGGGTACCCCAGGAGAGGTCCAAATGTGTGTGGGTAGAATATATATCCCACGTGGCTAAAATTGAAAAAAGTTGAAAAAAATTTTTTTTTGGACTTAGTCATTTTTCCGGCGTTTATCAGACTTTCAGATAGGGGAAATGTCAGTGAGCATTCCGATTTCAGTTCCAGAGCGATTCGCCCAATGAGTCCTTATTATTTAATCGTTTTCAGCCAATTTTCTGGATTTTTGAAAATTTCACTTTTTTGGGAAAATATCCACTAAATGAGGAAATAATATGTTTGAGGGTTCCCCAGGAGAGTTCCAAATGTGTGTGGGTAGAATATATATCCCACGGGGGTAAAATTGAAAAAAGTTGAAAAAAATTTTTTTTTGGACTTAGTCATTTTTCCAACGTTTATCAGACTTTCAGATAGGGCAAATGTCATTGAGCATTCTGATTTCAGTTCCAGAGCATTCGCCCAATGAGTCCTTGATATTTAGTCGTTTTCAGCCAATTTTCTGGATTTTTGAAAATTTCAATTTTTTGTGAAAATATCCACTAAATGAGGGAATAATATGTGTGAGGGTACCCGAGGAGAGTTCCAAATGTGTTTGGGTAGAATATATATCCCACGGGGCTAAAATTGAAAAAAGTTGAAAAAATTTTTTTTTGGACTTAGTCATTTTTCCGGCGTTTATCAGACTTTCAGATAGGGGAAATGTCAGTGAGCGTTCTGATTTCAGTTCCAGAGCGATTCGCCCAATGAGTCCTTGATATTTAGTCGTTTTCAGGTAATTTTCTGGATTTTTGAAAATTTCACTTTTTTGTGAAAATATCCACTAAATGAGGGAATAATATGTGTGAGGGTACCCCAGGAGAGTTCCAAATGTGTGTGGGTAGAATATATATCCCACGGGGGTAAAATTGAAAAAAGATTTTTTTTGGACTTAGTCATTTTTCCAGCGTTTATCAGACTTTCAGATAGGGCAAATGTCAGTGAGCATTCCGATTTCAGTTCCAGACCGATTCGCCCAATGAGTCCTTGATATTTAGTCGTTTTCAACCAATTTTCTGGATTTTTGAAAATTTCACTTTTTTGTGAAAATATCCACTAAATGAGGGAATAATATGTGTGAGGGTACCCCAGGAGAGGTCCAAATGTGTGTGGGTAGAATATATATCCCACGTGGCTAAAATTGAAAAAAGTTGAAAAAAATTTTTTTTTGGACTTAGTCATTTTTCCGGCGTTTATCAGACTTTCAGATAGGGGAAATGTCAGTGAGCATTCCGATTTCAGTTCCAGAGCGATTCGCCCAATGAGTCCTTATTATTTAATCGTTTTCAGCCAATTTTCTGGATTTTTGAAAATTTCACTTTTTTGGGAAAATATCCACTAAATGAGGAAATAATATGTTTGAGGGTTCCCCAGGAGAGTTCCAAATGTGTGTGGGTAGAATATATATCCCACGGGGGTAAAATTGAAAAAAGTTGAAAAAAATTTTTTTTTGGACTTAGTCATTTTTCCAACGTTTATCAGACTTTCAGATAGGGCAAATGTCATTGAGCATTCTGATTTCAGTTCCAGAGCATTCGCCCAATGAGTCCTTGATATTTAGTCGTTTTCAGCCAATTTTCTGGATTTTTGAAAATTTCAATTTTTTGTGAAAATATCCACTAAATGAGGGAATAATATGTGTGAGGGTACCCGAGGAGAGTTCCAAATGTGTTTGGGTAGAATATATATCCCACGGGGCTAAAATTGAAAAAAGTTGAAAAAATTTTTTTTTGGACTTAGTCATTTTTCCGGCGTTTATCAGACTTTCAGATAGGGGAAATGTCAGTGAGCGTTCTGATTTCAGTTCCAGAGCGATTTGCCCAATGAGTCCTTGATATTTAGTCGTTTTCAGCCAATTTTCTGGATTTTTGAAAATTTCACTTTTTTGTGAAAATATCCACTAAATGAGGGAATAATATGTGTGAGGGTACCCCAGGAGAGTTCCAAATGTGTGTGGGTAGAATATATATCCCACGTGGCTAAAATTGAAAAAAGTTGAAAAAAATTTTTTTTTGGACTTAGTCATTTTTCCGGCGTTTATCAGACTTTCAGATAGGGCAAATGTCAGTGAGAGTTCCAATTTCAGTTCCAGAGCGATTCGCCCAATGAGTCCTTGATATTTCATCGTTTTCAGCCAATTTTCTGGATTTTTGAAAATTTCACTTTTTTGTGAAAATATCCACTAAATGAGGGAATAATATGTGTTAGGGTACCCCAGGAGAGTTCCAAATGTGTGTGGGTAGAATATATATCCTACGGGGGTAAAATTGAAAAAATTTGAAAAAAATTTTTTTTTGGACTTAGTCATTTTTCCGGCGTTTATCAGACTTTCAGATAGGGGAAATGTCAGTGAGAGTTCCAATTTCAGTTCCAGAGCGATTCGCCCAATGAGTCCTTGATATTTCATCGTTTTCAGCCAATTTTCTGGATTTTTGAAAATTTCACTTTTTTGTGAAAATATCCACTAAATGAGGGAATAATATGTTTGAGGGTTCCCCAGGAGAGTTCCAAATGTGTGTGGGTAGAATATATATCCCACGGGGGTAAAATTGAAAAAAGTTGAAAAAAATTTTTTTTTGGACTTATTCATTTTTCCAGCGTTTATCAGACTTTCAGATAGGGCAAATGTCATTGAGCATTCTGATTTCAGTTCCAGAGCATTCGCCCAATGAGTCCTTGATATTTAGTCGTTTTCAGCCAATTTTCTGGATTTTTGAAAATTTCAATTTTTTGTGAAAATATCCACTAAATGAGGGAATAATATGTGTGAGGGTACCCCAGGAGAGTTCCAAATATGTTTGGGTAGAATATATATCCCACGGGGCTAAAATTGAAAAAAGTTGAAAAAAATTTTTTTTTGGACTTAGTCATTTTTCCGGCGTTTATCAGACTTTCAGATAGGGGAAATGTCAGTGAGCGTTCTGATTTCAGTTCCAGAGCGATTCGCCCAATGAGTCCTTGATATGTAGTCGTTTTCAGCCAATTTTCTGGATTTTTGAAAATTTCACTTTTTTGTGAAAATATCCACGAAATGAGGGAATAATATGTGTGAGGGTACCCCAGGAGAGTTCCAAATGTGTGTGGGTAGAATATATATCCCACGGGGGTAAAATTGAAAAAAGATTTTTTTTGGACTTAGTCATTTTTCCAGCGTTTATCAGACTTTCAGATAGGGCAAATGTAAGTGAGCATTCCGATTTCAGTTCCAGACCGATTCGCCCAATGAGTCCTTGATATTTAGTCGTTTTCAACCAATTTTCTGGATTTTTGAAAATTTCACTTTTTTGTGAAAATATCCACTAAATGAGGGAATAATATGTGTGAGGGTACCCCAGGAGAGGTCCAAATGTGTGTGGGTAGAATATATATCCCACGTGGCTAAAATTGAAAAAAGTTGAAAAAAATTTTTTTTTGGACTTAGTCATTTTTCCGGCGTTTATCAGACTTTCAGATAGGGGAAATGTCAGTGAGCATTCCGATTTCAGTTCCAGAGCGATTCGCCCAATGAGTCCTTATTATTTAATCGTTTTCAGCCAATTTTCTGGATTTTTGAAAATTTCACTTTTTTGGGAAAATATCCACTAAATGAGGAAATAATATGTTTGAGGGTTCCCCAGGAGAGTTCCAAATGTGTGTGGGTAGAATATATATCCCACGGGGGTAAAATTGAAAAAAGTTGAAAAAAATTTTTTTTTGGACTTAGTCATTTTTCCAACGTTTATCAGACTTTCAGATAGGGCAAATGTCATTGAGCATTCTGATTTCAGTTCCAGAGCATTCGCCCAATGAGTCCTTGATATTTAGTCGTTTTCAGCCAATTTTCTGGATTTTTGAAAATTTCAATTTTTTGTGAAAATATCCACTAAATGAGGGAATAATATGTGTGAGGGTACCCGAGGAGAGTTCCAAATGTGTTTGGGTAGAATATATATCCCACGGGGCTAAAATTGAAAAAAGTTGAAAAAATTTTTTTTTGGACTTAGTCATTTTTCCGGCGTTTATCAGACTTTCAGATAGGGGAAATGTCAGTGAGCGTTCTGATTTCAGTTCCAGAGCGATTCGCCCAATGAGTCCTTGATATTTAGTCGTTTTCAGGTAATTTTCTGGATTTTTGAAAATTTCACTTTTTTGTGAAAATATCCACTAAATGAGGGAATAATATGTGTGAGGGTACCCCAGGAGAGTTCCAAATGTGTGTGGGTAGAATATATATCCCACGGGGGTAAAATTGAAAAAAGATTTTTTTTGGACTTAGTCATTTTTCCAGCGTTTATCAGACTTTCAGATAGGGCAAATGTCAGTGAGCATTCCGATTTCAGTTCCAGACCGATTCGCCCAATGAGTCCTTGATATTTAGTCGTTTTCAACCAATTTTCTGGATTTTTGAAAATTTCACTTTTTTGTGAAAATATCCACTAAATGAGGGAATAATATGTGTGAGGGTACCCCAGGAGAGGTCCAAATGTGTGTGGGTAGAATATATATCCCACGTGGCTAAAATTGAAAAAAGTTGAAAAAAATTTTTTTTTGGACTTAGTCATTTTTCCGGCGTTTATCAGACTTTCAGATAGGGGAAATGTCAGTGAGCATTCCGATTTCAGTTCCAGAGCGATTCGCCCAATGAGTCCTTATTATTTAATCGTTTTCAGCCAATTTTCTGGATTTTTGAAAATTTCACTTTTTTGGGAAAATATCCACTAAATGAGGAAATAATATGTTTGAGGGTTCCCCAGGAGAGTTCCAAATGTGTGTGGGTAGAATATATATCCCACGGGGGTAAAATTGAAAAAAGTTGAAAAAAATTTTTTTTTGGACTTAGTCATTTTTCCAACGTTTATCAGACTTTCAGATAGGGCAAATGTCATTGAGCATTCTGATTTCAGTTCCAGAGCATTCGCCCAATGAGTCCTTGATATTTAGTCGTTTTCAGCCAATTTTCTGGATTTTTGAAAATTTCAATTTTTTGTGAAAATATCCACTAAATGAGGGAATAATATGTGTGAGGGTACCCGAGGAGAGTTCCAAATGTGTTTGGGTAGAATATATATCCCACGGGGCTAAAATTGAAAAAAGTTGAAAAAATTTTTTTTTGGACTTAGTCATTTTTCCGGCGTTTATCAGACTTTCAGATAGGGGAAATGTCAGTGAGCGTTCTGATTTCAGTTCCAGAGCGATTTGCCCAATGAGTCCTTGATATTTAGTCGTTTTCAGCCAATTTTCTGGATTTTTGAAAATTTCACTTTTTTGTGAAAATATCCACTAAATGAGGGAATAATATGTGTGAGGGTACCCCAGGAGAGTTCCAAATGTGTGTGGGTAGAATATATATCCCACGTGGCTAAAATTGAAAAAAGTTGAAAAAAATTTTTTTTTGGACTTAGTCATTTTTCCGGCGTTTATCAGACTTTCAGATAGGGCAAATGTCAGTGAGAGTTCCAATTTCAGTTCCAGAGCGATTCGCCCAATGAGTCCTTGATATTTCATCGTTTTCAGCCAATTTTCTGGATTTTTGAAAATTTCACTTTTTTGTGAAAATATCCACTAAATGAGGGAATAATATGTGTTAGGGTACCCCAGGAGAGTTCCAAATGTGTGTGGGTAGAATATATATCCTACGGGGGTAAAATTGAAAAAATTTGAAAAAAATTTTTTTTTGGACTTAGTCATTTTTCCGGCGTTTATCAGACTTTCAGATAGGGGAAATGTCAGTGAGAGTTCCAATTTCAGTTCCAGAGCGATTCGCCCAATGAGTCCTTGATATTTCATCGTTTTCAGCCAATTTTCTGGATTTTTGAAAATTTCACTTTTTTGTGAAAATATCCACTAAATGAGGGAATAATATGTTTGAGGGTTCCCCAGGAGAGTTCCAAATGTGTGTGGGTAGAATATATATCCCACGGGGGTAAAATTGAAAAAAGTTGAAAAAAATTTTTTTTTGGACTTATTCATTTTTCCAGCGTTTATCAGACTTTCAGATAGGGCAAATGTCATTGAGCATTCTGATTTCAGTTCCAGAGCATTCGCCCAATGAGTCCTTGATATTTAGTCGTTTTCAGCCAATTTTCTGGATTTTTGAAAATTTCAATTTTTTGTGAAAATATCCACTAAATGAGGGAATAATATGTGTGAGGGTACCCCAGGAGAGTTCCAAATATGTTTGGGTAGAATATATATCCCACGGGGCTAAAATTGAAAAAAGTTGAAAAAAATTTTTTTTTGGACTTAGTCATTTTTCCGGCGTTTATCAGACTTTCAGATAGGGGAAATGTCAGTGAGCGTTCTGATTTCAGTTCCAGAGCGATTCGCCCAATGAGTCCTTGATATTTAGTCGTTTTCAGCCAATTTTCTGGATTTTTGAAAATTTCACTTTTTTGTGAAAATATCCACTAAATGAGGGAATAATATGTGTGAGGGTACCCCAGGAGAGTTCCAAATGTGTTTGGGTAGAATATATATCCCACGGGGTTAATATTGAAAAAAGTTGAAAAAAATTTTTTTTTGGACTTAGTCATTTTTCCAGCGTTTATCAGTCTTTCAGATAGGGGAAATGTCAGTGAGCGTTCTGATTTCAGTTCCAGAGCGATTCGCCCAATGAGTCCTTGATATTTAGTCGTTTTCAGCCAATTTTCGAAAATTTCACTTTTTTGTGAAAATATCCACTAAATGAGGGAATAATATGTGTGAGGGTACCCCAGGAGAGTTCCAAATGTGTGTGGGTAGAATATATATCCCACAGGGGTAAAATTGATAAAAGTAAAAAAAAAATTTTTTTTTGTACTTAGTCATTTTTCCGGCATTTATCAGACTTTCAGATAGGGGAAATGTCAGTGAGCATTCTGATTTCAGTTCCAGAGCGATTCGCCCAATGAGTCCTTGATATTTAGTCGTTTTCAGCCAATTTTCTGGATTTTTGAAAATTTCACTTCTTTGTGAAAATATCCACTAAATGAGGGAATAATATGTGTGAGGGTACCCCAGGAGAGTTCCAAATGTGTTTGGGTAGAATATATATCCCACGGGGCTAAAATTGAAAAAAGTTGAAAAACATTTTTTTTTGGACTTAGTCATTTTTCCGGCGTTTATCAGACTTTCAGATAGGGGAAATGTCAGTGAGAGTTCCGATTTCAGTTCCAGAGCGATTCGCCCAATGAGTCCTTGATATTTAGTCGTTTTCAGCCAATTTTCTGGTTTTTTGAAAATTTCACTTTTTTGTGAAAATATCCACTAAATGAGGGAATAATATGTGTGAGGGTACCCCAGGAGAGTTCCAAATGTGTGTGGGTAGAATATATATCCCACGGGGCTAAAATTGAAAAAAGTTGAAAAAAATTTTTTTTTGGACTTAGTCATTTTTCCGGCGTTTATCAGACTTTCAGATAGGGGAAATGTCAGTGAGCGTTCTGATTTCAGTTCCAGAGCGATTCGCCCAATGAGTCCTTGATATTTAGTCGTTTTCAGCCAATTTTCTGGATTTTTGAAAATTTCACTTTTTTGTGAAAATATCCACTAAATGAGGGAATAATATGTGTGAGGGTACCCCAGGAGAGTTCAAAATGTGTTTGGGTAGAATATATATCCCACTGGGCTAAAATTGAAAAAAGTTGAAAAAAATTTTTTTTTGGACTTAGTCATTTTTCCGGCGTTTATCAGACTTTCAGATAGGGGAAATGTCAGTGAGCGTTCTGATTTCAGTTCCAGAGCGATTCGCCCAATGAGTCCTTGATATTTAGTAGTTTTCAGCCAATTTTCGAAAATTTCACTTTTTTGTGAAAATATCCACTAAATGAGGGAATAATATGTGTGAGGGTACCCCAGGAGAGTTCCAAATGTGTGTGGGTAGAATATATATCCCACAGGGGTAAAATTGATAAAAGTAAAAAAAAAATTTTTTTTTGTACTTAGTCATTTTTCCGGCGTTTATCAGACTTTCAGATAGGGGAAATGTCAGTGAGAGTTCCGATTTCAGTTCCAGAGCGATTCGCCCAATGAGTCCTTGATATTTAGTCGTTTTCAGCCAATTTTCTGGTTTTTTGAAAATTTCACTTTTTTGTGAAAACATCCACTAAATGAGGGAATAATATGTGTGAGGGTACCCCAGGAGAGTTCCAAATGTGTGTGGGTAGAATATATATCCCACGGGGCTAAAATTGAAAAAAGTAAAAAAAAATATTTTTTTTGTACTTAGTCATTTTTCCAGCGTTTATCAGACTTTCAGATAGGGGAAATGTCAGTGAGCGTTCTGATTTCAGTTCCAGAGCGATTCGCCCAATGAGTCCTTGATATTTAGTCGTTTTCAGCCAATTTTCGAAAATTTCACTTTTTTGTGAAAATATCCACTAAATGAGGGAATAATATGTGTGAGGGTACCCCAGGAGAGTTCCAAATGTGTGTGGGTAGAATATATATCCCACAGGGGTAAAATTGAAAAAAGTAAAAAAAAAAATTTTTTTTGTACTTAGTCATTTTTCCAGCATTTATCAGACTTTCAGATAGGGCAAATGTCAGTGAGCATTCCGATTTCAGTTCCAGACCGATTCGCCCAATGAGTCCTTGATATTTAGTCGTTTTCAGCCAATTTTCTGGATTTTTGAAAATTTCACTTTTTTGTGAAAATATCCACTAAATGAGGGAATAATATGTGTGAGGGTACACCAGGAGAGTTCCAAATGTGTGTGGGTAGAATATATATCCCACAGGGGTAAAATTGAAAAAAGTAAAAAAAAATATTTTTTTTGTACTTAGTCATTTTTCCAGCGTTTATCAGACTTTCAGATAGGGGAAATGTCAGTGAGCGTTCTGATTTCAGTTCCAGAGCGATTCGCCCAATGAGTCCTTGATATTTAGTCGTTTTCAGCCAATTTTCGAAAATTTCACTTTTTTGTGAAAATATCCACTAAATGAGGGAATAATATGTGTGAGGGTACCCCAGGAGAGTTCCAAATGTGTTTGGGTAGAATATATATCCCACGGGGCTAAAATTGAAAAAAGTTGAAAAAAATTTTTTTTTGGACTTAGTCATTTTTCCGGCGTTTATCAGACTTTCAGATAGGGGAAATGTCAGTGAGCGTTCCGATTTCAGTTCCAGAGCGATTCGCCCAATGAGTCCTTGATACTTAGTCGTTTTCAGCCAATTTTCTGTTTTTTTGAAAATTTCACTTTTTTGTGAAAATATCCACTAAATGAGGGAATAATATGTGTGAGAGTACCCCAGGAGAGTTCCAAATGTGTGTGGGTAGAATATATATCCCACGGGGGTAAAATTGAAAAAAGTTGAAAAAATTATTTTTTTGGACTTAGTCATTTTTCCGGCGTTTATCAGACTTTCAGATAGGGGAAGTATCAGTGAGCGTTCTGATTTCAGTTCCAGAGCGATTCGCCCAATGAGTCCTTGATATTTAGTCGTTTTCAGCCAATTTTCTGGATTTTTGAAAATTTCACTTTTTTGTGAAAATATCCACTAAATGAGGGAATAATATGTGTGAGGGTACACCAGGAGAGTTCCAAATGTGTGTGGGTAGAATATATATCCCACAGGGGTAAAATTGAAAAAAGTAAAAAAAAATATTTTTTTTGTACTTAGTCATTTTTCCAGCGTTTATCAGACTTTCAGATAGGGGAAATGTCAGTGAGCGTTCTGATTTCAGTTCCAGAGCGATTCGCCCAATGAGTCCTTGATATTTAGTCGTTTTCAGCCAATTTCCTGGATTTTTGAAAATTTCACTTTTTTGTGAAAATATCCACTAAATGAGGGAATAATATGTGTGAGGGTACACCAGGAGAGTTCCAAATGTGTTTGGGTAGAATATATATCCCACGGGGCTAAAATTGAAAAAAGTTGAAAAAAATTTTTTTTTGGACTTAGTCATTTTTCCGGCGTTTATCAGACTTTCAGATAGGGGAAATGTCAGTGAGCATTCTGATTTCAGTTCCAGAGCGATTCGCCCAATGAGTCCTTGATATTTAGTCGTTTTCAGCCAATTTTCTGGATTTTTGAAAATTTCACTTTTTTGTGAAAATATTCACTAAATGAGGGAATAATATGTGTGAGGGTACCCCAGGAGAGTTCCAAATGTGTGTGGGTAGAATATATATCCCACGGGGGTAAAATTGAAAAAAGTTGAAAAAAATTTTTTGGGGGACTTAGTCATTTTTCCAGCGTTTATCAGACTTTCAGATAGGGCAAATGTCAGTGAGCATTCCGACTTCAGTTCCAGACCGATTCGCCCAATGAGTCTTGATATTTAGTCGTTTTCAGCCAATTTTCTGGATTTTTGAAAATTTCACTTTTTCGTGAAAATATCCACTAAATGAGGGAATAATATGTGTGAGGGTACCCCAGGAGAGTTCCAAATGTGTGTGGGTAGAATATATATCCCACGGGTCTAAAATTGAAAAAAGTAGAAAAAAAATTTTTTTGGGACTTAGTTATTTTTCCGGCGTTTATCAGACTTTCAGATAGGGGAAATGTTAGTGAGCGTTCCGATTTCAGTTCCAAAGCGATTCGCCCAATGAGTCCTTGATACTTAGTCGTTTTCAGCCAATTTTCTGATTTTTTGAAAATTTCACTTTTTTGTGAAAATATCCACTAAATGAGGGAATAATATGTGTGAGGGTACCCCAGGAGAGTTCCAAATGTGTGTGGGTAGAATATATATCCCACGGGGGTAAAATTGAAAAAAGTTGAAAAAATTATTTTTTTGGACTTAGTCATTTTTCCGGCGTTTATCAGACTTTCAGATAGGGGAAATATCAGTGAGCGTTCTGATTTCAGTTCTAGAGCGATTCGCCCAATGAGTCCTTTATATTTAGTCGTTTTCAGCCAATTTTCTGGATTTTTGAAAATTTCACTTTTTTGTGAAAATATCCACTAAATGAGGGAATAATATGTGTGAGGGTACCCCAGGAGAGTTCCAAATGTGTGTGGGTAGAATATATATCCCACGGGGGTAAAATTGAAAAAAGTTGAAAAAATTTTTTTTTGGGACTTAGTCATTTTTCCGGCGTTTATCAGACTTTCAGATAGGGCAAATGTCAGTGAGCATTCCGATTTCAGTTCCAGAGCGATTCGCCCAATGAGTCCTTGATATTTAGTCGTTTTCAGCCAATATTTTGGATTTTTGAAAATTTCACTTTTTTGTGAAAATATCCACTAAATGAGGGAATAATATGTGTGAGGTTACCCCAGGAGAGTTCCAAATGTGTGTAGGTAGAATATATATCCCACGGGGGTAAAATTGAAAAAAGTTGAAAACATTTTTTTTTTTGGACTTAGTCATTTTTCCGGCGTTTATCAGACTTTCAGATAGGGGAAATGTAAGTGAGCGTTCTGATTTCAGTTCCAGAGCGATTTGCCCAATGAGTCCTTGATATTCGGTCGTTTTCAGCTAATTTTCTGGATTTTTGAAAATTTCACTTTTTTGTGAAAATATCCACTAAATGAGGGAATAATATGTGTGAGGGTACCCCAGGAGAGTTCCAAATGTGTGTGGGTAGAATATATATCCCACGGGGGTAAAATTGAAAAAAGTTGAAAAAATTATTTTTTTGGACTTAGTCATTTTTCCAGCGTTTATCAGACTTTCAGATAGGGCAAATGTCAGTGAGCATTCCGACTTCAGTTCCATACCGATTCGCCCAATGAGTCCTTGATATTTAGTCGTTTTCAGCCAATTTTCTGGATTTTTGAAAATTTCACTTTTTTGTGAAAATATCCACTAAATGAGGGAATAATATGTGTGAGGGTACCCCAGGAGAGTTCCAAATGTGTTTGGGTAGAATATATATCCCACGGGGTTAAAATTGAAAAAAGTTTAAAAAAAATTTTTTGGGGATTTAGTCATTTTTCCAGCGTTTATCAGACTTTCAAATAGGGCAAATGTCAGTGAGCATTCCGACTTCAGTTCCAGACCGATTCGCCCAATGAGTCCTTGATATTCGGTCGTTTTCAGCTAATTTTCTGGATTTTTGAAAATTTCACTTTTTTGTGAAAATATCCACTAAATGAGGGAAAAATATGTGTGAGGGTACCCCAGGAGAGTGCCAAATGTGTTTGGGTAGAATATATATCCCACGGGGTTAAAATTGAAAAAAGTTGAAAAAAATTTTTTTTGGGACTTAGTCATTTTTCCTGCGTTTATCAGACTTTCAGATAGGGGAAATGTCAGTGAGCGTTCCGATTTCAGTTCCAGAGCGATTCGCCCAATGAGTCCTTGATACTTAGTCGTTTTCAGCCAATTTTCTGTTTTTTTGAAAATTTCACTTTTTTGTGAAAATATCCACTAAATGAGGGAATAATATGTGTGAGGGTACCCCAGGAGAGTTCCAAATGTGTGTGGGTAGAATATATATCCCACGGGGCTAAAATTGAAAAAAGTTGAAAAAAATTATTTTTTTGGACTTAGTCATTTTTCCGGCGTTTATCAGACTTTCAGATAGGGGAGATATCAGTGAGCGTTCTGATTTCAGTTCCAGAGCGATTCGCCCAATGAGTCCTTGATATTTAGGCGTTTTCAGCCAATATTTTGGATTTTTGAAAATTTCACTTTTTTGTGAAAATATCCACTAAATGAGGGAATAATATGTGTGAGGTTACCCCAGGAGAGTTCCAAATGTGTGTAGGTAGAATATATATCCCACGGGGGTAAAATTGAAAAAAGTTGAAAACATTTTTTTTTTTGGACTTAGTCATTTTTCCGGCGTTTATCAGACTTTCAGATAGGGGAAATGTCAGTGAGCGTTCTGATTTCAGTTCCAGAGCGATTCGCCCAATGAGTCCTTGATATTTAGTCGTTTTCAGCCAATTTTCTGGATTTTTGAAAATTTCACTTTTTTGTGAAAATATCCACTAAATGAGGGAATAATATGTGTGAGGGTACCCCAGGAGAGTTCTAAATGTGTGTGGGTAGAATATATATCCCACAGGGGTAAAATTGAAAAAAGTTAAAAAAAAAAAATTTTTTGTACTTAGTCATTTTTCCGGCTTTGTCAGACTTTCAGATAGGGCAAATGTCAGTGAGCTTTCCGATTTCAGTTCCAGAGCGATTCGCCCAATGAGTCCTTGATATTTAGTCGTTTTCAGCCAATATTTTGGATTTTTGAAAATTTCACTTTTTTGTGAAAATATCCACTAAATGAGGGAATAATATGTGTGAGGGTACCCCAGGAGAGTTCCAAATGTGTTTGGGTAGAATATATATCCCACGGGGTTAAAATTGAAAAAAGTTGAAAAAAAATTTTTTTTGGATTTAGTCATTTTTCCAGCGTTTATCAGACTTTCAAATAGAGCAAATGTCAGTGAGCATTCCGACTTCAGTTCCAGACCGATTCACCCAATGAGTCCTTGATATTTAGTCGTTTTCATCCAATTTTCTGGATTTTTGAAAATTTCACTTTTTTGTGAAAATATCCACTAAATGAGGGAATAATATGTGTGAGGGTACCCCAGGAGAGTTCCAAATGTGTGTGGGTAGAATATATATCCCACAGGGGTAAAATTGAAAAAAGTTGAAAACATTTTTTTTTTTGGACTTAGTCATTTTTCCGGCGTTTATCAGACTTTCAGATAGGGGAAATGTAAGTGAGCATTCTGATTTCAGTTCCAGAGCGATTCGCCCAATGAGTCCTTGATATTCGGTCGTTTTCAGCTAATTTTCTGGATTTTTGAAAATTTCACTTTTTTGTGAAAATATCCACTAAATGAGGGAAAAATATGTGTGAGGGTACCCCAGGAGAGTGCCAAATGTGTTTGGGTAGAATATATATCCCACGGGGTTAAAATTGAAAAAAGTTGAAAAAAAATTTTTTTGGGACTTAGTCATTTTTCCTGCGTTTATCAGACTTTCAGATAGGGGAAATGTCAGTGAGCGTTCCGATTTCAGTTCCAGAGCGATTCGCCCAATGAGTCCTTGATACTTAGTCGTTTTCAGCCAATTTTCTGTTTTTTTGAAAATTTCACTTTTTTGTGAAAATATCCACTAAATGAGGGAATAATATGTGTGAGGGTACCCCAGGAGAGTTCCAAATGTGTGTGGGTAGAATATATATCCCACGGGGGTAAAATTGAAAAAAGTTGAAAAAATTATTTTTTTGGACTTAATCATTTTTCCGGCGTTAATCAGACTTTCAGATAGGGGAAATATCAGTGAGCGTTCTGATTTCAGTTCCAGAGCGATTCGCCCAATGAGTCCTTGATATTTAGGCGTTTTCAGCCAATTTTCTGGATTTTTGAAAATTTCACTTTTTTGTGAAAATATCCACTAAATGAGGGAATAATATGTGTGAGGGTACCCCAGGAGAGTTCCAAATGTGTGTGGGTAGAATATATATCCCACAGGGGTAAAATTGAAAAAAGTTAAAAAAAAAAAATTTTTTGTACTTAGTCATTTTTCCGGCTTTGTCAGACTTTCAGATAGGGCAAATGTCAGTGAGCATTCCGATTTCAGTTCCAGAGCGATTCGCCCAATGAGTCCTTGATATTTAGTCGTTTTCAGCCAATATTTTGGATTTTTGAAAATTTCACTTTTTTGTGAAAATATCCACTAAATGAGGGTATAATATGTGTGAGGTTACCCCAGGAGAGTTCCAAATGTGTGTAGGTAGAATATATATCCCACGGGGGTAAAATTGAAAAAAGTTGAAAACATTTTTTTTTTTGGACTTAGTCATTTTTCCGGCGTTTATCAGACTTTCAGATAGGGGAAATGTAAGTGAGCGTTCTGATTTCAGTTCCAGAGCGATTCGCCCAATGAGTCCTTGATATTTAGTCGTTTTCAGCCAATTTTCTGGATTTTTGAAAATTTCACTTTTTTGGGAAAATATCCACTAAATGAGGGAATAATATGTGTGAGGGTACCCCAGGAGAGTTCCAAATGTGTTTGGGTAGAATATATATCCCACGGGGCTAAAATTGAAAAAAGTTGAAAAAAATTTTTTTTTGGACTTAGTAATTTTTCCGGCGTTTATCAGACTTTCAGATAGGGGAAATGTCAGTGAGCGTTCTGATTTCAGTTCCAGAGCGATTCGCCCAATGAGTCCTTGATATTTAGTCGTTTTCAGCCAATTTTCTGGATTTTTGAAAATTTCACTTTTTTGTGAAAATATCCACTAAATGAGGGAATAATATGTGTGAGGGTACCCCAGGAGAGTTCCAAATGTGTGTGGGTAGAATATATATCCCACAGGGGTAAAATTGAAAAAAGTTAAAAAAAAAAAATTTTTTGTACTTAGTCATTTTTCCGGCTTTGTCAGACTTTCAGATAGGGCAAATGTCAGTGAGCATTCCGATTTCAGTTCCAGAGCGATTCGCCCAATGAGTCCTTGATATTTAGTCGTTTTCAGCCAATATTTTGGATTTTTGAAAATTTCACTTTTTTGTGCAAATATCCACTAAATGAGGGAATAATATGTGTGAGGTTACCCCAGGAGAGTTCCAAATGTGTGTAGGTAGAATATATATCCCACGGGGGTAAAATTGAAAAAAGTTGAAAACATTTTTTTTTTTGGACTTAGTCATTTTTCCGGCGTTTATCAGACTTTCAGATAGGGTAAATGTAAGTGAGCGTTCTGATTTCAGTTCCAGAGCGATTCGCCCAATGAGTCCTTGATATTCGGTCGTTTTCAGCTAATTTTCTGGATTTTTGAAAATTTCACTTTTTTGTGAAAATATCCACTAAATGAGGGAAAAATATGTGTGAGGGTACCCCAGGAGAGTGCCAAATGTGTTTGGGTAGAATATATATCCCACGGGGTTAAAATTGAAAAAAGTTGAAAAAATTTTTTTTTGGGACTTAGTCATTTTTCCTGTGTTTATCAGACTTTCAGATAGGGGAAATGTCAGTGAGCGTTCCGATTTCAGTTCCAGAGCGATTCGCCCAATGAGTCCTTGATATTTAGGCGTTTTCAGCCAATTTCCTGGATTTTTGAAAATTTCACTTTTTTGTGAAAATATCCACTAAATGAGGGAATAATATGTGTGAGGGTACCCCAGGAGAGTTCCAAATGTGTTTGGGTAGAATATATATCCCACGGGGCTAAAATTGAAAAAAGTTAAAAAAAATTTTTTTTTGGACTTAGTCATTTTTCCGGCGTTTATCAGACTTTCAGATAGGGGAAATGTCAGTGAGCGTTCTGATTTCAGTTCCAGACGATTAACCCAATGAGTCCTTGATATTTAGTCGTTTTCAGCCAATTTTCTGGATTTTTGAAAATTTCACTTTTTTGTGAAAATATCCACTAAATGAGGGAATAATATGTGTGAGGGTACCCCAGGAGAGTGCCAAATGTGTTTGGGTAGAATATATATCCTACGGGGTTAAAATTGAAAAAAGTTGAAAAAAATTTTTTTGGGGACTTAGTCATTTTTCCGGCGTTTATCATACTTTCAGATAGGGGAAATGTCAGTGAGCATTCTGATTTCAGTTCCAGAGCGATTCGCCCAATGAGTCCTTGATATTTAGTCGTTTTCAGCCAATTTTCTGGATTTTTGAAAATTTCACTTTTTTGTGAAAATATCCACTAAATGAGGGAGTAATATGTGTGAGGGTACACCAGGAGAGTTCCAAATGTGTGTGGGTAGAATATATATCCCACGGGGCTAAAATTGAAAAAAGTTGAAAAAATTTTTTTTTTTTTGGACTTAGTCATTTTTCCGGCGTTTATCAGACTTTCAGATAGGGGAAATGTCAGTGAGCGTTCTGATTTCAGTTCCAGAGCGATTCACCGAATGAGTCTTTGATATTTAGTCGTTTTCAGCCAATTTTCTGGATTTTTGAAAATTTCACTTTTTTGTGAAAATATCCACTAAATGAGGGAATAATATGTGTGAGGGTACCCCAGGAGAGTTCCAAATGTGTTTGGGTAGAATATATATCCCACGGGGTTAAAATTGAAAAAAGTTGAAAAAAATTTTTTTTTGGACTTAGTCATTTTCCCAGCGTTTATCAGACTTTCAGATAGGGCAAATGTCAGTGAGCACTCCGACTTCAGTTCCAGACCGATTCGCCCAATGAGTCCTTGATATTTAGTCGTTTTCAGCCAATTTTCTGGATTTTTGAAAATTTCACTTTTTTGTGAAAATATCCACTAAATGAGGGAATAATATGTGTGAGGGTACCCCAGGAGAGTTCCAAATGTGTGTGGGTAGAATATATATCCCACGGGGCTAAAATTGAAAAAAGTTGAAAAAAATTTTTTTTTGGACTTAGTCATTTTTCCGGCGTTTATCAGACTTTCAAATAGGGCAAATGTCAGTGAGCATTCCGACTTCAGTTCCAGACCGATTCGCCCAATGAGTCCTTGATATTTAGTCGTTTTCAGCCAATTTTCTGGATTTTTGAAAATTTCATTTTTTTGTGAAAATATCCACTAAATGAGGGAATAATATGTGTGAGGGTACCCCAGGAGAGTTCCAAATGTGTGTGGGTAGAATATATATCCCACGGGGTAAAATTGAAAAAAGTTGAAAAAAATTTTTTTTTGGACTTAGTCATTTTTCCAGCGTTTATCAGACTTTCAGATAGGGCAAATGTCAGTGAGCATTCCGATTTCAGTTCCAGACCGATTCGCCCAATGAGTCCTTGATATTTAGTCGTTTTCAGCCAATTTTCTGGATTTTTGAAAATTTCACTTTTTTGTGAAAATATCCGCTAAATGAGGGAATAATATGTGTGAGGGTACCCCAGGAGAGTTCCAAATGTGTTTGGGTAGAATATATATCCCACGGGGCTAAAATTGAAAAAAGTTGAAAAATTTTTTTTTTTGGACTTAGTCATTTTTCCGGCGTTTATCAGACTTTCAGATAGGGGAAATGTCAGTGAGCGTTCTGATTTCAGTTCCAGAGCAATTCGCCCAATGAGTCCTTGATATTTAGTCGTTTTCAGCCAATTTTCTGGATTTTTGAAAATTTCACTTTTTTGTGAAAATATCCACTAAATGAGGGAATAATATGTGTGAGGGTACCCCAGGAGAGTTCCAAATGTGTCTGGGTAGAATATATATCCCACGGGGGTAAAATTGAAAAAAGTTGAAAAAATTTTTTTGGGGGACTTAGTCATTTTTCCAGCGTTTATCAGACTTTCAGATAGGGCAAATGTCAGTGAGCACTCCGACTTCAGTTCCAGACCGATTCGCCCAATGAGTCCTTGATATTTAGTCGTTTTCAGCCAATTTTCTGGAGTTTTGAAAATTTCACTTTTTTGTGAAAATATCCACTAAATGAGGGAATAATATGTGTGAGGGTACCCCAGGAGAGTTCCAAATGTGTTTGGGTAGAATATATATCCCACGGGGTTAAAATTGAAAAAAGTTGAAAAATTTTTTTTTTTGGACTTAGTCATTTTTCCAGCGTTTATCAGACTTTCAGATAGGGCAAATGTCAGTGAGCATTCCGACTTCAGTTCCAGACCGATTCGCCCAATGATTCCTTGATATTTAGTCGTTTTCAGCCAATTTTCTGGATTTTTGAAAATTTCACTTTTTTGTGAAAATATCCACTAAATGAGGGAATAATATGTGTGAGGGTACCCCAGGAGAGTTCCAAATGTGTGTGGGTAGAATATATATCACAAAGGGGTAAAATTGAAAAAAGTTGAAAAAAATTTTTTTTTGGACTTAGTCATTTTTCCGGCGTTTATCAGACTTTCAGATAGGGGAAATGTCAGTGAGCGTTCTGATTTCAGTTCCAGAGCGATTCGCCCAATGAGTCCTTGATATTTAGTCGTTTTCAGCCAATTTTCTGGATTTTTGAAAATTTCACTTTTTTGTGAAAATATCCACTAAATGAGGGAATAATATGTGTGAGGCTACCCCAGGAGAGTTCCAAATGTGTTTGGGTAGAATATATATCCCACGGGGTTAAAATTGAAAAAAGTTGAAAAAATTTTTTTTTTGGACTTAGTCATTTTTCCGGCGTTTATCAGACTTTCAGATAGGGGAAATGTCAGTGAGCGTTCTGATTTCAGTTCCAGAGCGATGCGCCCAATGAGTCCTTGATATTTAGTCGTTTTCAGCCAATTTTCTGGTTTTTTGAAAATTTCACTTTTTTGTGAAAATATCCACTAAATGAGGGAATAATATGTGTGAGGTTACCCCAGGAGAGTTCCAAATGTGTGTGGGTAGAATATATATCCCACGGGGGTAAAATTGAAAAAAGTTGAAAAAAAATTTTTTTTGGACTTAGTCTTTTTTCCGGCATTTATCAGACTTTCAGATAGGGCAAATGTCAGTGAGCATTCCGATTTCAGTTCCAGAGCGATTCGCCCAATGAGTACTTGATATTTAGTCGTTTTCAGCCAATTTTCTGGATTTTTGAAAATTTCACTTTTTTGTGAAAATATCCACTAAATGAGGGAATAATATGTGTGAGGTACCCCAGGAGAGTTCCAAATGTGTTTGGGTAGAATATATATCCCACGGGGTTAAAATTGAAAAAAGTTGAAAAAATTTTTTTTTTGGACTTAGTCATTTTTCCAGCGTTTATCAGACTTTCAGATAGGGCAAATGTCAGTGAGCATTCCGATTTCAGTTCCAGACCGATTCGCCCAATGAGTCCTTGATATTTAGTCGTTTTCAGCCAATTTTCTGGATTTTTGAAAATTTCACTTTTTAGTGAAAATATCCACTAAATGAGGGAATAATATGTGTGAGGGTACCCCAGGAGAGTTCCAAATGTGTGTGGGTAGAATATATATCCCACGGGGGTAAAATTGAAAAAAGTTGAAAAAAATTTTTTTTTGGACTTAGTCATTTTTCCAGCGTTTATCAGACTTTCAGATAGGGCAAATGTCAGTGAGCATTCCGATTTCAGTTCCAGAGCGATTCGCCCAATGAGTCCTTGATATTTAGTCGTTTTCAGCCAATTTTCTGGATTTTTGAAAATTTCACTTTTTTGGGAAAATATCCACTAAATGAGGGAATAATTTGTGTGAGGGTACCCCAGGAGAGTTCCAAATGTGTGTGGGTAGAATATATATCCCACGGGGGTAAAATTGAAAAAAGTTGAAAAAATTTTTTTTTTGGACTTAGTCATTTTTCCAGCGTTTATCAGACTTTCAGATAGGGCAAATGTCAGTGAGCATTCCGATTTCAGTTCCAGAGCGATTCGCCCAATGAGTCCTTGATATTTAGTCGTTTTCAGCCAATTTTCTGGATTTTTGAAAATTTCACTTTTTTGGGAAAATATCCACTAAATGAGGGAATAATTTGTGTGAGGGTACCCCAGGAGAGTTCCAAATGTGTGTGGGTAGAATATATATCCCACGGGGGTAAAATTTAAAAAAGTTGAAAAAATTTTTTTTTTGGACTTAGCCATTTTTCCGGCGTTCATCAGATTTTCAGATAGGGGAAATGTCAGTGAGCGTTCCGATTTCAGTTCCAGAGCGATTCGCCCAATAAGTCCTTGATATTTAGTCGTTTTCAGCCAATTTTCTGGTTTTTTGAAAATTTCACTTTTTTGTGAAAATATCCACTAAATGAGGGAATAATATGTGTGAGGGTACCCCAGGAGAGTTCCAAATGTGTGTGGGTAGAATATATATCCCACGGGGCTAAAATTGAAAAAAGTTGAAAAATTTTTTTTTTTGGACTTAGTCATTTTTCCGGCGTTTATCAGACTTTCAGATAGGGGAAATGTCAGTGAGCGTTCTGATTTCAGTTCCAGAGCGATTCGCCCAATGAGTCCTTGATATTTAGTCGTTTTCAGCCAATTTTCTGGATTTTTGAAAATTTCACTTTTTTGTGAAAATATCCACTAAATGAGGGAATAATATGTGTGAGGCTACCCCAGGAGAGTTCCAAATGTGTTTGGGTAGAATATATATCCCACGGGGTTAAAATTGAAAAAAGTTGAAAAAATTTTTTTTTTGGACTTAGTCATTTTTCCGGCGTTTATCAGACTTTCAGATAGGGGAAATGTCAGTGAGCGTTCTGATTTCAGTTCCAGAGCGATGCGCCCAATGAGTCCTTGATATTTAGTCGTTTTCAGCCAATTTTCTGGTTTTTTGAAAATTTCACTTTTTTGTGAAAATATCCACTAAATGAGGGAATAATATGTGTGAGGTTACCCCAGGAGAGTTCCAAATGTGTGTGGGTAGAATATATATCCCACGGGGGTAAAATTGAAAAAAGTTGAAAAAAAATTTTTTTTGGACTTAGTCTTTTTTCCGGCATTTATCAGACTTTCAGATAGGGCAAATGTCAGTGAGCATTCCGATTTCAGTTCCAGAGCGATTCGCCCAATGAGTACTTGATATTTAGTCGTTTTCAGCCAATTTTCTGGATTTTTGAAAATTTCACTTTTTTGTGAAAATATCCACTAAATGAGGGAATAATATGTGTGAGGTACCCCAGGAGAGTTCCAAATGTGTTTGGGTAGAATATATATCCCACGGGGTTAAAATTGAAAAAAGTTGAAAAAATTTTTTTTTTGGACTTAGTCATTTTTCCAGCGTTTATCAGACTTTCAGATAGGGCAAATGTCAGTGAGCATTCCGATTTCAGTTCCAGACCGATTCGCCCAATGAGTCCTTGATATTTAGTCGTTTTCAGCCAATTTTCTGGATTTTTGAAAATTTCACTTTTTAGTGAAAATATCCACTAAATGAGGGAATAATATGTGTGAGGGTACCCCAGGAGAGTTCCAAATGTGTGTGGGTAGAATATATATCCCACGGGGGTAAAATTGAAAAAAGTTGAAAAAAATTTTTTTTTGGACTTAGTCATTTTTCCAGCGTTTATCAGACTTTCAGATAGGGCAAATGTCAGTGAGCATTCCGATTTCAGTTCCAGAGCGATTCGCCCAATGAGTCCTTGATATTTAGTCGTTTTCAGCCAATTTTCTGGATTTTTGAAAATTTCACTTTTTTGGGAAAATATCCACTAAATGAGGGAATAATTTGTGTGAGGGTACCCCAGGAGAGTTCCAAATGTGTGTGGGTAGAATATATATCCCACGGGGGTAAAATTGAAAAAAGTTGAAAAAAATTTTTTTTTGGACTTAGTCATTTTTCCAGCGTTTATCAGACTTTCAGATAGGGCAAATGTCAGTGAGCATTCCGATTTCAGTTCCAGAGCGATTCGCCCAATGAGTCCTTGATATTTAGTCGTTTTCAGCCAATTTTCTGGATTTTTGAAAATTTCACTTTTTTGGGAAAATATCCACTAAATGAGGGAATAATTTGTGTGAGGGTACCCCAGGAGAGTTCCAAATGTGTGTGGGTAGAATATATATCCCACGGGGGTAAAATTTAAAAAAGTTGAAAAAATTTTTTTTTTGGACTTAGCCATTTTTCCGGCGTTCATCAGATTTTCAGATAGGGGAAATGTCAGTGAGCGTTCCGATTTCAGTTCCAGAGCGATTCGCCCAATAAGTCCTTGATATTTAGCCGTTTTCAGCCAATTTTCTGGTTTTTTGAAAATTTCACTTTTTTGTGAAAATATCCACTAAATGAGGGAATAATATGTGTGAGGGTACCCCAGGAGAGTTCCAAATGTGTGTGGGTAGAATATATATCCCACGGGGCTAAAATTGAAAAAAGTTGAAAAATTTTTTTTTTTGGACTTAGTCATTTTTCCGGCGTTTATCAGACTTTCAGATAGGGGAAATGTCAGTGAGCGTTCTGATTTCAGTTCCAGAGCGATTCGCCCAATGAGTCCTTGATATTTAGTCGTTTTCAGCCAATTTTCTGGATTTTTGAAAATTTCACTTTTTTGTGAAAATATCCACTAAATGAGGGAATAATATGTGTGAGGCTACCCCAGGAGAGTTCCAAATGTGTTTGGGTAGAATATATATCCCACGGGGTTAAAATTGAAAAAAGTTGAAAAAATTTTTTTTTTGGACTTAGTCATTTTTCCGGCGTTTATCAGACTTTCAGATAGGGGAAATGTCAGTGAGCGTTCTGATTTCAGTTCCAGAGCGATGCGCCCAATGAGTCCTTGATATTTAGTCGTTTTCAGCCAATTTTCTGGTTTTTTGAAAATTTCACTTTTTTGTGAAAATATCCACTAAATGAGGGAATAATATGTGTGAGGTTACCCCAGGAGAGTTCCAAATGTGTGTGGGTAGAATATATATCCCACGGGGGTAAAATTGAAAAAAGTTGAAAAAAAATTTTTTTTGGACTTAGTCTTTTTTCCGGCATTTATCAGACTTTCAGATAGGGCAAATGTCAGTGAGCATTCCGATTTCAGTTCCAGAGCGATTCGCCCAATGAGTACTTGATATTTAGTCGTTTTCAGCCAATTTTCTGGATTTTTGAAAATTTCACTTTTTTGTGAAAATATCCACTAAATGAGGGAATAATATGTGTGAGGTACCCCAGGAGAGTTCCAAATGTGTTTGGGTAGAATATATATCCCACGGGGTTAAAATTGAAAAAAGTTGAAAAAATTTTTTTTTTGGACTTAGTCATTTTTCCAGCATTTATCAGACTTTCAGATAGGGCAAATGTCAGTGAGCATTCCGATTTCAGTTCCAGACCGATTCGCCCAATGAGTCCTTGATATTTAGTCGTTTTCAGCCAATTTTCTGGATTTTTGAAAATTTCACTTTTTAGTTAAAATATCCACTAAATGAGGGAATAATATGTGTGAGGGTACCCCAGGAGAGTTCCAAATGTGTGTGGGTAGAATATATATCCCACGGGGGTAAAATTGAAAAAAGTTGAAAAAAATTTTTTTTTGGACTTAGTCATTTTTCCAGCGTTTATCAGACTTTCAGATAGGGCAAATGTCAGTGAGCATTCCGATTTCAGTTCCAGAGCGATTCGCCCAATGAGTCCTTGATATTTAGTCGTTTTCAGCCAATTTTCTGGATTTTTGAAAATTTCACTTTTTTGGGAAAATATCCACTAAATGAGGGAATAATTTGTGTGAGGGTACCCCAGGAGAGTTCCAAATGTGTGTGGGTAGAATATATATCCCACGGGGGTAAAATTGAAAAAAGTTGAAAAAAATTTTTTTTTGGACTTAGTCATTTTTCCAGCGTTTATCAGACTTTCAGATAGGGCAAATGTCAGTGAGCATTCCGATTTCAGTTCCAGAGCGATTCGCCCAATGAGTCCTTGATATTTAGTCGTTTTCAGCCAATTTTCTGGATTTTTGAAAATTTCACTTTTTTGTGAAAATATCCACTAAATGAGGGAATAATATGTGTGAGGGTACCCCAGGAGAGTTCCAAATGTGTGGGTAGAATATATATCCCACGGGGGTAAAATTTAAAAAAGTTGAAAAAAAATTTTTTTTGGACTTAGTCATTTTTCCGGCGTTCATCAGATTTTCAGATAGGGGAAATGTCAGTGAGCGTTCCGATTTCAGTTCCAGAGCGATTCGCCCAATGAGTCCTTGATATTTAGTCGTTTTCAGCCAATTTTCTGGTTTTTTGAAAATTTCACTTTTTTGTGAAAATATCCACTAAATGAGGGAATAATATGTGTGAGGTTACCCCAGGAGAGTTCCAAATGTGTGTGGGTAGAATATATATCCCACGGGGGTAAAATTGAAAAAAGTTGAAAAAAAATTTTTTTTGGACTTAGTCTTTTTTCCGTCATTTATCAGACTTTCAGATAGGGCAAATGTCAGTGAGCATTCCGATTTCAGTTCCAGAGCGATTCGCCCAATGAGTACTTGATATTTAGTCGTTTTCAGCCAATTTTCTGGATTTTTGAAAATTTCACTTTTTTGTGAAAATATCCACTAAATGAGGGAATAATATGTGTGAGGTACCCCAGGAGAGTTCCAAATGTGTTTGGGTAGAATATATATCCCACGGGGTTAAAATTGAAAAAAGTTGAAAAAATTTTTTTTTTGGACTTAGTCATTTTTCCAGCGTTTATCAGACTTTCAGATAGGGCAAATGTCAGTGAGCATTCCGATTTCAGTTCCAGACCGATTCGCCCAATGAGTCCTTGATATTTAGTCGTTTTCAGCAAATTTTCTGGATTTTTGAAAATTTCACTTTTTAGTGAAAATATCCACTAAATGAGGGAATAATATGTGTGAGGGTACCCCAGGAGAGTTCCAAATGTGTGTGGGTAGAATATATATCCCACGGGGGTAAAATTGAAAAAAGTTGAAAAAAATTTTTTTTTGGACTTAGTCATTTTTCCAGCGTTTATCAGACTTTCAGATAGGGCAAATGTCAGTGAGCATTCCGATTTCAGTTCCAGAGCGATTCGCCCAATGAGTCCTTGATATTTAGTCGTTTTCAGCCAATTTTCTGGATTTTTGAAAATTTCACTTTTTTGGGAAAATATCCACTAAATGAGGGAATAATTTGTGTGAGGGTACCCCAGGAGAGTTCCAAATGTGTGTGGGTAGAATATATATCCCACGGGGGTAAAATTGAAAAAAGTTGAAAAAAATTTTTTTTTGGACTTAGTCATTTTTCCAGCGTTTATCAGACTTTCAGATAGGGCAAATGTCAGTGAGCATTCCGATTTCAGTTCCAGAGCGATTCGCCCAATGAGTCCTTGATATTTAGTCGTTTTCAGCCAATTTTCTGGATTTTTGAAAATTTCACTTTTTTGTGAAAATATCCACTAAATGAGGGAATAATATGTGTGAGGGTACCCCAGGAGAGTTCCAAATGTGTGTGGGTAGAATATATATCACAAAGGGGTAAAATTGAAAAAAGTTGAAAAAATTTTTTTTTTGGACTTAGTCATTTTTCCGGCGTTTATCAGACTTTCAGATAGGGGAAATGTCAGTGAGCGTTCTGATTTCAGTTCCAGAGCGATGCGCCCAATGAGTCGATGATATTTAGTCGTTTTCAGCCAATTTTCTGGATTTTTGAAAATTTCACTTTTTTGTGAAAATATCCACTAAATGAGGGAATAATATGTGTGAGGGTACCCCAGGAGAGTTCCAAATGTGTGTGGGTAGAATATATATCCCACGGGGCTAAAATTGAAAAAATTTGAAAAATTTTTTTTTTTGGACTTAGTCATTTTTCCGGCGTTTATCAGACTTTCAGATAGGGGAAATGTCAGTGAGCGTTCTGATTTCAGTTCCAGAGCGATTCGCCCAATGAGTCCTTGATATTTAGTCGTTTTCAGCCAATTTTCTGGATTTTTGAAAATTTCACTTTTTTGTGAAAATATCCACTAAATGAGGGAATAATATGTGTGAGGCTACCCCAGGAGAGTTCCAAATGTGTTTGGGTAGAATATATATCCCACGGGGTTAAAATTGAAAAAAGTTGAAAAAATTTTTTTTTTGGACTTAGTCATTTTTCCAGCGTTTATCAGACTTTCAGATAGGGCAAATGTCAGTGAGCATTCCGACTTCAGTTCCAGACCGATTCGCCCAATGATTCCTTGATATTTAGTCGTTTTCAGCCAATTTTCTGGATTTTTGAAAATTTCACTTTTTTGTGAAAATATCAACTAAATGAGGGAATAATATGTGTGAGGGTACCCCAGGAGAGTTCCAAATGTGTTTGGGTAGAATATATATCCCACGGGGCTAAAATTGAAAAAAGTTGAAAAAAAATTTTTTTTGGACTTAGTCATTTTTACGGCGTTTATCAGACTTTCAGATAGGGGAAATGTCAGTGAGCGTTCTGATTTCAGTTCCAGAGCGATTCGCCCAATGAGTCATTGATATTTAGTCGTTTTCAGACAATTTTCTGGATTTTTGAAAATTTCACTTTTTTGTGAAAATATCCACTAAATGAGGGAATAATATGTGTGAGGGTACACCAGGAGAGTTCCAAATGTGTGTGGGTAGAATATATATCCCACGGGGCTAAAATTGAAAAAAGTTTTAAAAAAATTTTTTTGGACTTAGTCATTTTTCCGGCGTTTATCAGACTTTCAGATAGGGGAAATGTCAGTGAGCGTTCTGATTTCAGTTCCAGAGCGATTCGCCCAATGAGTCCTTGATATTTAGTCGTTTTCAGCCAATTTTCTGGATTTTTGAAAATTTCACTTTTTTGTGAAAATATCCACTAAATGAGGGAATAATATGTGTGAGGGTACCCCAGGAGAGTTCCAAATGTGTTTGGGTAGAATATATATCCCACGGGGTTAAAATTGAAAAAAGTTGAAAAAAATTTTTTTTTGGACTTAGTCATTTTTCCAGCGTTTATCAGACTTTCAGATAGGGCAAATGTCAGTGAGCATTCCGACTTCAGTTCCAGAACGATTCGCCCAATGATTCCTTGATATTTAGTCGTTTTCAGCCAATTTTCTGGATTTTTGAAAATTTCACTTTTTTGTGAAAATATCAACTAAATGAGGGAATAATATGTGTGAGGGTACCCCAGGAGAGTTCCAAATGTGTTTGGGTAGAATATATATCCCACGGGGCTAAAATTGAAAAAAGTTGAAAAAAAATTTTTTTTGGACTTAGTCATTTTTACGGCGTTTATCAGACTTTCAGATAGGGGAAATGTCAGTGAGCGTTCTGATTTCAGTTCCAGAGCGATTCGCCCAATGAGTCATTGATATTTAGTCGTTTTCAGACAATTTTCTGGATTTTTGAAAATTTCACTTTTTTGTGAAAATATCCACTAAATGAGGGAATAATATGTGTGAGGGTACACCAGGAGAGTTCCAAATGTGTGTGGGTAGAATATATATCCCACGGGGCTAAAATTGAAAAAAGTTTAAAAAAATTTTTTTTGGACTTAGTCATTTTTCCGGCGTTTATCAGACTTTCAGATAGGGGAAATGTCAGTGAGCGTTCTGATTTCAGTTCCAGAGCGATTCGCCCAATGAGTCCGTGATATTTAGTCGTTTTCAGCCAATTTTCTGGATTTTTGAAAATTTCACTTTTTTGTGAAAATATCCACTAAATGAGGGAATAATATGTGTGAGGGTACCCCAGGAGAGTTCCAAATGTGTTTGGGCAGAATATATATCCCACGGGGTTAAAATTGAAAAAAGTTGAAAAAATTTTTTTTTTGGACTTAGTCATTTTTCCAGCGTTTATCAGACTTTCAGATAGGGCAAATGTCAGTGAGCGTTCCGATTTCAGTTCCAGACCGATTCGCCCAATGAGTCCTTGATATTTAGTCGTTTTCAGCCAATTTTCTGGATTTTTGAAAATTTCACTTTTTAGTGAAAATATCCACTAAATGAGGGAATAATATGTGTGAGGGTACCCCAGGAGAGTTCCAAATGTGTGTGGGTAGAATATATATCCCACGGGGGTAAAATTGAAAAAAGTTGAAAAAATTTTTTTTTTGGACTTAGTCATTTTTCCAGCGTTTATCAGACTTTCAGATAGGGCAAATGTCAGTGAGCATTCCGATTTCAGTTCCAGAGCGATTCGCCCAATGAGTCCTTGATATTTAGTCGTTTTCAGCCAATTTTCTGGATTTTTGAAAATTTCACTTTTTTGGGAAAATATCCACTAAATGAGGGAATAATTTGTGTGAGGGTACCCCAGGAGAGTTCCAAATGTGTGTGGGTAGAATATATATCCCACGGGGGTAAAATTGAAAAAAGTTGAAAAAAATTTTTTTTTGGACTTAGTCATTTTTCCAGCGTTTATCAGACTTTCAGATAGGGCAAATGTCAGTGAGCATTCCGATTTCAGTTCCAGAGCGATTCGCCCAATGAGTCCTTGATATTTAGTCGTTTTCAGCCAATTTTCTGGATTTTTGAAAATTTCACTTTTTTGGGAAAATATCCACTAAATGAGGGAATAATTTGTGTGAGGGTACCCCAGGAGAGTTCCAAATGTGTGTGGGTAGAATATATATCCCACGGGGGTAAAATTGAAAAAAGTTGAAAAAAATTTTTTTTTGGACTTAGTCATTTTTCCAGCGTTTATCAGACTTTCAGATAGGGCAAATGTCAGTGAGCATTCCGATTTCAGTTCCAGAGCGATTCGCCCAATGAGTCCTTGATATTTAGTCGTTTTCAGCCAATTTTCTGGATTTTTGAAAATTTCACTTTTTTGTGAAAATATCCACTAAATGAGGGAATAATATGTGTGAGGGTACCCCAGGAGAGTTCCAAATGTGTGTGGGTAGAATATATATCACAAAGGGGTAAAATTGAAAAAAGTTGAAAAAATTTTTTTTTTGGACTTAGTCATTTTTCCGGCGTTTATCAGACTTTCAGATAGGGGAAATGTCAGTGAGCGTTCTGATTTCAGTTCCAGAGCGATGCGCCCAATGAGTCGATGATATTTAGTCATTTTCAGCCAATTTTCTGGATTTTTGAAAATTTCACTTTTTTGTGAAAATATCCACTAAATGAGGGAATAATATGTGTGAGGGTACCCCAGGAGAGTTCCAAATGTGTGTGGGTAGAATATATATCCCACGGGGGTAAAATTTAAAAAAGTTGAAAAAAAATTTTTTTTGGACTTAGTCATTTTTCCGGCGTTTATCAGACTTTCAGATAGGGGAAATGTCAGTGAGCGTTCTGATTTCAGTTCCAGAGCGATTCGCCCAATGAGTCCGTGATATTTAGTCGTTTTCAGCCAATTTTCTGGATTTTTGAAAATTTCACTTTTTTGTGAAAATATCCACTAAATGAGGGAATAATATGTGTGAGGGTACCCCAGGAGAGTTCCAAATGTGTTTGGGCAGAATATATATCCCACGGGGTTAAAATTGAAAAAAGTTGAAAAAATTTTTTTTTTGGACTTAGTCATTTTTCCAGCGTTTATCAGACTTTCAGATAGGGCAAATGTCAGTGAGCGTTCCGATTCCAGTTCCAGACCGATTCGCCCAATGAGTCCTTGATATTTAGTCGTTTTCAGCCAATTTTCTGGATTTTTGAAAATTTCTCTTTTTAGTGAAAATATCCACTAAATGAGGGAATAATATGTGTGAGGGTACCCCAGGAGAGTTCCAAATGTGTGTGGGTAGAATATATATCCCACGGGGGTAAAATTGAAAAAAGTTGAAAAAATTTTTTTTTTGGACTTAGTCATTTTTCCAGCGTTTATCAGACTTTCAGATAGGGCAAATGTCAGTGAGCATTCCGATTTCAGTTCCAGAGCGATTCGCCCAATGAGTCCTTGATATTTAGTCGTTTTCAGCCAATTTTCTGGATTTTTGAAAATTTCACTTTTTTGGGAAAATATCCACTAAATGAGGGAATAATTTGTGTGAGGGTACCCCAGGAGAGTTCCAAATGTGTGTGGGTAGAATATATATCCCACGGGGGTAAAATTGAAAAAAGTTGAAAAAAAATTTTTTTTGGACTTAGTCATTTTTCCAGCGTTTATCAGACTTTCAGATAGGGCAAATGTCAGTGAGCATTCCGATTTCAGTTCCAGAGCGATTCGCCCAATGAGTCCTTGATATTTAGTCGTTTTCAGCCAATTTTCTGGATTTTTGAAAATTTCACTTTTTTGGGAAAATATCCACTAAATGAGGGAATAATTTGTGTGAGGGTACCCCAGGAGAGTTCCAAATGTGTGTGGGTAGAATATATATCCCACGGGGGTAAAATTGAAAAAAGTTGAAAAAAATTTTTTTTTGGACTTAGTCATTTTTCCAGCGTTTATCAGACTTTCAGATAGGGCAAATGTCAGTGAGCATTCCGATTTCAGTTCCAGAGCGATTCGCCCAATGAGTCCTTGATATTTAGTCGTTTTCAGCCAATTTTCTGGATTTTTGAAAATTTCACTTTTTTGTGAAAATATCCACTAAATGAGGGAATAATATGTGTGAGGGTACCCCAGGAGAGTTCCAAATGTGTGTGGGTAGAATATATATCACAAAGGGGTAAAATTGAAAAAAGTTGAAAAAATTTTTTTTTTGGACTTAGTCATTTTTCCAGCGTTTATCAGACTTTCAGATAGGGCAAATGTCAGTGAGCATTCCGATTTCAGTTCCAGAGCGATTCGCCCAATGAGTCATTGATATTTAGTCGTTTTCAGACAATTTTCTGGATTTTTGAAAATTTCACTTTTTTGTGAAAATATCCACTAAATGAGGGAATAATATGTGTGAGGGTACACCAGGAGAGTTCCAAATGTGTGTGGGTAGAATATATATCCCACGGGGCTAAAATTGAAAAAAGTTTAAAAAAATTTTTTTTGGACTTAGTCATTTTTCCGGCGTTTATCAGACTTTCAGATAGGGGAAATGTCAGTGAGCGTTCTGATTTCAGTTCCAGAGCGATTCGCCCAATGAGTCCGTGATATTTAGTCGTTTTCAGCCAATTTTCTGGATTTTTGAAAATTTCACTTTTTTGTGAAAATATCCACTAAATGAGGGAATAATATGTGTGAGGGTACCCCAGGAGAGTTCCAAATGTGTTTGGGCAGAATATATATCCCACGGGGTTAAAATTGAAAAAAGTTGAAAAAATTTTTTTTTTGGACTTAGTCATTTTTCCAGCGTTTATCAGACTTTCAGATAGGGCAAATGTCAGTGAGCGTTCCGATTTCAGTTCCAGACCGATTCGCCCAATGAGTCCTTGATATTTAGTCGTTTTCAGCCAATTTTCTGGATTTTTGAAAATTTCACTTTTTAGTGAAAATATCCACTAAATGAGGGAATAATATGTGTGAGGGTACCCCAGGAGAGTTCCAAATGTGTGTGGGTAGAATATATATCCCACGGGGGTAAAATTGAAAAAAGTTGAAAAAATTTTTTTTTTGGACTTAGTCATTTTTCCAGCGTTTATCAGACTTTCAGATAGGGCAAATGTCAGTGAGCATTCCGATTTCAGTTCCAGAGCGATTCGCCCAATGAGTCCTTGATATTTAGTCGTTTTCAGCCAATTTTCTGGATTTTTGAAAATTTCACTTTTTTGGGAAAATATCCACTAAATGAGGGAATAATTTGTGTGAGGGTACCCCAGGAGAGTTCCAAATGTGTGTGGGTAGAATATATATCCCACGGGGGTAAAATTGAAAAAAGTTGAAAAAAATTTTTTTTTGGACTTAGTCATTTTTCCAGCGTTTATCAGACTTTCAGATAGGGCAAATGTCAGTGAGCATTCCGATTTCAGTTCCAGAGCGATTCGCCCAATGAGTCCTTGATATTTAGTCGTTTTCAGCCAATTTTCTGGATTTTTGAAAATTTCACTTTTTTGGGAAAATATCCACTAAATGAGGGAATAATTTGTGTGAGGGTACCCCAGGAGAGTTCCAAATGTGTGTGGGTAGAATATATATCCCACGGGGGTAAAATTGAAAAAAGTTGAAAAAAATTTTTTTTTGGACTTAGTCATTTTTCCAGCGTTTATCAGACTTTCAGATAGGGCAAATGTCAGTGAGCATTCCGATTTCAGTTCCAGAGCGATTCGCCCAATGAGTCCTTGATATTTAGTCGTTTTCAGCCAATTTTCTGGATTTTTGAAAATTTCACTTTTTTGTGAAAATATCCACTAAATGAGGGAATAATATGTGTGAGGGTACCCCAGGAGAGTTCCAAATGTGTGTGGGTAGAATATATATCACAAAGGGGTAAAATTGAAAAAAGTTGAAAAAATTTTTTTTTTGGACTTAGTCATTTTTCCGGCGTTTATCAGACTTTCAGATAGGGGAAATGTCAGTGAGCGTTCTGATTTCAGTTCCAGAGCGATGCGCCCAATGAGTCGATGATATTTAGTCGTTTTCAGCCAATTTTCTGGATTTTTGAAAATTTCACTTTTTTGTGAAAATATCCACTAATTGAGGGAATAATATGTGTGAGGGTACCCCAGGAGAGTTCCAAATGTGTGTGGGTAGAATATATATCCCACGGGGGTAAAATTTAAAAAAGTTGAAAAAAAATTTTTTTTGGACTTAGTCATTTTTCCGGCGTTTATCAGACTTTCAGATAGGGGAAATGTCAGTGAGCGTTCTGATTTCAGTTCCAGAGCGATTCGCCCAATGAGTCCGTGATATTTAGTCGTTTTCAGCCAATTTTCTGGATTTTTGAAAATTTCACTTTTTTGTGAAAATATCCACTAAATGAGGGAATAATATGTGTGAGGGTACCCCAGGAGAGTTCCAAATGTGTTTGGGCAGAATATATATCCCACGGGGTTAAAATTGAAAAAAGTTGAAAAAATTTTTTTTTTGGACTTAGTCATTTTTCCAGCGTTTATCAGACTTTCAGATAGGGCAAATGTCAGTGAGCGTTCCGATTTCAGTTCCAGACCGATTCGCCCAATGAGTCCTTGATATTTAGTCGTTTTCAGCCAATTTTCTGGATTTTTGAAAATTTCACTTTTTAGTGAAAATATCCACTAAATGAGGGAATAATATGTGTGAGGGTACCCCAGGAGAGTTCCAAATGTGTGTGGGTAGAATATATATCCCACGGGGGTAAAATTGAAAAAAGTTGAAAAAATTTTTTTTTTGGACTTAGTCATTTTTCCAGCGTTTATCAGACTTTCAGATAGGGCAAATGTCAGTGAGCATTCCGATTTCAGTTCCAGAGCGATTCGCCCAATGAGTCCTTGATATTTAGTCGTTTTCAGCCAATTTTCTGGATTTTTGAAAATTTCACTTTTTTGGGAAAATATCCACTAAATGAGGGAATAATTTGTGTGAGGGTACCCCAGGAGAGTTCCAAATGTGTGTGGGTAGAATATATATCCCACGGGGGTAAAATTGAAAAAAGTTGAAAAAAATTTTTTTTTGGACTTAGTCATTTTTCCAGCGTTTATCAGACTTTCAGATAGGGCAAATGTCAGTGAGCATTCCGATTTCAGTTCCAGAGCGATTCGCCCAATGAGTCCTTGATATTTAGTCGTTTTCAGCCAATTTTCTGGATTTTTGAAAATTTCACTTTTTTGGGAAAATATCCACTAAATGAGGGAATAATTTGTGTGAGGGTACCCCAGGAGAGTTCCAAATGTGTGTGGGTAGAATATATATCCCACGGGGGTAAAATTGAAAAAAGTTGAAAAAAATTTTTTTTTGGACTTAGTCATTTTTCCAGCGTTTATCAGACTTTCAGATAGGGCAAATGTCAGTGAGCATTCCGATTTCAGTTCCAGAGCGATTCGCCCAATGAGTCCTTGATATTTAGTCGTTTTCAGCCAATTTTCTGGATTTTTGAAAATTTCACTTTTTTGGGAAAATATCCACTAAATGAGGGAATAATTTGTGTGAGGGTACCCCAGGAGAGTTCCAAATGTGTGTGGGTAGAATATATATCCCACGGGGGTAAAATTGAAAAAAGTTGAAAAAAATTTTTTTTTGGACTTAGTCATTTTTCCAGCGTTTATCAGACTTTCAGATAGGGCAAATGTCAGTGAGCATTCCGATTTCAGTTCCAGAGCGATTCGCCCAATGAGTCCTTGATATTTAGTCGTTTTCAGCCAATTTTCTGGATTTTTGAAAATTTCACTTTTTTGTGAAAATATCCACTAAATGAGGGAATAATATGTGTGAGGGTACCCCAGGAGAGTTCCAAATGTGTGTGGGTAGAATATATATCACAAAGGGGTAAAATTGAAAAAAGTTGAAAAAATTTTTTTTTTGGACTTAGTCATTTTTCCGGCGTTTATCAGACTTTCAGATAGGGGAAATGTCAGTGAGCGTTCTGATTTCAGTTCCAGAGCGATGCGCCCAATGAGTCGATGATATTTAGTCGTTTTCAGCCAATTTTCTGGATTTTTGAAAATTTCACTTTTTTGTGAAAATATCCACTAAATGAGGGAATAATATGTGTGAGGGTACCCCAGGAGAGTTCCAAATGTGTGTGGGTAGAATATATATCACAAAGGGGTAAAATTGAAAAAAGTTGAAAAAATTTTTTTTTTGGACTTAGTCATTTTTCCAGCGTTTATCAGACTTTCAGATAGGGCAAATGTCAGTGAGCATTCCGATTTCAGTTCCAGAGCGATTCGCCCAATGAGTCATTGATATTTAGTCGTTTTCAGACAATTTTCTGGATTTTTGAAAATTTCACTTTTTTGTGAAAATATCCACTAAATGAGGGAATAATATGTGTGAGGGTACACCAGGAGAGTTCCAAATGTGTGTGGGTAGAATATATATCCCACGGGGCTAAAATTGAAAAAAGTTGAAAAAATTTTTTTTTTGGACTTAGTCATTTTTCCAGCGTTTATCAGACTTTCAGATAGGGCAAATGTCAGTGAGCGTTCCGATTTCAGTTCCAGACCGATTCGCCCAATGAGTCCTTGATATTTAGTCGTTTTCAGCCAATTTTCTGGATTTTTGAAAATTTCACTTTTTAGTGAAAATATCCACTAAATGAGGGAATAATATGTGTGAGGGTACCCCAGGAGAGTTCCAAATGTGTGTGGGTAGAATATATATCCCACGGGGGTAAAATTGAAAAAAGTTGAAAAAATTTTTTTTTTGGACTTAGTCATTTTTCCAGCGTTTATCAGACTTTCAGATAGGGCAAATGTCAGTGAGCATTCCGATTTCAGTTCCAGAGCGATTCGCCCAATGAGTCCTTGATATTTAGTCGTTTTCAGCCAATTTTCTGGATTTTTGAAAATTTCACTTTTTTGGGAAAATATCCACTAAATGAGGGAATAATTTGTGTGAGGGTACCCCAGGAGAGTTCCAAATGTGTGTGGGTAGAATATATATCCCACGGGGGTAAAATTGAAAAAAGTTGAAAAAAATTTTTTTTTGGACTTAGTCATTTTTCCAGCGTTTATCAGACTTTCAGATAGGGCAAATGTCAGTGAGCATTCCGATTTCAGTTCCAGAGCGATTCGCCCAATGAGTCCTTGATATTTAGTCGTTTTCAGCCAATTTTCTGGATTTTTGAAAATTTCACTTTTTTGGGAAAATATCCACTAAATGAGGGAATAATTTGTGTGAGGGTACCCCAGGAGAGTTCCAAATGTGTGTGGGTAGAATATATATCCCACGGGGGTAAAATTGAAAAAAGTTGAAAAAAATTTTTTTTTGGACTTAGTCATTTTTCCAGCGTTTATCAGACTTTCAGATAGGGCAAATGTCAGTGAGCATTCCGATTTCAGTTCCAGAGCGATTCGCCCAATGAGTCCTTGATATTTAGTCGTTTTCAGCCAATTTTCTGGATTTTTGAAAATTTCACTTTTTTGTGAAAATATCCACTAAATGAGGGAATAATATGTGTGAGGGTACCCCAGGAGAGTTCCAAATGTGTGTGGGTAGAATATATATCACAAAGGGGTAAAATTGAAAAAAGTTGAAAAAATTTTTTTTTTGGACTTAGTCATTTTTCCGGCGTTTATCAGACTTTCAGATAGGGGAAATGTCAGTGAGCGTTCTGATTTCAGTTCCAGAGCGATGCGCCCAATGAGTCGATGATATTTAGTCGTTTTCAGCCAATTTTCTGGATTTTTGAAAATTTCACTTTTTTGTGAAAATATCCACTAAATGAGGGAATAATATGTGTGAGGGTACCCCAGGAGAGTTCCAAATGTGTGTGGGTAGAATATATATCCCACGGGGGTAAAATTTAAAAAAGTTGAAAAAAAATTTTTTTTGGACTTAGTCATTTTTCCGGCGTTTATCAGACTTTCAGATAGGGGAAATGTCAGTGAGCGTTCTGATTTCAGTTCCAGAGCGATTCGCCCAATGAGTCCGTGATATTTAGTCGTTTTCAGCCAATTTTCTGGATTTTTGAAAATTTCACTTTTTTGTGAAAATATCCACTAAATGAGGGAATAATATGTGTGAGGGTACCCCAGGAGAGTTCCAAATGTGTTTGGGCAGAATATATATCCCACGGGGTTAAAATTGAAAAAAGTTGAAAAATTTTTTTTTTTGGACTTAGTCATTTTTCCAGCGTTTATCAGACTTTCAGATAGGGCAAATGTCAGTGAGCGTTCCGATTTCAGTTCCAGACCGATTCGCCCAATGAGTCCTTGATATTTAGTCGTTTTCAGCCAATTTTCTGGATTTTTGAAAATTTCACTTTTTAGTGAAAATATCCACTAAATGAGGGAATAATATGTGTGAGGGTACCCCAGGAGAGTTCCAAATGTGTGTGGGTAGAATATATATCCCACGGGGGTAAAATTGAAAAAAGTTGAAAAAATTTTTTTTTTGGACTTAGTCATTTTTCCAGCGTTTATCAGACTTTCAGATAGGGCAAATGTCAGTGAGCATTCCGATTTCAGTTCCAGAGCGATTCGCCCAATGAGTCCTTGATATTTAGTCGTTTTCAGCCAATTTTCTGGATTTTTGAAAATTTCACTTTTTTGGGAAAATATCCACTAAATGAGGGAATAATTTGTGTGAGGGTACCCCAGGAGAGTTCCAAATGTGTGTGGGTAGAATATATATCCCACGGGGGTAAAATTGAAAAAAGTTGAAAAAAATTTTTTTTTGGACTTAGTCATTTTTCCAGCGTTTATCAGACTTTCAGATAGGGCAAATGTCAGTGAGCATTCCGATTTCAGTTCCAGAGCGATTCGCCCAATGAGTCCTTGATATTTAGTCGTTTTCAGCCAATTTTCTGGATTTTTGAAAATTTCACTTTTTTGGGAAAATATCCACTAAATGAGGGAATAATTTGTGTGAGGGTACCCCAGGAGAGTTCCAAATGTGTGTGGGTAGAATATATATCCCACGGGGGTAAAATTGAAAAAAGTTGAAAAAAATTTTTTTTTGGACTTAGTCATTTTTCCAGCGTTTATCAGACTTTCAGATAGGGCAAATGTCAGTGAGCATTCCGATTTCAGTTCCAGAGCGATACGCCCAATGAGTCCTTGATATTTAGTCGTTTTCAGCCAATTTTCTGGATTTTTGAAAATTTCACTTTTTTGTGAAAATATCCACTAAATGAGGGAATAATATGTGTGAGGGTACCCCAGGAGAGTTCCAAATGTGTGTGGGTAGAATATATATCACAAAGGGGTAAAATTGAAAAAAGTTGAAAAAATTTTTTTTTGGGACTTAGTCATTTTTCCGGCGTTTATCAGACTTTCAGATAGGGGAAATGTCAGTGAGCGTTCTGATTTCAGTTCCAGAGCGATGCGCCCAATGAGTCGATGATATTTAGTCGTTTTCAGCCAATTTTCTGGATTTTTGAAAATTTCACTTTTTTGTGAAAATATCCACTAAATGAGGGAATAATATGTGTGAGGGTACCCCAGGAGAGTTCCAAATGTGTGTGGGTAGAATATATATCCCACGGGGGTAAAATTTAAAAAAGTTGAAAAAAAATTTTTTTTGGACTTAGTCATTTTTCCGGCGTTCATCAGATTTTCAGATAGGGGAAATGTCAGTGAGCGTTTCGATTTCAGTTCCAGAGCGATTCGCCCAATGAGTCCTTGATATTTAGTCGTTTTCAGCCAATTTTCTGGTTTTTTGAAAATTTCACTTTTTTGTGAAAATATCCACTAAATGAGGGAATAATATGTGTGAGGTTACCCAAGGAGAGTTCCAAATGTGTGTGGGTAGAATATATATCCCACGGGGGTAAAATTGAAAAAAGTTGAAAAAAAATTTTTTTTGGACTTAGTCTTTTTTCCGGCATTTATCAGACTTTCAGATAGGGCAAATGTCAGTGAGCATTCCCATTTCAGTTCCAGAGCGATTCGCCCAATGAGTACTTGATATTTAGTCGTTTTCAGCCAATTTTCTGGATTTTTGAAAATTTCACTTTTTTGTGAAAATATCCACTAAATGAGGGAATAATATGTGTGAGGTACCCCAGGAGAGTTCCAAATGTGTTTGGGTAGAATATATATCCCACGGGGTTAAAATTGAAAAAAGTTGAAAAAATTTTTTTTTTGGACTTAGTCATTTTTCCAGCGTTTATCAGACTTTCAGATAGGGCAAATGTCAGTGAGCATTCCGATTTCAGTTCCAGACCGATTCGCCCAATGAGTCCTTGATATTTAGTCGTTTTCAGCCAATTTTCTGGATTTTTGAAAATTTCACTTTTTAGTGAAAATATCCACTAAATGAGGGAATAATATGTGTGAGGGTACCCCAGGAGAGTTCCAAATGTGTGTGGGTAGAATATATATCCCACGGGGGTAAAATTGAAAAAAGTTGAAAAAAATTTTTTTTTGGACTTAGTCATTTTTCCAGCGTTTATCAGACTTTCAGATAGGGCAAATGTCAGTGAGCATTCCGATTTCAGTTCCAGAGCGATTCGCCCAATGAGTCCTTGATATTTAGTCGTTTTCAGCCAATTTTCTGGATTTTTGAAAATTTCACTTTTTTGGGAAAATATCCACTAAATGAGGGAATAATTTGTGTGAGGGTACCCCAGGAGAGTTCCAAATGTGTGTGGGTAGAATATATATCCCACGGGGGTAAAATTGAAAAAAGTTGAAAAAAATTTTTTTTTGGACTTAGTCATTTTTCCAGCGTTTATCAGACTTTCAGATAGGGCAAATGTCAGTGAGCATTCCGATTTCAGTTCCAGAGCGATTCGCCCAATGAGTCCTTGATATTTAGTCGTTTTCAGCCAATTTTCTGGATTTTTGAAAATTTCACTTTTTTGGGAAAATATCCACTAAATGAGGGAATAATTTGTGTGAGGGTACCCCAGGAGAGTTCCAAATGTGTGTGGGTAGAATATATATCCCACGGGGGTAAAATTGAAAAAAGTTGAAAAAAATTTTTTTTTGGACTTAGTCATTTTTCCAGCGTTTATCAGACTTTCAGATAGGGCAAATGTCAGTGAGCATTCCGATTTCAGTTCCAGAGCGATTCGCCCAATGAGTCCTTGATATTTAGTCGTTTTCAGCCAATTTTCTGGATTTTTGAAAATTTCACTTTTTTGGGAAAATATCCACTAAATGAGGGAATAATTTGTGTGAGGGTACCCCAGGAGAGTTCCAAATGTGTGTGGGTAGAATATATATCCCACGGGGGTAAAATTGAAAAAAGTTGAAAAAAATTTTTTTTTGGACTTAGTCATTTTTCCAGCGTTTATCAGACTTTCAGATAGGGCAAATGTCAGTGAGCATTCCGATTTCAGTTCCAGAGCGATTCGCCCAATGAGTCCTTGATATTTAGTCGTTTTCAGCCAATTTTCTGGATTTTTGAAAATTTCACTTTTTTGTGAAAATATCCACTAAATGAGGGAATAATATGTGTGAGGTTACCCAAGGAGAGTTCCAAATGTGTGTGGGTAGAATATATATCCCACGGGGGTAAAATTGAAAAAAGTTGAAAAAAAATTTTTTTTGGACTTAGTCTTTTTTCCGGCATTTATCAGACTTTCAGATAGGGCAAATGTCAGTGAGCATTCCCATTTCAGTTCCAGAGCGATTCGCCCAATGAGTACTTGATATTTAGTCGTTTTCAGCCAATTTTCTGGATTTTTGAAAATTTCACTTTTTTGTGAAAATATCCACTAAATGAGGGAATAATATGTGTGAGGTACCCCAGGAGAGTTCCAAATGTGTTTGGGTAGAATATATATCCCACGGGGTTAAAATTGAAAAAAGTTGAAAAAATTTTTTTTTTGGACTTAGTCATTTTTCCAGCGTTTATCAGACTTTCAGATAGGGCAAATGTCAGTGAGCATTCCGATTTCAGTTCCAGACCGATTCGCCCAATGAGTCCTTGATATTTAGTCGTTTTCAGCCAATTTTCTGGATTTTTGAAAATTTCACTTTTTAGTGAAAATATCCACTAAATGAGGGAATAATATGTGTGAGGGTACCCCAGGAGAGTTCCAAATGTGTGTGGGTAGAATATATATCCCACGGGGGTAAAATTGAAAAAAGTTGAAAAAAATTTTTTTTTGGACTTAGTCTTTTTTCCGGCATTTATCAGACTTTCAGATAGGGCAAATGTCAGTGAGCATTCCCATTTCAGTTCCAGAGCGATTCGCCCAATGAGTACTTGATATTTAGTCGTTTTCAGCCAATTTTCTGGATTTTTGAAAATTTCACTTTTTTGTGAAAATATCCACTAAATGAGGGAATAATATGTGTGAGGTACCCCAGGAGAGTTCCAAATGTGTTTGGGTAGAATATATATCCCACGGGGTTAAAATTGAAAAAAGTTGAAAAAATTTTTTTTTTGGACTTAGTCATTTTTCCAGCGTTTATCAGACTTTCAGATAGGGCAAATGTCAGTGAGCATTCCGATTTCAGTTCCAGACCGATTCGCCCAATGAGTCCTTGATATTTAGTCGTTTTCAGCCAATTTTCTGGATTTTTGAAAATTTCACTTTTTAGTGAAAATATCCACTAAATGAGGGAATAATATGTGTGAGGGTACCCCAGGAGAGTTCCAAATGTGTGTGGGTAGAATATATATCCCACGGGGGTAAAATTGAAAAAAGTTGAAAAAAATTTTTTTTTGGACTTAGTCATTTTTCCAGCGTTTATCAGACTTTCAGATAGGGCAAATGTCAGTGAGCATTCCGATTTCAGTTCCAGAGCGATTCGCCCAATGAGTCCTTGATATTTAGTCGTTTTCAGCCAATTTTCTGGATTTTTGAAAATTTCACTTTTTTGGGAAAATATCCACTAAATGAGGGAATAATTTGTGTGAGGGTACCCCAGGAGAGTTCCAAATGTGTGTGGGTAGAATATATATCCCACGGGGGTAAAATTGAAAAAAGTTGAAAAAAATTTTTTTTTGGACTTAGTCATTTTTCCAGCGTTTATCAGACTTTCAGATAGGGCAAATGTCAGTGAGCATTCCGATTTCAGTTCCAGAGCGATTCGCCCAATGAGTCCTTGATATTTAGTCGTTTTCAGCCAATTTTCTGGATTTTTGAAAATTTCACTTTTTTGGGAAAATATCCACTAAATGAGGGAATAATTTGTGTGAGGGTACCCCAGGAGAGTTCCAAATGTGTGTGGGTAGAATATATATCCCACGGGGGTAAAATTGAAAAAAGTTGAAAAAAATTTTTTTTTGGACTTAGTCATTTTTCCAGCGTTTATCAGACTTTCAGATAGGGCAAATGTCAGTGAGCATTCCGATTTCAGTTCCAGAGCGATTCGCCCAATGAGTCCTTGATATTTAGTCGTTTTCAGCCAATTTTCTGGATTTTTGAAAATTTCACTTTTTTGGGAAAATATCCACTAAATGAGGGAATAATTTGTGTGAGGGTACCCCAGGAGAGTTCCAAATGTGTGTGGGTAGAATATATATCCCACGGGGGTAAAATTGAAAAAAGTTGAAAAAAATTTTTTTTTGGACTTAGTCATTTTTCCAGCGTTTATCAGACTTTCAGATAGGGCAAATGTCAGTGAGCATTCCGATTTCAGTTCCAGAGCGATTCGCCCAATGAGTCCTTGATATTTAGTCGTTTTCAGCCAATTTTCTGGATTTTTGAAAATTTCACTTTTTTGGGAAAATATCCACTAAATGAGGGAATAATTTGTGTGAGGGTACCCCAGGAGAGTTCCAAATGTGTGTGGGTAGAATATATATCCCACGGGGGTAAAATTTAAAAAAGTTGAAAAAATTTTTTTTTTGGACTTAGCCATTTTTCCGGCGTTCATCAGATTTTCAGATAGGGGAAATGTCAGTGAGCGTTCCGATTTCAGTTCCAGAGCGATTCGCCCAATAAGTCCTTGATATTTAGTCGTTTTCAGCCAATTTTCTGGTTTTTTGAAAATTTCACTTTTTTGTGAAAATATCCACTAAATGAGGGAATAATATGTGTGAGGGTACCCCAGGAGAGTTCCAAATGTGTGTGGGTAGAATATATATCCCACGGGGCTAAAATTGAAAAAAGTTGAAAAATTTTTTTTTTTGGACTTAGTCATTTTTCCGGCGTTTATCAGACTTTCAGATAGGGGAAATGTCAGTGAGCGTTCTGATTTCAGTTCCAGAGCGATTCGCCCAATGAGTCCTTGATATTTAGTCGTTTTCAGCCAATTTTCTGGATTTTTGAAAATTTCACTTTTTTGTGAAAATATCCACTAAATGAGGGAATAATATGTGTGAGGCTACCCCAGGAGAGTTCCAAATGTGTTTGGGTAGAATATATATCCCACGGGGTTAAAATTGAAAAAAGTTGAAAAAATTTTTTTTTTGGACTTAGTCATTTTTCCGGCGTTTATCAGACTTTCAGATAGGGGAAATGTCAGTGAGCGTTCTGATTTCAGTTCCAGAGCGATGCGCCCAATGAGTCCTTGATATTTAGTCGTTTTCAGCCAATTTTCTGGTTTTTTGAAAATTTCACTTTTTTGTGAAAATATCCACTAAATGAGGGAATAATATGTGTGAGGTTACCCCAGGAGAGTTCCAAATGTGTGTGGGTAGAATATATATCCCACGGGGGTAAAATTGAAAAAAGTTGAAAAATTGTTTTTTTTGGACTTAGTCTTTTTTCCGGCATTTATCAGACTTTCAGATAGGGCAAATGTCAGTGAGCATTCCGATTTCAGTTCCAGAGCGATTCGCCCAATGAGTACTTGATATTTAGTCGTTTTCAGCCAATTTTCTGGATTTTTGAAAATTTCACTTTTTTGTGAAAATATCCACTAAATGAGGGAATAATATGTGTGAGGTACCCCAGGAGAGTTCCAAATGTGTTTGGGTAGAATATATATCCCACGGGGTTAAAATTGAAAAAAGTTGAAAAAATTTTTTTTTTGGACTTAGTCATTTTTCCAGCGTTTATCAGACTTTCAGATAGGGCAAATGTCAGTGAGCATTCCGATTTCAGTTCCAGACCGATTCGCCCAATGAGTCCTTGATATTTAGTCGTTTTCAGCCAATTTTCTGGATTTTTGAAAATTTCACTTTTTAGTGAAAATATCCACTAAATGAGGGAATAATATGTGTGAGGGTACCCCAGGAGAGTTCCAAATGTGTGTGGGTAGAATATATATCCCACGGGGGTAAAATTGAAAAAAGTTGAAAAAAATTTTTTTTTGGACTTAGTCATTTTTCCAGCGTTTATCAGACTTTCAGATAGGGCAAATGTCAGTGAGCATTCCGATTTCAGTTCCAGAGCGATTCGCCCAATGAGTCCTTGATATTTAGTCGTTTTCAGCCAATTTTCTGGATTTTTGAAAATTTCACTTTTTTGGGAAAATATCCACTAAATGAGGGAATAATTTGTGTGAGGGAACCCCAGGAGAGTTCCAAATGTGTGTGGGTAGAATATATATCCCACGGGGGTAAAATTGAAAAAAGTTGAAAAAAATTTTTTTTTGGACTTAGTCATTTTTCCAGCGTTTATCAGACTTTCAGATAGGGCAAATGTCAGTGAGCATTCCGATTTCAGTTCCAGAGCGATTCGCCCAATGAGTCCTTGATATTTAGTCGTTTTCAGCCAATTTTCTGGATTTTTGAAAATTTCACTTTTTTGTGAAAATATCCACTAAATGAGGGAATAATATGTGTGAGGGTACCCCAGGAGAGTTCCAAATGTGTGTGGGTAGAATATATATCACAAAGGGGTAAAATTGAAAAAAGTTGAAAAAATTTTTTTTTTGGACTTAGTCATTTTTCCGGCGTTTATCAGACTTTCAGATAGGGGAAATGTCAGTGAGCGTTCTGATTTCAGTTCCAGAGCGATGCGCCCAATGAGTCGATGATATTTAGTCGTTTTCAGCCAATTTTCTGGATTTTTGAAAATTTCACTTTTTTGTGAAAATATCCACTAAATGAGGGAATAATATGTGTGAGGGTACCCCAGGAGAGTTCCAAATGTGTGTGGGTAGAATATATATCCCACGGGGGTAAAATTTAAAAAAGTTGAAAAAAAATTTTTTTTGGACTTAGTCATTTTTCCGGCGTTCATCAGATTTTCAGATAGGGGAAATGTCAGTGAGCGTTCCGATTTCAGTTCCAGAGCGATTCGCCCAATGAGTCCTTGATATTTAGTCGTTTTCAGCCAATTTTCTGGTTTTTTGAAAATTTCACTTTTTTGTGAAAATATCCACTAAATGAGGGAATAATATGTGTGAGGTTACCCCAGGAGAGTTCCAAATGTGTGTGGGTAGAATATATATCCCACGGGGGTAAAATTGAAAAAAGTTGAAAAAAAATTTTTTTTGGACTTAGTCTTTTTTCCGGCATTTATCAGACTTTCAGATAGGGCAAATGTCAGTGAGCATTCCGATTTCAGTTCCAGAGCGATTCGCCCAATGAGTACTTGATATTTAGTCGTTTTCAGGTAATTTTCTGGATTTTTGAAAATTTCACTTTTTTGTGAAAATATCCACTAAATGAGGGAATAATATGTGTGAGGTACCCCAGGAGAGTTCCAAATGTGTTTGGGTAGAATATATATCCCACGGGGTTAAAATTGAAAAAAGTTGAAAAAATTTTTTTTTTGGACTTAGTCATTTTTCCAGCGTTTATCAGACTTTCAGATAGGGCAAATGTCAGTGAGCGTTCCGATTTCAGTTCCAGACCGATTCGCCCAATGAGTCCTTGATATTTAGTCGTTTTCAGCCAATTTTCTGGATTTTTGAAAATTTCACTTTTTAGTGAAAATATCCACTAAATGAGGGAATAATATGTGTGAGGGTACCCCAGGAGAGTTCCAAATGTGTGTGGGTAGAATATATATCCCACGGGGGTAAAATTGAAAAAAGTTGAAAAAAATTTTTTTTTGGACTTAGTCATTTTTCCAGCGTTTATCAGACTTTCAGATAGGGCAAATGTCAGTGAGCATTCCGATTTCAGTTCCAGAGCGATTCGCCCAATGAGTCCTTGATATTTAGTCGTTTTCAGCCAATTTTCTGGATTTTTGAAAATTTCACTTTTTTGGGAAAATATCCACTAAATGAGGGAATAATTTGTGTGAGGGTACCCCAGGAGAGTTCCAAATGTGTGTGGGTAGAATATATATCCCACGGGGGTAAAATTGAAAAAAGTTGAAAAAAATTTTTTTTTGGACTTAGTCATTTTTCCAGCGTTTATCAGACTTTCAGATAGGGCAAATGTCAGTGAGCATTCCGATTTCAGTTCCAGAGCGATTCGCCCAATGAGTCCTTGATATTTAGTCGTTTTCAGCCAATTTTCTGGATTTTTGAAAATTTCACTTTTTTGTGAAAATATCCACTAAATGAGGGAATAATATGTGTGAGGGTACCCCAGGAGAGTTCCAAATGTGTGTGGGTAGAATATATATCACAAAGGGGTAAAATTGAAAAAAGTTGAAAAAATTTTTTTTTTGGACTTAGTCATTTTTCCGGCGTTTATCAGACTTTCAGATAGGGGAAATGTCAGTGAGCGTTCTGATTTCAGTTCCAGAGCGATGCGCCCAATGAGTCGATGATATTTAGTCGTTTTCAGCCAATTTTCTGGATTTTTGAAAATTTCACTTTTTTGTGAAAATATCCACTAAATGAGGGAATAATATGTGTGAGGGTACCCCAGGAGAGTTCCAAATGTGTGTGGGTAGAATATATATCCCACGGGGCTAAAATTGAAAAAATTTGAAAAATTTTTTTTTTTGGACTTAGTCATTTTTCCGGCGTTTATCAGACTTTCAGATAGGGGAAATGTCAGTGAGCGTTCTGATTTCAGTTCCAGAGCGATTCGCCCAATGAGTCCTTGATATTTAGTCGTTTTCAGCCAATTTTCTGGATTTTTGAAAATTTCACTTTTTTGTGAAAATATCCACTAAATGAGGGAATAATATGTGTGAGGCTACCCCAGGAGAGTTCCAAATGTGTTTGGGTAGAATATATATCCCACGGGGTTAAAATTGAAAAAAGTTGAAAAAATTTTTTTTTTGGACTTAGTCATTTTTCCAGCGTTTATCAGACTTTCAGATAGGGCAAATGTCAGTGAGCATTCCGACTTCAGTTCCAGACCGATTCGCCCAATGATTCCTTGATATTTAGTCGTTTTCAGCCAATTTTCTGGATTTTTGAAAATTTCACTTTTTTGTGAAAATATCAACTAAATGAGGGAATAATATGTGTGAGGGTACCCCAGGAGAGTTCCAAATGTGTTTGGGTAGAATATATATCCCACGGGGCTAAAATTGAAAAAAGTTGAAAAAAAATTTTTTTTGGACTTAGTCATTTTTACGGCGTTTATCAGACTTTCAGATAGGGGAAATGTCAGTGAGCGTTCTGATTTCAGTTCCAGAGCGATTCGCCCAATGAGTCATTGATATTTAGTCGTTTTCAGACAATTTTCTGGATTTTTGAAAATTTCACTTTTTTGTGAAAATATCCACTAAATGAGGGAATAATATGTGTGAGGGTACACCAGGAGAGTTCCAAATGTGTGTGGGTAGAATATATATCCCACGGGGCTAAAATTGAAAAAAGTTTAAAAAAATTTTTTTTGGACTTAGTCATTTTTCCGGCGTTTATCAGACTTTCAGATAGGGGAAATGTCAGTGAGCGTTCTGATTTCAGTTCCAGAGCGATTCGCCCAATGAGTCCGTGATATTTAGTCGTTTTCAGCCAATTTTCTGGATTTTTGAAAATTTCACTTTTTTGTGAAAATATCCACTAAATGAGGGAATAATATGTGTGAGGGTACCCCAGGAGAGTTCCAAATGTGTTTGGGCAGAATATATATCCCACGGGGTTAAAATTGAAAAAAGTTGAAAAAATTTTTTTTTTGGACTTAGTCATTTTTCCAGCGTTTATCAGACTTTCAGATAGGGCAAATGTCAGTGAGCGTTCCGATTTCAGTTCCAGACCGATTCGCCCAATGAGTCCTTGATATTTAGTCGTTTTCAGCCAATTTTCTGGATTTTTGAAAATTTCACTTTTTAGTGAAAATATCCACTAAATGAGGGAATAATATGTGTGAGGCTACCCCAGGAGAGTTCCAAATGTGTTTGGGTAGAATATATATCCCACGGGGTTAAAATTGAAAAAAGTTGAAAAAATTTTTTTTTTGGACTTAGTCATTTTTCCGGCGTTTATCAGACTTTCAGATAGGGGAAATGTCAGTGAGCGTTCTGATTTCAGTTCCAGAGCGATGCGCCCAATGAGTCCTTGATATTTAGTCGTTTTCAGCCAATTTTCTGGTTTTTTGAAAATTTCACTTTTTTGTGAAAATATCCACTAAATGAGGGAATAATATGTGTGAGGTTACCCCAGGAGAGTTCCAAATGTGTGTGGGTAGAATATATATCCCACGGGGGTAAAATTGAAAAAAGTTGAAAAATTGTTTTTTTTGGACTTAGTCTTTTTTCCGGCATTTATCAGACTTTCAGATAGGGCAAATGTCAGTGAGCATTCCGATTTCAGTTCCAGAGCGATTCGCCCAATGAGTACTTGATATTTAGTCGTTTTCAGCCAATTTTCTGGATTTTTGAAAATTTCACTTTTTTGTGAAAATATCCACTAAATGAGGGAATAATATGTGTGAGGTACCCCAGGAGAGTTCCAAATGTGTTTGGGTAGAATATATATCCCACGGGGTTAAAATTGAAAAAAGTTGAAAAAATTTTTTTTTTGGACTTAGTCATTTTTCCAGCGTTTATCAGACTTTCAGATAGGGCAAATGTCAGTGAGCATTCCGATTTCAGTTCCAGACCGATTCGCCCAATGAGTCCTTGATATTTAGTCGTTTTCAGCCAATTTTCTGGATTTTTGAAAATTTCACTTTTTAGTGAAAATATCCACTAAATGAGGGAATAATATGTGTGAGGGTACCCCAGGAGAGTTCCAAATGTGTGTGGGTAGAATATATATCCCACGGGGGTAAAATTGAAAAAAGTTGAAAAAAATTTTTTTTTTGGACTTAGTCATTTTTCCAGCGTTTATCAGACTTTCAGATAGGGCAAATGTCAGTGAGCATTCCGATTTCAGTTCCAGAGCGATTCGCCCAATGAGTCCTTGATATTTAGTCGTTTTCAGCCAATTTTCTGGATTTTTGAAAATTTCACTTTTTTGGGAAAATATCCACTAAATGAGGGAATAATTTGTGTGAGGGAACCCCAGGAGAGTTCCAAATGTGTGTGGGTAGAATATATATCCCACGGGGGTAAAATTGAAAAAAGTTGAAAAAAATTTTTTTTTGGACTTAGTCATTTTTCCAGCGTTTATCAGACTTTCAGATAGGGCAAATGTCAGTGAGCATTCCGATTTCAGTTCCAGAGCGATTCGCCCAATGAGTCCTTGATATTTAGTCGTTTTCAGCCAATTTTCTGGATTTTTGAAAATTTCACTTTTTTGGGAAAATATCCACTAAATGAGGGAATAATTTGTGTGAGGGTACCCCAGGAGAGTTCCAAATGTGTGTGGGTAGAATATATATCCCACGGGGGTAAAATTGAAAAAAGTTGAAAAAAATTTTTTTTTGGACTTAGTCATTTTTCCAGCGTTTATCAGACTTTCAGATAGGGCAAATGTCAGTGAGCATTCCGATTTCAGTTCCAGAGCGATTCGCCCAATGAGTCCTTGATATTTAGTCGTTTTCAGCCAATTTTCTGGATTTTTGAAAATTTCACTTTTTTGTGAAAATATCCACTAAATGAGGGAATAATATGTGTGAGGGTACCCCAGGAGAGTTCCAAATCTGTGTGGGTAGAATATATATCACAAAGGGGTAAAATTGAAAAAAGTTGAAAAAATTTTTTTTTTGGACTTAGTCATTTTTCCGGCGTTTATCAGACTTTCAGATAGGGGAAATGTCAGTGAGCGTTCTGATTTCAGTTCCAGAGCGATGCGCCCAATGAGTCGATGATATTTAGTCGTTTTCAGCCAATTTTCTGGATTTTTGAAAATTTCACTTTTTTGTGAAAATATCCACTAAATGAGGGAATAATATGTGTGAGGGTACCCCAGGAGAGTTCCAAATGTGTGTGGGTAGAATATATATCCCACGGGGGTAAAATTTAAAAAAGTTGAAAAAAAATTTTTTTTGGACTTAGTCATTTTTCCGGCGTTCATCAGATTTTCAGATAGGGGAAATGTCAGTGAGCGTTCCGATTTCAGTTCCAGAGCGATTCGCCCAATGAGTCCTTGATATTTAGTCGTTTTCAGCCAATTTTCTGGTTTTTTGAAAATTTCACTTTTTTGTGAAAATATCCACTAAATGAGGGAATAATATGTGTGAGGTTACCCCAGGAGAGTTCCAAATGTGTGTGGGTAGAATATATATCCCACGGGGGTAAAATTGAAAAAAGTTGAAAAAAAATTTTTTTTGGACTTAGTCTTTTTTCCGGCATTTATCAGACTTTCAGATAGGGCAAATGTCAGTGAGCATTCCGATTTCAGTTCCAGAGCGATTCGCCCAATGAGTACTTGATATTTAGTCGTTTTCAGCCAATTTTCTGGATTTTTGAAAATTTCACTTTTTTGTGAAAATATCCACTAAATGAGGGAATAATATGTGTGAGGTACCCCAGGAGAGTTCCAAATGTGTTTGGGTAGAATATATATCCCACGGGGTTAAAATTGAAAAAAGTTGAAAAAATTTTTTTTTTGGACTTAGTCATTTTTCCAGCGTTTATCAGACTTTCAGATAGGGCAAATGTCAGTGAGCGTTCCGATTTCAGTTCCAGACCGATTCGCCCAATGAGTCCTTGATATTTAGTCGTTTTCAGCCAATTTTCTGGATTTTTGAAAATTTCACTTTTTAGTGAAAATATCCACTAAATGAGGGAATAATATGTGTGAGGGTACCCCAGGAGAGTTCCAAATGTGTGTGGGTAGAATATATATCCCACGGGGGTAAAATTGAAAAAAGTTGAAAAAAATTTTTTTTTGGACTTAGTCATTTTTCCAGCGTTTATCAGACTTTCAGATAGGGCAAATGTCAGTGAGCATTCCGATTTCAGTTCCAGAGCGATTCGCCCAATGAGTCCTTGATATTTAGTCGTTTTCAGCCAATTTTCTGGATTTTTGAAAATTTCACTTTTTTGGGAAAATATCCACTAAATGAGGGAATAATTTGTGTGAGGGTACCCCAGGAGAGTTCCAAATGTGTGTGGGTAGAATATATATCCCACGGGGCTAAAATTGAAAAAATTTGAAAAATTTTTTTTTTTGGACTTAGTCATTTTTCCGGCGTTTATCAGACTTTCAGATAGGGGAAATGTCAGTGAGCGTTCTGATTTCAGTTCCAGAGCGATTCGCCCAATGAGTCCTTGATATTTAGTCGTTTTCAGCCAATTTTCTGGATTTTTGAAAATTTCACTTTTTTGTGAAAATATCCACTAAATGAGGGAATAATATGTGTGAGGCTACCCCAGGAGAGTTCCAAATGTGTTTGGGTAGAATATATATCCCACGGGGTTAAAATTGAAAAAAGTTGAAAAAATTTTTTTTTTGGACTTAGTCATTTTTCCAGCGTTTATCAGACTTTCAGATAGGGCAAATGTCAGTGAGCATTCCGACTTCAGTTCCAGACCGATTCGCCCAATGATTCCTTGATATTTAGTCGTTTTCAGCCAATTTTCTGGATTTTTGAAAATTTCACTTTTTTGTGAAAATATCAACTAAATGAGGGAATAATATGTGTGAGGGTACCCCAGGAGAGTTCCAAATGTGTTTGGGTAGAATATATATCCCACGGGGCTAAAATTGAAAAAAGTTGAAAAAAAATTTTTTTTGGACTTAGTCATTTTTACGGCGTTTATCAGACTTTCAGATAGGGGAAATGTCAGTGAGCGTTCTGATTTCAGTTCCAGAGCGATTCGCCCAATGAGTCATTGATATTTAGTCGTTTTCAGACAATTTTCTGGATTTTTGAAAATTTCACTTTTTTGTGAAAATATCCACTAAATGAGGGAATAATATGTGTGAGGGTACACCAGGAGAGTTCCAAATGTGTGTGGGTAGAATATATATCCCACGGGGCTAAAATTGAAAAAAGTTTAAAAAAATTTTTTTTGGACTTAGTCATTTTTCCGGCGTTTATCAGACTTTCAGATAGGGGAAATGTCAGTGAGCGTTCTGATTTCAGTTCCAGAGCGATTCGCCCAATGAGTCCGTGATATTTAGTCGTTTTCAGCCAATTTTCTGGATTTTTGAAAATTTCACTTTTTTGTGAAAATATCCACTAAATGAGGGAATAATATGTGTGAGGGTACCCCAGGAGAGTTCCAAATGTGTTTGGGCAGAATATATATCCCACGGGGTTAAAATTGAAAAAAGTTGAAAAAATTTTTTTTTTGGACTTAGTCATTTTTCCAGCGTTTATCAGACTTTCAGATAGGGCAAATGTCAGTGAGCGTTCCGATTTCAGTTCCAGACCGATTCGCCCAATGAGTCCTTGATATTTAGTCGTTTTCAGCCAATTTTCTGGATTTTTGAAAATTTCACTTTTTAGTGAAAATATCCACTAAATGAGGGAATAATATGTGTGAGGCTACCCCAGGAGAGTTCCAAATGTGTTTGGGTAGAATATATATCCCACGGGGTTAAAATTGAAAAAAGTTGAAAAAATTTTTTTTTTGGACTTAGTCATTTTTCCGGCGTTTATCAGACTTTCAGATAGGGGAAATGTCAGTGAGCGTTCTGATTTCAGTTCCAGAGCGATGCGCCCAATGAGTCCTTGATATTTAGTCGTTTTCAGCCAATTTTCTGGTTTTTTGAAAATTTCACTTTTTTGTGAAAATATCCACTAAATGAGGGAATAATATGTGTGAGGTTACCCCAGGAGAGTTCCAAATGTGTGTGGGTAGAATATATATCCCACGGGGGTAAAATTGAAAAAAGTTGAAAAATTGTTTTTTTTGGACTTAGTCTTTTTTCCGGCATTTATCAGACTTTCAGATAGGGCAAATGTCAGTGAGCATTCCGATTTCAGTTCCAGAGCGATTCGCCCAATGAGTACTTGATATTTAGTCGTTTTCAGCCAATTTTCTGGATTTTTGAAAATTTCACTTTTTTGTGAAAATATCCACTAAATGAGGGAATAATATGTGTGAGGTACCCCAGGAGAGTTCCAAATGTGTTTGGGTAGAATATATATCCCACGGGGTTAAAATTGAAAAAAGTTGAAAAAATTTTTTTTTTGGACTTAGTCATTTTTCCAGCGTTTATCAGACTTTCAGATAGGGCAAATGTCAGTGAGCATTCCGATTTCAGTTCCAGACCGATTCGCCCAATGAGTCCTTGATATTTAGTCGTTTTCAGCCAATTTTCTGGATTTTTGAAAATTTCACTTTTTAGTGAAAATATCCACTAAATGAGGGAATAATATGTGTGAGGGTACCCCAGGAGAGTTCCAAATGTGTGTGGGTAGAATATATATCCCACGGGGGTAAAATTGAAAAAAGTTGAAAAAAATTTTTTTTTGGACTTAGTCATTTTTCCAGCGTTTATCAGACTTTCAGATAGGGCAAATGTCAGTGAGCATTCCGATTTCAGTTCCAGAGCGATTCGCCCAATGAGTCCTTGATATTTAGTCGTTTTCAGCCAATTTTCTGGATTTTTGAAAATTTCACTTTTTTGGGAAAATATCCACTAAATGAGGGAATAATTTGTGTGAGGGAACCCCAGGAGAGTTCCAAATGTGTGTGGGTAGAATATATATCCCACGGGGGTAAAATTGAAAAAAGTTGAAAAAAATTTTTTTTTGGACTTAGTCATTTTTCCAGCGTTTATCAGACTTTCAGATAGGGCAAATGTCAGTGAGCATTCCGATTTCAGTTCCAGAGCGATTCGCCCAATGAGTCCTTGATATTTAGTCGTTTTCAGCCAATTTTCTGGATTTTTGAAAATTTCACTTTTTTGGGAAAATATCCACTAAATGAGGGAATAATTTGTGTGAGGGTACCCCAGGAGAGTTCCAAATGTGTGTGGGTAGAATATATATCCCACGGGGGTAAAATTGAAAAAAGTTGAAAAAAATTTTTTTTTGGACTTAGTCATTTTTCCAGCGTTTATCAGACTTTCAGATAGGGCAAATGTCAGTGAGCATTCCGATTTCAGTTCCAGAGCGATTCGCCCAATGAGTCCTTGATATTTAGTCGTTTTCAGCCAATTTTCTGGATTTTTGAAAATTTCACTTTTTTGTGAAAATATCCACTAAATGAGGGAATAATATGTGTGAGGGTACCCCAGGAGAGTTCCAAATCTGTGTGGGTAGAATATATATCACAAAGGGGTAAAATTGAAAAAAGTTGAAAAAATTTTTTTTTTGGACTTAGTCATTTTTCCGGCGTTTATCAGACTTTCAGATAGGGGAAATGTCAGTGAGCGTTCTGATTTCAGTTCCAGAGCGATGCGCCCAATGAGTCGATGATATTTAGTCGTTTTCAGCCAATTTTCTGGATTTTTGAAAATTTCACTTTTTTGTGAAAATATCCACTAAATGAGGGAATAATATGTGTGAGGGTACCCCAGGAGAGTTCCAAATGTGTGTGGGTAGAATATATATCCCACGGGGGTAAAATTTAAAAAAGTTGAAAAAAAATTTTTTTTGGACTTAGTCATTTTTCCGGCGTTCATCAGATTTTCAGATAGGGGAAATGTCAGTGAGCGTTCCGATTTCAGTTCCAGAGCGATTCGCCCAATGAGTCCTTGATATTTAGTCGTTTTCAGCCAATTTTCTGTTTTTTTGAAAATTTCACTTTTTTGTGAAAATATCCACTAAATGAGGGAATAATATGTGTGAGGTTACCCCAGGAGAGTTCCAAATGTGTGTGGGTAGAATATATATCCCACGGGGGTAAAATTGAAAAAAGTTGAAAAAAAATTTTTTTTGGACTTAGTCTTTTTTCCGGCATTTATCAGACTTTCAGATAGGGCAAATGTCAGTGAGCATTCCGATTTCAGTTCCAGAGCGATTCGCCCAATGAGTACTTGATATTTAGTCGTTTTCAGCCAATTTTCTGGATTTTTGAAAATTTCACTTTTTTGTGAAAATATCCACTAAATGAGGGAATAATATGTGTGAGGTACCCCAGGAGAGTTCCAAATGTGTTTGGGTAGAATATATATCCCACGGGGTTAAAATTGAAAAAAGTTGAAAAAATTTTTTTTTTGGACTTAGTCATTTTTCCAGCGTTTATCAGACTTTCAGATAGGGCAAATGTCAGTGAGCGTTCCGATTTCAGTTCCAGACCGATTCGCCCAATGAGTCCTTGATATTTAGTCGTTTTCAGCCAATTTTCTGGATTTTTGAAAATTTCACTTTTTAGTGAAAATATCCACTAAATGAGGGAATAATATGTGTGAGGGTACCCCAGGAGAGTTCCAAATGTGTGTGGGTAGAATATATATCCCACGGGGGTAAAATTGAAAAAAGTTGAAAAAAATTTTTTTTTGGACTTAGTCATTTTTCCAGCGTTTATCAGACTTTCAGATAGGGCAAATGTCAGTGAGCATTCCGATTTCAGTTCCAGAGCGATTCGCCCAATGAGTCCTTGATATTTAGTCGTTTTCAGCCAATTTTCTGGATTTTTGAAAATTTCACTTTTTTGGGAAAATATCCACTAAATGAGGGAATAATTTGTGTGAGGGTACCCCAGGAGAGTTCCAAATGTGTGTGGGTAGAATATATATCCCACGGGGGTAAAATTGAAAAAAGTTGAAAAAAATTTTTTTTTGGACTTAGTCATTTTTCCAGCGTTTATCAGACTTTCAGATAGGGCAAATGTCAGTGAGCATTCCGATTTCAGTTCCAGAGCGATTCGCCCAATGAGTCCTTGATATTTAGTCGTTTTCAGCCAATTTTCTGGATTTTTGAAAATTTCACTTTTTTGTGAAAATATCCACTAAATGAGGGAATAATATGTGTGAGGGTACCCCAGGAGAGTTCCAAATGTGTGTGGGTAGAATATATATCACAAAGGGGTAAAATTGAAAAAAGTTGAAAAAATTTTTTTTTTGGACTTAGTCATTTTTCCGGCGTTTATCAGACTTTCAGATAGGGGAAATGTCAGTGAGCGTTTTGATTTCAGTTCCAGAGCGATGCGCCCAATGAGTCGATGATATTTAGTCGTTTTCAGCCAATTTTCTGGATTTTTGAAAATTTCACTTTTTTGTGAAAATATCCACTAAATGAGGGAATAATATGTGTGAGGGTACCCCAGGAGAGTTCCAAATGTGTGTGGGTAGAATATATATCCCACGGGGCTAAAATTGAAAAAATTTGAAAAATTTTTTTTTTTGGACTTAGTCATTTTTCCGGCGTTTATCAGACTTTCAGATAGGGGAAATGTCAGTGAGCGTTCTGATTTCAGTTCCAGAGCGATTCGCCCAATGAGTCCTTGATATTTAGTCGTTTTCAGCCAATTTTCTGGATTTTTGAAAATTTCACTTTTTTGTGAAAATATCCACTAAATGAGGGAATAATATGTGTGAGGCTACCCCAGGAGAGTTCCAAATGTGTTTGGGTAGAATATATATCCCACGGGGTTAAAATTGAAAAAAGTTGAAAAAATTTTTTTTTTGGACTTAGTCATTTTTCCAGCGTTTATCAGACTTTCAGATAGGGCAAATGTCAGTGAGCATTCCGACTTCAGTTCCAGACCGATTCGCCCAATGATTCCTTGATATTTAGTCGTTTTCAGCCAATTTTCTGGATTTTTGAAAATTTCACTTTTTTGTGAAAATATCAACTAAATGAGGGAATAATATGTGTGAGGGTACCCCAGGAGAGTTCCAAATGTGTTTGGGTAGAATATATATCCCACGGGGCTAAAATTGAAAAAAGTTGAAAAAAAATTTTTTTTGGACTTAGTCATTTTTACGGCGTTTATCAGACTTTCAGATAGGGGAAATGTCAGTGAGCGTTCTGATTTCAGTTCCAGAGCGATTCGCCCAATGAGTCATTGATATTTAGTCGTTTTCAGACAATTTTCTGGATTTTTGAAAATTTCACTTTTTTGTGAAAATATCCACTAAATGAGGGAATAATATGTGTGAGGGTACACCAGGAGAGTTCCAAATGTGTGTGGGTAGAATATATATCCCACGGGGCTAAAATTGAAAAAAGTTTAAAAAAATTTTTTTTGGACTTAGTCATTTTTCCGGCGTTTATCAGACTTTCAGATAGGGGAAATGTCAGTGAGCGTTCTGATTTCAGTTCCAGAGCGATTCGCCCAATGAGTCCGTGATATTTAGTCGTTTTCAGCCAATTTTCTGGATTTTTGAAAATTTCACTTTTTTGTGAAAATATCCACTAAATGAGGGAATAATATGTGTGAGGGTACCCCAGGAGAGTTCCAAATGTGTTTGGGCAGAATATATATCCCACGGGGTTAAAATTGAAAAAAGTTGAAAAAATTTTTTTTTTGGACTTAGTCATTTTTCCAGCGTTTATCAGACTTTCAGATAGGGCAAATGTCAGTGAGCGTTCCGATTTCAGTTCCAGACCGATTCGCCCAATGAGTCCTTGATATTTAGTCGTTTTCAGCCAATTTTCTGGATTTTTGAAAATTTCACTTTTTAGTGAAAATATCCACTAAATGAGGGAATAATATGTGTGAGGGTACCCCAGGAGAGTTCCAAATGTGTGTGGGTAGAATATATATCCCACGGGGGTAAAATTGAAAAAAGTTGAAAAAATTTTTTTTTTGGACTTAGTCATTTTTCCAGCGTTTATCAGACTTTCAGATAGGGCAAATGTCAGTGAGCATTCCGATTTCAGTTCCAGAGCGATTCGCCCAATGAGTCCTTGATATTTAGTCGTTTTCAGCCAATTTTCTGGATTTTTGAAAATTTCACTTTTTTGGGAAAATATCCACTAAATGAGGGAATAATTTGTGTGAGGGTACCCCAGGAGAGTTCCAAATGTGTGTGGGTAGAATATATATCCCACGGGGGTAAAATTGAAAAAAGTTGAAAAAAATTTTTTTTTGGACTTAGTCATTTTTCCAGCGTTTATCAGACTTTCAGATAGGGCAAATGTCAGTGAGCATTCCGATTTCAGTTCCAGAGCGATTCGCCCAATGAGTCCTTGATATTTAGTCGTTTTCAGCCAATTTTCTGGATTTTTGAAAATTTCACTTTTTTGGGAAAATATCCACTAAATGAGGGAATAATTTGTGTGAGGGTACCCCGGGAGAGTTCCAAATGTGTGTGGGTAGAATATATATCCCACGGGGGTAAAATTGAAAAAAGTTGAAAAAAATTTTTTTTTGGACTTAGTCATTTTTCCAGCGTTTATCAGACTTTCAGATAGGGCAAATGTCAGTGAGCATTCCGATTTCAGTTCCAGAGCGATTCGCCCAATGAGTCCTTGATATTTAGTCGTTTTCAGCCAATTTTCTGGATTTTTGAAAATTTCACTTTTTTGTGAAAATATCCACTAAATGAGGGAATAATATGTGTGAGGGTACCCCAGGAGAGTTCCAAATGTGTGTGGGTAGAATATATATCACAAAGGGGTAAAATTGAAAAAAGTTGAAAAAATTTTTTTTTTGGACTTAGTCATTTTTCCGGCGTTTATCAGACTTTCAGATAGGGGAAATGTCAGTGAGCGTTCTGATTTCAGTTCCAGAGCGATGCGCCCAATGAGTCGATGATATTTAGTCGTTTTCAGCCAATTTTCTGGATTTTTGAAAATTTCACTTTTTTGTGAAAATATCCACTAAATGAGGGAATAATATGTGTGAGGGTACCCCAGGAGAGTTCCAAATGTGTGTGGGTAGAATATATATCCCACGGGGCTAAAATTGAAAAAAGTTTAAAAAAATTTTTTTTGGACTTAGTCATTTTTCCGGCGTTTATCAGACTTTCAGATAGGGGAAATGTCAGTGAGCGTTCTGATTTCAGTTCCAGAGCGATTCGCCCAATGAGTCCGTGATATTTAGTCGTTTTCAGCCAATTTTCTGGATTTTTGAAAATTTCACTTTTTTGTGAAAATATCCACTAAATGAGGGAATAATATGTGTGAGGGTACCCCAGGAGAGTTCCAAATGTGTTTGGGTAGAATATATATCCCACGGGGTTAAAATTGAAAAAAGTTGAAAAAATTTTTTTTTTGGACTTAGTCATTTTTCCAGCGTTTATCAGACTTTCAGATAGGGCAAATGTCAGTGAGCTTTCCGATTTCAGTTCCAGACCGATTCGCCCAATGAGTCCTTGATATTTAGTCGTTTTCAGCCAATTTTCTGGATTTTTGAAAATTTCACTTTTTAGTGAAAATATCCACTAAATGAGGGAATAATATGTGTGAGGGTACCCCAGGAGAGTTCCAAATGTGTGTGGGTAGAATATATATCCCACGGGGGTAAAATTGAAAAAAGTTGAAAAAAATTTTTTTTTGGACTTAGTCATTTTTCCAGCGTTTATCAGACTTTCAGATAGGGCAAATGTCAGTGAGCATTCCGATTTCAGTTCCAGAGCGATTCGCCCAATGAGTCCTTGATATTTAGTCGTTTTCAGCCAATTTTCTGGATTTTTGAAAATTTCACTTTTTTGGGAAAATATCCACTAAATGAGGGAATAATTTGTGTGAGGGTACCCCAGGAGAGTTCCAAATGTGTGTGGGTAGAATATATATCCCACGGGGGTAAAATTGAAAAAAGTTGAAAAAAATTTTTTTTTGGACTTAGTCATTTTTCCAGCGTTTATCAGACTTTCAGATAGGGCAAATGTCAGTGAGCATTCCGATTTCAGTTCCAGAGCGATTCGCCCAATGAGTCCTTGATATTTAGTCGTTTTCAGCCAATTTTCTGGATTTTTGAAAATTTCACTTTTTTGGGAAAATATCCACTAAATGAGGGAATAATATGTGTGAGGGTACCCCAGGAGAGTTCCAAATGTGTGTGGGTAGAATATATATCACAAAGGGGTAAAATTGAAAAAAGTTGAAAAAATTTTTTTTTTGGACTTAGTCATTTTTCCGGCGTTTATCAGACTTTCAGATAGGGGAAATGTCAGTGAGCGTTCTGATTTCAGTTCCAGAGCGATGCGCCCAATGAGTCGATGATATGTAGTCGTTTTCAGCCAATTTTCTGGTTTTTTGAAAATTTCACTTTTTTGTGAAAATATCCACTAAATGAGGGAATAATATGTGTGAGGTTACCCCAGGAGAGTTCCAAATGTGTGTGGGTAGAATATATATCCCACGGGGGTAAAATTGAAAAAAGTTGAAAAAAAATTTTTTTTGGACTTAGTCTTTTTTCCGGCATTTATCAGACTTTCAGATAGGGCAAATGTCAGTGAGCATTCCGATTTCAGTTCCAGAGCGATTCGCCCAATGAGTACTTGATATTTAGTCGTTTTCAGCCAATTTTCTGGATTTTTGAAAATTTCACTTTTTTGTGAAAATATCCACTAAATGAGGGAATAATATGTGTGAGGGTACACCAGGAGAGTTCCAAATGTGTGTGGGTAGAATATATATCCCACGGGGCTAAAATTGAAAAAAGTTTAAAAAAAATTTTTTTGGACTTAGTCATTTTTCCGGCGTTTATCAGACTTTCAGATAGGGGAAATGTCAGTGAGCGTTCTGATTTCAGTTCCAGAGCGATTCGCCCAATGAGTCCTTGATATTTAGTCGTTTTCAGCCAATTTTCTGGATTTTTGAAAATTTCACTTTTTTGTGAAAATATCCACTAAATGAGGGAATAATATGTGTGAGGGTACCCCAGGAGAGTTCCAAATGTGTTTGGGTAGAATATATATCCCACGGGGTTAAAATTGAAAAAAGTTGAAAAATTTTTTTTTTTGGACTTAGTCATTTTTCCAGCGTTTATCAGACTTTCAGATAGGGCAAATGTCAGTGAGCATTCCGACTTCAGTTCCAGACCGATTCGCCCAATGATTCCTTGATATTTAGTCGTTTTCAGCCAATTTTCTGGATTTTTGAAAATTTCACTTTTTTGTGAAAATATCAACTAAATGAGGGAATAATATGTGTGAGGGTACCCCAGGAGAGTTCCAAATGTGTTTGGGTAGAATATATATCCCACGGGGCTAAAATTGAAAAAAGTTGAAAAAAAATTTTTTTTGGACTTAGTCATTTTTACGGCGTTTATCAGACTTTCAGATAGGGGAAATGTCAGTGAGCGTTCTGATTTCAGTTCCAGAGCGATTCGCCCAATGAGTCATTGATATTTAGTCGTTTTCAGACAATTTTCTGGATTTTTGAAAATTTCACTTTTTTGGGAAAATATCCACTAAATGAGGGAATAATTTGTGTGAGGGTACCCCAGGAGAGTTCCAAATGTGTGTGGGTAGAATATATATCCCACGGGGGTAAAATTGAAAAAAGTTGAAAAAAATTTTTTTTTTGGACTTAGTCATTTTTCCAGCGTTTATCAGACTTTCAGATAGGGCAAATGTCAGTGAGCATTCCGATTTCAGTTCCAGAGCGATTCGCCCAATGAGTCCTTGATATTTAGTCGTTTTCAGCCAATTTTCTGGATTTTTGAAAATTTCACTTTTTTGGGAAAATATCCACTAAATGAGGGAATAATTTGTGTGAGGGTACCCCAGGAGAGTTCCAAATGTGTGTGGGTAGAATATATATCCCACGGGGGTAAAATTGAAAAAAGTTGAAAAAAATTTTTTTTTGGACTTAGTCATTTTTCCAGCGTTTATCAGACTTTCAGATAGGGCAAATGTCAGTGAGCATTCCGATTTCAGTTCCAGAGCGATTCGCCCAATGAGTCCTTGATATTTAGTCGTTTTCAGCCAATTTTCTGGATTTTTGAAAATTTCACTTTTTTGTGAAAATATCCACTAAATGAGGGAATAATATGTGTGAGGGTACCCCAGGAGAGTTCCAAATGTGTGTGGGTAGAATATATATCACAAAGGGGTAAAATTGAAAAAAGTTGAAAAAATTTTTTTTTGGACTTAGTCATTTTTCCAGCGTTTATCAGACTTTCAGATAGGGCAAATGTCAGTGAGCATTCCGATTTCAGTTCCAGAGCGATTCGCCCAATGAGTCCTTGATATTTAGTCGTTTTCAGCCAATTTTCTGGATTTTTGAAAATTTCACTTTTTTGGGAAAATATCCACTAAATGAGGGAATAATATGTGTGAGGGTACCCCAGGAGAGTTCCAAATGTGTTTGGGTAGAATATATATCCCACGGGGTTAAAATTGAAAAAAGTTGAAAAAAAATTTTTTTTGGACTTAGTCATTTTTCCAGCGTTTATCAGACTTTCAGATAGGGCAAATGTCAGTGAGCATTCCGATTTCAGTTCCAGACCGATCCGCCCAATGAGTCCTTGATATTTAGTCATTTTCAGCCAATTTTCTGGATTTTTGAAAATTTCACTTTTTTGGGAAAATATCCACTAAATGAGGGAATAATTTGTGTGAGGGTACCCCAGGAGAGTTCCAAATGTGTGTGGGTAGAATATATATCCCACGGGGGTAAAATTGAAAAAAGTTGAAAAAAAATTTTTTTGGGACTTAGTCATTTTTCCGGCGTTTATCAGACTTTCAGATAGGGGAAATGTCAGTGAGAGTTCCAATTTCAGTTCCAGAGCGATTCGCCCAATGAGTCATTGATATTTAGTCGTTTTCAGCCAATTTTCTGGATTTTTGAAAATTTCACTTTTTTTGTGAAAATATCCACTAAATGAGGGAATAATATCTGTGATGGTACCCCAGGAGAGTTCCAAATGTGTGTGGGTAGAATATATATCCCACGGGGGTAAAATTGAAAAAAGTTGAAAAAATTTTTTTTTTGGACTTAGTCATTTTTCCGGCGTTTATCAGACTTTCAGATAGGGGAAATGTCAGTGTGCGTTCTGATTTCAGTTCCAGAGCGATTCGCCCAATGAGTCCTTGATATTTAGTCGTTTTCAGCCAATTTTCTGGATTTTTGAAAATTTCAATTTTTTGTGAAAATATCCATTAAATGAGGGAATAATTTGTGTGAGGGTACCCCATTACAGTTCCAAATGTGTGTGGGTAGAATATATATCCCACGGGGGTAAAATTGAAAAAAGTTGAAAAAAAATTTTTTTGGGACTTAGTCATTTTTCCGGCGTTTATCAGACTTTCAGATAGGGGAAATGTCAGTGAGCGTTCCGATTTCAGTTCCAGAGCGATTCGCCCAATGATTCCTTGATACTTATTCGTTTTCAGCCAATATTTTGGATTTTTGAAAATTTCACTTTTTTGTGAAAATATCCACTAAATGAGGGAATAATTTGTGTGAGGGTACCCCAGGAGAGTTCCAAATGTGTGTGGGTAGAATATATATCCTACGGGGGTAAAATTGAAAAAAGTTGAAAAAAAATTTTTTTTGGACTTAGTAATTTTTCCGGCGTTCATCAGATTTTCAGATAGGGGAAATGTCAGTGAGTGTTCCGATTTCAGTTCCAGAGCGATTCGCCCAATGAGTCCTTGATATTTAGTCGTTTTCAGCCAATTTTCTGGATTTTTGAAAATTTCACTTTTTTGTGAAAATATCCACTAAATGAGGGAATAATATGTGTGAGGGTACCCCAGGAGAGTTCCAAATGTGTGTGGGTAGAATATATATCACAAAGGGGTAAAATTGAAAAAAGTTGAAAAAATTTTTTTTTTGGACTTAGTCATTTTTCCGGCGTTTATCAGACTTTCAGATAGGGGAAATGTCAGTGAGCGTTCTGATTTCAGTTCCAGAGCGATGCGCCCAATGAGTCGTTGATATTTAGTCGTTTTCAGCCAATTTTCTGGATTTTTGAAAATTTCACTTTTTTGTGAAAATATCCACTAAATGAGGGAATAATATGTGTGAGGGTACCCCAGGAGAGTTCCAAATGTGTTTGGGTAGAATATATATCCCACGGGGTTAAAATTGAAAAAAGTTGAAAAAATTTTTTTTTTGGACTTAGTCATTTTTCCAGCGTTTATCAGACTTTCAGATAGGGCAAATGTCAGTGAGCGTTCCGATTTCAGTTCCAGACCGATTCGCCCAATGAGTCCTTGATATTTAGTCGTTTTCAGCCAATTTTCTGGATTTTTGAAAATTTCACTTTTTTGTGAAAATATCCACTAAATGAGGGAATAATATGTGTGAGGGTACCCCAGGAGAGTTCCAAATGTGTGTGGGTAGAATATATATCCCACGGGGCTAAAATTGAAAAAAGTTGAAAAAAATTTTTTTTTGGACTTAGTCATTTTTCCGGCGTTTATCAGACTTTCAGATAGGGCAAATGTCAGTGAGCATTCCGACTTCAGTTCCAGACCGATTCGCTCAATGATTCCTTGATATTTAGTCGTTTTCAGCCAATTTTCTGGATTTTTGAAAATTTCACTTTTTTGTGAAAATATCCACTAAATGAGGGAATAATATGTGTGAGGGTACCCCAGGAGAGTTCCAAATGTGTGTGGGTAGAATATATATCCCGAACGGTAAAATTGAAAAAAGTTGAAAAAAAATTTTTTTTGGACTTAGTCATTTTTCCGGCGTTTATCAGACTTTCAGATAGGGGAAATGTCAGTGAGAGTTCCAATTTCAGTTCCAGAGCGATTCGCCCAATGAGTCATTGATATTTAGTCGTTTTCAGCCAATTTTCTGGATTTTTGAAAATTTCACTTTTTTTGTGAAAATATCCACTAAATGAGGGAATAATATCTGTGATGGTACCCCAGGAGAGTTCCAAATGTGTGTGGGTAGAATATATATCCCACGGGGGTAAAATTGAAAAAAGTTGAAAAAATTTTTTTTTTGGACTTAGTCATTTTTCCGGCGTTTATCAGACTTTCAGATAGGGGAAATGTCAGTGAGCGTTCTGATTTCAGTTCCAGAGCGATTCGCCCAATGAGTCCTTGATATTTAGTCGTTTTCAGCCAATTTTCTGGATTTTTGAAAATTTCAATTTTTTGTGAAAATATCCACTAAATGAGGGAATAATTTGTGTGAGGGTACCCCATTACAGTTCCAAATGTGTGTGGGTAGAATATATATCCCACGGGGGTAAAATTGAAAAAAGTTGAAAAAAATTTTTTTTGGGACTTAGTCATTTTTCCGGCGTTTATCAGACTTTCAGATAGGGGAAATGTCAGTGAGCGTTCCGATTTCAGTTCCAGAGCGATTCGCCCAATGATTCCTTGATACTTATTCGTTTTCAGCCAATATTTTGGATTTTTGAAAATTTCACTTTTTTGTGAAAATATCCACTAAATGAGGGAATAATTTGTGTGAGGGTACCCCAGGACACTTCCAAATGTGTGTGGGTAGAATATATATCCCACGGGGGTAAAATTTAAAAAAGTTGAAAAAAAATTTTTTTGGGACTTAGTCATTTTTCCGGCGTTCATCAGATTTTCAGATAGGGGAAATGTCAGTGATCGTTCCGATTTCAGTTCCAGAGCGATTCGCCCAATGAGTCCTTGATATTTAGTCCTTTTCAGCCAATTTTCTGGTTTTTTGAAAATTTCACTTTTTTGTGAAAATATCCACTAAATGAGGGAATAATATGTGTGAGGGTACCCCAGGAGAGTTCCAAATGTGTGTGGGTAGAATATATATCCTACGGGGGTAAAATTGAAAAAAGTTGAAAAAAAATTTTTTTTGGACTTAGTAATTTTTCCGGCGTTCATCAGATTTTCAGATAGGGGAAATGTCAGTGAGTGTTCCGATTTCAGTTCCAGAGCGATTCGCCCAATGAGTCCTTGATATTTAGTCGTTTTCAGCCAATTTTCTGGATTTTTGAAAATTTCACTTTTTTGTGAAAATATCCACTAAATGAGGGAATAATATGTGTGAGAGTACCCCAGGAGAGTTCCAAATGTGTGTGGGTAGAATATATATCACAAAGGGGTAAAATTGAAAAAAGTTGAAAAATTTTTTTTTTTGGACTTAGTCATTTTTCCGGCGTTTATCAGACTTTCAGATAGGGGAAATGTCAGTGAGCGTTCTGATTTCAGTTCCAGAGCGATGCGCCCAATGAGTCGTTGATATTTAGTCGTTTTCAGCCAATTTTCTGGATTTTTGAAAATTTCACTTTTTTGTGAAAATATCCACTAAATGAGGGAATAATATGTGTGAGGGTACCCCAGGAGAGTTCCAAATGTGTGTGGGTAGAATATATATCCCAGGGCGGTAAAATTGAAAAAAGTTGAAAAAATTTTTATTTTGGACTTAGTCATTTTTCCGGCGTTTATCAGACTTTCAGATAGGGGAAATGTCAGTGAGCGTTCCGATTTCAGTTCCAGAGCGATTCGCCCAATGATTCCTTGATACTTATTCGTTTTCAGCCAATATTTTGGATTTTTGAAAATTTCACTTTTTTGTGAAAATATCCACTAAATGAGGGAATAATATGTGTGAGGGTACACCAGGAGAGTTCCAAATGTGTTTGGGTAGAATATATATCCCACGGGGCTAAAATTGAAAAAAGTTGAAAAAAAATTTTTTTTGGACTTAGTCATTTTTACGGCGTTTATCAGACTTTCAGATAGGGGAAATGTCAGTGAGCGTTCTGATTTCAGTTCCAGAGCGATTCGCCCAATGAGTCATTGATATTTAGTCGTTTTCAGACAATTTTCTGGATTTTTGAAAATTTCACTTTTTTGTGAAAATATCCACTAAATGAGGGAATAATATGTGTGAGGGTACACCAGGAGAGTTCCAAATGTGTGTGGGTAGAATATATATCCCACGGGGCTAAAATTGAAAAAAGTTGAAAAAAATTTTTTTTTGGACTTAGTCATTTTTCCGGCGTTTATCAGACTTTCAGATAGGGGAAATGTCAGTGAGCGTTCTGATTTCAGTTCCAGAGCGATTCCCCCAATGAGTCCTTGATATTTAGTCATTTTCAGCCAATTTTCTGGATTTTTGAAAATTTCACTTTTTTGTGAAAATATCCACTAAATGAGGGAATAATATGTGTGAGGGTACCCCAGGAGAGTTCCAAATGTGTTTGGGTAGAATATATATCCCACGGGGTTAAAATTGAAAAAAGTTGAAAAAATTTTTTTTTTGGACTTAGTCATTTTTCCAGCGTTTATCAGACTTTCAGATAGGGCAAATGTCAGTGAGCGTTCCGATTTCAGTTCCAGAGCGATTCGCCCAATGAGTCCTTGATATTTAGTCGTTTTCCGCCAATTTTCTGGATTTTTGAAAATTTCACTTTTTAGTGAAAATATCCACTAAATGAGGGAATAATATGTGTGAGGGTACCCCAGGAGAGTTCCAAATGTGTGTGGGTAGAATATATATCCCACGGGGGTAAAATTGAAAAAAGTTGAAAAAAATTTTTTTTTGGACTTAGTCATTTTTCCAGCGTTTATCAGACTTTCAGATAGGGCAAATGTCAGTGAGCATTCCGATTTCAGTTCCAGAGCGATTCGCCCAATGAGTCCTTGATATTTAGTCGTTTTCAGCCAATTTTCTGGATTTTTGAAAATTTCACTTTTTTGGGAAAATATCCACTAAATGAGGGAATAATATGTGTGAGGGTACCCCAGGAGAGTTCCAAATGTGTTTGGGTAGAATATATATCCCACGGGGTTAAAATTGAAAAAAGTTGAAAAAAAATTTTTTTTGGACTTAGTCATTTTTCCAGCGTTTATCAGACTTTCAGATAGGGCAAATGTCAGTGAGCATTCCGATTTCAGTTCCAGACCGATCCGCCCAATGAGTCCTTGATATTTAGTCATTTTCATCCAATTTTCTGGATTTTTGAAAATTTCACTTTTTTGGGAAAATATCCACTAAATGAGGGAATAATTTGTGTGAGGGTACCCCAGGAGAGTTCCAAATGTGTGTGGGTAGAATATATATCCCACGGGGGTAAAATTGAAAAAAGTTGAAAAAAAATTTTTTTGGGACTTAGTCATTTTTCCGGCGTTTATCAGACTTTCAGATAGGGGAAATGTCAGTGAGCGTTCCGATTTCAGTTCCAGAGCGATTCGCCCAATAATTCCTTGATACTTATTCGTTTTCAGCCAATTTTCTGGATTTTTGAAAATTTCACTTTTTTGTGAAAATATCCACTAAATGAGGGAATAATATGTGTGAGGGTACCCCAGGAGAGTTCCAAATGTGTGTGGGTAGAATATATATCCCGAACGGTAAAATTGAAAAAAGTTGAAAAAAAATTTTTTTTGGACTTAGTCATTTTTCCGGCGTTTATCAGACTTTCAGATAGGGGAAATGTCAGTGAGAGTTCCAATTTCAGTTCCAGAGCGATTCGCCCAATGAGTCATTGATATTTAGTCGTTTTCAGCCAATTTTCTGGATTTTTGAAAATTTCACTTTTTTTGTGAAAATATCCACTAAATGAGGGAATAATATCTGTGATGGTACCCCAGGAGAGTTCCAAATGTGTGTGGGTAGAATATATATCCCACGGGGGTAAAATTGAAAAAAGTTGAAAAAAAATTTTTTTGGGACTTAGTCATTTTTCCGGCGTTTATCAGACTTTCAGATAGGGGAAATGTCAGTGAGCGTTCCGATTTCAGTTCCAGAGCGATTCGCCCAATGATTCCTTGATACTTATTCGTTTTCAGCCAATATTTTGGATTTTTGAAAATTTCACTTTTTTGTGAAAATATCCACTAAATGAGGGAATAATTTGTGTGAGGGTACCCCAGGAGAGTTCCAAATGTGTGTGGGTAGAATATATATCCTACGGGGGTAAAATTGAAAAAAGTTGAAAAAAAATTTTTTTTGGACTTAGTAATTTTTCCGGCGTTCATCAGATTTTCAGATAGGGGAAATGTCAGTGAGTGTTCCGATTTCAGTTCCAGAGCGATTCGCCCAATGAGTCCTTGATATTTAGTCGTTTTCAGCCAATTTTCTGGATTTTTGAAAATTTCACTTTTTTGTGAAAATATCCACTAAATGAGGGAATAATATGTGTGAGGGTACCCCAGGAGAGTTCCAAATGTGTGTGGGTAGAATATATATCACAAAGGGGTAAAATTGAAAAAAGTTGAAAAAATTTTTTTTTTGGACTTAGTCATTTTTCCGGCGTTTATCAGACTTTCAGATAGGGGAAATGTCAGTGAGCGTTCTGATTTCAGTTCCAGAGCGATGCGCCCAATGAGTCGTTGATATTTAGTCGTTTTCAGCCAATTTTCTGGATTTTTGAAAATTTCACTTTTTTGTGAAAATATCCACTAAATGAGGGAATAATATGTGTGAGGGTACCCCAGGAGAGTTCCAAATGTGTTTGGGTAGAATATATATCCCACGGGGTTAAAATTGAAAAAAGTTGAAAAAATTTTTTTTTTGGACTTAGTCATTTTTCCAGCGTTTATCAGACTTTCAGATAGGGCAAATGTCAGTGAGCGTTCCGATTTCAGTTCCAGACCGATTCGCCCAATGAGTCCTTGATATTTAGTCGTTTTCAGCCAATTTTCTGGATTTTTGAAAATTTCACTTTTTTGGGAAAATATCCACTAAATGAGGGAATAATATGTGTGAGGGTACCCCAGGAGAGTTCCAAATGTGTTTGGGTAGAATATATATCCCACGGGGTTAAAATTGAAAAAAGTTGAAAAAAATTTTTTTTTGGACTTAGTCATTTTTCCAGCGTTTATCAGACTTTCAGATAGGGCAAATGTCAGTGAGCACTCCGACTTCAGTTCCAGACCGATTCGCCCAATGAGTCCTTGATATTTAGTCGTTTTCAGCCAATTTTCTGGATTTTTGAAAATTTCACTTTTTTGTGAAAATATCCACTAAATGAGGGAATAATATGTGTGAGGGTACCCCAGGAGAGTTCCAAATGTGTGTGGGTAGAATATATATCCCACGGGGCTAAAATTGAAAAAAGTTGAAAAAAATTTTTTTTTGGACTTAGTCATTTTTCCGGCGTTTATCAGACTTTCAGATAGGGCAAATGTCAGTGAGCATTCCGACTTCAGTTCCAGACCGATTCGCCCAATGATTCCTTGATATTTAGTCGTTTTCAGCCAATTTTCTGGATTTTTGAAAATTTCACTTTTTTGTGAAAATATCCACTAAATGAGGGAATAATATGTGTGAGGGTACACCAGGAGAGTTCCAAATGTGTTTGGGTAGAATATATATCCCACGGGGCTAAAATTGAAAAAAGTTGAAAAAAAATTTTTTTTGGACTTAGTCATTTTTCCGGCGTTTATCAGACTTTCAGATAGGGGAAATGTCAGTGAGCGTTCTGATTTCAGTTCCAGAGCGATTCCCCCAATGAGTCCTTGATATTTAGTCATTTTCAGCCAATTTTCTGGATTTTTGAAAATTTCACTTTTTTGGGAAAATATCCACTAAATGAGGGAATAATTTGTGTGAGGGTACCCCAGGAGAGTTCCAAATGTGTGTGGGTAGAATATATATCCCACGGGGGTAAAATTGAAAAAAGTTGAAAAAAAATTTTTTTGGGACTTAGTCATTTTTCCGGCGTTTATCAGACTTTCAGATAGGGGAAATGTCAGTGAGCGTTCCGATTTCAGTTCCAGAGCGATTCGCCCAATGATTCCTTGATACTTATTCGTTTTCAGCCAATTTTCTGGATTTTTGAAAATTTCACTTTTTTGTGAAAATATCCACTAAATGAGGGAATAATATGTGTGAGGGTACCCCAGGAGAGTTCCAAATGTGTGTGGGTAGAATATATATCCCGAACGGTAAAATTGAAAAAAGTTGAAAAAAAATTTTTTTTGGACTTAGTCATTTTTCCGGCGTTTATCAGACTTTCAGATAGGGGAAATGTCAGTGAGAGTTCCAATTTCAGTTCCAGAGCGATTCGCCCAATGAGTCATTGATATTTAGTCGTTTTCAGCCAATTTTCTGGATTTTTGAAAATTTCACTTTTTTTGTGAAAATATCCACTAAATGAGGGAATAATATCTGTGATGGTACCCCAGGAGAGTTCCAAATGTGTGTGGGTAGAATATATATCCCACGGGGGTAAAATTGAAAAAAGTTGAAAAAATTTTTTTTTTGGACTTAGTCATTTTTCCGGCGTTTATCAGACTTTCAGATAGGGGAAATGTCAGTGAGCGTTCTGATTTCAGTTCCAGAGCGATTCGCCCAATGAGTCCTTGATATTTAGTCGTTTTCAGCCAATTTTCTGGATTTTTGAAAATTTCAATTTTTTGTGAAAATATCCACTAAATGAGGGAATAATTTGTGTGAGGGTACCCCATTACAGTTCCAAATGTGTGTGGGTAGAATATATATCCCACGGGGGTAAAATTGAAAAAAGTTGAAAAAAATTTTTTTTGGGACTTAGTCATTTTTCCGGCGTTTATCAGACTTTCAGATAGGGGAAATGTCAGTGAGCGTTCCGATTTCAGTTCCAGAGCGATTCGCCCAATGATTCCTTGATACTTATTCGTTTTCAGCCAATATTTTGGATTTTTGAAAATTTCACTTTTTTGTGAAAATATCCACTAAATGAGGGAATAATTTGTGTGAGGGTACCCCAGGACACTTCCAAATGTGTGTGGGTAGAATATATATCCCACGGGGTAAAATTTAAAAAAGTTGAAAAAAAATTTTTTTGGGACTTAGTCATTTTTCCGGCGTTCATCAGATTTTCAGATAGGGGAAATGTCAGTGATCGTTCCGATTTCAGTTCCAGAGCGATTCGCCCAATGAGTCCTTGATATTTAGTCCTTTTCAGCCAATTTTCTGGTTTTTTGAAAATTTCACTTTTTTGTGAAAATATCCACTAAATGAGGGAATAATATGTGTGAGGGTACCCCAGGAGAGTTCCAAATGTGTGTGGGTAGAATATATATCCTACGGGGGTAAAATTGAAAAAAGTTGAAAAAAAATTTTTTTTGGACTTAGTAATTTTTCCGGCGTTCATCAGATTTTCAGATAGGGGAAATGTCAGTGAGTGTTCCGATTTCAGTTCCAGAGCGATTCGCCCAATGAGTCCTTGATATTTAGTCGTTTTCAGCCAATTTTCTGGATTTTTGAAAATTTCACTTTTTTGTGAAAATATCCACTAAATGAGGGAATAATATGTGTGAGGGTACCCCAGGAGAGTTCCAAATGTGTGTGGGTAGAATATATATCACAAAGGGGTAAAATTGAAAAAAGTTGAAAAATTTTTTTTTTTGGACTTAGTCATTTTTCCGGCGTTTATCAGACTTTCAGATAGGGGAAATGTCAGTGAGCGTTCTGATTTCAGTTCCAGAGCGATGCGCCCAATGAGTCGTTGATATTTAGTCGTTTTCAGCCAATTTTCTGGATTTTTGAAAATTTCACTTTTTTGTGAAAATATCCACTAAATGAGGGAATAATATGTGTGAGGGTACCCCAGGAGAGTTCCAAATGTGTGTGGGTAGAATATATATCCCAGGGCGGTAAAATTGAAAAAAGTTGAAAAAAATTTTATTTTGGACTTAGTCATTTTTCCGGCGTTTATCAGACTTTCAGATAGGGGAAATGTCAGTGAGCGTTCCGATTTCAGTTCCAGAGCGATTCGCCCAATGATTCCTTGATACTTATTCGTTTTCAGCCAATATTTTGGATTTTTGAAAATTTCACTTTTTTGTGAAAATATCCACTAAATGAGGGAATAATATGTGTGAGGGTACCCCAGGAGAGTTCCAAATGTGTGTGGGTAGAATATATATCCCACGGGGGTAAAATTTAAAAAAGTTGAAAAAAAATTTTTTTTGTACTTAGTCATTTTTCCGGCGTTCATCAGATTTTCAGATAGGGGAAATGTCAGTGAGCGTTCTGATTTCAGTTCCAGAGCGATTCGCCCAATGAGTCATTGATATTTAGTCGTTTTCAGACAATTTTCTGGATTTTTGAAAATTTCACTTTTTTGTGAAAATATCCACTAAATGAGGGAATAATATGTGTGAGGGTACACCAGGAGAGTTCCAAATGTGTGTGGGTAGAATATATATCCCACGGGGCTAAAATTGAAAAAAGTTGAAAAAAATTTTTTTTTGGACTTAGTCATTTTTCCGGCGTTTATCAGACTTTCAGATAGGGGAAATGTCAGTGAGCGTTCTGATTTCAGTTCCAGAGCGATTCCCCCAATGAGTCCTTGATATTTAGTCATTTTCAGCCAATTTTCTGGATTTTTGAAAATTTCACTTTTTTGGGAAAATATCCACTAAATGAGGGAATAATTTGTGTGAGGGTACCCCAGGAGAGTTCCAAATGTGTGTGGGTAGAATATATATCCCACGGGGGTAAAATTGAAAAAAGTTGAAAAAAAATTTTTTTTGGACTTAGTCATTTTTCCAGCGTTTATCAGACTTTCAGATAGGGCAAATGTCAGTGAGCATTCCGATTTCAGTTCCAGACCGATTCGCCCAATGAGTCCTTGATATTTAGTCATTTTCAGCCAATTTTCTGGATTTTTGAAAATTTCACTTTTTTGGGAAAATATCCACTAAATGAGGGAATAATTTGTGTGAGGGTACCCCAGGAGAGTTCCAAATGTGTGTGGGTAGAATACATATCCCACGGGGGTAAAATTGAAAAAAGTTGAAAAATTTTTTTTTTTGGACTTAGTCATTTTTCCGGCGTTTATCAGACTTTCAGATAGGGGAAATGTCAGTGAGCGTTCCGATTTCAGTTCCAGAGCGATTCGCCCAATGATTCCTTGATACTTATTCGTTTTCAGCCAATATTTTGGATTTTTGAAAATTTCACTTTTTTGTGAAAATATCCACTAAATGAGGGAATAATTTGTGTGAGGGTACCCCAGGAGAGTTCCAAATGTGTGTGGGTAGAATATATATCCTACGGGGGTAAAATTGAAAAAAGTTGAAAAAAAATTTTTTTTGGACTTAGTCATTTTTCCGGCGTTTATCAGACTTTCAGATAGGGGAAATGTCAGTGAGAGTTTCAATTTCAGTTCCAGAGCGATTCGCCCAATGAGTCCTTGATATTTAATCGTTTTCAGCCAATTTTCCGGATTTTTGAAAATTTCACTTTTTTATGAAAACATCCACTTAATGAGGGAATAATATGTGTGAGGGTACCCCAGGAGAATTCCAAATGTGTGTGGGTAGAATATATATCACAAAGGGGTAAAATTGAAAAAAGTTGAAAAAAATTTTTTTTTGGACTTAGTCATTTTTCCGGCGTTTATCAGACTTTCAGATAGGGGAAATGTCAGTGAACGTTCTGATTTCAGTTCCAGAGCGATTCGCCCAATGAGTCCTTGATATTTAGTCGTTTTCAGCCAATTTTCTGGATTTTTGAAAATTTCAATTTTTTGTGAAAATATCCACTAAATGAGGGAATAATTTGTGTGAGGGTACCCCATTACAGTTCCAAATGTGTGTGGGTAGAATATATATCCCACGGGGGTAAAATTGAAAAAAGTTGAAAAAAATTTTTTTTGGGACTTAGTCATTTTTCCGGCGTTTATCAGACTTTCAGATAGGGGAAATGTCAGTGAGCGTTCCGATTTCAGTTCCAGAGCGATTCGCCCAATGATTCCTTGATACTTATTCGTTTTCAGCCAATATTTTGGATTTTTGAAAATTTCACTTTTTTGTGAAAATATCCACTAAATGAGGGAATAATTTGTGTGAGGGTACCCCAGGACACTTCCAAATGTGTGTGGGTAGAATATATATCCCACGGGGGTAAAATTTAAAAAAGTTGAAAAAAAATTTTTTTGGGACTTAGTCATTTTTCCGGCGTTCATCAGATTTTCAGATAGGGGAAATGTCAGTGATCGTTCCGATTTCAGTTCCAGAGCGATTCGCCCAATGAGTCCTTGATATTTAGTCCTTTTCAGCCAATTTTCTGGTTTTTTGAAAATTTCACTTTTTTGTGAAAATATCCACTAAATGAGGGAATAATATGTGTGAGGGTACCCCAGGAGAGTTCCAAATGTGTGTGGGTAGAATATATATCCTACGGGGGTAAAATTGAAAAAAGTTGAAAAAAAATTTTTTTTGGACTTAGTAATTTTTCCGGCGTTCATCAGATTTTCAGATAGGGGAAATGTCAGTGAGTGTTCCGATTTCAGTTCCAGAGCGATTCGCCCAATGAGTCCTTGATATTTAGTCGTTTTCAGCCAATTTTCTGGATTTTTGAAAATTTCACTTTTTTGTGAAAATATCCACTAAATGAGGGAATAATATGTGTGAGGGTACCCCAGGAGAGTTCCAAATGTGTGTGGGTAGAATATATATCACAAAGGGGTAAAATTGAAAAAAGTTGAAAAATTTTTTTTTTTGGACTTAGTCATTTTTCCGGCGTTTATCAGACTTTCAGATAGGGGAAATGTCAGTGAGCGTTCTGATTTCAGTTCCAGAGCGATGCGCCCAATGAGTCGTTGATATTTAGTCGTTTTCAGCCAATTTTCTGGATTTTTGAAAATTTCACTTTTTTGTGAAAATATCCACTAAATGAGGGAATAATATGTGTGAGGGTACCCCAGGAGAGTTCCAAATGTGTGTGGGTAGAATATATATCCCAGGGCGGTAAAATTGAAAAAAGTTGAAAAAAATTTTATTTTGGACTTAGTCATTTTTCCGGCGTTTATCAGACTTTCAGATAGGGGAAATGTCAGTGAGCGTTCCGATTTCAGTTCCAGAGCGATTCGCCCAATGATTCCTTGATACTTATTCGTTTTCAGCCAATATTTTGGATTTTTGAAAATTTCACTTTTTTGTGAAAATATCCACTAAATGAGGGAATAATATGTGTGAGGGTACCCCAGGAGAGTTCCAAATGTGTGTGGGTAGAATATATATCCCACGGGGGTAAAATTTAAAAAAGTTGAAAAAAAATTTTTTTTGTACTTAGTCATTTTTCCGGCGTTCATCAGATTTTCAGATAGGGGAAATGTCAGTGAGCGTTCTGATTTCAGTTCCAGAGCGATTCGCCCAATGAGTCATTGATATTTAGTCGTTTTCAGACAATTTTCTGGATTTTTGAAAATTTCACTTTTTTGTGAAAATATCCACTAAATGAGGGAATAATATGTGTGAGGGTACACCAGGAGAGTTCCAAATGTGTGTGGGTAGAATATATATCCCACGGGGGTAAAATTGAAAAAAGTTGAAAAAAAATTTTTTTTGGACTTAGTCATTTTTCCAGCGTTTATCAGACTTTCAGATAGGGCAAATGTCAGTGAGCATTCCGATTTCAGTTCCAGACCGATTCGCCCAATGAGTCCTTGATACTTATTCGTTTTCAGCCAATATTTTGGATTTTTGAAAATTTCACTTTTTTGTGAAAATATCCACTAAATGAGGGAATAATTTGTGTGAGGGTACCCCAGGAGAGTTCCAAATGTGTGTGGGTAGAATATATATCCCACGGGGGTAAAATTGAAAAAAGTTGAAAAAAAATTTTTTTTGGACTTAGTCATTTTTCCGGCGTTTATCAGACTTTCAGATAGGGGAAATGTCAGTGAGAGTTTCAATTTCAGTTCCAGAGCGATTCGCCCAATGAGTCCTTGATATTTAATCGTTTTCAGCCAATTTTCCGGATTTTTGAAAATTTCACTTTTTTATGAAAACATCCACTTAATGAGGGAATAATATGTGTGAGGGTACCCCAGGAGAATTCCAAATGTGTGTGGGTAGAATATATATCACAAAGGGGTAAAATTGAAAAAAATTTTTTTTTGGACTTAGTCATTTTTCCGGCGTTTATCAGACTTTCAGATAGGGGAAATGTCAGTGAGCGTTCTGATTTCAGTTCCAGAGCGATGCGCCCAATGAGTCCTTGATATTTAGTCGTTTTCAGCCAATTTTCTGGATTTTTGAAAATTTCACTTTTTTGTGAAAATATCCACTAAATGAGGGAATAATATGTTTGAGGGTACCCCAGGAGAGTTCCAAATGTGTGTGGGTAGAATATATATCCCACGGGGGTAAAATTGAAAAAAGTTGAAAAAAATTTTTTTTTGGACTTAGTCATTTTTCCGGCGTTTATCAGACTTTCAGATAGGGGAAATGTCAGTGATCGTTCCGATTTCAGTTCCAGAGCAATTCGCCCAATGATTCCTTGATACTTATTCGTTTTCAGCCAATATTTTGGATTTTTGAAAATTTCACTTTTTTGTGAAAATATCCACTAAATGAGGGAATAATATGTGTGAGGGTACCCCAGGAGAGTTCCAAATGTGTGTGGGTAGTATATATATCCCACGGGGGTAAAATTTAAAAAAGTTGAAAAAAAATTTTTTTTGGACTTAGTCATTTTTCCAGCGTTTATCAGACTTTCAGATAGGGCAAATGTCAGTGAGCATTCCGATTTCAGTTCCAGACCGATTCGCCCAATGAGTCCTTGATATTTAGTCGTTTTCAGCCAATTTTCTGGATTTTTGAAAATTTCACTTTTTTGGGAAAATATCCACTAAATGAGGGAATAATTTGTGTGAGGGTACCCCAGGAGAGTTCCAAATGTGTGTGGGTAGAATATATATCCCACGGGGGTAAAATTGAAAAAAGTTGAAAAAAAATTTTTTTGGGACTTAGTCATTTTTCCGGCGTTTATCAGACTTTCAGTTAGGACAAATGTCAGTGAGTGTTCCGATTTCAGTTCCAGAGTGATTCGCCCAATGAGTCCTTGATATTTAGTCGTTTTCAGCCAATTTTCTGGATTTTTGAAAATTTCACTTTTTTGTGAAAATATCCACTAAATGAGGGAATAATATGTGTGAGGGTACCCCAGGAGAGTTCCAAATGTGTGTGGGTAGAATATATATCCCACGGGGCTAAAATTGGAAAAAGTTGAAAAAAAATTTTTTTTGGACTTAGTCATTTTTCCGGCGTTTATCAGACTTTCAGATAGGGGAAATGTCAGTGAGCGTTCCGATTTCAGTTCCAGAGCGATTCGCCCAATGATTCCTTGATACTTATTCGTTTTCAGCCAATATTTTGGATTTTTGAAAATTTCACTTTTTTGTGAAAATATCCACTAAATGAGGGAATAATATGTGTGAGGGTACCCCAGGAGAGTTCCAAATGTGTGTGGGTAGAATATATATCCCACGGGGGTAAAATTTAAAAAAGGTGAAAAAAAAATTTTTTTTTGGACTTAGTCATTTTTCTGGCGTTTATCAGACTTTCAGATAGGGGAAATGTCATTGAGCATTCTGATTTCAGTTCCAGAGCATTCGCCCAATGAGTCCTTGATATTTAGTCGTTTTCAGCCAATTTTCTGGATTTTTGAAAATTTCACTTTTTTGTGAAAATATCCACGAAATGAGGGAATAATATGTTTGAGGGTACCCCAGGAGAGTTCCAAATGTGTGTGGGTAGAATATATATCCCACGGGGGTAAAATTTAAAAAAGTTGAAAAAAAATTTTTTTTGGACTTAGTCATTTTTCCGGCGTTCATCAGATTTTCAGATAGGGGAAATGTCAGTGATCGTTCCGATTTCAGTTCCAGAGCGATTCGCCCAATGAGTCCTTGATATTTAGTCGTTTTCAGCCAATTTTCTGGTTTTTTGAAAATTTCACTTTTTTGTGAAAATATCCACTAAATGAGGGAATAATATGTGTGAGGGTACCCCAGGAGAGTTCCAAATGTGTGTGGGTAGAATATATATCCTACGGGGGTAAAATTGAAAAAAGTTGAAAAAAAATTTTTTTTGGACTTAGTCATTTTTCCGGCGTTTATCAGACTTTCAGATAGGGGAAATGTCAGTGAGAGTTTCAATTTCAGTTCCAGAGCGATTCGCCCAATGAGTCCTTGATATTTAATCGTTTTCAGCCAATTTTCCGGATTTTTGAAAATTTCACTTTTTTATGAAAACATCCACTAAATGAGGGAATAATATGTGTGAGGGTACCCCAGGAGAATTCCAAATGTGTGTGGGTAGAATATATATCACAAAGGGGTAAAATTGAAAAAAGTTGAAAAAAATTTTTTTTTGGACTTAGTCATTTTTACGGCGTTTATCAGACTTTCAGATAGGGGAAATGTCCGTGAGCGTTCTGATTTCAGTTCCAGAGCGATGCGCCCAATGAGTCCTTGATATTTAGTCGTTTTCAGCCAATTTTCTGGATTTTTGAAAATTTCACTTTTTTGTGAAAATATCCACTAAATGAGGGAATAATATGTTTGAGGGTACCCCAGGAGAGTTCCAAATGTGTGTGGGTAGAATATATATCCCACAGGGGTAAAATTGAAAAAAGTTGAAAAAATTTTTTTTTTGGACTTAGTCATTTTTCCGGCGTTTATCAGACTTTCAGATAGGGGAAATATCAGTGAGCGTTCTGATTTCAGTTCCAGAGCGATTCGCCCAATGAGTCCTTGATATTTAGTCGTTTTCAGACAATTTCCTGGATTTTTGAAAATTTCACTTTTTTGTGAAAATATCCACTAAATGAGGGAATAATATGTGTGAGGGTACCCCAGGAGAGTTCCAAATGTGTGTGGGTAGAATATATATCCCACGGGGGTAAAATTGAATAAAGTTGAAATATTTTTTTTTTTGGACTTAGTCATTTTTCTGGCGTTTATCAGACTTTCAGATAGGGGAAATGTCATTGAGCATTCTGATTTCAGTTCCAGAGCATTCGCCCAATGAGTCCTTGATATTTAGTCGTTTTCAGCCAATTTTCTGGATTTTTAAAAATTTCACTTTTTTGTGAAAATATCCACGAAATGAGGGAATAATATGTTTGAGGGTACCCCAGGAGAGTTCCAAATGTGTGTGGGTAGAATATATATCCCACGGGGGTAAAATTTAAAAAAGTTGAAAAAAATTTTTTTTGGACTTAGTCATTTTTCCGGCGTTTATCAGACTTTCAGATAGGGGAAATGTCAGTGAGAGTTTCAATTTCAGTTCCAGAGCGATTCGCCCAATGAGTCCTTGATATTTAATCGTTTTCAGCCAATTTTCCGGATTTTTGAAAATTTCACTTATTTATGAAAACATCCACTAAATGAGGGAATAATATGTGTGAGGGTACCCCAGGAGAATTCCAAATGTGTGTGGGTAGAATATATATCACAAAGGGGTAAAATTGAAAAAAGTTGAAAAAAATTTTTTTTTGGACTTAGTCATTTTTCCGGCGTTTATCAGACTTTCAGATAGGGGAAATGTCAGTGAGCGTTCTGATTTCAGTTCCAGAGCGATGCGCCCAATGAGTCCTTGATATTTAGTCGTTTTCAGCCAATTTTCTGGATTTTTGAAAATTTCACTTTTTTGTGAAAATATCCACTAAATGAGGGAATAATATGTTTGAGGGTACCCCAGGAGAGTTCCAAATGTGTGTGGGTAGAATATATATCCCACGGGGGTAAAATTGAAAAAAGTTGAAAAAAATTTTTTTTTGGACTTAGTCATTTTTCCAGCGTTTATCAGACTTTCAGATAGGGCAAATGTCAGTGAGCATTCCGATTTCAGTTCCAGACCGATTCGCCCAATGAGTCCTTGATATTTAGTCGTTTTCAGCCAATTTTCTGGATTTTTGAAAATTTCACTTTTTTGGGAAAATATCCACTAAATGAGGGAATAATTTGTGTGAGGGTACCCCAGGAGAGTTCCAAATGTGTGTGGGTAGAATATATATCCCACGGGGGTAAAATTGAAAAAAGTTGAAAAAAAATTTTTTTGGGACTTAGTCATTTTTCCGGCGTTTATCAGACTTTCAGTTAGGACAAATGTCAGTGAGTGTTCCGATTTCAGTTCCAGAGTGATTCGCCCAATGAGTCCTTGATATTTAGTCGTTTTCAGCCAATTTTCTGGATTTTTGAAAATTTCACTTTTTTGTGAAAATATCCACTAAATGAGGGAATAATATGTTTGAGGGTACCCCAGGAGAGTTCCAAATGTGTGTGGGTAGAATATATATCCCACGGGGGTAAAATTGAAAAAAGTTGAAAAAAATTTTTTTTTGGACTTAGTCATTTTTCCGGCGTTTATCAGACTTTCAGATAGGGGAAATGTCAGTGATCGTTCCGATTTCAGTTCCAGAGCGATTCGCCCAATGAGTCCTTGATATTTAGTCGTTTTCAGCCAATTTCCTGGATTTTTGAAAATTTCACTTTTTTGTGAAAATATCCACTAAATGAGGGAATAATATGTGTGAGGGTACCCCAGGAGAGTTCCAAATGTGTGTGGGTAGAATATATATCCCACGGGGGTAAAATTGAATAAAGTTAAAATATTTTTTTTTTTGGACTTAGTCATTTTTCTGGCGTTTATCAGACTTTCAGATAGGGGAAATGTCATTGAGCATTCTGATTTCAGTTCCAGAGCATTCGCCCAATGAGTCCTTGATATTTAGTCGTTTTCAGCCAATTTTCTGGATTTTTGAAAATTTCACTTTTTTGTGAAAATATCCACGAAATGAGGGAATAATATGTTTGAGGGTACCCCAGGAGAGTTCCAAATGTGTGTGGGTAGAATATATATCCCACGGGGGTAAAATTTAAAAAAGTTGAAAAAAAATTTTTTTTGGACTTAGTCATTTTTCCGGCGTTTATCAGACTTTCAGATAGGGGAAATGTCAGTGAGCGTTCTGATTTCAGTTCCAGAGCGATTCGCCCAATGAGTCCTTGATATTTAGTCGTTTTAAGCCAATTTTCTGGATTTTTGAAAATTTCAATTTTTTGTGAAAATATCCACTAAATGAGGGAATAATATGTGTGAGTGTACCCCAGGAGAGTTCCAAATGTGTGTGGGTAGAATATATATCCCACGGGGGTAAAATTGAAAAAAGTTGAAAAAAATTTTTTTTTGGACTTAGTCATTTTTACGGCGTTTATCAGACTTTCAGATAGGGCAAATGTCAGTGAGCATTCCGATTTCAGTTCCAGACCGATTCGCCCAATGAGTCCTTGATATTTAGTCGTTTTCAGCCAATTTTCTGGATTTTTGAAAATTTCACTTTTTTGGGAAAATATCCACTAAATGAGGGAATAATTTGTGTGAGGGTACCCCAGGAGAGTTCCAAATGTGTGTGGGTAGAATATATATCCCACGGGGGTAAAATTTAAAAAAGTTGAAAAAAAATTTTTTTGGGACTTAGTCATTTTTCCGGCGTTTATCAGACTTTCAGTTAGGACAAATGTCAGTGAGTGTTCCGATTTCAGTTCCAGAGCGATTCGCCCAATGAGTCCTTGATATTTAGTCGTTTTCAGCCAATTTTCTGGATTTTTGAAAATTTCACTTTTTTGTGAAAATATCCACTAAATGAGGGAATAATATGTGTGAGGGTACCCCAGGAGAGTTCCAAATGTGTGTGGGTAGAATATATATCCCACGGGGCTAAAATTGGAAAAAGTTGAAAAAAAATTTTTTTTGGACTTAGTCATTTTTCCGGCGTTCATCAGATTTTCAGATAGGGGAAATGTCAGTGATCGTTCCGATTTCAGTTCCAGAGCGATTCGCCCAATGAGTCCTTGATATTTAGTCGTTTTCAGCCAATTTTCTGTTTTTTTGAAAATTTCACTTTTTTGTGAAAATATCCACTAAATGAGGGAATAATATGTGTGAGGGTACCCCAGGAGAGTTCCAAATGTGTGTGGGTAGAATATATATCACAAAGGGGTAAAATTGAAAAAAGTTGAAAAAAATTTTTTTTTGGACTTAGTCATTTTTACGGCGTTTATCAGACTTTCAGATAGGGGAAATGTCAGTGAGAGTTTCAATTTCAGTTCCAGAGTGATTCGCCCAATGATTCCTTGATACTTATTCGTTTTCAGCCAATATTTTGGATTTTTGAAAATTTCACTTTTTTGTGAAAATATCCACTAAATGAGGGAATAATATGTGTGAGGGTACCACAGGAGAGTTCCAAATGTGTGTGGGTAGAATATATATCCCACGGGGGTAAAATTTAAAAAAGTTGAAAAAAAATTTTTTTGGGACTTAGTCATTTTTCCGGCGTTTATCAGACTTTCAGATAGGGGAAATATCAGTGAGTGTTCTGATTTCAGTTCCAGAGCGATTCGCCCAATGAGTCCTTGATATTTAGTCGTTTTCAGCCAATTTCCTGGATTTTTGAAAATTTCACTTTTTTGTGAAAATATCCACTAACTGAGGGAATAATATGTGTGAGGGTACCCCAGGAGAGTTCCAAATGTGTGTGGGTAGAATATATATCCCACGGGGGTAAAATTGAATAAAGTTGAAATATTTTTTTTTTTGGACTTAGTCATTTTTCTGGCGTTTATCAGACTTTCAGATAGGGGAAATGTCATTGAGCATTCTGATTTCAGTTCCAGAGCATTCGCCCAATGAGTCCTTGATATTTAGTCGTTTTCAGCCAATTTTCTGGATTTTTGAAAATTTCACTTTTTTGTGAAAATATCCACGAAATGAGGGAATAATATGTTTGAGGGTACCCCAGGAGAGTTCCAAATGTGTGTGGGTAGAATATATATCCCACGGGGGTAAAATTGAAAAAAGTTGAAAAAAATTTTTTTTTGGACTTAGTCATTTTTCCAGCGTTTATCAGACTTTCAGATAGGGGAAATGTCATTGAGCATTCTGATTTCAGTTCCAGAGCATTCGCCCAATGAGTCCTTGATATTTAGTCGTTTTCAGCCAATTTTCTGGATTTTTGAAAATTTCACTTTTTTGTGAAAATATCCACGAAATGAGGGAATAATATGTTTGAGGGTACCCCAGGAGAGTTCCAAATGTGTGTGGGTAGAATATATATCCCACGGGGGTAAAATTGAAAAAAGTTGAAAAAAATTTTTTTTTGGACTTAGTCATTTTTCCAGCGTTTATCAGACTTTCAGATAGGGCAAATGTCATTGAGCATTCTGATTTCAGTTCCAGAGCATTCGCCCAATGAGTCCTTGATATTTAGTCGTTTTCAGCCAATTTTCTGGATTTTTGAAAATTTCACTTTTTTGTGAAAATATCCACTAAATGAGGGAATAATATGTGTGAGGGTACCCCAGGAGAGTTCCAAATGTGTGTGGGTAGAATATATATCCCACGGGGGTAAAATTTAAAAAAGGTGAAAAAAAATTTTTTTTGGACTTAGTCATTTTTCCGGCGTTCATCAGATTTTCAGATAGGGGAAATGTCAGTGATCGTTCCGATTTCAGTTCCAGAGCGATTCGCCCAATGAGTCCTTGATATTTAGTCGTTTTCAGCCAATTTTCTGTTTTTTTGAAAATTTCACTTTTTTGTGAAAATATCCACTAAATGAGGGAATAATATGTGTGAGGGTACCCCAGGAGAGTTCCAAATGTGTGTGGGTAGAATATATATCCTACGGGGGTAAAATTGAAAAAAGTTGAAAAAAAAATTTTTTTGGACTTAGTCATTTTTCCGGCATTTATCAGACTTTCAGATAGGGGAAATGTCAGTGAGAGTTTCAATTTCAGTTCCAGAGCGATTCGCCCAATGAGTCCTTGATATTTAATCGTTTTCAGCCAATTTTCTGGATTTTTGAAAATTTCACTTTTTTATGAAAACATCCACTAAATGAGGGAATAATATGTGTGAGGGTACCCCAGGAGAATTCCAAATGTGTGTGGGTAGAATATATATCACAAAGGGGTAAAATTGAAAAAAGTTTAAAAAAATTTTTTTTTGGACTTAGTCATTTTTACGGCGTTTATCAGACTTTCAGATAGGGGAAATGTCAGTGAGCGTTCTGATTTCAGTTCCAGAGCGATGCGCCCAATGAGTCCTTGATATTTAGTCGTTTTCAGCCAATTTTCTGGATTTTTGAAAATTTCACTTTTTTGTGAAAATATCCACTAAATGAGGGAATAATATGTTTGAGGGTACCCCAGGAGAGTTCCAAATGTGTGTGGGTAGAATATATATCCCACGGGGGTAAAATTGAAAAAAGTTGAAAAAAATTTTTTTTTGGACTTAGTCATTTTTCCGGCGTTTATCAGACTTTCAGATAGGGGAAATGTCAGTGATCGTTCCGATTTCAGTTCCAGAGCGATGCGCCCAATGATTCCTTGATACTTATTCGTTTTCAGCCAATATTTTGGATTTTTGAAAATTTCACTTTTTTGTGAAAATATCCACTAAATGAGGGAATAATATGTGTGAGGGTACCCCAGGAGAGTTCCAATTGTGTGTGGGTAGAATATATATCCCACGGGGGTAAAATTTAAAAAAGTTGAAAAAAAATTTTTTTGGGACTTAGTCATTTTTCCGGCGTTTATCAGACTTTCAGATAGGGGAAATATCAGTGAGTGTTCTGATTTCAGTTCCAGAGCGATTCGCCCAATGAGTCCTTGATATTTAGTCGTTTTCAGCCAATTTCCTGGATTTTTGAAAATTTCACTTTTTTGTGAAAATATCCACTAACTGAGGGAATAATATGTGTGAGGGTACCCCAGGAGAGTTCCAAATGTGTGTGGGTAGAATATATATCCCACGGGGGTAAAATTGAATAAAGTTGAAATATTTTTTTTTTTGGACTTAGTCATTTTTCTGGCGTTTATCAGACTTTCAGATAGGGGAAATGTCATTGAGCATTCTGATTTCAGTTCCAGAGCATTCGCCCAATGAGTCCTTGATATTTAGTCGTTTTCAGCCAATTTTCTGGATTTTTGAAAATTTCACTTTTTTGTGAAAATATCCACGAAATGAGGGAATAATATGTTTGAGGGTACCCCAGGAGAGTTCCAAATGTGTGTGGGTAGAATATATATCCCACGGGGGTAAAATTTAAAAAAGTTGAAAAAAAATTTTTTTTGGACTTAGTCATTTTTCCAGCGTTTATCAGACTTTCAGATAGGGCAAATGTCAGTGAGCATTCCGATTTCAGTTCCAGACCGATTCGCCCAATGAGTCCTTGATATTTAGTCGTTTTCAGCCAATTTTCTGGATTTTTGAAAATTTCACTTTTTTGGGAAAATATCCACTAAATGAGGGAATAATTTGTGTGAGGGTACCCCAGGAGAGTTCCAAATGTGTGTGGGTAGAATATATATCCCACGGGGGTAAAATTTAAAAAAGTTGAAAAAAAATTTTTTTTGGACTTAGTCATTTTTCCGGCGTTCATCAGATTTTCAGATAGGGGAAATGTCAGTGATCGTTCCGATTTCAGTTCCAGAGCGATTCGCCCAATGAGTCCTTGATATTTAGTCGTTTTCAGCCAATTTTCTGGTTTTTTGAAAATTTCACTTTTTTGTGAAAATATCCACTAAATGAGGGAATAATATGTGTGAGGGTACCCCAGGAGAGTTCCAAATGTGTGTGCGTAGAATATATATCCTACGGGGGTAAAATTGAAAAAAGTTGAAAAAAAATGTTTTTTGGACTTAGTCATTTTTCCGGCGTTTATCAGACTTTCAGATAGGGGAAATGTCAGTGAGAGTTTCAATTTCAGTTCCAGAGCGATTCGCCCAATGAGTCCTTGATATTTAATCGTTTTCAGCCAATTTTCTGGATTTTTGAAAATTTCACTTTTTTATGAAAATATCCACTAAATGAGGGAATAATATGTGTGAGGGTACCCCAGGAGAATTCCAAATGTGTGTGGGTAGAATATATATCACAAAGGGGTAAAATTGAAAAAAGTTGAAAAAAATTTTTTTTTGGACTTAGTCATTTTTACGGCGTTTATCAGACTTTCAGATAGGGGAAATGTCAGTGAGCGTTCTGATTTCAGTTCCAGAGCGATGCGCCCAATGAGTCCTTGATATTTAGTCGTTTTCAGCCAATTTTCTGGATTTTTGAAAATTTCACTTTTTTGTGAAAATATCCACTAAATGAGGGAATAATATGTTTGAGGGTACCCCAGGAGAGTTCCAAATGTGTGTGGGTAGAATATATATCCCACGGGGGTAAAATTGAAAAAAGTTGAAAAAAATTTTTTTTTGGACTTAGTCATTTTTCCGGCGTTTATCAGACTTTCAGATAGGGGAAATGTCAGTGATCGTTCCGATTTCAGTTCCAGAGCAATTCGCCCAATGATTCCTTGATACTTATTCGTTTTCAGCCAATATTTTGGATTTTTGAAAATTTCACTTTTTTGTGAAAATATCCACTAAATGAGGGAATAATATGTGTGAGGGTACCCCAGGAGAGTTCCAAATGTGTGTGGGTAGAATATATATCCCACGGGGGTAAAATTTAAAAAAGTTGAAAAAAATTTTTTTTGGACTTAGTCATTTTTCCGGTGTTCATCAGATTTTCAGATAGGGGAAATGTCAGTGAGCGTTCCGATTTCAGTTCCAGAGCGATTTGCCCAATGAGTCCTTGATATTTAGTCGTTTTCAGCCAATTTTCAGGTTTTTTGAAAATTTCACTTTTTTGTGAAAATATCCTCTAAATGAGGGAATAATATGTGTGAGGGTACCCCAGGAGAGTTCCAAATGTGTGTGGGTAGAATATATATCCCACAGGGGTAAAATTGAAAAAAGTTGAAAAAATTTTTTTTTTGGACTTAGTCATTTTTCCGGCGTTTATCAGACTTTCAGATAGGGGAAATATCAGTGAGCGTTCTGATTTCAGTTCCAGAGCGATTCGCCCAATGAGTCCTTGATATTTAGTCGTTTTCAGCCAATTTCCTGGATTTTTGAAAATTTCTCTTTTTTGTGAAAATATCCACTAAATGAGGGAATAATATGTGTGAGGGTACCCCAGGAGAGTTCCAAATGTGTGTGGGTAGAATATATATCCCACGGGGGTAAAATTGAATAAAGTTGAAATATTTTTTTTTTTGGACTTAGTCTTTTTTCTGGCGTTTATCAGACTTTCAGTTAGGGGAAATGTCATTGAGCATTCTGATTTCAGTTCCAGAGCATTCGCCCAATGAATCCTTGATATTTAGTCGTTTTCAGCCAATTTTCTGGATTTTTGAAAATTTCACTTTTTTGTGAAAATATCCACGAAATGAGGGAATAATATGTTTGAGGGTACCCCAGGAGAGTTCCAAATGTGTGTGGGTAGAATATATATCCCACGGGGGTAAAATTTAAAAAAGTTGAAAAAAAATTTTTTTTGGACTTAGTCATTTTTCCGGCGTTTATCAGACTTTCAGATAGGGCAAATGTCAGTGAGCATTCCGATTTCAGTTCCAGAGCGATTCGCCCAATGAGTCCTTGATATTTAGTCGTTTTCAGCCAATTTCCTGGATTTTTGAAAATTTCACTTTTTTGTGAAAATATCCACTAAATGAGGGAATAATATGTGTGAGGGTACCCCAGGAGAGTTCCAAATGTGTGTGGGTAGAATATATATCCCACGGGGGTAAAATTGAAAAAAGTTGAAAAAAATGTTTTTTTGGACTTAGTCATTTTTCCAGGGTTTATCAGACTTTCAGATAGGGCAAATGTCATTGAGCATTCTGATTTCAGTTCCAGAGCATTCGCCCAATGAGTCCTTGATATTTAGTCGTTTTCAGCCAATTTTCTGGATTTTTGAAAATTTCACTTTTTTGTGAAAATATCCACTAAATGAGGGAATAATATGTGTGAGGGTACCCCAGGAGAGTTCCAAATGTGTGTGGGTAGAATATATATCCTACGGGGGTAAAATTGAAAAAAGTTGAAAAAAAATGTTTTTTGGACTTAGTCATTTTTCCGGCGTTTATCAGACTTTCAGATAGGGGAAATGTCAGTGAGAGTTTCAATTTCAGTTCCAGAGCGATTCGCCCAATGAGTCCTTGATATTTAATCGTTTTCAGCCAATTTTCTGGATTTTTGAAAATTTCACTTTTTTATGAAAATATCCACTAAATGAGGGAATAATATGTGTGAGGGTACCCCAGGAGAATTCCAAATGTGTGTGGGTAGAATATATATCACAAAAGGGTAAAATTGAAAAAAGTTGAAAAAAATTTTTTTTTGGACTTAGTCATTTTTACGGCGTTTATCAGACTTTCAGATAGGGGAAATGTCAGTGAGCGTTCTGATTTCAGTTCCAGAGCGATGCGCCCAATGAGTCCTTGATATTTAGTCGTTTTCAGCCAATTTTCTGGATTTTTGAAAATTTCACTTTTTTGTGAAAATATCCACTAAATGAGGGAATAATATGTTTGAGGGTACCCCAGGAGAGTTCCAAATGTGTGTGGGTAGAATATATATCCCACGGGGGTAAAATTGAAAAAAGTTGAAAAAAATTTTTTTTTGGACTTAGTCATTTTTCCGGCGTTTATCAGACTTTCAGATAGGGGAAATGTCAGTGATCGTTCCGATTTCAGTTCCAGAGCAATTCGCCCAATGATTCCTTGATACTTATTCGTTTTCAGCCAATATTTTGGATTTTTGAAAATTTCACTTTTTTGTGAAAATATCCACTAAATGAGGGAATAATATGTGTGAGGGTACCCCAGGAGAGTTCCAAATGTGTGTGGGTAGAATATATATCCCACGGGGGTAAAATTTAAAAAAGTTGAAAAAAATTTTTTTTGGACTTAGTCATTTTTCCGGCGTTCATCAGATTTTCAGATAGGGGAAATGTCAGTGAGCGTTCCGATTTCAGTTCCAGAGCGATTTGCCCAATGAGTCCTTGATATTTAGTCGTTTTCAGCCAATTTTCAGGTTTTTTGAAAATTTCACTTTTTTGTGAAAATATCCTCTAAATGAGGGAATAATATGTGTGAGGGTACCCCAGGAGAGTTCCAAATGTGTGTGGGTAGAATATATATCCCACAGGGGTAAAATTGAAAAAAGTTGAAAAAATTTTTTTTTTGGACTTAGTCATTTTTCCGGCGTTTATCAGACTTTCAGTTAGGACAAATGTCAGTGAGAATTCCGATTTCAGTTCCAGAGCGATTCGCCCAATGAGTGCTTGATATTTAGTCGTTTTCAGCCAATTTTCTGTATTTTTGAATATTTCACTTTTTTGTGAAGATATCCACTAAATGAGGGAATAATATGTGTGAGGGTACCCCAGGAGAGTTCCAAATGTGTTTGGGTAGAATATATATCCCACGGGGCTAAAATTGAAAAAAGTTGAAAAAATTTTTTTTTTGGACTTAGTCATTTTTCCGGCGTTTATCAGACTTTCAGATAGGGGAAATGTCATTGAGCATTCTGATTTCAGTTCCAGAGCATTCGCCCAATGAGTCCTTGATATTTAGTCGTTTTCAGCCAATTTTCTGGATTTTTGAAAATTTCACTTTTTTGTGAAAATATCCACGAAATGAGGGAATAATATGTTTGAGGGTACCCCAGGAGAGTTCCAAATGTGTGTGGGTAGAATATATATCCCACGGGGGTAAAATTGAAAAAAGTTGAAAAAAATTTTTTTTTGGACTTAGTCATTTTTCCAGCGTTTATCAGACTTTCAGATAGGGCAAATGTCATTGAGCATTCTGATTTCAGTTCCAGAGCATTCGCCCAATGAGTCCTTGATATTTAGTCGTTTTCAGCCAATTTTCTGGATTTTTGAAAATTTCACTTTTTTGTGAAAATATCCACTAAATGAGGGAATAATATGTGTGAGGGTACCCCAGGAGAGTTCCAAATGTGTTTGGGTAGAATATATATCCCACGGGGCTAAAATTGAAAAAAGTTGAAAAAAATTTTTTTTTGGACTTAGTCATTTTTCCGGCGTTTATCAGACTTTCAGATAGGGGAAATGTCAGTGAGCGTTCCGATTTCAGTTCCAGAGCGATTCGCCCAATGAGTCCTTGATACTTAGTCGTTTTCAGCCAATTTCCTGGATTTTTGAAAATTTCACTTTTTTGTGAAAATATCCACTAAATGAGGGAATAATATGTGTGAGGGTACCCCAGGAGAGTTCCAAATGTGTGTGGGTAGAATATATATCCCACGGGGGTAAAATTGAATAAAGTTGAAATATTTTTTTTTTGGACTTAGTCATTTTTCCGGCGTTTATCAGACTTTCAGATAGGGGAAATGTCAGTGAGCATTCCGATTTCAGTTCCAGAGCCATGCGCCCAATGAATCCTTGATATTTAGTCATTTTCTGCCAATTTTCTGGATTTTTGAAAATTTCACTTTTCTGTGAAAATATACACTAAATGAGGGAATAATATGTTTGAGGGTACCCAAGGAGAGTTCCAAATGTGTGTGGGTAGAAATTATATCCCACGGGGGTAAAATTGAAAAAAGTTGAAAACAATTTTTTTGGGGACTTAGTCATTTTTCCGGCGTTTATCACACTTTCAGATAGGGGAAATGTCAGTGAGCGTTCCGATTTCAGTTCCAGACCGATTCGCCCAATGAGTCCTTGATATTTAGTCGTTTTCAGCCAATTTTCTGTATTTTTGAAAATTTCACTTTTTTGTGAAGATATCCACTAAATGAGGGAATAATATGTGTGAGGGTACCCCAGGAGAGTTCCAAATGTGTGTGGGTAGAATATATATCCCACGGGTCTAAAATTGAAAAAAGTTGAAAAAAATTTTTTTTGGACTTAGTCATTTTTCCGGCGTTTATCAGACTTTCAGATAGGGGAAATCTCAGTGAGCATTCTGATTTCAGTTCCAGAGCGATTCCCCAATGAGTCCTTGATATTTAGTAGTTTTCAGCCAATTTTCTGGATTTTTGAAAATTTCACTGTTTTGTGAAAATATACACTAAATGAGGGAATAATATGTGTGAGGGTACCCCAGGAGAGTTCCAAATGTGTTTGGGTAGAATATATATCCCACGGGGCTAAAATTGAAAAAAGTTGAAAAAAATTTTTTTTTGGACTTAGTCATTTTTCCGGCGTTTATCAGACTTTCAGATAGGGGAAATGTCAGTGAGCATTCTGATTTCAGTTCCAGAGTGATGCGCCCAATGAGTCCTTGATATTTAATCGTTTTCAGCCAGTTTTCTGGATTTTTGAAAATTTCACTTTTTTGTGAAAATATCCACTAAATGAGGGAATAATATGTTTGAGGGTACCCCAGGAGAGTTCCAAATGTGTGTGGGTAGAATATATATCTCACGGGGGTAAAATTGAAAAAAGTTGAAAAAAAATTTTTTTTGGACTTAGTCATTTTTCCGGCGTTTATCAGACTTTCAGATAGGGGAAATGTCAGTGAGCGTTCCGATTTCAGTTCCAGAGCGATTCGCCCAATGATTCCTTGATACTTATTCGTTTTCAGCCAATATTTTGGATTTTTGAAAATTTCACTTTTTTGTGAAAATATCCACTAAATGAGGGAATAATATGTGTGAGGGTACCCCAGGAGAGTTCCAAATGTGTGTGGGTAGAATATATATCCCACGGGGGTAAAATTGAAAAAAGTTGAAAAAAAATTTTTTTTGGACTTAGTCATTTTTCCGGCGTTTATCAGACTTTCAGATAGGGCAAATGTCAGTGAGCATTCCGATTTCAGTTCCAGAGCGATTCGCCCAATGAGTACTTGATATTTAGTCGTTTTCAGTCAATTTTCTGGATTTTTGAAAATTTCAATTTTTTGTGAAAATATCCTCTAAATCAGGGAATAATATGTGTGAGGGTACCCCAGGAGAGTTCCAAATGTGTGTGGGTAGAATATATATCCCACGGGGGTAAAATTGAATAAAGTTGAAATATTTTTTTTTTTGGACTTAGTCATTTTTCTGGCGTTTATCAGACTTTCAGATAGGGGAAATGTCATTGAGCATTCTGATTTCAGTTCCAGCGCATTCGCCCAATGAGTCCTTGATATTTAGTCGTTTTCAGCCAATTTTCTGGATTTTTGAAAATTTCACTTTTTTGTGAAAATATCCACGAAATGAGGGAATAATATGTGTGAGGGTACCCCAGGAGAGTTCCAAATGTGTGTGGGTAGAATATATATCCCACGGGGGTAAAATTGAAAAAAGTTGAAAAAAATTTTTTTTTGGACTTAGTCATTTTTCCAGCGTTTATCAGACTTTCAGATAAGGCAAATGTCATTGAGCATTCTGATTTCAGTTCCAGAGCATTCGCCCAATGAGTCCTTGATATTTAGTCGTTTTCAGCCAATTTGCTGGATTTTTGAAAATGTCACTTTTTTGTGAAAATATCCACTAAATGAGGGAATAATATGTGTGAGGGTACCCCAGGAGAGTTCCAAATGTGTGTGGGTAGAATAAATATCCCACGGGGGGGAAAGTGAAAAGAGTTGAAAACATTTTTTTTTTGGACTTAGTCATTTTTCCGGCGTTTATCAGACTTTCAGATAGAGGAAATGTCAGTGAGCGTTCCGATTTCAGTTCCAGAGCAATTCGCCCAATGAGTCCTTGATATTTAGTCGTTTTCAGCCAATTTTCTGGATTTTTGAAAATTTCACTTTTTTATGAAAATATCCACTAAATGAGGGAAAAATATGTTTGAGGGTACCCCAGGTGAGTTCCAAATGTGTGTGGGTAGAATATATATCCCACGGGGGGGAAATTGAAAAAAGTTGAAAAAAATTTTTTTTTGGACTTAGTCATTTTTCCGGCGTTTATCAGACTTTCAGATAGGGCAAATGTCAGTGAGCATTCTGATTTCAGTTCCAGAGCGATTCACCCAATGAGTCCTTGATATTTAGTCGTTTTCAGCCAATTTCCTGGATTTTTGAAAATTTCACTTTTTTGTGAAAATATCTACTAAATGAGGGAATAATATGTGTGAGGGTACCCCAGGAGAGTTCCAAATGTGTGTGGGTAGAATATATATCCCACGGGGGTAAAATTGAATAAAGTTGAAATATTTTTTTTTTGGACTTAGTCATTTTTCCGGCGTTTATCAGACTTTCAGATAGGGGAAATGTCAGTGAGCATTCCGATTTCAGTTCCAGAGCCATGCGCCCAATGAATCCTTGATATTTAGTCATTTTCTGCCAATTTTCTGGATTTTTGAAAATTTCACTTTTCTGTGAAAATATACACTAAATGAGGGAATAATATGTTTGAGGGTACCCAAGGAGAGTTCCAAATGTGTTTGGGTAGAAATTATATCCCACGGGGGTAAAATTGAAAAAAGTTGAAAACAATTTTTTTGGGGACTTAGTCATTTTTCCGGCGTTTATCACACTTTCAGATAGGGGAAATGTCAGTGAGCGTTCCGATTTAAGTTCCATACCGATTCGCCCAATGAGTCCTTGATATTTAGTCGTTTTCAGCCAATTTTCTGGATTTTTGAAAATTTCACTTTTTTCTGAAAATATCCACTAAATGAGGGAATAATATGTGTGAGGGTACCCCAGGAGAGGTCCAAATGTGTGTGGGTAGAATATATATCCCACGGGGGTAAAATTGAAAAAAGTTGAAAAAAAATTTTTTTTGGACTTAGTCATTTTTCCGGCGTTTATCAGACTTTCAGTTAGGACAAATGTCAGTGAGCATTCCGATTTCAGTTCCAGAGCGATTCGCCCAATGAGTCCTTGATATTTAGTCGTTTTCAGCCAATTTTCTGTATTTTTGAAAATTTCACTTTTTTGTGAAGATGTCCACTAAATGAGGGAATAATATGTGTGAGGGTACCCCAGGAGAGTTCCAAATGTGTGTGGGTAGAATATATATCCCACGGGTCTAAAATTGAAAAAAGTTTAAAAAAATTTTTTTTTGGACTTAGTCATTTTTCCGGCGTTTATCAGACTTTCAGATAGGGGAAATGTCAGTGAGCATTCTGATTTCAGTTCCAGAGCGATTCGCCCAATGAGTCCTTGATATTTAGTAGTTTTCAGCCAATTTTCTGGATTTTTGAAAATTTCACTTTTTTGTGAAAATATCCACTAAATGAGGGAATAATATGTGTGAGGGTACCCCAGGAGAGTTCCAAATGTGTGTGGGTAGAATATATATCCCACGGGGCTAAAATTGAAAAAAGTTGAAAAAAAATTTTTTTTGGACTTAGTCATTTTTCCGGCGTTTATCAGACTTTCAGATAGGGCAAATGTCAGTGAGCATTCCGATTTCAGTTCCAGAGCGATTCGCCCAATGAGTACTTGATATTTAGTCGTTTTCAGTCAATTTTCTGGATTTTTGAAAATTTCAATTTTTTGTGAAAATATCCTCTAAATCAGGGAATAATATGTGTGAGGGTACCCCAGGAGAGTTCCAAATGTGTGTGGATAGAATATATATCCCACGGGGGTAAAATTGAAAAAAGTTGAAAAAAATTTTTTTTTGGACTTAGTCATTTTTCCAGCGTTTATCAGACTTTCAGATAAGGCAAATGTCATTGAGCATTCTGATTTCAGTTCCAGAGCATTCGCCCAATGAGTCCTTGATATTTAGTCGTTTTCAGCCAATTTGCTGGATTTTTGAAAATGTCACTTTTTTGTGAAAATATCCACTAAATGAAGGAATAATATGTGTGAGGGTACCCCAGGAGAGTTCCAAATGTGTTTGGGTAGAATATATATCCCACGGGGCTAAAATTGAAAAAAGTTGAAAAAAATTTTTTTTTGGACTTAGTCATTTTTCCGGCGTTTATCAGACTTTCAGATAGGGCAAATGTCATTGAGCATTCTGATTTCAGTTCCAGAGCATTCGCCCAATGAGTCCTTGATATTTAGTCGTTTTCAGCCAATTTCCTGGATTTTTGAAAATTTCACTTTTTTGTGAAAATATCCACTAAATGAGGGAATAATATGTGTGAGGGTACCCCAGGAGAGTTCCAAATGTGTGTGGGTAGAATAAATATCCCACGGGGGGGAAAGTGAAAAGAGTTGAAAACATTTTTTTTTTGGACTTAGTCATTTTTCCGGCGTTTATCAGACTTTCAGATAGAGGAAATGTCAGTGAGCGTTCCGATTTCAGTTCCAGAGCAATTCGCCCAATGAGTCCTTGATATTTAGTCGTTTTCAGCCAATTTTCTGGATTTTTGAAAATTTCACTTTTTTATGAAAATATCCACTAAATGAGGGAAAAATATGTTTGAGGGTACCCCAGGTGAGTTCCAAATGTGTGTGGGTAGAATATATATCTCACGGGGGGGAAATTGAAAAAAGTTGAAAAAAATTTTTTTTTGGACTTAGTCATTTTTCCGGCGTTTATCAGACTTTCAGATAGGGCAAATGTCAGTGAGCATTCTGATTTCAGTTCCAGAGCGATTCACCCAATGAGTCCTTGATATTTAGTCGTTTTCAGCCAATTTCCTGGATTTTTGAAAATTTCACTTTTTTGTGAAAATATCTACTAAATGAGGGAATAATATGTGTGAGGGTACCCCAGGAGAGTTCCAAATGTGTGTGGGTAGAATATATATCCCACGGGGGCAAAATTGAAAAAAGTTGAAAAAAATTTTTTTTTGGACTTAGTCATTTTTCCGGCGTTTATCAGACTTTCAGATAGGGCAAATGTCAGTGAGCATTCCGATTTCAGTTCCAGAGCGATTCGCCCAATGAGTACTTGATATTTAGTCGTTTTCAGTCAATTTTCTGGATTTTTGAAAATTTCAATTTTTTGTGAAAATATCCTCTAAATCAGGGAATAATATGTGTGAGGGTACCCCAGGAGAGTTCCAAATGTGTGTGGATAGAATATATATCCCACGGGGGTAAAATTGAAAAAAGTTGAAAAAAATTTTTTTTTGGACTTAGTCATTTTTCCAGCGTTTATCAGACTTTCAGATAAGGCAAATGTCATTGAGCATTCTGATTTCAGTTCCAGAGCATTCGCCCAATGAGTCCTTGATATTTAGTCGTTTTCAGCCAATTTGCTGGATTTTTGAAAATGTCACTTTTTTGTGAAAATATCCACTAAATGAGGGAATAATATGTGTGAGGGCACCCCAGGAGAGTTCCAAATGTGTTTGGGTAGAATATATATCCCACGGGGCTAAAATTGAAAAAAGTTGAAAAAAATTTTTTTTTGGACTTAGTCATTTTTCCGCCGTTTATCAGACTTTCAGATAGGGCAAATGTCATTGAGCATTCTGATTTCAGTTCCAGAGCATTCGCCCAATGAGTCCTTGATATTTAGTCGTTTTCAGCCAATTTCCTGGATTTTTGAAAATTTCACTTTTTTGTGAAAATATCCACTAAATGAGGGAATAATATGTGTGAGGGTACCCCAGGAGAGTTCCAAATGTGTGTGGGTAGAATAAATATCCCACGGGGGGGAAAGTGAAATGAGTTGAAAACATTTTTTTTTTGGACTTAGTCATTTTTCCGGCGTTTATCAGACTTTCAGATAGAGGAAATGTCAGTGAGCGTTCCGATTTCAGTTCCAGAGCAATTCGCCCAATGAGTCCTTGATATTTAGTCGTTTTCAGCCAATTTTCTGGATTTTTGAAAATTTCACTTTTTTATGAAAATATCCACTAAATGAGGGAAAAATATGTTTGAGGGTACCCCAGGTGAGTTCCAAATGTGTGTGGGTAGAATATATATCTCACGGGGGGGAAATTGAAAAAAGTTGAAAAAAATTTTTTTTTGGACTTAGTCATTTTTCCGGCGTTTATCAGACTTTCAGATAGGGCAAATGTCAGTGAGCATTCTGATTTCAGTTCCAGAGCGATTCACCCAATGAGTCCTTGATATTTAGTCGTTTTCAGCCAATTTTCTGGATTTTTGAAAATTTCACTTTTTTGTGAAAATATCCACGAAATGAGGGAATAATATGTGTGAGGGTACCCCAGGAGAGTTCCAAATGTGTGTGGGTAGAATATATATCCCACGGGGGTAAAATTGAAAAAAGTTGAAAAAAATTTTTTTTTGGACTTAGTCATTTTTCCAGCGTTTATCAGACTTTCAGATAAGGCAAATGTCATTGAGCATTCTGATTTCAGTTCCAGAGCATTCGCCCAATGAGTCCTTGATATTTAGTCGTTTTCAGCCAATTTGCTGGATTTTTGAAAATGTCACTTTTTTGTGAAAATATCCACTAAATGAGGGAATAATATGTGTGAGGGTACCCCAGGAGAGTTCCAAATGTGTGTGGGTAGAATAAATATCCCACGGGGGGGAAAGTGAAAAGAGTTGAAAACATTTTTTTTTTGGACTTAGTCATTTTTCCGGCGTTTATCAGACTTTCAGATAGAGGAAATGTCAGTGAGCGTTCCGATTTCAGTTCCAGAGCAATTCGCCCAATGAGTCCTTGATATTTAGTCGTTTTCAGCCAATTTTCTGGATTTTTGAAAATTTCACTTTTTTATGAAAATATCCACTAAATGAGGGAAAAATATGTTTGAGGGTACCCCAGGTGAGTTCCAAATGTGTGTGGGTAGAATATATATCCCACGGGGGGGAAATTGAAAAAAGTTGAAAAAAATTTTTTTTTGGACTTAGTCATTTTTCCGGCGTTTATCAGACTTTCAGATAGGGCAAATGTCAGTGAGCATTCTGATTTCAGTTCCAGAGCGATTCACCCAATGAGTCCTTGATATTTAGTCGTTTTCAGCCAATTTCCTGGATTTTTGAAAATTTCACTTTTTTGTGAAAATATCTACTAAATGAGGGAATAATATGTGTGAGGGTACCCCAGGAGAGTTCCAAATGTGTGTGGGTAGAATATATATCCCACGGGGGTAAAATTGAATAAAGTTGAAATATTTTTTTTTTGGACTTAGTCATTTTTCCGGCGTTTATCAGACTTTCAGATAGGGGAAATGTCAGTGAGCATTCCGATTTCAGTTCCAGAGCCATGCGCCCAATGAATCCTTGATATTTAGTCATTTTCTGCCAATTTTCTGGATTTTTGAAAATTTCACTTTTCTGTGAAAATATACACTAAATGAGGGAATAATATGTTTGAGGGTACCCAAGGAGAGTTCCAAATGTGTTTGGGTAGAAATTATATCCCACGGGGGTAAAATTGAAAAAAGTTGAAAACAATTTTTTTGGGGACTTAGTCATTTTTCCGGCGTTTATCACACTTTCAGATAGGGGAAATGTCAGTGAGCGTTCCGATTTAAGTTCCAGACCGATTCGCCCAATGAGTCCTTGATATTTAGTCGTTTTCAGCCAATTTTCTGGATTTTTGAAAATTTCACTTTTTTCTGAAAATATCCACTAAATGAGGGAATAATATGTGTGAGGGTACCCCAGGAGAGGTCCAAATGTGTGTGGGTAGAATATATATCCCACGGGGGTAAAATTGAAAAAAGTTGAAAAAAAATTTTTTTTGGACTTAGTCATTTTTCCGGCGTTTATCAGACTTTCAGTTAGGACAAATGTCAGTGAGCATTCCGATTTCAGTTCCAGAGCGATTCGCCCAATGAGTCCTTGATATTTAGTCGTTTTCAGCCAATTTTCTGTATTTTTGAAAATTTCACTTTTTTGTGAAGATGTCCACTAAATGAGGGAATAATATGTGTGAGGGTACCCCAGGAGAGTTCCAAATGTGTGTGGGTAGAATATATATCCCACGGGTCTAAAATTGAAAAAAGTTTAAAAAAATTTTTTTTTGGACTTAGTCATTTTTCCGGCGTTTATCAGACTTTCAGATAGGGGAAATGTCAGTGAGCATTCTGATTTCAGTTCCAGAGCGATTCGCCCAATGAGTCCTTGATATTTAGTAGTTTTCAGCCAATTTTCTGGATTTTTGAAAATTTCACTTTTTTGTGAAAATATCCACTAAATGAGGGAATAATATGTGTGAGGGTACCCCAGGAGAGTTCCAAATGTGTGTGGGTAGAATATATATCCCACGGGGCTAAAATTGAAAAAAGTTGAAAAAAAATTTTTTTTGGACTTAGTCATTTTTCCGGCGTTTATCAGACTTTCAGATAGGGCAAATGTCAGTGAGCATTCCGATTTCAGTTCCAGAGCGATTCGCCCAATGAGTACTTGATATTTAGTCGTTTTCAGTCAATTTTCTGGATTTTTGAAAATTTCAATTTTTTGTGAAAATATCCTCTAAATCAGGGAATAATATGTGTGAGGGTACCCCAGGAGAGTTCCAAATGTGTGTGGATAGAATATATATCCCACGGGGGTAAAATTGAAAAAAGTTGAAAAAAATTTTTTTTTGGACTTAGTCATTTTTCCAGCGTTTATCAGACTTTCAGATAAGGCAAATGTCATTGAGCATTCTGATTTCAGTTCCAGAGCATTCGCCCAATGAGTCCTTGATATTTAGTCGTTTTCAGCCAATTTGCTGGATTTTTGAAAATGTCACTTTTTTGTGAAAATATCCACTAAATGAAGGAATAATATGTGTGAGGGTACCCCAGGAGAGTTCCAAATGTGTTTGGGTAGAATATATATCCCACGGGGCTAAAATTGAAAAAAGTTGAAAAAAATTTTTTTTTGGACTTAGTCATTTTTCCGGCGTTTATCAGACTTTCAGATAGGGCAAATGTCATTGAGCATTCTGATTTCAGTTCCAGAGCATTCGCCCAATGAGTCCTTGATATTTAGTCGTTTTCAGCCAATTTCCTGGATTTTTGAAAATTTCACTTTTTTGTGAAAATATCCACTAAATGAGGGAATAATATGTGTGAGGGTACCCCAGGAGAGTTCCAAATGTGTGTGGGTAGAATAAATATCCCACGGGGGGGAAAGTGAAAAGAGTTGAAAACATTTTTTTTTTGGACTTAGTCATTTTTCCGGCGTTTATCAGACTTTCAGATAGAGGAAATGTCAGTGAGCGTTCCGATTTCAGTTCCAGAGCAATTCGCCCAATGAGTCCTTGATATTTAGTCGTTTTCAGCCAATTTTCTGGATTTTTGAAAATTTCACTTTTTTATGAAAATATCCACTAAATGAGGGAAAAATATGTTTGAGGGTACCCCAGGTGAGTTCCAAATGTGTGTGGGTAGAATATATATCTCACGGGGGGGAAATTGAAAAAAGTTGAAAAAAATTTTTTTTTGGACTTAGTCATTTTTCCGGCGTTTATCAGACTTTCAGATAGGGCAAATGTCAGTGAGCATTCTGATTTCAGTTCCAGAGCGATTCACCCAATGAGTCCTTGATATTTAGTCGTTTTCAGCCAATTTCCTGGATTTTTGAAAATTTCACTTTTTTGTGAAAATATCTACTAAATGAGGGAATAATATGTGTGAGGGTACCCCAGGAGAGTTCCAAATGTGTGTGGGTAGAATATATATCCCACGGGGGCAAAATTGAAAAAAGTTGAAAAAAATTTTTTTTTGGACTTAGTCATTTTTCCGGCGTTTATCAGACTTTCAGATAGGGCAAATGTCAGTGAGCATTCCGATTTCAGTTCCAGAGCGATTCGCCCAATGAGTACTTGATATTTAGTCGTTTTCAGTCAATTTTCTGGATTTTTGAAAATTTCAATTTTTTGTGAAAATATCCTCTAAATCAGGGAATAATATGTGTGAGGGTACCCCAGGAGAGTTCCAAATGTGTGTGGATAGAATATATATCCCACGGGGGTAAAATTGAAAAAAGTTGAAAAAAATTTTTTTTTGGACTTAGTCATTTTTCCAGCGTTTATCAGACTTTCAGATAAGGCAAATGTCATTGAGCATTCTGATTTCAGTTCCAGAGCATTCGCCCAATGAGTCCTTGATATTTAGTCGTTTTCAGCCAATTTGCTGGATTTTTGAAAATGTCACTTTTTTGTGAAAATATCCACTAAATGAGGGAATAATATGTGTGAGGGCACCCCAGGAGAGTTCCAAATGTGTTTGGGTAGAATATATATCCCACGGGGCTAAAATTGAAAAAAGTTGAAAAAAATTTTTTTTTGGACTTAGTCATTTTTCCGCCGTTTATCAGACTTTCAGATAGGGCAAATGTCATTGAGCATTCTGATTTCAGTTCCAGAGCATTCGCCCAATGAGTCCTTGATATTTAGTCGTTTTCAGCCAATTTCCTGGATTTTTGAAAATTTCACTTTTTTGTGAAAATATCCACTAAATGAGGGAATAATATGTGTGAGGGTACCCCAGGAGAGTTCCAAATGTGTGTGGGTAGAATAAATATCCCACGGGGGGGAAAGTGAAATGAGTTGAAAACATTTTTTTTTTGGACTTAGTCATTTTTCCGGCGTTTATCAGACTTTCAGATAGAGGAAATGTCAGTGAGCGTTCCGATTTCAGTTCCAGAGCAATTCGCCCAATGAGTCCTTGATATTTAGTCGTTTTCAGCCAATTTTCTGGATTTTTGAAAATTTCACTTTTTTATGAAAATATCCACTAAATGAGGGAAAAATATGTTTGAGGGTACCCCAGGTGAGTTCCAAATGTGTGTGGGTAGAATATATATCTCACGGGGGGGAAATTGAAAAAAGTTGAAAAAAATTTTTTTTTGGACTTAGTCATTTTTCCGGCGTTTATCAGACTTTCAGATAGGGCAAATGTCAGTGAGCATTCTGATTTCAGTTCCAGAGCGATTCACCCAATGAGTCCTTGATATTTAGTCGTTTTCAGCCAATTTCCTGGATTTTTGAAAATTTCACTTTTTTGTGAAAATATCTACTAAATGAGGGAATAATATGTGTGAGGGTACCCCAGGAGAGTTCCAAATGTGTGTGGGTAGAATATATATCCCACGGGGGCAAAATTGAAAAAAGTTGAAAAAAATTTTTTTTTGGACTTAGTCATTTTTACAGCGTTTATCAGACTTTCAGATACGGCAAATGTCATTGAGCATTCTGATTTCAGTTCCAGAGCTTTCGCCCAATGAGTCCTTGATATTTAGTCATTTTCAGCCAATTTTCTGGATTTTTGAAAATTTCACTTTTTTGTGAAAATATCCACTAAATGAGGGAATAATATGTGTGAGGGTACCCCAGGAGAGTTCCAAATGTGTTTGGGTAGAATATATATCCCACGGGGCTAAAATTGAAAAAAGTTGAAAAAATTTTTTTTTTGGACTTAGTCATTTTTCCGGCGTTTATCAGACTTTCAGATAGGGGAAATATCAGTGAGCGTTCCGATTTCAGTTCCAGAGCGATTCGCCCAATGATTCCTTGATACTTATTCGTTTTCAGCCAATATTTTGGATTTTTGAAAATTTCACTTTTTTGTGAAAATATCCACTAAATGAGGGAATAATATGTGTGAGGGTACCCCAGGAGAGTTCCAAATGTGTGTGGGTAGAATATATATCCCACGGGGGTAAAATTTAAAAAAGTTGAAAAAAAATTTTTTTTGGACTTAGTCATTTTTCCGGCGTTCATCAGATTTTCAGATAGGGGAAATGTCAGTTAGCGTTCCGATTTCAGTTCCAGAGCGATTCGCCCAATGAGTCCTTGATATTTAGTCGTTTTCAGCCAATTTTCTGGATTTTTGAAAATTTCACTTTTTTGTGAAGATATCCACTAAATGAGGGAATAATATGTGTGAGGGTACCCCAGGAGAGTTCCAAATGTGTTTGGGTAGAATAAATATCCCACGGGGGGGAAAGTGAAAAGAGTTGAAAACATTTTTTTTTTGGACTTAGTCATTTTTCCGGCGTTTATCAGACTTTCAGATAGAGGAAATGTCAGTGAGCGTTCCGATTTCAGTTCCAGAGCAATTCGCCCAATGAGTCCTTGATATTTAGTCGTTTTCAGCCAATTTTCTGGATTTTTGAAAATTTCACTTTTTTATGAAAATATCCACTAAATGAGGGAAAAATATGTTTGAGGGTACCCCAGGTGAGTTCCAAATGTGTGTGGGTAGAATATATATCCCACGGGGGGGAAATTGAAAAAAGTTGAAAAAAATTTTTTTTTGGACTTAGTCATTTTTCCGGCGTTTATCAGACTTTCAGATAGGGCAAATGTCAGTGAGCATTCTGATTTCAGTTCCAGAGCGATTCACCCAATGAGTCCTTGATATTTAGTCGTTTTCAGCCAATTTTCTGGATTTTTGAAAATTTCACTTTTTTGTGAAAATATCCACTAAATGAAGGAATAATATGTGTGAGGGTACCCCAGGAGAGTTCCAAATGTGTGTGGGTAGAATATATATCCCACGTGGTTAAAATTGAAAAAAGTTGAAAAAAAATTTTTTTTGGACTTAGTCATTTTTCCAGCGTTTATCAGACTTTCAGATAGGGCAAATGTCAGTGAGCATTCCGACTTCAGTTCCAGACCGATTCGCCCAATGAGTCCTTGATATTTAGTCGTTTTCAGCCAATTTTCTGGATTTTTGAAAATTTCAATTTTGTGAAAATATCCACTAAATGAGGGAATAATATGTGTGAGGGTACCCCAGGAGAGTTCCAAATGTGTGTGGGTAGAATATATATCCCACGGGTCTAAAATTGAAAAAAGTTTAAAAAAATTTTTTTTTGGACTTAGTCATTTTTCCGGCGTTTATCAGACTTTCAGATAGGGGAAATGTCAGTGAGCGTTCTGATTTCAGTTCCAGAGCGATTCGCCCAATGAGTCCTTGATATTTAGTAGTTTTCAGCCAATTTTCTGGATTTTTGAAAATTTCACTTTTTTGTGAAAATATCCACTAAATGAGGGAATAATATGTGTGAGGGTACCCCAGGAGAGTTTCAAATGTGTTTGGGTAGAATATATATCCCACGGGAGTAAAATTGAAAAAAGTTTAAAAAAAATTTTTTTGGGACTTAGTCATTTTTCCGGCGTTTATCAGACTTTCAGATAGGGGAAATGTCAGTGAGCATTCCGATTTCAGTTCCAGAGCGATTCGCCCAATGATTCCTTGATACTTATTCGTTTTCAGCCAATATTTTGGATTTTTGAAAATTTCACTTTTTTGTGAAAATATCCACTAAATGAGGGAATAATATGTGTGAGGGTACCCCAGGAGAGTTCCAAATGTGTGTGGGTAGAATATATATCCTACGGGGGTAAAATTGAAAAAAGTTGAAAAAAATTTTTTTTTGGACTTAGTCATTTTTCCGGCGTTCATCAGATTTTCAGATAGGGGAAATGTCAGTGAGCGTTCCGATTTCAGTTCCAGAGCGATTCGCCCAATGAGTCCTTGATATTTAGTCGTTTTCAGCCAATTTTCTGGCTTTTTGAAAATTTCACTTTTTTGTGAAAATATCCACTAAATGAGGGAATAATATGTGTGAGGGTACCCCAGGAGAGTTCCAAATGTGTGTGGGTAGAATATATATCCCACGGGGCTAAAATTGAAAAAAGTTGAAAAAAATTTTTTTTTGGACTTAGTCATTTTTCCAGCGTTTATCAGACTTTCAGATAGGGCAAATGTCAGTGAGCATTCTGATTTCAGTTCCAGAGCGATTCACCCAATGAGTCCTTGATATTTAGTCGTTTTCAGCCAATTTTCTGGATTTTTGAAAATTTCACTTTTTTGTGAAAATATCCACTAAATGAAGGAATAATATGTGTGAGGGTACCCCAGGAGAGTTCCAAATGTGTGTGGGTAGAATATATATCCCACGTGGTTAAAATTGAAAAAAGTTGAAAAAAATTTTTTTTTGGACTTAGTCATTTTTCCAGCGTTTTTCAGACTTTCAGATAGGGCAAATGTCAGTGAGCATTCCGACTTCAGTTCCAGACCGATTCGCCCAATGAGTCCTTGATATTTAGTCGTTTTCAGCCAATTTTCTGGATTTTTGAAAATTTCACTTTTTTGTGAAAATATCCACTAAATGAGGGAATAATATGTGTGAGGGTACCCCAGGAGAGTTCCAAATGTGTGTGGGTAGAAGATATATCCCACGGGTCTAAAATTGAAAAAAGTTTAAAAAAATTTTTTTTTGGACTTAGTCATTTTTCCGGCGTTTATCAGACTTTCAGATAGGGGAAATGTCAGTGAGCGTTCTGATTTCAGTTCCAGAGCGATTCGCCCAATGAGTCCTTGATATTTAGTAGTTTTCAGCCAATTTTCTGGATTTTTGAAAATTTCACTTTTTTGTGAAAATATCCACTAAATGAGGGAATAATATGTGTGAGGGTACCCCAGGAGAGTTCCAAATGTGTTTGGGTAGAATATATATCCCACGGGAGTAAAATTGAAAAAAGTTTAAAAAAAATTTTTTTTGGACTTAGTCATTTTTCCGGCGTTTATCAGACTTTCAGATAGGGGAAATGTCAGTGAGCGTTCCGATTTCAGTTCCAGAGCGATTCGCCCAATGATTCCTTGATACTTATTCGTTTTCAGCCAATATTTTGGATTTTTGAAAATTTCACTTTTTTGTGAAAATATCCACTAAATGAGGGAATAATATGTGTGAGGGTACCCCAGGAGAGTTCCAAATGTGTGTGGGTAGAATATATATCCTACGGGGGTAAAATTGAAAAAAGTTGAAAAAAATTTTTTTTTGGACTTAGTCATTTTTCCGGCGTTCATCAGATTTTCAGATAGGGGAAATGTCAGTGAGCGTTCCGATTTCAGTTCCAGAGCGATTCGCCCAATGAGTCCTTGATATTTAGTCGTTTTCAGCCAATTTTCTGGCTTTTTGAAAATTTCACTTTTTTGTGAAAATATCCACTAAATGAGGGAATAATATGTGTGAGGGTACCCCAGGAGAGTTCCAAATGTGTGTGGGTAGAATATATATCCCACGGGGCTAAAATTGAAAAAAGTTGAAAAAAATTTTTTTTTGGACTTAGTCATTTTTCCGGCGTTTATCAGACTTTCAGATAGGGGAAATGTCAGTGAGCGTTCCGATTTCAGTTCCAGAGCGATTCGCCCAATGAGTCCTTGATATTTAATCGTTTTCAGCCAATTTTCTGGATTTTTGAAAATTTCACTTTTTTGTGAAGATATCCACTAAATGAGGGAATAATATGTGTGAGGGTACCCCAGGAGAGTTCCAAATGTGTTTGGGTAGAATATATATCCCACGGGGCTAAAATTGAAAAAAGTTGAAAAAAATTTTTTTTTGGACTTAGTCATTTTTCCGGCGTTTATCAGACTTTCAGATAGGGCAAATGTCATTGAGCATTCTGTTTTCAGTTCCAGAGCATTCGCCCAATGAGTCCTTGATATTTAGTCGTTTTCAGCCAATTTCCTGGATTTTTGAAAATTTCACTTTTTTGTGAAAATATCCACTAAATGAGGGAATAATATGTGTGAGGGTACCCCAGGAGAGTTCCAAATGTGTGTGGGTAGAATAAATATCCCACGGGGGGGAAATTGAAAAAAGTTGAAAAAAATTTTTTTTTGGACTTAGTCATTTTTCCGGCGTTTATCAGACTTTCAGATAGGGCAAATGTCAGTGAGCGTTCCGATTTCAGTTCCAGAGCGATTCACCCAATGAGTCCTTGATATTTAGTCGTTTTCAGCCAATTTTCTGGATTTTTGAAAATTTCACTTTTTTGTGAAAATATCCACTAAATGAAGGAATAATATGTGTGAGGGTACCCCAGGAGAGTTCCAAATGTGTGTGGGTAGAATATATATCCCACGTGGTTAAAATTGAAAAAAGGTGAAAAAAATTTTTTTTTGGACTTAGTCATTTTTCCAGCGTTTATCAGACTTTCAGATAGGGCAAATGTCAGTGAGCATTCCGATTTCAGTTCCAGAGCGATTCGCCCAATGAGTCCTTGATATTTAGTCGTTTTCAGCCAATTTCCTGGATTTTTGAAAATTTCACTTTTTTGTGAAAATATCCACTAAATGAGGGAATAATATGTGTGAGGGTACCCCAGGAGAGTTCCAAATGTGTTTGGGTAGAATATATATCCCACGGGGCTAAAATTGAAAAAAGTTGAAAAAAATTTTTTTTTGGACTTAGTCATTTTTCCGGCGTTTATCAGACTTTCAGATAGGGGAAATATCAGTGAGCGTTCCGATTTCAGTTCCAGAGCGATTCGCCCAATGATTCCTTGATACTTATTCGTTTTCAGCCAATATTTTGGATTTTTGAAAATTTCACTTTTTTGTGAAAATATCCACTAAATGAGGGAATAATATGTGTGAGGGTACCCCAGGAGAGTTCCAAATGTGTGTGGGTAGAATATATATCCCACGGGGGTAAAATTTAAAAAAGTTGAAAAAAAATTTTTTTTGGACTTAGCCATTTTTCCGGCGTTCATCAGATTTTCAGATAGGGGAAATGTCAGTTAGCGTTCCGATTTCAGTTCCAGAGCGATTCGCCCAATGAGTCCTTGATATTTAGTCGTTTTCAGCCAATTTCCTGGATTTTTGAAAATTTCACTTTTTTGTGAAAATATCCACTAAATGAGGGAATAATATGTGTGAGGGTACCCCAGGAGAGTTCCAAATGTGTTTGGGTAGAATATATATCCCACGGGGCTAAAATTGAAAAAAGTTGAAAAAAATTTTTTTTTGGACTTAGTCATTTTTCCGGCGTTTATCAGACTTTCAGATAGGGGAAATATCAGTGAGCATTCCGATTTCAGTTCCAGAGCGATTCGCCCAATGATTCCTTGATACTTATTCGTTTTCAGCCAATATTTTGGATTTTTGAAAATTTCACTTTTTTGTGAAAATATCCACTAAATGAGGGAATAATATGTGTGAGGGTACCCCAGGAGAGTTCCAAATGTGTGTGGGTAGAATATATATCCCACGGGGGTAAAATTTAAAAAAGTTGAAAAAAAATTTTTTTTGGACTTAGTCATTTTTCCGGCGTTCATCAGATTTTCAGATAGGGGAAATGTCAGTTAGCGTTCCGATTTCAGTTCCAGAGCGATTCGCCCAATGAGTCCTTGATATTTAGTCGTTTTCAGCCAATTTCCTGGATTTTTGAAAATTTCACTTTTTTGTGAAAATATCCACTAAATGAGGGAATAATATGTGTGAGGGTACCCCAGGAGAGTTCCAAATGTGTTTGGGTAGAATATATATCCCACGGGGGTAAAATTGAAAAAAGTTGAAAAAAAATTTTTTTTGGACTTAGTCATTTTTCCGGCGTTTATCAGACTTTCAGATAGGGCAAATGTCAGTGAGCATTCCGATTTCAGTTCCAGAGCGATTCGCCCAATGAGTCCTTGATATTTAGTCGTTTTCAGCCAATTTTCTGGATTTTTGAAAATTTCACTTTTTTGTGAAAATATCCACTAAATGAAGGAATAATATGTGTGAGGGTACCCCAGGAGAGTTCCAAATGTGTGTGGGTAGAATATATATCCCACGTGGTTAAAATTGAAAAAAGTTGAAAAAAATTTTTTTTTGGACTTAGTCATTTTTCCAGCGTTTTTCAGACTTTCAGATAGGGCAAATGTCAGTGAGCATTCCGACTTCAGTTCCAGACCGATTCGCCCAATGAGTCCTTGATATTTAGTCGTTTTCAGCCAATTTTCTGGATTTTTGAAAATTTCACTTTTTTGTGAAAATATCCACTAAATGAGGGAATAATATGTGTGAGGGTACCCCAGGAGAGTTCCAAATGTGTGTGGGTAGAATATATATCCCACGGGTCTAAAATTGAAAAAAGTTTTAAAAAATTTTTTTTTGGACTTAGTCATTTTTCCGGCGTTTATCAGACTTTCAGATAGGGGAAATGTCAGTGAGCGTTCTGATTTCAGTTCCAGAGCGATTCGCCCAATGAGTCCTTCATATTTAGTAGTTTTCAGCCAATTTTCTGGATTTTTGAAAATTTCACTTTTTTGTGAAAATATCCACTAAATGAGGGAATAATATGTGTGAGGGTACCCCAGGAGAGTTCCAAATGTGTTTGGGTAGAATATATATCCCACGGGAGTAAAATTGAAAAAAGTTTAAAAAAAATTTTTTTTGGACTTAGTCATTTTTCCGGCGTTTATCAGACTTTCAGATAGGGGAAATGTCAGTGAGCGTTCCGATTTCAGTTCCAGAGCGATTCGCCCAATGATTCCTTGATACTTATTCGTTTTCAGCCAATATTTTGGATTTTTGAAAATTTCACTTTTTTGTGAAAATATCCACTAAATGAGGGAATAATATGTGTGAGGGTACCCCAGGAGAGTTCCAAATGTGTGTGGGTAGAATATATATCCTACGGGGGTAAAATTGAAAAAAGTTGAAAAAAATTTTTTTTTGGACTTAGTCATTTTTCCGGCGTTTATCAGACTTTCAGATAGGGGAAATGTCAGTGAGCGTTCCGATTTCAGTTCCAGAGCGATTCGCCCAATGAGTCCTTGATATTTAATCGTTTTCAGCCAATTTTCTGGATTTTTGAAAATTTCACTTTTTTGTGAAGATATCCACTAAATGAGGGAATAATATGTGTGAGGGTACCCCAGGAGAGTTCCAAATGTGTTTGGGTAGAATATATATCCCACGGGGCTAAAATTGAAAAAAGTTGAAAAAAATTTTTTTTTGGACTTAGTCATTTTTCCGGCGTTTATCAGACTTTCAGATAGGGCAAATGTCATTGAGCATTCTGTTTTCAGTTCCAGAGCATTCGCCCAATGAGTCCTTGATATTTAGTCGTTTTCAGCCAATTTCCTAGATTTTTGAAAATTTCACTTTTTTGTGAAAATATCCACTAAATGAGGGAATAATATGTGTGAGGGTACCCCAGGAGAGTTCCAAATGTGTGTGGGTAGAATAAATATCCCACGGGGGGGAAATTGAAAAAAGTTGAAAAAAATTTTTTTTTGGACTTAGTCATTTTTCCGGCGTTTATCAGACTTTCAGATAGGGCAAATGTCAGTGAGCATTCTGATTTCAGTTCCAGAGCGATTCACCCAATGAGTCCTTGATATTTAGTCATTTTCAGCCAATTTTCTGGATTTTTGAAAATTTCACTTTTTTGTGAAAATATCCACTAAATGAAGGAATAATATGTGTGAGGGTACCCCAGGAGAGTTCCAAATGTGTGTGGGTAGAATATATATCCCACGTGGTTAAAATTGAAAAAAGGTGAAAAAAATTTTTTTTTGGACTTAGTCATTTTTCCAGCGTTTATCAGACTTTCAGATAGGGCAAATGTCAGTGAGCATTCCGACTTCAGTTCCAGACCGATTCGCCCAATGAGTCCTTGATATTTAGTCGTTTTCAGCCAATTTTCTGGATTTTTGAAAATTTCACTTTTTTGTGAAAATATCCACTAAATGAGGGAATAATATGTGTGAGGGTACCCCAGGAGAGTTCCAAATGTGTGTGGGTAGAATATATATCCCACGGGTCTAAAATTGAAAAAAGTTGAAAAAAATTTTTTTTTGGACTTAGTCATTTTTCCGGCGTTTATCAGACTTTCAGATAGGGGAAATGTCAGTGAGCGTTCTGATTTCAGTTCCAGAGCGATTCGCCCAATGAGTCCTTGATATTTAGTAGTTTTCAGCCAATTTTCTGCATTTTTGAAAATTTCACTTTTTTGTGAAAATATCCACTAAATGAGGGAATAATATGTGTGAGGGTACCCCAGGAGAGTTCCAAATGTGTTTGGGTAGAATATATATCCCACGGGAGTAAAATTGAAAAAAGTTTAAAAAAAATTTTTTTTGGACTTAGTCATTTTTCCGGCGTTTATCAGACTTTCAGATAGGGGAAATGTCAGTGAGAGTTTCAATTTCAGTTCCAGAGCGATTCGCCCAATGAGTCCTTGATATTTAGTCGTTTTCAGCCAATTTTCTGGTTTTTTGAAAATTTCACTTTTTTGTGAAAATATCCACTAAATGAGGGAATAATATGTGTGAGGGTACCCCAGGAGAATTCCAAATGTGTGTGGGTAGAATATATATCTCACGGGGGTAAAATTGAATAAAGTTGAAATATTTTTTTTTTTGGACTTAGTCATTTTTCTGGCGTTTATCAGACTTTCATTTAGGGGAAATGTCATTGAGCATTCTGATTTCAGTACCACAGCATTCGCCCAATGAGTCCTTGATATTTAGTCGTTTTCAGCCAATTTCCTGGATTTTTGAAAATTTTACTTTTTTGTGAAAATATCCACTAAATGAGGGAATAATATGTTTGAGGGTACCCCAGGAGAGTTCCAAATGTGTGTGGGTAGAATATATATCCCACGGGGGTAAAATTGAAAAAAGTTGAAAAAAATTTTTTTTTGGACTTAGTCATTTTTCCGGCGTTTATCAGACTTTCAGATAGGGCAAATGTCAGTGAGCATTCCGATTTCAGTTCCAGAGCGATTCGCCCAATGAGTCCTTGATATTTAGTCGTTTTCAGCCAATTTCCTGGATTTTTGAAAATTTCACTTTTTTGTGAAAATATCCACTAAATGAGGGAATAATATGTGTGAGGGTACCCCAGGAGAGTTCCAAATGTGTTTGGGTAGAATATATATCCCACGGGGCTAAAATTGAAAAAAGTTGAAAAAAATTTTTTTTTGGACTTAGTCATTTTTCCGGCGTTTATCAGACTTTCAGATAGGGGAAATATCAGTGAGCGTTCCGATTTCAGTTCCAGAGCGATTCGCCCAATGATTCCTTGATACTTATTCGTTTTCAGCCAATATTTTGGATTTTTGAAAATTTCACTTTTTTGTGAAAATATCCACTAAATGAGGGAATAATATGTGTGAGGGTACCGCAGGAGAGTTCCAAATGTGTGTGGGTAGAATATATATCCCACGGGGCTAAAAATGAAAAAAGTTGAAAAAATTTTTTTTTTGGACTTAGTCATTTTTCCGGCGTTTATCAGACTTTCAGATAGGGGAAATATCAGTGAGCGTTCCGATTTCAGTTCCAGAGCGATTCGCCCAATGATTCCTTGATACTTATTCGTTTTCAGCCAATATTTTGGATTTTTGAAAATTTCACTTTTTTGTGAAAATATCCACTAAATGAGGGAATAATATGTGTGAGGGTACCCCAGGAGAGTTCCAAATGTGTGTGGGTAGAATATATATCCCACGGGGGTAAAATTTAAAAAAGTTGAAAAAAAATTTTTTTTGGACTTAGCCATTTTTCCGGCGTTCATCAGATTTTCAGATAGGGGAAATGTCAGTTAGCGTTCCGATTTCAGTTCCAGAGCGATTCGCCCAATGAGTCCTTGATATTTAGTCGTTTTCAGCCAATTTCCTGGATTTTTGAAAATTTCACTTTTTTGTGAAAATATCCACTAAATGAGGGAATAATATGTGTGAGGGTACCCCAGGAGAGTTCCAAATGTGTTTGGGTAGAATATATATCCCACGGGGCTAAAATTGAAAAAAGTTGAAAAAAATTTTTTTTTGGACTTAGTCATTTTTCCGGCGTTTATCAGACTTTCAGATAGGGGAAATATCAGTGAGCGTTCCGATTTCAGTTCCAGAGCGATTCGCCCAATGATTCCTTGATACTTATTCGTTTTCAGCCAATATTTTGGATTTTTGAAAATTTCACTTTTTTGTGAAAATATCCACTAAATGAGGGAATAATATGTGTGAGGGTACCCCAGGAGAGTTCCAAATGTGTGTGGGTAGAATATATATCCCACGGGGGTAAAATTTAAAAAAGTTGAAAAAAAATTTTTTTTGGACTTAGTCATTTTTCCGGCGTTCATCAGATTTTCAGATAGGGGAAATGTCAGTTAGCGTTCCGATTTCAGTTCCAGAGCGATTCGCCCAATGAGTCCTTGATATTTAGTCGTTTTCAGCCAATTTCCTGGATTTTTGAAAATTTCACTTTTTTGTGAAAATATCCACTAAATGAGGGAATAATATGTGTGAGGGTACCCCAGGAGAGTTCCAAATGTGTTTGGGTAGAATATATATCCCACGGGGGTAAAATTGAAAAAAGTTGAAAAAAAATTTTTTTTGGACTTAGTCATTTTTCCGGCGTTTATCAGACTTTCAGATAGGGCAAATGTCAGTGAGCATTCCGATTTCAGTTCCAGAGCGATTCGCCCAATGAGTACTTGATATTTAGTCGTTTTCAGCCAATTTTCTGGATTTTTGAAAATTTCAATTTTATGTGAAAATATCCACTAAATGAGGGAATAATATGTGTGAGGGTACCCCAGGAGAGTTCCAAATGTGTGTGGGTAGAATATATATCCCACGGGGGTAAAATTGAAAAAAGTTGAAAAAATTTTTTTTTTGAACTTAGTCATTTTTCCAGCGTTTATCAGACTTTCAGATAGGGCAAATGTCATTGAGCATTCTGATTTCAGTTCCAGAGCATTCACCCAATGAGTCCTTGATATTTAGTCGTTTTCAGCCAATTTTCTGGATTTTTGAAAATTTCACTTTTTTATGAAAATATCCACTAAATGAGGGAATAATATGTGTGAGGGTACCCCAGGGAGTTCCAAATGTGTGTGGGTAGAATATATATCCCACGGGGGTAAAATTGAAAAAAGTTGAAAAAAAATTTTTTTTGGACTTAGTCATTTTTCCGGCGTTTATCAGACTTTCAGATAGGGGAAATGTCAGTGAGAGTTCCAATTTCAGTTCCAGAGCGATTCGCCCAATGAGTCCTTGATATTTAATCGTTTTCAGCCAATTTTCTGGATTTTTGAAAATTTCACTTTTTTGTGAAAATATCCACTAAATGAGGGAATAATATGTTTGAGGGTACCCCAGGAGAGTTCCAAATGTGTGTGGGTAGAATATATATCCCACGGGGGTAAAATTGAAAAAAGTTGAAAAAATTTTTTTTTTGGACTTAGTCATTTTTCCAGCGTTTATCAGACTTTCAGATAGGGCAAATGTCATTGAGCATTCTGATTTCAGTTCCAGAGCATTCGCCCAATGTGTCCTTGATATTTAGTCATTTTCTGCCAATTTTCTGGATTTTTTAAAATTTCACTTTTTTGTGAAAATATACACTCAATGAGGGAATAATATGTTTGAGGGTACCCAAGGAGAGTTCCAAATGTGTGTGGGTAGAATTTATATCCCACGGGGGTAAAATTGAAAAAAGTTGAAAACAATTTTTTATGGGACTTAGTGTAATACTATTGTAGGAACTCGAGGATTCTGATAGCGTGGGGCAATGAACAAGCAGAGACGGGTCTCTTTAGTACAAATAGTGTATTTGTGCAACAGCAATAACACCCAAAAACAATATACAGATAACCCGTAGTGACATACAATGAAATAGTCCAGCAATATTAAGTCTTTGAAACCTATATAGCAAGTCGGCAATGTTCTTACGACGGAGTCCACACACAAACGTGATCAAAAGGAAAGTGACACACTGGTGACGTGGCTTGACTCAAACACTGCGGGTGTAGTAAAAGTCAGATCCAGGTATGCAGTAGCCACAGGGAAGTCCAAGAACAAGTTCACAAGTTAATCCTAGATGTAGCGTAGATTCAGGGAAGTCCAGAAACAAGTTCACATTTAAGTAATATTCCAGTAGCCCTCACCGGAGGGAGTGAACGAAGGGTTAAACAACACAGTCCAGAAACACAGTTCTTACCGGGTGGAGTGAGGCAAGGGTTAAGATCCAAAGTCAACAGGTTAATGATAACACAGTGAGAGTAGCTTACATAGGCAGAGAATGTCCAGAGCCACAGGCTGCTGCTGAGAAACACGTGAAGATTAACCTGGTAAATACACAAGAGATCTGGGAGATAATAGTAGGACAAGGCAGCTTGACTGAAGGGATACAGAAGCAGAATACTCCAGCAAGGAAGCCAGCACCTGAGCCGGGTTTTAAACAAACGAACAGGAAGTAGGGCATACAAAAACAGCAAACTCCATCTTAACAAAGGGCAAAATCATTCACAAGGTTACCTAGAAAACCCGGAATACTGACATTACTCCCCCCACTAAAGACGGCCTCCGGACGGTCCAGGACCAGGCTTGTCCGGGTATCTCTGATGAAACTGAGCGACCTTCAGGGGAGCATTGATGTTACTTACTGGTTCCCAAGAATTGTCTTCGGGAGAGTAACCTTGCCATCTAACTAGATACTGAAGCCGGTTCCTATGAAGTCTCGAATCAACAATATCCTGTACCACAAATTGCTCTTCGCCATCAACCAACACTGGTGGAGGGGGAGATACGATACGTCCCTGAAACGTGTTAGGAGAGACCGGTTTTAATAAAGAAACATGAAATACTGGGTGTACCTTTAAAGTCCGTGGTAGCTTCAGCCGACAGGCAACAGAGCTCACAATCCCAGTGATCTTAAATGGACCGATGAATTTCTGCCCCAGTTTCTGCGAAGGAACACCCAATCTTAGATTCTTGGTAGACAACCAAACCGCGTCTCCTACCTTATACATAGGTGCCGGTTTCCGGAACCTATCGGCCGACTTCTTGTAACGCTCCTGTGCTACGGTCAGGGTGTCCTTTAAAACTTCCAGATTACGTTGCAACACCGCCACTCTGTCTTCAACCGCCGGTACCGAAATAGCAACCGGAGACCTAGGCAAAATATTTGGATGATAACCCAGATTGGCAAAAAAAGGCGTTACCTTCGTAGAACTGCTCTGAGAGTTGTTGTATGAAAATTCCGCTAAAGGAAGTAGCTTCAGCCAATCGTCCTGTAAATGACTGACGTAACAGCGTAGATATTGCTCCAAGGTTTGATTTGTCCGTTCGGTCTGCCCGTTGGTCTGAGGATGGTATGCAGAAGACAGGCCAACATTAATGTGGAGTGCAGAACAAAATCCTTTCCAAAATCTAGAGGTAAATTGTATTCCCCGGTCAGAAATGATCTCATCTGGTACTCCATGCAGCCGGAAAACGTTCTGGATAACCAGATCCACTGTCTCTGTAGCAGAGGGAAGACCGGTACATGGAATGAAATGAGCAGCCTTCGTTAAACGATCTACTACCACCAAAATAGTATTTTTACCGCCAGAGGTGGGTAACTCCACAATAAAGTCCATCGAAATAGACCCCCAAGGGCGAGACGGTACAGGTAGCGGTTTAAGAAGACCAGTAGGTGAAACACGAGGAACTTTGTACCGGGCACAAACCTCACAAGAGCGGACATAGTCATTCACATCTTTCAAACAGGTAGGCCACCAAAAAAAACGGCTTAAAAATTCCTGCGTCTTCTGTACCCCCCTATGACCAGCCAATACAGAGTCGTGGACCAATTTGAGAATTCGAAGTCTCACAGCCTCTGGGACATAAATACATCGATCTCTAAGCCACACACCATTCCGAAGGACAAGATTCACGTTGTCAGGTGGAGCAGCAAGAAATACGTCACCGTCATAGGCCAGCTTGATCTCCTGCCACAAGTCCCGGTCCTGGAGCACTCCTACAAAATTTGCATCAGACAAGATGGTCTTAGAAGGGGTCCCAGGCACGGAGTCCACCGTATGGATTCGGGATAATGCGTCAGCTTTCCCATTACGTGAACCTGGGCGGTACGAAATAATAAAATTAAACTGGTTCAAGAACAAACTCCACCTAGCTTGTCGAGGAGAAAGACACCTGGCAGACTTAAGGAATTCCAAATTACGATGATCCGTGAGTACCACTACCTGTTGAGTTGCTCCCTGCAAATGGTGTCTCCATTCCTTAAAGGCAGCAATGATTGCCAAAAGTTCCTTATCTGCAATATCATAGTTCAGTTCAGCAGAAGATAACCTACGAGAAAAGAAGGCACACGGGTGCAGCAAACCTTTGTCTCCGGTACGTTGTGAGAGGATAGCTCCCAATGCACAGTCAGAAGCGTCCACCTCCACGATGAAAGGCAGTGCAGGATCCGGATGCATCAATATCGGAGCCGTGGTAAAACAAACCTTGAGGCGATCAAAGGCTTCCTGAGCTTGCGAAGGCCATACAAACTTCTTCCCCTTCTTGGTGAGAAGAGTGATGGGACGGACAACTTCTGAAAAATTTCGGATGAAACGTCTATAAAAGTTAGCGAAACCAATGAATCGTTGTACCTCTTTAATGTTTCCTGGTACCGGCCAGTCTAAGATTGCCTGGATCTTGCTGGACTCCATATTCAATCCCTGAGGAGAAATAATATAGCCTAAAAATTGGATTTCGGAGCAATGAAATTCACACTTTTCGAGTTTGATGTACAAATGATTATCTCTCAAACGTCTAAGCACGGTCTTAACATGTTCCCGATGTTCCTGTAAGGAATCAGAGAAGATCAAAATGTCATCCAGGTAAATTACCACATATTGGTCCAATAAATCCCTGAAAATATCGTTGGCTAAATGTTGAAAAGCAGCAGGAGCGTTACAGAGTCCGAATGGCATCACCAAATATTCATAATGTCCATACCGGCATCTAAAAGCTGTTTTCCATTCGTCTCCGGGACGTATACGGAGTAAATTATATGCCCCGCGAAGATCTAATTTGGTAAATACCTTGGCCTGGCGAACTCTTTCCAACAATTCCGGAATTAGCGGCAACGGGTACCTGTTACGAATGGTTACCTTATTTAACTCCCGGTAGTCAATGCAGGGTCTTAGAGTCCCATCCTTCTTCTTTACAAAGAATATAGGGGCTCCCGCTGGTGAAGAAGATGGTCGGATAAACCCCTTGGCTAAATTCTCATCTATATATTCTCGTAATGATTTTAATTCCGGAGCCGCCAGCGGGTAAACATGGCCGAAAGGAATCGCTGCCCCAGGAAGCAATTCTATGGGGCAATCATACGGTCTATGTGGGGGAAGTTGATCTGCCTTCCTCTTGTCACAAACGTCCGAGAATTCCTGGTAAACCAGAGGGAGAGTGGGTACCTGTATTGCCTCTTCCAAGTTCTGGGTGACTGGAACCGCTACCGTTGGACTGATGGTAGGACTACACTTCGGAAGGAAGGATATCTCCTTGGTTTCCCAATTGATGTTTGGATTTTGTGACCGTAACCAGGGAATTCCTAAAATTACAGGAAAATGAGGAGAAGATATTAACATGAATGAAAGTGTTTCTTGATGGTCCGGTTCCATCTTACACTCCAGAAGCACTGTCTCCCGATCTACTGGTCCAGAAACTAATGGGGAACCATCCACTGTTTCCATAGTGACTGGTGAAGCTCTTAGTTGCGTCTTTATACCATGTTCCCTGGCAAAAGAAGAATCCATGAAATTCCCACCTGCTCCAGAGTCTATCATGGCAGAACTTGGTATCCACTGTCCCTCCCACTGAATCTGAATAGGAAGAGAACAATGTGAATATTTCTCCCCTTGGTCTTTAGGGGAAGTCGGCATCAATATAGGGGGAAAAACAGCATCTATCTGTAGACTGGTCTCTGAAACTTCAGACTCAGCGTCAGTGTTGTCATAATCCCCTACTACCGCTAACACCTTGTTGGGTCGCCTGGGACATCTAGGACAATTGATAAGGAAATGGTCTGATTGACCACAATAGAAACATAAGCGCTCACGGAGACGGTATTCGCGGCGTTCATTACTCTCACGTTTTAGTAGCGAGTCCACCTGCATAGGCACCTCCTCGGCCTCCCGCGAGTTTTTGCCTGTGGTTTCCCTAGACGGAAGGGAGAAATTAGTGATGCGATTTACAGCTGCCCATTTTTCTTGTCTGCGTTCAGTTAGACGGATATCAATACGTACACAGTGCTGTAAAAATAACTCAAACTCCTGTGGAGACTCTGAACGAGCTAGCTCATCCTTGATTGCACTGGACAAACCCTTTCTAAAGATTGGCAATAAAGCATTGTTATCCCAGTTGGTGTCTACCACTAACCTTTTAAATTCAGTAACATATTCTATGACTGAACGTTTCCCCTGGCGTAAGGAAAGCAAGGCAGATTCAGCGGTAGCACGGCGATTGGGATCGTCGAACATTTGTGCCATGGCTGTCAGAAAATCATCCAAATTATTTAGACGGGTATCGTGACTTTCAACCATAGGATTTGCCCAAGCCAGTGCCCGTGATGTCAACAACATAATAATACATAGTACCTTAGATCTATCAGACCGGTAATAGGAGGCATGTACATCAAAGAATAATATACATTGGTTAACAAACCCACGGAATTGACTTCGGTCACCATTAAACCGGAATGGAGGCATTTTGGGCATACTAGTGGATGATGTAGGCTCAGTAGGTAAGGCCTCCCGGACTTCTAACTTAGTACGTAGATCTTGGAGAGCCTGACCAAACACCTGTGCGTTGTGGTCAACCCGGGATTCCATGTCTCTAATCTTAGTGTGTATAGTCTCTATCTCCAGCTGCAAGGAGTTAATTATGGTGAACAGTTTGTCTGCCCGTGTCTCAGTCATTGCCCCAGCAGAATCCTCTTTTGGCTGGAGTATCCTGTAATACTATTGTAGGAACTCGAGGATTCTGATAGCGTGGGGCAATGAACAAGCAGAGACGGGTCTCTTTAGTACAAATAGTGTATTTGTGCAACAGCAATAACACCCAAAAACAATATACAGATAACCCGTAGTGACATACAATGAAATAGTCCAGCAATATTAAGTCTTTGAAACCTATATAGCAAGTCGGCAATGTTCTTACGACGGAGTCCACACACAAACGTGATCAAAAGGAAAGTGACACACTGGTGACGTGGCTTGACTCAAACACTGCGGGTGTAGTAAAAGTCAGATCCAGGTATGCAGTAGCCACAGGGAAGTCCAAGAACAAGTTCACAAGTTAATCCTAGATGTAGCGTAGATTCAGGGAAGTCCAGAAACAAGTTCACATTTAAGTAATATTCCAGTAGCCCTCACCGGAGGGAGTGAACGAAGGGTTAAACAACACAGTCCAGAAACACAGTTCTTACCGGGTGGAGTGAGGCAAGGGTTAAGATCCAAAGTCAACAGGTTAATGATAACACAGTGAGAGTAGCTTACATAGGCAGAGAATGTCCAGAGCCACAGGCTGCTGCTGAGAAACACGTGAAGATTAACCTGGTAAATACACAAGAGATCTGGGAGATAATAGTAGGACAAGGCAGCTTGACTGAAGGGATACAGAAGCAGAATACTCCAGCAAGGAAGCCAGCACCTGAGCCGGGTTTTAAACAAACGAACAGGAAGTAGGGCATACAAAAACAGCAAACTCCATCTTAACAAGGGGCAAAATCATTCACAAGGTTACCTAGAAAACCCGGAATACTGACACTTAGTCATTTTTCCGGCGTTCATCAGATTTTCAGTTAGGGGAAATGTCAGTGAGCGTTCCGATTTCAGTTCCAGAGCGATTCGCCCAATGATTCCTTGATACTTATTCGTTTTCAGCCAATATTTTGGATTTTTGAAAATTTCACTTTTTTGTGAAAATATCCACTAAATGAGGGAATAATATGTGTGAGGGTACCCCAGGAGAGTTCCAAATGTGTGTGGGTAGAATATATATCCCACGGGGCTAAAATTGAAAAAAGTTGAAAAAAATTTTTTTTTGGACCTAGTCATTTTTGCGGCGTTTATCAGACTTTCAGATAGGGCAAATGTCAGTGAGCATTCCGATTTCAGTTCCAGGGCGATTCAACCAATGAGTACTTGATATTTAGTCGTTTTCAGCCAATTTTCTGGATTTTTGAAAATTTCAATTTTATGTGAAAATATCCACTAAATGAGGGAATAATATGTGTGAGGGTACCCCAGGAGAGTTCCAAATGTGTGTGGGTAGAATATATATCCCACGGGGGTAAAATTGAAAAAAGTTGAAAAAAAATTTTTTTGGAACTTAGTCATTTTTCCAGCGTTTATCAGACTTTCAGATAGGGCAAATGTCATTGAGCATTCTGATTTCAGTTCCAGAGCATTCACCCAATGAGTCCTTGATATTTAGTCGTTTTCAGCCAATTTTCTGGATTTTTGAAAATTTCACTTTTTTGTGAAAATATACACTCAATGAGGGAATAATATGTTTGAGGGTACCCAAGGAGAGTTCCAAATGTGTGTGGGTAGAATTTATATCCCACGGGGGTAAAATTGAAAAAAGTTGAAAAAAATTTTTTTTTGGACTTAGTCATTTTTATGGCGTTTATCAGACTTTCAGATAGGGGAAATGTCAGTGAGCGTTCCGATTTCAGTTCCAGAGCGATTCTCCCAATGAGTCCTTGATATTTAATCGTTTTCAGCCAATTTTCTGGATTTTTGAAAATTTCACTTTTTTGTGAAAATATCCACGAAATGAGGGAATAATATGTTTGAGGGTACCCCAGGAGAGTTCCAAATGTGTCTGGGTAGAATATATATCCCACGGGGGTAAAATTGAAAAAAGTTGAAAAAATTTTTTTTTTGGACTTAGTCATTTTTCCAGCGTTTATCAGACTTTCAGATAGGGCAAATGTCATTGAGCATTCTGATTTCAGTTCCAGAGCATTCGCCCAATGAGTCCTTGATATTTAGTCGTTTTCAGCCAATTTTCTGGATTTTTGAAAATTTCACTTTTTTGTGAAAATATCCACTAAATGAGGGAATAATATGTGTGAGGGTACCCCAGGAGAGTTCCAAATGTGTGTGGGTAGAATATATATCCCACGGGGGTAAAATTGAAAAAAGTTGAAAAAAAAATTTTTTTGGACTTAGTCATTTTTCCAGCGTTTATCAGACTTTCAGATAGGGCAAATGTCATTGAGCATTCTGATTTCAGTTCCAGAGCATTCGCCCAATGAGTCCTTGATATTTAGTCGTTTTCAGCCAATTTTCTGGATTTTTGAAAATTTAAATTTTTTGTGAAAATATCCACTAAATGAGGGAATAATATGTGTGAGGGTACCCCAGGAGAGTTCCAAATGTGTTTGGGTACAATATATATCCCACGGGGCTAAAATTGAAAAAAGTTGAAAACATTTTTTTTTTGGACTTAGTCATTTTTAAGGCGTTTATCAGACTTTCAGATAGGGGAAATATCAGTGAGCATTCCAATTTCAGTTCCAGAGCCATGCGCCCAATGAATCCTTGATATTTAGTCATTTTCTGCCAATTTTCTGGATTTTTGAAAATTTCACTTTTTTGTGAAAATATACACTCAATGAGGGAATAATATGTTTGAGGGTACCCAAGGAGAGTTCCAAATGTGTGTGGGTAGAATTTATATCCCACGGGGGTAAAATTGAAAAAAGTTGAAAACAATTTTTTATGGGACTTAGTCATTTTTCCGGCGTTCATCAGATTTTCAGTTAGGGGAAATGTCAGTGAGCGTTCCGATTTCAGTTCCAGAGCGATTTGCCCAATGATTCCTTGATACTTATTCGTTTTCAGCCAATATTTTGGATTTTTGAAAATTTCACTTTTTTGTGAAAATATCCACTAAATGAGGGAATAATATGTGTGAGGGTACCCCAGGAGAGTTCCAAATGTGTGTGGGTAGAATATATATCCCACGGGGGTAAAATTTAAAAAAGTTGAAAAAAAATTTTTTTTGGACTTAGTCATTTTTCCGGCGATCATCAGATTTTCCGATAGGGGAAATGTCAGTGAGCGTTCCGATTTCAGTTCCAGAGCGATTCGCCCAATGAGTCCTTGATATTTAGTCGTTTTCAGCCAATTTTCTGGTTTTTTGAAAATTTCACTTTTTTGTGAAAATATCCACTAAAAGGGAATAATATGTGTGAGGGTACCCCAGGAGAGTTCCAAATGTGTGTGGGTAGAATATATATCCCACGGGGGTAAAATTGAAAAAAGTTTAAAAAATTTTTTTTTTGGACTTAGTCATTTTTCCGGCGTTTATCAGACTTTCAGATAGGGCAAATGTCATTGAGCATTCTGATTTCAGTTCCAGAGCATTCGCCCAATGAGTCCTTGATATTTAGTCGTTTTCAGCCAATTTTCTGGATTTTTGAAAATTTAAATTTTTTGTGAAAATATCCACTAAATGAGGGAATAATATGTGTGAGGGTACCCCAGGAGAGTTCCAAATGTGTTTGGGTACAATATATATCCCACGGGGCTAAAATTGAAAAAAGTTGAAAACATTTTTTTTTTGGACTTAGTCATTTTTCCGGCGTTTATCAGACTTTCAGATAGGGGAAATATCAGTGAGCATTCCAATTTCAGTTCCAGAGCCATGCGCCCAATGAATCCTTGATATTTAGTCATTTTCTGCCAATTTTCTGGATTTTTGAAAATTTCACTTTTTTGTGAAAATATACACTCAATGAGGGAATAATATGTTTGAGGGTACCCAAGGAGAGTTCCAAATGTGTGTGGGTAGAATTTATATCCCACGGGGGTAAAATTGAAAAAAGTTGAAAACAATTTTTTATGGGACTTAGTCATTTTTCCGGCGTTCATCAGATTTTCAGTTAGGGGAAATGTCAGTGAGCGTTCCGATTTCAGTTCCAGAGCGATTCGCCCAATGATTCCTTGATACTTATTCGTTTTCAGCCAATATTTTGGATTTTTGAAAATTTCACTTTTTTGTGAAAATATCCACTAAATGAGGGAATAATATGTGTGAGGGTACCCCAGGAGAGTTCCAAATGTGTGTGGGTAGAATATATATCCCACGGGGCTAAAATTGAAAAAAGTTGAAAAAAATTTTTTTTTGGACTTAGTCATTTTTCCGGCGTTTATCAGACTTTCAGATAGGGGAAATGTCAGTGAGCGTTCCGATTTCAGTTCCAGAGCGATTCGCCCAATGATTCCTTGATACTTATTCGTTTTCAGCCAATATTTTGGATTTTTGAAAATTTCACTTTTTTGTGAAAATATCCACTAAATGAGGGAATAATATGTGTGAGGGTACCCCAGGATAGTTCCAAATGTGTGTGGGTAGAATATATATCCCACGGGGCTAAAATTGAAAAAAGTTGAAAAAAATTTTTTTTTGGACTTAGTCATTTTTCCGGCGTTTATCAGACTTTCAGATAGGGCAAATGTCAGTGAGCATTCCGATTTCAGTTCCAGAGCGATTCGCCCAATGAGTCCTTGATATTTAGTCGTTTTCAGCCAATTTTTTGGATTTTTGAAAATTTCACTTTTTTATGAAAATATACACTCAATGAGGGAATAATATGTTTGAGGGTACCCAAGGAGAGTTCCAAATGTGTGTGGGTAGAATTTATATCCCACGGGGGTAAAATTGAAAAAAGTTGAAAACAATTTTTTATGGGACTTAGTCATTTTTCCGGCGTTCATCAGATTTTCAGTTAGGGGAAATGTCAGTGAGCGTTCCGATTTCAGTACCAGAGCAATTCGCCCAATGATTCCTTGATACTTATTCGTTTTCAGCCAATATTTTGGATTTTTGAAAATTTCACTTTTTTGTGAAAATATACACTCAATGAGGGAATAATATGTTTGAGGGTACCCCAGGAGAGTTCCAAATGTGTCTGGGTAGAATATATATCCCACGGGGGTAAAATTGAAAAAAGTTTAAAAAAATTTTTTTTTGGACTTAGTCATTTTTCCGGCGTTTATCAGACTTAGGGCAAATGTCAGTGAGCATTCCGATTTCAGTTCCAGAGCGATTCGCCCAATGAGTACTTGATATTTAGTCGTTTTCAGCCAATTTTCTGGATTTTTGAAAATTTCAATTTTATGTGAAAATATCCACTAAATGAGGGAATAATATGTGTGAGGGTACCCCAGGAGAGTTCCAAATGTGTTTGGGTAGAATATATATCCCACGAGGCTAAAATTGAAAAAACTTGAAAAAAAATTTTTTTTGGACTTAGTCATTTTTCCGGCGTTTATCAGACTTTCAGATAGGGGAAATATCAGTGAGCGTTCTGATTTCAGTTCCAGAGCGATTCGCCCAATGAGTCCTTGATACTTAGTCGTTTTCAGCCAATTTTCTGTTTTTTTGAAAATTTCACTTTTTTGTGAAAATATCCACTAAATGAGGGAATAATATGTGTGAGGGTACCCCAGGAGAGTTCCAAATGTGTCTGGGTAGAATATATATCCCACGGGGGTAAAATTGAAAAAAGTTTAAAAAAATTTTTTTTTGGACTTAGTCATTTTTCCGGCGTTTATCAGACTTTCAGAAAGGGCAAATGTCAGTGAGCATTCCGATTTCAGTTCCAGAGCGATTCGCCCAATGAGTACTTGATATTTAGTCGTTTTCAGCCAATTTTCTGGATTTTTGAAAATTTCAATTTTATGTGAAAATATCCACTAAATGAGGGAATAATATGTGTGAGGATACCCCAGGAGAGTTCCAAATGTGTGTGGGTAGAATATATATCCCACGGGGGTAAAATTGAAAAAAGTTGAAAAAAAATTTTTTTTGAACTTAGTCATTTTTCCAGCGTTTATCAGACTTTCAGATAGGGCAAATGTCATTGAGCATTCTGATTTCAGTTCCAGATCATTCACCCAATGAGTCCTTGATATTTAGTCGTTTTCAGCCAATTTTTTGGATTTTTTAAAATTTCACTTTTTTGTGAAAATATACACTCAATGAGGGAATAATATGTTTGAGGGTACCCAAGGAGAGTTCCAAATGTGTGTGGGTAGAATTTATATCCCACGGGGGTAAAATTGAAAAAAGTTGAAAACAATTTTTTATGGGACTTAGTCATTTTTCCGGCGTTCATCAGATTTTCAGATAGGGGAAATGTCAGTGAGCGTTCCGATTTCAGTTCCAGAGCGATTCGCCCAATGAGTCCTTGATATTTAATCGTTTTCAGCCAATTTTCTGGATTTTTGAAAATTTCACTTTTTTGTGAAAATATCCACGAAATGAGGGAATAATATGTTTGAGGGTACCCCAGGAGAGTTCCAAATGTGTCTGGGTAGAATATATATCCCACGGGGGTAAAATTGAAAAAAGTTTAAAAAAATTTTTTTTTGGACTTAGTCATTTTTCCGGCGTTTATCAGACTTAGGGCAAATGTCAGTGAGCATTCCGATTTCAGTTCCAGAGCGATTCGCCCAATGAGTACTTGATATTTAGTCGTTTTCAGCCAATTTTCTGGATTTTTGAAAATTTCAATTTTATGTGAAAATATCCACTAAATGAGGGAATAATATGTGTGAGGGTACCCCAGGAGAGTTCCAAATGTGTTTGGGTAGAATATATATCCCACGAGGCTAAAATTGAAAAAAGTTGAAAAAAAAATTTTTTTGAACTTAGTCATTTTTCCGGCGTTTATCAGACTTTCAGATAGGGGAAATATCAGTGAGCGTTCTGATTTCAGTTCCAGAGCGATTCGCCCAATGAGTCTTTGATATTTAGTCGTTTTCAGCCAATTTTCTGGATTTTTGAAAATTTCACTTTTTTGTGAAAATATCCACTAAATGAGGGAATAATATGTGTGAGGGTACCCCAGGAGAGTTCCAAATGTGTGTGGGTAGAATATATATCCCACGGGGCTAAAATTGAAAAAAGTTGAAAAAAATTTTTTTTTGGACTTAGTCATTTTTCCGGCGTTTATCAGACTTTCAGATAGGGGAAATGTCAGTGAGCGTTCCGATTTCAGTTCCAGAGCGATTCGCCCAATGAGTCCTTGATATTTAATCGTTTTCAGCCAATTTTCTGGATTTTTGAAAATTTCACTTTTTTGTGAAAATATCCACGAAATGAGGGAATGATATGTTTGAGGGTACCCCAGGAGAGTTCCAAATGTGTCTGGGTAGAATATATATCCCACGGGGGTAAAATTGAAAAAAGTTTAAAAAAATTTTTTTTTGGACTTAGTCATTTTTCCGGCGTTTATCAGACTTAGGGCAAATGTCAGTGAGCATTCCGATTTCAGTTCCAGAGCGATTCGCCCAATGAGTACTTGATATTTAGTCGTTTTCAGCCAATTTTCTGGATTTTTGAAAATTTCAATTTTATGTGAAAATATCCACTAAATGAGGGAATAATATGTGTGAGGGTACCCCAGGAGAGTTCCAAATGTGTTTGGGTAGAATATATATCCCACGAGGCTAAAATTGAAAAAAGTTGAAAAAAAAATTTTTTTGAACTTAGTCATTTTTCCGGCGTTTATCAGACTTTCAGATAGGGGAAATATCAGTGAGCGTTCTGATTTCAGTTCCAGAGCGATTCGCCCAATGAGTCTTTGATATTTAGTCGTTTTCAGCCAATTTTCTGGATTTTTGAAAATTTCACTTTTTTGTGAAAATATCCACTAAATGAGGGAATAATATGTGTGAGGGTACCCCAGGAGAGTTCCAAATGTGTGTGGGTAGAATATATATCCCACGGGGGTAAAATTGAAAAAAGTTGAAAAAAATTTTTTTTTGAACTTAGTCATTTTTCCAGCGTTTATCAGACTTTCAGATAGGGCAAATGTTATTGAGCATTCTGATTTCAGTTCCAGATCATTCACCCAATGAGTCCTTGATATTTAGTCGTTTTCAGCCAATTTTTTGGATTTTTGAAAATTTCACTTTTTTGTGAAAATATACACTCAATGAGGGAATAATATGTTTGAGGGTACCCAAGGAGAGTTCCAAATGTGTGTGGGTAGAATTTATATCCCACGGGGGTAAAATTGAAAAAAGTTGAAAACAATTTTTTATGGGACTTAGTCATTTTTCCGGCGTTCATCAGATTTTCAGTTAGGGGAAATGTCAGTGAGCGTTCCGATTTCAGTTCCAGAGCGATTCGCCCAATGATTCCTTGATACATATTCGTTTTCAGCCAATATTTTGGATTTTTGAAAATTTCACTTTTTTGTGAAAATATCCACTAAATGAGGGAATAATATGTGTGAGGGTACCCCAGGAGAGTTCCAAATGTGTGTGGGTAGAATATATATCCCACGGGGGTAAAATTGAAAAAAGTTTAAAAAAATTTTTTTTTGGACTTAGTCATTTTTCCGACGTTTATCAGACTTTCAGAAAGGGCAAATGTCAGTGAGCATTCCGATTTCAGTTCCAGAGCGATTCGCCCAATGAGTACTTGATATTTAGTCGTTTTCAGCCAATTTTCTGGATTTTTGAAAATTTCAATTTTATGTGAAAATATCCACTAAATGAGGGAATAATATGTGTGAGGGTACCCCAGGAGAGTTCCAAATGTGTGTGGGTAGAATATATATCCCACGGGGGTAAAATTGAAAAAAGTTGAAATATTTTTTTTTTTGGACTTAGTCATTTTTCCGGCGTTTATCAGACTTTCAGATAGGGGAAATATCAGTGAGCATTCCAATTTCAGTTCCAGAGCCATGCGCCCAATGAATCCTTGATATTTAGTCATTTTCTGCCAATTTTCTAGATTTTTGAAAATTTCACTTTTTTGTGAAAATATACACTCAATGAGGGAATAATATGTTTGAGGGTACCCAAGGAGAGTTCCAAATGTGTGTGGGTAGAATTTATATCCCACGGGGGTAAAATTGAAAAAAGTTGAAAACAATTTTTTATGGGACTTAGTCATTTTTCCGGCGTTCATCAGATTTTCAGTTAGGGGAAATGTCAGTGAGCGTTCCGATTTCAGTTCCAGAGCGATTCGCCCAATGATTCCTTGATACTTATTCGTTTTCAGCCAATATTTTGGATTTTTGAAAATTTCACTTTTTTGTGAAAATATCCACTAAATGAGGGAATAATATGTGTGAGGGTACCCCAGGAGAGTTCCAAATGTGTGTGAGTAGAATATATATCCCACGGGGGTAAAATTTAAAAAAGTTGAAAAAAAATTTTTTTTGGACTTAGTCATTTTTCCGGCGTTAATCAGATTTTCAGATAGGGGAAATGGCAGTGAGCGTTTCGATTTCAGTTCCAGAGCGATTCGCCCAATGAGTCCTTGATATTTAGTCGTTTTCAGCCAATTTTCTGGTTTTTTGAAAATTTCACTTTTTTGTGAAAATATCCACTAAATGAGGGAATAATATGTGTGAGGGTACCCCAGGAGAGTTCCAAATGTGTGTGGGTAGAATATATATCCCACGGGGCTAAAATTGAAAAAAGTTGAAAAAAATTTTTTTTTGGACTTAGTCATTTTTCCGGCGTTTATCAGACTTTCAGATAGGGGAAATGTCAGTGAGTGTTCCGATTTCAGTTCAAGAGCGATTCGCCCAATGAGTCCTTGATATTTAATCGTTTTCAGCCAATTTTCTGGATTTTTGAAAATTTCACTTTTTTGTGAAAATATCCACGAAATGAGGGAATAATATGTTTGAGGGTACCCCAGGAGAGTTCCAAATGTGTCTGGGTAGAATATATATCCCAAGGGGGTAAAATTGAAAAAAGTTTAAAAAAATTTTTTTTTGGACTTAGTCATTTTTCCGGCGTTTATCAGACTTTCAGATAGGGCAAATGTCAGTGAGCATTCCGATTTCAGTTCCAGAGCGATTCGCCCAATGAGTACTTGATATTTAGTCGTTTTCAGCCAATTTTCTGGATTTTTGAAAATTTCAATTTTATGTGAAAATATCCACTAAATGAGGGAATAATATGTGTGAGGGTACCCCAGGAGAGTTCCAAATGTGTGTGGGTAGAATATATATCCCACGGGGGTAAAATTGAAAAAAGTTGAAAAAATTTTTTTTTTGAACTTAGTCATTTTTCCAGCGTTTATCAGACTTTCAGATAGGGCAAATGTCATTGAGCATTCTGATTTCAGTTCCAGATCATTCACCCAATGAGTCCTTGATATTTAGTCGTTTTCAGCCAATTTTTTGGATTTTTGAAAATTTCACTTTTTTGTGAAAATATACACTCAATGAGGGAATAATATGTTTGAGGGTACCCAAGGAGAGTTCCAAATGTGTCTGGGTAGAATTTATATCCCACGGGGGTAAAATTGAAAAAAGTTGAAAACAATTTTTTATGGGACTTAGTCATTTTTCCGGCGTTCATCAGATTTTCAGTTAGGGGAAATGTCAGTGAGCGTTCCGATTTCAGTTCCAGAGCGATTCGCCCAATGATTCCTTGATACTTATTCGTTTTCAGCCAATATTTTGGATTTTTGAAAATTTCACTTTTTTGTGAAAATATCCACTAAATGAGGGAATAATATGTGTGAGGGTACCCCAGGAGAGTTCCAAATGTGTGTAGGTAGAATATATATCCCACGGGGGTAAAATTTAAAAAAGTTGAAAAAAAATTTTTTTTGGACTTAGTCATTTTTCCGGCGTTCATCAGATTTTCAGATAGGGGAAATGTCAGTGAGTGTTCCGATTTCAGTTCCAGAGCGATTCGCCCAATGAGTCCTTGATATTTAGTCGTTTTCAGCCAATTTTCTGGTTTTTTGAAAATTTCACTTTTTTGTGAAAATATCCACTAAATGAGGGAATAATATGTGTGAGGGTACCCCAGGAGAGTTCCAAATGTGTGTGGGTAGAATATATATCCCACGGGGCTAAAATTGAAAAAAGTTGAAAAAAAATTTTTTTTGGACTTAGTCATTTTTCCGGCGTTTATCAGACTTTCAGATAGGGGAAATGTCAGTGAGCGTTCCGATTTCAGTTCCAGAGCGATTCGCCCAATGAGTCCTTGATATTTAATCGTTTTCTGCCAATTTTCTGGATTTTTGAAAATTTCACTTTTTTGTGAAAATATCCACGAAATGAGGGAATAATATGTTTGAGGGTACCCCAGGAGAGTTCCAAATGTGTCTGGGTAGAATATATATCCCACGGGGGTAAAATTGAAAAAAGTTGAAAAAAATTTTTTTTTGGACTTAGTCATTTTTCCGGCGTTTATCAGACTTTCAGATAGGGGAAATATCAGTGAGCGTTCTGATTTCAGTTCCAGAGCGATTCGCACAATGAGTCCTTGATACTTAGTCGTTTTCAGCCAATTTTCTGTTTTTTTGAAAATTTCACTTTTTTGTGAAAATATCCACTAAATGAGGGAATAATATGTGTGAGGGTACCCCAGGAGAGTTCCAAATGTGTGTGGGTAGAATATATATCCCACGGGGGTAAAATTGAAAAAAGTTGAAAAAAATTTTTTTTTGAACTTAGTCATTTTTCCAGCATTTATCAGACTTTCAGATAGGGCAAATGTCATTGAGCATTCTGATTTCAGTTCCAGAGCATTCACCCAATGAGTCCTTGATATTTAGTCGTTTTCAGCCAATTTTTTGGATTTTTGAAAATTTCACTTTTTTGTGAAAATATACACTCAATGAGGGAATAATATGTTTGAGGGTACCCAAGGAGAGTTCCAAATGTGTGTGGGTAGAATTTATATCCCACGGGGGTAAAATTGAAAAAAGTTGAAAACAATTTTTTATGGGACTTAGTCATTTTTCCGGCGTTCATCAGATTTTCAGTTAGGGGAAATGTCAGTGAGCGTTCCGATTTCAGTTCCAGAGCGATTCGCCCAATGAGTCCTTGATATTTAATCGTTTTCAGCCAATTTTCTGGATTTTTGAAAATTTCACTTTTTTGTGAAAATATCCACGAAATGAGGGAATAATATGTTTGAGGGTACCCCAGGAGAGTTCCAAATGTGTCTGGGTAGAATATATATCCCACGGGGGTAAAATTGAAAAAAGTTGAAAAAAATTTTTTTTTGGACTTAGTCATTTTTCCTGCGTTTATCAGACTTAGGGCAAATGTCAGTGAGCATTCCGATTTCAGTTCCAGAGCGATTCGCCCAATGAGTACTTGATATTTAGTCGTTTTCAGCCAATTTTCTGGATTTTTGAAAATTTCAATTTTATGTGAAAATATCCACAAAATGAGGGAATAATATGTGTGAGGGTACCCCAGGAGAGTTCCAAATGTGTTTGGGTAGAATATATATCCCACGAGGCTAAAATTGAAAAAAGTTGAAAAAAAATTTTTTTTGGACTTAGTCATTTTTCCGGCGTTTATCAGACTTTCAGATAGGGGAAATATCAGTGAGCGTTCTGATTTCAGTTCCAGAGCGATTCGCCCAATGAGTCCTTGATACTTAGTCGTTTTAAGCCAATTTTCTGTTTTTTTGAAAATTTCACTTTTTTGTGAAAATATCCACTAAATGAGGGAATAATATGTGTGAGGGTACCCCAGGAGAGTTCCAAATGTGTGTGGGTAGAATATATATCCCACGGGGGTAAAATTGAAAAAAGTTGAAAAAATTTTTTTTTTGGACTTAGTCATTTTTCCAGCGTTTATCAGACTTTCAGATAGGGCAAATGTCATTGAGCATTCTGATTTCAGTTCCAGATCATTCACCCAATGAGTCCTTGATATTTAGTCGTTTTCAGCCAATTTTTTGGATTTTTGAAAATTTCACTTTTTTGTGAAAATATACACTCAATGAGGGAATAATATGTTTGAGGGTACCCAAGGAGAGTTCCAAATGTGTCTGGGTAGAATTTATATCCCACGGGGGTAAAATTGAAAAAAGTTGAAAACAATTTTTTATGGGACTTAGTCATTTTTCCGGCGTTCATCAGATTTTCAGTTAGGGGAAATGTCAGTGAGCGTTCCGATTTCAGTTCCAGAGCGATTCGCCCAATGATTCCTTGATACTTATTCGTTTTCAGCCAATATTTTGGATTTTTGAAAATTTCACTTTTTTGTGAAAATATCCACTAAATGAGGGAATAATATGTGTGAGGGTACCCCAGGAGAGTTCCAAATGTGTGTAGGTAGAATATATATCCCACGGGGGTAAAATTTAAAAAAGTTGAAAAAAAATTTTTTTTGGACTTAGTCATTTTTCCGGCGTTCATCAGATTTTCAGATAGGGGAAATGTCAGTGAGTGTTCCGATTTCAGTTCCAGAGCGATTCGCCCAATGAGTCCTTGATATTTAGTCGTTTTCAGCCAATTTTCTGGTTTTTTGAAAATTTCACTTTTTTGTGAAAATATCCACTAAATGAGGGAATAATATGTGTGAGGGTACCCCAGGAGAGTTCCAAATGTGTGTGGGTAGAATATATATCCCACGGGGCTAAAATTGAAAAAAGTTGAAAAAAAATTTTTTTTGGACTTAGTCATTTTTCCGGCGTTTATCAGACTTTCAGATAGGGGAAATGTCAGTGAGCGTTCCGATTTCAGTTCCAGAGCGATTCGCCCAATGAGTCCTTGATATTTAATCGTTTTCTGCCAATTTTCTGGATTTTTGAAAATTTCACTTTTTTGTGAAAATATCCACGAAATGAGGGAATAATATGTTTGAGGGTACCCCAGGAGAGTTCCAAATGTGTCTGGGTAGAATATATATCCCACGGGGGTAAAATTGAAAAAAGTTGAAAAAAATTTTTTTTTGGACTTAGTCATTTTTCCGGCGTTTATCAGACTTTCAGATAGGGGAAATATCAGTGAGCGTTCTGATTTCAGTTCCAGAGCGATTCGCACAATGAGTCCTTGATACTTAGTCGTTTTCAGCCAATTTTCTGTTTTTTTGAAAATTTCACTTTTTTGTGAAAATATCCACTAAATGAGGGAATAATATGTGTGAGGGTACCCCAGGAGAGTTCCAAATGTGTGTGGGTAGAATATATATCCCACGGGGGTAAAATTGAAAAAAGTTGAAAAAAATTTTTTTTTGAACTTAGTCATTTTTCCAGCATTTATCAGACTTTCAGATAGGGCAAATGTCATTGAGCATTCTGATTTCAGTTCCAGAGCATTCACCCAATGAGTCCTTGATATTTAGTCGTTTTCAGCCAATTTTTTGGATTTTTGAAAATTTCACTTTTTTGTGAAAATATACACTCAATGAGGGAATAATATGTTTGAGGGTACCCAAGGAGAGTTCCAAATGTGTGTGGGTAGAATTTATATCCCACGGGGGTAAAATTGAAAAAAGTTGAAAACAATTTTTTATGGGACTTAGTCATTTTTCCGGCGTTCATCAGATTTTCAGTTAGGGGAAATGTCAGTGAGCGTTCCGATTTCAGTTCCAGAGCGATTCGCCCAATGAGTCCTTGATATTTAATCGTTTTCAGCCAATTTTCTGGATTTTTGAAAATTTCACTTTTTTGTGAAAATATCCACGAAATGAGGGAATAATATGTTTGAGGGTACCCCAGGAGAGTTCCAAATGTGTCTGGGTAGAATATATATCCCACGGGGGTAAAATTGAAAAAAGTTGAAAAAAATTTTTTTTTGGACTTAGTCATTTTTCCTGCGTTTATCAGACTTAGGGCAAATGTCAGTGAGCATTCCGATTTCAGTTCCAGAGCGATTCGCCCAATGAGTACTTGATATTTAGTCGTTTTCAGCCAATTTTCTGGATTTTTGAAAATTTCAATTTTATGTGAAAATATCCACAAAATGAGGGAATAATATGTGTGAGGGTACCCCAGGAGAGTTCCAAATGTGTTTGGGTAGAATATATATCCCACGAGGCTAAAATTGAAAAAAGTTGAAAAAAAATTTTTTTTGGACTTAGTCATTTTTCCGGCGTTTATCAGACTTTCAGATAGGGGAAATATCAGTGAGCGTTCTGATTTCAGTTCCAGAGCGATTCGCCCAATGAGTCCTTGATACTTAGTCGTTTTAAGCCAATTTTCTGTTTTTTTGAAAATTTCACTTTTTTGTGAAAATATCCACTAAATGAGGGAATAATATGTGTGAGGGTACCCCAGGAGAGTTCCAAATGTGTGTGGGTAGAATATATATCCCACGGGGGTAAAATTGAAAAAAGTTGAAAAAATTTTTTTTTTGGACTTAGTCATTTTTCCGGCGTTTATCAGACTTTCAGATAGGGGAAATATCAGTGAGCATTCCAATTTCAGTTCCAGAGCCATGCGCCCAATGAATCCTTGATATTTAGTCATTTTCTGCCAATTTTCTGGATTTTTGAAAATTTCACTTTTTTGTGAAAATATATACTCAATGAGGGAATAATATGTTTGAGGGTACCCAAGGAGAGTTCCAAATGTGTGTGGGTAGAATTTATATCCCACGGGGGTAAAATTGAAAAAAGTTGAAAACAATTTTTAATGGGACTTAGTCATTTTTCCAGCGTTCATCAGATTTTCAGTTAGGGGAAATGTCAGTGAGCGTTCCGATTTCAGTTCCAGAGCGATTCGCCCAATGATTCCTTGATACTTATTCGTTTTCTGCCAATATTTTGGATTTTTGAAAATTTCACTTTTTTGTGAAAATATCCACTAAATGAGGGAATAATATGTGTGAGGGTACCCCAGGAGAGTTCCAAATGTGTGTGGGTAGAATATATATCCCACGGGGGTAAAATTTAAAAAAGTTGAAAAAAAATTTTTTTTGGACTTAGTCATTTTTCCGGCGTTCATCAGATTTTCAGATAGAGGAAATGTCAGTGAGCGTTCCGATTTCAGTTCCAGAGCGATTGGCCCAATGAGTCCTTGATATTTAGTCGTTTTCAGCCAATTTTCTGGTTTTTTGAAAATTTCACTTTTTTGTGAAAATATCCACTAACTGAGGGAATAATATGTGTGAGGGTACCCCAGGAGAGTTCCAAATGTGTGTGGGTAGAATATATATCCCACGGGGCTAAAATTGAAAAAAGTTGAAAAAATTTTTTTTTTGGACTTAGTCATTTTTCCGGCGTTTATCAGACTTTCAGATAGGGGAAATGTCAGTGAGCGTTCCGATTTCAGTTCCAGAGCGATTCGCCCAATGAGTCCTTGATATTTAATCGTTTTCAGCCAATTTTCTGGATTTTTGAAAATTTCACTTTTTTGTGAAAATATCCACGAAATGAGGGAATAATATGTTTGAGGGTACCCCAGGAGAGTTCCAAATGTGTGTGGGTAGAATATATATCCCACGGGGGTAAAATTGAAAAAAGTTGAAAAAAATTTTTTTTTGGACTTAGTCATTTTTCCTGCGTTTATCAGACTTAGGGCAAATGTCAGTGAGCATTCCGATTTCAGTTCCAGAGCGATTCGCCCAATGAGTACTTGATATTTAGTCGTTTTCAGCCAATTTTCTGGATTTTTGAAAATTTCAATTTTATGTGAAAATATCCACTAAATGAGGGAATAATATGTGTGAGGGTACCCCAGGAGAGTTCCAAATGTGTTTGGGTAGAATATATATCCCACGAGGCTAAAATTGAAAAAAGTTGAAAAAAAATTTTTTTTGGACTTAGTCATTTTTCCGGCGTTTATCAAACTTTCAGATAGGGGAAATATCAGTGAGCGTTCTGATTTCAGTTCCAGAGCGATTCGCCCAATGAGTCCTTGATACTTAGTCGTTTTCAGCCAATTTTCAGTTTTTTTGAAAATTTCACTTTTTTGTGAAAATATCCACTAAATGAGGGAATAATATGTGTGAGGGTACCCCAGGAGAGTTCCAAATGTGTGTGGGTAGAATATATATCCCACGGGGCTAAAATTGAAAAAAGTTGAAAAAAATTTTTTTTTGGACTTAGTCATTTTTCCGGCGTTTATCAGACTTTCAGATAGGGGAAATGTCAGTGAGCGTTCCGATTTCAGTTCCAGAGCGATTCGCCCAATGAGTCCTTGATATTTAATCGTTTTCAGCCAATTTTCTGGATTTTTGAAAATTTCACTTTTTTGTGAAAATATCCACGAAATGAGGGAATAATATGTTTGAGGGTACCCCAGGAGAGTTCCAAATGTGTGTGGGTAGAATATATATACCACGGGGGTAAAATTGAAAAAAGTTGAAAAAAAATTTTTTTTGGACTTAGTCATTTTTACGGCGTTTATCAGACTTAGGGCAAATGTCAGTGAGCATTCCGATTTCAGTTCCAGAGCGATTCGCCCAATGAGTCCTTGATATTTAATCGTTTTCAGCCAATTTTCTGGATTTTTGAAAATTTCACTTTTTTGTGAAAATATCCACTAAATGAGGGAATAATATGTGTGAGGGTACCCCAGGAGAGTTCCAAATGTGTGTGGGTAGAATATATATCCCACGGGGGTAAAATTGAAAAAAGTTGAAAAAATTTTTTTTTTGGACTTAGTCATTTTTCCGGCGTTTATCAGACTTTCAGATAGGGGAAATATCAGTGAGTATTCTGATTTCAGTTCCAGAGCGATTCGCCCAATGAGTCCTTGATATTTAGTCGTTTTCAGCCAATTTCCTGGATTTTTGAAAATTTCACTTTTTTTGTGAAAATATCCACTAAATGAGGGAATAATATGTGTGAGGGTACCCCAGGAGAGTTCCAAATGTCTGTGGGTAGAATATGTATCCCACGGGGGTAAAATTGAATAAAGTTGAAATATTTTTTTTTTTGGACTTAGTCATTTTTCCGGCGTTTATCAGACTTTCAGATAGGGCAAATGTTATTGAGCATTCTGATTTCAGTTCCAGAGCCATGCGCCCAATGAATCCTTGATATTTAGTCATTTTCTGCCAATTTTCTGGATTTTTGAAAATTTCACTTTTTTGTGAAAATATACACTAAATGAGGGAATAATATGTTTGAGGGTACCCAAGGAGAGTTCCAAATGTGTGTGGGTAGAATTTATATCCCACGGGGGTAAAATTGAAAAAAGTTGAAAACTATTTTTTTTTTGGACTTAGTCATTTTTCCGGCGTTTATCAGACTTTCAGATAGGGGAAATATCAGTGAGCGTACTGATTTCAGTTCCAGAGCGATTCGCCCAATGAGTCCTTGATATTTAGTCGTTTTCAGCCAATTTCCTGGATTTTTGAAAATTTCACTTTTTTGTGAAAATATCCACTAAATGAGGGAATAATATGTGTGAGGGTACCCCAGGAGAGTTCCAAATGTGTGTGGGTAGAATATATATCCCACGGGGGTAAAATTGAATAAAGTTGAAATATTTTTTTTTTTGGACTTAGTCATTTTTCCGGCGTTTATCAGACTTTCAGATAGGGGAAATATCAGTGAGCATTCCAATTTCAGTTCCAGAGCCATGCGCCCAATGAATCCTTGATATTTAGTCATTTTCTGCCAATTTTCTGGATTTTTTAAAATTTCACTTTTTTGTGAAAATATACACTCAATGAGGGAATAATATGTTTGAGGGTACCCCAGGAGAGTTCCAAATGTGTTTGGGTAGAATATATATCCCACGGGGCTAAAATTGAAAAAAGTTGAAAAAAATTTTTTTTTGGACTTAGTCATTTTTCCGGCATTTATCAGACTTTCAGATAGGGGAAATGTCAGTGACCATTCCGATTTCAGTTCCAGAGCGATTCGCCCAATGAGTCCTTGATACTTAGTCGTTTTCAGCCAATATTTTGGATTTTTGAAAATTTCACTTTTTTGTGAAAATATCCACTAAATGATGGAATAATATGTGTGAGGGTACCCCAGGAGAGTTCACAATGTGTGTGGGTAGAATATATATCCCACGGGGGTAAAATTGAAAAAAGTTGAAAAAATTTTTTTTTTGGACTTAGTCATTTTTCTGGCGTTTATCAGACTTTCAGATAGGGGAAATATCAGTGAGTATTCTGATTTCAGTTCCAGAGCAATTCGCCCAATGAGTCCTTGATATTTAGTCGTTTTCAGCCAATTTCCTGGATTTTTGAAAATTTCACTTTTTTTGTGAAAATATCCACTAAATGAGGGAATAATATGTGTGAGCGTACCCCAGGAGAGTTCCAAATGTCTGTGGGTAGAATATATATCCCACGGGGGTAAAATTGAATAAAGTTGAAATATTTTTTTTTTTGGACTTAGTCATTTTTCCGGCGTTTATCAGACTTTCAGATAGGGGAAATGTCAGTGAGCATTCCGATTTCAGTTCCAGAGCCATGCGCCCAATGAATCCCTGATATTTAGTCATTTTCTGCCAATTTTCTGGATTTTTGAAAATTTCACTTTTTTGTGAAAATATACACTAAATGAGGCAATAATATGTGTGAGGGTACCCCAGGAGAGTTCCAAATGTGTGTGGGTAGAATATATATCCCACGGGGGTAAAATTGAAAAAAGTTGAAAAAAAATTTTTTTTGGACTTAGTCATTTTTCCGGCGTTCATCAGATTTTCAGATAGGGGAAATGTCAGTGAGCATTCCGATTTCAGTTCCAGAGCGATTCGCCCAATGAGTCCTTGATATTTAGTCGTTTTCAGCCAATTTTCTGGATTTTTGAAAATTTCACTTTTTTGTGAAAATATCCACTAAATGAGGGAATAATATGTTTGAGGGTACCCCAGGAAAATTCCAAATGTGTTTGGGTAGAATATATATCCCACAGGGGTAAAATTGAAAAAAGTTGAAAAAAATGTTTTTTTGGACTTAGTCATTTTTACGGCGTTTATCAGACTTTCAGATAGGGGAAATGTCAGTGAGCGTTCCGATTTCAGTTCCAGAGCGATTTGCCCAATGAGTCCTTGATATTTAATCATTTTCAGCCAATTTTCTGGATTTTTGAAAATTTCACTTTTTTGTGAAAATATCCACGAAATGAGGGAATAATATGTTTGAGGGTACCCCAGGAGAGTTCCAAATGTGTGTGGGTAGAATATATATCCCACGGGGGTAAAATTGAAAAAAGTTGAAAAAAATTTTTTTTGGACTTAGTCATTTTTCCGGCGTTTATCAGACTTTCAGATAGGGCAAATGTCAGTGAGCATTCCGATTTCAGTTCCAGAGCGATTCGCCCAATGAGTCCTTGATATTTAGTCATTTTCAGCCAATTTCCTGGATTTTTGAAAATTTCACTTTTTTGGGAAAATATCCACTAAATGAGGGAATAATATGTGTGAGGGTACCCCAGGAGAATTCCAAATGTGTGTGGGTAGAATATATATCCCACAGGGGTAAAATTGAAAAAAGTTGAAAAAAATTTTTTTTTGGACTTAGTCATTTTTCTGGCGTTTATCAGACTTTCAGATAGGGCAAATGTTATTGAGCATTCTGATTTCAGTTCCAGAGCCATGCGCCCAATTAATCCTTGATATTTAGTCATTTTCTGCCAATTTTCTGGATTTTTGAAAATTTCACTTTTTTGTGAAAATATACACTAAATGAGGGAATAATATGTTTGAGGGTACCCAAGGAGAGTTCCAAATGTGTGTGGGTAGAATTTATATCCCACGGGGGTAAAATTGAAAAAAGTTGAAAACTATTTTTTTTTTGGACTTAGTCATTTTTCCGGCGTTTATCAGACTTTCAGATAGGGGAAATGTCAGTGAGCATTCCGATTTCAGTTCCAGAGCCATGCGCCCAATGAATCCTTGATATTTAGTCATTTTCTGCCAACTTTCTGGATTTTTGAAAATTTCACTTTTTTGTGAAAATATACACTAAATGAGGGAATAATATGTTTGAGGGTACCCAAGGAGAGTTCCAAATGTGTTTGGGTAGAATATATATCCCACGGGGCTAAAATTGAAAAAAGTTGAAAAAAATTTTTTTTTGGACTTAAGTCATTTTTCCGGCATTTATCAGACTTTCAGATAGGGGAAATGTCAGTGAGTGTTCCGATTTCAGTTCCACAGCGATTCGCCCAATGAGTCCTTGATACTTAGTCGTTTTCAGCCAATATTTTGGATTTTTGAAAATTTCACTTTTTTGTGAAAATATCCACTAAATGAGGGAATAATATGTGTGAGGGTACCCCAGGAGAGTTCCAAATGTGTGTGGGTAGAATATATATCCCACGGGGGTAAAATTGAATAAAGTTGAAATATTTTTTTTTTTGGACTTAGTCATTTTTCCGGCGTTTATCAGACTTTCAGATAGGGGAAATATCAGTGAGCATTCCAATTTCAGTTCCAGAGCCATGCGCCCAATGAATCCTTGATATTTAGTCATTTTCTGCCAATTTTCTGGATTTTTTAAAATTTCACTTTTTTGTGAAAATATACACTCAATGAGGGAATAATATGTTTGAGGGTACCCCAGGAGAGTTCCAAATGTGTTTGGGTAGAATATATATCCCACGGGGGTAAAATTGAAAAAAGTTGAAAAAATTTTTTTTTTGGACTTAGTCATTTTTCTGGCGTTTATCAGACTTTCAGATAGGGGAAATATCAGTGAGTATTCTGATTTCAGTTCCAGAGCAATTCGCCCAATGAGTCCTTGATATTTAGTCGTTTTCAGCCAATTTCCTGGATTTTTGAAAATTTCACTTTTTTTGTGAAAATATCCACTAAATGAGGGAATAATATGTGTGAGCGTACCCCAGGAGAGTTCCAAATGTCTGTGGGTAGAATATATATCCCACGGGGGTAAAATTGAATAAAGTTGAAATATTTTTTTTTTTGGACTTAGTCATTTTTCCGGCGTTTATCAGACTTTCAGATAGGGGAAATGTCAGTGAGCATTCCGATTTCAGTTCCAGAGCGATTCGCCCAATGAGTCTTTGATATTTAGTCGTTTTCAGCCAATATTTTGGATTTTTGAAAATTTCACTTTTTTGTGAAAATATACACTAAATGAGGCAATAATATGTGTGAGGGTACCCCAGGAGAGTTCCAAATGTGTGTGGGTAGAATATATATCCCACGGGGGTAAAATTGAAAAAAGTTGAAAAAAAATTTTTTTTGGACTTAGTCATTTTTCCGGCGTTCATCAGATTTTCAGATAGGGGAAATGTCAGTGAGCATTCCGATTTCAGTTTCAGAGCGATTCGCCCAATGAGTCCTTGATATTTAGTCGTTTTCAGCCAATTTTCTGGATTTATGAAAATTTCACTTTTTTGTGAAAATATCCACTAAATGAGGGAATAATATGTTTGAGGGTACCCCAGGAAAATTCCAAATGTGTGTGGGTAGAATATATATCCCACAGGGGTAAAATTGAAAAAAGTTGAAAAAAATGTTTTTTTGGACTTAGTCATTTTTACGGCGTTTATCAGACTTTCAGATAGGGGAAATGTCAGTGAGCGTTCCGATTTCAGTTCCAGAGCGATTTGCCCAATGATTCCTTGATATTTAATCATTTTCAGCCAATTTTCTGGATTTTTGAAAATTTCACTTTTTTGTGAAAATATCCACGAAATGAGGGAATAATATGTTTGAGGGTACCCCAGGAGAGTTCCAAATGTGTGTGGGTAGAATATATATCCCACGGGGGTAAAATTGAAAAAAGTTGAAAAAAATTTTTTTTTGGACTTAGTCATTTTTCCGGCGTTTATCAGACTTTCAGATAGGGCAAATGTCAGTGAGCATTCCGATTTCAGTTCCAGAGCGATTCGCCCAATGAGTCCTTGATATTTAGTCATTTTCAGCCAATTTCCTGGATTTTTGAAAATTTCACTTTTTTGGGAAAATATCCACTAAATGAGGGAATAATATGTGTGAGGGTACCCCAGGAGAATTCCAAATGTGTGTGGGTAGAATATATATCCCACAGGGGTAAAATTGAAAAAAGTTGAAAAAAAATTTTTTTTGGACTTAGTCATTTTTCTGGCGTTTATCAGACTTTCAGATAGGGCAAATGTTATTGAGCATTCTGATTTCAGTTCCAGAGCCATGCGCCCAATGAATCCTTGATATTTAGTCATTTTCTGCCAATTTTCTGGATTTTTGAAAATTTCACTTTTTTGTGAAAATATACACTAAATGAGGGAATAATATGTTTGAGGGTACCCAAGGAGAGTTCCAAATGTGTGTGGGTAGAATTTATATCCCACGGGGGTAAAATTGAAAAAAGTTGAAAACTATTTTTTTTTTGGACTTAGTCATTTTTCCGGCGTTTATCAGACTTTCAGATAGGGGAAATGTCAGTGAGCATTCCGATTTCAGTTCCAGAGCCATGCGCCCAATGAATCCTTGATATTTAGTCATTTTCTGCCAACTTTCTGGATTTTTGAAAATTTCACTTTTTTGTGAAAATATACACTAAATGAGGGAATAATATGTTTGAGGGTACCCAAGGAGAGTTCCAAATGTGTGTGGGTAGAATATATATCCCACGGGGGTAAAATTGAAAAAAGTTGCAAAAAATTTTTTTTTGGACTTAGTCATTTTTCCAGCGTTTATCAGACTTTCAGATAGGGCAAATGTCATTGAGCATTCTGATTTCAGTTCCAGAGCATTCGCCCAATGAGTCCTTGATATTTAGTCGTTTTCCACCAATTTTCTGGATTTTTGAAAATTTCACTTTTTTGTGAAAATATCCACTAAATGAGGGAATAATATGTTTGAGGGTACCCCAGGAGAGTTCCAAATGTGTTTGGGTAGAATATATATCCCACGGGTCTAAAATTGAAAAAAGTTGAAAAAAATTTTTTTTTGGACTTAAGTCATTTTTCCGGCATTTATCAGACTTTCAGATAGGGGAAATGTCAGTGAGCGTTCCGATTTCAGTTCCAGAGCGATTCGCCCAATGAGTCCTTGATACTTAGTCGTTTTCAGCCAATATTTTGGATTTTTGAAAATTTCACTTTTTTGTGAAAATATCCACTAAATGAGGGAATAATATGTGTGAGGGTACCCCAGGAGAGTTCCAAATGTGTGTGGGTAGAATATATATCCCACGGGGGTAAAATTTAAAAAAGTTGAAACAAAAATTTTTTTGGACTTAGTCATTTTTCCGGCGTTCATCAGATTTTTAGATAGGGGAAATGTCAGTGAGCGTTCCGATTTCAGTTCCAGAGCGATTCGCCCAATGAATCCTTGATATTTAGTCGTTTTCAGCCAATTTTCTGAAAATTTCACTTTTTTGTGAAAATATCCATTAAATGAGGGAATAATATGTGTGAGGGTACCCCAGGAGAGTTCCAAATGTGTGTGGGTAGAATATATATCCCACGGGGGTAAAATTGAATAAAGTTGAAAAAAAATTTTTTTTGGACTTAGTCATTTTACCGGCGTTCATCAGATTTTCAGATAGGGGAAATGTCAGTGAGCATTCCGATTTCAGTTCCAGAGCGATTCGCCCAATGAGTCCTTGATATTTAGTAGTTTTCAGCCAATTTTCTGGATTTTTGAAAATTTCACTTTTTTGTGAAAATATCCACTAAATGAGGGAATAATAAGTGTGAGGGTACCCCAGGAGAATTCCAAATGTGTGTGGGTAGAATATATATCCCACGGGGGTAAAATTGAATAAAGTTGAAATATTTTTTTTTTTGGACTTAGTCATTTTTCCGGCGTTTATCAGACTTTCAGATAGGGGAAATGTCAGTGAGCATTCCGATTTCAGTTCCAGAGCCATGCGCCCAATGAATCCTTGATATTTAGTCATTTTCTGCCAATTTTCTGGATTTTTGAAAATTTCACTTTTTTGTGGAAATATACACTAAATGAGGGAATAATATGTGTGAGGGTACCCCAGGAGAGTTCCAAATGTGTGTGGGTAGAATATATATCCGACGGGGGAAAAAATTTAAAAAAGTTGAAAAAAAATTTTTTTTGGACTTAGTCATTTTTCCGGCGTTCACCAGATTTTCAGATAGGGGAAATGTCAGTGAGCGTTCCGATTTCAGTTCCAGAGCGATTCGCCCAATGAGTCCTTGATATTTAGTCGTTTTCAGCCAATTTTCTGGATTTTTGAAAATTTCACTTTTTTGTGAAAATATCCACTAAATGAGGGAATAATATGTGTGAGGGTACCCAAGGAGAATTCCAAATGTGTGTGGGTAGAATATATATCCCACAGGGGTAAAATTGAAAAGAGTTGAAAACATTTTTTTTTTGGACTTAGTCATTTTTCCGGCGTTTATCAGACTTTCAGATAGGGCAAATGTCAGTGAGCATTCCGATTTCAGTTACAGAGCGATTCGCCCAATGAATCCTTGATATTTAGTCATTTTCTGCCAATTTTCTGGATTTTTGAAAATTTCACTTTTTTGTGAAAATATACACTAAATGAGGGAATAATATGTGTGAGGGTACCCCAGGAGAGTTCCAAATGTGTGTGGGTAGAATATATATCCCACGGGGGTAAAATTTAAAAAAGTTGAAAAAAAATTTTTTTTGGACTTAGTCATTTTTCCGGCGTTCATCAGATTTTCAGATAGGGGAAATGTCAGTGAGCGTTCCGATTTCAGTTCCAGAGCGATTCGCCCAATGAGTCCTTGATATTTAGACGTTTTCAGCCAATTTCCTGGATTTTTGAAAATTTCACTTTTTTGTGAAAATATCCACTAAATGAGGGAATAATATGTGTGAGGGTACCCCAGGAGAGTTCCAAATGTGTGTGGGTAGAATATATATCCCACGGGGCTAAAATTGAAAAAAGTTGAAAAAATTTTTTTTTTGGACTTAGTCATTTTTCCGGCGTTTATCAGACTTTCAGATAGGGGAAATGTCAGTGAGCGTTCCGATTTCAGTTCGAAAGCGATTCGCCCAATGATTCCTTGATACTTAGTTGTTTTCAGCCAATATTTTGGATTTTTGAAAATTTCACTTTTTTGTGAAAATATCCACTAAATGAGGGAATAATATGTGTGAGGGTACCCCAGGAGAGTTCCAAATGTGTGTGGGTAGAATATATATCCCACGGGGGTAAAATTAAATAAAGTTGAAATATTTTTTTTTTTGGACTTAGTCATTTTTCCGGCGTTTATCAGACTTTCAGATAGGGGAAATGTCAGTGAGCGTTCCGATTTCAGTTACAGAGCAATTCGCCCAATGAGTCCTTGATATTTAGTCATTTTCAGCCAATTTTCTGGATTTTTGAAAATTTCACTTTTTTGTGAAAATATCCACTAAATGAGGGAATAAAATGTGTGAGGGTACCCCAGGAGAGTTCCAAATGTGTTTGGGTAGAATATATATCCCACGAGGCTAAAATTGAAAAAAGTTGAAAAAATTTTTTTTTTGGACTTAGTCATTTTTCCGGCGTTTATCAGACTTTCAGATAGGGGAAATGTCAGTGAGCGTTCCGATTTCAGTTCCAAAGCGATTCGCCCAATGATTCCGTGATACTTAGTTGTTTTCAGCCAATATTTAGGATTTTTGAAAATTTCACTTTTTTGTGAAAATATCCACTAAATGAGGGAATAATATGTGTGAGGGTACCCCAGGAGAGTTCCAAATGTGTGTGGGTAGAATATATATCCCACGGGGGTAAAATTAAATAAAGTTGAAATATTTTTTTTTTTGGACTTAGTCATTTTTCCGGCGTTTATCAGACTTTCAGATAGGGGAAATATCAGTGAGTATTCTGATTTCAGTTCCAGAGCGATTCGCCCAATGAGTCCTTGATATTTAGTCGTTTTCAGCCAATTTCCTGGATTTTTGAAAATTTCACTTTTTTGTGAAAATACCCACTAAATGAGGGAATAATATGTGTGAGGGTACCCCAGGAGAGTTCCAAATGTGTGTGGGTAGAATATATATCCCACGGGGGTAAAATTGAATAAAGTTGAAATATTTTTTTTTTTGGACTTAGTCATTTTTCCGGCGTTTATCAGACTTTCAGATAGGGGAAATGTCAGTGAGCATTCCGATTTCAGTTCCAGAGCCATGCGCCCAATGAATCCCTGATATTTAGTCATTTTCTGCCAATTTTCTGGATTTTTGAAAATTTCACTTTTTTGTGGAAATATACACTAAATGAGGGAATAATATGTGTGAGGGTACCCCAGGAGAGTTCCAAATGTGTGTGGGTAGAATATATATCCCACGGGGGTAAAATTGAATAAAGTTGAAAAAAAATTTTTTTTGGACTTAGTCATTTTACCGGCGTTCATCAGATTTTCAGATAGGGGAAATGTCAGTGAGCATTCCGATTTCAGTTCCAGAGCGATTCGCCCAATGAGTCCTTGATATTTAGTCGTTTTCAGCCAATTTTCTGGATTTTTGAAAATTTCACTTTTTTGTGAAAATATCCACTAAATGAGGGAATAATATGTGTGAGGGTACCCCAGGAGAATTCCAAATGTGTGTGGGTAGAATATATATCCCACGAGGCTAAAATTGAAAAAAGTTGAAAAAAATTTTTTTTTGGACTTAGTCATTTTTCTGGCGTTTATCAGACTTTCAGATAGGGGAAATGTCAGTGAGCGTTCCGATTTCAGTTCCAAAGCGATTCGCCCAATGATTCCTTGATACTTAGTTGTTTTCAGCCAATATTTTGGATTTTTGAAAATTTCACTTTTTTTGTGAAAATATCCACTAAATGAGGGAATAATATGTGTGAGGGTACCCCAGGAGAGTTCCAAATGTGTGTGGGTAGAATATATATCCCACGGGGGTAAAATTAAATAAAGTTGAAATATTTTTTTTTTTGGACTTAGTCATTTTTCCGGCGTTTATCAGACTTTCAGATAGGGGAAATGTCAGTGAGCGTTCCGATTTCAGTTACAGAGCAATTCGCCCAATGAGTCCTTGATATTTAGTCATTTTCAGCCAATTTTCTGGATTTTTGAAAATTTCACTTTTTTGTGAAAATATCCACTAAATGAGGGAATAAAATTTGTGAGGGTACCCCAGGAGAGTTCCAAATGTGTTTGGGTAGAATATATATCCCACGGGGCTAAAATTGAAAAAAGTTGAAAAAAATTTTTATTTGGACTTAGTCATTTTTCCGGCGTTTATCAGACTTTCAGATAGGGGAAATGTCAGTGAGCGTTCCGATTTCAGTTCCAGAGCGATTCGCCCAATGATTCCTTGATACTTAGTCGTTTTCAGCCAATATTTTGGATTTTTGAAAATTTCACTTTTTTGTGAAAATATCCACTAAATGAGGGAATAATATGTGTGAGGGTACGCCAGGAGAGTTCCAAATGTGTGTGGGTAGAATATATATCCTACGGGGGTAAAATTTAAAAAAGTTGAAAAAAAATTTTTTTGGACTTAGTCATTTTTCCGGCGTTCATCAGATTTTCAGATAGGGGAAATGTCAGTGAGCGTTCCGATTTCAGTTCCAGAGCGATTCGCCCAATGAGTCCTTGATATTTAGTCGTTTTCAGCCAATTTCCTGGATTTTTGAAAATTTCACTTTTTTGTGAAAATATCCACTAAATGAGGGAATAATATGTGTGAGGGTACCCCAGGAGAGTTCCAAATGTGTGTGGGTAGAATATATATCCCACGGGGGTAAAATTGAATAAAGTTGAAATATTTTTTTTTTTGGACTTAGTCATTTTTCCGGCGTTTATCAGACTTTCAGATAGGGGAAATGTCAGTGAGCATTCCGATTTCAGTTCCAGAGCCATGCGCCCAATGAATCCTTGATATTTAGTCATTTTCTGCCAATTTTCTGGATTTTTGAAAATTTCACTTTTTTGTGAAAATATCCACTAAATGAGGGAATAATATGTGTGAGTGTACCCCAGGAGAGTTCCAAATGTGTGTGGGTAGAATATATATCCCACAGGGGTAAAATTGAAAAAAGTTGAAAAAAATTTTTTTTGGACTTAATCATTTTTCCGGCGTTTATCAGACTTTCAGATAGGGGAAATGTCAGTGAGAGTTCCAATTTCAGTTCCAGAGCAATTCGCCCAATGAGTCCTTGATATTTAATAGTTTTCAGCCAATTTTCTGGATTTTTGAAAATTTCACTTTTTTGTGAAAATATCCACTAAATGAGGGAATAATATGTGTGAGGGTACCCCAGGAGAGTTCCAAATGTGTTTGGGTAGAATGTATATTCCACGGGGCTAAAATTGAAAAAAGTTGAAAAAATTTTTTTTTTGGACTTAGTCATTTTTCCGGCGTTTATCAGACTTTCAGATAGGGGAAATGTCAGTGAGCGTTCCGATTTCAGTTCCAGAGCGATTCGCCCAATGAGTCCTTGATATTTAGTCATTTTCAGCCAATTTTCTGGATTTTTGAAAATTTCACTTTTTTGTGAAAATATCCACTAAATGACGGAATAATATGTGTGAGGGTACCCCAGGAGAGTTCCAAATGTGTGTGGGTAGAATATATATCCCACGGGGGTAAAATTGAATAAAGTTGAAATATTTTTTTTTTTGGACTTAGTCATTTTTCCGGCGTTTATCAGACTTTCAGATAGGGGAAATGTCAGTGAGCATTCCGATTTCAGTTCCAGAGCCATGCGCCCAATGAATCCTTGATATTTAGTCATTTTCTGCCAATTTTCTGGATTTTTTGAAAATTTCACTTTTTTGTGAAAATATCCACTAAATGAGGGAATAATATGTGTGAGGGTACCCCAGGAGAGTTCCAAATGTGTTTGGGTAGAATATATATCCCACGGGGCTAAAATTGAAAAAAGTTGAAAAAAATTTTTTTTTGGACTTAGTCATTTTTCCGGCGTTTATCAGACTTTCAGATAGGGGAAATGTCAGTGAGCGTTCTGATTTCAGTTCCAGAGCGATTCGCCCAATGAGTCCTTGATATTTAGTCGTTTTCAGCCAATTTCCTGGATTTTTGAAAATTTCACTTTTTTGTGAAAATATCCACTAAATGAGGGAATAATATGTGTGAGGGTACCCCAGGAGAGTTCCAAATGTGTGTGGGTAGAATATATATCCCACGGGGGTAAAATTGAATAAAGTTGAAATATTTTTTTTTTGGACTTAGTCATTTTTCCGGCGTTTATCAGACTTTCAGATAGGGGAAATGTCAGTGAGCATTCCGATTTCAGTTCCAGAGCCATGCGCCCAATGAATCCTTGATATTTAATAGTTTTCAGCCAATTTTCTGGATTTTTGAAAATTTCACTTTTTTGTGAAAATATCCACTAAATGAGGGAATAATATGTGTGACAGTACCCCAGGATAGTTCCAAATGTGTTTGGGTAGAATATATATCCCACGGGGCTAAAATTGAAAAAAGTTGAAAAAAAAATTTTTTTGGACTTAGTCATTTTTCCGGCGTTTATCAGACTTTCAGATAGGGGAAATGTCAGTGAGCATTCCGATTTCAGTTCCAGAGCCATGCGCCCAATGAATCCTTGATATTTAGTCATTTTCTGCCAATTTTCTGGATTTTTGAAAATTTCACTTTTTTGTGAAAATATCCACTAAATGAGGGAATAATATGTGTGAGTGTACCCCAGGAGAGTTCCAAATGTGTGTGGGTAGAATATATATCCCACAGGGGTAAAATTGAAAAAAGTTGAAAAAATTTTTTTCTTGCACTTAGTCATTTTTCCGGTGTTTATCAGACTTTCAGATAGGGGAAATGTCAGTGAGCGTTCCAATTTCAGTTCCAGAACGATGCGCCCAATGAATCCTTGATATTTAGTCGTTTTCAGCCAATTTTCTGGATTTTTGAAAATTTCACTTTTTTGTGAAAATATCCACTAAATGAGAGAATGATATGTGTGAGTGTACCCCAGGAGAGTTCCAAACGTGTGTGGGTAGAATATATATCCCACGTGGCTAAAATTGAAAAAAGTTGAAAAAAATTTTTTTTTGGACTTAGTCATTTTTCCGGCGTTTATCAGACTTTCAGATAGGGGAAATGTCAGTGAGAGTTCCAATTTCAGTTCCAGAGCGATTCGCCCAATGAGTCCTTGATATTTAATAGTTTTCAGCCAATTTTCTGGATTTTTGAAAATTTCACTTTTTTGTGAAAATATCCACTAAATGAGGGAATAATATGTGTGACGGTACCCCAGGATAGTTCCAAATGTGTTTGGGTAGAATATATATCCCACGGGGCTAAAATTGAAAAAAGTTGAAAAAAAAATTTTTTTGGACTTAGTCATTTTTCCGGCGTTTATCAGACTTTCAGATAGGGGAAATGTCAGTGAGCATTCTGATTTCAGTTCCAGAGCGATTCGCCCAATGAGTCTTTGATATTTAGTCGTTTTCAGCCAATTTCCTGGATTTTTGAAAATTTCACTTTTTTGTGAAAATATCCACTAAATGAGGGAATAATATGTTTGAGGGTACCCAAGGAGAGTTCCAAATGTGTGTGGGTAGAATATATATCCCACGGGGGTAAAATTGAAAAAAGTCAAATAAAAAATTTTTTTTGGGACTTAGTCATTTTTCCGGCGTTTATCAGACTTTCAGATAGGGGAAATGTCAGTGAGCGTTCCGATTTCAGTTCCAGAGCGATTCGACCAATGAGTCTTTGATATTTAGTCATTTTCAGCCAATTTTCTGGATTTTTGAAAATTTCACTTTTTTGTGAAAATATCCACTAAATGACGGAATAATATGTGTGAGGGTACCCCAGGAGAGTTCCAAATGTGTGTGGGTAGAATATATATCCCACGGGGCTAAAATTGAAAAAAGTTGAAAAAAATTTTTTTTTGGACTTAAGTCATTTTTCCGGCGTTTATCAGACTTTCAGATAGGGGAAATGTCAGTGAGAGTTCCAATTTCAGTTCCAGAGCGATTCGCCCAATGAGTCCTTGATATTTAATAGTTTTCAGCCAATTTTCTGGATTTTTGAAAATTTCACTTTTTTGTGAAAATATCCACTAAATGAGGGAATAATATGTGTGAGGGTACCCCAGGATAGTTCCAAATGTGTTTGCGTACAATATATATCCCACGGGGCTAAAATTGAAAAAAGTTGAAAAAAAAATTTTTTTGGACTTAGTCATTTTTCCAGCGCTTATCAGACTTTCAGATAGGGTAGATGTCATTGAGCATTCCGATTTCAGTTCCAGAGTGATTCGCCCAATGAGTCCTTGATATTTAGTCGTTTTCATCCAATTTTCTGGATTTTTGAAAATTTCCTTTTTTTGTGAAAATATCCACTAAATGAGGGAATAATATGTGTGAGGGTACCCCAGGAGAGTTCCAAATGTGTTTGGGTAGAATATATATCCCACGGGGGTAAAATTGAATAAAGTTGAAAAATTTTTTTTTTTGTACTTAGTAATTTTTCCGGCGTTTATCAGACTTTCAGATAGGGGAAATGTCATTGAGCATTCTGATTTCAGTTCCAGAGCGATTCGCCCAATGAGTCCTTGATATTTAGTCGTTTTCAGCCAATATCCTGGATTTTTGAAAATTTCACTTTTTTGTGAAAATATCCACTAAATGAGGGAATAATATGTGTGAGGGTACCCCAGGAGAGTTCCAAATGTGTGTGGGTAGAATATATATCCCACGGGGGTAAAATTGAAAAAAGTTGAAAAAAAAATTTTTTTGGACTTAGTCATTTTCCAGCGTTCATCAGATTTTTAGATAGGGGAAATGTCAGTGAGCGTTCCGATTTCAGTTCCAGAGCGATTCGCCCAATGAGTCCTTGATGTTTAGTCGTTTTCAGCCAATTTTCTGGTTTTTTGAAAATTTCACTTTTTTGTGAAAATATCCACTAAATGAGGGAATAATATGTGTGAGGGTACCCCAGGAGAGTTCCAAATGTGTGTGGGTAGAATATATATCCCACGTGGCTAAAATTGAAAAAAGTTGAAAAAAATTTTTTTTGGACTTAAGTCATTTTTCCGGCGTTTATCAGACTTTCAGATAGGGGAAATGTCAGTGAGAGTTCCAATTTCAGTTCCAGAGCGATTCGCCCAATGAGTCCTTGATATTTAATAGTTTTCAGCCAATTTTCTGGATTTTTGAAAATTTCACTTTTTTGTGAAAATATCCACTAAATGAGGGAATAATATGTGTGAGGGTACCCCAGGAGAGTTCCAAATGTGTTTGCGTACAATATATATCCCACGGGGCTAAAATTGAAAAAAGTTGAAAAAAAAATTTTTTGGGACTTAGTCATTTTTCCGGCGTTTATCAGACTTTCAGATAGGGGAAATGTCAGTGAGCGTTCCGATTTCAGTTCCAGAGCGATTCGCCCAATGTGTCCTTGATATTTAATCGTTTTCAGCCAATTTTCTGGATTTTTGAAAATTTCACTTTTTTGTGAAAATATCCACTAAATGAGGGAATAATATGTTTTGAGGGTACCCCAGGAGAGTTCCAAATGTGTGTGGGTAGAATATATATCCCACGGGGGTAAAATTGAAAAAAGTTGAAAAAAATTTTTTTTTGGACTTAGTCATTTTTCCAGCGCTTATCAGACTTTCAGATAGGGTAGATGTCATTGAGCATTCCGATTTCAGTTCCAGAGTGATTCGCCCAATGAGTCCTTGATATTTAGTCGTTTTCATCCAATTTTCTGGATTTTTGAAAATTTCACTTTTTTGTGAAAATATCCACTAAATGAGGGAATAATATGTGTGAGGGTACCCCAGGAGAGTTCCAAATGTGTTTGGGTAGAATATATATCCCACGGGGGTAAAATTGAAAAAAGTTGAAAAAAAATTTTTCTTGGACTTAGTCATTTTTCCGGCGTTTATCAGACTTTCAGATAGGGGAAATGTCAGTGAGCGTTCCAATTTCAGTTCCAGAGCGATGCGCCCAATGAATCCTTGATATTTAGTCGTTTTCAGCGAATTTCCTGGATTTTTGAAAATTTCACTTTTTTGTGAAAATATCCAGTAAATGAGGGAATAATATGCGTGAGGGTACCCCAGGAGAGTTACAAATGTGTGTGGGTAGAATATATATCCCACGGGGGTAAAATTGAATAAAGTTGAAAAAATTTTTTTTTTGGACTTAGTAATTTTTCCGGCGTTTATCAGACTTTCAGATAGGGGAAATGTCATTGATCGTTCCGATTTCAGTTCCAGACCGATTCGCCCAATGAGTCCTTGATATTTAGTCGTTTTCAGCCAATTTTCTGGATTTTTGAAAATTTCACTTTTTTGTGAAAATATCCACTAAATGAGAGAATAATATGTGTGAGTGTGCCCCAGGGGAGTTCCAAATGTGTTTGGGTAGAATATATATCCCACGGGGCTAAAATTGAAAAAAGTTGAAAAAAAAATTTTTTTGGACTTAGTCATTTTTCCGGCGTTCATCAGATTTTTAGATAGGGGAAATGTCAGTGAGCGTTCCGATTTCAGTTCCAGAGCGATTCGCCCAATGAGTCCTTGATATTTAGTCATTTTCAGCCAATTTTCTGGATTTTTGAAAATTTCACTTTTTTGTGAAAATATCCACTAAATGAGGGAATAATATGTGTGAGGGTACCCCAGGAGAGTTCCAAATGTGTGTGGGTAGAATATATATCCCACGGGGGTAAAATTGAATAAAGTTGAAATATTTTTTTTTTGGACTTAGTCATTTTTCCGGCGTTTATCAGACTTTCAGATAGGGGAAATGTCAGTGAGCATTCCGATTTCAGTTCCAGACCGATTCGCCCAATGAGTCCTTGATATTTAGTCATTTTCAGCCAATTTTCTGGATTTTTGAAAATTTCACTTTTTTGTGAAAATATACACTAAATGAGGGAATAATATGTGTGAGGGTACCCCAGGAGAGTTCCAAATGTGTGTGGGTAGAATATATATCCCACGGGGGTAAAATTGAAAAAAGTCAAATAAAAAATTTTTTTGGGGACATAGTCATTTTTCCGGCGTTTATCAGACTTTCAGATAGGGGAAATGTCATTGATCGTTCCGATTTCAGTTCCAGAGCGATGCGCCCAATGAATCCTTGATATTTAGTCGTTTTCAGCCAATTTTCTGGATTTTTGAAAATTTCACTTTTTTGTGAAAATATACACTAAATGAGGGAATAATATGTGTGAGGGTACCCCAGGAGAGTTCCAAATGTGTGTGGGTAGAATATATATCCCACGGGGGTAAAATTGAATAAAGTTGAAATATTTTTTTTTTTGACTTAGTCATTTTTCCGGCGTTTATCAGACTTTCAGATAGGGGAAATATCAGTGAGTAGTCTGATTTCAGTTCCAGAGCGATTCGCCCAATGAGTCCTTGATATTTAGTCGTTTTCAGCCAATTTCCTGGATTTTTGAAAATTTCACTTTTTTGTGAAAATATCCACTAAATGAGGGAATAATATGTGTGAGGGTACCCCAGGAGAGTTCCAAATGTGTGTGGGTAGAATATATATCCCACGGGGGTAAAATTGAAAAAAGTAGAAAAAAAATTTTTTTTGGACTTAGTCATTTTTCCAGCGTTCATCAGATTTTCAGATAGGGGAAATGTCAGTGAGCGTTCCGATTTCAGTTCCAGAGCGATTCGCCCAATGAGTCCTTGATATTTAGTCGTTTTCAGCCAATTTCCTGGATTTTTGAAAATTTCACTTTTTTGTGAAAATATCCACTAAATGAGGGAATAATATGTGTGAGGGTACCCCAGGAGAGTTCCAAATGTGTGTGGGTAGAATATATATCCCACGGGGGTAAAATTGAATAAAGTTGAAATATTTTTTTTTTGGACTTAGTCATTTTTCCGGCGTTTATCAGACTTTCAGATAGGGGAAATATCAGTGAGTATTCTGATTTCAGTTCCAGAGCGATTCGCCCAATGAGTCCTTGATATTTAGTCGTTTTCAGCCAATTTCCTGGATTTTTGAAAATTTCACTTTTTTGTGAAAATATCCACTAAATGAGGGAATAATATGTGTGAGGGTACCCCAGGAGAGTTATAAATGTTTGTGGGTAGAATATATATCCCACGGGGGTAAAATTTAAAAAAGTTGAAAAAAAATTTTTTTTGGACTTAGTCATTTTTCCGGCGTTCATCAGATTTTCAGATAGGGGAAATGTCAGTGAGCATTCCGATTTCAGTTCCAGAGCGATTCGCCCAATGAGTCCTTGATATTTAGTCGTTTTCAGACAATTTTCTGGATTTTTGAAAATTTCACTTTTTTGTGAAAATATCCACTAAATGAGGGAATAATATGTGTGAGGGTACCCCAGGAGAATTCCAAATGTGTGTGGGTAGAGTATATATCCCACAGGGGTAAAATTGAAAAAAGTTGAAAAAATTTTTTTTTGGACTTAGTAATTCTTCCGCCGTTTATCAGACTTTCAGATAGGGGAAATGTCATTGAGCGTTCCGATTTCAGTTCCAGACCGATTCGCCCAATGAGTCCTTGATATTTAGTCATTTTCAGCCAATTTTCTGGATTTTTGAAAATTTCACTTTTTTGTGAAAATATACACTAAAAGAGGGAATAATATGTGTGAGGGTACCCCAGGAGAGTTCCAAATGTGTGTGGGTAGAATATATATCCCACGGGGGTAAAATTGAATAAAGTTGAAAAATTTTTTTTTGGACTTAGTCATTTTTCCGGCGTTTATCAGACTTTCAGATAGGGGAAATGTCATTGATCGTTCTGATTTCAGTTCCAGAGCGATGCGCCCAATGAATCCTTGATATTTAGTCGTTTTCAGCCAATTTTCTGGATTTTTGAAAATTTCACTTTTTTTGTGAAAATATCCACTAAATGAGAGAATAATATGTGTGAGTGTACCCCAGGAGAGTTCCAAATGTGTGTTGGTAGAATATATATCCCACGGGGGTAAAATTGAAAAAAGTTGAAAACAATTTTTTTTTGGACTTAGTCATTTTTCCGGCGTTTATCAGACTTTCAGATAGGGGAAATGTCAGTGAGCGTTCCGAAGTTCCAGAGCGATTCGCCCAATGAGTCCTTGATATTTAGTCGTTTTCAGCCAATTTTCTGTTTTTTTTTAAATTTCACTTTTTTGTCAAAATATCCACTAAATGAGGGAATAATATGTGTGAGGGTACCCCACGAGAGTTCCAAATGTGTGTGGGTAGAATATATATCCCACGGGGGTAAAATTGAAAAAAGTAGAAAAAAAATTTTTTTTGGACTTAGTCATTTTTCCGGCGTTCATCAGATTTTCAGATAGGGGAAATGTCAGTGAGCGTTCCGATTTCAGTTCCAGAGCGATTCGCCCAATGAGTCCTTGATATTTAGTCGTTTTCAGCCAATTTCCTGGATTTTTGAAAATTTCACTTTTTTGTGAAAATATCCACTAAATGAGGGAATAATATGTGTGAGGGTACCCCAGGAGAGTTCCAAATGTGTGTGGGTAGAATATATATCCTACGGGGGTAAAATTGAATAAAGTTGAAATATTTTTTTTTTTGGACTTAGTCATTTTTCCGGCGTTTATCAGACTTTCAGATAGGGGAAATATCAGTGAGTATTCTGATTTCAGTTCCAGAGCGATCCGCCCAATGAGTCCTTGATATTTAGTCGTTTTCAGCCAATTTCCTGGATTTTTGAAAATTTCACTTTTTTGTGAAAATATCCACTAAATGAGGGAATAATATGTGTGAGGGTACCCCAGGAGAGTTCCAAATGTGTGTGGGTAGAATATATATCCCACGGGGGTAAAATTGAATAAAGTTGAAATATTTTTTTTTTGGACTTAGTCATTTTTCCGGCGTTTATCAGACTTTCAGATAGGGGAAATGTCAGTGAGCATTCCGATTTCAGTTCCAGAGCCATGCGCCCAATGAATCCCTGATATTTAGTCATTTTCTGCCAATTTTCTGGATTTTTGAAAATTTCACTTTTTTGTGAAAATACACACTAAATGAGGGAATAATATGTGTGAGTGTGCCCCAGGAGAGTTCCAAACGTGTGTGGGTAGAATATATATCCCACGGGGGTAAAATTGAAAAAAGTTTTAAAAAATTTTTTTTTGGACTTAGTCATTTTTCCGGCGTTTATCAGACTTTCAGATAGGGGAAATGTCAGTGAGTATTCCGATTTCAGTTCCAGAGCGATTCGCCCAATGAGTCTTTGATATTTAGTCGTTTTCAGCCAATTTCCTGGATTTTTGAAAATTTCACTTTTTTGTGAAAATATCCACTAAATGAGGGAATAATATGTTTGAGGGTACCCAAGGAGAGTTCCAAATGTGTGTGGGTAGAATATATATCCCACGGGGGTAAAATTGAAAAAAGTCAAATAAAAAAATTTTTTGGGGACTTAGTCATTTTTCCGGCGTTTATCAGACTTTCAGATAGGGGAAATGTCAGTGAGCGTTCCGATTTCAGTTCCAGAGCGATTCGCCCAATGAGTCCTTGATATTTAGTCGTTTTCAGCCAATATCCTGGATTTTTGAAAATTTCACTTTTTTGTGAAAATATCCACTAAATGAGGGAATAATATGTGTGAGGGTACCCCAGGAGAGTTCCAAATGTGTGTGGGTAGAATATATATCCCACGGGGGTAAAATTTAAAAAAGTTGAAAAAAAATTTTTTTTGGACTTAGTCATTTTTCCGGCGTTCATCAGATTTTCAGATAGGGGAAATGTCAGTGAGCATTCCGATTTCAGTTCCAGAGCGATTCGCCCAATGAGTCCTTGATATTTAGTCGTTTTCAGACAATTTTCTGGATTTTTGAAAATTTCACTTTTTTGTGAAAATATCCACTAAATGAGGGAATAATATGTGTGAGGGTACCCCAGGAGAATTCCAAATGTGTGTGGGTAGAATATATATCCCACAGGGGTAAAATTGAAAAAAGTTGAAAAAATTTTTTTTTTGGACTTAGTAATTCTTTCGCCGTTTATCAGACTTTCAGATAGGGGAAATGTCATTGAGCGTTCCGATTTCAGTTCCAGACCGATTCGCCCAATGAGTCCTTGATATTTAGTCATTTTCAGCCAATTTTCTGAATTTTTGAAAATTTCACTTTTTTGTGAAAATATACACTAAATGAGGGAATAATATGTGTGAGGGTACCCCAGGAGAGTTCCAAATGTGTGTGGGTAGAATATATATCCCACGGGGGTAAAATTGAATAAAGTTGAAAAATTTTTTTTTGGACTTAGTCATTTTTCCGGCGTTTATCAGACTTTCAGATAGGGGAAATGTCAGTGAGCATTCCGATTTCAGTTCCAGAGCGATGCGCCCAATGAATCCTTGATATTTAGTCGTTTTCAGCCAATTTTCTGGATTTTTGAAAATTTCACTTTTTTGTGAAAATATCCACTAAATGAGGGAATAATATGTGTGAGGGTACCCCAGGAGAGTTCCAAATGTGTGTGGGTAGAATATATATCCCACGGGGGTAAAATTGAAAAAAGTCAAATAAAAATTTTTTTTGGGGACATAGTCATTTTTCCGGCATTTATCAGACTTTCAGATAGGGGAAATGTCATTGATCGTTCTGATTTCAGTTCCAGAGCGATGCGCCCAATGAATCCTTGATATTTAGTCGTTTTCGGCCAATTTTCTGGATTTTTGAAAATTTCACTTTTTTGTGAAAATATCCACTAAATGAGAGAATAATATGTGTGAGTGTACCCCAGGAGAGTTCCAAATGTGTGTGGGTAGAATATATATCCCACGGGGGTAAAATTGAAAAAAGTTGAAAAAATTTTTTTTTGGGACTTAGTCATTTTTCCGGCGTTCATCAGATTTTCAGATAGGAGAAATGTCAGTGAGCGTTCCGATTTCAGTTCCAGAGCGATTCGCCCAATGAGTCCTTGATATTTAGTCGTTTTCAGCCAATTTCCTGGATTTTTGAAAATTTCACTTTTTTGTGAAAATATCCACTAAATGAGGGAATAATATGTGTGAGGGTACCCCAGGAGAGTTCCAAATGTGTGTGGGTAGAATATATATCCCACGGGGGTAAAATTGAATAAAGTTGAAATATTTTTTTTTTTGGACTTAGTCATTTTTCCGGCGTTTATCAGACTTTCAGATAGGGGAAATATCAGTGAGCGTTCCGATTTCAGTTCCAGAGCGATTCGCCCAATGAGTCCTTGATATTTAGTCGTTTTCAGCCAATTTGCTGGATTTTTGAAAATTTCACTTTTTTGTGAAAATATCCAGTAAATGAGGGAATAATATGTGTGAGGGTACCCCAGGAGAGTTCCAAATGTGTGTGGGTAGAATATATATCCCACGGGGGTAAAATTGAATAAAGTTGAAAAATTTTTTTTTTGGACTTAGTCATTTTTCCGGCGTTTATCAGACTTTCAGATAGGGGAAATGTCAGTGAGCATTCCGATTTCAGTTCCAGAGCGATGCGCCCAATGAATCCTTGATATTTAGTCGTTTTCAGCCAATTTTCTGGATTTTTGAAAATTTCACTTTTTTGTGAAAATATACACTAAATGAGGGAATAATATGTGTGAGGGTACCCCAGGAGAGTTCCAAATGTGTGTGGGTAGAATATATATCCCACGGGGGTAAAATTGAATAAAGTTGAAAAAATTTTTTTTTGGACTTAGTCATTTTTCCGGCGTTTATCAGACTTTCAGATAGGGGAAATGTCAGTGAGCATTCCGATTTCAGTTCCAGAGCGATGCGCCCAATGAATCCTTGATATTTAGTCGTTTTCAGCCAATTTTCTGGATTTTTGAAAATTTCACTTTTTTGTGAAAATATCCAGTAAATGAGGGAATAATATGTGTGAGGGTACCCCAGGAGAGTTCCAAATGTATTTGGGTAGAATATATATCCCACGGGGGTAAAATTGAATAAAGTTGAAATATTTTTTTTTTTGACTTAGTCATTTTTCCGGCGTTTATCAGACTTTCAAATAGGGGAAATATCAGTGAGTAGTCTGATTTCAGTTCCAGAGCGATTCGCCCAATGAGTCCTTGATATTTAGTCGTTTTCAGCCAATTTCCTGGATTTTTGAAAATTTCACTTTTTTGTGAAAATATCCACTAAATGAGGGAATAATATGTGTGAGGGTACCCCAGGAGAGTTCCAAATGTGTGTGGGTAGAATATATATCCCACGGGGGTAAAATTGAAAAAAGTAGAAAAAAAATTTTTTTTGGACTTAGTCATTTTTCCAGCGTTCATCAGATTTTCAGATAGGGGAAATGTCAGTGAGCGTTCCGATTTCAGTTCCAGAGCGATTCGCCCAATGAGTCCTTGATATTTAGTCGTTTTCAGCCAATTTCCTGGATTTTTGAAAATTTCACTTTTTTGTGAAAATATCCACTAAATGAGGGAATAATATGTGTGAGGGTACCCCAGGAGAGTTCCAAATGTGTGTGGGTAGAATATATATCCCACGGGGGTAAAATTGAATAAAGTTGAAATATTTTTTTTTTGGACTTAGTCATTTTTCCGGCGTTTATCAGACTTTCAGATAGGGGAAATATCAGTGAGTATTCTGATTTCAGTTCCAGAGCGATTCGCCCAATGAGTCCTTGATATTTAGTCGTTTTCAGCCAATTTCCTGGATTTTTGAAAATTTCACTTTTTTGTGAAAATATCCACTAAATGAGGGAATAATATGTGTGAGGGTACCCCAGGAGAGTTATAAATGTTTGTGGGTAGAATATATATCCCACGGGGGTAAAATTTAAAAAAGTTGAAAAAAAATTTTTTTTGGACTTAATCATTTTTCCGGCGTTCATCAGATTTTCAGATAGGGGAAATGTCAGTGAGCATTCCGATTTCAGTTCCAGAGCGATTCGCCCAATGAGTCCTTGATATTTAGTCGTTTTCAGACAATTTTCTGGATTTTTGAAAATTTCACTTTTTTGTGAAAATATCCACTAAATGAGGGAATAATATGTGTGAGGGTACCCCAGGAGAATTCCAAATGTGTGTGGGTAGAGTATATATCCCACAGGGGTAAAATTGAAAAAAGTTGAAAAAATTTTTTTTTTGGACTTAGTAATTCTTCCGCCGTTTATCAGACTTTCAGATAGGGGAAATGTCATTGAGCGTTCCGATTTCAGTTCCAGACCGATTCGCCCAATGAGTCCTTGATATTTAGTCATTTTCAGCCAATTTTCTGGATTTTTGAAAATTTCACTTTTTTGTGAAAATATACACTAAAAGAGGGAATAATATGTGTGAGGGTACCCCAGGAGAGTTCCAAATGTGTGTGGGTAGAATATATATCCCACGGGGGTAAAATTGAATAAAGTTGAAAAATTTTTTTTTGGACTTAGTCATTTTTCCGGCGTTTATCAGACTTTCAGATAGGGGAAATGTCATTGATCGTTCTGATTTCAGTTCCAGAGCGATGCGCCCAATGAATCCTTGATATTTAGTCGTTTTCAGCCAATTTTCTGGATTTTTGAAAATTTCACTTTTTTTGTGAAAATATCCACTAAATGAGAGAATAATATGTGTGAGTGTACCCCAGGAGAGTTCCAAATGTGTGTTGGTAGAATATATATCCCACGGGGGTAAAATTGAAAAAAGTTGAAAACAATTTTTTTTTGGACTTAGTCATTTTTCCGGCGTTTATCAGACTTTCAGATAGGGGAAATGTCAGTGAGCGTTCCGAAGTTCCAGAGCGATTCGCCCAATGAGTCCTTGATATTTAGTCGTTTTCAGCCAATTTTCTGTTTTTTTTTAAATTTCACTTTTTTGTCAAAATATCCACTAAATGAGGGAATAATATGTGTGAGGGTACCCCACGAGAGTTCCAAATGTGTGTGGGTAGAATATATATCCCACGGGGGTAAAATTGAAAAAAGTAGAAAAAAAATTTTTTTTGGACTTAGTCATTTTTCCGGCGTTCATCAGATTTTCAGATAGGGGAAATGTCAGTGAGCGTTCCGATTTCAGTTCCAGAGCGATTCGCCCAATGAGTCCTTGATATTTAGTCGTTTTCAGCCAATTTCCTGGATTTTTGAAAATTTCACTTTTTTGTGAAAATATCCACTAAATGAGGGAATAATATGTGTGAGGGTACCCCAGGAGAGTTCCAAATGTGTGTGGGTAGAATATATATCCTACGGGGGTAAAATTGAATAAAGTTGAAATATTTTTTTTTTTGGACTTAGTCATTTTTCCGGCGTTTATCAGACTTTCAGATAGGGGAAATATCAGTGAGTATTCTGATTTCAGTTCCAGAGCGATCCGCCCAATGAGTCCTTGATATTTAGTCGTTTTCAGCCAATTTCCTGGATTTTTGAAAATTTCACTTTTTTGTGAAAATATCCACTAAATGAGGGAATAATATGTGTGAGGGTACCCCAGGAGAGTTCCAAATGTGTGTGGGTAGAATATATATCCCACGGGGGTAAAATTGAATAAAGTTGAAATATTTTTTTTTTGGACTTAGTCATTTTTCCGGCGTTTATCAGACTTTCAGATAGGGGAAATGTCAGTGAGCATTCCGATTTCAGTTCCAGAGCCATGCGCCCAATGAATCCCTGATATTTAGTCATTTTCTGCCAATTTTCTGGATTTTTGAAAATTTCACTTTTTTGTGAAAATATACACTAAATGAGGGAATAATATGTGTGAGTGTGCCCCAGGAGAGTTCCAAACGTGTGTGGGTAGAATATATATCCCACGGGGGTAAAATTGAAAAAAGTTTTAAAAAATTTTTTTTTGGACTTAGTCATTTTTCCGGCGTTTATCAGACTTTCAGATAGGGGAAATATCAGTGAGTATTCTGATTTCAGTTCCAGAGCGATTCGCCCAATGAGTCCTTGATATTTAGTCGTTTTCAGCCAATTTCCTGGATTTTTGAAAATTTCACTTTTTTGTGAAAATATCCACTAAATGAGGGAATAATATGTGTGAGGGTACCCCAGGAGAGTTATAAATGTTTGTGGGTAGAATATATATCCCACGGGGGTAAAATTTAAAAAAGTTGAAAAAAAATTTTTTTTGGACTTAGTCATTTTTCCGGCGTTCATCAGATTTTCAGATAGGGGAAATGTCAGTGAGCATTCCGATTTCAGTTCCAGAGCGATTCGCCCAATGAGTCCTTGATATTTAGTCGTTTTCAGACAATTTTCTGGATTTTTGAAAATTTCACTTTTTTGTGAAAATATCCACTAAATGAGGGAATAATATGTGTGAGGGTACCCCAGGAGAATTCCAAATGTGTGTGGGTAGAGTATATATCCCACAGGGGTAAAATTGAAAAAAGTTGAAAAAATTTTTTTTTTGGACTTAGTAATTCTTCCGCCGTTTATCAGACTTTCAGATAGGGGAAATGTCATTGAGCGTTCCGATTTCAGTTCCAGACCGATTCGCCCAATGAGTCCTTGATATTTAGTCATTTTCAGCCAATTTTCTGGATTTTTGAAAATTTCACTTTTTTGTGAAAATATACACTAAAAGAGGGAATAATATGTGTGAGGGTACCCCAGGAGAGTTCCAAATGTGTGTGGGTAGAATATATATCCCACGGGGGTAAAATTGAATAAAGTTGAAAAATTTTTTTTTGGACTTAGTCATTTTTCCGGCGTTTATCAGACTTTCAGATAGGGGAAATGTCATTGATCGTTCTGATTTCAGTTCCAGAGCGATGCGCCCAATGAATCCTTGATATTTAGTCGTTTTCAGCCAATTTTCTGGATTTTTGAAAATTTCACTTTTTTTGTGAAAATATCCACTAAATGAGAGAATAATATGTGTGAGTGTACCCCAGGAGAGTTCCAAATGTGTGTTGGTAGAATATATATCCCACGGGGGTAAAATTGAAAAAAGTTGAAAACAATTTTTTTTTGGACTTAGTCATTTTTCCGGCGTTTATCAGACTTTCAGATAGGGGAAATGTCAGTGAGCGTTCCGAAGTTCCAGAGCGATTCGCCCAATGAGTCCTTGATATTTAGTCGTTTTCAGCCAATTTTCTGTTTTTTTTTAAATTTCACTTTTTTGTCAAAATATCCACTAAATGAGGGAATAATATGTGTGAGGGTACCCCACGAGAGTTCCAAATGTGTGTGGGTAGAATATATATCCCACGGGGGTAAAATTGAAAAAAGTAGAAAAAAAATTTTTTTTGGACTTAGTCATTTTTCCGGCGTTCATCAGATTTTCAGATAGGGGAAATGTCAGTGAGCGTTCCGATTTCAGTTCCAGAGCGATTCGCCCAATGAGTCCTTGATATTTAGTCGTTTTCAGCCAATTTCCTGGATTTTTGAAAATTTCACTTTTTTGTGAAAATATCCACTAAATGAGGGAATAATATGTGTGAGGGTACCCCAGGAGAGTTCCAAATGTGTGTGGGTAGAATATATATCCTACGGGGGTAAAATTGAATAAAGTTGAAATATTTTTTTTTTTGGACTTAGTCATTTTTCCGGCGTTTATCAGACTTTCAGATAGGGGAAATATCAGTGAGTATTCTGATTTCAGTTCCAGAGCGATCCGCCCAATGAGTCCTTGATATTTAGTCGTTTTCAGCCAATTTCCTGGATTTTTGAAAATTTCACTTTTTTGTGAAAATATCCACTAAATGAGGGAATAATATGTGTGAGGGTACCCCAGGAGAGTTCCAAATGTGTGTGGGTAGAATATATATCCCACGGGGGTAAAATTGAATAAAGTTGAAATATTTTTTTTTTGGACTTAGTCATTTTTCCGGCGTTTATCAGACTTTCAGATAGGGGAAATGTCAGTGAGCATTCCGATTTCAGTTCCAGAGCCATGCGCCCAATGAATCCCTGATATTTAGTCATTTTCTGCCAATTTTCTGGATTTTTGAAAATTTCACTTTTTTGTGAAAATATACACTAAATGAGGGAATAATATGTGTGAGTGTGCCCCAGGAGAGTTCCAAACGTGTGTGGGTAGAATATATATCCCACGGGGGTAAAATTGAAAAAAGTTTTAAAAAATTTTTTTTTGGACTTAGTCATTTTTCCGGCGTTTATCAGACTTTCAGATAGGGGAAATGTCAGTGAGTATTCCGATTTCAGTTCCAGAGCGATTCGCCCAATGAGTCTTTGATATTTAGTCGTTTTCAGCCAATTTCCTGGATTTTTGAAAATTTCACTTTTTTGTGAAAATATCCACTAAATGAGGGAATAATATGTTTGAGGGTACCCAAGGAGAGTTCCAAATGTGTGTGGGTAGAATATATATCCCACGGGGGTAAAATTGAAAAAAGTCAAATAAAAAAATTTTTTGGGGACTTAGTCATTTTTCCGGCGTTTATCAGACTTTCAGATAGGGGAAATGTCAGTGAGCGTTCCGATTTCAGTTCCAGAGCGATTCGCCCAATGAGTCCTTGATATTTAGTCGTTTTCAGCCAATATCCTGGATTTTTGAAAATTTCACTTTTTTGTGAAAATATCCACTAAATGAGGGAATAATATGTGTGAGGGTACCCCAGGAGAGTTCCAAATGTGTGTGGGTAGAATATATATCCCACGGGGGTAAAATTTAAAAAAGTTGAAAAAAAATTTTTTTTGGACTTAGTCATTTTTCCGGCGTTCATCAGATTTTCAGATAGGGGAAATGTCAGTGAGCATTCCGATTTCAGTTCCAGAGCGATTCGCCCAATGAGTCCTTGATATTTAGTCGTTTTCAGACAATTTTCTGGATTTTTGAAAATTTCACTTTTTTGTGAAAATATCCACTAAATGAGGGAATAATATGTGTGAGGGTACCCCAGGAGAATTCCAAATGTGTGTGGGTAGAATATATATCCCACAGGGGTAAAATTGAAAAAAGTTGAAAAAATTTTTTTTTTGGACTTAGTAATTCTTTCGCCGTTTATCAGACTTTCAGATAGGGGAAATGTCATTGAGCGTTCCGATTTCAGTTCCAGACCGATTCGCCCAATGAGTCCTTGATATTTAGTCATTTTCAGCCAATTTTCTGGATTTTTGAAAATTTCACTTTTTTGTGAAAATATACACTAAATGAGGGAATAATATGTGTGAGGGTACCCCAGGAGAGTTCCAAATGTGTGTGGGTAGAATATATATCCCACGGGGGTAAAATTGAATAAAGTTGAAAAATTTTTTTTTGGACTTAGTCATTTTTCCGGCGTTTATCAGACTTTCAGATAGGGGAAATGTCAGTGAGCATTCCGATTTCAGTTCCAGAGCGATGCGCCCAATGAATCCTTGATATTTAGTCGTTTTCAGCCAATTTTCTGGATTTTTGAAAATTTCACTTTTTTGTGAAAATATCCACTAAATGAGGGAATAATATGTGTGAGGGTACCCCAGGAGAGTTCCAAATGTGTGTGGGTAGAATATATATCCCACGGGGGTAAAATTGAAAAAAGTCAAATAAAAAATTTTTTTGGGGACATAGTCATTTTTCCGGCATTTATCAGACTTTCAGATAGGGGAAATGTCATTGATCGTTCTGATTTCAGTTCCAGAGCGATGCGCCCAATGAATCCTTGATATTTAGTCGTTTTCGGCCAATTTTCTGGATTTTTGAAAATTTCACTTTTTTGTGAAAATATCCACTAAATGAGAGAATAATATGTGTGAGTGTACCCCAGGAGAGTTCCAAATGTGTGTGGGTAGAATATATATCCCACGGGGGTAAAATTGAAAAAAGTTGAAAAAAATTTTTTTTGGGACTTAGTCATTTTTCCGGCGTTCATCAGATTTTCAGATAGGAGAAATGTCAGTGAGCGTTCCGATTTCAGTTCCAGAGCGATTCGCCCAATGAGTCCTTGATATTTAGTCGTTTTCAGCCAATTTCCTGGATTTTTGAAAATTTCACTTTTTTGTGAAAATATCCACTAAATGAGGGAATAATATGTGTGAGGGTACCCCAGGAGAGTTCCAAATGTGTGTGGGTAGAATATATATCCCACGGGGGTAAAATTGAATAAAGTTGAAATATTTTTTTTTTTGGACTTAGTCATTTTTCCGGTGTTTATCAGACTTTCAGATAGGGGAAATATCAGTGAGTATTCTGATTTCAGTTCCAGAGTGATTCGCCCAATGAGTCCTTGATATTTAGTCGTTTTCAGCCAATTTCCTTGATTTTTGAAAATTTCACTTTTTTGTGAAAATATCCACTAAATGAGGGAATAATATGTGTGAGGGTACCCCAGGAGAGTTTCAAATGTGTGTGGGTAGAATATATATCCCACGGGGGTAAAATTGAATAAAGTTGAAATTTTTTTTTTTTGGACTTAGTCATTTTTCCGGCGTTTATCAGACTTTCAGATAGGGGAAATGTCAGTGAGCATTCCGATTTCAGTTCCAGAGCCATGCGCCCAATGAATCCCTGATATTTAGTCATTTTCTGCCAATTTTCTGGATTTTTGAAAATTTCACTTTTTTGTGAAAATATACACTAAATGAGGGAATAATATGTGTGAGTGTGCCCCAGGAGAGTTCCAAACGTGTGTGGGTAGAATATATATCCCACGGGGGTAAAATTGAAAAAAGTTTAAAAAAATTTTTTTTTGGACTTAGTCATTTTTCCGGCGTTTATCAGACTTTCAGATAGGGGAAATGTCAGTGAGCATTCCGATTTCAGTTCCAGAGCGATTCGCCCAATGAGTCTTTGATATTTAGTCGTTTTCAGCCAATTTCCTGGATTTTTGAAAATTTCACTTTTTTGTGAAAATATCCACTAAATGAGGGAATAATATGTTTGAGGGTACCCAAGGAGAGTTCCAAATGTGTGTGGGTAGAATATATATCCCACGGGGGTAAAATTGAATAAAGTTGAAAAATTTTTTTTTTGGACTTAGTCATTTTTCCGGCGTTTATCAGACTTTCAGATAGGGGAAATGTCAGTGAGCATTCCGATTTCAGTTCCAGAGCGATGCGCCCAATGAATCCTTGATATTTAGTCGTTTTCAGCCAATTTTCTGGATTTTTGAAAATTTCACTTTTTTGTGAAAATATACACTAAATGAGGGAATAATATGTGTGAGGGTACCCCAGGAGAGTTCCAAATGTGTGTGGGTAGAATATATATCCCACGGGGGTAAAATTGAATAAAGTTGAAAAAATTTTTTTTTGGACTTAGTCATTTTTCCGGCGTTTATCAGACTTTCAGATAGGGGAAATGTCAGTGAGCGTTCCGATTTCAGTTCCAGAGCGATTCGCCCAATGAATCCTTGATATTTAGTCATTTTCAGCCAATTTTCTGGATTTTTGAAAATTTCACTTTTTTGTGAAAATATCCACTAAATGAGAGAATAATATGTGTGAGTGTACCCCAGGAGAGTTCCAAATGTGTGTGGGTAGAAAATATATCCCACGGGGGTAAAATTGAATAAAGTTGAAAAATTTTTTTTTTTGGACTTAGTCATTTTACTGGCGTTTATCAGACTTTCAGATAGGGGAAATGTCAGTGAGCATTCCGATTTCAGTTCCAGAGCGATGCGCCCAATGAATCCTTGATATTTAGTCGTTTTCAGCCAATTTTCTGGATTTTTGAAAATTTCACTTTTTTGTGAAAATATCCACTAAATGAGGGAATAATATGTGTGAGGGTACCCCAGGAGAGTTCCAAATGTGTGTGGGTAGAATATATATCCCACGGGGGTAAAATTGAAAAAAGTCAAATAAAAAATTTTTTTGGGGACATAGTCATTTTTCCGGCATTTATCAGACTTTCAGATAGGGGAAATGTCATTGATCGTTCTGATTTCAGTTCCAGAGCGATGCGCCCAATGAATCCTTGATATTTAGTCGTTTTCGGCCAATTTTCTGGATTTTTGAAAATTTCACTTTTTTGTGAAAATATCCACTAAATGAGAGAATAATATGTGTGAGTGTACCCCAGGAGAGTTCCAAATGTGTGTGGGTAGAATATATATCCCACGGGGGTAAAATTGAAAAAAGTTGAAAAAAATTTTTTTTGGGACTTAGTCATTTTTCCGGCGTTCATCAGATTTTCAGATAGGAGAAATGTCAGTGAGCGTTCCGATTTCAGTTCCAGAGCGATTCGCCCAATGAGTCCTTGATATTTAGTCGTTTTCAGCCAATTTCCTGGATTTTTGAAAATTTCACTTTTTTGTGAAAATATCCACTAAATGAGGGAATAATATGTGTGAGGGTACCCCAGGAGAGTTCCAAATGTGTGTGGGTAGAATATATATCCCACGGGGGTAAAATTGAATAAAGTTGAAATATTTTTTTTTTTGGACTTAGTCATTTTTCCGGCGTTTATCAGACTTTCAGATAGGGGAAATATCAGTGAGTATTCTGATTTCAGTTCCAGAGTGATTCGCCCAATGAGTCCTTGATATTTAGTCGTTTTCAGCCAATTTCCTGGATTTTTGAAAATTTCACTTTTTTGTGAAAATATCCACTAAATGAGGGAATAATATGTGTGAGGGTACCCCAGGAGAGTTCCAAATGTGTGTGGGTAGAATATATATCCCACGGGGGTAAAATTGAATAAAGTTGAAATATTTTTTTTTTTGGACTTAGTCATTTTTCCGGCGTTTATCAGACTTTCAGATAGGGGAAATATCAGTGAGTATTCTGATTTCAGTTCCAGAGTGATTCGCCCAATGAGTCCTTGATATTTAGTCGTTTTCAGCCAATTTCCTTGATTTTTGAAAATTTCACTTTTTTGTGAAAATATCCACTAAATGAGGGAATAATATGTGTGAGGGTACCCCAGGAGAGTTCCAAATGTGTGTGGGTAGAATATATATCCCACGGGGGTAAAATTGAATAAAGTTGAAATATTTTTTTTTTGGACTTAGTCATTTTTCCGGCGTTTATCAGACTTTCAGATAGGGGAAATGTCAGTGAGCATTCCGATTTCAGTTCCAGAGCCATGCGCCCAATGAATCCCTGATATTTAGTCATTTTCTGCCAATTTTCTGGATTTTTGAAAATTTCACTTTTTTGTGAAAATATACACTAAATGAGGGAATAATATGTGTGAGTGTGCCCCAGGAGAGTTCCAAACGTGTGTGGGTAGAATATATATCCCACGGGGGTAAAATTGAAAAAAGTTTAAAAAAATTTTTTTTTGGACTTAGTCATTTTTCCGGCGTTTATCAGACTTTCAGATAGGGGAAATGTCAGTGAGCATTCCGATTTCAGTTCCAGAGCGATTCGCCCAATGAGTCTTTGATATTTAGTCGTTTTCAGCCAATTTCCTGGATTTTTGAAAATTTCACTTTTTTGTGAAAATATCCACTAAATGAGGGAATAATATGTTTGAGGGTACCCAAGGAGAGTTCCAAATGTGTGTGGGTAGAATATATATCCCACGGGGGTAAAATTGAATAAAGTTGAAAAATTTTTTTTTTGGACTTAGTCATTTTTCCGGCGTTTATCAGACTTTCAGATAGGGGAAATGTCAGTGAGCATTCCGATTTCAGTTCCAGAGCGATGCGCCCAATGAATCCTTGATATTTAGTCGTTTTCAGCCAATTTTCTGGATTTTTGAAAATTTCACTTTTTTGTGAAAATATACACTAAATGAGGGAATAATATGTGTGAGGGTACCCCAGGAGAGTTCCAAATGTGTGTGGGTAGAATATATATCCCACGGGGGTAAAATTGAATAAAGTTGAAAAAATTTTTTTTTGGACTTAGTCATTTTTCCGGCGTTTATCAGACTTTCAGATAGGGGAAATGTCAGTGAGCATTCCGATTTCAGTTCCAGAGCGATGCGCCCAATGAATCCTTGATATTTAGTCGTTTTCAGCCAATTTTCTGGATTTTTGAAAATTTCACTTTTTTGTGAAAATATCCACTAAATGAGGGAATAATATGTGTGAGGGTACCCCAGGAGAGTTCCAAATGTATTTGGGTAGAATATATATCCCACGGGGCTAAAATTGAAAAAAGTTGAAAAAAATTTTTTTTTGGACTTAGTCATTTTTCCGGCGTTTATCAGACTTTCAGATAGGGGAAATGTCATTGAGCGTTCTGATTTCAGTTCCAGAGCGATTCGCCCAATGAGTCCTTGATATTTAGTCGTTTTCAGCCAATATCCTGGATTTTTGAAAATTTCACTTTTTTGTGAAAATATACACTAAATGAGGGAATAATATGTGTGAGGGTACCCCAGGAGAGTTCCAAATGTGTGTGGGTAGAATATATATCCCACGGGGGTAAAATTGAATAAAGTTGAAAAATTTTTTTTTTGGACTTAGTCATTTTTCCGGCGTTTATCAGACTTTCAGATAGGGGAAATGTCAGTGAGCATTCCGATTTCAGTTCCAGAGCGATGCGCCCAATGAATCCTTGATATTTAGTCGTTTTCAGCCAATTTTCTGGATTTTTGAAAATTTCACTTTTTTGTGAAAATATACACTAAATGAGGGAATAATATGTGTGAGGGTACCCCAGGAGAGTTCCAAATGTGTGTGGGTAGAATATTAATCCCACGGGGGTAAAATTGAAAAAAGTCAAATAAAAAATTTTTTTTGGGACATAGTCATTTTTCCGGCGTTTATCAGACTTTCAGACAGGGGAAATGTCATTGATCGTTCCGATTTCAGTTCCAGAGCGATGCGCCCAATGAATCCTTGATATTTAGTCGTTTTCAGCCAATTTTCTGGATTTTTGAAAATTTCACTTTTTTGTGAAAATATCCACTAAATGAGAGAATAATATGTGTGAGTGTACCCAAGGGGAGAGTTCCAAATGTGTGTTGGTAGAATATATATCCCACGGGGGTAAAATTGAAAAAAGTTGAAAACAATTTTTTTTTGGACTTAGTCATTTTTCCGGCGTTTATCAGACTTTCAGATAGGGGAAATGTCAGTGAGCGTTCCGATTTCAGTTCCAGAGCGATTCGCCCAATGAGTCCTTGATATTTAGTCATTTTCAGCCAATTTTCTGGATTTTTGAAAATTTCACTTTTTTGTGAAAATATCCACTAAATGAGAGAATAATATGTGTGAGTGTACCCCAGGAGAGTTCCAAATGTGTGTGGGTAGAAAATATATCCCACGGGGGTAAAATTGAATAAAGTTGAAAAATTTTTTTTTTTGGACTTAGTCATTTTACTGGCGTTTATCAGACTTTCAGATAGGGGAAATGTCAGTGAGCATTCCGATTTCAGTTCCAGAGCGATGCGCCCAATGAATCCTTGATATTTAGTCATTTTCTGCCAATTTTCTGGATTTTTGAAAATTTCACTTTTTTGTGAAAATATACACTAAATGAGGGAATAATATGTGTGAGGGTACCCCAGGAGAGTTCCAAATGTGTGTGGGTAGAATACATATCCCACGGGGGTAAAATTTAATAAAGTTGAAAAAAAATTTTTTTTGGACTTAGTCATTTTTCCGGCGTTCATCAGATTTTCAGATAGGGGAAATGTCAGTGAGCATTCCGATTTCAGTTCCAGAGCGATTCGCCCAATGAGTCCTTGATATTTAGTCGTTTTCAGCCAATTTTCTGTTTTTTTGAAAATTTCACTTTTTTGTGAAAATATCCACTAAATGAGGGAATAATATGTGTGAGGGTACCCCAGGAGAATTCCAAATGTGTGTGGGTAGAATATATATCCCACGGCCGTAAAATTGAAAAAAGTTGAAAAAAAAATTTTTTTGGACTTAGTCATTTTTCCGGCGTTCATCAGATTTTCAGATAGGGGAAATGTCAGTGAGCGTTCCGATTTCAGTTCCAGAGCGATTCGCCCAATGAGTCCTTGATATTTAGTCGTTTTCAGCCAATTTTCAGGATTTTTGAAAATTTCACTTTTTTGTGAAAATATCCACTAAATGAGGGAATAATATGTGTGAGGGTACCCCAGGAGAGTTCCAAATGTGTGTGGGTAGAATATATATCCCACGGGGGTAAAATTGAATAAAGTTGAAATATTTTTTTTTTTGGACTTAGTCATTTTTCCGGCGTTTATCAGACTTTCAGATAGGGGAAATGTCAGTGAGCATTCCGATTTCAGTTCCAGAGCCATGCGCCCAATGAATCCCTGATATTTAGTCATTTTCTGCCAATTTTCTGGATTTTTGAAAATTTCACTTTTTTGTGAAAATATACACTAAATGAGGGAATAATATGTGTGAGGGTACCCCAGGAGAGTTCCAAATGTGTGTGGGTAGAATATATATCCCACGGGGGTAAAATTTAAAAAGTTTAAAAAAAATTTTTTTGGGACTTAGTCATTTTTCCGGCGTTCATCAGATTTTCAGATAGGGGAAATGTCAGTGAGCATTCCGATTTCAGTTCCAGAGCGATTCGCCCAATGAGTCCTTGATATTTAGTCGTTTTCAGCCAATTTTCTGGATTTTTGAAAATTTCTCTTTTTTGTGAAAATATCCACTAAATGAGGGAATAATATGTGTGAGGGTACCCCAGGAGAATTCCAAATGTGTGTGGGTAGAATATATATCCCACGGGGGTAAAATTGAAAAAAGTTGAAAAATTTTTTTTATTGGACTTAGTCATTTTTCCGGCGTTTATCAGACTTTCAGATAGGGGAAATATCAGTGAGCGTTCTGATTTCAGTTCCAGAGCGATTCGCCCAATGAGTCCTTGATATTTAGTCGTTTTAAGCCAATTTCCTGGATTTTTGAAAATTTCACTTTTTTGTGAAAATATCCACTAAATGAGGGAATAATATGTGTGAGGGTACCCCAGGAGAGTTCCAAATGTGTGTGGGTAGAATATATATCCCACGGGGGTAAAATTGAATAAAGTTGAAATATTTTTTTTTTTGGACTTAGTCATTTTTCCGGCGTTTATCAGACTTTCAGATAGGGGAAATGTCAGTGAGCATTCCGATTTCAGTTCCAGAGCCATGCGCCCAATGAATCCTTGATATTTAGTAATTTTCTGCCAATTTTCTGGATTTTTGAAAATTTCACTTTTTTGTTAAAATATACACTAAATGAGGGAATAATATGTGTGAGGGTACCCCAGGAGAGTTCCAAATGTGTTTGGGTAGAATGTATATCCCACGGGGGTAAAATTTAAAAAAGTTGAAAAAAAATTTTTTTTGGACTTAGTCATTTTTCCGGCGTTCATCATATTTTCAGATAGGGGAAATGTCAGTGAGCGTTCCGATTTCAGTTCCAGAGCGATTCGCCCAATGAGTCCTTGATATTTAGTCGTTTTCAGCCAATTTCCTGGATTTTTGAAAATTTCACTTTTTTGTGAAAATATCCACTAAATGAGGGAATAATATGTGTGAGGGTACCCCAGGAGAGTTCCAAATGTGTGTGGGTAGAATATATATCCCACGGGGGTAAAATTGAAAAAAGTAGAAAAAAAATTTTTTTTGGACTTAGTCATTTTTCCGGCGTTCATCAGATTTTCAGATAGGGGAAATGTCAGTGAGCGTTCCGATTTCAGTTCCAGAGCAATTCGCCCAATGAGTCCTTGATATTTAGTCGTTTTCAGCCAATTTCCTGGATTTTCGAAAATTTCACTTTTTTGTGAAAATATCCACTAAATGAGGGAATAATATGTGTGAGGTACCCCAGGAGAATTCCAAATGTGTGTGGGTAGAATATATATCCCACAGGGGTAAAATTGAAAAAAGTTGAAAAAAATTTTTTTTTCTACTTAGTCATTTTTCCGGCGTTTATCAGACTTTCAGATAGGGGAAATATCAGTGAGCGTTCTGATTTCAGTTCCAGAGCGATTCGCCCAATGAGTCCTTGATATTTAGTCGTTTTCAGCCAATTTTCTGGATTTTTGAAAATTTCACTTTTTTGTGAAAATATCCACTAAATGAGGGAATAATATGTGTGAGGGTACCCCAGGAGAATTCCAAATGTGTGTGGGTAGAATATATATCCCACAGGGGTAAAATTGAAAAGAGTTGAAAGCATTTTTTTTTTGGACTTAGTCATTTTTCCGGCGTTTATCAGACTTTCAGATAGGGCACATGTCAGTGAGCATTCCGATTTCAGTTACAGAGCGATTCGCCCAATGAGTCCTTGATATTTAGTCGTTTTTAGCCAATTTTCTGGATTTTTGAAAATTTCACTTTTTTGTGAAAATATCCACTAAATGAGGGAATAATATGTGTGAGGGTACCCCAGGAGAGTTCCAAATGTGTGTGGGTAGAATATATATCCCACGGGGGTAAAATTGAATAAAGTTGAAATATTTTTTTTTTGGACTTAGTCATTTTTCCTGCGTTTATCAGACTTTCAGATAGGGGAAATGTCAGTGAGCATTCCGATTTCAGTTCCAGAGCCATGCGCCCAATGAATCCCTGATATTTAGTCATTTTCTGCCAATTTTCTGGATTTTTGAAAATTTCACTTTTTTGTGAAAATATACACTAAATGAGGGAATAATATGTGTGAGGGTACCCCAGGAGAATTCCAAATGTGTGTGGGTAGAATATATATCCCACAGGGGTAAAATTGAAAAGAGTTGAAAACATTTTTTTTTTGGACTTAGTCATTTTTCCGGCGTTTATCAGACTTTCAGATAGGGCAAATGTCAGTGAGTATTCTGATTTCAGTTCCAGAGCGATTCGCCCAATGAGTCCTTGATATTTAGTCGTTTTCAGCCAATTTCCTGGATTTTTGAAAATTTCACTTTTTTGTGAAAATATCCACTAAATGAGGGAATAATATGTGTGAGGGTACCCCAGGAGAGTTCCAAATGTGTGTGGGTAGAATATATATCCCACGGGGGTAAAATTGAAAATAGTAGAAAAAAAATTTTTTTTGGACTTAGTCATTTTTCCGGCGTTCATCAGATTTTCAGATAGGGGAAATGTCAGTGAGCGTTCCGATTTCAGTTCCAGAGCGATTCGCCCAATGAGTCCTTGATATTTAGTCGTTTTCAGCCAATTTCCTGGATTTTCAAAAATTTCACTTTTTTGTGAAAATATCCACTAAATGAGGGAATAATATGTGTGAGGGTACCCCAGGAGAGTTCCAAATGTGTGTGGGTAGAATATATATCCCACGGGGGTAAAATTGAATAAAGTTTAAATATTTTTTTTTTTGGACTTAGTCATTTTTCCGGCGTTTATCAGACTTTCAGATAGGGGAAATATCAGTGAGCATTCTGATTTCAGTTCCAGAGCGATTCGCCCAATGAGTCCTTGATATTTAGTCGTTTTCAGCCAATTTCCTGGATTTTTGAAAATTTCACTTTTTTGTGAAAATATACACTAAATGAGGGAATAATATGTGTGAGGGTACCCCAGGAGAGTTCCAAATGTGTGTGGGTAGAATATATATCCCACGGGGGTAAAATTGAATAAAGTTGAAATATTTTTTTTTTGGACTTAGTCATTTTTCCTGCGTTTATCAGACTTTCAGATAGGGGAAATGTCAGTGAGCATTCCGATTTCAGTTCCAGAGCCATGCGCCCAATGAATCCCTGATATTTAGTCATTTTCTGCCAATTTTCTGGATTTTTGAAAATTTCACTTTTTTGTGAAAATATACACTAAATGAGGGAATAATATGTGTGAGGGTACCCCAGGAGAATTCCAAATGTGTGTGGGTAGAATATATATCCCACAGGGGTAAAATTGAAAAGAGTTGAAAACATTTTTTTTTTGGACTTAGTCATTTTTCCGGCGTTTATCAGACTTTCAGATAGGGCAAATGTCAGTGAGTATTCTGATTTCAGTTCCAGAGCGATTCGCCCAATGAGTCCTTGATATTTAGTCGTTTTCAGCCAATTTCCTGGATTTTCAAAAATTTCACTTTTTTGTGAAAATATCCACTAAATGAGGGAATAATATGTGTGAGGGTACCCCAGGAGAGTTCCAAATGTGTGTGGGTAGAATATATATCCCACGGGGGTAAAATTGAATAAAGTTGAAATATTTTTTTTTTTGGACTTAGTCATTTTTCCGGCGTTTATCAGACTTTCAGATAGGGGAAATATCAGTGAGCATTCTGATTTCAGTTCCAGAGCGATTCGCCCAATGAGTCCTTGATATTTAGTCGTTTTCAGCCAATTTCCTGGATTTTTGAAAATTTCACTTTTTTGTGAAAATATACACTAAATGAGGGAATAATATGTGTGAGGGTACCCCAGGAGAGTTCCAAATGTGTGTGGGTAGAATATATATCCCACGGGGGTAAAATTGAATAAAGTTGAAATATTTTTTTTTTGGACTTAGTCATTTTTCCTGCGTTTATCAGACTTTCAGATAGGGGAAATGTCAGTGAGCATTCCGATTTCAGTTCCAGAGCCATGCGCCCAATGAATCCCTGATATTTAGTCATTTTCTGCCAATTTTCTGGATTTTTGAAAATTTCACTTTTTTGTGAAAATATACACTAAATGAGGGAATAATATGTGTGAGGGTACCCCAGGAGAGTTCCAAATGTGTGTGGGTAGAATATATATCCCACGGGGGTAAAATTTAAAAAGTTTAAAAAAAATTTTTTTGGGACTTAGTCATTTTTCCGGCGTTCATCAGATTTTCAGATAGGGGAAATATCAGTGAGCGTTCTGATTTCAGTTCCAGAGCGATTCGCCCAATGAGTCCTTGATATTTAGTCGTTTTAAGCCAATTTCCTGGATTTTTGAAAATTTCACTTTTTTGTGAAAATATCCACTAAATGAGGGAATAATATGTGTGAGGGTACCCCAGGAGAGTTCCAAATGTGTGTGGGTAGAATATATATCCCACGGGGGTAAAATTGAATAAAGTTGAAATATTTTTTTTTTTGGACTTAGTCATTTTTCCGGCGTTTATCAGACTTTCAGATAGGGGAAATGTCAGTGAGCATTCCGATTTCAGTTCCAGAGCCATGCGCCCAATGAATCCTTGATATTTAGTAATTTTCTGCCAATTTTCTGGATTTTTGAAAATTTCACTTTTTTGTTAAAATATACACTAAATGAGGGAATAATATGTGTGAGGGTACCCCAGGAGAGTTCCAAATGTGTTTGGGTAGAATGTATATCCCACGGGGGTAAAATTTAAAAAAGTTGAAAAAAAATTTTTTTTGGACTTAGTCATTTTTCCGGCGTTCATCATATTTTCAGATACGGGAAATGTCAGTGAGCGTTCCGATTTCAGTTCCAGAGCGATTCGCCCAATGAGTCCTTGATATTTAGTCGTTTTCAGCCAATTTTCTGTTTTTTTGAAAATTTCACTTTTTTGTGAAAATATCCACTAAATGAGGGAATAATATGTGTGAGGGTACCCCAGGAGAGTTCCAAATGTGTGTGGGTAGAATATATATCCCACGGGGGTAAAATTGAAAAAAGTTGAAAAAAATTTTTTTTTGGACTTAGTCATTTTTCCGGCGTTTATCAGACTTTCAGATAGGGGAAATATCAATGAGTATTCTGATTTCAGTTCCAGAGCGATTCGCCCAATGAGTCCTTGATATTTAGTCGTTTTCAGCCAATTTCCTGGATTTTTGAAAATTTCACTTTTTTGTGAAAATATCCACTAAATGAGGGAATAATATGTGTGAGGGTACCCCAGGAGAGTTCCAAATGTGTGTGGGTAGAATATATATCCCACGGGGGTAAAATTGAAAAAAGTAGAAAAAAAATTTTTTTTGGACTTAGTCATTTTTCCGGCGTTCATCAGATTTTCAGATAGGGGAAATGTCAGTGAGCGTTCCGATTTCAGTTCCAGAGCAATTCGCCCAATGAGTCCTTGATATTTAGTCGTTTTCAGCCAATTTCCTGGATTTTCGAAAATTTCACTTTTTTGTGAAAATATCCACTAAATGAGGGAATAATATGTGTGAGGTACCCCAGGAGAATTCCAAATGTGTGTGGGTAGAATATATATCCCACAGGGGTAAAATTGAAAAAAGTTGAAAAAAATTTTTTTTTGGACTTAGTCATTTTTCCGGCGTTTATCAGACTTTCAGATAGGGGAAATATCAGTGAGCATTCTGATTTCAGTTCCAGAGCGATTCGCCCAATGAGTCCTTGATATTTAGTCGTTTTCAGCCAATTTTCTGGATTTTTGAAAATTTCACTTTTTTGTGAAAATATCCACTAAATGAGGGAATAATATGTGTGAGGGTACCCCAGGAGAATTCCAAATGTGTGTGGGTAGAATATATATCCCACAGGGGTAAAATTGAAAAGAGTTGAAAACATTTTTTTTTTGGACTTAGTCATTTTTCCGGCGTTTATCAGACTTTCAGATAGGGGAAATGTCAGTGAGCATTCCGATTTCAGTTCCAGAGCCATGCGCCCAATGAATCCCTGATATTTAGTCATTTTCTGCCAATTTTCTGGATTTTTGAAAATTTCACTTTTTTGTGAAAATATACACTAAATGAGGGAATAATATGTGTGAGGGTACCCCAGGAGAATTCCAAATGTGTGTGGGTAGAATATATATCCCACAGGGGTAAAATTGAAAAGAGTTGAAAACATTTTTTTTTTGGACTTAGTCATTTTTCCGGCGTTTATCAGACTTTCAGATAGGGCAAATGTCAGTGAGTATTCTGATTTCAGTTCCAGAGCGATTCGCCCAATGAGTCCTTGATATTTAGTCGTTTTCAGCCAATTTCCTGGATTTTTGAAAATTTCACTTTTTTGTGAAAATATCCACTAAATGAGGGAATAATATGTGTGAGGGTACCCCAGGAGAGTTCCAAATGTGTGTGGGTAGAATATATATCCCACGGGGGTAAAATTGAAAATAGTAGAAAAAAAATTTTTTTTGGACTTAGTCATTTTTCCGGCGTTCATCAGATTTTCAGATAGGGGAAATGTCAGTGAGCGTTCCGATTTCAGTTCCAGAGCGATTCGCCCAATGAGTCCTTGATATTTAGTCGTTTTCAGCCAATTTCCTGGATTTTCAAAAATTTCACTTTTTTGTGAAAATATCCACTAAATGAGGGAATAATATGTGTGAGGGTACCCCAGGAGAGTTCCAAATGTGTGTGGGTAGAATATATATCCCACGGGGGTAAAATTGAATAAAGTTTAAATATTTTTTTTTTTGGACTTAGTCATTTTTCCGGCGTTTATCAGACTTTCAGATAGGGGAAATATCAGTGAGCATTCTGATTTCAGTTCCAGAGCGATTCGCCCAATGAGTCCTTGATATTTAGTCGTTTTCAGCCAATTTCCTGGATTTTTGAAAATTTCATTTTTTTGTGAAAATATACACTAAATGAGGGAATAATATGTGTGAGGGTACCCCAGGAGAGTTCCAAATGTGTGTGGGTAGAATATATATCCCACGGGGGTAAAATTGAATAAAGTTGAAATATTTTTTTTTTGGACTTAGTCATTTTTCCTGCGTTTATCAGACTTTCAGATAGGGGAAATGTCAGTGAGCATTCCGATTTCAGTTCCAGAGCCATGCGCCCAATGAATCCCTGATATTTAGTCATTTTCTGCCAATTTTCTGGATTTTTGAAAATTTCACTTTTTTGTGAAAATATACACTAAATGAGGGAATAATATGTGTGAGGGTACCCCAGGAGAATTCCAAATGTGTGTGGGTAGAATATATATCCCACAGGGGTAAAATTGAAAAGAGTTGAAAACATTTTTTTTTTGGACTTAGTCATTTTTCCGGCGTTTATCAGACTTTCAGATAGGGCAAATGTCAGTGAGTATTCTGATTTCAGTTCCAGAGCGATTCGCCCAATGAGTCCTTGATATTTAGTCGTTTTCAGCCAATTTCCTGGATTTTTGAAAATTTCACTTTTTTGTGAAAATATCCACTAAATGAGGGAATAATATGTGTGAGGGTACCCCAGGAGAGTTCCAAATGTGTGTGGGTAGAATATATATCCCACGGGGGTAAAATTGAAAATAGTAGAAAAAAAATTTTTTTTGGACTTAGTCATTTTTCCGGCGTTCATCAGATTTTCAGATAGGGGAAATGTCAGTGAGCGTTCCGATTTCAGTTCCAGAGCGATTCGCCCAATGAGTCCTTGATATTTAGTCGTTTTCAGCCAATTTCCTGGATTTTCAAAAATTTCACTTTTTTGTGAAAATATCCACTAAATGAGGGAATAATATGTGTGAGGGTACCCCAGGAGAGTTCCAAATGTGTGTGGGTAGAATATATATCCCACGGGGGTAAAATTGAATAAAGTTTAAATATTTTTTTTTTTGGACTTAGTCATTTTTCCGGCGTTTATCAGACTTTCAGATAGGGGAAATATCAGTGAGCATTCTGATTTCAGTTCCAGAGCGATTCGCCCAATGAGTCCTTGATATTTAGTCGTTTTCAGCCAATTTCCTGGATTTTTGAAAATTTCACTTTTTTGTGAAAATATACACTAAATGAGGGAATAATATGTGTGAGGGTACCCCAGGAGAGTTCCAAATGTGTGTGGGTAGAATATATATCCCACGGGGGTAAAATTGAATAAAGTTGAAATATTTTTTTTTTGGACTTAGTCATTTTTCCTGCGTTTATCAGACTTTCAGATAGGGGAAATGTCAGTGAGCATTCCGATTTCAGTTCCAGAGCCATGCGCCCAATGAATCCCTGATATTTAGTCATTTTCTGCCAATTTTCTGGATTTTTGAAAATTTCACTTTTTTGTGAAAATATACACTAAATGAGGGAATAATATGTGTGAGGGTACCCCAGGAGAATTCCAAATGTGTGTGGGTAGAATATATATCCCACAGGGGTAAAATTGAAAAGAGTTGAAAACATTTTTTTTTTGGACTTAGTCATTTTTCCGGCGTTTATCAGACTTTCAGATAGGGCAAATGTCAGTGAGTATTCTGATTTCAGTTCCAGAGCGATTCGCCCAATGAGTCCTTGATATTTAGTCGTTTTCAGCCAATTTCCTGGATTTTTGAAAATTTCACTTTTTTGTGAAAATATCCACTAAATGAGGGAATAATATGTGTGAGGGTACCCCAGGAGAGTTCCAAATGTGTGTGGGTAGAATATATATCCCACGGGGGTAAAATTGAAAATAGTAGAAAAAAAATTTTTTTTGGACTTAGTCATTTTTCCGGCGTTCATCAGATTTTCAGATAGGGGAAATGTCAGTGAGCGTTCCGATTTCAGTTCCAGAGCGATTCGCCCAATGAGTCCTTGATATTTAGTCGTTTTCAGCCAATTTCCTGGATTTTCAAAAATTTCACTTTTTTGTGAAAATATCCACTAAATGAGGGAATAATATGTGTGAGGGTACCCCAGGAGAGTTCCAAATGTGTGTGGGTAGAATATATATCCCACGGGGGTAAAATTGAATAAAGTTGAAATATTTTTTTTTTTGGACTTAGTCATTTTTCCGGCGTTTATCAGACTTTCAGATAGGGGAAATATCAGTGAGCATTCTGATTTCAGTTCCAGAGCGATTCGCCCAATGAGTCCTTGATATTTAGTCGTTTTCAGCCAATTTCCTGGATTTTTGAAAATTTCACTTTTTTGTGAAAATATACACTAAATGAGGGAATAATATGTGTGAGGGTACCCCAGGAGAGTTCCAAATGTGTGTGGGTAGAATATATATCCCACGGGGGTAAAATTGAATAAAGTTGAAATATTTTTTTTTTGGACTTAGTCATTTTTCCTGCGTTTATCAGACTTTCAGATAGGGGAAATGTCAGTGAGCATTCCGATTTCAGTTCCAGAGCCATGCGCCCAATGAATCCCTGATATTTAGTCATTTTCTGCCAATTTTCTGGATTTTTGAAAATTTCACTTTTTTGTGAAAATATACACTAAATGAGGGAATAATATGTGTGAGGGTACCCCAGGAGAATTCCAAATGTGTGTGGGTAGAATATATATCCCACAGGGGTAAAATTGAAAAGAGTTGAAAACATTTTTTTTTTGGACTTAGTCATTTTTCCGGCGTTTATCAGACTTTCAGATAGGGCAAATGTCAGTGAGTATTCTGATTTCAGTTCCAGAGCGATTCGCCCAATGAGTCCTTGATATTTAGTCGTTTTCAGCCAATTTCCTGGATTTTTGAAAATTTCACTTTTTTGTGAAAATATCCACTAAATGAGGGAATAATATGTGTGAGGGTACCCCAGGAGAGTTCCAAATGTGTGTGGGTAGAATATATATCCCACGGGGGTAAAATTGAAAATAGTAGAAAAAAAATTTTTTTTGGACTTAGTCATTTTTCCGGCGTTCATCAGATTTTCAGATAGGGGAAATGTCAGTGAGCGTTCCGATTTCAGTTCCAGAGCGATTCGCCCAATGAGTCCTTGATATTTAGTCGTTTTCAGCCAATTTCCTGGATTTTCAAAAATTTCACTTTTTTGTGAAAATATCCACTAAATGAGGGAATAATATGTGTGAGGGTACCCCAGGAGAGTTCCAAATGTGTGTGGGTAGAATATATATCCCACGGGGGTAAAATTGAATAAAGTTGAAATATTTTTTTTTTTGGACTTAGTCATTTTTCCGGCGTTTATCAGACTTTCAGATAGGGGAAATATCAGTGAGCATTCTGATTTCAGTTCCAGAGCGATTCGCCCAATGAGTCCTTGATATTTAGTCGTTTTCAGCCAATTTCCTGGATTTTTGAAAATTTCACTTTTTTGTGAAAATATACACTAAATGAGGGAATAATATGTGTGAGGGTACCCCAGGAGAGTTCCAAATGTGTGTGGGTAGAATATATATCCCACGGGGGTAAAATTGAATAAAGTTGAAATATTTTTTTTTTGGACTTAGTCATTTTTCCTGCGTTTATCAGACTTTCAGATAGGGGAAATGTCAGTGAGCATTCCGATTTCAGTTCCAGAGCCATGCGCCCAATGAATCCCTGATATTTAGTCATTTTCTGCCAATTTTCTGGATTTTTGAAAATTTCACTTTTTTGTGAAAATATACACTAAATGAGGGAATAATATGTGTGAGGGTACCCCAGGAGAGTTCCAAATGTGTGTGGGTAGAATATATATCCCACGGGGGTAAAATTTAAAAAAGTTGAAAAAAAATTTTTTTTGGACTTAGTCATTTTTCCGGCGTTCATCAGATTTTCAGATAGGGGAAATGTCAGTGAGCATTCCGATTTCAGTTCCAGAGCCATTCGCCCAATGAATCCCTGATATTTAGTCATTTTCTGCCAATTTTCTGGATTTTTGAAAATTTCACTTTTTTGTGAAAATATACACTAAATGAGGGAATAATATGTGTGAGGGTACCCCAGGAGAGTTCCAAATGTGTGTGGGTAGAATATATATCCCACGGGGGTAAAATTGAATAAAGTTGAAATATTTTTTTTTTGGACTTAGTCATTTTTCCGGCGTTCATCAGATTTTCAGATAGGGGAAATGTCAGTGAGCATTCCGATTTCAGTTCCAGAGCGATTCGCCCAATGAGTCCTTGATATTTAGTCGTTTTCAGCCAATTTTCTGGATTTTTGAAAATTTCACTTTTTTGTGAAAATATCCACTAAATGAGGGAATAATATGTGTGAGGTACCCCAGGAGAATTCCAAATGTGTGTGGGTAGAATATATATCCCACAGGGGTAAAATTGAAAAAAGTTGAAAAAAATTTTTTTTTGAACTTAGTCATTTTTCCGGCGTTTATCAGACTTTCAGATAGGGCAAATGTCAGTGAGCATTCCGATTTCAGTTACAGAGCGATTCGCCCAATGAGTCCTTGATATTTAGTCGTTTTCAGCCAATTTTCTGGATTTTTGAAAATTTCACTTTTTTGCGAAAATATCCACTAAATGAGGGAATAATATGTGTGAGGGTACCCCAGGAGAATTCCAAATGTGTGTGGGTAAAATATATATCCCACAGGGGTAAAATTGAAAAAAGTTGAAAAAAATTTTTTTTTGGACTGTCATTTTTCCGGCGTTTATCAGACTTTCAGATAGGGGAAATGTCAGTGAGCGTTCCGATTTCAGTTCCAGAGCGATTCGCCCAATGAGTCCTTGATATTTAGTCGTTTTCAGCCAATTTTCTGGATTTTTGAAAATTTCACTTTTTTGTGAAAATATCCACTAAATGAGGGAATAATATGTGTGAGGGTACCCGAGGAGAATTCCAAATGTGTGTGGGTAAAATATATATCCCACAGGGGTAAAATTGAAAAAAGTTGAAAAAAATTTTTTTTTGGACTTAGTCATTTTTCCGGCGTTTATCAGACTTTCAGATAGGGGAAATGTCAGTGAGCATTCTGATTTCAGTTCCAGAGCGATTCGCCCAATGAGTCCTTGATATTTAGTCGTTTTCAGCCAATTTTCTGGATTTTTGAAAATTTCACTTTTTTGTGAAAATATCCACTAAATGAGGGAATAATATGTGTGAGGGTACCCCAGGAGAGTTCCAAATGTGTGTGGGTAGAATATATATCCCACGGGGGGGAAATTGAAAAGAGTTGAAAACATTTTTTTTTTGGACTTAGTCATTTTTCCGGCGTTTATCAGACTTTCAGATAGGGGAAATGTCAGTGAGCGTTCCGATTTAAGTTCCAGACCGATTCGCCCAATGAGTCCTTGATGTTTAGTCGTTTTCAGCCAATTTTCTGGATTTTTGAAAATTTCACCTTTTTGTGAAAATATCCACTAAATGAGGGAATAATATGTGTGAGGGTACCCCAGGAGAGTTCCAAATGTGTTTGGGTAGAATATATATCCCACGGGGGTAAAATTTAAAAAAGTTGAAAAAAAATTTTTTTTGGACTTAGTCATTTTTTCGGCGTTCATCAGATTTTCAGATAGGGGAAATGTCAGTGAGCATTCTGATTTCAGTTCCAGAGCGATTCGCCCAATGAGTTCTTGATATTTAGCCGTTTTCAGCCAATTTTCTGGATTTTTGAAAATTTCACTTTTTTGTGAAAATATCCACTAAATGAGGGAATAATATGTGTGAGGGTACCCCAGGAGAGTTCCAAATGTGTGTGGGTAGAATATATATCCCACGGGGGGGAAATTGAAAAGAGTTGAAAACATTTTTTTTTTGGACTTAGTCATTTTTCCGGCATTTATCAGACTTTCAGATAGGGGAAATGTCAGTGAGCATTCTGATTTCAGTTACAGAGCGATTCGCCCAATGAGTCCTTGATATTTAGTCGTTTTCAGCTAATTTTCTGGATTTTTGAAAATTTCACTTTTTTGTGAAAATATCCACTAAATGAGGGAATAATATGTGTGAGAGTACCCCAGGAGAGTTCCAAATGTGTTTGGGTAGAATATATATCCCACGGGGCTAAAATTGAAAAAAGTTGAAAAAAATTTTTTTTGGGACTTAGTCATTTTTCCGGCGTTTATCAGACTTTCAGATAGGGGAAATGTCAGTGAGCGTTCCGATTTAAGTTCCAGACCGATTCGCCCAATGAGTCCTTGATGTTTAGTCGTTTTCAGCCAATTTTCTGGATTTTTGAAAATTTCACTTTTTTGTGAAAATATCCACTAAATGAGGGAATAATATGTGTGAGGGTACCCCAGGAGAGTTCCAAATGTGTTTGGGTAGAATATATATCCCACGGGGGTAAAATTTAAAAAAGTTGAAAAAAAATTTTTTTTGGACTTAGTCATTTTTTCGGCGTTTATCAGATTTTCAGATAGGGGAAATGTCAGTGAGCATTCTGATTTCAGTTCCAGAGCGATTCGCCCAATGAGTTCTTGATATTTAGCCGTTTTCAGCCAATTTTCTGGATTTTTGAAAATTTCACTTTTTTGTGAAAATATCCACTAAATGAGGGAATAATATGTGTGAGGGTACCCCAGGAGAGTTCCAAATGTGTGTGGGTAGAATATATATCCCACGGGGGGGAAATTGAAAAGAGTTGAAAACATTTTTTTTTTGGACTTAGTCATTTTTCCGGCATTTATCAGACTTTCAGATAGGGGAAATGTCAGTGAGCATTCTGATTTCAGTTACAGAGTGATTCGCCCAATGAGTCCTTGATATTTAGTCGTTTTCAGCTAATTTTCTGGATTTTTGAAAATTTCACTTTTTTGTGAAAATATCCACTAAATGAGGGAATAATATGTGTGAGAGTACCCCAGGAGAGTTCCAAATGTGTTTGGGTAGAATATATATCCCACGGGGCTAAAATTGAAAAAAGTTGAAAAAAATTTTTTTTGGACTTAGTCATTTTTCCGGCGTTTATCAGACTTTCAGATAGGGGAAATGTCAGTGAGCGTTCCGATTTCAGTTCCAAAGCGATTCGCCCAATGAGTCCTTGATATTTAGTCGTTTTCAGCCAATTTTCTGGATTTTTGAAAATTTCAATTTTTTGTGAAAATATCCACTAAATGAGGGAATAATATGTGTGAGTGTACCCCAGGAGAGTTCCAAATGTGTGTGGGTAGAATATATATCCCACGGGGGTAAAATTGAAAAAAGTTTAAAAAAAATTTTTTTGGGACTTAGTCATTTTTCCGGCGTTTATCAGACTTTCAGATAGGGGAAATGTCAGTGAGCGTTCCGATTTCAGTTCCAGAGCGATTCGCCCAATGAGTCCTTGATATTTAGTCGTTTTCAGCCAATTTTCTGGATTTTTGAAAATTTCACTTTTTTGTGAAAATATCCAGTAAATGAAGGAATAATATGTGTGAGGGTACCCCAGGAGAGTTACAAATGTGTGTGGGTAGAATATATATCCCACGGGGGTAAAATTGAATAAAGTTGAAAAGATTTTTTTTTTGGACTTAGTAATTTTTCCGCCGTTTATCAGACTTTCAGATAGGGGAAATGTCATTGATCGTTCCGATTTCAGTTCCAGACCGATTCGCCCAATGAGTCCTTGATATTTAGTCATTTTCAGCCAATTTTCTTGATTTTTGAAAATTTCACTTTTTTGTGAAAATAGACACTAAATGAGGGAATAATATGTGAGGGTACCCCAGGAGAGTTCCAAATGTGTGTGGGTAGAATATATATCCCACGGGGGTAAAATTGAAAAAAGTCAAATAAAAAATTTTTTTGGACTTACTCATTTTTCCGGCGTTTATCAGACTTTCAGATAGGGGAAATGTCAGTGAGCGTTCCGATTTCAGTTCCAGAGCGATTCGCCCAATGAGTCCTTGGTATTTAGTCTTTTTCAGCCAATTTCCTGGATTTTTGAAAATTTCACTTTTTTGTGAAAATATCCACTAAATGAGGGAATAATATGTTTGAGGGTACCCAAGGTGAGTTCCAAATGTGTGTGGGTAGAATATATATCCCACGGGGGTAAAATTGAAAAAAGTTGAAAAAAATTTTTTTTTGGACTTAGTCATTTTTCCAGCGTTTATCAGACTTTCAGATAGGGCAAATGTAATTGAGCATTCTGATTTCAGTTCCAGAGCATTTGCCCAATGAGTCCTTGGTATTTAGTCTTTTTCAGCCAATTTCCTGGATTTTTGAAAATTTCACTTTTTTGTGAAAATATCCACTAAATAAGGAAATAATATGTGTGAGGGTTCCCCAGGAGAGTTCCAAATGTGTGTGGGTAGAATATATATCCCACGGGGGTAAAATTGAATAAAGTTGAAAAAAATTTTTTTTTGGACTTAGTAATTCTTCCGCCGTTTATCAGACTTTCAGATAGGGGAAATGTCATTGAGCGTTCCGATTTCAGTTCCAGACCGATTCGCCCAATGAGTCCTTGAAATTTACTCATTTTCAGCCAATTTTCTGGATTTTTGAAAATTTCACTTTTTTTTGAAAATATCCACTAAATGAGAGAATAATATGTGTGAGTGTACCCAGGAGAGTTCCAAATGTGTGTTGGTAGAATATATATCCCACGTGGGTAAAATTGAAAAAAGTTGAAAACAATTTTTTTTTGGACTTAGTAATTTTTCCGGCGTTTATCAGACTTTCAGATAGGGGAAATGTCATTGATCGTTCCGATTTCAGTTCCAGACCGATTCGCCCAATGAGTCCTTGATATTTAGTCATTTTCAGCCAATTTTCTGGATTTTTGAAAATTTCACTTTTTTGTGAAAATATACACTAAATGAGGGAATAATATGTGTGAGTGTACCCCAGGAGAGTTCCAAATGTGTGTGGGTAGAATATATATCCCACAGGGGTAAAATTGAAAAAAGTTGAAAAAATTTTTTTCTTGGACTTAGTCATTTTTCCGGCGTTTATCAGACTTTCAGATAGGGGAAATGTCAGTGAGCGTTCCGATTTCAGTTCCAGAGCGATGCGCCCAATGAATCCTTGATATTTAGTCGTTTTCAGCCAATTTTCTGGATTTTTGAAAATTTCACTTTTTTGTGAAAATATCCACTAAATGAGGGAATAATACGTGTGAGGGTACCCCAGGAGAGTTCCAAATGTGTGTGGGTAGAATATATACCCCACGGGGGTAAAATTGAAAAAAGTAGAAAAAAAATGTTTTTTGGACTTAGTCATTTTTCCGGCGTTCATCAGATTTTCAGATAGGGGAAATGTCAGTGAGCGTTCCGATTTCAGTTCCAGAGCGATTCGCCCAATGAGTCCTTGATATTTAGTCGTTTTCAGCCAATTTTCTGTTTTTTTGAAAATTTCACTTTTTTGTGAAAATATCCACTAAATGAGGGAATAATATGTGTGAGGGTACCCCAGGAGAGTTCCAAATGTGTGTGGGTAGAATATATATCCCACAGGGGTAAAATTGAAAAAAGTTGAAAAAATTTTTTTCTTGGACTTAGTCATTTTTCCGGCGTTTATCAGACTTTCAGATAGGGGAAATGTCAGTGAGCGTTCCGATTTCAGTTCCAGAGCGATGCGCCCAATGAATCCTTGATATTTAGTCGTTTTCAGCCAATTTTCTGGATTTTTGAAAATTTCACTTTTTTGTGAAAATATCCACTAAATGAGAGAATAATATGTGTGAGTGTACCCCAGGAGAGTTCCAAACGTGTGTGGGTAGAATATATATCCCACGGGGGTAAAATTGAAAAAAGTTTAAAAAAAATTTTTTTTGGACTTAGTCATTTTTCCGGCGTTTATCAGACTTTCAGATAGGGGAAATGTCAGTGAGCGTTCCGATTTCAGTTCCAGACCGATTCGCCCAATGAGTCCTTGATATTTAGTCATTTTCAGCCAATTTTCTGGATTTTTGAAAATTTCACTTTTTTGTGAAAATATACACTAAATGAGGGAATAATATGTTTGAGGGTACCCAAGGAGAGTTCCAAATGTGTGTGGGTAGAATATATATCCCACGGGGGTAAAATTGAAAAAAGTTGAAAAAAATTTTTTTTTGGACTTAGTCATTTTTCCAGCGTTTATCAGACTTTCAGATAGGGCAAATGTAATTGAGCATTCTGATTTCAGTTCCAGAGCATTTGCCCAATGAGTCCTTGGTATTTAGTCTTTTTCAGCCAATTTCCTGGATTTTTGAAAATTTCACTTTTTTGTGAAAATATCCACTAAATAAGGAAATAATATGTGTGAGGGTTCCCCAGGAGAGTTCCAAATGTGTGTGGGTAGAATATATATCCCACGGGGGTAAAATTGAATAAAGTTGAAAAAAATTTTTTTTTGGACTTAGTAATTCTTCCGCCGTTTATCAGACTTTCAGATAGGGGAAATGTCATTGAGGGTTCCGATTTCAGTTCCAGACCGATTCGCCCAATGAGTCCTTGAAATTTACTCATTTTCAGCCAATTTTCTGGATTTTTGAAAATTTCACTTTTTTTTGAAAATATCCACTAAATGAGAGAATAATATGTGTGAGTGTACCCAGGAGAGTTCCAAATGTGTGTTGGTAGAATATATATCCCACGTGGGTAAAATTGAAAAAAGTTGAAAACAATTTTTTTTTGGACTTAGTAATTTTTCCGGCGTTTATCAGACTTTCAGATAGGGGAAATGTCATTGATCGTTCCGATTTCAGTTCCAGACCGATTCGCCCAATGAGTCCTTGATATTTAGTCATTTTCAGCCAATTTTCTGGATTTTTGAAAATTTCACTTTTTTGTGAAAATATACACTAAATGAGGGAATAATATGTGTGGGTGTACCCCAGGAGAGTTCCAAATGTGTGTGGGTAGAATATATATCCCACAGGGGTAAAATTGAAAAAAGTTGAAAAAATTTTTTTCTTGGACTTAGTCATTTTTCCGGCGTTTATCAGACTTTCAGATAGGGGAAATGTCAGTGAGCGTTCCGATTTCAGTTCCAGAGCGATGCGCCCAATGAATCCTTGATATTTAGTCGTTTTCAGCCAATTTTCTGGATTTTTGAAAATTTCACTTTTTTGTGAAAATATCCACTAAATGAGAGAATAATACGTGTGAGGGTACCCCAGGAGAGTTCCAAATGTGTGTGGGTAGAATATATACCCCACGGGGGTAAAATTGAAAAAAGTAGAAAAAAAATTTTTTTTGGACTTAGTCATTTTTCCGGCGTTCATCAGATTTTCAGATAGGGGAAATGTCAGTGAGCGTTCCGATTTCAGTTCCAGAGCGATTCGCCCAATGAGTCCTTGATATTTAGTCGTTTTCAGCCAATTTTCTGTTTTTTTGAAAATTTCACTTTTTTGTGAAAATATCCACTAAATGAGGGAATAATATGTGTGAGGGTACCCCAGGAGAGTTCCAAATGTGTGTGGGTAGAATATATATCCCACAGGGGTAAAATTGAAAAAAGTTGAAAAAATTTTTTTCTTGGACTTAGTCATTTTTCCGGCGTTTATCAGACTTTCAGATAGGGGAAATGTCAGTGAGCGTTCCGATTTCAGTTCCAGAGCGATGCGCCCAATGAATCCTTGATATTTAGTCGTTTTCAGCCAATTTTCTGGATTTTTGAAAATTTCACTTTTTTGTGAAAATATCCACTAAATGAGAGAATAATATGTGTGAGTGTACCCCAGGAGAGTTCCAAACGTGTGTGGGTAGAATATATATCCCACGGGGGTAAAATTGAAAAAAGTTTAAAAAAAATTTTTTTTGGACTTAGTCATTTTTCCGGCGTTTATCAGACTTTCAGATAGGGGAAATGTCAGTGAGCGTTCCGATTTCAGTTCCAGACCGATTCGCCCAATGAGTCCTTGATATTTAGTCATTTTCAGCCAATTTTCTGGATTTTTGAAAATTTCACTTTTTTGTGAAAATATACACTAAATGAGGGAATAATATGTTTGAGGGTACCCAAGGAGAGTTCCAAATGTGTGTGGGTAGAATATATATCCCACGGGGGTAAAATTGAAAAAAGTTGAAAAAAATTTTTTTTTGGACTTAGTCATTTTTCCAGCGTTTATCAGACTTTCAGATAGGGCAAATGTAATTGAGCATTCTGATTTCAGTTCCAGAGCATTTGCCCAATGAGTCCTTGGTATTTAGTCTTTTTCAGCCAATTTCCTGGATTTTTGAAAATTTCACTTTTTTGTGAAAATATCCACTAAATAAGGAAATAATATGTGTGAGGGTTCCCCAGGAGAGTTCCAAATGTGTGTGGGTAGAATATATATCCCACGGGGGTAAAATTGAATAAAGTTGAAAAAAATTTTTTTTTGGACTTAGTAATTCTTCCGCCGTTTATCAGACTTTCAGATAGGGGAAATGTCATTGAGGGTTCCGATTTCAGTTCCAGACCGATTCGCCCAATGAGTCCTTGAAATTTACTCATTTTCAGCCAATTTTCTGGATTTTTGAAAATTTCACTTTTTTTTGAAAATATCCACTAAATGAGAGAATAATATGTGTGAGTGTACCCAGGAGAGTTCCAAATGTGTGTTGGTAGAATATATATCCCACGTGGGTAAAATTGAAAAAAGTTGAAAACAATTTTTTTTTGGACTTAGTAATTTTTCCGGCGTTTATCAGACTTTCAGATAGGGGAAATGTCATTGATCGTTCCGATTTCAGTTCCAGACCGATTCGCCCAATGAGTCCTTGATATTTAGTCATTTTCAGCCAATTTTCTGGATTTTTGAAAATTTCACTTTTTTGTGAAAATATACACTAAATGAGGGAATAATATGTGTGGGTGTACCCCAGGAGAGTTCCAAATGTGTGTGGGTAGAATATATATCCCACAGGGGTAAAATTGAAAAAAGTTGAAAAAATTTTTTTCTTGGACTTAGTCATTTTTCCGGCGTTTATCAGACTTTCAGATAGGGGAAATGTCAGTGAGCGTTCCGATTTCAGTTCCAGAGCGATGCGCCCAATGAATCCTTGATATTTAGTCGTTTTCAGCCAATTTTCTGGATTTTTGAAAATTTCACTTTTTTGTGAAAATATCCACTAAATGAGAGAATAATACGTGTGAGGGTACCCCAGGAGAGTTCCAAATGTGTGTGGGTAGAATATATACCCCACGGGGGTAAAATTGAAAAAAGTAGAAAAAAAATTTTTTTTGGACTTAGTCATTTTTCCGGCGTTCATCAGATTTTCAGATAGGGGAAATGTCAGTGAGCGTTCCGATTTCAGTTCCAGAGCGATTCGCCCAATGAGTCCTTGATATTTAGTCGTTTTCAGCCAATTTTCTGTTTTTTTGAAAATTTCACTTTTTTGTGAAAATATCCACTAAATGAGGGAATAATATGTGTGAGGGTACCCCAGGAGAGTTCCAAATGTGTGTGGGTAGAATATATATCCCACAGGGGTAAAATTGAAAAAAGTTGAAAAAATTTTTTTCTTGGACTTAGTCATTTTTCCGGCGTTTATCAGACTTTCAGATAGGGGAAATGTCAGTGAGCGTTCCGATTTCAGTTCCAGAGCGATGCGCCCAATGAATCCTTGATATTTAGTCGTTTTCAGCCAATTTTCTGGATTTTTGAAAATTTCACTTTTTTGTGAAAATATCCACTAAATGAGAGAATAATATGTGTGAGTGTACCCCAGGAGAGTTCCAAACGTGTGTGGGTAGAATATATATCCCACGGGGGTAAAATTGAAAAAAGTTTAAAAAAAATTTTTTTTGGACTTAGTCATTTTTCCGGCGTTTATCAGACTTTCGGATAGGGGAAATGTCAGTGAGCGTTCCGATTTCAGTTTCAGACCGATTCGCCCAATGAGTCCTTGATATTTAGTCATTTTCAGCCAATTTTCTGGATTTTTGAAAATTTCACTTTTTTGTGAAAATATACACTAAATGAGGGAATAATATGTGTGGGTGTACCCCAGGAGAGTTCCAAATGTGTGTGGGTAGAATATATATCCCACAGGGGTAAAATTGAAAAAAGTTGAAAAAATTTTTTTCTTGGACTTAGTCATTTTTCCGGCGTTTATCAGACTTTCAGATAGGGGAAATGTCAGTGAGCGTTCCGATTTCAGTTCCAGAGCGATGCGCCCAATGAATCCTTGATATTTAGTCGTTTTCAGCCAATTTTCTGGATTTTTGAAAATTTCACTTTTTTGTGAAAATATCCACTAAATGAGGGAATAATACGTGTGAGGGTACCCCAGGAGAGTTCCAAATGTGTGTGGGTAGAATATATACCCCACGGGGGTAAAATTGAAAAAAGTAGAAAAAAAATTTTTTTTGGACTTAGTCATTTTTCCGGCGTTCATCAGATTTTCAGATAGGGGAAATGTCAGTGAGCGTTCCGATTTCAGTTCCAGAGCGATTCGCCCAATGAGTCCTTGATATTTAGTCGTTTTCAGCCAATTTTCTGTTTTTTTGAAAATTTCACTTTTTTGTGAAAATATCCACTAAATGAGGGAATAATATGTGTGAGGGTACCCCAGGAGAGTTCCAAATGTGTGTGGGTAGAATATATATCCCACAGGGGTAAAATTGAAAAAAGTTGAAAAAATTTTTTTCTTGGACTTAGTCATTTTTCCGGCGTTTATCAGACTTTCAGATAGGGGAAATGTCAGTGAGCGTTCCGATTTCAGTTCCAGAGCGATGCGCCCAATGAATCCTTGATATTTAGTCGTTTTCAGCCAATTTTCTGGATTTTTGAAAATTTCACTTTTTTGTGAAAATATCCACTAAATGAGAGAATAATATGTGTGAGTGTACCCCAGGAGAGTTCCAAATGTGTGTGGGTAGAATATATATCCCACGGGGGTAAAATTGAAAAAAGTTTAAAAAAAATTTTTTTTGGACTTAGTCATTTTTCCGGCGTTTATCAGACTTTCAGATAGGGGAAATGTCAGTGAGCGTTCCGATTTCAGTTCCAGACCGATTCGCCCAATGAGTCCTTGATATTTAGTCATTTTCAGCCAATTTTCTGGATTTTTGAAAATTTCACTTTTTTGTGAAAATATACACTAAATGAGGGAATAATATGTTTGAGGGTACCCAAGGAGAGTTCCAAATGTGTGTGGGTAGAATATATATCCCACGGGGGTAAAATTGAAAAAAGTTGAAAAAAATTTTTTTTTGGACTTAGTCATTTTTCCAGCGTTTATCAGACTTTCAGATAGGGCAAATGTAATTGAGCATTCTGATTTCAGTTCCAGAGCATTCGCCCAATGAGTCCTTGGTATTTAGTCTTTTTCAGCAAATTTCCTGGATTTTTGAAAATTTAACTTTTTTGTGAAAATATCCACTAAATAAGGAAATAATATGTGTGAGGGTTCCCCAGGAAAGTTCCAAATGTGTGTGGGTAGAATATATATCCCACGGGGGTAAAATTGAATAAAGTTGAAAAAAATTTTTTTTTGGACTTAGTAATTCTTCCGCCGTTTATCAGACTTTCAGATAGGGGAAATGTCATTGAGCGTTCCGATTTCAGTTCCAGACCGATTCGCCCAATGAGTCCTTGAAATTTACTCATTTTCAGCCAATTTTCTGGATTTTTGAAAATTTCACTTTTTTTTGAAAATATCCACTAAATGAGAGAATAATATGTGTGAGTGTACCCCAGGAGAGTTCCAAATGTGTGTTGGTAGAATATATATCCCACGTGGGTAAAATTGAAAAAAGTTGAAAACAATTTTTTTTTGGACTTAGTAATTTTTCCGGCGTTTATCAGACTTTCAGATAGGGGAAATGTCATTGATCGTTCCGATTTCAGTTCCAGACCGATTCGCCCAATGAGTCCTTGATATTTAGTCATTTTCAGCCAATTTTCTGGATTTTTGAAAATTTCACTTTTTTGTGAAAATATACACTAAATGAGGGAATAATATGTGTGAGTGTACCCCAGGAGAGTTCAAAATGTGTGTGGGTAGAATATATATCCCACAGGGGTAAAATTGAAAAAAGTTGAAAAAATTTTTTTCTTGGACTTAGTCATTTTTCCGGCGTTTATCAGACTTTCAGATAGGGGAAATGTCAGTGAGCATTCCGATTTCAGTTCCAGAGCGATTCGCCCAATGAGTCCTTGGTATTTAGTCTTTTTCAGCCAATTTCCTGGATTTTTGAAAATTTCACTTTTTTGTGAAAATATCCACTAAATGAGGGAATAATATGTTTGAGAGTACCCAAGGTGAGTTCCAAATGTGTGTGGGTAGAATATATATCCCACGGGGGTAAAATTGAAAAAAGTTGAAAAAAATTTTTTTTTGGACTTAGTCATTTTTCCAGCGTTTATCAGACTTTCAGATAGGGCAAATGTAATTGAGCATTCTGATTTCAGTTCCAGAGCATTTGCCCAATGAGTCCTTGGTATTTAGTCTTTTTCAGCCAATTTCCTGGATTTTTGAAAATTTCACTTTTTTGTGAAAATATCCACTAAATAAGGAAATAATATGTGTGAGGGTTCCCCAGGAGAGTTCCAAATGTGTGTGGGTAGAATATATATCCCACGGGGGTAAAATTGAAAAAAGTTGAAAAAATTTTTTTCTTGGACTTAGTCATTTTTCCGGCGTTTATCAGACTTTCAGATAGGGGAAATGTCAGTGAGCATTCCGATTTCAGTTCCAGAGCGATTCGCCCAATGAGTCCTTGGTATTTAGTCTTTTTCAGCCAATGTCCTGGATTTTTGAAAATTTCACTTTTTTGTGAAAATATCCACTAAATGAGGGAATAATATGTTTGAGGGTACCCAAGGTGAGTTCCAAATGTGTGTGGGTAGAATATATATCCCACGGGGGTAAAATTGAAAAAAGTTGAAAAAAATTTTTTTTTGGACTTAGTAATTCTTCCGCCGTTTATCAGACTTTCAGATAGGGGAAATGTCATTGAGCGTTCCGATTTCAGTTCCAGACCGATTCGCCCAATGAGTCCTTGAAATTTACTCATTTTCAGCCAATTTTCTGGATTTTTGAAAATTTCACTTTTTTTTGAAAATATCCACTAAATGAGAGAATAATATGTGTGAGTGTACCCAGGAGAGTTCCAAATGTGTGTTGGTAGAATATATATCCCACGTGGGTAAAATTGAAAAAAGTTGAAAAAAATTTTTTCTTGGACTTAGTCATTTTTCCGGCGTTTATCAGACTTTCAGATAGGGGAAATGTCAGTGAGCGTTCCGATTTCAGTTCCAGAGCGATGCGCCCAATGAATCCTTGATATTTAGTCGTTTTCAGCCAATTTTCTGGATTTTTGAAAATTTCACTTTTTTGTGAAAATATCCACTAAATGAGGGAATAATACGTGTGAGGGTACCCCAGGAGAGTTCCAAATGTGTGTGGGTAGAATATATACCCCACGGGGGTAAAATTGAAAAAAGTAGAAAAAAAATTTTTTTTGGACTTAGTCATTTTTCCGGCGTTCATCAGATTTTCAGATAGGGGAAATGTCAGTGAGCGTTCCGATTTCAGTTCCAGAGCGATTCGCCCAATGAGTCCTTGATATTTAGTCGTTTTCAGCCAATTTTCTGTTTTTTTGAAAATTTCACTTTTTTGTGAAAATATCCACTAAATGAGGGAATAATATGTGTGAGGGTACCCCAGGAGAGTTCCAAATGTGTGTGGGTAGAATATATATCCCACAGGGGTAAAATTGAAAAAAGTTGAAAAAAATTTTTTCTTGGACTTAGTCATTTTTCCGGCGTTTATCAGACTTTCAGATAGGGGAAATGTCAGTGAGCGTTCCGATTTCAGTTCCAGAGCGATGCGCCCAATGAATCCTTGATATTTAGTCGTTTTCAGCCAATTTTCTGGATTTTTGAAAATTTCACTTTTTTGTGAAAATATCCACTAAATGAGAGAATAATATGTGTGAGTGTACCCCAGGAGAGTTCCAAACGTGTGTGGGTAGAATATATATCCCACGGGGGTAAAATTGAAAAAAGTTTAAAAAAAATTTTTTTTGGACTTAGTCATTTTTCCGGCGTTTATCAGACTTTCAGATAGGGCAAATGTAATTGAGCATTCTGATTTCAGTTCCAGAGCATTCGCCCAATGAGTCCTTGGTATTTAGTCTTTTTCAGCCAATTTCCACGATTTTTGAAAATTTAACTTTTTTGTGAAAATATCCACTAAATAAGGAAATAATATGTGTGAGGGTTCCCCAGGAGAGTTCCAAATGTGTGTGGGTAGAATATATATCCCACGGGGGTAAAATTGAATAAAGTTGAAAAAAATTTTTTTTTGGACTTAGTAATTCTTCCGCCGTTTATCAGACTTTCAGATAGGGGAAATGTCATTGAGCGTTCCGATTTCAGTTCCAGACCGATTCGCCCAATGAGTCCTTGAAATTTACTCATTTTCAGCCAATTTTCTGGATTTTTGAAAATTTCACTTTTTTTTGAAAATATCCACTAAATGAGAGAATAATATGTGTGAGTGTACCCCAGGAGAGTTCCAAATGTGTGTTGGTAGAATATATATCCCACGTGGGTAAAATTGAAAAAAGTTGAAAACAATTTTTTTTTGGACTTAGTAATTTTTCCGGCGTTTATCAGACTTTCAGATAGGGGAAATGTCATTGAGCGTTCCGATTTCAGTTCCAGAGCGATGCGCCCAATGAATCCTTGATATTTAGTCGTTTTCAGCCAATTTTCTGGATTTTTGAAAATTTCACTTTTTTGTGAAAATATCCACTAAATGAGGGAATAATATGTGTGAGGGTACCCCAGGAGAGTTCCAAATGTGTGTGGGTAGAATATATACCCCACGGGGGTAAAATTGAATAAAGTTGAAAAAAATTTTTTTTTGGACTTAGTAATTCTTCCGCCGTTTATCAGACTTTCAGATAGGGGAAATGTCATTGAGCGTTCCGATTTCAGTTCCAGACCGATTCGCCCAATGAGTCCTTGAAATTTACTCATTTTCAGCCAATTTTCTGGATTTTTGAAAATTTCACTTTTTTTTGAAAATATCCACTAAATGAGAGAATAATATGTGTGAGTGTACCCCAGGAGAGTTCCAAACGTGTGTGGGTAGAATATATATCCCACGGGGGTAAAATTGAAAAAAGTTTAAAAAAAATTTTTTTTGGACTTAGTCATTTTTCCGGCGTTTATCAGACTTTCAGATAGGGGAAATGTCAGTGAGCGTTCCGATTTCAGTTCCAGACCGATTCGCCCAATGAGTCCTTGATATTTAGTCATTTTCAGCCAATTTTCTGGATTTTTGAAAATTTCACTTTTTTGTGAAAATATACACTAAATGAGGGAATAATATGTGTGAGGGTACCCCAGGAGAGTTCCAAATGTGTGTGGGTAGAATATATATCCCACAGGGGTAAAATTGAAAAAAGTTGAAAAAATTTTTTTTTGGACTTAGTCATTTTTCCGGCGTTTATCAGACTTTCAGATAGGGGAAATATCAGTGAGCGTTCTGATTTCAGTTCCAGAGCGATTCGCCCAATGAGTCCTTGATATTTAGTCGTTTTCAGCCAATTTCCTGGATTTTTGAAAATTTAACTTTTTTGTGAAAATATCCACTAAATGAGGGAATAATATGTGTGAGGGTACCCCAGGAGAGTTCCAAATGTGTGTGGGTAGAATATATATCCCACGGGGGTAAAATTGAATAAAGTTGAAATATTTTTTTTTTTGGACTTAGTCATTTTTCCGGCGTTTATCAGACTTTCAGATAGGGGAAATGTCAGTGAGCATTCCGATTTCAGTTCCAGAGCCATGCGCCTAATGAATCCTTGATATTTAGTCATTTTCTGCCAATTTTCTGGATTTTTGAAAATTTCACTTTTTTGTGAAAATATACACTAAATGAGGGAATAATATGTGTGAGGGTACCCCAGGAGAGTTCCAAATGTGTGTGGGTAGAATATATATCCCACGGGGGTAAAATTTAAAAAAGTTGAAAAAAAATTTTTTTTGGACTTAGTCATTTTTCCGGCGTTCATCAGATTTTCAGATAGGGGAAATATCAGTGAGTATTCTGATTTCAGTTCCAGAGCGATTCGCCCAATGAGTCCTTGATATTTAGTCGTTTTCAGCCCATTTCCTGGATTTTTGAAATTTTCACTTTTTTGTGAAAATATCCACTAAATGAGGGAATAATATGTGTGAGGGTACCCCAGGAGAGTTCCAAATGTGTGTGGGTAGAATATATATCCCACAGGGGTAAAATTGAAAAAAGTTGAAAAAATTTTTTTTTGGACTTAGTCATTTTTCCGGCGTTTATCAGACTTTCAGATAGCGGAAATATCAGTGAGCGTTCTGATTTCAGTTCCAGAGCGATTCGCCCAATGAGTCCTTGATATTTAGTCGTTTTCAGCCAATTTCCTGGATTTTTGAAAATTTCACTTTTTTGTGAAAATATCCACTAAATGAGGGAATAATATGTGTGAGGGTACCCCAGGAGAGTTCCAAATGTGTGTGGGTAGAATATATATCCCACGGGGGTAAAATTTAAAAAAGTTGAAAAAAAATTTTTTTTGGACTTAGTCATTTTTCCGGCGTTCATCAGATTTTCAGATAGGGGAAATGTCAGTGAGCATTCCGATTTCAGTTCCAGAGCCATGCGCCCAATGAATCCTTGATATTTAGTCATTTTCTGCCAATTTTCTGGATTTTTGAAAATTTCACTTTTTTGTGAAAATATCCACTAAATGAGGGAATAATATGTGTGAGGGTAACCCAGGAGAGTTCCAAATGTGTGTGGGTAGAATATATATCCCACGGGGTAAAATTTAAAAAAGTTGAAAAAAAATTTTTTTTCGACTTAGTCATTTTTCCGGCGTTCATCAGATTTTCAGATAGGGGAAATGTCAGTGAGCGTTCCGATTTCAGTTCCAGAGCGATTCGCCCAATGAGTCCTTGATATTTAGTCTTTTTCAGCCAATTTTCTGGATTTTTGAAAATTTCACTTTTTTGTGAAAATATACACTAAATGAGGGAATAATATGTGTGAGGGTACCCCAGGAGAGTTCCAAATGTGTGTGGGTAGAATATATATCCCACGGGGGTAAAATTTAAAAAAGTTGAAAAAAAATTTTTTTTGGACTTAGTCATTTTTCCGGCGTTCATCAGATTTTCAGATAGGGGAAATATCAGTGAGTATTCTGATTTCAGTTCCAGAGCGATTCGCCCAATGAGTCCTTGATATTTAGTCGTTTTCAGCCCATTTCCTGGATTTTTGAAATTTTCACTTTTTTGTGAAAATATCCACTAAATGAGGGAATAATATGTGTGAGCGTACCCCAGGAGAATTCCAAATGTGTGTGGGTAGAATATATATCCCACAGGGGTAAAATTGAAAAAAGTTGAAAAAATTTTTTTTTGGACTTAGTCATTTTTCCGGCGTTTATCAGACTTTCAGATAGCGGAAATATCAGTGAGCGTTCTGATTTCAGTTCCAGAGCGATTCGCCCAATGAGTCCTTGATATTTAGTCGTTTTCAGCCAATTTCCTGGATTTTTGAAAATTTCACTTTTTTGTGAAAATATCCACTAAATGAGGGAATAATATGTGTGAGGGTACCCCAGGAGAGTTCCAAATGTGTGTGGGTAGAATATATATCCCACGGGGGTAAAATTTAAAAAAGTTGAAAAAAAATTTTTTTTGGACTTAGTCATTTTTCCGGCGTTCATCAGATTTTCAGATAGGGGAAATGTCAGTGAGCATTCCGATTTCAGTTCCAGAGCCATGCGCCCAATGAATCCTTGATATTTAGTCATTTTCTGCCAATTTTCTGGATTTTTGAAAATTTCACTTTTTTGTGAAAATATACACTAAATGAGGGAATAATATGAGTGAGGGTACCCCAGGAGAGTTCCAAATGTGTGTGGGTAGAATATATATCCCACGGGGGTAAAATTTAAAAAAGTTGAAAAAAAAATTTTTTTCGACTTAGTCATTTTTCCGGCGTTCATCAGATTTTCAGATAGGGGAAATGTCAGTGAGCGTTCCGATTTCAGTTCCAGAGCGATTCGCCCAATGAGTCCTTGATATTTAGTCTTTTTCAGCCAATTTTCTGGATTTTTGAAAATTTCTCTTTTTTGTGAAAATATCCACTAAATGAGGGAATAATATGTGTTAGGGTACCCCAGGAGAATTCCAAATGTGTGTGGGTAGAATATATATCCCACGGGGGTAAAATTGAATAAAGTTGAAAAAATTTTTTTTTTGGACTTAGTCATTTTTCCGGCGTTTATCAGACTTTCAGATAGGGGAAATATCAGTGAGTATTCTGATTTCAGTTCCAGAGCGATTCGCCCAATGAGTCCTTGATATTTAGTCGTTTTCAGCCAATTTCCTGGATTTTTGAAAATTTCACTTTTTTGTGAAAATATCCACTAAATGAGGGAATAATATGTGTGAGGGTACCCCAGGAGAGCTCCAAATGTGTGTGGGTAGAATATATATCCCACGGGGGTAAAATTTAAAAAAGTTGAAAAAAAATTTTTTTTGGACTTAGTCATTTTTCTGGCGTTCATCAGATTTTCAGATAGGGGGAATGTCAGTGAGCATTCCGATTTCAGTTCCAGAGCCATGCGCCCAATGAATCCTTGATATTTAGTCGTTTTCAGCCAATTTTCTGGATTTTTGAAAATTTCACTTTTTTGTGAAAATATCCACTAAATGAGGGAATAATATGTGTGAGGGTACCCCAGGAGAATTCCAATTGTGTGTGGGTAAAATATATATCCCACAGGGGTAAAATTGAAAAAAGTTGAAAAAAATTTTTTTTTGGACTTAGTCATTTTTCCGGTGTTTATCAGACTTTCAGATAGGGGAAATGTCAGTGAGCGTTCCGATTTCAGTTCCAGAGCGATTCGCCCAATGAGTCCTTGATATTTAGTCGTTTTCAGCCAATTTTCTGGATTTTTGAAAATTTCACTTTTTTGTGAAAATATCCACTAAATGAGGGAATAATATGTGTGAGGGTACCCCAGGAGAGTTCCAAATGTGTGTGGGTAGAATATATATCCCACGGGGGTAAACTTGAAAAAAGTTGAAAAAATTTTTTTTTTGGACTTAGTCATTTTTCCGGCGTTTATCAGACTTTCAGATAGGGGAAATATCAGTGAGTATTCTGATTTCAGTTCCAGAGCGATTCGCCCAATGAGTCCTTGATATTTAGTCGTTTTCAGCCAATGTCCTGGATTTTTGAAAATTTCACTTTTTTGTGAAAATATCCACTAAATGAGGGAATAATATGTGTGAGGGTACCCCAGGAGAGTTCCAAATGTGTGTGGGTAGACTATATATCCCACAGGGGTAAAATTGAAAAAAGTAGAAAAAAAATTTTTTTTGGACTTAGTCATTTTTCCGGCGTTCATCAGATTTTCAGATAGGGGAAATGTCAGTGAGCGTTCCGATTTCAGTTCCAGAGCGATTCGCCCAATGAGTCCTTGATATTTAGTCGTTTTCAGCCAATTTTCTGGATTTTTGAAAATTTCACTTTTTTGTGAAAATATCCACTAAATGAGGGAATAATATGTGTGAGGGTACCCCAGGAGAGTTCCAAATGTGTGTGGGTAGAATATATATCCCACGGGGGTAAACTTGAAAAAAGTTGAAAAAATTTTTTTTTTGGACTTAGTCATTTTTCCGGCGTTTATCAGACTTTCAGATAGGGGAAATATCAGTGAGTATTCTGATTTCAGTTCCAGAGCGATTCGCCCAATGAGTCCTTGATATTTAGTCGTTTTCAGCCAATGTCCTGGATTTTTGAAAATTTCACTTTTTTGTGAAAATATCCACTAAATGAGGGAATAATATGTGTGAGGGTACCCCAGGAGAGTTCCAAATGTGTGTGGGTAGACTATATATCCCACAGGGGTAAAATTGAAAAAAGTAGAAAAAAAATTTTTTTTGGACTTAGTCATTTTTCCGGCGTTCATCAGATTTTCAGATAGGGGAAATGTCAGTGAGCGTTCCGATTTCAGTTCCAGAGCGATTCGCCCAATGAGTCCTTGATATTTAGTCGTTTTCAGCCAATTTTCTGGATTTTTGAAAATTTCACTTTTTTGTGAAAATATCCACTAAATGAGGGAATAATATGTGTGAGGGTACCCCAGGAGAATTCCAAATGTGTGTGGGTAAAATATATATCCCACAGGGGTAAAATTGAAAAAAGTTGAAAAAAATTTTTTTTTGGACTTAGTCATTTTTCCGGTGTTTATCAGACTTTCAGATAGGGGAAATGTCAGTGAGCGTTCCGATTTCAGTTCCAGAGTGATTCGCCCAATGAGTCCTTGATATTTAGTCGTTTTCAGCCAATTTTCTGGATTTTTGAAAATTTCACTTTTTTGTGAAAATATCCACTAAATGAGGGAATAATATGTGTGAGGGTACCCCAGGAGAGTTCCAAATGTGTGTGGGTAGAATATATATCCCACGGGGGTAAAATTGAAAAAAGTTGAAAAAATTTTTTTTTTGGACTTAGTCATTTTTCCGGCGTTTATCAGACTTTCAGATAGGGGAAATATCAGTGAGTATTCTGATTTCAGTTCCAGAGCGATTCGCCCAATGAGTCCTTGATATTTAGTCGTTTTCAGCCAATGTCCTGGATTTTTGAAAATTTCACTTTTTTGTGAAAATATCCACTAAATGAGGGAATAATATGTGTGAGGGTACCCCAGGAGAGTTCCAAATGTGTGTGGGTAGACTATATATCCCACAGGGGTAAAATTGAAAAAAGTAGAAAAAAAATTTTTTTTGGACTTAGTCATTTTTCCGGCGTTTATCAGACTTTCAGATAGGGGAATTGTCAGTGAGCGTTCCGATTTCAGTTCCAGAGCGATTTGCCCAATGAGTCCTTGATATTTAGTCGTTTTCAGCCAATTTCCAGGATTTTTGAAAATTTCACTTTTTTGTGAAAATATACACTAAATGAGGGAATAATATGTGAGGGTACCCCAGGAGAGTTCCAAATGTGTGTGGGTAGAATATATATCCCACGGGGGTAAAATTGAAAAAAGTCAAATAAAAATTTTTTTTGGGACTTAGTCATTTTTCCGGCGTTTATCAGACTTTCAGATAGGGGAAATATCAGTGAGTATTCTGATTTCAGTTCCAGAGCGATTCGCCCAATGAGTCCTTGATATTTAGTCGTTTTCAGCCAATGTCCTGGATTTTTGAAAATTTCACTTTTTTGTGAAAATATCCACTAAATGAGGGAATAATATGTGTGAGGGTACCCCAGGAGAGTTCCAAATGTGTGTGGGTAGAATATATATCCCACAGGGGTAAAATTGAAAAAAGTAGAAAAAAAATTTTTTTTGGACTTAGTCAATTTTCCGGCGTTCATCAGATTTTCAGATAGGGGAAATGTCAGTGAGCGTTCCGATTTCAGTTCCAGAGCGATTCGCCCAATGAGTCCTTGATATTTAGTCGTTTTCAGCCAATTTTCTGGATTTTTGAAAATTTCACTTTTTTGTGAAAATATCCACTAAATGAGGGAATAATATGTGTGAGGGTACCCCAGGAGAATTCCAAATGTGTGTGGGTAGAATATATATCCCACAGGGGTAAAATTGAAAAAATTTGAAAAAAATTTTTTTTTGGACTTAGTCATTTTTCCGGCGTTTATCAGACTTTCAGATAGGGGAAATGTCAGTGAGCATTCCGATTTCAGTTCCAGAGCCATGCGCCCAATGAATCCCTGATATTTAGTCATTTTCTGCCAATTTTCTGGATTTTTGAAAATTTCACTTTTTTGTGAAAATATACACTAAATGAGGGAATAATATGTGTGAGGGTACCCCAGGAGAGCTCCAAATGTGTGTGGGTAGAATATATATCCCACGGGGGTAAAATTGAATAAAGTTGAAATATTTTTTTTTTTGGACTTAGTCATTTTTCCGGCGTTTATCAGACTTTCAGATAGGGGAAATATCAGTGAGTATTCTGATTTCAGTTCCAGAGCGATTCGCCCAATGAGTCCTTGATATTTAGTCGTTTTCAGCCCATTTCCTGGATTTTTGAAAATTTCACTTTTTTGTGAAAATATCCACTAAATGAGGGAATAATATGTGTGAGGGTACCCCAGGAGAATTCCAAATGTGTGTGGGTAGAATATATATCCCACAGGGGTAAAATTGAAAAAAGTTTAAAAAATTTTTTTTTGGACTTAGTCATTTTTCCGGCGTTTATCAGACTTTCAGATAGGGGAAATATCAGTGAGCGTTCTGATTTCAGTTCCAGAGCGATTCGCGAAAATGAGTCCTTGATATTTAGTCGTTTTCAGCCAATTTCCTGGATTTTTGAAAATTTCACTTTTTTGTGAAAATATCCACTAAATGAGGGAATAATATGTGTGAGGGTACCCCAGGAGAATTCCAAATGTGTGTGGGTAAAATATATATCCCACAGGGGTAAAATTGAAAAAAGTTAAAAAAAATTTTTTTTTTGGACTTAGTCATTTTTCCGGCGTTTATCAGACTTTCAGATAGGGGAAATGTCAGTGAGCGTTCCGATTTCAGTTCCAGAGCGATTCGCCCAATGAGTCCTTGATATTTAGTCGTTTTCAGCCAATTTTCTGGATTTTTGAAAATTTCACTTTTTTGTGAAAATATCCACTAAATGAGGGAATAATATGTGTGAGGGTACCCCAGAAGAGTTCCAAATGTGTTTGGGTAGAATATATATCCCACGGGGCTAAAATTGAAAAAAGTTGAAAAAAATTTTTTTTTGGACTTAGTCATTTTTCCGGCGTTTATCAGACTTTCAGATAGGGGAAATGTCAGTGAGCGTTCCGATTTAAGTTCCAGAGCGATTCGCCCAATGATTCCTTGATACTTAGTTGTTTTCAGCCAATATTTTGGATTTTTGAAAATTTCACTTTTTTGTTAAAATATCCACTAAATGAGGGAATAATATGTGTGAGGGTACCCCAGGAGAGTTCCAAATGTGTTTGGGTAGAATATATATCCCACGGGGCTAAAATTGAAAAAAGTTGAAAAAATTTTTTTTTTGGACTTAGTCATTTTTCCGGCGTTTATCAGACTTTCAGATAGGGGAAATGTCAGTGAGCGTTCCGATTTCAGTTCCAGAGCGATGCGCCCAATGAATCCTTGATATTTAGTCGTTTTCAGCCAATTTTCTGGATTTTTGAAAATTTCACTTTTTTGTGAAAATATCCACTAAATGAGAGAATAATATGTGTGAGTGTACCCCAGGAGAGTTCCAAACGTGTGTGGGTAGAATATATATCCCACGTGGCTAAAATTGAAAAAAGTTGAAAAAAATTTTTTTTTGGACTTAGTCATTTTTCCGGCGTTCATCAGATTTTCAGATAGGGGAAATGTCAGTGAGCGTTCCGATTTCAGTTTCAGAGCGATTCGCCCAATGAGTCCTTGATATTTAGTCGTTTTCAGCCAATTTTCTGTTTTTTTGAAAATTTCACTTTTTTGTGAAAATATCCACTAAATGAGGGAATAATATGTGTGAGGGTACCCCAGGAGAGTTCCAAATGTGTGTGGGTAGAATATATATCCCACGGGGGTAAAATTGAAAAAAGTTGAAAAAATTTTTTTTTTGGACTTAGTCATTTTTCCGGCGTTTATCAGACTTTCAGATAGGGGAAATATCAGTGAGTATTCTGATTTCAGTTCCAGAGCGATTCGCCCAATGAGTCCTTGATATTTAGTCGTTTTCAGCCAATGTCCTGGATTTTTGAAAATTTCACTTTTTTGTGAAAATATCCACTAAATGAGGGAATAATATGTGTGAGGGTACCCCAGGAGAGTTCCAAATGTGTGTGGGTAGAATATATATCCCACAGGGGTAAAATTGAAAAAAGTAGAAAAAAAATTTTTTTTGGACTTAGTCATTTTTCTGGCGTTTATCAGACTTTCAGATAGGGGAAATGTCATTGATCGTTCCGATTTCAGTTCCAGACCGATTCGCCCAATGAGTCCTTGATATTTAGTCATTTTCAGCCAATTTTCTGGATTTTTGAAAATTTCACTTTTTTGTGAAAATATACACTAAATGAGGGAATAATATGTGTGAGTGTACCCCAGGAGAGTTCCAAATGTGTGTGGGCAGAATATATATCCCACGGGGGTAAAATGGAATAAAGTTGAAAAATTTTTTTTTTGGACTTAGTAATTTTTCCGGCGTTTATCAGACTTTCAGATAGGGGAATTGTCAGTGAGCGTTCCGATTTCAGTTCCAGAGCGATTTGCCCAATGAGTCCTTGATATTTAGTCGTTTTCAGCCAATTTCCAGGATTTTTGAAAATTTCACTTTTTTGTGAAAATATACACTAAATGAGGGAATAATATGTGAGGGTACCCCAGGAGAGTTCCAAATGTGTGTGGGTAGAATATATATCCCACGGGGGTAAAATTGAAAAAAGTCAAATAAAAACTTTTTTTGGGACTTAGTCATTTTTCCGGCGTTTATCAGACTTTCAGATAGGGGAAATATCAGTGAGTATTCTGATTTCAGTTACAGAGCGATTCGCCCAATGAGTCCTTGATATTTAGTCGTTTTCAGCCAATGTCCTGGATTTTTGAAAATTTCACTTTTTTGTGAAAATATCCACTAAATGAGGGAATAATATGTGTGAGGGTACCCCAGGAGAATTCCAAATGTGTGTGGGTAGAATATATATCCCACAGGGGTAAAATTGAAAAAATTTGAAAAAAATTTTTTTTTGGACTTAGTCATTTTTCCGGCGTTTATCAAACTTTCAGATAGGGGAAATGTCAGTGAGCATTCCGATTTCAGTTCCAGAGCCATGCGCCCAATGAATCCCTGATATTTAGTCATTTTCTGCCAATTTTCTGGATTTTTGAAAATTTCACTTTTTTGTGAAAATATCCACTAAATGAGGGAATAATATGTGTGAGGGTACCCCAGGAGAGTTCCAAATGTGTTTGGGTAGAATATATATCCCACGAGGCTAAAATTGAAAAAAGTTGAAAAAAAATTTTTTTTGGACTTAGTCATTTTTCCGGCGTTTATCAGACTTTCAGATAGGGGAAATGTCAGTGAGCGTTCCGATTTCAGTTCCAGAGCGATGCGCCCAATGAATCCTTGATATTTAGTCGTTTTCAGCCAATTTTCTGGATTTTTGAAAATTTCACTTTTTTGTGAAAATATCCACTAAATGAGAGAATAATATGTGTGAGTGTACCCCAGGAGAGTTCCAAACGTGTGTGGGTAGAATATATATCCCACGTGGCTAAAATTGAAAAAAGTTGAAAAAAATTTTTTTTTGGACTTAGTCATTTTTCCGGCGTTTATCAGACTTTCAGATAGGGGAAATGTCAGTGAGAGTTCCAATTTCAGTTCCAGAGCGATTCGCCCAATGAGTCCTTGATATTTAATAGTTTTCAGCCAATTTTCTGGATTTTTGAAAATTTCACTTTTTTGTGAAAATATCCACTAAATGAGGGAATAATATGTGTGAGGGTACCCCAGGATAGTTCCAAATGTGTTTGGGTAGAATATATATCCCACGGGGCTAAAATTGAAAAAAGGTGAAAAAAAAATTTTTTTGGACTTAGTCATTTTTCCGGCGTTTATCAGACTTTCAGATAGGGGAAATGTCAGTGAGCGTTCCGATTTCAGTTCCAGAGCGATTCGCCCAATGTGTCCTTGATGTTTAATCGTTTTCAGCCAATTTTCTGGATTTTTGAAAATTTCACTTTTTTGTGAAAATATCCACTAAATGAGGGAATAATATGTTTTGAGGGTACCCCAGGAGAGTTCCAAATGTGTGTGGGTAGAATATATATCCCACGGGGGTAAAATTGAATAAAGTTGAAATATTTTTTTTTTTGGACTTAGTCATTTTTCCGGCGTTTATCAGACTTTCAGATAGGGGAAATGTCAGTGAGCATTCCGATTTCAGTTCCAGAGCCATGCGCCCAATGAATACTTGATATTTAGTCATTTTCTGCCAATTTTCTGGATTTTTGAAAATTTCACTTTTTTGTGAAAATATCCACTAAATGAGGGAATAATATGTGTGAGTGTACCCCAGGAGAGTTCCAAATGTGTGTGGGTAGAATATATATCCCACAGGGGTAAAATTGAAAAAAGTTGAAAAAATTTTTTTCTTGGACTTAGTCATTTTTCCGGCGTTTATCAGACTTTCAGATAGGGGAAATGTCAGTGAGCGTTCCGATTTCAGTTCCAGAGCGATTCGCCCAATGAGTCCTTGATATTTAGTCGTTTTCAGCCAATTTTCTGGATTTTTGAAAATTTCACTTTTTTGTGAAAATATCCAGTAAATGAGGGAATAATATGTGTGATAGTACCCCAGGAGAGTTACAAATGTGTGTGGGTAGAATATATATCCCACGGGGGTAAAATTGAATAAAGTTGAAAAGATTTTTTTTTTGGACTTAGTAATTTTTCCGCCGTTTATCAGACTTTCAGATAGGGGAAATGTGATTGATCGTTCCGATTTCAGTTCCAGACCGATTCGCCCAATGAGTCCTTGATATTTAGTCGTTTTCAGCCAATTTTCTGGATTTTTGAAAATTTCACTTTTTTGTGAAAATATCCACTAAATGAGGGAATAATATGTGTGAGGGTACCCCAGAAGAGTTCCAAATGTGTTTGGGTAGAATATATATCCCACGGGGCTAAAATTGAAAAAAGTTGAAAAAAATTTTTTTTTGGACTTAGTCATTTTTCCGGCGTTTATCAGACTTTCAGATAGGGGAAATGTCAGTGAGCGTTCCGATTTAAGTTCCAGAGCGATTCGCCCATTCAATCCTTGATATTAAGTCGTTTTCAGCCAATTTTCTGGATTTTTGAAAATTTCACTTTTTTGTGAAAATATCCACTAAATGAGAGAATAATATGTGTGAGTGTACCCCAGGAGAGTTCAAAACGTGTGTGGGCAGAATATATATCCCACGGGGGTAAAATTGAAAAAAGTTTAAAAAAATTTTTTTTTGGACTTAGTCATTTTTCCGGCGTTTATCAGACTTTCAGATAGGGAAATATCAGTGAGCATTCCGATTTCAGTTCCAGAGCGATTCGCCCAATGAGTCTTTGATATTTAGTCGTTTTCAGCCAATTTCCTGGATTTTTGAAAATTTCACTTTTTTGTGAAAATATCCACTAAATGAGGGAATAATATGTTTGAGGGTACCCAAGGAGAGTTCCAAATGTGTGTTGGTAGAATATATATCCCACGGGGGTAAAATTGAAAAAAGTCAAATAAAAAATTTTTTTTGGGACTTAGTCATTTTTCTGGCGTTTATCAGACTTTCAGATAGGGGAAATGTCATTGATCGTTCCGATTTCAGTTCCAGACCGATTCGCCCAATGAGTCCTTGATATTTAGTCATTTTCAGCCAATTTTCTGGATTTTTGAAAATTTCACTTTTTTGTGAAAATATACACTAAATGAGGGAATAATATGTGTGAGTGTACCCCAGGAGAGTTCCAAATGTGTGTGGGCAGAATATATATCCCACGGGGGTAAAATGGAATAAAGTTGAAAAATTTTTTTTTTGGACTTAGTAATTTTTCCGGCGTTTATCAGACTTTCAGATAGGGGAATTGTCAGTGAGCGTTCCGATTTCAGTTCCAGAGCGATTTGCCCAATGAGTCCTTGATATTTAGTCGTTTTCAGCCAATTTCCAGGATTTTTGAAAATTTCACTTTTTTGTGAAAATATACACTAAATGAGGGAATAATATGTGAGGGTACCCCAGGAGAGTTCCAAATGTGTGTGGGTAGAATATATATCCCACGGGGGTAAAATTGAAAAAAGTCAAATAAAAACTTTTTTTGGGACTTAGTCATTTTTCCGGCGTTTATCAGACTTTCAGATAGGGGAAATATCAGTGAGTATTCTGATTTCAGTTCCAGAGCGATTCGCCCAATGAGTCCTTGATATTTAGTCGTTTTCAGCCAATGTCCTGGATTTTTGAAAATTTCACTTTTTTGTGAAAATATCCACTAAATGAGGGAATAATATGTGTGAGGGTACCCCAGGAGAATTCCAAATGTGTGTGGGTAGAATATATATCCCACAGGGGTAAAATTGAAAAAATTTGAAAAAAATTTTTTTTTGGACTTAGTCATTTTTCCGGCGTTTATCAAACTTTCAGATAGGGGAAATGTCAGTGAGCATTCCGATTTCAGTTCCAGAGCCATGCGCCCAATGAATCCCTGATATTTAGTCATTTTCTGCCAATTTTCTGGATTTTTGAAAATTTCACTTTTTTGTGAAAATATCCACTAAATGAGGGAATAATATGTGTGAGGGTACCCCAGGAGAGTTCCAAATGTGTTTGGGTAGAATATATATCCCACGTGGCTAAAATTGAAAAAAGTTGAAAAAAATTTTTTTTTGGACTTAGTCATTTTTCCGGCGTTTATCAGACTTTCAGATAGGGGAAATGTCAGTGAGAGTTCCAATTTCAGTTCCAGAGCGATTCGCCCAATGAGTCCTTGATATTTAATAGTTTTCAGCCAATTTTCTGGATTTTTGAAAATTTCACTTTTTTGTGAAAATATCCACTAAATGAGGGAATAATATGTGTGAGGGTACCCCAGGATAGTTCCAAATGTGTTTGGGTAGAATATATATCCCACGGGGCTAAAATTGAAAAAAGGTGAAAAAAAAATTTTTTTGGACTTAGTCATTTTTCCGGCGTTTATCAGACTTTCAGATAGGGGAAATGTCACTGAGCGTTCCGATTTCAGTTCCAGAGCGATTCGCCCAATGAGTCCTTGATATTTAGTCGTTTTCAGCCAATTTTCTGGATTTTTGAAAATTTCACTTTTTTGTGAAAATATCCAGTAAATGAGGGAATAATATGTGTGATAGTACCCCAGGAGAGTTACAAATGTGTGTGGGTAGAATATATATCCCACGGGGGTAAAATTGAATAAAGTTGAAAAGATTTTTTTTTTGGACTTAGTAATTTTTCCGCCGTTTATCAGACTTTCAGATAGGGGAAATGTGATTGATCGTTCCGATTTCAGTTCCAGACCGATTCGCCCAATGAGTCCTTGATATTTAGTCGTTTTCAGCCAATTTTCTGGATTTTTGAAAATTTCACTTTTTTGTGAAAATATCCACTAAATGAGGGAATAATATGTGTGAGGGTACCCCAGAAGAGTTCCAAATGTGTTTGGGTAGAATATATATCCCACGGGGCTAAAATTGAAAAAAGTTGAAAAAAATTTTTTTTTGGACTTAGTCATTTTTCCGGCGTTTATCAGACTTTCAGATAGGGGAAATGTCAGTGAGCGTTCCGATTTAAGTTCCAGAGCGATTCGCCCAATGATTCCTTGATACTTAGTTGTTTTCAGCCAATATTTTGGATTTTTGAAAATTTCACTTTTTTGTGAAAATATCCACTAAATGAGGGAATAATATGTGTGAGGGTACCCCAGGAGAGTTACAAATGTGTGTGGGTAGAATATATATCCCACGGGGGTAAAATTGAATAAAGTTGAAAAGATTTTTTTTTTGGACTTAGTAATTTTTCCGCCGTTTATCAGACTTTCAGATAGGGGAAATGTGATTGATCGTTCCGATTTCAGTTCCAGACCGATTCGCCCAATGAGTCCTTGATATTTAGTCATTTTCAGCCAATTTTCTGGATTTTTGAAAATTTCACTTTTTTGTGAAAATATACACTAAATGAGGGAATAATATGTGTGAGTGTACCCCAGGAGAGTTCCAAATGTGTGTGGGCAGAATATATATCCCACGGGGGTAAAATTGAATAAAGTTGAAAAATTTTTTTTTTGGACTTAGTAATTTTTCCGGTGTTTATCAGACTTTCAGATAGGGGAAATGTCAGTGAGCGTTCCGATTTCAGTTCCAGAGCGATTCGCCCAATGAGTCCTTGATATTTAGTCGTTTTCAGCCAATTTTCTGGATTTTTGAAAATTTCACTTTTTTGTGAAAATATCCACTAAATGAGGGAATAATATGTGTGAGGGTACCCCAGGAGAGTTCCAAATGTGTGTGGGTAGAATATATATCCCACGGGGGTAAAATTGAATAAAGTTGAAATATTTTTTTTTTTGGACTTAGTCATTTTTCCGGCGTTTATCAGACTTTCAGATAGGGGAAATATCAGTGAGTATTCTGATTTCAGTTCCAGAGCGATTCGCCCAATGAGTCCTTGATATTTAGTCGTTTTCAGCCCATTTCCTGGATTTTTGAAAATTTCACTTTTTTGTGAAAATATCCACTAAATGAGGGAATAATATGTGTGAGGGTACCCCAGGAGAATTCCAAATGTGTGTGGGTAGAATATATATCCCACAGGGGTAAAATTGAAAAAAGTTGAAAAAATTTTTTTTGGGACTTAGTCATTTTTCCGGCGTTTATCAGACTTTCAGATAGGGGAAATGTCAGTGAGCATTCCGATTTCAGTTCCAGAGCCATGCGCCTAATGAATCCTTGATATTTAGTCATTTTCTGCCAATTTTCTGGATTTTTGAAAATTTCACTTTTTTGTGAAAATATACACTAAATGAGGGAATAATATGCGTGAGGGTACCCCAGGAGAGTTCCAAATGTGTGTGGGTAGAATATATATCCCACGGGGGTAAAATTTAAAAAAGTTGAAAAAAAATTTTTTTTGGACTTAGTCATTTTTCCGGCGTTCATCAGATTTTCAGATAGGGGAAATGTCAGTGAGCGTTCCGATTTCAGTTCCAGAGCGATTCGCCCAATGAGTCCTTGATATTTAGTCGTTTTCAGCCAATTTTCTGGATTTTTGAAAATTTCACTTTTTTGTGAAAATATCCACTAAATGAGGGAATAATATGTGTGAGGGTACCCCAGGAGAGTTCCAAATGTGTGTGGGTAGAATATATATCCCACGGGGGTAAAATTGAATAAAGTAGAAATATTTTTTTTTTTGGACTTAGTCATTTTTCCGGCGTTTATCAGACTTTCAGACAGGGTAAATGTCAGTGAGCATTCCGATTTCAGTTCCAGAGCCATGCGCCCAATGAATCCTTGATATTTAGTCATTTTCTGCCAATTTTCTGGATTTTTGAAAATTTCACTTTTTTGTGAAAATATCCACTAAATGAGGGAATAATATGTGTGAGGGTACCCCAGGAAAGTTCCAAATGTGTGTGGGTAGAATATATATCCCACAGGGGTAAAATTGAAAAGAGTTGAAAACATTTTTTTTTTGGACTTAGTCATTTTTCCGGCGTTTATCAGACTTTCAGATAGGGGAAATGTCAGTGAGCATTCTGATTTCAGTTCCAGAGCGATTCGCCCAATGAGTCCTTGATATTTAGTCGTTTTCAGCCAATTTTCTGGATTTTTGAAAATTTCACTTTTTTGTGAAAATATCCACTAAATGAGGGAATAATATGTGTGATGGTACCCCAGGAGAGTTCCAAATGTGTGTGGGTAGAATATATATCCCACGGGGGGGAAATTGAAAAGAGTTGAAAACATTTTTTTTTTGGACTTAGTCATTTTTCCGGCGTTTATCAGACTTTCAGATAGGGGAAATGTCAGTGAGCGTTCCGATTTCAGTTCCAGAGCGATTCGCCCAATGAGTCTTTGATATTTAGTCGTTTTCAGCCAATTTCCTGGATTTTTGAAAATTTCACTTTTTTGTGAAAATATCCACTAAATGAGGGAATAATATGTTTGAGGGTACCCAAGGAGAGTTCCAAATGTGTGTTGGTAGAATATATATCCCACGGGGGTAAAATTGAAAAAAGTCAAATAAAAAAATTTTTTGGGACTTAGTCATTTTTCCGGCGTTTATCAGACTTTCAGATAGGGGAAATGTCATTGATCGTTCCGATTTCAGTTCCAGACCGATTCGCCCAATGAGTCCTTGATATTTAGTCATTTTCAGCCAATTTTCTGGATTTTTGAAAATGTCACTTTTTTGTGAAAATATACACTAAATGAGGGAATAATATGTGTGAGTGTACCCCAGGAGAGTTCCAAATGTGTGTGGGCAGAATATATATCCCACGGGGGTAAATTGGAATAAAGTTGAAAAATTTTTTTTTTGGACTTAGTAATTTTTCCGGCGTTTATCAGACTTTCAGATAGGGGAATTGTCAGTGAGCGTTCCGATTTCAGTTCCAGAGTGATTTGCCCAATGAGTCCTTGATATTTAGTCGTTTTCAGCCAATTTCCAGGATTTTTGAAAATTTCACTTTTTTGTGAAAATATCCACTAAATGAGGGAATAATATGTGAGGGTACCCCAGGAGAGTTCCAAATGTGTGTGGGTAGAATATATATCCCACGGGGGTAAAATTGAAAAAAGTCAAATAAAAATTTTTTTTGGGACTTAGTCATTTTTCCGGCGTTTATCAGACTTTCAGATAGGGGAAATGTCAGTGAGCGTTCCGATTTCAGTTCCAGAGCGATTCGCGCAATGAGTCCTTGATATTTAGTCGTTTTCAGCCAATTTCCTGGATTTTTGAAAATTTCACTTTTTTGTGAATATATCCACTAAATAAGGAAATAATATGTGTGAGGGCACCCCAGGAGAGTTCCAAATGTGTGTGGGTAGAATATATATCCCACGGGGGTAAAATTTAAAAAAGTTGAAAAAAAATTTTTTTTGGACTTAGTCATTTTTCCGGCGTTCATCAGATTTTCAGATAGAGGAAATGTCAGTGAGCGTTCCGATTTCAGTTCCAGAGCGATTCGCCCAATGAGTCCTTGATATTTAGTCGTTTTCAGCCAATTTTCTGGATTTTTGAAAATTTCACTTTTTTGTGAAAATATCCACTAAATGAGGGAATAATATGTGTGAGGGTACCCCAGGAGAGTTCCAAATGTGTGTGGGTAGAATATATATCCCACGGGGGTAAAATTGAATAAAGTAGAAATATTTTTTTTTTTGGACTTAGTCATTTTTCCGGCGTTTATCAGACTTTCAGATAGGGGAAATGTCAGTGAGCATTCCGATTTCAGTTCCAGAGCCATGCGCCCAATGAATCCTTGATATTTAGTCATTTTCTGCCAATTTTCTGGATTTTTGAAAATTTCACTTTTTTGTGAAAATATACACTGAATGAGGGAATAATATGTGTGAGGGTACCCCAGGAGAGTTCCAAATGTGTGTGGGTAGAATATATATCCCACGGGGGTAAAATTTAAAAAAGTTGAAAAAAAATTTTTTTTGGACTTAGTCATTTTTCCGGCGTTCACCAGATTTTCAGTAGGGGAAATGTCAGTGAGCGTTCCGATTTCAGTTCCAGAGCGATTCGCCCAATGAGTCCTTGATATTTAGTCGTTTTCAGCCAATTTTCTGGATTTTTGAAAATTTCACTTTTTTGTGAAAATATCCACTAAATGAGGGAATAATATGTGTGAGGGTACCCCAGGAGAATTCCAAATGTGTGTGGGTAGAATATATATCCCACAGGGGTAAAATTGAAAAGAGTTGAAAACATTTTTTTTTTGGACTTAGTCATTTTTCCGGCGTTTATCAGACTTTCAGATAGGGGAAATGTCAGTGAGCATTCTGATTTCAGTTCCAGAGCGATTCGCCCAATGAGTCCTTGATATTTAGTCGTTTTCAGCCAATTTTCTGGATTTTTGAAAATTTCACTTTTTTGTGAAAATATCCACTAAATGAGGGAATAATATGTGTGAGGGTACCCCAGGAGAATTCCAAATGTGTGTGGGTAGAATATATATCCCACAGGGGTAAAATTGAAAAGAGTTGAAAACATTTTTTTTTTGGACTTAGTCATTTTTCCGGCGTTTATCAGACTTTCAGATAGGGGAAATGTCAGTGAGCATTCTGATTTCAGTTCCAGAGCGATTCGCCCAATGAGTCCTTGATATTTAGTCGTTTTCAGCCAATTTTCTGGATTTTTGAAAATTTCACTTTTTTGTGAAAATATCCACTAAATGAGGGAATAATATGTGTGATGGTACCCCAGGAGAGTTCCAAATGTGTGTGGGTAGAATATATATCCCACGGGGGGAAATTGAAAAGAGTTGAAAACATTTTTTTTTTGGACTTAGTCATTTTTCCGGCGTTTATCAGACTTTCAGATAGGGGAAATGTCAGTGAGCGTTCCGATTTCAGTTCCAGACCAATTCGCCCAATGAGTCCTTGATATTTAGTCGTTTTCAGCCAATTTTCTGGATTTTTGAAAATTTCACTTTTTTGTGAAAATATCCACTAAATGAGGGAATAATATGTGTGAGGGTACCCCAGGAGAATTCCAAATGTGTGTGGGTAAAATATATATCCCACAGGGGTAAAATTGAAAAAAGTTGAAAAAAATTTTTTTTTGGACTTAGTAATTTTTCCGGCGTTTATCAGACTTTCAGATAGGGGAAATGTCAGTGAGCGTTCCGATTTCAGTTCCAGAGCGATTCGCCCAATGAGTCCTTGATATTTAGTCGTTTTCAGCCAATTTTCTGGATTTTTGAAAATTTCACTTTTTTGTGAAAATATCCACTAAATGAGGGAATAATATGTGTGAGGGTACCCCAGAAGAGTTCCAAATGTGTTTGGGTAGAATATATATCCCACGGGGCTAAAATTGAAAAAAGTTGAAAAAAATTTTTTTTTGGACTTAGTCATTTTTCCGGCGTTTATCAGACTTTCAGATAGGGGAAATGTCAGTGAGCGTTCCGATTTCAGTTCCAGAGCGATTCGCCCAATGATTCCTTGATACTTATTCGTTTTCAGCCAATATTTTGGATTTTTGAAAATTTCACTTTTTTGTGAAAATATCCACTAAATGAGGGAATAATATGTGTGAGTGTACCCCAGGAGAGTTCCAAATGTGTGTGGGTAGAATATATATCCCACAGGGGTAAAATTGAAAAAAGTTGAAAAATTTTTTTTCTTGGACTTAATCATTTTTCCGGCGTTTATCAGACTTTCAGATAGGGGAAATGTCATTGATCGTTCCGATTTCAGTTCCAGACCGATTCGCCCAATGAGTCCTTGATATTTAGTCATTTTCAGCCAATTTTCTGGATTTTTGAAAATTTCACTTTTTTGTGAAAATATACACTAAATGAGGGAATAATATGTGTGAGTGTACCCCAGGAGAGTTCCAAATGTGTGTGGGCAGAATATATATCCCACGGGGGTAAAATGGAATAAAGTTGAAAAATTTTTTTTTTGGACTTAGTAATTTTTCCGGCGTTTATCAGACTTTCAGATAGGGGAATTGTCAGTGAGCGTTCCGATTTCAGTTCCAGAGCGATTTGCCCAATGAGTCCTTGATATTTAGTCGTTTTCAGCCAATTTCCAGGATTTTTGAAAATTTCACTTTTTTGTGAAAATATACACTAAATGAGGGAATAATATGTGAGGGTACCCCAGGAGAGTTCCAAATGTGTGTGGGTAGAATATATATCCCACGGGGGTAAAATTGAAAAAAGTCAAATAAAAATTTTTTTTGGGACTTAGTCATTTTTCCGGCGTTTATCAGACTTTCAGATAGGGGAAATGTCAGTGAGCGTTCCGATTTCAGTTCCAGAGCGATTCGCGCAATGAGTCCTTGATATTTAGTCGTTTTCAGCCAATTTCCTGGATTTTTGAAAATTTCACTTTTTTGTGAAAATATCCACTAAATAAGGAAATAATATGTGAGAGGGCACCCCAGGAGAGTTCCAAATGTGTGTGGGTAGAATATATATCCCACGGGGGTAAAATTTAAAAAAGTTGAAAAAAAATTTTTTTTGGACTTAGTCATTTTTCCGGCGTTCATCAGATTTTCAGATAGAGGAAATGTCAGTGAGCGTTCCGATTTCAGTTCCAGAGCGATTCGCCCAATGAGTCCTTGATATTTAGTCGTTTTCAGCCAATTTTCTGGATTTTTGAAAATTTCACTTTTTTGTGAAAATATCCACTAAATGAGGGAATAATATGTGTGAGGGTACCCCAGGAGAGTTCCAAATGTGTGTGGGTAGAATATATATCCCACGGGGGTAAAATTGAATAAAGTAGAAATATTTTTTTTTTTGGACTTAGTCATTTTTCCGGCGTTTATCAGACTTTCAGATAGGGGAAATGTCAGTGAGCATTCCGATTTCAGTTCCAGAGCCATGCGCCCAATGAATCCTTGATATTTAGTCATTTTCTGCCAATTTTCTGGATTTTTGAAAATTTCACTTTTTTGTGAAAATATACACTGAATGAGGGAATAATATGTGTGAGGGTACCCCAGGAGAGTTCCAAATGTGTGTGGGTAGAATATATATCCCACGGGGGTAAAATTTAAAAAAGTTGAAAAAAAATTTTTTTTGGACTTAGTCATTTTTCCGGCGTTCACCAGATTTTCAGTAGGGGAAATGTCAGTGAGCGTTCCGATTTCAGTTCCAGAGCGATTCGCCCAATGAGTCCTTGATATTTAGTCGTTTTTAGCCAATTTTCTGGATTTTTGAAAATTTCACTTTTTTGTGAAAATATCCACTAAATGAGGGAATAATATGTGTGAGGGTACCCCAGGAGAATTCCAAATGTGTGTGGGTAGAATATATATCCCACAGGGGTAAAATTGAAAAGAGTTGAAAACATTTTTTTTTTGGACTTAGTCATTTTTCCGGCGTTTATCAGACTTTCAGATAGGGGAAATGTCAGTGAGCATTCTGATTTCAGTTCCAGAGCGATTCGCCCAATGAGTCCTTGATATTTAGTCGTTTTCAGCCAATTTTCTGGATTTTTGAAAATTTCACTTTTTTGTGAAAATATCCACTAAATGAGGGAATAATATGTGTGAGGGTACCCCAGGAGAATTCCAAATGTGTGTGGGTAGAATATATATCCCACAGGGGTAAAATTGAAAAGAGTTGAAAACATTTTTTTTTTGGACTTAGTCATTTTTCCGGCGTTTATCAGACTTTCAGATAGGGGAAATGTCAGTGAGCATTCTGATTTCAGTTCCAGAGCGATTCGCCCAATGAGTCCTTGATATTTAGTCGTTTTCAGCCAATTTTCTGGATTTTTGAAAATTTCACTTTTTTGTGAAAATATCCACTAAATGAGGGAATAATATGTGTGATGGTACCCCAGGAGAGTTCCAAATGTGTGTGGGTAGAATATATATCCCACGGGGGGAAATTGAAAAGAGTTGAAAACATTTTTTTTTTGGACTTAGTCATTTTTCCGGCGTTTATCAGACTTTCAGATAGGGGAAATGTCAGTGAGCGTTCCGATTTCAGTTCCAGACCAATTCGCCCAATGAGTCCTTGATATTTAGTCGTTTTCAGCCAATTTTCTGGATTTTTGAAAATTTCACTTTTTTGTGAAAATATCCACTAAATGAGGGAATAATATGTGTGAGGGTACCCCAGGAGAATTCCAAATGTGTGTGGGTAAAATATATATCCCACAGGGGTAAAATTGAAAAAAGTTGAAAAAAATTTTTTTTTGGACTTAGTAATTTTTCCGGCGTTTATCAGACTTTCAGATAGGGGAAATGTCAGTGAGCGTTCCGATTTCAGTTCCAGAGCGATTCGCCCAATGAGTCCTTGATATTTAGTCGTTTTCAGCCAATTTTCTGGATTTTTGAAAATTTCACTTTTTTGTGAAAATATCCACTAAATGAGGGAATAATATGTGTGAGGGTACCCCAGAAGAGTTCCAAATGTGTTTGGGTAGAATATATATCCCACGGGGGTAAAATTGAAAAAAGTCAAATAAAAATTTTTTTTGGGACTTAGTCATTTTTCCGGCGTTTATCAGACTTTCAGATAGGGGAAATGTCAGTGAGCGTTCCGATTTCAGTTCCAGAGCGATTCGCGCAATGAGTCCTTGATATTTAGTCGTTTTCAGCCAATTTCCTGGATTTTTGAAAATTTCACTTTTTTGTGAAAATATCCACTAAATAAGGAAATAATATGTGAGAGGGCACCCCAGGAGAGTTCCAAATGTGTGTGGGTAGAATATATATCCCACGGGGGTAAAATTTAAAAAAGTTGAAAAAAAATTTTTTTTGGACTTAGTCATTTTTCCGGCGTTCATCAGATTTTCAGATAGAGGAAATGTCAGTGAGCATTCCGATTTCAGTTCCAGAGCGATTCGCCCAATGAGTCCTTGATATTTAGTCGTTTTCAGCCAATTTTCTGGATTTTTGAAAATTTCACTTTTTTGTGAAAATATCCACTAAATGAGGGAATAATATGTGTGAGGGTACCCCAGGAGAGTTCCAAATGTGTGTGGGTAGAATATATATCCCACGGGGGTAAAATTGAATAAAGTAGAAATATTTTTTTTTTTGGACTTAGTCATTTTTCCGGCGTTTATCAGACTTTCAGATAGGGGAAATGTCAGTGAGCATTCCGATTTCAGTTCCAGAGCCATGCGCCCAATGAATCCTTGATATTTAGTCATTTTCTGCCAATTTTCTGGATTTTTGAAAATTTCACTTTTTTGTGAAAATATACACTGAATGAGGGAATAATATGTGTGAGGGTACCCCAGGAGAGTTCCAAATGTGTGTGGGTAGAATATATATCCCACGGGGGTAAAATTTAAAAAAGTTGAAAAAAAATTTTTTTTGGACTTAGTCATTTTTCCGGCGTTCACCAGATTTTCAGTAGGGGAAATGTCAGTGAGCGTTCCGATTTCAGTTCCAGAGCGATTCGCCCAATGAGTCCTTGATATTTAGTCGTTTTTAGCCAATTTTCTGGATTTTTGAAAATTTCACTTTTTTGTGAAAATATCCACTAAATGAGGGAATAATATGTGTGAGGGTACCCCAGGAGAATTCCAAATGTGTGTGGGTAGAATATATATCCCACAGGGGTAAAATTGAAAAGAGTTGAAAACATTTTTTTTTTGGACTTAGTCATTTTTCCGGCGTTTATCAGACTTTCAGATAGGGGAAATGTCAGTGAGCATTCTGATTTCAGTTCCAGAGCGATTCGCCCAATGAGTCCTTGATATTTAGTCGTTTTCAGCCAATTTTCTGGATTTTTGAAAATTTCACTTTTTTGTGAAAATATCCACTAAATGAGGGAATAATATGTGTGAGGGTACCCCAGGAGAATTCCAAATGTGTGTGGGTAGAATATATATCCCACAGGGGTAAAATTGAAAAGAGTTGAAAACATTTTTTTTTTGGACTTAGTCATTTTTCCGGCGTTTATCAGACTTTCAGATAGGGGAAATGTCAGTGAGCATTCTGATTTCAGTTCCAGAGCGATTCGCCCAATGAGTCCTTGATATTTAGTCGTTTTCAGCCAATTTTCTGGATTTTTGAAAATTTCACTTTTTTGTGAAAATATCCACTAAATGAGGGAATAATATGTGTGATGGTACCCCAGGAGAGTTCCAAATGTGTGTGGGTAGAATATATATCCCACGGGGGGAAATTGAAAAGAGTTGAAAACATTTTTTTTTTGGACTTAGTCATTTTTCCGGCGTTTATCAGACTTTCAGATAGGGGAAATGTCAGTGAGCGTTCCGATTTCAGTTCCAGACCAATTCGCCCAATGAGTCCTTGATATTTAGTCGTTTTCAGCCAATTTTCTGGATTTTTGAAAATTTCACTTTTTTGTGAAAATATCCACTAAATGAGGGAATAATATGTGTGAGGGTACCCCAGGAGAATTCCAAATGTGTGTGGGTAAAATATATATCCCACAGGGGTAAAATTGAAAAAAGTTGAAAAAAATTTTTTTTTGGACTTAGTAATTTTTCCGGCGTTTATCAGACTTTCAGATAGGGGAAATGTCAGTGAGCGTTCCGATTTCAGTTCCAGAGCGATTCGCCCAATGAGTCCTTGATATTTAGTCGTTTTCAGCCAATTTTCTGGATTTTTGAAAATTTCACTTTTTTGTGAAAATATCCACTAAATGAGGGAATAATATGTGTGAGGGTACCCCAGAAGAGTTCCAAATGTGTTTGGGTAGAATATATATCCCACGGGGCTAAAATTGAAAAAAGTTGAAAAAAATTTTTTTTTGGACTTAGTCATTTTTCCGGCGTTTATCAGACTTTCAGATAGGGGAAATGTCAGTGAGCGTTCCGATTTCAGTTCCAGAGCGATTCGCCCAATGATTCCTTGATACTTATTCGTTTTCAGCCAATATTTTGGATTTTTGAAAATTTCACTTTTTTGTGAAAATATCCACTAAATGAGGGAATAATATGTGTGAGTGTACCCCAGGAGAGTTCCAAATGTGTGTGGGTAGAATATATATCCCACAGGGGTAAAATTGAAAAAAGTTGAAAAATTTTTTTTCTTGGACTTAATCATTTTTCCGGCGTTTATCAGACTTTCAGATAGGGGAAATGTCAGTGAGCGTTCCGATTTCAGTTCCAGAGCGATGCGCCCAATGAATCCTTGATATTTAGTCGTTTTCAGCCAATTTTCTGGATTTTTGAAAATTTCACTTTTTTGTGAAAATATCCACTAAATGAGAGAATAATATGTGTGAGTGTACCCCAGGAGAGTTCAAAACGTGTGTGGGCAGAATATTTATCCCACGGGGGTAAAATTGAAAAAAGTTTAAAAAAATTTTTTTTTGGACTTAGTCATTTTTCCGGCGTTTATCAGACTTTCAGATAGGGAAATATCAGTGAGCATTCCGATTTCAGTTCCAGAGCGATTCGCCCAATGAGTCTTTGATATTTAGTCGTTTTCAGCCAATTTCCTGGATTTTTGAAAATTTCACTTTTTTGTGAAAATATCCACTAAATGAGGGAATAATATGTTTGAGGGTACCCAAGGAGAGTTCCAAATGTGTGTTGGTAGAATATATATCCCACGGGGGTAAAATTGAAAAAAGTCAAATAAAAAAATTTTTTTGGGACTTAGTCATTTTTCCGGCGTTTATCAGACTTTCAGATAGGGGAAATGTCATTGATCGTTCCGATTTCAATTCCAGACCGATTCGCCCAATGAGTCCTTGATATTTAGTCATTTTCAGCCAATTTTCTGGATTTTTGAAAATTTCACTTTTTTGTGAAAATATACACTAAATGAGGGAATAATATGTGTGAGTGTACCCCAGGAGAGTTCCAAATGTGTGTGGGCAGAATATATATCCCACGGGGGTAAAATGGAATAAAGTTGAAAAATTTTTTTTTTGGACTTAGTAATTTTTCCGGCGTTTATCAGACTTTCAGATAGGGGAATTGTCAGTGAGCGTTCCGATTTCAGTTCCAGAGCGATTTGCCCAATGAGTCCTTGATATTTAGTCGTTTTCAGCCAATTTCCAGGATTTTTGAAAATTTCACTTTTTTGTGAAAATATACACTAAATGAGGGAATAATATGTGAGGGTACCCCAGGAGAGTTCCAAATGTGTGTGGGTAGAATATATATCCCACGGGGGTAAAATTGAAAAAAGTCAAATAAAAATTTTTTTTGGGACTTAGTCATTTTTCCGGCGTTTATCAGACTTTCAGATAGGGGAAATGTCAGTGAGCGTTCCGATTTCAGTTCCAGAGCGATTCGCGCAATGAGTCCTTGATATTTAGTCGTTTTCAGCCAATTTCCTGGATTTTTGAAAATTTCACTTTTTTGTGAAAATATCCACTAAATAAGGAAATAATATGTGTGAGGGCACCCCAGGAGAGTTCCAAATGTGTGTGGGTAGAATATATATCCCACGGGGGTAAAATTGAATAAAGTTGAAAAAAAAATTTTTTTGGACTTAGTAATTCTTCCGCTGTTTATCAGACTTTCAGATAGGGGAAATGTCATTGAGCGTTCCGATTTCAGTTCCAGACCGATTCGCCCAATGAGTCCTTGATATTTAGTCGTTTTCAGCCAATTTCCTGGATTTTTGAAAATTTCACTTTTTTGTGAAAATATCCACTAAATGAGGGAATAATATGTGTGAGGGTACCCCAGGAGAGTTCCAAATGTGTGTGGGTAGAATATATATCCCACGGGGGTAAAATTGAATAAAGTTGAAAAAATTTTTTTTTGGACTTAGTCATTTTTCCGGCGTTTATCAGACTTTCAGATAGGGGAAATGTCAGTGAGCATTCCGATTTCAGTTCCAGAGCGATGCACCCAATGAATCCTTGATAGTTAGTCGTTTTCAGCCAATTTTCTGGATTTTTGAAAATTTCACTTTTTTGTGAAAATATACACTAAATGAGGGAATAATATGTGTGAGGGTACCCCAGGAGAGTTCCAAATGTGTGTGGGTAGAATATATATCCCACGGGGGTAAAATTGAAAAAAGTCAAATAAAAATTTTTTTTGGGGACATAGTCATTTTTCCGGCGTTTATCAGACTTTCAGATAGGGGAAATGTCATTGATCGTTCCGATTTCAGTTCCAGACCGATTCGCCCAATGAGTCCTTGATATTTAGTCATTTTCAGCCAATTTTCTGGATTTTTGAAAATTTCACTTTTTTGTGAAAATATACACTAAATGAGGGAATAATATGTGTGAGTGTACCCCAGGAGAGTTCCAAATGTGTGTGGGCAGAATATATATCCCACGGGGGTAAAATTGAATAAAGTTGAAAAATTTTTTTTTTGGACTTATTAATTTTTCCGGCGTTTATCAGACTTTCAGATAGGGGAATTGTCAGTGAGCGTTCCGATTTCAGTTCCAGAGCGATTTGCCCAATGAGTCCTTGATATTTATTCGTTTTCAGCCAATTTCCTGGATTTTTGAAAATTTCACTTTTTTGTGAAAATATACACTAAATGAGGGAATAATATGTGAGGGTACCCCAGGAGAGTTCCAAATGTGTGTGGGTAGAATATATATCCCACGGGGGTAAAATTGAAAAAAGTCAAATAAAAATTTTTTTTTGGACTTACTCATTTTTCCGGCGTCTATCAGACTTTCAGATAGGGGAAATGTCAGTGAGCGTTCCGATTTCAGTTCCAGAGCGATTCGCCCAATGAGTCCTTGGTATTTAGTCTTTTTCAGCTAATTTCCTGGATTTTTGAAAATTTCACTTTTTTGTGAAAATATCCACTAAATAAGGAAATAATATGTGTGAGGGTTCCCCAGGAGAGTTCCAAATGTGTGTGGGTAGAATATATATCCCACGTGGGTAAAATTGAAAAAAGTTGAAAACAATTTTTTTTTGGACTCAGTCATTTTTCCGGCGTTTATCAGACTTTCAGATAGGGGAAATGTCAGTGAGCGTTCCGATTTCAGTTCCAGACCGATTCGCCCAATGAGTCCTTGATATTTAGTCGTTTTCAGCCAATTTCCTGGATTTTTGAAAATTTCACTTTTTTGTGAAAATATCCACTAAATGAGGGAATAATATGTGTGAGGGTACCCCAGGAGAGTTCCAAATGTGTGTGGGTAGAATATATATCCCACGGGGGTAAAATTGAATAAAGTTGAAAAATTTTTTTTTTGGACTTAGTAATTTTTCCGGCGTTTATCAGACTTTCAGATAGGGGAATTGTCAGTGAGCGTTCCGATTTCAGTTCCAGAGCGATTTGCCCAATGAGTCCTTGATATTTAGTCGTTTTCAGCCAATTTCCAGGATTTTTGAAAATTTCACTTTTTTGTGAAAATATACACTAAATGAGGGAATAATATGTGAGGGTACCCCAGGAGAGTTCCAAATGTGTGTGGGTAGAATATATATCCCACGTGGGTAAAATTGAAAAAAGTTGAAAACAATTTTTTTTTGGACTTAGTAATTTTTCCGGCGTTTATCAGACTTTCAGATAGGGGAATTGTCAGTGAGCGTTCCGATTTCAGTTCCAGAGCGATTTGCCCAATGAGTCCTTGATATTTAGTCGTTTTCAGCCAATTTCCAGGATTTTTGAAAATTTCACTTTTTTGTGAAAATATACACTAAATGAGGGAATAATATGTGAGGGTACCCCAGGAGAGTTCCAAATGTGTGTGGGTAGAATATATATCCCACGGGGGTAAAATTGAAAAAAGTCAAATAAAAATTTTTTTTGGGACTTAGTCATTTTTCCGGCGTTTATCAGACTTTCAGATAGGGGAAATGTCAGTGAGCGTTCCGATTTCAGTTCCAGAGCGATTCACGCAATGAGTCCTTGATATTTAGTCGTTTTCAGCCAATTTCCTGGATTTTTGAAAATTTCACTTTTTTGTGAAAATATCCACTAAATAAGGAAATAATATGTGTGAGGGTACCCCAGGAGAGTTCCAAATGTGTGTGGGTAGAATATATATCCCACGGGGGTAAAATTGAATAAAGTTGAAAAAAAAATTTTTTTGGACTTAGTAATTCTTCCGCCGTTTATCAGACTTTCAGATAGGGGAAATGTCATTGAGCGTTCCGATTTCAGTTCCAGACCGATTCGCCCAATCAGTCCTTGATATTTAGTCGTTTTCAGCCAATTTTCTGAATTTTTGAAAATTTCACTTTTTTGTGAAAATATCCACTAAATGAGGGAATAATATGTGTGAGGGTACCCCAGGAGAGTTCCAAATGTGTGTTGGTAGAATATATATCCCACGGGAGTAAAATTGAAAAAAGTTGAAATCAATTTTTTTTTGGATTTAATCATTTTTCCGGCGTTTATCAGACTTTCAGATAGGGGAAATGTCAGTGAGCGTTCCGATTTCAGTTCCAGACCGATTCGCCCATTGAGTCCTTGATATTTAGTCGTTTTCAGCCAATTTCCTGGATTTTTGAAAATTTCACTTTTTTGTGAAAATATCCACTAAATGAGGGAATAATATGTGTGAGGGTACCCCAGGAGAGTTCCAAATGTGTGTGGGTAGAATATATATCCCACGGGGGTAAAATTGAATAAAGTTGAAAAATTTTTTTTTTGGACTTAGTCATTTTTCCGGCGTTTATCAGACTTTCAGATAGGGGAAATGTCAGTGAGCATTCCGATTTCAGTTCCAGAGCGTTGCGCCCAATGAATCCTTGATATTTAGTCGTTTTCAGCCAATTTTCTGGATTTTTGAAAATTTCACTTTTTTGTAAAAATATACACTAAATGAGGGAATAATATGTGTGAGGGTACCCCAGGAGAGTTCCAAATGTGTGTGGGTAGAATATATATCCCACGGAGGTAAAATTGAAAAAAGTCAAATAAAAAATTTTTTTGGGGACATAGTCATTTTTCCGGCGTTTATCAGACTTTCAGATAGGGGAAATGTCAGTGAGCGTTCCGATTTCAGTTCCAGACTGATTCGCCCAATGAGTCCTTGATATTTAGTCATTTTCAGCCAATTTTCTGGATTTTTGAAAATTTCACTTTTTTGTGAAAATATCCACTAAATGAGAGAATAATATGTGTGAGTGTACCCCAGGAGAGTTCCAAATGTGTGTGGGTAGAATATATATCCCACGGGGGTAAAATTGAATAAAGTTGAAAAATTATTTTTTTTGGACTTAGTAATTTTTCCGCCGTTTATCAGACTTTCAGATAGGGGAAATGTCATTGATCGTTCCGTTTTCAGTTCCAGACCGATTCGCCCAATGAGTCCTTGATATTTAGTCATTTTCAGCCAATTTTCTGGATTTTTGAAAATTTCTCTTTTTTGTGAAAATATCCACTAAATGAGGGAATAATATGTGTGAGGGTACCCCAGGAGAGTTCCAAATGTGTGTGGGTAGAATATATATCCCACGGGGGTAAAATTGAATAAAGTTGAAAAATTTTTTTTTTTGACTTAGTAATTTTTCCGGCGTTTATCAGACTTTCAGATAGGGGAATTGTCAGTGAGCGTTCCGATTTCAGTTCCAGAGCGATTTGCCCAATGAGTCCTTGATATTTATTCGTTTTCAGCCAATTTCCTGGATTTTTGAAAATTTCACTTTTTTGTGAAAATATACACTAAATGAGGGAATAATATGTGAGGGTACCCCAGGAGAGTTCCAAATGTGTGTGGGTAGAATATATATCCCACGGGGGTAAAATTGAAAAAAGTCAAATAAAAATTTTTTTTTGGACTTACTCATTTTTCCGGCGTTTATCAGACTTTCAGATAGGGGAAATGTCAGTGAGCGTTCCGATTTCAGTTCCAGAGCGATTCGCCCAATGAGTCCTTGGTATTTAGTCTTTTTCAGCTAATTTCCTGGATTTTTGAAAATTTCACTTTTTTGTGAAAATATCCACTAAATAAGGAAATAATATGTGTGAGGGTTCCCCAGGAGAGTTCCAAATGTGTGTGGGTAGAATATATATCCCACGGGGGTAAAATTGAATAAAGTTGAAAAAAAAATTTTTTTGGACTTAGTAATTCTTCCGTCGTTTATCAGACTTTCAGATAGTGGAAATGTCATTGAGCGTTCCGATTTCAGTTCCAGACCGATTCGCCCAATGAGTCCTTGATATTTACTCATTTTCTGCCAATTTTCTGGATTTTTGAAAATTTCACTTTTTTTTGAAAATATCCACTAAATGAGAGAATAATATGTGTGAGTGTACCCAGGAGAGTTCCAAATGTGTGTTGGTAGAATATATATCCCACGTGGGTAAAATTGAAAAAAGTTGAAAACAATTTTTTTTTGGACTTAGTAATTTTTCCGCCGTTTATCAGACTTTCAGATAAGGGAAATGTCAGTGAGCGTTCCGATTTCAGTTCCAGACCGATTCGCCCAATGAGTCCTTGATATTTAGTCGTTTTCAGCCAATTTTCTGAATTTTTGAAAATTTCACTTTTTTGTGAAAATATCCACTAAATGAGGGAATAATATGTGTGAGGGTACCCCAGGAGAGTTACAAATGTGTGTGGGTAGAATATATATCCCACGGGGGTAAAATTGAATAAAGTTGAAAAATTTTTTTTTTTGGACTTAGTAATTTTTCCGCCGTTTATCAGACTTTCAGATAGGGGAAATGTCATTGATCATTCCGATTTCAGTTCCAGACCGATTCGCCCAATGAGTCCTTGATATTTAGTCATTTTCAGCCAATTTTCTTTATTTTTGAAAATTTCACTTTTTTGTAAAAATATCCACTAAATAAGGAAATAATATGTGTGAGGGTACCCCAGGAGAGTTCCAAATGTGTGTGGGTAGAATATATATCCCACAGGGGTAAAATTGAAAAAAGTCAAATAAAAATTTTTTTTTGGGACTTAGTCATTTTTCCGGCGTTTATCAGACTTTCAGATAGGGGAAATGTCAGTGAGCGTTCCGATTTCAGATCCAGAGCGATTCGCCCAATGAGTCCTTGATATTTAGTCATTTTCAGCCAATTTCCTGGATTTTTGAAAATTTCACTTTTTTGTGAAAATATCCACTAAATAAGGAAATAATATGTGTGAGGGTACCCCAGGAGAGTTACAAATGTGTGTGGGTAGAATATATATCCCACGGGGGTAAAATTGAATAAAGTTGAAAAATTTTTTTTTTTGGACTTAGTAATTTTTCCGCCGTTTATCAGACTTTCAGATAGGGGAAATGTCATTGATCGTTCCGATTTTAGTTCCAGACCGATTCGCCCAATGAGTCCTTGATATTTAGTCATTTTCAGCCAATTTTCTTTATTTTTGAAAATTTCACTTTTTTGTGAAAATATCCACTAAATGAGAGAATAATATGTGTGAGTGTACCCCAGGATAGTTCCAAATGTGTGTGGGTAGAATATATATCCCACGGGGGTAAAATTGAATAAAGTTGAAAAATTTTTTTTTTTGGACTTAGTAATTTTTCCGCCGTTTATCAGACTTTCAGATAGGGGAAATGTCATTGATCGTTCCGTTTTCAGTTCCAGACCGATTCGCCCAATGAGTCCTTGATATTTAGTCATTTTCAGCCAATTTTCTGGATTTTTGAAAATTTCTCTTTTTTGTGAAAATATCCACTAAATGAGTGAATAATATGTGTGAGGGTACCCCAGGAGAGTTCCAAATGTGTGTGGGTAGAATATATATCCCACGGGGGTAAAATTGAATAAAGTTGAAAAATTTTTTTTTTTGGACTTAGTAATTTTTCCGCCGTTTATCAGACTTTCAGATAGGGGAAATGTCAGTGAGCATTCCGATTTCAGTTCAAGAGCGATTCGCCCAATGAGTCCTTGATATTTAGTCGTTTTTAGCCAATTTCCTGGATTTTTGAAAATTTCACTTTTTTGTGAAAATATACACTAAATGAGGGAATAATATGTGTGAGGGTACCCCAGGAGAGTTCCAAATGTGTGTGGGTAGAATATATATCCCACGGGGGTAAAATTGAATAAAGTTGAAAAATTTTTTTTTTTGGACTTAGTAATTTTTCCGCCGTTTATCAGACTTTCAGATAGGGGAAATGTCATTGATCGTTCCGATTTTAGTTCCAGACCGATTCGCCCAATGAGTCCTTGATATTTAGTCATTTTCAGCCAATTTTCTTTATTTTTGAAAATTTCACTTTTTTGTAAAAATATCCACTAAATAAGGAAATAATATGTGTGAGGGTACCCCAGGAGAGTTCCAAATGTGTGTTGGCAGAATATATATCCCACAGGGGTAAAATTGAAAATAGTTGAAAACAATTTTTTTTTGGACTTAGTCATTTTTCCGGCGTTTATCAGACTTTCAGATAGGGGAAATGTCAGTGAGCGTTGAGATTTCAGTTCCAGACCGATTTGCCCAATGAGTCCTTGATATTTAGTCGTTTTCAGCCAATTTCCTGGATTTTTGAAAATTTTACTTTTTTGTGAAAATATACACTAAATGAGGGAATAATATGTGTGAGGGTACCCCAGGAGAGTTCCAAATGTGTGTGGGTAGAATATATATCCCACAGGGGTAAAATTGAAAAAAGTCAAATAAAAATTTTTTTTTGGGACTTAGTCATTTTTCCGGCGTTTATCAGACTTTCAGTTAGGGGAAATGTCAGTGAGCGTTCCGATTTCAGATCCAGAGCGATTCGCCCAATGAGTCCTTGATATTTAGTCATTTTCAGCCAATTTCCTGAATTTTTGAAAATTTCACTTTTTTGTGAAAATATCCACTAAATAAGGAAATAATATGTGTGAGGGTACCCCAGGAGAGTTCCAAATGTGTGTGGGTAGAATATATATCCCACGGGGGTAAAATTGAATAAAGTTGAAAAAAAAATTATTTTTTTTGGACTTAGTTATTTTTCCGCCGTTTATGAGACTTTCAGATAGGGGAAATGTCATTGATCGTTCCGATTTTAGTTCCAGACCGATTCGCCCAATGAGTCCTTGATATTTAGTCATTTTCAGCCAATTTTCTTTATTTTTGAAAATTTCACTTTTTTGTAAAAATATCCACTAAATGAGGGAATAATATGTGTGAGGGTACCCCAGGAGAGTTACAAATGTGTGTGGGTAGAATATATATCCCACGGGGGTCAAATTGAATAAAGTTGAAAAAAATTTTTTTTGGGACTTAGGAATTTTTCCGCCGTTTATCAGACTTTCAGATAGGGGAAATGTCATTGATCATTCCGATTTCAGTTCCAGACCGATTCGCCCAATGAGTCCTTGATATTTACTCATTTTCAGCCAATTTTCTGGATTTTTGAAAATTTCACTTTTTTGTGAAAATATACACTAAATGAGGGAATAATATGTGTGAGTGTACCCCAGGAGAGTTCCAAATGTGTGTGGGCAGAATATATATCCCACGGGGGTAAAATTGAATAAAGTTGAAAAATTTTTTTTTTGGACTTAGTAATTTTTCCGGCGTTTATCAGACTTTCAGATAGGGGAATTGTCAGTGAGCGTTCCGATTTCAGTTCCAGAGCGATTTGCCCAATGAGTCCTTGATATTTAGTCGTTTTCAGCCAATTTCCAGGATTTTTGAAAATTTCACTTTTTTGTGAAAATATACACTAAATGAGGGAATAATATGTGAGGGTACCCCAGGAGAGTTCCAAATGTGTGTGGGTAGAATATATATCCCACGGGGGTAAAATTGAAAAAAGTCAAATAAAAATTTTTTTTGGGACTTAGTCATTTTTCCGGCGTTTATCAGACTTTCAGATAGGGGAATTGTCAGTGAGCGTTCCGATTTCAGTTCCAGAGCGATTTGCCCAATGAGTCCTTGATATTTAGTCGTTTTCAGCCAATTTTCTGAATTTTTGAAAATTTCACTTTTTTGTGAAAATATCCACTAAATAAGGAAATAATATGTGTGAGGGTTCCCCAGGAGAGTTCCAAATGTGTGTGGGTAGAATATATATCCCACGGGGTAAAATTGAATAAAGTTGAAAAAAAATTTTTTTTGGACTTAGTAATTCTTCCGCCGTTTATCAGACTTTCAGATAGGGGAAATGTCATTGAGCGTTCCGATTTCAGTTCCAGACCGATTCGCCCAATGAGTCCTTGATATTTACTCATTTTCAGCCAATTTTCTGGATTTTTGAAAATTTCACTTTTTTTTGAAAATATCCACTAAATGAGAGAATAATATGTGTGAGTGTACCCAGGAGAGTTCCAAATGTGTGTTGGTAGAATATATATCCCACGTGGGTAAAATTGAAAAAAGTTGAAAACAATTTTTTTTTGGACTCAGTCATTTTTCCGGCGTTTATCAGACTTTCAGATAGGGGAAATGTCAGTGAGCGTTCCGATTTCAGTTCCAGAGCGATTCGCGCAATGAGTCCTTGATATTTAGTCGTTTTCAGCCAATTTCCTGAATTTTTGAAAATTTCACTTTTTTGTGAAAATATCCACTAAATAAGGAAATAATATGTGTGAGGGTACCCCAGGAGAGTTCCAAATGTGTGTGGGTAGAATATATATCCCACGGGGGTAAAATTGAATAAAGTTGAAAAAAAAATTATTTTTTTTGGACTTAGTTATTTTTCCGCCGTTTATGAGACTTTCAGATAGGGGAAATGTCATTGATCGTTCCGATTTTAGTTCCAGACCGATTCGCCCAATGAGTCCTTGATATTTAGTCATTTTCAGCCAATTTTCTTTATTTTTGAAAATTTCACTTTTTTGTAAAAATATCCACTAAATGAGGGAATAATATGTGTGAGGGTACCCCAGGAGAGTTACAAATGTGTGTGGGTAGAATATATATCCCACGGGGGTAAAATTGAAAAAAGTTGAAAAATTTTTTTTTTTTGGACTTGGTCATTTTTCCGGCGTTTATCAGACTTTCAGATAGGGGAAATGTCAGTGAGCGTTCCGATTTCAGTTCCAGACCGATTCGCCCAATGAGTCCTTGATATTTACTCATTTTCAGCCAATTTTCTGGATTTTTGAAAATTTCACTTTTTTGTGAAAATATACACTAAATGAGGGAATAATATGTGTGAGTGTACCCCAGGAGAGTTCCAAATGTGTGTGGGCAGAATATATATCCCACGGGGGTAAAATTGAATAAAGTTGAAAAATTTTTTTTTTGGACTTAGTAATTTTTCCGGCGTTTATCAGACTTTCAGATAGGGGAATTGTCAGTGAGCGTTCCGATTTCAGTTCCAGAGCGATTTGCCCAATGAGTCCTTGATATTTAGTCGTTTTCAGCCAATTTCCAGGATTTTTGAAAATTTCACTTTTTTGTGAAAATATACACTAAATGAGGGAATAATATGTGAGGGTACCCCAGGAGAGTTCCAAATGTGTGTGGGTAGAATATATATCCCACGGGGGTAAAATTGAAAAAAGTCAAATAAAAATTTTTTTTGGGACTTAGTCATTTTTCCGGCGTTTATCAGACTTTCAGATAGGGGAATTGTCAGTGAGCGTTCCGATTTCAGTTCCAGAGCGATTTGCCCAATGAGTCCTTGATATTTAGTCGTTTTCAGCCAATTTTCTGAATTTTTGAAAATTTCACTTTTTTGTGAAAATATACACTAAATGAGGGAATAATATGTGAGGGTTCCCCAGGAGAGTTCCAAATGTGTGTGGGTAGAATATATATCCCACGGGGTAAAATTGAATAAAGTTGAAAAAAAAATTTTTTTGGACTTAGTAATTCTTCCGCCGTTTATCAGACTTTCAGATAGGGGAAATGTCATTGAGCGTTCCGATTTCAGTTCCAGACCGATTCGCCCAATGAGTCCTTGATATTTACTCATTTTCAGCCAATTTTCTGGATTTTTGAAAATTTCACTTTTTTTTGAAAATATCCACTAAATGAGAGAATAATATGTGTGAGTGTACCCAGGAGAGTTCCAAATGTGTGTTGGTAGAATATATATCCCACGTGGGTAAAATTGAAAAAAGTTGAAAACAATTTTTTTTTGGACTCAGTCATTTTTCCGGCGTTTATCAGACTTTCAGATAGGGGAAATGTCAGTGAGCGTTCCGATTTCAGTTCCAGAGCGATTCGCGCAATGAGTCCTTGATATTTAGTCGTTTTCAGCCAATTTCCTGGATTTTTGAAAATTTCACTTTTTTGTGAAAATATCCACTAAATAAGGAAATAATATGTGTGAGGGTACCCCAGGAGAGTTCCAAATGTGTGTGGGTAGAATATATATCCCACGGGGGTAAAATTGAATAAAGTTGAAAAAAAAATTTTTTTGGACTTAGTAATTCTTCCGCCGTTTATCAGACTTTCAGATAGGGGAAATGTCATTGAGCGTTCCGATTTCAGTTCCAGACCGATTCGCCCAATGAGTCCTTGATATTTAGTCATTTTCAGCCAATTTTCTGGATTTTTGAAAATTTCACTTTTTTGTGAAAATATCCACTAAATGAGAGAATAATATGTGTGAGTGTACCCCAGGAGAGTTCCAAATGTGTGTGGGTAGAATATATATCCCACGGGGGTAAAATTGAATAAAATTGAAAAATTATTTTTTTTGGACTTAGTAATTTTTCCGCCGTTTATCAGACTTTCAGATAGGGGAAATGTCATTGATCGTTCCGTTTTCAGTTCCAGACCGATTCGCCCAATGAGTCCTTGATATTTAGTCATTTTCAGCCAATTTTCTGGATTTTTGAAAATTTCTCTTTTTTGTGAAAATATCCACTAAATGAGGGAATAATATGTGTGAGGGTACCCCAGGAGAGTTCCAAATGTGTGTGGGTAGAATATATATCCCACGGGGGTAAAATTGAATAAAGTTGAAAAATTTTTTTTTTTGACTTAGTAATTTTTCCGGCGTTTATCAGACTTTCAGATAGGGGAATTGTCAGTGAGCGTTCCGATTTCAGTTCCAGAGCGATTTGCCCAATGAGTCCTTGATATTTATTCGTTTTCAGCCAATTTCCTGGATTTTTGAAAATTTCACTTTTTTGTGAAAATATACACTAAATGAGGGAATAATATGTGAGGGTACCCCAGGAGAGTTCCAAATGTGTGTGGGTAGAATATATATCCCACGGGGGTAAAATTGAAAAAAGTCAAATAAAAATTTTTTTTTGGACTTACTCATTTTTCCGGCGTTTATCAGACTTTCAGATAGGGGAAATGTCATTGATCGTTCCGATTTTAGTTCCAGACCGATTCGCCCAATGAGTCCTTGATATTTAGTCATTTTCAGCCAATTTTCTTTATTTTTGAAAATTTCACTTTTTTGTAAAAATATCCACTAAATAAGGAAATAATATGTGTGAGGGTACCCCAGGAGAGTTCCAAATGTGTGTTGGCAGAATATATATCCCACAGGGGTAAAATTGAAAATAGTTGAAAACAATTTTTTTTTGGACTTAGTCATTTTTCCGGCGTTTATCAGACTTTCAGATAGGGGAAATGTCAGTGAGCGTTGAGATTTCAGTTCCAGACCGATTCGCCCAATGAGTCCTTGATATTTAGTCGTTTTCAGCCAATTTCCTGGATTTTTGAAAATTTTACTTTTTTGTGAAAATATACACTAAATGAGGGAATAATATGTGTGAGGGTACCCCAGGAGAGTTCCAAATGTGTGTGGGTAGAATATATATCCCACAGGGGTAAAATTGAAAAAAGTCAAATAAAAATTTTTTTTTGGGACTTAGTCATTTTTCCGGCGTTTATCAGACTTTCAGTTAGGGGAAATGTCAGTGAGCGTTCCGATTTCAGTTCCAGAGCGATTCGCCCAATGAGTCCTCGATATTTAGTCGTTTTCAGCCAATTTCCTGGATTTTTGAAAATTTCACTTTTTTGTGAAAATATACACTAAATGAGGGCATAATATGTGTGAGGGTACCACAGGAGAGTTCCAAATGTGTGTGGGTAGAATATATATCCCACGGGGGTAAAATTGAAAAAAGTCTAAAAAAAAATTTTTTTAGGACTTAGTCATTTTTCCGGCGTTTATCAGACTTTCAGATAGGGGAAATGTCAGTGAGCGTTCCGATTTCAGTTCCAGAGCGATTCGCCCAATGAGTCCTTGGTATTTAGACTTTTCCAGCTAATTTCCTGGATTTTTGAAAATTTCACTTTTTTGTGAAAATATCCACTAAATAAGGAAATAATATGTGTGAGGGTTCCCCAGGAGAGTTCCAAATGTGTGTGGGTAGAATATATATCCCACGGGGGTAAAATTGAATAAAGTTGAAAAAAAATTTTTTTTGGACTTAGTAATTCTTCCGCCGTTTATCAGACTTTCAGATAGGGGAAATGTCATTGAGCGTTCCGATTTCAGTTCCAGACCGATTCGCCCAATGAGTCCTTGATATTTGCTCATTTTCAGCCAATTTTCTGGATTTTTGAAAATTTCACTTTTTTTCGAAAATATCCACTAAATGAGAGAATAATATGTGTGAGTGTACCCAGGAGAGTTCCAAATGTGTGTTGGTAGAATATATATCCCACGTGGGTAAAATTGAAAAAAGTTGAAAACAATTTTTTTTTGGACTTAGTAATTTTTCCGCCGTTTATCAGACTTTCAGATAGGGGAAATGTCAGTGAGCGTTCCAATTTCAGTTCCAGACAGATTCGCCCAATGAGTCCTTGATATTTAGTCGTTTTCAGCCAATATTCAGAATTTTTGAAAATTTCACTTTTTTGTAAAAATATCCACTAAATGAGGGAATAATATGTGTGAGAGTACCACAGGAGAGTTACAAATGTGTGTGGGTAGAATATATATCCCACGGGGGTAAAATTGAATAAAGTTGAAAAATTTTTTTTTTTGGATTTAGTAATTTTTCCGGCGTTTATCAGACTTTCAGATAGGGGAAATGTCATTGATCGTTCCGATTTCAGTTCCAGACCGATTCGCCCAATGAGTCCTTGATATTTAGTCATTTTCAGCCAATTTTCTGGATTTTTGAAAATTTCACTTTTTTGTGAAAATATACACTAAATGAGGGAATAATATGTGTGAGTGTACCCCAGGAGAGTTCCAAATGTGTGTGGGCAGAATATATATCCCACGGGGGTAAAATTGAATAAAGTTGAAAAATTTTTTTTTTGGACTTAGTAATTTTTCCGGCGTTTATCAGACTTTCAGATAGGGGAATTGTCAGTGAGCGTTCCGATTTCAGTTCCAGAGCGATTTGCCCAATGAGTCCTTGATATTTAGTCGTTTTCAGCCAATTTCCAGGATTTTTGAAAATTTCACTTTTTTGTGAAAATATACACTAAATGAGGGAATAATATGTGAGGGTACCCCAGGAGAGTTCCAAATGTGTGTGGGTAGAATATATATCCCACGGGGGTAAAATTGAAAAAAGTCAAATAAAAATTTTTTTTGGGACTTAGTCATTTTTCCGGCGTTTATCAGACTTTCAGATAGGGGAATTGTCAGTGAGCGTTCCGATTTCAGTTCCAGAGCGATTTGCCCAATGAGTCCTTGATATTTAGTCGTTTTCAGCCAATTTTCTGAATTTTTGAAAATTTCACTTTTTTGTGAAAATATCCACTAAATGAGGGAATAATATGTGTGAGGGTACCCCAGGAGAGTTCCAAATGTGTGTTGGTAGAATATATATCCCACGGGGGTAAAATTGAAAAAAGTTGAAAACAATTTTTTTTTGGACTCAGTCATTTTTCCGGCGTTTATCAGACTTTCAGATAGGGGAAATGTCAGTGAGCGTTCCGATTTCAGTTCCAGAGCGATTCGCCCAATGAGTCTTTGGTATTTAGTCTTTTTCAGCTAATTTCCTGGATTTTTGAAAATTTCACTTTTTTGTGAAAATATCCACTAAATAAGGAAATAATATGTGTGAGGGTTCCCCAGGAGAGTTCCAAATGTGTGTGGGTAGAATATATATCCCACGGGGTAAAATTGAATAAAGTTGAAAAAAAATTTTTTTTGGACTTAGTAATTCTTCCGCCGTTTATCAGACTTTCAGATAGGGGAAATGTCATTGAGCGTTCCGATTTCAGTTCCAGACCGATTCGCCCAATGAGTCCTTGATATTTACTCATTTTCAGCCAATTTTCTGGATTTTTGAAAATTTCACTTTTTTTTGAAAATATCCACTAAATGAGAGAATAATATGTGTGAGTGTACCCAGGAGAGTTCCAAATGTGTGTTGGTAGAATATATATCCCACGTGGGTAAAATTGAAAAAAGTTGAAAACAATTTTTTTTTGGACTTAGTAATTTTTCCGCCGTTTATCAGACTTTCAGATAGGGGAAATGTCAGTGAGCGTTCCGATTTCAGTTCCAGACCGATTCGCCCAATGAGTCCTTGATATTTAGTCGTTTTCAGCCAATTTTCTGAATTTTTGAAAATTTCACTTTTTTGTGAAAATATCCACTAAATGAGGGAATAATATGTGTGAGGGTACCCCAGGAGAGTTCCAAATGTGTGTGGGTAGAATATATATCCCACGGGGGTAAAATTGAAAAAAGTTGAAAAATTTTTTTTTTTTGGACTTAGTCATTTTTCCGGCGTTTATCAGAATTTCAGATAGGGGAAATGTCAGTGAGTGTACCGATTTCAGTTCCAGAGCGATTCGCCCAATGAGTCCTTGATATTTAGTCGTTTTCAGCCAATTTCCTGGATTTTTGAAAATTTCACTTTTTTGTGAAAATATCCACTAAATGAGGGAATAATATGTGTGAGGGTACCCCAGGAGAGATCCATATGTGTGTGGGTAGAATATATATCCCACGGGGGTAAAATTGAAAAAAGTCAAATAAAAAAATTTTTTTGGGACTTAGTCATTTTTCCGGCGTTTATCAGACTTTCAGATAGGGGAAATGTCAGTGAGCGTTCCGATTTCAGTTCCAGACCGATTCGCCCAATGAGTCCTTGATATTTAGTCGTTTTCAGCCAATTTCCTGGATTTTTGAAAATTTCACTTTTTTGTGAAAATATCCACTAAATGAGGGAATAATATGTGTGAGGGTACCCCAGGAGAGTTCCAAATGTGTGTGGGTAGAATATATATCCCACGGGGGTAAAATTGAATAAAGTTGAAAAATTTTTTTTTTTGGACTTAGTAATTTTTCCGCCGTTTATCAGACTTTCAGATAGGGGAAATGTCATTGATCGTTCCGATTTCAGTTCACGACCGATTCGCCCAATGAGTCCTTGGTATTTAGTCATTTTCAGCCAATTTTCTGGATTTTTGAAAATTTCTCTTTTTTGTGAAAATATACACTAAATGAGGGAATAATATGTTTGAAGGTACCGAAGGAGAGTTCCAAATGTGCGTGGGTAGAATATATATCCCACGGGGTTAAAATTGAAAAAAGTTGAAAAAAAAATTTTTTTGGACTTAGTCATTTTTCCGACGTTTATCAGACTTTCAGATAGGGGTAATGTCAGTGAGCGTTCCGATTTCAGTTCCAGACCGATTCGCTCAATGAGTCCTTGATATTTAGTCATTTTCAGCCAATTTTCCGGATTTTTGAAAATTTCACTTTTTTGTGAAAATATCCACTAAATGAGAGAATAATATGTGTGAGTGTACCCCAGGATAGTTCCAAATGTGTGTGGGTAGAATATATATCCCACGGGGGTAAAATTGAAAAAAGTTGAAAAATTTTTTTTTTTGGACTTGGTCATTTTTCCGGCGTTTATCAGACTTTCAGATAGGGGAAATGTCAGTGAGCGTTCCGATTTCAGTTCCAGACCGATTCGCCCAATGAGTCCTTGATATTTAGTCGTTTTCAGCCAATTTCCTGGATTTTTGAAAATTTCACTTTTTTGTGAAAATATCCACTAAATGAGGGAATAATATGTGTGAGGGTACCCCAGGAGAGTTCCAAATGTGTGTGGGTAGAATATATATCCCAAGGGAGTAAAATTGAATAAAGTTGAAAAAAATTTTTTTTTGGACTTAGTCATTTTTCCGCCGTTTATCAGACTTTCAGATAGGGGAAATGTCATTGAGCGTTCCGCTTCAGTTCCAGACCGATTCGCCCAATGAGTCCTTGATATTTAGTCATTTTCAGCCAATTTCCTGGATTTTTGAAAAGTTCACTTTTTTGTGAAAATATCCACTAAATGAGGCAATAATATATGTGAGGGTACCCCAGGAGAGTTCCAAATGTGTGTGGGTAGAATATATATCCCACGGGGGTAAAATTGAATAAAGTTGAAAAAAATTTTTTTTTGGACTTAGTAATTTTTCCGCCGTTTATCAGACTTTCAGATAGGGGAAATGTCATTGAGCGTTCCGATTTCAGTTCCAGACCGATTCGCCCAATGAGTCCTTGATATTTAGTCATTTTCAGCCAATTTTCTGGATTTTCGAAAATTTCACTTTTTTTGTGAAAATATACACTAAATGAGGGAATAATATGTTTGAGGGTACCCCAGGAGAGTTCCAAATGTGTGTGGGTAGAATATATATCCCACGGGGGTAAAATTGAATAAAGTTGAAAAAAATTTTTTTTTGTACTTAGTAATTTTTCCGCCGTTTATCAGACTTTCAGATACGCGAAATGTCATTGAGCGTTCCGATTTCAGTTCCAGACCGATTCGCCCAATGAGTCCTTGGTATTTAGTCATTTTCAGCCAATTTTCTGGATTTTTGAAAATTTCTCTTTTTTGTGAAAATATACACTAAATGAGGGAAAAATATGTTTGAAGGTACCGAAGGAGAGTTCCAAATGTGCGTGGGTAGAATATATATCCCACGGGGTTAAAATTGAAAAAAGTTGAAAAAAAAATTTTTTTGGACTTAGTCATTTTTCCGGCGTTTATCAGACTTTCAGATAGGGGAAATGTCAGTGAGCGTTCCGATTTCAGTTCCAGACCGATTCTCCCAATGAGTCCTGGATATTTAGTCGTTTTCAGCCAATTTCCTGGATTTTTCAAAAATTTCACTTTTTTGTGAAAATATCCACTAAATGAGGGAATAATATGTGTGAGTGTACCCCAGGATAGTTCCAAATGTGTGTGGGTAGAATATATATCCCACGGGGGTAAAATTGAAAAAAGTTGAAAAATTTTTTTTTTTGGACTTGGTCATTTTTCCGGCGTTTATCAGACTTTCAGATAGGGGAAATGTCAGTGAGCGTTCCGATTTCAGTTCCAGACCGATTCGCCCAATGAGTCCTTGATATTTAGTCGTTTTCAGCCAATTTCCTGGATTTTTGAAAATTTCACTTTTTTGTGAAAATATCCACTAAATGAGGGAATAATATGTGTGAGGGTACCCCAGGAGAGTTCCAAATGTGTGTGGGTAGAATATATATCCCACGGGGGTAAAATTGAATAAAGTTGAAAAATTTTTTTTTTTGGACTTAGTAATTTTTCCGCCGTTTATCAGACTTTCAGATAGGGGAAATGTCATTGATCGTTCCGATTTCAGTTCACGACCGATTCGCCCAATGAGTCCTTGGTATTTAGTCTTTTTCAGCTAATTTCCTGGATTTTTGAAAATTTCACTTTTTTGTGAAAATATCCACTAAATAAGGAAATAATATGTGTGAGGGTACCCCAGGAGAGTTCCAAATGTGTGTGGGTAGAATATATATCCCACGGGGTAAAATTGAATAAAGTTGAAAAAAAATTTTTTTTGGACTTAGTAATTCTTCCGCCGTTTATCAGACTTTCAGATAGGGGAAATGTCATTGAGCGTTCCGATTTCAGTTCCAGACCGATTCGCCCAATGAGTCCTTGATATTTACTCATTTTCAGCCAATTTTCTGAATTTTTGAAAATTTCACTTTTTTTGTGAAAATATCCACTAAATGAGGGAATAATATGTGTGAGGGTACCCCAGGAGAGTTCCAAATGTGTGTGGGTAGAATATATATCCCACGGGGGTAAAATTGAAAAAAGTTGAAAAATTTTTTTTTTTTGGACTTAGTCATTTTTCCGGCGTTTATCAGAATTTCAGATAGGGGAAATGTCAGTGAGTGTACCGATTTCAGTTCCAGAGCGATTCGCCCAATGAGTCCTTGATATTTAGTCGTTTTCAGCCAATTTCCTGGATTTTTGAAAATTTCACTTTTTTGTGAAAATATCCACTAAATGAGGGAATAATATGTGTGAGGGTACCCCAGGAGAGATCCATATGTGTGTGGGTAGAATATATATCCCACGGGGGTAAAATTGAAAAAAGTCAAATAAAAAAATTTTTTTGGGACTTAGTCATTTTTCCGGCGTTTATCAGACTTTCAGATAGGGGAAATGTCAGTGAGCGTTCCGATTTCAGTTCCAGACCGATTCGCCCAATGAGTCCTTGATATTTAGTCGTTTTCAGCCAATTTCCTGGATTTTTGAAAATTTCACTTTTTTGTGAAAATATCCACTAAATGAGGGAAAAATATGTGTGATGGTACCCCAGGAGAGTTCCAAATGTGTGTGGGTAGAATATATATCCCACGGGGGTAAAATTGAATAAAGTTGAAAAATTTTTTTTTTTGGACTTAGTAATTTTTCCGCCGTTTATCAGACTTTCAGATAGGGGAAATGTCATTGATCGTTCCGATTTCAGTTCACGACCGATTCGCCCAATGAGTCCTTGGTATTTAGTCATTTTCAGCCAATTTTCTGGATTTTTGAAAATTTCTCTTTTTTGTGAAAATATACACTAAATGAGGGAATAATATGTTTGAAGGTACCGAAGGAGAGTTCCAAATGTGCGTGGGTAGAATATATATCCCACGGGGTTAAAATTGAAAAAAGTTGAAAAAAAAATTTTTTTGGACTTAGTCATTTTTCCGACGTTTATCAGACTTTCAGATAGGGGAAATGTCAGTGAGCGTTCCGATTTCAGTTCCAGACCGATTCGCCCAATGAGTCCTTGATATTTAGTCATTTTCAGCCAATTTTCCGGATTTTTGAAAATTTCACTTTTTTGTGAAAATATCCACTAAATGAGAGAATAATATGTGTGAGTGTACCCCAGGATAGTTCCAAATGTGTGTGGGTAGAATATATATCCCACGGGGGTAAAATTGAAAAAAGTTGAAAAATTTTTTTTTTTGGACTTGGTCATTTTTCCGGCGTTTATCAGACTTTCAGATAGGGGAAATGTCAGTGAGCGTTCCGATTTCAGTTCCAGACCGATTCGCCCAATGAGTCCTTGATATTTAGTCGTTTTCAGCCAATTTCCTGGATTTTTGAAAATTTCACTTTTTTGTGAAAATATCCACTAAATGAGGGAATAATATGTGTGAGGGTACCCCAGGAGAGTTCCAAATGTGTGTGGGTAGAATATATATCCCACGGGGGTAAAATTGAATAAAGTTGAAAAATTTTTTTTTTTGGACTTAGTAATTTTTCCGCCGTTTATCAGACTTTCAGATAGGGGAAATGTCATTGATCGTTCCGATTTCAGTTCACGACCGATTCGCCCAATGAGTCCTTGGTATTTAGTCTTTTTCAGCTAATTTCCTGGATTTTTGAAAATTTCACTTTTTTGTGAAAATATCCACTAAATAAGGAAATAATATGTGTGAGGGTACCCCAGGAGAGTTCCAAATGTGTGTGGGTAGAATATATATCCCACGGGGTAAAATTGAATAAAGTTGAAAAAAAATTTTTTTTGGACTTAGTAATTCTTCCGCCGTTTATCAGACTTTCAGATAGGGGAAATGTCATTGAGCGTTCCGATTTCAGTTCCAGACCGATTCGCCCAATGAGTCCTTGATATTTACTCATTTTCAGCCAATTTTCTGAATTTTTGAAAATTTCACTTTTTTTGTGAAAATATCCACTAAATGAGGGAATAATATGTGTGAGGGTACCCCAGGAGAGTTCCAAATGTGTGTGGGTAGAATATATATCCCACGGGGGTAAAATTGAAAAAAGTTGAAAAATTTTTTTTTTTTGGACTTAGTCATTTTTCCGGCGTTTATCAGAATTTCAGATAGGGGAAATGTCAGTGAGCGTTCCGATTTCAGTTCCAGACCGATTCGCCCAATGAGTCCTTGATATTTAGTCATTTTCAGCCAATTTTCCGGATTTTTGAAAATTTCACTTTTTTGTGAAAATATCCACTAAATGAGAGAATAATATGTGTGAGTGTACCCCAGGATAGTTCCAAATGTGTGTGGGTAGAATATATATCCCACGGGGGTAAAATTGAAAAAAGTTGAAAAATTTTTTTTTTGGACTTGGTCATTTTTCCGGCGTTTATCAGACTTTCAGATAGGGGAAATGTCAGTGAGCGTTCCGATTTCAGTTCCAGACCGATTCGCCCAATGAGTCCTTGATATTTAGTCATTTTCAGCCAATTTTCTGGATTTTCGAAAATTTCACTTTTTTTGTGAAAATATACACTAAATGAGGGAATAATATGTTTGAGGGTACCCCAGGAGAGTTCCAAATGTGTGTGGGTAGAATCTATATCCCACGGGGGTAAAATTGAATAAAGTTGAAAAAAATTTTTTTTTGGACTTAGTAATTTTTCCGCCGTTTATCAGACTTTCAGATACGCGAAATGTCATTGAGCGTTCCGATTTCAGTTCCAGACCGATTCGCCCAATGAGTCCTTGGTATTTAGTCATTTTCAGCCAATTTTCTGGATTTTTGAAAATTTCTCTTTTTTGTGAAAATATACACTAAATGAGGGAAAAATATGTTTGAAGGTACCGAAGGAGAGTTCCAAATGTGCGTGGGTAGAATATATATTCCACGGGGTTAAAATTGAAAAAAGTTGAAAAAAAAATTTTTTTGGACTTAGTCATTTTTCCGGCGTTTATCAGACTTTCAGATAGGGGAAATGTCAGTGAGCGTTCCGATTTCAGTTCCAGAGCGATTCGCCCAATGAGTCCTCGATATTTAGTCGTTTTCAGCCAATTTCCTGGATTTTTGAAAATTTCACTTTTTTGTGAAAATATCCACTAAATGAGGGCATAATATGTGTGAGGGTACCACAGGAGAGTTCCAAATGTGTGTGGGTAGAATATATATCCCACGGGGGTAAAATTGAAGAAAGTCTAAAAAAAAATTTTTTTGGGACTTAGTCATTTTTCCGGCGTTTATCAGACTTTCAGATAGGGGAAATGTCATTGAGCGTTCCGCTTCAGTTCCAGACCGATTCGCCCAATGAGTCCTTGATATTTAGTCGTTTTCAGCCAATTTCCTGGATTTTTGAAAAGTTCACTTTTTTGTGAAAATATCCACTAAATGAGGGAATAATATGTGTGAGGGTACCCCAGGAGAGTTCCAAATGTGTGTGGGTAGAATATATATCCCACAGGGGTAAAATTGAATAAAGTTGATAAAAAAATTTTTTTGGACTTAGTAATTTTTCCACCGTTTATCAGCCTTTCAGATAGGGGAAATGTCATTGAGCGTTCCGATTTCAGTTCCAGACCGATTCGCCCAATGAGTCCTTGATATTTAGTCATTTTCAGCCAATTTTCTGGATTTTCGAAAATTTCACTTTTTTTGTGAAAATATACACTAAATGAGGGAATAATATGTTTGAGGGTACCCAAGGAGAGTTCCAAATGTGTGTGGGTAGAATATATATCCCACGGGGGTAAAATTGAAAAAAGTTTCAAAAAATTTTTTTTTCGACTTAGTCATTTTTCCGGCGTTTATCAGACTTTCAGATCGGGGAAATGTCAGTGAGTGCTCCGATTTCAGTTCCAGACCGATTTGCCCAATGAGTCCTTGATATTTAGTCGTTTTCAGCCAATTTCCTGGATTTTTGAAAGTTTTACTTTTTTGTGAAAATATCCACTAAATGAGGGAATAATATGTGTGAGGGTACCCCAGGAGAGTTCCAAATGTGTGTGGGCAGAATATATATCCCACGGGGGTAAAATTGAAAAAAGTCAAATAAAAAAATTTTTTTGGGACTTAGTCATTTTTCCGGCGTTTATCAGACTTTCAGATAGGGGAAATGTCAGTGAGCGTTCCGATTTCAGTTCCAGACCGATTCGCCCAATGAGTCCTTGATATTTAGTCATTTTCAGCCAATTTTCTGGATTTTCGAAAATTTCACTTTTTTTGTGAAAATATACACTAAATGAGGGAATAATATGTTTGAGGGTACCCCAGGAGAGTTCCAAATGTGTGTGGGTAGAATATATATCCCACGGGGGTAAAATTGAATAAAGTTGAAAAAAATTTTTTTTTGTACTTAGTAATTTTTCCGCCGTTTATCAGACTTTCAGATACGCGAAATGTCATTAAGCGTTCCGATTTCAGTTCCAGACCGATTCGCCCAATGAGTCCTTGGTATTTAGTCATTTTCAGCCAATTTTCTGGATTTTTGAAAATTTCTCTTTTTTGTGAAAATATACACTAAATGAGGGAAAAATATGTTTGAAGGTACCGAAGGAGAGTTCCAAATGTGCGTGGGTAGAATATATATCCCACGGGGTTAAAATTGAAAAAAGTTGAAAAAAAAATTTTTTTGTACTTAGTCATTTTTCCGGCGTTTATCAGACTTTCAGATAGGGGAAATGTCAGTGAGCGTTCCGATTTCAGTTCCAGACCGATTCTCCCAATGAGTCCTGGATATTTAGTCGTTTTCAGCCAATTTCCTGGATTTTTCAAAAATTTCACTTTTTTGTGAAAATATCCACTAAATGAGGGAATAATATGTGTGAGGGTACCCCAGGAGAGTTCCAAATGTGTGTGGGTAGAATATATATCCCACGGGGGTAAAATTGAAAAAAGTTGAAAAATTTTTTTTTTTTGGACTTAGTCATTTTTCCGGCGTTTATCAGACTTTCAGATAGGGGAAATGTCAGTGAGCGTTCCGATTTCAGTTCCAGAGCGATTCGCCCAATGAGTCCTCGATATTTAGTCGTTTTCAGCCAATTTCCTGGATTTTTGAAAATTTCACTTTTTTGTGAAAATATCCACTAAATGAGGGCATAATATGTGTGAGGGTACCACAGGAGAGTTCCAAATGTGTGTGGGTAGAATATATATCCCACGGGGGTAAAATTGAAAAAAGTCTAAAAAAAAATTTTTTTGGGACTTAGTCATTTTTCCGGCGTTTATCAGACTTTCAGATAGGGGAAATGTCAGTGAGCGTTCCGATTTCAGTTCCAGAGCGATTCGCCCAATGAGTCCTTGGTATTTAGTCTTTTTCAGCTAATTTCCTGGATTTTTGAAAATTTCACTTTTTTGTGAAAATATCCACTAAATAAGGAAATAATATGTGTGAGGGTTCCCCAGGAGAGTTCCAAATGTGTGTGGGTAGAATATATATCCCACGGGGGTAAAATTGAATAAAGTTGAAAAAAAATTTTTTTTGGACTTAGTAATTCTTCCGCCGTTTATCAGACTTTCAGATAGGGGAAATGTCATTGAGCGTTCCGATTTCAGTTCCAGACCGATTCGCCCAATGAGTCCTTGATATTTACTCATTTTCAGCCAATTTTCTGGATTTTTGAAAATTTCACTTTTTTTCGAAAATATCCACTAAATGAGAGAATAATATGTGTGAGTGTACCCAGGAGAGTTCCAAATGTGTGTTGGTAGAACATATATCCCACGTGGGTAAAATTGAAAAAAGTTGAAAACAATTTTTTTTTGGACTTAGTAATTTTTCCGCCGTTTATCAGACTTTCAGATAGGGGAAATGTCAGTGAGCGTTCCAATTTCAGTTCCAGACAGATTCGCCCAATGAGTCCTTGATATTTAGTCGTTTTCAGCCAATTTTCAGAATTTTTGAAAATTTCACTTTTTTGTGAAAATATCCACTAAATGAGGGAATAATATGTGTGAGAGTACCACAGGAGAGTTACAAATGTGTGTGGGTAGAATATATATCCCACGGGGGTAAAATTGAATAAAGTTGAAAAATTTTTTTTTTTGGACTTAGTAATTTTTCCGGCGTTTATCAGACTTTCAGATAGGGGAAATGTCATTGATCGTTCCGATTTCAGTTCCAGACCGATTCGCCCAATGAGTCCTTGATATTTAGTCGTTTTCAGCCAATTTCCTGGATTTTTGAAAATTTCACTTTTTTGTGAAAATATCCACTAAATGAGGGAATAATATGTGTGAGGGTACCCCAGGAGAGATCCATATGTGTGTGGGTAGAATATATATCCCACGGGGGTAAAATTGAAAAAAGTCAAATAAAAAAATTTTTTTGGGACTTAGTCATTTTTCCGGCGTTTATCAGACTTTCAGATAGGGGAAATGTCAGTGAGCGTTCCGATTTCAGTTCCAGACCGATTCGCCCAATGAGTCCTTGATATTTAGTCGTTTTCAGCCAATTTCCTGGATTTTTGAAAATTTCACTTTTTTGTGAAAATATCCACTAAATGAGGGAATAATATGTGTGAGGGTACCCCAGGAGAGTTCCAAATGTGTGTGGGTAGAATATATATCCCACGGGGGTAAAATTGAATAAAGTTGAAAAATTTTTTTTTTTGGACTTAGTAATTTTTCCGCCGTTTATCAGACTTTCAGATAGGGGAAATGTCATTGATCGTTCCGATTTCAGTTCACGACCGATTCGCCCAATGAGTCCTTGGTATTTAGTCATTTTCAGCCAATTTTCTGGATTTTTGAAAATTTCTCTTTTTTGTGAAAATATACACTAAATGAGGGAATAATATGTTTGAAGGTACCGAAGGAGAGTTCCAAATGTGCGTGGGTAGAATATATATCCCACGGGGTTAAAATTGAAAAAAGTTGAAAAAAAAATTTTTTTGGACTTAGTCATTTTTCCGACTTTTATCAGACTTTCAGATAGGGGAAATGTCAGTGAGCGTTCCGATTTCAGTTCCAGACCGATTCGCTCAATGAGTCCTTGATATTTAGTCATTTTCAGCCAATTTTCCGGATTTTTGAAAATTTCACTTTTTTGTGAAAATATCCACTAAATGAGAGAATAATATGTGTGAGTGTACCCCAGGATAGTTCCAAATGTGTGTGGGTAGAATATATATCCCACGGGGGTAAAATTGAAAAAAGTTGAAAAATTTTTTTTTTTGGACTTGGTCATTTTTCCGGCGTTTATCAGACTTTCAGATAGGGGTAATGTCAGTGAGCGTTCCGATTTCAGTTCCAGACCGATTCGCCCAATGAGTCCTTGATATTTAGTCGTTTTCAGCCAATTTCCTGGATTTTTGAAAATTTCACTTTTTTGTGAAAATATCCACTAAATGAGGGAATAATATGTGTGAGGGTACCCCAGGAGAGTTCCAAATGTGTGTGGGTAGAATATATATCCCACGGGGGTAAAATTGAATAAAGTTGAAAAATTTTTTTTTTTGGACTTAGTAATTTTTCCGCCGTTTATCAGACTTTCAGATAGGGGAAATGTCATTGATCGTTCCGATTTCAGTTCACGACCGATTCGCCCAATGAGTCCTTGGTATTTAGTCTTTTTCAGCTAATTTCCTGGATTTTTGAAAATTTCACTTTTTTGTGAAAATATCCACTAAATAAGGAAATAATATGTGTGAGGGTACCCCAGGAGAGTTCCAAATGTGTGTGGGTAGAATATATATCCCACGGGGTAAAATTGAATAAAGTTGAAAAAAAATTTTTTTTGGACTTAGTAATTCTTCCGCCGTTTATCAGACTTTCAGATAGGGGAAATGTCATTGAGCGTTCCGATTTCAGTTCCAGACCGATTCGCCCAATGAGTCCTTGATATTTACTCATTTTCAGCCAATTTTCTGAATTTTTGAAAATTTCACTTTTTTGTGAAAATATCCACTAAATGAGGGAATAATATGTGTGAGGGTACCCCAGGAGAGTTCCAAATGTGTGTGGGTAGAATATATATCCCACGGGGGTAAAATTGAAAAAAGTTGAAAAATTTTTTTTTTTTGGACTTAGTCATTTTTCCGGCGTTTATCAGAATTTCAGATAGGGGAAATGTCAGTGAGTGTACCGATTTCAGTTCCAGAGCGATTCGCCCAATGAGTCCTTGATATTTAGTCGTTTTCAGCCAATTTCCTGGATTTTTGAAAATTTCACTTTTTTGTGAAAATATCCACTAAATGAGGGAATAATATGTGTGAGGGTACCCCAGGAGAGATCCATATGTGTGTGGGTAGAATATATATCCCACGGGGGTAAAATTGAAAAAAGTTGAAAACAATTTTTTTTTGGACTTAGTAATTTTTCCGCCGTTTATCAGACTTTCAGATAGGGGAAATGTCAGTGAGCGTTCCAATTTCAGTTCCAGACAGATTCGCCCAATGAGTCCTTGATATTTAGTCGTTTTCAGCCAATTTTCAGAATTTTTGAAAATTTCACTTTTTTGTGAAAATATCCACTAAATGAGGGAATAATATGTGTGAGAGTACCACAGGAGAGTTACAAATGTGTGTGGGTAGAATATATATCCCACGGGGGTAAAATTGAATAAAGTTGAAAAATTTTTTTTTTTGGACTTAGTAATTTTTCCGGCGTTTATCAGACTTTCAGATAGGGGAAATGTCATTGATCGTTCCGATTTCAGTTCCAGACCGATTCGCCCAATGAGTCCTTGATATTTAGTCATTTTCAGCCAATTTTCTGGATTTTTGAAAATTTCACTTTTTTGTGAAAATATACACTAAATGAGGGAATAATATGTGTGAGTGTACCCCAGGAGAGTTCCAAATGAGTGTGGGCAGAATATATATCCCACGGGGGTAAAATTGAATAAAGTTGAAAAATTTTTTTTTTGGACTTAGTAATTTTTCCGGCGTTTATCAGACTTTCAGATAGGGGAATTGTCAGTGAGCGTTCCGATTTCAGTTCCAGAGCGATTTGCCGAATGAGTCCTTGATATTTAGTCGTTTTCAGCCAATTTCCAGGATTTTTGAAAATGTCACTTTTTTGTGAAAATATACACTAAATGAGGGAATAATATGTGAGGGTACCCCAGGAGAGTTCCAAATGTGTGTGGGTAGAATATATATCCCACGGGGGTAAAATTGAAAAAAGTCAAATAAAAATTTTTTTTGGGACTTAGTCATTTTTCCGGCGTTTATCAGACTTTCAGATAGGGGAATTGCCAGTGAGCGTTCCGATTTCAGTTCCAGAGCGATTTGCCCAATGAGTCCTTGATATTTAGTCGTTTTCAGCCAATTTTCTGAATTTTTGAAAATTTCACTTTTTTGTGAAAATATCCACTAAATGAGGGAATAATATGTGTGAGGGTACCCCAGGAGAGTTCCAAATGTGTGTTGGTAGAATATATATCCCACGGGGATAAAATTGAAAAAAGTTGAAAACAATTTTTTTTTGGACTCAGTCATTTTTCCGGCGTTTATCAGACTTTCAGATAGGGGAAATGTCAGTGAGCGTTCCGATTTCAGTTCCAGAGCGATTCGCCCAATGAGTCTTTGGTATTTAGTCTTTTTCAGCTAATTTCCTGGATTTTTGAAAATTTCACTTTTTTGTGAAAATATCCACTAAATAAGGAAATAATATGTGTGAGGGTTCCCCAGGAGAGTTCCAAATGTGTGTGGGTAGAATATATATCCCACGGGGTAAAATTGAATAAAGTTGAAAAAAAATTTTTTTTGGACTTAGTAATTCTTCCGCCGTTTATCAGACTTTCAGATAGGGGAAATGTCATTGAGCGTTCCGATTTCAGTTCCAGACCGATTCGCCCAATGAGTCCTTGATATTTACTCATTTTCAGCCAATTTTCTGGATTTTTGAAAATTTCACTTTTTTTTAAAATATCCACTAAATGAGAGAATAATATGTGTGAGTGTACCCAGGAGAGTTCCAAATGTGTGTTGGTAGAATATATATCCCACGTGGGTAAAATTGAAAAAAGTTGAAAACAATTTTTTTTTGGACTTAGTAATTTTTCCGCCGTTTATCAGACTTTCAGATAGGGGAAATGTCAGTGAGCGTTCCGATTTCAGTTCCAGACCGATTCGCCCAATGAGTCCTTGATATTTAGTCGTTTTCAGCCAATTTCCTAGATTTTTGAAAATTTCACTTTTTTGTGAAAATATCCACTAAATGAGGGAATAATATGTGTGAGGGTACCCCAGGAGAGATCCATATGTGTGTGGGTAGAATATATATCCCACGGGGGTAAAATTGAAAAAAGTCAAATAAAAAAATTTTTTTGGGACTTAGTCATTTTTCCGGCGTTTATCAGACTTTCAGATAGGGGAAATGTCAGTGAGCGTTCCGATTTCAGTTCCAGACCGATTCGCCCAATGAGTCCTTGATATTTAGTCGTTTTCAGCCAATTTCCTGGATTTTTGAAAATTTCACTTTTTTGTGAAAATATCCACTAAATGAGGGAATAATATGTGTGAGGGTACCCCAGGAGAGTTCCAAATGTGTGTGGGTAGAATATATATCCCACGGGGGTAAAATTGAATAAAGTTGAAAAATTTTTTTTTTTGGACTTAGTAATTTTTCCGCCGTTTATCAGACTTTCAGATAGGGGAAATGTCATTGATCGTTCCGATTTCAGTTCACGACCGATTCGCCCAATGAGTCCTTGGTATTTAGTCTTTTTCAGCTAATTTCCTGGATTTTGGAAAATTTCACTTTTTTGTGAAAATATCCACTAAATAAGGAAATAATATGTGTGAGGGTACCACAGGAGAGTTCCAAATGTGTGTGGGTAGAATATATATCCCACGGGGGTAAAATTGAAAAAAGTCTAAAAAAAAATTTTTTTGGGACTTAGTCATTTTTCCGGCGTTTATCAGACTTTCAGATAGGGGAAATGTCAGTGAGCGTTCCGATTTCAGTTCCAGAGCGATTCGCCCAATGAGTCCTTGGTATTTAGTCTTTTTCAGCTAATTTCCTGGATTTTTGAAAATTTCACTTTTTTGTGAAAATATCCACTAAATGAGGGAATAATATGTGTGAGGGTACCCCAGGAGAGATCCATATGTGTGTGGGTAGAATATATATCCCACGGGGGTAAAATTGAAAAAAGTCAAATAAAAAAATTTTTTTGGGACTTAGTCATTTTTCCGGCGTTTATCAGACTTTCAGATAGGGGAAATGTCAGTGAGCGTTCCGATTTCAGTTCCAGACCGATTCGCCCAATGAGTCCTTGATATTTAGTCGTTTTCAGCCAATTTCCTGGATTTTTGAAAATTTCACTTTTTTGTGAAAATATCCACTAAATGAGGGAATAATATGTGTGAGGGTACCCCAGGAGAGTTCCAAATGTGTGTGGGTAGAATATATATCCCACGGGGGTAAAATTGAATAAAGTTGAAAAATTTTTTTTTTTGGACTTAGTAATTTTTCCGCCGTTTATCAGACTTTCAGATAGGGGAAATGTCATTGATCGTTCCGATTTCAGTTCACGACCGATTTGCCCAATGAGTCCTTGGTATTTAGTCATTTTCAGCCAATTTTCTGGATTTTTGAAAATTTCTCTTTTTTGTGAAAATATACACTAAATGAGGGAATAATATGTTTGATGGTACCGAAGGAGAGTTCCAAATGTGCGTGGGTAGAATATATATCCCACGGGGTTAAAATTGAAAAAAGTTGAAAAAAAAATTTTTTTGGACTTAGTCATTTTTCCGACGTTTATCAGACTTTCAGATAGGGGAAATGTCAGTGAGCGTTCCGATTTCAGTTCCAGACCGATTCGCCCAATGAGTCCTTGATATTTAGTCATTTTCAGCCAATTTTCCGGATTTTTGAAAATTTCACTTTTTTGTGAAAATATCCACTAAATGAGAGAATAATATGTGTGAGTGTACCCCAGGATAGTTCCAAATGTGTGTGGGTAGAATATATATCCCACGGGGGTAAAATTGAAAAAAGTTGAAAAATTTTTTTTTTTGGACTTGGTCATTTTTCCGGCGTTTATCAGACTTTCAGATAGGGGAAATGTCAGTGAGCGTTCCGATTTCAGTTCCAGACCGATTCGCCCAATGAGTCCTTGATATTTAGTCGTTTTCAGCCAATTTCCTGGATTTTTGAAAATTTCACTTTTTTGTGAAAATATCCACTAAATGAGGGAATAATATGTGTGAGGGTACCCCAGGAGAGTTCCAAATGTGTGTGGGTAGAATATATATCCCACGGGGGTAAAATTGAATAAAGTTGAAAAATTTTTTTTTTTGGACTTAGTAATTTTTCCGCCGTTTATCAGACTTTCAGATAGGGGAAATGTCATTGATCGTTCCGATTTCAGTTCACGACCGATTCGCCCAATGAGTCCTTGGTATTTAGTCTTTTTCAGCTAATTTCCTGGATGTTTGAAAATTTCACTTTTTTGTGAAAATATCCACTAAATAAGGAAATAATATGTGTGAGGGTACCCCAGGAGAGTTCCAAATGTGTGTGGGTAGAATATATATCCCACGGGGTAAAATTGAATAAAGTTGAAAAAAAATTTTTTTTGGACTTAGTAATTCTTCCGCCGTTTATCAGACTTTCAGATAGGGGAAATGTCATTGAGCGTTCCGATTTCAGTTCCAGACCGATTCGCCCAATGAGTCCTTGATATTTACTCATTTTCAGCCAATTTTCTGAATTTTTGAAAATTTCACTTTTTTTGTGAAAATATCCACTAAATGAGGGAATAATATGTGTGAGGGTACCCCAGGAGAGTTCCAAATGTGTGTGGGTAGAATATATATCCCACGGGGGTAAAATTGAAAAAAGTTGAAAAATTTTTTTTTTTTGGACTTAGTCATTTTTCCGGCGTTTATCAGAATTTCAGATAGGGGAAATGTCAGTGAGTGTACCGATTTCAGTTCCAGAGCGATTCGCCCAATGAGTCCTTGATATTTAGTCGTTTTCAGCCAATTTCCTGGATTTTTGAAAATTTCACTTTTTTGTGAAAATATCCACTAAATGAGGGAATAATATGTGTGAGGGTACCCCAGGAGAGATCCATATGTGTGTGGGTAGAATATATATCCCACGGGGGTAAAATTGAAAAAAGTCAAATAAAAAAATTTTTTTGGGACTTAGTCATTTTTCCGGCGTTTATCAGACTTTCAGATAGGGGAAATGTCAGTGAGCGTTCCGATTTCAGTTCCAGACCGATTCGCCCAATGAGTCCTTGATATTTAGTCGTTTTCAGCCAATTTCCTGGATTTTTGAAAATTTCACTTTTTTGTGAAAATATCCACTAAATGAGGGAAAAATATGTGTGAGGGTACCCCAGGAGAGTTCCAAATGTGTGTGGGTAGAATATATATCCCACGGGGGTAAAATTGAATAAAGTTGAAAAATTTTTTTTTTTGGACTTAGTAATTTTTCCGCCGTTTATCAGACTTTCAGATAGGGGAAATGTCATTGATCGTTCCGATTTCAGTTCACGACCGATTCGTCCAATGAGTCCTTGGTATTTAGTCATTTTCAGCCAATTTTCTGGATTTTTGAAAATTTCACTTTTTTGTGAAAATATACACTAAATGAGGGAATAATATGTTTGAAGGTACCGAAGGAGAGTTCCAAATGTGCGTGGGTAGAATATATATCCCACGGGGTTAAAATTGAAAAAAGTTGAAAAAAAAATTTTTTTGGACTTAGTCATTTTTCCGACGTTTATCAGACTTTCAGATAGGGGAAATGTCAGTGAGCGTTCCGATTTCAGTTCCAGACCGATTCGCCCAATGAGTCCTTGATATTTAGTCATTTTCAGCCAATTTTCCGGATTTTTGAAAATTTCACTTTTTTGTGAAAATATCCACTAAATGAGAGAATAATATGTGTGAGTGTACCCCAGGATAGTTCCAAATGTGTGTGGGTAGAATATATATCCCACGGGGGTAAAATTGAAAAAAGTTGAAAAATTTTTTTTTTGGACTTGGTCATTTTTCCGGCGTTTATCAGACTTTCAGATAGGGGAAATGTCAGTGAGCGTTCCGATTTCAGTTCCAGACCGATTCGCCCAATGAGTCCTTGATATTTAGTCGTTTTCAGCCAATTTCCTGGATTTTTGAAAATTTCACTTTTTTGTGAAAATATCCACTAAATGAGGGAATAATATGTGTGAGGGTACCCCAGGAGAGTTCCAAATGTGTGTGGGTAGAATATATATCCCACGGGGATAAAATTGAATAAAGTTGAAAAAATTTTTTTTTAGACTTAGTAATTTTTCCGCCGTTTATCAGACTTTCAGATAGGGGAAATGTCATTGATCGTTCCGATTTCAGTTCACGACCGATTCGCCCAATGAGTCCTTGGTATTTAGTCATTTTCAGCCAATTTTCTGGATTTTTGAAAATTTCTCTTTTTTGTGAAAATATACACTAAATGAGGGAATAATATGTTTGAAGGTACCGAAGGAGAGTTCCAAATGTGCGTGGGTAGAATATATATCCCACAGGGTTAAAATTGAAAAAAGTTGAAAAAAAATTTTTTTTGGACTTAGTCATTTTTCCGACGTTTATCAGACTTTCAGATAGGGGAAATGTCAGTGAGCGTTCCGATTTCAGTTCCAGACCGATTCGCCCAATGAGTCCTTGATATTTAGTCATTTTCAGCCAATTTTCCGAATTTTTGAAAATTTCACTTTTTTGTGAAAATATCCACTAAATGAGAGAATAATATGTGTGAGTGTACCCCAGGATAGTTCCAAATGTGTGTGGGTAGAATATATATCCCACGAGGGTAAAATTGAATAAAGTTGAAAAAAATTTTTTTTTGGACTTAGTAATTTTTCCGCCGTTTATCAGACTTTCAGATAGGGGAAATGTCATTGAGCGTTCCGATTTCAGTTCCAGACCGATTCGCCCAATGAGTCCTTGATATTTAGTCATTTTCAGCCAATTTTCTGGATTTTCGAAAATTTCACTTTTTTTGTGAAAATATACACTAAATGAGGGAATAATATGTTTGAGGGTACCCCAGGAGAGTTCCAAATGTGTGTGGGTAGAATCTATATCCCACGGGGGTAAAATTGAATAAAGTTGAAAAAAATTTTTTTTTGGACTTAGTAATTTTTCCGCCGTTTATCAGACTTTCAGATACGCGAAATGTCATTGAGCGTTCCGATTTCAGTTCCAGACCGATTCGCCCAATGAGTCCTTGGTATTTAGTCATTTTCAGCCAATTTTCTGGATTTTTGAAAATTTCTCTTTTTTGTGAAAATATACACTAAATGAGGGAAAAATATGTTTGAAGGTACCGAAGGAGAGTTCCAAATGTGCGTGGGTAGAATATATATTCCACGGGGTTAAAATTGAAAAAAGTTGAAAAAAAAATTTTTTTGGACTTAGTCATTTTTCCGGCGTTTATCAGACTTTCAGATAGGGGAAATGTCAGTGAGCGTTCCGATTTCAGTTCCAGAGCGATTCGCCCAATGAGTCCTCGATATTTAGTCGTTTTCAGCCAATTTCCTGGATTTTTGAAAATTTCACTTTTTTGTGAAAATATCCACTAAATGAGGGCATAATATGTGTGAGGGTACCACAGGAGAGTTCCAAATGTGTGTGGGTAGAATATATATCCCACGGGGGTAAAATTGAATAAAGTTGAAAAAAATTTTTTTTTGGACTTAGTAATTTTTCCGCCGTTTATCAGACTTTCAGATAGGGGAAATGTCATTAAGCGTTCCGATTTCAGTTCCAGACCGTTTCGCCCAATGAGTCCTTGATATTTAGTCATTTTCAGCCAATTTTCTGGATTTTCTAAAATTTCACTTTTTTTGTGAAAATATACACTAAATGAGGGAATAATATGTTTGAGGGTACCCAAGGAGAGTTCCAAATGTGTGTGGGTAGAATATATATCCCACGGGGGTAAAATTGAAAAAAGTTTCAAAAATTTTTTTTTTCGACTTAGTCATTTTTCCGGCGTTTATCAGACTTTCAGATCGGGGAAATGTCAGTGAGCGCTCCGATTTCAGTTCCAGACCGATTTGCCCAATGAGTCCTTGATATTTAGTCGTTTTCAGCTAATTTCCTGGATTTTTGAAAATTTTACTTTTTTGTGAAAATATCCACTAAATGAGGGAAAAATATGTGTGAGGGTACCCCAGGAGAGTTCCAAATGTGTGTGGGCAGAATATATATCCCACGGGGGTAAAATTGAAAAAAGTCAAATAAAAATTTTTTTTGGGGACTTAGTCATTTTTCCGGCGTTTATCAGACTTTCAGATAGGGGAAATGTCAGTGAGCGTTCCGATTTCAGTTCCAGACCGATTCGCCCAATGAGTCCTTGATATTTAGTCGTTTTCAGCCAATTTTCTGGATTTTTGAAAATTTCACTTTTTTGTGAAAATATCCACTAAATGAGGGAATAATATGTGTGAGTGTACCCCAGGAGAGTTCCAAATGTTTGTGGGTGGAATATGTATCCCACGGGGGTAAAATTGAAAAAAGTCTAAAATAAAATTTTTGGGGTACTTAGTAATTTTTCCGCCGTTTATCAGACTTTCAGATAGGGGAAATGTCATTGATAGTGTTGAGCATTCCGATACTGAAATATCGAATATCGGCCGATATTCGCGGTATCGGAATTCCGATACTTAATTCCGATACTTTTGCAATATCGTATACCGGAATCGGAAGTTCCCATAATGCAATGAGCCATTTTCATTTAATTCAGCCAATGAGGATCCTAAGAAGTGTGGGCACATCCTGTTAGGCATGTAGGCATCTTAACTAATGGCATGGCTGTGATTGGCTGCTGAAATGATGTCATGATGCACTATAAAAGCCGCCGCCATTTTGAGCTCACTCTGCTGTGAATTCAGTTAGGGATAGGACGCTGTTGTTCTGAGGGACAGTTTTAGCTACCTATTTGCTCTATACTGCTTTACCCAAGCTACTTTCTAAATCACTGTGCCTTGCAGCGCTAGTGCACAGTTCCCTGTGCTGTTCACCGCTGTCTGCAAGGTCTGTGTGTGTGAGTGCAGCTCACCCTGTAGTGTGTGCTTCAGCCAAGTCTGGTTGTAGTGCACTCAGTGTGTGTCACTGCCTCATACATTGTCCTTTTTTGCCAATTCATAATTTTTCCTGATATCTCCTATTAGTGTGGTGGTTCCATCTGTATTCAGCTAAATTGGTTCCAAACACACTATATAGGAGTAGATAGAGAATTTTTTTTCCGTCTTGCAGCACTAGTGCACAGTGCTCTGCATCTGTACTGTTCACCGCTGTCTGCAAGGTCTGGTGTGTGAGTGCAGCTCACCCTGTAGTGTGTGCTTCAACCACGTCTGGTTGTAGTGCACTCAGTGTGTGTCACTGCCTCATACATTGTCCTTTTTTGCCAATTCATAATTTTTCCTGATATCTCCTATTAGTGTGGTGGTTCCATCCGTATTCAGCTAAATTGGTTCCAAACACACTATATAGGAGTAGATAGAGAAATTTTTTTGGTCTTGCAGCGCTTGTGCACAGTGCTCTGCATCTGTACTGTTCACCGCTGTCTGCAAGGTCTGGTGTGTGAGTGCAGCTCACCCTGTAGTGTGTGCTTCAACCCCGTCTGGTTGTAGTGCACTCAGTGTGTGTCACTGCCTCATACATTGTCCTTTATTGCCAATTCATAATTTTCCCTGATATCTCCTATTAGTGTGGTGGTTCCATCCGTATTCAGCTAAATTGGTTCCAAACACACTATATAGGAGTAGATAGAGGAGCCTTTCTGCAGCATTGGGCCCTGCAGCCCCAGCCAGATTAGTATTAGCCTATTTTTTGCAGCCTCATCTATTGCATTGTAGGTTACCTTCCTACATTGTAATAGCTACAAAAAGTTTGTGATACTATCGTTATTACATCTTTAGGCACATCCAGTGTCTTTTTGTGACAAAAAAAAACCTAAATAAAGTTCACCAAACACTCCACTTTACAGTTTTGTAGGCCACATTAGCTCATATTAAAGTCTAGTCCACACTTTATAAAATTAGTGTTTCTTATACCTGTTAGCAGCTGTTCAGGAATAAGCACACTAAGCCCTTAGTACTTTTCTGCCTATCTTTATCAGTCTACCAAGATGAAGAAGGCAGGGAGTAAGGCATGTGGTCGTGGGCGTGGGCGTGCAGTTTCTGCAGGGAGAGGACGTGAGGATTCTGTGCCTGCAGGGAGAGGACGTGGGGATTCTGTGCCTGCTGCGGGCACCAGTGACTCAGCATCCTCCAGTTTTACCAGGGAACAGTCCTTTATGCGCATCTTTGTAGGAGCTAGCCGTACTCCACTGCTGCGCGAGGACCAAATTGAAGCCGTTGTCGGATGGATGGCAGCTAACGCATCGACTTCAATTAGTTCCAGATCCTCTCAGGTCCTGAGCACTGAAGAGCACACATCTGTCTCTTCACCACCTGCCAAATTGCCCAGGCAGTCAGAGATCCCTGGACAGGAGCCATCTCTACTTCTGTTCTCTGAATCTCTTGGCTTGGAAAGAGGGGGCCAGCCAAGCAGAATTCTAGAATTTGAAGAAGAGGTAGTATGCAGTGATGCGCAACCGTTTTGTCTCTCTGAATCTGAAGAGGCGGGTGGGCCAGTGCCTATGGTCAGCAGCACACCTCAGTACGCATCTGTTGATGAGACTCAGGTGCCACTTTCTGGTGCGTACTGTGCTGTCGAGACTACCCAGGAGAAGCAGTTGTTTGAAGAGGGTGGTGTAGATGATGAGGTCCTTGACCCATCATGGCGTGAGGGACAGGAAGGTGGTGGGAGCAGCTCTGAGGAAGAGATTCCCCGAACGGCCCAAAAAGGAGGGAGAGGGAGGGGGCAGACTTGGTTGCCTGTAGCCTCCACTTCGGCACCCATTAGGAGCATGGCTCTTCCAAAATCCAAAGCGGGCACTCCCAAGACTTGCAGTGCCTGGTCCTTTTTTGACACAGTTGCAGATGACATTTGCTTTGTCAAATGCAAGCTGTGTAATCAGAAGGTAAAAAGAGGGAAAAGTGTCAGCAACCTCAATACCACAAATATGTGGAAACATGTGCGGACCAAGCAAGTGGTGGAGTTACAAAAACACACTGAAGACCTAGGCCAACCTACAGCGCCACCTACCACCTCTTCAGCTCGTGTTGTAGCCTCTTCCTCCAGCTCACACACAGCTGGTTCGGCTTCCTCACAGGATCGCCATGGAAGAATCTCTGGCACTGATGTACAGAGACACAGTGTAATTCCACCCACAGCACCACTTTCCCAGTCATCCTCACACTCCCAGGCCAGTCTACAGCCATCGTTAGCACAGGCATGGGAGAAAAGGTGCCCATACTCGGCAAACCACCCCCGAGCACAGGCTCTGAATGCTGGCATTGCTAAACTACTGGCCCTTGAAATGCTATCATTCAGGCTGGTGGAGACTGACACATTCCGTAACTTTATGGCATTGGCAGTCCCACAATACAACGTGCCCAGCCGCTTTTATTTCAGCAGGCAAGCCGTCCCTGCCCTGCAACATCATGTGGAGGGAAAAATTAAACATGCGCTACAAAACGCCGTCAGTAGCAAGGTCCACCTGACCACCGATGCGTGGACCAGTAAGCATGGACAGGGACGATACCTTTCCCTCACTGCCCATTGGGTAAATGTTGTGGAGCCGGGTACAAATCTTGAGAGTGGCGCTGTACGTGTTCTGCCAACTCCAAGGATTGCAGGAATCCAGTCTGTACACATTGACTCCTCCTCATGCTCCAGTTCCTCTGAATCAGCGCTGCAGGAGCCGTCACGGTCTACCTCCACATCGACCCATGAACGGTTACCTGTTATGATGACCGATATGAGCACAGCCGTGGCCAAACGTCAACAGGCCGTATTAAAATTAATTTCTTTGGGGAATCGAAGCCACACAGCGCAGGAGCTCTGGAATGCCATCAAGCAGCAGAGCGACATGTGGTTTGTGCCAGCGAATCTCCAGCCAGGCATGGTAGCGTGTGACAATGGCCGAAATCTGGTTGCAGCTCTGGGCCTAGGCAACCTCACTCACATCCCATGTCTGGCACATGTGCTCAACTTGGTCGTGCAGAGTTTTTTGAGGGACTATCCGGATCTTGATGCACTGCTTCACAAGGTCCGCATAGAGTGCGCTCACTTGCGGCGTTCCAGCAATGCAAGATCACGCATTGCAGCTTTGCAGCGCCGATTACGTCTTCCGGAACATCGCATCATATGTGACCTACCCACCAGGTGGAATTCAACGTTACATATGTTGGAGAGGTTGTGTGAGCAGCAGGCAGCAGTAATGGAGTACCAGCTGCAGCAGGCGCAAACAAGTCGCAGTGCGCGCCGTTCACACTTCACCACCACTGAGTGGGCCTCTATGAAGGACATTTGCCACGTTTTGCGTGCCTTCGATTATTCCACGCGGATGGCGAGTGCAGATGATACACTAGTCAGCATAACTATCCCCCTTATCTGCCTGCTTGAAAAAACACTGCAAGCACTAAGGGACGAGGTTTTGGAAGAGGTGGAGGATGAGGAGTCACAAATGCCATCTGCTTCTCTACAGTCTGCGCAACGTGGTTCCTCACAAAGGCCTAGGCAGGGGACACTTTGTGAGGAGGATGAGGAGGAGTCAATGAATGAGGAAGACATCTGTCCAGAGGAGGGAGGTACACAATGCTCTAGTAGTCAGTATCTAGAGCGAGGGTGGGGTGATGCAGAGCAGGCAGAGATCACGCCTCAAGCAGGGGACAGCGTTTCTTGGCCAGTTGGCAGTCTGCAGCACATGGTTGATTTCATGCTGCAGTGCCTGAAAAACGACCGCCGCATCGCCCACATTCTCAACACGGCTGATTATTGGGTGTCCACCCTCCTAGATCCTCGCTACCGGGACAACTTACAAAGCCTCATAACACCGTTGAACCGGGAGCGTAAAATGCGGGAGTACCAAGACGCACTGGTGCATTCCATCATGTTCTCCATTCCAACCGAGAGCAGTGCTGCTAGTGCTTTACAAAGCAGCTCAGTGCGTCGAGGCAGTGGAGGAAGCTCTGCACAAAGAGGGAGCAGAAGCAGCGCCTCAGCACAAGGCAAGACCAGTATGGCCGAAATGTGGCAAAGTTTTGTGTCCCCGCCGCCACAAATGTCTACACCATCACAGACGGCTCCAGTCAGCAGGAGGCAACGTTTCCGTCAGATGGTGACAGACTACATGTTTTGCCCTCTTAGTGTACTCCCAGACGGCTCTTCTCCCTTCAAGTTTTGGGTCTGTAAGCTGGATACATGGCCAGAGCTTAGTCAGTATGCATTGGAGGTGCTAGCTTTCCCTGCTGCTAGTGTATTATCGGAACGCGTCTTTAGTGCCGCAGGTGGTGTACTAACAGACCGTCGCATGCGACTATCCTCCGATAACGTTGACCGGCTTACTTTTCTCAAAATGAACAAGGCCTGGATCTCTCATGAATTTGCCAGTCCTCTTCCAGAATAAATAATTGGTTGGCAACAGTATCCAGGTCTCCTGTTCTGTTCATGTTTCTACCACCTGAACTGTAATCCCTGAGCTCCAACACCGCCAGTTGGCGCTCGGAAGTGCCGTCTGCACAGTCAACACTTGCTGCCGTGTTATTGGGGTTCAGTAACGTCAGCTGTTCCCCTGCTGTGCGGACGGCAATTTCTCCTGCTCTGTCCACATTCTCACTACTACAGATTTGAAAGTTTCTCCAATTACACCTCTGGCTCCTCTGTTTTCAGTATTATCCCTGAGCTACAACACCGCCAGTTGGCGCTCGGAAGTGCCGTCTGCACAGTCAACACTTGCTGCCGTGTTATTGGGGTTCAGTAACGTCAGCTGTTCCCCTGCTGTGCGGACGGCAATTTCTCCTGCTCTGTCCACATTCTCACTACTACAGATTTGAAAGTTTCTCCAATTGCACCTCTGGCTCCTCTGTTTTCAGTATTATCCCTGAGCTACAACACCGCCAGTTGGCGCTCGGAAGTGCCGTCTGCACAGTCAACACTTGCTGCCGTGTTATTGGGGTTCAGTAACGTCAGCTGTTCCCCTGCTGTGCGGACGGCAATTTCTCCTGCTCTGTCCACATTCTCACTACTACAGATTTGAAAGTTTCTCCAATTACACCTCTGGCTCCTCTGTTTTCAGTATTATCCCTGAGCTACAACACCGCCAGTTGGCGCTCGGAAGTGCCGTGTGCACAGTCAACACTTGCTGCCGTGTTATTGGGGTTCAGTAACGTCAGCTGTTCCCCTGCTGTGTTCACGGCAATTTCTCCTGCTTTGTCCACATCCACTGTACTACACATTTTAAAGTTGCTCCAATTACACCTCTGGCTCCTCTGTTTTTATTCTTATCCCTGGGCTCCAGCACCGCCAGTTGGTGCTCAGAAGTGCCGTCTGCACAGTCAACACTTGCTGCGGTGTTATTGGGGTTCAGTAACGTCAGCTGTTCCCCTGCTGTGTTCACGGCAATTTCTCCTGCTTTGTCCACATCCACTGTACTACACATTTTAAAGTTGCTCCAATTACACCTCTGGCTCCTCTGTTTTTATTCTTATCCCTGGGCTCCAGCACCACCAGTTGGCGCTCAGAAGTGCCGTCTGCACAGTCAACACTTTCTGCAGTGTTATTGGGGTTCAGTAACGTCAGCTGTTCTCCTGCTGTGTTCACGGCAATTTCTCCTGCTTTGTCCACATCCACTGTACTACACATTTTAAAGTTGCTCCAATTACACCTCTGGCTTCTCTATTTTTATTCTTATCCCTGGGCTCCAGCACCGCCAGTTGGCGCTCAGAAGTGCCGTCTGCACAGTCAACACTTGCTGCGGTGTTATTGGGGTTCAGTAACGTCAGCTGTTCCCCTGCTGTGTTCACGGCAATTTCTCCTGCTTTGTCCACATCCACTGTACTACACATTTTAAAGTTGCTCCAATTACACCTCTGGCTCCTCTGTTTTTATTCTTATCCCTGGGCTCCAGCACCGCCAGTTGGCGCTCAGAAGTGCCGTCTGCACAGTCAACACTTGCTGCGGTGTTATTGGGGTTCAATAACGTCAGCTGTTCCCCTGCTGTGTTCACGGCAATTTCTCCTGCTTTGTCCACATCCACTGTACTACACATTTTAAAGTTGCTCCAATTACACCTCTGGCTCCTCTGTTTTTATTCTTATCCCTGGGCTCCAGCACCGCCAGTTGGCGCTCGGAAGTGCTGTCTGCACAGTCAACACTTGCTGCGGTGTTATTGGGGTTCAGTAACGTCAGCTGTTCCCCTGCTGTGTTCACGGCAATTTCTCCTGCTCTGTCCAAATTTACTGTGCTACTTATTTAAAACTTGCTCCAATTAGGCCTCTGACTCCACTCTGTTTTTATTATTTACCCTGGGTTCCAGCACAGCCAGCTGGTTCTCGGCAGTGTCTTTGGCACGGGTACTCCCTCCTGCCCAGCCTGGTTCCAGCATGCCAGCTGTTTCCGGGTAGTGTCAACGTCACTTTGCCTCCAATGCGTTGTCATGTCTTGTTGCGGTCGGGTTAGCCGACTCTATGGTGCCTGCAGTTTAGGTGACTCCTATGTGGGCTGCGGGATCTGGCAATGAAGGCTGGTTCCATAGTGCCAATAGGACAAGCACCCCCTGTAGGACTGTGGGTTTTGGTAACTGCGGCCGGCTCGCGGACTTGAACTTTTTTTTACATGGGTACCTTCTGCTACCCATCCGGGTTCCAGTACCGTCAGCTGGTTCTCGGCAGTGCCTTTGGATTAGGTGCCTCCTTCTCGGTATCCAAGTTCCACCAACGTCTGCTGGTCCTTGGTAGTGCTTTCTGGCACAGGTACCTCCTGCTTAGTAACAGAGTTCCAGTAACATCAGCTGGTCCTCGGTAGTTCCATTGGCTCTTGTACCTTCTGCTACCCATCCGGGTTCCAGTACCATCAGCTGGTCCTCGGTAGTTCCATTTGCTCTTGTATCTTCTGCTACCCATCCGGGTTCCAGTACCGTCAGCTGGTTCTCGGCAGTGTCTTTGGCACGGGTACTCCCTCCTGCCCAGCCTGGTTCCAGCACGCCAGTTGTTTCCGGGTAGTGTCAACGTCACTTTGCCTCCAATGAGTTGTCCTCTCGTGTTGCGGTCGGGTTAGCCGACTCTATGGTGCCTGCAGTTTAGGTGACTCCTATGTGGGCTGCGGGATCTGGCAATGAAGGCTGGTTCCATAGTGCCAATAGGACAAGCACCCCCTGTAGGACTGTGGGTTTTGGTAACTGCGGCCGGCTCGCGGACTTGAACTTTTTTTTACATGGGTACCTTCTGCTACCCATCCGGGTTCCAGTACCGTCAGCTGGTTCTCGGCAGTGCCTTTGGATTAGGTGCCTCCTTCTCGGTATCCAAGTTCCACCAACGTCTGCTGGTCCTTGGTAGTGCTTTCTGGCACAGGTACCTCCTGCTTAGTAACCGAGTTCCAGTAACATCAGCTGGTCCTCGGTAGTTCCATTTGCTCTTGTACCTTCTACTACCCATCTGGGTTCCAGTACCGTCAGCTGGTTCTCGGCAGTGCCTTTGGATTAGGTGCCTCCTTCTCGGTATCCAAGTTCCACCAACATCTGCTGGTCCTTGGTAGTGCTTTCTGGCACAGGTACCTCCTGCTTAGTAACCGAGTTCCAGTAACATCAGCTGGTCCTCGGTAGTTCCATTGGCTCTTGTACCTTCTGCTACCCATCCGGGTTCCAGTACCGTCAGCTGGTCCTCGGTAGTTCCATTTGCTCTTGTATCTTCTGCTACCCATCCGGGTTCCAGTACCGTCAGCTGGTTCTCGGCAGTGTCTTTGTCACGGGTACTCCCTCCTGCCCAGCCTGGTTCCAGCACGCCAGCTGTTTCCGGGTAGTGTCAACGTCACTTTGCCTCCAATGCGTTGTCCTGTCGTGTTGCGGTCGGGTTAGCCGACTCTATGGTGCCTGCAGTTTAGGTGACTCCTATGTGGGCTGCGGGATCTGGCAATGAAGGCTGGTTCCATAGTGACAATAGGTCAAGCACCCCCTGTAGGACTGTGGGTTTTGGTAACTGCGGCCGGCTCGCGGACTTGAACTTTTTTTTACATGGGTACCTTCTGCTACCCATCCGGGTTCCAGTACCGTCAGCTGGTTCTCGGCAGTGCCTTTGGATTAGGTGCCTCCTTCTCGGTATCCAAGTTCCACCAACGTCTGCTGGTCCTTGGTAGTGCTTTCTGGCACAGGTACCTCCTGCTTAGTAACCGAGTTCCAGTAACATCAGCTGGTCCTCGGTAGTTCCATTGGCTCTTGTACCTTCTGCTACCCATCCGGGTTCCAGTACCGTCAGCTGGTCCTCGATAGTTCCATTTGCTCTTGTACCTTCTACTACACATCCGGGTTCCAGTACCGTCAGCTGGTTCTCGGCAGTGCCTTTGGATTAGGTGCCTCCTTCTCGGTATCCAAGTTCCACCAACGTCTGCTGGTCCTTGGTAGTGCTTTCTGGCACAGGTACCTCCTGCTTAGTAACCGAGTTCCAGTAACATCAGCTGGTCCTCGGTAGTTCCATTGGCTCTTGTACCTTCTGCTACCCATCCGGGTTCCAGTACCGTCAGCTGGTCCTCGGTAGTTCCATTTGCTCTTGTATCTTCTGCTACCCATCCGGTTTCCAGTACCGTCAGCTGGTTCTCGGCAGTGTCTTTGGCACGGGTACTCCCTCCTGCCCAGCCTGGTTCCAGCACGCCAGCTGTTTCCGGGTAGTGTCAACGTCACTTTGCCTTCAATGCGTTGTCCTCTCGTGTTGCGGTCGGGTTAGCCGACTCTATGGTGCCTGCAGTTTAGGTGACTCCTATGTGGGCTGCGGGATCTGGCAATGAAGGCTGGTTCCATAGTGCCAATAGGACAAGCACCCCCTGTAGGACTGTGGGTTTTGGTAACTGCGGCCGGCTCGCGGACTTGAACTTTTTTTTACATGGGTACCTTCTGCTACCCATCCGGGTTCCAGTACCGTCAGCTGGTTCTCGGCAGTGCCTTTGGATTAGGTGCCTCCTTCTCGGTATCCAAGTTCCACCAACGTCTGCTGGTCCTTGGTAGTGCTTTCTGGCACAGGTACCTCCTGCTTAGTAACCGAGTTCCAGCAACATCAGCTGGTCCTCGGTAGTTCCATTGGCTCTTGTACCTTCTGCTACCCATCCGGGTTCCAGTACCGTCAGCTGGTCCTCGGTAGTTCCTCAGCATTCTTGTACTTTCTGCTACATTTCCAAGTTCAAGCTTTTTGAAATGGTTCTTGGTAATCACTCTGGATCTCCCTGACGAGGACCCTGAAGACGAGGACCCTGAAGACCAACCCGAAGAAGACGAGGACCCCGAAGACGACGACCCTGAAGACGAGGACCCTGAAGACCACCCCGAAGAAGACGAGGACCCCGAAGACGAGGACCCAGAAGACCAACCCGAAGAAGACGAGGACCCCGAAGACGAGGACCCGGAAGACGACCACCCTGAAGACCACCCTGAAGAAGACCAAGAAGATGACCCTGAAGAAGTTGACCAAGAGGACAAAGAAGAGAAGACAAGTACCAAGATACAGAAGAACAAGAGACAGAAAACCAAGAAGCAGAAATACAAGAAGCTGCAGAACAAAAAGCGGAAGAACATTAAGCATAAGATTAAAATTCAGAGCAAAAGATAATATCTAAATTATAAGCAGAATATGACTAAGCAGTGTATGGGGGTGAGTCCGTTCCTCCTCGTGGTGCCCCTGGAAAAGACCTGCTGCTGCAGGCCAAACTGAACGCGGACAAATCCTGTTGTGAATCTTTTGTGACGGGCAGAACGAAAGGTGTAATGTTCAACCTTTTATAGATAACAACTACAGGAATGCCTGTCACAAATAAGAATATGATGAAGAAGAAGATTATGAAGAAGATGACGAAGTAGAATATGAAGAATGTAAAAAAAAGAATAATACAAAGAAGGTGAAGAAGAAGAAGGTGAAGAAGAAGTGGATGAAAAAGATGCTGAGGATGATGAAGGAGAAAGTGTGGGAGAAGTAAAAAAGAAGGTGAAGAGCATGGAAGTAGTGAAACATAAATATCTGACAAAATATAAAAATACTTAACATAGTTAATATTTCCGTAACTCAGAACATCTTAAAAAAATAGTAATTCCTGCTATTCCATTTGATTGGGCTAAACCTCTATGCCTTTATTGTCTCCCCCACCTCCCCCAATACATTCTACATTATTCTTAGTTGTTTTCCTTCATGTAGAATTAACCTACAAGGAAAGAAAGGGTTTATTTTAATTCCGATATTTATGTCCCATTGACTTGCATTGGTTTCCGGTATCGGAATCAGCGATATCCGATACTTTTTCGGTATCGGTTCGATCCAATCCGATCCGATATTTCCCGATATCGGAAGGTATCGCTCAACACTAGTCATTGATCTTTCCGATTTCAGTTCCAGACCGATTCGCCCAATGAGTCCTTGGTATTTAGTCATTTTCAGCCAATTTTCTGGATTTTTGAAAATTTCACTTTTTTTGTGAAAATATACACTAAATGAGGGAATAATATGTTTGAGGGTACCCAAGGAGAGTTCCAAATGTGTGTGGGTAGAATATATATCCCACGGGGGTAAAATTGAAAAAAGTTGAAAAAAAATTTTTTTTGGACTTAGTCATTTTTCCAGCGTTTATCAGACTTTCAGATAGGGAAAATGTCAGTGAGCATTCTGATTTCAGTTCAACAGTGATTCGCCCAATGAGTCCTTGATATTTAGTCGTTTTCAGCCAATTTTCTGGATTTTTGAAAATTTCACTTTTTTGTGAAAATATACACTAAATGAGGGAATAATATGTGTGAGTGTACCCCAGGAGAGTTCCAAATGTGTGTGGGTAGAATATATATCCCACGGGGGTAAAATTGAAAAAAGTCGAAAAAAAAAATTTTTGGGGACTTACTCATTTTTCCGGCGTTTATCAGACTTTCAGATAGGGGAAATGTCATTGTGCATTCCGATTTCAGTTCCAGACCGATTCGCCCAATGAGTCCCTGATATTTAGTCGTTTTCAGCCAATTTCCTGGATTTTTGAAAATTTCACTTTTTTGTGAAAATATCCACTAAATGAGGGAATAATATGTGTGAGGGTACCACAGGAGAGTTCCAAATGTGTGTGGGTAGAATATGTATCCCACGGGGGTAAAATTGAATAAAGTTGAAAAATTTTTTTTTTTAGACTTAGTAATTTTTCCGCCGTTTATCAGACTTTCAGATAGGGGAAATGTCAGTGAGCATTCCGATTTCAGTTCCAGAGCGATGCGCCCAATGAATCCTTGATATTTAGTTGTTTTCAGCCAATTTTCTGGATTTTTGAAAATTTCACTTTTTTGTGAAAATATACACTAAATGAGGGAATAATATGTGTGAGTGTACCCCAGGAGAGTTCCAAATGTGTGTGGGTAGAATATATATCCCACGGGGGTAAAATTGAAAAAAGTCGAAAAAAAAAATTTTTTGGGACTTACTCATTTTTCCGGCGTTTATCAGACTTTCAGATAGGGGAAATGTCAGTGAGCACTCCGATTTCAGTTCCAGACCGATTCGCCCAATGAGTCCTTGATATTTATTCGTTTTCAGCCAATTTCCTGGATTTTTGAAAATTTCACTTTTTTGTGAAAATATCCACTAAATGAGGGAATAATATGTGTGAGGGTACCACAGGAGAGTTCCAAATGTGTGTGGGTAGAATATATATCCCACGGGGGTAAAATTGAATAAAGTTGAAAAATTTTTTTTTTTGTACTTACTAATTTTTCCGCTGTTTATCAGACTTTCAGATAGGGGAAATGTCATTGAGCATTCCGATTTCAGTTCCAGACCGATTCGCCCAATGAGTCCTTGATATTTAGTCGTTTTCAGCCAATTTCCTGGATTTTTGAAAATTTCACTTTTTTGTGAAAATATCCACTAAATGAGGGAATAATATGTGTGAGGGTACCCCAGGAGAGTTCCAAATGTGTGGGGGCAGAATATATATCCCACGGGGGTAAAATTGAAAAAAGTCAAATAAAATTTTTTTTTGGGACTTAGTCATTTTTCCGACGTTTATCAGACTTTCAGATAGGGGAAATGTCAGTGAGCGTTCCGATTTCAGTTCCAGACCGATTCGCCCAATGAGTCCTTGATATTTAGTCGTTTTCAGCCAATTTTCTGGATTTTTGAAAATTTCACTTTTTTGTGAAAATATACATTAAATGAGGGAATAATATGTGTGAGTGTACCCCAGGACAGTTCTAAATGTTTGTGGGTGGAATATATATCCCATGGGGGTAAAATTGAAAAAAGTCTTAAAAATTTTTTTTTTTGGACTTACTAATTTTTCCGCTGTTTATCAGACTTTCAGAAGAGGGAAATGTCAGTGTGCATTCCAATTTCAGTTCAAGAGCGATTCGCCCAATGAGTCCTTGATATTTAGTCGTTTTCAGCCAATTTCCTGGATTTTTGAAAATTTCACTTTTTTGTGAAAATATACACTAAATGAGGGAATAATATGTGTGAGGGTACCACAGGAGAGTTCCACATGTGTGTGGGCAGAATATGTATCCCACGGGGGTAAAATTGAATAAAGTTGAAAAATTTTTTTTTTTGGACTTAGTAATTTTTCCGCCGTTTCTCCGACTTTCAGATAGGGGAAATGTCATTGAGCATTCCGATTTCAGTTCCAGACCTATTCGCCCAATGAGTCCTTGATATTTAGTCATTTTCATCCAATTTTCTGGATTTTTGAAAATTTCACTTTTTTGTGAAAATATCCACTAAATGAGGGAATAATATGTGTGAGGGTACCCCAGGAGAGTTCCAAATGTGTGGGTAGAATATATATCCCACTGGGGTGAAATTGAAAAAAGTTGAGAACATTTTTTTTTGGACTTAGTCATTTTTCCGGCGTTTATCAGACTTTCAGATAGGGCAAATGTCAGTGAGCGTTCCAATTTCAGTTCAAGACCGATTCGCCCAATGAGTCCTTGATATTTAGTCGTTTTCAGCCAATTTTCTGGATTTTTGAAAATTTCACTTTTTTGTGAAAATATACACTAAATGAGGGAATAATATGTGTGAGTGTACCCCAGGAGAGTTCCAAATGTGAGTGGGTAGAATATATATCCCACGGGGGTAAAATTGAAAAAAGTCGAAAAAAAAAAAATTTTTTGGGACTTACTCATTTTTCCGGCGTTTATCAGACTTTCAGATAGGGGAAATGTCAGTGAGCGCTCCGATTTCAGTTCCAGACCGATTCACCCAATGAGTCCTTAATATTTAGTCGTTTTCAGCCAATTTCCTGGATTTATGAAAATTTCACTTTTTAATGAAAATATCCACTAAATGAGGGAATAATATGTGTGAGGGTACCCCAGGAGAGTTCCAAATGTGTGTGGGTAGAATATATATCCCACGGGGGTAAAATTGAAAAAAGTCGAAAAAAAATTTTTTTTTGGACTTAGTCATTTTTCCGGCGTTTATCAGACTTTCAGAAGAGGGAAATGTCAGTGTGCATTCCGATTTCAGTTCAAGAGCGATTCGCCCAATGAGTCCTTGATATTTAGTCGTTTTCAGCCAATTTTCTAGATTTTTCAAAAATTTTACTTTTTTGTGAAAATATACACTAAATGAGGGAATAATATGTTTGAGGGTACCCAAGGAGAGTTCCAAATGTGTGTGGGTAGAATATATATCCCACTGGGGTAAAATTGAAAAAAGTTTAAAAAATTTTTTGGGGGGACTTAGTAATTTTTCCGGCGTTTATCAGACTTTCAGATAGGGCAAATGTCAGTGTGCATTCCAATTTCAGTTCAAGAGCGATTCGCCCAATGAGTCTTTGATATTTAGTCGTTTTCAGCCAATTTCCTGGATTTTTGAAAATTTCACTTTTTTGTGAAAATATACACTAAATGAGGGAATAATATGTGTGAGCGTACCACAGGAGAGTTCCACATGTGTGTGGGTAGAATATGTATCCCACGGGGGTAAAATTGAATAAAGTTGAAAAATTTTTTTTTTTGGACTTAGTAATTTTTCCGCCGTTTATCAGACTTTCAGATAGGGGAAATGTCATTGAGCATTCCGATTTCAGTTCCAGACCTATTCGCCCAATGAGTCCTTGATATTTAGTCATTTTCATCCAATTTTCTGGATTTTTGAAAATTTCACTTTTTTGTGAAAATATCCACTAAATGAGAGAATAATATGTGTGAGTGTACCCCAGGAGAGTTACAAATGTGTGTGGGTAGAATATATATCCCACGGGGGTAAAATTGAAAAAAGTTTCAAAAAATTTTTTTTTGGACTTAGTCATTTTTCAGGCGTTTATCAGACTTTCAGATAGGGAAAATGTCAGTGAGCATTCCGATTTCAGTTCCAGACCGATTCACCCAATAAGTCCATAATATTTAGTCGTTTTCAGCCAATTTCCTGGATTTATGAAAATTTCACTTTTTTTGTGAAAATATCCACTAAATGAGGGAATAATATGTGTGAGGGTACCCCAGGAGAGTTCCAAATGTGTGTGGGTAGAATATATATCCCACGTGGGTAAAATTGAATGAAGTTGAAAAATGTTTTTTTTTCGACTTAGTCATTTTTCCGGCGTTTATCAGACTTTCAGATAGGGGAAATGTCAGTGAGCGTTCCGATTTCAGTTCCAGACCGATTCGCCCAATAAGTCCTTGATATTTAGTCGTTTTCAGCCAATTTTCTGGATTTTTGAAAATTTCACTTTTTTGTGAAAATGTACACTAAATGAGGGAATAATATGTGTGAGTGTACCCCAGGAGAGTTCCAAATGTTTGTGGGTGGAATATATATCCCACGGTGGTAAAATTGAAAAAAGTCTTAAAAAATTTTTTTGGGGGACTTAGTAATTTTTCCGCCGTTTATCAGACTTTCAGATAGGGGAAATGTCATTGATCATTCCGATTTCAGTTCCAGACCGATTCGCCCAATGAGTCCTTGGTATTTAGTCATTTTCAGCCAATTTTCTGGATTTTTGAAAATTTCACTTTTTTGTGAAAATATACACTAAATGAGGGAATAATATGTTTGAGGGTACCCAAGGAGAGTTCCAAATGTGTGTGGGTAGAATATATATCCCACTGGGGTAAAATTGAAAAAAGTTTTAAAAAATTTTTTTTTGGACTTAGTCATTTTTCCGGCGTTTATCAGACTTTCGGATAGGGGAAATGTCAGTGAGCGTTCCGATTTCAGTTCCAGACCGATTCGCCCAATGAGTCCTTGATATTTAGTCGTTTTCAGCCAATTTCCTGGATTTTTGAAAATTTCACTTTTTTGTGAAAATATCCACTAAATGAGGGAATAATATGTGTGAGGGTACCCCAGGAGAGTTCCAAATGTGTGGGTAGAATATATATCCCACTGGGGTGAAATTGAAAAAAGTTGAGAACATTTTTTTTTGGACTTAGTCATTTTTCCGGCGTTTATCAGACTTTCAGATAGGGCAAATGTCAGTGAGCGTTCCAATTTCAGTTCAAGACCGATTCGCCCAATGAGTCCTTGATATTTAGTCGTTTTCAGCCAATTTTCTGGATTTTTGAAAATTTCACTTTTTTGTGAAAATATACACTAAATGAGGGAATAATATGTGTGAGTGTACCCCAGGAGAGTTCCAAATGTGTGTGGGTAGAATATATATCCCACGGGGGTAAAATTGAAAAAAGTCGAAAAAAAAAAAATTTTTGGGGACTTACTCATTTTTCCGGCGTTTATCAGACTTTCAGATAGGGGAAATGTCAGTGAGCGCTCCGATTTCAGTTCCAGACCGATTCACCCAATGAGTCCTTAATATTTAGTCGTTTTCAGCCAATTTCCTGGATTTATGAAAATTTCACTTTTTAGTGAAAATATCCACTAAATGAGGGAATAATATGTGTGAGGGTACCCCAGGAGAGTTCCAAATGTGTGTGGGTAGAATATATATCCCACGGGGGTAAAATTGAAAAAAGTCGAACAAAAATTTTTTTTTGGACTTAGTCATTTTTCCGGCGTTTATCAGACTTTCAGAAGAGGGAAATGTCAGTGTGCATTCCGATTTCAGTTCAAGAGCGATTCGCCCAATGAGTCCTTGATATTTAGTCGTTTTCAGCCAATTTCCTGGATTTTTGAAAATTTCACTTTTTTGTGAAAATATACACTAAATGAGGGAATAATATGTGTGAGGGTACCACAGGAGAGTTCCAAATGTGTGTGGGTAGAATATGTATCCCACGGGGGTAAAATTGAATAAAGTTGAAAAATTTTTTTTTTTGGACTTAGTAATTTTTCCGCCGTTTATCAGCCTTTCAGATAGGGGAAATGTCATTGAGCATTCCGATTTCAGTTCCAGACCTATTCGCCCAATGAGTCCTTGATATTTAGTCATTTTCATCCAATTTTCTGGATTTTTGAAAATTTCACTTTTTTGTGAAAATATCCACTAAATGAGAGAATAATATGTGTGAGTGTACCCCAGGAGAGTTCCAAATGTGTGTGGGTAGAATATATTTCCCACGGGGGTAAAATTGAATGAAGTTGAAAAATTTTTTTTTTTGGACTTAGTAATTTTTCCGCCGTTTATCAGCCTTTCAGATAGGGGAAATGTCAGTGAGCATTCCGATTTCAGTTCCAGAGCGATGCACCCAATGAATCCTTGATATTTAGTCGTTTTCAGCCAATTTTCTGGATTTTTGAAAATGTCACTTTTTTGTGAAAATATCCACTAAATGAGGGAATAATATGTGTGAGGGTACCCAAGGAGAGTTCCAAATGTGTGTGGGCAGAATATATATCCCACGGGGGTAAAATTGAAAAAAGTCAAATAAAATTTTTTTTTTGGGACTTAGTCATTTTTCCGGCGTTTATCAGACTTTCAGATAGGAGAAATGTCAGTGAGCGTTCCGATTTCAGTTCCAGACCGATTCGCCCAATCAGTCCTTGATATTTAGTCGTTTTCAGCCAATTTTCTGGATTTTTGAAAATTTCACTTTTTTGTGAAAATGTACACTAAATGAGGGAATAATATGTGTGAGTGTACCCCAGGAGAGTTCCAAATGTTTGTGGGGGGAATATATATCCCACGGGGGTAAAATTGAAAAAAGTTGAGAACATTTTTTTTTGGACTTAGTCATTTTCCGGCGTTTATCAGACTTTCAGATAGGGCAAATGTCAGTGAGCGTTTCAATTTCAGTTCCAGACCGATTCGCCCAATGAGTCCTTGATATTTAGTCGTTTTCAGCCAATTTCCTGGATTTTTGAAAATTTCACTTTTTTGTGAAAATATCCACTAAATGAGGGAATAATATGTGTGAGGGTACCCCAGGAGAGTTCCAAAGGTGAGTGGGTAGAATATATATCCCACGGGGGTAAAATTGAAAAAAGTAAAAAAAAAAAATTTTTTTGGACTTAGTCATTTTTCTGGCGTTTATCAGACTTTCAGATAGGGGAAATGTCAGTGAGCATTCCGATTTCAGTTCCAGAGCGATGCGCCAAATGAATCCTTGATATTTAGTCGTTTTCAGCCAATTTTCTGGATTTTTGAAAATTTCACTTTTTTGTGAAAATATCCACTAAATGAGAGATTAATATGTGTGAGTGTACCCCAGGAGAGTTCCAAATGTGAGTGGGTAGAATATATATCCCACGGGGTAAAATTGAAAAAAGTTGAAAAATTTTTTTTTTTGGACTTAGTCATTTTTCCGGCGTTTATCAGACTTTCAGATAGGGGAAATGTCAGTGAGCGTTCCGATTTCAGTTCCAGACCGATTCGCCCAATGAGTCCTTGATATTTAGTCGTTTTCAGCCAATTTCCTGGATTTTTGAAAATTTCACTTTTTTGTGAAAATATCCACTAAATGAGGGAATAATATGTGTGAGGGTACCCCAGGAGAGTTCCAAATGTGTGTGGGTAGAATATATATCCCACTGGGGTAAAATTGAAAAAAGTTGAGAACATTTTTTTTTGGACTTACTCATTTTTCCGGCGTTTATCAGACTTTCAGATAGGGGAAATGTCAGTGAGCGCTCTGATTTCAGTTCCAGACCGATTCACCCAATGAGTCCTTAATATTTAGTCGTTTTCAGCCAATTTCCTGGATTTTTGAAAATTTCACTTTTTTGTGAAAATATCCACTAAATGAGGGAATAATATGTGTGAGGGTACCCCAGGAGAGTTCCAAATGTGTGTGGGTAGAATATATATCCCACGGGGGTAAAATTGAAAAAAGTCGAAAAAAAAATTTTTTTTGGACTTAGTCATTTTTCCGGCGTTTATCAGACTTTCAGAAGAGGGAAATGTCAGTGTGCATTCCGATTTCAGTTCAAGAGCGATTCGCCCAATGAGTCCTTGATATTTAGTCGTTTTCAGCCAATTTCCTGGATTTTTGAAAATTTCACTTTTTTGTGAAAATATACACTAAATGAGGGAATAATATGTTTGAGGGTACCCAAGGAGAGTTCCAAATGTGTGTGGGTAGAATATATATCCCACTGGGGTAAAATTGAAAAAAGTTTAAAAAAATTTTTTTTTGGACTTAGTCATTTTTCCGGCGTTTATCAGACTTTCAGATAGGGCAAATGTCAGTGAGCGTTCCGATTTCAGTTCCAGACCGATTCGCCCAATGAGTCCTTGATATTTAGTCGTTTTCAGCCAATTTCCTGGATTTTTGAAAATTTCACTTTTTTGTGAAAATATCCACTAAATGAGGGAATAATATATGTGAGGGTACCCCAGGAGAGTTCCAAATGTGTATGGGTAGAATATATATCCCACGGGGGTAAAATTGAAAAAAGTCGAAAAAAAAAATTTTTTTAGACTTAGTCATTTTTCCGGCGTTTATCAGACTTTCAGAAGAGGGAAATGTCAGTGTGCATTCCGATTTCAGTTCAAGAGCGATTCGCCCAATGAGTCCTTGATATTTAGTCGTTTTCAGCCAATTTCCTGGATTTTTGAAAATTTCACTTTTTTTGTGAAAATATACACTAAATGAGGGAATAATATGAGTGAGCGTACCACAGGAGAGTTCCACATGTGTGTGGGTAGAATATGTATCCCACGGGGGTAAAATTGAATAAAGTTGAAAAATTTTTTTTTTTGGACTTAGTAATTTTTCCGCCGTTTATCAGACTTTCAGATAAGGGAAATGTCATTGAGCATTCCGATTTCAGTTCCAGACCTATTTGCCCAATGAGTCCTTGATATTTAGTCATTTTCATCCAATTTTCTGGATTTTTGAAAATTTCACTTTTTTGTGAAAATATCCACTAAATGAGAGAATAATATGTGTGAGTGTACCCCAGGAGAGTTACAAATGTGTGTGGGTAGAATATATATCCCACGGGGGTAAAATTGAAAAAAGTTTCAAAAAATTTTTTTTTGGACTTAGTCATTTTTCAGGCGTTTATCAGACTTTCAGATAGGGAAAATGTCAGTGAGCATTCCGATTTCAGTTCCAGACCGATTCACCCAATAAGTCCATAATATTTAGTCGTTTTCAGCCAATTTCCTGGATTTATGAAAATTTCACTTTTTTTGTGAAAATATCCACTAAATGAGGGAATAATATGTGTGAGGGTACCCCAGGAGAGTTCCAAATGTGTGTGGGTAGAATATATTTCCCACGGGGGTAAAATTGAATGAAGTTGAAAAATTTTTTTTTTTGGACTTAGTAATTTTTCCGCCGTTTATCAGCCTTTCAGATAGGGGAAATTTCAGTGAGCATTCCGATTTCAGTTCCAGAGCGATGCACCCAATGAATCCTTGATATTTAGTCGTTTTCACCTAATTTTCTGGATTTTTTTAAAATGTCACTTTTTTGTGAAAATATCCACTAAATGAGGGAATAATATGTGTGAGGGTACCCCAGGAGAGTTCCAAATGTGTGTGGGCAGAATATATATCCCACCGGGGTAAAATTGAAAAAAGTCAAATAAAATTTTTTTGGGGGACTTAGTCATTTTTCCGGCGTTTATCAGACTTTCAGATAGGGGAAATGTCAGTGAGCGTTCCGATTTCAGTTCCAGACCGATTCGCCCAATGAGTCCTTGATATTTAGTCGTTTTCAGCCAATTTTCTGGATTTTTGAAAATTTCACTTTTTTGTGAAAATGTACACTAAATGAGGGAATAATATGTGTGAGTGTACCCCAGGAGAGTTCCAAATGTTTGTGGGTGGAATATATATCCCACGGTGGTAAAATTGATAAAAGTCTTAAAAAAAATTTTTCGGGGACTTAGTAATTTTTCCGCCGTTTATCAGACATTCAGATAGGGGAAATGTCATTGATCATTCCGATTTCAGTTCCAGACCGATTCGCCCAATGAGTCCTTGGTATTTAGACATTTTCAGCCTATTTTCTAGAATTTTGAAAATTTCACTTTTTTGTGAAAATATACACTAAATGAGGGAATAATATGTTTGAGGGTACCCAAGGAGAGTTCCAAATGTGTGTGGGTAGAATATATATCCCACTGGGGTAAAATTGAAAAAAGTCGAAAAAAAAAATTTTTTTGGACTTAGTCATTTTTCCGGCGTTTATCAGACTTTCAGAAGAGGGAAATGTCAGTGTGCATTCCGATTTCAGTTCAAGAGCGATTCGCCCAATGAGTCCTTGATATTTAGTCGTTTTCAGCCAATTTCCTGGATTTTTGAAAATTTCACTTTTTTGTGAAAATATACACTAAATGAGGGAATAATATGAGTGAGCGTACCACATGTGTGTGGGTAGAATATGTATCCCACGGGGGTAAAATTGAATAAAGTTGAAAAATTTTTTTTTTTGGACTTAGTAATTTTTCCGCCGTTTATCAGACTTTCAGATAGGGGAAATGTCAGTGAGCATTCCGATTTCAGTTCCAGACCTATTCGTCCAATGAGTCCTTGATATTTAGTCATTTTCATCCAATTTTCTGGATTTTTGAAAATTTCACTTTTTTGTGAAAATATCCACTAAATGAGAGAATAATATGTGTGAGGGTACACCAGGAGAGTTCCAAATGTGTGTGGGTAGAATATATATCCCACGGGGGTAAAATTGAAAAAAAAAATTTTTTTTGACTTAGTCATTTTTCCGGCGTTTATCAGACTTTCAGAAGAGGGAAATGTCAGTGTGCATTCCGATTTCAGTTCAAGAGCAATTCGCCCAATGAGTCCTTGATATTTAGTCGTTTTCAGCCAATTTCCTGGATTTTTGAAAATTTCACTTTTTTGTGAAAATATACACTAAATGAGGGAATAATATGTGTGAGGGTACCACAGGAGAGTTCCACATGTGTGTGGGTAGAATATGTATCCCACAGGGGAAAAATTGAATAAAGTTGAAAAAATTTTTTTTTTGGACTTAGTCATTTTTCAGGCGTTTATCAGACTTTCAGATAGGGAAAATGTCAGTGAGCATTCCCATTTCAGTTCCAGAGCGATGCACCCAATGAATCCTTGATATTTAGTCGTTTTCAGCCAATTTTCTGGATTTTTGAAAATGTCACTTTTTTGTGAAAATATCCACTAAATGAGAGATTAATATGTGTGAGTGTACCCCAGGAGAGTTCCAAATGTGTGTGGGCAGAATATATATCCCACGGGGGTAAAATTGAAAAAAGTCAAATAAAATTTTTTTTTTGGGACTTAGTCATTTTTCCGGCGTTTATCAGACTTTCAGATAGGGGAAATGTCAGTGAGCGTTCCGATTTCAGTTCCAGACCGATTCGCCCAATGAGTCCTTGATATTTAGTCGTTTTCAGCCAATTTTCTGGATTTTTGAAAATTTCACTTTTTTGTGAAAATGTACACTAAATGAGGGAATAATATGTGTGAGTGTACCCCAGGAGAGTTCCAAATGTTTGTGGGTGGAATATATATCCCACGGGGGTAAAATTGAAAAAAGTCTAAAAAAAAAAATTTTTTGGACTTAGTCATTTTTCTGGCGTTTATCAGACTTTCAGATAGGGGAAATGTCAGTGAGCATTCCGATTTCAGTTCCAGAGCGATGCGCCAAATGAATCCTTGATATTTAGTAGTTTTCAGCCAATTTTCTGGATTTTTGAAAATTTCACTTTTTGTGAAAATATCCACTAAATGAGAGATTAATATGTGTGAGTGTACCCCAGGAGAGTTCCAAATGTGTGTGGGTAGAATATATATCCCACTGGGGTAAAATTGAAAAAAGTTGAGAACATTTTTTTTTGGACTTAGTCATTTTTCCGGAGTTTATCAGACTTTCAGATAGGGCAAATGTCAGTGAGCGTTCCAATTTCAGTTCCAGACCGATTCGCCCAATGAGTCCTTGATATTTAGTCGTTTTCAGCCAATTTTCTGGATTTTTGAAAATTTCACTTTTTTGTGAAAATATACACTAAATGAGGGAATAATATGTGTGAGTGTACCCCAGGAGAGTTCCAAATGTGTGTGGGTAGAATATATATCCCACGGGGGTAAAATTGAAAAAAGTCGAAAAAAAAAAATTTTTTGGGACTTACTCATTTTTCCGGCGTTCATCAGACTTTCAGATAGGGGAAATGTCAGTGAGCGCTCCGATTTCAATTCCAGACCGATTCACCCAATGAGTCCTTAATATTTAGTCGTTTTCAGCCAATTTCCTGGATTTATGAAAATTTTACTTTTTAGTGAAAATATCCACTAAATGAGGGAATAATATGTGTGAGGGTACCCCAGGAGAGTTCCAAATGTGTGTGGGTAGAATATATATCCCACGGGGGTAAAATTGAATGAAGTTGAAAAATTTTTTTTTTTGGACTTAGTAATTTTTCCGCCGTTTATCAGACTTTCAGATTGGGGAAATGTCAGTGAGCATTCCGATTTCAGTTCCAGAGCGATGCGCCCAATGAATCCTTGATATTTAGTTGTTTTCAGCCAATTTTCTGGATTTTTGAAAATTTCACTTTTTTGTGAAAATATACACTAAATGAGGGAATAATATGTGTGAGTGTACCCCAGGAGAGTTCCAAATGTTTGTGGGTGGAATATATATCCCACGGGGGTAAAATTGAAAAAAGTTTCAAAAAATTTTTTTTTGGACTTAGTCATTTTTCAGGCGTTTATCAGACTTTCAGATAGGGAAAATGTCAGTGAGCATTCCGATTTCAGTTCCAGACCGATTCACCCAATAAGTCCATAATATTTAGTCGTTTTCAGCCAATTTCCTGGATTTATGAAAATTTCACTTTTTTTGTGAAAATATCCACTAAATGAGGGAATAATATGTGTGAGGGTACCCCAGGAGAGTTCCAAATGTGTGTGGGTAGAATATATTTCCCACGGGGGTAAAATTGAATGAAGTTGAAAAATATTTTTTTTTGGACTTAGTAATTTTTCCGCCGTTTATCAGCCTTTCAGATAGGGGAAATGTCAGTGAGCATTCCGATTTCAGTTCCAGAGCGATGCACCCAATGAATCCTTCATATTTAGTCGTTTTCAGCTAATTTTCTGGATTTTTGAAAATGTCACTTTTTTGTGAAAATATCCACTAAATGAGGGAATAATATGTGTGAGGGTACCCCAGGAGAGTTCCAAATGTGTGTGGGCAGAATATATATCCCACCGGGGTAAAATTGAAAAAAGTCAAATAAAATTTTTTTTTGGGACTTAGTCATTTTTCCGGCGTTTATCAGACTTTCAGATAGGGGAAATGTCAGTGAGCGTTCCGATTTCAGTTCCAGACCGATTCGCCCAATGAGTCCTTGATATTTAGTCGTTTTCAGCCAATTTCCTGGATTTTTGAAAATTTCACTTTTTTGTGAAAATATCCACTAAATGAGGGAATAATATGTGTGAGGGTACCCCAGGAGAGTTCCAAATGTGTGTGGGTAGAATATATATCCCACGGGGGTAAAATTGAAAAAAAAAATTTTTTTTGACTTAGTCATTTTTCCGGCGTTTATCAGACTTTCAGAAGAGGGAAATGTCAGTGTGCATTCCGATTTCAGTTCAAGAGCAATTCGCCCAATGAGTCCTTGATATTTAGTCGTTTTCAGCCAATTTCCTGGATTTTTGAAAATTTCACTTTTTTGTGAAAATATACACTAAATGAGGGAATAATATGTGTGAGGGTACCACAGGAGAGTTCCACATGTGTGTGGGTAGAATATGTATCCCACGGGGGAAAAATTGAATAAAGTTGAAAAAATTTTTTTTTTGGACTTAGTCATTTTTCAGGCGTTTATCAGACTTTCAGATAGGGAAAATGTCAGTGAGCATTCCCATTTCAGTTCCAGAGCGATGCACCCAATGAATCCTTGATATTTAGTCGTTTTCAGCCAATTTTCTGGATTTTTGAAAATGTCACTTTTTTGTGAAAATATCCACTAAATGAGGGAATAATATGTGTGAGGGTACCCCAGGAGAGTTCCAAATGTGTGTGGGCAGAATATATATCCCACGGGGGTAAAATTGAAAAAAGTCAAATAAAATTTTTTTTTTGGGACTTAGTCATTTTTCCGGCGTTTATCAGACTTTCAGATAGGGGAAATGTCAGTGAGCGTTCCGATTTCAGTTCCAGACCGATTCGCCCAATGAGTCCTTGATATTTAGTCGTTTTCAGCCAATTTTCTGGATTTTTGAAAATTTCACTTTTTTGTGAAAATGTACACTAAATGAGGGAATAATATGTGTGAGTGTACCCCAGGAGAGTTCCAAATGTTTGTGGGTGGAATATATATCCCACGGGGGTAAAATTGAAAAAAGTCTAAAAAAAAAAATTTTTTGGACTTAGTCATTTTTCTGGCGTTTATCAGACTTTCAGATAGGGGAAATGTCAGTGAGCATTCCGATTTCAGTTCCAGAGCGATGCGCCAAATGAATCCTTGATATTTAGTAGTTTTCAGCCAATTTTCTGGATTTTTGAAAATTTCACTTTTTTGTGAAAATATCCACTAAATGAGAGATTAATATGTGTGAGTGTACCCCAGGAGAGTTCCAAATGTGTGTGGGTAGAATATATATCCCACTGGGGTAAAATTGAAAAAAGTTGAGAACATTTTTTTTTGGACTTAGTCATTTTTCCGGAGTTTATCAGACTTTCAGATAGGGCAAATGTCAGTGAGCGTTCCAATTTCAGTTCCAGACCGATTCGCCCAATGAATCCTTGATATTTAGTCGTTTTCAGCCAATTTTCTGGATTTTTGAAAATTTCACTTTTTTGTGAAAATATACACTAAATGAGGGAATAATATGTGTGAGTGTACCCCAGGAGAGTTCCAAATGTGTGTGGGTAGAATATATATCCCACGGGGGTAAAATTGAAAAAAGTCGAAAAAAAAAAATTTTTTGGGACTTATCATTTTTCCGGCGTTCATCAGACTTTCAGATAGGGGAAATGTCAGTGAGCGCTCCGATTTCAATTCCAGACCGATTCACCCAATGAGTCCTTAATATTTAGTCGTTTTCAGCCAATTTCCTGGATTTATGAAAATTTTACTTTTTAGTGAAAATATCCACTAAATGAGGGAATAATATGTGTGAGGGTACCCCAGGAGAGTTCCAAATGTGTGTGGGTAGAATATATATCCCACGGGGGTAAAATTGAATGAAGTTGAAAAATTTTTTTTTTTGGACTTAGTAATTTTTCCGCCGTTTATCAGACTTTCAGATTGGGGAAATGTCAGTGAGCATTCCAATTTCAGTTCCAGAGCGATGCGCCCAATGAATCCTTGATATTTAGTTGTTTTCAGCCAATTTTCTGGATTTTTGAAAATTTCACTTTTTTGTGAAAATATACACTAAATGAGGGAATAATATGTGTGAGTGTACCCCAGGAGAGTTCCAAATGTTTGTGGGTGGAATATATATCCCACGGGGGTAAAATTGAAATAAGTTTCAAAAAATTTTTTTTTGGACTTAGTCATTTTTCAGGCGTTTATCAGACTTTCAGATAGGGAAAATGTCAGTGAGCATTTCGATTTCAGTTCCAGACCGATTCACCCAATAAGTCCATAATATTTAGTCGTTTTCAGCCAATTTCCTGGATTTATGAAAATTTCACTTTTTTTGTGAAAATATCCACTAAATGAGGGAATAATATGTGTGAGGGTACCCCAGGAGAGTTCCAAATGTGTGTGGGTAGAATATATTTCCCACGGGGGTAAAATTGAATGAAGTTGAAAAATATTTTTTTTTGGACTTAGTAATTTTTCCGCCGTTTATCAGCCTTTCAGATAGGGGAAATGTCAGTGAGCATTCCGATTTCAGTTCCAGAGCGATGCACCCAATGAATCCTTCATATTTAGTCGTTTTCAGCTAATTTTCTGGATTTTTGAAAATGTCACTTTTTTGTGAAAATATCCACTAAATGAGGGAATAATATGTGTGAGGGTACCCCAGGAGAGTTCCAAATGTGTGTGGGCAGAATATATATCCCACCGGGGTAAAATTGAAAAAAGTCAAATAAAATTTTTTTTTGGGACTTAGTCATTTTTCCGGCGTTTATCAGACTTTCAGATAGGGGAAATGTCAGTGAGCGTTCCGATTTCAGTTCCAGACCGATTCGCCCAATGAGTCCTTGATATTTAGTCGTTTTCAGAAAAATTTTCTGGATTTTTGAAAATTTCACTTTTTTGTGAAAATGTACACTAAATGAGGTAATAATATGTGTGAGTGTACCCCAGGAGAGTTCCAAATGTTTGTGGGTGGAATATATATCCCACGGTGGTAAAACTGAAAAAAGTCTTAAAAAAAATTTTTCGGGGACTTAGTAATTTTTCCACCGTTTATCAGACTTTCAGATAGGGGAAATGCCATTGATCATTCCGATTTCAGTTCCAGACCGATTCGCCCAATGAGTCCTTGGTATTTCGTCATTTTCAGCCAATTTTCTGGAATTTTGAAAATTTCACTTTTTTGTGAAAATATCCACTAAATGAGGGAATAATATGTTTGAGGGTACCCAAGGAGAGTTCCAAATGTGTGTGTGTAGAATATATATCCCATGGGGGTAAAATTGAATAAAGTTGAAAAATTTTTTTTTTTGGACTTAGTAATTTTTTCACCGTTTATCAGACTTTCAGATAGGGGAAATGTCATTGATCGTTTTGATTTCAGTTCCAGAGCGATTCGCCCAATGAGTCCTTGATATTTAGTCGTTTTCAGCCAATATTTTGGATTTTTGAAAATTTCACTTTTTTGTGAAAATATCCACTAAATGAGGGAATAATATGTGTGAGGGTACCCCAGGAGAGTTCCAAATGTGTGTGGGTAGAATATATATCCCACGGGGGTAAAATTGAAAAAAGTTGAAAAAAAAATTTTTTTGGACTTAGTCATTTTTCCGTCGTTTATCAGACTTTCAGATAGGGCAAATGTCAGTGAGCGTTCCGATTTCAGTTCCAGAGTGATTCGCCCAATGAGTCCTTGATATTTAGTCGTTTTCAGCCAATATTTTGAATTTTTGTAAATTTCACTTTTTTGTGAAAATGTCCACTAAATGAGGGAATAATATGTGTGAGGGTACCCCAGGAGAGTTCCAAATGTGTGTGGGTAGAATATATATCCCACGGGGGTAAAATTGAAAAAAGTCAAATAAAAATTTTTTTTTGGGACTTAGTAATTTTTCCGGCGTTTATCAGACTTTCAGATAGGGGAAATGTCAGTGAGCGTTTCAATTTCAGTTCCAGACCGATTCGCCCAATGAGTCCTTGATATTTAGTCGTTTTCTGCCAATTTTCTGGATTTTTGAAAATTTCACTTTTTTGTGAAAATATACACTAAATGAGGGAATAATATGTGTGAGTGTACCCCAGGAGAGTTCCAAATGTTTGTGGGTGGAATATATATCCCACGGGGGTAAAATTGAAAAAAGTCTAAAAAAAAATTTGGGGGGGACTTAGTAATTTTTCCGCCGTTTATCAGACTTTCAGATAGGGGAAATGTAATTGATCATTCCGATTTCAGTTCCAGACCGATTCGCCCAATGAGTCCTTGGTATTTAGTCATTTTCAGCCAATTTTCTGGATTTTTGAAAATTTCACTTTTTTGTGAAAATATCCACTAAATGAGGGAATAATATGTGTGAGGGTACCCCAGGAGAGTTCCAAATGTGTGTGGGTAGAATATATATCCCACGGGGGTAAAATTGAAAAAAGTCGAAAAAAAAATTTTTTGGGGACTTACTCATTTTTCCTGCATTTATCAGACTTTCAGATAGGGGAAATGTCAGTGAGCGTTCCGATTTCAGTTCCAGAATGGTTCGCCCAATGAGTCCTTGATATTTAGTCGTTTTCAGCCAATTTCCTGGATTTTTGAAAATTTCACTTTTTTGTGAAAATATCCACTAAATGAGGGAATAATATGTGTGAGGGTACCCCAGGAGAGTTCCAAATGTGTGTGGGTAGAATATATATCCCACGGGGGTAAAATTGAATAAAGTTGAAAAATTTTTTTTTTTGGACTTAGTAATTTTTCCGCCGTTTATCTGACTTTCAGATAGGGCAAATGTCAGTGAGCGTTCCGATTTCAGTTCCAGAACGATTCACCCAATGAGTCCTTGATAAGTAGTCATTTTCAGCCAATTTTCTGGATTTTTGAAAATTTCACTTTTTTGTGAAAATATCCACTAAATGAGGGAATAATATGTTTGAGGGTACCCAAGGAGAGTTTCAAATGTGTGTGGGTAGAATATATATCCCACGGGGGTAAAATTGAAAAAAGTTTAAAAAAAATTTTTTTTGGACTTAGTCATTTTTCCGGCTTTTATCAGACTTTCAGATAGGGGAAATGTCAGTGAGCATTTCGATTTCAGTTCCAGACCGATTCTCCCAATGAGTCCTTGATATTTAGTCGTTTTCAGGTAATTTCCTGGATTTTTGAAAATTTCACTTTTTTGTGAAATGATCCACTAAATGAGGGAATAATATGTGTGAGGTTACTCCAGGAGAGTTCCAAATGTGTGTGGGTAGAATATATCCCACGGGGGTAAAATTTAATAAAGTTGAAAAAATTTTTTTTTTGGACTTAGTAATTTTTCCACCGTTTATCAGACTTTCAGATAGGAGAAATGTCATTGAGCGTTCCGATTTCAGTTCCAGACCGATTCACCCAATGCGTCCTTGATATTTATTCATTTTCAGCCAATTTTCTGGATTTTTGAAAATTTCACTTTTTTGTGAAAATATCCACTAAATGAGGGAATAATATGTGTGAGGGTACCCCAGGAGAGTTCCAAATGTGTGTGGGTAGATTATATATCCCACGGGGATAAAATTGAAAAAAGTTGAAAATTTTTTTGGGGGGACTTAGTCATTTTTCCGGCGTTTATCAGACTTTCAGATAGGGAAAATGTCATTGAGCGTTCGGATTTCAGTTCCAGACCGATTCGCCCAATGAGTCCTTGATATTTAGTCGTTTTCAGCCAATTTCCTGGATTTTTGAAAATTTCACTTTTTTGTGAAAATATCCACTAAATGAGGGAATAATATGTGTGAGGGTACCCCAAGAGAGTTCCAAATGTGTTTGGGTAGAATATATATCCCACGGGGATAAAATTGAAAAAAGTTGAAAATTTTTTTTTTTGGGACTAAGTCATTTTTCCGGCGTTTATCAGACTTTCAGATAGGGGAAATGTCAGTGAGCGTTTCGATTTCAGTTCCAGAGCGATACGCCCAATGAGTCCTTCATATTTAGTCGTTTTCAGCCAATATTTTGGATTTTTGAAAATTTCACTTTTTTGTGAAAATATCCACTAAATGAGGGAATAATATGTGTGAGGGTACCCCAAGATAGTTCAAAATGTGTGTGGGTAGAATATATATCCCACGGGGGTAAAATTGAATAAAGTTGAAAAAAATTTTTTTTGGACTTAGTAATTTTTCCACTGTTTATCAGACTTTCAGATAGGGGAAATGTCATTGAGCGTTCCGATTTCTGTTCCAGACCGATTCGCCCAATGAGTCCTTGATATTTAGTCATTTTCAGCCAATTTTCTGGATTTTTGAAAATTTCACTTTTTGGTGAAAATATCCACTAAATGAGGGAATAATATGTGTGATGGTACCCCAGGAGAGTTCCAAATGTGTGTGGGTAGATTATATATCCCACGGGGGTAAAATTGAAAAAAGTTAAAATAAATTTTTTTTTGGACTTAGTCATTTTTCCGGCGTTTATCAGACTTTCAGATAGGGCATATGTCAGTGAGCGTTCTGATTTCAGTTCCAGAGCGATTCACCGAATGAGTCCTTGATATTTAGTCGTTATAATTTGGATTTTTGAAAACTTCACTTTTTTGTGAAAATATCCACTAAATGAGGGAATAATATGTGTGAGGGTACACCGGGACAGTTCCAAATGTGTGTGGGTAGAATATATATCCCACGGGGGTAAAATTGAAAAAACTTGAAAATTTTTTTTTTTTTGAACTCAGTAATTTTTCCACCGTTTATAAGACTTTCAGATAGGGGAAATGTCAGTGAGCGTTCCGATTTCAGTTCCAGACCGATTCGCCCAATGAGTCCTTAATATTTAGTCGCTTTCAGCCAATATTTTGGATGTTTGAAAATTTCACTTTTTTGTGAAAATATCCACTAAATGAGGGAATAATATGTGTGAGGGTACCCCAGGAGAGTTCCAAATGTGTGTGGGTAGAATATATATCCCACGGGGGTAAAATTGAATAAAGTTGAAAAAATTTTTTTTTGGACTTCGTAATTTTTAAACTGTTTATCAGACTTTCAGATAGGGGAAATGTCATTGAGCGTTCCGATTTCAGTTCCAGACCGATTCGCCCAATGAGTCCTTGATATTTAGTCATTTTCAGCCAATTTTCTGGATTTTTGAAAATTTCACTTTTTGGTGAAAATATCCACTAAATGAGGGAATAATATGTGTGATGGTAGCCCAGGAGAGTTCCAAATGTGTGTGGGTAGATTATATATCCCACGGGGATAAAATTGAAAAAAGTTGAAAATTTTTTTTTTGGGACTTAGTCATTTTTCCGGCGTTTATCAGACTTTCAGATAGGGGAAATGTCAGTGAGCGTTTCAATTTCAGTTCCAGAGCGATACGCCCAATGAGTCCTTCATATTTAGTCGTTTTCAGCCAATATTTTGGATTTTTGAAAATTTCACTTTTTTGTGAAAATATCCACTAAATGAGGGAATAATATGTGTGAGGGTACCCCAGGAGAGTTCCAAATGTGTGTGGGTAGAATATATATCCCACGGTGGTAAAATTGAAAAAAGTTAAAAAATTTTTTTTTTGGACTTGGTCATTTTATCAGACTTTCAGATAGGGCAAATGTCAGTGAGCGTTCCGATTTTAGTTCCAGAGCGATTCGCCCAATGAGTCCTTGATATTTAGTCGTTTTCAGCCAATTTTCTGGATTTTTGAAAATTTCACTTTTTTTGTGAAAATATCCACTAAATGAGGGAATAAAATGTGTTAGGGTACCCCAGGAGAGTTCCAAATGTGTGTGGGTAGAATATATATCCCACGGGGGTAAAATTGAAAAAAGTTGAAAAAAATTTTTTGTGGGACTTAGTCATTTTTCCGGCGTTTATCAGACTTTTAGATAGGGGAAATGTCAGTGAGCGTTCCGATTTCAGTTCCAGAGTGATCCGCCCAATGAGTCCTTGATATTTAGTCGTTTTCAGTCAATTTCTGGATTTTTGAAAATTTCACTTTTTTGTGAAAATATCCATTAAATGAGGGAATAATATGCGTGAGAGTACTGTTAGAACTCTCCTGTTAGGTTTTTTCTAGTTTGCTGGTCACATGACCATTTTTGCCTATTTAATCCGGCTCCGCCCTCCTGGCCTTGCTGGACTTCATTGTATTTTCTACTCTTGAGCTAGCTTGGTACTCTGTTACCTTTCTCTGTTTGTTTTACTAGGTCTTCTGACCTCTATGTTCTATGTAGTGTGTTTGTCTTTTATTGCGTTACATCATAGGGATCCAGTTTAGTTCTATTGTAGGGACAGATCTCCTGTCTTTCCTTAGTGCTTGTAGCAGAACATAACAGTAAGTCCAGCCCCAAAAAATTTCTCTAAGGAAAGACCTCCAGTTTCCATCATGGTCTCGGTTCAAGATTTGGCTCAATGCTTGCAGGGACTCTCTCTGGAGGTGGCCGAGCTCCAACAACACGTAAGTAGCTGTTCTGGAGCACATTTTGTAGAGCCAAAGGTACGTCTGCCTTATCTATTTTTTGGTGAACAACAAGATTTTTTTTCTTTTAAAAATCCTTGTTTTTTGTATTTTCGTTTAAGACCCGGATCCTCTGGTGATGAATCACAGCGCATAGGGTTCATAATGTCACTTTTGCGCAAGGATCCTCAGGGATGGGCTTTTTCTCTCCAACCTAGTGATCCGTGCTTTAGATCAGTGGATAGTTTTTTTTCTGCTTTGGGTTTGTTGTACGATGATCCCGATCGTGTCTCATCTGCTGAGTCTGAATTGAGACGTTTGAGGCAGGGATCAGGTAATGTGGAAAAATATTGTTCTCACTTCCATCGATGGTCTGCCCAGGTGGGGTGGAACGATTCAGCTTTGAAAAGTTTGTTTCTTGCGGGGCTAGGTGAAAGGGTTAAAGATTTGCTGATTGCTTATCCCACACCTGGAAACTTGCAGGAGGCTATGCAATTAGCTATACGGGTGGACAGGAGACTGCGTGCAAGGGTTAATGAGAGCAAATCCTCTGCTATGTCAGCTCCGAGTCTTGAGAGGGTCTGTGCTGACAAAGGAGAGCCGATGGAGATTGGGACGATGACGCCCCGCTCTCAGGAAAAAGACCGCAGGCTTTCTGAAGGTTTGTGCTTCTATTGCGGAAATTCTGGTCATTTTATTAAGAACTGTGTGCTTCGTATGAACAAAGAAAAAAAAATGTTCAGTTATGCACGTATAGCCTGTTTAAATACTAAGGGAGTATTCCTATCTGCTACTACCGCTGCTCAGGAAGAATTAATTGAATTTCGGGTATTTGTGGATTGTGGTTCTACTCTGAATGTGATTGATGGGGGATTCTTGGAAAAACTTACATTAAAACCTAAACCTTTGTCATCCCTTATTGCTGTGGTTTCTGTTGCGGCTCTCTCTTGAAGAGTGTTACTCATAAGGTCTGTGAGTTTCCCCTCACTATTAATGGTGTTCATCAAGAGAATTTGGATTTGGTAGTATTGAATAATTTGCCTTCTCCAGTAATTTTGGGGTTGCCCTGGTTAAAATTGCATAATCCTGTACTGGATTGGTCTACCAATGAAATTAAGTCCTGGAGCCCTAAATGTTATGACAAGTGTTGTAACGGACGTATTGCTGTGGTGGAAAAAGGGGAATTACCTGTACCTATTCAGGATTTTTGGAGAGTTTTTTCTGAGGAGGAGTCACAAATTTTGCCTCCCCATAGAGACTATGATTGTACCATTGAATTTGTCCCTGGAGCGACTCTTCCTAAAAGTCGTTTATTTAATCTTACTATTCCTGAGAGAAAGGCTTTGGAGGAATACATACAGACAAGCTTGGCCGCCGGTCACATTAGGCCTTCCAAGTCTCCTGTGGCTGTTGGATTTTTTTTTGTTAAAAAAAAAGATGCGGTTTACGTCCTTGTCTGGACTTTCGTGAGATCAATAAAATTACTGTACACAATCCTTACCCACTGCCATTGATTCCTGATTTGTTTAAAAAGTTAGTCGGGGCCAAGTGGTTCTCTAAACTTGATCTCTGGGGGGCATACAATTTGTTGCGCAAGAAGGAGGGTGATGAATGGAAGACTGCTTTTAACACTCCTGTGGGTCATTTTGAGAATCTGGTTATGCCTTTTGGTCTTACCAATGCTCCAGCATTTTTTCAGAATCTTATTAATGACATCCTTAGACCTTTGATCGGCAAAAATGTGGTTGTGTATTTGGATGACATTCTGATTTATTCGCCTGATCTGGAGTCTCATTGGCGGAGCGTACGTGAGGTTTTACAGTTATTAATGGACAATTCGCTTTTTGCTAAGCTAGAGAAATGTGAGTTTGCTGTACAGAAAATTAGTTTTTTGGGTTACATTATCTCCAGTGAAGGTTTTGAGATGGACCCGGTTAAAGTTCAAGCTGTGCAGGAATGGCCTAGGCCTATTGGTTTGAAATCGATACAGAGGTTTTTGGGTTTCGCCAATTATTACAGAAAATTCATAAAAAAAATTTCTATTATTGTCAAACCGCTGACCGATCTCACCAGGAAAGGTACTAATGCGGTTCAGTGGACTTCTGAGGCCATTGAAGCTTTTGTGTTTCTAAAGGAGAGGTTCACCTCTGCTCGTATCCTTATGCAGCCTGATGTGACTAAGCCGTTTTTGGTTGAGGTTGATGCTTCTTCTGTGGGTGTTGGTGTGGTGTTGTCTCAGGAAAGCAAGGATGGAGTACATCCCTGTGCCTTTTTTTCAAAAAAATTTTCTGAGACTGAACTTAATTACGATATTGGTAATCGGGAATTGCTGGCTATTAAAATCGCATTTGAACACTGGCGTCATCTCTTGGAAGGTGCTGAATTTCCCATTCAGGTTTTCACTGATCATAAAAATCTGATCTATCTTGATGCTGCCAAGCGCTTGAATACCCGTCAGGCTAGGTGGGCACTTTTTTTCTCGCGGTTTAATTTTTCCGTTACTTACATCCCGGGTACCAAGAATGTTAAAGCGGATGCTTTGTCTCGCAGCTTTTCTCCCATGGTCAGTGCTGAGGAGGAGGAGGAGAGCATTTTACAAGAAGGTGTTGTGATTGCTGCTTTGGACTCCGTTTTGGAGGATGGGATTCTTAAAGCTCAGGAGAATGCCCCATCTAACTCTCCCCATGGGAGGTTGTTTGTGCCTAGGACCTTTAGGAGAGATTTGTTTGTTGAGTGTCATGAGCATCGGTTGGCAGGTCTTCCAGGAATTTCTGAGACCAAAAGACTTGTGGGTCGCAGTTTTTGGTGGCCTGGATGGCAGAAGGAAGTCATTAAGTGGGTGCGTCAATGTACTGTGTGTGCTAGATCTAAGTCTTCGCATGCTCCTGCTGCGGGGTTGCTTTGCCCTCTGGAGGTTCCTAGTGCACCTTGGACACATCTGGCTATGGACTTTATTACTGACCTTCCCCCCTCTGAAGGTTTCACGGTCATCTGGGTGGTCGTGGACCGTTTTAGCAAGATGTGTCACTTGATTCCCTTCATCAAACTGCCTTGCGCTAAGACACTCACTAAGGCCTTTGTCAAGGAAATTGTTAGACTACATGGCGTTCCTACTGACATTGTTTCTGATAGGTGACCTCAGTTCGTGGCTCATTTTTGGCGTGCCTTTTGAGACAAGTTGGGAGTTCATTTGTCGTTTTCATCCGGATATCATCCTGAGTCTAATGGCCAGACAGAAAGAAAGAACCAGGATGTTGAGCAGTTCTTGCATTGCTTTGTGGCAGACAATCAAGAGGGGTGGTCTGAGTTTCTGCCACTTTCTGAATTTGCTCTTAACAACCATACATCCTATTCTACTGGGTGTTCGCCTTTTTTTTGTTGTTCTGGGAGACATTCGTCTTTTGGGTCATTCTCCAAATTGGTATCGGCTGTGCCTGAGGAGGAGAGTTTTTCCGGTGATTTGGAGAGAGTTTGGACGGATGTGCGTGATAATCTTCAGGAGGCTAACAAAAGATCTAAGAGGTACTTTGATAGGAAACGGCAAGAGGTTTCGTTTGCTATTGGTGACATGGTTTGGTTGTCCTCTAAGAATCTGCGATTGAGGATTCCTTCGAAAAAATTTTGACCGAAGTTTGTAGGGCCCTTTAAGGTGCTTCAGATAGTTAACCAATCTGCTGGAAGATTAATAAGGTGTTTCATGTTTCTCTGTTGAAAAAAGCTGATGTGTCGGTTGGTGACGACTCTGCCACTGGTCCTCCGGTGGTGGAGGACGGGGAATATGAAATTTCTCGCATCCTAAATTCTAGACGGTATAGAGGGAGTTTGCAGTATCTCGTAGCTTGGAAGGGTTTCGGACCCGAGGATAACTCATGGGTGAGGGCGGATGATGTTTCTGCTTCCAGACTTGTCAGAGCGTTTCACAGGAGGTTTCCTAATAAGCCCGGCCCTAGGGGATCCGGAGGATCCTCTTAGAAGAGGGGGTACTGTTAGAACTCTCCTGTTAGGTTTTTTCTAGTTTGCTGGTCACATGACCATTTTTGCCTATTTAATCTGGCTCCGCCCTCCTGGCCTTGCTGGACTTCATTGCATTTTCTACTCTTGAGCTAGCTTGGTACTCTGTTACCTTTCTCTGTTAGGGTTGCTAGGTCTTCTGACCTCTATGTTCTATGTAGTTTGTTTGTCTTTTATTGCTACAATTTCTGCTAGGAGGTGTTCAACTTTATCCCAGTCCATAGTTCTTGTAGGGATCCCTCCCTTGCATCTATAGGTCTTCGTACAGACTAGCCGAGGACTTTAGCGGGTCTGATCGCAGGATCAGGTTCCCCGTTACATCGTAGGTATCCAGTTTAGTTCTATTGTAGGGACAGATCTCCTGTCTTTCCTTAGTGCTTGTAGCAGATCATAACAGGTACCCCAAGGGAGTTCCAAATGTGTGTGGGTAGAATATATATCCCACGGGGATAAAATTGAAAAAAGTTGAAAAATTTTTTTTTTGGGACTTAGTCATTTTTCCGGTGTTTATCAAACTTTCAGATAGGGGAAATGTCCGTGAGCTTTCCGATTTCAGTTCCAAAGCGATTCGCCCAATGAGTCCTTGATATTTAGTCGTTTTCAGCCAATTTTCTGGATTTTTGAAAATTTCACTTTTTTGTGAAAATATCCACTAAATGAGGGAATAATATGTGTGAAGGTACCCCAGGAGAGTTCCAAATGTGTGTGGGTAGAATATATATCCCACGGGGTAAAATTGAAAAAAGTTGTAAAAAATTTTTTTGGGGACTTAGTCATTTTTCCGGCGTTTATCAGACTTTTAGATAGGGGAAATGTCAGTGAGCGTTCCGATTTCAGTTCCAGAGTGATTCGCCCAATGAGTCCTTGATATTTAGTCGTTTTCAGTCAATTTCTGGATTTTTGAAAATTTCACTTTTTTGTGAAAATATCCATTAAATGAGGGAATAATATGTGTGAGGGTACTGTTAGAACTCTCCTGTTAGTTTTTTTCTAGTTTGCTGGTCACATGACCATTTTTGCCCATTTAATCCGGCTCCGCCCTCCTGGCCTTGATGGACTTCATTGTATTTTCTACTCTTGAGCTAGCTTGGTACTCTGTTACCTTTCTCTGTTTGTTTTGCTAGGTCTTCTGACCTCTATGTTCTATGTAGTGTGTTTGTCTTTTATTGCTACAATTTCTGCTAGGAGGTGTCCAACTTTATCCCAGTCCCTAGTTCTTGTAGGGATCCCTCCCTTGCATCTATAGGTCTTCGTACAGAATAGCCGAGGACTTTAGCGGGTCTGATCGCAGGATCAGGTTCCCTGTTACATCATAGGGATCCAGTTTAGTTCTATTGTAGGGACAGATCTCCTGTCTTTCCTTAGTGCTTGTAGCAGAACATAACAGTAAGTCCAGCCCCAAAAAATTTCTCTAAGGAAAGACCTCCAGTTTCCATCATGGTCTCGGTTCAAGATTTAGCTCAATGCTTGCAGGGACTCTCTCTGGAGGTGGCCGAGCTCCAACAACACGTAAGTAGCTGTTCTGGAGCACATTTTGTAGAGCCAAAGGTACGTCTGCCTGATCTATTTTTTGGTGAACAACAAGATTTTTTTTCTTTTAAAAATGCTTGTTTATTGTATTTTCGTTTAAGACCCGGATCCTCTGGTGATGAATCACAGCGCATAGGGTTCATAATGTCACTTTTGCGCAAGGATCCTCAGGGATGGGTTTTTTCTCTCCAACCTAGCGATCCGTGCTTTAGATCAGTGAATAGTTTTTTTTCTGCTTTGGGTTTGTTGTACGATGATCCTGATCGTGTCTCATCTGCTGAGTCTGAATTGAGACGTTTGAGGCAGGGATCAGGTAATGTGGAAAAATATTGTTCTCACTTCCGTCGATGGTTTGCCCAGGTGGGGTGGAACGATTCAGCTTTGAAAAGTTTGTTTCTTGCGGGGCTAGGTGAAAGGGTTAAAGATTTGCTGATTGCTTATCCCACACCTGGAAACTTGCAGGAGGCTATGCAATTAGCTATACGGGTGGACAGGAGACTGCGTGCAAGGGTTAATGAGAGCAAATCCTCTGCTATGTCAGCTCCGAGTCTTGAGAGGGTCTGTGCTGACAAAGGAGAGCCGATGGAGATTGGGATGATGACACCCCGCTCTCAGGAAAAAAACCGCAGGCTTTCTGAAGGTTTGTGCTTCTATTGCGGAAATTCTGGTCATTTTATTAAGAACTGTGTGCTTCGTATGAACAAAGAAAAAAAATGGTCAGTTATGCACGTATAGCCTGTTTAAATACTAAGGGAGTATTCCTATCTGCTACTACCGCTGCTCAGGAAGAATTAATTGAATTTCGGGTATTTGTGGATTGTGGTTCTACTCTGAATGTGATTGATGGGGGATTCTTGGAAAAACTTACATTAAAACCTAAACCTTTGTCATCCCTTATTGCTGTGGTTTCTGTTGCGGCTCTCTCTTGAAGAGTGTTACTCATAAGGTCTGTGAGTTTCCCCTCACTATTAATGGTGTTCATCAAGAGAATTTGGATTTGGTAGTATTGAATAATTTGCCTTCTCCAGTAATTTTGGGGTTGCCCTGGTTAAAATTGCATAATCCTGTACTGGATTGGTCTACCAATGAAATTAAGTCCTGGAGCCCTAAATGTTATGACAAGTGTTGTAACGGACGTATTGCTGTGGTGGAAAAAGGGGAATTACCTGTACCTATTCAGGATTTTTGGAGAGTTTTTTCTGAGGAGGAGTCACAAATTTTGCCTCCCCATAGAGACTATGATTGTACCATTGAATTTGTCCCTGGAGCGACTCTTCCTAAAAGTCATTTATTTAATCTTACTATTCCTCAGAGAAAGGCTTTGGAGGAATACATACAGACAAGCTTGGCCGCCGGTCACATTAGGCCTTCCAAGTCTCCTGTGGCTGTTGGATTTTTTTTTGTTAAAAAAAAAGATGGCGGTTTACGTCCTTGTCTGGACTTTCGTGAGATTAATAAAATTACTGTACGCAATCCTTACCCACTGCCATTGATTCCTGATTTGTTTAACCAGTTAGTCGGGGCCAAGTGGTTCTCTAAACTTGGTCTCTGGGGGGCATACAATTTGTTGCGCATGAAGGAGGGTGATGAATGGAAGACTGCTTTTAACACTCCTGTGGGTCATTTTGAGAATCTGGTTATGCCTTTTGGTCTTACCAATGCTCCAGCATTTTTTTCAGAATCTTATTAATGACATCCTTAGACCTTTGATCGGCAAAAATGTGGTTGTGTATTTGGATGACATTCTGATTTATTCGCCTGATCTGGAGTCTCATTGGCGGAGCGTACGTGAGGTTTTACAGTTATTAATGGACAATTCGCTTTTTGCTAAGCTAGAGAAATGTGAGTTCGCTGTACAGAAAATTAGTTTTTTGGGTTACATTATCTCCAGTGAAGGTTTTGAGATGGACCCGGTTAAAGTTCAAGCTGTGCAGGAATGGCCTAGGCCTATTGGTTTGAAATCGATACAAAGGTTTTTGGGTTTCGCCAATTATTACAGAAAATTCATAAAAAAAAATTCTACTACTGTCAAACCGCTGACCGATCTCACCAGGAAAGGTGCTTATGCGGTTCAGTGGACTTCTGAGGCCATTGAAGCTTTTGTGTTTCTAAAGGAGAGGTTCACCTCTGCTCGTATCCTTATGCAGCCTGATGTGACTAAGCCGTTTTTGGTTGAGGTTGATGCTTCTTCTGTGGGTGTTGGTGTTGTGTTGTCTCAGGAAAGCAAGGATGGAGTACATCCCTGTGCCTTTTTTTCAAAAAAAATTTCTGAGACTGAACTTAATTTCGATATTGGTAATCGGGAATTGCTGGCTATTAAACTCGCATTTGAACACTGGCATCATCTCTTGGAAGGTGCTGAATTTCCCATTCAGGTTTTCACTGATCATAAAAATCTGATCTATCTTGATGCTGCCAAGCGCTTGAATGCCTGTCAGGCTAGGTGGGCACTTTTTTTCTCGCGGTTTAATTTTTCCGTTACTTACATCCCGGATACCAAGAATGTTAAAGCGGATGCTTTGTCTCGCAGCTTTTCTCCCATGGTCAGTGCTGAGGAGGAGGAGAGCATTTTACAAGAAGGTGTTGTGATTGCTGCTTTGGACTCCGTTTTGGAGGATGGGATTCTTAAAGCTCAGGAGAATGCCCCATCTAACACTCCCCATGGGAGGTTGTTTGTGCCTAGGACCTTTAGGAGAGATTTATTTGTTGAGTGTCATGAGCCTCGGTTGGCAGGTCATCCAGGAATTTCTGAGACCAAAAGACTTGTGGGTCGCAGTTTTTGGTGGCCTGGATGGCAGAAGGAAGTCATTAAGTGGGTGCGTCAATGTACTGTGTGTGCTAGATCTAAGTCTTCGCATGCTCCTGCTGCGGGGTTGCTTTGCCCTCTGGAGGTTCCTAGTGCACCTTGGACACATCTGGCTATGGACTTTATTACTGATCTTCCCCCCTCTGAAGGTTTCACGGTCATCTGGGTGGTCGTGGACCGATTTAGCAAGATGTGTCACTTGATTCCCTTCATCAAACTGCCTTGCGCTAAGACACTCGCTAAGGCCTTTGTCAAGGAAATTGTTAGACTACATGGCGTTCCTACTGACATTGTTTCTGATAGGGGACCTCAGTTCGTGGCTCATTTTTGGCGTGCCTTTTGAGACAGGTTGGGAGTTCATTTGTCGTTTTCATCCGGATATCATCCTGAGTCTAATGGCCAGACAGAAAGAAAGAACCAGGATGTTGAGCAGTTCTTGCGTTGCTTTGTGGCAGACAATCAAGAGGGGTGGTCTGAGTTTCTGCCACTTTCTGAATTTGCTCTTAACAACCATACATCCTCTCTTGCTGGGTGTTCGCCTTTTTTTTGTTGTTCTGGGAGACATTCGTCTTTTGGGTCATTCTCCAAATTGGTATCGGCTGTGCCTGAGGAGTAGAGTTTTTCCGGTGATTTGGAGAGAGTTTGGACGGATGTGCGTGATAATCTTCAGGAGGCTAACAAAAGATCTAAGAGGTACTTTGATAGGAAACGGCAAGAGGTTCCGTTTGCTATTGGTGACATGGTTTGGTTGTCCTCTAAGAATCTGCGATTGAGGATTCCTTCGAAAAAATGTTGACCCAAGTTTGTAGGGCCCTTTAAGGTGCTTCAGATAGTTAACCAATCTGCTGGAAGATTAATAAGGTGTTTCATGTTTCTCTGTTGAAAAAAGCTGATGTGTCGGTTGGTGACTACTCTGCCACTGTTCCTCCGGTGGTGGAGGACGGGGAATATGAAATTTCTGGCATCCTAAATTCTAGACGGTATAGAGGGAGTTTGCAGTATCTCGTAGCTTGGAAGGGTTTCAGACCCGAGGATAACTCATGGGTGAGGGCGGATGATGTTTCTGCTTCCAGACTTGTCAGAGCATTTCACAGGAGGTTTCCTAATAAGCCTGGTCCTAGGGGATCCGGAGGATCCTCTTAGAAGAGGGGGTACTGTTAGAACTCTCCTGTTAGGTTTTTTCAAGTTTGTTGGTCACATGACCATTTTTGCCTATTTAATCTGGCTCCGCCCTCCTGGCCTTGATGGACTTCATTGTATTTTCTACTCTTGAGCTAGCTTGGTACTCTGTTACCTTTCTCTGTTAGTGTTGCTAGGTATTCTGACCTCTATGTTCTATGTAGTGTGTTTGTCTTTTATTGCTACAATTTCTGCTAGGAGGTGTCCAACTTTATCCCAGTCCCTAGTTCTTGTAGGGATCCCTCCCTTGCATCTATAGGTCTTCGTACAGACTAGCCGAGGACTTTAGCGGGTCTGATCGCAGGATCAGGTTACCCGTTACATCGTAGGTATCCAGTTTAGTTCTATTGTAGGGACAGATCTCCTGTCTTTCCTTAGTGCTTGTAGCAGATCATAACAGGTTCCCCAAGGGAGTTCCAAATGTGTGTGGGTAGAATATATATCCCACGGGGGTAAAATTGAAAAAAGTTGAAAACATTTTTTTTTGGACTTAGTGATTTTTCCGGCGTTTATCAGACTTTCCGATAGGGGAAATGTCAGTGAGCATTCCGATTTCAGTTCCAGAGCGATTCGCCCAATGAGTCCTTGATATTTAGTCGTTTTCAGCCAATATTTTGGATTTTTGAAAATTTTACTTTTTTGTGAAAATATCCACTAAATGAGGGAATAATATGTGTGAGGGTACCCCAGGAGAGTTCCAAATGTGTGTGGGTAGAATATATATCCCGCGGGGTAAAATTGAAAAAAGTTGAATAATTTTTTTTTTGGGACTTAGTCATTTTTCCGGCGTTTATCAGACTTTCAGATAGGGCAAATGTCAGTGAGCATTCCAATTTCAGTTCCAGAGCGATTCGCCCAATGAGTCCTTGATATTTAGTCGTTTTCAGCCAATATTTTGGATTTTTGAAAATTTCACTTTTTTGTGAAAATATAAACTAAATTAGGGAATAGTATGTGTGAGGGTACCCGAGGAGAGTTCCAAATGTGTGTGGGTAGAATATATATCCCACGGGGGTAAAATTTAAAAAAGTTGAAAAAAATTTTTTTTTGGATGTAGTCATTTTATCAGACTTTCAGATAGGGCAAATGTCAGTGAGCGTTCCCATTTCAATTCCAGAGCGATTCGCCCAATGAGTTCTTGATATTTAGTCATTTTCAGCCAATATTTTGGATTTTTGAAAATTTCACTTTTTTGTGAAAATATCCACTAAATGACGGAATAATATGTGTGAGGGTACCCCAGGAGAGTTCCAAATGTGTTTGGGTAGAATATATATCCCACGGGGTAAAATTGAAAAAAGTTGAAAAATTTTTTTTTTTGGACTTGGTTATTTTTCCGGCTTTTAACAGACTTTCAGATAGGGAAAATGTCAGTGAGCGTTCCGATTTCAGTTCCAGAGCGATTCGCCCAATGAGTCCTTGATATTTAGTCGTTTTCAGCCAATATTTTTTATTTTTGGAAATTTCAATTTTGGGAAAATATCCACTAAATGAGGGAATAATATGTGTGAGGGTACCCCAGGAGAGTTCCAAATGCGTGTGGGTAGAATATATATCCCACGGGGGTAAAATTGAAAAAAGTTGAATACATTTTTTTTTTGGACTTAGTCATTTTTTCAGACTTTCAGATAGGTCAAATGTCAGTGAGCGTTCTGATTTCAGTTCCAGAGCGATTTGCCAAATGAGTCCTTGATATTTAGTCGTTTTCAGCCAATATTTTGGATTTTTGAAAATTTCATTTTTTTGTGAAAATATCCACTAAATGAGGGAATAATATGTGTGAGGGTGATCCAGGAGAGTTCCAAATGTGTTTGGGTAGAATATATATCCCACGGTAATAAAATTGAAAAAAGTTGAAAAAAATTTTTTTAGGGACGTAGTCATTTTATCAGACTTTCAGATAGGGGAAATGTCAGTGAGCGTTCCGATTTCAATTCCAGAGCGATTCGCCCAATGAGTCCTTGATACTTAGTCGTTTTCAGACAATATTTTTAATTTTTGAAAATTTCACTTTTTTGTGAAAATATCCACTAAATGAGGGAATAATATGTGTGAGGGTACCCCAAGAGAGTTCCAAGTGTGTGTGGGTAGAATATATATCCCACGAGGGTAAAATTGAAAAAAGTTGAAAAATCTTTTTTTTTGGACTTAGTCATTTTTCCGGCGTTTATCAGACTTTCAGATAGGGCAAATGTCAGTGAGCATTCCGATTTCAGTTCCAGAGTGATTCACCCAATGAGTCCTTGATATTTAGTCGTTTTCAGCCAATATTTTGGATTTTTTAAAATTTCACTTTTTCGTGAAAATATCCACTAAATGAGGGAATAATATGTGTGAGGGTACCCCAGCAGAGTTCCAAATATGTGTGGGTAGAATATATATCCCACGGGGGTAAAATTGAAAAAAGTTTAAACATTTTTTTTTTGGACTTAGGCATTTTATCAGACTTTCACATAGGGCAAATGTCAGTGAGCATTCCGATTTCAGTTCCAGAGCGATTCGCCCAATGAGTCCTTGATATTTAGTCGTTTTCAGCCAATATTTTGGATTTTTGAAAATTTCACTTTTTCGTGAAAATATCCACTAAATGAGGGAATAATATGTGTGAGGGTACCCCAGCAGAGTTCCAAATATGTGTGGGTAGAATATATATCCCACGGGGGTAAAATTGAAAAAAGTTTAAACATTTTTTTTTGGACTTAGGCATTTTATCAGACTTTCACATAGGGCAAATGTCAGTGAGCATTCCGATTTCAGTTCCAGAGCGATTCGCCCAATGAGTCCTTGATATTTAGTCGTTTTCAGCCAATATTTTAGATTTTTGAAAATTTTACTTTTTCGTGAAAATATCCACTAAATGAGGGAATAATATATGTGAGGGTACCCCAGGAGAGTTCCAAATGTGTGTGGGTAGAATATATATCCCACGGGAATAAAATTGAAAAAAGTTGAAAAATTTTTTTTTTTGGACGTAGTCATTTTATCAGACTTTCAGATAGGGTAAATGTCAGCGAGCGTTCCGATTTCAGTTCCAGAGCGATTCGCCCAATGAGTCCTTGATATTTAGTCGTTTTCAGCCAATATTTTGGATTTTTGAAAATTTCACTTTTTTGTGAAAATATCCACTAAATGAGGGAATAATATGTGTGAGGGTACCGCAGGAGAGTTCCAAATATGTGTGGGTAGAATATATATCCCACGGGGGTAAAATTGAAAAAAGTTTAAACATTTTTTTTTTGGACGTAGTCATTTTATCAGACTTTCAGATAGGGCAAATGTCAGTGAGCGTTCCGATTTCATTTCCAGAGCGATTCGCCCAATGAGTCCTTGATATTTATTCGTTTTCAGGCAATTTTCTGAATTTTTGAAAATTTCACTTTTTTGTGAAAATATCCACTAAATGAAGGAATAATATGTGTGAGGGTACCCCAGGAGAGTTCCAAATGCGTGTGGGTAGAATATATATCCCACGGGGGTAAAATTGAACAAAGTTGAAAACATTTTTTTTTTGGACTTAGTCATTTTATCAGACTTTCAGATAGGGCAAATGTCAGTGAGCGTTCTGATTTCAGTTCCAGAGCGATTCGCCCAATGAGTCCTTGATATTTAGTCGTTTTCAGCCAATATTTTGGATTTTTGAAAATTTCACTTTTTTGTGAAAATATCCACTAAATGAGGGAATAATATGTGTGAGGGTGATCCTGGAGAGTTCCAAACGTGTGTGGGTAGAATATATATCCCACGGTAATAAAATTGAAAAAAGTTGAAAAAAATTTTTTTGGGGACGCAGTCATTTTATCAGACTTTCAGATAGGGCAAATGTCAGTGAGCGTTCCGATTTCAATTCCAGAGCGATTCGCCCAATGAGTCCTTGATATTTAGTCGTTTTCAGCCAATATTTTGGATTTTTGAAAATTTCACTTTTTGTGAAAATATCCACTAAATGAGGGAATAATATGTGTGAGGGTACCGCAGGAGAGTTCCAAATATGTGTGGGTAGAATATATATCCCACGGGGGTAAAATTGAAAAAAGTTTAAACATTTTTTTTTTGGACGTAGTCATTTTATCAGACTTTCAGATAGGGCAAATGTCAGTGAGCGTTCCGATTTCATTTCCAGAGCGATTCGCCCAATGAGTCCTTGATATTTATTCGTTTTCAGGCAATTTTCTGAATTTTTGAAAATTTCACTTTTTTGTGAAAATATCCACTAAATGAAGGAATAATATGTGTGAGGGTACCCCAGGAGAGTTCCAAATGCGTGTGGGTAGAATATATATCCCACGGGGGTAAAATTGAACAAAGTTGAAAACATTTTTTTTTTGGACTTAGTCATTTTATCAGACTTTCAGATAGGGCAAATGTCAGTGAGCGTTCTGATTTCAGTTCCAGAGCGATTCGCCCAATGAGTCCTTGATATTTAGTCGTTTTCAGCCAATATTTTGGATTTTTGAAAATTTCACTTTTTTGTGAAAATATCCACTAAATGAGGGAATAATATGTGTGAGGGTGATCCTGGAGAGTTCCAAACGTGTGTGGGTAGAATATATATCCCACGGTAATAAAATTGAAAAAAGTTGAAAAAAATTTTTTTGGGGACGCAGTCATTTTATCAGACTTTCAGATAGGGCAAATGTCAGTGAGCGTTCCGATTTCAATTCCAGAGCGATTCGCCCAATGAGTCCTTGATACTTAGTCGTTTTCAGCCAATATTTTTAATTTTTGAAAATTTCACTTTTTTTGTGAAAATATCCACTAAATGAGGGAATAATATGTGTGAGGGTACCCCAAGAGAGCTCCAAGTGTGTGTGGGTAGAATATATATCCCACGAAGGTAAAATTGAAAAAAGTTGAAAAAATTTTTTTTTTGGACTTAGTCATTTTTCCGGCATTTAGCAGACTTTCAGATAGGACAAATGTCAGTGAGCATTCCGATTTCAGTACCAGAGCGATTCGCCCATTGAGTCCTTGATATTTCGTCTTTTTCAGGCAATTTTCTGAATTTTAGAAAATTTCACTTTTTTGTGAAAATATCCACTAAATGAGGGAATAATATGTGTGAGGGTACCCCAGGAGAGTTCCAAATGTGTGTTGGTAGAATATATATCCCACGGGGGTAAAATTGAAAAAAGTTGAAAAATTTTTTTTTTTAGACTTAGTCATTTTTCAGGCGTTTATCAGACTTTCAGATAGGGCAAATGTCAGTGAGCGTTCCGATTTCAGTTCCAGAGCGATTCACCCAATGAGTCCTTGATATTTAGTCGTTTTCAGACAATTTTCTGGATTTTTGAAAATTTCACTTTTTTGTGAAAATATCCACTAAATGAGGGAATAATATGTGTGAGGGTACCCCAGGAGAGTTCCAAATGTGTGTGGGTAGAATATATATCCCACGGGGGGGGAATTGAAAAAAGCTGAAAAAATTTTTTTTTTTGGAGTTAGTCATTTTTTTGGCTTTTATCAGACTTTCAGATAGGGTAAATATCAGTGAGCGTTCCGATTTCAGTTCCAGAGCGATTCGCCCAATGAGTTCTTGATATTTAGTCGTTTTCAGCCAATATTTTGGATTTTTGAAAATGTCACTTTTTTGTGAAAATATCCACTAAATGAGGGAATAATATGTGTGAGATTACCCCAGGAGAGTTCCAAATATGTGTGGGTAGAATATATATCCCACAGGGGTAAAATTGAAAAAAGTTTAAACATTTTTTTTTGGACTTAGGCATTTTATCAGACTTTCAGATAGGGCAAATGTCATTGAGCGTTCCGATTTCAGTTCCAGAACGATTCGCCCAATGAGTCCTTGATATTTAATCGTTTTCAGACAATTTTCTGGATTTTTGAAAATTTCACTTTTTTGTGAAAATATCCACTAAATGAGGGAATAATATGTGTGAGGGTACCCCAGGAGAGTTCCAAATGTGTGTGTGTAGAATATATATCCCACGGGGGTAAAATTGAAAAAAGTTGAAAAATTTTTTTTTTTAGACTTAGTCATTTTTCAGGCGTTTATCAGACTTTCAGATAGGGCAAATTTCAGTGAGCGTTCCGATTTCAGTTGCAGAGCGATTCACCCAATGAGTCCTTGATATTTAGTCGTTTTCAGCCAATATTTTGGATTTTTGGAAATTTCAATTTTGGGAAAATATCCACTAAATGAGGGAATAATATGTGTGAGGGTACCCCAGGAGAGTTCCAAATGCGTGTGGGTAGAATATATATCCCACGGGGGTAAAATTGAAAAAAGTTGAAAACATTTTTTTTTTGGACTTAGTCATTTTATCAGACTTTCGGATAGGGCAAATGTCAGTGAGCGTTCCGATTTCAGTTCCAGAGTGATTTGCCAAATGAGTCCTTGATATTTAGTCGTTTTCAGCCAATTTTCTGGATTGTTGAAAATTTCACTTTTTTGTGAAAATATCCACTAAATGAGGGAATAATATGTGTGAGGGTACCCCAGGAGAGTTCCAAATGTGTGTGGGTAGAATATATATTCCAGTGGAATAAAATTGATTAAAGTTGAAAAAAAATTTTTTTTGGACGCAGTCATTTTATCAGACTTTCAGATAGGGCAAATGTCAGTAAGCATTCCGATTTCAATTTCAGAGCTATTCGCCCAATGAGACCTTGATATTTAGTCGTTTTCAGCCAATATTTTGGATTTTTTAAAATTTCACTTTTTTTTGAAAATATCCACTAAATGAGGGAATAATGTGTGTGAGGGTACCCCAGGAGAGTTCCAAATGTGTGTGGGTAGAATATATATCCCACGGGGTAAAATTGAAAAAAGTTGAAAAAAAATTTTTTTTGTACTTAGTCATTTTTCCGGGGTTTATCAGACTTTCAGATAGAGCAAATGTCAGTGAGCATTCCGATTTCAGTTACAGAGCGATTCGCCCAATGAGTCCTTGATATTTAGTCGTTTTCAGGCAATTTTCTGGATTTTTGAAAATTTCACTTTTTTGTGAAAATATCCACTAAATGAGGGAATAATATGTGAGAGGGTACCCCTGGAGAGTTTCAAATGTGTCTGGGTAGAATATATATCCCACGGGGGTAAAATTGAAAAAAGTTGAAAAATTATTTTTTTTTGGACTTAGTAATTTTATCAGACTTTCAGATAGGACAAATGTCAGTAAGCGTTCCGATTTCAGTTCCAGAGCGATTAGTCCAATGAGTCCTTGATATTTAGTCATTTTCAGCCAATATTTTGGATTTTTGAAAATTTCACTTTTTTACGAAAATATCCACTAAATGAGGGAATAATATGTGTGAGGGTACCCCAGGAGAGTTCCAAATGTGTGTGGGTAGAATATATATCCCACGGGGGTAAAATTGAAAAAAGTTGAAAAAATTTTTTTTTTTGGACTTAGTCATTTTATCAGACTTTCAGATAGGGCAAATGTCAGTGAGCATTCCGATTTCAGTTCCAGAGCGATTCGCCCAATGAGTCCTTGATATTTAGTCGCTTTCAGACAATTTTCTGGATTTTTGAAAATTTCACTTTTTTGTGAAAATATCCACTAAATGAGGGAATAATATGTGTGAGGGTACCCCAGGAGAGTTCCAAATGTGTGTGGGTAGAATATATATCCCACGGGGGTAAAATTGAAAAAAGTTGAAAAAAATTTTTTTTTGGACTTAGTCATTTTATGAGACTTTCAGATAGGTCAAATGTCAGTGAGCGTTCCGATTTCAGTTCCAGAGCGATTCGCCCAATGAGTCCTTGATATTTAGTCATTTTAAGGCAAATTTCAGAACTTTTTGAAAATTGCACTTTTTTGTGAAAATATCCACTAAATGAGGGAATAATATGTGTGAGGGTACCCCAGGAGAGTTCCAAATGTGTGTGGGTAGAATATATATCCCACGGGGGTAAAATTGAAAAAAGTTGAAAAAAAATTTTTTTTAGACATTCATTTTTCAGGCGTTTATCAGACTTGCAGATAGGGCAAATGTCAGTGAGCGTTCCGATTTCAGTTCCAGAGCGATTCACCAAATGAGTCCTTGATATTTAGTCGTTTTTCAGACAATTTTCTGGATTTTTGAAAATTTCACTTTTTTGTGAAAATATCCACTAAATGAGGGAATAATATGTGTGAGGGTACCCCAGGAGAGTTCCAACTGTGTGTGGGTAGAATATATATCCCACGGGGGTAAAATTGAAAAAAGTTGAAAAAAATTTTTTTTTGGACTTAGTAATTTTTCCGGCTATTAACAGACTTTCAGATATGGAAAATGTCAGTGAGCATTCCGATTTCAGTTCCAGAGCGATTTCCCCAATGAGTCCTTGATATTTAGTCGTTTTCAGCCAATATTTAGAATTTTTGAAAATTTCACTTTTTTGTGAAAATATCCACTAAATGAGGGAATAATATGTGTAAGGGTACCCCAGGAGAGTTCCAAATGTGTGTGGGTAGAATATATATCCCACGGGGGTAAAATTGAAAAAAGTTAAAAGAATTTTTTTTTTGAACTTAGTTATTTTTCCGGCGTTTATCAGACTTTCAGATAGGGGACATGTCAGTGAGCATTCCGATTTCAGTTCCGGAGCGATTCGCCCAATGAGTCCTTGATATTTAGTCGTTTTCAGCCAATTTTCTGGATTTTTGAAAATTTCACTTTTTTGTGAAAATATCCACTAAATGAGGGAATAATATGTGTGAGGGTACCCCAGGAGAGTTCCAAATGTGTGTGGGTAGAATATATATCCCACTGGAATAAAATTGAAAAAAGTTTATAAAAAATTTTTTTTCGACGTAGTCATTTTATCAGACTTTCAGATAGGGCAAATGTCAGTGAGCATTCCGATTTCAGTTCCAGAGCGATTCGCCGAATGAGTGCTTGATATTTAGTCATTTTCAGCCAATTTTCTGGATTTTTTCAAAATTTCACTTTTTTGTGAAAATATCCACTAAATGAGGGAATAATAAGTGTGAGGGTACCCCAGGAGAGTTCCAAATGCGTGTGGGTAGAATATATATTCCACGGGGGGGGAATTGAAAAAAGCTGAAAAAATTTTTTTTTTTGGAGTTAGTCATTTTTTTGGCGTTTATCAAACTTTCAAATAGGGTAAATGTCAGTGAGCGTTCCGATTTCAGTTCCAGAGCGATTCGCCCAATGAGTCCTTGATATTTAGTCGTTTTCAGCCAATATTTTGGATTTTTGGAAATTTCAATTTTGGGAAAATATCCTCTAAATGAGGGAATAATATATGTGAGGGTACCCCAGGAGAGTTCCAAATGCGTGTGGGTAGAATATATATCCCACGGGGGTAAAATTGAAAAAAGTTGAAAACATTTTTTTTTTCGACTTAGTCATTTTATCAGACTTTCAGAAAGGGCAAATGTCAGTGAGCGTTCTGATTTCAGTTCCAGAGCGATTTGCCAAATGAGTCCTTGCTATTTAGTCGTTTTCAGCCAATATTTTGGATTTTTGAAAATTTCACTTTTTTGTGAAAATATCCACTAAATGAGGGAATAATATGTGTGAGGGTAATCCAGGAGAGTTCCAAATGTGTGTGGGTAGAATATATATCCCACGGAGGGAAATTGAAAAAAATTGAAAAAAAAATTTTTTTTGACTTAGTCATTTTTTTGGCGTTTATCAGACTTTCAGATAGGGGAAATGTCAGTGAGCATTCCGATTTCACTTCCAGAGCGATTTTCCCAATGAGTCCTTGATATTTCGTCGTTTTCAGGCAATTTTCTGAATTTTTTAAAATTTCACTTTTTTGTGAAAATATCCACTAAATGAGGGAATAATATGTGTGAGGGTACCCCAGGAGAGTTCCAAATGTGTGTGGGTAGAATATATATCCCACTGGAATAAAACTGAAAAAAGTTGAAAAAAATTTTTTTTTTGACGTAGTCATTTTATCAGACTTTCAGATAGGGCAAATGTCAGTGAGCGTTCCGATTTCAGTTTCAGAGCGATTCGCCCAATGAGTCCTTGATATTTAGTCGCTTTCAGACAATTTTCTGGATTTTTGAAAATTTCACTTTTTTGTGAAAATATCCACTAAATGAGGGAATAATATGTGTGAGGGTACCCCAGGAGAGTTCCAAATGTGTGTGGGTAGAATATATATCCGACGGGGGTAAAATTGAAAAAAGTTGCAAAAAATTTTTTTTTGGACTTAGTCATTTTATGAGACTTTCAGATAGGTCAAATGTCAGTGAGCGTTCCGATTTCAGCTCCAGAGCGATTCGCCCAATGAGTCCTTGATATTTAGTCATTTTCAGGCAATTTTCAGAATTTTTGAAAATTTCACTTTTTTGTGAAAATATCCACTAAATGAGGGAATAATATGTGTGAGGGTACCCCAGGAGAGTTCCAAATCTGTGTGGGTAGAATATATATCCCACGGGGGTAAAATTGAAAAAAGTTGAAAAAATTTTTTTTTTGTACTTAGTCATTTTATCAAACTTTCAGATAGGGGAAATGTCAGTGAGCATTCCGATTTCAGTTCCAGAGCGATTCGCCCAATGAGTCCTTGATATTTAGTCGTTTTCAACCAATTTTCTGGATTTTTGAAAATTTCACTTTTTTGTGAAAATATCCACTAAATGAGGGAATAATATGTGTGAGGGTACCCCAGGAGAGTTCCAAATGTGTGTGGGTAGAATATATATCCCACTGGAATAAAATTGAAAAAAGTTGGAAAAAATTTTTTTTTGGACGTTGTCATTTTATCAGACTTTCAGATAGGGCAAATGTCAGTGAATATTCCGATTTCAATTCCAGAGCGATTCGCCCAATGAGTCCTTGATATTTAGTCGTTTTTCAGACAATTTTCTGGATTTTTGAAAATTTCACTTTTTAGTTAAAATATCCACTAAATGAGGGAGTAATATGTGTGAGGGTACCCCAGGAGAGCTCCAAACGTGTGTGGGTAGAATATATATCCCACGGGGGTAAAATTGAAAAAAGTTGAAAAAAAATTTTTTTTGGACTTAGTCATTTTATCAGACTTTCAGATAGGTCAAATGTCAGTGAGCGTTCTGATCTCAGTTCCATAGCGATTCGCCCAATGAGTCCTTGATATTTCGTAGTTTTCAGGCAATTTTCTGAATTTTTGAAAATTTCACTTTTTTGTGAAAATATCCACTAAATGAGGGAATAATATGTGTGAGGGTACCCCAGGAGAGTTCCAAATGTGTGTGGGTAGAATATATATCCCACGGGGGTAAAATTGAAAAAAGTTTAAAAAAAATTTTTTTTGGACTTAGTTATTTTTTTGGCGTTTATCAGACTTTCAGATAGGACAAATGTCAGTGAGCGTTCTGATTTCAGTTCCAGAGCGATTTGCCCAATGAGTCCTTGATATTTAGTCGTTTTCAGACAATATTTTGGATTTTTGAAAATTTCACTTTTTTGTGAAAATATCCACTAAATGAGGGAATAATATGTGAGAGGGTACCCCAGGAGAGTTCCAAATGTGTGTGGGTAAAATATATATCCCACTGGAATAAAATTGAAAAAAGTTGAAAAAAAATTTTTTTTGGACGTAGTCATTTTATCAGACTTTCAGATAGGGCAAATGTCAGTGAGCATTCCGATTTCAGTTCCAGAGCGATTCGCCCAATGACTCCTTGATATTTAGTCGCTTTCAGACAATTTTCTGGATTTTTGAAAATTTCACTTTTTTGTGAAAATATCCACTAAATGAGGGAATAATATGTGTGAGGGTACCCCAGGAGAGTTCCAAATGTGTGTGGGTAGAATATATATCCCACGGGGGTAAAATTGAAAAAAATTTTTTTTTTGGACTTAGTCATTTTATGAGACTTTCAGATAGGTCAAATGTCAGTGAGCGCTCCGATTTCAGTTCCAGAGCGATTCGCCCAATGAGTCCTTGATATTTAGTCATTTTCAGGCAATTTTCTGAATTTTTGAAAATTTCACTTTTTTGTGAAAATATCCACTAAATGATGGAATAATATGTGTGAGGGTACCCCAGGAGAGTTCCAAATGTGTCTGGGTAGAATATATATCCCACGGGGGGTAAAATTGAAAAAAGTTGAAAAAATTTTTTTTTTCGACTTATTCATTTTTCAGGCGTTTATCAGACTTGCAGATAGGGCAAATGTCAGTGAGCTTTCCGATTTCAGTTCCAGAGCGATTCACCCAATGAGTCCTTGATATTTAGTCGTTTTCAGACAATTTTCTGGATTTTTGAAAATTTCACTTTTTTGTGAAAATATCCACTAAATGAGGGAATAATATGTGTGAGGGTACCCCAGGAGAGTTCCAACTGTGTGTGGGTAGAATATATATCCCAAGGGGGTAAAATTGAAAAAAGTTGAAAAATATTTTTTTTTGGACTTAGTAATTTTTCCGGCTATTAACAGACTTTCAGATAGGGAAAATGTCAGTGAGCATTCCGATTTCAGTTCCAGAGCGATTCACCCAATGAGTCCTTGATATTTAGTCGTTTTCAGCCAATTTTCTGCATTTTTGAAAATGTCACTTTTTTGTGAAAATATCCACTAAATGAGGGAATAATATGTGTGAGGGTACCCCAGGAGAGTTCCAACTGTGTGTGGGTAGAATATATATCCCAAGGGGGTAAAATTGAAAAAAGTTGAAAAATATTTTTTTTTGGACTTAGTAATTTTTCCGGCTATTAACAGACTTTCAGATAGGGAAAATGTCAGTGAGCATTCCGATTTCAGTTCCAGAGCGATTCACCCAATGAGTCCTTGATATTTAGTCGTTTTCAGCCAATTTTCTGCATTTTTGAAAATGTCACTTTTTTGTGAAAATATCCACTAAATGAGGGAATAATATGTGTGAGGGTACCCCAGGAGAGTTCCAACTGTGTGTGGGTAGAATATATATCCCAAGGGGGTAAAATTGAAAAAAGTTGAAAAATATTTTTTTTTGGACTTAGTAATTTTTCCGGCTATTAACAGACTTTCAGATAGGGCAAATGTCAGTGAGCATTCCGATTTCAGTTCCAGAGCGATTCGCCCAATGAGTCCTTGATATTTAGTCGCTTTCAGACAATTTTCTGGATTTTTGAAAATTTCACTTTTTTGTGAAAATATCCACTAAATGAGGGAATAATATGTGTGAGGGTACCACAGGAGAGTTACAAATGTGTGTGGGTAGAATACATATCCCACAGGGTTAAAATTGAAAAAAGTAGAAAAAAATTTTTTTGGGGGACTTAGTCATTTTTCCAGCGTTTATCAGACTTTCAGATAGGTTAAATGTCAGTGAGCATTCCGATTTCAGTTCCAGAGCGATTGGACCAGTGAGTCCTTGATATTTAGTCATAGAATCATAGAATGGTAGAGTTGGAAGGGATCTCCTGGGTCATCTGGTCCAAACCCCTGCTCAAAGCAGGATTCACTAGATCATCTCAGACAGATGTCTGTCCAGCCTCTGTTTGAAGACATCCATTGAAGGGGAACTCACCACCTCTCGTGGCAGCCTGTTCCACTCATTAATCACCCTAACTGTCAAAAAGTTTTTTCTAATATCTAATCTGTGTCTCCTCCCATTTAGTTTCATGCCATTGCTTCTAGTCTTTCCTTGTGCAAATGAGAATAAAGATGATCCTTCTACAATGTGACAGCCCTTGACATATTTGTAGACAGCTATTAAGTCTCCTCTCAGTCTTCTTTTTTCAAGCTAAACATTCCCAAATCCTGCAACCGTTCCTCATAGGACATGGTTTGCAGACCAGTCACCATTCTGGTCGCTCTTCTCTGAACTTGCTCCAGTTTGTCGATGTCTTTTTTAAAATGTGGTGCCCAAAACTGTACACAGTATTCCAGATGAGGTCTGACCAAAGAGGAGTAAAGACCGATAATGACTTCACGTGATCTAGACTGTATGCTTCTGTTAATACATCCCAGAATTGTATTTGCCTTTTTTGCTGCTGCATCACACTGTTGACTCATGTTCAGTCTATGATCTATTAGTATACCTAAGTCTTTTTCACATGTACTGTTGCTTAGCTCTATTCCTCCCATTCTGTATATGCTTTTTTCATTTTTATTGCCCAGATGTAGTACTTTGCATTTTTCCCTGTTACAAACCATTCTGTTGGTTGCTGCCCACTGCTCCAGTTTATTTAGGTCTTTTTGAATCCTCTCTCTCTCTTCTCTAGTATTAGCTATCCCTCCTAGCTTTGTGTCATCAGCAAATTTAATCAGTTTACCCTCAATTCCTTCATCTAAATCATTGATAAAGATGTTGAACAATACAGGTCCCAGGACGGAGCCCTGTGGTACCCCACTTGAGACATTCATCCAGCTGGATGTGAAGCCATTTACAACCACCCTTTGAGTCCGATCACTAAGCCAGTTATGAATCCACCTAACAGTTGCCTGGTCCATTGCATACTTGGTCATTTTTTCAATAAGGATGATGTGAGATACTTTGTCAAATGCTTTGCTGAAGTCAAGATATACTATATCTACAGCATTTCCCTGATCCACCCAGTCAGTGATTCTGTCATAGAAGGAAATTAAGTTAGTCTGACATGACTTGTTAGTTACAAACCCATGCTGACTCTGGTTAATCACTTCATTCTTATCCATGTACTTACATACATGTTGTTTAATAATTTGTTCAAAGATCTTTCCTGGTATAGAAGTCAGACTCACCGGCCTATAGTTCCCTGGGTCCACCTTCTTCCCCTTTTTGAAGATAGGAACAACATTTGCTCTTCTCCAGTCTTCTGGGACTTCTCCTGTTCTCCAAGAATTTTCAAAGATTATGGAGAGTGGTTCTAAAATTTCTTCTACAATCTCCTTCAGTACTCTGGGGTGTAATTCATCTGGACCTGGAGACTTGAACTCATTTATGTTAGCTAAATATTCCCTCACAATCTTTCTGTTTACTGATAACTTGGATTCCTCTATTCCTTTAAAAGGACAGTGAAGATCAGTTGATGTTACATTTTCTTTCTGAGAGAAAACAGATGCAAAATAGGAATTAAAAAGTTCGGCCTTCTCAACATCCTCTCTTACCATTTCTCCATTTTCATCCTGTAAAAATCCTATAGCATCTTTGACTTTTCTTTTACTTTTGACATACCCCCAAAATCCTTTTTTATTGCTTTTGACATCTCTTGCAAGCCTTAATTCATTGTCAGCTTTAGCTAACCTGATACGTGCCCTGCAGGATCTGCAGACTGCATTATAATCTTCTTTAGATATGCCTCCCTCTTTCCATTTAATAAACATTTCTTTCTTTCTTTTTAGCATGTGTTTAAGTTCTGTGTTCATCCATCCTGGTTTCCTTAAATGCTTCCCATTCTTCCTACTTTTCGGGATTGTTAACGATTGTGCTTTGAGAATCTCATTTTTAAAAATTTCCCATCCTTCCTGGACATTTTTGTCCTTAAGGACATCCAGCCATTGGATCCCTCCTATTCTCTTTCTGAGTCTCTTAAATCTGCCTTTCTAAAATCTAACCTTGAAGTTTGAGTCTTCACATGTCTTCCTCCTCTAGTTATCCAAAATTCTATAATAGCATGATCGCTGCCTCCTAGGGTCCCAGCCACCTTTACCTCCTCAACCATTTCCTCCCTGTTTATAAGGATTAGATCCAAAGTAGCAGATCCCCTTGTTTTCTCCCCTACCTTTTGGAAGATAAAGTTGTCAGCAAGAGAGGATAAGAATTTGCTTGACCTGTTAGTTTTACTTGAGAGAGATTCCCAACAAATGTCTGGATAGTTGAAATCTCCCATGACCACTACGTCATATTTTTTGGAGAACTTGGTCATTTGATACATAAAGAGTTCATCCATATCTTCAGCTTGCCCAGGTGGCCTGTAGTAAATGCCTACAATGGTGTCCTTTCCGTTGTTCTCTCCTTGTATTCTTACCCAAACAGTTTCCACAGAACTCCCAGTCTCTGAAGCTTCAATCTCTGTGCAGATATACGCTTTTCTAACATACAATGCAACACCTCCTCCTCGTTTATCAAGTCTGTTTCTTGCAAATAAGTTGTATCCTTTTAGCCTTTTATTCCAATCATGTGTATCGTCCCACCAAGTTTCAGTGATTCCAATGACATCATATTCCTTTTCCTGCATTAGTAGTTCCAATTCTCCTTGTTTGTTGCCCATGCTTTGTGCATTTGTATAAAAACATTTTAGTTTGTGATTGGTTTCTCTTCCTCCCATATTTTTATTATTTAGATTTTTTTGTCTTTGTTCTTCTTTTCCACTTCCAGTAGCAGAGATCTCAATAGTATTTGTCAGCTGTATGGCTTTTTCTGGCCTTTTGCTTCCCTTCCCACATTGTTCTAGTTTAAAGCTCTTCTGATGAGTGTAGCAAGGCGACTTCCAAATACATGTTTTCCAGTCTTCGTAAGGTGCACCCCATCTCTGGCAAGTAGTCCATCGTATAGGTAATTCATTCCGTGATCCAGAAATCCAAATACTTGTTGACGGCACCATCGACGTAGCCAGTTGTTCACCTGTAGAATCTTATTCCACCTCATTGTTCCATGGCCATCCACTGGGAGGATGGATGAGAAGACCACCTGCGCTCCCAATTCTTTCACTTTCTTGCCTAAGTCTTCAAAGTCACTGCAGATGGTTTCCAGGTCCTTTCTTGCGGTGTCATTTGTCCCCACATGTATTAGCAGGAATGGGTAGTGATCTGTAGGTCTGAAGAGTCTTGATATCCTGTCAGACACATCTAGTCGTTTTCAGCCAATTTTTGAAAATTTCACTTTTTTTGAAAATATCCACTAAATGAGGGAATAATATGTGTGAGGGTACGCCAGGAGAGTTCCAAATGTGTGTGGGTAGAATATATATTCCACTGGAATAAAATTGATAAAAGTTGAAAAAATTTTTTTTTTAGACATAGTCATTTTATCAGACTTTCAGATAGGGCAAATGTCAGTAAGCATTCCGATTTCAATTTCAGAGTGATTCGCCCAATGACTCCTTGATATTTAGTCGCTTTCAGACAATTTTCTGGATTTTTGAAAATTTCACTTTTTTGTGAAAATATCCACTAAATGAGGGAATAATATGTGTGAGGGTACCCCAGGAGAGTTCCAAATGTGTGTGGGTAGAATATATATCCCACGGGGGTAAAATTGAAAAAATTTTTTTTTGGACTTAGTCATTTTATGAGACTTTCAGATATGTCAAATGTCAGTGAGCGTTCCGATTTCAGTTCCAGAGCGATTCGCCCAATGAGTCCTTGATATTTAGTCATTTTCAGGCAATTTTCTGAATTTTTGAAAATTTCACTTTTTTGTGAAAATATCCACTAAATGAGGGAATAATATGTGTGAGGGTACCCCAGGAGAGTTCCAAATGTGTCTGGGTAGAATATATATCCCACGGGGGGTAAAATTGAAAAAAGTTGAAAAAAATTTTTTTTTCGACTTATTCATTTTTCAGGCGTTTATCAGACTTGCAGATAGGGCAAATGTCAGTGAGCATTCCGATTTCAGTTCCAGAGCGATTCACCCAATGAGTCCTTGATATTTAGTCGTTTTCAGCCAATTTTCTGCATTTTTGAAAATGTCACTTTTTTGTGAAAATATCCACTAAATGAGGGAATAATATGTGTGAGAGTACCCCAGGAGAGTTCCAAATTTGTGTGGGTAGAACATATATCCCACAGGGTTAAAATTGAAAAAAGTTGAAAAAATTTTTTTTTTTGTACTTAGTCATTTTTCCGGCGTTTATCAGACTTTCAGATAGGGGAAATGTCAGTGAGCGTTCCCATTTCAGTTCCACAGCGATTCGCCGGATGAGTCCTTGATATTTAGTCGTATTCATCCAATTTTCTGGATTTTTCTAAAATGTCACTATTTTGTGAAAATATCCACTAAATGAGGGAATAATATGTGTGAGGGTACCACAGGAGAGTTCCACATGTGTGTGGGTAGAAAACAGTTATATGAAAAAGTTTGGGCACCCCTATTAATCTTAAGCTTAATGTTTTATAAAAATTGGTGTTTTTGCAACAGCTATTTCAGTTTGATATATGTAATAACTGTTGGACACAGTAATGTTTCTGCCTTGAAATGAGGTTTATTGTACTAACAGAAAATGTGCAATCTGCATTCAAACAAAATTTGACCGGTGCATAAGTATGGGCACCCTTATCATTTTCTTGTTTTAAATACTCCTACCTACTTTTTACTGACTTACTAAAGCCCTTTTTTTTGTTTTGTAACCTCATTGAGCTTTGAACTTCAAAGCCAGGTGTATGCAATCATGAGAAAAGCTACTTAAAGTGGCCACTTGCAAGTTGTTCTCCTGTTTGAATCTCCTCTGTAGAGTGGCATCATGGGCTCCTCAAAACAACTGTCAAATGATCTGAAAACAAAGATTATTCAACATAGTTGTTCAGGGGAAGGATACAAAAAGCTGTCTCAGAGATTTAACCTGTCAGTTTCCACTGTGAGGAACATAGTAAGGAAATGGAAGAACACAGGGACAGTTCTTGTTAAGGCCAGAAGTGGCAGACCAAGAAAAACATTAGAAAGGCAGAGAAGAAAAATGGTGAGATCAGTCAAGGACAATCTTTAGACCACCTCCAGAGAGCTGCAGCATCAACTTGCTGCAGATGGTGTCACTGTGCATCGGTCAACTATACAACGCACTTTGCACAAGGAGAAGCTGTATGGGAGAGTGATGTGAAAGAAGCCGTTTCTGCAAGCACGCCAGAAACAGAGTCGGCTGAGCTATGCAAAAGCACATTTGGAGAAGCCAATTTCTTTTTGGAAAAGGTCCTGTGGACTGATGAAACCAAGATTGAGTTGTTTGGTCATACAAAAAGGCGTTATGCATGGCGGCAAAAAAACACAGCATTCCAAGAAAAACACTTGCTACCCACAGTAAAATTTGGTGGAGGTTCCACCATGCTTTGGGGCTGTGTGGCCAATGCCGGCACCGGGAATCTTGTTAAAGTTGAGGGACGCATGGATTCCACTCAGTATCAGCAGATTCTTGACAATATTGTTCAAGAATCAGTGATAAAGTTGAAGTTATGCAGGGGATGGATCTTTCAGCAAGACAATGATCCAAAACACCACTCCAAATCTACTCAGGCATTCATGCAGAGGAACAATTACAATGTTCTGGAATGGCCATCCCAGTCCCCAGACCTGAATATCATTGAACATCTATGGGACCATTTGAAGAGGGCTGTCCATGCTCGGCGACCATCAAACTTACAGGAACTGGAATTGTTTTGTAAAGAGGAATGGTCAAAAATACCTTCATCCAGGATCCAGGAACTCATTAAAAGCTACAGGAAGCGACTAGAGGCTGATATTATCGCAAAAGGAGGATCTACTAAATATTAATGTCACTTTTCTGGTGAGGTGCCCATACTTATGCACCTGTCAAATTTAGCTTGAATGCCGATTGCACATTTTCTGTTAGTACAATAAACCTCATTTCAAGGCAGAAACATTACTGTGTCCAACAGTTATTACATATATCAAACTGAAATAGCTGTTGCAAAAACACCAATTTTTATAAAACATTAAGCTTAAGATTAATAGGGGTGCCCAAACTTTTACATATAACTGTATATATCCCACGGGGGTAAAATTAGAAATAGTTGAAAAAATTTTTGTTTTGGACTTGGTCATTTTTCCGGAGTTTATCAGACTTTCCGAGAGGGGAAATGTCAGTGAGCGTTCCGATTTCAGTTCCAGAGCGATTCGCCAGATGAGTCCTTGATATTTACTCGTATACAGCCAATTTTCTGGATTTTTCAAAAATTTCACTATTTTGTGAAAATATCCACTAAATGAGGGAATAATATGTGTGAGAGTACCCCAGGAGAGTTCCAAATGTGTGTGGGTAGAATATATATCCAACGAGGGTAAAATTGGAAATAGTTGAAAAATTCTTTTTTTGGACTTAGTCATTTTTCCGGCGTTTATCAGACTTTCAGATAGGGGAAATGTCAGTGAGCATTCCGATTTCAGTTCCAGAGCGATTCGCCGGATGAGTCCTTGATATTTAGTCGTATTCAGCCAATTTTCTGGATTTTTCAAAAATTTCACTTTTTTGTGAAAATATCCACTAAATGAGGGAATAATATGTGTGAGGGTACCACAGGAGAGTTACAAATGTGTGTGGGTAGAATACATATCCCACAGGGATAAATTGAAAAAAGTAGAAAACATTTTTTTTTGGAGACTTAGTCATTTTTCCGGTGTTTATCAGACTTTCAGATAGGGGAAATGTCAGTGAGCGTTCCGATTTCAGTTCCAGAGCGATTCGCCCAATGAGTCCTTGATATTTAGTCATTTTCAGCCAATTTTCTGGATTTTTTAAAATTTCACTTTTTTGTGAAAATATCCACTAAATGAGGGAATAATATGTGTGAGGGTACCCCAGGAGAGTTCCAAATGTGTGTGGGTAGAATATATATCCCACGGGGCAAAATTGAAAAAAGTTGAAAAATTTTTTATTTTGGACTTAGTCATTTTATGAGACTTTCAGATAGGTCAAATGTCAGTGAGCGTTCCGATTTCAGTTCCAGAGCAATTCGCCCAATGAGTCCTTGATATTTAGTCATTTTCAGGCAATTTTCAGAATTTTTGAAAATTTCACTTTTTTGTGAAAATATCCACTAAATGAGGGAATAATATGTGTGAGGGTACCCCAGGAGAGTTCCAAATGTGTGTGGGTAGAATATATATCCCACGGGGGTAAAATTGAAAAATGTTGAAAAATTTTTTTTTTTAGACTTATTCATTTTTCAGGCGTTTATCAGACTTGCAGATAGGGCAAATGTCAGTGAGCGTTCCGATTTCAGTTCCAGAGCGATTCACCCAATGAGTCCTTGATATTTAGTCGTTTTCAGACAATTTTCTGGATTTTTGAAAATTTCACTTTTTTTGTGAAAATATCCACTAAATGAGGGAATAATATGTGTGAGGGTACCCCAGGAGAGTTCCAACTGTGTGTGGGTAGAATATATATCCCACGGGGGTAAAATTGAAAAAAGTTGAAAAAAAATTTTTTTGGGACTTAGTAATTTTTCCGGCTATTAACAGACTTTCAGATAGGGAAAATGTCAGTGAGCATTCCGATTTCAGTTCCAGAGCGATTTGCCCCTTGAGTCCTTGATATTTAGTCGTTTTCAGCCAATATTTTGGATTTTTGAAAATGTCACTTTTTTGTGAAAATATCCACTAAATGAGGAAATAATATGTGTGAGGGTACCCCAGGAGAGTTCCAAATGTCTGTGGGTAGAATACAGTTATATGAAAAAGTTTGGGCACCCCTATTAATCTTAAGCTTAATGTTTTATAAAAATTGGTGTTTTTGCAACAGCTATTTCAGTTTGATATATGTAATAACTGTTGGACACAGTAATGTTTCTGACTTGAAATGAGGTTTATTGTACTAACAGAAAATGTGCAATCTGCATTCAAACAAAATTTGACCGGTGCATAAGTATGGGCACCCTTATCATTTTCTTGTTTTAAATACTCCTACCTACTTTTTACTGACTTACTAAAGCCCTTTTTTTTTTGTAACCTCATTGAGCTTTGAACTTCATAGCCAGGTGTATGCAATCATGAGAAAAGCTACTTAAAGTGGCCACTTGCAAGTTGTTCTCCTGTTTGAATCTCCTCTGAAGAGTGGCATCGTGGGCTCCTCAAAACAACTGTCAAATGATCTGAAAACAAAGATTATTCAACATAGTTGTTCAGGGGAAGGATACAAAAAGCTGTCTCAGAGATTTAACCTGTCAGTTTAAACTGTGAGGAACATAGTAAGGAAATGGAAGAACACAGGGACAGTTCTTGTTAAGGCCAGAAGCGGCAGACCAAGAAAAACATTAGAAAGGCAGAGAAGAAGAATGGTGAGATCAGTCAAGGACAATCTTTAGACCACCTCCAGAGAGCTGCAGCATCAACTTGCTGCAGATGGTGTCACTGTGCATCGGTCAACTATACAACGCACTTTGCACAAGGAGAAGCTGTATGGGAGAGTGATGTGAAAGAAGCCGTTTCTGCAAGCACGCCAGAAACAGAGTCGGCTGAGCTATGCAAAAGCACATTTGGAGAAGCCAATTTCTTTTTGGAAAAGGTCCTGTGGACTGATGAAACCAAGATTGAGTTGTTTGGTCATACAAAAAGGCGTTATGCATGGCGGCAAGAAAACACAGCATTCCAAGAAAAACACTTGCTACCCACAGTAAAATTTGGTGGAGGTTCCACCATGCTTTGGGGCTGTGTGGCCAATGCCGGCACCGGGAATCTTGTTAAAGTTGAGGGACGCATGGATTCCACTCAGTATCAGCAGATTCTTGACAATATTGTTCAAGAATCAGTGATAAAGTTGAAGTTATGCAGGGGATGGATCTTTCAGCAAGACAATGATCCAAAACACCACTCCAAATCTACTCAGGCATTCATGCAGAGGAACAATTACAATGTTCTGGAATGGCCATCCCAGTCCCCAGACCTGAATATCATTGAACATCTATGGGACCATTTGAAGAGGGCTGTCCATGCTCGGCGACCATCAAACTTACAGGAACTGGAATTGTTTTGTAAAGAGGAATGGTCAAAAATACCTTCATCCAGGATCCAGTAACTCATTAAAAGCTACAGGAAGCGACTAGAGGCTGATATTATCGCAAAAGGAGGATCTACTAAATATTAATGTCACTTTTCTGGTGAAGTGCCCATAATTATGCACCTGTCAAATTTAGTTTGAATGCCGATTGCACATTTTCTGTTAGTACAATAAACCTCATTTCAAGGCAGAAACATTACTGTGTCCAACAGTTATTACATATATCAAACTGAAATAGCTGTTGCAAAAACACCAATTTTTATAAAACATTAAGCTTAAGATTAATAGGGGTGCCCAAACTTTTACATATAACTGTATATATCCCACGGGGGTAAAATTAGAAATAGTTGAAAAAATTTTTGTTTTGGACTTGGTCATTTTTCCGGAGTTTATCAGACTTTCGGAGAGGGGAAATGTCAGTGAGCGTTCCGATTTCAGTTCCAGAGCGATTCGCCGGATGAGTCCTTGATATTTACTCGTATACAAAAATTTTCTGGATTTTTCAAAAATTTCACTATTTTGTGAAAATATCCACTAAATGAGGGAATAATATGTGTGAGGGTACCCCAGGAGAGTTCCAAATGTGTGTGGGTAGAATATATATCCCACGGGGGTAAAATTGGAAATAGTTGAAAAATTTTTTTTTTTGGCTCTTTCATTTTTCCGGTGTTTATCAGACTTTCAGATAGGGGAAATGTCAGTGAGTGTTCCGATTTCAGTTCCAGAGCGATTCGCCGGATGAGTCCTTGATATTTAGTCGTATTCAGCCAATTTTCTGGATTTTTCAAAAATTTCACTTTTTTGTGAAAATATCCACTAAATGAGGGAATAATATGTGTGAGGGTACCCCAGGAGAGTTCCAAATGTGGGTGGGTAGAATATATATTCCACGTGGGTAAAATTGAAAAAAGTTGAAAAAATTTTGGGGGACTTAGTCATTTTTCCGACGTTTATCAGACTTGCAGATAGGGGAAATGTCAGTGAGTGTTCCGATTTCAGTTCCAGGGCGATTCGCCCCTTGAGTCCTTGATATTTAATCGTTTTCAGCCAATATTTTGGATTTTTGAAAATGTCACTTTTTTTGTCAAAATATCCACTAAATGAGGGAATAATATGTGTGAGGGTACCCCAGGAGAGTTCCAAATGTGTGTGGGTAGAATATATATCCCACGGGGGTAAAATTGGAAATAGTTGAAAAAATTTTTTTGGGGGACTTAGTCATTTTTCCGGTGTTTATCAGACTTTCAGATAGGGGAAATGTCAGTGAGCATTCCGATTTCAGTTCCAGGGCGATTCGCCTCTTGACTCCTTGATATTTAGTCGTTTTCAGACAATATTTTGGATTTTTGAAAATGTCACTTTTTTGTGAAAATATCCGCTAAATGAGGGAATAATATGTGTGAGGGTACCCCAGGAGAGTACCAAATGTGTGTGGGTAAAATATATATCCCACGGGGATAAAATTGGAAATAGTTGAAAAATTTTTTTTTGGACTTAGTCATTTTTCCGGCGTTTATCAGACTTTCAGATAGTGGAAATGTCAGTGAGTGTTCCGATTTCAGTTACAGAGCGATTCGCCCAATGAGTCCTTGATATTTAGTCATTTTCAGCCAATTTTCAGGATTTTTTAAAATTTCACTTTTTTGTGAAAATATCCACTAAATGAGGGAATAATATGTGTGAGGGTACCCCAGGAGAGTTCCACATGTGTGTGGGTAGAATATATATCCCACGGGGGTAAAATTGAAAAAAGTTGAAAAAAAATTTTTTTTGGACAGTCATTTTTCCGACGTTTATCAGACTTTCAGATAGGGGAAATGTCAGTGAGTGTTCCGATTTCAGTTCCAGGGCGATTCGCCCCTTGAGTCCTTGATATTAATCGTTTTCAGCCAATATTTTGGATTTTTGAAAATGTCACTTTTTTGTGAAAATATCCACTAAATGAGGGAATAATATGTGTGAAGGTACCCCAGGAGAGTTCCAAATGTGTGTGGGTAGAATATATATCCCACGGGGGTAAAATTGGAAATAGTTGAAAAAAATTTTTTTTGGACTTAGTCATTTTTCCGGCGTTTATCAGACTTTCAGATAGGGGAAATGTCAGTGAGCGATCCGATTTCAGTTCCAGAGCGATTCGCCGGATGAGTCCTTGATATTTAGTTGTATTCAGCCAATTTTCTGGATTTTTCAAAAATTTAACTTTTTTGTGAAAATATCTGCTAAATGAGGGAATAATATGTGTGAGGGTACCCCAGGAGAGTTCCAAATGTGTGTGGGTAGAATATATATTCCACGTGGGTAAAATTGAAAAAAGTTGAAAAAAATTTTTTAGGGACTTAGTCATTTTTCCGACGTTTATCGGACTTTCAGATAGGGGAAATGTCAGAGAGCATTCCGATTTCAGTTCCAGAGCGATTCGCCTGATGAGTCCTTGACAATTTAATTGTATACAGCCAATTTTCTGGATTTTTCAAAAATTTCACTTTTTTGTGAAAATATCCACTAAATGAGGGAATAATATGTGTGAGGGTACCCCAGGAGAGTTCCAAATGTGTGTGGGTAGAATATATATCCCACGGCATAAAATTGGAAATAGTTCAAAAAATTTTTTTTTGGACTTAGTCATTTTTCCGGCGTTTATCAGACTTTTCAGATAGGAGAAATGTCAGTGAGCGTTCCGATTTCAGTTCCAGAGCGATTCGCCCAATGAGTCCTTGATATTTAGTCATTTTCAGTCAATTTACTGGATTTTTGAAAATTTCACTTTTTTGTGAAAATATCCGCTAAATAAGGGAATAATATGTGTGAGGCTACCCCAGGAGAGTTCCAAATGTGTGTGGGTAGAATATATATCCCAAGGGGATAAAATTGGAAATAGTTGAAAAATTTTTTTTTTGGACTTAGTCATTTTTCCGGCATTTATCAGACTTTCAGATAGGGGAAATGTCAGTGAGTGTTCCGATTTCAGCTCCAGAGCGATTCGCCCAATGAGTCCTTGATATTTAGTCGTTTTCAGCCAATATTTTGGATTTTTGAAAATGTCACTTTTTTGTGAAAATATCCACGAATTGAGGGAATAATATGTGCGAGGGTACCCCAGGAGAGTTCCAAATGTGTGTGGGTTGAATATATATCCCACAGGGTTAAAATTGAAAAAAGTAGAAAAAATAATTTTTGGGGACTCAGTCATTTTTCCAGCGTTTATCAGACTTTCAGATAGGGGAAATATCAGTGAGCATTCCGATTTCAGTTCCAGAGCGATTCGCCCAATGAGTCCTAGATATTTAGTCATTTTCAGCCATTATTTTGGATTTTTGAAAATGTCACTTTTTTGTGAAAATATCCACTAAATGAGGGAATAATATGTGTGAGGGTACCCCAGGAGAGTTCCACATGTGTGTGGGTAGAATATATATCCCACGGGGGTAAAATTGAAAAAAGTTGAAAAAATATTTTCTTTGGACTTAGGCATTTTTCCGGCGCTCAACAGACTTTCAGATAGGGGATATGTCAGTGAGCGTTCCGATTTCAGTTCCACAGCGATTCGCCCAATGAGTCCTTGATATTTCGTCGTTTTCATGCAATTTTCTGGATTTTTGAAAATTTCAGTTTTTTGTGAAAATATCCACTAAATGAGGGAATAATATGTGTGAGGGTACCCCAGGAGAGTTCCACATGTGTGTGGGTAGAATATACATCCCACAGGGGTAAAATTGAAAAAAGTTGAAAAATTTTTTTTTTTGGACATAGTCATTTTTCCGACGTTTATCAGACTTTCAGATAGGGGAAATGTCAGTGAGTGTTCCGATTTCAGTTCCAGGGCGATTCGCCCCTTGAGTCCTTGATATTTAGTCGTTTTCAGCCAATATTTTGGATTTTTGAAAATGTCACTTTTTTGTGAAAATATCCACTAAATGAGGGAATAATATGTGTGAGGGTACCCCAGGAGAGTTCCACATGTGTGTGGGTAGAATATACATCCCACAGGGGTAAAATTGAAAAAAGTTGAAAAATTATTTTTTTTGGACATAGTCATTTTTCCGGCGTTTATCAGACTTTCAGATAGGGGAATTGTCAGTGAGCGTTCCGATTTCAGTTCCAGAGCGATTCGCCTGATGAGTCCTTGACAATTTAATTGTATACAGCCAATTTTCTGGATTTTTCAAAAATTTCACTTTTTTGTGAAAATATTCACTAAATGAGGGAATAATATGTGTGAGGGTACCCCAGGAGAGTTGCACATGTGTGTGGGTAGAATATATATCCCACGGGGGTAAAATTGAAAAAAGTTGAAAAACATTTTTTTTTGGACTTAGTCATTTTTCCGGCGTTTATCAGACTTTTAGATAGGGGAAATGTCAGTGAGCGTTCCGATTTCAGTTCCAGAGCGATTCGCCGGATGAGTACTTGACAATTTAGTTGTATTCAGCCAATTTTCTGGATTTTTCAAAAATTTCACTTTTTTGTGAAAATATTCACTAAATGAGGAAAGGTACCACAGGAGAGTTACAAATGTGTGTGGGTAGAATATATATCCCACGGGGGTAAAATTGAAAAAAGTTGAAAAACATTTTTTTTTGGACTTAGTCATTTTTCCGGCGTTTATCAGACTTTTAGATAGGGGAAATGTCAGTGAGCGTTCCGATTTCAGTTCCAGAGCGATTCGCCCAATGAGTCCTTGATATTTAGTCATTTTCAGCCAATTTTCTGGATTTTTGAAAATTTCACTTTTTTGTGAAAATATCCACTAAATGAAGGAATAATATGTGTGAGGGTACCCTAGGAGAGTTCCAAATGTGTGTGGGTAGAATATATGTCCCACGGGGGTAAAGTTGAAAAAAGTTTTAAAAAAATTTTTTTTTGACTTAGTCATTTTTCCGACGTTTATCAGACTTTCAGATAGAGGAAATGTCAGTGAGCGTTCCGATTTCAGTTCTAGAGCGATTCGCCCCTTGAGTCCTTGATATTTAGTCGTTTTCAGCCAATATTTTGGATTTTTGAAAATGTCACTTTTTTGTGAAAATATCCGCTAAATGAGGGAATAATATGTGTGAGGGTACCCCAGGAGAGTTCCAAATGTGTGTGGCTAGAATATATATCCCACGTGGATAAAATTGGAAATAGTTGAAAAAATTTTTTTTTGGACTTAGTCATTTTTCCGGCGTTTATCAGACTTTCAGATAGAGGAAATGGCAGTGAGCGTTCCGATTTCAGTTCCAGAGCGATTCGCCCAATGAGTCCTTGATATTTAGTCGTTTTCCGCCAATTTTCTGGATTTTTAAAAATTTCACTTTTTTGTGAAAATATCCACTAAATGAGGGAACAATATGTGTGAGGGTACCCCAGGAGAGTTGCAAATGTGTGTGGGTAGAATATATATCATACGGGGGCAAAATTGAAAAAAGTTGTAAAATTTTTTTTCTTGGACTTAGTCATTTTTCCGGCGTTTATCAGACTTTCAGAGAGGGGAAATGTCAGTGAGCATTCCGATTTCAGTTCCAGAGCGATTCGCCAGGTGAGTCCTTGATATTTAGTCGTTTTCAGCCAATATTTAGGATTTTTGAAAATGTCACTTTTTTGTGAAAATATCCGCTAAATGAGGGAATAATATGTGTGAGGGTACCCCAGGAGAGTTCCAAATGTGTGTGGCTAGAATATATATCCCACAGGGATAAAATTGGAAATAGTTGAAAAAATTTTTTTTGGACTTAGTCATTATTCTGCCGTTTATCAGACTTTCAGATAGGGGAAATGTCAGTGAGCATTCCGATTTCAGTTCCAGAGTGATTCGCCCAATGAGTCCTTGATATTTAGTAGTTTTCAGCCAATATTTAGGATTTTTGAAAATTTCACTTTTTTGTGAAAATATCCACTAAATGAGGGAATAATATGTGTGAGCGTACCCCAGGAGAGTTCCAAATGTGTGTGGGTAGAATATATATCCCACGGGGGTAAAATTGGAAATAGTTTAAAAAATTTTTTTTTGCACTTAGTCATTTTTCCGGCGTTTATCAGACTTTCAGAGAGAGGAAATGTCAGTGAGTGTTCCGATTTCAGTTCCAGAGCGATTCGCCGGATGAGTCTTTGATATTTACTCGTATACAGCCAATTTTCTGGATTTTTCAAAAATTTCACTATTTTGTGAAAATATCCACTAAATGAGGGAATAATATGTGTGAAGGTACCACAGGAGAGTTACAAATGTGTGTGGGTAGAATATATATCACACGGGGGTAATATTGAAAAAAGTAGAAAAAATTTTTTTTGGGGGGACTTAGTCATTTTTCCAGCGTTTATCAGACTTTCAGATAGGGGAAATGTCAGTGAGCGTTCCGATTTCAGTTCCAGGGCGATTCGCCCCTTGAGTCCTTGATATTTAGTCGTTTTCAGCCAATATTTTGGATTTTTGAAAATTTCACTTTTTTGTGAAAATATCCACTAAATGAGGGAATAATATGTGTGAGGGTACCCCAGGAGAGTTCCAAATGTGTGTGGGTAGAATATATATCACACGGGGGTAATATTGAAAAAAGTTGAAAAACATTTTTTTTTGGACTTAGTCATTTTTCCGGCGTTTATCAGACTTTCAGATAGGGGAAATGTCAGTGAGCGTTCCGATTTCAGTTCCAGAGCGATTCGCCCAATGAGTCCTTGATATTTAGTCATTTTCAGCAAATTTTCTGGATTTTTGAAAATTTCACTTTTTTGTGAAAATATCCACTAAATGAGGGAATAATATGTGTGAGGGTACCCCAGGAGAGTACCAAATGTGTGTGGGTAGAATATATATCTCACGGGGGTAAAATTGAAAAAAGTTTAAAAAATTTTTTTTTTTTACTTAGTCATTTTTCCGGCGTTTATCAGACTTTCACATAGGGCAAATGTCAGTGAGCATTCCGATTTCAGTTCTAGAGCGATTCTCCCAATGAGTCCTTGATATTTAGTCGTTTTCAGCCAATTTTCTGGATTTTTCAAAAATTTCACTATTTTGTGAAAATATCCACTAAATGAGGGAACAATATGTGTGAGGGTACCCCAGGAGAGTTGCAAATGTGTGTGGGTAGAATATATATCCCACGGGGGTAAAATTGAAAAAAGTTGAAAAAATGTTTTCTTTGGACTTAGTCATTTTTCCGGCGCTCAACAGACTTTCAGATAGGGGAAATGTCAGTGAGCGTTCCGATTTCACTTCCAGGCCGATTCGCCCCTTGAGTCCTTAATATTTAGTCGTTTTCAGCCAATATTTTGGATTTTTGAAAATGTCACTTTTTTGTGAAAATATCCACTAAATGAGGGAATAATATGTGTGAAGGTACCCCAGGAGAGTTCCAAATGTGTGTGGGTAGAATATATATCCCAGAGGGTTAAAATTGAAAAAAGTTGAAAAAAAATTTTTTTTGGACATAGTCCTTTTTCCGACGTTTATCAGACTTTCAGATAGGGGAAATGTCAGTGAGCGTTCCGATTTCTGTTCCAGGGCGATTCGCCCCTTGAGTCCTTGATATTTAGTCGTTTTCAGCCAATATTTTGGATTTTTGAAAATTTCACTTTTTTGTGAAAATATCCACTAAATGAGGGAATAATATGTGTGAGGGTACCCCAGGAGAGTTCCAAATGTGTGTGGGTAGAATATATATCACACGGGGGTAATATTGAAAAAAGTTGAAAAACATTTTTTTTTGGACTTAGTCATTTTTCCGGCGTTTATCAGACTTTCAGAAGAGGGGAAATGTCAGTGAGCGTTCCGATTTCAGTTCCAGAGCGATTCGCCCAATGAGTCCTTGATATTTAGTCATTTTCAGCGAATTTTCTGGATTTTTGAAAATTTCACTTTTTTGTGAAAATATGCACTAAATGAGGGAATAATATGTGTGAGGGTACCCCAGGAGAGTTCCGAATGTGTGTGGGTAGAATATATATCCCACGGGGGTAAAATTGAAAAAAGGTAAAAAAAAATATTTTTTTTGACTTAGTTATTTTTCCGGCATTTATCAGACTTTCAGATAGGGCAAATGTCAGTGAGCGTTCCGATTTCAGTTCCAGAGCGATTCGCCCAATGAGTCCTTGATATTTAGTCGTTTTCAGCCAATTTTCAGGATTTTTCAAAAATTTCACTATTTTGTGAAAATATCCACTAAATGAGGGAATAATATGTGTGAGGGTACCCCAGGAGGGTTCCAAATGTGTGTGGGTAGAATATATATCCCACGGGGGTAAAATTGGAAATAGTTGAAAAATTTTTTTCTTGGACTTAGTCATTTTTCCGGCGTTTATCAGACTTTCAGATAGGGGAAATGTCAGTGAGCATTCCGATTTCAGTTCCAGAGCGATTCGCCGGATGAGTCCTTGACAATTTAGTTGTATTCAGCCAGTTTTCTGGATTTTTCAAAAATTTAACTTTTTTGTGAAAATATTCACTAAATGAGGGAATAATATGTGTGAAGGTACCACAGGAGAGTTACAAATGTGTGTGGGTAGAATTCATATCCCACAGGATTAAAATTGAAAAAAGTAGAAAAAATTTTTTTGGGGGGACTTAGTCATTTTTCCGGCGTTTATCAGACTTTCAGATAGGGGAAATGTCAGTGAGCATTCCGATTTCAGTTCCAGAGCGATTCGCCCAATGAGTCCTTGATATTTAGTCGTTTTCAGCCAATATTTTTTTATTTTTGAAAATGTAACTTTTTTTGTGAAAATATCCCCTAATTGAGGGAATAATATGTGTTAGGGTACCCCAGGAGAGTTCCAAATGTGTGTGTGTAGAATATATAGTCCACGGGGGTAAAATTGAAAAAAGTTGAAAAAATGTTTTCTTTGGACTTAGTCATTTTTCCGGCGCTCAACAGACTTTCAGATAGGGGAAATGTCAGTCAGCGTTCCGATTTCAGTTCCACAGTGATTCGCCCAATGAGTCCTTGATATTTAGTCGTTTTCAGCCAATATTTCGGATTTTTGAAAATTTCACTTTTTTGTGAAAATATCCACTAAATTAGGGAATAATATGTGTGAGGGTATCCCAGGAGAGTTTCAAATGTATGTGGGTAGAATATATATCCCACGGGGGTAAAATTGAAAAAAGTTGAAAAACATTTTTTTTTGGACTTAGTCATTTTTCTGGCGTTTATCAGACTTTCAGATAGGGGAAGTTTCAGTGAGCGTTCCGATTTCAGTTCCAGACCGATTCGCCCAATGAGTCCTTGATATTTAGTCATTTTCAGCCAATTTTCTGGATTTTTGAAAATTTCACATTTTTGGGAAAATATCCACTAAATGAGGGAATAATATGTGTGAGGGTACCCCAGGAGAGTTCCGAATATGTGTGGGTAGAATATATATCCCACGAGGGTAAAATTGAAAAAAGTTGAAAAACATTTTTTTTTGCACTTAGTCATTTTTCCGGCATTTATCAGACTTTCAGATAGGGGAAATGTCAGTCAGCGTTCCGATTTCAGTTCCACAGTGATTCGCCCAATGAGTCCTTGATATTTAGTCGTTTTCAGCCAATATTTTGGATTTTTGAAAATTTCACTTTTTTGTGAAAATATCCACTAAATTAGGGAATAATATGTGTGAGGGTATCCGAGGAGAGTTCCAAATGTGTGTGGGTAGAATATAGATCCCACGTGGGTAAAATTGAAAAAAGTTGAAAAACATTTTTTTTTGGACTTAGTCATTTTTCTGGCGTTTATCAGACTTTCAGATAGGGGAAGTTTCAGTGAGCATTCCGATTTCAGTTCCAGACCGATTCGACCAATGAGTCCTTGATATTTAGTCATTTTCAGCCAATTTTCTGGATTTTTGAAAATTTCACATTTTTGGGAAAATATCCACTAAATGAGGGAATAATATGTGTGAGGGTACCCCAGGAGAGTTCCGAATATGTGTTGGTAGAATATATATCCCACTAGGGTAAAATTGAAAAAAGTTGAAAAACATTTTTTTTTGGACTTAGTCATTTTTCCGGCGTTTATCAGACTTTCAGATAGGGGAAATTTCAGTGAGCGTTCCGATTTCAGTTCCAGAGCGATTCGCCCAATGAGTCCTTGATATTTAGTCATTTTCAGCCAATTTTCTGGATTTTTGAAAATGTCACTTTTTTGTGAAAATATCCACTAAATGAGGAAATAATATGTGTGAGGGTACCCCAGAAGAGTACCAAATGTGTGTGGGTAGAATATATATCCCACGGGGGTAAAATTGAAAAAAGGTAAAAAAAAATATTTTTTTTGACTTAGTTATTTTTCCGGCGTTTATCAGACTTTCAGATAGGGCAAACGTCAGTGAGCGTTCCGATTTCAGTTCCAGAGCGATTCGCCCAATGAGTCCTTGATATTTAGTCGTTTTCAGCCAATTTTCAGGATTTTTCAAAAATTTCACTATTTTGTGAAAATATCCACTAAATGAGGGAATAATATGTGTGAGGATACCCCAGGAGAGTTCCAAATGTGTGTGGGTAGAATATTTATCCCACGGGGGTAAAATTGGAAATAGTTGAAAAATTTTTTTTTGGACTTAGTCATTTTTCCGGCGTTTATCAGACTTTCAGATAGGGGAAATGTCAGTGAGCATTCCTATTTCAGTTCCAGAGCGATTCGCCGGATGAGTCCTTGACAATTTAGTTGTATTCAGTCAATTTTCTGGATTTTTCAAAAATTTCACTTTTTTGTGAAAATATCCACTAAATGAGGGAATAATATGTGTGAAGGTACCACAGGAGAGTTACAAATGTTTGTGGGTAGAATACATATCCCACAGGATTAAAATTGAAAAAAGTAGAAAAAATTTTTTGGGGGGGACTTAGTCATTTTTCCGGCGTTTATCAGACTTTCAGATATTGGAAATGTCAGTGAGCATTCCCATTTCAGTTCCAGAGCGTTTCGCCCAATGAGTCCTTGATATTTAGTCGTTTTCAGCCAATATTTAGGATTTTTGAAAATGTCACTTTTTTGTGAAAATATCCACTAATTGATTGAATAATATGGGTGAGGGTACCCCAGGAGAGTTCCAAATGTGTGTGGGTAGAATATATATCCCACAGGGGTAAAATTGAAAAAAGTTTAAAAAATGTTTTTTTTTTACTTAGTCATTTTTCCGGCGTTTATTAGACTTTCAGATAGGGCAAATGTCAGTGAGCATTCCGATTTCAGTTCCAGAGCGATTCGCCCAATGAGTCCTTGATATTTAGTCGTTTTCAGCCAATTTTCTGGATTTTTCAAAAATTTCACTATTTTGTGAAAATATCCACTAAATGAGGGAATAATATGTGTGAGGGTACCCCAGGAGGGTTTCAAATGTGTGTGGGTAGAATATATATCCCACAGGATTAAAATTGAAAAAAGTAGAAAAAAAAATTTTGGGGGGACTTAGTCATTTTTCCAGCGTTTATCAGACTTTCAGATAGGGGAAATGTCAGTGAGCATTCCGATTTCAGTTCCAGAGCGATTAGCCCAATGAGTCTTTGATATTTAGTCGTTTTCAGCCAATATTTTGGATTTTTGAAAATGTCACTTTTTTGTGAAAATATCCACTAATTGAGGGAATAATATGTGTGAGGGTACCCCAGGAGAGTTCCAAATGTGTGTGGATAGAATATATATCCCAGAGGGTTAAAATTGAAAAACGTTGAAAAAAAAATTTTTTTGGACATAGTCATTTTTCCGACGTTTATCAGACTTTCAGATAGGGGAAGTGTCAGTGAGCGTTCCGATTTCAGTTCCAGGGCGATTCGCCCCTTGAGACCTTGATATTTAGTCGTTTTCAGCCAATATTTTGGATTTTTGAAAATGTCACTTTTTTGTAAAAATATCCACTAATTGAGGGAATAATATGTGTGAGGGTACCCCAGGAGAGTTCCAAATGTGTGTGGGTAGAATATATATCCCACGGAGGTAAAATTGAAAAAAGTTGAAGACAATATTTTTTGGGACATAGTCATTTTTCCGGCGTTTATCAGACTTTCAGATAGGGGAAATGTCAGTGAGCATTCCGATTTCAGTTCCAGAGCGATTCGCCGGATACGTCCTTGACAATTTAGTTGTATTCAGCCAATTTTCTGGATTTTTCAAAAATTTCACTTTTTTGTGAAAATATCCACTAAATGAGGGAATAATATGTGTGAAGGTACCACAGGAGAGTACCAAATGTGTGTGGGTAGAATATATATCGCACGGGGGTAAAATTGAAAAAAGTTTAAAAAAAATTTTTTTTTGACTTAGTCATTTTTCCGGCGTTTATCAGACTTTCAGATAGGGCAAATGTCAGTGAGCGTTCCGATTTCAGTTCCAGAGCGATTCGCCGAATGAGTCCTTGATATTTAGTTATTTTCAGCCAATTTTCTGGATTTTTGAAAATTTCACTTTTTTGTGAAAATATCCACTAAATGAGGGAATAATATGTGTGAAGGTACCACAGGAGAGTTACAAATGTGTGTGGGTAGAATAAATATCCCACAGGATTAAAATTGAAAAAAGTAGAAAAAAATTTTTTGGGGGGACTTAGTCATTTTTCCGGCGTTTATCAGACTTTCAGATAGGGGAAATGTCAGTGAGCATTACAATTTCAGTTCCAGAGCGATTCGCCGGATGAGTCCTTGACAATTTAGTTGTATTCAGCCAATTTTCTGGATTTTTCAAAAATTTCACTTTTTTGTGAAAATATCCACTAAATGAGGGAATAATATGTGTGAAGGTACCACAGGAGAGTTCCACATCTGTGTGGGTAGAATATATATCCCACGGAGGTAAAATTGAAAAAAGTTGAAAAACATTTTTTTTTGGAAATAGTCATTTTTCCGGCGTTTATCAGACTTTCAGATAGGGGAAATGTCAGTGAGCGTTCCGATTTCAGTTCCAGAGCGATTCGCCCAATGAGTCCTTGATATTTTGTCGTTTTCAGCCAATTTTCTGGTTTTTTGAAAATGTCACTTTTTTGTGAAAATATCCACTAAATGAGGGAATAATATGTGTGAGTGTAACCCAGGAGAGTTCCAAATGTGTGTGGGTAGAATACACATCCCACAGGGTTAAAATTGAAAAAAGTAGAAAAAAATTTTTGGGGGGGACTTAGTCATTTTTCTGGCGTTTATCAGACTTTCAGATAGGGGAAGTTTCAGTGAGCATTCCGATTTCAGTTCCAGACCGATTCGCCCAATGAGTCCTTGATATTTAGTCATTTTCAGCCAATTTTCTGGATTTTTGAAAATTTCACATTTTTGGGAAAATATCCACTAAATGAGGGAATAATATGTGTGAGGGTACCCCAGGAGAGTTCCGAATATGTGTGGGTAGAATATATATCCCACGAGGGTAAAATTGAAAAAAGTTGAAAAACATTTTTTTTTGGACTTAGTCATTTTTCCGGCGTTTATCAGACTTTCAGATAGGGGAAATGTCAGTGAGCGTTCCGATTTCAGTTCCAGAGCGATTCGCCCAATGAGTCCTTGATATTTAGTCATTTTCAGCCAATTTTCTGGATTTTTGAAAATGTCACTTTTTTGTGAAAATATCCACTAAATGAGGGAATAATATGTGTGAGGGTACCCCGGGAGGGTTCCAAATGTGTGTGGGTAGAATATATATCCCACGGGGGTAAAATTGGAAATAGTTGAAAAATTTTTTTTTTTGGACTTAGTCATTTTTCCGGTGTTTATCAGACTTTCAGATAGGGGAAATGTCAGTGAGCATTCCGATTTCAGTTCCAGAGCGATTCGCCGGATGAGTCCTTGATATTTAGTCATTTTCAGTCAATTTTCTGGATTTTTCAAAAATTTCACTTTTTTGTGAAAATATCCACTAAATGAGGGAATAATATGTGTGAAGGTACCACAGGAGAGTTACAAATGTGTGTGGGTAGAATACATATCCCACAGGATTAAAATTGAAAAAAGTAGAAAAAATTTTTTGGGGGGGACTTAGTCATTTTTCCGGCGTTTATCAGACTTTCAGATAGGGGAAATGTCAGTTAGCATTCCCATTTCAGTTCTAGAGCGATTCGCCCATTGAGTCCTTGATATTTAGTCATTTTCAGCCAATTTTCTGGATTTTTCAAAAATTTCACTTTTTTGTGAAAATATCCACTAAATTAGGGAATAATATGTGTGAAGGTACCACAGGAGAGTTACAATTGTGTGTGGGTAGAATACATATCCCACAGGATTAAAATTGAAAAAAGTAGAAAAAAAATTTGGGGGGGGACTTTGTCATTTTTCCGGTGTTTATCAGACTTTCAGATAGGGGAAATGTCAGTCAGCGTTCCGATTTCAGTTCCAGAGCGATTCGCCCAATGAGTACTTGATATTTAGTCGTTTTCAGCCAATTTTCTGGATTTTTGAAAATTTCAATTTTTTGTGAAAATATCCACTAATTGAGGGAATACTATGTGTGAGGGTACCCCAGGAGAGTACCAAATGTGTGTGGGTAGAATATATATCGCACGGGGGTAAAATTGAAAAAAGTTTAAAAAAAATTTTTTTTTGACTTAGTCATTTTTCCGGCGTTTATCAGACTTTCCGATAGGGGAAATGTCAGTGAGCATTACGATTTCAGTTCCAGAGTGATTCGCCGGATGAGTCCTTGACAATTTAGTTGTATTCAGCCAATTTTCTGGATTTTTCAAAAATTTCACTTTTTTGTGAAAATATCCACTAAATGAGGGAATAATATGTGTGAAGGTACCACAGGAGAGTTACAAATGTGTGTGGGTAGAATAAATATCCCACAGGATTAAAATTGAAAAAAGTAGAAAAAAATTTTTTTGGGGGACTTAGTCATTTTTCCGGCGTTTATCAGACTTTCAGATAGGGGAAATGTCAGTGAGCATTACGATTTCAGTTCCAGAGTGATTCGCCGGATGAGTCCTTGACAATTTAGTTGTATTCAGCCAATTTTCTGGATTTTTCAAAAATTTCACTTTTTTGTGAAAATATCCACTAAATGAGGGAATAATATGTGTGAAGGTACCACAGGAGAGTTCCACATCTGTGTGGGTAGAATATATATCCCACGGAGGTAAAATTGAAAAAAGTTGAAAAACATTTTTTTTTGGACATAGTCATTTTTCCGGCGTTTATCGGACCTTCAGATAGGGGAAATGTCAGTGAGCGTTCCGATTTCAGTTACAGAGCGATTCGCGGGATGAGTCCTTGATATTTAGTCGTTTTCAGCCAATATTTTGGATTTTTGAAAATGTCACTTTTTTGTGAAAATATCCACTAATTGAGGGAATAATATGTGTGAGGGTACCCCAGGAGAGTTCCAAATGTGTGTGGGTAGAATACACATCCCACAGGGTTAAAATTGAAAAAAGTAGAAAAAATTTTTTTGGGGGGACTTAGTCATTTTTCCGGCATTTATCAGGCTTTCAGATAGGGGAAATGTCAGTGAGCATTCCGATTTCAGTTCCAGAGCGATTCGCCCAATGAGTCCTTGATATTTAGTCGTTTTCAGCCAATATTTTGGATTTTTGAAAATGTCACTTTTTTGTGAAAATATCCACTAATTGAGGGAATAATATGTGTGAGGGTACCCCAGGAGAGTTCCAAATGTGTGTGGGTAGAATATATATAATTGAAAAAAATGTAAAAAATTATTTTTTTTGGACTTAGTCATTTTTCCGGCGTTCATCAGACTTTCAGATAGGGGAAATGTCAGTGAGCGTTCCGATTTCAGTTCCACAGCGATTCGACGGATGAATCCTTGATATTTAGTCGCATTCAGCCAATTTTTCTGTTTTTTTCAAAAATTTCACTATTTTGTGAAAATATCCACTAAATGAGGGAATAATATGTGTGAGGGTACCACAGGAGAGTTCCACATGTGTGTGGGTAGAATATATATCCCACGGAGGTAAAATTGAGAAAAGTTGAAGAAAATTTTTTTTGGGACATAGTCATTTTTCCGGCGTTTATCAGACTTTCAGAAAGGGGAAATGTCAGTGAGCATTCCGATATCAGTTCCAGAGCGATTCGCCGGATGTGTCCTTGACAATTTAGTTGTATTCAGCCAATTTTCTGGATTTTTCAAAAATTTCACTTTTTTGTGAAAATATCCACTAAATGAGGGAATAATATGTGTGAAGGTACCACAGGAGAGTTACAAATGTGTGTGGGTAGAATACATATCCCACAGGATTAAAATTGAAAAAAGTAGAAAAAAATTTTTTGGGGGACTTAGTCATTTTTCCGGCGTTTATCAGACTTTCAGATAGGGGAAGTGTCAGTGAGCGTTCAGATTTCAGTTCCAGGGCGATTCGCCCCTTGAGTCCTTGATATTTAGACGTTTTCCGCCAATATTTTGGATTTTTGAAAATGTCACTTTTTTGTGAAAATATCCACTAAATGAGGGAATAATATGTGTGAGGGTACCCCAGGAGAGTTCCAAATGTGTGTGGCTAGAATACATATCCCACGGGGATAAAATTGGAAATAGTTGAAAAAAAAATTTTTTTTGGACTTAGTCATTTTTCCGGCGTTTATCAGACTTTCAGATAGGGGAAATGTCAGTGAGCATTCCGATTTCAGTTCCAGAGCGATTCGCCCAATGAGTCCTTGATATTTAGTAGTTTTCAGCCAATATTTTGGATTTTTGAAAATGTCACTTTTTTGTGAAAATATCCACTAAATGAGGGAATAATATGTGTGAGAGTACCCCAGGAGAGTTCCAAATGTGTGTGGGTAGAACACACATCCCACAGGGTTAAAATTGAAAAAAGTAGAAAAAATTTTTTTGGGAGGACTTAGTCATTTTTCCGACGTTTATCAGACTTTCAGATAGGGGAAATGTCAGTGAGCGTTCCGATTTCAGTTCCACAGCGATTCGCCGGATGAATCCTTGATATTTAGTCGCATTCAGCCAATTTTTCTGGATTTTTCAAAAATTTCACTATTTTGTGAAAATATCCACTAAATGAGGGAATAATATGTGTGAGGGTACCACAGGAGAGTTCCACATGTGTGTGGGTAGAATATATATCCCACGGAGGTAAAATTGAAAAAAGTTTAAAAAAAATTTTTTTGGGACATAGTCATTTTTCCGACGTTTATCAGTCTTTCAGATAGGGGAAATGTCAGTGAGCGTTCCGATTTCAGCTCCAGGGCGATTTGCCCCTTGAGTCCTTGATATTTAGTCGTTTTCAGCCAATATTTTGGATTTTTGAAAATGTCACTTTTTTGTGAAAATATCCACTAATTGAGGGAATAATATGTGTGAGGGTACCCCAGGAGAGTTCCAAATGTGTGGGTAGAATATATATCCCACAGGGTTAAAATTGAAAAAAGTAGAAAAAATTTTTTTGGGGGGACTTAGTCATTTTTCTGGCGTTTATCAGACTTTCAGATAGGGCAAATGTCAGTGAGCGTTCCGATTTCAGTTCCACAGCGATTCGCCCAATGAGTCCTTGATATTTCGTCGTTTTCAGGCAATTTTCTGAATTTTTGAAAATTTCACTTTTTTTGTGAAAATATCCACTAAATGAGGGAATAATATGTGTGAGGGTACCCCAGGAGAGTTCCACATGTGTGTGGGTAGAATATATATCCCACAGGGTTAAAATTGAAAAAAGTAGAAAAAAATTTTTTGGGGGGACTTAGTCATTTTTCCGGCGTTTATCAGACTTTCAGATAGGGGAAATGTCAGTGAGCATTCCGATTTCAGTTCCAGAGCGATTCGCCCAATGAGTCCTTGATATTTAGTCGTTTTCAGCCAATATTTTGGATTTTTGAAAATGTCACTTTTTTGTGAAAATATCCACTAATTGAGGGAATAATATGTGTGAGGGTACCCCAGGAGAGTTCCAAATGTGTGTGGGTAGAATATATATCCCACAGGGTTAAAAATGAAAAAAGTTGAAAAAAAATTTTTTTTGGACATAGTCATTTTTCCGACGTTTATCAAACTTTCATATAGGGGAAATGTCAGTGAGCGTTCTGATTTCAGTTCCAGAGCGATTTGCCCAATGATTCCTTGATATTTAGTCGTTTTCAGACAATATTTTGGATTTTTGAAAATTTCACTTTTTTGTGAAAATATTCACTAAATGAGGGAATAATATGTGTGAGGGTACCCCAGAAGAGTTCCAAATGTGTGTGGGTAGAATATATATCCCACGGGGGTAAAATTGGAAATAGTTGAAACATTTTTTTTTGGGTACTTAGTCATTTTTCCGGCGTTTATCCGACTTTCAGATAGGGGAAATTTCAGTGAGCGTTCCGATTTCAGTTCCAGAGCGATTCGCCCAATGAGTCCTTGATATTTAGACGTTTTCAGCCAATATTTTGGATTTTTGAAAATGTCACTTTTTTGTGAAAATATCCACTAATTGAGGGACTAATATGTGCAAGGGTATCCCAGGAGAGTTCCAAATGTGTGTGGGTAGAATATATATCCCACGGGGGTAAAATTGAAAAAAGTTGAAAAACATTTTTTTTTGGACTTAGTCATTTTTCCGGCGTTTATCCGACTTTCAGATAGGGGAAATTTCAGTGAGCGTTCCGATTTCAGTTCCAGAGCGATTCGCCCAATGAGTCCTTTATATTTAGTCATTTTCAGCCAATTTTCTGGATTTTTGAAAATTTCACTTTTTTGTGAAAATATCCACTAAATGAGGGAATAATATGTGTGAGAGTACCCCAGGAGAGTTCCAAATGTGTGTGGGTAGAATACACATCCCACAGGGTTAAAATTGAAAAAAGTAGAAAAAATTTTTTTGGGAGGACATAGTCATTTTTCCGGCGTTTATCAGACTTTCAGATAGGGGAAATGTCAGTGAGCGTTCCGATTTCAGTTCCACAGCGATTCGCCGGATGAATCCTTGATATTTAGTCGCATTCAGCCAATTTTTCTGGATTTTTCAAAAATTTCACTATTTTGTGAAAATATCCACTAAATGAGGGAATAATATGTTTGAGGGTACCACAGGAGAGTTCCACATGTGTGTGGGTAGAATATATATCCCACGGAGGTAAAATTGAAAAAAGTTGAAAAAAATTTTTTTTGGGACATAGTCATTTTTCCGACGTTTATCAGTCTTTCAGATAGGGGAAATGTCAGTGAGCGTTCCGATTTCAGCTCCAGGGCGATTTGCCCCTTGAGTCCTTGATATTTAGTCGTTTTCAGACAATATTTTGGATTTTTGAAAATTTCACTTTTTTGTGAAAATATCCACTAAATGAGGGAATAATATGTGTGAGGGTACCCCAGGAGAGTTCCAAATGTGTGTGCGTAGAATATATATCCCACGGGGATAAAACTGGAAATAGTTGAAACATTTTTTTTTGGGTACTTAGTCATTTTTCCGGCGTTTATCGGACTTTCAGATAGGGGAAATGTCAGTGAGCCTTCCGATTTCAGTTCCAGAACGATTCGCCGGATGAGTACTTGACAATTTAGTTGTATTCACCAATTTTCTGGATTTTTCAAAAATTTCACTTTTTTGTGAAAATATCCACTAAATAAGGGAATAATATGCGTGAGGGTACCACAGGAGAGATACAAATGTGTGTGGGTAGAATACATATCCCAGAGGGTTAAAATTGAAAAGGTAGAAAAAATTTTTTGGGGGGGACATAGTCATTTTTCCGGCGTTTATCAGACTTTCAGATAGGGCAAATGTCAGTGAGCATTCCGATTTCAGTTCCAGAGCGATTCGTCCAATGAGTACTTGATATTTAGTCGTTTTCAGCCAATTTTCAGGATTTTTGAAAATTTCACTTTTTTGTGAAAATATCCAATAAATGAGGGAATAATATGTGTGAGCGTACCCCAGGAGAGTTCCAAATGTGTGTGGGTAGAATATATATCCCACTGGGGTAAAATTGAAAAAAGTTTTAAAAAAATTTTTTTTTGACTTAGTCATTTTTCCGGCGTTTATCAGACTTTCAGAGAGGGCAAATGTCAGTGAGCATTCTGATTTCAGTTCCAGAGCTATTCGCCCAATGAGTCCTTGATATTTAGTCGGTTTCAGCCAATATTTTGGATTTTTGAAAATTTCACTTTTTTGTGAAAATATGCACAAAATTAGGGAATAATATGTGTGAGGGTACCCCAGGAGAGTTCCAAATGTGTGTGGGTAGAATATATATCCCACGGGGGTAAAATTGAAAAAAGTTGAAAAACATTTTTTTTTGGACATAGTCATTTTTCCGGCGTTTATCGGACTTTCAGATAGAGGAAATGTCAGTGAGCGTTCCGATTTCAGTTCCAGAGCGATTCGCCGGATGAGTCCTTGATATTTAGTCGTTTTCAGCCAATTTTCTGGATTTTTGAAAATGTCACTTTTTTGTGAAAATATCCACTAAATGAGGGAATAATATGTGTGAGAGTACCCCAGGAGAGTTCCAAATGTGTGTGGGTAGAATATATATCTCACGGGGGTAAAATTGAAAAAAGTTGAAAAAAAATTTTTTTTTTGGACTTAGTCATTTTTCCGGCGTTTATCAGACTTTCAGATAGGGGAAATGTCAGTGAGCATTCCGATTTCAGTTCCAGAGCGATTCGCCCAATGAGTCCTTGATATTTTGTCGTTTTCAGCCAATTTTCTGGTTTTTTGAAAATGTCACTTTTTTGTGAAAATATCCACTAAATGAGGGAATAATATGTGTGAGTGTAACCCAGGAGAGTTCCAAATGTGTGTGGGTAGAATACACATCCCACAGGGTTAAAATTGAAAAAAGTAGAAAAAAATTTTTGGGGGGGACTTAGTCATTTTTCCTGTGTTTATCAGACTTTCAGATAGGGGAAATGTCAGTTAGCATTTCGATTTCAGTTCCAGAGCGATTTGCCCAATGAGTCCTTGATATTTAGTCGTTTTCAGCCATTATTTTGGATTTTTGAAAATTTCACTTTTTTTTTAAAATATCCACTAAATGAGGGAATAATATGTGTGAGGGTACCCCAGGAGAGTTCCAAATGTGTGTTGGTAGAATATATATCCCACGGGGGTAAAATTGGAAATAGTTGAAACATTTTTTTTTGGGGACTTAGTCATTTTTCCGGCGTTTATCGGACTTTCAGATAGGGGAAATGTCAGTGAGCCTTCCGATTTCAGTTCCAGAGCGATTCTCCGGATGAGTCCTTGACAATTTAGTTGTATTCAGCCAATTTTCTGGATTTTTCAAAAATTTCACTTTTTTGTGAAAATATCCACTAAATAAGGGAATAATATGTGTGAGGGTACCACAGGAGAGATACAAATGTGTGTGGGTAGAATACATATAGCAGAGGGTTAAAATTGAAAAAGTAGAAAAAAAAATTTGGGGGGGACTTAGTCAATTTTCCAGCGTTTATCAGACTTTCAGATAGGGCAAATGTCAGTGAGCATTCCGATTTCAGTTCCAGAGCGATTCGCCCAATGAGTCCTTGATATTTAGTCGTTTTCAGCCAATTTTCTGGATTTTTGAAAATTTCACTTTTTTGTGAAAATATCCAATAAATGAGGGAATAATATGTGTGAGCGTACCCCAGGAGAGTTCCAAATGTGTGTGGGTAGAATATATATCCCACTGGGGTAAAATTGAAAAAAGTTTTAAAAAAATTTTTTTTTGACTTAGTCATTTTTCCGGCGTTTATCCGACTTTCAGATAGGGGAAATTTCAGTGAGCGTTCCGATTTCAGTTCCAGAGCGATTCGCCCAATGAGTCCTTGATATTTAGACGTTTTCAGCCAATATTTTGGATTTTTGAAAATGTCACTTTTTTGTGAAAATATCCACTAATTGAGGGACTAATATGTGCAAGGGTATCCCAGGAGAGTTCCAAATGTGTGTGGGTAGAATATATATCCCACGGGGGTAAAATTGAAAAAAGTTGAAAAACATTTTTTTTTGGACTTAGTCATTTTTCCGGCGTTTATCCGACTTTCAGATAGGGGAAATTTCAGTGAGCGTTCCGATTTCAGTTCCAGAGCGATTCGCCCAATGAGTCCTTGATATTTAGTCATTTTCAGCCAATTTTCTGGATTTTTGAAAATTTCACTTTTTTTGTGAAAATATCCACTAAATGAGGGAATAATATGTGTGAGGGTACCCCAGGAGAGTACCAAATGTGTGTGGGTAGAATATATATCCCACGGAGGTAAAATTGAAAAAAGTTTAAAAAAAATTTTTTTTTGACTTAGTCATTTTTCCAGCGTTTATCAGACTTTCAGATAGGGCAAATGTCGGTGAGCATTCCGATTTCAGTTCCAGGGCGATTCGCCCCTTGAGTCCTTAATATTTAGTCATTTTCAGCCAATATTTTGGATTTTTGAAAATGTCACTTTTTTGTGAAAATCTCCACTAATTGAGGGAATAATATGTGTGAGGGTACCCCAGGAGAGTTCCAAATGTGTGTGGGTAGAATATATATCCTAGAGGGTTAAAATTGAAAAAAGTTGAAAAAAAAATTTTTTTGGACATAGTCATTTTTCCGACGTTTATCAGACTTTCAGATAGGGGAAGTGTCAGTGAGCGTTCCGATTTCAGTTCCAGGGCGATTCGCCCCTTGAGTCCTTGATATTTAGTAGTTTTCAGCCAATATTTTGGATTTTTGAAAATGTCACTTTTTTGTGAAAATATCCGCTAAATGAGGGAATAAAATGTGTGAGGGTACCCCAGGAGAGTTCCAAATGTGTGTGGCTAGAATATATATCCCACAGGGTTAAAATTGAAAACATTAGAAAAAATTTTTTTGGGGGGGACTTAGTCATTTTTCCGCCGTTTATCAGATTTTCAGAAAGGGGAAATGTCAGTGAGCATTTTTATTTCAGTTCCAGAGCGATTCGCCCAATGAGTCCTTGATATTTGGTCGTTCTCAGGCAATTTTCTGAATTTTTGAAAATTTCACTTTTTTGTGAAAATATCCACTAATTGAGGGAATAATATGTGTGAGGGTACCCCAGGAGAGTTCCACATGTGTGTGGGTAGAATATATATCCCACGGGGGTAAAATTGAAAAAAGTTTAAAAAAATTTTTTTTTGGACATAGTCATTTTTCCGGCGTTTATCAGACTTTCAGATAGGGGAAGTGTCAGTGAGCGTTCCGATTTCAGTTCCAGAGCGATTCGCCGGATGAGTCCTTGATATTTAGTCGTATTCAGCCAATTTTCTGGATTTTTCAAAAATTTCAGTATTTTGTGAAAATATCCACTAAATGAGGGAATAATATGTGTGAGGGTACCACAGGAGAGTTACAAATGTGTGTGGGTAAAATACATATCCCACAGGGTTAAAATTGAAAAAAGTTGAAAAATTTTTTTTTTTGGGACTTAGTCATTTTTCCGGCGTTTATCAGACTTTCAGATAGGGGAAATGTCAGTGAGCATTTTTATTTCAGTTCCAGAGCGATTCGCCCAATGAGTCCTTGATATTTAGTCATTTTCCGCCAATATTTTGGATTTTTGAAAATGTCACTTTTTTGTGAAAATATCCACTAATTGAGAGAATAATATGTGTGAGGGTACCCCAGGAGAATTCCAAATGTGTGTGGGTAGAATATATATCCCACAGAGTTAAAATTGAAAAAAGTTGAAAAAAAATTTTTTTTGTACTTAGTCATTTTTCCGGCGTTTATCAGACTTTCAGATAGGGGAAATGTCAGTGAGCGTTCCGATTTCAGTTCCACAGCGATTCGCCGGATGAATCCTTGATATTTAGTCGTATTCAGCCAATTTTCTGGATTTTTCAAAAATTTCACTATTTTGTGAAAATATCCACTAAATGAGGGAATAATATGTGTGAGGGTACCACAGGAGAGTTCCACATGTGTGTGGGTAGAATATATATCCCACGGAGGAAAAATTGAAAAAAGTTTTAAAAAAATTTTTTTGGGACATAGTCATTTTTCCGACGTTTATCAGTCTTTCAGATAGGGGAAATGTCAGTGAGCTTTCCGATTTCAGTTCCAGGGCGATTCGCCCCTTGAGTCCTTAATAGAGATGAGCGTTGTTCTACTCGAACTGTTCGCCAATCTCAAATTCGAGCTGTTTTGGGCGGTGTTCGAGCCGTTCGGCGAACACGAACAATTTGAGAAAAATTCGGCTGTTCGAGGTTATGTTCGATAACTGTTCGTGCACCAAAATCATAACTGGATTTTTTCTCAGTAATGATGAAAATTAATGTTAATACGCAGTTTGAGTGTACAGCGGGGTGGGGGGAGGGGCAGGGGATGGATCTCTGCAGGAACAATGAAGATCTCCATTTTTTTTTCTCTTTCCCGCATTTACAGTGGGGAGGTGCAATCTGTCAGCCTATCAGCAGCGCACACACGGAGCGAAGTGCTTTTTTTCACACAAGCAAGGGCATGTGTCATTGGCAGTGTATGTCACATGTCCTTGCCCTATAAGACCAAGCCATTTTCCCCATCGCCACCATTTTCTCACTGCTGCAGCTGCGTGTTAGACGGCACCGCTGTTGCTGTGTGCGCTATACCTTGTTAATTTCAAGCCAATTTTCGCACAAATATACAGATAGCTTGGGAGTAGGGAATAGTTGTGATTGCAGTCCTTTTAAGGACTAGGTTACAGCATTTCCTACGACTTTTATCAGGGAGGTCTGTGCTCTTAAATAGATAGGTTGTGGGAGTAAAGACTAATTGTAATTGGAGTCCTTTTCAGGACTAGGTTACATCAGTTCCTATCAGTTTTTGCCAGGCAGGTCTGTGCCAGTGCTGTGCAAGTTTTTTTCACAGCATTTGGCTGAATCTAGCAAAGCTAATCCTTTTTGGCCTATTGCAAAGTGTGTTAGTCAGTGGAGTAGCCTATCTGTGTTGCAAGATATACCACCTGTGTATAGAATACCAATTTTTTTACTGCACCTAGTGAAGTAAAATCTTTTGGGCATAGCATCATTCTATTAGTCCATCTATACTGACCTCCATCAGGTTGCAAATTAAAACTAATTTTTATCTGCATCTACAGTACCTCTGAAAAAATATTTGGGCTTCTAGCTGTGTGTGGGACTTGTTGTATTAGTCCATCTATACTGACCTCCATCAGGTTGCAAACTGAATATATTTTTTTCTGCATCTACCTCTGAAAAAGTATTGGGCTTCTAGCTGTGTGTGGGACTTGTTGTATTAATCCATCTATACTGACCTCCATCAGGTTGCAAACTGAATATATTTTTTTCTGCATCTACCTCTGAAAAAATATTGGGCTTCTAGCTGTGTGTGTGTCTTGTTCTATTAATCCATCTATACTGACCTCCATCAGGTTGCAAACTGAATATAATTTTTTTCTGCATCTAGCTCTGAAAAAATATTTGGCCTTCTAGTAGTGTGTCGGACTTTCTCTATTAGTCCATCTATACTGACCTCCATCAGGTTGCAAATTAAAATTAATTTTTATCTGCATCTACAGTACCTCTGAAAAAATATTTGGGCTTCTAGCTGTGTGTGGGACTTGTTGTATTAGTCCATCTATACTGACCTACATCAGGTTGCAAACTGAATATATTTTTTTCTGCATCTACCTCTGAAAAAATATTGGGCTTCTAGCTGTGTGTGGGACTTGTTGTATTAGTTCATCTATACTGACCTCCATCAGGTTGCAAACTGAATATATTCTTTTCTGCATCTACCTCTGAAAAAATATTGGGCTTCTAGCTGTGTGTGGGTCTTGTTCTATTAATCCATCTATACTGACCTCCATCAGGTTGCAAACTGAATATAATTTTTTTCTGCATCTAGCTCTGAAAAAATATTTGGACTTCTAGTAGTGTGTCGGACTTTCTCTATTAGTCCATCTATACTGACCTCCATCAGGTTGCAAATTAAAAATAATTTTTATCTGCATCTACAGTACCTCTGAAAAAATATTTGGGCTTCTAGCTGTGTGTGGGACTTGTTGTATTAGTCCATCTATACTGACCTCCATCAGGTTGCAAACTGAATATATTTTTTTCTGCATCTAGCTCTGAAAAAATATTTGGCCTTCTAGTAGTGTGTCGGACTTTCTCTATTAGTCCATCTATACTGACCTCCATCAGGTTGCAAATTAAAATTAATTTTTATCTGCATCTACAGTACCTCTGAAAAAATATTTGGGCTTCTAGCTGTGTGTGGGACTTGTTGTATTAGTCCATCTATACTGACCTCCATCAGGTTGCAAATTAAAATTAATTTTTATCTGCATCTACAGTACCTCTGAAAAAATATTTGGGCTTCTAGCTGTGTGTGGGACTTGTTGTATTAGTCCATCTATACTGACCTACATCAGGTTGCAAACTGAATATATTTTTTTCTGCATCTACCTCTGAAAAAATATTGGGCTTCTAGCTGTGTGTGGGACTTGTTGTATTAGTTCATCTATACTGACCTCCATCAGGTTGCAAACTGAATATATTCTTTTCTGCATCTACCTCTGAAAAAATATTGGGCTTCTAGCTGTGTGTGGGTCTTGTTCTATTAATCCATCTATACTGACCTCCATCAGGTTGCAAACTGAATATAATTTTTTTCTGCATCTAGCTCTGAAAAAATATTTGGACTTCTAGTAGTGTGTCGGACTTTCTCTATTAGTCCATCTATACTGACCTCCATCAGGTTGCAAATTAAAAATAATTTTTATCTGCATCTACAGTACCTCTGAAAAAATATTTGGGCTTCTAGCTGTGTGTGGGACTTGTTGTATTAGTCCATCTATACTGACCTCCATCAGGTTGCAAACTGAATATATTTTTTTCTGCATCTAGCTCTGAAAAAATATTTGGCCTTCTAGTAGTGTGTCGGACTTTCTCTATTAGTCCATCTATACTGACCTCCATCAGGTTGCAAATTAAAATTAATTTTTATCTGCATCTACAGTACCTCTGAAAAAATATTTGGGCTTCTAGCTGTGTGTGGGACTTGTTGTATTAGTCCATCTATACTGACCTCCATCAGGTTGCAAACTGAATATATTTTTTTCTGCATCTACCTCTGAAAAAATATTGGGCTTCTAGCTGTGTGTGGGACTTGTTGTATTAGTCCATCTATACTGACCTCCATCAGGTTGCAAACTGAATATATTTTTTTCTGCATCTACCTCTGAAAAAATATTGGGCTTCTAGCTGTGTGTGGGTCTTGTTCTATTAATCCATCTATACTGACCTCCATCAGGTTGCAAACTGAATATAATTTTTTTCTGCATCTAGCTCTGAAAAAATATTTGGCCTTCTAGTAGTGTGTCGGACTTTCTCTATTAGTCCATCTATACTGACCTCCATCAGGTTGCAAATTAAAACTAATTTTTATCTGCATCTACAGTACCTCTGAAAAAATATTTGGGCTTCTAGCTGTGTGTGGGACTTGTTGTATTAGTCCATCTATACTGACCTCCATCAGGTTGCAAACTGAATATATTTTTTTCTGCATCTACCTCTGAAAAAATATTTGGCCTTCTAGTAGTGTGTCGGACTTTCTCTATTAGTCCATCTATACTGACCTCCATCAGGTTGCAAATTAAAAATAATTTTTATCTGCATCTACAGTACCTCTGAAAAAATATTTGGGCTTCTAGCTGTGTGTGGGACTTGTTGTATTAGTCCATCTATACTGACCTCCATCAGGTTGCAAACTGAATATATTTTTTTCTGCATCTACCTCTGAAAAAATATTTGGCCTTCTAGTAGTGTGTCGGACTTTCTCTATTAGTCCATCTATACTGACCTCCATCAGGTTGCAAATTAAAAATAATTTTTATCTGCATCTACAGTACCTCTGAAAAAATATTTGGGCTTCTAGCTGTGTGTGGGACTTGTTGTATTAGTCCATCTATACTGACCTCCATCAGGTTGCAAATTGAATATAATTTTTTTCTGCATCTAACCCAGCCAATAGTTTTGGCCTAATACCACAGTTTGGCCACTCAGCTCTGCTCGGTTCCCATCCATTGTTTTTTTGTGCAAACAACTCCAGAGTTGTGAATTAGTTAACCACCAAAATGAGTGGAAAAAGGCCTGCTGCTGGTGGAAAGGGGAATAGGCGTGTTGGGAAGGGGAAAAAAGGTTGTGTCCGTGGGGTAGGTGTTAAAGCAACAGTAACATCTGCAGAAGAAAGACCATCTTCCAGCCAAACTAAAATGTCTACTTCTTTTAGCGGACAATGTGATAAGATCCCTTTCTTACGGCCACACCAATCGCTACAAATTCCAGATGAGGCACAAAAACAGCAGGTGCTTCAACGGATATCAAGTGCTCCTTTAAGTGGGCTCTCCTCCACATCAACTTCAACATCACAAATACTCCAGTCCTCAAAGGTGTCACCCAAATCGCACTTGCTTCCTCACAGCTCCCAAATCTCCAGCTGCCCGTCTGAGTATGAGGTAGAACAGATGGTTGAGTCTGCAGAGCTGTTTACTCATACTATAGCTTGGGAATCAGAGGTCGACTCCAGCGCTTCTGTGAATCCAGACGAGGAAATGATCTGCACTGATGCCCAGAATCTTTATGAGTCGGATCCAGGACCAGACGCAGAAGGTTCTGACCATAATGTAGACCCTCATTCCCAAACTGTAACTCCTGTTGGTGGAGACAATGAGGAAGACGATGATAAGACTCAAATACCTGATTGGAGCGACAACTTTAGTTTTTTGTCAGGGCAGGAACAGGTTGGCTCTGAGGATGACGGGTGTGATAACACACAGGGTGATGATGATGAGGTTGGAGATCCCACTTACTGTCAACCCACAGTCAGCCAAGAGATGAGGTCAGCAGAGGAGGTGGAGGAAGATGCTAGTGACGACGAGGTCAGGTTGCGCCTTCCTGGACAGAGACGTAGTACTGGAAGCACGTCAACAACTGCATCCTCAAACACAACTCTGCCTCTCACCACAAGTCGTGGTGGCTCTTCAGGTCGCATGGGTGCTAAGCCTTGCATAGCCTGGGCATTTTTTCAGATCGATAAAGATGACCCAACTCGTGTTATCTGTAACATTTGTCAGCAAAAGCTAAGTAGAGGCCAAAAAATACATAGTTTGAGTACTGCATGCATGAACCGGCACATGGACATGAAGCATAAGTTGCAGTGGGAAGCTCAGTGTGCTACAATGCGGCCTAGCCGGCCGGGCCAACCACCGTCTGCCATATCTTGTGCATCCGCGGCCTCTTCATCCTCTGTGACTGGGGGGACAGCAGTCACACCTGTTTTGGGGCGCAGACCTGCCACCTCTTTACCCGCAACAGCCAACGTGATTGGCAGGTCATCATTTTCTTTGGAGGTGGTAACACCAGCTGGTGTTGAGCGCTGTCCGACATCGATAGCACCACCTTTGGATCAAGGCAACCTAACATGTCCGCTTGCATCTTCCTCACAGACCGGCAGTTTGCCGGGGACACCTTTATCAACCCCGTCTAAGCACAATAGCCAGCCCTCGGTCCCTCAGATGTGGACAAGTAAAAGACCATTTCCTCCTAGCCATGAGAAAGCTAAGAGGTTGAATTTCACCATCTGCAAGCTCTTGGCTACAGAAATGCTGCCTTTCCGCCTGGTGGACACAGAGGATTTTCGAGACCTTATGTCCGTCGCAGTGCCCCAGTACCAGATGCCCAGTCGGCACTACTTCTCAAAGAAAGGTGTGCCTGCGCTCCACCAGCATGTCGCACACAACATCACCGCTTCTTTGAGAATCTCTGTGTGTGACAGGGTGCATTTCACCACAGACACTTGGACGAGTACGCATGGACAGGGGCGTTACATGTCGCTGACTGGGCACTGGGTAACTATGGTGACAGCAGGACAAGGGGCTGCTGTCCAAGTCTTGCCGTCCCCACGAGTTGTGCGTCAATCCTCTTTATGTCAAAGTTCCTCCACTGCTTCTGCCTCCTCAACCTCCTCTCGGTCTTCCACCTGCACCCAAAGCCTGTCTGGTCATGCCACAAGCTTTCTAACTGCGCAGAAGGGATCCTGCACACCTCCTTACTATGCTGGCAGTAGGGCTCAACGTCATCAGGCGGTTTTTACATTGAAATGTCTGGGAAATGTGAGTCACACAGCTGAGGAGTTGTGGTCAGCTCTGGAGAACCAATTTCATGAATGGTTGTCTCCACTGGACCTGAAACCAGGGAAGGCCGTGTGCGACAATGCTGCAAACCTGGGTGTGGCCCTTCGCCGGGGCAATGTCACACACGTGCCTTGTATGGCTCACGTGTTGAACCTGGTTGTCCAGCAATTTTTAGCCCACTATCCCAGACTAGATGGCCTTCTGCAGAGGGCACGGTCGCTGTGTGCTCACTTCCGCCGTTTGCATCCCGCAGCTCAGCGACTTACATCTCTACAGAAGTCGTTGGGCCTGCCACTTCACCGGCTAAAATGCGATGTGCCTACCCGGTGGAATTCAACTCTGCACATGTTGCAGCGACTGTGGCAGCACCGACAAGCCCTGGTGCAATACGTTCTGACGTATAGCCTGGGCCAACGAGATTCAGAGGTGGGGCAAATCACGCTGGAGGAGTGGTCTCAGATCAGGGACCTATGCACCCTTCTGCACAGTTTTGAAATGGCGACGAAGATGTTTAGTGCTGACGATGCCATTATCAGCATGACTATTCCGGTGATTTACATGCTGGAGCACATGTTAAACAGAATTCGGAGTCAGGTGGTGGCACAAGAGGAGGTGGAGGAAGTAGAGGAGGAGGAGTTGTATGCGGAAGGGCTAACATCTGCAAGGTCCAGAAGGTCGGCAGCACCAAGGCGGCAGGCATGTGAGGGTGGGGGAGATGGTTTTACCAGGGCGCATGGTAGCAGCCAAACTAGTGAGGAAGGTGCAGGAGCCCAGGAAGAAGTGGAGGACGAACTGATGGAAGACTCATCAGATGAGGGAGACCTTGATCACATTTCTGTTGTGCGAGGTTGGGGGGAGAGGACAGAGGAAGGAAGCATGATTGTTACCTCGCCACCAACACAACAGGGACTTGGTGCTCCTGGATGCGCAACACACATGAGTGCCTTCTTGCTGCACTACCTGCAACATGACCCTCGAATTGTGAGAATTAGAAATAATCCTGACTACTGGGTTGCCACACTGTTAGATCCCCGGTACAAAAGTAAATTTGCAGAAATTATTCCTGCCATAGAAAGGGATGCACGCATGCAGGAGTATCAGCAGAGACTGTTGCAGAATCTTACATGTGCTTTTCCACAAAACACCAGTGGTGCACGTAGTGAATCTCACAGTTCCAACTTGCCAACCGTGGGACCGTCAAGTGTTCAGCACTCAAACCATAACAGAACCACAGTATCTGGTGGTAACATCAATTTTGCGGAATCATTTCACCACTTTTTTAGCCCATCCTTTGCAAGGCCACAGGAGACAAGAAGTCTGACACATAGTCAACGCCTAGAGACGATGGTACAGGAGTATCTCCAAGTAAACATTGAAGTCACGACTGTGTCACTGGACCCTTGCTCTTTTTGGGCTTCCAATCTGGATAAATGGCCGGAGCTAGCCACTTACGCCTTGGAGATCTTGTCATGCCCCGCAGCCAGCGTTCTGTCTGAACGTGTGTTCAGCGCTGCTGGTGGTGTGCTGACAGATAAGCCCACGCGGCTCTCCACTGATAATGTAGACAGACTCACGTTCATAAAGATGAACAAATCATGGATCCGAAACGACTTTTCTACCCCTGTGTCATCCTGGGGAGAGTAAAAGCTTGATGATTGGTTAGAATCACCCTAACAACCGTTTTAAGCTTTCAAATTACTAATCATGTTTATCTGTATCTTGACTGGAAAATAATTTGGGCTTTGTAGCAGTGTGCAGCACTGATCCTATTAGGCCATCTATAATAAGCTCCACCAGATTTAAAATTAAAAATAATTTTTAGCTGCATCTAGCCCGGAAAATAATTTTGGGGCTCCGAGATGCGCAAGATACATAAGTGCCTTCTTGCTGCACTACCTGCAGCATGACCCTCATATTGTCAGAATTCGAAGTAATCATGACTACTGGGTTGCCACACTCTTAGATCCCCCAAACTTTTCGATCAACCTTTTCATTTTAATAAAGACCAAAAAAATGGTCATTTTTGAAATTATAAGCATTAGCAGGTTGTTAGAAACTGAAATCAAACAGTTTTCAACTCAAAACTTTATTCTAGGTGATGTTACATTTTCACATAGGACCCCTTGTTCGAAAGGAGCTTCTGAACTCTCTCGTCCATTGAATTTGTCAGGTTTTGGATGGTTTCTGCTTCAATTGTTTTGCATGAGGACAGAATACCCTCCCAGAGCTGTTGCTTAGATGTGAACTGCCTCCCGCCATCATAGACACTCCTTTTAATGATGCTCCAAAGGTTCTGAATGGGGTACAGGTCAGGGGAGCATGGGGGTCACACCATAAGTTTGTCCCCTTTTATGCCCATTTCAGCCAGAGATGCAGATGTTTTATGTGCAGCATGAGATGGTGCATTATCATGCAGAAAAATGATCTTGCTGTGAAATACACGGTTCTTCTTCTTGAACCATGGCAGGAAGTGCTGTTTGAGAAAATCCACATACATTATGGAGTTCATCTTTAGCGCCTTCAGGGATCCTAAAGGGGCCGACAATCTCTCTCCCCATGATTCCAGCCCAAAACATTACTCCACCTCCTCCTTGTTGGCGCTGTAGCCGTGTTTGCGTGGGGTGTCCATCAACCAGCCATCCTCCACTCCATCCATCTGGACCATCGAGCGCTGCGCGGCACTCATCCGTGAACAAAACAGTTTTGAAATCAGTCTTCATGTAATGTTTAGCCCACTGGAGCCGTTTCTGCTTGTGTGAAGTGGATAGAGGAGGTCGACAGGATGGCGTATGCACAGCTGCAAACCTCTGAAGGACCCTGCATCTTGTTGTTCGCGGGACGTTGGAGGCACCAGCAGCTTCAAAAACTTGTCTGCTGCTATGACAAGGCTTTTTTGCCGCTGCTCTTTCAACCTGACGTAATTGCCTGTAGGAAAGAGTCCTCAATTTGCCCTTATCAGCACGCACACGTGTGTACTGTGAATCAGCTACATACTTCTTGATTGCCAAGACACTTCATCCTGATCATCGCACAATGTTGATTGTAGTCATGCCTTGACCTAAACACTCCACAATTTGTTGCTTCTCAGCAGCCGACACATCCTTTTTCTTTCCCATTTTGGCAGAAAATGTAGGCTGCTTAATAATGTGAGAGAGCCTTCTTAAGTAGTCTTGCCTTTCATTGGACACACCTGCCAAACTAATTAGCACAGGTGTCTGCAATTGCTTACAGTGATATAAAGAGCCCTGACACACATCACCATCAATGAGTTTAAGTGACAAACAAACAAATTCTTCCCTTATCACTCCTAAACACTTTTTGCATAATAATTTGGAATGCAGTGTACATGTGCTTTTCCACAAAACACCAGCGGTTCACGTAGTGAATCTTACAGTTCTAACTTGCCAACCGTGGTCTGTATGGAATTGTTCAATAAAGGGCCCAAAATTAAGATAACATAGATGGGAGAGGTCTCTATGAATAGGAATTCCTAAGTATTTGATACCCTGTGAGGGCCAGGCAAAGGGAAAGTTGGACTGGATGGAATCCTATATGGATTTGGGGAGGGAGACATCGAGGGCCTCAGACTTCGCTGCATTGATTTTAAAATTTTACCATGTAACAAAGTGATCTATTTCAGCCATAACAGCAGGGATGGATATATGTGATTGAGTGATATATACTAGGACATCATCAGCAAATAGAGAGCACTTGTACTCGGTGCCTCCCACCTCAATCCACCTAATATTGGGGTTATGGCGAATTGATGAGAGCAGGTGCTCCGTCACTAGGATGTATAAGAGAGGGGACAGAGGACATCCCTGCCTTGTCCCATTGGTGATTGTGAAAGGTGATGAAAATGTTCTGACGCACCCCCTGGGCCTTGGGACACCCGGAGCCGGACCCTTTTTGGTGGATGCTGGTGGTTGTAGTCTTCGTGGCGGCGACCCGGTTCCGTGGCTCAGGGCGGTCAAACCAGTGACGGAACTATTTATGTGGTTTTGATGTTTAAATGTCCGACTACGCCACCCGTGGATTGCGGTCAGAGTGAACCGCCTCTACAGGGCAGACCGCTGAGGCTGGTGTTGTGGGTGCAGCAGAGCATAGCATAACTCCCCACGGGAGGAGTATAGCCTCAGGGCAGTGTATGCGGAGGATGGGGGTGATGGTGCAGGGCAGCAGCAGTAATGACACGGAGTCAGTGATGCAGTCCAGGGCCTTTACTCACAGTTCTTATTATCCAGACCACGTCTGCAGGTAACGGCTGCCCACGTCGTACTGTGCTCACCAGGTGAGGGGCTCAGACAACTACCAGATAACTTTGGAGCACTTCACAGGACCCCCTTTGTGTGTCCTTTGTCTGGCCTTTCTTACCAACACTTCTGTCCGGCTGCCTCGGGCCTCCTCTTGGTAAACTTGGCGCCAGTTTCCCTGACCCTATGTGGTGCCTTCCTAGCGGGTGTAGCGAGGGGCTGCGCCACATAAAATGTCAGAGCCTCCGGTTTCTAGCTGAGGGTCGTTTAATGCCTCCACTAGTTCGGGGACCGGTCTCCCCCTTTGGCCTGACCCCTCCACGCAGGTGGATTCGGGCGTGCGGTGGCGACTCGCCCGTCCGCACCCCTGGGATCCCTTCATTCCTCGTTCCTGGAGCCTTCTCCGCTCCTCTTCCTTCCTTCTCCCTCTTCCAGGCCTGGGCCTCTGTTACTAGGCCCGCCTCCGGAGCAGAGCTCATGCAGAGCCCCTGCTCCCTGCCACTTCTGCTCAGACTTCTCTGCACTGAACTAAGATGGTGCCCACCTTTTATACTCCCTTCTCAATGCACCCAGGAACTGCTTCCTCCCTGCTCCTGCACTACAGGGTTCCCCTTCCTCAGTGTTCCCTCCCCCCACTCCAGCCAGGGACAGGGACTGTCGTGCCCATCTCAGGGGCATATTGGTCGCCCTGCCCCACGGCAATGTGGTGTAATGCATGCAGGTGTCGGGTCCTGATCCACACTCCATCCTTACCTGAGAGTGAGATATCACACCTCTGGGTGAGGTGCAATACGTCTGTAGCAACCGAGCCCTCAGGGTGCTACAGTTCCATTTATCTTCAGCCTAGGTGACGTATTGCGATACAGGGCCGTGATTTTGGCTATAAAAGGGTCCCCTAGACCCCTACCCCAAGCTTTTTAAGAGAATCATATATGGCGTGCCAGGAGACTCTATGGAATGCTTTCTCAGCATCCAACGAGAGTATCTAATTACAAATTTTTAACTGCATGTAGCCCAGGAAATACTTTGTGCCTAGTAGCAGTGTCTGCTAGTCAGCGGATTATCCCGGCTGTTAAGCAAGCTACACCACCTGTAGTTTAGACACTTAATTTTTTCAAAGGAAATGCTTCGGAACCATGGGATACTCAGTGAAGAGCATCAGGAGGCACCCCAAGGCATAGGGGCTGGGACTGGCAGTAGGATGCCTTGCAGTGGACAGCCGAGCTCGATCCTTATAAAAGCTTTTTAACTGCAGCAGCTTTAGTGGACGCTACTGGAGCTGGAATTACGCGGCTGCTGGCATGAGACTTGCCCTCCAATAGATCCTTGTAAATGGATTTAAAGTGTATTCATTCAAATTAGAGAGACAATTTAAATTAAAAAGCTTAGAGCTGCCTCCACCACAGGGGGGCTCGCTCGACCCACCAGCGGACAGGCACCAGTATTGGGAGAGGGGGGCTGGCCATCAGGGTTCACCGCGGCTCTGGCACAAACCCGGTGACACGGAGGTGGCACGGGCAGGAGCGGACTGGCCGTGTCGGCTTCTCACTTTTTGGATTTTAGAAGGGCATGACATGCCTATATCTGTGTCTCCCCCTCCTTTTACTCCTCCACCTCTTTTATTTTCGCATGACTATATGTACTTGTCACTTTTCCATGTGTTAGTTGTGTCTTCTGAGCAGTTTGTCAGCTTTTGGACACCTTTGAAGGTGTTTTCTATGTGTTTCTATGTGTTTTTGTTTGCCTGCCATTGGTTTTAACGGTGTTCGAAGGTGTTCGACGAACAGTTCGACGAACAGTTCGGCGAACACACGGGTGTTCGACGAACCGAACCGAACTCGAACACTACGGGGGTGGCTCAACACTAGTCCTTAATATTTAGTCGTTTTCAGCCAATATTTTGGATTTTTGAAAATGTCACTTTTTTGTGAAAATATCCACTAATTGAGGGAATAATATGTGTGAGGGTACCCCAGGAGAGTTCCAAATGTGTGTGGGTAGAATATATATCCCACAGGGTTAAAATTGAAAAAAGTTGAAAAAAATTTTTTTTTTGTACTTAGTCATTTTTCCGGCGTTTATCAGACTTTCAGATAGGGGAAATGTCAGTGAGCGTTCCGATTTCAGTTCCAGAGCGATTCGCCGGATGAGTCCTTGATGTTTAGTCGTATTCAGCCAATTTTCTGGATTTTTCAAAAATTTCAGTATTTTGTGAAAATATCCACTAAATGAGGGAATAATATGTGTGAGGGTACCACAGGAGAGTTACAAATGTGTGTGGGTAAAATACATATCCCACAGGGTTAAAATTGAAAAAAGTAGAAAAATTTTTTTTTTTGGGACTTAGTCATTTTTCCGGCGTTTACCAGACTTTCAGATAGGGGAAATGTCAGTGAGCATTTTTATTTCAGTTCCAGAGCGATTCGCCCAATGAGTCCTTGATATTTAGTCGTTTTCCGCCAATATTATGGATTTTTGAAAATGTCACTTTTTTGTGAAAATATCCACTAATTGAGGGAATAATATGTGTGAGGGTACCCCAGGAGAGTTCCAAATGTGTGTGGGTAGAATATATATCCCACAGGGTTAAAATTGAAAAAAGTTGAAAAAAAATTTTTTTTGTACTTAGTCATTTTTCCGGCGTTTATCAGACATTCAGATAGGGGAAATGTCAGTGAGCGTTCCGATTTCAGTTCCACAGCGATTCGCCGGATGAATCCTTGATATTTAGTCGTATTCAGCCAATTTTCTGGATTTTTCAAAAATTTCACTTTTTTGTGAAAATATCCACTAAATGAGGGAATAATATGGGTGAGGGTACCCCAGGAGAGTTCCAAATGTGTGTGGGCAGAATATATATTATACGTGGGTAAAATTGAAAAAGGTTTAAAAAAATTTTTTTTTTGACTTAGTCATTTTTCCGGCGTTTATCAGACTTTCAGATAGGGTAAATGTCAGTGAGCGTTCCGATTTCAGTTCCAGGGCGATTCGCCCCTTGACTCCTTGATATTTAGTCGTTTTCAGCCAATATTTTGGATTTTTGAAAATGTCACTTTTTTCTGAAAATCTCTGCTAAATGAAGGAATAATATGTGTGAGGGTACCCCAGGAGAGTTAAAAATGTGTGTGGGTAGAATATATATCCCACGAGGTTAAAATTGAAAAAAGTTGAAAAATTTTTTTCTTTGGACTTAGTCATTTTCCCGGCATTTATCAGACTTTCAGATAGGGGAAATGTCAGTGAACGTTTTTATTTCAGTTCCAGAGCGATTCACCCAATGAGTCCTTGATATTTAGTCGTTTTCAGGCAATTTTCTGGATTTTTCAAAAATTTCACTTTTTTGTGAAAATATCCACTAAATGAGGGAATAATATGTGTGAGGGTACCACAGGAGAGATACAAATGTGTGTGGGTAGAATACATATCCCACAGGGTTAAAATTGAAAAAGTAGAAAAAAAATTTTTGGGGGGACTTAGTCATTTTTCCGGCGTTTATCAGACTTTCAGATAGGGGAAATGTCAGTGAGCATTCCGATTTCAGTTCCAGAGCGATTCGCTCAATGAGTCCTTGATATTTAGTCGTTTTCAGACAATATTTTGGATTTTTGAAAATGTCACTTTTTTGTGAAAATATCCACTAATTGAGGGAATAATATGTGTGAGGGTACCCCAGGAGAGTTCCAAATGTGTGTGGGTAGTATATATATCCCACAGGGTTAAAATTGAAAGAAGTTGAAAAAAAATTTTTTTTGGACATAGTCATTTTTCCGACGTTTATCAGACTTTCAGAGAGGGGAAATGTCAGTGAGCGTTCCGATTTCAGTTCCAGGACGATTCGCCCCTTGACTCCTTGATATTTAGTCGTTTTCAGCCAATATTTTGGATTTTTGAAAATGTCACTTTTTTGTGAAAATATCCGCTAAATGAGGGAATAATATGTGTGGGTGTACCCCAGGAGAGTTCCAAATGTGTGTGGGTAGAATATATATCCCACGGGGTAAAATTGAAAAAAGTTGAAAAAATGTTTTCTTTGGACTTAGTCATTTTTCCGGCGTTTAACAGACTTTCAGTTAGGGCAAATGTCAGTGAGCGTTCCGATTTCAGTTCCAGAGCGATACGCCCAATGAGTCCTTGATATTTAATAGTTTTCAGCCAATTTTCTAGATTTTTGAAAATTTCACTTTTTTTGTGAAAAATCCATTAAATGAGGGAATAGTATGTGTGAGGGTACCCCAGGAGAGTTCCAAATGTGTGTGGGTAGAATATATATCCCACGGGGGTAAAATAGAAAAAAGCTGATAAAAAATTTTTTTGGGACTTATTCATTTTTACGGCGTTTATCAGATTTTCAGATAGTGCAAATGTCAGTGAGCGTTCCGATTTCAGTTCCAGAGCGATACGCCCAATGAGTCCTTGATATTTAGTCGTTTTCAGCCAATTTTCTGGATTTTTGAAAATTTCACTTTTTTTGTGAAAATATCCACTAAATGAGGGAATAATATGTGTGAGGGCACCCCAGGAGAGTTCCAAATGTGTGTGGGTAGAATATATATCCCACGGGGGTAAAATTGAAAAAAGTTGATAAAAAATTTTTTTGGGACTTATTCATTTTTCCGGCGTTTATCAGACTTTCAGATAGGGGAAATTTCAGTGAGCGTTCCGATTTCGGTTCCAGAGCAATTCGACCAGTGAGTCCTTGATATTTAGTCATTTTCAGCCAATATTTTTTATTTTTGAAAATTTCACTTTTTTGCGAAAATATCCTCTAAATGAGGGAATAATATGTGTGAGGGCACCCCAGGAGAGTTCCAAATGTGTGTGGGTAGAATATATATCCCACGGGGGTAAAATTGAAAAAAGCTGATAAAAATTTTTTTGGGGACTTATTCATTTTTCCGGCGTTTATCAGACTTTCAGATAGGGGAAATGCCAGTGAGCGTTCCGATTTCAGTTCCAGAGCGATTCGCCCTATGAGTCCTTGATATTTAGTCATTTTCAGCCAATATTTTGGATTTTTGAAAATTTCACTTTTTTGTGAAAATATCCACTAAATGAGGGAATAATGTGTGTGAGGGTACCCCACTAGAGTTCCAAATGTGCGTGGGTAGAATATATATCCCACGGGGGTAAAATTGAAAAAAGTTGAAAAATTTTTTTCTTTTGACTTGTTCATTTTTCCGGCATTCATCAGACTTTCAGATAGGGCAAATGTCAGTGAGCGTTCCGATTTCAGTTCCAGAGCGATACGCCCAATGATTCCTTGATATTTCATCGTTTTCAGCCAATTTTCTGGATTTTTGAAAATTTCACTTTTTTGTGAAAATATCCACTAAATGAGGGAATAATATGTGTGAGGGTATCCCAGGAGAGTTCCAAATGTGTGTGGGTAGAATATATATCCCAAGGGGGTAAAAATGAATAAAGTGGAAAAAAAAATTTCTTTGGACGAAGTCATTTTTCTGTCGTTTATCAGACTTTCAGAAAGGGGAAATATCAGTGGGCATTCCGATTTCAGTTCCAGAGCGATTCGCCCTATGAGTCCATGATATTTAGTCATTTTCAGCCAATATTTTGGATTTTTGAAAATTTCACTTTTTTCTGAAAATATCCACTAAATGAGAGAATAATATGTGTGAGGGTACCCCAGGAGAGTTCCAAATGTGTGTGGGTAGAATATATATCCCACGTGGGTAAATTTGAAAAAAGTTGAAAATTTTTTTTCTTTGGACTTATTAATTTTTCCGGCGTTTATCAGACTTTCAGTTAGGGCAAATGTCAGTGAGCGTTCCGATTTCAGTTCCAGAGCAATTCGCCCTATGAGTCCTTGATGTTTAGTCATTTTCAGCCAATATTTTGGATTTTTGAAAATTTCACTTTTTTGTGAAAATATCCACTAAATGAGGGAATAATATGTGTGAGGGTACCCCACTAGAGTTCCAAATGTGTGTGGGTAGAATATGTATCCCACGGGGGTAAAATTGAAAAAAGTTGAAAAAATTTTTTCTTTGGACTTATTCATTTTTCCGGCATTTATCAGACTTTCAGATAGGAAATAAATGAGGAAATAATATGTGTGAGGGTACCCCAGGAGAGTTCCAAATGTGTGTGTGTGTACAATATATATCCCACGGGGGTAAAATTGAAAAAAGTTGTAAAATTGAAAAAAGTTGAAAAATTTTTTTCTTTGGACTTATTCATTTTTCCGGTGTTTATCAGACTTTCAGATAGGGCAAATGTCAGTGAGCGTTCCGATTTCAGTTCCAGAGCGATACGCCCAATGAGTCCTTGATATTTCGTCGTTTTCAGCCAATTTTCTGGATTTTTGAAAATTTCACTTTTTTGTGAAAATATCCACTAAATGAGGGAATAATATGTGTGAGGGTACCCCAGGAGAGTTCCAAATGTGTGTGGGTAGAATATAAATCCCACAGGGGTAAAATTGAAAAAAGTTGAAAAAATTTTTTCTTTGGACTTATTCATTTTTCCGGCGTTTATCAGACTTTCAGATAGGAGAAATGTCAGTGAGCGTTCCGATTTCAGTTCCAGAGCGATTCGCCCAATGAGTCCTTGATATTTAGTCGTTTTCAGCAAATTTTCTGGATTTTTCAAAATTTTACTTTTTTGTGAAAATATCCACTAAATGAGGGAATAATATGTGTGAGGGTACCCCAGGAGAGTTCCAAATGTGTGTGGATAGAATGTATATCCCACGGGGGTAAAATTGAAAAAAGTTGAAATTTTTTTTTTTTTGGACTTAAAGTCATTTTTCCGGCGTTTATCAGACTTTCAGATAGGGGAAATGTCAGTGAGCATTCCGATTTCAGTTAGAGAGCGATTTGCCCAATGAGTCCATGATATTTAATAGTTTTCAGTTAATTTTCTGGATTTTTGAAAATTTCACTTTTTTTGTGAAAATATCCACTAAATGAGGGAATAATATGTGTGAGGGTACCCCTGGAGAGTTCCAAATGTGTTTGGGTAGAATATATATCCCACGGGGGTAAAATTGAAAAAAGTTGAAAAAATTTTTTCTTTGGACTTAGTCATTTTTCCGGCGTTTATCAGACTTTCAGAAAGGGGAAATGTCAATGAGCATTCCGATTTCAGTTCCAGAGCGATTCGCCCTAAGAGACCTTGATATTTAGTCATTTTCAGCCAATATTTTGGATTTTTGAAAATTTCACTTTTTTGTGAAAATATCCACTAAATGAGGAAATAATATGTGTGAGGGTACCCCAGGAGAGTTCCAAATGTGTGTGTGTACAATATATATCCCACGGGGGTAAAATTGAAAAAAGTTGAAAAATTTTTTTCTTTGGACTTAGTCATTTTTCCGGCGTTTATCAGACTTTCAGATAGGGAAAATGTCAGTGAGCGTTCCGATTTCAGTTCCAGAGCGATTCGTCCAATGATTCCTTGATATTTAGTCGTTTTCAGCCAATATTTTGGATTTTTGAAAATTTCACTTTTTTGTGAAAATATCCACTAAATGAGGGAATAATATGTGTGAGGGCACCCCAGGAGAGTTCCAAATGTGTGTGGGTAGAATATATATCCCAAGGGGGTAAAAATGAATGTAGTGGAAAAAAAAATTTCTTTAGACTCAGTCATTTTTCCGGCGTTTATCAGACTTTCAGATAGGAGAAATGTCAGTGAGCGTTCCGATTTCTGTTCCAGAGCGATTCGCCCAATGAGTCCTTGATATTTAGTCATTTTCAGCCAATATTTTGGATTTTTGAAAATTTCACTTTTTTGTGAAAATATCCACTAAATGAGGAAATAATATGTGTGAGGGTACCCCAGGAGAGTTCCAAATGTGTGTGTGTACAATATATATCCCATGGGGGTAAAATTGAAAAAAAAAATTTCTTGGACTTAGTCATTTTTCCGGCGTTTATCAGACTTTCAGATAGGGGAAATGTCAGTGAGCGTTCCGATTTCAGTTCTATAGCGATTCGCCCAATGAGTCCTTGATATTTAGTCGTTTTCAGCCAATTTTCTGGATTTTTCAAAATTTCACTTTTTTGTGAAAATATCCACTAAATGAGGGAATAATATATGTGAGGGTACCACAGGAGAGTTCCAAATGTGTGTGGGTAGAATAAATATCCCACGGGGGTAAAATTGAAAAAGTTGAAAAAAACTTTTTTTGGACTTAGTCATGCTTCCGGCGTTTATCAGACTTTCAGATAGGGCAAATATCAGTGAGCATTCCGATTTCAGTTCCAGAGCGATTCGCCCAATGAGTCCTTGATATTTAGACGTTTTCAGCCAATATTTTTGATTTTTGTAAATTTCACTTTTTTGTGAAAATATCCACTAAATGAGGGAATAATATGTGTGAGGGTACCCCAGGAGAGTTCCAAATGTGTGTGGGTAGAATATATATCCCACAGGGGTAAAATTGAAAAAAGTTGAAAAAAATTTTTTTTTGGACTTAGTCATTTTTCCGGCGCTTATCAGACTTTCAGATAGGGGAAATGTCAGTGAGCGTTCCGATATCAGTTCCAGAGCGATACACCCAATGAGTCCTTGATATTTAGTCGTTTTCAGCCAATTTTAGGGATTTTTGAAAATTTCACTTTTTTGTGAATATATCCACTAAGTGAGGGAATAATATGTGTGAGGGTACCCCAGGAGAGTTCCAAACGTGTGTGGGTAGAATATATATCCCATGGGGGTAAAATTGAAAAAAGTTAAAAAAAAATTTTTTCTTGGATTTAGTCATTTTTCCGGCGTTTATCAGACTTTCAGATAGGGGAGATGTCAGTGAGCGTTCCGATTTCAGTTCTAGAGCGATTCGCCCAATGAGTCCTTGATATTTAGTCGTTTTCAGCCAATTTTCTGGATTTTTGAAAATTTCACTTTTTTGTGAAAATATCCACTAAATGAGGAAATAATATTTGTGAGGGTACCCCAGGAGAGATCCAAATGTGTGTGGGTAGAATATAAATCCCACAGGAGTAAAATTGAAAAAAGTTGAAAAATTTTTTTCTTTGGACTTATTCATTTTTCCGGCGTTTATCAGACTTTTAGATAGGGCAAATGTCAGTGAGCGTTCCGATTTCAGTTCCAGAGCGATTCGCCCTATGAGTCCTTGATATTTAGTCATTTTCAGCCAATATTTTGGATTTTTGAAAATTTCACTTTTTTGTGAAAATATCCACTAAATGAGGGAATAATATGTGTGAGGGTACCCCAGGAGAGTTCCAAATGTGTGTGGATAGAATATATATCCCACGTGGCTAAAATTGAAAACAGATGAAATTTTTTTTTTTTTGGACTTAAAGTCATTTTTCCGGCGTTGATCAGACTTTCAGATAGGAGAAATGTCAGTGAGCGTTCCGATTTCAGTTCCAGAGCGATTCGCCCAATGAGTCCTTGATATTTAGTCGTTTTCAGCCAATTTTCTGGATTTTTGAAATTTTCACTTTTTTTGTGAAAATATCCACTAAATGAGGGAATAATATGTGTGAGGGTACCCCAGGAGAGTTCCAAATGTGTGTGGGTAGAATATATATCCCACGGGGGGAAAATTGAAAAAAACTTTTTTTGGACTTAGTCATGCTTCCGGCGTTTATCAGACTTTCAGATAGGGCAAATATCAGTGAGCATTCCGATTTCAGTTCCAGAGCGATTCACCCAATGAGTCCTTGATATTTAGACGTTTTCAGCCAATATTTTTGATTTTTGTAAATTTCACTTTTTTGTGAAAATATCCACTAAATGAGGGAATAATATGTGTGAGGGTACCCCAGGAGAGTTCCAAATGTGTGTGGGTAGAATATATATCCCAAGGGGGTAAAAATGAATGTAGTGGGAAAAAAAATTTCTTTAGACTTAGTCATTTTTCCAGCGTTTATCAGACTTTCAGATAGGAGAAATGTCAGTGAGCGTTCCGATTTCTGTTCCAGAGCGATTCGCCTAATGAGTCCTTGATATTTAGTCGTTTTCAGCCAATTTTCTGGATTTTTGAAAATTTCACTTTTTTGTGAAAATATCCACTAAATGAGGGAATAATATGTGTGAGGGCACCCCAGGAGAGTTCCAAATGTGTGTGGGTAGAATAAATATCCCACGGGGGTAAAATTGAAAAAAGTTGAAAAATTTTTTTCTTTGGACTTAGTCATTTTTCCGGCATTTATCAGACTTTCAGAAAGGGGAAATGTCAGTGAGCATTCCGATTTCAGTTCCAGAGCGATTCGCCCTAAGAGACCTTGATATTTAGTCATTTTCAGCCAATATTTTGGATTTTTGAAAATTTCACTTTTTTGTGAAAATATCCACTAAATGAGGAAATAATATGTGTGAGGGTACCCCAGGAGAGTTCCAAATGTGTGTGTGTACAATATATATCCCACGGGGGTAAAATTGAAAAAAGTTGAAAAATTTTTTTCTTTGGACTTAGTCATTTTTCCGGCGTTTAACAGACTTTCAGACAGGGGAACTGTCGGTGAGCGTTCCGATTTCAGTTCCAGAGCGATTCGCCCAATGAGTCCTTGATATTTAGTCGTTTTTAGCCAATTTTCCGTATTTTTGAAAATTTCACTTTTTTGTGAAAATATCCACTAAATGAGGGAATAATATGTGTGAGGGTACCCCAGGAGAGTTCCAAATGTGTGTGGGTAGAATATATATCCCACAGGGGTAAAATTGAAAAAAGTTGAAAAAAATTTTTTTGGGGACTTAGTCATTTTTCCGGCGCTTATCAGACTTTCAGATAGGGGAAATGTCAGTGAGCGTTCCGATTTCAGTTCCAGAGCGATTCACCCAATGAGTCCTTGATATTTAGTCGTTTTCAGCCAATTTTAGGGATTTTTGAAAATTTCACTTTTTTGTTAATATATCCACTAAATGAGGGAATAATATGTGTGAGGGTACCCCAGGAGAGTTCCAAACGTGTGTGGGTAGAATATATATCCCATGGGGGTAAAATTGAAAAAAGTAAAAAAAAAAATTTTTCTTGGACTTAGTCATTTTTCCGGCGTTTATCAGACTTTCAGATAGGGGAAATGTCAGTGAGCGTTCCGATTTCAGTTCTAGAGGGATTCGCCCAATGAGTCCTTTTCAATGAGTCGTTTTCAGCCAATTTTCTGGATTTTTGAAAATTTCACTTTTTTTGTGAAAATATCCACTAAATGAGGAAATAAGATGTGTGAGGGTACCCCAGGAGAGTTCCAAATGTGTGTGTGTACAATATATATCCCACGGGGGTAAAATTGAAAAAAGTTGAAAAATTTTTTTCTTTGGACTTAGTCATTTTTCCGGCGTTTAACAGACTTTCAGACAGGGGAACTGTCGGTGAGCGTTCCGATTTCAGTTCCAGAGCGATTCGCCCAATGAGTCCTTGATATTTAGTCGTTTTTAGCCAATTTTCCGTATTTTTGAAAATTTCACTTTTTTGTGAAAATATCCATTAAATGAGGGAATAATATGTGTGCGAGTACTCCAGGAGAGTTCCAAATGTGTGTGGGCAGAATATATATCCCACAGGGTAAAATTGAAAAAAGTTGAAAATTTTTTTTTATTGGACTTAGTCATTTTTCCGGCGTTCATCAGACTTTCAGATAGGGAAAATATCAGTGAGCATTCCGATTTCAGTTCCAGAGCGATTCGTCCAATGAGTCCTTGATATTTAGTCGTTTTCAGCCAATATATTGGATTTTTGAAAATTTCACTTTTTTGTGAAAATATCCACTAAATGAGGGAATAATATGTGTGAGGGTACCCCAGGAGAGTTCCAAATGTGTGTGGGTAGAATATATATCCCACAGGGGTAAAATTGAAAAAAGTTGAAAAAAATTTTTTTGGGGACTTAGTCATTTTTCCGGCGCTTATCAGACTTTCAGATAGGGGAAATGTCAGTGAGCGTTCCGATTTCAGTTCCAGAGCGATTCACCCAATGAGTCCTTGATATTTAGTCGTTTTCAGCCAATTTTAGGGATTTTTGAAAATTTCACTTTTTTGTTAATATATCCACTAAATGAGGGAATAATATGTGTGAGGGTACCCCAGGAGAGTTCCAAACGTGTGTGGGTAGAATATATATCCCATGGGGGTAAAATTGAAAAAAGTAAAAAAAAAAATTTTTCTTGGACTTAGTCATTTTTCCGGCGTTTATCAGACTTTCAGATAGGGGAAATGTCAGTGAGCGTTCCGATTTCAGTTCTAGAGGGATTCGCCCAATGAGTCCTTTTCAATGAGTTGTTTTCAGCCAATTTTCTGGATTTTTGAAAATTTCACTTTTTTTGTGAAAATATCCACTAAATGAGGAAATAAGATGTGTGAGGGTACCCCAGGAGAGTTCCAAATGTGTGTGTGTACAATATATATCCCACGGGGGTAAAATTGAAAAAAGTTGAAAAATTTTTTTCTTTGGACTTAGTCATTTTTCCGGCGTTTAACAGACTTTCAGACAGGGGAACTGTCGGTGAGCGTTCCGATTTCAGTTCCAGAGCGATTCGCCCAATGAGTCCTTGATATTTAGTCGTTTTTAGCCAATTTTCTGTATTTTTGAAAATTTCACTTTTTTGTGAAAATATCCATTAAATGAGGGAATAATATGTGTGCGAGTACTCCAGGAGAGTTCCAAATGTGTGTGGGCAGAATATATATCCCACAGGGTAAAATTGAAAAAAGTTGAAAATTTTTTTTTATTGGACTTAGTCATTTTTCCGGCGTTCATCAGACTTTCAGATAGGGAAAATATCAGTGAGCATTCCGATTTCAGTTCCAGAGCGATTCGTCCAATGAGTCCTTGATATTTAGTCGTTTTCAGCCAATATATTGGATTTTTGAAAATTTCACTTTTTTGTGAAAATATCCACTAAATGAGGGAATAATATGTGTGAGGGTACCCCAGGAGAGTTCCAAATGTGTGTGGGTAGAATATATATCCCACAGGGGTAAAATTGAAAAAAGTTGAAAAAAATTTTTTTGGGGACTTAGTCATTTTTCCGGCGCTTATCAGACTTTCAGATAGGGGAAATGTCAGTGAGCGTTCCGATTTCAGTTCCAGAGCGATTCACCCAATGAGTCCTTGATATTTAGTCGTTTTCAGCCAATTTTAGGGATTTTTGAAAATTTCACTTTTTTGTTAATATATCCACTAAATGAGGGAATAATATGTGTGAGGGTACCCCAGGAGAGTTCCAAACGTGTGTGGGTAGAATATATATCCCATGGGGGTAAAATTGAAAAAAGTAAAAAAAAAAATTTTTCTTGGACTTAGTAATTTTTCCGGCGTTTATCAGACTTTCAGATAGGGGAAATGTCAGTGAGCGTTCCGATTTCAGTTCTAGAGCGATTCGCCCAATGAGTCCATGATATTTAGTCGTTTTCAGCCAATTTTCTGGATTTTGGAAAATTTCACTTTTTTGTGAAAATATCCACTAAATGAGGGAATAATATGTGTGAGGGTACCCCAGGAGAGTTCCAAATGTGTGTGGGCAGAATATATATCCCACGGTGGTAAAATTGAAAAAAGTTGAAAAAAAATTTTTCTTGGACTTAGTCATTTTTCCGGCGTTTATCAGACTTTCAGAAAGGGGAAATGTCAGTGAGCATTCCGATTTCAGTTCCAGAGCAATTCGCCCTAAGAGACCTTGATAGTTAGTCATTTTCAGCCAATATTTTGGATTTTTGAAAATTTCACTTTTTTGTGAAAATATCCACTAAATGAGGAAATAATATGTGTGAGGGTACCCCAGGAGAGTTCCAAATGTGTGTATGTAGAATATATATCCCACGGGGGTAAAATTGAAAAAAGTTGAAAAATTTATTTCTTTGGACTTAGTCATTTTTCCGGCGTTTATCAAACTTTTGTAGCACCCTGAGGATTCGGCTGCTACAGGGGTATTACACCTCAAGCTAGAGGTGTGGTATTCCACTCCCTGGTAAGGATGGAGTGTGGAACTGAGCTCAGTAGGCTGCATACACTACATACATCCCATTTCCGGGGGACAGATCGACGGTACTCCCACCAGTTTATGTGCAGGTACGATAGTGTCTGTCCCTGGCTGGAGTGGGAGGGGGGTGGAACATCCCAGTAGTGTAGGGGCAGATAGGGGGAGCAGTCTGGGTAAAGCTAGGAGCTCATTGGGTGCTGGTCACCTGAGCTCACACATAGAGGGAGTATATAAGGTGGGAACCATCTTAGATCAGGGTCAGACAGGCAGACAGCTACTAGTCAGTCTGCTGTAGAGGGTCAAGCAGTCCTGAAAGAAGAGAGAGAGGAGTCAGAAGGACCCAGAGGGGAAGAAGAGGGAACCCCAAGAGCCCAAATACAAGCAACAGGGTGAAGGGTTGGCACAAGGGTACCGGATCCCAAGCTGGTGGAGGGCACTAATCCTCAGCCAGAGACCGGAGGTTGTGGGCAGGATCTGCCACGACCCCCCACTAAATCCACCCAAAAGGCAGACCAAGTAGAGGGTCAGGGAACCCAGAAGAGGTGTACCCACCAAGAGACCCGAGGGAGCCGGACATAGGTGGATCCCTGGTGGGGAAGGCCAGAGAAAAGGAACGTCAGAAAGGGAGCTCAGGATCACGCTCCAGAATTACCTGGGGGTTGGCCGAGTCCAGGACCTGGTGGACGCAGCACGGCTCGGGCGGTCACTCAAGGCCGGAGTGACCAGAACAACAGCAGTAAGTAAACACCCTGAACTGCACAGCCCGACTCTGAGTCTTAATACCATCCTCACTGCACCACCACAACCACCACCCTCTACAACTGACCCCCTGAGGCTATACCCCTCCCGTTGGGGGTTATACCACCAGAAGCTGCACACACACCATCAGCCTCAGCGGACCCTGCTGCAGCAGCGGCCGTATTGACCGCAAATCAACGGGTGGCGTAGTCGACACTAAAGAACATCCAGCAACATCTGTAGGACTGCCACACACTGAGCTTGACACCCTGGGCACGGACCGGGTCACCGCCACTCGGAGACTACAACCCCCATCTGATCCGGCTCCGGGTATCCCCCAAACAACACTGGCCCAGGGGGCGCGTCAACTTTGGCGTAGTCGGCAGGATTACGTGCCCGCAACAACCGGGTACTGCGTGCCTGAAGAAAAGTTCACCGTTACCTCAAAAAGAAGTCTCCCGCCGGTTCCGGAGGGTCCCCGCCAACGGACCCCATCACAGGTCGTTTCCCGCAGGTTGTCCGCCATTTGCAGCTTTTTCCCGCCATTTCCAGAAAATTTCCCGCCTTGGAAGAGCGGACGCCATTATGGGCGTGCCAGAGGGTGGCAAGAGGTCACCTCCCATCGTGGGCTAGGTCAAGGAATGGCGCCAAAAGCGGAAACCGCCCCCACCAGCAGAGACTGTGATGCTGGAGATGTCCATCAGCGTGAGAGAACTGCCCCTGGAACTGACAATCACAAAGTTGCCCCGGGACCACCTTCAATGTGGGCGGAGACAGAACAAAACAGAGAAGATGGGTGCAGCCTGGAGGAGTCTGGAGAGAGCGCACCCGGAGACAAGAAGTCTGGAGAGGACTCCGGAGAAGTCGTACCCGGAGATGGAGGGAGAGGCAGGCAGCACCGACCCAGTTGTCAGGAGCCTGTTGCAAGCAACAACCCCACTAGGCTTAGTGGAGATTCTGGCACAGCTCCCCCGAGACCGGGAGTGTGCACAGACCGCGCTGGAGGGCCTCGCACGGAGGATGGCCCAGGTGCAGCAAGACACGCTGACGGAGTGGAGCCGTGAGATGGCCCTGCAGGCAAGAACCCGCCAGCGGAGCACGCCACCCGAGACGAGGAGACAGACCGCCTCTGAGGATGGTGCAGGAGGAGTGAAGGCCGGAGACGGCGCCGAGGAGGGAGCTGAACGGACGGAGGCAGGTAAAGGGGACGTCTCTACCCCGAGCCGAGAAACCGTGTACCTCTCCCAGCTCCCCGTCGCAGAGCCCGAAATTCCCCCTGCCGTGCCCGTCGCTGCATCGTCACCGTGCCGGACTAGGCCTCAAGCAGAAGCCGCGGCCGCGACCCCTGTGACATCATACGCCTCGACCCTGAGCGCGGCAAAGCAGGAAACACCACCGGCCTGGTCGCAAGGTCTAGTACCCCCGGGCGCCGCAGTACCAACAGCGCCCTCTACCTCTGCTGAGTCACCGGCCTGGTCGCAAGGTCTAGTAACCCCGGGCGCCGCCGTCTTCACGGTGCCCTTTACGTTCAGGGTACCCCAGGCCTGGTCGCAAGGCCTGGTCAATCCGGGCGCCGCTTCCACCACCGCGCCCTCAACATCTCGAGTGCCGCACCTGGGCGAAGATCTATTTGCCCAGCACACGTGCCCGGATGGGCAGCCCTTTGTATGGCCCCAGGAGTACTACCAACTGGAACTCCAAAGAGCAAGGCCCCTGTGCGAGCCCCTGATTCCGGCTCCGAAGCCCTTCAGGAGAACCCCGCTCCCGCTAGAAGAAGCACAATTCGAGTGGGACCCCACCGGAGGAGACCTCATGGGGTTCACTCAAGAAACGTGGGCAGCCGCAGCAGAGCGAGTGGAGTGCTGCCGCCAGCAGTTGGCAGCCTTCGAGCAAGAGCAGAAAGAGAGGTGGATCCGTGAGCAGCGGCTGCAGGAACAGAGCGCAGGGCAGAAGAGCCGGACAAGGAGGAACCCCCGTGCAGCTCATGGTCCCTGTACCACCGGGACTGTGATTAAATTCAACCTGCAGCATGGGTGGGGCTTCATAAGAGACCATCATACCCCCGGCGACGTCTTTGTAACCCGCAGAGACGTAGAGAGCCATCTGCCGGAGGGACACAGAGGTCGTGACCTGTACGTAGGGGACGAGGTCACGTTCACCCGGCACAAATGTGCCAAAGGACCCTACGCCCTCCATGTGCATCGCCTGACGGAGGAGGAGCTGCGGTGTGAGGAGGAGCAAGAGGACCCGGACGGGTCTGAAGATAAAGAAGGAGCAGGAGGACGCCGTCGTTAAAGTACGGTAAAGAGACTGTAAATAGTTACCCGTCTGGGTACAGTGAACTGTTGCTGCTTTAAATATGTCCCCGTTGGGACAAGTGTAAACTGTTAACCTGTGTGTCCCTTAATCCCACTGACCGAGGACTGAGAGCGGTCATTCCTTCCTTATACCTGGCCGAGGACTGAGAGCGGCCACTTTCCCCTTGTAAATAGTTGCGCTTTCTAAGGCGCCCCCTACCGGTTTTATAGGAAACTGTTGTTTTTCTTGAAGAGACTGTCGCACTTTACCCGGTCACAAGTTGCACCGTGGCCGGAGGAACAAGAATGTTATTTATGAAAAGTTTATGCTGATATATATATTGTTTTATATGTTATTGTTGTTATGAAAATTTGTATGTTTGATGTTTTTATTCTCTTACAGCCCGAGGACGTGCTGTGATTTACCAGGGGGGAATGTAGCACCCTGAGGATTCGGCTGCTACAGGGGTATTACACCTCAAGCCAGAGGTGTGGTATTCCACTCCCGGGTAAGGATGGAGTGTGGAACTGAGCTCAGTAGGCTGCATACACTACATACATCCCATTTCCGGGGGACAGATCGACGGTACTCCCACCAGTTTATGTGCAGGTACGATAGTGTCTGTCCCTGGCTGGAGTGGGAGGGGGGTGGAACATCCCAGTAGTGTAGGGGCAGATAGGGGGAGCAGTCTGGGTAAAGCTAGGAGCTCATTGGGTGCTGGTCACCTGAGCTCACACATAGAGGGAGTATATAAGGTGGGAACCATCTTAGATCAGGGTCAGACAGACAGACAGCTACTAGTCAGTCTGTTGTAGAGGGTCAAGCAGTCCTGAAAGAAGAGAGAGAGGAGTCAGAAGGACCCAGAGGGGAAGAAGAGGGAACCCCAAGAGCCCAAATACAAGCAACAGGGTGAAGGGTTGGCACAAGGGTACCGGATCCCAAGCTGGTGGAGGGCACTAATCCTCAGCCAGAGACCGGAGGTTGTGGGCAGGATCTGCCACGACCCCCCACTAAATCCACCCAAAAGGCAGACCAAGTAGAGGGTCAGGGAACCCAGAAGAGGTGTACCCACCAAAAGACCCGAGGGAGCCGGACATAGGTGGATCCCTGGTGGGGAAGGCCAGAGAAAAGGAATGTCAGAAAGGGAGCTCAGGATCACGCTCCAGAATTACCTGGGGGTTGGCCGAGTCCAGGACCTGGTGGACGCAGCACGGCTCGGGCGGTCACTCAAGGCCGGAGTGACCAGAACAACAGCAGTAAGTAAACACCCTGAACTGCACAGCCCGACTCTGAGTCTTAATACCATCCTCACTGCACCACCACAGCCACCACCCTCTACAACTGACCCCCTGAGGCTATACCCCTCCCGTTGGGGGTTATACCACCAGAAGCTGCACACACACCATCAGCCTCAGCGGACCCTGCTGCAGCAGCGGCCGTATTGACCGCAAATCAACGGGTGGCGTAGTCGACACTAAAGAACATCCAGCAACATCTGTAGGACTGCCACACACTGAGCTTGACACCCTGGGCACGGACCGGGTCACCGCCACTCGGAGACTACAACCCCCATCTGATCCGGCTCCGGGTATCCCCCAAACAACACTGGCCCAGGGGGCGCGTCAACTTTGGCGTAGTCGGCAGGATTACGTGCCCGCAACAACCGGGTACTGCGTGCCTGAAGAAAAGTTCACCGTTACCTCAAAAAGAAGTCTCCCCCCGGTTCCGGAGGGTCCCCGCCAACGGACCCCATCACAGGTCGTTTCCCGCAGGTTGTCCGCCATTTGCAGCTTTTTCCCGCCATTTCCAGAAAATTTCCCGCCTTGGAAGAGCGGACGCCATTATGGGCGTGCCAGAGGGTGGCAAAAGGTCACCTCCCATCGTGGGCTAGGTCAAGGAATGGCGCCAAAAGCGGAAACCGCCCCCACCAACAGAGACTGTGATGCTGGAGATGTCCATCAGCGTGAGAGAACTGCCCCTGGAACTGACAATCACAAAGTTGCCCCGGGACCACCTTCAATGTGGGCGGAGACAGAACAAAACAGAGAAGATGGGTGCAGCCTGGAGGAGTCTGGAGAGAGCGCACCCGGAGACAAGAAGTCTGGAGAGGACTCCAGAGAAGTCGTACCCGGAGATGGAGGGAGAGGCAGGCAGCACCGACCCAGTGGTCAGGAGCCTGTTGCAAGCAACAACCCCACTAGGCTTAGTGGAGATTCTGGCACAGCTCCCCCGAGACCGGGAGTGTGCACAGACCGCGCTGGAGGGCCTCGCACGGAGGATGGCCCAGGTGCAGCAAGACACGCTGACGGAGTGGAGCCGTGAGATGGCCCTGCAGGCAAGAACCCGCCAGCGGAGCACGCCACCCGAGACGAGGAGACAGACCGCCTCTGAGGATGGTGCAGGAGGAGTGAAGGCCGGAGACGGCGCCGAGGAGGGAGCTGAACGGACGGAGGCAGGTAAAGGGGACGTCTCTACCCCGAGCCGAGAAACCGTGTACCTCTCCCAGCTCCCCGTCGCAGAGCCCGAAATTCCCCCTGCCGTGCCCGTCGCTGCATCGTCACCGTGCCGGACTAGGCCTCAAGCAGAAGCCGCGGCCGCGACCCCTGTGACGTCATACGCCTCGACCCTGAGCGCGGCAAAGCAGGAAACACCACCGGCCTGGTCGCAAGGTCTAGTACCCCCGAGCGCCGCAGTACCAACAGCGCCCTCTACCTCTGCTGAGTCACCGGCCTGGTCGCAAGGTCTAGTAACCCCGGGCGCCGCCGTCTTCACGGTGCCCTTTACGTTCAGGGTACCCCAGGCCTGGTCGCAAGGCCTGGTCAATCCGGGCGCCGCTTCCACCACCGCGCCCTCAACATCTCGAGTGCCGCACCTGGGCGAAGATCTATTTGCCCAGCACACGTGCCCGGATGGGCAGCCCTTTGTATGGCCCCAGGAGTACTACCAACTGGAACTCCAAAGAGCAAGGCCCCTGTGCGAGCCCCTGATTCCGGCTCCGAAGCCCTTCAGGAGAACCCCGCTCCCGCTAGAAGAAGCACAATTCGAGTGGGACCCCACCGGAGGAGACCTCATGGGGTTCACTCAAGAAACGCGGGCAGCCGCAGCAGAGCGAGTGGAGTGCTGCCACCAGCAGTTGGCAGCCTTCGAGCAAGAGCGGAAAGAGAGGCGGATCCGTGAGCAGCGGCTGCAGGAACAGAGCGCAGGGCAGAAGAGCCGGACAAGGAGGAACCCCCGTGCAGCTCATGGTCCCCGTACCACCGGGACTGTGATTAAATTCAACCTGCAGTATGGGTGGGGCTTCATAACAGACCATCATACCCCCGGCGACGTCTTTGTAACCCGCAGAGACGTAGAGAGCCATCTGCCGGAGGGACACAGAGGTCGTGACCTGTACGTAGGGGACGAGGTCACGTTCACCCGGCACAAATGTGCCAAAGGACCCTACGCCCTCCATGTGCATCGCCTGACGGAGGAGGAGCTGCGGTGTGAGGAGGAGCAAGAGGACCCGGATGGGTCTGAAGATAAAGAAGGAGCAGGAGGACGCCGTCGTTAAAGTACGGTAAAGAGACTGTAAATAGTTACCCGTCTGGGTACAGTGAACTGTTGCTGCTTTAAATATGTCCCCGTTGGGACAAGTGTAAACTGTTAACCTGTGTGTCCCTTAATCCCACTGACCGAGGACTGAGGGCGGTCATTCCTTCCTTATACCTGGTCGAGGACTGAGAGCGGCCACTTTCCCCTTGTAAATAGTTGCGCTTTCTAAGGCGCCCCCTACCGGTTTTATAGGAAACTGTTGTTTTTCTTGAAGAGACTGTCGCACTTTACCCGGTCACAAGTTGCACCGTGGCCGGAGGAACAAGAATGTTATTTATGAAAAGTTTATGCTGATATATATATTGTTTTATATGTTATTGTTGTTATGAAAATTTGTATGTTTGATGTTTTTATTCTCTTACAGCCCGAGGACGTGCTGTGATTTACCAGGGGGGAATGTAGCACCCTGAGGATTCGGCTGCTACAGGGGTATTACACCTCAAGCCAGAGGTGTGGTATTCCACTCCTGGGTAAGGATGGAGTGTGGAACTGAGCTCAGTAGGCTGCATACACTACATACATCCCATTTCCGGGGGACAGATCGACGGTACTCCCACCAGTTTATGTGCAGGTACGATAGTGTCTGTCCCTGGCTGGAGTGGGAGGGGGGTGGAACATCCCAGTAGTGTAGGGGCAGATAGGGGGAGCAGTCTGGGTAAAGCTAGGAGCTCATTGGGTGCTGGTCACCTGAGCTCACACATAGAGGGAGTATATAAGGTGGGAACCATCTTAGATCAGGGTCAGACAGGCAGACAGCTACTAGTCAGTCTGTTGTAGAGGGTCAAGCAGTCCTGAAAGAAGAGAGAGAGGAGTCAGAAGGACCCAGAGGGGAAGAAGAGGGAACCCCAAGAGCCCAAATACAAGCAACAGGGTGAAGGGTTGGCACAAGGGTACCGGATCCCAAGCTGGTGGAGGGCACTAATCCTCAGCCAGAGACTGGAGGTTGTGGGCAGGATCTGCCACGACCCCCCACTAAATCCACCCGAAAGGCAGACCAAGTAGAGGGTCAGGGAAACCAGAAGAGGTGTACCCACCAAGAGACCCGAGGGAGCCGGACATAGGTGGATCCCTGGTGGGGAAGGCCAGAGAAAAGGAACGTCAGAAAGGGAGCCCAGGATCACGCTCCAGAATTACCTGGGGGTTGGCCGAGTCCAGGACCTGGTGGACGCAGCACGGCTCGGGCGGTCACTCAAGGCCGGAGTGACCAGAACAACAGCAGTAAGTAAACACCCTGAACTGCACAGCCCGACTCTGAGTCTTAATACCATCCTCACTGCACCACCACAACCACCACCCTCTACAACTGACCCCCTGAGGCTATACCCCTCCCGTTGGGGGTTATACCACCAGAAGCTGCACACACACCATCAGCCTCAGCGGACCCTGCTGCAGCAGCGGCCGTATTGACCGCAAATCAACGGGTGGCGTAGTCGACACTAAAGAACATCCAGCAACATCTGTAGGACTGCCACACACTGAGCTTGACACCCTGGGCACGGACCGGGTCACCGCCACTCGGAGACTACAACCCCCATCTGATCCGGCTCCGGGTATCCCCCAAACAACACTGGCCCAGGGGGCGCGTCACTTTCAGATAGGGCAAATGTCAGTGAGCGTTCCGATTTCAGTTCCAGAGCGATTCGTCCAATGAGTCCTTGATATTTAGTCGTTTTCAGCCAATATTTTGGATTTTTGAAAATTTCACTTTTTTGTGAAAATATCCACTAAATGAGGGAATAATATGTGTGAGGGTACCCCAGGAGAGTTCCAAACGTGTGTGGGTAGAATATATATCCCATGGGGGTAAAATTGAAAAAAAAAATTTCTTGGACTTAGTCATTTTTCCGGCGATTATCAGACTTTCAGAAAGGGGAAATGTCAGTGAGCGTTCCGATTTCAGTTCCAGAGCGATTCGCCCAATGAGTCCTTGATATTTAGTCATTTTCAGCCAATTTTCTAGATTTTTGAAAATTTCACTTTTTTGTGAAAATATCCACTAAATGAGGGAATAATATGTGTGAGGGTACCCCAGGAGAGTTCCAAATGTGTGTGGGTAGAATATATATCCCAAGGGGGTAAAAATGAATAAAGTGGAAAAAAAAATTTCTTTGGACTTAGTCATTTTTCCGTCGTTTATCAGACTTTCAGATAGGAGAAATGTCAGTGAGCGTTCCGATTTCAGTTCCAGAGCGATTCACTCAATGTGTCCTTGATATTTAGTCGTTTTCAGCCAATATTAGGGATTTTTTTGAAAATTTCACTTTTTTGTGAAAATATCCACTAAATGAGGGAATAATATGTGTGAGGGTACCCCAGGAGAGTTCCAAATGTGTGTGGGTAGAATATATATCCCACGGGGTAAAATTGAAAAAAGTTGAAAAATTGTTTTCTTTGGACTTAGTCATTTTTCGGGCGTTTATCAGACTTTCAGAAAGGGGAAATGTCAGTGAGCATTCCGATTTCAGTTCCAGAGCGATTCGCCCTAAGAGACCTTGATATTTAGTCATTTTCAGCCAATATTTTGGATTTTTGAAAATTTCACTATTTTGTGAAAATATCCACTAAATGAGGAAATAATATGTGTGAGGGTACCCCAGGAGAGTTCCAAATGTGTGTGGGTAGAATATATATCCCACGGTGGTAAAATTGAAAAAAGTTGAAAAAATTTTTTTCTTGGACTTATTCATTTTTCCGGCGTTTATCAGACTTTCAGAAAGGGGAAATGTCAGTGAGCATTCCGATTTCAGTTCCAGAGCGATTCGCCCTAAGAGACCTTGATATTTAGTCATATTCAGCCAATATTTTGGATTTTTGAAAATTTCACTTTTTTGTGAAAATATCCACTAAATGAGGAAATAATATGTGTGAGGGTACCCCAGGAGAGTTCCAAATGTGTGTGTGTAGAATATATATCCCACGGGGGTAAAATTGAAAAAAGTTGAAAAATTTTTTTCTTTGGACTTAGTCATTTTTCCGGCGTTTAACAGACTTTCAGACAGGGGAAATGTCGGTGAGCGTTCCGATTTCAGTTCCAGAGCGATTCGCCCAATGAGTCCTTGATATTTAGTCGTTTTCAGACAATTTTCAGGATTTTTGAAAATTTCACTTTTTTGTGAAAATATCCACTAAATGAGGGAATAATATGTGTGAGGGTACCACAGGAGAGTTCCAAATGTGTGTGTGTAGAATATATATCCCACGGGGGCAAAATTGAAAAAAGTTGAAAAAATTTTTTCTTTGGACTTAGTCATTTTTCCGGCGTTTAACAGACTTTCAGACAGGCGAAATGTCAGTGAGCATTCCGATTTCAGTTCCAGAGCGATTCGCCCAATGAGTCCTTGATATTTAGTCGTTTTCAGCCAATTTTCTGGATTTTTTAAAATTTCACTTTTTTGTGAAAATATCCACTAAATGAGGGAATAATACGTGTGAGGGTACCACAGGAGAGTTCCAAATGTGTGTGGGTAGAATATATAACCCACGGGGGTAAAAATGAATAAAGTGGAAAAAAAAATTTCTTTTGACTTAGTCATTTTTCCGCCGTTTATCAGACTTTCAGATGGGGGAAATGTCAGTGAGCATTCCGATTTCAGTTCCAGAGTAATTCACCCAATGAGTCCTTGATATTTAGTCATTTTCAGACAATTTTAGGGATTTTTGAAAATTTCACTTTTTTGTGAAAATATCCACTAAATGAGGGAACAATATGTGTGAGGGTACCGCAGGAGAGTTCCAAATGTGTGTGGGTAGAATATATATCCCACAGGGGTAAAATTGAAAAAAGTTGAAAAAATGTTTTTTTTGGACTTAATCATTTTTCCGGCGTTTATCAGACATTCAGATAGGGGAAATGTCAGTGAGCGTTCCGATTTCAGTTCCAGAGCGATTCGCCCAATGAGTCCTTGATATTTTGTCGCTTTCAGCCAATTTTCTGGATTTTTGAAAATTTCACTTTTTTGTGAAAATATCCACTAAATGAGGGAATAATATGTGTGAGGGTACCCCAGGAGAGTTCCAAATGTGTGTGGGTAGAACATATATCCCACGGGGGTAAAATTGAAAAAAGTTGAAAAATTTTTTTCTTTGGACTTAGTCATTTTTCCGGCGATTATCAGACTTTCAGAAAGGGGAAATGTCAGTGAGCGTTCCGATTTCAGTTCCAGAGCGATTCGCCCAATGAGTCCTTGATATTTAGTCGTTTTCAGCCAATTTTCTAGATTTTTGAAAATTTCACTTTTTTGTGAAAATATCCACTAAATGAGGGAATAATATGTGTGAGGGTACCACAGGAGAGTTCCAAATGTGTGTGGGTAGAATATATAACCCACGGGGGTAAAAATGAATAAAGTGGAAAAAAAAAATTCTTTGGACTTAGTCATTTTTCCGCCGTTTATCAGACTTTCAGATAGGGGAAATGTCAGTGAGCATTCCGATTTCAGTTCCAGAGTAATTCACCCAATGAGTCCTTGATATTTAGTCGTTTTCAGCCAATTTTCAGGATTTTTGAAAATTTCACTTTTTTGTGAAAATATCCACTAAATGAGGGAATAATATGTGTGAGGGTACCCCAGGAGAGTTCCAAATGTGTGTGGGCAGAATATATATCCCACGGTGGTAAAATTGAAAAAAAAATTTTCTTGGACTTAGTCATTTTTCCGGCGTTTATCAGACTTTCAGATAGGGGAAATGTCAGTGAGCGTTCCGATTTCAGTTCTAGAGCGATTCGCCCAATGAGTCCTTGATATTTAGTCGTTTTCAGCCAATTTTCTGGATTTTTGAAAATTTCACTTTTTTGTGAAAATATCCACTAAATGAGGGAATAATATGTGTGAGGGTACCCCAGGAGAGTTCCAAATGTGTGTGGGCAGAATATATATCCCACGGTGGTAAAATTGAAAAAAGTTGAAAAAAAAATTTTCTTGGACTTAGTCATTTTTCCGGCGTTTATCAGACTTTCAGAAAGGGGAAATGTCAGTGAGCATTCCGATTTCAGTTCCAGAGCGATTCGCCCTAAGAGACCTTGATATTTAGTCATTTTCAGCCAATATTTTGGATTTTTGAAAATTTCACTTTTTTGTGAAAATATCCACTAAATGAGGAAATAATATGTGTGAGGGTACCCCAGGAGAGTTCCAAATGTGTGTGTGTAGAATATATATCACACAGGAGTAAAATTGAAAAAAGTTGAAACATTTTTTTCTTTGGACTTAGTCATTTTTCCGGCGTTTAACAGACTTTCAGACAGGGGAAATGTCGGTGAGCGTTCCGATTTCAGTTCAAGAGCGATTCGCCCAATGAGTCCTTGATATTTAGTCGTTTTCAACCAATTTTCAGGATTTTTGAAAATTTCACTTTTTTGTGAAAATATCCACTAAATGAGGGAATAATATGTGTGAGGGTACCCCAGGAGAGTTCCAAATGTGTGTGGGTAGAATATATATCCCACGGGGTAAAATTGAAAAAAGTTGAAAAATTGTTTTCTTTGGACTTAGTCATTTTTCGGGCGTTTATCAGACTTTCAGAAATGGGAAATGTCAGTGAGCATTCCGATTTCAGTTCCAGAGCGATTCGACCTAAGAGACCTTGATATTTAGTCATTTTCAGCCAATATTTTGGATTTTTGAAAATTTCACTATTTTGTGAAAATATCCACTAAATGAGGAAATAATATGTGTGAGGGTACCCCAGGAGAGTTCCAAATGTGTGTGGGTAGAATATATATCCCACAGTGGTAAAATTGAAAAAAGTTGAAAAAATTTTTTTCTTGGACTTATTCATTTTTCCGGCGTTTATCAGACTTTCAGAAAGGGGAAATGTCAGTGAGCATTCCGATTTCAGTTCCACAGCGATTCGCCCTAAGAGACCTTGATATTTAGTCATTTTCAGCCAATATTTTGGATTTTTGAAAATTTCACTTTTTTGTGAAAATATCCACTAAATGAGGAAATAATATGTGTGAGGGTACCCCAGGAGAGTTCCAAATGTGTGTGTGTAGAATATATATCCCACGGGGGTAAAATTGAAAAAAGTTGAAAAATTTTTTTCTTTGGACTTAGTCATTTTTCCGGCGTTTAACAGACTTTCAGACAGGGGAAATGTCGGTGAGCGTTCCGATTTCAGTTCCAGAGCGATTCGCCCAATGAGTCCTTGATATTTAGTCGTTTTCAGCCAATTTTCAGGATTTTTGAAAATTTCACTTTTTTGTGAAAATATCCACTAAATGAGGGAATAATATGTGTGAGGGTACCACAGGAGAGTTCCAAATGTGTGTGTGTAGAATATATATCCCACGGGGGCAAAATTGAAAAAAGTTGAAAAAATTTTTTCTTTGGACTTAGTCATTTTTCCGGCGTTTATCAGACTTTCAGATAGAGGAAATGTCAGTGAGCATTCCGATTTCAGTTCCAGAGCGATTCGCCCAATGAGTCCTTGATATTTAGTCGTTTTCAGCCAATTTTCTGGATTTTTGAAAATTTCACTTTTTTGTGAAAATATCCACTAAATGAGGGAATAATATGTGTGAGGGTACCACAGGAGAGTTCCAAATGTGTGTGGGTAGAATATATAACCCACGGGGATAAAAATGAATAAAGTGGAAAAAAAAATTTCTTTTGACTTAGTCATTTTTCCGCCGTTTATCAGACTTTCAGATGGGGGAAATGTCAGTGAGCATTCCGATTTCAGTTCCAGAGTAATTCACCCAATGTGTCCTTGATATTTAGTCATTTTCAGACAATTTTAGGGATTTTTGAAAATTTCACTTTTTTGTGAAAATATCCACTAAATGAGGGAACAATATGTGTGAGGGTACCCCAGGAGAGTTCCAAATGTGTGTGGGTAGAATATATATCCCACAGGGGTAAAATTGAAAAAAGTTGAAAAAATGTTTTTTTTGGACTTACTCATTTTTCCGGCGTTTATCAGACATTCAGATAGGGGAAATGTCAGTGAGCGTTCCGATTTCAGTTCCAGAGCGATTCGCCCAATGAGTCCTTGATATTTTGTCGCTTTCAGCCAATTTTCTGGATTTTTGAAAATTTCACTTTTTTGTGAAAATATCCACTAAATGAGGGAATAATATGTGTGAGGGTACCCCAGGAGAGTTCCAAATGTGTGTGGGTAGAATATATAACCCACGGGGGTAAAAATGAATAAAGTGGAAAAAAAAAATTCTTTGGACTTAGTCATTTTTCCGCCGTTTATCAGACTTTCAGATAGGGGAAATGTCAGTGAGCATTCCGATTTCAGTTCCAGAGTAATTCACGCAATGATTCCTTGATATTTAGGCGTTTTCAGCCAATTTTCAGGATTTTTGAAAATTTCACTTTTTTGTGAAAATATCCACTAAATGAGGGAATAATATGTGTGAGGGTACCCCAGGAGAGTTCCAAATGTGTGTGGGCAGAATATATATCCCACGGTGGTAAAATTGAAAAAAAAAATTTCTTGGACTTAGTCATTTTTCCGGCGTTTATCAGACTTTCAGATAGGGGAAATGTCAGTGAGCGTTCCGATTTCAGTTCTAGAGCGATTCGCCCAATGAGTCCTTGATATTTAGTCGTTTTCAGCCAATTTTCTGGATTTTTGAAAATTTCACTTTTTTGTGAAAATATCCACTAAATGAGGAAATAATATGTGTGAGGGTACCCCAGGAGAGTTCCAAATGTGTGTGGGTAGAATATATATCCCACGGTGGTAAAATTGAAAAAAGTTGAAAAAATTTTTTTCTTGGACTTATTCATTTTTCCGGCGTTTATCAGACTTTCAGAAAGGGGAAATGTCAGTGAGCATTCCGATTTCAGTTCCAGAGCGATACGCCCTAAGAGACCTTGATATTTAGTCATTTTCAGCCAATATTTTGGATTTTTGAAAATTTCACTTTTTTGTGAAAATATCCACTAAATGAGGAAATAATATGTGTGAGGGTACCCCAGGAGAGTTCCAAATGTGTGTGTGTAGAATATATATCCCACGGGGGCAAAATTGAAAAAAGTTGAAAAAATTTTTTCTTTGGACTTAGTCATTTTTCCGGCGTTTAACAGACTTTCAGACAGGCGAAATGTCAGTGAGCATTCCGATTTCAGTTCCAGAGCGATTCGCCCAATGAGTCCTTGATATTTAGTCGTTTTCAGCCAATTTTCTGGATTTTTTAAAATTTCACTTTTTTGTGAAAATATCCACTAAATGAGGGAATAATATGTGTGCGGGTACTCCAGGAGAGTTCCAAATGTGTGTGGGCAGAATATATATCCCACGGTGGTAAAATTGAAAAAAGTTGAAAAAAAATTTTTCTTGGACTTAGTCATTTTTCTGGCGTTTATCAGACTTTCAGATAGAGGAAATGTCAGTGAGCATTCCGATTTCAGTTCCAGAGCGATTCGCCCAATGAGTCCTTGATATTTAGTCGTTTTCAGCCAATTTTCTGGATTTTTGAAAATTTCACTTTTTTGTGAAAATATCCACTAAATGAGGGAACAATATGTGTGAGGGTACCCCAGGAGAGTTCCAAATGTGTGTGGGTAGAATATATATCCCACAGGGGTAAAATTGAAAAAAGTTGAAAAAATGTTTTTTTTGGACTTACTCATTTTTCTGGCGTTTATCAGACATTCAGATAGGGGAAATGTCAGTGAGCGTTCCGATTTCAGTTCCAGAGCGATTCGCCCAATGAGTCCTTGATATTTTGTCGTTTTCAGCCAATTTTCTGGATTTTTTAAAATTTCACTTTTTTGTGAAAATATCCACTAAATGAGGGAATAATATGTGTGCGGGTACTCCAGGAGAGTTCCAAATGTGTGTGGGTAGAATATATAACCCACGGGGGTAAAAATGAATAAAGTGGAAAAAAAAAATTCTTTGGACTTAGTCATTTTTCCGCCGTTTATCAGACTTTCAGATAGGGGAAATGTCAGTGAGCATTCCGATTTCAGTTCCAGAGTAATTCACCCAATGAGTCCTTGATATTTAGTCGTTTTCAGCCAATTTTCAGGATTTTTGAAAATTTCACTTTTTTTGTGAAAATATCCACTAAATGAGGGAATAATATGTGTGAGGGTACCCCAGGAGAGTTCCAAATGTGTGTGGGCAGAATATATATCCCACGGTGGTAAAATTGAAAAAAAAATTTTCTTGGAGTTAGTCATTTTTCCGGCGTTTATCAGACTTTCAGATAGGGGAAATGTCAGTGAGCATTCTGATTTCAGTTCTAGAGCGATTCGCCCAATCAGTCCTTGATATTTAGTCGTTTTCAGCCAATTTTCTGGATTTTTGAAAATTTCACTTTTTTGTGAAAATATCCACTAAATGAGGGAATAATATGTGTGAGGGTACCCCAGGAGAGTTCCAAATGTGTGTGGGCAGAATATATATCCCACGGTGGTAAAATTGAAAAAAGTTGAAAAAAAAATTTTCTTGGACTTAGTCATTTTTCCGGCGTTTATCAGACTTTCAGAAAGGGGAAATGTCAGTGAGCATTCCGATTTCAGTTCCAGAGCGATTCGCCCTAAGAGACCTTGATATTTAGTCATTTTCAGCCAATATTTTGGATTTTTGAAAATTTCACTTTTTTGTGAAAATATCCACTAAATGAGGAAATAATATGTGTGAGGGTACCCCAGGAGAGTTCCAAATGTGTGTGTGTAGAATATATAACCCACGGGAGTAAAAATGAATAAAGTGGAAAAAAAAATTTCTTTGGACTTAGTCATTTTTCCGGCGTTTATCAGACTTTCAGATAGGGGAAATGTCAGTGAGCATTCCGATTTCAGTTCCAGAGTAATTCACCCAATGAGTCCTTGATATTTAGTCGTTTTCAGACAATTTTAGGGATTTTTGAAAATTTCACTTTTTTGTGAAAATATCCACTAAATGAGGGAACAATATGTGTGAGGGTACCCCAGGAGAGTTCCAAATGTGTGTGGGTAGAATATATATCCAACAGGGGTAAAATTGAAAAAAGTTGAAAAAATGTTTTTTTTGGACTTAAGTCATTTTTCCGGCGTTTATCAGACATTCAGATAGGGGAAATGTCAGTGAGCGTTCCGATTTCAGTTCCAGAGCGATTCGCCCAATGAGTCCTTGATATTTTGTCGCTTTCAGCCAATTTTCTGGATTTTTGAAAATTTCACTTTTTTGTGAAAATATCCACTAAATGAGGGAATAATATGTGTGAGGGTACCCCAGGAGAGTTCCAAATGTGTGTGGGTAGAATATATATCCCACGGGGGTAAAATTGAAAAAAGTTGAAAAATTTTTTTCTTTGGAGTTAGTCATTTTTCCGGCGATTATCAGACTTTCAGAAAGGGGAAATGTCAGTGAGCGTTCCGATTTCAGTTCCAGAGCGATTCGCCCAATGAGTCCTTGATATTTAGTCGTTTTCAGCCAATTTTCTAGATTTTTGAAAATTTCACTTTTTTGTGAAAATATCCACTAAATGAGGGAATAATATGTGTGAGGGTACCACAGGAGAGTTCCAAATGTGTGTGGGTAGAATATATAACCCACAGGGGTAAAAATGAATAAAGTGGAAAAAAAAAATTCTTTGGACTTAGTCATTTTTCCGCCGTTTATCAGACTTTCAGATAGGGGAAATGTCAGTGAGCATTCCGATTTCAGTTCCAGAGTAATTCACCCAATGAGTCCTTGATATTTAGGCGTTTTCAGCCAATTTTCAGGATTTTTGAAAATTTCACTTTTTTGTGAAAATATCCACTAAATGAGGGAATAATATGTGTGAGGGTACCCCAGGAGAGTTCCAAATGTGTGTGGGCAGAATATATATCCCACGGTGGTAAAATTGAAAAAAAAAATTTCTTGGACTTAGTCATTTTTCCGGCGTTTATCAGACTTTCAGATAGGGGAAATGTCAGTGAGCGTTCCGATTTCAGTTCTAGAGCGATTCGCCCAATGAGTCCTTGATATTTAGTCGTTTTCAGCCAATTTTCTGGATTTTTGAAAATTTCACTTTTTTGTGAAAATATCCACTAAATGAGGAAATAATATGTGTGAGGGTACCCCAGGAGAGTTCCAAATGTGTGTGGGTAGAATATATATCCCACGGTGGTAAAATTGAAAAAAGTTGAAAAAATTTTTTTCTTGGACTTATTCATTTTTCCGGCGTTTATCAGACTTTCAGAAAGGGGAAATGTCAGTGAGCATTCCGATTTCAGTTCCAGAGCGATACGCCCTAAGAGACCTTGATATTTAGTCATTTTCAGCCAATATTTTGGATTTTTGAAAATTTCACTTTTTTGTGAAAATATCCACTAAATGAGGGAATAATATGTGTGAGGGTACCCCAGGAGAGTTCCAAATGTGTGTGGGTAGAATATATATCCCACGGGGGTAAAATTGAAAAAAGTTGAAAAATTTTTTTCTTTGGACTTAGTCATTTTTCCGGCGATTATCAGACTTTCAGATAGGGGAAATGTCAGTGAGCGTTCCGATTTCAGTTCCAGAGCGATTCGCCCAATGAGTCCTTGATATTTAGTCGTTTTCAGCCAATTTTCTAGATTTTTGAAAATTTCACTTTTTTGTGAAAATATCCACTAAATGAGGGAATAATATGTGTGAGGGTACCACAGGAGAGTTCCAAATGTGTGTGGGTAGAATATATATCCCACGGTGGTAAAATTGAAAAAAAAATTTTCTTGGACTTAGTCATTTTTCCGGCGTTTATCAGACTTTCAGATCGGGGAAATGTCAGTGAGCGTTCCGATTTCAGTTCTAGAGCGATTCGCCCAATGAGTCCTTGATATTTAGTCGTTTTCAACCAATTTTCAGGATTTTTGAAAATTTCACTTTTTTGTGAAAATATCCACTAAATGAGGGAATAATATGTGTGAGGGTACCCCAGGAGAGTTCCAAATGTGTGTGTGTAGAATATATATCCCACGGGGGTAAAATTGAAAAAAGTTGAAACATTTTTTTCTTTGGACTTAGTCATTTTTCCGGCGTTTAACAGACTTTCAGACAGGGGAAATGTCGGTGAGCGTTCCGATTTCAGTTCAAGAGCGATTCACCCAATGAGTCCTTGATATTTAGTCGTTTTCAGCCAATTTTCTAGATTTTTGAAAATTTCACTTTTTTGTGAAAATATCCACTAAATGAGGGAATAATATGTGTGAGGGTACCACAGGAGAGTTCCAAATGTGTGTGGGTAGAATATATATCCCACGGTGGTAAAATTGAAAAAAAAATTTTCTTGGACTTAGTCATTTTTCCGGCGTTTATCAGACTTTCAGATCGGGGAAATGTCAGTGAGCGTTCCGATTTCAGTTCTAGAGCGATTCGCCCAATGAGTCCTTGATATTTAGTCGTTTTCAACCAATTTTCAGGATTTTTGAAAATTTCACTTTTTTGTGAAAATATCCACTAAATGAGGGAATAATATGTGTGCGGGTACTCCAGGAGAGTTCCAAATGTGTGTGGGCAGAATAAATATCCCACAGGGTAAAATCGAAAAAAGTTGAAAAAAATTTTTTTTTGGACTTAGTCATTTTTCCGGCGCTTATCAGACTTTCAGATAGGGGAAATGTCAGTGAGCGTTCCGATTTCAGTTCCAGAGCGATTCACCCAATGAGTCGTTGATATTTAGTTGTTTTCAGCCAATTTTAGGGATTTTTGAAAATTACACTTTTTTGTGAAAATATCCACTAAATGAGGGAATAATATGTGTGAGAGTAACCCAGGAGAGTTCCAAATGTGTGTGTGTAGAATATATATCCCACGGGGGTGAAATTGAAAAAAGTTTAAAAAAAAATATTCTTGGACTTAGTAATATTCCGGCGTTTATCAGACTTTCAAATAGGGCAAATTTCAGTAAGCATTCCGATTTCAGTTCCAGAACGATGCGCCCAATGAGTCCTTGATATTAAGTCGTTTTCAGCCAATATTTTTGATTTTTGAAAATTTCACTTTTTTGTGAAAATATCCACTAAATGAGGGAATAATATGTGTGAGGGTACCCCAGGAGAGTTCCAAATGTGTGTGGGTAGAATATATATCCCACGGGGGTAAAATTGAAAAAAGTTGAAAAATTTTTTTTCTTGGACTTAGTCATTTTTCCGGCGTTTATCATACTTTCAGATAGGGCAAATGTCAGAGAACATTCCGATTTAAGTTCCAGAGCGATTCGCCCAATGAGTCCTTGATATTTAGTCGTTTTCAGCCAATATTTTGGATTTTTGAAAATTTCACTTTTTTGTGAAAATATCCACTAAATGAGGGAATAATATGTGTGAGGGTACCCCAGGAGAGTTCCAAATGTGTGTGGGTAGAATATACATCCCACGGGAGTAAAATTGAAAAAAGTTGAAACAATTTTTTTTTTGGACTTAGTCATTTTTCCAGCGTTTATCAGACTTTCAGATAGAGGAAATGTCAGTGAGCGTTCCGATTTCTGTTCCAGAGCGATTCGCCCAATGAGTCCTTGATATTTAGTCGTTTTCAGCCAATTTTCTGGATTTTTGAAAATTTCACTTTTTTGTGAAAATATCCACTAAATGAGGGAATAATATGTGTGAGAGTACCCCAGGAGAGTTCCAAACGTGTGTGGGTAGAATATATATCCCATGGGTGTAAAATTAAAAAAAGTTGAAACATTTTTTTTTTTTGGACTTAGTAATATTCCGGCGTTTATCAGACTTTCAGATAGGGCAAATGTCAGAGAACATTCCGATTTAAGTTCCAGAGCGATTCGCCCAATGAGTCCTTGATATTTAGTCGTTTTCAGCCAATATTTTGAATTTTTGAAAATTTCACTTTTTTGTGAAAATATCCACTAAATGAGGGAATAATATGTGTGAGGGTACCCCAGGAGAGTTCCAAATGTGTGTGGGTAGAATATATATCCCACGGGGGTAAAATTGAAAAAAGTTGAAAAATTTTTTTTCTTGGACTTAGTCATTTTTCCGGCGTTTAATCAGACTTTCAGATAGAGGAAATGTCAGTGAGCGTTCCGATTTCTGTTCCAGAGCGATTCGCCCAATGAGTCCTTGATATTTAGTCGTTTTCAGCCAATTTTCTGGATTTTTGAAAATTTCACTTTTTTGTGAAAATATCCACTAAATGAGGGAATAATATGTGTGAGAGTACCCCAGGAGAGTTCCAAACGTGTGTGGGTAGAATATATATCCCATGGGTGTAAAATTAAAAAAAGTTGAAACATTTTTTTTTTTTGGACTTAGTAATATTCCGGCGTTTATCAGACTTTCAGATAGGGCAAATGTCAGAGAACATTCCGATTTAAGTTCCAGAGCGATTCGCCCAATGAGTCCTTGATATTTAGTCGTTTTCAGCCAATATTTTGGATTTTTGAAAATTTCACTTTTTTGTGAAAATATCCACTAAATGAGGGAATAATATGTGTGAGGGTACCCCAGGAGAGTTCCAAATGTGTGTGGGTAGAATATATATCCCACGGGAGTAAAATTCAAAAACGTTGAAACAATTTTTTTTTTGGACTTAGTCATTTTTTCCAGCGTTTATCAGACTTTCAGATAGGGGAAATGTCAGTGAGCGTTCCGATTTCAGTTCCAGAGCGATTCGCTCAATGAGTGCTTGATATTTAGTCGTTTTCAGCCAATTTTATGGATTTTTGAAAATTTCACTTTTTTTGTGAAAATATCCACTAAATGAGGGAATAATATGTGTGAGAGTACCCCAGGAGAGTTCCAAATGTGTGTGTGTAGAATATATATCCCCCGGGGGTAAAATTGAAAAAAGGTGAAAAAAATTTTTTCTTGGACTTAGTAATATTCCGGCGGTTATCAGACTTTCAGATAGGGCAAATGTCAGTGAACATTCCGATTTCAGTTCCAGAGCGATTCGCCCAATGAGTCCTTGATATTTAGTCGTTTTCAGCCAATATTTTTGATTTTTGAAAATTTCACTTTTTTGTGAAAATATCCACTAAATGAGGGAATAATATGTGTGAGGGTACCGCAGGAGAGTTCCAAATGTGTGTGGGTAGAATATATATCCCACGGGGGTAAAATTGAAAAAAGTTGAAAAAATTTTTTTTTTCGACTTAGTCATTTTTCCGGCGTTTATCAGACTTTCAGATAGGGGAAATGTCAGTGAGCGTTCCGATTTCAGTTCCAGAGCGATTCGCCCAATGAGTCCTTGATATTTAGTCGTTTTCAGCCAATTTTCTGGATTTTTGAAAATTTCACTGTTTTGTGAAAATATCCACTAAATGAGGGAATAATATGTGTGAGAGTACCCCAGTAGAGTTTCAAATGTGTGTGTGTAGAATACATATCACACAGGGGTAAAATTTAAAGAAGTTGAAAAAAAAATTTTTCTTGGACTTAGTAATATTCCGGCGTTTATCAGACTTTCAGATAGGGCAAATGTCAGTGAACATTCCGATTTCAGTTCCAGAGCGATTCGCGCAATGAGTCCTTGATATTTAGTCGTTTTCAGCCAATATTTTGGATTTTTGAAAATTTCACTTTTTTGTGAAAATATCCACTAAATGAGGGAATAATATGTGTGAGGGTACCCCAGGAGAGTTCCAAATGTGTGTGGGTAGAATATATATCCCACGGGGGTAAAATTGAAAAAAGTTGAAAAAAATTTTTTTTTTGGACGTAGTCATTTTTCCGGCGTTTATCATACTTTCAGATAGGGCAAATGTCAGTGAACATTCCGATTTGAGTTCCAGAGCGATTCGCCCAATGAGTCCTTGATATTTAGTCGTTTTCAGCCAATTTTCTGGATTTTTGAAAATTTCACTTTTTTGTGAAAATATCCACTTAATGAGGGAATAATATGTGTGAGAGTACCCCAGGAGAGTTCCAAATGTGTGTGTGTAGAATATATATCCCACGGGGGTAAAATTGAAAAAAGTTTAAAAAAAAATGTTCTTGGACTTAGTAATATTCCGGCGTTTATCAGACTTTCAGATAGGGCAAATTTCAGTAAGCATTCCGATTTCAGTTCCAGAACGATGCGCCCAATGAGTCCTTGATATTTAGTCGTTTTCAGCCAATATTTTTGATTTTTGAAAATTTCACTTTTTTGTGAAAATATCCACTAAATGAGGGAATAATATGTGTGAGGGTACCCCAGGAGAGTTCCAAATGTGTGTGGGTAGAATATATATCCCACGGGGGTAAAATTGAAAAAAGTTGAAAAAAAATTTTTTCTTAGACTTAGTAATATTCCGGCGTTTATCAGACTTTCAGACAGGGCAAATGTCAGTGAACATTCCGATTTCAGTTCCAGAGCGATTCGCCCAATGAGTCCTTGATATTTAGTCATTTTCAGCCAATATTTTGGATTTTTGAAAATTTCACTTTTTTGTGAAAATATCCACTAAATGAGGGAATAATATGTGTGAGGGTACCCCAGGAGAGTTCCAAATGTGTGTGGGTAGAATATATATCCCACGGGGGTAAAATTGAAAAAAGGTGAAAAACTTTTTTTCTTGGACTTAGCCATTTTTCCGGCGTTTAATCAGACTTTCAGATAGAGGAAATGTCAGTGAGCATTCCGATTTCAGTTCCAGAGCGATTCGCCCAATGAGTCCTTGATATTTAGTCGTTTTCAGCCAATTTTCTGGATTTTTGAAAATTTCACTTTTTTGTGAAAATATCCACTAAATGAGGGAATAATATGTGTGAGAGTACCCCAGGAGAGTTCCAAACGTGTGTGGGTAGAATATATATCCCATGGGTGTAAAATTAAAAAAAGTTGAAACATTTTTTTTTTTTGGACTTAGTAATATTCCGGCGTTTATCAGACTTTCAGATAGGGCAAATGTCAGAGAACATTCCGATTTAAGTTCCAGAGCGATTCGCCCAATGAGTCCTTGATATTTAGTCGTTTTAAGCCAATATTTTGGATTTTTGAAAATTTCACTTTTTTGTGAAAATATCCACTAAATGAGGGAATAATATGTGTGAGAGTACCCCAGGAGAGTTCCAAACGTGTGTGGGTAGAATATATATCCCATGGGTGTAAAATTAAAAAAAGTTGAAACATTTTTTTTTTTTGGACTTAGTAATATTCCGGCGTTTATCAGACTTTCAGATAGGGCAAATGTCAGAGAACATTCCGATTTAAGTTCTAGAGCGATTCGCCCAATGAGTCCTTGATATTTAGTCGTTTTCAGCCAATATTTTTGATTTTTGAAAATTTCACTTTTTTGTGAAAATATCCACTAAATGAGGGAATAATATGTGTGAGGGTACCGCAGGAGAGTTCCAAATGTGTGTGGGTAGAATATATATCCCACGGGGGTAAAATTGAAAAAAGTTGAAAAAATTTTTTTTTTCGACTTAGTCATTTTTCCGGCGTTTATCAGACTTTCAGATAGGGGAAATGTCAGTGAGCGTTCCGATTTCAGTTCCAGAGCGATTCGCCCAATGAGTCCTTGATATTTAGTCGTTTTCAGCCAATTTTCTGGATTTTTGAAAATTTCACTGTTTTGTGAAAATATCCACTAAATGAGGGAATAATATGTGTGAGAGTACCCCAGTAGAGTTTCAAATGTGTGTGTGTGTAGAATACATATCCCACAGGGGTAAAATTTAAAGAAGTTGAAAAAAAAATTTTTCTTGGACTTAGTAATATTCCGGCGTTTATCAGACTTTCAGATAGGGCAAATATCAGTGAACATTCCGATTTCAGTTCCAGAGCGATTCGCGCAATGAGTCCTTGATATTTAGTCGTTTTCAGCCAATATTTTGGATTTTTGAAAATTTCACTTTTTTGTGAAAATATCCACTAAATGAGGGAATAATATGTGTGAGGGTACCCCAGGAGAGTTCCAAATGTGTGTGGGTAGAATATATATCCCACGGGGGTAAAATTGAAAAAAGTTGAAAAAAAATTTTTCTTGGACTTAGTAATATTCCGGCGTTTATCAGACTTTCAGATAGGGCAAATGTCAGTGAACATTCCGATTTCAGTTCCAGAGCGATTCGCCCAATGAGTCCTTGATATTTAGTAATTTTCAGCCAATATTTTGGATTTTTGAAAATTTCACTTTTTTGTGAAAATATCCACTAAATGAGGGAATAATATGTGTGAGGGTACCCCAGGAGAGTTCCAAATGTGTGTGGGTAGAATATATATCCCACGGGGGTAAAATTGAAAGAAGTTGAAAAAATTTTTTTTTTGGACTTAGTCATTTTTCCGGCGTTTATCAGACTTTCAGATAGGGCAAATGTCAGTGAGTGTTCCGATTTCAGTTCCAGAGCAATTCGCCCAATGAGTCCTTGATGTTTAGTCGTTTTCAGCCAATATTTTGAAATTTTTGAAAATTTCACTTTTTTGTGAAAATATCCACTAAATGAGGGAATAATATGTGTGAGGGTACCTCAGAAGAGTACCCAATGTGTGTGGGAAGAATATATATCCCACGGGGGTAAAATTGAAAAAATTTGAAAACATTTTTTTTTTTGGACTTAGTCATTTTTCCGGCATTTATCAGACTTTCAGATAGGGGAAATGTCAGTGAGCATTCCGATTTCAGTTCCAGAGCGATTCGCCCAATGAGTCCTTGATATTTAGTTGTTTTCAGCCAATATTTTGGATTTTTGAAAATTTCACTTTTTTGTGAAAATATCCACTAAATGAGGGAATAATATGTGTGAGGGTACCCCAGGAGAGTACCAAATGTGTGTGGGTAGAATATATATCCCACGGGGGTAAAATTGAAAAAATTTGAAAACATTTTTTTTTTATGACTTAGTCATTTTTCCGGCATTTATCAGACTTTCAGATAGGGGAAATGTCAGTGAGCATTCCGATTTCAGTTCCAGAGTGATTCACCCAATGAGTCCTTGATATTTAGTCGTTTTCAGCCAATATTTTGGATTTTTGAAAATTTCACTTTTTTGTGAAAATATCCACTAAATGAGGGAATAATATGTGTGAGGGTACCACAGGAGAGTTCCAAATGTGTGTGTGTAGAAGATATATCCCACGGGGGTAAAATTGAAAAAAGTTGAAAAAATTTTTTTCTTGGACTTAGTAATATTCCGGCGTTTATCAGACTTTCAGACAGGGCAAATGTCAGTGAACATTTCGATTTCAGTTCCAGAGCAATTCGCCCAATGAGTCCTTGATATTTAGTCATTTTCAGCCAATATTTTTGATTTTTGAAAATTTCACTTTTTTGTGAAAATATCCACTAAATGAGGGAATAATATGTGTGAGGGTACCCCAGGAGAGTTCCAAATGTGTGTGTGTAGAATATATATCCCACGGGGGTAAAATTGAAAAAAGTTTAAAAAAATTTTTCTTGGACTTAGTAATATTCCGGAGTTTATCAGACTTTCAGATAGGGCAAATTTCAGTAAGCATTCCGATTTCAGTTCCAGAACGATGCGCCCAATGAGTCCTTGATATTTAGTCGTTTTCAGCCAATATTTTTGATTTTTGAAAATTTCACTTTTTTGTGAAAATATCCACTAAATGAGGGAATAATATGTGTGAGGGTACCCCAGGAGAGTTCCAAATGTGTGTGGGTAGAATATATATCCCACGGGGGTAAAATTGAAAAAAGGTGAAAAATTTTTTTTCCTGGACTTAGTAATATTCCGGCGTTTATCAGACTTTCAGATAGGGGAAATGTCAGTGAGTGTTCCGATTTCAGTTCCAGAGCGATTCGCTCAATGAGTGCTTGATATTTAGTCGTTTTCAGCCAATTTTATGGATTTTTGAAAATTTCACTTTTTTGTGAAAATATCCACTAAATGAGGGAATAATATGTGTGAGGGTACCCCAGGAGTGTTCAAAATGTGTATGGGTAGAATACATATCCCACGGGGGTAAAATTGAAAAAAGGTGAAAAAATTTTTTTCCTGGACTTAGTTATATTCCGGCGTTTATCAGACTATCAGATAGGGGAAATGTCAGTGAGTGTTCCGATTTCAGTTCCAGAGCGATTCGCTCAATGAGTGCTTGATATTTAGTCGTTTTCAGCCAATTTTATGGATTTTTGAAAATTTCACTTTTTTGTGAAAATATCCACTAAATGAGGGAATAATATGTGTGAGAGTACCCCAGGAGAGTTCCAAATGTGTGTGTGTAGAATATATATCCCACGGGGGTAAAATTGAAAAAAGTTGAAAAAAAATTTTTCTTGGACTTCGTAATATTCCGGCGGTTATCAGACTTTCAGATAGGGCAAATGTCAGTGAACATTCCGATTTCAGTTCCAGAGCGATTCGCCCAATGAGTCCTTAATATTTAGTCGTTTTCAGCCAATATTTTGGATTTTTGAAAATTTCACTTTTTTGTGAAAATATCCACTAAATGAGGGAATAATATGTGTGAGGGTACCGCAGGAGAGTTCCAAATGTGTGTGGGTAGAATATATATCCCACGGGGGTAAAATTGAAAAAAGTTGAAAAAAATTTTTTTTTCGACTTAGTCATTTTTCCGGCGTTTATCAGACTTTCACATGGGGCAAATGTCAGTGAACATTCCGATTTCAGTTCCAGAGAGATTCGCCCAATGAGTCCTTGATATTTAGTCGTTTTCAGCCAATATTTTGGATTTTTGAAAATTTCACTTTTTTGTGAAAATATCCACTAAATGAGGGAATAATATGTGTGAAGGTACCCCAGGAGAGTTCCAAATGTGTTTGGGTAGAATATATATCCCACGGGGGTAAAATTGAAAAAAGGTGAAAATTTTTTTTTCCTGGACTTAGTAATATTCCGGCGTTTATCAGACTTTCAGATAGGGGAAATGTCAGTGAGTGTTCCGATTTCAGTTCCAGAGCAATTCGCCCAATGAGTCCTTGATGTTTAGTCGTTTTCAGCCAATATTTTGAAATTTTTGAAAATTTCACTTTTTTGTGAAAATATCCACTAAATGAGGGAATAATATGTGTGAGGGTACCCCAGGAGAGTACCAATTGTGTGTGGGTAGAATATATATCAAACGGGGGTAAAATTGAAAAAATTTGAAAACATTTTTTTTTTTGGACTTAGTCATTTTTCCGGCATTTATCAGACTTTCAGATAGGGGAAATGTCAGTGAGCATTCCGATTTCAGTTCCAGAGCGATTCGCCCAATGAGTCCTTGATATTTAGTCGTTTTCAGCCAATATTTTGGATTTTTGAAAATTTCACTTTTTTTGTGAAAATATCCACTAAATGAGGGAATAATATGTGTGAGGGTACCCCAGGAGAGTACCAATTGTGTGTGGGTAGAATATATATCCCACGGGGGTAAAATTGAAAAAATTTGAAAACATTTTTTTTTTTGGACTTAGTCATTTTTCCGGCGTTTATCAGACTTTCAGATAGGGGAAATGTCAGTGAGCATTCCGATTTCAGTTCCAGAGCGATTCGCCCAATGAGTCCTTGATATTTAGTCATTTTCAGCCAATATTTTGGATTTTTGAAAATTTCACTTTTTTGTGAAAATATCCACTAAATGAGGTAATAATATGTGTGAGGGTACCCCAGGAGAGTTCCAAATGTGTGTGGGTAGAATATATATCCCACGGGGGTAAAATTGAAAAAAGTTGAAAAAATTTTTTTTTTTGGACTTAGTCATTTTTCCGGCGTTTATCATACTTTCAGATAGGGCAAATGTCAGTGAACATTCCGATTTGAGTTCCAGAGCGATTCGCCCAATGAGTCCTTGAAATTTAGTCGTTTTCTGCCAATTTTCTGGATTTTTGAAAATTTCACTTTTTTGTGAAAATATCCACTAAATGAGGGAATAATATGTGTGAGAGTACCCCAGGAGAGTTCCAAATGTGTGTGTGTAGAATATATATCCCACGGGGGTAAAATTGAAAAAAGTTTAAAAAAAATTTTCTTGGACTTAGTAATATTCCGGAGTTTATCAGACTTTCAGATAGGGCAAATTTCAGTAAGCATTCCGATTTCATTTCCAGAACGATGCGCCCAATGAGTCCTTGATATTTAGTCGTTTTCAGCCAATATTTTTGATTTTTGAAAATTTCACTTTTTTGTGAAAATATCCACTAAATGAGGGAATAATATGTGTGAGGGTACCCCAGGAGAGTTCCAAATGTGTGTGGGTAGAATATATATCCCACGGGGGTAAAATTGAAAAAAGTTGAAAAAAATTTTTTCTTGGACTTAGTAATATTCCGGCGTTTATCAGACTTTCAGATAGGGCAAATGTCAGTGAGCGTTCCGATTTCAGTTCCAGAGCGATTCACCCAATGAGTCCTTGATATTTAGTCGTTTTCAGCCAATATTTTAGATTTTTGAAAATTTCACTTTTTTGTGAAAATATCCACTAAATGAGGGAATAATATGTGTGAGGGTACCCCAGGAGAGTTCCAAATGTGTATGGGTAGAATACATATCCCACGGGGGTAAAATTGAAAAAAGGTGAAAATTTTTTTTGCCTGGACTTAGTTATATTCCGGCATTTATCAGACCTTCAGATAGGGGAAATGTCAGTGAGTGTTCCGATTTCAGTTCCAGAGCGATTCGCCCAATGAGTCCTTGATATGTAGTCATTTTCAGCCAATATTTTTGATTTTTGAAAATTTCACTTTTTTGTGAAAATATCCACTAAAAAATTTTTTTCTTGGACTTAGTCATTTTTCCGGCGTTTAATCAGACTTTCAGATAGAGGAAATGTCAGTGAGCGTTCCGATTTCTGTTCCAGAGCGATTCGCCCAATGAGTCCTTGATATTTAGTCGTTTTCAGCCAATTTTCTGGATTTTTGAAAATTTCACTTTTTTGTGAAAATATCCACTAAATGAGGGAATAATATGTGTGAGAGTACCCCAGGAGTGTTCCAAACGTGTGTGGGTAGAATATATATCCCATGGGTGTAAAATTAAAAAAAGTTGAAACATTTTTTTTTTTTGGACTTAGTAATATTCCGGCGTTTATCAGACTTTCATATATGGCAAATGTCAGAGAACATTCCGATTTAAGTTCCAGAGCGATTCGCCCAATGAGTCCTTGATATTTAGTCGTTTTCAGCCAATATTTTGGATTTTTGAAAATTTCACTTTTTCGTGAAAATATCCACTAAATGAGGGAATAATATGTGTGAGGGTACCGCAGGAGAGTTCCAAATGTGTGTGGGTAGAATATATATCCCACGGGGGTAAAATTGAAAAAAGTTGAAAAAATTTTTTTTTTCGACTTAGTCATTTTTCCGGCGTTTATCAGACTTTCAGATAGGGGAAATGTCAGTGAGCGTTCCGATTTCAGTTCCAGACCGATTCGCCCAACTAGTCCTTGATATTTAGTCGTTTTCAGCCAATATTTTGGATTTTTGAAAATTTCACTTTTTTGTGAAAATATCCACTAAATGAGGGAATAATATGTGTGAGGGTACCCCAGGAGAGTTCCAAATGTGTGTGGGTAGAATATAAATCCCACGGGGGTAAAATTGAAAAAAGTTGAAAAAAAATTTTTCTTGGACTTGGTAATATTCCGGCGTTTATCAGACTTTCAGACAGGGCAAATGTCAGTGAACATTCCGATTTCTGTTCCAGAGCGATTCGCCCAATGAGTCCTTGATATGTAGTCATTTTCAGCCAATATTTTGGATTTTTGAAAATTTCACTTTTTTGTAAAAATATCCACTAAATGAGGTAATAATATGTGTGAGGGTACCCCAGGAGAGTTCCAAATGTGTGTGGGTAGAATATATATCCCACGGGGGTAAAATTGAAAAAAGTTGAAAAAAATTTTTTTTTTGGACTTAGTCATTTTTCCGGCGTTTATCATACTTTCAGATAGGGCAAATGTCAGTGAACATTCCGATTTGAGTTCCAGAGCGATTCGCCCAATGAGTCCTTGATATTTAGTCGTTTTCTGCCAATTTTCTGGATTTTTGAAAATTTCACTTTTTTGTGAAAATATCCACTAAATGAGGGAATAATATGTGTGAGAGTACCCCAGGAGAGTTCCAAATGTGTGTGTGTAGAATATATATCCCACGGGGGTAAAATTGAAAAAAGTTTAAAAAAAATTTTCTTGGACTTAGTAATATTCCGGACTTTATCAGACTTTCAGATAGGGCAAATTTCAGTAAGCATTCCGATTTCAGTTCCAGAACGATGCGCCCAATGAGTCCTTGATATTTAGTCGTTTTCAGCCAATATTTTTGGTTTTTGAAAATTTCACTTTTTTGTGAAAATATCCACTAAATGAGGGAATAATATGTGTGAGGGTACCCCAGGAGAGTTCCAAATGTGTGTGGGTAGAATATATATCCCACGGGGGTAAAATTGAAAAAAGTTGAAAAAAATTTTTTCTTGGACTTAGTAATATTCCGGCGTTTATCAGACTTTCAGATAGGGCAAATGTCAGTGAGCGTTCCGATTTCAGTTCCAGAGCGATTCGCTCAATGAGTGCTTGATATTTAGTCGTTTTCAGCCAATTTTATGGATTTTTGAAAATTTCACTTTTTGTGAAAATATCCACTAAATGAGGGAATAATATGTGTGAGAGTACCCCAGGAGAGTTCCAAATGTGTGTGTGTAGAATATATATCCCACGGGGGTAAAATTGAAAAAAGTTGAAAAAAATTTTTTCTTGGACTTAGTAATGTTCCGGCGGTTATCAGAATTTCAGATAGGGCAAATGTCAGTGAACATTCCGATTTCAGTTCCAGAGCGATTCGCCCAATGAGTCCTTGATATGTAGTCATTTTCAGCCAATATTTTGGATTTTTGAAAATTTCACTTTTTTGTGAAAATATCCACTAAATGAGGGAATAATATGTGTGAGGGTACCTCAGGAGAGTTCCAAATGTGTGTGGGTAGAATATATATCCCACGGGGGTAAAATTGAAAAAAGTTGAAAAATTTTTTTTCTTGGACTTAGTCATTTTTCCGGCGTTTAATCAGACTTTCAGATAGAGGAAATGTCAGTGAGCGTTCCGATTTCTGTTCCAGAGCGATTCGCCCAATGAGTCCTTGATATTTAGTCGTTTTCAGCCAATATTTTTGATTTTTGAAAATTTCACTTTTTTGTGAAAATATCCACTAAATGAGGGAATAATATGTGTGAGGGTACCCCAGGAGAGTACCCAATGTGTGTGTGCAGAATATATATCCCACGGGGGTAAAATTGAAAAAAGTTTAAAAAAAAATTTTCTTGGACTTGGTAATATTCCGGCGTTTATCAGACTTTCAGACAGGGCAAATTTCAGTAAGCATTCCGATTTCAGTTCCAGAACGATGCGCCCAATGAGTCCTTGATATTTAGTCGTTTTCAGCCAATATTTTTGATTTTTGAAAATTTCACTTTTTTGTGAAAATATCCACTAAATGAGGGAATAATATGTGTGAGGGTACCCCAGGAGAGTTCCAAATGTGTGTGGGTAGAATATATATCCCACGGGGGTAAAATTGAAAAAAGTTGAAAAAAAATTTTTCTTGGACTTAGTAATATTCCGGCGTTTATCAGACTTTCAGACAGGGCAAATGTCAGTGAACATTCCGATTTCAGTTCCAGAGTGATTCGCCCAATGAGTCCTTGATATTTAGTCATTTTCAGCCAATATTTTGGATTTTTGAAAATTTCACTTTTTTGTGAAAATATCCACTAAATGAGGGAATAATATGTGTGAGGGTACCCCAGGAGAGTTCCAAATGTGTGTGTGTAGAATATATATCCCACGGGGGTAAAATTAAAAAAAGTTGAAAAATTTTTTTTCTTGGACTTAGTCATTTTTCCGGCGTTTAATCAGACTTTCAGATAGAGGAAATGTCAGTGAGCGTTCCGATTTCTGTTCCAGAGCGATTCGCCCAATGAGTCCTTGATATTTAGTCGTTTTCAGCCAATTTTATGGATTTTTGAAAATTTCACTTTTTTGTGAAAATATCCACTAAATGAGGGAATAATATGTGTGAGAGTACCACAGGAGAGTTCCAAACGTGTGTGGGTAGAATATATATCCCATGGGTGTAAAATTAAAAAAAGTTGAAACATTTTTTTTTTTTGGACTTAGTAATATTCCGGCGTTTATCAGACTTTCAGATATGGCAAATGTCAGAGAACATTCCGATTTTAGTTCCAGAGCGATTCGCCCAATGAGTCCTTGATATTTAGTCGTTTTCAGCCAATATTTTGGATTTTTGAAAATGTCACTTTTTTGTGAAAATATCCACTAAATGAGGGAATAATATGTGTGAGGGTACCCCAGGAGAGTTCCAAATGTGTGTGGGTAGAATATATATCCCACGGGAGTAAAATTCAAAAAAGTTGAAAAAATTTTTTTTTTCGACTTAGTCATTTTTTCCGGCGTTTATCAGACTTTCAGATAGGGCAAATGTCAGTGAGCGTTCCGATTTCAGTTCCAGAGCAATTCGCCCAATGAGTCCTTGATATTTAGTCGTTTTTAGCCAATATTTTGGATTTTTGAAAATTTCACTTTTTTTGTGAAAATATCCACTAAATGAGGGAATAATATGTGTGAGGGTACCCCAGGAGAGTTCCAAACGTGTGTGGGTAGAATATATATCCCATGGGGGTAAAATTGAAAAAAGTTTAAACATTTTTTTTTTTTTACTTAGTCATTTTTCCGGCGTTTATCAGACTTTCAGATAGGGGAAATGTCAGTGAGCATTCCGATTTCTGTTCCAGAGCGATTCGCCCAATGAGTCCTTGATATTTAGTCGTTTTCAGCCAATTTTCTGGATTTTTGAAAATTTCACTTTTTTGTGAAAATATCCACTAAATGAGGGAATAATATGTGTGAGGGTACCACATGAGAGTTTCAAATGTGTGTGTGTAGAATATATATCCCACGGGGGTAAAATTGAAAAAAGTTGAAAATATTTTTTTCTTGGACTTAGTAATATTCCGGCGTTTATCAGACTTTCAGATAGGGGAAATGTCAGTGAGCGTTCCGATTTCAGTTCCAGAGCGATTCGCCGAATGATTCCTTGATAGTTAGTCGTTTTCAGCCAATACTTTGGATTTTTGAAAATTTCACTTTTTTGTGAAAATATCCACTAAATGAGGGAATAATATGTGTGAGGGTACCCCAGGAGAGTTCCAAATGTGTGTGGGTAAAATATATATCCCACGGGGGTAAAATTGAAAAAAGTTGAAAAAAAATTTTTTTTTAGACTTAGTCATTTTTCCGGCGTTTATCAGACTTTCAGAGAGGGGAAATGTCAGTGAGCATTCCGATTTCAGTTCCAGAGTGATTCGCCCAATGAGTCCTTGATATTTAGTCGTTTTCAGGCAATATTTTTGATTTTTGAAAATTTCACTTTTTTGTGAAAATATCCAATAAATGAGGGAATAATATGTGTGAGGGTACCCCAGGAGAGTTCCAAATGTGTGTGGGTAAAATATATATCCCACGGGGGTAAAATTGAAAAAATTTGAAAACATTTTTTTTTTTTGACATAGTCATTTTTCCGGCGTTTATCAGACTTTCAGATAGGGGAAATGTCAGTGAGCATTCCGATTTCAGTTCCAGAGTGATTCGCCCAATGAGTCCTTGATATTTAGTCGTTTTCAGCCAATATTTTGGATTTTTGAAAATTTCACTTTTTTGTGAAAATATCCACTAAAAGAGGGAATAATATGTGTGAGGGTACCCCAGGAGAGTACCAAATGTGTGTGGGTAGAATATATATCCCACGGGGGTAAAATTGAAAAAATTTGAAAACATTTTTTTTTTTGGACTTAGTCATTTTTCCGGCGTTTATCAGACTTTCAGATAGGGGAAATGTCAGTGAGCATTCCGATTTCAGTTCCAGAGCGATTCGCCCAATGAGTCTTTGATATTTAGTAGTTTTCAGCCAATATTTTGGATTTTTGAAAATTTCACTTTTTTGTGAAAATATCCACTAAATGAGGGAATAATATGTGTGAGGGTACCCCAGGAGAGTTCCAAATGTGTGTGGGTAGAATACATATCCCACGGGGGTAAAATTGAAAAAAGTTGAAAAATTTTTTTTCTTGGACTTAGTCATTTTCTGGCATTTAATGAGACTTTCAGATAGGGGAAATGTCAGTGAGCGTTCCGATTTCAGTTCTAGAGCGATTCGCCCAATGAGTCCTTGATATTTAGTCGTTTTCAGCCAATATTTTTGAAAATTTCACTTTTTTGTGAAAATATCCACTAAATGAGGGAATAATATGTGTGAGGGTACCCCAGGAGAGTTCCAAATGTGTGTGGGTAGAATATATATCCCACGGGGGTAAAATTGAAAAAAGGTGAAAAAAAATTTTTCCTGGACTTAGTAATATTCCGGCGTTTATCAGACTTTCAGATAGGGGAAATGTCAGTGAGTGTTCCGATTTCAGTTCCAGAGCGATTCGCCCAATGAGTCCTTGATATTTAGTCGTTTTCAGCCAATTTTCTGGATTTTTGAAAATTTCACTTTTTTGTTAAAATATCCACTAAATGAAGGAATAATATGTGTGAGAGTACCCAAGGAGAGTTCCAAATGTGTGTGTGTAGAATAAATATCCCACGGGGGTAAAATTGAAAAAAGTTTAAAAAAAATTTTTCTTGGACTTAGTAATATTCCGGAGTTTATCAGACTTTCAGATAGGGGAAATGTCAGTGAGTGTTCCGATTTCAGTTCCAGAGCGATTCACTCAATGAGTCCTTGATATTTAGTCGTTTTCAGGCAATTTTTCTGGATTTTTGAAAATTTCACATTTTTGTGAAAATATCCACTAAATGAGGGAATAATATGAGTGAGAGTACCCCAGGAGAGTTCCAAATGTGTGTGTGTAGAATATATATCCCACGGGGGTAAAATTGAAAAAAGTTGAAAAATTTTTTTTCTTGGACTTAGTAATATTCCGGCGTTTATCATACTTTCAGATAGGGCAAATGTCAGTGAACATTCCGATTTGAGTTCCAGAGCGATTCGCCCAATGAGTCCTTGATATTTAGTCGTTTTCAGCCAATTTTCTGGATTTTTGAAAATTTCACTTTTTTGTGAAAATATCCACTAAATGAGGGAATAATATGTGTGAGAGTACCCCAGGAGATTTCCAAATGTGTGTGTGTAGAATATATATCCCACGGGGGTAAAATTGAAAAAAGTTTAAAAAAAATTTTTCTTGGACTTAGTAATATTCCGGAGTTTATCAGACTTTCAGATAGGGCAAATTTCAGTAAGCATTCCGATTTCAGTTCCAGAACGATGCGCCCAATGAGTCCTTGATATTTAGTCGTTTTCAGCCAATATTTTGGATTTTTGAAAATTTCACTTTTTTGTGAAAATATCCACTAAATGAGGGAATAATATGTGTGAGGGTACCCCAGGAGAGTTCCAAATGTGTATGGGTAGAATACATATCCCACGGGGGTAAAATTGAAAAAAGGTGAAAATTTTTTTTTCCTGGACTTAGTTATATTCCGGCGTTTATCAGACTTTCAGATAGGGGAAATGTCAGTGAGTGTTCCGATTTCAGTTCCAGAGCGATTCGCTCAATGAGTGCTTGATATTTATGTAGTTTTCAGCAATTTTATGGATTTTTGAAAATTTCACTTTTTTGTGAAAATATCCACTAAATGAGGGAATAATATGTGTGAGAGTACCCCAGGAGAGTTCCAAATGTGTGTGTGTAGAATATATATCCCACGGGGGTAAAATTGAAAAAAGTTGAAAAAAATTTTTTCTTGGACTTCGTAATATTCCGGCGGTTATCAGACTTTCAGATAGGGCAAATGTCAGTGAACATTCCGATTTCAGTTCCAGAGTGATTCGCCCAATGAGTCCTTGATATTTAGTCGTTTTCAGCCAATATTTTGGATTTTTGAAAATTTCACTTTTTTGTGAAAATATCCACTAAATGAGGGAATAATATGTGTGAGGGTACCCCAGGAGAGTTCCAAATGTGTGTGGGTAGAATATATATCCCACGGGGGTAAAATTGAAAAAAGTTGAAAAAAATTTTTTTTTCGACTTAGTCATTTTTCCGGCGTTTATCAGACTTTCACATACGGCAAATGTCAGTGAACATTCCGATTTCAGTTCCAGAGAGATTCGCCCAATGAGTCCTTGATATTTAGTCGTTTTCAGCCAATATTTTGGATTTTTGAAAATTTCACTTTTTTGTGAAAATATCCACTAAATGAGGGAATAATATGTGTGAGGGTACCCCAGGAGAGTTCCAAATGTGTGTGGGTAGAATTTATATCCCACGGGGGTAAAATTGAAAAAAGTTTAAAAAAATTTTTCTTGGACTTAGTAATATTCCGGAGTTTATCAGACTTTCAGATAGGGCAAATTTCAGTAAGCATTCCGATTTCAGTTCCAGAACGATGCGCCCAATGAGTCCTTGATATTTAGTCGTTTTCAGCCAATATTTTGGATTTTTGAAAATTTCACTTTTTTGTGAAAATATCCACTAAATGAGGGAATAATATGTGTGAGGGTACCCCAGGAGAGTTCCAAACGTGTGTGGGTAGAATATATATCCCATGGGGGTAAAATTGAAAAAAGTTGAAACATTTTTTTTTTTTTTACTTAGTCATTTTTCCGGCGTTTATCAGACTTTCAGATAGGGGAAATGTCAGTGAGCATTCCGATTTCTGTTCCAGAGCGATTCGCCCAATGAGTCCTTGATATTTAGTCGTTTTCAGCCAATTTTCTGGATTTTTGAAAATTTCACTTTTTTGTGAAAATATCCACTAAATGAGGGAATAATATGTGTGAGGGTACCACATGAGAGTTCCAAATGTGTGTGTGTAGAATATATATCCCACGGGGGTAAAATTGAAAAAAGTTGAAAATATTTTTTTCTTGGACTTAGTCATTTTTCCGGCGTTTATCAGACTTTCAGATAGGGGAAATGTCAGTGAGAATTCCGATTTCAGTTCCAGAGTGATTCGCCCAATGAGTCCTTGATATTTAGTCGTTTTCAGCCAATATTTTGGATTTTTGAAAATTTCACTTTTTTGTGAAAATATCCACTAAAAGAGGGAATAATATGTGTGAGGGTACCCCAGGAGAGTACCAAATGTGTGTGGGTAGAATATATATCCCACGGGGGTAAAATTGAAAAAATTTGAAAACATTTTTTTTTTTGGACTTAGTCATTTTTCCGGCGTTTATCAGACTTTCAGATAGGGGAAATGTCAGTGAGCATTCCGATTTCAGTTCCAGAGCGATTCGCCCAATGAGTCTTTGATATTTAGTCGTTTTCAGCCAATATTTTGGATTTTTGAAAATTTCACTTTTTTGTGAAAATATCCACTAAATGAGGGAATAATATGTGTGAGATTACCCCAGGAGAGTTCCAAATGTGTGTGTGTAGAATATATATCCCACGGGGGTAAAATTGAAAAAAGGTGAAAAATTTTTTTTCCTGGACTTAGTAATATTCCGGCGTTTATCAGACTTTCAGATAGGGGAAATGTCAGTGAGTGTTCCGATTTCAGATCCAGAGTGATTCGCTCAATGAGTCCTTGATATTTAGTCGTTTTCAGGCAATTTTTCTGGATTTTTGAAAATTTCACATTTTTGTGAAAATATCCACTAAATGAGGGAATAATATGTGTGAGATTACCCCAGGAGAGTTCCAAATGTGTGTGTGTAGAATATATATCCCACGGGGGTAAAATTGAAAAAAGTTGAAAAAAATTTTTTCTTGGACTTAGTAATATTCCGGCATTTATCATACTTTCAGATAGGGCAAATGTCAGTGAACATTCCGATTTGAGTTCCAGAGCGATTCGCCCAATGAGTCCTTGATATTTAGTCGTTTTCAGCCAATTTTCTGGATTTTTGAAAATTTCACTTTTTTGTGAAAATATCCACTAAATGAGGGAATAATATGTGTGAGAGTACCCCAGGAGAGTTCCAAATGTGTGTGTGTAGAATATATATCCCACGGGGGTAAAATTGAAAAAAGTTTAAAAAAAATTTTTCTTGGACTTAGTAATATTCCGGCGTTTATCAGACTTTCAGATAGGGGAAATGTCAGTGAGTGTTCCGATTTCAGTTCCAGAGCGATTCGCCCAATGAGTCCTTGATATTTAGTCGTTTTCAGCCAATTTTCTGGATTTTTGAAAATTTCACTTTTTTGTGAAAATATCCACTAAATGAGGGAATAATATGTGTGAGAGTACCCCAGGAGAGTTCCAAATGTGTGTGTGTAGAATATATATCCCACGGGGGTAAAATTGAAAAAAGTTTAAAAAAAATTTTTCTTGGACTTAGTAATATTCCGGAGTTTATCAGACTTTCAGATAGGGGAAATGTCAGTGAGTGTTCCGATTTCAGTTCCAGAGCGATTCGCTCAATGAGTCCTTGATATTTAGTCGTTTTCAGGCAATTTTTCTGGATTTTTGAAAATTTCACATTTTTGTGAAAATATCCACTAAATGAGGGAATAATATGTGTGAGAGTACCCCAGGAGAGTTCCAAATGTGTGTGTGTAGAATATATATCCCACGGGGGTAAAATTGAAAAAAGTTTAAAAAAAATATTTCTTGGACTTAGTAATATTCCGGAGTTTATCAGACTTTCAGATAGGGCAAATTTCAGTAAGCATTCCGATTTCAGTTCCAGAACGATGCGCCCAATGAGTCCTTGATATTTAGTCGTTTTCAGCCAATATTTTGGATTTTTGAAAATTTCACTTTTTTGTGAAAATATCCACTAAATGAGGGAATAATATGTGTGAGGGTACCCCAGAAGAGTTCCAAATGTGTGTGGGTAAAATATATATCCCACGGGGGTAAAATTGAAAAAATTTGAAAACATTTTTTTTTTTGGACTTAGTCATTTTTCCGGCGTTTATCAGATTTTCAGATAGGGGAAATGTCAGTGAGCATTCCGATTTCAGTTCCAGAGCGATTCGCCCAATGAGTCCTTGATATTCAGTCGTTTTCAGCCTATTTTCTGGATTTTTGAAAATTTCACTTTTTTGTGAAAATATCCACTAAATGAGGGAATAATATGTGTGAGGGTACCCCAGGAGAGTTCCAAATGTGTATGGGTAGAATACATATCCCACGGGGGTAAAATTGAAAAAAGGTGAAAATTTTTTTTTCCTGGACTTAGTTATATTCCGGCGTTTATCAGACTTTCAGATAGGGGAAATGTCAGTGAGTGTTCCGATTTCAGTTCCAGAGCGATTCGCTCAATGAGTGCTTGATATTTATGTCGTTTTCAGCCAATTTTATGGATTTTTGAAAATTTCACTTTTTTGTGAAAATATCCACTCAATGAGGGAATAATATGTGTGAGAGTACCCCAGGAGAGTTCCAAATGTGTGTGTGTAGAATATATATCCCACGGGGGTAAAATTGAAAAAAGTTGAAAAAAAATTTTTCTTGGACTTCGTAATATTCCGGCGGTTATCAGACTTTCAGATAGGGCAAATGTCAGTGAACATTCCGATTTCAGTTCCAGAGTGATTCGCCCAATGAGTCCTTGATATTTAGTCGTTTTCAGCCAATATTTTTGATTTTTGAAAATTTCACTTTTTTGTGAAAATATCCACTAAATGAGGCAATAATATGTGTGAGGGTACCGCAGGAGAGTTCCAAATGTGTGTGGGTAGAATATATATCCCACGGGGGTAAAATTGAAAAAAGTTGAAAAAATTTTTTTTTTCGACTTAGTCATTTTTCCGGCGTTTATCAGACTTTCACATAGGGCAAATGTCAGTGAACATTCCGATTTCAGTTCCAGAGAGATTCGCCCAATGAGTCCTTGATATTTAGTCGTTTTCAGCCAATATTTTGGATTTTTGAAAATTTCACTTTTTTGTGAAAATATCCACTAAATGAGGGAATAATATGTGTGAGGGTACCCCAGGAGAGTTCCAAATGTGTGTGGGTAGAATATATATCCCACGGGGGTAAAATTGAAAAAAGGTGAAAATTTTTTTTTCCTGGACTTAGTTATATTCCGGCGTTTATCAGACTTTCAGATAGGGGAAATGTCAGTGAGTGTTCCGATTTCAGTTCCAGAGCGATTCGCTCAATGAGTGCTTGATATTTAGTCGTTTTCAGCCAATTTTATCAATTTTTGAAAATTTCACTTTTTTGTGAAAATATACACTAAATGAGGGAATAATATGTGTGAGAGTACCCCAGGAGAGTTCCAAATGTGTGTGTGTAGAATATATATCCCACGGGGGTAAAATTGAAAAAAGTTTAAAAAAATTTTTCTTGGACTTAGTAATATTCCGGAGTTTATCAGACTTTCAGATAGGGCAAATTTCAGTAAGCATTCCGATTTCAGTTCCAGAACGATGCGCCCAATGATTCCTTGATATTTAGTCGTTTTCAGCCAATATTTTTGATTTTTGAAAATTTCACTTTTTTGTGAAAATATCCACTAAATGAGGGAATAATATGTGTGAGGGTACCCCAGGAGAGTTCCAAATGTGTGTGGGTAGAATATATATCCCACGGGGGTAAAATTGAAAAAATTTGAAAACATTTTTTTTTTTGGACTTAGTCATTTTTCCGGCATTTATCAGACTTTCAGATAGGGGAAATGTCAGTGAGCATTCCGATTTCAGTTCCAGAGCGATTCGCCCAATGAGTCCTTGATATTTAGTCGTTTTCAGCCAATTTTCTGGATTTTTGAAAATTTCACTTTTTTGTGAAAATATCCACTAAATGAGGGAATAATATGTGTGAGGGTACCCCAGGAGAGTTCCAAACGTGTGTGGGTAGAATATATATCCCATGGGGGTAAAATTGAAAAAAGGTTAAACATTTTTTTTTTTTTTACTTAGTCATTTTTCCGGCGTTTATCAGACTTTCAGATAGGGGAAATGTCAGTGAGCATTCCGATTTCTGTTCCAGAGCGATTCGCCCAATGAGTCCTTGATATTTAGTCGTTTTCAGCCAATTTTCTGGATTTTTGAAAATTTCACTTTTTTGTGAAAATATCCACTAAATGAGGGAATAATATGTGTGAGGGTACCACATGAGAGTTCCAAATGTGTGTGTGTAGGATATATATCCCACGGGGGTAAAATTGAAAAAAGTTGAAAATATTTTTTTCTTGGACTTAGTAATATTCCGGCGTTTATCAGACTTTCAGATAGGGGAAATGTCAGTGAGCGTTCCGATTTCAGTTCCAGAGCGATTCGCCGAATGAGTCCTTGATAGTTAGTCGTTTTCAGCCAATACTTTGGATTTTTGAAAATTTCACTTTTTTGTGAAAATATCCACTAAATGAGGGAATAATATGTGTGAGGGTACCCCAGGAGAGTACCAAATGTGTGTGGGTAGAATATATATCCCCCGGGGGTAAAATTGAAAAAATTTGAAAACATTTTTTTTTTTGGACTTAGTCATTTTTCCGGCGTTTATCAGACTTTCAGATAGGGGAAATGTCAGTGAGCGTTCCGATTTCTGTTCTAGAGCGATTCGCCCAATGAGTCCTTGATATTTAGTCGTTTTCAGCCAATATTTTTGAAAATTTCACTTTTTTGTGAAAATATCCACTAAATGAGGGAATAATATGTGTGAGGGTACCCCAGGAGAGTTCCAAATGTGTGTGGGTAAAATATATATCCCACGGGGGTAAAATTGAAAAAAGTTGAAAAAATTATTTTTTTTAGACTTAGTCATTTTTCCGGCGTTTATCAGACTTTCAGAAAGGGGAAATGTCAGTGAGCATTCCGATTTCAGTTCCAGAGTGATTCGCCCAATGAGTCCTTGATATTTAGTCGTTTTCAGGCAATATTTTTGATTTTTGAAAATTTCACTTTTTTGTGAAAATATCCAATAAATGAGGGAATAATATGTGTGAGGGTACCCCAGGAGAGTTCCAAATGTGTGTGGGTAAAATATATATCCCACGGGGGTAAAATTGAAAAAATTTGAAACCATTTTTTTATTTGGACATAGTCATTTTTCCGGCGTTTATCAGACTTTCAGATAGGGGAAATGTCAGTGAGAATTCCGATTTCAGTTCCAGAGTGATTCGCCCAATGAGTCCTTGATATTTAGTCGTTTTCAGCCAATATTTTGGATTTTTGAAAATTTCACTTTTTTGTGAAAATATCCACTAAAAGAGGGAATAATATGTGTGAGGGTACCCCAGGAGAGTACCAAATGTGTGTGGGTAGAATATATATCCCACGGGGGTAAAATTTAAAAAATTTGAAAACATTTTTTTTTTTGGACTTAGTCATTTTTCCGGCGTTTATCAGACTTTCAGATAGGGGAAATGTCAGTGAGCATTCCGATTTCAGTTCCAGAACGATTCGCCCAATGAGTCTTTGATATTTAGTCGTTTTCAGCCAATATTTTGGATTTTTGAAAATTTCACTTTTTTGTGAAAATATCCACTAAATGAGGGAATAATATGTGTGAGGGTACCCCAGGAGAGTTCCAAATGTGTGTGGGTAGAATACATATCCCACGGGGGTAAAATTGAAAAAAGTTGAAAAATTTTTTTTCTTGGACTTAGTCATTTTCTGGCGTTTAATCAGACTTTCAGATAGGGGAAATGTCAGTGAGCATTCCGATTTCAGTTCCAGAGCGATTCGCCCAATGAGTCCTTGATATTTAGTCGTTTTCAGCCAATTTTCTGGATTTTTGAAAATTTCACTTTTTTGTGAAAATATCCACTAAATGAGGGAATAATATGTGTGAGGGTACCCCAGGAGAGTTCCAAACGTGTGTGGGTAGAATATATATCCCATGGGGGTAAAATTGAAAAAAGTTGAAACATTTTTTTTTTTTTTACTTAGTCATTTTTCCGGCGTTTATCAGACTTTCAGATAGGGGAAATGTCAGTGAGCATTCCGATTTCTGTTCCAGAGCGATTCGCCCAATGAGTCCTTGATATTTAGTCGTTTTCAGCCAATTTTCTGGATTTTTGAAAATTTCACTTTTTTGTGAAAATATCCACTAAATGAGGGAATAATATGTGTGAGGGTACCACATGAGAGTTCCAAATGTGTGTGTGTAGAATATATATCCCACGGGGGTAAAATTGAAAAAAGTTGAAAATATTTTTTTCTTGGACTTAGTAATATTCCGGCGTTTATCAGACTTTCAGATAGGGGAAATGTCAGTGAGCGTTCCGATTTCAGTTCCAGAGCGATTCGCCGAATGAGTCCTTGATAGTTAGTCGTTTTCAGCCAATACTTTGGATTTTTGAAAATTTCACTTTTTTGTGAAAATATCCACTAAATGAGGGAATAATATGTGTGAGGGTACTCCAGGAGAGTACCAAATGTGTTTGGGTAGAATATATATCCCCCGGGGCTAAAATTGAAAAAATTTGAAAACATTTTTTTTTTTGGACTTAGTCATTTTTCCGGCGTTTATCAGACTTTCAGATAGGGGAAATGTCAGTGAGCATTCCGATTTCAGTTCCAGAGCGATTCGCCCAATGAGTCCTTGATATTTAGTCGTTTTCAGCCAATATTTTGGATTTTTGAAAATTTCACTTTTTTTGTGAATATATCCACTAAATGAGGGAATAATATGTGTGAGTGTACCCCAGGAGAGTTCCAAATGTGTGTGGGTAGAATATATATCCCACGGGGGTAAAATTGAAAAAAGTTGAAAAAATTTTTTTCTTGGACTTAGTCATTTTCTGGCGTTTAATCAGACTTTCAGATAGGGGAAATGTCAGTGAGCGTTCCGATTTCAGTTCTAGAGCGATTCGCCCAATGAGTCTTTGATATTTAGTCGTTTTCAGCCAATATTTTGGATTTTTGAAAATTTCACTTTTTTTGTGAAAATATCCACTAAATGAGGGAATAATATGTGTGAGGGTACCACAGGAGAGTTCCAAATGTGTGTGTGTAGAATATATATCCCACAGGGGTAAAATTGAAAAAAGTTGAAAAAAAATTTTTCTTGGACTTAGTAATATTCCGGCGTTTATCAGACTTTCAGACAGGGCAAATGTCAGTGAACATTCCGATTTCAGTTCCAGAGCGATTCGCCCAATGAGTCCTTGATATTTAGTCATTTTCAGCCAATATTTTGGATTTTTGAAAATTTCACTTTTTTGTGAAAATATCCACTAAATGAGGTAATAATATGTGTGAGGGTACCCCAGGAGAGTTCCAAATGTGTGTGGGTACAATATATATCCCACGAGGGTAAAATTGAAAAAAGTTGAAAAAAATTTTTTTTTTGGACTTAGTCATTTTTCCGGCGTTTATCATACTTTCAGATAGGGCAAATGTCAGTGAACATTCCGATTTGAGTTCCAGAGCGATTCGCCCAATGAGTCCTTGATATTTAGTCGTTTTCTGCCAATTTTCTGGATTTTTGAAAATTTCACTTTTTTGTGAAAATATCCACTAAATGAGGGAATAATATGTGTGAGAGTACCCCAGGAGAGTTCCAAATGTGTGTGTGTAGAATATATATCCCACGGGGGTAAAATTGAAAAAAGTTTAAAAAAATTTTTCTTGGACTTAGTAATATTCCGGAGTTTATCAGACTTTCAGATAGGGCAAATTTCAGTAAGCATTCCGATTTCAGTTCCAGAACGATGCGCCCAATGAGTCCTTGATATTTAGTCGTTTTCAGCCAATATTTTTGATTTTTGAAAATTTCACTTTTTTGTGAAAATATCCACTAAATGAGGGAATAATATGTGTGAGGGTACCCCAGGAGAGTTCCAAATGTGTGTGGGTAGAATATATATCCCACGGGGGTAAAATTGAAAAAATTTGAAAACATTTTTTTTTTTGGACTTAGTCATTTTTCCGGCATTTATCAGACTTTCAGTTAGGGGAAATGTCAGTGAGCATTCCGATTTCAGTTCCAGAGCGATTCGCCCAATGAGTCCTTGATATTTAGTCGTTTTCAGCCAATTTTCTGGATTTTTGAAAATTTCACTTTTTTGTGAAAATATCCACTAAATGAGGGAATAATATGTGTGAGGGTACCCCAGGAGAGTTCCAAACGTGTGTGGGTAGAATATATATCCCATGGGGGTAAAATTGAAAAAAGTTGAAACATTTTTTTTTTTTTACTTAGTCATTTTTCTGGCGTTTATCAGACTTTCAGATAGGGGAAATGTCAGTGAGCATTCCGATTTCTGTTCCAGAGCGATTCGCCCAATGAGTCCTTGATATTTAGACGTTTTCAGCTAATTTTCTGGATTTTTGAAAATTTCACTTTTTTGTGAAAATATCCACTAAATGAGGGAATAATATGTGTGAGGGTACCACAGGAGAGTTCCAAATGTGTGTGTGTAGAATATATATCCCACGGGGGTAAAATTGAAAAAAGTTGAAAATTTTTTTTTCTTGGACTTAATAATATTCCGGCGTTTATCAGACTTTCAGATAGGGGAAATGTCAGTGAGCGTTCCGATTTCAGTTCCAGAGCGATTCGCCGAATGAGTCCTTGATAGTTAGTCGTTTTCAGCCAATACTTTGGATTTTTGAAAATTTCACTTTTTTGTGAAAATATCCACTAAATGAGGGAATAATATGTGTGAGGGTACCCCAGGAGAGTACCAAATGTGTGTGGGTAGAATATATATCCCACGGGGGTAAAATTGAAAAAATTTGAAAACATTTTTTTTTTTGGACTTAGTCATTTTTCCGGCGTTTATCAGACTTTCAGATAGGGGAAATGTCAGTGAGCATTCCGATTTCAGTTCCAGAGCGATTCGCCCAATGAGTCTTTGATATTTAGTCGTTTTCAGCCAATATTTTGGATTTTTGAAAATTTCACTTTTTTGTGAAAATATCCACTAAATGAGGGAATAATATGTGTGAGGGTACCCCAGGAGAGTTCCAAATGTGTGTGGGTAGAATACATATCCCACGGGGGTAAAATTGAAAAAAGTTGAAAAATTTTTTTTCTTGGACTTAGTCATTTTCTGGCGTTTAATCAGACTTTCAGATAGGGGAAATGTCAGTGAGCGCTCCGATTTCAGTTCTAGAGCGATTCGCCCAATGAGTTCTTGATATTTAGTCGTTTTCAGCCAATATTTTTGAAAATTTCACTTTTTTTTGAAAATATCCACTAAATAAGGGAATAATATGTGTGAGGGTACCCCAGGAGAGTTCCAAATGTGTGTGGGTAAAATATATATCCCACGGGGGTAAAATTGAAAAAAGTTGAAAAAAATTTTTTTTTTGGACTTAGTCATTTTTCCGGCGTTTATCAGACTTTCAGATAGGGGAAATGTCAGTGAGCATTCCGATTTCAGTTCCAGAGTGATTCGCCCAATGAGTCCTTGATATTTATTCGTTTTCAGCCAATATTTTGGATTTTTGAAAATTTCACTTTTTTGTGAAAATATCCACTAAATGAGGGAATAATATGTGTGAGGGTACCCCAGGAGAGTTCCAAATGTGTGTGGGTAGAATATATATCCCACGGGGGTAAAATTGAAAAAAGTTGAAAAATTTTTTTTCTTAGACTTAGTCATTTTCTGGCGTTTAATCAGACTTTCAGATAGGGGAAATGTCAGTGAGCGTTCCGATTTCAGTTCTAGAGCGATTCGCCCAATGAGTCCTTGATATTTAGTCGTTTTCAGCCAATATTTTTGAAAATTTCACTTTTTTGTGAAAATATCCACTAAATGAGGGAATAATATGTGTGAGGGTACCCCAGGAGAGTTCCAAATGTGTGTGGGTAAAATATATATCCCACGGGGGTAAAATTGAAAAAATTTGAAAACATTTTTTTTTTTGGACTTAGTCATTTTTCCGGCGTTTATCAGACTTTCAGATAGGGGAAATGTCAGTGAGCATTCCGATTTCAGTTCCAGAGTGATTCTCCCAATGAGTCCTTGATATTTAGTCGTTTTCAGCCAATATTTTGGATTTTTGAAAATTTCACTTTTTTGTGAAAATATCGACTAAATGAGGGAATAATATGTGTGAGGGTACCCCAGGAGAGTTCCAAATGTGTGTGAGTAGAATATATATCCCACGGGGGTAAAATTGAAAAAAGTTGAAAAAATTTTTTTCTTGGATTTAGTAATATTCCGGCATTTATCATACTTTCAGATAGGGCAAATGTCAGTGAACATTCCGATTTGAGTTCCAGAGCGATTCGCCCAATGAGTCCTTGATATTTAGTCGTTTTCAGCCAATTTTCTGGATTTTTGAAAATTTCACTTTTTTGTGAAAATATCCACTAAATGAGGGAATAATATGTGTGAGAGTACCCCAGGAGAGTTCCAAATGTGTGTGTGTAGAATATATATCCCACGGGGGTAAAATTGAAAAAAGTTTAAAAAAAAATTTTCTTGGACTGAGTAATATTCCGGCGTTTATCAGACTTTCAGATAGGGGAAATGTCAGTGAGTGTTCCGATTTCAGTTCCAGAGCGATTCGCTCAATGAGTCCTTGATATTTAGTCGTTTTCAGGCAATTTTTCTGGATTTTTGAAAATTTCACATTTTTGTGAAAATATCCACTAAATGAGGGAATAATATGTGTGAGAGTACCCCAGGAGAGTTCCAAATGTGTGTGTGTAGAATATATATCCCACGGGGGTAAAATTGAAAAAAGTTGAAAAAAATTTTTTCTTGGACTTAGTAATATTCCGGAGTTTATCAGACTTTCAGATAGGGCAAATTTCAGTAAGCATTCCGATTTCAGTTCCAGAACGATGCGCCCAATGAGTCCTTGATATTTAGTCGTTTTCAGCCAATATTTTGGATTTTTGAAAATTTCACTTTTTTGTGAAAATATCCACTAAATGAGGGAATAATATGTGTGAGGGTACCCCAGGAGAGTTCCAAATGTGTGTGGGTAAAATATATATCCCACGGGGGTAAAATTGAAAAAATTTGGAAACATTTTTTTTTTTTGACTTAGTCATTTTTCCGGCGTTTATCAGACTTTCAGATAGGGGAAATGTCAGTGAGCATTCCGTTTTCAGTTCCAGAGCGATTCGCCCAATGAGTCCTTGATATTTAGTCGTTTTCAGCCAATATTTTGGATTTTTGAAAATTTCACTTTTTTGTGAAAATATCCACTAAATGAGGGAATAATATGTGTGAGGGTACCCCAGGAGAGTTCCAAATGTGTGTGAGTAGAATATATATCCCACGGGGGTAAAATTGAAAAAAGTTGAAAAAAATTTTTTCTTGGACTTAGTCATTTTCTGGCATTTAATCAGACTTTCAGATAGGGGAAATGTCAGTGAGCGTTCCGATTTCAGTTCTAGAGCGATTCGCCCAATGAGTCCTTGATATTTAGTCGTTTTCAGCCAATATTTTTGAAAATTTCACTTTTTTGTGAAAATATCCACTAAATGAGGGAATAATATGTGTGAGGGTACCCCAGGAGAGTTCCAAATGTGTGTGGGTAAAATATATATCCCACGGGGGTAAAATTGAAAAAATTTGAAAACATTTTTTTTTTTTGACTTAGTCATTTTTCCGGCGTTTATCAGACTTTCAGATAGGGGAAATGTCAGTGAGCATTCCGATTTCAGTTCCAGAGTGATTCGCCCAATGAGTCCTTGATATTTAGTCGTTTTCAGCCAATATTTTGGATTTTTGAAAATTTCACTTTTTTGTGAAAATATCGACTAAATGAGGGAATAATATGTGTGAGGGTACCACAGGAGAGTTCCAAATGTGTGTGCGTAGAATATATATCCCACAGGGGTAAAATTGAAAAAAGTTGAAAAAAATTTTTTCTCGGACTTAGTAATATTCCGCCGTTTATCAGACTTTCAGATAGGGCAAATGTCAGTGAACATTCCGATTTCAGTTCCTGAGCGATTCGCCCAATGAGTCCTTGATATTTAGTCGTTTTCAGCCAATATTTTTGATTTTTGAAAATTTCACTTTTTTGTGAAAATATCCACTAAATGAGGGAATAATATGTGTGAGGGTACCCCAGGAGAGTACCAAATGTGTGTGGGTAGAATATTTATCCCACGGGGGTAAAATTGAAAAAAGTTGAAAACATTTTTTTTTTTGGACTTAGTCATTTTTCCGGCGTTTATCAGATTTTCAGATAGGGGAAATGTCAGTGAGCATTCCGATTTCAGTTTCAGAGCGATTCGCCCAATGAGTCCTTGATATTTAGTCGTTTTCAGCCAATTTTCTGGATTTTTGAAAATTTCACTTTTTTGTGAAAATATCCACTAAATGAGGGAATAATATGTGTGAGGGTACCCCAGGAGAGTTCCAAACGTGTGTGGGTAGAATATATATCCCATGGGGGTAAAATTGAAAAAAGTTGAAACATTTTTTTTTTTTTTGCTTAGTCATTTTTCCGGCGTTTATCAGACTTTCAGATAGGGGAAATGTCAGTGAGCGTTCCGATTTCTGTTCCAGAGCGATTCGTCCAATGAGTCCTTGATATTTAGTCGTTTTCAGCCAATTTTCTGGATTTTTGAAAATTTCACTTTTTTGTGAAAATATCCACTAATTGAGGGAATAATATGTGTGAGGGTACCCCAGGAGAGTTCCAAATGTGTGTGGGTAAAATATATATCCCACGGGGGTAAAATTGAAAAAATTTGGAAACATTTTTTTTTTTGGACTTAGTCATTTTTCCGGCGTTTATCAGACTTTCAGATAGGGGAAATGTCAGTGAGCATTCCGATTTCAGTTCCAGAGCGATTCGCCCAATGAGTCCTTGATATTTAGTCGTTTTCAGCCAATATTTTGGATTTTTGAAAATTTCACTTTTTTGTGAAAATATCCACTAAATGAGGGAATAATATGTGTGAGGGTACTCCAGGAGAGTTCCAAATGTGTGTGAGTAGAATATATATCCCACGGGGGTAAAATTGAAAAAAGTTGAAAAAATTTTTTTCTTGGACTTAGTCATTTTCTGGCTTTTAATCAGACTTTCAGATAGGGGAAATGTCAGTGAGCGTTCCGATTTCAGTTCTAGAGCGATTCGCCCAATGAGTCCTTGATATTTAGTCGTTTTCAGCCAATATTTTTGAAAATTTCACTTTTTTGTGAAAATATCCACTAAATGAGGGAATAATATGTGTGAGGGTACCCCAGGAGAGTTCCAAATGTGTGTGGGTAAAATATATATCCCACGGGGGTAAAATTGAAAAAATTTGTAAACATTTTTTTTTTTGGACTTAGTCATTTTTCCGGCGTTTATCAGACTTTCAGATAGGGGAAATGTCAGTGAGCATTCCGATTTCAGTTCCAGAGTGATTCGCCCAATGAGTCCTTGATATTTAGTCGTTTTCAGCCAATATTTTGGATTTTTGAAAATTTCACTTTTTTGTGAAAATATCCACTAAATGAGGGAATAATATGTGTGAGGGTACCACAGGAGAGTTCCAAATGTGTGTGTGTAGAATATATATCCCACGAGGGTAAAATTGAAAAAAGTTGAAAAAATTTTTTTCTTGGACTTAGTCATTTTCTGGCATTTAATCAGACTTTCAGATAGGGGAAATGTCAGTGAGCGTTCCGATTTCAGTTCTAGAGCGATTCGCCCAATGAGTCCTTGATATTTAGTCGTTTTCAGCCAATATTTTTGAAAATGTCACTTTTTTGTGAAAATATCCACTAAATGAGGGAATAATATGTGTGAGGGTACACCAGGAGAGTTCCAAATGTGTGTGGGTAAAATATATATCCCACGGGGGTAAAATTGAAAAAAGTTGAAAAAATTTTTTTTTTTGGACTTAGTCATTTTTCCGGCGTTTATCAGACTTTCAGATAGGGGAAATGTCAGTGAGCATTCCGATTTCAGTTCCAGAGTGATTCGCCCAATGAGTCCTTGATATTTAGTCGTTTTCAGCCAATATTTTGGATTTTTGAAAATTTCACTTTTTTGTGAAAATATCCACTAAATGAGGGAATAATATGTGTGAGGGTACCCCAGGAGAGTTCCAAATGTGTGTGGGTAGAATATATATCCCACGGGGGTAAAATTGAAAAAAGTTGAAAAAATTTTTTTCTTAGACTTAGTCATTTTCTAGCGTTTAATCAGACTTTCAGATAGGGGAAATGTCAGTGAGCGTTCCGATTTCAGTTCTAGAGCGATTCGCCCAATGAGTCCTTGATATTTAGTCGTTTTCAGCCAATATTTTTGAAAATTTCACTTTTTTGTGAAAATATCCACTAAATGAGGGAATAATATGTGTGAGGGTACACCAGGAGAGTTCCAAATGTGTGTGGGTAAAATATATATCCCACGGGGGTAAAATTGAAAAAAGTTGAAAAAATTTTTTTTTTTGGACTTAGTCATTTTTCCGGCGTTTATCAGACTTTCAGATAGGGGAAATGTCAGTGAGCATTCCGATTTCAGTTCCAGAGTGATTCGCCCAATGAGTCCTTGATATTTAGTCGTTTTCAGCCAATATTTTGGATTTTTGAAAATTTCACTTTTTTGTGAAAATATCCACTAAATGAGGGAATAATATGTGTGAGGGTACCCCAGGAGAGTTCCAAATGTGTGTGGGTAGAATATATATCCCACGGGGGTAAAATTGAAAAAAGTTGAAAAAATTTTTTTCTTAGACTTAGTCATTTTCTGGCGTTTAATCAGACTTTCAGATAGGGGAAATGTCAGTGAGCGTTCCGATTTCAGTTCTAGAGCGATTCGCCCAATGAGTCCTTGATATTTAGTCGTTTTCAGCCAATATTTTTGAAAATTTCACTTTTTTGTGAAAATATCCACTAAATGAGGGAATAATATGTGTGAGGGTACCCCAGGAGAGTTCCAAATGTGTGTGGGTAAAATATATATCCCACGGGGGTAAAATTGAAAAAATTTGAAAACATTTTTTTTTTTGGACTTAGTCATTTTTCCGGCGTTTATCAGACTTTCAGATAGGGGAAATGTCAGTGAGCATTCCGATTTCAGTTCCAGAGTGATTCGCCCAATGAGTCCTTGATATTTAGTCGTTTTCAGCCAATATTTTGGATTTTTGAAAATTTCACTTTTTTGTGAAAATATCGACTAAATGAGGGAATAATATGTGTGAGGGTACCACAGGAGAGTTCCAAATGTGTGTGCGTAGAATATATATCCCACGGGGGTAAAATTGAAAAAAGTTGAAAAAATTTTTTTCTCGGACTTAGTAATATTCCGCCGTTTATCAGACTTTCAGATAGGGCAAATGTCAGTGAACATTCCGATTTCAGTTCCTGAGCGATTCGCCCAATGAGTCCTTGATATTTAGTCGTTTTCAGCCAATATTTTTGATTTTTGAAAATTTCACTTTTTTGTGAAAATATCCACTAAATGAGGGAATAATATGTGTGAGGGTACCCCAGGAGAGTACCAAATGTGTGTGGGTAGAATATTTATCCCACGGGGGTAAAATTGAAAAAAGTTGAAAACATTTTTTTTTTTGGACTTAGTCATTTTTCCGGCGTTTATCAGATTTTCAGATAGGGGAAATGTCAGTGAGCATTCCGATTTCAGTTCCAGAGCGATTCGCCCAATGAGTCCTTGATATTTAGTCGTTTTCAGCCAATTTTCTGGATTTTTGAAAATTTCACTTTTTTGTGAAAATATCCACTAAATGAGGGAATAATATGTGTGAGGGTACCCCAGGAGAGTTCCAAATGTGTGTGGGTAGAATATATATCCCATGGGGGTAAAATTGAAAAAAGTTGAAAAAATTTTTTTTTTTGGACTGTCATTTTTCCGGCGTTTATCAGACTTTCAGATAGGGGAAATGTCAGTGAGCATTCCGATTTCAGTTCCAGAGTGATTCGCCCAATGAGTCCTTGATATTTAGTCGTTTTCAGCCAATATTTTGGATTTTTGAAAATTTCACTTTTTTGTGAAAATATGAACTAAATGAGGGAATAATATGTGTGAGGGTACCCCAGGAGAGTTCCAAATGTGTGTGGGTAGAATATATATCCCACGGGGGTAAAATTGAAAAAAGTTGAAAAAAATTTTTTCTTGGACTTAGTCATTTTCTGGCGTTTAATCAGACTTTCAGATAGGGGAAATGTCAGTGAGCGTTCCGATTTCAGTTCTAGAGCGATTCGCCCAATGAGTCCTTGATATTTAGTCGTTTTCAGCCAATATTTTTGAAAATTTCACTTTTTTGTGAAAATATCCACTAAATGAGGGAATAATATGTGTGAGGGTACCCCAGGAGAGTTCCAAATGTGTGTGGGTAAAATATATATCCCACGGGGGTAAAATTGAAAAAATTTGAAAACATTTTTTTTTTTGGACTTAGTCATTTTTCCGGCGTTTATCAGACTTTCAGATAGGGGAAATGTCAGTGAGCATTCCGATTTCAGTTCCAGAGTGATTCGCCCAATGAGTCCTTGATATTTAGTCGTTTTCAGCCAATATTTTGGATTTTTGAAAATTTCACTTTTTTGTGAAAATATCCACTAAATGAGGGAATAATATGTGTGAGGGTACCACAGGAGAGTTCCAAATGTGTGTGTGTAGAATATATATCCCACGAGGGTAAAATTGAAAAAAGTTGAAAAAATTTTTTTCTTGGACTTAGTAATATTCCGCCGTTTATCAGACTTTCAGATAGGGCAAATGTCAGTGAACATTCCGATTTCAGTTCCTGAGCGATTCGCCCAATGAGTCCTTGATATTTAGTCGTTTTCAGCCAATATTTTTGATTTTTGAAAATTTCACTTTTTTGTGAAAATATCCACTAAATGAGGGAATAATATGTGTGAGGGTACCCCAGGAGAGTACCAAATGTGTGTGGGTAGAATATATATCCTACGGGGGTAAAATTGAAAAAAGTTGAAAACATTTTTTTTTTTGGACTTAGTCATTTTTCCGGCGTTTATCAGACTTTCAGATAGGGGAAATGTCAGTGAGCATTCCGATTTCAGTTCCAGAGTGATTCGCCCAATGAGTCCTTGATATTTAGTCGTTTTCAGCCAATATTTTGGATTTTTGAAAATTTCACTTTTTTGTGAAAATATGAACTAAATGAGGGAATAATATGTGTGAGGGTACCCCAGGAGAGTTCCAAATGTGTGTGGGTAGAATATATATCCCACTGGGGTAAAATTGAAAAAAGTTGAAAAAATTTTTTTCTTGGACTTAGTCATTTTCTGGCGTTTAATCAGACTTTCAGATAGGGGAAATGTCAGTGAGCGTTCCGATTTCAGTTCTAGAGCGATTCGCCCAATGAGTCCTTGATATTTAGTCGTTTTCAGCCAATATTTTTGAAAATTTCACTTTTTTGTGAAAATATCCACTAAATGAGGGAATAATATGTGTGAGGGTACCCCAGGAGAGTTCCAAATGTGTGTGGGTAAAATATATATCCCACGGGGGTAAAATTGAAAAAATTTGAAAACATTTTTTTTTTTGGACTTAGTCATTTTTCCGGCGTTTATCAGACTTTCAGATAGGGGAAATGTCAGTGAGCATTCCGATTTCAGTTCCAGAGTGATTCGCCCAATGAGTCCTTGATATTTAGTCGTTTTCAGCCAATATTTTGGATTTTTGAAAATTTCACTTTTTTGTGAAAATATCCACTAAATGAGGCAATAATATGTGTGAGGGTACCGCAGGAGAGTTCCAAATTTGTGTGGGTAGAATATATATCCCATGCGGGTAAAATTGAAAAAAGTTGAAAAAATTTTTTTTTTCGACTTAGTCATTTTTCCGGCGTTTATCAGACTTTCACATAGGACAAATGTCAATGAACATTCCGATTTCAGTTCCAGAGAGATTCGCCCAATGAGTCCTTGATATTTAGTCGTTTTCAGCCAATATTTTGGATTTTTGAAAATTTCACTTTTTTGTGAAAATATCCACTAAATGAGGGAATAATATGTGTGAGGGTACCCCAGGAGAGTTCCAAATGTGTGTGGGTAGAATATATATCCCACGGGGGTAAAATTGAAAAAAGGTGAAAAATTTTTTTTCCTGGACTTAGTAATATTCCGGCGTTTATCAGACTTTCAGATAGGGGAAATGTCAGTGAGTGTTCCGATTTCAGTTCCAGAGCGATTCGCTCAATGAGTGCTTGATATTTAGTCGTTTTCAGCCAATTTTATGGATTTTTGAAAATTTCACTTTTTTGTGAAAATATCCACTAAATGAGGGAATAATATGTGTGAGGGTACCCCAGGAGAGTTCCAAATGTGTATGGGTAGAATACATATCCCACGGGGGTAAAATTGAAAAAAGGTGAAATTTTTTTTTTCCTGGACTTAGTTATATTCCGGCGTTTATCAGACTTTCAGATAGGGGAAATGTCAGTGAGTGTTCCGATTTCAGTTCCAGAGCGATTCGCTCAATGAGTGCTTGATATTTAGTCGTTTTCAGCCAATTTTATCAATTTTTGAAAATTTCACTTTTTTGTGAAAATATCCACTAAATGAGGGAATAATATGTGTGAGAGTACCCCAGGAGAGTTCCAAATGTGTGTGTGTAGAATATATATCCCACGGGGGTAAAATTGAAAAAAGTTTAAAAAAAATTTTCTTGGACTTAGTAATATTCCGGAGTTTATCAGACTTTCAGATAGGTCAAATTTCAGTAAGCATTCCGATTTCAGTTCCAGAACGATGCGCCCAATGAGTCCTTGATATTTAGTCGTTTTCAGCCAATATTTTTGATTTTTGAAAATTTCACTTTTTTGTGAAAATATCCACTAAATGAGGGAATAATATGTGTGAGGGTACCACATGAGAGTTCCAAATGTGTGTGTGTAGAATATATATCCCACGGGGGTAAAATTGAAAAAAGTTGAAAATATTTTTTTCTTGGACTTAGTAATATTCCGGCGTTTATCAGACTTTCAGATAGGGGAAATGTCAGTGAGCGTTCCGATTTCAGTTCCAGAGCGATTCGCCGAATGAGTCCTTGATAGTTAGTCGTTTTCAGCCAATACTTTGGATTTTTGAAAATTTCACTTTTTTGTGAAAATATCCACTAAATGAGGGAATAATATGTGTGAGGGTACCCCAGGAGAGTTCCAAATGTGTGTGGGTAAAATATATATCCCACGGGGGTAAAATTGAAAAAAGTTGAAAACATTTTTTTTTTTGGACATAGTCATTTTTCCGGCGTTTATCAGACTTTCAGATAGGGGAAATGTCAGTGAGAATTCCGATTTCAGTTCCAGAGTGATTCGCCCAATGAGTCCTTGATATTTAGTCATTTTCAGCCAATATTTTGGATTTTTGAAAATTTCACTTTTTTGTGAAAATATGAACTAAATGAGGGAATAATATGTGTGAGGGTACCCCAGGAGAGGTCCAAATGTGTGTGGGTAGAATATATATCCCACGGGGGTAAAATTGAAAAAAGTTGAAAAAATTTTTTTCTTGGACTTAGTCATTTTCTGGCGTTTAATCAGACTTTCAGATAGGGGAAATGTCAGTGAGCGTTCCGATTTCAGTTCTAGAGCGATTCGCCCAATGAGTCCTTGATATTTAGTCGTTTTCAGCCAATATTTTTGAAAATTTCACTTTTTTGTGAAAATATCCACTAAATGAGGGAATAATATGTGTGAGGGTACCCCAGGAGAGTTCCAAATGTGTGTGGGTAAAATATATATCCCACGGGGGTAAAATTTAAAAAATTTGAAAACATTTTTTTTTTTGGACTTAGTCATTTTTCCGGCGTTTATCAGACTTTCAGATAGGGGAAATGTCAGTGAGCATTCCGATTTCAGTTCCAGAGTGATTCGCCCAATGAGTCCTTGATATTTAGTCGTTTTCAGCCAATATTTTGGATTTTTGAAAATTTCACTTTTTTGTGAAAATATCCACTAAATGAGGGAATAATATGTGTGAGGGTACCACAGGAGAGTTCCAAATGTGTGTGTGTAGAATATATATCCCACGAGGGTAAAATTGAAAAAAGTTGAAAAAATTTTTTTCTTGGACTTAGTAATATTCCGCCGTTTATCAGACTTTCAGATAGGGCAAATGTCAGTGAACATTCCGATTTCAGTTCCTGAGCGATTCGCCCAATGAGTCCTTGATATTTAGTCGTTTTCAGCCAATATTTTTGATTTTTGAAAATTTCACTTTTTTGTGAAAATATCCACTAAATGAGGGAATAATATGTGTGAGGGTACCCCAGGAGAGTACCAAATGTGTGTGAGTAGAATATATATCCTACGGGGGTAAAATTGAAAAAAGTTGAAAACATTTTTTTTTTTGGACTTAGTCATTTTTCCGGCGTTTATCAGACTTTCAGATAGGGGAAATGTCAGTGAGCATTCCGATTTCAGTTCCAGAGTGATTCGCCCAATGAGTCCTTGATATTTAGTCGTTTTCAGCCAATATTTTGGATTTTTGAAAATTTCACTTTTTTGTGAAAATATGAACTAAATGAGGGAATAATATGTGTGAGGGTACCCCAGGAGAGTTCCAAATGTGTGTGGGTAGAATATATATCCCACTGGGGTAAAATTGAAAAAAGTTGAAAAAATTTTTTTCTTGGACTTAGTCATTTTCTGGCGTTTAATCAGACTTTCAGATAGGGGAAATGTCAGTGAGCGTTCCGATTTCAGTTCTAGAGCGATTCGCCCAATGAGTCCTTGATATTTAGTCGTTTTCAGCCAATATTTTTGAAAATTTCACTTTTTTGTGAAAATATCCACTAAATGAGGGAATAATATGTGTGAGGGTACCCCAGGAGAGTTCCAAATGTGTGTGGGTAAAATATATATCCCACGGGGGTAAAATTGAAAAAATTTGAAAACATTTTTTTTTTTGGACTTAGTCATTTTTCCGGCGTTTATCAGACTTTCAGATAGGGGAAATGTCAGTGAGCATTCCGATTTCAGTTCCAGAGTGATTCGCCCAATGAGTCCTTGATATTTAGTCGTTTTCAGCCAATATTTTGGATTTTTGAAAATTTCACTTTTTTGTGAAAATATCCACTAAATGAGGCAATAATATGTGTGAGGGTACCGCAGGAGAGTTCCAAATTTGTGTGGGTAGAATATATATCCCATGCGGGTAAAATTGAAAAAAGTTGAAAAAATTTTTTTTTTCGACTTAGTCATTTTTCCGGCGTTTATCAGACTTTCACATAGGACAAATGTCAATGAACATTCCGATTTCAGTTCCAGAGAGATTCGCCCAATGAGTCCTTGATATTTAGTCGTTTTCAGCCAATATTTTTGATTTTTGAAAATTTCACTTTTTTGTGAAAATATCCACTAAATGAGGGAATAATATGTGTGAGGGTACCCCAGGAGAGTTCCAAATGTGTGTGGCTAGAATATATATCCCACGGGGGTAAAATTGAAAAAAGGTGAAAATTTTTTTTTCCTGGACTTAGTAATATTCCGGCGTTTATCAGACTTTCAGATAGGGGAAATGTCAGTGAGTGTTCCGATTTCAGTTCCAGAGCGATTCGCTCAATGAGTGCTTGATATTTAGTCGTTTTCAGCCAATTTTATGGATTTTTGAAAATTTCACTTTTTTGTGAAAATATCCACTAAATGAGGGAATAATATGTGTGAGGGTACCCCAGGAGAGTTCCAAATGTGTATGGGTAGAATACATATCCCACGGGGGTAAAATTGAAAAAAGGTGAAATTTTTTTTTTCCTGGACTTAGTTATATTCCGGCGTTTATCAGACTTTCAGATAGGGGAAATGTCAGTGAGTGTTCCGATTTCAGTTCCAGAGCGATTCGCTCAATGAGTGCTTGATATTTAGTCGTTTTCAGCCAATTTTATCAATTTTTGAAAATTTCACTTTTTTGTGAAAATATCCACTAAATGAGGGAATAATATGTGTGAGAGTACCCCAGGAGAGTTCCAAATGTGTGTGTGTAGAATATATATCCCACGGGGGTAAAATTGAAAAAAGTTTAAAAAAAATTTTCTTGGACTTAGTAATATTCCGGAGTTTATCAGACTTTCAGATAGGGCAAATTTCAGTAAGCATTCCGATTTCAGTTCCAGAACGATGCGCCCAATGAGTCCTTGATATTTAGTCGTTTTCAGCCAATATTTTTGATTTTTGAAAATTTCACTTTTTTGTGAAAATATCCACTAAATGAGGGAATAATATGTGTGAGGGTACCACATGAGAGTTCCAAATGTGTGTGTGTAGAATATATATCCCACGGGGGTAAAATTGAAAAAAGTTGAAAATATTTTTTTCTTGGACTTAGTAATATTCCGGCGTTTATCAGACTTTCAGATAGGGGAAATGTCAGTGAGCGTTCCGATTTCAGTTCCAGAGCGATTCGCCGAATGAGTCCTTGATAGTTAGTCGTTTTCAGCCAATACTTTGGATTTTTGAAAATTTCACTTTTTTGTGAAAATATCCACTAAATGAGGGAATAATATGTGTGAGGGTACCCCAGGAGAGTTCCAAATGTGTGTGGGTAAAATATATATCCCACGGGGGTAAAATTGAAAAAAGTTGAAAACATTTTTTTTTTTGGACATAGTCATTTTTCCGGCGTTTATCAGACTTTCAGATAGGGGAAATGTCAGTGAGAATTCCGATTTCAGTTCCAGAGTGATTCGCCCAATGAGTCCTTGATATTTAGTCGTTTTCAGCCAATATTTTGGATTTTTGAAAATTTCACTTTTTTGTGAAAATATCCACTAAAAGAGGGAATAATATGTGTGAGGGTACCCCAGGAGAGTACCAAATGTGTGTGGGTAGAATATATATCCCACGGGGGTAAAATTGAAAAAATTTGAAAACATTTTTTTTTTGGACTTAGTCATTTTTCCGGCGTTTATCAGACTTTCAGATAGGGGAAATGTCAGTGAGCATTCCGATTTCAGATCCAGAGCGATTCGCCCAATGAGTCTTTGATATTTAGTCGTTTTCAGCCAATATTTTGGATTTTTGAAAATTTCACTTTTTTGTGAAAATATCCACTAAATGAGGGAATAATATGTGTGAGGGTACCCCAGGAGAGTTCCAAATGTGTGTGGGTAGAATACATATCCCACGGGGGTAAAATTGAAAAAAGTTGAAAAAATTTTTTTCTTGGACTTAGTCATTTTCTGGCGTTTAATCAGACTTTCAGATAGGGGAAATGTCAGTGAGCGTTCCGATTTCAGTTCTAGAGCGATTCGCCCAATGAGTCCTTGATATTTAGTCGTTTTCAGGCAATTTTTCTGGATTTTTGAAAATTTCACATTTTTGTGAAAATATCCACTAAATGAGGGAATAATATGTGTGAGAGTACCCCAGGAGAGTTCCAAATGTGTGTGTGTAGAATATATATCCCACGGGGGTAAAATTGAAAAAAGTTGAAAAAATTTTTTTCTTGGACTTAGTAATATTCCGGCATTTATCATACTTTCAGATAGGGCAAATGTCAGTGAACATTACGATTTGAGTTCCAGAGCGATTCGCCCAATGAGTCCTTGATATTTAGTCGTTTTCAGCCAATTTTCTGGATTTTTGAAAATTTCACTTTTTTGTGAAAATATCCACTAAATGAGGGAATAATATGTGTGAGAGTACCCCAGGAGAGTTCCAAATGTGTGTGTGTAGAATATATATCCCACGGGGGTAAAATTGAAAAAAGTTTAAAAAAAATTTTTCTTGGACTTAGTAATATTCCGGAGTTTATCAGACTTTCAGATAAGGGAAATGTCAGTGAGTGTTCCGATTTCAGTTCCAGAGCGATTCGCTCAATGAGTCCTTGATATTTAGTCATTTTCAGCCAATATTTTTGAAAATTTCACTTTTTTGTGAAAATATCCACTAAATGAGGGAATAATATGTGTGAGGGTACCCCAGGAGAGTTCCAAATGTGTATGGGTAGAATATATATCCCACGGGGGTAAAATTGAAAAAAGGTGAAAAATTTTTTTTCCTGGACTTAGTTATATTCCGGCGTTTATCAGACTTTCAGATAGGGGAAATGTCAGTGAGTGTTCCGATTTCAGTTCCAGAGCGATTCGCTCAATGAGTGCTTGATATTTATGTCGTTTTCAGCCAATTTTATGGATTTTTGAAAATTTCACTTTTTTGTGAAAATATCCACTAAATGAGGGAATAATATGTGTGAGAGTACCCCAGGAGAGTTCCAAATGTGTGTGTGTAGAATATATATCCCACGGGGGTAAAATTGAAAAAAGTTGAAAAAATTTTTTTCTTGGACTTCGTAATATTCCGGCGGTTATCAGACTTTCAGATAGGGCAAATGTCAGTGAACATTCCGATTTCAGTTCCAGAGTGATTCGCCCAATGAGTCCTTGATATTTAGTCGTTTTCAGCCAATATTTTTGATTTTTGAAAATTTCACTTTTTTGTGAAAATATCCACTAAATGAGGCAATAATATGTGTGAGGGTACCGCAGGAGAGTTCCAAATGTGTGTGGGTAGAATATATATCCCACGGGGGTAAAATTGAAAAAAGTTGAAAAAAATTTTTTCTTGGACTTAGTAATATTCCGGCGTTTATCAGACTTTCAGACAGGGCAAATGTCAGTGAACATTCCGATTTCAGTTCCAGAGTGATTCGCCCAATGAGTCCTTGATATTTAGTCATTTTCAGCCAATATTTTGGATTTTTGAAATTTTCACTTTTTTGTGAAAATATCCACTAAATGAGGGAATAATATGTGTGAGGGTACCCCAGGAGAGTTCCAAATGTGTGTGGGTAGAATATATATCCCACGGGGGTAAAATTGAAAAAAGTTGAAAAATTTTTTTTCTTGGACTTAGTAATATTCCGGCGTTTATCAGACTTTCAGATAGGGCAAATGTCAGTGAGTGTTCCGATTTCAGTTCCAGAGCAATTCGCCCAATGAGTCCTTGATGTTTAGTCGTTTTCAGCCAATATTTTGAAATTTTTGAAAATTTCACTTTTTTGTGAAAATATCCACTAAATGAGGGAATAATATGTGTGAGGGTACCCCAGGAGAGTTCCAAATGTGTGTGGGTAGAATATATATCCCACGGGGGTAAAATTGAAAAAAGTTGTAAAAATTTTTTTCTTGGACTTAGTCATTTTCTGGCGTTTAATCAGACTTTCAGATAGGGGAAATGTCAGTGAGCGTTCCGATTTCAGTTCTAGAGCGATTCGCCCAATGAGTCCTTGATATTTAGTCGTTTTCAGCCAATATTTTTGAAAATTTCACTTTTTTGCGAAAATATCCACTAAATGAGGGAATAATATGTGTGAGGGTACCCCAGGAGAGTACCAAATGTGTGTGGGTAGAATATATATCCCACGGGGGTAAAATTGAAAAAATTTGAAAACATTTTTTTTTTTGGACTTAGTCATTTTTCCGGCGTTTATCAGACTTTCAGATAGGGGAAATGTCAGTGAGCATTCCGATTTCAGTTCCAGAGCGATTCGCCCAATGAGTCTTTGATATTTAGTCGTTTTCAGCCAATATTTTGGATTTTTGAAAATTTCACTTTTTTGTGAAAATATCCACTAAATGAGGGAATAATATGTGTGAGGGTACCCCAGGAGAGTTCGAAATGTGTGTGGGTAGAATACATATCCCACGGGGGTAAAATTGAAAAAAGTTGAAAAAATTTTTTTCTTGGACTTAGTCATTTTCTGGCGTTTAATCAGACTTTCAGATAGGGGAAATATCAGTGAGCGCTCCGATTTCAGTTCTAGAGCGATTCGCCCAATGAGTACTTGATATTTAGTCGTTTTCAGCCAATATTTTTGAAAATTTCACTTTTTTGTGAAAATATCCACTAAATGAGGGAATAATATGTGTGAGGGTACCCCAGGAGAGTTCCAAATGTGTGTGGGTAAAATATATATCCCACGGGGGTAAAATTGAAAAAAGTTGAAAAAATTTTTTTTTTTGGACTTAGTCATTTTTCCGGCGTTTATCAGACTTTCAGATAGGGGAAATGTCAGTGAGCATTCCGATTTCAGTTCCAGAGTGATTCGCCCAATGAGTCCTTGATATTTATTCATTTTCAGCCAATATTTTGGATTTTTGAAAATTTCACTTTTTTGTGAAAATATCCACTAAATGAGGGAATAATATGTGTGAGGGTACCCCAGGAGAGTTCCAAATGTGTGTGGGTAGAATATATATCCCACGGGGGTAAAATTGAAAAAAGTTGAAAAAATTTTTTTCTTAGACTTAGTCATTTTCTGGCGTTTAATCAGACTTTCAGATAGGGGAAATGTCAGTGAGCGTTCCGATTTCAGTTCTAGAGCGATTCGCCCAATGAGTCCTTGATATTTAGTCGTTTTCAGCCAATATTTTTGATTTTTGAAAATTTCACTTTTTTGTGAAAATATCCACTAAATGAGGGAATAATATGTGTGAGGGTACCCCAGGAGAGTTCCAAACGTGTGTGGGTAGAATATATATCCCATGGGGGTAAAATTGAAAAAAGTTGAAACATTTTTTTTTTTTTTGCTTAGTCATTTTTCCGGCGTTTATCAGACTTTCAGATAGGGGAAATGTCAGTGAGCGTTCCGATTTCTGTTCCAGAGCGATTCGTCCAATGAGTCCTTGATATTTAGTTGTTTTCAGCCAATTTTCTGGATTTTTGAAAATTTCACTTTTTTGTGAAAATATCCACTAAATGAGGGAATAATATGTGTGAGGGTACCCCAGGAGAGTTCCAAATGTGTGTGGGTAAAATATATATCCCACGGGGGTAAAATTGAAAAAATTTGGAAACATTTTTTTTTTTTGGACTTAGTCATTTTTCCGGCGTTTATCAGACTTTCAGATAGGGGAAATGTCAGTGAGCATTCCGATTTCAGTTCCAGAGCGATTCGCCCAATGAGTCCTTGATATTTAGTCGTTTTCAGCCAATATTTTGGATTTTTGAAAATTTCACTTTTTTGTGAAAATATCCACTAAATGAGGGAATAATATGTGTGAGGGTACCCCAGGAGAGTTCCAAATGTGTGTGAGTAGAATATATATCCCACGGGGGTAAAATTGAAAAAAGTTGAAAAAATTTTTTTCTCGGACTTAGTAATATTCCGCCGTTTATCAGACTTTCAGATAGGGCAAATGTCAGTGAACATTCCGATTTCAGTTCCTGAGCAATTCGCCCAATGAGTCCTTGATATTTAGTCGTTTTCAGCCAATATTTTTGATTTTTGAAAATTTCACTTTTTTGTGAAAATATCCACTAAATGAGGGAATAATATGTGTGAGGGTACCCCAGGAGAGTTCCAAACGTGTGTGGGTAGAATATATATCCCATGGGGGTAAAATTGAAAAAAGTTGAAACATTTTTTTTTTTTTTGCTTAGTCATTTTTCCGGCGTTTATCAGACTTTCAGATAGGGGAAATGTCAGTGAGCGTTCCGATTTCTGTTCCAGAGCGATTCGTCCAATGAGTCCTTGATATTTAGTCGTTTTCAGCCAATTTTCTGGATTTTTGAAAATTTCACTTTTTTGTGAAAATATCCACTAAATGAGGGAATAATATGTGTGAGGGTACCCCAGGAGAGTTCCAAATGTGTGTGGGTAAAATATATATCCCACGGGGGTAAAATTGAAAAAATTTGGAAACATTTTTTTTTTTGGACTTAGTCATTTTTCCGGCGTTTATCAGACTTTCAGATAGGGGAAATGTCAGTGAGCATTCCGATTTCAGTTCCAGAGCGATTCGCCCAATGAGTCCTTGATATTTAGTCGTTTTCAGCCAATATTTTGGATTTTTGAAAATTTCACTTTTTTGTGAAAATATCCACTAAATGAGGGAATAATATGTGTGAGGGTACCCCAGGAGAGTTCCAAATGTGTGTGAGTAGAATATATATCCCACGGGGGTAAAATTGAAAAAAGTTGAAAAAATTTTTTTCTTGGACTTAGTCATTTTCTGGCATTTAATCAGACTTTCAGATAGGGGAAATGTCAGTGAGCGTTCCGATTTCAGTTCTAGAGCGATTCGCCCAATGAGTCCTTGATATTTAGTCGTTTTCAGCCAATATTTTTGAAAATTTCACTTTTTTGTGAAAATATCCACTAAATGAGGGAATAATATGTGTGAGGGTACACCAGGAGAGTTCCAAATGTGTGTGGGTAAAATATATATCCCACGGGGGTAAAATTGAAAAAAGTTGAAAAAATTTTTTTTTTTGGACTTAGTCATTTTTCCGGCGTTTATCAGACTTTCAGATAGGGGAAATGTCAGTGAGCATTCCGATTTCAGTTCCAGAGTGATTCGCCCAATGAGTCCTTGATATTTAGTCGTTTTCAGCCAATATTTTGGATTTTTGAAAATTTCACTTTTTTGTGAAAATATCCACTAAATGAGGGAATAATATGTGTGAGGGTACCCCAGGAGAGTTCCAAATGTGTGTGGGTAGAATATATATCCCACGGGGGTAAAATTGAAAAAAGTTGAAAAAATTTTTTTCTTGGACTTAGTCATTTTCTGGCGTTTAATCAGACTTTCAGATAGGGGAAATGTCAGTGAGCGTTCCGATTTCAGTTCTAGAGCGATTCGCCCAATGAGGCCTTGATATTTAGTCGTTTTCAGCCAATATTTTTGAAAATTTCACTTTTTTGTGAAAATATCCACTAAATGAGGGAATAATATGTGTGAGGGTACCCCAGGAGAGTTCCAAATGTGTGTGGGTAAAATATATATCCCACGGGGGTAAAATTGAAAAAAGTTGAAAACATTTTTTTTTTTGGACTTAGTCATTTTTCCGGCGTTTATCAGACTTTCAGATAGGGGAAATGTCAGTGAGCATTCCGATTTCAGTTCCAGAGTGATTCGCCCAATGAGTCCTTGATATTTAGTCGTTTTCAGCCAATATTTTGGATTTTTGAAAATTTCACTTTTTTGTGAAAATATCCACTAAATGAGGGAATAATATGTGTGAGGGTACCACAGGAGAGTTCCAAATGTGTGTGTGTAGAATATATATCCCACGAGGGTAAAATTGAAAAAAGTTGAAAAAATTTTTTTCTTGGACTTAGTAATATTCCGCCGTTTATCAGACTTTCAGAAAGGGCAAATGTCAGTGAACATTCCGATTTCAGTTCCTGAGCGATTCGCCCAATGAGTCCTTGATATTTAGTCGTTTTCAGCCAATATTTTTGATTTTTGAAAATTTCACTTTTTTGTGAAAATATCCACTAAATGAGGGAATAATATGTGTGAGAGTACCCCAGGAGAGTTCCAAATGTGTGTGTGTAGAATATATATCCCACGGGGGTAAAATTGAAAAAAGTTTAAAAAAAAATTTTCTTGGACTGAGTAATATTCCGGCGTTTATCAGACTTTCAGATAGGGGAAATGTCAGTAAGTGTTCCGATTTCAGTTCCAGAGCGATTCGCTCAATGAGTCCTTGATATTTAGTCGTTTTCAGGCAATTTTTCTGGATTTTTGAAAATTTCACATTTTTGTGAAAATATCCACTAAATGAGGGAATAATATGTGTGAGAGTACCCCAGGAGAGTTCCAAATGTGTGTGTGTAGAATATATATCCCACGGGGGTAAAATTGAAAAAAGTTGAAAAAAATTTTTTCTTGGACTTGGTAATATTCCGGAGTTTATCAGACTTTCAGATAGGGCAAATTTCAGTAAGCATTCCGATTTCAGTTCCAGAACGATGCGCCCAATGAGTCCTAGATATTTAGTCGTTTTCAGCCAATATTTTGGATTTTTGAAAATTTCACTTTTTTGTGAAAATATCCACTAAATGAGGTAATAATATGTGTGAGGGTACCCCAGGAGAGTTCCAAATGTGTGTGGGTAAAATATATATCCCACGGGGGTAAAATTGAAAAAATTTGAAAACATTTTTTTTTTTGGACTTAGTCATTTTTCCGGCGTTTATCAGATTTTCAGATAGGGGAAATGTCAGTGAGCATTCCGATTTCAGTTCCAGAGCGATTCGCCCAATGAGTCCTTGATATTTAGTCGTTTTCAGCCTATTTTCTGGATTTTTGAAAATTTCACTTTTTTGTGAAAATATCCACTAAATGAGGGAATAATATATGTGAGGGTACCCCAGGAGAGTTCCAAACGTGTGTGGGTAGAATATATATCCCATGGGGGTAAAATTGAAAAAAGTTGAAACATTTTTTTTTTTTTGCTTAGTCATTTTTCCGGCGTTTATCAGACTTTCAGATAGGGGAAATGTCAGTGAGCGTTCCGATTTCTGTTCCAAAGCGATTCGTCCAATGAGTCCTTGATATTTAGTCGTTTTCAGCCAATTTTCTGGATTTTTGAAAATTTCACTTTTTTGTGAAAATATCCACTAAATGAGGGAATAATATGTGTGAGGGTACCCCAGGAGAGTTCCAAATGTGTGTGGGTAAAATATATATCCCACGGGGGTAAAATTGAAAAAATTTGGAAACATTTTTTTTTTTTGACTTAGTCATTTTTCCGGCGTTTATCAGACTTTCAGATAGGGGAAATGTCAGTGAGCATTCCGTTTTCAGTTCCAGAGCGATTCGCCCAATGAGTCCTTGATATTTAGTCGTTTTCAGCCAATATTTTGGATTTTTGAAAATTTCACTTTTTTGTGAAAATATCCACTAAATGAGGGAATAATATGTGTGAGGGTACCCCAGGAGAGTTCCAAATGTGTGTGGGTAGAATATATATCCCACGGGGGTAAAATTGAAAAAAGTTGAAAAAATTTTTTTCTTAGACTTAGTCATTTTCTGGCGTTTAATCAGACTTTCAGATAGGGGAAATGTCAGTGAGCGTTCCGATTTCAGTTCTAGAGCGATTCGCCCAATGAGTCCTTGATATTTAGTCGTTTTCAGCCAATATTTTTGAAAATTTCACTTTTTTGTGAAAATATCCACTAAATGAGGGAATAATATGTGTGAGGGTACCCCAGGAGAGTTCCAAATGTGTGTGGGTAAAATATATATCCCACGGGGGTAAAATTGAAAAAATTTGAAAACATTTTTTTTTTTTGACTTAGTCATTTTTCCGGCGTTTATCAGACTTTCAGATAGGGGAAATGTCAGTGAGCATTCCGATTTCAGTTCCAGAGTGATTCGCCCAATGAGTCCTTGATATTTAGTCGTTTTCAGCCAATATTTTGGATTTTTGAAAATTTCACTTTTTTGTGAAAATATCGACTAAATGAGGGAATAATATGTGTGAGGGTACCACAGGAGAGTTCCAAATGTGTGTGCGTAGAATATATATCCCACAGGGGTAAAATTGAAAAAAGTTGAAAAAATTTTTTTCTCGGACTTAGTAATATTCCGCCGTTTATCAGACTTTCAGATAGGGCAAATGTCAGTGAACATTCCGATTTCAGTTCCTGAGCGATTCGCCCAATGAGTCCTTGATATTTAGTCGTTTTCAGCCAATATTTATGATTTTTGAAAATTTCACTTTTTTGTGAAAATATCCACTAAATGAGGGAATAATATGTGTGAGGGTACCCCAGGAGAGTTCCAAATGTGTGTGAGTAGAATATATATCCCACGGGGGTAAAATTGAAAAAAGTTGAAAAAATTTTTTTCTTGGACTTAGTCATTTTCTGGCATTTAATCAGACTTTCAGATAGGGGAAATGTCAGTGAGCGTTCCGATTTCAGTTCTAGAGCGATTCGCCCAATGAGTCCTTGATATTTAGTCGTTTTCAGCCAATATTTTTGAAAATTTCACTTTTTTGTGAAAATATCCACTAAATGAGGGAATAATATGTGTGAGGGTACCCCAGGAGAGTTCCAAATGTGTGTGGGTAAAATATATATCCCACGGGGGTAAAATTGAAAAAAGTTGAAAAAATTTTTTTTTTTGGACTTAGTCATTTTTCCGGCGTTTATCAGACTTTCAGATAGGGGAAATGTCAGTGAGCATTCCGATTTCAGTTCCAGAGTGATTCGCCCAATGAGTCCTTGATATTTAGTCGTTTTCAGCCAATATTTTGGATTTTTGAAAATTTCACTTTTTTGTGAAAATATCCACTAAATGAGGGAATAATATGTGTGAGGGTACCCCAGGAGAGTTCCAAATGTGTGTGGGTAGAATATATATCCCACGGGGGTAAAATTGAAAAAAGTTGAAAAAATTTTTTTCTTGGACTTAGTCATTTTCTGGCATTTAATCAGACTTTCAGATAGGGGAAATGTCAGTGAGCGTTCCGATTTCAGTTCTAGAGCGATTCGCCCAATGAGTCCTTGATATTTAGTCGTTTTCAGCCAATATTTTTGAAAATTTCACTTTTTTGTGAAAATATCCACTAAATGAGGGAATAATATGTGTGAGGGTACCCCAGGAGAGTTCCAAATGTGTGTGGGTAAAATATATATCCCACGGGGGTAAAATTGAAAAAAGTTGAAAAAATTTTTTTTTTTGGACTTAGTCATTTTTCCGGCGTTTATCAGACTTTCAGATAGGGGAAATGTCAGTGAGCATTCCGATTTCAGTTCCAGAGTGATTCGCCCAATGAGTCCTTGATATTTAGTCGTTTTCAGCCAATATTTTGGATTTTTGAAAATTTCACTTTTTTGTGAAAATATCCACTAAATGAGGGAATAATATGTGTGAGGGTACCCCAGGAGAGTTCCAAATGTGTGTGGGTAGAATATATATCCCACGGGGGTAAAATTGAAAAAAGTTGAAAAAATTTTTTTCTTAGACTTAGTCATTTTCTGGCGTTTAATCAGACTTTCAGATAGGGGAAATGTCAGTGAGCGTTCCGATTTCAGTTCTAGAGCGATTCGCCCAATGAGTCCTTGATATTTAGTCGTTTTCAGCCAATATTTTTGAAAATTTCACTTTTTTGTGAAAATATCCACTAAATGAGGGAATAATATGTGTGAGGGTACCCCAGGAGAGTTCCAAATGTGTGTGGGTAAAATATATATCCCACGGGGGTAAAATTGAAAAAATTTGAAAACATTTTTTTTTTTTGACTTAGTCATTTTTCCGGCGTTTATCAGACTTTCAGATAGGGGAAATGTCAGTGAGCATTCCGATTTCAGTTCCAGAGTGATTCGCCCAATGAGTCCTTGATATTTAGTCGTTTTCAGCCAATATTTTGGATTTTTGAAAATTTCACTTTTTTGTGAAAATATCGACTAAATGAGGGAATAATATGTGTGAGGGTACCACAGGAGAGTTCCAAATGTGTGTGCGTAGAATATATATCCCACAGGGGTAAAATTGAAAAAAGTTGAAAAAAATTTTTTCTCGGACTTAGTAATATTCCGCCGTTTATCAGACTTTCAGATAGGGCAAATGTCAGTGAACATTCCGATTTCAGTTCCTGAGCGATTCGCCCAATGAGTCCTTGATATTTAGTCGTTTTCAGCCAATATTTTTGATTTTTGAAAATTTCACTTTTTTGTGAAAATATCCACTAAATGAGGGAATAATATGTGTGAGGGTACCCCAGGAGAGTAACAAATGTGTGTGGGTAGAATATTTATCCCACGGGGGTAAAATTGAAAAAAGTTGAAAACATTTTTTTTTTTGGACTTAGTCATTTTTCCGGCGTTTATCAGATTTTCAGATAGGGGAAATGTCAGTGAGCATTCCGATTTCAGTTCCAGAGCGATTCGCCCAATGAGTCCTTGATATTTAGTCGTTTTCAGCCAATTTTCTGGATTTTTGAAAATTTCACTTTTTTGTGAAAATATCCACTAAATGAGGGAATAATATGTGTGAGGGTACCACAGGAGAGTTCCAAATGTGTGTGTGTAGAATATATATCCCACGAGGGTAAAATTGAAAAAAGTTGAAAAAATTTTTTTCTTGGACTTAGTAATATTCCGCCGTTTATCAGACTTTCAGATAGGGCAAATGTCAGTGAACATTCCGATTTCAGTTCCTGAGCGATTCGCCCAATGAGTCCTTGATATTTAGTCGTTTTCAGCCAATATTTTTGATTTTTGAAAATTTCACTTTTTTGTGAAAATATCCACTAAATGAGGGAATAATATGTGTGAGGGTTCCCCAGGAGAGTACCAAATGTGTGTGGGTAGAATATATATCCTACGGGGGTAAAATTGAAAAAAGTTGAAAACATTTTTTTTTTTGGACTTAGTCATTTTTCCGGCGTTTATCAGACTTTCAGATAGGGGAAATGTCAGTGAGCATTCCGATTTCAGTTCCAGAGTGATTCGCCCAATGAGTCCTTGATATTTAGTCGTTTTCAGCCAATATTTTGGATTTTTGAAAATTTCACTTTTTTGTGAAAATATGAACTAAATGAGGGAATAATATGTGTGAGGGTACCCCAGGAGAGTTCCAAATGTGTGTGGGTAGAATATATATCCCACTGGGGTAAAATTGAAAAAAGTTGAAAAAATTTTTTTCTTGGACTTAGTCATTTTCTGGCGTTTAATCAGACTTTCAGATAGGGGAAATGTCAGTGAGCGTTCCGATTTCAGTTCTAGAGCGATTCGCCCAATGAGTCCTTGATATTTAGTCGTTTTCAGCCAATATTTTTGAAAATTTCACTTTTTTGTGAAAATATCCACTAAATGAGGGAATAATATGTGTGAGGGTACCCCAGGAGAGTTCCAAATGTGTGTGGGTAAAATATATATCCCACGGGGGTAAAATTGAAAAAATTTGAAAACATTTTTTTTTTTGGACTTAGTCATTTTTCCGGCGTTTATCAGACTTTCAGATAGGGGAAATGTCAGTGAGCATTCCGATTTCAGTTCCAGAGTGATTCGCCCAATGAGTCCTTGATATTTAGTCGTTTTCAGCCAATATTTTGGATTTTTGAAAATTTCACTTTTTTGTGAAAATATCCACTAAATGAGGGAATAATATGTGTGAGGGTACGACAGGAGAGTTCCAAATGTGTGTGTGTAGAATATATATCCCACGAGGGTAAAATTGAAAAAAGTTGAAAAAATTTTTTTCTTGGACTTAGTAATATTCCGCCGTTTATCAGACTTTCAGATAGGGCAAATGTCAGTGAACATTCCGATTTCAGTTCCTGAGCGATTCGCCCAATGAGTCCTTGATATTTAGTCGTTTTCAGCCAATATTTTTGATTTTTGAAAATTTCACTTTTTTGTGAAAATATCCACTAAATGAGGCAATAATATGTGTGAGGGTACCGCAGGAGAGTTCCAAATTTGTGTGGGTAGAATATATATCCCATGCGGGTAAAATTGAAAAAAGTTGAAAAAATTTTTTTTTTCGACTTAGTCATTTTTCGGGCGTTTATCACACTTTCACATAGGACAAATGTCAATGAACATTCCGATTTCAGTTCCAGAGAGATTCGCCCAATGAGTCCTTGATATTTAGTCGTTTTCAGCCAATATTTTGGATTTTTGAAAATTTCACTTTTTTGTGAAAATATCCACTAAATGAGGGAATAATATGTGTGAGGGTACCCCAGGAGAGTTCCAAATGTGTGTGGGTAGAATATATATCCCACGGGGGTAAAATTGAAAAAAGGTGAAAATTTTTTTTTCCTGGACTTAGTAATATTCCGGCGTTTATCAGACTTTCAGATAGGGGAAATGTCAGTGAGTGTTCCGATTTCAGTTCCAGAGCGATTCGCTCAATGAGTGCTTGATATTTAGTCGTTTTCAGCCAATTTTATCAATTTTTGAAAATTTCACTTTTTTGTGAAAATATCCACTAAATGAGGGAATAATATGTGTGAGAGTACCCCAGGAGAGTTCCAAATGTGTGTGTGTAGAATATATATCCCACGGGGGTAAAATTGAAAAAAGTTTAAAAAAAATTTTCTTGGACTTAGTAATATTCCGGAGTTTATCAGACTTTCAGATAGGGCAAATTTCAGTAAGCATTCCGATTTCAGTTCCACAACGATGCGCCCAATGAGTCCTTGATATTTAGTCGTTTTCAGCCAATATTTTTGATTTTTGAAAATTTCACTTTTTTGTGAAAATATCCACTAAATGAGGGAATAATATGTGTGAGGGTACCACATGAGAGTTCCCAATGTGTGTGTGTAGAATATATATCCCACGGGGGTAAAATTGAAAAAAGTTCAAAATATTTTTTTCTTGGACTTAGTAATATTCCGGCGTTTATCAGACTTTCAGATAGGGGAAATGTCAGTGAGCGTTCCGATTTCAGTTCCAGAGCGATTCGTCGAATGAGTCCTTGATAGTTAGTCCTTTTCAGCCAATACTTTGGATTTTTGAAAATTTCACTTTTTTGTGAAAATATCCACTAAATGAGGGAATAATATGTGTGAGGGTACCCCAGGAGAGTTCCAAATGTGTGTGGGTAAAATATATATCCCACGGGGGTAAAATTGAAAAAAGTTGAAAACATTTTTTTTTTTGGACATAGTCATTTTTCCGGCGTTTATCAGACTTTCAGATAGGGGAAATGTCAGTGAGAATTCCGATTTCAGTTCCAGAGTGATTCGCCCAATGAGTCCTTGATATTTAGTCGTTTTCAGCCAATATTTTGGATTTTTGAAAATTTCACTTTTTTGTGAAAATATCCACTAAAAGAGGGAATAATATGTGTGAGGGTACCCCAGGAGAGTACCAAATGTGTGTGGGTAGAATATATATCCCACGGGGGTAAAATTGAAAAAATTTGAAAACATTTTTTTTCTTGGACTTAGTCATTTTCTGGCGTTTAATCAGACTTTCAGATAGGGGAAATGTCAGTGAGCGTTCCGATTTCAGTTCTAGAGCGATTCGCCCAATGAGTCCTTGATATTTAGTCGTTTTCAGCCAATATTTTTGAAAATTTCACTTTTTTGTGAAAATATCCACTAAATGAGGGAATAATATGTGTGAGGGTACCCCAGGAGAGTTCCAAATGTGTGTGGGTAGAATATATATCCCACGGGGGTAAAATTCAAAAAAGGTGAAAAAATTTTTTTCCTGGACTTAGTAATATTCCGGCGTTTATCAGACTTTCAGATAGGGGAAATGTCAGTGAGTGTTCCGATTTCAGTTCCAGAGCGATTCGCTCAATGAGTCCTTGATATTTAGTCGTTTTCAGGCAATATTTTTGAAAATTTCACTTTTTTGTGAAAATATCCACTAAATGAGGGAATAATATGTGTGAGGGTACCCCAGGAGAGTTCCAAATGTGTATGGGTAGAATATATATCCCACGGGGGTAAAATTGAAAAAAGGTGAAAATTTTTTTTTCCTGGACTTAGTTATATTCCGGCGTTTATCAGACTTTCAGATAGGGGAAATGTCAGTGAGTGTTCCGATTTCAGTTCCAGAGCGATTCGCTCAATGAGTGCTTGATATTTATGTCGTTTTCAGCCAATTTTATGGATTTTTGAAAATTTCACTTTTTTGAGAAAATATCCACTAAATGAGGGAATAATATGTGTGAGAGTACCCCAGGAGAGTTCCAAATGTGTGTGTGTAGAATATATATCCCACGGGGGTAAAATTGAAAAAAGTTGAAAAAATTTTTTTCTTGGACTTCGTAATATTCCGGCGGTTATCAGACTTTCAGATAGGGCAAATGTCAGTGAACATTCCGATTTCAGTTCCAGAGTGATTCGCCCAATGAGTCCTTGATATTTAGTCGTTTTCAGCCAATATTTTTGATTTTTGAAAATTTCACTTTTTTGTGAAAATATCCACTAAATGAGGCAATAATATGTGTGAGGGTTCCGCAGGAGAGTTCCAAATGTGTGTGGGTAGAATATATATCCCACGGGGGTAAAATTGAAAAAAGTTGAAAAAAATTTTTTCTTGGACTTAGTAATATTCCGGCGTTTATCAGACTTTCAGACAGGGCAAATGTCAGTGACCATTCCGATTTCAGTTCCAGAGTGATTCGCCCAATGAGTCCTTGATATTTAGTCATTTTCAGCCAATATTTTGGATTTTTGAAAATTTCACTTTTTTGTGAAAATATCCACTAAATGAGGGAATAATATGTGTGAGGGTACCCCAGGAGAGTTCCAAATGTGTGTGGGTAGAATATATATCCCACGGGGGTAAAATTGAAAAAAGTTGAAAAATTTTTTTTCTTGGACTTAGTAATATTCCGGCGTTTATCAGACTTTCAGATAGGGCAAATGTCAGTGAGTGTTCCGATTTCAGTTCCAGAGCAATTCGCCCAATGAGTCCTTGATGTTTAGTCGTTTTCAGCCAATATTTTGAAATTTTTGAAAATTTCACTTTTTTGTGAAAATATCCACTAAATGAGGGAATAATATGTGTGAGGGTACCCCAGGAGAGTTCCAAATGTGTGTGGGTAGAATATATATCCCACGGGGGTAAAATTGAAAAAAGTTGAAAAAATTTTTTTCTTGGACTTAGTCATTTTCTGGCGTTTAATCAGACTTTCAGATAGGGGAAATGTCAGTGAGCGTTCCGATTTCAGTTCTAGAGCGATTCGCCCAATGAGTCCTTGATATTTAGTCGTTTTCAGCCAATATTTTTGAAAATTTCACTTTTTTGCGAAAATATCCACTAAATGAGGGAATAATATGTGTGAGGGTACCCCAGGAGAGTACCAAATGTGTGTGGGTAGAATATATATCCCACGGGGGTAAAATTGAAAAAATTTGAAAACATTTTTTTTTTTGGACTTAGTCATTTTTCCGGCGTTTATCAGACTTTCAGATAGGGGAAATGTCAGTGAGCATTCCGATTTCAGTTCCAGAGTGATTCGCCCAATGAGTCCTTGATATTTATTCGTTTTCAGCCAATATTTTGGATTTTTGAAAATTTCACTTTTTTGTGAAAATATCCACTAAATGAGGGAATAATATGTGTGAGGGTACGCCAGGAGAGTTCCAAATGTGTGTGGGTAGAATATATATCCCACGGGGGTAAAATTGAAAAAAGTTGAAAAAATTTTTTTCTTAGACTTAGTGATTTTCTGGCGTTTAATCAGACTTTCAGATAGGGGAAATGTCAGTGAGCGTTCCGATTTCAGTTCTAGAGCGATTCGCCCAATGAGTCCTTGATATTTAGTCGTTTTCAGCCAATATTTTTGAAAATTTCACTTTTTTGTGAAAATATCCACTAAATGAGGGAATAATATGTGTGAGGGTACCCCAGGAGAGTTCCTAATGTGTGTGGGTAAAATATATATCCCACGGGGGTAAAATTGAAAAAATTTGAAAACATTTTTTTTTTTGGACTTAGTCATTTTTCCGGCGTTTATCAGACTTTCAGTTAGGGGAAATGTCAGTGAGCATTCCGATTTCAGTTCCAGAGTGATTCGCCCAATGAGTCCTTGATATTTAGTCGTTTTCAGCCAATATTTTGGATTTTTGAAAATTTCACTTTTTTGTGAAAATATCGACTAAATGAGGGAATAATATGTGTGAGGGTACCACAGGAGAGTTCCAAATGTGTGTGTGTAGAATATATATCCCACGGGGGTAAAATTGAAAAAAGTTGAAAAAATTTTTTTCTCGGACTTAGTAATATTCCGCCGTTTATCAGACTTTCAGATAGGGCAAATGTCAGTGAACATTCCGATTTCAGTTCCTGAGCGATTCACCCAATGAGTCCTTGATATTTAGTCGTTTTCAGCCAATATTTTTGATTTTTGAAAATTTCACTTTTTTGTGAAAATATCCACTAAATGAGGGAATAATATGTGTGAGGGTACCCCAGGAGAGTACCAAATGTGTGTGGGTAGAATATTTATCCCACGGGGGTAAAATTGAAAAAAGTTGAAAACATTTTTTTTTTTGGACTTAGTCATTTTTCCGGCGTTTATCAGATTTTCAGATAGGGGAAATGTCAGTGAGCATTCCGATTTCAGTTCCAGAGCGATTCGCCCAATGAGTCCTTGATATTTAGTCGTTTTCAGCCAATTTTCTGGATTTTTGAAAATTTCACTTTTTTGTGAAAATATCCACTAAATGAGGGAATAATATGTGTGAGGGTACCCCAGGAGAGTTCCAAACGTGTGTGGGTAGAATATATATCCCATGGGGGTAAAATTGAAAAAAGTTGAAACATTTTTTTTTTTTTTGCTTAGTCATTTTTCCGGCGTTTATCAGACTTTCAGATAGGGGAAATGTCAGTGAGCGTTCCGATTTCTGTTCCAGAGCGATTCGTCCAATGAGTCCTTGATATTTAGTCGTTTTCAGCCAATTTTCTGGATTTTTGAAAATTTCACTTTTTTGTGAAAATATCCACTAAATGAGGGAATAATATGTGTGAGGGTACCCCAGGAGAGTTCCAAATGTGTGTGGGTAAAATATATATCCCACGGGGGTAAAATTGAAAAAAGTTGAAAAAATTTTTTTCTTGGACTTAGTCATTTTCTGGCATTTAATCAGACTTTCAGATAGGGGAAATGTCAGTGAGCGTTCCGATTTCAGTTCTAGAGCGATTCGCCCAATGAGTCCTTGATATTTAGTCGTTTTCAGCCAATATTTTTGAAAATTTCACTTTTTTGTGAAAATATCCACTAAATGAGGGAATAATATGTGTGAGGGTACACCAGGAGAGTTCCAAATGTGTGTGGGTAAAATATATATCCCACGGGGGTAAAATTGAAAAAAGTTGAAAAAATTTTTTTTTTTGGACTTAGTCATTTTTCCGGCGTTTATCAGACTTTCAGATAGGGCAAATGTCAGTGAACATTCCGATTTCAGTTCCTGAGCGATTCGCCCAATGAGTCCTTGATATTTAGTCGTTTTCAGCCAATATTTTTGATTTTTGAAAATTTCACTTTTTTGTGAAAATATCCACTAAATGAGGGAATAATATGTGTGAGGGTACCCCAGGAGAGTTCCAAATGTGTGTGGGTAGAATATATATCCCACGGGGGTAAAATTGAAAAAAGTTGAAAAAATTTTTTTCTTGGACTTAGTCATTTTCTGGCATTTAATCAGACTTTCTGATAGGGGAAATGTCAGTGAGCGTTCCGATTTCAGTTCTAGAGCGATTCGCCCAATGAGTCCTTGATATTTAGTCGTTTTCAGCCAATATTTTTGAAAATTTCACTTTTTTGTGAAAATATCCACTAAATGAGGGAATAATATGTGTGAGGGTACCCCAGGAGAGTTCCAAAAGTGTGTGGGTAAAATATATATTCCACGGGTTTAAAATTGAAAAAATTTGAAAACATTTTTTTTTTTGGACTTAGTCATTTTTCCGGCGTTTATCAGACTTTCAGATAGGGGAAATGTCAGTGAGCATTCCGATTTCAGTTCCAGAGTGATTCGCCCAATGAGTCCTTGATATTTAGTCGTTTTCAGCCAATATTTTTGATTTTTGAAAATTTCACTTTTTTGTGAAAATATCCACTAAATGAGGGAATAATATGTGTGAGGGTACCCAGGAGAGTACCAAATGTGTGTGGGTAGAATATTTATCCCACGGGGGTAAAATTGAAAAAAGTTGAAAACATTTTTTTTCTTGGACTTAGTCATTTTCTGGCATTTAATCAGACTTTCAGATAGGGGAAATGTCAGTGAGCGTTCCGATTTCAGTTCCTGAGCGATTCGCCCAATGAGTCCTTGATATTTAGTCGTTTTCAGCCAATATTTTTGAAAATTTCACTTTTTTGTGAAAATATCCACTAAATGAGGGAATAATATGTGTGAGGGTACCCCAGGAGAGTTCCAAATGTGTGTGGGTAAAATATATATCCCACGGGGGTAAAATTGAAAAAAGTTGAAAAAATTTTTTTTTTTGGACTTAGTCATTTTTCCGTCGTTTATCAGACTTTCAGATAGGGGAAATGTCAGTGAGCATTCCGATTTCAGTTCCAGAGTGATTCGCCCAATGAGTCCTTGATATTTAGTCGTTTTCAGCCAATATTTTGGATTTTTGAAAATTTCACTTTTTTGTGAAAATATCCACTAAATGAGGGAATAATATGTGTGAGGGTACCCCAGGAGAGTTCCAAATGTGTGTGGGTAGAATATATATCCCACGGGGGTAAAATTGAAAAAAGTTGAAAAAAATTTTTTCTTGGACTTAGTCATTTTCTGGCGTTTAATCAGGCTTTCAGACATGGGAAATGTCAGTGAGCGTTCCGATTTCAGTTCTAGAGCGATTCGCCCAATGAGTCCTTGATATTTAGTCGTTTTCAGCCAATATTTTTGAAAATTTCACTTTTTTGTGAAAATATCCACTAAATGAGGGAATAATATGTGTGAGGGTACCCCAGGAGAGTTCCAAATGTGTGTGGGTAAAATATATATCCCACGGGGGTAAAATTGAAAAAATTTGAAAACATTTTTTTTTTTGGACTTAGTCATTTTTCCGGCGTTTATCAGACTTTCAGATAGGGGAAATGTCAGTGAGCATTCCGATTTCAGTTCCAGAGTGATTCGCCCAATGAGTCCTTGATATTTAGTGGTTTTCAGCCAATATTTTGGATTTTTGAAAATTTCACTTTTTTGTGAAAATATCCACTAAATGAGGGAATAATATGTGTGAGGGTACCACAGGAGAGTTCCAAATGTGTGTGTGTAGAATATATATCCCACGAGGGTAAAATTGAAAAAAGTTGAAAAAAATTTTTTCTTGGACTTAGTAATATTCCGCCGTTTATCAGACTTTCAGATAGGGCAAATGTCAGTGAACATTCCGATTTCAGTTCCTGAGCGATTCCCCCAATGAGTCCTTGATATTTAGTCGTTTTCAGCCAATATTTTTGATTTTTGAAAATTTCACTTTTTTGTGAAAATATCCACTAAATGAGGGAATAATATGTGTGAGGGTACCCCAGGAGAGTACCAAATGTGTGTGGGTAGAATATATATCCCACGGGGGTAAAATTGAAAATAGTTGAAAACATTTTTTTTTTTGGACTTAGTCATTTTTCCGGCGTTTATCAGACTTTCAGATAGGGGAAATGTCAGTGAGCATTCCGATTTCAGTTCCAGAGTGATTCGCCCAATGAGTCCTTGATATTTAGTCGTTTTCAGCCAATATTTTGGATTTTTGAAAATTTCACTTTTTTGTGAAAATATCCACTAAATGAGGGAATAGTATGTGTGAGGGTACCCCAGGAGAGTTCCAAATGTGTGTGAGTAGAATATATATCCCACGGGGGTAAAATTGAAAAAAGTTGAAAAAATTTTTTTCTTAGACTTAGTCATTTTCTGGCGTTTAATCAGACTTTCAGATAGGGGAAATGTCAGTGAGCGTTCCGATTTCAGTTCTAGAGCGATTCGCCCAATGAGTCCTTGATATTTAGTCGTTTTCAGCCAATATTTTTGAAAATTTCACTTTTTTGTGAAAATATCCACTAAATGAGGGAATAATATGTGTGAGGGTACCCCAGGAGAGTTCCAAATGTGTGTCGGTAAAATATATATTCCACGGGGGTAAAATTGAAAAAATTTGAAAACATTTTTTTTTTTGGACTTAGTCATTTTTCCGGCGTTTATCAGACTTTCAGATAGGGGAAATGTCAGTGAGCGTTCCGATTTCTGTTCCAGAGCGATTCGCCCAATGAGTCCTTGATATTTAGTCGTTTTCAGCCAATTTTCTGGATTTTTGAAAATTTCACTTTTTTGTGAAAATATCCACTAAATGAGGGAATAATATGTGTGAGGGTACCCCAGGAGAGTTCAAAATGTGTGTGGGTAGAATATATATCTCACGGGGGTAAAATTGAAAAAAGTTGAAAAAATTTTTTTCTTGGACTTAGTCATTTTCTGGCGTTTAATCAGACTTTCAGATAGGGGAAATGTCAGTGAGCATTCCGATTTCAGTTCCAGAGTGATTCGCCCAATGAGTCCTTGATATTTAGTCGTTTTCAGCCAATATTTTGGATTTTTGAAAATTTCACTTTTTTGTGAAAATATCCACTAAATGAGGGAATAATATGTGTGAGGGTACCCCAGGAGAGTTCCAAATGTGTGTGGGTAGAATATATATCCCACGGGGGTAAAATTGAAAAAAGTTGAAAAAAATTTTTTCTTGGACTTAGTCATTTTCTGGCGTTTAATCAGGCTTTCAGACATGGGAAATGTCAGTGAGCGTTCCGATTTCAGTTCTAGAGCGATTCGCCCAATGAGTCCTTGATATTTAGTCGTTTTCAGCCAATATTTTTGAAAATTTCACTTTTTTGTGAAAATATCCACTAAATGAGGGAATAATATGTGTGAGGGTACCCCAGGAGAGTTCCAAATGTGTGTGGGTAAAATATATATCCCACGGGGGTAAAATTGAAAAAATTTGAAAACATTTTTTTTTTTGGACTTAGTCATTTTTCCGGCGTTTATCAGACTTTCAGATAGGGGAAATGTCAGTGAGCATTCCGATTTCAGTTCCAGAGTGATTCGCCCAATGAGTCCTTGATATTTAGTGGTTTTCAGCCAATATTTTGGATTTTTGAAAATTTCACTTTTTTGTGAAAATATCCACTAAATGAGGGAATAATATGTGTGAGGGTACCACAGGAGAGTTCCAAATGTGTGTGTGTAGAATATATATCCCACGAGGGTAAAATTGAAAAAAGTTGAAAAAAATTTTTTCTTGGACTTAGTAATATTCCGCCGTTTATCAGACTTTCAGATAGGGCAAATGTCAGTGAACATTCCGATTTCAGTTCCTGAGCGATTCCCCCAATGAGTCCTTGATATTTAGTCGTTTTCAGCCAATATTTTTGATTTTTGAAAATTTCACTTTTTTGTGAAAATATCCACTAAATGAGGGAATAATATGTGTGAGGGTACCCCAGGAGAGTACCAAATGTGTGTGGGTAGAATATATATCCCACGGGGGTAAAATTGAAAATAGTTGAAAACATTTTTTTTTTTGGACTTAGTCATTTTTCCGGCGTTTATCAGACTTTCAGATAGGGGAAATGTCAGTGAGCATTCCGATTTCAGTTCCAGAGTGATTCGCCCAATGAGTCCTTGATATTTAGTCGTTTTCAGCCAATATTTTGGATTTTTGAAAATTTCACTTTTTTGTGAAAATATCCACTAAATGAGGGAATAGTATGTGTGAGGGTACCCCAGGAGAGTTCCAAATGTGTGTGGGTAGAATATATATCCCACGGGGGTAAAATTGAAAAAAGTTGAAAAAATTTTTTTCTTAGACTTAGTCATTTTCTGGCGTTTAATCAGACTTTCAGATAGGGGAAATGTCAGTGAGCGTTCCGATTTCAGTTCTAGAGCGATTCGCCCAATGAGTCCTTGATATTTAGTCGTTTTCAGCCAATATTTTTGAAAATTTCACTTTTTTGTGAAAATATCCACTAAATGAGGGAATAATATGTGTGAGGGTACCCCAGGAGAGTTCCAAATGTGTGTCGGTAAAATATATATTCCACGGGGGTAAAATTGAAAAAATTTGAAAACATTTTTTTTTTTGGACTTAGTCATTTTTCCGGCGTTTATCAGACTTTCAGATAGGGGAAATGTCAGTGAGCGTTCCGATTTCTGTTCCAGAGCGATTCGCCCAATGAGTCCTTGATATTTAGTCGTTTTCAGCCAATTTTCTGGATTTTTGAAAATTTCACTTTTTTGTGAAAATATCCACTAAATGAGGGAATAATATGTGTGAGGGTACCCCAGGAGAGTTCAAAATGTGTGTGGGTAGAATATATATCTCACGGGGGTAAAATTGAAAAAAGTTGAAAAAATTTTTTTCTTGGACTTAGTCATTTTCTGGCGTTTAATCAGACTTTCAGATAGGGGAAATGTCAGTGAGCGTTCCGATTTCAGTTCTAGAGCGACTCGCCCAATGAGTCCTTGATATTTAGTTGTTTTCAGCCAATATTTTTGAAAATTTCACTTTTTTGTGAAAATATCCACTAAATGAGGGAATAATATGTGTGAGGGTACCCCAGGAGAGTTCCAAATGTGTGTGGGTAAAATATATATCCCACGGGGGTAAAATTAAAAAAGTTGAAAAATTTTTTTTCTTGGACTTAGCAGTATTCCGGCGTTTATCAGACTTTCAGATAGGGCAAATGTCAGTGAACATTCCGATTTCAGTTCCTGAGCGATTCGCCCAATGAGTCCTTGATATTTAGTCGTTTTCAGCCAATATTTTTGATTTTTGAAAATTTCACTTTTTTGTGAAAATATCCACTAAATGAGGGAATAATACGTGTGAGGGTACCCCAGGAGATTTCCAAATGTGTGTGGGTAGAATATATATCCCACGGGGGTAAAATTGAAAAAAGTTGAAAAAAAATTTTTCTTGGACTTACTCATTTTTCCGGCGTTTATCAGACTTTCAGATAGGGCAAATGTCAGTGAACATTCCGATTTCAGTTCCAGAGCGATTCGCCCAATGAGTCCTTGATATTTAGTCGTTTTCAGCCAATATTTTGGATTTTTGAAAATTTCACTTTTTTGTGAAAATATCCACTAAATGAGGGAATAATATGTGTGAGGGTACCCCAGGAGAGTTCCAAATGTGTGTGGGTAGAATATATATCCCACAGGGGTAAAATTCAAAAAAGTTGAAAAAAATTTTTTTTTGGACTTAGTCATTTTTCCAGCGTTTATCAAACTTTCAGATAGGGGAAATATCAGTGAGCGTTCCGATTTCAGTTCCAGAGCGATTCGCCCAATGAGTCCTTGATATTTAGTCGTTTTCAGCCAATACTTTGGATTTTTGAAAATTTCACTTTTTTGTGAAAATATCCACTAAATGAGGGAATAATATGTGTGAGGGTAACCCAGGAGAGTTCCAAATGTGTGTGGGTAAAATATATATCCCACGGCGGTAAAATTGAAAAAAGTTGAAAACAATTTTTTTTGGACTTAGTCATTTTTCTGGCGTTTATCATACTTTCAGATAGGGGAAATGTCAGTGAGCGTTCCGATTTCTGTTCCAGAGCGATTTGCCCAATGAGTCCTTGATATTTAGTCGTTTTCAGCTAATTTTCTGGATTTTTGAAAATTTCACTTTTTTGTGAAAATATCCACTAAATGAGGGAATAATATGTGTGAGGGTACCACAGGAGAGTTCCAAATGTGTGTGTGTAGAATATATATCCCACGGGGGTAAAATTGAAAAAAGTTGAAAAATTTTTTTTCTTGGACTTAGTAATATTCCGGCGTTTATCAGACTTTCAGATAGGGCAAATGTCAGTGAACATTCCGATTTCAGTTCCTGAGCGATTCGCCCAATGAGTCCTTGATATTTAGTCGTTTTCAGCCAATATTTTTGATTTTTGAAAATTTCACTTTTTTGTGAAAATATCCACTAAATGAGGGAATAATATGTGTAAGGGTACCCCAGGAGAGCACCAAATGTGTGTGGGTAGAACATATATCCCACGGGGGTAAAATTGAAAAATTTGAAAACATTTTTTTTTTTGGACTTAGTCATTTTTCCGGCGTTTATCAGACTTTCAGATAGGGCAAATGTCAGTGAACATTCCGATTTCTGTTCCAGAGCGATTCGCCCAATGAGTCCTTGATATTTAGTCGCTTTCAGCCAATTTTCTGGATTTTTGAAAATTTCACTTTTTTGTGAAAATATCCACTAAATGAGGGAATAATATGTGTGAGGGTACCCTAGGAGAGTTCCAAATGTGTGTGGGTAGAATATATTTCCCACGGGGGTAAAATTGAAAAAAGTTGAAAACATTTTTTTTTTGGACTTAGTCTTTTTTCCGGTGTTTATCAGACTTTCAGATAGGGCAAATGTCAGTGAGCGTTGCGATTTCTGTTCCAGAGCGATTCGCCCAATGAGTCCTTGATATTTAGGCGCTTTCAGCCAATATTTTTGATTTTTGAAAATTTAACTTTTTTGTGAAAATATCCACTAAATGAGGGAATAATATGTGTGAGGGTACCCCAGGAGAGTACCAAATGTGTGTGGGTAGAATATTTATCCCACGGGGGTAAAATTGAAAAAAGTTGAAAACATTTTTTTTTTTTTTGGACTTAGTCATTTTTCCGGCGTTTATCAGATTTTCAGATAGGGGAAATGTCAGTGAGCATTCCGATTTCAGTTCCAGAGCGATTCGCCCAATGAGTCCTTGATATTTAGTCGTTTTCAGCCAATTTTCTGGATTTTTGAAAATTTCACTTTTTTGTGAAAATATCCACTAAATGAGGGAATAATATGTGTGAGGGTACCCCAGGAGAGTTCCAAACGTGTGTGGGTAGAATATATATCCCATGGGGGTAAAATTGAAAAAAGTTGAAACATTTTTTTTTTTTTGCTTAGTCATTTTTCCGGCGTTTATCAGACTTTCAGATAGGGGAAATGTCAGTGAGCGTTCCGATTTCTGTTCCAGAGCGATTCGTCCAATGAGTCCTTGATATTTAGTCGTTGTCAGCCAATTTTCTGGATTTTTGAAAATTTCACTTTTTTGTGAAAATATCCACTAAATGAGGGAATAATATGTGTGAGGGTACCCCAGGAGAATTCCAAATGTGTGTGGGTAAAATATATATCCCACGGGGGTAAAATTGAAAAAATTTGGAAACATTTTTTTTTTTGGACTTAGTCATTTTTCCGGCGTTTATCAGACTTTCAGATAGGGGAAATGTCAGTGAGCATTCCGATTTCAGTTCCAGAGCGATTCGCCCAATGAGTCCTTGATATTTAGTCGTTTTCAGCCAATATTTTGGATTTTTGAAAATTTAACTTTTTTGTGAAAATATCCACTAAATGAGGGAATAATATGTGTGAGGGTACCCCAGGAGAGTTCCAAATGTGTGTGAGTAGAATATATATCACACGGGGGTAAAATTGAAAAAAGTTGAAAAAATTTTTTTCTTGGACTTAGTCATTTTCTGGCATTTAATCAGACTTTCAGATACGGGAAATGTCAGTGAGCGTTCCGATTTCAGTTCTAGAGCGATTCGCCCAATGAGTCCTTGATATTTAGTCGTTTTCAGCCAATATTTTAGAAAATTTCACTTTTTTGTGAAAATATCCACTAAATGAGGGAATAATATGTGTGAGGGTACCCCAGGAGAGTTCCAAATGTGTGTGGGTAGAATATATATCCCACGGGGGTAAAATTGAAAAAAGTTGAAAAAAATTTTTTCTTGGACTTAGTCATTTTCTGGCATTTAATCAGACTTTCAGATAGGGGAAATGTCAGTGAGCGTTCCGATTTCAGTTCTAGAGCGATTCGCCCAATGAGTCCTTGATATTTAGTCGTTTTCAGCCAATATTTTTGAAAATTTCACTTTTTTGTGAAAATATCCACTAAATGAGGGAATAATATGTGTGAGGGTACCCCAGGAGAGTTCCAAATGTGTGTGGGTAAAATATATATCCCACGAGGGTAAAATTGAAAAAAGTTGAAAAAATTTTTTTCTTGGACTTAGTAATATTCCGCCGTTTATCAGACTTTCAGATAGGGCAAATGTCAGTGAACATTCCGATTTCAGTTCCTGAGCGATTCGCCCAATGAGTCCTTGATATTTAGTCGTTTTCAGCCAATATTTTTGATTTTTGAAAATTTCACTTTTTTGTGAAGATATCCACTAAATGAGGGAATAATATGTGTGAGGGTACCCCAGGAGAGTACCAAATGTGTGTGGGTAGAATATATATCCCACGGGGGTAAAATTGAAAATAGTTGAAAACATTTTTTTTTTTGGACTTAGTCATTTTTCCGGCGTTTATCAGACTTTCAGATAGGGGAAATGTCAGTAAGCATTCCGATTTCAGTTCCAGAGTGATTCGCCCAATGAGTCCTTGATATTTAGTCGTTTTCAGCCAATATTTTGGATTTTTGAAAATTTCACTTTTTTGTGAAAATATCCACTAAATGAGGGAATAGTATGTGTGAGGGTACCCCAGGAGAGTTCCAAATGTGTGTGGGTAGAATATATATCCCACGGGGGTAAAATTGAAAAAAGTTGAAAAAATTTTTTTCTTAGACTTAGTCATTTTCTGGCGTTTAATCAGACTTTCAGATAGGGGAAATGTCAGTGAGCGTTCCGATTTCAGTTCTAGAGCGATTCGCCCAATGAGTCCTTGATATTTAGTCATTTTCAGCCAATATTTTTGAAAATTTCACTTTTTTGTGAAAATATCCACTAAATGAGGGAATAATATGTGTGAGGGTACCCCAGGAGAGTTCCAAATGTGTGTCGGTAAAATATATATTCCACGGGGGTAAAATTGAAAAAATTTGAAAACATTTTTTTTTTTGGACTTAGTCATTTTTCCGGCGTTTATCAGACTTTCAGATAGGGGAAATGTCAGTGAGCATTCCGATTTCAGTTCCAGAGTGATTCGCCCAATGAGTCCTTGATATTTAGTCGTTTTCAGCCAATATTTTGGATTTTTGAAAATTTCACTTTTTTGTGAAAATATCCACTAAATAAGGGAATAATATGTGTGAGGGTACCCCAGGAGAGTTCCAAACGTGTGTGGGTAGAATATATATCCCATGGGGGTAAAATTGAAAAAAGTTGAAACATTTTTTTTTTTTTACTTAGTCATTTTTCCGGCGTTTATCAGACTTTCAGATAGGGGAAATGTCAGTGAGCGTTCCGATTTCTGTTCCAGAGCGATTCGCCCAATGAGTCCTTGATATTTAGTCGTTTTCAGCCAATTTTCTGGATTTTTGAAAATTTCACTTTTTTGTGAAAATATCCACTAAATGAGGGAATAATATGTGTGAGGGTACCCCAGGAGAGTTCAAAATGTGTGTGGGTAGAATATATATCTCACGGGGGTAAAATTGAAAAAAGTTGAAAAAAAATTTTTCTTGGACTTAGTCATTTTCTGGCGTTTAATCAGACTTTCAGATAGGGGAAATGTCAGTGAGCGTTCCGATTTCAGTTCTAGAGCGACTCGCCCAATGAGTCCTTGATATTTAGTTGTTTTCAGCCAATATTTTTGAAAATTTCACTTTTTTGTGAAAATATCCACTAAATGAGGAAATAATATGTGTGAGGGTACCCCAGGAGAGTTCCAAATGTGTGTGGGTAAAATATATATCCCACGGGGGTAAAATTGAAAAAAGTTGAAAAAATTTTTTTTTTTGGACTTAGTCATTTTTCCGGCGTTTATCAGACTTTCAGATAGGGCAAATGTCAGTGAGCGTTCCGATTACAGTTCCAGAGTGATTTGCCCAATGAGTCCTTGATATTTAGTCGTTTTCAGCCAATTTTCTGGATTTTTGAAAATTTCACTTTTTTGTGAAAATATCCACTAAATGAGGGAATAATATGTGTGAGGGTACCACAGGAGAGTTCCAAATGTGAGTGTGTAGAATATATATCCCACGGGAGTAAAATTGAAAAAAGTTGAAAAATTTTTTTTCTTGGACTTAGTAGTATTCCGGCGTTTATCAGACTTTCAGATAGGGCAAATGTCAGTGAACATTCCGATTTCAGTTCCTGAGCGATTCGCCCAATGAGTCCTTGATATTTAGTCGTTTTCAGCCAATATTTTGGATTTTTGAAAATTTCACTTTTTTGTGAAAATATCCACTAAATGAGGGAATAATATGTGTGAGGGTACCCCAGGAGAGTTCCAAATGTGTGTGGGTAGAATATATATCCCACAGGGGTAAAATTCAAAAAAGTTGAAAAAAATTTTTTTTTGGACTTAGTCATTTTTCCGGCGTTTATCAGACTTTCAAAAAGGGGAAATGTCAGTGAGCATTCCGATTTCAGTTCCAGAGCGATTCGCCCAATGAGTCCTTGATATTTAGTCGTTTTCAGCCAATATTTTGGAAAATTTCACTTTTTTTGTGAAAATATCCACTAAATGAGGGAATAATATGTGTGAGGGTACCCCAGGAGAGTTCCAAATGTGTGTGGGTAGAATATATATCCCACGGGGGTAAAATTGAAAAAAGTTGAAAAAAATTTTTTCTTGGACTTAGTCATTTTCTGGCGTTTAATCAGACTTTCAGATAGGGGAAATTTCAGTGAGCGTTCCGATTTCAGTTCTAGAGCGATTCGCCCAATGAGTCCTTGATATTTAGTCGTTTTCAGCCAATATTTTTGAAAATTTCACTTTTTTGTGAAAATATCCACTAAATGAGGGAATAATATGTGTGAGGGTAACCCAGGAGAGTTCCAAATGTGTGTGGGTAAAATATATATCCCACGGCGGTAAAATTGAAAAAAGTTAAAAAAAAATTTTTTTGGACTTAGTAATTTTTTCCAGTGTTTATCAGACTTTCAGATAGGGGAAATGTCAGTGGGCGTTACGATTTCTGTTCCAGAGCGATTAGCTCAATGAGTCCTTGATATTTAGTCGTTTTCAGCCAATAATTTTGATTTTTGAAAATTTCACTTTTTTGTGAAAATATCCACTAAACGAGGGAATAATATGTGTGAGGGTACCCCAGGAGAGTTCCAAATGTTTGTGTGTAGAATATATATCCCACGGGGGTAAAATTGAAAAAAGTTGAAATTTTTTTTTTCTTGGACTTAGTAATATTCCGGCGTTTATCAGACTTTCAGATAGGGCAAATGTCAGTGAACATTCCGATTTCTGTTCCAGAGCGATTCGCCCAATGAGTCCTTGATATTTAGTCGCTTTCAGCCAATTTTCTGGATTTTTGAAAATTTCAATATTTTGTGAAAATATCCACTAAATGAGGGAATAATATGTGTGAGGGTACCCCAGGAGAGTTTCAAATGTGTGTGGGTAGAATATATTTCCCACGGGGGTAAAATTGAAAAAAGTTGAAAAAATTTTTTTTTTGGACTTAGTCTTTTTTCCGGTGTTTATCAGACTTTCAGATAGGGCAAATGTCAGTGAGCGTTCCGATTTCAGTTCCAGAGCAATTCGCCCAATGAGTCCTTGATGTTTAGTCGTTTTCAGCCAATATTTTGGATTTTTGAAAATTTCACTTTTTTGTGAAAATATCCACTAAATGAGGGAATAATTTGTGTGAGGGTACCCCAGGAGAGTTCCAAACGTGTGTGGGTAGAATATATATCCCATGGGGGTAAAATTGAAAAAAGTTGAAACATTTTTTTTTTTTACTTAGTCATTTTTCCGGCGTTTATCAGACTTTCAGATAGGGGAAATGTCAGTGAGCGTTCCGATTTCTGTTCCAGAGCGATTTGCCCAATGAGTCCTTGATATTTAGTCGTTTTCAGCCAATTTTCTGGATTTTTGAAAATTTCACTTTTTTTGTGAAAATATCCACTAAATGAGGGAATAATATGTGTGAGGGTACCCCAGGAGAGTACCAAATGTGTGTGGGTAGAATATATATCCCACGGGGGTAAAATTGAAAAAAGTTGAAAACATTTTTTTTTTGGACTTAGTCATTTTTCCGGCGTTTATCAGACTTTCAGATAGGGGAAATGTCAGTGAGCATTCTGATTTCAGTTCCAGAGCGATTCGCCCAATGAGTCCTTGATATTTAGTCGTTTTCAGCCAATATTTTGGATTTTTGAAAATTTCACTTTTTTGTGAAAATATCCACTAAATGAGGGAATAATATGTGTGAGGGTACCCCAGGAGAGTTCCAAATGTGTGTGGGTAGAATATATATCCTACGGGGGTAAAATTGAAAAAAGTTGAAAAAAATTTTTTTTTGGACTTAGTCATTTTTCCGGCGTTTAATCAGACTTTCAGATAGGGGAAATGTCAGTGAGCGTTCCGATTTCAGTTCTAGAGCGATTCGCGCAATGAGTCCTTGATATTTAGTCGTTTTCAGCCAATATTTTTGAAAATTTCACTTTTTTGTGAAAATATCCACCAAATGAAGGGAATAATATGTGTGAGGGTACCCCAGGAGAGTTCCAAATGTGTGTGGGTAAAATATATATCCCACGGGGGTAAAATTGAAAAAAGTTGAAAAAATTTTTTTTTTGGACTTAGTCATTTTTCCGGCGTTTATCAGACTTTCATATAGGGCAAATGTCAGTGAGCGTTCAGATTTCAGTTCCAGAGCGATTTGCTGAATGATTCCTTGATATATCGTTGTTTTCAGGCAATTTTCTGGATTTTTGAAAATTTCACTTCTTTGTGAAAATATCCAGTAAATGAGGGAATAATATGTGTGAGGGTGCCCCAGGAGAGTTCCAAATGTGTGTGTGTAGAATATATACCCACGGTGGTAAAATTGAAAAAAGTTAAAAAAATTTTTTTCTTGGACTTAGTAATATTCCGGCGTTTATCAGACTTTCAGATAGGGGAAATGTCAGTGAGCATTCCGATTTCAGTTCCAGAGTGATTCACCCAATGAGTCCTTGATATTTAGTCGTTTTCAGCCAATATTTTGGATTTTTGAAAATTTCACTTTTTTGTGAAAATATCCACTAAATGAGGGAATAATATGTGTGAGGGTACCACAGGAGAGTTCCAAATGTGTGTGTGTAGAATATATATCCCACGGGGGTAAAATTGAAAAAAGTTGAAAAAAATTTTTTCTTGGACTTAGTAATATTCCGCCGTTTATCAGACTTTCAGATAGGGCAAATGTCAGTGAACATTCCGATTTCAGTTCCTGAGCGATTCGCCCAATGAGTCCTTGATATTTAGTCGTTTTCAGCCAATATTTTTGATTTTTGAAAATTTCACTTTTTTGTGAAAATATCCACTAAATGAGGGAATAATATGTGTGAGGGTACCCCAGGAGAGTTCCAAACGTGTGTGGGTAGAATGTATATCCCATGGGGGTAAAATTGAAAAAAGTTGAAACATTTTTTTTTTTTACTTAGTCATTTTTCCGGCGTTTATCAGACTTTCAGATAGGGGAAATGTCAGTGAGCGTTCCGATTTCTGTTCCAGAGCGATTTGCCCAATTAGTCCTTGATATTTAGTCGTTTTCAGACAATATTTTGGATTTTTGAAAATTTCACTTTTTTGTGAAAATATCCACTAAATGAGGGAATAATATGTGTGAGGGTACCCCAGGAGAGTTCCAAATGTGTGCGGGTAGAATATATATCCCACGGGGGTAAAATTGAAAAAAGTTGAAAAAAATTTTTTTTTGGACTTAGTCACTTTTCCGGCATTTATCAGATTTTCAGATAGGGGAAATGTCAGTGAGCGTTCAGATTTCAGTTCCAGAGCTATTTGCTGGATGAGTCCTTGATATATCGTCGTTTTCAGGCAATTTTCTGGATTTTTGAAAATTTCACTTCTTTGTGAAAATATCCAGTAAATGAGGGAATAATATGTGTGAGGGTGCCCCAGGAGAGTTCCAAATGTTTGTGTGTAGAATATATACCCACGGTGGTAAAATTGAAAAAAGTTGAAAATTTTTTTTTCTTGGACTTAGTAATATTCCGGCATTTATCAGACTTTCAGATAGGGGAAATGTCAGTGAGCGTTCCGATTTCAGTTCCAGAGCGATTCGCCCAATGACTCCTTGATATTTAGTCGTTTTCAGCCAATACTTTGGATTTTTGAAAATTTCACTTTTTTGTGAAAATATCCACTAAATGAGGGAATAATATGTGTGAGGGTACCACAGGAGAGTTCCAAATGTGTGTGTTTAGAATATATATCCCACGGGGGTAAAATTGAAAAAAGTTGAAAAAATTTTTTTCTTGGACTTATTAATATTCCGCCGTTTATCAGACTTTCAGATAGGGGAAATGTCAGTGAGCATTCCGATTTCAGTTCCAGAGCGATTCGCCCAATGACTCCTTGATATTTAGTCGTTTTCAGCCAATTTTCTGGATTTTTGAAAATTTCACTTTTTTGTGAAAATATCCACTAAATGAGGGAATAATATGTGTGAGGGTACCCCAGGAGAGTTCCAAACGTGTGTGGGTAGAATATATATCCCATGGGGGTAAAATTGAAAAAAGTTGAAACATTTTTTTTTTTTTACTTAGTCATTTTTCCGGCGTTTATCAGACTTTCAGATAGTGGAAATGTCAGTGAGCGTTCCGATTTCTGTTCCAGAGCGATTCGCCCAATGAGTCCTTGATATTTAGTCGTTTTCAGACAATTTTCTGGTTTTTGAAAATTTCACTTTTTTGTGAAAATATCCACTAAATGAGGGAATAATATGTGTGAGGGTACCACAGGAGAGTTCCAAATGTGTGTGTGTAGAATATATATCCCACGGGGGTAAAATTGAAAAAAGTTGAAAATTTTTTTTTCTTGGACTTAGTAATATTCCGGCGTTTATCAGACTTTCAGATAGGGGAAATGTCAGTGAGCATTCCGATTTCAATTCCAGAGCGATTCGCCCAATGAGTCCTTGATATTTAGTCGTTTTAAGCCAATACTTTGGATTTTTGAAAATTTCACTTTTTTGTGAAAATATCCACTAAATGAGGGAATAATATGTGTGAGGGTACCCCAGGAGAGTTCCAAATGTGTGTGGGTAGAATAGAAATCCCACGGGGGTAAAATTGAAAAAAGTTGAAAAAAATTTTTTCTTGGACTTAGTCATTTTCTGGCGTTTAATCAGACTTTCAGAAAGGGGAAATTTCAGTGAGCGTTCCGATTTCAGTTCTAGAGCGATTCGCCCAATGAGTCCTTGATATTTAGTCGTTTTCAGCCAATATTTTTGAAAATTTCACTTTTTTGTGAAAATATCCACTAATTGAGGGAATAATATGTGTGAGGGTACCCCAGGAGAGTTCCAAATGTGTGTGGGTAAAATATATATCCCACGGGGGTAAAATTGATAAAAGTTGAAAAAAATTTTTTTTTTGGACTTAGTCATTTTTCCGGCGTTTATCAGACTTTCAGATAGGGCAAATGTCAGTGAACATTCCAATTTCAGTTCCTGAGCGATTCGCCCAATGAGTCCTTGATATTTAGTCGTTTTCAGCCAATATTTTTGATTTTTGAAAATTTCACTTTTTTGTGAAAATATCCACTAAATGAGGGAATAATATGTGTGAGGGTACCCCAGGAGAGTACCAAATGTGTGTGGGTAGAACATATATCCCACGGGGGTAAAATTGAAAAATTTGAAAACATTTTTTTTTTTGGACTTAGTCATTTTTCCGGCGTTTATCTGACTTTCAGATAGGGGAAATGTCAGTGAGCGTTCCGATTTCAGTTCCAGAGCAATTCGCCCAATGAGTCCTTGATGTTTAGTCGTTTTCAGCCAATATTTTGGATTTTTGAAAATTTCACTTTTTTGTGAAAATATCCACTAAATGAGGGAATAATATGTGTGAGGGTACCCCAGGAGAGTACCAAATGTGTGTGGGTAGAACATATATCCCACGGGGGTAAAATTGAAAAATTTGAAAACATTTTTTTTTTTGGACTTAGTCATTTTTCCGGCGTTTATCTGACTTTCAGATAGGGGAAATGTCAGTGAGCGTTCCGATTTCAGTTCCAGAGCAATTCGCCCAATGAGTCCTTGATGTTTAGTCGTTTTCAGCCAATATTTTGGATTTTTGAAAATTTCACTTTTTTGTGAAAATATCCACTAAATGATGGAATAATATGTGTGAGGGTACCCCAGGAGAGTTACAAATGTGTGTGGGTAGAATATATATCCCACGGGAGTAAAATTCAAAAAAGTTAAAAAAAATTTTTTTTAGACTTAGTAATTTTTTCCAGTGTTTATCAGACTTTCAGATAGGGGAAATGTCAGTGGGCGTTCCGATTTCTGTTCCAGAGCGATTAGCCCAATGAGTCCTTGATATTTAGTCGTTTTCAGCCAATAATTTTGATTTTTGAAAATTTCACTTTTTTGTGAAAATATCCACTAAACGAGGGAATAATATGTGTGAGGGTACCCCAGGAGAGTTCCAAATGTGTGTGTGTAGAATATATATCCCACGGGGGTAAAATTGAAAAAAGTTGAAATTTTTTTTTTCTTGGACTTAGTAATATTCCGGCGTTTATCAGACTTTCAGATAGGGCAAATGTCAGTGAACATTCCGATTTCTGTTCCAGAGCGATTCGCCCAATGAGTCCTTGATATTTAGTCGCTTTCAGCCAATTTTCTGGATTTTTGAAAATTTCACTTTTTTGTGAAAATATCCACTAAATGAGGGAATAATATGTGTGAGGGTACCCCAGGAGAGTTCCAAATGTGTGTGGGTAGAATATATTTCCCACGGGAGTAAAATTGAAAAAAGTTGAAAAAATTTTTTTTTTGGACTTAGTCTTTTTTCCGGTGTTTATCAGACTTTCAGATAGGGCAAATGTCAGTGAGCGTTCCGATTTCTGTTCCAGAGCGATTCGCCCAATGAGTCCTTGATATTTAGTCGCTTTCAGCCAATTTTCTGGATTTTTGAAAATTTCACTTTTTTGTGAAAATATCCACTAAATGAGGGAATAATATGTGTGAGGGTACCCCAGGAGAGTTCCAAATGTGTGTGGGTAGAATATATTTCCCACGGGGGTAAAATTGAAAAAAGTTGAAAACATTTTTTTTTTGGACTTAGTCTTTTTTCCGGTGTTTATCAGACTTTCAGATAGGGCAAATGTCAGTGAGCGTTCCGATTTCTGTTCCAGAGCGATTCGCCCAATGAGTCCTTGATATTTAGGCGCTTTCAGCCAATTTTCTGGATTTTTGAAAATTTCACTTTTTTGTGAAAATATCCACTAAATGAGGGAATAATATGTGTGAGGGTACCCCAGGAGAGTTCCAAATGTGTGTGGGTAAAATATATATCCCACGGGGGTAAAATTGAAAGAAGTTGAAAAAATTTTTTTTTTGGACTTAGTCATTTTTCCGGCGTTTATCAGACTTTCAAATAGGGGAAATGTCAGTGAGCATTCCGATTTCAGTTCCAGAGCGATTCGCCCAATGAGTCCTTGATATTTAGTCGTTTTCAGCCAATATTTTGGAAAATTTCACTTTTTTGTGAAAATATCCACTAAATGAGGGAATAATATGTGTGAGGGTACCCCAGGAGAGTTCCAAATGTGTGTGGGTAGAATATATATCCCACGGGGGTAAAATTGAAAAAAGTTGAAAAAAATTTTTTCTTGGACTTAGTCATTTTTCCGGCGTTTAATCAGACTTTCAGATAGGGGAAATGTCAGTGAGCGTTCCGATTTCAGTTCTAGAGCGATTCGCCCAATGAGTCCTTGATATTTAGTCGTTTTCAGCCAATATTTTTGAAAATTTCACTTTTTTGTGAAAATATCCACTAAATGAGGGAATAATATGTGTGAGGGTACCCCTGGAGAGTTCCAAATGTGTGTGGGTAGAATATATTTCCCACGGGGGTAAAATTGAAAAAAGTTGAAAAAATTTTTTTTTTGGACTTAGTCTTTTTTCCGCCGTTTATCAGACTTTCATATAGGGCAAATGTCAGTGAGCATTCCGATTTCAGTTCCAGAGCAATTCGCCCAATGAGTCCTTGATGTTTAGTCGTTTTCAGCCAATATTTTGGATTTTTGAAAATTTCACTTTTTTGTGAAAATATCCACTAAATGAGGGAATAATATGTGTGAGGGTACCCCAGGAGAGTTCCAAACGTGTGTGGGTAGAATATATATCCCATGGGGGTAAAATTGAAAAAAGTTGAAACATTTTTTTTTTTTGACTTAGTCATTTTTCCGGCGTTTATCATACTTTCAGATAGGGGAAATGTCAGTGAGCGTTCCGATTTCTGTTCCAGAGCGATTTTCCCAATGAGTCCTTGATATTTAGTCGTTTTCAGCCAATTTTCTGGATTTTTGAAAATTTCACTTTTTTGTGAAAATATCCACTAAATGAGGGAATAATATGTGTGAGGGTACCACAGGAGAGTTCCAAATGTGTGTGTGTAGAATATATATCCCACGGGGGTAAAATTGAAAAAAGTTGAAAAATTTTTTTTCTTGGACTTAGTAATATTCCGGCGTTTATCAGACTTTCAGATAGGGCAAATGTCAGTGAACATTCCGATTTCAGTTCCTGAGCGATTCGCCCAATGAGTCCTTGATATTTAGTCGTTTTCAGCCAATATTTTTGATTTTTGAAAATTTCACTTTTTTGTGAAAATATCCACTAAATGAGGGAATAATATGTGTAAGGGTACCCCAGGAGAGTACCAAATGTGTGTGGGTAGAACATATATCCCACGGGGGTAAAATTGAAAAATTTGAAAACATTTTTTTTTTTGGACTTAGTCATTTTTCCGGCGTTTATCTGACTTTCAGATAGGGGAAATGTCAGTGAGCGTTCCGATTTCAGTTCCAGAGCAATTCGCCCAATGAGTCCTTGATGTTTAGTCGTTTTCAGCCAATATTTTGGATTTTTGAAAATTTCACTTTTTTGTGAAAATATCCACTAAATGATGGAATAATATGTGTGAGGGTACCCCAGGAGAGTTACAAATGTGTGTGGGTAGAATATATATCCCACGGGAGTAAAATTCAAAAAAGTTAAAAAAAATTTTTTTTGGACTTAGTAATTTTTTCCAGTGTTTATCAGACTTTCAGATAGGGGAAATGTCAGTGGGCGTTACGATTTCTGTTCCAGAGCGATTAGCCCAATGAGTCCTTGATATTTAGTCGTTTTCAGCCAATAATTTTGATTTTTGAAAATTTCACTTTTTTGTGAAAATATCCACTAAACGAGGGAATAATATGTGTGAGGGTACCCCAGGAGAGTTCCAAATGTGTGTGTGTAGAATATATATCCCACGGGGGTAAAATTGAAAAAAGTTGAAATTTTTTTTTTCTTGGACTTAGTAATATTCCGGCGTTTATCAGACTTTCAGATAGGGCAAATGTCAGTGAACATTCCGATTTCTGTTCCAGAGCGATTCGCCCAATGAGTCCTTGATATTTAGTCGCTTTCAGCAAATTTTCTGGATTTTTGAAAATTTCACTTTTTTGTGAAAATATCCACTAAATGAGGGAATAATATGTGTGAGGGTACCCCAGGAGAGTTCCAAATGTGTGTGGGTAGAATATATTTCCCACGGGGGTAAAATTGAAAAAAGTTGAAAAAATTTTTTTTTTGGACTTAGTCTTTTTTCCGGTGTTTATCAGACTTTCAGATAGGGCAAATGTCAGTGAGCGTTCCGATTTCAGTTCCAGAGCAATTCGCCCAATGAGTCCTTGATGTTTAGTCGTTTTCAGCCAATATTTTGGATTTTTGAAAATTTCACTTTTTTGTGAAAATATCCACTAAATGAGGGAATAATTTGTGTGAGGGTACCCCAGGAGAGTTCCAAACGTGTGTGGGTAGAATATATATCCCATGGGGGTAAAATTGAAAAAAGTTGAAACATTTTTTTTTTTTACTTAGTCATTTTTCCGGCGTTTATCAGACTTTCAGATAGGGGAAATGTCAGTGAGCGTTCCGATTTCTGTTCCAGAGCGATTTGCCCAATGAGTCCTTGATATTTAGTCGTTTTCAGCCAATTTTCTGGATTTTTGAAAATTTCACTTTTTTTGTGAAAATATCCACTAAATGAGGGAATAATATGTGTGAGGGTACCCCAGGAGAGTACCAAATGTGTGTGGGTAGAATATATATCCCACGGGGGTAAAATTGAAAAAAGTTGAAAACATTTTTTTTTTTGGACTTAGTCATTTTTCCGACGTTTATCAGACTTTCAGATAGGGGAAATGTCAGTGAGCATTCTGATTTCAGTTCCAGAGCGATTCGCCCAATGAGTCCTTGATATTTAGTCGTTTTCAGCCAATATTTTTGAAAATTTCACTTTTTTGTGAAAATATCCACTAAATGAGGGAATAATATGTGTGAGGGTACCCCAGGAGAGTTCCAAATGTGTGTGGGTAAAATATATATCCCACGGGGGTAAAATTGAAAAAAGTTGAAAAAATTTTTTTTTTGGACTTAGTCATTTTTCCGGCGTTTATCAGACTTTCATATAGGGCAAATGTCAGTGAGCGTTCAGATTTCAGTTCCAGAGCGATTTGCTGAATGATTCCTTGATATATCGTCGTTTTCAGACAATTTTCTGGATTTTTGAAAATTTCACTTCTTTGTGAAAATATCCAGTAAATGAGGGAATAATATGTGTGAGGGTGCCCCAGGAGAGTTCCAAATGTGTGTGTGTAGAATATATACCCACGGTGGTAAAATTGAAAAAAGTTGAAATTTTTTTTTTCTTGGACTTAGTAATATTCCGGCGTTTATCAGACTTTCAGATAGGGGAAATGTCAGTGAGCATTCCGATTTCAGTTCCAGAGTGATTGACCCAATGAGTCCTTGATATTTAGTCGTTTTCAGCCAATATTTTGGATTTTTGAAAATTTCACTTTTTTGTGAAAATATCCACTAAATGAGGGAATAATATGTGTGAGGGTACCACAGGAGAGTTCCAAATGTGTGTTTGTAGAATATATATCCCACGGGGGTAAAATTGAAAAAAGTTGAAAAAATTTTTTTCTTGGACTTAGTAATATTCCGCCGTTTATCAGACTTTCAGATAGGGCAAATGTCAGTGAAAATTCCGATTTCAGTTCCTGAGCGATTCGCCCAATGAGTCCTTGATATTTAGTCGTTTTCAGCCAATATTTTTGATTTTTGAAAATTTCACTTTTTTTGTGAAAATATCCACTAAATGAGGGAATAATATGTGTGAGGGTACCCCAGGAGAGTTCCAAACGTGTGTGGGTAGAATATATATCCCATGGGGGTAAAATTGAAAAAAGTTGAAACATTTTTTTTTTTTACTTAGTCATTTTTCCGGCGTTTATCAGACTTTCAGATAGGGGAAATGTCAGTGAGCGTTCCGATTTCTGTTCCAGAGCGATTTGCCCAATTAGTCCTTGATATTTAGTCGTTTTCAGACAATATTTTGGATTTTTGAAAATTTCACTTTTTTGTGAAAATATCCACTAAATGAGGGAATAATATGTGTGAGGGTACCCCAGGAGAGTTCCAAATGTGTGCGGGTAGAATATATATCCCACGGGGGTAAAATTGAAAAAAGTTGAAAAAAATTTTTTTTTTGACTTAGTCACTTTTCCGGCATTTATCAGATTTTCAGATAGGGGAAATGTCAGTGAGCGTTCAGATTTCAGTTCCAGAGCTATTTGCTGGATGAGTCCTTGATATATCGTCGTTTTCAGGCAATTTTCTGGATTTTTGAAAATTTCACTTCTTTGTGAAAATATCCAGTAAATGAGGGAATAATATGTGTGAGGGTGCCCCAGGAGAGTTCCAAATGTTTGTGTGTAGAATATATACCCACGGTGGTAAAATTGAAAAAAGTTGAAAAAATTTTTTTCTTGGACTTAGTAATATTCCGGCATTTATCAGACTTTCAGATAGGGGAAATGTCAGTGAGCGTTCCGATTTCAGTTCCAGAGCGATTCGCCCAATGACTCCTTGATATTTAGTCGTTTTCAGGCAATACTTTGGATTTTTGAAAATTTCACTTTTTTGTGAAAATATCCACTAAATGAGGGAATAATATGTGTGAGGGTACCACAGGAGAGTTCCAAATGTGTGTGTTTAGAATATATATCCCACGGGGGTAAAATTGAAAAAAGTTGAAGAAATTTTTTTCTTGGACTTAGTAATATTCCGCCGTTTATCAGACTTTCAGATAGGGGAAATGTCAGTGAGCATTCCGATTTCAGTTCCAGAGCGATTCGCCCAATGACTCCTTGATATTTAGTCGTTTTCAGCCAATTTTCTGGATTTTTGAAAATTTCACTTTTTTGTGAAAATATCCACTAAATGAGGGAATAATATGTGTGAGGGTACCCCAGGAGAGTTCCAAACGTGTGTGGGTAGAATATATATCTCATGGGGGTAAAATTGAAAAAAGTTGAAACATTTTTTTTTTTTTTACTTAGTCATTTTTCCGGCGTTTATCAGACTTTCAGATAGTGGAAATGTCAGTGAGCGTTCCGATTTCTGTTCCAGAGCGATTCGCCCAATGAGTCCTTGATATTTAGTCGTTTTCAGACAATTTTCTGGTTTTTGAAAATTTCACTTTTTTGTGAAAATATCCACTAAATGAGGGAATAATATGTGTGAGGGTACCACAGGAGAGTTCCAAATGTGTGTGTGTAGAATATATATCCCACGGGGGTAAAATTGAAAAAAGTTGAAAATTTTTTTTTCTTGCACTTAGTAATATTCCGGCGTTTATCAGACTTTCAGATAGGGGAAATGTCAGTGAGCGTTCCGATTTCAGTTCCAGAGCGATTCGCCCAATGAGTCCTTGATATTTAGTCGTTTTCAGCCAATACTTTGGATTTTTGAAAATTTCACTTTTTTGTGAAAATATCCACTAAATGAGGGAATAATATGTGTGAGGGTACCCCAGGAGAGTTCCAAATGTGTGTGGGTAGAATAGAAATCCCACGGGGGTAAAATTGAAAAAAGTTGAAAAAATTTTTTTCTTGGACTTAGTCATTTTCTGGCGTTTAATCAGACTTTCAGATAGGGGAAATTTCAGTGAGCGTTCCGATTTCAGTTCTAGAGCGATTCGCCCAATGAGTCCTTGATATTTAGTCGTTTTCAGCCAATATTTTTGAAAATTTCACTTTTTTGTGAAAATATCCACTAAATGAGGGAATAATATGTGTGAGGGTACCCCAGGAGAGTTCCAAATGTGTGTGGGTAAAATATATATCCCACGGGGGTAAAATTGATAAAAGTTGAAAAAAATTTTTTTTTTGGACTTAGTCATTTTTCCGGCGTTTATCAGACTTTCAGATAGGGCAAATGTCAGTGAACATTCCGATTTCAGTTCCTGAGCGATTCGCCCAATGAGTCCTTGATATTTAGTCGTTTTCAGCCAATATTTTTGATTTTTGAAAATTTCACTTTTTTGTGAAAATATCCACTAAATGAGGGAATAATATGTGTGAGGGTACCCCAGGAGAGTACCAAATGTGTGTGGGTAGAACATATATCCCACGGGGGTAAAATTGAAAAATTTGAAAACATTTTTTTTTTTGGACTTAGTCATTTTTCCGGCGTTTATCTGACTTTCAGATAGGGGAAATGTCAGTGAGCGTTCCGATTTCAGTTCCAGAGCAATTCGCCCAATGAGTCCTTGATGTTTAGTCGTTTTCAGCCAATATTTTGGATTTTTGAAAATTTCACTTTTTTGTGGAAATATCCACTAAATGATGGAATAATATGTGTGAGGGTACCCCAGGAGAGTTACAAATGTGTGTGGGTAGAATATATATCCCACGGGAGTAAAATTCAAAAAAGTTAAAAAAAATTTTTTTTAGACTTAGTAATTTTTTCCAGTGTTTATCAGACTTTCAGATAGGGGAAATGTCAGTGGGCGTTCCGATTTCTGTTCCAGAGCGATTAGCCCAATGAGTCCTTGATATTTAGTCGTTTTCAGCCAATAATTTTGATTTTTGAAAATTTCACTTTTTTGTGAAAATATCCACTAAACGAGGGAATAATTTGTGTGAGGGTACCCCAGGAGAGTTCCAAATGTGTGTGTGTAGAATATATATCCCACGGGGGTAAAATTGAAAAAAGTTGAAATTTTTTTTTTCTTGGACTTAGTAATATTCCGGCGTTTATCAGACTTTCAGATAGGGCAAATGTCAGTGAACATTCCGATTTCTGTTCCAGAGCGATTCGCCCAATGAGTCCTTGATATTTAGTCGCTTTCAGCCAATTTTCTGGATTTTTGAAAATTTCACTTTTTTGTGAAAATATCCACTAAATGAGGGAATAATATGTGTGAGGGTACCCCAGGAGAGTTCCAAATGTGTGTGGGTAGAATATATTTCCCACGGGAGTAAAATTGAAAAAAGTTGAAAAAATTTTTTTTTTGGACTTAGTCTTTTTTCCGGTGTTTATCAGACTTTCAGATAGGGCAAATGTCAGTGAGCGTTCCGATTTCTGTTCCAGAGCGATTTGCCCAATGAGTCCTTGATATTTAGTCGTTTTCAGCCAATTTTCTGGATTTTTGAAAATTTCACTTTTTTTGTGAAAATATCCACTAAATGAGGGAATAATATGTGTGAGGGTACCCCAGGAGAGTACCAAATGTGTGTGGGTAGAATATATATCCCACGGGGGTAAAATTGAAAAAAGTTGAAAAAATTTTTTTCTTGGACTTAGTAATATTCCGCCGTTTATCAGACTTTCAGATAGGGCAAATGTCAGTGAACATTCCGATTTCAGTTCCTGAGCGATTCGCCCAATGAGTCCTTGATATTTAGTCGTTTTCAGCCAATATTTTGGATTTTTGAAAATTTCACTTTTTTGTGAAAATATCCACTAAATGAGGGAATAATATGTGTGAGGGTACCCCAGGAGAGTTCCAAACGTGTGTGGGTAGAATATATATCCCATGGGGGTAAAATTGAAAAAAGTTGAAACATTTTTTTTTTTTATTTAGTCATTTTTCCGGCGTTTATCAGACTTTCAGATAGGGGAAATGTCATTGAGCATTCCGATTTCAGTTCCAGAGTGATTCGCCCAATGAGTCCTTGATATTTAGTCGTTTTCAGACAATATTTTGGATTTTTGAAAATTTCACTTTTTTGTGAAAATATCCACTAAATGAGGGAATAATATGTGTGAGGGTACCCCAGGACAGTTCCAAATGTGTGTGGGTAGAATATATATCCCACGGGGGTAAAATTGAAAAAAGTTGAAAAAAGATTTTTTTTGGACTTAGTCACTTTTCCGGCATTTATCAGATTTTCAGATAGGGGAAATGTCAGTGAGCGTTTAGATTTCAGTTCCAGAGCTATTTGCTGGATGAGTCCTTGATATATCGTCGTTTTCAGGCAATTTTCTGGATTTTTGAAAATTTCACTTCTTTGTGAAAATATCCAGTAAATGAGGGAATAATATGTGTGAGGGTGCCCCAGGAGAGTTCCAAATGTTTGTGTGTAGAATATATACCCACGGTGGTAAAATTGAAAAAAGTTGAAAATTTTTTTTTCTTGGACTTAGTAATATTCCGGCATTTATCAGACTTTCAGATAGGGGAAATGTCAGTGAGCGTTCCGATTTCAGTTCCAGAGCGATTCGCCCAATGACTCCTTGATATTTAGTCGTTTTCAGCCAATACTTTGGATTTTTGAAAATTTCACTTTTTTGTGAAAATATCCACTAAATGAGGGAATAATATGTGTGAGGGTACCCCAGGAGAGTACCAAATGTGTGTTGGTAGAATATATATCCCATGGGGGTAAAATTGAAAAAATTTGAAAACATTTTTTTTTTTGGACTTAGTCATTTTTCCGGCGTTTATCAGACTTTCAGATAGGGGAAATGTCAGTGAGCATTCCGATTTCAGTTCCAGAGTGATTCACCCAATGAGTCCTTGATATTTAGTCGTTTTCAGCCAATATTTTGGATTTTTGAAAATTTCACTTTTTTGTGAAAATATCCACTAAATGAGGGAATAATATGTGTGAGGGTACCACAGGAGAGTTCCAAATGTGTGTGTTTAGAATATATATCCCACGGGGGTAAAATTGAAAAAAGTTGAAAAAATTTTTTTCTTGGACTTAGTAATATTCCGCCGTTTATCAGATTTTCAGATAGGGGAAATGTCAGTGAGCATTCCGATTTCAGTTCCAGAGCGATTCGCCCAATGAGTCCTTGATATTTAGTCGTTTTCAGCCAATTTTCTGGATTTTTGAAAATTTCACTTTTTTGTGAAAATATCCACTAAATGAGGGAATAATATGTGTGAGGGTACCCAAGGAGAGTTCCAAACGTGTGTGGGTAGAATATATATCCCATGGGGGTAAAATTGAAAAAAGTTGAAACATTTTTTTTTTTTTACTTAGTCATTTTTCCGGCATTTAATCAGACTTTCAGATAGTGGAAATGTCAGTGAGCGTTCCGATTTCAGTTCTAGAGCGATTCGCGCAATGAGTCCTTGATATTTAGTCGTTTTCAGCCAATATTTTTGAAAATTTCACTTTTTTGTGAAAATATCCACTAAATGAGGGAATAATATGTGTGAGGGTACCCCAGGAGAGTTCCAAATGTGTGTGGGTAAAATATATATCCCACGGGGGTAAAATTGAAAAAAGTTGAAAAAATTTTTTTTTTGGACTTAGTCATTTTTCCGGCGTTTATCAGACTTTCATATAGGGCAAATGTCAGTGAGCGTTCAGATTTCAGTTCCAGAGCGATTTGCTGAATGATTCCTTGATATATCGTCGTTTTCAGGCAATTTTCTGGATTTTTGAAAATTTCACTTCTTTGTGAAAATATCCAGTAAATGAGGGAATAATATGTGTGAGGGTGCCCCAGGAGAGTTCCAAATGTGTGTGTGTAGAATATATACCCACGGTGGTAAAATTGAAAAAAGTTGAAAATTTTTTTTTCTTGGACTTAGTAATATTCCGGCATTTATCAGACTTTCAGATAGGGGAAATGTCAGTGAGCGTTCCGATTTCAGTTCCAGAGCGATTCGCCCAATGACTCCTTGATATTTAGTCGTTTTCAGCCAATACTTTGGATTTTTGAAAATTTCACTTTTTTGTGAAAATATCCACTAAATGAGGGAATAATATGTGTGAGGGTACTCCAGGAGAGTACCAAATGTGTGTGGGTAGAATATATATCCCATGGGGGTAAAATTGAAAAAAGTTGAAACATTTTTTTTTTTTACTTAGTCATTTTTCCGGCGTTTATCAGACTTTCAGATAGGGGAAATGTCAGTGAGCGTTCCGATTTCAGTTCCAGAGTGATTCACCCAATGATTCCTTGATATTTAGTCGTTTTCAGCCAATATTTTGGATTTTTGAAAATTTCACTTTTTTGTGAAAATATCCACTAAATGAGGGAATAATATGTGTGAGGGCACCACAGGAGAGTTCCAAATGTGTGTGTTTAGAATATATATCCCACGGGGGTAAAATTGAAAAAAGTTGAAAAAATTTTTTTCTTGGACTTAGTAATATTCCGCCGTTTATCAGACTTTCAGATAGGGGAAATGTCAGTGAGCATTCCGATTTCAGTTCCAGAGCGATTCGCCCAATGAGTCCTTGATATTTAGTCGTTTTCAGCCAATTTTCTGGATTTTTGAAAATTTCACTTTTTTGTGAAAATATCCACTAAATGAGGGAATAATATGTGTGAGGGTACCCAAGGAGAGTTCCAAACGTGTGTGGGTAGAATATATATCCCATGGGGGTAAAATTGAAAAAAGTTGAAACATTTTTTTTTTTTTACTTAGTCATTTTTCGGGCGTTTATCAGACTTTCAGATAGGGGAAATGTCAGTGAGCGTTCCGATTTCTGTTCCAGAGCGATTCGCCCAATGAGTCCTTGATATTTAGTCGTTTTCAGACAATTTTCTGGTTTTTGAAAATTTCACTTTTTTGTGAAAATATCCACTAAATGAGGGAATAATATGTGTGAGGGTACCACAGGAGAGTTCCAAATGTGTGTGTGTAGAATATATATCCCACGGGGGTAAAATTGAAAAAAGTTGAAAATTTTTTTTTCTTGGACTTAGTAATATTCCGGCGTTTATCAGACTTTCAGATAGGGGAAATGTCAGTGAGCGTTCCGATTTCAGTTCCAGAGCGATTCGCCCAATGAGTCCTTGATATTTAGTCGTTTTCAGCCAATACTTTGGATTTTTGAAAATTTCACTTTTTTGTGAAAATATCCACTAAATGAGGGAATAATATGTGTGAGGGTACCCCAGGAGAGTTCCAAATGTGTGTGGGTAGAATAGAAATCCCACGGGGGTAAAATTGAAAAAAGTTGAAAAAAATTTTTTCTTGGACTTAGTCATTTTCTGGCGTTTAATCAGACTTTCAGATAGGGGAAATTTCAGTGAGCGTTCCGATTTCAGTTCTAGAGCGATTCGCCCAATGAGTCCTTGATATTTAGTCGTTTTCAGCCAATATTTTTGAAAATTTCACTTTTTTGTGAAAATATCCACTAAATGAGGGAATAATATGTGTGAGGGTACCCCAGGAGAGTTCCAAATGTGTGTAGGTAAAATATATATCCCACGGGGGTAAAATTGATAAAAGTTGAAAAAAATTTTTTTTTTGGACTTAGTCATTTTTCCGGCGTTTATCAGACTTTCAGATAGGGCAAATGTCAGTGAACATTCCGATTTCAGTTCCTGAGCGATTCGCCCAATGAGTCCTTGATATTTAGTCGTTTTCAGCCAATATTTTTGATTTTTGAAAATTTCACTTTTTTGTGAAAATATCCACTAAATGAGGGAATAATATGTGTGAGGGTACCCCAGGAGAGTACCAAATGTGTGTGGGTAGAACATATATCCCACGGGGGTAAAATTGAAAAATTTGAAAACATTTTTTTTTTTGGACTTAGTCATTTTTCCGGCGTTTATCTGACTTTCAGATAGGGGAAATGTCAGTGAGCATTCCGATTTCAGTTCCAGAGCAATTCGCCCAATGAGTCCTTGATGTTTAGTCGTTTTCAGCCAATATTTTGGATTTTTGAAAATTTCACTTTTTTGTGAAAATATCCACTAAATGATGGAATAATATGTGTGAGGGTACCCCAGGAGAGTTACAAATGTGTGTGGGTAGAATATATATCCCACGGGAGTAAAATTCAAAAAAGTTAAAAAAAATTTTTTTTAGACTTAGTAATTTTTTCCAGTGTTTATCAGACTTTCAGATAGGGGAAATGTCAGTGGGCGTTCCGATTTCTGTTCCAGAGCGATTAGCCCAATGAGTCCTTGATATTTAGTCGTTTTCAGCCAATAATTTTGATTTTTGAAAATTTCACTTTTTTGTGAAAATATCCACTAAACGAGGGAATAATATGTGTGAGGGTACCCCAGGAGAGTTCCAAATGTGTGTGTGTAGAATATATATCCCACGGGGGTAAAATTGAAAAAAGTTGAAATTTTTTTTTTCTTGGACTTAGTAATATTCCGGCGTTTATCAGACTTTCAGATAGGGCAAATGTCAGTGAACATTCCGATTTCTGTTCCAGAGCGATTCGCCCAATGAGTCCTTGATATTTAGTCGCTTTCAGCCAATTTTCTGGATTTTTGAAAATTTCACTTTTTTGTGAAAATATCCACTAAATGAGGGAATAATATGTGTGAGGGTACCCCTGGAGAGTTCCAAATGTGTGTGGGTAGAATATATTTCCCACGGGGGTAAAATTGAAAAAAGTTGAAAAAATTTTTTTTTTGGACTTAGTCTTTTTTCCAGCGTTTATCAGACTTTCAGATAGGGCAAATGTCAGTGAGCGTTCCGATTTCAGTTCCAGAGCAATTCGCCCAATGAGTCCTTGATGTTTAGTCGTTTTCAGCCAATATTTTGCATTTTTGAAAATTTCACTTTTTTGTGAAAATATCCACTAAATGAGGGAATAATATGTGTGAGGGTACCCCAGGAGAGTTCCAAACGTGTGTGGGTAGAATATATATCCCATGGGGGTAAAATTGAAAAAAGTTGAAACATTTTTTTTTTTTACTTAGTCATTTTTCCGGCGTTTATCAGACTTTCAGATAGGGGAAATGTCAGTGAGCGTTCCGATTTCTGTTCCACAGCGATTTGCCCAATGAGTCCTTGATATTTAGTCGTTTTCAGCCAATTTTCTGGATTTTTGAAAATTTCACTTTTTTTGTGAAAATATCCACTAAATGAGGGAATAATATGTGTGAGGGTACCCCAGGAGAGTTCCAAATGTATGTGGGTAGAATAGAAATCCCACGGGGGTAAAATTGAAAAAAGTTGAAAAATTTTTTTTCTTGGACTTAGTCATTTTCTGGCGTTTAATCAGACTTTCAGATAGGGGAAATGTCAGTGAGCGTTCCGATTTCTGTTCCAGAGCGATTCGCCCAATGAGTCCTTGATATTTAGTCGTTTTCAGACAATTTTCTGGTTTTTGAAAATTTCACTTTTTTGTGAAAATATCCACTAAATGAGGGAATAATATGTGTGAGGGTACCACAGGAGAGTTCCAAATGTGTGTGTGTAGAATATATATCCCACGGGGGTAAAATTGAAAAAAGTTGAAAATTTTTTTTTCTTGGACTTAGTAATATTCCGGCGTTTATCAGACTTTCAGATAGGGGAAATGTCAGTGAGCGTTCCGATTTCAGTTCCAGAGCGATTCGCCCAATGAGTCCTTGATATTTAGTCGTTTTCAGCCAATACTTTGGATTTTTGAAAATTTCACTTTTTTGTGAAAATATCCACTAAATGAGGGAATAATATGTGTGAGGGTACCCCAGGAGAGTTCCAAATGTGTGTGGGTAGAATAGAAATCCCACGGGGGTAAAATTGAAAAAAGTTGAAAAAATTTTTTTCTTGGACTTAGTCATTTTCTGGCGTTTAATCAGACTTTCAGATAGGGGAAATTTCAGTGAGCGTTCCGATTTCAGTTCTAGAGCGATTCGCCCAATGAGTCCTTGATATTTAGTCGTTTTCAGCCAATATTTTTGAAAATTTCACTTTTTTGTGAAAATATCCACTAAATGAGGGAATAATATGTGTGAGGGTACCCCAGGAGAGTTCCAAATGTGTGTGGGTAAAATATATATCCCACGGGGGTAAAATTGAAAAAAGTTGAAAAAAATTTTTTTTTTGGACTTAGTCATTTTTCCGGCGTTTATCAGACTTTCAGATAGGGCAAATGTCAGTGAACATTCCGATTTCAGTTCCTGAGCGATTCGCCCAATGAGTCCTTGATATTTAGTCGTTTTCAGCCAATATTTTTGATTTTTGAAAATTTCACTTTTTTGTGAAAATATCCACTAAATGAGGGAATAATATGTGTGAGGGTACCCCAGGAGAGTACCAAATGTGTGTGGGTAGAACATATATCCCACGGGGGTAAAATTGAAAAAAGTTGAAAACTTTTTTTTTTTTGGACTTAGTCATTTTTCCGGCGTTTATCAGACTTTCAGATAGGGGAAATGTCAGTGAGAGTTCCGATTTCAGTTCCAGAGCGATTCGCCCAATGAGTCCTTGATATTTAGTCGTTTTCAGCCAATTTTCTGGATTTTTGAAAATTTCACTTTTTTGTGAAAATATCCACTAAATGAGGGAATAATATGTGTGAGGGTACCCCAGGAGAGTTCCAAACGTGTGTGGGTAGAATATATATCCCATGGGGGTAAAATTGAAAAAAGTTGAAACATTTTATTTTTTTGACTTAGTCATTTTTCCGGCGTTTATCAGACTTTCAGATAGGGGAAATGTCAGTGAGTGTTCCGATTTCTGTTCTAGAGCGATTCGCCCAATGAGTCCTTGATATTTAGTCGTTTTTAGCCAATTTTCTGGATTTTTGAAAATTTCACTTTTTTGTGAAAATATCCACTAAATGAGGGAATAATATGTGTGAGGGTACCACAGGAGAGTTCCAAATGTGTGTGTGTAGAATATATATCCCACGGGGGTAAAATTGAAAAAAGTTGAAAATTTTTTTTTCTTCGACTTAGTAATATTCCAGCGTTTATCAGACTTTCAGATAGGGCAAATGTCAGTGAACATTCCAATTTCAGTTCCAGAGCGATTCGCCCAATGAGTCCTTGATATTTAGTCGTTTTCAGCCAATATTTTGGATTTTTGAAAATTTCACTTTTTTGTGAAAATATCCACTAAATGAGGGAATAATATGTGTGAGGGTACCCCAGGAGAGTTCCAAATGTGTGTGGGTAGAATATATATCCCACGGGGGTAAAATTGAAAAAAGTTGAAAAAAATTTTTTCTTGGACTTACTCATTTTTCCGGCGTTTAATCAGACTTTCAGATAGGGGAAATGTCAGTGAGCGTTCCGATTTCAGTTCCAGAGCGATTCGCCCAATGAGTCCTTGATATTTAGTCGTTTTCAGCCAATATTTTGGATTTTTGAAAATTTCACTTTTTTGTGAAAATATCCACTAAATGAGGGAATAATATGTGTGAGGGTACCCCAGGAGAGTTCCAAATGTGTGTGGGTGGAATATATATCCCACGGGGGTAAAATTGAAAAAAGTTGAAAAAAAATTTTTCTTGGACTTAGTAATATTCCGGCGTTTATCAGACTTTCAGATAGGGCAAATTTCAGTAAGCATTCCGATTTCAGTTCCAGAACGATGTGCCCAATGAGTCCTTGATATTTAGTCGTTTTCAGCCAATATTTTTGATTTTTGAAAATTTCACTTTTTTGTGAAAATATCCAATAAATGAGGGAATAATATGTGTGAGAGTACCCCAGGAGAGTTCCAAATGTGTGTGTGTAGAATATATATCCCACGGGGGTTAAATTGAAAAAAGTTGAAAAAAAATTTTCTTGGACTTAGTAATATTCCGGCGTTTATCAGACTTTCAGATAGGGCAAATGTCAGTGAACATTCCGATTTCAGTTCCAGAGTGATTCGCCCAATGAGTCGTTGATATTAAGTCGTTTTCAGCCAATATTTTTGATTTTTGAAAATTTCACTTTTTTGTGAAAATATCCACTAAATGAGGGAATAATATGTGTGAGGGTACCCCAGGAGAGTTCCAAATGTGTGTGGGTAAAATATATATCCCACGGGGGTAAAATTGAAAAAATTTGAAAACATTTTTTTTTTTGGACTTAGTCATTTTTCCGGCATTTATCAGACTTTCAGATAGGGGAAATGTCAGTGAGCATTCCGATTTCAGTTCCAGAGCGATTCACCCAATGAGTCCTTGATATTTAGTCGTTTTCAGCCAATATTTTGGATTTTTGAAAATTTCACTATTTTGTGAAAATATCCACTAAATGAGGGAATAATATGTGTGAGGGTACCCCAGGAGAGTTCCAAATGTGTGTGGGTAGAATATATATCCCACGGGGCTAAAATAGAAAAAAGTGGAAAAATTTTTTTTTGGACTTAGTCATTTTTCCGGCGTTTATCAGACTTTCAGATAGGGCAAATGTCAGTGAACATTCCGATTTCAGTTCCAGAGCGATTCGCCCAATGAGTCCTTGATATTTAGTCGTTTTCAGCCAATATTTTGGATTTTTGAAAATTTCACTTTTTTGTGGAAATATCCACTAAATGAGGGAATAATATGTGTGAGGGTACCCCAGGAGAGTTCCAAATGTGTGTGGGTAGAATATAAATCCCACGGGGGTAAAATTGAAAAAAGTTGAAAAAAAAATTTTTCTTGGACTTAGTAATATTCCGGCGTTTATCAGACTTTCAGATAGGGCAAAGGTCAGTGAACATTCCGATTTCAGCTACAGAGCGATTCGCCCAATGAGTCCTTGATATTTAGTCGTTTTCAGCCAATATTTTGGATTTTTGAAAATTTCACTTTTTTGTGAAAATATCCACTAAATGAGGGAATAATATGTGTGAGGGTACCCCAGGAGAGTTCCAAATGTGTGTGGGTAGAATATATATCCCACGGGGGTAAAATTGAAAAAAGTTGAAAATTTTTTTTTCTTGGACTTAGTAATATTCCGGCGTTTATCAGACTTTCAGATAGGGGAAATGTCAGAGAACATTCCGATTTCAGTTCCAGAGCGATTCGCCCAATGAGTCCTTGATATTTAGTCGTTTTCAGCCAATATTTTGGATTTTTGAAAATTTCACTTTTTTGTGAAAATATCCACTAAATGAGGGAATAATAAGTGCGAGGGTACCCCAGGAGAGTTCCAAATGTGTGTGGGTAGAATATATATCCCACGGGGGTAAAATAGAAAAAAGTGGAAACATTTTTTTTTGGACTTAGTCATTTTTCCGGCGTTTATCAGACTTTCAGATAGGGCAAATGTCAGTGAACATTCCGATTTCAGTTCCAGAGCGATTCGCCCAATGAGTCCTTGATATTTAGTCGTTTTCAGCCAATATTTTGGATTTTTGAAAATTTTACTTTTTTGTGGAAATATCCACTAAATGAGGGAATAATATGTGTGAGGGTACCCCAGGAGAGTTCCAAATGTGTGTGGGTAGAATATATATCCCACGGGGGTAAAATTGAAAAAAGCTGAAAAAATTTTTTTTCTTGGACTTAGTAATATTCCGGCGTTTATCAGACTTTCAGATAGGGCAAAGGTCAGTGAACATTCCGATTTCAGTTACAGAGCGATTCGCCCAATGAGTCCTTGATATTTAGTTGTTTTCAGCCAATATTTTGGATTTTTGAAAATTTCACTTTTTTGTGAAAATATCCACTAAATGAGGGAATAATATGTGTGAGGGTACCCCAGGAGAGTTCCAAATGTGTGTGGGTAGAATATATATCCCACGGGGCTAAAATAGAAAAAAGTGGAAAAATTTTTTTTTGGACTTAGTCATTTTTCCGGCGTTTATCAGACTTTCAGATAGGGCAAATGTCAGTGAACATTCCGATTTCAGTTCCAGAGCAATTCGCCCAATGAGTCCTTGATATTTAGTCGTTTTCAGCCAATATTTTGGATTTTTGAAAATTTCACTTTTTTGTGAAAATATCCACTAAATGAGGGAATAATATGTGTGAGGGTACCCCAGGAGAGTTCCAAATGTGTGTGGGTAGAATATAAATCCCACGGGGGTAAAATTGAAAAAAGTTGAAAAAAAATTTTTTCTTGGACTTAGTAATATTCCGGCGTTTATCAGACTTTCAGATAGGGCAAAGGTCAGTGAACATTCCGATTTCAGTTACAGAGCGATTCGCCCAATGAATCCTTGATATTTAGTCGTTTTCAGCCAATATTTTGGATTTTTGAAAATTTTACTTTTTTGTGAAAATATCCACTAAATGAGGGAATAATATGTGTGAGGGTACCCCAGGAGAGTTCCAAATGTGTGTGGGTAGAATATATATCCCACGGGGGTAAAATTGAAAAAGTTGAAAAAAATTTTTTCTTGGACTTAGTAATATTCCGGCGTTTATCAGACTTTCAGATAGGGGAAATGTCAGAGAACATTCCGATTTCAGTTCCAGAGCGATTCGCCCAATGAGTCCTTGATATTTAGTCGTTTTCAGCCAATATTTTGGATTTTTGAAAATTTCACTTTTTTGTGAAAATATCCACTAAATGAGGGAATAATAAGTGTGAGGGTACCCCAGGAGAGTTCCAAATGTGTGTGGGTAGAATATATATCCCACGGGGGTAAAATAGAAAAAAGTGGAAACATTTTTTTTTGGACTTAGTCATTTTTCCGGCGTTTATCAGACTTTCAGATAGGGCAAATGTCAGTGAACATTCCGATTTCAGTTCCAGAGCGATTCGCCCAATGAGTCCTTGATATTTAGTCGTTTTCAGCCAATATTTTGGATTTTTGAAAATTTCACTTTTTTGTGGAAATATCCACTAAATGAGGGAATAATATGTGTGAGGGTACCCCAGGAGAGTTCCAAATGTGTGTGGGTAGAATATATATCCCACGGGGGTAAAATTGAAAAAAGTTGAAAAAAATTTTTTTCTTGGACTTAGTAATATTCCGGCGTTTATCAGACTTTCAGATAGGGCAAAGGTCAGTGAACATTCCGATTTCAGTTACAGAGCGATACGCCCAATGAGTCCTTGATATTTAGTCGTTTTCAGCCAATATTTTGGATTTTTGAAAATTTCACTTTTTTGTGAAAATATCCACTAAATGAGGGAATAATATGTGTGAGGGTACCCCAGGAGAGTTCCAAATGTGTGTGGGTAGAATATATATCCCACGGGGGTAAAATTGAAAAAAGTTGAAAAAAATTTGATTTTGGACTTAGTCATTTTTCTGGCGTTTATCAGACTTTCAGATAGGGCAAATGCCAGTGAACATTACGATTTCAGTTCCAGAGCGATTCGCCCAATGAGTCCTTGATATTTAGTTGTTTTCAGCCAATATTTTGGATTTTTGAAAATTTCACTTTTTTGTGAAAATATCCACTAAATGAGGGAATAATATGTGTGAGGGTACCCCAGGAGAGTTCCAAATGTGTGTGGGTAGAATATATATCCCACGGGGGTAAAATTCAAAAAAGTTGAAAAAATTTTATTTTTGGACTTGGTCATTTTTCCGGCGTTTATCAGACTTTCAGATAGGGAAAATGTCAGTGAGAGTTCCAATTTCAGTTCCAGAGCGATTCGCCCAATGAGTCCTTGATATTTAGTCGTTTTCAGACAATATTTTGGATTTTTGAAAATTTCACTTTTTTGTGAAAATATCCACTAAATGAGGGAATAATATGTGTGAGGGTACCCCAGGAGAGTTCCAAATGTGTGTGGGTAGAATATATATCCCACGGGGGTAAAATTGAAAAAAGTTGAAAAAAAAATTTTTCTTGGACTTAGTCATTTTTCCAGCGTTTATCAGACTTTCAGATAGGGCAAATGCCAGTGAACATTCTGATTTCAGTTCCAGAGCGATTCGCCCAATGAGTCCTTGATATTTAGTCGTTTTCCGCCAATATTTTGGATTTTTGAAAATTTCACTTTTTTGTGAAAATATCCACTAAAGGAGGGAATAATATGTGTGACCGTACCCCAGGAGAGTTCCAAATGTGTGTGGGTAGAATATATCTCCCACGGGAGTAAAATTCAAAAAAGTTGAAAAAAAAATTTTCTTGCACTTAGTCATTTTTTCGGCGTTTAGCAGACTTTCAGATAAGGCAAATGTCAGTAAGCGTTCCGATTTCAGTTCCAGAGCGATTCGCCCAATGAGTCCTTGATATTTAGTCGTTTTCAGCCAATATTTTGGATTTTTGAAAATTTCACTTTTTTGTGAAAATATCCACTAGATGAGGGAATAATATGTGTGAGGGTACCCCAGGAGAGTACCAAATGTGTGCGGGTAGAATATATATCCTACGGGGGTAAAATTGAAAAAAGTTTAAAAAATTTTTTTTTTGGACTTAGTCATTTTTCCGGCGTTTATCAGACTTTCATATAGGGCAAATGTCAGTGAGCGTTCAGATTTCAGTTCCAGAGCGATTTGCTGAATGATTCCTTGATATATCATCGTTTTCAGGCAATTTTCTGGATTTTTGAAAATTTCACTTCTTTGTGAAAATATCCAGTAAATGAGGGAATAATATGTGTGAGGGTGCCCCAGGAGAGTTCCAAATGTGTGTGTGTAGAATATATACCCACGGTGGTAAAATTGAAAAAAGTTGAAAATTTTTTTTTCTTGGACTTAGTAATATTCCGGCATTTATCAGACTTTCAGATAGGGGAAATGTCAGTGAGCGTTCCGATTTCTGTTCCACAGCGATTTGCCCAATGAGTCCTTGATATTTAGTCGTTTTCAGCCAATTTTCTGGATTTTTGAAAATTTCACTTTTTTTGTGAAAATATCCACTAAATGAGGGAATAATATGTGTGAGGGTACCCCAGGAGAGTTCCAAATGTATGTGGGTAGAATAGAAATCCCACGGGGGTAAAATTGAAAAAAGTTGAAAAATTTTTTTTCTTGGACTTAGTCATTTTCTGGCGTTTAATCAGACTTTCAGATAGGGGAAATGTCAGTGAGCGTTCCGATTTCTGTTCCAGAGCGATTCGCCCAATGAGTCCTTGATATTTAGTCGTTTTCAGACAATTTTCTGGTTTTTGAAAATTTCACTTTTTTGTGAAAATATCCACTAAATGAGGGAATAATATGTGTGAGGGTACCACAGGAGAGTTCCAAATGTGTGTGTGTAGAATATATATCCCACGGGGGTAAAATTGAAAAAAGTTGAAAATTTTTTTTTCTTGGACTTAGTAATATTCCGGCGTTTATCAGACTTTCAGATAGGGGAAATGTCAGTGAGCGTTCCGATTTCAGTTCCAGAGCGATTCGCCCAATGAGTCCTTGATATTTAGTCGTTTTCAGCCAATACTTTGGATTTTTGAAAATTTCACTTTTTTGTGAAAATATCCACTAAATGAGGGAATAATATGTGTGAGGGTACCCCAGGAGAGTTCCAAATGTGTGTGGGTAGAATAGAAATCCCACGGGGGTAAAATTGAAAAAAGTTGAAAAAAATTTTTTCTTGGACTTAGTCATTTTCTGGCGTTTAATCAGACTTTCAGATAGGGGAAATTTCAGTGAGCGTTCCGATTTCAGTTCTAGAGCGATTCGCCCAATGAGTCCTTGATATTTAGTCGTTTTCAGCCAATATTTTTGAAAATTTCACTTTTTTGTGAAAATATCCACTAAATGAGGGAATAATATGTGTGAGGGTACCCCAGGAGAGTTCCAAATGTGTGTGGGTAAAATATATATCCCACGGGGGTAAAATTGAAAAAAGTTGAAAAAAATTTTTTTTTTGGACTTAGTCATTTTTCCGGCGTTTATCAGACTTTCAGATAGGGCAAATGTCAGTGAACATTCCGATTTCAGTTCCTGAGCGATTCGCCCAATGAGTCCTTGATATTTAGTCGTTTTCAGCCAATATTTTTGATTTTTGAAAATTTCACTTTTTTGTGAAAATATCCACTAAATGAGGGAATAATATGTGTGAGGGTACCCCAGGAGAGTACCAAATGTGTGTGGGTAGAACATATATCCCACGGGGGTAAAATTGAAAAAAGTTGAAAACTTTTTTTTTTTTGGACTTAGTCATTTTTCCGGCGTTTATCAGACTTTCAGATAGGGGAAATGTCAGTGAGAGTTCCGATTTCAGTTCCAGAGCGATTCGCCCAATGAGTCCTTGATATTTAGTCGTTTTCAGCCAATTTTCTGGATTTTTGAAAATTTCACTTTTTTGTGAAAATATCCACTAAATGAGGGAATAATATGTGTGAGGGTACCCCAGGAGAGTTCCAAACGTGTGTGGGTAGAATATATATCCCATGGGGGTAAAATTGAAAAAAGTTGAAACATTTTATTTTTTTGACTTAGTCATTTTTCCGGCGTTTATCAGACTTTCAGATAGGGGAAATGTCAGTGAGTGTTCCGATTTCTGTTCTAGAGCGATTCGCCCAATGAGTCCTTGATATTTAGTCGTTTTTAGCCAATTTTCTGGATTTTTGAAAATTTCACTTTTTTGTGAAAATATCCACTAAATGAGGGAATAATATGTGTGAGGGTACCACAGGAGAGTTCCAAATGTGTGTGTGTAGAATATATATCCCACGGGGGTAAAATTGAAAAAAGTTGAAAATTTTTTTTTCTTCGACTTAGTAATATTCCAGCGTTTATCAGACTTTCAGATAGGGCAAATGTCAGTGAACATTCCAATTTCAGTTCCAGAGCGATTCGCCCAATGAGTCCTTGATATTTAGTCGTTTTCAGCCAATATTTTGGATTTTTGAAAATTTCACTTTTTTGTGAAAATATCCACTAAATGAGGGAATAATATGTGTGAGGGTACCCCAGGAGAGTTCCAAATGTGTGTGGGTAGAATATATATCCCACGGGGGTAAAATTGAAAAAAGTTGAAAAAAATTTTTTCTTGGACTTACTCATTTTTCCGGCGTTTAATCAGACTTTCAGATAGGGGAAATGTCAGTGAGCGTTCCGATTTCAGTTCCAGAGCGATTCGCCCAATGAGTCCTTGATATTTAGTCGTTTTCAGCCAATATTTTGGATTTTTGAAAATTTCACTTTTTTGTGAAAATATCCACTAAATGAGGGAATAATATGTGTGAGGGTACCCCAGGAGAGTTCCAAATGTGTGTGGGTGGAATATATATCCCACGGGGGTAAAATTGAAAAAAGTTGAAAAAAAATTTTTCTTGGACTTAGTAATATTCCGGCGTTTATCAGACTTTCAGATAGGGCAAATTTCAGTAAGCATTCCGATTTCAGTTCCAGAACGATGTGCCCAATGAGTCCTTGATATTTAGTCGTTTTCAGCCAATATTTTTGATTTTTGAAAATTTCACTTTTTTGTGAAAATATCCAATAAATGAGGGAATAATATGTGTGAGAGTACCCCAGGAGAGTTCCAAATGTGTGTGTGTAGAATATATATCCCACGGGGGTTAAATTGAAAAAAGTTGAAAAAAAATTTTCTTGGACTTAGTAATATTCCGGCGTTTATCAGACTTTCAGATAGGGCAAATGTCAGTGAACATTCCGATTTCAGTTCCAGAGTGATTCGCCCAATGAGTCGTTGATATTAAGTCGTTTTCAGCCAATATTTTTGATTTTTGAAAATTTCACTTTTTTGTGAAAATATCCACTAAATGAGGGAATAATATGTGTGAGGGTACCCCAGGAGAGTTCCAAATGTGTGTGGGTAAAATATATATCCCACGGGGGTAAAATTGAAAAAATTTGAAAACATTTTTTTTTTTGGACTTAGTCATTTTTCCGGCATTTATCAGACTTTCAGATAGGGGAAATGTCAGTGAGCATTCCGATTTCAGTTCCAGAGCGATTCACCCAATGAGTCCTTGATATTTAGTCGTTTTCAGCCAATATTTTGGATTTTTGAAAATTTCACTATTTTGTGAAAATATCCACTAAATGAGGGAATAATATGTGTGAGGGTACCCCAGGAGAGTTCCAAATGTGTGTGGGTAGAATATATATCCCACGGGGCTAAAATAGAAAAAAGTGGAAAAATTTTTTTTTGGACTTAGTCATTTTTCCGGCGTTTATCAGACTTTCAGATAGGGCAAATGTCAGTGAACATTCCGATTTCAGTTCCAGAGCGATTCGCCCAATGAGTCCTTGATATTTAGTCGTTTTCAGCCAATATTTTGGATTTTTGAAAATTTCACTTTTTTGTGGAAATATCCACTAAATGAGGGAATAATATGTGTGAGGGTACCCCAGGAGAGTTCCAAATGTGTGTGGGTAGAATATAAATCCCACGGGGGTAAAATTGAAAAAAGTTGAAAAAAAAATTTTTCTTGGACTTAGTAATATTCCGGCGTTTATCAGACTTTCAGATAGGGCAAAGGTCAGTGAACATTCCGATTTCAGCTACAGAGCGATTCGCCCAATGAGTCCTTGATATTTAGTCGTTTTCAGCCAATATTTTGGATTTTTGAAAATTTCACTTTTTTGTGAAAATATCCACTAAATGAGGGAATAATATGTGTGAGGGTACCCCAGGAGAGTTCCAAATGTGTGTGGGTAGAATATATATCCCACGGGGGTAAAATTGAAAAAAGTTGAAAATTTTTTTTTCTTGGACTTAGTAATATTCCGGCGTTTATCAGACTTTCAGATAGGGGAAATGTCAGAGAACATTCCGATTTCAGTTCCAGAGCGATTCGCCCAATGAGTCCTTGATATTTAGTCGTTTTCAGCCAATATTTTGGATTTTTGAAAATTTCACTTTTTTGTGAAAATATCCACTAAATGAGGGAATAATAAGTGCGAGGGTACCCCAGGAGAGTTCCAAATGTGTGTGGGTAGAATATATATCCCACGGGGGTAAAATAGAAAAAAGTGGAAACATTTTTTTTTGGACTTAGTCATTTTTCCGGCGTTTATCAGACTTTCAGATAGGGCAAATGTCAGTGAACATTCCGATTTCAGTTCCAGAGCGATTCGCCCAATGAGTCCTTGATATTTAGTCGTTTTCAGCCAATATTTTGGATTTTTGAAAATTTTACTTTTTTGTGGAAATATCCACTAAATGAGGGAATAATATGTGTGAGGGTACCCCAGGAGAGTTCCAAATGTGTGTGGGTAGAATATATATCCCACGGGGGTAAAATTGAAAAAAGCTGAAAAAATTTTTTTTCTTGGACTTAGTAATATTCCGGCGTTTATCAGACTTTCAGATAGGGCAAAGGTCAGTGAACATTCCGATTTCAGTTACAGAGCGATTCGCCCAATGAGTCCTTGATATTTAGTTGTTTTCAGCCAATATTTTGGATTTTTGAAAATTTCACTTTTTTGTGAAAATATCCACTAAATGAGGGAATAATATGTGTGAGGGTACCCCAGGAGAGTTCCAAATGTGTGTGGGTAGAATATATATCCCACGGGGCTAAAATAGAAAAAAGTGGAAAAATTTTTTTTTGGACTTAGTCATTTTTCCGGCGTTTATCAGACTTTCAGATAGGGCAAATGTCAGTGAACATTCCGATTTCAGTTCCAGAGCAATTCGCCCAATGAGTCCTTGATATTTAGTCGTTTTCAGCCAATATTTTGGATTTTTGAAAATTTCACTTTTTTGTGAAAATATCCACTAAATGAGGGAATAATATGTGTGAGGGTACCCCAGGAGAGTTCCAAATGTGTGTGGGTAGAATATAAATCCCACGGGGGTAAAATTGAAAAAAGTTGAAAAAAAATTTTTTCTTGGACTTAGTAATATTCCGGCGTTTATCAGACTTTCAGATAGGGCAAAGGTCAGTGAACATTCCGATTTCAGTTACAGAGCGATTCGCCCAATGAATCCTTGATATTTAGTCGTTTTCAGCCAATATTTTGGATTTTTGAAAATTTTACTTTTTTGTGAAAATATCCACTAAATGAGGGAATAATATGTGTGAGGGTACCCCAGGAGAGTTCCAAATGTGTGTGGGTAGAATATATATCCCACGGGGGTAAAATTGAAAAAGTTGAAAAAAATTTTTTCTTGGACTTAGTAATATTCCGGCGTTTATCAGACTTTCAGATAGGGGAAATGTCAGAGAACATTCCGATTTCAGTTCCAGAGCGATTCGCCCAATGAGTCCTTGATATTTAGTCGTTTTCAGCCAATATTTTGGATTTTTGAAAATTTCACTTTTTTGTGAAAATATCCACTAAATGAGGGAATAATAAGTGTGAGGGTACCCCAGGAGAGTTCCAAATGTGTGTGGGTAGAATATATATCCCACGGGGGTAAAATAGAAAAAAGTGGAAACATTTTTTTTTGGACTTAGTCATTTTTCCGGCGTTTATCAGACTTTCAGATAGGGCAAATGTCAGTGAACATTCCGATTTCAGTTCCAGAGCGATTCGCCCAATGAGTCCTTGATATTTAGTCGTTTTCAGCCAATATTTTGGATTTTTGAAAATTTCACTTTTTTGTGGAAATATCCACTAAATGAGGGAATAATATGTGTGAGGGTACCCCAGGAGAGTTCCAAATGTGTGTGGGTAGAATATATATCCCACGGGGGTAAAATTGAAAAAAGTTGAAAAAAATTTTTTTCTTGGACTTAGTAATATTCCGGCGTTTATCAGACTTTCAGATAGGGCAAAGGTCAGTGAACATTCCGATTTCAGTTACAGAGCGATACGCCCAATGAGTCCTTGATATTTAGTCGTTTTCAGCCAATATTTTGGATTTTTGAAAATTTCACTTTTTTGTGAAAATATCCACTAAATGAGGGAATAATATGTGTGAGGGTACCCCAGGAGAGTTCCAAATGTGTGTGGGTAGAATATATATCCCACGGGGGTAAAATTGAAAAAAGTTGAAAAAAATTTGATTTTGGACTTAGTCATTTTTCCGGCGTTTATCAGACTTTCAGATAGGGCAAATGCCAGTGAACATTACGATTTCAGTTCCAGAGCGATTCGCCCAATGAGTCCTTGATATTTAGTTGTTTTCAGCCAATATTTTGGATTTTTGAAAATTTCACTTTTTTGTGAAAATATCCACTAAATGAGGGAATAATATGTGTGAGGGTACCCCAGGAGAGTTCCAAATGTGTGTGGGTAGAATATATATCCCACGGGGGTAAAATTCAAAAAAGTTGAAAAAATTTTATTTTTGGACTTGGTCATTTTTCCGGCGTTTATCAGACTTTCAGATAGGGAAAATGTCAGTGAGAGTTCCAATTTCAGTTCCAGAGCGATTCGCCCAATGAGTCCTTGATATTTAGTCGTTTTCAGACAATATTTTGGATTTTTGAAAATTTCACTTTTTTGTGAAAATATCCACTAAATGAGGGAATAATATGTGTGAGGGTACCCCAGGAGAGTTCCAAATGTGTGTGGGTAGAATATATATCCCACGGGGGTAAAATTGAAAAAAGTTGAAAAAAAAATTTTTCTTGGACTTAGTCATTTTTCCAGCGTTTATCAGACTTTCAGATAGGGCAAATGCCAGTGAACATTCTGATTTCAGTTCCAGAGCGATTCGCCCAATGAGTCCTTGATATTTAGTCGTTTTCCGCCAATATTTTGGATTTTTGAAAATTTCACTTTTTTGTGAAAATATCCAATAAATGAGGGAATAATATGTGTGAGAGTACCCCAGGAGAGTTCCAAATGTGTGTGTGTAGAATATATATCCCACGGGGGTTAAATTGAAAAAAGTTGAAAAAAAATTTTCTTGGACTTAGTAATATTCCGGCGTTTATCAGACTTTCAGATAGGGCAAATGTCAGTGAACATTCCGATTTCAGTTCCAGAGTGATTCGCCCAATGAGTCGTTGATATTAAGTCGTTTTCAGCCAATATTTTTGATTTTTGAAAATTTCACTTTTTTGTGAAAATATCCACTAAATGAGGGAATAATATGTGTGAGGGTACCCCAGGAGAGTTCCAAATGTGTGTGGGTAAAATATATATCCCACGGGGGTAAAATTGAAAAAATTTGAAAACATTTTTTTTTTTGGACTTAGTCATTTTTCCGGCATTTATCAGACTTTCAGATAGGGGAAATGTCAGTGAGCATTCCGATTTCAGTTCCAGAGCGATTCACCCAATGAGTCCTTGATATTTAGTCGTTTTCAGCCAATATTTTGGATTTTTGAAAATTTCACTATTTTGTGAAAATATCCACTAAATGAGGGAATAATATGTGTGAGGGTACCCCAGGAGAGTTCCAAATGTGTGTGGGTAGAATATATATCCCACGGGGCTAAAATAGAAAAAAGTGGAAAAATTTTTTTTTGGACTTAGTCATTTTTCCGGCGTTTATCAGACTTTCAGATAGGGCAAATGTCAGTGAACATTCCGATTTCAGTTCCAGAGCGATTCGCCCAATGAGTCCTTGATATTTAGTCGTTTTCAGCCAATATTTTGGATTTTTGAAAATTTCACTTTTTTGTGGAAATATCCACTAAATGAGGGAATAATATGTGTGAGGGTACCCCAGGAGAGTTCCAAATGTGTGTGGGTAGAATATAAATCCCACGGGGGTAAAATTGAAAAAAGTTGAAAAAAAAATTTTTCTTGGACTTAGTAATATTCCGGCGTTTATCAGACTTTCAGATAGGGCAAAGGTCAGTGAACATTCCGATTTCAGCTACAGAGCGATTCGCCCAATGAGTCCTTGATATTTAGTCGTTTTCAGCCAATATTTTGGATTTTTGAAAATTTCACTTTTTTGTGAAAATATCCACTAAATGAGGGAATAATATGTGTGAGGGTACCCCAGGAGAGTTCCAAATGTGTGTGGGTAGAATATATATCCCACGGGGGTAAAATTGAAAAAAGTTGAAAATTTTTTTTTCTTGGACTTAGTAATATTCCGGCGTTTATCAGACTTTCAGATAGGGGAAATGTCAGAGAACATTCCGATTTCAGTTCCAGAGCGATTCGCCCAATGAGTCCTTGATATTTAGTCGTTTTCAGCCAATATTTTGGATTTTTGAAAATTTCACTTTTTTGTGAAAATATCCACTAAATGAGGGAATAATAAGTGCGAGGGTACCCCAGGAGAGTTCCAAATGTGTGTGGGTAGAATATATATCCCACGGGGGTAAAATAGAAAAAAGTGGAAACATTTTTTTTTGGACTTAGTCATTTTTCCGGCGTTTATCAGACTTTCAGATAGGGCAAATGTCAGTGAACATTCCGATTTCAGTTCCAGAGCGATTCGCCCAATGAGTCCTTGATATTTAGTCGTTTTCAGCCAATATTTTGGATTTTTGAAAATTTTACTTTTTTGTGGAAATATCCACTAAATGAGGGAATAATATGTGTGAGGGTACCCCAGGAGAGTTCCAAATGTGTGTGGGTAGAATATATATCCCACGGGGGTAAAATTGAAAAAAGCTGAAAAAATTTTTTTTCTTGGACTTAGTAATATTCCGGCGTTTATCAGACTTTCAGATAGGGCAAAGGTCAGTGAACATTCCGATTTCAGTTACAGAGCGATTCGCCCAATGAGTCCTTGATATTTAGTTGTTTTCAGCCAATATTTTGGATTTTTGAAAATTTCACTTTTTTGTGAAAATATCCACTAAATGAGGGAATAATATGTGTGAGGGTACCCCAGGAGAGTTCCAAATGTGTGTGGGTAGAATATATATCCCACGGGGCTAAAATAGAAAAAAGTGGAAAAATTTTTTTTTGGACTTAGTCATTTTTCCGGCGTTTATCAGACTTTCAGATAGGGCAAATGTCAGTGAACATTCCGATTTCAGTTCCAGAGCAATTCGCCCAATGAGTCCTTGATATTTAGTCGTTTTCAGCCAATATTTTGGATTTTTGAAAATTTCACTTTTTTGTGAAAATATCCACTAAATGAGGGAATAATATGTGTGAGGGTACCCCAGGAGAGTTCCAAATGTGTGTGGGTAGAATATAAATCCCACGGGGGTAAAATTGAAAAAAGTTGAAAAAAAATTTTTTCTTGGACTTAGTAATATTCCGGCGTTTATCAGACTTTCAGATAGGGCAAAGGTCAGTGAACATTCCGATTTCAGTTACAGAGCGATTCGCCCAATGAATCCTTGATATTTAGTCGTTTTCAGCCAATATTTTGGATTTTTGAAAATTTTACTTTTTTGTGAAAATATCCACTAAATGAGGGAATAATATGTGTGAGGGTACCCCAGGAGAGTTCCAAATGTGTGTGGGTAGAATATATATCCCACGGGGGTAAAATTGAAAAAGTTGAAAAAAATTTTTTCTTGGACTTAGTAATATTCCGGCGTTTATCAGACTTTCAGATAGGGGAAATGTCAGAGAACATTCCGATTTCAGTTCCAGAGCGATTCGCCCAATGAGTCCTTGATATTTAGTCGTTTTCAGCCAATATTTTGGATTTTTGAAAATTTCACTTTTTTGTGAAAATATCCACTAAATGAGGGAATAATAAGTGTGAGGGTACCCCAGGAGAGTTCCAAATGTGTGTGGGTAGAATATATATCCCACGGGGGTAAAATAGAAAAAAGTGGAAACATTTTTTTTTGGACTTAGTCATTTTTCCGGCGTTTATCAGACTTTCAGATAGGGCAAATGTCAGTGAACATTCCGATTTCAGTTCCAGAGCGATTCGCCCAATGAGTCCTTGATATTTAGTCGTTTTCAGCCAATATTTTGGATTTTTGAAAATTTCACTTTTTTGTGGAAATATCCACTAAATGAGGGAATAATATGTGTGAGGGTACCCCAGGAGAGTTCCAAATGTGTGTGGGTAGAATATATATCCCACGGGGGTAAAATTGAAAAAAGTTGAAAAAAATTTTTTTCTTGGACTTAGTAATATTCCGGCGTTTATCAGACTTTCAGATAGGGCAAAGGTCAGTGAACATTCCGATTTCAGTTACAGAGCGATACGCCCAATGAGTCCTTGATATTTAGTCGTTTTCAGCCAATATTTTGGATTTTTGAAAATTTCACTTTTTTGTGAAAATATCCACTAAATGAGGGAATAATATGTGTGAGGGTACCCCAGGAGAGTTCCAAATGTGTGTGGGTAGAATATATATCCCACGGGGGTAAAATTGAAAAAAGTTGAAAAAAATTTGATTTTGGACTTAGTCATTTTTCCGGCGTTTATCAGACTTTCAGATAGGGCAAATGCCAGTGAACATTACGATTTCAGTTCCAGAGCGATTCGCCCAATGAGTCCTTGATATTTAGTTGTTTTCAGCCAATATTTTGGATTTTTGAAAATTTCACTTTTTTGTGAAAATATCCACTAAATGAGGGAATAATATGTGTGAGGGTACCCCAGGAGAGTTCCAAATGTGTGTGGGTAGAATATATATCCCACGGGGGTAAAATTCAAAAAAGTTGAAAAAATTTTATTTTTGGACTTGGTCATTTTTCCGGCGTTTATCAGACTTTCAGATAGGGAAAATGTCAGTGAGAGTTCCAATTTCAGTTCCAGAGCGATTCGCCCAATGAGTCCTTGATATTTAGTCGTTTTCAGACAATATTTTGGATTTTTGAAAATTTCACTTTTTTGTGAAAATATCCACTAAATGAGGGAATAATATGTGTGAGGGTACCCCAGGAGAGTTCCAAATGTGTGTGGGTAGAATATATATCCCACGGGGGTAAAATTGAAAAAAGTTGAAAAAAAAATTTTTCTTGGACTTAGTCATTTTTCCAGCGTTTATCAGACTTTCAGATAGGGCAAATGCCAGTGAACATTCTGATTTCAGTTCCAGAGCGATTCGCCCAATGAGTCCTTGATATTTAGTCGTTTTCCGCCAATATTTTGGATTTTTGAAAATTTCACTTTTTTGTGAAAATATCCACTAAAGGAGGGAATAATATGTGTGACCGTACCCCAGGAGAGTTCCAAATGTGTGTGGGTAGAATATATCTCCCACGGGAGTAAAATTCAAAAAAGTTGAAAAAAAAATTTTCTTGCACTTAGTCATTTTTTCGGCGTTTAGCAGACTTTCAGATAAGGCAAATGTCAGTAAGCGTTCCGATTTCAGTTCCAGAGCGATTCGCCCAATGAGTCCTTGATATTTAGTCGTTTTCAGCCAATATTTTGGATTTTTGAAAATTTCACTTTTTTGTGAAAATATCCACTAGATGAGGGAATAATATGTGTGAGGGTACCCCAGGAGAGTACCAAATGTGTGCGGGTAGAATATATATCCTACGGGGGTAAAATTGAAAAAAGTTTAAAAAATTTTTTTTTTGGACTTAGTCATTTTTCCGGCGTTTATCAGACTTTCATATAGGGCAAATGTCAGTGAGCGTTCAGATTTCAGTTCCAGAGCGATTTGCTGAATGATTCCTTGATATATCATCGTTTTCAGGCAATTTTCTGGATTTTTGAAAATTTCACTTCTTTGTGAAAATATCCAGTAAATGAGGGAATAATATGTGTGAGGGTGCCCCAGGAGAGTTCCAAATGTGTGTGTGTAGAATATATACCCACGGTGGTAAAATTGAAAAAAGTTGAAAATTTTTTTTTCTTGGACTTAGTAATATTCCGGCATTTATCAGACTTTCAGATAGGGGAAATGTGAGTGAGCGTTCCGATTTCAGTTCCAGAGCGATTCGCCCAATGACTCCTTGATATTTAGTCGTTTTCAGCCAATACTTTGGATTTTTGAAAATTTCACTTTTTTGTGAAAATATCCACTAAATGAGGGAATAATATGTGTGAGGGTACCCCAGGAGAGTACCAAATGTGTGTGGGTAGAATATATATCCCATGGGGGTAAAATTGAAAAAATTTGAAAACATTTTTTTTTTGGACTTAGTTATTTTTCCGGCGTTTATCAGACTTTCAGATATGGGAAATGTCAGTGAGCATTCCGATTTCAGTTCCAGAGTGATTCACCCAATGAGTCCTTGATATTTAGTCGTTTTCAGCCAATATTTTGGATTTTTGAAAATTTCACTTTTTTGTGAAAATATCCACTAAATGAGGGAATAATATGTGTGAGGGTACCACAGGAGAATTCCAAATGTGTGTGCGTAGAATATATATCCCACGAGGGTAAAATTGAAAAAAGTTGAAAATAATTTTTTTTGGACTTAGTCATTTTTCCGGCGTTTATCAGACTTTCAGATAGGGGAAATGTCAGTGAGAGATCCGATTTCAGTTCCAGAGCGATTCGCACAATGAGTCCTTGATATTTAGTCGTTTTCAGCCAATATTTTGGATTTTTGAAAATTTCACTTTTTTGTGAAAATATCCACTAAATGAGGGAATAATATGTGTGAGGGTACCCCAGGAGAGTTCCAAATGTGTGTGGGTAGAATATATATCCCACGGGGATAAAATTGAAAAAAGTTGAAAAAAAATTTTTTCTTGGACTTAGTCATTTTTCCGGCGTTTATCAGACTTTCAGATAGGGCAAATGCCAGTGAACATTCTGATTTCAGTTCCAGAGCGATTCGCCCAATGAGTCCTTGATATTTAGTTGTTTTCAGCCAATATTTTGGATTTTTGAAAATTTCACTTTTTTGTGAAAATATCCACTAAATGAGGGAATAATATGTGTGAGGGTACCCCAGGAGAGTTCCAAATGTGTGTGGGTAGAATATATATCCCACGGGGGTAAAATTCAAAAAAGTTGAAAAAATTTTTTTTTTTTACTTGGTCATTTTTCCGGCATTTATCAGACTTTCAGATAGGGGAAATGTCAGTGAGAGTTCCGATTTCAGTTCCAGAGCGATTCGCCCAATGAGTCCTTGATATTTAGTCGTTTTCAGCCAATATTTTGGATTTTTGAAAATTTCACTTTTTTGTGAAAATATCCCCTAAATGAGGGAATAATATGTGTGAGGGTACCCCAGGAGAGTTCCAAATGTGTGTGGGTAGAATATATATCCCACGGGGGTAAAATTCAAAAAAGTTGAAAAATTTTTTTTTTTAGACTTGGTCATTTTTCCGGCGTTTATCAGACTTTCAGATAGGGCAAAGGTCAGTGAACATTCCGATTTCAGTTACAGAGTGATTCGCCCAATAAGTCCTTGATATTTAGTCGTTTTCAGCCAATATTTTGGATTTTTGAAAATTTCAATTTTTTGTGAAAATATCCACTAAATGAGGGAATAATATGTGTGAGGGTACCCCAGGAGAGTTCCAAATGTGTGTGGGTAGAATATATATCCCACGGGGGTAAAATTGAAAAAAGTTGAAAAAAAATTGTTTTTGGACTTAGTCATTTTTCCGGCGTTTATCAGACTTTCAGATAGGGCAAATGCCAGTGAACATTCTGATTTCAGTTCCAGAGCGATTCTCCCAATGAGTCCTTGATATTTAGTCGTTTTCAGCCAATATTTTGGATTTTTGAAAATTTCACTTTTTTGTGAAAATATCCACTAAATGAGGGAATAATATGTGTGAGGGTACCCCAGGAGAGTTCGAAATGTGTCTGGGTAGAATATATCTCCCACGGGAGTAAAATTCAAAAAAGTTGAAAAAAAATTTTTCTTGCACTTAGTCATTTTTTCCGCCGTTTAGCAGACTTTCAGATAAGGCAAATGTCAGTAAGCGTTCCGATTTCAGTTCCAGAGCGATTCGCCCAATGAGTCCTTGATATTTAGTCATTTTCATCCAATATTTTGGATTTTTGAAAATTTCACTTTTTTGTGAAAATATCCACTAAATGAGGGAATAATATGTGTGAGATTACCCCAGGAGAGTTCCAAATGTGTGTGGGTAGAATATATATTCCACGGGAGTAAAATTCAAAATAGTTGAAAAAAATTTTTTTTTGGACTTAGTAATATTCCGGCGTTTATCATACTTTCAGATAGGGCAAAGGTCAGTGAACATTCCGATTTCAGTTACAGAGTGATTCGCCCAATAAGTCCTTGATATTTAGTCGTTTTCAGCCAATATTTAGGATTTTTGAAAATTTCAATTTTTTGTGAAAATATCCACTAAATGAGGGAATAATATGTGTGAGGGTACCCCAGGAGAGTTCCAAATGTGTGTGGGTAGAATATATATCCCACGGGGGTAAAATTGAAAAAAGTTGAAAAAAAATTGTTTTTGGACTTAGTCATTTTTCCGGCGTTTATCAGACTTTCAGATAGGGCAAATGCCAGTGAACATTACGATTTCAGTTCCAGAGCGATTCGCCCAATGAGTCCTTGATATTTAGTCGTTTTCAGCCAATATTTTGGATTTTTGAAAATGTCACTTTTTTGTGAAAATATCCACTAAATGAGGGAATAATATCTGTGAGGGTACCCCAGGAGAGTTCCAAATGTGTGTGGGTAGAATATATATCCCACGGGGTTAAAATTCAAAAAAGTTGAAAAAAATTTTTTTTTGGACTTGGTCATTTTTCCGGCGTTTATCAGACTTTCAGATAGGGGAAATGTCAGTGAGAGTTCCAATTTCAGTTCCAGAGCGATTCGCCCAATGAGTCCTTGATATTTAGTCGTTTTCAGACAATATTTTGGATTTTTGAAAATTTCACTTTTTTGTGAAAATATCCACTAAATGAGGGAATAATATGTGTGAGGGTACCCCAGGAGAGTTCCAAATGTGTGTGGGTAGAATATATATCCCACGGGAGTAAAATTCAAAAAAGTTGAAAAAAAAATTTTCTTGCACTTAGTCATTTTTTCCGGCGTTTATCAGACTTTCAGATAAGGTAAATGTCAGTAAGCGTTCCGATTTCAGTTCCAGAGCGATTCGCCCAATGAGTCCTTGATATTTAGACGTTTTCAGCCAATTTTCTGGATTTTCAAAAATTTCACTTTTTTGTGAAAATATCCACTAAATGAGGGAATAATATGTGTGAGGGTACCCCAGGAGAGTTCCAAATGTGTGTGGGTAGAATATATATCCCACGGGGGTAAAATTGAAAAAGTTGAAAACAATTTTTTTCTTGGACTTGGTCATTTTTCCGGCGTTTATCAGACTTTCAGATAGGGCAAATGTCAGTGAGCATTCCGGTTTCAGTTCCAGTGCGATTCGCCCAATGAGTCCTTGATATTTAGTCGTTTTCAGACAATATTTTTGAAAATTTCACTTTTTTGTGAATATATCCACTAAATGAGGGAATAATATGTATGAGGGTACCCCAGGAGAGTTCCAAATGTGTGTGGGTAGAATATATATCCCACGGGGGTAAAATTGAAAAAAGTTGAAAAAATTTTTTTTTTGGACTTAGTCATTTTTCCAGCGTTTATCAGACTTTCAGATAGGGGAAATGTCAGTGAGCGTTCCGATTTCAGTTCCAGAGCGATTCGGCCAATGAGTCCTTGATATTTAGTCGTTTTCAGCCAATATTTTGGATTTTTGAAAATTTCACTTTTTTGTGAAAATATCCACTAAATGAGGGAATAATATGTGTGAGGGTACCCGAGGAGAGTTCCAAATGTGTGTGGGTAGAATATATATCCCACGGGAGTAAAATTCAAAAAAGTTGAAAAAAATTTTTTCTTGCACTTAGTCATTTTTTCCGCCGTTTATCAGACTTTCAGATAGGGGAAATGTCAGTGAGCGTTCCGATTTCAGTTCCAGAGCGATTCGGCCAATGAGTCCTTGATATTTAGTCGTTTTCAGCCAATATTTTGGATTTTTGAAAATTTCACTTTTTTTGTGAAAATATCCACTAAATGAGGGAATAATATGTGTGAGGGTACCCCAGGAGAGTTCCAAATGTGTGTGGGTAGAATATATATCCCACGGGGGTAAAATTGAAAAAAGTTGAAAAAATTTTTTTTTTGGACTTAGTCATTTTTCCAGCGTTTATCAGACTTTCAGATAGGGGAAATGTCAGTGAGCGTTCCGATTTCAGTTCCAGAGCGATTCGGCCAATGAGTCCTTGATATTTAGTCGTTTTCAGCCAATATTTTGGATTTTTGAAAATTTCACTTTTTTGTGAAAATATCCACTAAATGAGGGAATAATATGTGTGAGGGTACCCGAGGAGAGTTCCAAATGTGTGTGGGTAGAATATATATCCCACGGGAGTAAAATTCAAAAAAGTTGAAAAAAATTTTTTCTTGCACTTAGTCATTTTTTCCGCCGTTTATCAGACTTTCAGATAGGGGAAATGTCAGTGAGCGTTCCGATTTCAGTTCCAGAGCGATTCGGCCAATGAGTCCTTGATATTTAGTCGTTTTCAGCCAATATTTTGGATTTTTGAAAATTTCACTTTTTTTGTGAAAATATCCACTAAATGAGGGAATAATATGTGTGAGGGTACCCCAGGAGAGTTCCAAATGTGTGTGGGTAGAATATATATCCCACGGGGGTAATATTGAAAAAAGTTGAAAAAATTTTTTTTTTGGACTTAGTCATTTTTCCAGCGTTTATCAGACTTTCAGATAGGGGAAATGTCAGTGAGCGTTCCGATTTCAGTTCCAGAGCGATTCGGCCAATGAGTCCTTGATATTTAGTCGTTTTCAGCCAATATTTTGGATTTTTGAAAATTTCACTTTTTTGTGAAAATATCCACTAAATGAGGGAATAATATGTGTGAGGGTACCCGAGGAGAGTTCCAAATGTGTGTGGGTAGAATATATATCCCACGGGAGTAAAATTCAAAAAAGTTGAAAAAAATTTTTTCTTGCACTTAGTCATTTTTTCCGCCGTTTATCAGACTTTCAGATAGGGGAAATGTCAGTGAGCGTTCCGATTTCAGTTCCAGAGCGATTCGGCCAATGAGTCCTTGATATTTAGTCGTTTTCAGCCAATATTTTGGATTTTTGAAAATTTCACTTTTTTTGTGAAAATATCCACTAAATGAGGGAATAATATGTGTGAGGGTACCCCAGGAGAGTTCCAAATGTGTGTGGGTAGAATATATATCCCACGGGGGTAAAATTGAAAAAAGTTGAAATTTTTTTTGTCTTGGACTTAGTCATTTTTCCGGCGTTTATCAGACTTTCAGATAGGGCAAATGTCAGTGAGCATTCTGGTTTCAGTTCCAGAGCGATTCGCCCAATGAATCCTTGATATTTAGTCATTTTCAGCCAATATTTTGGAAAATTTCACTTTTTTGTGAAAATATCCACTAAATGAGGGAATAATATGTATGAGGGTACCCCAGGAGAGGTCCAAATGTGTGTGGGTAGAATATATATCCCACAGGGGTAAAATTGAAAAAAGTTGAAAAAATTTTTTTTTTGGACTTAGTCATTTTTCCGGCGTTTATCAGACTTTCAGATAGGGCAAATGTCAGTGAGCATTCCGATTTCACTTCCAGAGCGATTCGTCCAATGAGTCCTTGATATTTAGTCGTTTTCAGCCAATTTTTTTGAAAATTTCACTTTTTTGTGAAAATATCCACTAAATGAGGGAATAATATGTGTGAGGGTACCCCAGGAGAGTTCCAAATGTGTGTGGGTAGAATATATATCCCACGAGGGTAAAATTGAAAAAAGTTGAAAAAAAATTTTCTTGCACTTAGTCATTTTTTCCGGCATTTATCAGACTTTCAGATATGGGAAATGTCAGTGGGCGTTCCGATTTTTGTTCAAGAGCGATTCGCCCAATGAGTCCTTGATATTTAGTCGTTTTCAGCCAATTTTCTGGATTTTTGAAAATTTCACTTTTTTGTGAAAATATCCACTAAATGAGGGAATAATATGTGTGAGGGTACCCGAGGAGAGTTCCAAATGTGTTTGGGTAGAATATATATCCCACGGGAGTAAAATTCAAAAAAGTTGAAAAAAAATTTTTCTTGCACTTAGTCATTTTTTCCGCCGTTTATCAGACTTTCAAATAGGGGAAATGTCAGTGAGCGTTCCGATTTCAGTTCCAGAGCGATTCGGCCAATGAGTCCTTGATATTTAGTCGTTTTCAGCCAATATTTTGGATTTTTGAAAATTTCACTTTTTTTGTGAAAATATCCACTAAATGAGGGAATAATATGTGTGAGGGTACCCCAGGAGAGTTCCAAATGTGTGTGGGTAGAATATATATCCCACGGGGGTAAAATTGAAAAAAGTTGAAATTTTTTTTTTCTTGGACTTAGTCATTTTTCCGGCGTTTATCAGACTTTCAGATAGGGGAAATGTCAGTGAGCGTTCCGATTTCAGTTCCAGAGCGATTCGCCCAATGAGTCCTTGATATTTAGTCGTTTTCAGCCAATATTTTTGAAAATTTCACTATTTTGTGAAAATATCCACTAAATGAGGGAATAATATGTATGAGGGTACCCCAGGAGAGGTTCAAATGTGTGTGGGTAGAATATATATCTCACGGGGGTAAAATTGAAAAAAGTTAAAAAAAATTTTTTTGGGGACTTAGTCATTTTTCCGGCGTTTATCAGACTTTCAGATAGAGGAAATGTCAGTGAGCATTCCGATTTCAGTTCCAGAGCGATTCGCCCAATGAGTCCTAGATATTTGGTCGTTTTCAGCCAATATTTTGGATTTTTGAAAATTTCACTTTTTTGTGAAAATATCCACTAAATGAGGGAATAATATGTGTGAGGGTACCCCAGGAGAGTTCCAAATGTGTGTGGGTAGAATATGTATCCCACGGGGTAAAATTGAAAAAAGTTGAAATTTTTTTTTTCTTGGACTTAGTCATTTTTCCGGTGTTTATCAGACTTTCAGATAGGGGAAATGTCAGTGAGCGTTCCGATTTCAGTTCCAAAGCGATTCGCCCAATAAGTCCTTGATATTTAGTCGTTTTCAGCCAATATTTTGGTTTTTGAAAATTTCACTTTTTTGTGAAAATATCCACTAAATGAGGGAATAATATGTATGAGGGTACCCGAGGAGAGGTCCAAATGTGTGTGGGGAGAATATATATCTCACGGGGGTAAAATTAAAAAAAGTTGAAAAAAATTTTTTTGGGGACTTAGTCATTTTTCCGGCATTTATCAGACTTTCAGATAGGGGAAATGTCAGTGAGCGTTCCGATTTCAGTTCCAGAGCGATTCGGCCAATGAGTCCTTGATATTTAGTGGTTTTGAGCCAATATTTTGGATTTTTCAAAAATTTCACTTTTTTGTGAAAATATCCACTAAATGAGGGAATAATATGTGTGAGGGTACCAGAGGAGAGTTCCAAATGTGTGTGGTTAGAATATATATCCCACGGGAGTAAAATTCAAAAAAGTTGAAAAAAATTTTTTCTTGCACTTAGTCATTTTTTCCAGCGTTTATCAGACTTTTAGATAGGGGAAATGTCAGTGAGCATTACGATTTCAGTTCCAGAGCGATTCGGCCAATGAGTCCTTGATATTTAGACGTTTTCAGCCAATATTTTTGATTTTTGAAAATTTCACTTTTTTGTGAAAATATCCACTAAATGAGGGAATAATATGTGTGAGGGTACCCCAGGAGAGTTCCAAATGTGTGTGGGTAGAATATATATCCCACGGGGGTAAAATTGAAAAAAGTTGAAAAAAATTTTTTTCTTGGACTTAGTCATTTTTCCGGCGTTTATCAGACTTTCAGATAGGGCAAATGCCAGTGAACATTCTGATTTCAGTTCCAGAGCGATTCTCCCAATGAGTCCTTGATATTTAGTCGTTTTCAGCCAATATTTTGGATTTTTGAAAATTTCACTTTTTTTGTGAAAATATCCACTAAATGAGGGAATAATATGTGTGAGGGTACCCCAGGAGAGTTCGAAATGTGTCTGGGTAGAATATATCTCCCACGGGAGTAAAATTCAAAAAAGTTGAAAAAAAATTTTTCTTGCACTTAGTCATTTTTTCCGCCGTTTAGCAGACTTTCAGATAAGGCAAATGTCAGTAAGCGTTCCGATTTCAGTTCCAGAGCGATTCGCCCAATGAGTCGTTGATATTTAGTCATTTTCAGCCAATATTTTGGATTTTTGAAAATTTCACTTTTTTGTGAAAATATCCACTAAATGAGGGAATAATATGTGTGAGATTACCCCAGGAGAGTTCCAAATGTGTGTGGGTAGAATATATATTCCACGGGAGTAAAATTCAAAATAGTTGAAAAAAATTTTTTTTTGGACTTAGTAATATTCCGGCGTTTATCATACTTTCAGATAGGGCAAAGGTCAGTGAACATTCCGATTTCAGTTACAGAGTGATTCGCCCAATAAGTCCTTGATATTTAGTCGTTTTCAGCCAATATTTTGGATTTTTGAAAATTTCAATTTTTTGTGAAAATATCCACTAAATGAGGGAATAATATGTGTGAGGGTACCCCAGGAGAGATCCAAATGTGTGTGGGTAGAATATATATCCCACGGGGGTAAAATTGAAAAAAGTTGAAAAAAAATTGTTTTTGGACTTAGTCATTTTTCCGGCGTTTATCAGACTTTCAGATAGGGCAAATGCCAGTGAACATTACGATTTCAGTTCCAGAGCGATTCGCCCAATGAGTCCTTGATATTTAGTCGTTTTCAGCCAATATTTTGGATTTTTGAAAATGTCACTTTTTTGTGAAAATATCCACTAAATGAGGGAATAATATCTGTGAGGGTACCCCAGGAGAGTTCCAAATGTGTGTGGGTAGAATATATATCCCACGGGGGTAAAATTCAAAAAAGTTGAAAAAAATTTTTTTTTGGACTTGGTCATTTTTCCGGCGTTTATCAGACTTTCAGATAGGGGAAATGTCAGTGAGAGTTCCGATTTCAGTTCCAGAGCGATTCGCCCAATGAGTCCTTGATATTTAGTCGTTTTCAGACAATATTTTGGATTTTTGAAAATTTCACTTTTTTGTGAAAATATCCACTAAATGAGGGAATAATATGTGTGAGGGTACCCCAGGAGAGTTCCAAATGTGTGTGGGTAGAATATATATCCCACGGGAGTAAAATTCAAAAAAGTTGAAAAAAAAAATTTCTTGCACTTAGTCATTTTTTCCGGCGTTTATCAGACTTTCAGATAAGGTAAATGTCAGTAAGCGTTCCGATTTCAGTTCCAGAGCGATTCGCCCAATGAGTCCTTGATATTTAGACGTTTTCAGCCAATATTTTGGAAAATTTCAATTTTTTGTGAAAATATCCACTAAATGAGGGAATAATATGTATGAGGATACCCCAGGAGAGGTCCAAATGTGTGTGGGTAGAATATATATCCCACAGGGGTAAAATTGAAAAAAGTTGAAAAAATTTTTTTTTTGGACTTAGTCATTTTTCCGGCGTTTATCAGACTTTCAGATAGGGCAAATGTCAGTGAGCATTCCGATTTCACTTCCAGAGCGATTCGTCCAATGAGTCCTTGATATTTAGTCGTTTTCAGCCAATTTTTTTGAAAATTTCACTTTTTTGTGAAAATATCCACTAAATGAGGGAATAATATGTGTGAGGGTACCCCAGGAGAGTTCCAAATGTGTGTGGGTAGAATATATATCCCACGAGGGTAAAATTGAAAAAAGTTGAAAAAAAATTTTCTTGCACTTAGTCATTTTTTCCGGCATTTATCAGACTTTCAGATATGGGAAATGTCAGTGGGCATTCCGATTTTTGTTCAAGAGCGATTCGCCCAATGAGTCCTTGATATTTAGTCGTTTTCAGCCAATTTTCTGGATTTTTGAAAATTTCACTTTTTTGTGAAAATATCCACTAAATGAGGGAATAATATGTGTGAGGGTACCCGAGGAGAGTTCCAAATGTGTGTGGGTAGAATATATATCCCACGGGAGTAAAATTCAAAAAAGTTGAAAAAAATTTTTTCTTGCACTTAGTCATTTTTTCCGCCGTTTATCAGACTTTCAAATAGGGGAAATGTCAGTGAGCGTTCCGATTTCAGTTCCAGAGCGATTCGGCCAATGAGTCCTTGATATTTAGTCGTTTTCAGCCAATATTTTGGATTTTTGAAAATTTCACTTTTTTTGTGAAAATATCCACTAAATGAGGGAATAATATGTGTGAGGGTACCCCAGGAGAGTTCCAAATGTGTGTGGGTAGAATATATATCCCACGGGGGTAAAATTGAAAAAAGTTGAAATTTTTTTTTTCTTGGACTTAGTCATTTTTCCGGCGTTTATCAGACTTTCAGATAGGGGAAATGTCAGTGAGCGTTCCGATTTCAGTTCCAGAGCGATTCGCCCAATGAGTCCTTGATATTTAGTCGTTTTCAGCCAATATTTTTGAAAATTTCACTTTTTTGTGAAAATATCCACTAAATGAGGGAATAATATGTATGAGGGTACCCCAGGAGAGGTTCAAATGTGTGTGGGTAGAATATATATCTCACCGGGGTAAAATTGAAAAAAGTTAAAAAAAATTTTTTTGGGGACTTAGTCATTTTTCCGGCGTTTATCAGACTTTCAGATAGAGGAAATGTCAGTGAGCATTCCGATTTCAGTTCCAGAGCGATTCGCCCAATGAGTCCTAGATATTTGGTCGTTTTCAGCCAATATTTTGGATTTTTGAAAATTTCACTTTTTTGTGAAAATATCCACTAAATGAGGGAATAATATGTGTGAGGGTACCCCAGGAGAGTTCCAAATGTGTGTGGGTAGAATATGTATCCCACGGGGTAAAATTGAAAAAAGTTGAAATTTTTTTTTTCTTGGAGTTAGTCATTTTTCCGGCGTTTATCAGACTTTCAGATAGGGGAAATGTCAGTGAGCGTTCCGATTTCAGTTCCAAAGCGATTCACCCAATGAGTCCTTGATATTTAGTCGTTTTCAGCCAATATTTTGGTTTTTGAAAATTTCACTTTTTTGTGAAAATATCCACTAAATGAGGGAATAATATGTATGAGGGTACCCGAGGAGAGGTCCAAATGTGTGTGGGTAGAATATATATCTCACGGGGGTAAAATTGAAAAAAGTTGAAAAAAATTTTTTTGGGGACTTAGTCATTTTTCCGGCATTTATCAGACTTTCAGATAGGGGAAATGTCAGTGAGCGTTCCGATTTCAGTTCCAGAGCGATTCGCGCAATGAGTCCTTGATATTTAGTCGTTTTCAGCCAATATTTTTGAAAATTTCACTTTTTTGTGAAAATATCCACTAAATGAGGGAATAATATGTATGAGGGTACCCCAAGAGAGGTCCAAATGTGTGTGGGTAGAATATATATCCCACGGGGGTAAAATTGAAAAAAGTTGAAAAAAATTTTTTTTTGGACTTAGTCATTTTTCCGGCGTTTATCAGACTTTCAGATCGGGCAATTGTCAGTGAGCATTCCGATTTCAGTTCCAGAGCGATTCGCCCAATGAGTCGTTTTCAGCCAATATTTTTGAAAATTTCACTTTTTTGTGAAAATATCCACTAAATGAGGGAATAATATGTATGAGGGTACCCCAGGAGAGGTCCAAATGTGTGTGGGTAGAATATATATCTCACGGGGGTAAAATTGAAAAAAGTTGAAAAAAAATTTTTGGGGGACTTAGTCATTTTTCCGGCATTTATCAGACTTTCAGATAGGGGAAATGTCAGTGAGAGTTCCGATTTCAGTTCCAGAGCGATTCGGCCAATGAGTCCTTGATATTTAGTCGTTTTGAGCCAATATTTTTGAAAATTTCACTTTTTTGTGAAAATATCCACTAAATGAGGGAATAATATGTATGAGGGTACCCCAGGAGAGGTTCAAATGTGTGTGGGTAGAATATATATCTCACGGGGGTAAAATTGAAAAAAGTTAAAAAAAATTTTTTTGGGGACTTAGTCATTTTTCCGGCGTTTATCAGACTTTCAGATAGAGGAAATGTCAGTGAGCATTCCGATTTCAGTTCCAGAGCGATTCGGCCAATGAGTCCTTGATATTTAGTGGTTTTGAGCCAATATTTTGGATTTTTCAAAAATTTCACTTTTTTGTGAAAATATCCACTAAATGAGGGAATAATATGTGTGAGGGTACCAGAGGAGAGTTCCAAATGTGTGTGGTTAGAATATATATCCCACGGGAGTAAAATTCAAAAAAGTTGAAAAAAAATTTTTCTTGCACTTAGTCATTTTTTCCAGCGTTTATCAGACTTTTAGATAGGGGAAATGTCAGTGAGCATTACGATTTCAGTTCCAGAGCGATTCGGCCAATGAGTCCTTGATATTTAGACGTTTTCAGCCAATATTTTTGATTTTTGAAAATTTCACTTTTTTGTGAAAATATCCACTAAATGAGGGAATAATATGTGTGAGGGTACCCCAGGAGAGTTCCAAATGTGTGTGGGTAGAATATATATCCCACGGGGGTAAAATTGAAAAAAGTTGAAAAAAATTTTTTTCTTGGACTTAGTCATTTTTCCGGCGTTTATCAGACTTTCAGATAGGGCAAATGCCAGTGAACATTCTGATTTCAGTTCCAGAGCGATTCTCCCAATGAGTCCTTGATATTTAGTCGTTTTCAGCCAATATTTTGGATTTTTGAAAATTTCACTTTTTTTGTGAAAATATCCACTAAATGAGGGAATAATATGTGTGAGGGTACCCCAGGAGAGTTCGAAATGTGTCTGGGTAGAATATATCTCCCACGGGAGTAAAATTCAAAAAAGTTGAAAAAAAATTTTTCTTGCACTTAGTCATTTTTTCCGCCGTTTAGCAGACTTTCAGATAAGGCAAATGTCAGTAAGCGTTCCGATTTCAGTTCCAGAGCGATTCGCCCAATGAGTCCTTGATATTTAGTCGTTTTCAGCCAATATTTTGGATTTTTGAAAATTTCAATTTTTTGTGAAAATATCCACTAAATGAGGGAATAATATGTGTGAGGGTACCCCAGGAGAGTTCCAAATGTGTGTGGGTAGAATATATATCCCACGGGGGTAAAATTGAAAAAAGTTGAAAAAAAATTGTTTTTGGACTTAGTCATTTTTCCGGCGTTTATCAGACTTTCAGATAGGGCAAATGCCAGTGAACATTACGATTTCAGTTCCAGAGCGATTCGCCCAATGAGTCCTTGATATTTAGTCGTTTTCAGCCAATATTTTGGATTTTTGAAAATGTCACTTTTTTGTGAAAATATCCACTAAATGAGGGAATAATATCTGTGAGGGTACCCCAGGAGAGTTCCAAATGTGTGTGGGTAGAATATATATCCCACGGGGGTAAAATTCAAAAAAGTTGAAAAAAATTTTTTTTTGGACTTGGTCATTTTTCCGGCGTTTATCAGACTTTCAGATAGGGGAAATGTCAGTGAGAGTTCCGATTTCAGTTCCAGAGCGATTCGCCCAATGAGTCCTTGATATTTAGTCGTTTTCAGACAATATTTTGGATTTTTGAAAATTTCACTTTTTTGTGAAAATATCCACTAAATGAGGGAATAATATGTGTGAGGGTACCCCAGGAGAGTTCCAAATGTGTGTGGGTAGAATATATATCCCACGGGAGTAAAATTCAAAAAAGTTGAAAAAAAAAATTTCTTGCACTTAGTCATTTTTTCCGGCGTTTATCAGACTTTCAGATAAGGTAAATGTCAGTAAGCGTTCCGATTTCAGTTCCAGAGCGATTCGCCCAATGAGTCCTTGATATTTAGACGTTTTCAGCCAATATTTTGGAAAATTTCACTTTTTTGTGAAAATATCCACTAAATGAGGGAATAATATGTATGAGGATACCCCAGGAGAGGTCCAAATGTGTGTGGGTAGAATATATATCCCACAGGGGTAAAATTGAAAAAAGTTGAAAAAATTTTTTTTTTGGACTTAGTCATTTTTCCGGCGTTTATCAGACTTTCAGATAGGGCAAATGTCAGTGAGCATTCCGATTTCACTTCCAGAGCGATTCGTCCAATGAGTCCTTGATATTTAGTCGTTTTCAGCCAATTTTTTTGAAAATTTCACTTTTTTGTGAAAATATCCACTAAATGAGGGAATAATATGTGTGAGGGTACCCAAGGAGAGTTCCAAATGTGTGTGGGTAGAATATATATCCCACGAGGGTAAAATTGAAAAAAGTTGAAAAAAAATTTTCTTGCACTTAGTCATTTTTTCCGGCATTTATCAGACTTTCAGATATGGGAAATGTCAGTGGGCATTCCGATTTTTGTTCAAGAGCGATTCGCCCAATGAGTCCTTGATATTTAGTCGTTTTCAGCCAATTTTCTGGATTTTTGAAAATTTCACTTTTTTGTGAAAATATCCACTAAATGAGGGAATAATATGTGTGAGGGTACCCGAGGAGAGTTCCAAATGTGTGTGGGTAGAATATATATCCCACGGGAGTAAAATTCAAAAAAGTTGAAAAAAATTTTTTCTTGCACTTAGTCATTTTTTCCGCCGTTTATCAGACTTTCAAATAGGGGAAATGTCAGTGAGCGTTCCGATTTCAGTTCCAGAGCGATTCGGCCAATGAGTCCTTGATATTTAGTCGTTTTCAGCCAATATTTTGGATTTTTGAAAATTTCACTTTTTTTGTGAAAATATCCACTAAATGAGGGAATAATATGTGTGAGGGTACCCCAGGAGAGTTCCAAATGTGTGTGTGTAGAATATATATCCCACGGGGGTAAAATTGAAAAAAGTTGAAATTTTTTTTTTCTTGGACTTAGTCATTTTTCCGGCGTTTATCAGACTTTCAGATAGGGGAAATGTCAGTGAGCGTTCCGATTTCAGTTCCAGAGCGATTCGCCCAATGAGTCCTTGATATTTAGTCGTTTTCAGCCAATATTTTTGAAAATTTCACTTTTTTGTGAAAATATCCACTAAATGAGGGAATAATATGTATGAGGGTACCCCAGGAGAGGTTCAAATGTGTGTGGGTAGAATATATATCTCACGGGAGTAAAATTGAAAAAAGTTAAAAAAAATTTTTTTGGGGACTTAGTCATTTTTCCGGCGTTTATCAGACTTTCAGATAGAGGAAATGTCAGTGAGCATTCCGATTTCAGTTCCAGAGCGATTCGCCCAATGAGTCCTAGATATTTGGTCGTTTTCAGCCAATATTTTGGATTTTTGAAAATTTCACTTTTTTGTGAAAATATCCACTAAATGAGGGAATAATATGTGTGAGGGTACCCCAGGAGAGTTCCAAATGTGTGTGGGTAGAATATGTATCCCACGGGGTAAAATTGAAAAAAGTTGAAATTTTTTTTTTCTTGGAGTTAGTCATTTTTCCGGCGTTTATCAGACTTTCAGATAGGGGAAATGTCAGTGAGCGTTCCGATTTCAGTTCCAAAGCGATTCGCCCAATGAGTCCTTGATATTTAGTCGTTTTCAGCCAATATTTTGGTTTTTGAAAATTTCACTTTTTTGTGAAAATATCCACTAAATGAGGGAATAATATGTATGAGGGTACCCGAGGAGAGGTCCAAATGTGTGTGGGTAGAATATATATCTCACGGGGGTAAAATTGAAAAAAGTTGAAAAAAATTTTTTTGGGGACTTAGTCATTTTTCCGGCATTTATCAGACTTTCAGATAGGGGAAATGTCAGTGAGCGTTCCGATTTCAGTTCCAGAGCGATTCGCGCAATGAGTCCTTGATATTTAGTCGTTTTCAGCCAATATTTTTGAAAATTTCACTTTTTTGTGAAAATATCCACTAAATGAGGGAATAATATGTATGAGGGTACCCCAAGAGAGGTCCAAATGTGTGTGGGTAGAATATATATCCCACGGGGGTAAAATTGAAAAAAGTTGAAAAAATTTTTTTTTTGGACTTAGTCATTTTTCCGGCGTTTATCAGACTTTCAGATCGGGCAATTGTCAGTGAGCATTCCGATTTCAGTTCCAGAGCGATTCGCCCAATGAGTCGTTTTCAGCCAATATTTTTGAAAATTTCACTTTTTTGTGAAAATATCCACTAAACGAGGGAATAATATGTGTGAGGGTACCCCAGGAGTGTTCCAAACGTGTGTGGGTAGAATATATATCCCACAGGAGTAAAATTCAAAAAAGTTGAAAAAATTTTTTTCTTGCACTTAGTCATTTTTTCCGGCGTTTATCAGACTTTCAGAGAGGGGAAATGTCAGTGCGCGTTCCGATTTCAGTTTCAGAGCGATTCGGCCAATGAGTCCTTGATATTTAGTAGTTTTCAGCCAATATTTTGGATTTTTGAAAATTTCACTTTTTTGTGAAAATATCCACTAAATGAGGGAATAATATGTGTGAGGGTACCCCAGGAGAGTTCCAAATGTGTGTGGGTAGAATATATATCCCACGGGGGTAAAATTGAAAAAAGTTGAAAAAAAATTTTTTTTGGACTTAGTCATTTTTCCGGCGTTTATCAGACTTTCAGATAGGGCAAATGTCAGTGAGCATTCTGGTTTCAGTTCCAGAGCGATTCGCGCAATGAGTCCTTGATATTTAGTCGTTTTCAGCCAATATTTTTGAAAATTTCACTTTTTTGTGAAAATATCCACTAAATGAGGGAATAATATGTATGAGGGTACCCCAGGAGAGGTCCAAATGTGTGTGGGTAGAATATATATCCCACGGGGGTAAAATTGAAAAAAGTTGAAAAAAATTTTTTTTTGGACTTAGTCATTTTTCCAGCGTTTATCAGACTTTCAGATCGGGCAATTGTCAGTGAGCATTCCGATTTCAGTTCCAGAGCGATTCGCCCAATGAGTCGTTTTCAGCCAATATTTTTGAAAATTTCACTTTTTTGTGAAAATATCCACTAAATGAGGGAATAATATGTATGAGGGTACCCCAGGAGAGGTCCAAATGTGTGTGGGTAGAATATATATCTCACGGGGGTAAAATTGAAAAAAGTTGAAAAAAAATTTTTGGGGGACTTAGTCATTTTTCCGGCATTTATCAGACTTTCAGATAGGGGAAATGTCAGTGAGAGTTCCGATTTCAGTTCCAGAGCGATTCGGCCAATGAGTCCTTGATATTTAGTCGTTTTGAGCCAATATTTTTGAAAATTTCACTTTTTTGTGAAAATATCCACTAAATGAGGGAATAATATGTATGAGGGTACCCCAGGAGAGGTTCAAATGTGTGTGGGTAGAATATATATCTCACGGGGGTAAAATTGAAAAAAGTTAAAAAAAATTTTTTTGGGGACTTAGTCATTTTTCCGGCGTTTATCAGACTTTCAGATAGAGGAAATGTCAGTGAGCGTTCCGATTTCAGTTCCAGAGCGATTCGGCCAATGAGTCCTTCATATTTAGTCGTTTTGAGCCAATATTTTGGATTTTTCAAAAATTTCACTTTTTTGTGAAAATATCCACTAAATGAGGGAATAATATGTGTGAGGGTACCAGCGGAGAGTTCCAAATGTGTGTGGTTAGAATATATATCCCACGGGAGTAAAATTCAAAAAAGTTGAAAAAAAAATTTTCTTGCACTTAGTCATTTTTTCCAGCGTTTATCAGACTTTCAGATAGGGGAAATGTCAGTGAGCATTCCGATTTCAGTTCCAGAGCGATTGGGCCAATGAGTCCTTGATATTTAGACGTTTTCAGCCAATATTTTTGATTTTTGAAAATTTCACTTTTTTGTGAAAATATCCACTAAATGAGGGAATAATATGTATGAGGGTACCCCAGGAGAGGTCCAAATGTGTGTGGGTAGAATATATATCCCACGGGGGTAAAATTGAAAAAAGTTGAAAAAATTTTTTTTTTGGACTTAGTCATTTTTCCGTCGTTTATCAGACTTTCAGATAGGGCAAATGTCAGTGAGCATTCGGATTTCAGTTCCAGAGCGATTCGCCCAATGAGTCCTTGATATTTAGTCGTTTTCAGCCAATATTTTTAATTTTTGAAAATTTCACTGTTTTGTGAAAATATCCACTAAACGAGGGAATAATATGTGTGAGGGTACCCCAGGAGTGTTCCAAACGTGTGTGGGTAGAATATATATCCCACAGGAGTAAAATTCAAAAAAGTTGAAAAAATTTTTTTCTTGCACTTAGTCATTTTTTCCGGCGTTTATCAGACTTTCAGATATGGGAAATGTCAGTGGGCGTTCCGATTTTTGTTCAAGAGCGATTCGCCCAATGAGTCCTTGATATTTAGTCGTTTTCAGCCAATTTTCTGGATTTTTGAAAATTTCACTTTTTTGTGAAAATATCCACTAAATGAGGGAATAATATGTGTGAGGGTACCCCAGGAGAGTTCCAAATGTGTTTGGGTAGAATATATATCCCACGGGGTTAAAATTGAAAAAAGTTGAAAAAATTTTTTTTTGGACTTAGTCATTTTTCCGGCGTTTATCAGACTTTCAGAGAGGGGAAATGTCAGTGAGCGTTCCGATTTCAGTTTCAGAGCGATTCGGCCAATGAGTCCTTGATATTTAGTAGTTTTCAGCCAATATTTTGGATTTTTGAAAATTTCACTTTTTTGTGAAAATATCCACTAAATGAGGGAATAATATGTGTGAGGGTACCCCAGGAGAGTTCCAAATGTGTGTGGGTAGAATATATATCCCACGGGGGTAAAATTGAAAAAAGTTGAAAAAAAGTTTTTTTGGACTTAGTCATTTTTCCGGCGTTTATCAGACTTTCAGATAGGGCAAATGTCAGTGAGCATTCTGGTTTCAGTTGCAGAGCGATTCGCCCAATGAGTCCTTGATATTTAGCCGTTTTCAGCCAATATTTTTGAAAATTTCACTTTTTTGTGAAAATATCCACTAAATGAGGGAATAATATGTATGAGGGTACCCCAGGAGAGGTCCAAATGTGTGTGGGTAGAATATATATCCCACGGGGGTAAAATTGAAAAAAGTTGAAAAAAATTTTTTTTTGGACTTAGTCATTTTTCCGGCGTTTATCAGACTTTCAGATCGGGCAAATGTCAGTGAGCATTCCGATTTCAGTTCCAGAGCGATTCGCCCAATGAGTCCTTGATATTTAGTCGTTTTCAGCCAATATTTTTGAAAATTTCACTTTTTTGTGGAAATATCCACTAAATGAGGGAATAATATGTATGAGGGTACCCCAGGAGAGGTCCAAATGTGTGTGGGTAGAATATATATCTCACGGGGGTAAAATTGAAAAAAGTTGAAAAAAAATTTTTGGGGGACTTCGTCATTTTTCCGGCATTTATCAGACTTTCAGATAGGGGAAATGTCAGGGAGAGTTCCGATTTCAGTTCCAGAGCGATTCGCCCAATGAGTCCTTGATATTTAGTCGTTTTCAGCCAATATTTTGGATTTTTGAAAATTTCACTTTTTTGTGAAAATATCCACTAAATGAGGGAATAATATGTGTGAGGGTACCCCAGGAGAGTTCCAAATGTGTGTGGGTAGAATATATATCCCACGGGAGTAAAATTCAAAAAAGTTGAAAAAAATTTTTTCTTGCACTTAGTCATTTTTTCCGGAGTTTATCAGACTTTCAGATATGGGAAATGTCAGTGGGCGTTCCGATTTTTGCTCAAGAGCGATTCGCCCAATGAGTCCTTGATATTTAGTCGTTTTCAGCCAATTTTCTGGATTTTTGAAAATTTCACTTTTTTGTGAAAATATCCACTAAATGAGGGAATAATATGTGTGAGGGTACCCCAGGAGAGTTCCAAATGTGTTTGGGTAGAATATATATCCCACGGGGTTAAAATTGAAAAAAGTTGAAAAAAATTTTTTTTTGGACTTAGTCATTTTTCCGGCGTTTATCAGACTTTCAGAGAGGGGAAATGTCAGTGAGCGTTCCGATTTCAGTTCCAGAGCGATTCGGCCAATGAGTCCTTGATATTTAGTCGTTTTCAGCCAATATTTTGGATTTTTGAAAATTTTACTTTTTTGTGAAAATATCCACTAAATGAGGGAATAATATGTGTGAGGGTACCCGAGGAGAGTTCCAAATGTGTGTGGTTAGAATATATATCCCACGGGAGTAAAATTCAAAAAAGTTGAAAAAAAATTTTTCTTGCACTTAGTCATTTTTTCCAGCGTTTATCAGACTTTCAGATAGGGGAAATGTCAGTGAGAGTTCCGATTTCAGTTCCAGAGCGATTCGGCCAATGAGTCCTTGATATTTAGTCGTTTTCAGCCAATATTTTTGAAAATTTCACTTTTTTGTGTAAATATCCACTAAATGAGGGAATAATATGTGTGAGGGTACCCCAGGAGAGTTCCAAATGTGTGTGGGTAGAATATATATCCCACGAGGGTAAAATTCAAAAAAGTTGAAAACATTTTTTTTTTGGACTTAGTCATTTTTCCGGCGTTTATTAGACTTTCAGATAGGGGAAATGTCAGTGAGAGTTCCGATTTCAGTTCCAGAGCGATTCGCCCAATGAGTCCTTGATATTTAGTCGTTTTCAGCCAATATTTTGAATTTTTGAAAATTTCACTTTTTTGTGAAAATATCCACTAAACGAGGGAATAATATGTGTGAGGGTACCCCAGGAGAGTTCCAAATGTGTGTGGGTAGAATATATATCCCATGGGGGTAAAATTGAAAAAAGTTGAAAAATTTTTTTTTTGGACTTAGTCATTTTTCCGGCATTTATCAGACTTTCAGATAGGGGAAATTTCAGTGAGAGTTCCGATTTCAGTTTCAGAGCGATTCGGCCAATGAGTCCTTGATATTTAGTAGTTTTCAGCCAATATTTTGGATTTTTGAAAATTTCACTTTTTTGTGAAAATATCCACTAAATGAGGGAATAATATGTGTGAGGGTACCCCAGGAGAGTTCCAAATGTGTGTGGGTAGAATATATATCCCACGGGGGTAAAATTGAAAAAAGTTGAAAAAAAATTTTTTTTGGACTTAGTCATTTTTCCGGCGTTTATCAGACTTTCAGAAAGGGCAAATGTCAGTGAGCATTCTGGTTTCAGTTCCAGAGCGATTCGCCCAATGAGTCCTTGATATTTAGTCGTTTTCAGCCAATATTTTTGAAAATTTCACTTTTTTGTGAAAATATCCACTAAATGAGGGAATAATATGTATGAGGGTACCCCAGGAGAGGTCCAAATGTGTGTGGGTAGAATATATATCCCACGGGGGTAAAATTGAAAAAAGTTGAAAAAAATTTTTTTTTGGACTTAGTCATTTTTCCGGCGTTTATCAGACTTTCAGATCGGGCAAATGTCAGTGAGCATTCCGATTTCAGTTCCAGAGCGATTCGCCCAATGAGTCCTTGATATTTAGTCGTTTTCAGCCAATATTTTTGAAAATTTCACTTTTTTGTGAAAATATCCACTAAATGAGGGAATAATATGTATGAGGGTACCCCAGGAGAGGTCCAAATGTGTGTGGGTAGAATATATATCCCACTGGGGTAAAATTGAAAAAAGTTGAGAAAATTTTTTTTTGGACTTAGTCATTTTTCCGGCGTTTATCAGACTTTCAGATAGGGCAAATGTCAGTGAGCGTTCCGATTTCAGTTCCAGAGCGATTCGCCCAATGAGTCCTTGATATTTAGTCGTTTTCAGCCAATATTTTGGATTTTTGAAAATTTCACTTTTTTGTGAAAATATCCACTAAATGAAGGAATAATATGTGTGAGGGTACCCGAGGAGAGTTCCAAATGTGTGTGGTTAGAATATATGTCCCACGGGAGTAAAATTCAAAAAAGTTGAAAAAATTTTTTTCTTGCACTTAGTCATTTTTTCCAGCGTTTATCAGACTTTCAGATAGGGGAAATGTCAGTGAGAGTTCCGATTTCAGTTCCAGAGCGATTCGGCCAATGAGTCCTTGATATTTAGTCGTTTTCAGCCAATATTTTTGAAAATTTCACTTTTTTGTGTAAATATCCACTAAATGAGGGAATAATATGTGTGAGGGTACCCCAGGAGAGTTCCAAATGTGTGTGGGTAGAATATATATCCCACGGGGGTAAAATTGAAAAAAGTTGAAAAAAAATTTTTTTTGGACTTAGTCATTTTTCCGGCGTTTATCAGACTTTCAGATAGGGCAAATGTCAGTGAGCATTCTGGTTTCAGTTCCAGAGCGATTCGCCCAATGAGTCCTTGATATTTAGTCGTTTTGAGCCAATATTTTGGATTTTTCAAAAATTTCACTTTTTTGTGAAAATATCCACTAAATGAGGGAATAATATTTGTGAGGGTACCCGAGGAGAGTTCCAAATGTGTGTGGTTAGAATATATATCCCACGGGAGTAAAATTCAAAAAAGTTGAAAAAAAATTTTTCTTGCACTTAGTCATTTTTTCCAGCGTTTATCAGACTTTCAGATAGGGGAAATGTCAGTGAGCGTTCCGATTTCAGTTCCAGAGCGATTCAGCCAATGAGTCCTTGATATTTAGTCGTTTTCAGACAATATTTTGATTTTTGAAAATTTCACTTTTTTGTGAAAATATCCACTAAATGAGGGAATATTATGTGTGAGGGTACCCCAGGAGAGTTCCAAATGTGTGTGGGTAGAATTTATATCCCACGAGGGTAAAATTGAAAAAAGTTGAAAACATTTTTCTTTTGGACTTAGTCATTTTTCCGGCGTTTATCAGACTTTCAGATAGGGGAAATGTCAGTGAGAGTTCCGATTTCAGTTCCAGAGCGATTCGCCCAATGAGTCCTTGATATTTAGTCGTTTTCAGCCAATATTTTGGATTTTTAAAAATTTCACTTTTTTGTGAAAATATCCACTAAATGAGGGAATAATATGTGTGAGGGTACCCCAGGAGAGTTCCAAATGTGTGTGGGTAGAATATATATCCGACGAGGGTAAAATTGAAAAAAGTTGAAAACATTTTTTTTTTGGACTTAGTCATTTTTCCGGCGTTTATCAGACCTTCAGATAGGGGAAATTTCAGTGAGAGTTCCGATTTCAGTTCCAGAGCGATTCGCCCAATGAGTCCTTGATATTTAGTCGTTTTCAGCCAATATTTTGGATTTTTGAAAATTTCACTTTTTTGTGAAAATATCCACAAAATGAGGGAATAATATGTGTGAGGGTACCCCAGGAGAGTTCCAAATGTGTGTGGGTAGAATATATATCCCACGAGGGTAAAATTGAAAAAAGTTGAAAACATTTTTTTTTTGGACTTAGTCATTTTTCCGGCGTTTATCAGACTTTCAGATAGGGCAAATGTCAGTGAGCATTCCGATTTCAGTTCCAGAGCGATTCGCCCAATGAGTCCTTGATATTTAGTCGTTTTCAGCCAATCTTTTTGAAAATTTCACTTTTTTGTGAAAATATCCACTAAATGAGGGAATAATATGTATGAGGGTACCCCAGGAGAGGTCCAAATGTGTGTGGGTAGAATATATATCTCACGGGGGTAAAATTGAAAAAAGTTGAAAAAAATTTTTTTGGGGACTTAGTCATTTTTCCGGCATTTATCAGATTTTCAGATAGGGGAAATGTCAGTGAGCGTTCCGATTTCAGTTCCAGAGCGATTCGGCCAATGAGTCCTTGATATTTAGTCGTTTTGAGCCAATATTTTGGATTTTTCAAAAATTTCACTTTTTTGTGAAAATATCCACTAAATGAGGGAATAATATTTGTGAGGGTACCCGAGGAGAGTTCCAAATGTGTGTGGTTAGAATATATATCCCACGGGAGTAAAATTCAAAAAAGTTGAAAAAAAATTTTTCTTGCACTTAGTCATTTTTTCCAGCGTTTATAAGACTTTCAGATAGGGGAAATGTCAGTGAGCGTTCCGATTTCAGTTCCAGAGCGATTCAGCCAATGAGTCCTTGATATTTAGTCGTTTTCAGCCAATATTTTGATTTTTGAAAATTTCACTTTTTTGTGAAAATATCCACTAAATGAGGGAATAATATGTGTGAGGGTACCCCAGGAGAGTTCCAAATGTGTGTGGGTAGAATACCTATCCCACGAGGGTAAAATTGAAAAAAGTTGAAAACATTTTTTTTTTGGACTTAGTCATTTTTCCGGCGTTTATCAGACTTTCAGATAGGGGAAATGTCAGTGAGAGTTCCGATTTCAGTTCCAGAGCGATTCGCCCAATGAGTCCTTGATATTTAGTCGTTTTCAGCCAATATTTTGAATTTTTGAAAATTTCACTTTTTTGTGAAAATATCCACTAAACGAGGGAATAATATGTGTGAGGGTACCCCAGGAGAGTTCCAAATGTGTGTGGGTAGAATATATATCTCACGGGGGTAAAATTGAAAAAAGTTGAAAAAAAATTTTTTGGGGACTTTGTCATTTTTCCGGCATTTATCAGACTTTCAGATAGGGGAAATGTCAGTGAGCATTCCGATTTCAGTTCCAGAGCGATTCGGCCAGTGAGTCCTTGATATTTAGTCGTTTTGAGCCAATATTTTGGATTTTTCAAAAATTTCACTTTTTTGTGAAAATATCCACTAAATGAGGGAATAATATGTATGAGGGTACCCCAGGAGAGGTCCAAATGTATGTGGTTAGAATATATATCCCACGGGAGTAAAATTCAAAAAAGTTGAAAAAAAATTTTTCTTGCACTTAGTCATTTTTTCCAGCGTTTATCAGACTTTCAGATAGGGGAAATGTCAGTGAGCGTTCCGATTTCAGTTCCAGAGCGATTCAGCCAATGAGTCCTTGATATTTAGTCGTTTTCAGCCAATTTTCTGGATTTTTGAAAATTTCACTTTTTTGTGAAAATATCCACTAAATGAGGGAATAATATGTGTGAGGGTACCCCAGGAGAGTTCCAAATGTGTGTGGGTAGAATATATATCCCACGGGGGTAAAATTGAAAAAAGTTGAAAAATTTTTTTTTTGGACTTAGTCATTTTTCCGGCGTTTATCAGATTTTCAGATAGGGGAAATGTCAGTGAGAGTTCCGATTTCAGTTCCAGAGCGATTCACCCAATGAGTCCTTGATATTTAGTCGTTTTCAGCCAATATTGTGGATTTTTGAAAATTTCACTTTTTTCTGAAAATATCCACTAAATGAGGGAATAATATGTGTGAGGGTACCCCAGGAGAGTTCCAAATGTGTGTGGTTAGAATATATATCCCACGGGAGTAAAATTCAAAAAAGTTGAAAAAAATTTTTTATTGGACTTATTCATTTTTTCCGGCGTTTATCAGACTTTCAGATATGGGAAATGTCAGTGGACGTTCCGATTTTTGTTCCAGAGCGATTCGCCCAATGAGTCCTTGATATTTAGTCGTTTTCAGCCAATTTTCTGGATTTTTGAAAATTTCACTTTTTTGTGAAAATATCCACTAAATGAGGGAATAATATGTGTGAGGGTACCTCAGGAGAGTTCCAAATGTGTTTGGGTAGAATATATATCCCACGGGGTTAAAATTGAAAAAAGTTGAAAAAAATTTTTTTGGGGACTTAGTCATTTTTTCCAGCGTTTATCAGACTTTCAGATAGGGGAAATGTCAGTGGGCGTTCCGATTTCTGTTCCAGAGCGATTCGTCCAATGAGTCCTTGATATTTAGTCGTTTTCAGCCAATATTTTTGAAAATTTCACTTTTTTGTGAAAATATCCACTAAATGAGGAAATAATATGTGTGAGGGTACCGCAGGAGAGTTCCAAATGTGTGTGGGTAGAATATATATCCCACGGGAGTAAAATTCAAAAAAGTTGAAAAATTTTTTTTATTGAACTTAGTCATTTTTTCCGGCGTTTATCAGACTTTCAGATATGGGAAATGTCAGTGGATGTTCCGATTTTTGTTCCAGAGCGATTCGCCCAATGAGTCCTTGATATTTAGTCGTTTTCAGCCAATTTTCTGGATTTTTGAAAATTTCACTTTTTTGTGAAAATATCCACTAAATGAGGGAATAATATGTGTGAGGGTACCCGAGGAGAGTTCCAAATGTGTGTGGGTAGATTATATATCCCACGGGGGTAAAATTGAAAAAAGTTGAAAAATTTTTTTTTTTGGACTTACTCATTTTTCCGGCGTTTATCAGACTTTCAAATAGGGGAAATGTCAGTGAGAGTTCCGATTTCAGTTCCAGAGCGATTCGCCCAATGAGTCCTTGATATTTAGTCGTTTTCAGCCAATTTTATGGATTTTTGAAAATTTCACTTTTTTGTGAAAATATCCACTAAATGAGGGAATAATATGTGTGAGGGTACCCCAGGAGAGTTCCAAATGTGTGTGGGTAGAATATATATCCCACGGGGGTAAAATTGAAAAAAGTTGAAAAAAAATTTTTTGGACTTAGTCATCTTTCCGGCGTTTATCAGACTTTCAGATAGGGCAAATGTCAGTGAACATTCCGATTTCAGCTCCAGAGCGATTCGCCCAATGAGTCCTTGATATTTAGTCGTTTTCAGCCAATATTTTGGATTTTTGAAAATTTCACTTTTTTGTGAAAATATCCACTAAATGAGGGAATAATATGTGTGAGGGTACCCCAGGAGAGTTCCAAATGTGTGTGGGTAGAATTTATATCCCACGGGGCAAAAATTGAAAAAAGTTGAAAAAATTTTTTTCTTTGACTTAGTAATTTTCCGGAGTTTATCATACTTTCAGATAGGGGAAATGTCAGTGAGTGTTCTGATTTCAGTTCCAGAGCGATTCGCCCAATGAGTCCTTGATATTTAGTCGTTTTCAGACAATTTTCTGGATTTTTGAAAATTTCACTTTTTTGTTAAAATATCCACTAAATGATGGAATAATATGTGTGAGGGTACCCCAGTAGTTCCAAATGTGTGTGGGTAGAATATATATCCCACGGGAGTAAAATTCAAAAAAGTTGAAAAAATTTTTTTTTTGGACTTAGTCATTTTTTCCGGCGTTTATCAGACTTTCAGATAGGGGAAATGTCAGTGAGTGTTCCGATTTCAGTTCCAGAGCGATTCGCCCAATGAGTCCTTGATATTTAGTCGTTTTCAGCCAATTTTCTGGATTTTTGAAAATTTCACTTTTTTGTGAAAATATCCACTAAATGAGGGAATAATATGTGTGAGGGTACCCCATGAGAGTTCCAAATTTTTGTGGGTAGAATATATATCCCACGGGAGTAAAATTCAAAAAAGTTGAAAAAATTTTTTTTTGGACTTAGTCATTTTTTCCAGCGTTTATCAGACTTTCAGATAGGGGAAATGTCAGTGGTCGTTCCGATTTCTGTTCCAGAGCGATTCGCCCAATGAGTCCTTGATATTTAGTCGTTTTCAGCCAATTTTCTGGATTTTTGAAAATTTCACTTTTTTGTGAAAATATCCACTAAAGAAGGGAATAATATGTGTGAGGGTACCCCAGGAGAGTTCCAAATGTGTGTGGGTAGAATTTATATCCCACGGGGGAAAAATTGAAAAAAGTTGAAAAAATTTTTTTCTTTGACTTAGTAATATTCCGGCGTTTATCAGACTGTCAGATAGAGCAAATGTCAGTGAACATTCCGATTTCAGTTCCAGAGCGATTCGCCCAATGAGTCCTTGATATTTAGTTATTTTCTGCCAATATTTTGGATTTTTGAAAATTTCACTTTTTTGTGAAAATATCCACTAAATGAGGGAATAATATGTGTGAGGGTACCCCAGGAGAGTTCCAAATTTGTGTGGGTAGAATATATATCCCACGGGGGTAAAATTGAAAAAAGTTTAAAAAATTTTTTTTTGGACTTAGTCATTTTTCCGACGTTTATCAGACTGTCAGATAGAGCAAATGTCAGTGAACATTCCGATTTCAGTTCCAGAGCGATTCGCCCAATGAGTCCTTGATATTTAGTTGTTTTCTGCCAATATTTTGGATTTTTGAAAATTTCACTTTTTTGTGAAAATATCCACTAAATGAGGGAATAATATGTGTGAGGGTACCCCAGGAGAGTTCCAAATGTGTGTGGGTAGAATTTATATCCCACGGGGGAAAAATAGAAAAAAGTTGAAAAAATTTTTTTCTTTGACTTAGTAATATTCCGGCGTTTATCATACTTTCAGATAGGGGAAATGTCAGTGAGTGTTCCGATTTCAGTTCCAGAGCGATTCGCCCAATGAGTCCTTGATATTTAGTCGTTTTCAGCCAATTTTCTGGATTTTTGAAAATTTCACTTTTTTGTGAAAATATCCACTAAATCAGGGAATAATATGTGTGAGGGTACCCCAGTAGTTCCAAATGTGTGTGGGTAGAATATATATCCCACGGGAGTAAAATTCAAAAAAGTTGAAAAAAATTTTTTTTTGGACTTAGTCATTTTTTCCAGCTTTTATCAGACTTTCAGATAGGGGAAATGTCAGTGGGTGTTCCGATTTCTGTTCCAGAGCGATTCGCCCAATGAGTCCTTGATATTTAGTCGTTTTCAGCCAATATTTTTGAAAATTTCACTTTTTTGTGAAAATATCCACTAAATGAGGGAATAATATGTATGAGGGTACCCCAGGAGAGGTCCAAATGTGTGTGGTTAGAATATATATCCCACGGGAGTAAAATTCAAAAAAGTTGAAAAAAAATTTTTTTGCACTTAGTCATTTTTTCCGGCGTTTATCAGACTTTCAGTTAGGGGAAATGTCAGTGGTCATTCCAATTTCTGTTCCAGAGCGATTCGCCCAATGAGTCCTTGATATTTAGTCGTTTTCAGCCAATTTTCTGGATTTTGGAAAATTTCACTTTTTTGTAAAAATATCCACTAAAGGAGGGAATAATATGTGTGAGGGTACCCCAGGAGAGTTCCAAATGTGTGTGGGTAGAATTTATATCCCACGGGGGAAAAATTGAAAAAGTTGAAAAAATTTTTTTCTTTGACTTAGTAATATTCCGGCGTTTATCAGACTTTCAGATAGGGGAAATGTCAGTGAGCATTCCGATTTCAGTTCCAGAGCGATTCGCCCAATGAGTCCTTGATATTTAGTTGTTTTCTGCCAATATTTTGGATTTTTGAAAATTTCACTTTTTTGTGAAAATATCCACTAATTGAGGGAATAATATGTGTGAGGGTACCCCAGGAGAGTTCCAAATGTGTGTGGGTAGAATATATATCCCACGGGGGTAAAATTGAAAAAAGTTGAAAAATTTTTTTTTTTGGACTTAGTCATTTTTTCCAGCGTTTATCAGACTTTCAGATAGGGGAAATGTCAGTGAGAGTTCCGATTTCAGTTCCAGAGCGATTCGCCCAATGAGTCCTTGATATTTAGTCGTTTTCAGCCAATTTTCTGGATTTTTGAAAATTTCACTTTTTTGTGAAAATATCCACTAAATGAGGGAATAATATGTGTGAGGGTACCCCAGGAGAGTTCCAAATTTGTGTGGGTAGAATATATATCCCACGGGGGTAAAATTGAAAAAAGTTTAAAAAATTTTTTTTTGGACTTAGTCATTTTTCCGGCGTTTATCAGACTGTCAGATAGAGCAAATGTCAGTGAACATTCCGATTTCAGTTCCAGAGCGATTCGCCCAATGAGTCCTTGATATTTAGTCGTTTTGAGCCAATATTTTGGATTTTTGAAAATTTCACTTTTTTGTGAAAATATCCACTACATGAGGGGATAATATGTGTGAGGGTACCCCAGGAGAGTTCCAAATTTTTGTGGGTAGAATATATATCCCACGGGAGTAAAATTCAAAAAAGTTGAAAAAAATTTTTTTTGCACTTAGTCATTTTTTCCAGCGTTTATCAGACTTTCAGTTAGGGGAAATGTCAGTGGTCATTCCAATTTCTGTTCCAGAGCGATTCGCCCAATGAGTCCTTGATATTTAGTCGTTTTCAGCCAATTTTCTGGATTTTTGAAAATTTCACTTTTTTGTGAAAATATCCACTAAATGAGGGAATAATATGTGTGAGGGTACCCCAGGAGAGTTCCAAATTTGTGTGGGTAGAATATATATCCCACGGGGGTAAAATTGAAAAAAGTTTAAAAAAAATTTTTTTGGACTTAGTCATTTTTCCGGCGTTTATCAGACTGTCAGATAGAGCAAATGTCAGTGAGTGTTTCGATTCCAGTTCCAGAGCGATTCGCCCAATGAGTCCTTGATATTTAGTCGTTTTCAGCCAATTTTCTGGATTTTTGAAATTTTCACTTTTTTGTGAAAATATCCACTAAATGAGGGAATAATATGTGTGAGGGTACCCCAGGAGAGTTCCAAATTTGTGTGGATAGAATATATATCCCACGGGGGTAAAAATGAAAAAAGTTTAAAAAATTTTTTTTTGGACTTAGTCATTTTTCCGGCGTTTATCAGACTGTCAGATAGAGCAAATGTCAGTGAACATTCCGATTTCAGTTCCAGAGCGATTCGCCCAATGAGTCCTTGATATTTAGTTGTTTTCTGCCAATATTTTGGATTTTTGAAAATTTCACTTTTTTGTGAAAATATCCACTAAATGAGGGAATAATATGTGTGAGGGTACCCCAGGAGAGTTCCAAATGTGTGTGGGTAGAATTTATATCCCACGGGGGAAAAATTGAAAAAAGTTGAAAAATTTTTTTTCTTTGACTTAGTAATATTCCGGCGTTTATCATACTTTCAGATAGGGGAAATGTCAGTGAGTGTTCCGATTTCAGTTCCAGAGCGATTCGCCCAATGAGTCCTTGATATTTAGTCGTTTTCAGCCAATTTTCTGGATTTTTGAAAATTTCACTTTTTTGTGAAAATATCCACTAAATGAGGGAATAATATGTGTGAGGGTACCCCAGTAGTTCCAAATGTGTGTGGGTAGAATATATATCCCACGGGAGTAAAATTCAAAAAAGTTGAAAAAAATTTTTTTTTGGACTTAGTCATTTTTTCCAGCGTTTATCAGACTTTCAGATAGGGGAAATGTCAGTGGGCGTTCCGATTTCTGTTCCAGAGCGATTCGCCCAATGAGTCCTTGATATTTAGTCGTTTTCAGCCAATTTTCTGGATTTTTGAAAATTTCACTATTTTGTTAAAATATCCACTAAATGAGGGAATAATATGTGTGAGGGTACCCCAGGAGAGTTCCAAATGTGTGTGGGTAGAATTTATATCCCACGTGGGAAAAATTGAAAAAAGTTGAAAAAATTTTTTTCTTTGACTTAGTAATATTCCGGCGTTTATCAGACTTTCAGATAGGGGAAATGTCAGTGAGCGTTCCGATTTCAGTTCCAGAGCGATTCGGCCAATGAGTCCTTGATATTTAGTCGTTTTGAGACAATATTTTGGATTTTTGAAAATTTCACTTTTTTGTGAAAATATCCACTAAATGAGGGAATAATATGTGTGAGGGTACCCCAGGAGAGTTCCAAATGTGTGTGGGTAGAATTTATATCCCACGGGGGGAAAATTGAAAAAAGTTGAAAAATTTTTTTTCTTTGACTTAGTAATATTCCGGCGTTTATCAGACTTTCAGATAGGGGAAATGTCAGTGAGCATTCCGATTTCAGTTCCAGAGCGATTCGCCCAATGAGTCCTTGATATTTAGTCGTTTTCAGCCAATTTTCTGGATTTTTGAAAATTTCACTTTTTTGTGAAAATATCCACTAAAGGAGGGAATAATATGTGTGAGGGTACCCCAGGAGAGTTCCAAATGTGTGTGGGTAGAATTTATATCCCACGTGGGAAAAATTGAAAAAAGTTGAAAAATTTTTTTTCTTTGACTTAGTAATATTCCGGCGTTTATCAGACTTTCAGATAGGGGAAATGTCAGTGAGCGTTCCGATTTCAGTTCCAGAGCGATTCGGCCAATGAGTCCTTGATATTTAGTCGTTTTGAGACAATATTTTGGATTTTTGAAAATTTCACTTTTTTTGTGAAAATATCCACTAAATGAGGGAATAATATGTGTGAGGGTACCCGAGGAGAGTTCCAAATGTGTGTGGGTAGAATATATATCCCACGGGGGTAAAATTGAAAAAAGTTGAAAAATTTTTTTTTTTGGACTTAGTCATTTTTCCGGCGTTTATCAGACTTTCAGATAGGGGAAATGTCAGTGAGAGTTCCGATTTCAGTTCCAGACCGATTCGCCCAATGAGTCCTTGATATTTAGTCGTTTTCAGCCAATTTTCTGGATTTTTGAAAATTTCACTTTTTTGTGAAAATATCCACTAAATGAGGGAATAATATGTGTGAGGGTACCCCAGGAGAGTTCCAAATGTGTGTGGGTAGAATTTGTATCCCACGTGGGAAAAATTGAAAAAAGTTGAAAAATTTTTTTTCTTTGACTTAGTAATATTCCGGCGTTTATCAGACTTTCAGATAGGGGAAATGTCAGTGAGCGTTCGGATTTCAGTTCCAGAGCGATTCGGCCAATGAGTCCTTGATATTTAGTCGTTTTGAGACAATATTTTGGATTTTTGAAAATTTCACTTTTTTGTGAAAATATCCACTAAATGAGGGAATAATATGTGTGAGGGTACCCGAGGAGAGTTCCAAATGTGTGTGGGTAGAATATATATCCCACGGGGGTAAAATTGAAAAAAGTTGAAAAAATTTTTTTTTTGGACTTAGTCATTTTTCCGGCGTTTATCAGACTTTCAGATAGGGGAAATGTCAGTGAGAGTTCCGATTTCAGTTCCAGAGCGATTCGCCCAATGAGTCCTTGATATTTAGTCGTTTTCAGCCAATTTTCTGGATTTTTGAAAATTTCACTTTTTTGTGAAAATATCCACTAAATGAGGGAATAATATGTGTGAGGGTACCCCAGGAGAGTTCCAAATGTGTGTGGGTAGAATATATATCCCACGGGGGTAAAATTGAAAAAAGTTGAAAAAATTTTTTTGGGACTTAGTCATTTTTCCGGCGTTTATCAGACTTTCAGATAGGGCAAATGTCAGTGAACATTTCGATTTCAGTTCCAGAGTGATTCGCCCAGTGAGTCCTTGATATTTAGTCGTTTTCAGCCAATATTTTGGATTTTTGAAAATTTCACTTTTTTGTGAAAATATCCACTAATTGAGGGAATAATATGTGTGAGGGTACCCCAGGAGAGTTCCAAATGTGTGTGGGTAGAATATATATCCCACGGGGGAAAAATTGAAAAAAGTTGAAAAAATTTTTTTTTTGGACTTAGTCATTTTTTCCAGCGTTTATCAGACTTTCAGATAGGGGAAATGTCAGTGGGCGTTCCGATTTCTGTTCCAGAGCGATTCGCCCAATGAGTCCTTGATATTTAGTCGTTTTCAGCCAATTTTCTGGATTTTTGAAAATTTCACTTTTTTGTGAAAATATCCACTAAAGGAGGGAATAATATGTGTGAGGGTACCCCAGGAGAGTTCCAAATGTGTGTGGGTAGAATTTATATCCCACGGGGGAAAAATTGAAAAAAGTTGAAAAAATTTTTTTCTTTGACTTAGTAATATTCCGGCGTTTATCAGACTGTCAGATAGAGCAAATGTCAGTGAACATTCCGATTTCAGTTCCAGAGCGATTCGCCCAATGAGTCCTTGATATTTAGTTGTTTTCTGCCAATATTTTGGATTTTTGAAAATTTCACTTTTTTGTGAAAATATCCACTAAATGAGGGAATAATATGTGTGAGGGTACCCCAGGAGAGTTCCTAATTTGTGTGGGTAGAATATATATCCCACGGGGGTAAAATTGAAAAAAGTTTAAAAAATTTTTTTTTGGACTTAGTCATTTTTCCGGCGTTTATCAGACTGTCAGATAGAGCAAATGTCAGTGAACATTCCGATTTCAGTTCCAGAGCGATTCGCCCAATGAGTCCTTGATATTTAGTCGTTTTGAGCAAATATTTTGGATTTTTGAAAATTTCACTTTTTTGTGAAAATATCCACTAAATGAGGGAGTAATATGTGTGTGGGTACCCGAGGAGAGTTCCAAATGTGTGTTGGTAGAATATATATCCCACGGGAGTAAAATTCAAAAAAGTTGAAAAAAAATTTTTCTTGCACTTAGTCATTTTTTCCAGCGTTTATCAGACTTTCAGATAGGAGAAATGTCAGTGGACGTTCCGATTTTTGTTCCAGAGCGATTCGCGCAATGAGTCCTTGATATTTTGTCGTTTTCAGCCAATTTTCTGGATTTTTGAAAATTTCACTTTTTTGTGAAAATATCCACTAAATGAGGGAATAATATGTGTGAGGGTACCTCAGGAGAGTTCCAAATGTGTTTGGGTAGAATATATATCCCACGGGGTTAAAATTGAAAAAAGTTTAAAAAAAAATTTTCTTGGACTTAGTCATTTTTCCGGCGTTTATCAGACTTTCAGATAGGGGAAATGTCAGTGAGCGTTCCGATTTCAGTTCCAGAGCGATTCGGCCAATGAGTCCTTGATATTTAGTCGTTTTCAGCCAATATTTTGGATTTTTGAAAATTTCACTTTTTTGTGAAAATATCCACTAAATGAGGGAATAATATGTGTGAGGGTACCCGAGGAGAGTTCCAAATGTGTGTGGGTAGAATATATATCCTACGGGGGTAAAATTGAAAAAAGTTGAAAAAATTTTTTTTTTGGACTTCGTCATTTTTCCGGCGTTTATCAGACTTTCAGATAGGGGAAATGTCAGTGAGAGTTCCGATTTCAGTTCCAGAGCGATTCGCCCAATGAGTCCTTGATATTTAGTCGTTTTCAGCCAATTTTCTGGATTTTTGAAAATTTCACTTTTTGTGAAAATATCTACTAAATGAGGGAATAATATGTGTGAGGGTACCCCAGGAGAGTTCCAAATGTGTGTGGGTAGAATATATATCCCACGGGGGTAAAATTGAAAAAAGTTGAAAAAATTTTTTTTGGAGTTAGTCATTTTTCCGGCGTTTATCAGACTTTCAGATAGGGGAAATGTCAGTGGGCGTTCCGATTTCTGTTCCAGAGCGATTCGCCCAATGAGTCCTTGATATTTAGTCGTTTTCAGCCAATTTTCTGGATTTTTGAAAATTTCACTTTTTTGTGAAAATATCCACTAAAGGAGGGAATAATATGTGTGAGGGTACCCCAGGAGAGTTCCAAATGTGTGTGGGTAGAATTTATATCCCACGGGGGAAAAATTGAAAAAAGTTGAAAAATTTTTTTTCTTTGACTTAGTAATATTCCGGCGTTTATCAGACTTTCAGATAGGGGAAATGTCAGTGAGCATTCCGATTTCAGTTCCAGAGCGATTCGCCCAATGAGTCCTTGATATTTAGTCGTTTTCAGCCAATTTTCTGGATTTTTGAAAATTTCACTTTTTTTGTGAAAATATCCACTAAATGAGGGAATAATATGTGTGAGGGTACCCCAGGAGAGTTCCAAATTTTTGTGGGTAGAATATATATCCCACGGGAGTAAAATTCAAAAAAGTTGAAAAAAATTTTTTTTGGACTTAGTCATTTTTTCCAGCGTTTATCAGACTTTCAGATAGGGGAAATGTCAGTGGTCGTTCCGATTTCTGTTCCAGAGCGATTCGCCCAATGAGTCCTTGATATTTTGTCGTTTTCAGCCAATTTTCTGGATTTTTGAAAATTTCACTTTTTTGTGAAAATATCCACTAAATGAGGGAATAATATGTGTGAGGGTACCTCAGGAGAGTTCCAAATGTGTTTGGGTAGAATATATATCCCACGGGGTTAAAATTGAAAAAAGTTTAAAAAAAAATTTTCTTGGACTTAGTCATTTTTCCGGCGTTTATCAGACTTTCAGATAGGGGAAATGTCAGTGAGCGTTCCGATTTCAGTTCCAGAGTGATTCGGCCAATGAGTCCTTGATATTTAGTCGTTTTCAGCCAATATTTTGGATTTTTGAAAATTTCACTTTTTTGTGAAAATATCCACTAAATGAGGGAATAATATGTGTGAGGGTACCCGAGGAGAGTTCCAAATGTGTGTGGGTAGAATATATATCCTACGGGGGTAAAATTGAAAAAAGTTGAAAAATTTTTTTTTTTGGACTTAGTCATTTTTCCGGCGTTTATCAGACTTTCAGATAGGGGAAATGTCAGTGAGAGTTCCGATTTCAGTTCCAGAGCGATTCGCCCAATGAGTCCTTGATATTTAGTCGTTTTCAGCCAATTTTCTGGATTTTTGAAAATTTCACTTTTTTGTGAAAATATCTACTAAATGAGGGAATAATATGTGTGAGGGTACCCCAGGAGAGTTCCAAATGTGTGTGGGTAGAATATATATCCCACGGGGGTAAAATTGAAAAAAGTTGAAAAAATTTTTTTTGGAGTTAGTCATTTTTCCGGCGTTTATCAGACTTTCAGATAGGGGAAATGGCAGTGGGCGTTCCGATTTCTGTTCCAGAGCGATTCGCCCAATGAGTCCTTGATATTTAGTCGTTTTCAGCCAATTTTCTGGATTTTTGAAAATTTCACTTTTTTGTGAAAATATCCACTAAAGGAGGGAATAATATGTGTGAGGGTACCCCAGGAGAGTTCCAAATGTGTGTGGGTAGAATTTATATCCCACGGGGGGAAAATTGAAAAAAGTTGAAAAATTTTTTTTCTTTGACTTAGTAATATTCCGGCGTTTATCAGACTTTCAGATAGGGGAAATGTCAGTGAGCATTCCGATTTCAGTTCCAGAGCGATTCGCCCAATGAGTCCTTGATATTTAGTCGTTTTCAGCCAATTTTCTGGATTTTTGAAAATTTCACTTTTTTTGTGAAAATATCCACTAAATGAGGGAATAATATGTGTGAGGGTACCCCAGGAGAGTTCCAAATTTTTGTGGGTAGAATATATATCCCACGGGAGTAAAATTCAAAAAAGTTGAAAAAATTTTTTTTTGGACTTAGTCATTTTTTCCAGCGTTTATCAGACTTTCAGATAGGGGAAATGTCAGTGGTCGTTCCGATTTCTGTTCCAGAGCGATTCGCCCAATGAGTCCTTGATATTTAGTCGTTTTCAGCCAATTTTCTGGATTTTTGAAAATTTCACTTTTTTGTGAAAATATCCACTAAAGGAGGGAATAATATGTGTGAGGGTACCCCAGGAGAGTTCCAAATGTGTGTGGGTAGAATTTATATCCCACGGGGGAAAAATTGAAAAAAGTTGAAAAATTTTTTTTCTTTGACTTAGTAATATTCCGGCGTTTATCAGACTTTCAGATAGGGGAAATGTCAGTGAGCATTCCGATTTCAGTTCCAGAGCGATTCGCCCAATGAGTCCTTGATATTTAGTCGTTTTCAGCCAATTTTCTCGATTTTTGAAAATTTCACTTTTTTTGTGAAAATATCCACTAAATGAGGGAATAATATGTGTGAGGGTACCCCAGGAGAGTTCCAAATGTGTGTGGGTAGAATATATATCCCACGGGGGTAAAATTGAAAAAAGTTGAAAAAAATTTTTTTGGACTTAGTCATTTTTCCGGCGTTTATCAGACTTTCAGATAGGGCAAATGTCAGTGAACATTTCGATTTCAGTTCCAGAGCGATTCGCCCAATGAGTCCTTGATATTTAGTCGTTTTCAGCCAATATTTTGGATTTTTGAAAATTTCACTTTTTTGTGAAAATATCCACTAAATGAGGGAATAATATGTGTGAGGGTACCCCAGGAGAGTTCCAAATGTGTGTGGGTAGAATATATATCCCACGGGGGTAAAATTGAAAAAAGTTGAAAAATTTTTTTTTTTGGACTTAGTCATTTTTTCCAGCGTTTATCAGACTTTCAGATAGGGGAAATGTCAGTGGGCGTTCCGATTTCTGTTCCAGAGCGATTCGCCCAATGAGTCCTTGATATTTAGTCGTTTTCAGCCAATTTTCTGGATTTTTGAAAATTTCACTTTTTTGTGAAAATATCCACTAAAGGAGGGAATAATATGTGTGAGGGTACCCCAGGAGAGTTCCAAATGTGTGTGGGTAGAATTTATATCCCACGGGGGAAAAATTGAAAAAAGTTGAAAAAATTTTTTTCTTTGACTTAGTAATATTCCGGCGTTTATCAGACTTTCAGATAGGGGAAATGTCAGTGAGCATTCCGATTTCAGTTCCAGAGCGATTCGCCCAATGAGTCCTTGATATTTAGTCGTTTTCAGCCAATTTTCTGGATTTTTGAAAATTTCACTTTTTTTGTGAAAATATCCACTAAATGAGGGAATAATATGTGTGTGAGGGTACCCCAGGAGAGTTCCAAATTTTTGTGGGTAGAATATATATCCCACGGGAGTAAAATTCAAAAAAGTTGAAAAAAATTTTTTTTGCACTTAGTCATTTTTTCCAGCGTTTATCAGACTTTCAGTTAGGGGAAATGTCAGTGGTCGTTCCAATTTCTGTTCCAGAGCGATTCGCCCAATGAGTCCTTGATATTTAGTCGTTTTCAGCCAATTTTCTGGATTTTTGAAAATTTCACTTTTTTGTGAAAATATCCACTAAATGAGGGAATAATATGTGTGAGGGTACCCCAGGAGAGTTCCAAATTTGTGTGGGTAGAATATATATCCCACGGGGGTAAAATTGAAAAAAGTTTAAAAAAAAATTTTTTGGACTTAGTCATTTTTCCGGCGTTTATCAGACTGTCAGATAGAGCAAATGTCAGTGAGTGTTCCGATTTCAGTTCCAGAGCGATTCGCCCAATGAGTCCTTGATATTTAGTTGTTTTCTGCCAATATTTTGGATTTGTGAAAATTTCACTTTTTTGTGAAAATATCCACTAAATGAGGGAATAATATGTGTGAGGGTACCCCAGGAGAGTTCCAAATTTGTGTGGGTAGAATATATATCCCACGGGGGTAAAATTGAAAAAAGTTTAAAAAATTTTTTTTTGGACTTAGTAATTTTTCCGGCGTTTATCAGACTGTCAGATAGAGCAAATGTCAGTGAACATTCCGATTTCAGTTCCAGAGCGATTCGCCCAATGAGTCCTTGATATTTAGTCGTTTTCAGCCAATATTTTGGATTTTTGAAAATTTCACTTTTTTGTGAAAATATCCACTAAATGAGGGAATAATATGTGTGAGGGTACCCGAGGAGAGTTCCAAATGTGTGTGGGTAGAATATATATCCCACGGGGGTAAAATTGAAAAAAGTTGAAAAATTTTTTTTTTTGGACTTAGTCATTTTTCCGGCGTTTATCAGACTTTCAGATAGGGGAAATGTCAGTGAGAGTTCCGATTTCAGTTCCAGAGCGATTCGCCCAATGAGTCCTTGATATTTAGTCGTTTTCAGCCAATTTTCTGGATTTTTGAAAATTTCACTTTTTTGTGAAAATATCCTCTAAATGAGGGAATAATATGTGTGAGGGTACCCCAGGAGAGTTCCAAATGTGTGTGGGTAGAATATATATCCCACGGGGGTAAAATTGAAAAAAGTTGAAAAATTTTTTTTTTTGGACTTAGTCATTTTTTCCAGCGTTTATCAGACTTTCAGATAGGGGAAATGTCAGTGGGCGTTCCGATTTCTGTTCCAGAGCGATTCGCCCAATGAGTCCTTGATATTTAGTCGTTTTCAGCCAATTTTCTGGATTTTTGAAAATTTCACTTTTTTGTGAAAATATCCACTAAAGGAGGGAATAATATGTGTGAGGGTACCCCAGGAGTGTTCCAAATGTGTGTGGGTAGAATTTATATCCCACGGGGGAAAAATTGAAAAAAGTTGAAAAAAATTTTTTCTTTGACTTAGTAATATTCTGGCGTTTATCAGACTTTCAGATAGGGGAAATGTCAGTGAGCATTCCGATTTCAGTTCCAGAGCGATTCGCCCAATGAGTCCTTGATATTTAGTCGTTTTCAGCCAATTTTCTGGATTTTTGAAAATTTCACTTTTTTTGTGAAAATATCCACTAAATGAGGGAATAATATGTGTGAGGGTACCCCAGGAGAGTTCCAAATTTTTGTGGGTAGAATATATATCCCACGGGAGTAAAATTCAAAAAAGTTGAAAAAATTTTTTTTTGGACTTAGTCATTTTTTCCAGCGTTTATCAGACTTTCAGATAGGGGAAATGTCAGTGGTCGTTCCGATTTCTGTTCCAGAGCGATTCGCCCAATGAGTCCTTGATATTTAGTCGTTTTCAGCCAATTTTCTGGATTTTTGAAAATTTCACTTTTTTGTGAAAATATCCACTAAAGGAGGGAATAATATGTGTGAGGGTACCCCAGGAGAGTTCCAAATGTGTGTGGGTAGAATTTATATCCCACGGGGGAAAAATTGAAAAAAGTTGAAAAAATTTTTTTCTTTGACTTAGTAATATTCCGGCGTTTATCAGACTTTCAGATAGGGGAAATGTCAGTGAGCATTCCGATTTCAGTTCCAGAGCGATTCGCCCAATGAGTCCTTGATATTTAGTCGTTTTCAGCCAATTTTCTGGATTTTTGAAAATTTCACTTTTTTTGTGAAAATATCCACTAAATGAGGGAATAATATGTGTGAGGGTACCCCAGGAGAGTTCCAAATGTGTGTGGGTAGAATATATATCCCACGGGGGTAAAATTGAAAAAAGTTGAAAAAATTTTTTTTGGACTTAGTCATTTTTCCGGCGTTTATCAGACTTTCAGATAGGGCAAATGTCAGTGAACATTTCGATTTCAGTTCCAGAGCGATTCGCCCAATGAGTCCTTGATATTTAGTCGTTTTCAGCCAATATTTTGGATTTTTGAAAATTTCACTTTTTTGTGAAAATATCCACTAAATGAGGGAATAATATGTGTGAGGGTACCCCAGGAGAGTTCCAAATGTGTGTGGGTAGAATATATATCCCACGGGGGTAAAATTGAAAAAAGTTGAAAAATTTTTTTTTTTGGACTTAGTCATTTTTTCCAGCGTTTATCAGACTTTCAGATAGGGGAAATGTCAGTGGGCGTTCCGATTTCTGTTCCAGAGCGATTCGCCCAATGAGTCCTTGATATTTAGTCGTTTTCAGCCAATTTTCTGGATTTTTAAAATTTCACTTTTTTGTGAAAATATCCACTAAAGGAGGGAATAATATGTGTGAGGGTACCCCAGGAGAGTTCCAAATGTGTGTGGGTAGAATTTATATCCCACGGGGGAAAAATTGAAAAAAGTTGAAAAATTTTTTTTCTTTGACTTAGTAATATTCCGGCGTTTATCAGACTTTCAGATAGGGGAAATGTCAGTGAGCATTCCGATTTCAGTTCCAGAGCGATTCGCCCAATGAGTCCTTGATATTTAGTCGTTTTCAGCCAATTTTCTGGATTTTTGAAAATTTCACTTTTTTTGTGAAAATATCCACTAAATGAGGGAATAATATGTGTGAGGGTACCCCAGGAGAGTTCCAAATTTTTGTGGGTAGAATATATATCCCACGGGAGTAAAATTCAAAAAAGTTGAAAAAATTTTTTTTTGGACTTAGTCATTTTTTCCAGCGTTTATCAGACTTTCAGATAGGGGAAATGTCAGTGGTCGTTCCGATTTCTGTTCCAGAGCGATTCGCCCAATGAGTCCTTGATATTTAGTCGTTTTCAGCCAATTTTCTGGATTTTTGAAAATTTCACTTTTTTGTGAAAATATCCACTAAAGGAGGGAATAATATGTGTCAGGGTACCCCAGGAGAGTTCCAAATGTGTGTGGGTAGAATTTATATCCCACGGGGGAAAAATTGAAAAAAGTTGAAAAAATTTTTTTCTTTGACTTAGTAATATTCCGGTGTTTATCAGACTTTCAGATAGGGGAAATGTCAGTGAGCATTCCGATTTCAGTTCCAGAGCGATTCGCCCAATGAGTCCTTGATATTTAGTCGTTTTCAGCCAATTTTCTGGATTTTTGAAAATTTCACTTTTTTTGTGAAAATATCCACTAAATGAGGGAATAATATGTGTGAGGGTACCCCAGGAGAGTTCCAAATGTGTGTGGGTAGAATATATATCCCACGGGGGTAAAATTGAAAAAAGTTGAAAAAATTTTTTTTGGAGTTAGTCATTTTTCCGGCGTTTATCAGACTTTCAGATAGGGGAAATGGCAGTGGGCGTTCCGATTTCTGTTCCAGAGCGATTCGCCCAATGAGTCCTTGATATTTAGTCGTTTTCAGCCAATTTTCTGGATTTTTGAAAATTTCACTTTTTTGTGAAAATATCCACTAAAGGAGGGAATAATATGTGTGAGGGTACCCCAGGAGAGTTCCAAATGTGTGTGGGTAGAATTTATATCCCACGGGGGGAAAATTGAAAAAAGTTGAAAAATTTTTTTTCTTTGACTTAGTAATATTCCGGCGTTTATCAGACTTTCAGATAGGGGAAATGTCAGTGAGCATTCCGATTTCAGTTCCAGAGCGATTCGCCCAATGAGTCCTTGATATTTAGTCGTTTTCAGCCAATTTTCTGGATTTTTGAAAATTTCACTTTTTTTGTGAAAATATCCACTAAATGAGGGAATAATATGTGTGAGGGTACCCCAGGAGAGTTCCAAATTTTTGTGGGTAGAATATATATCCCACGGGAGTAAAATTCAAAAAAGTTGAAAAAATTTTTTTTTGGACTTAGTCATTTTTTCCAGCGTTTATCAGACTTTCAGATAGGGGAAATGTCAGTGGTCGTTCCGATTTCTGTTCCAGAGCGATTCGCCCAATGAGTCCTTGATATTTAGTCGTTTTCAGCCAATTTTCTGGATTTTTGAAAATTTCACTTTTTTGTGAAAATATCCACTAAAGGAGGGAATAATATGTGTGAGGGTACCCCAGGAGAGTTCCAAATGTGTGTGGGTAGAATTTATATCCCACGGGGGAAAAATTGAAAAAAGTTGAAAAATTTTTTTTCTTTGACTTAGTAATATTCCGGCGTTTATCAGACTTTCAGATAGGGCAAATGTCAGTGAACATTTCGATTTCAGTTCCAGAGCGATTCGCCCAATGAGTCCTTGATATTTAGTCGTTTTCAGCCAATATTTTGGATTTTTGAAAATTTCACTTTTTTGTGAAAATATCCACTAAATGAGGGAATAATATGTGTGAGGGTACCCCAGGAGAGTTCCAAATGTGTGTGGGTAGAATATATATCCCACGGGGGTAAAATTGAAAAAAGTTGAAAAATTTTTTTTTTTGGACTTAGTCATTTTTTCCAGCGTTTATCAGACTTTCAGATAGGGGAAATGTCAGTGGGCGTTCCGATTTCTGTTCCAGAGCGATTCGCCCAATGAGTCCTTGATATTTAGTCGTTTTCAGCCAATTTTCTGGATTTTTGAAAATTTCACTTTTTTGTGAAAATATCCACTAAAGGAGGGAATAATATGTGTGAGGGTACCCCAGGAGAGTTCCAAATGTGTGTGGGTAGAATTTATATCCCACGGGGGAAAAATTGAAAAAAGTTGAAAAAATTTTTTTCTTTGACTTAGTAATATTCCGGCGTTTATCAGACTTTCAGATAGGGGAAATGTCAGTGAGCATTCCGATTTCAGTTCCAGAGCGATTCGCCCAATGAGTCCTTGATATTTAGTCGTTTTCAGCCAATTTTCTGGATTTTTGAAAATTTCACTTTTTTTGTGAAAATATCCACTAAATGAGGGAATAATATGTGTGTGAGGGTACCCCAGGAGAGTTCCAAATTTTTGTGGGTAGAATATATATCCCACGGGAGTAAAATTCAAAAAAGTTGAAAAAAATTTTTTTTGCACTTAGTCATTTTTTCCAGCGTTTATCAGACTTTCAGTTAGGGGAAATGTCAGTGGTCGTTCCAATTTCTGTTCCAGAGCGATTCGCCCAATGAGTCCTTGATATTTAGTCGTTTTCAGCCAATTTTCTGGATTTTTGAAAATTTCACTTTTTTGTGAAAATATCCACTAAATGAGGGAATAATATGTGTGAGGGTACCCCAGGAGAGTTCCAAATTTGTGTGGGTAGAATATATATCCCACGGGGGTAAAATTGAAAAAAGTTTAAAAAAAAATTTTTTGGACTTAGTCATTTTTCCGGCGTTTATCAGACTGTCAGATAGAGCAAATGTCAGTGAGTGTTCCGATTTCAGTTCCAGAGCGATTCGCCCAATGAGTCCTTGATATTTAGTTGTTTTCTGCCAATATTTTGGATTTGTGAAAATTTCACTTTTTTGTGAAAATATCCACTAAATGAGGGAATAATATGTGTGAGGGTACCCCAGGAGAGTTCCAAATTTGTGTGGGTAGAATATATATCCCACGGGGGTAAAATTGAAAAAAGTTTAAAAAATTTTTTTTTGGACTTAGTAATTTTTCCGGCGTTTATCAGACTGTCAGATAGAGCAAATGTCAGTGAACATTCCGATTTCAGTTCCAGAGCGATTCGCCCAATGAGTCCTTGATATTTAGTCGTTTTCAGCCAATATTTTGGATTTTTGAAAATTTCACTTTTTTGTGAAAATATCCACTAAATGAGGGAATAATATGTGTGAGGGTACCCGAGGAGAGTTCCAAATGTGTGTGGGTAGAATATATATCCCACGGGGGTAAAATTGAAAAAAGTTGAAAAATTTTTTTTTTTGGACTTAGTCATTTTTCCGGCGTTTATCAGACTTTCAGATAGGGGAAATGTCAGTGAGAGTTCCGATTTCAGTTCCAGAGCGATTCGCCCAATGAGTCCTTGATATTTAGTCGTTTTCAGCCAATTTTCTGGATTTTTGAAAATTTCACTTTTTTGTGAAAATATCCTCTAAATGAGGGAATAATATGTGTGAGGGTACCCCAGGAGAGTTCCAAATGTGTGTGGGTAGAATATATATCCCACGGGGGTAAAATTGAAAAAAGTTGAAAAATTTTTTTTTTTGGACTTAGTCATTTTTTCCAGCGTTTATCAGACTTTCAGATAGGGGAAATGTCAGTGGGCGTTCCGATTTCTGTTCCAGAGCGATTCGCCCAATGAGTCCTTGATATTTAGTCGTTTTCAGCCAATTTTCTGGATTTTTGAAAATTTCACTTTTTTGTGAAAATATCCACTAAAGGAGGGAATAATATGTGTGAGGGTACCCCAGGAGTGTTCCAAATGTGTGTGGGTAGAATTTATATCCCACGGGGGAAAAATTGAAAAAAGTTGAAAAAAATTTTTTCTTTGACTTAGTAATATTCTGGCGTTTATCAGACTTTCAGATAGGGGAAATGTCAGTGAGCATTCCGATTTCAGTTCCAGAGCGATTCGCCCAATGAGTCCTTGATATTTAGTCGTTTTCAGCCAATTTTCTGGATTTTTGAAAATTTCACTTTTTTTGTGAAAATATCCACTAAATGAGGGAATAATATGTGTGAGGGTACCCCAGGAGAGTTCCAAATTTTTGTGGGTAGAATATATATCCCACGGGAGTAAAATTCAAAAAAGTTGAAAAAATTTTTTTTTGGACTTAGTCATTTTTTCCAGCGTTTATCAGACTTTCAGATAGGGGAAATGTCAGTGGTCGTTCCGATTTCTGTTCCAGAGCGATTCGCCCAATGAGTCCTTGATATTTAGTCGTTTTCAGCCAATTTTCTGGATTTTTGAAAATTTCACTTTTTTGTGAAAATATCCACTAAAGGAGGGAATAATATGTGTGAGGGTACCCCAGGAGAGTTCCAAATGTGTGTGGGTAGAATTTATATCCCACGGGGGAAAAATTGAAAAAAGTTGAAAAAATTTTTTTCTTTGACTTAGTAATATTCCGGCGTTTATCAGACTTTCAGATAGGGGAAATGTCAGTGAGCATTCCGATTTCAGTTCCAGAGCGATTCGCCCAATGAGTCCTTGATATTTAGTCGTTTTCAGCCAATTTTCTGGATTTTTGAAAATTTCACTTTTTTTGTGAAAATATCCACTAAATGAGGGAATAATATGTGTGAGGGTACCCCAGGAGAGTTCCAAATTTTTGTGGGTAGAATATATATCCCACGGGAGTAAAATTCAAAAAAGTTGAAAAAATTTTTTTTTGGACTTAGTCATTTTTTCCAGCGTTTATCAGACTTTCAGATAGGGGAAATGTCAGTGGTCGTTCCGATTTCTGTTCCAGAGCGATTCGCCCAATGAGTCCTTGATATTTAGTCGTTTTCAGCCAATTTTCTGGATTTTTGAAAATTTCACTTTTTTGTGAAAATATCCACTAAAGGAGGGAATAATATGTGTCAGGGTACCCCAGGAGAGTTCCAAATGTGTGTGGGTAGAATTTATATCCCACGGGGGAAAAATTGAAAAAAGTTGAAAAAATTTTTTTCTTTGACTTAGTAATATTCCGGTGTTTATCAGACTTTCAGATAGGGGAAATGTCAGTGAGCATTCCGATTTCAGTTCCAGAGCGATTCGCCCAATGAGTCCTTGATATTTAGTCGTTTTCAGCCAATTTTCTGGATTTTTGAAAATTTCACTTTTTTTGTGAAAATATCCACTAAATGAGGGAATAATATGTGTGAGGGTACCCCAGGAGAGTTCCAAATTTGTGTGGGTAGAATATATATCCCACGGGGGTAAAATTGAAAAAAGTTTAAAAAATTTTTTTTTGGACTTAGTCATTTTTCCGGCGTTTATCAGACTGTCAGATAGAGCAAATGTCAGTGAACATTCCGATTTCAGTACCAGAGCGATTCGCCCAATGAGTCCTTGATATTTAGTCGTTTTGAGCCAATATTTTGGATTTTTGAAAATTTCACTTTTTTGTGAAAATATCCACTAAATGAGGGAATAATATGTGTGAGGGTACCCGAGGAGAGTTCCAAATGTGTGTGGGTAGAATATATATCCCACGGGAGTAAAATTCAAAAAAGTTGAAAAAAAAATTTTCTTGCACTTAGTCATTTTTTCCAGCGTTTATCAGACTTTCAGAAAGGGGAAATGTCAGTCAGTGTTCCGATTTCAATTCCAGAGCGATTCGCCCAATGAGTCCTTGATATTTAGTCGTTTTCAGCCAATTTTCTGGATTTTTGAAAATTTTACTTTTTTGTTAAAATATCCACTAAATGAGGGAATAATATGTGTGAGGGTACCCCAGGAGAGTTCCAAATGTGTGTGGGTAGAATATATATCCCACGGGGGTAAAATTGAAAAAAGTTGAAAAATTTTTTTTTTTGGACTTAGTCATTTTTCCGGCGTTTATCAGACTTTCAGATAGGGGAAATGTCAGTGAGAGTTCCGATTTCAGTTCCAGAGTGATTCGCCCAATGAGTCCTTGATATTTAGTCGTTTTCAGCCAATTTTCTGGATTTTTGAAAATTTCACTTTTTTGTGAAAATATCCACTAAATGAGGGAATAATATGTGTGAGGGTTCCCCAGGAGAGTTCCAAATGTGTGTGGGTAGAATATATATCCCACGGGGGTAAAATTGAAAAAAGTTGAAAAAATTTTTTTTGGACTTAGTCATTTTTCCGGCGTTTATCAGACTTTCAGATAGGGCAAATGTCAGTGAACATTCCGATTTCAGTTCCAGAGCGATTCGCCCAATGAGTCCTTGATATTTAGTCGTTTTCAGCCAATTTTCTGGATTTTTGAAAATTTCACTTTTTTGTGAAAATATCCACTAAATGAGGGGATAATTTGTGTGAGGGTACCCCAGGAGAGTTCCAAATTTGTGTGGGTAGAATATATATCCCACGGGGGTAAAATTGAAAAAAGTTAAAAAAAATTTTTTTTGGACTTAGTCATTTTTCCGGCGTTTATCAGACTGTCAGATAGAGCAAATGTCAGTGAGTGTTCCGATTTCAGTTCCAGAGCGATTCGCCCAATGAGTCCTTGATATTTAGTCGTTTTCAGCCAATTTTCTGGATTTTTGAAAATTTCACTTTTTTGTGAAAATATCCACTAAATGAGGGAATAATATGTGTGAGGGTACCCCAGGAGAGTTCCAAATTTGTGTGGGTAGAATATATATCCCACGGGGGTAAAATTGAAAAAAGTTTAAAAAAATTTTTTTTGGACTTAGTCATTTTTCCGGCGTTTATCAGACTGTCAGATAGAGCAAATGTCAGTGAACATTCCGATTTCAGTTCCAGAGCGATTCGCCCAATGAGTCCTTGATATTTAGTTGTTTTCTGCCAATATTTTGGATTTTTGAAAATTTCACTTTTTTGTGAAAATATCCACTAAATGAGGGAATAATATGTGTGAGGGTACCCCAGGAGAGTTCCAAATGTGTGTGGGTAGAATTTATATCCCACGGGGGAAAAATTGAAAAAAGTTGAAAAATTTTTTTTCTTTGACTTAGTAATATTCTGGCGTTTATCATACTTTCAGATAGGGGAAATGTCAGTGAGTGTTCCGATTTCAGTTCCAGAGCGATTCGCCCAATGAGTCCTTGATATTTAGTCGTTTTCAGCCAATTTTCTGGATTTTTGAAAATTTCACTTTTTTGTGAAAATATCCACTAAATGAGGGAATAATATGTGTGAGGGTACCCCAGTAGTTCCAAATGTGTGTGGGTAGAATATATATCCCACGGGAGTAAAATTCAAAAAAGTTGAAAAAATTTTTTTTTTCGACTTAGTCATTTTTTCCAGCGTTTATCAGACTTTCAGATAGGGGAAATGTCAGTGGACGTTCCGATTTCTGTTCCAGAGCGATTCGCCCAATGAGTCCTTGATATTTAGTCGTTTTCAGCCAATTTTCTGGATTTTTGAAAATTTCACTATTTTGTGAAAATATCCACTAAATGAGGGAATAATATGTGTGAGGGTACCCCAGGAGAGTTCCAAATGTGTGTGGGTAGAATTTATATCCCACGTGGGAAAAATTGAAAAAAGTTGACAAATTTTTTTTCTTTGACTTAGTAATATTCCGGTGTTTATCAGACTTTCAGATAGGGCAAATGTCAGTGGTCGTTCCGATTTCTGTTCCAGAGCGATTCGCCCAATGAGTCCTTGATATTTAGTCGTTTTCAGCCAATTTTCTGGATTTTTGAAAATTTCACTTTTTTGTGAAAATATCCACTAAAGGAGGGAATAATATGTGTGAGGGTACCCCAGGAGAGTACCAAATGTGTGTGGGTAGAATTTATATCCCACGGGGGAAAAATTGAAAAAAGTTGAAAAAATTTTTTTCTTTGACTTAGTAATATTCCGGCGTTTATCAGACTGTCAGATAGAGCAAATGTCAGTGAACATTCCGATTTCAGTTCCAGAGCGATTCGCCCAATGAGTCCTTGATATTTAGTTGTTTTCTGCCAATATTTTGGATTTTTGAAAATTTCACTTTTTTGTGAAAATATCCACTAAATGAGGGAATAATATGTGTGAGGGTACCCCAGGAGAGTTCCAAATTTGTGTGGGTAGAATATATATCCCACGGGGGAAAAATTGAAAAAAGTTTAAAAAATTTTTTTTTGGACTTAGTCATTTTTCCGGCGTTTATCAGACTGTCAGATAGAGCAAATGTCAGTGAACATTCCGATTTCAGTTCCAGAGCGATTCGCCCAATGAGTCCTTGATATTTAGTCGTTTTCAGCCAATTTTCTGGATTTTTGAAAATTTCACTTTTTTGTGAAAATATCCACTAAATGAGGGGATAATTTGTGTGAGGGTACCCCAGGAGAGTTCCAAATTTGTGTGGGTAGAATATATATCCCACGGGGGTAAAATTGAAAAAAGTTAAAAAAAATTTTTTTTGGACTTAGTCATTTTTCCGGCGTTTATCAGACTGTCAGATAGAGCAAATGTCAGTGAGTGTTCCGATTTCAGTTCCAGAGCGATTCGCCCAATGAGTCCTTGATATTTAGTCGTTTTCAGCCAATTTTCTGGATTTTTGAAAATTTCACTTTTTTGTGAAAATATCCACTAAATGAGGGAATAATATGTGTGAGGGTACCCCAGGAGAGTTCCAAATTTGTGTGGGTAGAATATATATCCCACGGGGGTAAAATTGAAAAAAGTTTAAAAAAATTTTTTTTGGACTTAGTCATTTTTCCGGCGTTTATCAGACTGTCAGATAGAGCAAATGTCAGTGAACATTCCGATTTCAGTTCCAGAGCGATTCGCCCAATGAGTCCTTGATATTTAGTTGTTTTCTGCCAATATTTTGGATTTTTGAAAATTTCACTTTTTTGTGAAAATATCCACTAAATGAGGGAATAATATGTGTGAGGGTACCCCAGGAGAGTTCCAAATGTGTGTGGGTAGAATTTATATCCCACGGGGGAAAAATTGAAAAAAGTTGAAAAATTTTTTTTCTTTGACTTAGTAATATTCTGGCGTTTATCATACTTTCAGATAGGGGAAATGTCAGTGAGTGTTCCGATTTCAGTTCCAGAGCGATTCGCCCAATGAGTCCTTGATATTTAGTCGTTTTCAGCCAATTTTCTGGATTTTTGAAAATTTCACTTTTTTGTGAAAATATCCACTAAATGAGGGAATAATATGTGTGAGGGTACCCCAGTAGTTCCAAATGTGTGTGGGTAGAATATATATCCCACGGGAGTAAAATTCAAAAAAGTTGAAAAAATTTTTTTTTTCGACTTAGTCATTTTTTCCAGCGTTTATCAGACTTTCAGATAGGGGAAATGTCAGTGGGCGTTCCGATTTCTGTTCCAGAGCGATTCGCCCAATGAGTCCTTGATATTTAGTCGTTTTCAGCCAATTTTCTGGATTTTTGAAAATTTCACTATTTTGTGAAAATATCCACTAAATGAGGGAATAATATGTGTGAGGGTACCCCAGGAGAGTTCCAAATGTGTGTGGGTAGAATTTATATCCCACGTGGGAAAAATTGAAAAAAGTTGACAAATTTTTTTTCTTTGACTTAGTAATATTCCGGTGTTTATCAGACTTTCAGATAGGGCAAATGTCAGTGGTCGTTCCGATTTCTGTTCCAGAGCGATTCGCCCAATGAGTCCTTGATATTTAGTCGTTTTCAGCCAATTTTCTGGATTTTTGAAAATTTCACTTTTTTGTGAAAATATCCACTAAAGGAGGGAATAATATGTGTGAGGGTACCCCAGGAGAGTACCAAATGTGTGTGGGTAGAATTTATATCCCACGGGGGAAAAATTGAAAAAAGTTGAAAAAATTTTTTTCTTTGACTTAGTAATATTCCGGCGTTTATCAGACTGTCAGATAGAGCAAATGTCAGTGAACATTCCGATTTCAGTTCCAGAGCGATTCGCCCAATGAGTCCTTGATATTTAGTTGTTTTCTGCCAATATTTTGGATTTTTGAAAATTTCACTTTTTTGTGAAAATATCCACTAAATGAGGGAATAATATGTGTGAGGGTACCCCAGGAGAGTTCCAAATTTGTGTGGGTAGAATATATATCCCACGGGGGAAAAATTGAAAAAAGTTTAAAAAATTTTTTTTTGGACTTAGTCATTTTTCCGGCGTTTATCAGACTGTCAGATAGAGCAAATGTCAGTGAACATTCCGATTTCAGTTCCAGAGCGATTCGCCCAATGAGTCCTTGATATTTAGTCGTTTTGAGCCAATATTTTGGATTTTTGAAAATTTCACTTTTTTGTGAAAATATCCACTAAATGAGGGAATAATATGTGTGAGGGTACCCGAGGAGAGTTCCAAATGTGTGTGGGTAGAATATATATCCCACTGGAGTAAAATTCAAAAAAGTTGAAAAAAAATTTTTCTTGCACTTAGTCATTTTTTCCAGCGTTTATCAGACTTTCAGATAGGGGAAATGTCAGTGAGTGTTCCGATTTCAATTCCAGAGCGATTCGCCCAATGAGTCCTTGATATTTAGTCGTTTTCAGCCAATTTTCTGGATTTTTGAAAATTTTACTTTTTTGTGAAAATATCCACTAAATGAGGGAATAATATGTGTGAGGGTACCCCAGGAGAGTTCCAAATGTGTGTGGGTAGAATATATATGCCACGGGGGTAAAATTGAAAAAAGTTGAAAAAATTTTTTTTTTGGACTTAGTCATTTTTCCGGCGTTTATCAGACTTTCAGATAGGGGAAATGTCAGTGAGAGTTCCGATTTCAGTTCCAGAGCGATTCGCCCAATGAGTCCTTGATATTTAGTCGTTTTCAGCCAATTTTCTGGATTTTTGAAAATTTCACTTTTTTGTGAAAATATCCACTAAATGAGGGAATAATATGTGTGAGGGTACCCCAGGAGAGTTCCAAATGTGTGTGGGTAGAATATATATCCCACGGGGGTAAAATTGAAAAAAGTTGAAAAAATTTTTTTTGGACTTAGTCATTTTTCCGGCGTTTATCAGACTTTCAGATAGGGCAAATGTCAGTGAACATTCCGATTTCAGTTCCAGAGCGATTCGCCCAATGAGTCCTTGATATTTAGTTGTTGTCAGCCAATATTTTGGATTTTTGAAAATTTCACTTTTTTGTGAAAATATCCACTAAATGAGGGAATAATATGTGTGAGGGTACCCCAGGAGAGTTCCAAATGTGTGTGGTTAGAATATATATCCCACGGGGGTAAAATTCAAAAAAGTTGAAAAAAATTTTTTTTGCACTTAGTCATTTTTTCCAGCGTTTATCAGACTTTCAGTTAGGGGAAATGTCAGTGGTCGTTCCAATTTCTGTTCCAGAGTGATTCGCCCAATGAGTCCTTGATATTTAGTCGTTTTCAGCCAATTTTCTGGATTTTTGAAAATTTCACTTTTTTGTGAAAATATCCACTAAATGAGGGAATAATATGTGTAAGGGTACCCCAGGAGAGTTCCAAATTTGTGTAGGTAGAATATATATCCCACGGGGGTAAAATTGAAAAAAGTTTAAAAAAATTTTTTTTGGACTTAGTCATTTTTCCGGCATTTATCAGACTGTCAGATAGAGCAAATGTCAGTGAGTGTTCCGATTTCAGTTCCAGAGCGATTCGCCCAATGAGTCCTTGATATTTAGTCGTTTTCAGCCAATTTTCTGGATTTTTGAAAATTTCACTATTTTGTGAAAATATCCACTAAATGAGGGAATAATATGTGTGAGGGTACCCCAGGAGAGTTCCAAATGTGTGTGGGTAGAATTTATATCCCACGTGGGAAAAATTGAAAAAAGTTAAAAAAATTTTTTTCTTTGACTTAGTAATATTCCGGCGTTTATCAGACTTTCAGATAGGGGAAATGTCAGTGAGCGTTCCGATTTCAGTTCCAGAGCGATTCGGCCAATGAGTCCTTGATATTTAGTCGTTTTGAGACAATATTTTGGATTTTTGAAAATTTCACTTTTTTGTGAAAATATCCACTAAATGAGGGAATAATATGTGTGAGGGTACCCCAGGAGAGTTCCAAATGTGTGTGGGTAGAATATATATCCCACGGGGGTAAAATTGAAAAAAGTTGAAAAAATTTTTTTTGGACTTAGTCATTTTTCCGGCGTTTATCAGACTTTCAGATAGGGCAAATGTCAGTGAACATTTCGATTTCAGTTCCAGAGCGATTCGCCCAATGAGTCCTTGATATTTAGTCGTTTTCAGCCAATATTTTGGATTTTTGAAAATTTCACTTTTTTGTGAAAATATCCACTAAATGAGGGAATAATATGTGTGAGGGTACCCCAGGAGAGTTCCAAATGTGTGTGGGTAGAATATATATCCCACGGGGGTAAAATTGAAAAAAGTTGAAAAATTTTTTTTTTTGGACTTAGTCATTTTTTCCAGCGTTTATCAGACTTTCAGATAGGGGAAATGTCAGTGGGCGTTCCGATTTCTGTTCCAGAGCGATTCGCCCAATGAGTCCTTGATATTTAGTCGTTTTCAGCCAATTTTCTGGATTTTTGAAAATTTCACTTTTTTGTGAAAATATCCACTAAAGGAGGGAATAATATGTGTGAGGGTACCCCAGGAGAGTTCCAAATGTGTGTGGGTAGAATTTATATCCCACGGGGGAAAAATTGAAAAAAGTTGAAAAAAATTTTTTCTTTGACTTAGTAATATTCCGGCGTTTATCAGACTTTCAGATAGGGCAAATGTCAGTGAACATTTCGATTTCAGTTCCAGAGCGATTCGCCCAATGAGTCCTTGATATTTAGTCGTTTTCAGCCAATATTTTGGATTTTTGAAAATTTCACTTTTTTGTGAAAATATCCACTAAATGAGGGAATAATATGTGTGAGGGTACCCCAGGAGAGTTCCAAATGTGTGTGGGTAGAATATATATCCCACGGGGGTAAAATTGAAAAAAGTTGAAAAATTTTTTTTTTTGGACTTAGTCATTTTTTCCAGCGTTTATCAGACTTTCAGATAGGGGAAATGTCAGTGGGCGTTCCGATTTCTGTTCCAGAGCGATTCGCCCAATGAGTCCTTGATATTTAGTCGTTTTCAGCCAATTTTCTGGATTTTTGAAAATTTCACTTTTTTGTGAAAATATCCACTAAAGGAGGGAATAATATGTGTGAGGGTACCCCAGGAGAGTTCCAAATGTGTGTGGGTAGAATTTATATCCCACGGGGGAAAAATTGAAAAAAGTTGAAAAATTTTTTTTCTTTGACTTAGTAATATTCCGGCGTTTATCAGACTTTCAGATAGGGGAAATGTCAGTGAGCATTCCGATTTCAGTTCCAGAGCGATTCGCCCAATGAGTCCTTGATATTTAGTCGTTTTCAGCCAATTTTCTGGATTTTTGAAAATTTCACTTTTTTGTGAAAATATCCACTAAATGAGGGAATAATATGTGTAAGGGTACCCCAGGAGAGTTCCAAATTTGTGTAGGTAGAATATATATCCCACGGGGGTAAAATTGAAAAAAGTTTAAAAAAATTTTTTTTGGACTTAGATATTTTTCCGGCATTTATCAGACTGTCAGATAGAGCAAATGTCAGTGAGTGTTCCGATTTCAGTTCCAGAGCGATTCGCCCAATGAGTCCTTGATATTTAGTCGTTTTCAGCCAATTTTCTGGATTTTTGAAAATTTCACTATTTTGTGAAAATATCCACTAAATGAGGGAATAATATGTGTGAGGGTACCCCAGGAGAGTTCCAAATGTGTGTGGGTAGAATTTATATCCCACGTGGGAAAAATTGAAAAAAGTTAAAAAAAATTTTTTCTTTGACTTAGTAATATTCCGGCGTTTATCAGACTTTCAGATAGGGGAAATGTCAGTGAGCGTTCCGATTTCAGTTCCAGAGCGATTCGGCCAATGAGTCCTTGATATTTAGTCGTTTTGAGACAATATTTTGGATTTTTGAAAATTTCACTTTTTTGTGAAAATATCCACTAAATGAGGGAATAATATGTGTGAGGGTACCCCAGGAGAGTTCCAAATGTGTGTGGGTAGAATATATATCCCACGGGGGTAAAATTGAAAAAAGTTGAAAACATTTTTTTTGGACTTAGTCATTTTTCCGGCGTTTATCAGACTTTCAGATAGGGCAAATGTCAGTGAACATTTCGATTTCAGTTCCAGAGCGATTCGCCCAATGAGTCCTTGATATTTAGTCGTTTTCAGCCAATATTTTGGATTTTTGAAAATTTCACTTTTTTGTGAAAATATCCACTAAATGAGGGAATAATATGTGTGAGGGTACCCCAGGAGAGTTCCAAATGTGTGTGGGTAGAATATATATCCCACGGGGGTAAAATTGAAAAAAGTTGAAAAATTTTTTTTTTTGGACTTAGTCATTTTTTCCAGCGTTTATCAGACTTTCAGATAGGGGAAATGTCAGTGGTCGTTCCGATTTCTGTTCCAGAGCGATTCGCCAAATGAGTCCTTGATATTTAGTCGTTTTCAGCCAATTTTCTGGATTTTTGAAAATTTCACTTTTTTGTGAAAATATCCACTAAAGGAGGGAATAATATGTGTGAGGGTACCCCAGGAGAGTTCCAAATGTGTGTGGGTAGAATTTATATCCCACGGGGGAAAAATTGAAAAAAGTTGAAAAAATTTTTTTCTTTGACTTAGTAATATTCCGGCGTTTATCAGACTTTCAGATAGGGGAAATGTCAGTGAGCATTCCGATTTCAGTTCCAGAGCGATTCGCCCAATGAGTCCTTGATATTTAGTCGTTTTCAGCCAATTTTCTGGATTTTTGAAAATTTCACTTTTTTTGTGAAAATATCCACTAAATGAGGGAATAATATGTGTGAGGGTACCCCAGGAGAGTTCCAAATGTGTGTGGGTAGAATATATATCCCACGGGGGTAAAATTGAAAAAAGTTGAAAAAATTTTTTTTGGACTTAGTCATTTTTCCGGCGTTTATCAGACTTTCAGATAGGGCAAATGTCAGTGAACATTTCGATTTCAGTTCCAGAGCGATTCGCCCAATGAGTCCTTGATATTTAGTCGTTTTCAGCCAATATTTTGGATTTTTGAAAATTTCACTTTTTTGTGAAAATATCCACTAAATGAGGGAATAATATGTGTGAGGGTACCCCAGGAGAGTTCCAAATGTGTGTGGGTAGAATATATATCCCACGGGGGTAAAATTGAAAAAAGTTGAAAAATTTTTTTTCTTTGACTTAGTAATATTCCGGCGTTTATCAGACTTTCAGATAGGGGAAATGTCAGTGAGCATTCCGATTTCAGTTCCAGAGCGATTCGCCCAATGAGTCCTTGATATTTAGTCGTTTTCAGCCAATTTTCTGGATTTTTGAAAATTTCACTTTTTTTGTGAAAATATCCACTAAATGAGGGAATAATATGTGTGAGGGTACCCCAGGAGAGTTCCAAATTTTTGTGGGTAGAATATATATCCCACGGGAGTAAAATTCAAAAAAGTTGAAAAAAATTTTTTTTGGACTTAGTCATTTTTTCCAGCGTTTATCAGACTTTCAGATAGGGGAAATGTCAGTGGTCGTTCCGATTTCTGTTCCAGAGCGATTCGCCCAATGAGTCCTTGATATTTAGTCGTTTTCAGCCAATTTTCTGGATTTTTGAAAATTTCACTTTTTTGTGAAAATATCCACTAAAGGAGGGAATAATATGTGTGAGGGTACCCCAGGAGAGTTCCAAATGTGTGTGGGTAGAATTTATATCCCACGGGGGAAAAATTGAAAAAAGTTGAAAAATTTTTTTTCTTTGACTTAGTAATATTCCGGCGTTTATCAGACTTTCAGATAGGGGAAATGTCAGTGAGCATTCCGATTTCAGTTCCAGAGCGATTCGCCCAATGAGTCCTTGATATTTAGTCGTTTTCAGCCAATTTTCTGGATTTTTGAAAATTTCACTTTTTTTGTGAAAATATCCACTAAATGAGGGAATAATATGTGTGAGGGTACCCCAGGAGAGTTCCAAATTTGTGTGGGTAGAATATATATCCCACGGGGGTAAAATTGAAAAAAGTTTAAAAAATTTTTTTTTGGACTTAGTCATTTTTCCGGCGTTTATCAGACTGTCAGATAGAGCAAATGTCAGTGAACATTCCGATTTCAGTACCAGAGCGATTCGCCCAATGAGTCCTTGATATTTAGTCGTTTTGAGCCAATATTTTGGATTTTTGAAAATTTCACTTTTTTGTGAAAATATCCACTAAATGAGGGAATAATATGTGTGAGGGTACCCGAGGAGAGTTCCAAATGTGTGTGGGTAGAATATATATGCCACGGGAGTAAAATTCAAAAAAGTTGAAAAAAAAATTTTCTTGCACTTAGTCATTTTTTCCAGCGTTTATCAGACTTTCAGAAAGGGGAAATGTCAGTCAGTGTTCCGATTTCAATTCCAGAGCGATTCGCCCAATGAGTCCTTGATATTTAGTCGTTTTCAGCCAATTTTCTGGATTTTTGAAAATTTTACTTTTTTGTTAAAATATCCACTAAATGAGGGAATAATATGTGTGAGGGTACCCCAGGAGAGTTCCAAATGTGTGTGGGTAGAATATATATCCCACGGGGGTAAAATTGAAAAAAGTTGAAAAATTTTTTTTTTTGGACTTAGTCATTTTTCCGGCGTTTATCAGACTTTCAGATAGGGGAAATGTCAGTGAGAGTTCCGATTTCAGTTCCAGAGTGATTCGCCCAATGAGTCCTTGATATTTAGTCGTTTTCAGCCAATTTTCTGGATTTTTGAAAATTTCACTTTTTTGTGAAAATATCCACTAAATGAGGGAATAATATGTGTGAGGGTACCCCAGGAGAGTTCCAAATGTGTGTGGGTAGAATATATATCCCACGGGGGTAAAATTGAAAAAAGTTGAAAAAAATTTTTTTGGACTTAGTCATTTTTCCGGCGTTTATCAGACTTTCAGATAGGGCAAATGTCAGTGAACATTCCGATTTCAGTTCCAGAGCGATTCGCCCAATGAGTCCTTGATATTTAGTCGTTTTCAGCCAATATTTTGGATTTTTGAAAATTTCACTTTTTTGTGAAAATATCCACTAAATGAGGGAATAATATGTGTGAGGGTACCCCAGGAGAGTTCCAAATGTGTGTGGGTAGAATATATATCCCACGGGGGTAAAATTGAAAAATGTTGAAAAATTTTTTTTTTTGAACTTAGTCATTTTTTCCAGCGTTTATCAGACTTTCAGATAGGGGAAATGTCAGTGGGCGTTCCGATTTCTGTTCCAGAGCGATTCGCCCAATGAGTCCTTGATATTTAGTCGTTTTCAGCCAATTTTCTGGATTTTTGAAAATTTCACTTTTTTGTAAAAATATCCACTAAAGGAGGGAATAATATGTGTGAGGGTACCCCAGGAGAGTTCCAAATGTGTGTGGGTAGAATTTATATCCCACGGGGGAAAAATTTAAAAAAGTTGAAAAAAATTATTTCTTTGACTTAGTAATATTCCGGCGTTTATCAGACTTTCAGATAGGGGAAATGTCAGTGAGCATTCCGATTTCAGTTCCAGAGCGATTCGCCCAATGAGTCCTTGATATTTAGTCGTTTTCAGCCAATTTTCTGGATTTTTGAAAATTTCACTTTTTTGTGAAAATATCCACTAAATGAGGGGATAATATGTGTGAGGGTACCCCAGGAGAGTTCCAAATTTTTGTGGGTAGAATATATATCCCACGGGAGTAAAATTCAAAAAAGTTGAAAAAAATTTTTTTTGCACTTAGTCATTTTTTCCAGCGTTTATCAGACTTTCAGTTAGGGGAAATGTCAGTGGTCGTTCCAATTTCTGTTCCAGAGCGATTCGCCCAATGAGTCCTTGATATTTAGTCGTTTTCAGCCAATTTTCTGGATTTTTGAAAATTTCACTTTTTTGTGAAAATATCCACTAAATGAGGGAATAATATGTGTGAGGGTACCCCAGGAGAGTTCCAAATTTGTGTGGGTAGAATATATATCCCACGGGGGTAAAATTGAAAAAAGTTTAAAAAAATTTTTTTTGGACTTAGTCATTTTTCCGGCGTTTATCAGACTGTCAGATAGAGCAAATGTCAGTGAACATTCCGATTTCAGTTCCAGAGCGATTCGCCCAATGAGTCCTTGATATTTAGTTGTTTTCTGCCAATATTTTGGATTTTTGAAAATTTCACTTTTTTGTGAAAATATCCACTAAATGAGGGAATAATATGTGTGAGGGTACCCCAGGAGAGTTCCAAATGTGTGTGGGTAGAATTTATATCCCACGGGGGAAAAATTGAAAAAAGTTGAAAAATTTTTTTTCTTTGACTTAGTAATATTCTGGCGTTTATCATACTTTCAGATAGGGGAAATGTCAGTGAGTGTTCCGATTTCAGTTCCAGAGCGATTCGCCCAATGAGTCCTTGATATTTAGTCGTTTTCAGCCAATTTTCTGGATTTTTGAAAATTTCACTTTTTTGTGAAAATATCCACTAAATGAGGGAATAATATGTGTGAGGGTACCCCAGTAGTTCCAAATGTGTGTGGGTAGAATATATATCCCACGGGAGTAAAATTCAAAAAAGTTGAAAAAATTTTTTTTTTGGACTTAGTCATTTTTTCCAGCGTTTATCACACTTTCAGATAGGGGAAATGTCAGTGGGCGTTCCGATTTCTGTTCCAGAGCGATTCGCCCAATGAGTCCTTGATATTTAGTCGTTTTCAGCCAATTTTCTGGATTTTTGAAAATTTCACTATTTTGTGAAAATATCCACTAAATGAGGGAATAATATGTGTGAGGGTACCCCAGGAGAGTTCCAAATGTGTGTGGGTAGAATTTATATCCCACGTGGGAAAAATTGAAAAAAGTTGACAAATTTTTTTTCTTTGACTTAGTAATATTCCGGCGTTTATCAGACTTTCAGATAGGGCAAATGTCAGTGGTCGTTCCGATTTCTGTTCCAGAGCGATTCGCCCAATGAGTCCTTGATATTTAGTCGTTTTCAGCCAATTTCTGGATTTTTGAAAATTTCACTTTTTTGTGAAAATATCCAATAAAGGAGGGAATAATATGTGTGAGGGTACCCCAGGAGAGTACCAAATGTGTGTGGGAAGAATTTATATCCCACGGGGGAAAAATTGAAAAAAGTTGAAAAAAATTTTTTCTTGCACTTAGTCATTTTTTCCAGCGTTTATCAGACTTTCAGATAGGGGAAATGTCAGTGAGTGTTCCGATTTCAATTCCAGAGCGATTCGCCCAATGACTCCTTGATATTTAGTCGTTTTCAGCCAATTTTCTGGATTTTTGAAAATTTTACTTTTTTGTGAAAATATCCACTAAATGAGGGAATAATATGTGTGAGGGTACCCCAGGAGAGTTCCAAATGTGTGTGGGTAGAATATATATCCCACGGGGGTAAAATTGAAAAAAGTTGAAAAAATTTTTTTTGGACTTAGTCATTTTTTCCAGCGTTTATCAGACTTTCAGATAGGGGAAATGTCAGTGGGCGTTCCGATTTCTGTTCCAGAGCGATTCGCCCAATGAGTCCTTGATATTTAGTCGTTTTCAGCCAATTTTCTGGATTTTTGAAAATTTCACTTTTTTGTAAAAATATCCACTAAAGGAGGGAATAATATGTGTGAGGGTACCCCAGGAGAGTTCCAAATGTGTGTGGGTAGAATTTATATCCCACGGGGGAAAAATTTAAAAAAGTTGAAAAAATTTTTTTCTTTGACTTAGTAATATTCCGGCGTTTATCAGACTTTCAGATAGGGGAAATGTCAGTGAGCATTCCAATTTCTGTTCCAGAGCGATTCGCCCAATGAGTCCTTGATATTTAGTCGTTTTCAGCCAATTTTCTGGATTTTTGAAAATTTCACTTTTTTGTGAAAATATCAACTAAATGAGGGAATAATATGTGTGAGGGTACCCCAGGAGAGTTCCAAATTTGTGTGGGTAGAATATATATCCCACGGGGGTAAAATTGAAAAAAGTTTAAAAAAATTTTTTTTGGACTTAGTCATTTTTCCGGCGTTTATCAGACTGTCAGATAGAGCAAATGTCAGTGAACATTCCGATTTCAGTTCCAGAGCGATTCGCCCAATGAGTCCTTGATATTTAGTTGTTTTCTGCCAATATTTTGGATTTTTGAAAATTTCACTTTTTTGTGAAAATATCCACTAAATGAGGGAATAATATGTGTGAGGGTACCCCAGGAGAGTTCCAAATGTGTGTGGGTAGAATTTATATCCCACGGGGGAAAAATTGAAAAAAGTTGAAAAATTTTTTTTCTTTGACTTAGTAATATTCTGGCGTTTATCATACTTTCAGATAGGGGAAATGTCAGTGAGTGTTCCGATTTCAGTTCCAGAGCGATTCGCCCAATGAGTCCTTGATATTTAGTCGTTTTCAGCCAATTTTCTGGATTTTTGAAAATTTCACTATTTTGTGAAAACATCCACTAAATGAGGGAATAATATGTGTGAGGGTACCCCAGGAGAGTTCCAAATGTGTGTGGGTAGAATTTATATCCCACGTGGGAAAAATTGAAAAAAGTTGACAAATTTTTTTTCTTTGACTTAGTAATATTCCGGCGTTTATCAGACTTTCAGATAGGGCAAATGTCAGTGGTCGTTCCGATTTCTGTTCCAGAGCGATTCGCCCAATGAGTCCTTGATATTTAGTCGTTTTCAGCCAATTTTCTGGATATTTGAACATTTCACTTTTTTGTGAAAATATCCACTAAAGGAGGGAATAATATGTGTGAGGGTACCCCAGGAGAGTACCAAATGTGTGTGGGTAGAATTTATATCCCACGGGGGAAAAATTGAAAAAAGTTGAAAAAATTTTTTTCTTTGACTTAGTAATATTCCGGCGTTTATCAGACTGTCAGATAGAGCAAATGTCAGTGAACATTCCGATTTCAGTTCCAGAGCGATTCGCCCAATGAGTCCTTGATATTTAGTTGTTTTCTGCCAATATTTTGGAATTTTGAAAATTTCACTTTTTTGTGAAAATATCCACTAAATGAGGGAATAATATGTGTGAGGGTACCCCAGGAGAGTTCCAAATTTGTGTGGGTAGAATATATATCCCACGGGGGTAAAATTGAAAAAAGTTTAAAAAAATTTTTTCTTTGACTTAGTAATATTCCGGCGTTTATCAGACTTTCAGATAGGGGAAATGTCAGTGAGCATTCCAATTTCTGTTCCAGAGCGATTCGCCCAATGAGTCCTTGATATTTAGTCGTTTTCAGCCAATTTTCTGGATTTTTGAAAATTTCACTTTTTTGTGAAAATATCCACTAAATGAGGGAATAATATGTGTGAGGGTACCCCAGGAGAGTTCCAAATTTGTGTGGGTAGAATATATATCCCACGGGGGTAAAATTGAAAAAAGTTTAAAAAATTTTTTTTTGGACTTAGTCATTTTTCCGGCGTTTATCAGACTGTCAGATAGAGCAAATGTCAGTGAACATTCCGATTTCTGTTCCAGAGCGATTCGCCCAATGAGTCCTTGATATTTAGTCGTTTTCAGCCAATTTTCTGGATATTTGAACATTTCACTTTTTTGTGAAAATATCCACTAAAGGAGGGAATAATATGTGTGAGGGTACCCCAGGAGAGTACCAAATGTGTGTGGGTAGAATTTATATCCCACGGGGGAAAAATTGAAAAAAGTTGAAAAAATTTTTTTCTTTGACTTAGTAATATTCCGGCGTTTATCAGACTGTCAGATAGAGCAAATGTCAGTGAACATTCCGATTTCAGTTCCAGAGCGATTCGCCCAATGAGTCCTTGATATTTAGTTGTTTTCTGCCAATATTTTGGAATTTTGAAAATTTCACTTTTTTGTGAAAATATCCACTAAATGAGGGAATAATATGTGTGAGGGTACCCCAGGAGAGTTCCAAATTTGTGTGGGTAGAATATATATCCCACGGGGGTAAAATTGAAAAAAGTTTAAAAAAATTTTTTCTTTGACTTAGTAATATTCCGGCGTTTATCAGACTTTCAGATAGGGGAAATGTCAGTGAGCATTCCAATTTCTGTTCCAGAGCGATTCGCCCAATGAGTCCTTGATATTTAGTCGTTTTCAGCCAATTTTCTGGATTTTTGAAAATTTCACTTTTTTGTGAAAATATCCACTAAATGAGGGAATAATATGTGTGAGGGTACCCCAGGAGAGTTCCAAATTTGTGTGGGTAGAATATATATCCCACGGGGGTAAAATTGAAAAAAGTTTAAAAAATTTTTTTTTGGACTTAGTCATTTTTCCGGCGTTTATCAGACTGTCAGATAGAGCAAATGTCAGTGAACATTCCGATTTCAGTTCCAGAGCGATTCGCCCAATGAGTCCTTGATATTTAGTTGTTTTCTGCCAATATTTTGGAATTTTGAAAATTTCACTTTTTTGTGAAAATATCCACTAAATGAGGGAATAATATGTGTGAGGGTACCCCAGGAGAGTTCCAAATTTGTGTGGGTAGAATATATATCCCACGGGGGTAAAATTGAAAAAAGTTTAAAAAATTTTTTTCTTTGACTTAGTAATATTCCGGCGTTTATCAGACTTTCAGATAGGGGAAATGTCAGTGAGCATTCCAATTTCTGTTCCAGAGCGATTCGCCCAATGAGTCCTTGATATTTAGTCGTTTTCAGCCAATTTTCTGGATTTTTGAAAATTTCACTTTTTTGTGAAAATATCCACTAAATGAGGGAATAATATGTGTGAGGGTACCCCAGGAGAGTTCCAAATTTGTGTGGGTAGAATATATATCCCACGGGGGTAAAATTGAAAAAAGTTTAAAAAATTTTTTTTTGGACTTAGTCATTTTTCCGGCGTTTATCAGACTGTCAGATAGAGCAAATGTCAGTGAACATTCCGATTTCAGTTCCAGAGCGATTCGCCCAATGAGTCCTTGATATTTAGTTGTTTTCTGCCAATATTTTGGATTTTTGAAAATTTCACTTTTTTGTGAAAATATCCACTAAATGAGGGAATAATATGTGTGAGGGTACCCCAGGAGAGTTCCAAATGTGTGTGGGTAGAATTTATATCCCACGGGGGAAAAATTGAAAAAAGTTGAAAAATTTTTTTTCTTTGACTTAGTAATATTCTGGCGTTTATCATACTTTCAGATAGGGGAAATGTCAGTGAGTGTTCCGATTTCAGTTCCAGAGCGATTCGCCCAATGAGTCCTTGATATTTAGTCGTTTTCAGCCAATTTTCTGGATTTTTGAAAATTTCACTATTTTGTGAAAACATCCACTAAATGAGGGAATAATATGTGTGAGGGTACCCCAGGAGAGTTCCAAATGTGTGTGGGTAGAATTTATATCCCACGTGGGAAAAATTGAAAAAAGTTGACAAATTTTTTTTCTTTGACTTAGTAATATTCCGGCGTTTATCAGACTTTCAGATAGGGCAAATGTCAGTGGTCGTTCCGATTTCTGTTCCAGAGCGATTCGCCCAATGAGTCCTTGATATTTAGTCGTTTTCAGCCAATTTTCTGGATATTTGAACATTTCACTTTTTTGTGAAAATATCCACTAAAGGAGGGAATAATATGTGTGAGGGTACCCCAGGAGAGTACCAAATGTGTGTGGGTAGAATTTATATCCCACGGGGGAAAAATTGAAAAAAGTTGAAAAAATTTTTTTCTTTGACTTAGTAATATTCCGGCGTTTATCAGACTGTCAGATAGAGCAAATGTCAGTGAACATTCCGATTTCAGTTCCAGAGCGATTCGCCCAATGAGTCCTTGATATTTAGTTGTTTTCTGCCAATATTTTGGAATTTTGAAAATTTCACTTTTTTGTGAAAATATCCACTAAATGAGGGAATAATATGTGTGAGGGTACCCCAGGAGAGTTCCAAATTTGTGTGGGTAGAATATATATCCCACTGGGGTAAAATTGAAAAAAGTTTAAAAAATTTTTTTTTGGACTTAGTCATTTTTCCGGCGTTTATCAGACTGTCAGATAGAGCAAATGTCAGTGAACATTCCGATTTCAGTACCAGAGCGATTCGCCCAATGAGTCCTTGATATTTAGTCGTTTTGAGCCAATATTTTGGATTTTTGAAAATTTCACTTTTTTGTGAAAATATCCACTAAATGAGGGAATAATATGTGTGAGGGTACCCGAGGAGAGTTCCAAATGTGTGTGGGTAGAATATATATCCCACTGGAGTAAAATTCAAAAAAGTTGAAAAAAAAATTTTCTTGCACTTAGTCATTTTTTCCAGCGTTTATCAGACTTTCAGATAGGGGAAATGTCAGTGAGTGTTCCGATTTCAATTCCAGAGCGATTCGCCCAATGAGTCCTTGATATTTAGTCGTTTTCAGCCAATTTTCTGGATTTTTGAAAATTTTACTTTTTTGTGAAAATATCCACTAAATGAGGGAATAATATGTGTGAGGGTACCCCAGGAGAGTTCCAAATGTGTGTGGGTAGAATATATATGCCACGGGGGTAAAATTGAAAAAAGTTGAAAAAATTTTTTTTTTGGACTTAGTCATTTTTCCGGCGTTTATCAGACTTTCAGATAGGGGAAATGTCAGTGAGAGTTCCGATTTCAGTTCCAGAGCGATTCGCCCAATGAGTCCTTGATATTTAGTCGTTTTCAGCCAATTTTCTGGATTTTTGAAAATTTCACTTTTTTGTGAAAATATCCACTAAATGAGGGAATAATATGTGTGAGGGTACCCCAGGAGAGTTCCAAATGTGTGTGGGTAGAATATATATCCCACGGGGGTAAAATTGAAAAAAGTTGAAAAAATTTTTTTTGGACTTAGTCATTTTTCCGGCGTTTATCAGACTTTCAGATAGGGCAAATGTCAGTGAACATTCCGATTTCAGTTCCAGAGCGATTCGCCCAATGAGTCCTTGATATTTAGTCGTTTTCAGCCAATATTTTGGATTTTTGAAAATTTCACTTTTTTGTGAAAATATCCACTAAATGAGGGAATAATATGTGTGAGGGTACCCCAGGAGAGTTCCAAATGTGTGTGGGTAGAATTTATATCCCACGGGGGAAAAATTGAAAAAAGTTGAAAAATTTTTTTTCTTTGACTTAGTAATATTCCGGCGTTTATCAGACTTTCAGATAGGGGAAATGTCAGTGAGCATTCCGATTTCAGTTCCAGAGCGATTCGCCCAATGAGTCCTTGATATTTAGTCGTTTTCAGCCAATTTTCTGGATTTTTGAAAATTTCACTTTTTTGTGAAAATATCCACTAAATGAGGGAATAATATGTGTTAGGGTACCCCAGGAGAGTTCCAAATTTTTGTGGGTAGAATATATATCCCATGGGAGTAAAATTCAAAAAAGTTGAAAAAATTTTTTTTTGGACTTAGTCATTTTTTCCAGCGTTTATCAGACTTTCAGATAGGGGAAATGTCAGTGTTCGTTCTGATTTCTGTTCCAGAGCTATTCGCCCAATGAGTCCTTGATATTTAGTTGTTTTCTGCCAATATTTTGGATTTTTGAAAATTTCACTTTTTTGTGAAAATATCCACTAAATGAGGGAATAATATGTGTGAGGGTACCCCAGGAGAGTTCCAAATGTGTGTGGGTAGAATTTATATCCCACGGGGGAAAAATTGAAAAAAGTTGAAAAATTTTTTTTCTTTGACTTAGTAATATTCTGGCGTTTATCATACTTTCAGATAGGGGAAATGTCAGTGAGTGTTCCGATTTCAGTTCCAGAGCGATTCGCCCAATGAGTCCTTGATATTTAGTCGTTTTCAGCCAATTTTCTGGATTTTTGAAAATTTCACTATTTTGTGAAAACATCCACTAAATGAGGGAATAATATGTGTGAGGGTACCCCAGGAGAGTTCCAAATGTGTGTGGGTAGAATTTATATCCCACGTGGGAAAAATTGAAAAAAGTTGACAAATTTTTTTTCTTTGACTTAGTAATATTCCGGCGTTTATCAGACTTTCAGATAGGGCAAATGTCAGTGGTCGTTCCGATTTCTGTTCCAGAGCGATTCGCCCAATGAGTCCTTGATATTTAGTCGTTTTCAGCCAATTTTCTGGATATTTGAACATTTCACTTTTTTGTGAAAATATCCACTAAAGGAGGGAATAATATGTGTGAGGGTACCCCAGGAGAGTACCAAATGTGTGTGGGTAGAATTTATATCCCACGGGGGAAAAATTGAAAAAAGTTGAAAAAATTTTTTTCTTTGACTTAGTAATATTCCGGCGTTTATCAGACTGTCAGATAGAGCAAATGTCAGTGAACATTCCGATTTCAGTTCCAGAGCGATTCGCCCAATGAGTCCTTGATATTTAGTTGTTTTCTGCCAATATTTTGGAATTTTGAAAATTTCACTTTTTTGTGAAAATATCCACTAAATGAGGGAATAATATGTGTGAGGGTACCCCAGGAGAGTTCCAAATTTGTGTGGGTAGAATATATATCCCACTGGGGTAAAATTGAAAAAAGTTTAAAAAATTTTTTTTTGGACTTAGTCATTTTTTCGGCGTTTATCAGACTGTCAGATAGAGCAAATGTCAGTGAACATTCCGATTTCAGTACCAGAGCGATTCGCCCAATGAGTCCTTGATATTTAGTCGTTTTGAGCCAATATTTTGGATTTTTGAAAATTTCACTTTTTTGTGAAAATATCCACTAAATGAGGGAATAATATGTGTGAGGGTACCCGAGGAGAGTTCCAAATGTGTGTGGGTAGAATATATATCCCACTGGAGTAAAATTCAAAAAAGTTGAAAAAAAAATTTTCTTGCACTTAGTCATTTTTTCCAGCGTTTATCAGACTTTCAGATAGGGGAAATGTCAGTGAGTGTTCCGATTTCAATTCCAGAGCGATTCGCCCAATGAGTCCTTGATATTTAGTCGTTTTCAGCCAATTTTCTGGATTTTTGAAAATTTTACTTTTTTGTGAAAATATCCACTAAATGAAGGAATAATATGTGTGAGGGTACCCCAGGAGAGTTCCAAATGTGTGTGGGTAGAATATATATGCCACGGGGGTAAAATTGAAAAAAGTTGAAAAAATTTTTTTTTTGGACTTAGTCATTTTTCCGGCGTTTATCAGACTTTCAGATAGGGGAAATGTCAGTGAGAGTTCCGATTTCAGTTCCAGAGCGATTCGCCCAATGAGTCCTTGATATTTAGTCGTTTTCAGCCAATTTTCTGGATTTTTGAAAATTTCACTTTTTTGTGAAAATATCCACTAAATGAGGGAATAATATGTGTGAGGGTACCCCAGGAGAGTTCCAAATGTGTGTGGGTAGAATATATATCCCACGGGGGTAAAATTGAAAAAAGTTGAAAAAATTTTTTTTGGACTTAGTCATTTTTCCGGCGTTTATCAGACTTTCAGATAGGGCAAATGTCAGTGAACATTCCGATTTCAGTTCCAGAGCGATTCGCCCAATGAGTCCTTGATATTTAGTCGTTTTCAGCCAATATTTTGGATTTTTGAAAATTTCACTTTTTTGTGAAAATATCCACTAAATGAGGGAATAATATGTGTGAGGGTACCCCAGGAGAGTTCCAAATGTGTGTGGGTAGAATATATATCCCACGGGGGTAAAATTGAAAAATGTTGAAAAATTTTTTTTTTTGGACTTAGTCATTTTTTCCAGCGTTTATCAGACTTTCAGATAGGGGAAATGTCAGTGGGCGTTCCGATTTCTGTTCCAGAGCGATTCGCCCAATGAGTCCTTGATATTTAGTCGTTTTCAGCCAATTTTCTGGATTTTTGAAAATTTCACTTTTTTGTAAAAATATCCACTAATGGAGGGAATAATATGTGTGAGGGTACCCCAGGAGAGTTCCAAATGTGTGTGGGTAGAATTTATATCCCACGGGGGAAAAATTGAAAAAAGTTGAAAAATTTTTTTTCTTTGACTTAGTAATATTCCGGCGTTTATCAGACTTTCAGATAGGGGAAATGTCAGTGAGCATTCCGATTTCAGTTCCAGAGCGATTCGCCCAATGAGTCCTTGATATTTAGTCGTTTTCAGCCAATTTTCTGGATTTTTGAAAATTTCACTTTTTTGTGAAAATATCCACTAAATGAGGGGATAATATGTGTGAGGGTACCCCAGGAGAGTTCCAAATTTTTGTGGGTAGAATATATATCCCACGGGAGTAAAATTCAAAAAAGTTGAAAAAAATTTTTTTTGCACTTAGTCATTTTTTCCAGCGTTTATCAGACTTTCAGTTAGGGGAAATGTCAGTGGTCGTTCCAATTTCTGTTCCAGAGCGATTCGCCCAATGAGTCCTTGATATTTAGTCGTTTTCAGCCAATTTTCTGGATTTTTGAAAATTTCACTTTTTTGTGAAAATATCCACTAAATGAGGGAATAATATGTGTAAGGGTACCCCAGGAGAGTTCCAAATTTGTGTGGGTAGAATATATATCCCACGGGGGTAAAATTGAAAAAAGTTTAAAAAAATTTTTTTTGGACTTAGTCATTTTTACGGCATTTATCAGACTGTCAGATAGAGCAAATGTCAGTGAGTGTTCCGATTTCAGTTCCAGAGCGATTCGCCCAATGAGTCTTTGATATTTAGTCGTTTTCAGCCAATTTTCTGGATTTTTGAAATTTTCACTTTTTTGTGAAAATATCCACTAAATGAGGGAATAATATGTGTGAGGGTACCCCAGGAGTTTGAAATGTGTGTGGGTAGAATATATATCCCACGGGAGTAAAATTGAAAAAAGTTGAAAAAATTTTTTTTTTGGACTTAGTCATTTTTTCCAGCGTTTATCAGTCTTTCAGATAGGGGAAATGTCAGTGAGCGTTCCGATTTCAGTTCCAGAGCGATTCGGCCAATGAGTCCTTGATATTTAGTCGTTTTGAGACAATATTTTGGATTTTTGAAAATTTCACTTTTTTGTGAAAATATCCACTAAATGAGGGAATAATATGTGTGAGGGTACCCCAGGAGAGTTCCAAATGTGTGTGGGTAGAATATATATCCCACGGGGGTAAAATTGAAAAAAGTTGAAAAAATTTTTTTTGGACTTAGTCATTTTTCCGGCGTTTATCAGACTTTCAGATAGGGGAAATGTCAGTGAGCATTCCGATTTCAGTTCCAGAGCGATTCGCCCAATGAGTCCTTGATATTTAGTCGTTTTCAGCCAATTTTCTGGATTTTTGAAAATTTCACTTTTTTGTGAAAATATCCACTAAATAAGGGAATAATATGTGTGAGGGTACCCCAGGAGAGTTCCAAATTTTTGTGGGTAGAATATATATCCCACGGGAGTAAAATTCAAAAAAGTTGAAAAAATTTTTTTTTGGACTTAGTCATTTTTTCCAGCGTTTATCAGACTTTCAGATAGGGGAAATGTCAGTGGTCGTTCTGATTTCTGTTCCAGAGCTATTCACCCAATGAGTCCTTGATATTTAGTCGTTTTCAGCCAATTTTCTGGATTTTTGAAAATTTCACTTTTTTGTGAAAATATCCACTAAAGGAGGGAATAATATGTGTGAGGGTACCCCAGGAGAGTTCCAAATGTGTGTGGGTAGAATTTATATCCCACGGGGGAAAAATTGAAAAAAGTTGAAAAATTTTTTTTCTTTGACTTAGTAATATTCCGGCGTTTATCAGACTTTCAGATAGGGGAAATGTCAGTGAGCATTCCGATTTCAGTTCCAGAGCGATTCGCCCAATGAGTCCTTGATATTTAGTCGTTTTCAGCCAATTTTCTGGATTTTTGAAAATTTCACTTTTTTGTGAAAATATCCACTAAATGAGGGAATAATATGTGTTAGGGTACCCCAGGAGAGTTCCAAATTTTTGTGGGTAGAATATATATCCCATGGGAGTAAAATTCAAAAAAGTTGAAAAAATTTTTTTTTGGACTTAGTCATTTTTTCCAGCGTTTATCAGACTTTCAGATAGGGGAAATGTCAGTGTTCGTTCTGATTTCTGTTCCAGAGCTATTCACCCAATGAGTCCTTGATATTTAGTCGTTTTCAGCCAATTTTCTGGATTTTTGAAAATTTCACTTTTTTGTGAAAATATCCACTAAAGGAGGGAATAATATGTGTGAGGGTACCCCAGGAGAGTTCCAAATGTGTGTGGGTAGAATATATATCCCACGGGGGTAAAATTGAAAAAAGTTGAAAAAATTTTTTTTGGACTTAGTCATTTTTCCGGCGTTTATCAGACTTTCAGATAGGGCAAATGTCAGTGAACATTCCGATTTCAGTTCCAGAGCGATTCGCCCAATGAGTCCTTGATATTTAGTCGTTTTCAGCCAATATTTTGGATTTTTGAAAATTTCACTTTTTTGTGAAAATATCCACTAAATGAGGGAATAATATGTGTGAGGGTACCCCAGGAGAGTTCCAAATGTGTGTGGGTAGAATATATATCCCACGGGGGTAAAATTGAAAAATGTTGAAAAATTTTTTTTTTTGGACTTAGTCATTTTTTCCAGCGTTTATCAGACTTTCAGATAGGGGAAATGTCAGTGGGCGTTCCGATTTCTGTTCCAGAGCGATTCGCCCAATGAGTCCTTGATATTTAGTCGTTTTCAGCCAATTTTCTGGATTTTTGAAAATTTCACTTTTTTGTAAAAATATCCACTAATGGAGGGAATAATATATGTGAGGGTACCCCAGGAGAGTTCCAAATGTGTGTGGGTAGAATTTATATCCCACGGGGGAAAAATTGAAAAAAGTTGAAAAATTTTTTTTCTTTGACTTAGTAATATTCCGGCGTTTATCAGACTTTCAGATAGGGGAAATGTCAGTGAGCATTCCGATTTCAGTTCCAGAGCGATTCGCCCAATGAGTCCTTGATATTTAGTCGTTTTCAGCCAATTTTCTGGATTTTTGAAAATTTCACTTTTTTGTGAAAATATCCACTAAATGAGGGGATAATATGTGTGAGGGTACCCCAGGAGAGTTCCAAATTTTTGTGGGTAGAATATATATCCCACGGGAGTAAAATTCAAAAAAGTTGAAAAAAATTTTTTTTGCACTTAGTCATTTTTTCCAGCGTTTATCAGACTTTCAGTTAGGGGAAATGTCAGTGGTCGTTCCAATTTCTGTTCCAGAGCGATTCGCCCAATGAGTCCTTGATATTTAGTCGTTTTCAGCCAATTTTCTGGATTTTTGAAAATTTCACTTTTTTGTGAAAATATCCACTAAATGAGGGAATAATATGTGTAAGGGTACCCCAGGAGAGTTCCAAATTTGTGTGGGTAGAATATATATCCCACGGGGGTAAAATTGAAAAAAGTTTAAAAAAATTTTTTTTGGACTTAGTCATTTTTACGGCATTTATCAGACTGTCAGATAGAGCAAATGTCAGTGAGTGTTCCGATTTCAGTTCCAGAGCGATTCGCCCAATGAGTCTTTGATATTTAGTCGTTTTCAGCCAATTTTCTGGATTTTTGAAATTTTCACTTTTTTGTGAAAATATCCACTAAATGAGGGAATAATATGTGTGAGGGTACCCCAGGAGTTTGAAATGTGTGTGGGTAGAATATATATCCCACGGGAGTAAAATTGAAAAAAGTTGAAAAAATTTTTTTTTTGGACTTAGTCATTTTTTCCAGCGTTTATCAGTCTTTCAGATAGGGGAAATGTCAGTGAGCGTTCCGATTTCAGTTCCAGAGCGATTCGGCCAATGAGTCCTTGATATTTAGTCGTTTTGAGACAATATTTTGGATTTTTGAAAATTTCACTTTTTTGTGAAAATATCCACTAAATGAGGGAATAATATGTGTGAGGGTACCCCAGGAGAGTTCCAAATGTGTGTGGGTAGAATATATATCCCACGGGGGTAAAATTGAAAAAAGTTGAAAAAATTTTTTTTGGACTTAGTCATTTTTCCGGCGTTTATCAGACTTTCAGATAGGGGAAATGTCAGTGAGCATTCCGATTTCAGTTCCAGAGCGATTCGCCCAATGAGTCCTTGATATTTAGTCGTTTTCAGCCAATTTTCTGGATTTTTGAAAATTTCACTTTTTTGTGAAAATATCCACTAAATAAGGGAATAATATGTGTGAGGGTACCCCAGGAGAGTTCCAAATTTTTGTGGGTAGAATATATATCCCACGGGAGTAAAATTCAAAAAAGTTGAAAAAATTTTTTTTTGGACTTAGTCATTTTTTCCAGCGTTTATCAGACTTTCAGATAGGGGAAATGTCAGTGGTCGTTCTGATTTCTGTTCCAGAGCTATTCACCCAATGAGTCCTTGATATTTAGTCGTTTTCAGCCAATTTTCTGGATTTTTGAAAATTTCACTTTTTTGTGAAAATATCCACTAAAGGAGGGAATAATATGTGTGAGGGTACCCCAGGAGAGTTCCAAATGTGTGTGGGTAGAATTTATATCCCACGGGGGAAAAATTGAAAAAAGTTGAAAAATTTTTTTTCTTTGACTTAGTAATATTCCGGCGTTTATCAGACTTTCAGATAGGGGAAATGTCAGTGAGCATTCCGATTTCAGTTCCAGAGCGATTCGCCCAATGAGTCCTTGATATTTAGTCGTTTTCAGCCAATTTTCTGGATTTTTGAAAATTTCACTTTTTTGTGAAAATATCCACTAAATGAGGGAATAATATGTGTTAGGGTACCCCAGGAGAGTTCCAAATTTTTGTGGGTAGAATATATATCCCATGGGAGTAAAATTCAAAAAAGTTGAAAAAATTTTTTTTTGGACTTAGTCATTTTTTCCAGCGTTTATCAGACTTTCAGATAGGGGAAATGTCAGTGTTCGTTCTGATTTCTGTTCCAGAGCTATTCACCCAATGAGTCCTTGATATTTAGTCGTTTTCAGCCAATTTTCTGGATTTTTGAAAATTTCACTTTTTTGTGAAAATATCCACTAAAGGAGGGAATATTATGTGTGAGGGTACCCCAGGAGAGTTCCAAATGTGTGTGGGTAGAATTTATATCCCACGGGGGAAAAATTGAAAAAAGTTGAAAAAATTTTTTTCTTTGACTTAGTAATATTCCGGCGTTTATCAGACTTTCAGATAGGGGAAATGTCAGTGAGCATTCCGATTTCAGTTCCAGAGCGATTCGCCCAATGAGTCCTTGATATTTAGTCGTTTTCAGCCAATTTTCTGGATTTTTGAAAATTTCACTTTTTTGTGAAAATATCCACTAAATGAGGGAATAATATGTGTTAGGGTACCCCAGGAGAGTTCCAAATTTTTGTGGGTAGAATATATATCTCACGGGAGTAAAATTCAAAAAAGTTGAAAAAATTTTTTTTTGGACTTAGTCATTTTTTCCAGCGTTTATCAGACTTTCAGATAGGGGAAATGTCAGTGGTCGTTCCGATTTCTGTTCCAGAGCGATTCGCCCAATGAGTCCTTGATATTTAGTCGTTTTCAGTCAATTTTCTGGATTTTTGAAAATTTCACTTTTTTGTGAAAATATCCACTAAAGGAGGGAATAATATGTGTGAGGGTACCCCAGGAGAGTTCCAAATGTGTGTGGGTAGAATTTATATCCCACGGGGGAAAAATTGAAAAAAGTTGAAAAAATTTTTTTCTTTGACTTAGTAATATTCCGGCGTTTATCAGACTGTCAGATAGAGCAAATGTCAGTGAACATTCCGATTTCAGTTCCAGAGCGATTCGCCCAATGAGTCCTTGATATTTAGTCGTTTTGAGCCAATATTTTGGATTTTTGAAAATTTCACTTTTTTGTGAAAATATCCACTAAATGAGGGAATAATATGTGTGAGGGTACCCGAGGAGAGTTCCAAATGTGTGTGGGTAGAATATATATCCCACGGGAGTAAAATTGAAAAAAGTTGAAAAAAAAATTTTCTTGCACTTAGTCATTTTTTCCAGCGTTTATCAGACTTTCAGATAGGGGAAATGTCAGTGAGTGTTCCGATTTCAATTCCAGAGCGATTCGCCCAATGAGTCCTTGATATTTAGTCATTTTCAGCCAATTTTCTGGATTTTTGAAAATTTTACTTTTTTGTGAAAATATCCACTAAATGAGGGAATAATATGTGCGAGGGTACCCCAGTAGTTCCAAATGTGTGTGGGTAGAATATATATCCCACGGGGGTAAAATTGAAAAAAGTTGAAAAATTTTTTTTTTTGGACTTACTCATTTTTCCGGCGTTTATCAGACTTTCAGATAGGGGAAATGTCAGTGAGAGTTCCGATTTCAGTTCCAGAGCGATTCGCCCAATGAGTCCTTGATATTTAGTCGTTTTCAGCCAATTTTCTGGATTTTTGAAAATTTCACTTTTTTGTGAAAATATCCACTAAATGAGGGAATAATATGTGTGAGGGTACCCCAGGAGAGTTCCAAATGTGTGTGGGTAGAATATATATCCCACGGGGGTAAAATTGAAACAAGTTGAAAAAATTTTTTTTGGACTTAGTCATTTTTCCGGCGTTTATCAGACTTTCAGATAGGGGAAATGTCAGTGAGCATTCCGATTTCAGTTCCAGAGCGATTCGCCCAATGAGTCCTTGATATTTAGTCGTTTTCAGCCAATTTTCTGGATTTTTGAAAATTTCACTTTTTTGTGAAAATATCCACTAAATAAGGGAATAATATGTGTGAGGGTACCCCAGGAGAGTTCCAAATTTTTGTGGGTAGAATATATATCCCACTGGAGTAAAATTCAAAAAAGTTGAAAAATTTTTTTTTTGGACTTAGTCATTTTTTCCAGCGTTTATCAGACTTTCAGATAGGGGAAATGTCAGTGGTCGTTCTGATTTCTGTTCCAGAGCTATTCGCCCAATGAGTCCTTGATATTTAGTCGTTTTCAGCCAATTTTCTGGATTTTTGAAAATTTCACTTTTTTGTGAAAATATCCACTAAAGGAGGGAATAATATGTGTGAGGGTACCCCAGGAGAGTTCCAAATGTGTGTGGGTAGAATTTATATCCCACGGGGGAAAAATTGAAAAAAGTTGAAAAAATTTTTTTCTTTGACTTAGTAATATTCCGGCGTTTATCAGACTTTCAGATAGGGGAAATGTCAGTGAGCATTCCGATTTCAGTTCCAGAGCGATTCGCCCAATGAGTCCTTGATATTTAGTCGTTTTCAGCCAATTTTCTGGATTTTTGAAAATTTCACTTTTTTGTGAAAATATCCACTAAATGAGGGAATAATATGTGTGAGGGTACCCCAGGAGAGTTCCAAATTTTTGTGGGTAGAATATATATCCCACGGGAGTAAAATTCAAAAAAGTTGAAAAAATTTTTTTTTGGACTTAGTCATTTTTTCCAGCGTTTATCAGACTTTCAGATAGGGGAAATGTCAGTGGTCGTTCCGATTTCTGTTCCAGAGCGATTCGCCCAATGAGTCCTTCATATTTAGTCGTTTTCAGCCAATTTTCTGGATTTTTGAAAATTTCACTTTTTTGTGAAAATATCCACTAAAGGAGGGAATAATATGTGTGAGGGTACCCCAGGAGAGTTCCAAATGTGTGTGGGTAGAATTTGTATCCCACGGGGGAAAAATTGAAAAAAGTTGAAAAAATTTTTTTCTTTGACTTAGTAATATTCCGGCGTTTATCAGACTGTCAGATAGAGCAAATGTCAGTGAACATTCCGATTTCAGTTCCAGAGCGATTCGCCCAATGAGTCCTTGATATTTAGTCGTTTTGAGCCAATATTTTGGATTTTTGAAAATTTCACTTTTTTGTGAAAATATCCACTAAATGAGGGAATAATATGTGTGAGGGTACCCGAGGCGAGTTCCAAATGTGTGTGGGTAGAATATATATCCCACGGGAGTAAAATTCAAAAAAGTTGAAAAAAAAATTTTCTTGCACTTAGTCATTTTTTCCAGCGTTTATCAGACTTTCAGATAGGGGAAATGTCAGTGAGTGTTCCGATTTCAATTCCAGAGCGATTCGCCCAATGAGTCCTTGATATTTAGTCGTTTTCAGCCAATTTTCTGGATTTTTGAAAATTTTACTTTTTTGTGAAAATATCCACTAAATGAGGGAATAATATGTGTGAGGGTACCCCAGGAGAGTTCCAAATGTGTGTGGGTAGAATATATATCCCACGGGGGTAAAATTGAAAAAAGTTGAAAAAAATTTTTTTGGACTTAGTCATTTTTCCGGCGTTTATCAGACTTTCAGATAGGGCAAATGTCAGTGAACATTCCGATTTCAGTTCCAGAGCGATTCGCCCAATGAGTCCTTGATATTTAGTCGTTTTCAGCCAATATTTTGGATTTTTGAAAATTTCACTTTTTTGTGAAAATATCCACTAAATGAGGGAATAATATGTGTGAGGGTACCCCAGGAGAGTTCCAAATGTGTGTGGGTAGAATATATATCCCACGGGGGTAAAATTGAAAAAAGTTGAAAAATTTTTTTTCTTTGACTTAGTAATATTCCGGCGTTTATCAGACTTTCAGATAGGGGAAATGTCAGTGAGCATTCCGATTTCAGTTCCAGAGCGATTCGCCCAATGAGTCCTTGATATTTAGTCATTTTCAGCCAATTTTCTGGATTTTTGAAAATTTCACTTTTTTGTGAAAATATCCACTAAATGAGGGGATAATATGTGTGAGGGTACCCCAGGAGAGTTCCAAATTTTTGTGGGTAGAATATATATCCCACGGGAGTAAAATTCAAAAAAGTTGAAAAAAAAATTTTCTTGCACTTAGTCATTTTTTCCAGCGTTTATCAGACTTTCAGATAGGGGAAATGTCAGTGAGTGTTCCGATTTCAATTCCAGAGCGATTCGCCCAATGAGTCCTTGATATTTAGTCGTTTTCAGCCAATTTTCTGGATTTTTGAAAATTTTACTTTTTTGTGAAAATATCCACTAAATGAGGGAATAATATGTGTGAGGGTACCCCAGGAGAGTTCCAAATGTGTGTGGGTAGAATATATATCCCAATGGGGTAAAATTGAAAAAAGTTGAAAAATTTTTTTTTTTGGACTTAGTCATTTTTCCGGCGTTTATCAGACTTTCAGATAGGGGAAATGTCAGTGATAGTTCCGATTTCAGTTCCAGAGCGATTCGCCCAATGAGTCCTTGATATTTAGTCGTTTTCAGCCAATTTTCTGGATTTTTGAAAATTTCACTTTTTTGTGAAAATATCCACTAAATAAGGGAATAATATGTGTGAGGGTACCCCAGGAGAGTTCCAAATTTTTGTGGGTAGAATATATATCCCACGGGAGTAAAATTAAAATAAGTTGAAAAAATTTTTTTTTGGACTTAGTCATTTTTTCCAGCGTTTATCAGACTTTCAGATAGGGGAAATGTCAGTGGTCGTTCTGATTTCTGTTCCAGAGCTATTCGCCCAATGAGTCCTTGATATTTAGTCGTTTTCAGCCAATTTTCTGGATTTTTGAAAATTTCACTTTTTTGTGAAAATATCCACTAAAGGAGGGAATAATATGTGTGAGGGTACCCCAGGAGAGTTCCAAATGTGTGTGGGTAGAATTTATATCCCACGGGGGAAAAATTGAAAAAAGTTGAAAAAATTTTTTTCTTTGACTTAGTAATATTCCGGCGTTTATCAGACTTTCAGATAGGGGAAATGTCAGTGAGCATTCCGATTTCAGTTCCAGAGCGATTCGCCCAATGAGTCCTTGATATTTAGTCGTTTTCAGCCAATTTTCTGGATTTTTGAAAATTTCACTTTTTTGTGAAAATATCCACTAAATGAGGGAATAATATGTGTTAGGGTACCCCAGGAGAGTTCCAAATTTTTGTGGGTAGAATATATATCCCACGGGAGTAAAATTCAAAAAAGTTGAAAAAATTTTTTTTTGGACTTAGTCATTTTTTCCAGCGTTTATCAGACTTTCAGATAGGGGAAATGTCAGTGGTCGTTCCGATTTCTGTTCCAGAGCGATTCGCCCAATGAGTCCTTGATATTTAGTCGTTTTCAGCCAATTTTCTGGATTTTTGAAAATTTCACTTTTTTGTGAAAATATCCACTAAAGGAGGGAATAATATGTGTGAGGGTACCCCAGGAGAGTTCCAAATGTGTGTGGGTAGAATTTATATCCCACGTGGGAAAAATTGAAAAAAGTTGAAAAAATTTTTTTCTTTGACTTCGTAATATTCCGGCGTTTATCAGACTTTCAGATAGGGGAAATGTCAGTGAGCATTCCGATTTCAGTTCCAGAGCGATTCGCCCAATGAGTCCTTGATATTTAGTCGTTTTCAGCCAATTTTCTGGATTTTTGAAAATTTCACTTTTTTGTGAAAATATCCACTAAAGGAGGGAATAATATGTGTGAGGGTACCCGAGGAGAGTTCCAAATGTGTGTGGGTAGAATATATATCCCACGGGAGTAAAATTCAAAAAAGTTGAAAAAAAAATTTTCTTGCACTTAGTCATTTTTTCCAGCGTTTATCAGACTTTCAGATAGGGGAAATGTCAGTGAGTGTTCCGATTTCAATTCCAGAGCGATTCGCCCAATGAGTCCTTGATATTTAGTCGTTTTCAGCCAATTTTCTGGATTTTTGAAAATTTTACTTTTTTGTGAAAATATCCACTAAATGAGGGAATAATATGTGTGAGGGTACCCCAGGAGAGTTCCAAATGTGTGTGGGTAGAATATATATCCCACGGGGGTAAAATTGAAAAAAGTTGAAAATTTTTTTTTTTTGGACTTAGTCATTTTTCCGGCGTTTATCAGACTTTCAGATAGGGGAAATGTCAGTGATAGTTCCGATTTCAGTTCCAGAGCGATTCGCCCAATGAGTCCTTGATATTTAGTCGTTTTCAGCCAATTTTCTGGATTTTTAAAAATTTCACTTTTTTGTGAAAATATCCACTAAATGAGGGAATAATATGTGTGAGGGTACCCCAGGAGAGTTCCAAATGTGTGTGGGTAGAATATATATCCCACGGGGGTAAAATTGAAAAAAGTTGAAAATTTTTTTTTCTTTGACTTAGTAATATTCCGGCGTTTATCAGACTTTCAGATAGGGGAAATGTCAGTGAGCATTCCGATTTCAGTTCCAGAGCGATTCGCCCAATGAGTCCTTGATATTTAGTCATTTTCAGCCAATTTTCTGGATTTTTGAAAATTTCACTTTTTTGTGAAAATATCCACTAAATGAGGGGATAATATGTGTGAGGGTACCCCAGGAGAGTTCCAAATTTTTGTGGGTAGAATATATATCCCACGGGAGTAAAATTCAAAAAAGTTGAAAAAATTTTTTTTTGGACTTACTCATTTTTTCCAGCGTTTATCAGACTTTCAGATAGGGGAAATGTCAGTGGTCGTTCTGATTTCTGTTCCAGAGCTATTCGCCCAATGAGTCCTTGATATTTAGTCGTTTTCAGCCAATTTTCTGGATTTTTGAAAATTTCACTTTTTTGTGAAAATATCCACTAAAGGAGGGAATAATATGTTTGAGGGTACCCCAGGAGAGTTCCAAATGTGTGTGGGTAGAATTTGTATCCCACGGGGGAAAAATTGAAAAAAGTTGAAAAAATTTTTTTCTTTGACTTAGTAATATTCCGGCGTTTATCAGACTGTCAGATAGAGCAAATGTCAGTGAACATTCCGATTTCAGTTCCAGAGCGATTCGCCCAATGAGTCCTTGATATTTAGTCGTTTTCAGCCAACTTTCTGGATTTTTGAAAATTTCACTTTTTTGTGAAAATATCCACTAAATGAGGGAATAATATGTGTGAGGGTACCCCAGGAGAGTTCCAAATTTTTGTGGGTAGAATATATATCCCACGGGAGTAAAATTCAAAAAAGTTGAAAAAATTTTTTTTTGGACTTAGTCATTTTTTCCAGCGTTTATCAGACTTTCAGATAGGGGAAATGTCAGTGGTCGTTCCGATTTCTGTTCCAGAGCGATTCGCCCAATGAGTCCTTGATATTTAGTCGTTTTCAGCCAATTTTCTGGATTTTTGAAAATTTCACTTTTTTGTGAAAATATCCACTAAAGGAGGGAATAATATGTGTGAGGGTACCCCAGGAGAGTTCCAAATGTGTGTGGGTAGAATTTGTATCCCACGGGGGTAAAATTGAAAAAAGTTGAAAAATTTTTTTTCTTTGACTTAGTAATATTCCGGCGTTTATCAGACTGTCAGATAGAGCAAATGTCAGTGAACATTCCGATTTCAGTTCCAGAGCGATTCGCCCAATGAGTCCTTGATATTTAGTCGTTTTGAGCCAATATTTTGGATTTTTGAAAATTTCACTTTTTTGTGAAAATATCCACTAAATGAGGGAATAATATGTGTGAGGGTACCCGAGGAGAGTTCCAAATGTGTGTGGGTAGAATATATATCCCACGGGAGTAAAATTCAAAAAAGTTGAAAAAAAAATTTTCTTGCACTTAGTCATTTTTTCCAGCGTTTATCAGACTTTCAGATAGGGGAAATGTCAGTGAGTGTTCCGATTTCAATTCCAGAGCGATTCGCCCAATGAGTCCTTGATATTTAGTCGTTTTCAGCCAATTTTCTGGATTTTTGAAAATTTTACTTTTTTGTGAAAATATCCACTAAATGAGGGAATAATATGTGTGAGGGTACCCCAGGAGAGTTCCAAATGTGTGTGGGTAGAATATATATCCCACGGGGGTAAAATTGAAAAAAGTTGAAAATTTTTTTTTTTTGGACTTAGTCATTTTTCCGGCGTTTATCAGACTTTCAGATAGGGGAAATGTCAGTGATAGTTCCGATTTCAGTTCCAGAGCGATTCGCCCAATGAGTCCTTGATATTTAGTCGTTTTCAGCCAATTTTCTGGATTTTTGAAAATTTCACTTTTTTGTGAAAATATCCACTAAATGAGGGAATAATATGTGTGAGGGTACCCCAGGAGAGTTCCAAATGTGTGTGGGTAGAATATATATCCCACGGGGGTAAAATTGAAAAAAGTTGAAAAAAATTTTTTTGGACTTAGTCATTTTTCCGGCGTTTATCAGACTTTCAGATAGGGCAAATGTCAGTGAACATTCCGATTTCAGTTCCAGAGCGATTCGCCCAATGAGTCCTTGATATTTAGTCGTTTTCAGCCAATATTTTGGATTTTTGAAAATTTCACTTTTTTGTGAAAATATCCACTAAATGAGGGAATAATATGTGTGAGGGTACCCCAGGAGAGTTCCAAATGTGTGTGGGTAGAATATATATCCCACGGGGGTAAAATTGAAAAAAGTTGAAAAATTTTTTTTCTTTGACTTAGTAATATTCCGGCGTTTATCAGACTTTCAGATAGGGGAAATGTCAGTGAGCATTCCGATTTCAGTTCCAGAGCGATTCGCCCAATGAGTCCTTGATATTTAGTCATTTTCAGCCAATTTTCTGGATTTTTGAAAATTTCACTTTTTTGTGAAAATATCCACTAAATGAGGGGATAATATGTGTGAGGGTACCCCAGGAGAGTTCCAAATTTTTGTGGGTAGAATATATATCCCACGGGAGTAAAATTCAAAAAAGTTGAAAAAAAATTTTTCTTGCACTTAGTCATTTTTTCCAGCGTTTATCAGACTTTCAGATAGGGGAAATGTCAGTGAGTGTTCCGATTTCAATTCCAGAGCGATTCGCCCAATGAGTCCTTGATATTTAGTCGTTTTCAGCCAATTTTCTGGATTTTTGAAAATTTTACTTTTTTGTGAAAATATCCACTAAATGAGGGAATAATATGTGTGAGGGTACCCCAGGAGAGTTCCAAATGTGTGTGGGTAGATTATATATCCCACGGGGGTAAAATTGAAAAAAGTTGAAAAATTTTTTTTTTTGGACTTAGTCATTTTTCCGGCGTTTATCAGACTTTCAGATAGGGGAAATGTCAGTGATAGTTCCGATTTCAGTTCCAGAGCGATTCGCCCAATGAGTCCTTGATATTTAGTCGTTTTCAGCCAATTTTCTGGATTTTTGAAAATTTCACTTTTTTGTGAAAATATCCACTAAATGAGGGAATAATATGTGTGAGGGTACCCCAGGAGAGTTCCAAATGTGTGTGGGTAGAATATATATCCCACGGGGGTAAAATTGAAAAAAGTTGAAAAAAATTTTTTTGGACTTAGTCATTTTTCCGGCGTTTATCAGACTTTCAGATAGGGCAAATGTCAGTGAACATTCCGATTTCAGTTCCAGAGCGATTCGCCCAATGAGTCCTTGATATTTAGTCGTTTTCAGCCAATATTTTGGATTTTTGAAAATTTCACTTTTTTGTGAAAATATCCACTAAATGAGGGAATAATATGTGTGAGGGTACCCCAGGAGAGTTCCAAATGTGTGTGGGTAGAATATATATCCCACGGGGGTAAAATTGAAAAAAGTTGAAAAATTTTTTTTCTTTGACTTAGTAATATTCCGGCGTTTATCAGACTTTCAGATAGGGGAAATGTCAGTGAGCATTCCGATTTCAGTTCCAGAGCGATTCGCCCAATGAGTCCTTGATATTTAGTCATTTTCAGCCAATTTTCTGGATTTTTGAAAATTTCACTTTTTTGTGAAAATATCCACTAAATGAGGGGATAATATGTGTGAGGGTACCCCAGGAGAGTTCCAAATTTTTGTGGGTAGAATATATATCCCACGGGAGTAAAATTCAAAAAAGTTGAAAAAAAATTTTTCTTGCACTTAGTCATTTTTTCCAGCGTTTATCAGACTTTCAGATAGGGGAAATGTCAGTGAGTGTTCCGATTTCAATTCCAGAGCGATTCGCCCAATGAGTCCTTGATATTTAGTCGTTTTCAGCCAATTTTCTGGATTTTTGAAAATTTTACTTTTTTGTGAAAATATCCACTAAATGAGGGAATAATATGTGTGAGGGTACCCCAGGAGAGTTCCAAATGTGTGTGGGTAGATTATATATCCCACGGGGGTAAAATTGAAAAAAGTTGAAAAATTTTTTTTTTTGGACTTAGTCATTTTTCCGGCGTTTATCAGACTTTCAGATAGGGGAAATGTCAGTGATAGTTCCGATTTCAGTTCCAGAGCGATTCGCCCAATGAGTCCTTGATATTTAGTCGTTTTCAGCCAATTTTCTGGATTTTTGAAAATTTCACTTTTTTGTGAAAATATCCACTAAATGAGGGAATAATATGTGTGAGGGTACCCCAGGAGAGTTCCAAATGTGTGTGGGTAGAATATATATCCCACGGGGGTAAAATTGAAAAAAGTTGAAAAAAATTTTTTTGGACTTAGTCATTTTTCCGGCGTTTATCAGACTTTCAGATAGGGCAAATGTCAGTGAACATTCCGATTTCAGTTCCAGAGCGATTCGCCCAATGAGTCCTTGATATTTAGTCGTTTTCAGCCAATATTTTGGATTTTTGAAAATTTCACTTTTTTGTGAAAATATCCACTAAATGAGGGAATAATATGTGTGAGGGTACCCCAGGAGAGTTCCAAATGTGTGTGGGTAGAATATATATCCCACGGGGGTAAAATTGAAAAAAGTTGAAAACTTTTTTTTCTTTGACTTAGTAATATTCCGGCGTTTATCAGACTTTCAGATAGGGGAAATGTCAGTGAGCATTCCGATTTCAGTTCCAGAGCGATTCGCCCAATGAGTCCTTGATATTTAGTCATTTTCAGCCAATTTTCTGGATTTTTGAAAATTTCACTTTTTTGTGAAAATATCCACTAAATGAGGGGATAATATGTGTGAGGGTACCCCAGGAGAGTTCCAAATTTTTGTGGGTAGAATATATATCCCACGGGAGTAAAATTCAAAAAAGTTGAAAAAAAATTTTTCTTGCACTTAGTCATTTTTTCCAGCGTTTATCAGACTTTCAGATAGGGGAAATGTCAGTGAGTGTTCCGATTTCAATTCCAGAGCGATTCGCCCAATGAGTCCTTGATATTTAGTCGTTTTCAGCCAATTTTCTGGATTTTTGAAAATTTTACTTTTTTGTGAAAATATCCACTAAATGAGGGAATAATATGTGTGAGGGTACCCCAGGAGAGTTCCAAATGTGTGTGGGTAGATTATATATCCCACGGGGGTAAAATTGAAAAAAGTTGAAAAATTTTTTTTTTTGGACTTAATCATTTTTCCGGCGTTTATCAGACTTTCAGATAGGGGAAATGTCAGTGATAGTTCCGATTTCAGTTCCAGAGCGATTCGCCCAATGAGTCCTTGATATTTAGTCGTTTTCAGCCAATTTTCTGGATTTTTGAAAATTTCACTTTTTTGTGAAAATATCCACTAAATGAGGGAATAATATGTGTGAGGGTACCCCAGGAGAGTTCCAAATGTGTGTGGGTAGAATATATATCCCACGGGGGTAAAATTGAAAAAAGTTGAAAACTTTTTTTTCTTTGACTTAGTAATATTCCGGCGTTTATCAGACTTTCAGATAGGGGAAATGTCAGTGAGCATTCCGATTTCAGTTCCAGAGCGATTCGCCCAATGAGTCCTTGATATTTAGTCATTTTCAGCCAATTTTCTGGATTTTTGAAAATTTCACTTTTTTGTGAAAATATCCACTAAATGAGGGGATAATATGTGTGAGGGTACCCCAGGAGAGTTCCAAATTTTTGTGGGTAGAATATATATCCCACGGGAGTAAAATTCAAAAAAGTTGAAAAAAAATTTTTCTTGCACTTAGTCATTTTTTCCAGCGTTTATCAGACTTTCAGATAGGGGAAATGTCAGTGAGTGTTCCGATTTCAATTCCAGAGCGATTCGCCCAATGAGTCCTTGATATTTAGTCGTTTTCAGCCAATTTTCTGGATTTTTGAAAATTTTACTTTTTTGTGAAAATATCCACTAAATGAGGGAATAATATGTGTGAGGGTACCCCAGGAGAGTTCCAAATGTGTGTGGGTAGATTATATATCCCACGGGGGTAAAATTGAAAAAAGTTGAAAAATTTTTTTTTTTGGACTTAATCATTTTTCCGGCGTTTATCAGACTTTCAGATAGGGGAAATGTCAGTGATAGTTCCGATTTCAGTTCCAGAGCGATTCGCCCAATGAGTCCTTGATATTTAGTCGTTTTCAGCCAATTTTCTGGATTTTTGAAAATTTCACTTTTTTGTGAAAATATCCACTAAATGAGGGAATAATATGTGTGAGGGTACCCCAGGAGAGTTCCAAATGTGTGTGGGTAGAATATATATCCCACGGGGGTAAAATTGAAAAAAGTTGAAAAATTTTTTTTCTTTGACTTAGTAATATTCCGGCGTTTATCAGACTTTCAGATAGGGGAAATGTCAGTGAGCATTCCGATTTCAGTTCCAGAGCGATTCGCCCAATGAGTCCTTGATATTTAGTCGTTTTCAGCCAATTTTCTGGATTTTTGAAAATTTCACTTTTTTGTGAAAATATCCACTAAATAAGGGAATAATATGTGTGAGGGTACCCCAGGAGAGTTCCAAATTTTTGTGGGTAGAATATATATCCCACGGGAGTAAAATTCAAAAAAGTTGAAAAAATTTTTTTTTGGACTTAGTCATTTTTTCCAGCGTTTATCAGACTTTCAGATAGGGGAAAGGTCAGTGGTCGTTCTGATTTCTGTTCCAGAGCTATTCGCCCAATGAGTCCTTGATATTTAGTCGTTTTCAGCCAATTTTCTGGATTTTTGAAAATTTCACTTTTTTGTGAAAATATCCACTAAAGGAGGGAATAATATGTGTGAGGGTACCCCAGGAGAGTTCCAAATGTGTGTGGGTAGAATTTATATCCCACGGGGGAAAAATTGAAAAAAGTTGAAAAAATTTTTTTCTTTGACTTAGTAATATTCCGGCGTTTATCAGACTTTCAGATAGGGGAAATGTCAGTGAGCATTCCGATTTCAGTTCCAGAGCGATTCGCCCAATGAGTCCTTGATATTTAGTCATTTTCAGCCAATTTTCTGGATTTTTGAAAATTTCACTTTTTTGTGAAAATATCCACTAAATGAGGGAATAATATGTGTGAGGGTACCCCAGGAGAGTTCCAAATTTTTGTGGGTAGAATATATATCCCACGGGAGTAAAATTCAAAAAAGTTGAAAAAAAAATTTTCTTGCACTTAGTCATTTTTTCCAGCGTTTATCAGACTTTCAGATAGGGGAAATATCAGTGAGTGTTCCGATTTCAATTCCAGAGCGATTCGCCCAATGAGTCCTTGATATTTAGTCGTTTTCAGCCAATTTTCTGGATTTTTGAAAATTTTACTTTTTTGTGAAAATATCCACTAAATGAGGGAATAATATGTGTGAGGGTACCCCAGGAGAGTTCCAAATGTGTGTGGGTAGAATATATATCCCACGGGGGTAAAATTGAAAAAAGTTGAAAAATATTTTTTTTTGGACTTAGTCATTTTTCCGGCGTTTATCAGACTTTCAGATAGGGCAAATGTCAGTGAACATTCCGATTTCAGTTCCAGAGCGATTCGCCAAATGAGTCCTTGATATTTAGTCGTTTTCAGCCAATATTTTAGATTTTTGAAAATTTCACTTTTTTGTGAAAATATCCACTAAATGAGGGAATAATATGTGTGAGGGTACCCCAGGAGAGTTCCAAATTTTTGTGGGTAGAATATATATCCCACGGGGGTAAAATTGAAAAAAGTTGAAAAAATTTTTTTTTGGACTTAGTCATTTTTCCGGCGTTTATCAGACTTTCAGATAGGGGAAATGTCAGTGAGCATTCCGATTTCAGTTCCAGAGCGATTCGCCCAATGAGTCCTTGATATTTAGTCGTTTTCAGCCAATTTTCTGGATTTTTGAAAATTTCACTTTTTTGTGAAAATATCCACTAAATAAGGGAATAATATGTGTGAGGGTACCCCAGGAGAGTTCCAAATTTTTGTGGGTAGAATATATATCCCACGGGAGTAAAATTCAAAAAAGTTGAAAAAATTTTTTTTTGGACTTAGTCATTTTTTCCAGCGTTTATCAGACTTTCAGATAGGGGAAATGTCAGTGGTCGTTCTGATTTCTGTTCCAGAGCTATTCGCCCAATGAGTCCTTGATATTTAGTCGTTTTCAGCCAATTTTCTGGATTTTTGAAAATTTCACTTTTTTGTGAAAATATCCACTAAAGGAGGGAATAATATGTGTGAGGGTACCCCAGGAGATTTCCAAATGTGTGTGGGTAGAATTTATATCCCACGGGGGAAAAATTGAAAAAAGTTGAAAAAATTTTTTTCTTTGACTTAGTAATATTCCGGCGTTTATCAGACTTTCAGATAGGGGAAATGTCAGTGAGCATTCCGATTTCAGTTCCAGAGCGATTCGCCCAATGAGTCCTTGATATTTAGTCATTTTCAGCCAATTTTCTGGATTTTTGAAAATTTCACTTTTTTGTGAAAATATCCACTAAATGAGGGAATAATATGTGTGAGGGTACCCCAGGAGAGTTCCAAATTTTTGTGGGTAGAATATATATCCCACGGGAGTAAAATTCAAAAAAGTTGAAAAAAAAATTTTCTTGCACTTAGTCATTTTTTCCAGCGTTTATCAGACTTTCAGATAGGGGAAATATCAGTGAGTGTTCCGATTTCAATTCCAGAGCGATTCGCCCAATGAGTCCTTGATATTTAGTCGTTTTCAGCCAATTTTCTGGATTTTTGAAAATTTTACTTTTTTGTGAAAATATCCACTAAATGAGGGAATAATATGTGTGAGGGTACCCCAGGAGAGTTCCAAATGTGTGTGGGTAGAATATATATCCCACGGGGGTAAAATTGAAAAAAGTTGAAAAATATTTTTTTTTGGACTTAGTCATTTTTCCGGCGTTTATCAGACTTTCAGATAGGGCAAATGTCAGTGAACATTCCGATTTCAGTTCCAGAGCGATTCGCCAAATGAGTCCTTGATATTTAGTCGTTTTCAGCCAATATTTTGGATTTTTGAAAATTTCACTTTTTTGTGAAAATATCCACTAAATGAGGGAATAATATGTGTGAGGGTACCCCAGGAGAGTTCCAAATTTTTGTGGGTAGAATATATATCCCACGGGGGTAAAATTGAAAAAAGTTGAAAAAATTTTTTTTTGGACTTAGTCATTTTTCCGGCGTTTATCAGACTTTCAGATAGGGGAAATGTCAGTGAGCATTCCGATTTCAGTTCCAGAGCGATTCGCCCAATGAGTCCTTGATATTTAGTCGTTTTCAGCCAATTTTCTGGATTTTTGAAAATTTCACTTTTTTGTGAAAATATCCACTAAATAAGGGAATAATATGTGTGAGGGTACCCCAGGAGAGTTCCAAATTTTTGTGGGTAGAATATATATCCCACGGGAGTAAAATTCAAAAAAGTTGAAAAAATTTTTTTTTGGACTTAGTCATTTTTTCCAGCGTTTATCAGACTTTCAGATAGGGGAAATGTCAGTGGTCGTTCTGATTTCTGTTCCAGAGCTATTCGCCCAATGAGTCCTTGATATTTAGTCGTTTTCAGCCAATTTTCTGGATTTTTGAAAATTTCACTTTTTTGTGAAAATATCCACTAAAGGAGGGAATAATATGTGTGAGGGTACCCCAGGAGAGTTCCAAATGTGTGTGGGTAGAATTTATATCCCACGGGGGAAAAATTGAAAAAAGTTGAAAAAATTTTTTTCTTTGACTTAGTAATATTCCGGCGTTTATCAGACTTTCAGATAGGGGAAATGTCAGTGAGCATTCCGATTTCAGTTCCAGAGCGATTCGCCCAATGAGTCCTTGATATTTAGTCATTTTCAGCCAATTTTCTGGATTTTTGAAAATTTCACTTTTTTGTGAAAATATCCACTAAATGAGGGAATAATATGTGTGAGGGTACCCCAGGAGAGTTCCAAATTTTTGTGGGTAGAATATATATCCCACGGAAGTAAAATTCAAAAAAGTTGAAAAAATTTTTTTTTGGACTTAGTCATTTTTTCCAGCGTTTATCAGACTTTCAGATAGGGGAAATGTCAGTGGTCGTTCCGATTTCTGTTCCAGAGCGATTCGCCCAATGAGTCCTTGATATTTAGTCGTTTTCAGCCAATTTTCTGGATTTTTGAAAATTTCACTTTTTTGTGAAAATATCCACTAAAGGAGGGAATAATATGTGTGAGGGTACCCCAGGAGAGTTCCAAATGTGTGTGGGTAGAATTTGTATCCCACGGGGGAAAAATTGAAAAAAGTTGAAAAAATTTTTTTCTTTGACTTAGTAATATTCCGGCGTTTATCAGACTGTCAGATAGAGCAAATGTCAGTGAACATTCCGATTTCAGTTCCAGAGCGATTCGCCCAATGAGTCCTTGATATTTAGTCGTTTTGAGCCAATATTTTGGATTTTTGAAAATTTCACTTTTTTGTGAAAATATCCACTAAATGAGGGAATAATATGTGTGAGGGTACCCGAGGAGAGTTCCAAATGTGTGTGGGTAGAATATATATCCCACGGGAGTAAAATTCAAAAAAGTTGAAAAAAAAATTTTCTTGCACTTAGTCATTTTTTCCAGCGTTTATCAGACTTTCAGATAGGGGAAATGTCAGTGAGTGTTCCGATTTCAATTCCAGAGCGATTCGCCCAATGAGTCCTTGATATTTAGTCGTTTTCAGCCAATTTTCTGGATTTTTGAAAATTTTACTTTTTTGTGAAAATATCCACTAAATGAGGGAATAATATGTGTGAGGGTACCCCAGGAGAGTTCCAAATGTGTGTGGGTAGAATATATATCCCACGGGGGTAAAATTGAAAAAAGTTGAAAATTTTTTTTTTTTGGACTTAGTCATTTTTCCGGCGTTTATCAGACTTTCAGATAGGGGAAATGTCAGTGATAGTTCCGATTTCAGTTCCAGAGCGATTCGCCCAATGAGTCCTTGATATTTAGTCGTTTTCAGCCAATTTTCTGGATTTTTGAAAATTTCACTTTTTTGTGAAAATATCCACTAAATGAGGGAATAATATGTGTGAGGGTACCCCAGGAGAGTTCCAAATGTGTGTGGGTAGAATATATATCCCACGGGGGTAAAATTGAAAAAAGTTGAAAAAATTTTTTTTGGACTCAGTCATTTTTCCGGCGTTTATCAGACTTTCAGATAGGGCAAATGTCAGTGAACATTCCGATTTCAGTTCCAGAGCGATTTGCCCAATGAGTCCTTGATATTTAATCATTTTCAGCCAATTTTCTGGATTTTTGAAAATTTCACTTTTTTGTGAAAATATCCACTAAATGAGGGGATAATATGTGTGAGGGTACCCCAGGAGAGTTCCAAATTTTTGTGGGTAGAATATATATCCCACGGGAGTAAAATTCAAAAAAGTTGAAAAAAAATTTTTCTTGCACTTAGTCATTTTTTCCAGCGTTTATCAGACTTTCAGATAGGGGAAATGTCAGTGAGTGTTCCGATTTCAATTCCAGAGCGATTCGCCCAATGAGTCCTTGATATTTAGTCGTTTTCAGCCAATTTTCTGGATTTTTGAAAATTTCACTATTTTGTGAAAATATCCACTAAATGAGGGAATAATATGTGTGAGGGTACCCCAGGAGAGTTCCAAATGTGTGTGGGTAGAATTTATATCCCACGTGGGAAAAATTGAAAAAAGTTGAAAAATTTATTTTCTTTGACTTAGTAATATTCCGGCGTTTATCAGACTTTCAGATAGGGGAAATGTCAGTGAGTGTTCCGATTTCAGTTCCAGAGCGTTTCGCCCAATGAGTCCTTGATATTTAGTCGTTTTCAGCCAATTTTCTGGATTTTTGAAAATTTCACTTTTTTTGTGAAAATATCCACTAAATGAGGGAATAATATGTGTGAGGGTACCCCAGGAGAGTTCCAAATTTTTGTGGGTAGAATATATATCCCACGGGGGTAAAATTGAAAAAAGTTGAAAAAATTTTTTTTGGACTTAGTCATTTTTCCGGCGTTTATCAGACTTTCAGATAGGGGAAATGTCAGTGAACATTCCGATTTCAGTTCCAGAGCGATTCGCCCAATGAGTCCTTGATATTTAGTCGTTTTCAGCCAATTTTCTGGATGTTTGAAAATTTCACTTTTTTGTGAAAATATCCACTAAATGAGGGAATAATATGTGTGAGGGTACCCCAGGAGAGTTCCAAATTTTTGTGGGTAGAATATATATCCCACGGGAGTAAAATTCAAAAAAGTTGAAAAAATTTTTTTTTCGACTTAGTCATTTTTTCCAGCGTTTATCAGACTTTCAGATAGGGGAAATGTCAGTGGTCGTTCTGATTTCTGTTCCAGAGCGATACGCCCAATGAGTCCTTGATATTTAGTAGTTTTCAGCCAATTTTCTGGATTTTTGAAAATTTCACTTTTTTGTGAAAATATCCACTAAAGGAGGGAATAATATGTGTGAGGGTACCCCAGGAGAGTTCCAAATTTTTGTGGGTAGAATATATATCCCACGGGGGTAAAATTGAAAAAAGTTGAAAAAATTTTTTTTTGGACTTAGTCATTTTTCCGGCGTTTATCAGACTTTCAGATAGGGGAAATGTCAGTGAGCATTCCGATTTCAGTTCCAGAGCGATTCGCCCAATGAGTCCTTGATATTTAGTCGTTTTCAGCCAATTTTCTGGATTTTTGAAAATTTCACTTTTTTGTGAAAATATCCACTAAATAAGGGAATAATATGTGTGAGGGTACCCCAGGAGAGTTCCAAATTTTTGTGGGTAGAATATATATCCCACGGGAGTAAAATTCAAAAAAGTTGAAAAAATTTTTTTTTGGACTTAGTCATTTTTTCCAGCGTTTATCAGACTTTCAGATAGGGGAAATGTCAGTGGTCGTTCTGATTTCTGTTCCAGAGCTATTCGCCCAATGAGTCCTTGATATTTAGTCGTTTTCAGCCAATTTTCTGGATTTTTGAAAATTTCACTTTTTTGTGAAAATATCCACTAAAGGAGGGAATAATATGTGTGAGGGTACCCCAGGAGATTTCCAAATGTGTGTGTGTAGAATTTATATCCCACGGGGGAAAAATTGAAAAAAGTTGAAAAAATTTTTTTCTTTGACTTAGTAATATTCCGGCGTTTATCAGACTTTCAGATAGGGGAAATGTCAGTGAGCATTCCGATTTCAGTTCCAGAGCGATTCGCCCAATGAGTCCTTGATATTTAGTCATTTTCAGCCAATTTTCTGGATTTTTGAAAATTTCACTTTTTTGTGAAAATATCCACTAAATGAGGGAATAATATGTGTGAGGGTACCCCAGGAGAGTTCCAAATTTTTGTGGGTAGAATATATATCCCACGGGAGTAAAATTCAAAAAAGTTGAAAAAAAAATTTTCTTGCACTTAGTCATTTTTTCCAGCGTTTATCAGACTTTCAGATAGGGGAAATATCAGTGAGTGTTCCGATTTCAATTCCAGAGCGATTCGCCCAATGAGTCCTTGATATTTAGTCGTTTTCAGCCAATTTTCTGGATTTTTGAAAATTTTACTTTTTTGTGAAAATATCCACTAAATGAGGGAATAATATGTGTGAGGGTACCCCAGGAGAGTTCCAAATGTGTGTGGGTAGAATATATATCCCACGGGGGTAAAATTGAAAAAAGTTGAAAAATATTTTTTTTTGGACTTAGTCATTTTTCCGGCGTTTATCAGACTTTCAGATAGGGCAAATGTCAGTGAACATTCCGATTTCAGTTCCAGAGCGATTCGCCAAATGAGTCCTTGATATTTAGTCGTTTTCAGCCAATATTTTGGATTTTTGAAAATTTCACTTTTTTGTGAAAATATCCACTAAATGAGGGAATAATATGTGTGAGGGTACCCCAGGAGAGTTCCAAATTTTTGTGGGTAGAATATATATCCCACGGGGGTAAAATTGAAAAAAGTTGAAAAAATTTTTTTTTGGACTTAGTCATTTTTCCGGCGTTTATCAGACTTTCAGATAGGGGAAATGTCAGTGAGCATTCCGATTTCAGTTCCAGAGCGATTCGCCCAATGAGTCCTTGATATTTAGTCGTTTTCAGCCAATTTTCTGGATTTTTGAAAATTTCACTTTTTTGTGAAAATATCCACTAAATAAGGGAATAATATGTGTGAGGGTACCCCAGGAGAGTTCCAAATTTTTGTGGGTAGAATATATATCCCACGGGAGTAAAATTCAAAAAAGTTGAAAAAATTTTTTTTTGGACTTAGTCATTTTTTCCAGCGTTTATCAGACTTTCAGATAGGGGAAATGTCAGTGGTCGTTCTGATTTCTGTTCCAGAGCTATTCGCCCAATGAGTCCTTGATATTTAGTCGTTTTCAGCCAATTTTCTGGATTTTTGAAAATTTCACTTTTTTGTGAAAATATCCACTAAAGGAGGGAATAATATGTGTGAGGGTACCCCAGGAGAGTTCCAAATGTGTGTGGGTAGAATTTATATCCCACGGGGGAAAAATTGAAAAAAGTTGAAAAAATTTTTTTCTTTGACTTAGTAATATTCCGGCGTTTATCAGACTTTCAGATAGGGGAAATGTCAGTGAGCATTCCGATTTCAGTTCCAGAGCGATTCGCCCAATGAGTCCTTGATATTTAGTCATTTTCAGCCAATTTTCTGGATTTTTGAAAATTTCACTTTTTTGTGAAAATATCCACTAAATGAGGGAATAATATGTGTGAGGGTACCCCAGGAGAGTTCCAAATTTTTGTGGGTAGAATATATATCCCACGGAAGTAAAATTCAAAAAAGTTGAAAAAATTTTTTTTTGGACTTAGTCATTTTTTCCAGCGTTTATCAGACTTTCAGATAGGGGAAATGTCAGTGGTCGTTCCGATTTCTGTTCCAGAGCGATTCGCCCAATGAGTCCTTGATATTTAGTCGTTTTCAGCCAATTTTCTGGATTTTTGAAAATTTCACTTTTTTGTGAAAATATCCACTAAAGGAGGGAATAATATGTGTGAGGGTACCCCAGGAGAGTTCCAAATGTGTGTGGGTAGAATTTGTATCCCACGGGGGAAAAATTGAAAAAAGTTGAAAAAATTTTTTTCTTTGACTTAGTAATATTCCGGCGTTTATCAGACTGTCAGATAGAGCAAATGTCAGTGAACATTCCGATTTCAGTTCCAGAGCGATTCGCCCAATGAGTCCTTGATATTTAGTCGTTTTGAGCCAATATTTTGGATTTTTGAAAATTTCACTTTTTTGTGAAAATATCCACTAAATGAGGGAATAATATGTGTGAGGGTACCCGAGGAGAGTTCCAAATGTGTGTGGGTAGAATATATATCCCACGGGAGTAAAATTCAAAAAAGTTGAAAAAAAAATTTTCTTGCACTTAGTCATTTTTTCCAGCGTTTATCAGACTTTCAGATAGGGGAAATGTCAGTGAGTGTTCCGATTTCAATTCCAGAGCGATTCGCCCAATGAGTCCTTGATATTTAGTCGTTTTCAGCCAATTTTCTGGATTTTTGAAAATTTTACTTTTTTGTGAAAATATCCACTAAATGAGGGAATAATATGTGTGAGGGTACCCCAGGAGAGTTCCAAATGTGTGTGGGTAGAATATATATCCCACGGGGGTAAAATTGAAAAAAGTTGAAAATTTTTTTTTTTTGGACTTAGTCATTTTTCCGGCGTTTATCAGACTTTCAGATAGGGGAAATGTCAGTGATAGTTCCGATTTCAGTTCCAGAGCGATTCGCCCAATGAGTCCTTGATATTTAGTCGTTTTCAGCCAATTTTCTGGATTTTTGAAAATTTCACTTTTTTGTGAAAATATCCACTAAATGAGGGAATAATATGTGTGAGGGTACCCCAGGAGAGTTCCAAATGTGTGTGGGTAGAATATATATCCCACGGGGGTAAAATTGAAAAAAGTTGAAAAAATTTTTTTTGGACTCAGTCATTTTTCCGGCGTTTATCAGACTTTCAGATAGGGCAAATGTCAGTGAACATTCCGATTTCAGTTCCAGAGCGATTTGCCCAATGAGTCCTTGATATTTAATCATTTTCAGCCAATTTTCTGGATTTTTGAAAATTTCACTTTTTTGTGAAAATATCCACTAAATGAGGGGATAATATGTGTGAGGGTACCCCAGGAGAGTTCCAAATTTTTGTGGGTAGAATATATATCCCACGGGAGTAAAATTCAAAAAAGTTGAAAAAAAATTTTTCTTGCACTTAGTCATTTTTTCCAGCGTTTATCAGACTTTCAGATAGGGGAAATGTCAGTGAGTGTTCCGATTTCAATTCCAGAGCGATTCGCCCAATGAGTCCTTGATATTTAGTCGTTTTCAGCCAATTTTCTGGATTTTTGAAAATTTCACTATTTTGTGAAAATATCCACTAAATGAGGGAATAATATGTGTGAGGGTACCCCAGGAGAGTTCCAAATGTGTGTGGGTAGAATTTATATCCCACGTGGGAAAAATTGAAAAAAGTTGAAAAATTTATTTTCTTTGACTTAGTAATATTCCGGCGTTTATCAGACTTTCAGATAGGGGAAATGTCAGTGAGTGTTCCGATTTCAGTTCCAGAGCGTTTCGCCCAATGAGTCCTTGATATTTAGTCGTTTTCAGCCAATTTTCTGGATTTTTGAAAATTTCACTTTTTTTGTGAAAATATCCACTAAATGAGGGAATAATATGTGTGAGGGTACCCCAGGAGAGTTCCAAATTTTTGTGGGTAGAATATATATCCCACGGGGGTAAAATTGAAAAAAGTTGAAAAAATTTTTTTTGGACTTAGTCATTTTTCCGGCGTTTATCAGACTTTCAGATAGGGGAAATGTCAGTGAACATTCCGATTTCAGTTCCAGAGCGATTCGCCCAATGAGTCCTTGATATTTAGTCGTTTTCAGCCAATTTTCTGGATGTTTGAAAATTTCACTTTTTTGTGAAAATATCCACTAAATGAGGGAATAATATGTGTGAGGGTACCCCAGGAGAGTTCCAAATTTTTGTGGGTAGAATATATATCCCACGGGAGTAAAATTCAAAAAAGTTGAAAAAATTTTTTTTTCGACTTAGTCATTTTTTCCAGCGTTTATCAGACTTTCAGATAGGGGAAATGTCAGTGGTCGTTCTGATTTCTGTTCCAGAGCGATACGCCCAATGAGTCCTTGATATTTAGTAGTTTTCAGCCAATTTTCTGGATTTTTGAAAATTTCACTTTTTTGTGAAAATATCCACTAAAGGAGGGAATAATATGTGTGAGGGTACCCCAGGAGAGTTCCAAATGTGTGTGGGTAGAATTTATATCCCACGGGGGAAAAATTGAAAAAAGTTGAAAAATTTTTTTTCTTTGACTTAGTAATATTCCGGCGTTTATCATACTTTCAGATAGGGGAAATGTCAGTGAGTGTTCCGATTTCAGTTCCAGAGCGATTCGCCCAATCAGTCCTTGATATTTAGTCGTTTTCAGCCAATTTTCTGGATTTTTGAAAATTTTACTTTTTTTGTGAAAATATCCACTAAATGAGGGAATAATATGTGTGAGGGTACCCCAGGAGAGTTCCAAATTTTTGTGGGTAGAATATATATCCCACGGGAGTAAAATTCAAAAAAGTTGAAAAAAATTTTTTTTGGACTTAGTCATTTTTCCGGCGTTTATCAGACTTTCAGATAGGGGAAATGTCAGTGAGCATTCCGATTTCAGTTCCAGAGCGATTCGCCCAATGAGTCCTTGATATTTAGTCGTTTTCAGCCAATTTTCTGGATTTTTGAAAATTTCACTATTTTGTGAAAATATCCACTAAATGAGGGAATAATATGTGTGAGGGTACCCCAGGAGAGTTCCAAATGTGTGTGGGTAGAATTTATATCCCACGTGGGAAAAATTGAAAAAAGTTGAAAAATTTATTTTCTTTGACTTAGTAATATTCCGGCGTTTATCAGACTTTCAGATAGGGGAAATGTCAGTGAGTGTTCCGATTTCAGTTCCAGAGCGTTTCGCCCAATGAGTCCTTGATATTTAGTCGTTTTCAGCCAATTTTCTGGATTTTTGAAAATTTCACTTTTTTTGTGAAAATATCCACTAAATGAGGGAATAATATGTGTGAGGGTACCCCAGGAGAGTTCCAAATTTTTGTGGGTAGAATATATATCCCACGGGGGTAAAATTGAAAAAAGTTGAAAAAATTTTTTTTGGACTTAGTCATTTTTCCGGCGTTTATCAGACTTTCAGATAGGGGAAATGTCAGTGAACATTCCGATTTCAGTTCCAGAGCGATTCGCCCAATGAGTCCTTGATATTTAGTCGTTTTCAGCCAATTTTCTGGATGTTTGAAAATTTCACTTTTTTGTGAAAATATCCACTAAATGAGGGAATAATATGTGTGAGGGTACCCCAGGAGAGTTCCAAATTTTTGTGGGTAGAATATATATCCCACGGGAGTAAAATTCAAAAAAGTTGAAAAAATTTTTTTTTCGACTTAGTCATTTTTTCCAGCGTTTATCAGACTTTCAGATAGGGGAAATGTCAGTGGTCATTCTGATTTCTGTTCCAGAGCGATACGCCCAATGAGTCCTTGATATTTAGTAGTTTTCAGCCAATTTTCTGGATTTTTGAAAATTTCACTTTTTTGTGAAAATATCCACTAAAGGAGGGAATAATATGTGTGAGGGTACCCCAGGAGAGTTCCAAATGTGTGTGGGTAGAATTTATATCCCACGGGGGAAAAATTGAAAAAAGTTGAAAAATTTTTTTTCTTTGACTTAGTAATATTCCGGCGTTTATCATACTTTCAGATAGGGGAAATGTCAGTGAGTGTTCCGATTTCAGTTCCAGAGCGATTCGCCCAATCAGTCCTTGATATTTAGTCGTTTTCAGCCAATTTTCTGAATTTTTGAAAATTTTACTTTTTTTGTGAAAATATCCACTAAATGAGGGAATAATATGTGTGAGGGTACCCCAGGAGAGTTCCAAATTTTTGTGGGTAGAATATATATCCCACGGGAGTAAAATTCAAAAAAGTTGAAAAAAATTTTTTTTGGACTTAGTCATTTTTCCGGCGTTTATCAGACTTTCAGATAGGGGAAATGTCAGTGAGCATTCCGATTTCAGTTCCAGAGCGATTCGCCCAATGAGTCCTTGATATTTAGTCGTTTTCAGCCAATTTTCTGGATTTTTGAAAATTTCACTTTTTTGTGAAAATATCCACTAAATAAGGGAATAATATGTGTGAGGGTACCCCAGGAGAGTTCCAAATTTTTGTGGGTAGAATATATATCCCACGGGAGTAAAATTCAAAAAAGTTGAAAAAAATTTTTTTTGGACTTAGTCATTTTTTCCAGCGTTTATCAGACTTTCAGATAGGGGAAATGTCAGTGGTCGTTCTGATTTCTGTTCCAGAGCTATTCGCCCAATGAGTCCTTGATATTTAGTCGTTTTCAGCCAATTTTCTGGATTTTTGAAAATTTCACTTTTTTGTGAAAATATCCACTAAATGAGGGAATAATATGTGTGAGGATACCCCAGGAGAGTTCCAAATGTGTGTGGGTAGAATATATATCCCACGGGGGTAAAATTGAAAAAAGTTGAAAAAATTTTTTTTGGACTTAGTCATTTTTCCGGCGTTTATCAGACTTTCAGATAGGGCAAATGTCAGTGAACATTCCGATTTCAGTTCCAGAGCGATTCGCCCAATGAGTCCTTGATATTTAGTCGTTTTCAGCCAATATTTTGGATTTTTGAAAATTTCACTTTTTTGTGAAAATATCCACTAAATGAGGGAATAATATGTGTGAGGGTACCCCAGGAGAGTTCCAAATGTGTGTGGGTAGAATATATATCCCACGGGGGTAAAATTGAAAAAAGTTGAAAAAATTTTTTTCTTTGACTTAGTAATATTCCGGCGTTTATCAGACTTTCAGATAGGGGAAATGTCAGTGAGCATTCCGATTTCAGTTCCAGAGCGATTCGCCCAATGAGTCCTTGATATTTAGTCATTTTCAGCCAATTTTCTGGATTTTTGAAAATTTCACTTTTTTGTGAAAATATCCACTAAATGAGGGGATAATATGTGTGAGGGTACCCCAGGAGAGTTCCAAATTTTTGTGGGTAGAATATATATCCCACGGGAGTAAAATTCAAAAAAGTTGAAAAAATTTTTTTTTTGGACTTAGTCATTTTTTCCAGCGTTTATCAGACTTTCAGATAGGGGAAATGTCAGTGGGCGTTCCGATTTCTGTTCCAGAGCGATTCGCCCAATGAGTCCTTGATATTTACTCGTTTTCAGCCAATTTTCTGGATTTTTGAAAATTTCACTATTTTGTGAAAATATCCACTAAATGAGGGAATAATATGTGTGAGGGTAACCCAGGAGAGTTCCAAATGTGTGTGGGTAGAATTTATATCCCACGGGGGAAAAATTGAAAAAAGTTGAAAAATTTTTTTTCTTTGACTTAGTAATATTCCGGCGTTTATCATACTTTCAGATAGGGGAAATGTCAGTGAGTGTTCCGATTTCAGTTCCAGAGCGATTCGCCCAATCAGTCCTTGATATTTAGTCGTTTTCAGCCAATTTTCTGGATTTTTGAAAATTTCACTTTTTTTGTGAAAATATCCACTAAATGAGGGAATAATATGTGTGAGGGTACCCCAGGAGAGTTCCAAATTTGTGTGGGTAGAATATATATCCCACGGGGGTAAAATTGAAAAAAGTTTAAAAAATTTTTTTTTGGACTTAGTCATTTTTCCGGCGTTTATCAGACTGTCAGATAGAGCAAATGTCAGTGAACATTCCGATTTCAGTTCCAGAGCGATTCGCCCAATGAGTCCTTGATATTTAGTTGTTTTCTGCCAATATTTTGGATTTTTGAAAATTTCACTTTTTTGTGAAAATATCCACTAAATGAGGGAATAATATGTGTGAGGGTACCCCAGGAGAGTTCCAAATGTGTGTGGGTAGAATATATATCCCACGGGGGTAAAATTGAAAAAAGTTGAAAAATTTTTTTTTTTGGACTTACTCATTTTTTCCAGCGTTTATCAGACTTTCAGATAGGGGAAATGTCAGTGGGCGTTCCGATTTCTGTTCCAGAGCGATTCGCCCAATGAGTCCTTGATATTTAGTCGTTTTCAGCCAATTTTCTGGATTTTTGAAAATTTTACTTTTTTGTGAAAATATCCACTAAATGAGGGAATAATATGTGTGAGGGTACCCCAGGAGAGTTCCAAATGTGTGTGGGTAGAATATATATCCCACGGGGGTAAAATTGAAAAAAGTTGAAAAATTTTTTTTTTTGGACTTAGTCATTTTTCCGGCGTTTATCAGACTTTCAGATAGGGGAAATGTCAGTGACAGTTCCGATTTCAGTTCCAGAGCGATTCGCCCAATGAGTCCTTGATATTTAGTCGTTTTCAGCCAATTTTCTGGATTTTTGAAAATTTCACTTTTTTGTGAAAATATCCACTAAATGAGGGAATAATATGTGTGAGGGTACCCCAGGAGAGTTCCAAATGTGTGTGGGTAGAATATATATCCCACGGGGGTAAAATTGAAAAAAGTTGAAAAAATTTTTTTTGGACTTAGTCATTTTTCCGGCGTTTATCAGACTTTCAGATAGGGGAAATGTCAGTGAGCATTCCGATTTCAGTTCCAGAGCGATTCGCCCAATGAGTCCTTGATATTTAGTCGTTTTCAGCCAATTTTCTGGATTTTTGAAAATTTCACTTTTTTGTGAAAATATCCACTAAATAAGGGAATAATATGTGTGAGGGTACCCCAGGAGAGTTCCAAATGTGTGTGGGTAGAATTTATATCCCACGGGGAAAAATTGAAAAAAGTTGAAAATTTTTTTTTCTTTGACTTAGTAATATTCCGGCGTTTATCAGACTTTCAGATAGGGGAAATGTCAGTGAGCATTCCGATTTCAGTTCCAGAGCGATTCGCCCAATGAGTCCTTGATATTTAGTCGTTTTCAGCCAATTTTCTGGACTTTTGAAAATTTCACTTTTTTGTGAAAATATCCACTAAATGAGGGAATAATATGTGTGAGGGTACCCCAGGAGAGTTCCAAATTTTTGTGGGTAGAATATATATCCCACGGGAGTAAAATTCAAAAAAGTTGAAAAAATTTTTTTTTGGACTTACTCATTTTTTCCAGCGTTTATCAGACTTTCAGATAGGGGAAATGTCAGTGGTCGTTCCGATTTCTGTTCCAGAGCGATTCGCCCAATGAGTCCTTGATATTTAGTCGTTTTCAGCCAATTTTCTGGATTTTTGAAAATTTCACTTTTTTGTGAAAATATCCACTAAATGAGGGAATAATATGTGTGAGGGTACCCCAGGAGAGTTCCAAATGTGTGTGGGTAGAATATATATCCCACGGGGGTAAAATTGAAAAAAGTTGAAAAAATTTTTTTTGGACTTAGTCATTTTTCCGGCGTTTATCAGACTTTCAGATAGGGGAAATGTCAGTGAGCATTCCGATTTCAGTTCCAGAGCGATTCGCCCAATGAGTCCTTGATATTTAGTCGTTTTCAGCCAATTTTCTGGATTTTTGAAAATTTCACTTTTTTGTGAAAATATCCACTAAAGGAGGGAATAATATGTGTGAGGGTACCCCAGGAGAGTTCCAAATGTGTGTGGGTAGAATTTATATCCCACGGGGGAAAAATTGAAAAAAGTTGAAAAATTTTTTTTCTTTGACTTAGTAATATTCCGGCGTTTATCATACTTTCAGATAGGGGAAATGTCAGTGAGTGTTCCGATTTCAGTTCCAGAGCGATTCGCCCAATCAGTCCTTGATATTTAGTCGTTTTCAGCCAATTTTCTGGATTTTTGAAAATTTTACTTTTTTTGTGAAAATATCCACTAAATGAGGGAATAATATGTGTGAGGGTACCCCAGGAGAGTTCCAAATTTTTGTGGGTAGAATATATATCCCACGGGAGTAAAATTCAAAAAAGTTGAAAAAAATTTTTTTTGGACTTAGTCATTTTTCCGGCGTTTATCAGACTTTCAGATAGGGGAAATGTCAGTGAGCATTCCGATTTCAGTTCCAGAGCGATTCGCCCAATGAGTCCTTGATATTTAGTCGTTTTCAGCCAATTTTCTGGATTTTTGAAAATTTCACTTTTTTGTGAAAATATCCACTAAATAAGGGAATAATATGTGTGAGGGTACCCCAGGAGAGTTCCAAATTTTTGTGGGTAGAATATATATCCCACGGGAGTAAAATTCAAAAAAGTTGAAAAAAATTTTTTTTGGACTTAGTCATTTTTTCCAGCGTTTATCAGACTTTCAGATAGGGGAAATGTCAGTGGTCGTTCTGATTTCTGTTCCAGAGCTATTCGCCCAATGAGTCCTTGATATTTAGTCGTTTTCAGCCAATTTTCTGGATTTTTGAAAATTTCACTTTTTTGTGAAAATATCCACTAAATGAGGGAATAATATGTGTGAGGATACCCCAGGAGAGTTCCAAATGTGTGTGGGTAGAATATATATCCCACGGGGGTAAAATTGAAAAAAGTTGAAAAAATTTTTTTTGGACTTAGTCATTTTTCCGGCGTTTATCAGACTTTCAGATAGGGCAAATGTCAGTGAACATTCCGATTTCAGTTCCAGAGCGATTCGCCCAATGAGTCCTTGATATTTAGTCGTTTTCAGCCAATATTTTGGATTTTTGAAAATTTCACTTTTTGTGAAAATATCCACTAAATGAGGGAATAATATGTGTGAGGGTACCCCAGGAGAGTTCCAAATGTGTGTGGGTAGAATATATATCCCACGGGGGTAAAATTGAAAAAAGTTGAAAAAATTTTTTTCTTTGACTTAGTAATATTCCGGCGTTTATCAGACTTTCAGATAGGGGAAATGTCAGTGAGCATTCCGATTTCAGTTCCAGAGCGATTCGCCCAATGAGTCCTTGATATTTAGTCATTTTCAGCCAATTTTCTGGATTTTTGAAAATTTCACTTTTTTGTGAAAATATCCACTAAATGAGGGGATAATATGTGTGAGGGTACCCCAGGAGAGTTCCAAATTTTTGTGGGTAGAATATATATCCCACGGGAGTAAAATTCAAAAAAGTTGAAAAAATTTTTTTTTTGGACTTAGTCATTTTTTCCAGCGTTTATCAGACTTTCAGATAGGGGAAATGTCAGTGGGCGTTCCGATTTCTGTTCCAGAGCGATTCGCCCAATGAGTCCTTGATATTTACTCGTTTTCAGCCAATTTTCTGGATTTTTGAAAATTTCACTATTTTGTGAAAATATCCACTAAATGAGGGAATAATATGTGTGAGGGTAACCCAGGAGAGTTCCAAATGTGTGTGGGTAGAATTTATATCCCACGGGGGAAAAATTGAAAAAAGTTGAAAAATTTTTTTTCTTTGACTTAGTAATATTCCGGCGTTTATCATACTTTCAGATAGGGGAAATGTCAGTGAGTGTTCCGATTTCAGTTCCAGAGCGATTCGCCCAATCAGTCCTTGATATTTAGTCGTTTTCAGCCAATTTTCTGGATTTTTGAAAATTTCACTTTTTTTGTGAAAATATCCACTAAATGAGGGAATAATATGTGTGAGGGTACCCCAGGAGAGTTCCAAATTTGTGTGGGTAGAATATATATCCCACGGGGGTAAAATTGAAAAAAGTTTAAAAAATTTTTTTTTGGACTTAGTCATTTTTCCGGCGTTTATCAGACTGTCAGATAGAGCAAATGTCAGTGAACATTCCGATTTCAGTTCCAGAGCGATTCGCCCAATGAGTCCTTGATATTTAGTTGTTTTCTGCCAATATTTTGGATTTTTGAAAATTTCACTTTTTTGTGAAAATATCCACTAAATGAGGGAATAATATGTGTGAGGGTACCCCAGGAGAGTTCCAAATGTGTGTGGGTAGAATATATATCCCACGGGGGTAAAATTGAAAAAAGTTGAAAAATTTTTTTTTTTGGACTTACTCATTTTTTCCAGCGTTTATCAGACTTTCAGATAGGGGAAATGTCAGTGGGCGTTCCGATTTCTGTTCCAGAGCGATTCGCCCAATGAGTCCTTGATATTTAGTCGTTTTCAGCCAATTTTCTGGATTTTTGAAAATTTTACTTTTTTGTGAAAATATCCACTAAATGAGGGAATAATATGTGTGAGGGTACCCCAGGAGAGTTCCAAATGTGTGTGGGTAGAATATATATCCCACGGGGGTAAAATTGAAAAAAGTTGAAAAATTTTTTTTTTTGGACTTAGTCATTTTTCCGGCGTTTATCAGACTTTCAGATAGGGGAAATGTCAGTGACAGTTCCGATTTCAGTTCCAGAGCGATTCGCCCAATGAGTCCTTGATATTTAGTCGTTTTCAGCCAATTTTCTGGATTTTTGAAAATTTCACTTTTTTGTGAAAATATCCACTAAATGAGGGAATAATATGTGTGAGGGTACCCCAGGAGAGTTCCAAATGTGTGTGGGTAGAATATATATCCCACGGGGGTAAAATTGAAAAAAGTTGAAAAAATTTTTTTTGGACTTAGTCATTTTTCCGGCGTTTATCAGACTTTCAGATAGGGGAAATGTCAGTGAGCATTCCGATTTCAGTTCCAGAGCGATTCGCCCAATGAGTCCTTGATATTTAGTCGTTTTCAGCCAATTTTCTGGATTTTTGAAAATTTCACTTTTTTGTGAAAATATCCACTAAATAAGGGAATAATATGTGTGAGGGTACCCCAGGAGAGTTCCAAATGTGTGTGGGTAGAATTTATATCCCACGGGGAAAAATTGAAAAAAGTTGAAAATTTTTTTTTCTTTGACTTAGTAATATTCCGGCGTTTATCAGACTTTCAGATAGGGGAAATGTCAGTGAGCATTCCGATTTCAGTTCCAGAGCGATTCGCCCAATGAGTCCTTGATATTTAGTCGTTTTCAGCCAATTTTCTGGACTTTTGAAAATTTCACTTTTTTGTGAAAATATCCACTAAATGAGGGAATAATATGTGTGAGGGTACCCCAGGAGAGTTCCAAATTTTTGTGGGTAGAATATATATCCCACGGGAGTAAAATTCAAAAAAGTTGAAAAAATTTTTTTTTGGACTTACTCATTTTTTCCAGCGTTTATCAGACTTTCAGATAGGGGAAATGTCAGTGGTCGTTCCGATTTCTGTTCCAGAGCGATTCGCCCAATGAGTCCTTGATATTTAGTCGTTTTCAGCCAATTTTCTGGATTTTTGAAAATTTCACTTTTTTGTGAAAATATCCACTAAATGAGGGAATAATATGTGTGAGGGTACCCCAGGAGAGTTCCAAATGTGTGTGGGTAGAATATATATCCCACGGGGGTAAAATTGAAAAAAGTTGAAAAAATTTTTTTTGGACTTAGTCATTTTTCCGGCGTTTATCAGACTTTCAGATAGGGGAAATGTCAGTGAGCATTCCGATTTCAGTTCCAGAGCGATTCGCCCAATGAGTCCTTGATATTTAGTCGTTTTCAGCCAATTTTCTGGATTTTTGAAAATTTCACTTTTTTGTGAAAATATCCACTAAATAAGGGAATAATATGTGTGAGGGTACCCCAGGAGAGTTCCAAATTTTTGTGGGTAGAATATATATCCCACGGGAGTAAAATTCAAAAAAGTTGAAAAAATTTTTTTTTGGACTTAGTCATTTTTTCCAGCGTTTATCAGACTTTCAGATAGGGGAAATGTCAGTGGTCGTTCTGATTTCTGTTCCAGAGCTATTCGCCCAATGAGTCCTTGATATTTAGTCGTTTTCAGCCAATATTTTGGATTTTTGAAAATTTCACTTTTTTGTGAAAATATCCACTAAATGAGGGAATAATATGTGTGAGGGTACCCCAGGAGAGTTCCAAATGTGTGTGGGTAGAATATATATCCCACGGGGGTAAAATTGAAAAAAGTTGAAAAATTTTTTTTCTTTGACTTAGTAATATTCCGGCGTTTATCAGACTTTCAGATAGGGGAAATGTCAGTGAGCATTCCGATTTCAGTTCCAGAGCGATTCGCCCAATGAGTCCTTGATATTTAGTCATTTTCAGCCAATTTTCTGGATTTTTGAAAATTTCACTTTTTTGTGAAAATATCCACTAAATGAGGGGATAATATGTGTGAGGGTACCCCAGGAGAGTTCCAAATTTTTGTGGGTAGAATATATATCCCACGGGAGTAAAATTCAAAAAAGTTGAAAAAATTTTTTTTTGGACTTACTCATTTTTTCCAGCGTTTATCAGACTTTCAGATAGGGGAAATGTCAGTGGTCGTTCCGATTTCTGTTCCAGAGCGATTCGCCCAATGAGTCCTTGATATTTAGTCGTTTTCAGCCAATTTTCTGGATTTTTGAAAATTTCACTTTTTTGTGAAAATATCCACTAAATGAGGGAATAATATGTGTGAGGGTACCCCAGGAGAGTTCCAAATGTGTGTGGGTAGAATATATATCCCACGGGGGTAAAATTGAAAAAAGTTGAAAAAATTTTTTTTGGACTTAGTCATTTTTCCGGCGTTTATCAGACTTTCAGATAGGGGAAATGTCAGTGAGCATTCCGATTTCAGTTCCAGAGCGATTCGCCCAATGAGTCCTTGATATTTAGTCGTTTTCAGCCAATTTTCTGGATTTTTGAAAATTTCACTTTTTTGTGAAAATATCCACTAAATAAGGGAATAATATGTGTGAGGGTACCCCAGGAGAGTTCCAAATTTTTGTGGGTAGAATATATATCCCACGGGAGTAAAATTCAAAAAAGTTGAAAAAATTTTTTTTTGGACTTAGTCATTTTTTCCAGCGTTTATCAGACTTTCAGATAGGGGAAATGTCAGTGGTCGTTCTGATTTCTGTTCCAGAGCTATTCGCCCAATGAGTCCTTGATATTTAGTCGTTTTCAGCCAATATTTTGGATTTTTGAAAATTTCACTTTTTTGTGAAAATATCCACTAAATGAGGGAATAATATGTGTGAGGGTACCCCAGGAGAGTTCCAAATGTGTGTGGGTAGAATATATATCCCACGGGGGTAAAATTGAAAAAAGTTGAAAAATTTTTTTTCTTTGACTTAGTAATATTCCGGCGTTTATCAGACTTTCAGATAGGGGAAATGTCAGTGAGCATTCCGATTTCAGTTCCAGAGCGATTCGCCCAATGAGTCCTTGATATTTAGTCATTTTCAGCCAATTTTCTGGATTTTTGAAAATTTCACTTTTTTGTGAAAATATCCACTAAATGAGGGGATAATATGTGTGAGGGTACCCCAGGAGACTTCCAAATTTTTGTGGGTAGAATATATATCCCACGGGAGTAAAATTCAAAAAAGTTGAAAAAATTTTTTTTTTGGACTTAGTCATTTTTTCCAGCGTTTATCAGACTTTCAGATAGGGGAAATGTCAGTGGGCGTTCCGATTTCTGTTCCAGAGCGATTCGCCCAATGAGTCCTTGATATTTAGTCGTTTTCAGCCAATTTTCTGGATTTTTGAAAATTTCACTATTTTGTGAAAATATCCACTAAATGAGGGAATAATATGTGTGAGGGTACCCCAGGAGAGTTCCAAATGTGTGTGGGTAGAATTTATATCCCACGTGGGAAAAATTGAAAAAAGTTGAAAAATTTATTTTCTTTGACTTAGTAATATTCCGGCGTTTATCAGACTTTCAGATAGGGGAAATGTCAGTGAGTGTTCCGATTTCAGTTCCAGAGCGATTCGCCCAATGAGTCCTTGATATTTAGTCGTTTTCAGCCAATTTTCTGGATTTTTGAAAATTTCACTTTTTTTGTGAAAATATCCACTAAATGAGGGAATAATATGTGTGAGGGTACCCCAGGAGACTTCCAAATTTTTGTGGGTAGAATATATATCCCACGGGGGTAAAATTGAAAAAAGTTTAAAAAATTTTTTTTGGACTTAGTCATTTTTCCGGCGTTTATCAGACTTTCAGATAGGGGAAATGTCAGTGAGCATTCCGATTTCAGTTCCAGAGCGATTCGCCCAATGAGTCCTTGATATTTAGTCGTTTTCAGCCAATTTTCTGGATGTTTGAAAATTTCACTTTTTTGTGAAAATATCCACTAAATGAGGGAATAATATGTGTGAGGGTACCCCAGGAGAGTTCCAAATTTTTGTGGGTAGAATATATATCCCACGGGAGTAAAATTCAAAAAAGTTGAAAAAATTTTTTTTTGGACTTAGTCATTTTTTCCAGCGTTTATCAGACTTTCAGATAGGGGAAATGTCAGTGGTCGTTCTGATTTCTGTTCCAGAGCGATACGCCCAATGAGTCCTTGATATTTAGTCGTTTTCAGCCAATTTTCTGGATTTTTGAAAATTTCACTTTTTTGTGAAAATATCCACTAAATGAGGGAATAATATGTGTGAGGATACCCCAGGAGAGTTCCAAATGTGTGTGGGTAGAATATATATCCCACGGGGGTAAAATTGAAAAAAGTTGAAAAATTTTTTTTCTTTGACTTAGTAATATTCCGGCGTTTATCAGACTTTCAGATAGGGGAAATGTCAGTGAGCATTCCGATTTCAGTTCCAGAGCGATTCGCCCAATGAGTCCTTGATATTTAGTCATTTTCAGCCAATTTTCTGGATTTTTGAAAATTTCACTTTTTTGTGAAAATATCCACTAAATGAGGGGATAATATGTGTGAGGGTACCCCAGGAGAGTTCCAAATTTTTGTGGGTAGAATATATATCCCACGGGAGTAAAATTCAAAAAAGTTGAAAAAATTTTTTTTTTGGACTTAGTCATTTTTTCCAGCGTTTATCAGACTTTCAGATAGGGGAAATGTCAGTGGGCGTTCCGATTTCTGTTCCAGAGCGATTCGCCCAATGAGTCCTTGATATTTAGTCGTTTTCAGCCAATTTTCTGGATTTTTGAAAATTTCACTATTTTGTGAAAATATCCACTAAATGAGGGAATAATATGTGTGAGGGTAACCCAGGAGAGTTCCAAATGTGTGTGGGTAGAATTTATATCCCACGGGGGAAAAATTGAAAAAAGTTGAAAAATTTTTTTTCTTTGACTTAGTAATATTCCGGCGTTTATCATACTTTCAGATAGGGGAAATGTCAGTGAGTGTTCCGATTTCAGTTCCAGAGCGATTCGCCCAATCAGTCCTTGATATTTAGTCGTTTTCAGCCAATTTTCTGGATTTTTGAAAATTTCACTTTTTTTGTGAAAATATCCACTAAATGAGGGAATAATATGTGTGAGGGTACCCCAGGAGAGTTCCAAATTTGTGTGGGTAGAATATATATCCCACGGGGGTAAAATTGAAAAAAGTTTAAAAAATTTTTTTTTGGACTTAGTCATTTTTCCGGCGTTTATCAGACTGTCAGATAGAGCAAATGTCAGTGAACATTCCGATTTCAGTTCCAGAGCGATTCGCCCAATGAGTCCTTGATATTTAGTTGTTTTCTGCCAATATTTTGGATTTTTGAAAATTTCACTTTTTTGTGAAAATATCCACTAAATGAGGGAATAATATGTGTGAGGGTACCCCAGGAGAGTTCCAAATGTGTGTGGGTAGAATATATATCCCACGGGGGTAAAATTGAAAAAAGTTGAAAAATTTTTTTTTTTGGACTTACTCATTTTTTCCAGCGTTTATCAGACTTTCAGATAGGGGAAATGTCAGTGGGCGTTCCGATTTCTGTTCCAGAGCGATTCGCCCAATGAGTCCTTGATATTTAGTCGTTTTCAGCCAATTTTCTGGATTTTTGAAAATTTTACTTTTTTGTGAAAATATCCACTAAATGAGGGAATAATATGTGTGAGGGTACCCCAGGAGAGTTCCAAATGTGTGTGGGTAGAATATATATCCCACGGGGGTAAAATTGAAAAAAGTTGAAAAATTTTTTTTTTTGGACTTAGTCATTTTTCCGGCGTTTATCAGACTTTCAGATAGGGGAAATGTCAGTGATAGTTCCGATTTCAGTTCCAGAGCGATTCGCCCAATGAGTCCTTGATATTTAGTCGTTTTCAGCCAATTTTCTGGATTTTTGAAAATTTCACTTTTTTGTGAAAATATCCACTAAATGAGGGAATAATATGTGTGAGGGTACGCCAGGAGAGTTCCAAATGTGTGTGGGTAGAATATATATCCCACGGGGGTAAAATTGAAAAAAGTTGAAAAAATTTTTTTTGGACTTAGTCATTTTTCCGGCGTTTATCAGACTTTCAGATAGGGGAAATGTCAGTGAGCATTCCGATTTCAGTTCCAGAGCGATTCGCCCAATGAGTCCTTGATATTTAGTCGTTTTCAGCCAATTTTCTGGATTTTTGAAAATTTCACTTTTTTGTGAAAATATCCACTAAATAAGGGAATAATATGTGTGAGGGTACCCCAGGAGAGTTCCAAATTTTTGTGGGTAGAATATATATCCCACGGGAGTAAAATTCAAAAAAGTTGAAAAAAAATTTTTTTGGACTTAGTCATTTTTTCCAGCGTTTATCAGACTTTCAGATAGGGGAAATGTCAGTGGTCGTTCTGATTTCTGTTCCAGAGCTATTCGCCCAATGAGTCCTTGATATTTAGTCGTTTTCAGCCAATATTTTGGATTTTTGAAAATTTCACTTTTTTGTGAAAATATCCACTAAATGAGGGAATAATATGTGTGAGGGTACCCCAGGAGAGTTCCAAATGTGTGTGGGTAGAATATATATCCCACGGGGGTAAAATTGAAAAAAGTTGAAAAATTTTTTTTCTTTGACTTAGTAATATTCCGGCGTTTATCAGACTTTCAGATAGGGGAAATGTCAGTGAGCATTCCGATTTCAGTTCCAGAGCGATTCGCCCAATGAGTCCTTGATATTTAGTCATTTTCAGCCAATTTTCTGGATTTTTGAAAATTTCACTTTTTTGTGAAAATATCCACTAAATGAGGGGATAATATGTGTGAGGGTACCCCAGGAGACTTCCAAATTTTTGTGGGTAGAATATATATCCCACGGGAGTAAAATTCAAAAAAGTTGAAAAAATTTTTTTTTTGGACTTAGTCATTTTTTCCAGCGTTTATCAGACTTTCAGATAGGGGAAATGTCAGTGGGCGTTCCGATTTCTGTTCCAGAGCGATTCGCCCAATGAGTCCTTGATATTTAGTCGTTTTCAGCCAATTTTCTGGATTTTTGAAAATTTCACTATTTTGTGAAAATATCCACTAAATGAGGGAATAATATGTGTGAGGGTACCCCAGGAGAGTTCCAAATGTGTGTGGGTAGAATTTATATCCCACGTGGGAAAAATTGAAAAAAGTTGAAAAATTTATTTTCTTTGACTTAGTAATATTCCGGCGTTTATCAGACTTTCAGATAGGGGAAATGTCAGTGAGTGTTCCGATTTCAGTTCCAGAGCGATTCGCCCAATGAGTCCTTGATATTTAGTCGTTTTCAGCCAATTTTCTGGATTTTTGAAAATTTCACTTTTTTTGTGAAAATATCCACTAAATGAGGGAATAATATGTGTGAGGGTACCCCAGGAGACTTCCAAATTTTTGTGGGTAGAATATATATCCCACGGGGGTAAAATTGAAAAAAGTTTAAAAAATTTTTTTTGGACTTAGTCATTTTTCCGGCGTTTATCAGACTTTCAGATAGGGGAAATGTCAGTGAGCATTCCGATTTCAGTTCCAGAGCGATTCGCCCAATGAGTCCTTGATATTTAGTCGTTTTCAGCCAATTTTCTGGATGTTTGAAAATTTCACTTTTTTGTGAAAATATCCACTAAATGAGGGAATAATATGTGTGAGGGTACCCCAGGAGAGTTCCAAATTTTTGTGGGTAGAATATATATCCCACGGGAGTAAAATTCAAAAAAGTTGAAAAAATTTTTTTTTGGACTTAGTCATTTTTTCCAGCGTTTATCAGACTTTCAGATAGGGGAAATGTCAGTGGTCGTTCTGATTTCTGTTCCAGAGCGATACGCCCAATGAGTCCTTGATATTTAGTCGTTTTCAGCCAATTTTCTGGATTTTTGAAAATTTCACTTTTTTGTGAAAATATCCACTAAATGAGGGAATAATATGTGTGAGGATACCCCAGGAGAGTTCCAAATGTGTGTGGGTAGAATATATATCCCACGGGGGTAAAATTGAAAAAAGTTGAAAAATTTTTTTTCTTTGACTTAGTAATATTCCGGCGTTTATCAGACTTTCAGATAGGGGAAATGTCAGTGAGCATTCCGATTTCAGTTCCAGAGCGATTCGCCCAATGAGTCCTTGATATTTAGTCATTTTCAGCCAATTTTCTGGATTTTTGAAAATTTCACTTTTTTGTGAAAATATCCACTAAATGAGGGGATAATATGTGTGAGGGTACCCCAGGAGAGTTCCAAATTTTTGTGGGTAGAATATATATCCCACGGGAGTAAAATTCAAAAAAGTTGAAAAAATTTTTTTTTTGGACTTAGTCATTTTTTCCAGCGTTTATCAGACTTTCAGATAGGGGAAATGTCAGTGGGCGTTCCGATTTCTGTTCCAGAGCGATTCGCCCAATGAGTCCTTGATATTTAGTCGTTTTCAGCCAATTTTCTGGATTTTTGAAAATTTCACTATTTTGTGAAAATATCCACTAAATGAGGGAATAATATGTGTGAGGGTAACCCAGGAGAGTTCCAAATGTGTGTGGGTAGAATTTATATCCCACGGGGGAAAAATTGAAAAAAGTTGAAAAATTTTTTTTCTTTGACTTAGTAATATTCCGGCGTTTATCATACTTTCAGATAGGGGAAATGTCAGTGAGTGTTCCGATTTCAGTTCCAGAGCGATTCGCCCAATCAGTCCTTGATATTTAGTCGTTTTCAGCCAATTTTCTGGATTTTTGAAAATTTCACTTTTTTTGTGAAAATATCCACTAAATGAGGGAATAATATGTGTGAGGGTACCCCAGGAGAGTTCCAAATTTGTGTGGGTAGAATATATATCCCACGGGGGTAAAATTGAAAAAAGTTTAAAAAATTTTTTTTTGGACTTAGTCATTTTTCCGGCGTTTATCAGACTGTCAGATAGAGCAAATGTCAGTGAACATTCCGATTTCAGTTCCAGAGCGATTCGCCCAATGAGTCCTTGATATTTAGTTGTTTTCTGCCAATATTTTGGATTTTTGAAAATTTCACTTTTTTGTGAAAATATCCACTAAATGAGGGAATAATATGTGTGAGGGTACCCCAGGAGAGTTCCAAATGTGTGTGGGTAGAATATATATCCCACGGGGGTAAAATTGAAAAAAGTTGAAAAATTTTTTTTTTTGGACTTACTCATTTTTTCCAGCGTTTATCAGACTTTCAGATAGGGGAAATGTCAGTGGGCGTTCCGATTTCTGTTCCAGAGCGATTCGCCCAATGAGTCCTTGATATTTAGTCGTTTTCAGCCAATTTTCTGGATTTTTGAAAATTTTACTTTTTTGTGAAAATATCCACTAAATGAGGGAATAATATGTGTGAGGGTACCCCAGGAGAGTTCCAAATGTGTGTGGGTAGAATATATATCCCACGGGGGTAAAATTGAAAAAAGTTGAAAAATTTTTTTTTTTGGACTTAGTCATTTTTCCGGCGTTTATCAGACTTTCAGATAGGGGAAATGTCAGTGATAGTTCCGATTTCAGTTCCAGAGCGATTCGCCCAATGAGTCCTTGATATTTAGTCGTTTTCAGCCAATTTTCTGGATTTTTGAAAATTTCACTTTTTTGTGAAAATATCCACTAAATGAGGGAATAATATGTGTGAGGGTACCCCAGGAGAGTTCCAAATGTGTGTGGGTAGAATATATATCCCACGGGGGTAAAATTGAAAAAAGTTGAAAAAATTTTTTTTGGACTTAGTCATTTTTCCGGCGTTTATCAGACTTTCAGATAGGGGAAATGTCAGTGAGCATTCCGATTTCAGTTCCAGAGCGATTCGCCCAATGAGTCCTTGATATTTAGTCGTTTTCAGCCAATTTTCTGGATTTTTGAAAATTTCACTTTTTTGTGAAAATATCCACTAAATAAGGGAATAATATGTGTGAGGGTACCCCAGGAGAGTTCCAAATTTTTGTGGGTAGAATATATATCCCACGGGAGTAAAATTCAAAAAAGTTGAAAAAAAATTTTTTTGGACTTAGTCATTTTTTCCAGCGTTTATCAGACTTTCAGATAGGGGAAATGTCAGTGGTCGTTCTGATTTCTGTTCCAGAGCTATTCGCCCAATGAGTCCTTGATATTTAGTCGTTTTCAGCCAATTTTCTGGATTTTTGAAAATTTCACTTTTTTGTGAAAATATCCACTAAAGGAGGGAATAATATGTGTGAGGGTACCCCAGGAGAGTTCCAAATGTGTGTGGGTAGAATTTATATCCCACGGGGAAAAATTGAAAAAAGTTGAAAATTTTTTTTTCTTTGACTTAGTAATATTCCGGCGTTTATCAGACTTTCAGATAGGGGAAATGTCAGTGAGCATTCCGATTTCAGTTCCAGAGCGATTCGCCCAATGAGTCCTTGATATTTAGTCGTTTTCAGCCAATTTTCTGGACTTTTGAAAATTTCACTTTTTTGTGAAAATATCCACTAAATGAGGGAATAATATGTGTGAGGGTACCCCAGGAGAGTTCCAAATTTTTGTGGGTAGAATATATATCCCACGGGAGTAAAATTCAAAAAAGTTGAAAAAATTTTTTTTTGGACTTACTCATTTTTTCCAGCGTTTATCAGACTTTCAGATAGGGGAAATGTCAGTGGTCGTTCCGATTTCTGTTCCAGAGCGATTCGCCCAATGAGTCCTTGATATTTAGTCGTTTTCAGCCAATTTTCTGGATTTTTGAAAATTTCACTTTTTTGTGAAAATATCCACTAAATGAGGGAATAATATGTGTGAGGGTACCCCAGGAGAGTTCCAAATGTGTGTGGGTAGAATATATATCCCACGGGGGTAAAATTGAAAAAAGTTGAAAAAATTTTTTTTGGACTTAGTCATTTTTCCGGCGTTTATCAGACTTTCAGATAGGGGAAATGTCAGTGAGCATTCCGATTTCAGTTCCAGAGCGATTCGCCCAATGAGTCCTTGATATTTAGTCATTTTCAGCCAATTTTCTGGATTTTTGAAAATTTCACTTTTTTGTGAAAATATCCACTAAATGAGGGGATAATATGTGTGAGGGTACCCCAGGAGAGTTCCAAATTTTTGTGGGTAGAATATATATCCCACGGGAGTAAAATTCAAAAAAGTTGAAAAAATTTTTTTTTTGGACTTAGTCATTTTTTCCAGCGTTTATCAGACTTTCAGATAGGGGAAATGTCAGTGGGCGTTCCGATTTCTGTTCCAGAGCGATTCGCCCAATGAGTCCTTGATATTTAGTCGTTTTCAGCCAATTTTCTGGATTTTTGAAAATTTCACTATTTTGTGAAAATATCCACTAAATGAGGGAATAATATGTGTGAGGGTACCCCAGGAGAGTTCCAAATGTGTGTGGGTAGAATTTATATCCCACGTGGGAAAAATTGAAAAAAGTTGAAAAATTTATTTTCTTTGACTTAGTAATATTCCGGCGTTTATCAGACTTTCAGATAGGGGAAATGTCAGTGAGTGTTCCGATTTCAGTTCCAGAGCGATTCGCCCAATGAGTCCTTGATATTTAGTCGTTTTCAGCCAATTTTCTGGATTTTTGAAAATTTCACTTTTTTTGTGAAAATATCCACTAAATGAGGGAATAATATGTGTGAGGGTACCCCAGGAGAGTTCCAAATTTTTGTGGGTAGAATATATATCCCACGGGGGTAAAATTGAAAAAAGTTGAAAAAATTTTTTTTGGACTTAGTCATTTTTCCGGCGTTTATCAGACTTTCAGATAGGGGAAATGTCAGTGAGCATTCCGATTTCAGTTCCAGAGCGATTCGCCCAATGAGTCCTTGATATTTAGTCGTTTTCAGCCAATTTTCTGGATGTTTGAAAATTTCACTTTTTTGTGAAAATATCCACTAAATGAGGGAATAATATGTGTGAGGGTACCCCAGGAGAGTTCCAAATTTTTGTGGGTAGAATATATATCCCACGGGAGTAAAATTCAAAAAAGTTGAAAAAATTTTTTTTTGGACTTAGTCATTTTTTCCAGCGTTTATCAGACTTTCAGATAGGGGAAATGTCATTGGTCGTTCTGATTTCTGTTCCAGAGCGATACGCCCAATGAGTCCTTGATATTTAGTCGTTTTCAGCCAATTTTCTGGATTTTTGAAAATTTCACTTTTTTGTGAAAATATCCACTAAAGGAGGGAATAATATGTGTGAGGGTAACCCAGGAGAGTTCCAAATGTGTGTGGGTAGAATTTATATCCCACGCGGGAAAAATTGAAAAAAGTTGAAAAATTTTTTTTCTTTCACTTAGTAATATTCCGGCGTTTATCATACTTTCAGATAGGGGAAATGTCAGTGAGTGTTCCGATTTCAGTTCCAGAGCGATTCGCCCAATCAGTCCTTGATATTTAGTCGTTTTCAGCCAATTTTCTGGATTTTTGAAAATTTCACTTTTTTTGTGAAAATATCCACTAAATGAGGGAATAATATGTGTGAGGGTACCCCAGGAGAGTTCCAAATTTGTGTGGGTAGAATATATATCCCACGGGGGTAAAATTGAAAAAAGTTTAAAAAATTTTTTTTTGGACTTAGTCATTTTTCCGGCGTTTATCAGACTGTCAGATAGAGCAAATGTCAGTGAACATTCCGATTTCAGTTCCAGAGCGATTCGCCCAATGAGTCCTTGATATTTAGTTGTTTTCTGCCAATATTTTGGATTTTTGAAAATTTCACTTTTTTGTGAAAATATCCACTAAATGAGGGAATAATATGTGTGAGGGTACCCCAGGAGAGTTCCAAATGTGTGTGGGTAGAATATATATCCCACGGGGGTAAAATTGAAAAAAGTTGAAAAATTTTTTTTTTTGGACTTACTCATTTTTTCCAGCGTTTATCAGACTTTCAGATAGGGGAAATGTCAGTGGGCGTTCCGATTTCTGTTCCAGAGCGATTCGCCCAATGAGTCCTTGATATTTAGTCGTTTTCAGCCAATTTTCTGGATTTTTGAAAATTTTACTTTTTTGTGAAAATATCCACTAAATGAGGGAATAATATGTGTGAGGGTACCCCAGGAGAGTTCCAAATGTGTGTGGGTAGAATATATATCCCACGGGGGTAAAATTGAAAAAAGTTGAAAATTTTTTTTTTTTGGACTTAGTCATTTTTCCGGCGTTTATCAGACTTTCAGATAGGGGAAATGTCAGTGATAGTTCCGATTTCAGTTCCAGAGCGATTCGCCCAATGAGTCCTTGATATTTAGTCGTTTTCAGCCAATTTTCTGGATTTTTGAAAATTTCACTTTTTTGTGAAAATATCCACTAAATGAGGGAATAATATGTGTGAGGGTACCCCAGGAGAGTTCCAAATGTGTGTGGGTAGAATATATATCCCACGGGGGTAAAATTGAAAAAAGTTGAAAAAAATTTTTTTGGACTTAGTCATTTTTCCGGCGTTTATCAGACTTTCAGATAGGGGAAATGTCAGTGAGCATTCCGATTTCAGTTCCAGAGCGATTCGCCCAATGAGTCCTTGATATTTAGTCGTTTTCAGCCAATTTTCTGGATTTTTGAAAATTTCACTTTTTTGTGAAAATATCCACTAAATGAGGGAATAATATGTGTGAGGGTACCCCAGGAGAGTTCCAAATGTGTGTGGGTAGAATTTATATCCCACGTGGGAAAAATTGAAAAAAGTTGAAAAATTTATTTTCTTTGACTTAGTAATATTCCGGCGTTTATCAGACTTTCAGATAGGGGAAATGTCAGTGAGTGTTCCGATTTCAGTTCCAGAGCGATTCGCCCAATGAGTCCTTGATATTTAGTCGTTTTCAGCCAATTTTCTGGATTTTTGAAAATTTCACTTTTTTGTGAAAATATCCACTAAATAAGGGAATAATATGTGTGAGGGTACCCCAGGAGAGTTCCAAATTTTTGTGGGTAGAATATATATCCCACGGGAGTAAAATTCAAAAAAGTTGAAAAAAAATTTTTTTGGACTTAGTCATTTTTTCCAGCGTTTATCAGACTTTCAGATAGGGGAAATGTCAGTGGTCGTTCTGATTTCTGTTCCAGAGCTATTCGCCCAATGAGTCCTTGATATTTAGTCGTTTTCAGCCAATTTTCTGGATTTTTGAAAATTTCACTTTTTTGTGAAAATATCCACTAAATGAGGGAATAATATGTGTGAGGGTACCCCAGGAGAGTTCCAAATGTGTGTGGGTAGAATATATATCCCACGGGGGTAAAATTGAAAAAAGTTGAAAAAAATTTTTTTGGACTTAGTCATTTTTCCGGCGTTTATCAGACTTTCAGATAGGGGAAATGTCAGTGAGCATTCCGATTTCAGTTCCAGAGCGATTCGCCCAATGAGTCCTTGATATTTAGTCGTTTTCAGCCAATTTTCTGGATTTTTGAAAATTTCACTTTTTTGTGAAAATATCCACTAAATAAGGGAATAATATGTGTGAGGGTACCCCAGGAGAGTTCCAAATTTTTGTGGGTAGAATATATATCCCACGGGAGTATAATTCAAAAAAGTTGAAAAAAAATTTTTTTGGACTTAGTCATTTTTTCCAGCGTTTATCAGACTTTCAGATAGGGGAAATGTCAGTGGTCGTTCTGATTTCTGTTCCAGAGCTATTCGCCCAATGAGTCCTTGATATTTAGTCGTTTTCAGCCAATTTTCTGGATTTTTGAAAATTTCACTTTTTTGTGAAAATATCCACTAAAGGAGGGAATAATATGTGTGAGGGTACCCCAGGAGAGTTCCAAATGTGTGTGGGTAGAATTTATATCCCACGGGGAAAAATTGAAAAAAGTTGAAAAATTTTTTTTCTTTGACTTAGTAATATTCCGTCGTTTATCAGACTTTCAGATAGGGGAAATGTCAGTGAGCATTCCGATTTCAGTTCCAGAGCGATTCGCCCAATGAGTCCTTGATATTTAGTCGTTTTCAGCCAATTTTCTGGACTTTTGAAAATTTCACTTTTTTGTGAAAATATCCACTAAATGAGGGAATAATATGTGTGAGGGTACCCCAGGAGAGTTCCAAATTTTTGTGGGTAGAATATATATCCCACGGGAGTAAAATTCAAAAAAGTTGAAAAAATTTTTTTTTGGACTTAGTCATTTTTTCCAGCGTTTATCAGACTTTCAGATAGGGGAAATGTCAGTGGTCGTTCCGATTTCTGTTCCAGAGCGATTCGCCCAATGAGTCCTTGATATTTAGTCGTTTTCAGCCAATTTTCTGGATTTTTGAAAATTTCACTTTTTTGTGAAAATATCCACTAAATGAGGGAATAATATGTGTGAGGGTACCCCAGGAGAGTTCCAAATGTGTGTGGGTAGAATATATATCCCACGGGGGTAAAATTGAAAAAAGTTGAAAAAATTTTTTTTGGACTTAGTCATTTTTCCGGCGTTTATCAGACTTTCAGATAGGGGAAATGTCAGTGAGCATTCCGATTTCAGTTCCAGAGCGATTCGCCCAATGAGTCCTTGATATTTAGTCGTTTTCAGCCAATTTTCTAGATTTTTGAAAATTTCACTTTTTTGTGAAAATATCCACTAAATAAGGGAATAATATGTGTGAGGGTACCCCAGGAGAGTTCCAAATTTTTGTGGGTAGAATATATATCCCACGGGAGTAAAATTCAAAAAAGTTGAAAAAATTTTTTTTTGGACTTAGTCATTTTTTCCAGCGTTTATCAGACTTTCAGATAGGGGAAATGTCAGTGGTCGTTCTGATTTCTGTTCCAGAGCTATTCGCCCAATGAGTCCTTGATATTTAGTCGTTTTCAGCCAATTTTCTGGATTTTTGAAAATTTCACTTTTTTGTGTAAATATCCACTAAAGGAGGGAATAATATGTGTGAGGGTACCCCAGGAGAGTTCCAAATGTGTGTGGGTAGAATTTATATCCCACGGGGGAAAAATTGAAAAAAGTTGAAAAATTTTTTTTCTTTGACTTAGTAATATTCCGGCGTTTATCAGACTTTCAGATAGGGGAAATGTCAGTGAGAGTTCCGATTTCTGTTCCAGAGCGATTCGCCCAATGAGTCCTTGATATTTAGTCGTTTTCAGCCAATATTTTGGATTTTTGAAAATTTCACTTTTTTGTGAAAATATCCACTAAATGAGGGAATAATATGTGTGAGGGTACCCCAGGAGAGTTCCAAATGTGTGTGGGTAGAATATATATCCCACGGGGGTAAAATTGAAAAAAGTTGAAAAATTTTTTTTCTTTGACTTAGTAATATTCCGGCGTTTATCATACTTTCAGATAGGGGAAATGTCAGTGAGCATTCCGATTTCAGTTCCAGAGCGATTCGCCCAATGTGTACTTGATATTTAGTTGTTTTCTGCCAATATTTTGGATTTTTGAAAATTTCACTTTTTTGTGAAAATATCCACTAAATGAGGGAATAATATGTGTGAGGGTACCCCAGGAGAGTTCCAAATTTTTGTGGGTAGAATATATATCCCACGGGGGTAAAATTGAAAAAAGTTGAAAAAAATTTTTTTCGACTTAGTCATTTTTCCGGCGTTTATCAGACTTTCAGATAGGGGAAATGTCAGTGAGCATTCCGATTTCAGTTCCAGAGCGATTCGCCCAATGAGTCCTTGATATTTAGTCGTTTTCAGCCAATTTTCTGGATTTTTGAAAATTTCACTTTTTGTGAAAATATCCACTAAATGAGGGAATAATATGTGTGAGGGTACCCCAGGAGAGTTCCAAATTTGTGTGGGTAGAATATATATCCCACGGGGGTAAAATTGAAAAAAGTTTAAAAAATTTTTTTTTGGACTCAGTCATTTTTCCGGCGTTTATCAGACTGTCAGATAGAGCAAATGTCAGTGAATATTCCGATTTCAGTTCCAGAGCGATTCGCCCAATGAGTCCTTGATATTTAGTTGTTTTCTGCCAATATTTTGGATTTTTGAAAATTTCACTTTTTTGTGAAAATATCCACTAAATGAGGGAATAATATGTGTGAGGGTACCCCAGGAGAGTTCCAAATGTGTGTGGGTAGAATTTATATCCCACGGGGGAAAAATTGAAAAAGTTGAAAAAAATTTTTTCTTTGACTTAGTAATATTCCGGCGTTTATCATACTTTCAGATAGGGGAAATGTCAGTGAGTGTTCCGATTTCAGTACCAGAGCGATTCGCCCAATGAGTCCTTGATATTTAGTCGTTTTCAGCCAATTTTCTGGATTTTTAAAAATTTCACTTTTTTGTGAAAATATCCACTAAATGAGGGAATAATATGTGTGAGGGTACCCCAGTAGTTCCAAATGTGTGTGGGTAGAATATATATCCCACGGGAGTAAAATTCAAAAAAGTTGAAAAAAATTTTTTTTTAGACTTAGTCATTTTTTCCAGCATTTATCAGACTTTCAGATAGGGGAAATGTCAGTGGGCGTTCCGATTTCTGTTCCAGAGCGATTCGCCCAATGAGTCCTTGATATTTAGTCGTTTTCAGCCAATTTTCTGGATTTTTGAAAATTTCACTATTTTGTGAAAATATCCACTAAATGAGGGAATAATATGTGTGAGGGTACCCCAGGAGAGTTCCAAATGTGTGTGGGTAGAATTTATATCCCACGTGGGAAAAATTGAAAAAAGTTGAAAAATTTTTTTTCTTTGACTTCGTAATATTCCGGCGTTTATCAGACTTTCAGATAGGGGAAATGTCAGTGAGTGTTCCGATTTCAGTTCCAGAGCGATTCGCCCAATGAGTCCTTTATATTTAGTCGTTTTCAGCCAATTTTCTGGATTTTTGAAAATTTCACTTTTTTGTGAAAATATCCACTAAATAAGGGAATAATATGTGTGAGGGTACCCCAGGAGAGTTCCAAATTTTTGTGGGTAGAATATATATCCCACGGGAGTAAAATTCAAAAAAGTTGAAAAAAAATTTTTTTGGACTTAGTCATTTTTTCCAGCGTTTATCAGACTTTCAGATAGGGGAAATGTCAGTGGTCGTTCTGATTTCTGTTCCAGAGCTATTCGCCCAATGAGTCCTTGATATTTAGTCGTTTTCAGCCAATTTTCTGGATTTTTGAAAATTTCACTTTTTTGTGAAAATATCCACTAAAGGAGGGAATAATATGTGTGAGGGTACTTCAGGAGAGTTCCAAATGTGTGTGGGTAGAATTTATATCCCACGGGGAAAAATTGAAAAAAGTTGAAAAATTTTTTTTCTTTGACTTAGTAATATTCCGGCGTTTATCAGACTTTCAGATAGGGGAAATGTCAGTGAGCATTCCGATTTCAGTTCCAGAGCGATTCGCCCAATGAGTCCTTGATATTTAGTCGTTTTCAGCCAATTTTCTGGACTTTTGAAAATTTCACTTTTTTGTGAAAATATCCACTAAATGAGGGAATAATATGTGTGAGGGTACCCCAGGAGAGTTCCAAATTTTTGTGGGTAGAATATATATCCCACGGGAGTAAAATTCAAAAAAGTTGAAAAAATTTTTTTTTGGACTTAGTCATTTTTTCCAGCGTTTATCAGACTTTCAGATAGGGGAAATGTCAGTGGGCGTTCCGATTTCTGTTCCAGAGCGATTCGCCCAATGAGTCCTTGATATTTAGTCGTTTTCAGCCAATTTTCTGGATTTTTGAAAATTTTACTTTTTTGTGAAAATATCCACTAAATGAGGGAATAATATGTGTGAGGGTACCCCAGGAGAGTTCCAAATGTGTGTGGGTAGAATATATATCCCACGGGGGTAAAATTGAAAAAAGTTGAAAAATTTTTTTTTTTGGACTTAGTCATTTTTCCGGCGTTTATCAGACTTTCAGATAGGGGAAATGTCAGTGATAGTTCCGATTTCAGTTCCAGAGCGATTCGCCCAATGAGTCCTTGATATTTAGTCGTTTTCAGCCAATTTTCTGGATTTTTGAAAATTTCACTTTTTTGTGAAAATATCCACTAAATGAGGGAATAATATGTGTGAGGGTACCCCAGGAGAGTTCCAAATGTGTGTGGGTAGAATATATATCCCACGGGGGTAAAATTGAAAAAAGTTGAAAAAAATTTTTTTGGACTTAGTCATTTTTCCGGCGTTTATCAGACTTTCAGATAGGGGAAATGTCAGTGAGCATTCCGATTTCAGTTCCAGAGCGATTCGCCCAATGAGTCCTTGATATTTAGTCGTTTTCAGCCAATTTTCTGGATTTTTGAAAATTTCACTTTTTTGTGAAAATATCCACTAAATAAGGGAATAATATGTGTGAGGGTACCCCAGGAGAGTTCCAAATTTTTGTGGGTAGAATATATATCCCACGGGAGTATAATTCAAAAAAGTTGAAAAAAAATTTTTTTGGACTTAGTCATTTTTTCCAGCGTTTATCAGACTTTCAGATAGGGGAAATGTCAGTGGTCGTTCTGATTTCTGTTCCAGAGCTATTCGCCCAATGAGTCCTTGATATTTAGTCGTTTTCAGCCAATTTTCTGGATTTTTGAAAATTTCACTTTTTTGTGAAAATATCCACTAAAGGAGGGAATAATATGTGTGAGGGTACCCCAGGAGAGTTCCAAATGTGTGTGGGTAGAATTTATATCCCACGGGGAAAAATTGAAAAAAGTTGAAAAATTTTTTTTCTTTGACTTAGTAATATTCCGTCGTTTATCAGACTTTCAGATAGGGGAAATGTCAGTGAGCATTCCGATTTCAGTTCCAGAGCGATTCGCCCAATGAGTCCTTGATATTTAGTCGTTTTCAGCCAATTTTCTGGACTTTTGAAAATTTCACTTTTTTGTGAAAATATCCACTAAATGAGGGAATAATATGTGTGAGGGTACCCCAGGAGAGTTCCAAATTTTTGTGGGTAGAATATATATCCCACGGGAGTAAAATTCAAAAAAGTTGAAAAAATTTTTTTTTTGACTTAGTCATTTTTTCCAGCGTTTATCAGACTTTCAGATAGGGGAAATGTCAGTGGTCGTTCCGATTTCTGTTCCAGAGCGATTCGCCCAATGAGTCCTTGATATTTAGTCGTTTTCAGCCAATTTTCTGGATTTTTGAAAATTTCACTTTTTTGTGAAAATATCCACTAAATGAGGGAATAATATGTGTGAGGGTACCCCAGGAGAGTTCCAAATGTGTGTGGGTAGAATATATATCCCACGGGGGTAAAATTGAAAAAAGTTGAAAAAATTTTTTTTGGACTTAGTCATTTTTCCGGCGTTTATCAGACTTTCAGATAGGGGAAATGTCAGTGAGAGTTCCGATTTCTGTTCCAGAGCGATTCGCCCAATGAGTCCTTGATATTTAGTCGTTTTCAGCCAATATTTTGGATTTTTGAAAATTTCACTTTTTTGTGAAAATATCCACTAAATGAGGGAATAATATGTGTGAGGGTACCCCAGGAGAGTTCCAAATGTGTGTGGGTAGAATATATATCCCACGGGGGTAAAATTGAAAAAAGTTGAAAAATTTTTTTTCTTTGACTTAGTAATATTCCGGCGTTTATCATACTTTCAGATAGGGGAAATGTCAGTGAGCATTCCGATTTCAGTTCCAGAGCGATTCGCCCAATGAGTACTTGATATTTAGTTGTTTTCTGCCAATATTTTGGATTTTTGAAAATTTCACTTTTTTGTGAAAATATCCACTAAATGAGGGAATAATATGTGTGAGGGTACCCCAGGAGAGTTCCAAATTTTTGTGGGTAGAATATATATCCCACGGGGGTAAAATTGAAAAAAGTTGAAAAAAATTTTTTTCGACTTAGTCATTTTTCCGGCGTTTATCAGACTTTCAGATAGGGGAAATGTCAGTGAGCATTCCGATTTCAGTTCCAGAGCGATTCGCCCAATGAGTCCTTGATATTTAGTCGTTTTCAGCCAATTTTCTGGATTTTTGAAAATTTCACTTTTTGTGAAAATATCCACTAAATGAGGGAATAATATGTGTGAGGGTACCCCAGGAGAGTTCCAAATTTGTGTGGGTAGAATATATATCCCACGGGGGTAAAATTGAAAAAAGTTTAAAAATTTTTTTTTTGGACTCAGTCATTTTTCCGGCGTTTATCAGACTGTCAGATAGAGCAAATGTCAGTGAATATTCCGATTTCAGTTCCAGAGCGATTCGCCCAATGAGTCCTTGATATTTAGTTGTTTTCTGCCAATATTTTGGATTTTTGAAAATTTCACTTTTTTGTGAAAATATCCACTAAATGAGGGAATAATATGTGTGAGGGTACCCCAGGAGAGTTCCAAATGTGTGTGGGTAGAATTTATATCCCACGGGGGAAAAATTGAAAAAGTTGAAAAAAAATTTTTCTTTGACTTAGTAATATTCCGGCGTTTATCATACTTTCAGATAGGGGAAATGTCAGTGAGTGTTCCGATTTCAGTACCAGAGCGATTCGCCCAATGAGTCCTTGATATTTAGTCGTTTTCAGCCAATTTTCTGGATTTTTAAAAATTTCACTTTTTTGTGAAAATATCCACTAAATGAGGGAATAATATGTGTGAGGGTACCCCAGTAGTTCCAAATGTGTGTGGGTAGAATATATATCCCACGGGAGTAAAATTCAAAAAAGTTGAAAAAAATTTTTTTTTAGACTTAGTCATTTTTTCCAGCATTTATCAGACTTTCAGATAGGGGAAATGTCAGTGGGCGTTCCGATTTCTGTTCCAGAGCGATTCGCCCAATGAGTCCTTGATATTTAGTCGTTTTCAGCCAATTTTCTGGATTTTTGAAAATTTCACTATTTTGTGAAAATATCCACTAAATGAGGGAATAATATGTGTGAGGGTACCCCAGGAGAGTTCCAAATGTGTGTGGGTAGAATTTATATCCCACGTGGGAAAAATTGAAAAAAGTTGAAAAATTTTTTTTCTTTGACTTCGTAATATTCCGGCGTTTATCAGACTTTCAGATAGGGGAAATGTCAGTGGTCGTTCTGATTTCTGTTCCAGAGCGATTCGCCCAATGAGTCCTTGATATTTAGTCGTTTTCAGCCAATTTTTTGGATTTTTGAAAATTTCACTTTTTTGTGAAAATATCCACTAAAGGAGGGAATAATATGTGTGAGGGTACCCCAGGAGAGTTCCAAATGTGTGTGGGTAGAATTTATATCCCACGGGGGAAAAATTGAAAAAAGTTGAAAAATTTTTTTTCTTTGACTTAGTAATATTCCGGCGTTTATCATACTTTCAGATAGGGGAAATGTCAGTGAGTGTTCCGATTTCAGTTCCAGAGCGATTCGCCCAATCAGTCCTTGATATTTAGTCGTTTTCAGCCAATTTTCTGGATTTTTGAAAATTTTACTTTTTTTGTGAAAATATCCACTAAATGAGGGAATAATATGTGTGAGGGTACCCCAGGAGAGTTCCAAATTTGTGTGGGTAGAATATATATCCCACGGGGGTAAAATTGAAAAAAGTTTAAAAAATTTTTTTTTGGACTTAGTCATTTTTCCGGCGTTTATCAGACTGTCAGATAGAGCAAATGTCAGTGAACATTCCGATTTCAGTTCCAGAGCGATTCGCCCAATGAGTCCTTGATATTTAGTTGTTTTCTGACAATATTTTGGATTTTTGAAAATTTCACTTTTTTGTGAAAATATCCACTAAATGAGGGAATAATATGTGTGAGGGTACCCCAGGAGAGTTCCAAATGTGTGTGGGTAGAATATATATCCCACGGGGGTAAAATTGAAAAAAGTTGAAAAATTTTTTTTTTTGGACTTACTCATTTTTTCCAGCGTTTATCAGACTTTCAGATAGGGGAAATGTCAGTGGGCGTTCCGATTTCTGTTCCAGAGCGATTCGCCCAATGAGTCCTTGATATTTAGTCGTTTTCAGCCAATTTTCTGGATTTTTGAAAATTTCACTTTTTTGTGAAAATATCCACTAAATGAGGGAATAATATGTGTGAGGGTACCCCAGGAGAGTTCCAAATGTGTGTGGGTAGAATATATATCCCACGGGGGTAAAATTGAAAAAAGTTGAAAAAATTTTTTTTGGACTTAGTCATTTTTCCGGCGTTTATCAGACTTTCAGATAGGGGAAATGTCAGTGAGCATTCCGATTTCAGTTCCAGAGCGATTCGCCCAATGAGTCCTTGATATTTAGTCGTTTTCAGCCAATTTTCTAGATTTTTGAAAATTTCACTTTTTTGTGAAAATATCCACTAAATAAGGGAATAATATGTGTGAGGGTACCCCAGGAGAGTTCCAAATTTTTGTGGGTAGAATATATATCCCACGGGAGTAAAATTCAAAAAAGTTGAAAAAATTTTTTTTTGGACTTAGTCATTTTTTCCAGCGTTTATCAGACTTTCAGATAGGGGAAATGTCAGTGGTCGTTCTGATTTCTGTTCCAGAGCTATTCGCCCAATGAGTCCTTGATATTTAGTCGTTTTCAGCCAATTTTCTGGATTTTTGAAAATTTCACTTTTTTGTGTAAATATCCACTAAAGGAGGGAATAATATGTGTGAGGGTACCCCAGGAGAGTTCCAAATGTGTGTGGGTAGAATTTATATCCCACGGGGGAAAAATTGAAAAAAGTTGAAAAATTTTTTTTCTTTGACTTAGTAATATTCCGGCGTTTATCAGACTTTCAGATAGGGGAAATGTCAGTGAGCATTCCGATTTCAGTTCCAGAGCGATTCGCCCAATGTGTACTTGATATTTAGTTGTTTTCTGCCAATATTTTGGATTTTTGAAAATTTCACTTTTTTGTGAAAATATCCACTAAATGAGGGAATAATATGTGTGAGGGTACCCCAGGAGAGTTCCAAATTTTTGTGGGTAGAATATATATCCCACGGGGGTAAAATTGAAAAAAGTTGAAAAAAATTTTTTTCGACTTAGTCATTTTTCCGGCGTTTATCAGACTTTCAGATAGGGGAAATGTCAGTGAGCATTCCGATTTCAGTTCCAGAGCGATTCGCCCAATGAGTCCTTGATATTTAGTCGTTTTCAGCCAATTTTCTGGATTTTTGAAAATTTCACTTTTTGTGAAAATATCCACTAAATGAGGGAATAATATGTGTGAGGGTACCCCAGGAGAGTTCCAAATTTGTGTGGGTAGAATATATATCCCACGGGGGTAAAATTGAAAAAAGTTTAAAAAATTTTTTTTTGGACTCAGTCATTTTTCCGGCGTTTATCAGACTGTCAGATAGAGCAAATGTCAGTGAATATTCCGATTTCAGTTCCAGAGCGATTCGCCCAATGAGTCCTTGATATTTAGTTGTTTTCTGCCAATATTTTGGATTTTTGAAAATTTCACTTTTTTGTGAAAATATCCACTAAATGAGGGAATAATATGTGTGAGGGTACCCCAGGAGAGTTCCAAATGTGTGTGGGTAGAATTTATATCCCACGGGGGAAAAATTGAAAAAGTTGAAAAAAATTTTTTCTTTGACTTAGTAATATTCCGGCGTTTATCATACTTTCAGATAGGGGAAATGTCAGTGAGTGTTCCGATTTCAGTACCAGAGCGATTCGCCCAATGAGTCCTTGATATTTAGTCGTTTTCAGCCAATTTTCTGGATTTTTAAAAATTTCACTTTTTTGTGAAAATATCCACTAAATGAGGGAATAATATGTGTGAGGGTACCCCAGTAGTTCCAAATGTGTGTGGGTAGAATATATATCCCACGGGAGTAAAATTCAAAAAAGTTGAAAAAAATTTTTTTTTAGACTTAGTCATTTTTTCCAGCATTTATCAGACTTTCAGATAGGGGAAATGTCAGTGGGCGTTCCGATTTCTGTTCCAGAGCGATTCGCCCAATGAGTCCTTGATATTTAGTCGTTTTCAGCCAATTTTCTGGATTTTTGAAAATTTCACTATTTTGTGAAAATATCCACTAAATGAGGGAATAATATGTGTGAGGGTACCCCAGGAGAGTTCCAAATGTGTGTGGGTAGAATTTATATCCCACGTGGGAAAAATTGAAAAAAGTTGAAAAATTTTTTTTCTTTGACTTCGTAATATTCCGGCGTTTATCAGACTTTCAGATAGGGGAAATGTCAGTGAGTGTTCCGATTTCAGTTCCAGAGCGATTCGCCCAATGAGTCCTTTATATTTAGTCGTTTTCAGCCAATTTTCTGGATTTTTGAAAATTTCACTTTTTTGTGAAAATATCCACTAAATAAGGGAATAATATGTGTGAGGGTACCCCAGGAGAGTTCCAAATTTTTGTGGGTAGAATATATATCCCACGGGAGTAAAATTCAAAAAAGTTGAAAAAAAATTTTTTTGGACTTAGTCATTTTTTCCAGCGTTTATCAGACTTTCAGATAGGGGAAATGTCAGTGGTCGTTCTGATTTCTGTTCCAGAGCTATTCGCCCAATGAGTCCTTGATATTTAGTCGTTTTCAGCCAATTTTCTGGATTTTTGAAAATTTCACTTTTTTGTGAAAATATCCACTAAAGGAGGGAATAATATGTGTGAGGGTACTTCAGGAGAGTTCCAAATGTGTGTGGGTAGAATTTATATCCCACGGGGAAAAATTGAAAAAAGTTGAAAAATTTTTTTTCTTTGACTTAGTAATATTCCGGCGTTTATCAGACTTTCAGATAGGGGAAATGTCAGTGAGCATTCCGATTTCAGTTCCAGAGCGATTCGCCCAATGAGTCCTTGATATTTAGTCGTTTTCAGCCAATTTTCTGGACTTTTGAAAATTTCACTTTTTTGTGAAAATATCCACTAAATGAGGGAATAATATGTGTGAGGGTACCCCAGGAGAGTTCCAAATTTTTGTGGGTAGAATATATATCCCACGGGAGTAAAATTCAAAAAAGTTGAAAAAATTTTTTTTTGGACTTAGTCATTTTTTCCAGCGTTTATCAGACTTTCAGATAGGGGAAATGTCAGTGGGCGTTCCGATTTCTGTTCCAGAGCGATTCGCCCAATGAGTCCTTGATATTTAGTCGTTTTCAGCCAATTTTCTGGATTTTTGAAAATTTTACTTTTTTGTGAAAATATCCACTAAATGAGGGAATAATATGTGTGAGGGTACCCCAGGAGAGTTCCAAATGTGTGTGGGTAGAATATATATCCCACGGGGGTAAAATTGAAAAAAGTTGAAAAATTTTTTTTTTTGGACTTAGTCATTTTTCCGGCGTTTATCAGACTTTCAGATAGGGGAAATGTCAGTGATAGTTCCGATTTCAGTTCCAGAGCGATTCGCCCAATGAGTCCTTGATATTTAGTCGTTTTCAGCCAATTTTCTGGATTTTTGAAAATTTCACTTTTTTGTGAAAATATCCACTAAATGAGGGAATAATATGTGTGAGGGTACCCCAGGAGAGTTCCAAATGTGTGTGGGTAGAATATATATCCCACGGGGGTAAAATTGAAAAAAGTTGAAAAAAATTTTTTTGGACTTAGTCATTTTTCCGGCGTTTATCAGACTTTCAGATAGGGGAAATGTCAGTGAGCATTCCGATTTCAGTTCCAGAGCGATTCGCCCAATGAGTCCTTGATATTTAGTCGTTTTCAGCCAATTTTCTGGATTTTTGAAAATTTCACTTTTTTGTGAAAATATCCACTAAATAAGGGAATAATATGTGTGAGGGTACCCCAGGAGAGTTCCAAATTTTTGTGGGTAGAATATATATCCCACGGGAGTATAATTCAAAAAAGTTGAAAAAAAATTTTTTTGGACTTAGTCATTTTTTCCAGCGTTTATCAGACTTTCAGATAGGGGAAATGTCAGTGGTCGTTCTGATTTCTGTTCCAGAGCTATTCGCCCAATGAGTCCTTGATATTTAGTCGTTTTCAGCCAATTTTCTGGATTTTTGAAAATTTCACTTTTTTGTGAAAATATCCACTAAAGGAGGGAATAATATGTGTGAGGGTACCCCAGGAGAGTTCCAAATGTGTGTGGGTAGAATTTATATCCCACGGGGAAAAATTGAAAAAAGTTGAAAAATTTTTTTTCTTTGACTTAGTAATATTCCGTCGTTTATCAGACTTTCAGATAGGGGAAATGTCAGTGAGCATTCCGATTTCAGTTCCAGAGCGATTCGCCCAATGAGTCCTTGATATTTAGTCGTTTTCAGCCAATTTTCTGGACTTTTGAAAATTTCACTTTTTTGTGAAAATATCCACTAAATGAGGGAATAATATGTGTGAGGGTACCCCAGGAGAGTTCCAAATTTTTGTGGGTAGAATATATATCCCACGGGAGTAAAATTCAAAAAAGTTGAAAAAATTTTTTTTTTGACTTAGTCATTTTTTCCAGCGTTTATCAGACTTTCAGATAGGGGAAATGTCAGTGGTCGTTCCGATTTCTGTTCCAGAGCGATTCGCCCAATGAGTCCTTGATATTTAGTCGTTTTCAGCCAATTTTCTGGATTTTTGAAAATTTCACTTTTTTGTGAAAATATCCACTAAATGAGGGAATAATATGTGTGAGGGTACCCCAGGAGAGTTCCAAATGTGTGTGGGTAGAATATATATCCCACGGGGGTAAAATTGAAAAAAGTTGAAAAAATTTTTTTTGGACTTAGTCATTTTTCCGGCGTTTATCAGACTTTCAGATAGGGGAAATGTCAGTGAGAGTTCCGATTTCTGTTCCAGAGCGATTCGCCCAATGAGTCCTTGATATTTAGTCGTTTTCAGCCAATATTTTGGATTTTTGAAAATTTCACTTTTTTGTGAAAATATCCACTAAATGAGGGAATAATATGTGTGAGGGTACCCCAGGAGAGTTCCAAATGTGTGTGGGTAGAATATATATCCCACGGGGGTAAAATTGAAAAAAGTTGAAAAATTTTTTTTCTTTGACTTAGTAATATTCCGGCGTTTATCATACTTTCAGATAGGGGAAATGTCAGTGAGCATTCCGATTTCAGTTCCAGAGCGATTCGCCCAATGAGTACTTGATATTTAGTTGTTTTCTGCCAATATTTTGGATTTTTGAAAATTTCACTTTTTTGTGAAAATATCCACTAAATGAGGGAATAATATGTGTGAGGGTACCCCAGGAGAGTTCCAAATTTTTGTGGGTAGAATATATATCCCACGGGGGTAAAATTGAAAAAAGTTGAAAAAAATTTTTTTCGACTTAGTCATTTTTCCGGCGTTTATCAGACTTTCAGATAGGGGAAATGTCAGTGAGCATTCCGATTTCAGTTCCAGAGCGATTCGCCCAATGAGTCCTTGATATTTAGTCGTTTTCAGCCAATTTTCTGGATTTTTGAAAATTTCACTTTTTGTGAAAATATCCACTAAATGAGGGAATAATATGTGTGAGGGTACCCCAGGAGAGTTCCAAATTTGTGTGGGTAGAATATATATCCCACGGGGGTAAAATTGAAAAAAGTTTAAAAATTTTTTTTTTGGACTCAGTCATTTTTCCGGCGTTTATCAGACTGTCAGATAGAGCAAATGTCAGTGAATATTCCGATTTCAGTTCCAGAGCGATTCGCCCAATGAGTCCTTGATATTTAGTTGTTTTCTGCCAATATTTTGGATTTTTGAAAATTTCACTTTTTTGTGAAAATATCCACTAAATGAGGGAATAATATGTGTGAGGGTACCCCAGGAGAGTTCCAAATGTGTGTGGGTAGAATTTATATCCCACGGGGGAAAAATTGAAAAAGTTGAAAAAAAATTTTTCTTTGACTTAGTAATATTCCGGCGTTTATCATACTTTCAGATAGGGGAAATGTCAGTGAGTGTTCCGATTTCAGTACCAGAGCGATTCGCCCAATGAGTCCTTGATATTTAGTCGTTTTCAGCCAATTTTCTGGATTTTTAAAAATTTCACTTTTTTGTGAAAATATCCACTAAATGAGGGAATAATATGTGTGAGGGTACCCCAGTAGTTCCAAATGTGTGTGGGTAGAATATATATCCCACGGGAGTAAAATTCAAAAAAGTTGAAAAAAATTTTTTTTTAGACTTAGTCATTTTTTCCAGCATTTATCAGACTTTCAGATAGGGGAAATGTCAGTGGGCGTTCCGATTTCTGTTCCAGAGCGATTCGCCCAATGAGTCCTTGATATTTAGTCGTTTTCAGCCAATTTTCTGGATTTTTGAAAATTTCACTATTTTGTGAAAATATCCACTAAATGAGGGAATAATATGTGTGAGGGTACCCCAGGAGAGTTCCAAATGTGTGTGGGTAGAATTTATATCCCACGTGGGAAAAATTGAAAAAAGTTGAAAAATTTTTTTTCTTTGACTTCGTAATATTCCGGCGTTTATCAGACTTTCAGATAGGGGAAATGTCAGTGGTCGTTCTGATTTCTGTTCCAGAGCGATTCGCCCAATGAGTCCTTGATATTTAGTCGTTTTCAGCCAATTTTTTGGATTTTTGAAAATTTCACTTTTTTGTGAAAATATCCACTAAAGGAGGGAATAATATGTGTGAGGGTACCCCAGGAGAGTTCCAAATGTGTGTGGGTAGAATTTATATCCCACGGGGGAAAAATTGAAAAAAGTTGAAAAATTTTTTTTCTTTGACTTAGTAATATTCCGGCGTTTATCATACTTTCAGATAGGGGAAATGTCAGTGAGTGTTCCGATTTCAGTTCCAGAGCGATTCGCCCAATCAGTCCTTGATATTTAGTCGTTTTCAGCCAATTTTCTGGATTTTTGAAAATTTTACTTTTTTTGTGAAAATATCCACTAAATGAGGGAATAATATGTGTGAGGGTACCCCAGGAGAGTTCCAAATTTGTGTGGGTAGAATATATATCCCACGGGGGTAAAATTGAAAAAAGTTTAAAAAATTTTTTTTTGGACTTAGTCATTTTTCCGGCGTTTATCAGACTGTCAGATAGAGCAAATGTCAGTGAACATTCCGATTTCAGTTCCAGAGCGATTCGCCCAATGAGTCCTTGATATTTAGTTGTTTTCTGACAATATTTTGGATTTTTGAAAATTTCACTTTTTTGTGAAAATATCCACTAAATGAGGGAATAATATGTGTGAGGGTACCCCAGGAGAGTTCCAAATGTGTGTGGGTAGAATATATATCCCACGGGGGTAAAATTGAAAAAAGTTGAAAAATTTTTTTTTTTGGACTTACTCATTTTTTCCAGCGTTTATCAGACTTTCAGATAGGGGAAATGTCAGTGGGCGTTCCGATTTCTGTTCCAGAGCGATTCGCCCAATGAGTCCTTGATATTTAGTCGTTTTCAGCCAATTTTCTGGATTTTTGAAAATTTCACTTTTTTGTGAAAATATCCACTAAATGAGGGAATAATATGTGTGAGGGTACCCCAGGAGAGTTCCAAATGTGTGTGGGTAGAATATATATCCCACGGGGGTAAAATTGAAAAAAGTTGAAAAAATTTTTTTTGGACTTAGTCATTTTTCCGGCGTTTATCAGACTTTCAGATAGGGGAAATGTCAGTGAGCATTCCGATTTCAGTTCCAGAGCGATTCGCCCAATGAGTCCTTGATATTTAGTCGTTTTCAGCCAATTTTATGGATTTTTGAAAATTTTACTTTTTTTGTGAAAATATCCACTAAATGAGGGAATAATATGTGTGAGGGTACCCCAGGAGAGTTCCAAATTTGTGTGGGTAGAATATATATCCCACGGGGGTAAAATTGAAAAAAGTTGAAAAAATTTTTTTTTGGACTTAGTCATTTTTTCCAGCGTTTATCAGACTTTCAGATAGGGGAAATGTCAGTGGTCGTTCTGATTTCTGTTCCAGAGCTATTCGCCCAATGAGTCCTTGATATTTAGTCGTTTTCAGCCAATTTTCTGGATTTTTGAAAATTTCACTTTTTTGTGTAAATATCCACTAAAGGAGGGAATAATATGTGTGAGGGTACCCCAGGAGAGTTCCAAATGTGTGTGGGTAGAATTTATATCCCACGGGGGAAAAATTGAAAAAAGTTGAAAAATTTTTTTTCTTTGACTTAGTAATATTCCGGCGTTTATCAGACTTTCAGATAGGGGAAATGTCAGTGAGAGTTCCGATTTCTGTTCCAGAGCGATTCGCCCAATGAGTCCTTGATATTTAGTCGTTTTCAGCCAATATTTTGGATTTTTGAAAATTTCACTTTTTTGTGAAAATATCCACTAAATGAGGGAATAATATGTGTGAGGGGACCCCAGGAGAGTTCCAAATTTTTGTGGGTAGAATATATATCCCACGGGGGTAAAATTGAAAAAAGTTGAAAAAATTTTTTTTCGACTTAGTCATTTTTCCGGCGTTTATCAGACTTTCAGATAGGGGAAATGTCAGTGAGCATTCCGATTTCAGTTCCAGAGCGATTCGCCCAATGAGTCCTTGATATTTAGTCGTTTTCAGCCAATTTTCTGGATTTTTGAAAATTTCACTTTTTGTGAAAATATCCACTAAATGAGGGAATAATATGTGTGAGGGTACCCCAGGAGAGTTCCAAATTTGTGTGGGTAGAATATATATCCCACGGGGGTAAAATTGAAAAAAGTTTAAAAAATTTTTTTTTGGACTCAGTCATTTTTCCGGCGTTTATCAGACTGTCAGATAGAGCAAATGTCAGTGAATATTCCGATTTCAGTTCCAGAGCGATTCGCCCAATGAGTCCTTGATATTTAGTTGTTTTCTGCCAATATTTTGGATTTTTGAAAATTTCACTTTTTTGTGAAAATATCCACTAAATGAGGGAATAATATGTGTGAGGGTACCCCAGGAGAGTTCCAAATGTGTGTGGGTAGAATTTATATCCCACGGGGGAAAAATTGAAAAAGTTGAAAAAAAATTTTTCTTTGACTTAGTAATATTCCGGCGTTTATCATACTTTCAGATAGGGGAAATGTCAGTGAGTGTTCCGATTTCAGTACCAGAGCGATTCGCCCAATGAGTCCTTGATATTTAGTCGTTTTCAGCCAATTTTCTGGATTTTTAAAAATTTCACTTTTTTGTGAAAATATCCACTAAATGAGGGAATAATATGTGTGAGGGTACCCCAGTAGTTCCAAATGTGTGTGGGTAGAATATATATCCCACGGGAGTAAAATTCAAAAAAGTTGAAAAAAATTTTTTTTTAGACTTAGTCATTTTTTCCAGCATTTATCAGACTTTCAGATAGGGGAAATGTCAGTGGGCGTTCCGATTTCTGTTCCAGAGCGATTCGCCCAATGAGTCCTTGATATTTAGTCGTTTTCAGCCAATTTTCTGGATTTTTGAAAATTTCACTATTTTGTGAAAATATCCACTAAATGAGGGAATAATATGTGTGAGGGTACCCCAGGAGAGTTCCAAATGTGTGTGGGTAGAATTTATATCCCACGTGGGAAAAATTGAAAAAAGTTGAAAAATTTTTTTTCTTTGACTTCGTAATATTCCGGCGTTTATCAGACTTTCAGATAGGGGAAATGTCAGTGGTCGTTCTGATTTCTGTTCCAGAGCGATTCGCCCAATGAGTCCTTGATATTTAGTCGTTTTCAGCCAATTTTCTGGATTTTTGAAAATTTCACTTTTTTGTGAAAATATCCACTAAAGGAGGGAATAATATGTGTGAGGGTACCCCAGGAGAGTTCCAAATGTGTGTGGGTAGAATTTATATCCCACGGGGGAAAAATTGAAAAAAGTTGAAAAATTTTTTTTCTTTGACTTAGTAATATTCCGGCGTTTATCATACTTTCAGATAGGGGAAATGTCAGTGAGTGTTCCGATTTCAGTTCCAGAGCGATTCGCCCAATCAGTCCTTGATATTTAGTCGTTTTCAGCCAATTTTCTGGATTTTTGAAAATTTTACTTTTTTTGTGAAAATATCCACTAAATGAGGGAATAATATGTGTGAGGGTACCCCAGGAGAGTTCCAAATTTGTGTGGGTAGAATATATATCCCACGGGGGTAAAATTGAAAAAAGTTTAAAAAATTTTTTTTTGGACTTAGTCATTTTTCCGGCGTTTATCAGACTGTCAGATAGAGCAAATGTCAGTGAACATTCCGATTTCAGTTCCAGAGCGATTCGCCCAATGAGTCCTTGATATTTAGTTGTTTTCTGACAATATTTTGGATTTTTGAAAATTTCACTTTTTTGTGAAAATATCCACTAAATGAGGGAATAATATGTGTGAGGGTACCCCAGGAGAGTTCCAAATGTGTGTGGGTAGAATATATATCCCACGGGGGTAAAATTGAAAAAAGTTGAAAAATTTTTTTTTTTGGACTTACTCATTTTTTCCAGCGTTTATCAGACTTTCAGATAGGGGAAATGTCAGTGGGCGTTCCGATTTCTGTTCCAGAGCGATTCGCCCAATGAGTCCTTGATATTTAGTCGTTTTCAGCCAATTTTCTGGATTTTTGAAAATTTCACTTTTTTGTGAAAATATCCACTAAAGGAGGGAATAATATGTGTGAGGGTACCCCAGGAGAGTTCCAAATGTGTGTAGTAGAATTTATATCCCACGGGGGAAAAATTGAAAAAAGTTGAAAAATTTTTTTTCTTTGACTTAGTAATATTCCGGCGTTTATCAGACTTTCAGATAGGGGAAATGTCAGTGAGCATTCCGATTTCAGTTCCAGAGCGATTCGCCCAATGAGTCCTTGATATTTAGTTGTTTTCTGCCAATATTTTGGATTTTTGAAAATTTCACTTTTTTGTGAAAATATCCACTAAATGAGGGAATAATATGTGTGAGGGTACCGCAGGAGAGTTCCAAATTTTTGTGGGTAGAATATATATCCCACGGGGGTAAAATTGAAAAAAGTTGAAAAAAAATTTTTTCGACTTAGTCATTTTTCCGGCGTTTATCAGACTTTCAGATAGGGGAAATGTCAGTGAGCATTCCGATTTCAGTTCCAGAGCGATTCGCCCAATGAGTCCTTGATATTTAGTCGTTTTCAGCCAATTTTCTGGATTTTTGAAAATTTCACTTTTTGTGAAAATATCCACTAAATGAGGGAATAATATGTGTGAGGGTACCCCAGGAGAGTTCCAAATTTGTGTGGGTAGAATATATATCCCACGGGGGTAAAATTGAAAAAAGTTTAAAAAATTTTTTTTTGGACTCAGTCATTTTTCCGGCGTTTATCAGACTGTCAGATAGAGCAAATGTCAGTGAATATTCCGATTTCAGTTCCAGAGCGATTCGCCCAATGAGTCCTTGATATTTAGTTGTTTTCTGCCAATATTTTGGATTTTTGAAAATTTCACTTTTTTGTGAAAATATCCACTAAATGAGGGAATAATATGTGTGAGGGTACCCCAGGAGAGTTCCAAATGTGTGTGGGTAGAATTTATATCCCACGGGGGAAAAATTGAAAAAGTTGAAAAAATTTTTTTCTTTGACTTAGTAATATTCCGGCGTTTATCATACTTTCAGATAGGGGAAATGTCAGTGAGTGTTCCGATTTCAGTACCAGAGCGATTCGCCCAATGAGTCCTTGATATTTAGTCGTTTTCAGCCAATTTTCTGGATTTTTAAAAATTTCACTTTTTTGTGAAAATATCCACTAAATGAGGGAATAATATGTGTGAGGGTACCCCAGTAGTTCCAAATGTGTGTGGGTAGAATATATATCCCACGGGAGTAAAATTCAAAAAAGTTGAAAAAAATTTTTTTTTAGACTTAGTCATTTTTTCCAGCATTTATCAGACTTTCAGATAGGGGAAATGTCAGTGGGCGTTCCGATTTCTGTTCCAGAGCGATTCGCCCAATGAGTCCTTGATATTTAGTCGTTTTCAGCCAATTTTCTGGATTTTTGAAAATTTCACTATTTTGTGAAAATATCCACTAAATGAGGGAATAATATGTGTGAGGGTACCCCAGGAGAGTTCCAAATGTGTGTGGGTAGAATTTATATCCCACGTGGGAAAAATTGAAAAAAGTTGAAAAATTTTTTTTCTTTGACTTCGTAATATTCCGGCGTTTATCAGACTTTCAGATAGGGGAAATGTCAGTGGTCGTTCTGATTTCTGTTCCAGAGCGATTCGCCCAATGAGTCCTTGATATTTAGTCGTTTTCAGCCAATTTTCTGGATTTTTGAAAATTTCACTTTTTTGTGAAAATATCCACTAAAGGAGGGAATAATATGTGTGAGGGTACCCCAGGAGAGTTCCAAATGTGTGTAGGTAGAATTTATATCCCACGGGGGAAAAATTGAAAAAAGTTGAAAAATTTTTTTTTTTGGACTTACTCATTTTTTCCAGCGTTTATCAGACTTTCAGATAGGGGAAATGTCAGTGGGCGTTCCGATTTCTGTTCCAGAGCGATTCGCCCAATGAGTCCTTGATATTTAGTCGTTTTCAGCCAATTTTCTGGATTTTTGAAAATTTCACTTTTTTGTGAAAATATCCACTAAAGGAGGGAATAATATGTGTGAGGGTACCCCAGGAGAGTTCCAAATGTGTGTAGGTAGAATTTATATCCCACGGGGGAAAAATTGAAAAAAGTTGAAAAATTTTTTTTCTTTGACTTAGTAATATTCCGGCGTTAATCAGACTTTCAGATAGGGGAAATGTCAGTGAGCATTCCGATTTCAGTTCCAGAGCGATTCGCCCAATGAGTCCTTGATATTTAGTCGTTTTCAGCCAATTTTCTGGATTTTTGAAAATTTCACTTTTTTGTGAAAATATCCACTAAAGGAGGGAATAATATGTGTGAGGGTACCCCAGGAGAGTTCCAAATGTGTGTGGGTAGAATTCATATCCCACGGGGGAAAAATTGAAAAAAGTTGAAAAAATTTTTTTCTTTGACTTAGTAATATTCCGGCGTTTATCAGACTGTCAGATAGAGCAAATGTCAGTGAACATTCCGATTTCAGTTCCAGAGCGATTCGCCCAATGAGTCCTTGATATTTAGTCGTTTTCAGCCAATTTTCTGGATTTTTGAAAATTTCACTTTTTTGTGAAAATATCCACTAAATAAGGGAATAATATGTGTGAGGGTACCCCAGGAGAGTTCCAAATTTTTGTGGGTAGAATATATATCCCACGGGAGTAAAATTCAAAAAAGTTGAAAAAATTTTTTTTTGGACTTAGTCATTTTTTCCAGCGTTTATCAGACTTTCAGATAGGGGAAATGTCAGTGGTCGTTCTGATTTCTGTTCCAGAGCTATTCGCCCAATGAGTCCTTGATATTTAGTCGTTTTCAGCCAATTTTCTGGATTTTTGAAAATTTCACTTTTTTGTGAAAATATCCACTAAATAAGGGAATAATATGTGTGAGGGTACCCCAGGAGAGTTCCAAATTTTTGTGGGTAGAATATATATCCCACGGGAGTAAAATTCAAAAAAGTTGAAAAAATTTTTTTTTGGACTTAGTCATTTTTTCCAGCGTTTATCAGACTTTCAGATAGGGGAAATGTCAGTGGTCGTTCTGATTTCTGTTCCAGAGCTATTCGCCCAATGAGTCCTTGATATTTAGTCGTTTTCAGCCAATTTTCTGGATTTTTGAAAATTTCACTTTTTTGTGTAAATATCCACTAAAGGAGGGAATAATATGTGTGAGGGTACCCCAGGAGAGTTCCAAATGTGTGTGGGTAGAATTTATATCCCACGGGGGAAAAATTGAAAAAAGTTGAAAAATTTTTTTTCTTTGACTTAGTAATATTCCGGCGTTTATCAGACTTTCAGATAGGGGAAATGTCAGTGAGCATTCCGATTTCAGTTCCAGAGCGATTCGCCCAATGAGTCCTTGATATTTAGTCGTTTTCAGCCAATTTTCTGGATTTTTGAAAATTTCACTTTTTTGTGAAAATATCCACTAAATGAGGGAATAATATGTGTGAGGGTACCCCAGGAGAGTTCCAAATTTTTGTGGGTAGAATATATATCCCACGGGAGTAAAATTCAAAAAAGTTGAAAAAATTTTTTTTTGGACTTAGTCATTTTTTCCAGCGTTTATCAGACTTTCAGATAGGGGAAATGTCAGTGGTCGTTCCGATTTCTGTTCCAGAGCGATTCGCCCAATGAGTCCTTGATATTTAGTCGTTTTCAGCCAATTTTCTGGATTTTTGAAAATTTCACTTTTTTGTGAAAATATCCACTAAAGGAGGGAATAATATGTGTGAGGGTACCCCAGGAGAGTTCCAAATGTGTGTGGGTAGAATTTATATCCCACGGGGGAAAAATTCAAAAAAGTTGAAAAAAATTTTTTTTGGACTTAGTCATTTTTCCGGCGTTTATCAGACTTTCAGATAGGGGAAATGTCAGTGAGAGTTCCGATTTCTGTTCCAGAGCGATTCGCCCAATGAGTCCTTGATATTTAGTCGTTTTCAGCCAATATTTTGGATTTTTGAAAATTTCACTTTTTTGTGAAAATATCCACTAAATGAGGGAATAATATGTGTGAGGGTACCCCAGGAGAGTTCCAAATGTGTGTGGGTAGAATATATATCCCACGGGGGTAAAATTGAAAAAAGTTGAAAAATTTTTTTTCTTTGACTTAGTAATATTCCGGCGTTTATCATACTTTCAGATAGGGGAAATGTCAGTGAGCATTCCGATTTCAGTTCCAGAGCGATTCGCCCAATGAGTCCTTGATATTTAGTTGTTTTCTGCCAATATTTTGGATTTTTGAAAATTTCACTTTTTTGTGAAAATATCCACTAAATGAGGGAATAATATGTGTGAGGGTACCCCAGGAGAGTTCCAAATTTTTGTGGGTAGAATATATATCCCACGGGGGTAAAATTGAAAAAAGTTGAAAAAAATTTTTTTCGACTTAGTCATTTTTCCGGCGTTTATCAGACTTTCAGATAGGGGAAATGTCAGTGAGCATTCCGATTTCAGTTCCAGAGCGATTCGCCCAATGAGTCCTTGATATTTAGTCGTTTTCAGCCAATTTTCTGGATTTTTAAAAATTTCACGTTTTGTGAAAATATCCACTAAATGAGGGAATAATATGTGTGAGGGTACCCCAGGAGAGTTCCAAATTTGTGTGGGTAGAATATATATCCCACGGGGGTAAAATTGAAAAAAGTTTAAAAAATTTTTTTTTGGACTCAGTCATTTTTCCGGCGTTTATCAGACTGTCAGATAGAGCAAATGTCAGTGAATATTCCGATTTCAGTTCCAGAGCGATTCGCCCAATGAGTCCTTGATATTTAGTTGTTTTCTGCCAATATTTTGGATTTTTGAAAATTTCACTTTTTTGTGAAAATATCCACTAAATGAGGGAATAATATGTGTGAGGGTACCCCAGGAGAGTTCCAAATGTGTGTGGGTAGAATTTATATCCCACGGGGGAAAAATTGAAAAAGTTGAAAAAATTTTTTTCTTTGACTTAGTAATATTCCGGCGTTTATCATACTTTCAGATAGGGGAAATGTCAGTGAGTGTTCCGATTTCAGTACCAGAGCGATTCGCCCAATGAGTCCTTGATATTTAGTCGTTTTCAGCCAATTTTCTGGATTTTTAAAAATTTCACTTTTTTGTGAAAATATCCACTAAATGAGGGAATAATATGCGTGAGGGTACCCCAGTAGTTCCAAATGTGTGTGGGTAGAATATATATCCCACGGGAGTAAAATTCAAAAAAGTTGAAAAAAAATTTTTTTTAGACTTAGTCATTTTTTCCAGCATTTATCAGACTTTCAGATAGGGGAAATGTCAGTGGGCGTTCCGATTTCTGTTCCAGAGCGATTCGCCCAATGAGTCCTTGATATTTAGTCGTTTTCAGCCAATTTTCTGGATTTTTGAAAATTTCACTATTTTGTGAAAATATCCACTAAATGAGGGAATAATATGTGTGAGGGTACCCCAGGAGAGTTCCAAATGTGTGTGGGTAGAATTTATATCCCACGTGGGAAAAATTGAAAAAAGTTGAAAAATTTTTTTTCTTTGACTTCGTAATATTCCGGCGTTTATCAGACTTTCAGATAGGGGAAATGTCAGTGGTCGTTCTGATTTCTGTTCCAGAGCGATTCGCCCAATGAGTCCTTGATATTTAGTCGTTTTCAGCCAATTTTCTGGATTTTTGAAAATTTCACTTTTTTGTGAAAATATCCACTAAAGGAGGGAATAATATGTGTGAGGGTACCCCAGGAGAGTTCCAAATGTGTGTGGGTAGAATTTATATCCCACGGGGGAAAAATTGAAAAAAGTTGAAAAATTTTTTTTCTTTGACTTAGTAATATTCCGGCGTTTATCATACTTTCAGATAGGGGAAATGTCAGTGAGTGTTCCGATTTCAGTTCCAGAGCGATTCGCCCAATCAGTCCTTGATATTTAGTCGTTTTCAGCCAATTTTCTGGATTTTTGAAAATTTTACTTTTTTTGTGAAAATATCCACTAAATGAGGGAATAATATGTGTGAGGGTACCCCAGGAGAGTTCCAAATTTGTGTGGGTAGAATATATATCCCACGGGGGTAAAATTGAAAAAAGTTTAAAAAATTTTTTTTTGGACTTAGTCATTTTTCCGGCGTTTATCAGACTGTCAGATAGAGCAAATGTCAGTGAACATTCCGATTTCAGTTCCAGAGCGATTCGCCCAATGAGTCCTTGATATTTAGTTGTTTTCTGACAATATTTTGGATTTTTGAAAATTTCACTTTTTTGTGAAAATATCCACTAAATGAGGGAATAATATGTGTGAGGGTACCCCAGGAGAGTTCCAAATGTGTGTGGGTAGAATATATATCCCACGGGGGTAAAATTGAAAAAAGTTGAAAAATTTTTTTTTTTGGACTTACTCATTTTTTCCAGCGTTTATCAGACTTTCAGATAGGGGAAATGTCAGTGGGCGTTCCGATTTCTGTTCCAGAGCGATTCGCCCAATGAGTCCTTGATATTTAGTCGTTTTCAGCCAATTTTCTGGATTTTTGAAAATTTCACTTTTTTGTGAAAATATCCACTAAAGGAGGGAATAATATGTGTGAGGGTACCCCAGGAGAGTTCCAAATGTGTGTAGGTAGAATTTATATCCCACGGGGGAAAAATTGAAAAAAGTTGAAAAAATTTTTTTCTTTGACTTAGTAATATTCCGGCGTTTATCAGACTTTCAGATAGGGGAAATGTCAGTGAGCATTCCGATTTCAGTTCCAGAGCGATTCGCCCAATGAGTCCTTGATATTTAGTCGTTTTCAGCCAATTTTCTGGATTTTTGAAAATTTCACTTTTTTGTGAAAATATCCACTAAATGAGGGAATAATATGTGTGAGGGTACCCCAGGAGAGTTCCAAATTTTTGTGGGTAGAATATATATCCCACGGGAGTAAAATTCAAAAAAGTTGAAAAAATTTTTTTTTGGACTTAGTCATTTTTTCCAGCGTTTATCAGACTTTCAGATAGGGGAAATGTCAGTGGTCGTTCCGATTTCTGTTCCAGAACGATTCGCCCAATGAGTCCTTGATATTTAGTCGTTTTCAGCCAATTTTCTGGATTTTTGAAAATTTCACTTTTTTGTGAAAATATCCACTAAAGGAGGGAATAATATGTGTGAGGGTACCCCAGGAGAGTTCCAAATGTGTGTGGGTAGAATTTATATCCCACGGGGGAAAAATTGAAAAAAGTTGAAAAAATTTTTTTCTTTGACTTAGTAATATTCCGGCGTTTATCAGACTGTCAGATAGAGCAAATGTCAGTGAACATTCCGATTTCAGTTCCAGAGCGATTCGCCCAATGAGTCCTTGATATTTAGTCGTTTTCAGCCAATTTTCTGGATTTTTGAAAATTTCACTTTTTTGTGAAAATATCCACTAAATGAGGGAATAATATGTGTGAGGGTACCCCAGGAGAGTTCCAAATGTGTGTGGGTAGAATATATATCCCACGGGGGTAAAATTGAAAAAAGTTGAAAAAATTTTTTTTGGACTTAGTCATTTTTCCGGCGTTTATCAGACTTTCAGATAGGGGAAATGTCAGTGAGCATTCCGATTTCAGTTCCAGAGCGATTCGCCCAATGAGTCCTTGATATTTAGTCGTTTTCAGCCAATTTTCTGGATTTTTGAAAATTTCACTTTTTTGTGAAAATATCCACTAAATGAGGGAATAATATGTGTGAGGGTACCCCAGGAGAGTTCCAAATGTGTGTGGGTAGAATATATATCCCACGGGGGTAAAATTGAAAAAAGTTGAAAAATTTTTTTTCTTTGACTTAGTAATATTCCGGCGTTTATCATACTTTCAGATAGGGGAAATGTCAGTGGGCATTCCGATTTCAGTTCCAGAGCGATTCGCCCAATGAGTCCTTGATATTTAGTTGTTTTCTGCCAATATTTTGGATTTTTGAAAATTTCACTTTTTTGTGAAAATATCCACTAAATGAGGGAATAATATGTGTGAGGGTACCCCAGGAGAGTTCCAAATTTTTGTGGGTAGAATATATATCCCACGGGAGTAAAATTCAAAAAAGTTGAAAAAATTTTTTTTTGGACTTAGTCATTTTTTCCAGCGTTTATCATACTTTCAGATAGGGGAAATGTCAGTGGTCGTTCCGATTTCTGTTCCAGAGCGATTCGCCCAATGAGTCCTTGATATTTAGTCGTTTTCAGCCAATTTTCTGGATTTTTGAAAATTTCACCTTTTTGTGAAAATATCCACTAAAGGAGGGAATAATATGTGTGAGGGTACCCCAGGAGAGTTCCAAATGTGTGTGGGTAGAATTTATATCCCACGGGGGAAAAATTCAAAAAAGTTGAAAAAAATTTTTTTTGGACTTAGTCATTTTTCCGGCGTTTATCAGACTTTCAGATAGGGGAAATGTCAGTGAGAGTTCCGATTTCTGTTCCAGAGCGATTCGCCCAATGAGTCCTTGATATTTAGTCGTTTTCAGCCAATATTTTGGATTTTTGAAAATTTCACTTTTTTGTGAAAATATCCACTAAATGAGGGAATAATATGTGTGAGGGTACCCCAGGAGAGTTCCAAATGTGTGTGGGTAGAATATATATCCCACGGGGGTAAAATTGAAAAAAGTTGAAAAATTTTTTTTCTTTGACTTAGTAATATTCCGGCGTTTATCATACTTTCAGATAGGGGAAATGTCAGTGGGCATTCCGATTTCAGTTCCAGAGCGATTCGCCCAATGAGTCCTTGATATTTAGTTGTTTTCTGCCAATATTTTGGATTTTTGAAAATTTCACTTTTTTGTGAAAATATCCACTAAATGAGGGAATAATATGTGTGAGGGTACCCCAGGAGAGTTCCAAATTTTTGTGGGTAGAATATATATCCCACGGGGGTAAAATTGAAAAAAGTTGAAAAAAATTTTTTTCGACTTAGTCATTTTTCCGGCGTTTATCAGACTTTCAGATAGGGGAAATGTCAGTGAGCATTCCGATTTCAGTTCCAGAGCGATTCGCCCAATGAGTCCTTGATATTTAGTCGTTTTCAGCCAATTTTCTGGATTTTTGAAAATTTCACTTTTTGTGAAAATATCCACTAAATGAGGGAATAATATGTGTGAGGGTACCCCAGGAGAGTTCCAAATTTGTGTGGGTAGAATATATATCCCACGGGGGTAAAATTGAAAAAAGTTTAAAAATTTTTTTTTTGGACTCAGTCATTTTTCCGGCGTTTATCAGACTGTCAGATAGAGCAAATGTCAGTGAATATTCCGATTTCAGTTCCAGAGCGATTCGCCCAATGAGTCCTTGATATTTAGTTGTTTTCTGCCAATATTTTGGATTTTTGAAAATTTCACTTTTTTGTGAAAATATCCACTAAATGAGGGAATAATATGTGTGAGGGTACCCCAGGAGAGTTCCAAATGTGTGTGGGTAGAATTTATATCCCACGGGGGAAAAATTGAAAAAGTTGAAAAAAATTTTTTCTTTGACTTAGTAATATTCCGGCGTTTATCATACTTTCAGATAGGGGAAATGTCAGTGAGTGTTCCGATTTCAGTACCAGAGCGATTCGCCCAATGAGTCCTTGATATTTAGTCGTTTTCAGCCAATTTTCTGGATTTTTAAAAATTTCACTTTTTTGTGAAAATATCCACTAAATGAGGGAATGATATGTGTGAGGGTACCCCAGTAGTTCCAAATGTGTGTGGGTAGAATATATATCCCACGGGAGTAAAATTCAAAAAAGTTGAAAAAAATTTTTTTTTAGTCTTAGTCATTTTTTCCAGCATTTATCAGACTTTCAGATAGGGGAAATGTCAGTGGGCGTTCCGATTTCTGTTCCAGAGCGATTCGCCCAATGAGTCCTTGATATTTAGTCGTTTTCAGCCAATTTTCTGGATTTTTGAAAATTTCACTATTTTGTGAAAATATCCACTAAATGAGGGAATAATATGTGTGAGGGTACCCCAGGAGAGTTCCAAATGTGTGTGGGTAGAATTTATATCCCACGTGGGAAAAATTGAAAAAAGTTGAAAAATTTTTTTTCTTTGACTTCGTAATATTCCGGCGTTTATCAGACTTTCAGATAGGGGAAATGTCAGTGGTCGTTCTGATTTCTGTTCCAGAGCGATTCGCCCAATGAGTCCTTGATATTTAGTCGTTTTCAGCCAATTTTTTGGATTTTTGAAAATTTCACTTTTTTGTGAAAATATCCACTAAAGGAGGGAATAATATGTGTGAGGGTACCCCAGGAGAGTTCCAAATGTGTGTGGGTAGAATTTATATCCCACGGGGGAAAAATTGAAAAAAGTTGAAAAATTTTTTTTCTTTGACTTAGTAATATTCCGGCGTTTATCATACTTTCAGATAGGGGAAATGTCAGTGAGTGTTCCGATTTCAGTTCCAGAGCGATTCGCCCAATCAGTCCTTGATATTTAGTCGTTTTCAGCCAATTTTCTGGATTTTTGAAAATTTTACTTTTTTTGTGAAAATATCCACTAAATGAGGGAATAATATGTGTGAGGGTACCCCAGGAGAGTTCCAAATTTGTGTGGGTAGAATATATATCCCACGGGGGTAAAATTGAAAAAAGTTTAAAAAATTTTTTTTTGGACTTAGTCATTTTTCCGGCGTTTATCAGACTGTCAGATAGAGCAAATGTCAGTGAACATTCCGATTTCAGTTCCAGAGCGATTCGCCCAATGAGTCCTTGATATTTAGTTGTTTTCTGACAATATTTTGGATTTTTGAAAATTTCACTTTTTTGTGAAAATATCCACTAAATGAGGGAATAATATGTGTGAGGGTACCCCAGGAGAGTTCCAAATGTGTGTGGGTAGAATATATATCCCACGGGGGTAAAATTGAAAAAAGTTGAAAAATTTTTTTTTTTGGACTTACTCATTTTTTCCAGCGTTTATCAGACTTTCAGATAGGGGAAATGTCAGTGGGCGTTCCGATTTCTGTTCCAGAGCGATTCGCCCAATGAGTCCTTGATATTTAGTCGTTTTCAGCCAATTTTCTGGATTTTTGAAAATTTCACTTTTTTGTGAAAATATCCACTAAATGAGGGAATAATATGTGTGAGGGTACCCCAGGAGAGTTCCAAATGTGTGTGGGTAGAATATATATCCCACGGGGGTAAAATTGAAAAAAGTTGAAAAAATTTTTTTTGGACTTAGTCATTTTTCCGGCGTTTATCAGACTTTCAGATAGGGGAAATGTCAGTGAGCATTCCGATTTCAGTTCCAGAGCGATTCGCCCAATGAGTCCTTGATATTTAGTCGTTTTCAGCCAATTTTATGGATTTTTGAAAATTTCACTTTTTTGTGAAAATATCCACTAAATAAGGGAATAATATGTGTGAGGGTACCCCAGGAGAGTTCCAAATTTTTGTGGGTAGAATATATATCCCACGGGAGTAAAATTCAAAAAAGTTGAAAAAATTTTTTTTTGGACTTAGTCATTTTTTCCAGCGTTTATCAGACTTTCAGATAGGGGAAATGTCAGTGGTCGTTCTGATTTCTGTTCCAGAGCTATTCGCCCAATGAGTCCTTGATATTTAGTCGTTTTCAGCCAATTTTCTGGATTTTTGAAAATTTCACTTTTTTGTGTAAATATCCACTAAAGGAGGGAATAATATGTGTGAGGGTACCCCAGGAGAGTTCCAAATGTGTGTGGGTAGAATTTATATCCCACGGGGGAAAAATTGAAAAAAGTTGAAAAATTTTTTTTCTTTGACTTAGTAATATTCCGGCGTTTATCAGACTTTCAGATAGGGGAAATGTCAGTGAGAGTTCCGATTTCTGTTCCAGAGCGATTCGCCCAATGAGTCCTTGATATTTAGTCGTTTTCAGCCAATATTTTGGATTTTTGAAAATTTCACTTTTTTGTGAAAATATCCACTAAATGAGGGAATAATATGTGTGAGGGTACCCCAGGAGAGTTCCAAATTTTTGTGGGTAGAATATATATCCCACGGGGGTAAAATTGAAAAAAGTTGAAAAAATTTTTTTTCGACTTAGTCATTTTTCCGGCGTTTATCAGACTTTCAGATAGGGGAAATGTCAGTGGGCGTTCCGATTTCTGTTCCAGAGCGATTCGCCCAATGAGTCCTTGATATTTAGTCGTTTTCAGCCAATTTTCTGGATTTTTGAAAATTTCACTTTTTTGTGAAAATATCCACTAAATGAGGGAATAATATGTGTGAGGGTACCCCAGGAGAGTTCCAAATGTGTGTGGGTAGAATTTATATCCCACGGGGGAAAAATTGAAAAAGTTGAAAAAATTTTTTTCTTTGACTTAGTAATATTCCGGCGTTTATCATACTTTCAGATAGGGGAAATGTCAGTGAGTGTTCCGATTTCAGTACCAGAGCGATTCGCCCAATGAGTCCTTGATATTTAGTCGTTTTCAGCCAATTTTCTGGATTTTTAAAAATTTCACTTTTTTGTGAAAATATCCACTAAATGAGGGAATAATATGTGTGAGGGTACCCCAGTAGTTCCAAATGTGTGTGGGTAGAATATATATCCCACGGGAGTAAAATTCAAAAAAGTTGAAAAAAATTTTTTTTTAGACTTAGTCATTTTTTCCAGCATTTATCAGACTTTCAGATAGGGGAAATGTCAGTGGGCGTTCCGATTTCTGTTCCAGAGCGATTCGCCCAATGAGTCCTTGATATTTAGTCGTTTTCAGCCAATTTTCTGGATTTTTGAAAATTTCACTATTTTGTGAAAATATCCACTAAATGAGGGAATAATATGTGTGAGGGTACCCCAGGAGAGTTCCAAATGTGTGTGGGTAGAATTTATATCCCACGTGGGAAAAATTGAAAAAAGTTGAAAAATTTTTTTTCTTTGACTTCGTAATATTCCGGCGTTTATCAGACTTTCAGATAGGGGAAATGTCAGTGGTCGTTCTGATTTCTGTTCCAGAGCGATTCGCCCAATGAGTCCTTGATATTTAGTCGTTTTCAGCCAATTTTCTGGATTTTTGAAAATTTCACTTTTTTGTGAAAATATCCACTAAATGAGGGAATAATATGTGTGAGGGTACCCCAGGAGAGTTCCAAATGTGTGTGGGTAGAATTTATATCCCACGGGGGAAAAATTGAAAAAAGTTGAAAAATTTTTTTTCTTTGACTTAGTAATATTCCGGCGTTTATCATACTTTCAGATAGGGGAAATGTCAGTGAGTGTTCCGATTTCAGTTCCAGAGCGATTCGCCCAATCAGTCCTTGATATTTAGTCGTTTTCAGCCAATTTTCTGGATTTTTGAAAATTTTACTTTTTTTTTTGAAAATATCCACTAAATGAGGGAATAATATGTGTGAGGGTACCCCAGGAGAGTTCCAAATGTGTGTGGGTAGAATATATATCCCACGGGGGTAAAATTGAAAAAAGTTGAAAAATTTTTTTTTTTGGACTTACTCATTTTTTTCAGCGTTTATCAGACTTTCAGATAGGGGAAATGTCAGTGGGCGTTCCGATTTCTGTTCCAGAGCGATTCGCCCAATGAGTCCTTGATATTTAGTCGTTTTCAGCCAATTTTCTGGATTTTTGAAAATTTCACTTTTTTGTGAAAATATCCACTAAAGGAGGGAATAATATGTGTGAGGGTACCCCAGGAGAGTTCCAAATGTGTGTAGGTAGAATTTATATCCCACGGGGGAAAAATTGAAAAAAGTTGAAAAATTTTTTTTCTTTGACTTAGTAATATTCCGGCGTTAATCAGACTTTCAGATAGGGGAAATGTCAGTGAGCATTCCGATTTCAGTTCCAGAGCGATTCGCCCAATGAGTCCTTGATATTTAGTCGTTTTCAGCCAATTTTCTGGATTTTTGAAAATTTCACTTTTTTGTGAAAATATCCACTAAAGGAGGGAATAATATGTGTGAGGGTACCCCAGGAGAGTTCCAAATGTGTGTGGGTAGAATTCATATCCCACGGGGGAAAAATTGAAAAAAGTTGAAAAAATTTTTTTCTTTGACTTAGTAATATTCCGGCGTTTATCAGACTGTCAGATAGAGCAAATGTCAGTGAACATTCCGATTTCAGTTCCAGAGCGATTCGCCCAATGAGTCCTTGATATTTAGTCGTTTTCAGCCAATTTTCTGGATTTTTGAAAATTTCACTTTTTTGTGAAAATATCCACTAAATAAGGGAATAATATGTGTGAGGGTACCCCAGGAGAGTTCCAAATTTTTGTGGGTAGAATATATATCCCACGGGAGTAAAATTCAAAAAAGTTGAAAAAATTTTTTTTTGGACTTAGTCATTTTTTCCAGCGTTTATCAGACTTTCAGATAGGGGAAATGTCAGTGGTCGTTCTGATTTCTGTTCCAGAGCTATTCGCCCAATGAGTCCTTGATATTTAGTCGTTTTCAGCCAATTTTCTGGATTTTTGAAAATTTCACTTTTTTGTGTAAATATCCACTAAAGGAGGGAATAATATGTGTGAGGGTACCCCAGGAGAGTTCCAAATGTGTGTGGGTAGAATTTATATCCCACGGGGGAAAAATTGAAAAAAGTTGAAAAATTTTTTTTCTTTGACTTAGTAATATTCCGGCGTTTATCAGACTTTCAGATAGGGGAAATGTCAGTGAGCATTCCGATTTCAGTTCCAGAGCGATTCGCCCAATGAGTCCTTGATATTTAGTCGTTTTCAGCCAATTTTCTGGATTTTTGAAAATTTCACTTTTTTGTGAAAATATCCACTAAATGAGGGAATAATATGTGTGAGGGTACCCCAGGAGAGTTCCAAATTTTTGTGGGTAGAATATATATCCCACGGGAGTAAAATTCAAAAAAGTTGAAAAAATTTTTTTTTGGACTTAGTCATTTTTTCCAGCGTTTATCAGACTTTCAGATAGGGGAAATGTCAGTGGTCGTTCCGATTTCTGTTCCAGAGCGATTCGCCCAATGAGTCCTTGATATTTAGTCGTTTTCAGCCAATTTTCTGGATTTTTGAAAATTTCACTTTTTTGTGAAAATATCCACTAAAGGAGGGAATAATATGTGTGAGGGTACCCCAGGAGAGTTCCAAATGTGTGTGGGTAGAATTTATATCCCACGGGGGAAAAATTCAAAAAAGTTGAAAAAAATTTTTTTTGGACTTAGTCATTTTTCCGGCGTTTATCAGACTTTCAGATAGGGGAAATGTCAGTGAGAGTTCCGATTTCTGTTCCAGAGCGATTCGCCCAATGAGTCCTTGATATTTAGTCGTTTTCAGCCAATATTTTGGATTTTTGAAAATTTCACTTTTTTGTGAAAATATCCACTAAATGAGGGAATAATATGTGTGAGGGTACCCCAGGAGAGTTCCAAATGTGTGTGGGTAGAATATATATCCCACGGGGGTAAAATTGAAAAAAGTTGAAAAATTTTTTTTCTTTGACTTAGTAATATTCCGGCGTTTATCATACTTTCAGATAGGGGAAATGTCAGTGAGCATTCCGATTTCAGTTCCAGAGCGATTCGCCCAATGAGTCCTTGATATTTAGTTGTTTTCTGCCAATATTTTGGATTTTTGAAAATTTCACTTTTTTGTGAAAATATCCACTAAATGAGGGAATAATATGTGTGAGGGTACCCCAGGAGAGTTCCAAATTTTTGTGGGTAGAATATATATCCCACGGGGGTAAAATTGAAAAAAGTTGAAAAAAATTTTTTTCGACTTAGTCATTTTTCCGGCGTTTATCAGACTTTCAGATAGGGGAAATGTCAGTGAGCATTCCGATTTCAGTTCCAGAGCGATTCGCCCAATGAGTCCTTGATATTTAGTCGTTTTCAGCCAATTTTCTGGATTTTTGAAAATTTCACTTTTTTGTGAAAATATCCACTAAATAAGGGAATAATATGTGTGAGGGTACCCCAGGAGAGTTCCAAATTTTTGTGGGTAGAATATATATCCCACGGGAGTAAAATTCAAAAAAGTTGAAAAAATTTTTTTTTGGACTTAGTCATTTTTTCCAGCGTTTATCAGACTTTCAGATAGGGGAAATGTCAGTGGTCGTTCTGATTTCTGTTCCAGAGCGATTCGCCCAATGAGTCCTTGATATTTAGTCGTTTTCAGCCAATTTTCTGGATTTTTGAAAATTTCACTTTTTTGTGTAAATATCCACTAAAGGAGGGAATAATATGTGTGAGGGTACCCCAGGAGAGTTCCAAATGTGTGTGGGTAGAATTTATATCCCACGGGGGAAAAATTGAAAAAAGTTGAAAAATTTTTTTTCTTTGACTTAGTAATATTCCGGCGTTTATCAGACTTTCAGATAGGGGAAATGTCAGTGAGCATTCCGATTTCAGTTCCAGAGCGATTCGCCCAATGAGTCCTTGATATTTAGTCGTTTTCAGCCAATTTTCTGGATTTTTGAAAATTTCACTTTTTTGTGAAAATATCCACTAAATGAGGGAATAATATGTGTGAGGGTACCCCAGGAGAGTTCCAAATTTTTGTGGGTAGAATATATATCCCACGGGAGTAAAATTCAAAAAAGTTGAAAAAATTTTTTTTTGGACTTAGTCATTTTTTCCAGCGTTTATCAGACTTTCAGATAGGGGAAATGTCAGTGGTCGTTCCGATTTCTGTTCCAGAGCGATTCGCCCAATGAGTCCTTGATATTTAGTCGTTTTCAGCCAATTTTCTGGATTTTTGAAAATTTCACTTTTTTGTGAAAATATCCACTAAAGGAGGGAATAATATGTGTGAGGGTACCCCAGGAGAGTTCCAAATGTGTGTGGGTAGAATTTATATCCCACGGGGGAAAAATTCAAAAAAGTTGAAAAAAATTTTTTTTGGACTTAGTCATTTTTCCGGCGTTTATCAGACTTTCAGATAGGGGAAATGTCAGTGAGAGTTCCGATTTCTGTTCCAGAGCGATTCGCCCAATGAGTCCTTGATATTTAGTCGTTTTCAGCCAATATTTTGGATTTTTGAAAATTTCACTTTTTTGTGAAAATATCCACTAAATGAGGGAATAATATGTGTGAGGGTACCCCAGGAGAGTTCCAAATGTGTGTGGGTAGAATATATATCCCACGGGGGTAAAATTGAAAAAAGTTGAAAAATTTTTTTTCTTTGACTTAGTAATATTCCGGCGTTTATCATACTTTCAGATAGGGGAAATGTCAGTGAGCATTCCGATTTCAGTTCCAGAGCGATTCGCCCAATGAGTCCTTGATATTTAGTTGTTTTCTGCCAATATTTTGGATTTTTGAAAATTTCACTTTTTTGTGAAAATATCCACTAAATGAGGGAATAATATGTGTGAGGGTACCCCAGGAGAGTTCCAAATTTTTGTGGGTAGAATATATATCCCACGGGGGTAAAATTGAAAAAAGTTGAAAAAAATTTTTTTCGACTTAGTCATTTTTCCGGCGTTTATCAGACTTTCAGATAGGGGAAATGTCAGTGAGCATTCCGATTTCAGTTCCAGAGCGATTCGCCCAATGAGTCCTTGATATTTAGTCGTTTTCAGCCAATTTTCTGGATTTTTAAAAATTTCACGTTTTGTGAAAATATCCACTAAATGAGGGAATAATATGTGTGAGGGTACCCCAGGAGAGTTCCAAATTTGTGTGGGTAGAATATATATCCCACGGGGGTAAAATTGAAAAAAGTTTAAAAAATTTTTTTTTGGACTCAGTCATTTTTCCGGCGTTTATCAGACTGTCAGATAGAGCAAATGTCAGTGAATATTCCGATTTCAGTTCCAGAGCGATTCGCCCAATGAGTCCTTGATATTTAGTTGTTTTCTGCCAATATTTTGGATTTTTGAAAATTTCACTTTTTTGTGAAAATATCCACTAAATGAGGGAATAATATGTGTGAGGGTACCCCAGGAGAGTTCCAAATGTGTGTGGGTAGAATTTATATCCCACGGGGGAAAAATTGAAAAAGTTGAAAAAATTTTTTTCTTTGACTTAGTAATATTCCGGCGTTTATCAGACTGTCAGATAGAGCAAATGTCAGTGAACATTCCGATTTCAGTTCCAGAGCGATTCGCCCAATGAGTCCTTGATATTTAGTTGTTTTCTGACAATATTTTGGATTTTTGAAAATTTCACTTTTTTGTGAAAATATCCACTAAATGAGGGAATAATATGTGTGAGGGTACCCCAGGAGAGTTCCAAATGTGTGTGGGTAGAATATATATCCCACGGGGGTAAAATTGAAAAAAGTTGAAAAATTTTTTTTTTTGGACTTACTCATTTTTTCCAGCGTTTATCAGACTTTCAGATAGGGGAAATGTCAGTGGGCGTTCCGATTTCTGTTCCAGAGCGATTCGCCCAATGAGTCCTTGATATTTAGTCGTTTTCAGCCAATTTTCTGGATTTTTGAAAATTTCACTTTTTTGTGAAAATATCCACTAAAGGAGGGAATAATATGTGTGAGGGTACCCCAGGAGAGTTCCAAATGTGTGTGGGTAGAATTTATATCCCACGGGGGAAAAATTGAAAAAAGTTGAAAAATTTTTTTTCTTTGACTTAGTAATATTCCGGCGTTTATCAGACTTTCAGATAGGGGAAATGTCAGTGAGCATTCCGATTTCAGTTCCAGAGCGATTCGCCCAATGAGTCCTTGATATTTAGTCGTTTTCAGCCAATTTTCTGGATTTTTGAAAATTTCACTTTTTTGTGAAAATATCCACTAAATGAGGGAATAATATGTGTGAGGGTACCCCAGGAGAGTTCCAAATTTTTGTGGGTAGAATATATATCCCACGGGAGTAAAATTCAAAAAAGTTGAAAAAATTTTTTTTTGGACTTAGTCATTTTTTCCAGCGTTTATCAGACTTTCAGATAGGGGAAATGTCAGTGGTCGTTCCGATTTCTGTTCCAGAGCGATTCGCCCAATGAGTCCTTGATATTTAGTCGTTTTCAGCCAATTTTCTGGATTTTTGAAAATTTCACTTTTTTGTGAAAATATCCACTAAAGGAGGGAATAATATGTGTGAGGGTACCCCAGGAGAGTTCCAAATGTGTGTGGGTAGAATTTATATCCCACGGGGGAAAAATTCAAAAAAGTTGAAAAAAATTTTTTTTGGACTTAGTCATTTTTCCGGCGTTTATCAGACTTTCAGATAGGGGAAATGTCAGTGAGCATTCCGATTTCAGTTCCAGAGCGATTCGCCCAATGAGTCCTTGATATTTAGTCGTTTTCAGCCAATTTTCTGGATTTTTAAAAATTTCACGTTTTGTGAAAATATCCACTAAATGAGGGAATAATATGTGTGAGGGTACCCCAGGAGAGTTCCAAATTTGTGTGGGTAGAATATATATCCCACGGGGGTAAAATTGAAAAAAGTTTAAAAAATTTTTTTTTGGACTCAGTCATTTTTCCGGCGTTTATCAGACTGTCAGATAGAGCAAATGTCAGTGAATATTCCGATTTCAGTTCCAGAGCGATTCGCCCAATGAGTCCTTGATATTTAGTTGTTTTCTGCCAATATTTTGGATTTTTGAAAATTTCACTTTTTTGTGAAAATATCCACTAAATGAGGGAATAATATGTGTGAGGGTACCCCAGGAGAGTTCCAAATGTGTGTGGGTAGAATTTATATCCCACGGGGGAAAAATTGAAAAAGTTGAAAAAATTTTTTTCTTTGACTTAGTAATATTCCGGCGTTTATCATACTTTCAGATAGGGGAAATGTCAGTGAGTGTTCCGATTTCAGTACCAGAGCGATTCGCCCAATGAGTCCTTGATATTTAGTCGTTTTCAGCCAATTTTCTGGATTTTTAAAAATTTCACTTTTTTGTGAAAATATCCACTAAATGAGGGAATAATATGCGTGAGGGTACCCCAGTAGTTCCAAATGTGTGTGGGTAGAATATATATCCCACGGGAGTAAAATTCAAAAAAGTTGAAAAAAAATTTTTTTTAGACTTAGTCATTTTTTCCAGCATTTATCAGACTTTCAGATAGGGGAAATGTCAGTGGGCGTTCCGATTTCTGTTCCAGAGCGATTCGCCCAATGAGTCCTTGATATTTAGTCGTTTTCAGCCAATTTTCTGGATTTTTGAAAATTTCACTATTTTGTGAAAATATCCACTAAATGAGGGAATAATATGTGTGAGGGTACCCCAGGAGAGTTCCAAATGTGTGTGGGTAGAATTTATATCCCACGTGGGAAAAATTGAAAAAAGTTGAAAAATTTTTTTTCTTTGACTTCGTAATATTCCGGCGTTTATCAGACTTTCAGATAGGGGAAATGTCAGTGGTCGTTCTGATTTCTGTTCCAGAGCGATTCGCCCAATGAGTCCTTGATATTTAGTCGTTTTCAGCCAATTTTCTGGATTTTTGAAAATTTCACTTTTTTGTGAAAATATCCACTAAAGGAGGGAATAATATGTGTGAGGGTACCCCAGGAGAGTTCCAAATGTGTGTGGGTAGAATTTATATCCCACGGGGGAAAAATTGAAAAAAGTTGAAAAATTTTTTTTCTTTGACTTAGTAATATTCCGGCGTTTATCATACTTTCAGATAGGGGAAATGTCAGTGAGTGTTCCGATTTCAGTTCCAGAGCGATTCGCCCAATCAGTCCTTGATATTTAGTCGTTTTCAGCCAATTTTCTGGATTTTTGAAAATTTTACTTTTTTTGTGAAAATATCCACTAAATGAGGGAATAATATGTGTGAGGGTACCCCAGGAGAGTTCCAAATTTGTGTGGGTAGAATATATATCCCACGGGGGTAAAATTGAAAAAAGTTTAAAAAATTTTTTTTTGGACTTAGTCATTTTTCCGGCGTTTATCAGACTGTCAGATAGAGCAAATGTCAGTGAACATTCCGATTTCAGTTCCAGAGCGATTCGCCCAATGAGTCCTTGATATTTAGTTGTTTTCTGACAATATTTTGGATTTTTGAAAATTTCACTTTTTTGTGAAAATATCCACTAAATGAGGGAATAATATGTGTGAGGGTACCCCAGGAGAGTTCCAAATGTGTGTGGGTAGAATATATATCCCACGGGGGTAAAATTGAAAAAAGTTGAAAAATTTTTTTTTTTGGACTTACTCATTTTTTCCAGCGTTTATCAGACTTTCAGATAGGGGAAATGTCAGTGGGCGTTCCGATTTCTGTTCCAGAGCGATTCGCCCAATGAGTCCTTGATATTTAGTCGTTTTCAGCCAATTTTCTGGATTTTTGAAAATTTCACTTTTTTGTGAAAATATCCACTAAAGGAGGGAATAATATGTGTGAGGGTACCCCAGGAGAGTACCAAATGTGTGTAGGTAGAATTTATATCCCACGGGGGAAAAATTGAAAAAAGTTGAAAAAATTTTTTTCTTTGACTTAGTAATATTCCGGCGTTTATCAGACTTTCAGATAGGGGAAATGTCAGTGAGCATTCCGATTTCAGTTCCAGAGCGATTCGCCCAATGAGTCCTTGATATTTAGTCGTTTTCAGCCAATTTTCTGGATTTTTGAAAATTTCACTTTTTTGTGAAAATATCCACTAAATGAGGGAATAATATGTGTGAGGGTACCCCAGGAGAGTTCCAAATTTTTGTGGGTAGAATATATATCCCACGGGAGTAAAATTCAAAAAAGTTGAAAAAATTTTTTTTTGGACTTAGTCATTTTTTCCAGCGTTTATCAGACTTTCAGATAGGGGAAATGTCAGTGGTCGTTCCGATTTCTGTTCCAGAACGATTCGCCCAATGAGTCCTTGATATTTAGTCGTTTTCAGCCAATTTTCTGGATTTTTGAAAATTTCACTTTTTTGTGAAAATATCCACTAAAGGAGGGAATAATATGTGTGAGGGTACCCCAGGAGAGTTCCAAATGTGTGTGGGTAGAATTTATATCCCACGGGGGAAAAATTGAAAAAAGTTGAAAAAATTTTTTTCTTTGACTTAGTAATATTCCGGCGTTTATCAGACTGTCAGATAGAGCAAATGTCAGTGAACATTCCGATTTCAGTTCCAGAGCGATTCGCCCAATGAGTCCTTGATATTTAGTCGTTTTCAGCCAATTTTCTGGATTTTTGAAAATTTCACTTTTTTGTGAAAATATCCACTAAATGAGGGAATAATATGTGTGAGGGTACCCCAGGAGAGTTCCAAATGTGTGTGGGTAGAATATATATCCCACGGGGGTAAAATTGAAAAAAGTTGAAAAAATTTTTTTTGGACTTAGTCATTTTTCCGGCGTTTATCAGACTTTCAGATAGGGGAAATGTCAGTGAGCATTCCGATTTCAGTTCCAGAGCTATTCGCCCAATGAGTCCTTGATATTTAGTCGTTTTCAGCCAATTTTCTGGATTTTTGAAAATTTCACTTTTTTGTGAAAATATCCACTAAATGAGGGAATAATATGTGTGAGGGTACCCCAGGAGAGTTCCAAATGTGTGTGGGTAGAATATATATCCCACGGGGGTAAAATTGAAAAAAGTTGAAAAATTTTTTTTCTTTGACTTAGTAATATTCCGGCGTTTATCATACTTTCAGATAGGGGAAATGTCAGTGGGCATTCCGATTTCAGTTCCAGAGCGATTCGCCCAATGAGTCCTTGATATTTAGTTGTTTTCTGCCAATATTTTGGATTTTTGAAAATTTCACTTTTTTGTGAAAATATCCACTAAATGAGGGAATAATATGTGTGAGGGTACCCCAGGAGAGTTCCAAATTTTTGTGGGTAGAATATATATCCCACGGGAGTAAAATTCAAAAAAGTTGAAAAAATTTTTTTTTGGACTTAGTCATTTTTTCCAGCGTTTATCATACTTTCAGATAGGGGAAATGTCAGTGGTCGTTCCGATTTCTGTTCCAGAGCGATTCGCCCAATGAGTCCTTGATATTTAGTCGTTTTCAGCCAATTTTCTGGATTTTTGAAAATTTCACTTTTTTGTGAAAATATCCACTAAATGAGGGAATAATATGTGTGAGGGTACCCCAGGAGAGTTCCAAATTTTTGTGGGTAGAATATATATCCCACGGGGGTAAAATTGAAAAAAGTTGAAAAAATTTTTTTTCGACTTAGTCATTTTTCCGGCGTTTATCAGACTTTCAGATAGGGGAAATGTCAGTGAGCATTCCGATTTCAGTTCCAGAGCGATTCGCCCAATGAGTCCTTGATATTTAGTCGTTTTCAGCCAATTTTCTGGATTTTTGAAAATTTCACTTTTTGTGAAAATATCCACTAAATGAGGGAATAATATGTGTGAGGGTACCCCAGGAGAGTTCCAAATTTGTGTGGGTAGAATATATATCCCACGGGGGTAAAATTGAAAAAAGTTTAAAAAATTTTTTTTTGGACTCAGTCATTTTTCCGGCGTTTATCACCCTGTCAGATAGAGCAAATGTCAGTGAACATTCCGATTTCAGTTCCAGAGCGATTCGCCCAATGAGTCCTTGATATTTAGTTGTTTTCTGCTAATATTTTGGATTTTTGAAAATTTCACTTTTTTGTGAAAATATCCACTAAATGAGGGAATAATATGTGTGAGGGTACCCCAGGAGAGTTCCAAATGTGTGTGGGTAGAATTTATATCCCACGGGGGAAAAATTGAAAAAGTTGAAAAAAATTTTTTCTTTGACTTAGTAATATTCCGGCGTTTATCATACTTTCAGATAGGGGAAATGTCAGTGAGTGTTCCGATTTCAGTACCAGAGCGATTCGCCCAATGAGTCCTTGATATTTAGTCGTTTTCAGCCAATTTTCTGGATTTTTAAAAATTTCACTTTTTTGTGAAAATATCCACTAAATGAGGGAATAATATGTGTGAGGGTACCCCAGTAGTTCCAAATGTGTGTGGGTAGAATATATATCCCACGGGAGTAAAATTCAAAAAAGTTGAAAAAATTTTTTTTTTGGACTTAGTCATTTTTTCCAGCGTTTATCAGACTTTCAGATAGGGGAAATGTCAGTGGGCGTTCCGATTTCTGTTCCAGAGCGATTCGCCCAATGAGTCCTTGATATTTAGTCGTTTTCAGCCAATTTTCTGGATTTTTGAAAATTTCACTATTTTGTGAAAATATCCACTAAATGAGGGAATAATATGTGTGAGGGTACCCCAGGAGAGTTCCAAATGTGTGTGGGTAGAATTTATATCCCACGTGGGAAAAATTGAAAAAAGTTGAAAAATTTTTTTTCTTTGACTTAGTAATATTCTGGCGTTTATCAGACTTTCAGATAGGGGAAATGTCAGTGGTCGTTCTGATTTCTGTTCCAGAGCGATTCGCCCAATGAGTCCTTGATATTTAGTTGTTTTCAGCCAATTTTCTGGATTTTTGAAAATTTCACTTTTTTGTGAAAATATCCACTAAAGGAGGGAATAATATGTGTGAGGGTACCCCAGGAGAGTTCCAAATGTGTGTGGGTAGAATTTATATCCCACGGGGGAAAAATTGAAAAAAGTTGAAAAATTTTTTTTCTTTGACTTAGTAATATTCCGGCGTTTATCATACTTTCAGATAGGGGAAATGTCAGTGAGTGTTCCGATTTCAGTTCCAGAGCGATTCGCCCAATCAGTCCTTGATATTTAGTCGTTTTCAGCCAATTTTCTGGATTTTTGAAAATTTCACTTTTTTTGTGAAAATATCCACTAAATGAGGGAATAATATGTGTGAGGGTACCCCAGGAGAGTTCCAAATTTGTGTGGGTAGAATATATATCCCACGGGGGTAAAATTGAAAAAAGTTTAAAAAATTTTTTTTTGGACTTAGTCATTTTTCCGGCGTTTATCAGACTGTCAGATAGAGCAAATGTCAGTGAACATTCCGATTTCAGTTCCAGAGCGATTCGCCCAATGAGTCCTTGATATTTAGTTGTTTTCTGACAATATTTTGGATTTTTGAAAATTTCACTTTTTTGTGAAAATATCCACTAAATGAGGGAATAATATGTGTGAGGGTACCCCAGGAGAGTTCCAAATGTGTGTGGGTAGAATATATATCCCACGGGGGTAAAATTGAAAAAAGTTGAAAAATTTTTTTTTTTGGACTTACTCATTTTTTCCAGCGTTTATCAGACTTTCAGATAGGGGAAATGTCAGTGAGAGTTCCGATTTCAGTTCCAGAGCGATTCGCCCAATGAGTCCTTGATATTTAGTCGTTTTCAGCCAATTTTCTGGATTTTTGAAAATTTCACTTTTTTGTGAAAATATCCACTAAATGAGGGAATAATATGTGTGAGGGTACCCCAGGAGAGTTCCAAATGTGTGTGGGTAGAATATATATCCCACGGGGGTAAAATTGAAAAAAGTTGAAAAAATTTTTTTTTGGACTTAGTCATTTTTCCGGCGTTTATCAGACTTTCAGATAGGGCAAATGTCAGTGAACATTCCGATTTCAGTTCCAGAGCGATTCGCCCAATGAGTCCTTGATATTTAGTCGTTTTCAGCCAATATTTTGGATTTTTGAAAATTTCACTTTTTTGTGAAAATATCCACTAAATGAGGGAATAATATGTGTGAGGGTACCCCAGGAGAGTTCCAAATGTGTGTGGGTAGAATATATATCCCACGGGGGTAAAATTGAAAAAAGTTGAAAAATTTTTTTTCTTTGACTTAGTAATATTCCGGCGTTTATCAGACTTTCAGATAGGGGAAATGTCAGTGAGCATTCCGATTTCAATTCCAGAGCGATTCGCCCAATGAGTCCTTGATATTTAGTCGTTTTCAGCCAATTTTCTGGATTTTTGAAAATTTCACTTTTTTGTGAAAATATCCACTAAATGAGGGGATAATATGTGTGAGGGTACCCCAGGAGAGTTCCAAATTTTTGTGGGTAGAATATATATCCCACGGGAGTAAAATTCAAAAAAGTTGAAAAAAATTTTTTTTGGACTTAGTCATTTTTTCCAGCGTTTATCAGACTTTCAGTTAGGGGAAATGTCAGTGGTCGTTCCAATTTCTGTTCCAGAGCGATTCGCCCAATGAGTCCTTGATATTTAGTCGTTTTCAGCCAATTTTCTGGATTTTTGAAAATTTCACTTTTTTGTGAAAATATCCACTAAATGAGGGAATAATATGTGTGAGGGTACCCCAGGAGAGTTCCAAATTTTTGTGGGTAGAATATATATCCCACGGGGGTAAAATTGAAAAAAGTTGAAAAAATTTTTTTTCGACTTAGTCATTTTTCCGGCGTTTATCAGACTTTCAGATAGGGGAAATGTCAGTGAGCATTCCGATTTCAGTTCCAGAGCGATTCGCCCAATGAGTCCTTGATATTTAGTCGTTTTCAGCCAATTTTCTGGATTTTTGAAAATTTCACTTTTTGTGAAAATATCCACTAAATGAGGGAATAATATGTGTGAGGGTACCCCAGGAGAGTTCCAAATTTGTGTGGGTAGAATATATATCCCACGGGGGTAAAATTGAAAAAAGTTTAAAAAATTTTTTTTTGGACTCAGTCATTTTTCCGGCGTTTATCACCCTGTCAGATAGAGCAAATGTCAGTGAACATTCCGATTTCAGTTCCAGAGCGATTCGCCCAATGAGTCCTTGATATTTAGTTGTTTTCTGCTAATATTTTGGATTTTTGAAAATTTCACTTTTTTGTGAAAATATCCACTAAATGAGGGAATAATATGTGTGAGGGTACCCCAGGAGAGTTCCAAATGTGTGTGGGTAGAATTTATATCCCACGGGGGAAAAATTGAAAAAGTTGAAAAAATTTTTTTCTTTGACTTAGTAATATTCCGGCGTTTATCATACTTTCAGATAGGGGAAATGTCAGTGAGTGTTCCGATTTCAGTACCAGAGCGATTCGCCCAATGAGTCCTTGATATTTAGTCGTTTTCAGCCAATTTTCTGGATTTTTAAAAATTTCACTTTTTTGTGAAAATATCCACTAAATGAGGGAATAATATGTGTGAGGGTACCCCAGTAGTTCCAAATGTGTGTGGGTAGAATATATATCCCACGGGAGTAAAATTCAAAAAAGTTGAAAAAATTTTTTTTTTGGACTTAGTCATTTTTTCCAGCGTTTATCAGACTTTCAGATAGGGGAAATGTCAGTGGGCGTTCCGATTTCTGTTCCAGAGCGATTCGCCCAATGAGTCCTTGATATTTAGTCGTTTTCAGCCAATTTTCTGGATTTTTGAAAATTTCACTATTTTGTGAAAATATCCACTAAATGAGGGAATAATATGTGTGAGGGTACCCCAGGAGAGTTCCAAATGTGTGTGGGTAGAATTTATATCCCACGTGGGAAAAATTGAAAAAAGTTGAAAAATTTTTTTTCTTTGACTTAGTAATATTCTGGCGTTTATCAGACTTTCAGATAGGGGAAATGTCAGTGGTCGTTCTGATTTCTGTTCCAGAGCGATTCGCCCAATGAGTCCTTGATATTTAGTTGTTTTCAGCCAATTTTCTGGATTTTTGAAAATTTCACTTTTTTGTGAAAATATCCACTAAAGGAGGGAATAATATGTGTGAGGGTACCCCAGGAGAGTTCCAAATGTGTGTGGGTAGAATTTATATCCCACGGGGGAAAAATTGAAAAAAGTTGAAAAATTTTTTTTCTTTGACTTAGTAATATTCCGGCGTTTATCATACTTTCAGATAGGGGAAATGTCAGTGAGTGTTCCGATTTCAGTTCCAGAGCGATTCGCCCAATCAGTCCTTGATATTTAGTCGTTTTCAGCCAATTTTCTGGATTTTTGAAAATTTCACTTTTTTTGTGAAAATATCCACTAAATGAGGGAATAATATGTGTGAGGGTACCCCAGGAGAGTTCCAAATTTGTGTGGGTAGAATATATATCCCACGGGGGTAAAATTGAAAAAAGTTTAAAAAATTTTTTTTTGGACTTAGTCATTTTTCCGGCGTTTATCAGACTGTCAGATAGAGCAAATGTCAGTGAACATTCCGATTTCAGTTCCAGAGCGATTCGCCCAATGAGTCCTTGATATTTAGTTGTTTTCTGACAATATTTTGGATTTTTGAAAATTTCACTTTTTTGTGAAAATATCCACTAAATGAGGGAATAATATGTGTGAGGGTACCCCAGGAGAGTTCCAAATGTGTGTGGGTAGAATATATATCCCACGGGGGTAAAATTGAAAAAAGTTGAAAAATTTTTTTTTTTGGACTTACTCATTTTATCCAGCGTTTATCAGACTTTCAGATAGGGGAAATGTCAGTGAGAGTTCCGATTTCAGTTCCAGAGCGATTCGCCCAATGAGTCCTTGATATTTAGTCGTTTTCAGCCAATTTTCTGGATTTTTGAAAATTTCACTTTTTTGTGAAAATATCCACTAAATGAGGGAATAATATGTGTGAGGGTACCCCAGGAGAGTTCCAAATGTGTGTGGGTAGAATATATATCCCACGGGGGTAAAATTGAAAAAAGTTGAAAAAATTTTTTTTTGGACTTAGTCATTTTTCCGGCGTTTATCAGACTTTCAGATAGGGCAAATGTCAGTGAACATTCCGATTTCAGTTCCAGAGCGATTCGCCCAATGAGTCCTTGATATTTAGTCGTTTTCAGCCAATATTTTGGATTTTTGAAAATTTCACTTTTTTGTGAAAATATCCACTAAATGAGGGAATAATATGTGTGAGGGTACCCCAGGAGAGTTCCAAATGTGTGTGGGTAGAATATATATCCCACGGGGGTAAAATTGAAAAAAGTTGAAAAATTTTTTTTCTTTGACTTAGTAATATTCCGGCGTTTATCAGACTTTCAGATAGGGGAAATGTCAGTGAGCATTCCGATTTCAATTCCAGAGCGATTCGCCCAATGAGTCCTTGATATTTAGTCGTTTTCAGCCAATTTTCTGGATTTTTGAAAATTTCACTTTTTTGTGAAAATATCCACTAAATGAGGGGATAATATGTGTGAGGGTACCCCAGGAGAGTTCCAAATTTTTGTGGGTAGAATATATATCCCACGGGAGTAAAATTCAAAAAAGTTGAAAAAAATTTTTTTTGGACTTAGTCATTTTTTCCAGCGTTTATCAGACTTTCAGTTAGGGGAAATGTCAGTGGTCGTTCCAATTTCTGTTCCAGAGCGATTCGCCCAATGAGTCCTTGATATTTAGTCGTTTTCAGCCAATTTTCTGGATTTTTGAAAATTTCACTTTTTTGTGAAAATATCCACTAAATGAGGGAATAATATGTGTGAGGGTACCCCAGGAGAGTTCCAAATTTTTGTGGGTAGAATATATATCCCACGGGGGTAAAATTGAAAAAAGTTGAAAAAATTTTTTTTCGACTTAGTCATTTTTCCGGCGTTTATCAGACTTTCAGATAGGGGAAATGTCAGTGAGCATTCCGATTTCAGTTCCAGAGCGATTCGCCCAATGAGTCCTTGATATTTAGTCGTTTTCAGCCAATTTTCTGGATTTTTGAAAATTTCACTTTTTGTGAAAATATCCACTAAATGAGGGAATAATATGTGTGAGGGTACCCCAGGAGAGTTCCAAATTTGTGTGGGTAGAATATATATCCCACGGGGGTAAAATTGAAAAAAGTTGAAAAAAATTTTTTTTGGACTTAGTCATTTTTCCGGCGTTTATCACACTGTCAGATAGAGCAAATGTCAGTGAACATTCCGATTTCAGTTCCAGAGCGATTCGCCCAATGAGTCCTTGATATTTAGTTGTTTTCTGCCAATATTTTGGATTTTTGAAAATTTCACTTTTTTGTGAAAATATCCACTAAATGAGGGAATAATATGTGTGAGGGTACCCCAGGAGAGTTCCAAATGTGTGTGGGTAGAATTTATATCCCACGGGGGAAAAATTGAAAAAAGTTGAAAAATTTTTTTTCTTTGACTTAGTAATATTCCGGCGTTTATCATACTTTCAGATAGGGGAAATGTCAGTGAGTGTTCCGATTTCAGTTCCAGAGCGATTCGCCCAATGAGTCCTTGATATTTAGTCGTTTTCAGCCAATTTTCTGGATTTTTGAAAATTTCACTTTTTTGTGAAAATATCCACTAAATGAGGGAATAATATGTGTGAGGGTACCCCAGTAGTTCCAAATGTGTGTGGGTAGAATATATATCCCACGGGAGTAAAATTCAAAAAAGTTGAAAAAATTTTTTTTTTGGACTTAGTCATTTTTTCCAGCGTTTATCAGACTTTCAGATAGGGGAAATGTCAGTGGGCGTTCTGATTTCTGTTCCAGAGCGATTCGCCCAATGAGTCCTTGATATTTAGTCGTTTTCAGCCAATTTTCTGGATTTTTGAAAATTTCACTATTTTGTGAAAATATCCACTAAATGAGGGAATAATATGTGTGAGGGTACCCCAGGAGAGTTCCAAATGTGTGTGGGTAGAATTTATATCCCACGTGGGAAAAATTGAAAAAAGTTGAAAAATTTTTTTTCTTTGACTTAGTAATATTCCGGCGTTTATCAGACTTTCAGATAGGGGAAATGTCAGTGAGTGTTCCGATTTCAGTTCCAGAGCGATTCGCCCAATGAGTCCTTGATATTTAGTCGTTTTCAGCCAATTTTCTGGATTTTTGAAAATTTCACTTTTTTGTGAAAATATCCACTAAATGAGGGAATAATATGTGTGAGGGTACCCCAGGAGAGTTCCAAATTTTTGTGGGTAGAATATATATCCCACGGGGGTAAAATTGAAAAAAGTTGAAAAAATTTTTTTTGGACTTAGTCATTTTTCCGGCGTTTATCAGACTTTCAGATAGGGGAAATGTCAGTGAGAGTTCCGATTTCAGTTCCAGAGCGATTCGCCCAATGAGTCCTTGATATTTAGTCGTTTTCAGCCAATTTTCTGGATTTTTGAAAATTTCACTTTTTTGTGAAAATATCCACTAAATGAGGGAATAATATGTGTGAGGGTACCCCAGGAGAGTTCCAAATGTGTGTGGGTAGAATATATATCCCACGGGGGTAAAATTGAAAAAAGTTGAAAAAATTTTTTTTTGGACTTAGTCATTTTTCCGGCGTTTATCAGACTTTCAGATAGGGCAAATGTCAGTGAACATTCCGATTTCAGTTCCAGAGCGATTCGCCCAATGAGTTCTTGATATTTAGTCGTTTTCAGCCAATATTTTGGATTTTTGAAAATTTCACTTTTTTGTGAAAATATCCACTAAATGAGGGAATAATATGTGTGAGGGTACCCCAGGAGAGTTCCAAATGTGTGTGGGTAGAATATATATCCCACGGGGGTAAAATTGAAAAAAGTTGAAAAATTTTTTTTCTTTGACTTAGTAATATTCCGGCGTTTATCAGACTTTCAGATAGGGGAAATGTCAGTGAGCATTCCGATTTCAATTCCAGAGCGATTCGCCCAATGAGTCCTTGATATTTAGTCGTTTTCAGCCAATTTTCTGGATTTTTGAAAATTTCACTTTTTTGTGAAAATATCCACTAAATGAGGGGATAATATGTGTGAGGGTACCCCAGGAGAGTTCCAAATTTTTGTGGGTAGAATATATATCCCACGGGAGTAAAATTCAAAAAAGTTGAAAAAAATTTTTTTGGGACTTAGTCATTTTTTCCAGCGTTTATCAGACTTTCAGTTAGGGGAAATGTCAGTGGTCGTTCCAATTTCTGTTCCAGAGCGATTCGCCCAATGAGTCCTTGATATTTAGTCGTTTTCAGCCAATTTTCTGGATTTTTGAAAATTTCACTTTTTTGTGAAAATATCCACTAAATGAGGGAATAATATGTGTGAGGGTACCCCAGGAGAGTTCCAAATTTTTGTGGGTAGAATATATATCCCACGGGGGTAAAATTGAAAAAAGTTGAAAAAATTTTTTTTCGACTTAGTCATTTTTCCGGCGTTTATCAGACTTTCAGATAGGGGAAATGTCAGTGAGCATTCCGATTTCAGTTCCAGAGCGATTCGCCCAATGAGTCCTTGATATTTAGTTGTTTTCTGCCAATATTTTGGATTTTTGAAAATTTCACTTTTTTGTGAAAATATCCACTAAATGAGGGAATAATATGTGTGAGGGTACCCCAGGAGAGTTCCAAATGTGTGTGGGTAGAATTTATATCCCACGGGGGAAAAATTGAAAAAAGTTGAAAAATTTTTTTTCTTTGACTTAGTAATATTCCGGCGTTTATCATACTTTCAGATAGGGGAAATGTCAGTGAGTGTTCCGATTTCAGTTCCAGAGCGATTCGCCCAATGAGTCCTTGATATTTAGTCGTTTTCAGCCAATTTTCTGGATTTTTGAAAATTTCACTTTTTTGTGAAAATATCCACTAAATGAGGGAATAATATGTGTGAGGGTACCCCAGTAGTTCCAAATGTGTGTGGGTAGAATATATATCCCACGGGAGTAAAATTCAAAAAAGTTGAAAAAATTTTTTTTTTGAAATTAGTCATTTTTTCCAGCGTTTATCAGACTTTCAGATAGGGGAAATGTCAGTGGGCGTTCTGATTTCTGTTCCAGAGCGATTCGCCCAATGAGTCCTTGATATTTAGTCGTTTTCAGCCAATTTTCTGGATTTTTGAAAATTTCACTATTTTGTGAAAATATCCACTAAATGAGGGAATAATATGTGTGAGGGTACCCCAGGAGAGTTCCAAATGTGTGTGGGTAGAATTTATATCCCACGTGGGAAAAATTGAAAAAAGTTGAAAAATTTTTTTTCTTTGACTTAGTAATATTCCGGCGTTTATCAGACTTTCAGATAGGGGAAATGTCAGTGAGTGTTCCGATTTCAGTTCCAGAGCGATTCGCCCAATGAGTCCTTGATATTTAGTCGTTTTCAGCCAATTTTCTGGATTTTTGAAAATTTCACTTTTTTGTGAAAATATCCACTAAATGAGGGAATAATATGTGTGAGGGTACCCCAGGAGAGTTCCAAATTTTTGTGGGTAGAATATATATCCCACGGGGGTAAAATTGAAAAAAGTTGAAAAAATTTTTTTTAGACTTAGTCATTTTTCCGGCGTTTATCAGACTTTCAGATAGGGGAAATGTCAGTGAGCATTCCGATTTCAGTTCCAGAGCGATTCGCCCAATGAGTCCTTGATATTTAGTCGTTTTCAGCCAATTTTTTGGATTTTTGAAAATTTCACTTTTTTGTGAAAATATCCACTAAATGAGGGAATAATATGTGTGAGGGTACCCCAGGAGAGTTCCAAATTTTTGTGGGTAGAATATATATCCCACGGGAGTAAAATTCAAAAAAGTTGAAAAAATTTTTTTTTGGACTTAGTCATTTTTTCCAGCGTTTATCAGACTTTCAGAAAGGGGAAATGTCAGTGGTCGTTCTGATTTCTGTTCCAGAGCGATTCGCCCAATGAGTCCTTGATATTTAGTCGTTTTCAGCCAATTTTCTGGATTTTTGAAAATTTCACTTTTTTGTGAAAATATCCACTAAAGGAGGGAATAATATGTGTGAGGGTACCCCAGGAGAGTTCCAAATGTGTGTGGGTAGAATATATATCCCACGGGGGTAAAATTGAAAAAAGTTGAAAAATTTTTTTTCTTTGACTTAGTAATATTCCGGCGTTTATCAGACTTTCAGATAGGGGAAATGTCAGTGAGCATTCCGATTTCAATTCCAGAGCGATTCGCCCAATGAGTCCTTGATATTTAGTCGTTTTCAGCCAATTTTCTGGATTTTTGAAAATTTCACTTTTTTGTGAAAATATCCACTAAATGAGGGGATAATATGTGTGAGGGTACCCCAGGAGAGTTCCAAATTTTTGTGGGTAGAATATATATCCCACGGGAGTAAAATTCAAAAAAGTTGAAAAAAATTTTTTTGGGACTTAGTCATTTTTTCCAGCGTTTATCAGACTTTCAGTTAGGGGAAATGTCAGTGGTCGTTCCAATTTCTGTTCCAGAGCGATTCGCCCAATGAGTCCTTGATATTTAGTCGTTTTCAGCCAATTTTCTGGATTTTTGAAAATTTCACTTTTTTGTGAAAATATCCACTAAATGAGGGAATAATATGTGTGAGGGTACCCCAGGAGAGTTCCAAATTTTTGTGGGTAGAATATATATCCCACGGGGGTAAAATTGAAAAAAGTTGAAAAAATTTTTTTTCGACTTAGTCATTTTTCCGGCGTTTATCAGACTTTCAGATAGGGGAAATGTCAGTGAGCATTCCGATTTCAGTTCCAGAGCGATTCGCCCAATGAGTCCTTGATATTTAGTTGTTTTCTGCCAATATTTTGGATTTTTGAAAATTTCACTTTTTTGTGAAAATATCCACTAAATGAGGGAATAATATGTGTGAGGGTACCCCAGGAGAGTTCCAAATGTGTGTGGGTAGAATTTATATCCCACGGGGGAAAAATTGAAAAAAGTTGAAAAATTTTTTTTCTTTGACTTAGTAATATTCCGGCGTTTATCATACTTTCAGATAGGGGAAATGTCAGTGAGTGTTCCGATTTCAGTTCCAGAGCGATTCGCCCAATGAGTCCTTGATATTTAGTCGTTTTCAGCCAATTTTCTGGATTTTTGAAAATTTCACTTTTTTGTGAAAATATCCACTAAATGAGGGAATAATATGTGTGAGGGTACCCCAGTAGTTCCAAATGTGTGTGGGTAGAATATATATCCCACGGGAGTAAAATTCAAAAAAGTTGAAAAAATTTTTTTTTTGAAATTAGTCATTTTTTCCAGCGTTTATCAGACTTTCAGATAGGGGAAATGTCAGTGGGCGTTCTGATTTCTGTTCCAGAGCGATTCGCCCAATGAGTCCTTGATATTTAGTCGTTTTCAGCCAATTTTCTGGATTTTTGAAAATTTCACTATTTTGTGAAAATATCCACTAAATGAGGGAATAATATGTGTGAGGGTACCCCAGGAGAGTTCCAAATGTGTGTGGGTAGAATTTATATCCCACGTGGGAAAAATTGAAAAAAGTTGAAAAATTTTTTTTCTTTGACTTAGTAATATTCCGGCGTTTATCAGACTTTCAGATAGGGGAAATGTCAGTGAGTGTTCCGATTTCAGTTCCAGAGCGATTCGCCCAATGAGTCCTTGATATTTAGTCGTTTTCAGCCAATTTTCTGGATTTTTGAAAATTTCACTTTTTTGTGAAAATATCCACTAAATGAGGGAATAATATGTGTGAGGGTACCCCAGGAGAGTTCCAAATTTTTGTGGGTAGAATATATATCCCACGGGGGTAAAATTGAAAAAAGTTGAAAAAATTTTTTTTAGACTTAGTCATTTTTCCGGCGTTTATCAGACTTTCAGATAGGGGAAATGTCAGTGAGCATTCCGATTTCAGTTCCAGAGCGATTCGCCCAATGAGTCCTTGATATTTAGTCGTTTTCAGCCAATTTTTTGGATTTTTGAAAATTTCACTTTTTTGTGAAAATATCCACTAAATGAGGGAATAATATGTGTGAGGGTACCCCAGGAGAGTTCCAAATTTTTGTGGGTAGAATATATATCCCACGGGAGTAAAATTCAAAAAAGTTGAAAAAATTTTTTTTTGGACTTAGTCATTTTTTCCAGCGTTTATCAGACTTTCAGAAAGGGGAAATGTCAGTGGTCGTTCTGATTTCTGTTCCAGAGCGATTCGCCCAATGAGTCCTTGATATTTAGTCGTTTTCAGCCAATTTTCTGGATTTTTGAAAATTTCACTTTTTTGTGAAAATATCCACTAAAGGAGGGAATAATATGTGTGAGGGTACCCCAGGAGAGTTCCAAATGTGTGTGGGTAGAATATATATCCCACGGGGGTAAAATTGAAAAAAGTTGAAAAATTTTTTTTCTTTGACTTAGTAATATTCCGGCGTTTATCAGACTTTCAGATAGGGGAAATGTCAGTGAGCATTCCGATTTCAATTCCAGAGCGATTCGCCCAATGAGTCCTTGATATTTAGTCGTTTTCAGCCAATTTTCTGGATTTTTGAAAATTTCACTTTTTTGTGAAAATATCCACTAAATGAGGGGATAATATGTGTGAGGGTACCCCAGGAGAGTTCCAAATTTTTGTGGGTAGAATATATATCCCACGGGAGTAAAATTCAAAAAAGTTGAAAAAAATTTTTTTGGGACTTAGTCATTTTTTCCAGCGTTTATCAGACTTTCAGTTAGGGGAAATGTCAGTGGTCGTTCCAATTTCTGTTCCAGAGCGATTCGCCCAATGAGTCCTTGATATTTAGTCGTTTTCAGCCAATTTTCTGGATTTTTGAAAATTTCACTTTTTTGTGAAAATATCCACTAAATGAGGGAATAATATGTGTGAGGGTACCCCAGGAGAGTTCCAAATTTTTGTGGGTAGAATATATATCCCACGGGGGTAAAATTGAAAAAAGTTGAAAAAATTTTTTTTCGACTTAGTCATTTTTCCGGCGTTTATCAGACTTTCAGATAGGGGAAATGTCAGTGAGCATTCCGATTTCAGTTCCAGAGCGATTCGCCCAATGAGTCCTTGATATTTAGTTGTTTTCTGCCAATATTTTGGATTTTTGAAAATTTCACTTTTTTGTGAAAATATCCACTAAATGAGGGAATAATATGTGTGAGGGTACCCCAGGAGAGTTCCAAATGTGTGTGGGTAGAATTTATATCCCACGGGGGAAAAATTGAAAAAAGTTGAAAAATTTTTTTTCTTTGACTTAGTAATATTCCGGCGTTTATCATACTTTCAGATAGGGGAAATGTCAGTGAGTGTTCCGATTTCAGTTCCAGAGCGATTCGCCCAATGAGTCCTTGATATTTAGTCGTTTTCAGCCAATTTTCTGGATTTTTGAAAATTTCACTTTTTTGTGAAAATATCCACTAAATGAGGGAATAATATGTGTGAGGGTACCCCAGTAGTTCCAAATGTGTGTGGGTAGAATATATATCCCACGGGAGTAAAATTCAAAAAAGTTGAAAAAATTTTTTTTTTGAAATTAGTCATTTTTTCCAGCGTTTATCAGACTTTCAGATAGGGGAAATGTCAGTGGGCGTTCTGATTTCTGTTCCAGAGCGATTCGCCCAATGAGTCCTTGATATTTAGTCGTTTTCAGCCAATTTTCTGGATTTTTGAAAATTTCACTATTTTGTGAAAATATCCACTAAATGAGGGAATAATATGTGTGAGGGTACCCCAGGAGAGTTCCAAATGTGTGTGGGTAGAATTTATATCCCACGTGGGAAAAATTGAAAAAAGTTGAAAAATTTTTTTTCTTTGACTTAGTAATATTCCGGCGTTTATCAGACTTTCAGATAGGGGAAATGTCAGTGAGTGTTCCGATTTCAGTTCCAGAGCGATTCGCCCAATGAGTCCTTGATATTTAGTCGTTTTCAGCCAATTTTCTGGATTTTTGAAAATTTCACTTTTTTGTGAAAATATCCACTAAATGAGGGAATAATATGTGTGAGGGTACCCCAGGAGAGTTCCAAATTTTTGTGGGTAGAATATATATCCCACGGGGGTAAAATTGAAAAAAGTTGAAAAAATTTTTTTTAGACTTAGTCATTTTTCCGGCGTTTATCAGACTTTCAGATAGGGGAAATGTCAGTGAGCATTCCGATTTCAGTTCCAGAGCGATTCGCCCAATGAGTCCTTGATATTTAGTCGTTTTCAGCCAATTTTTTGGATTTTTGAAAATTTCACTTTTTTGTGAAAATATCCACTAAATGAGGGAATAATATGTGTGAGGGTACCCCAGGAGAGTTCCAAATTTTTGTGGGTAGAATATATATCCCACGGGAGTAAAATTCAAAAAAGTTGAAAAAATTTTTTTTTGGACTTAGTCATTTTTTCCAGCGTTTATCAGACTTTCAGAAAGGGGAAATGTCAGTGGTCGTTCTGATTTCTGTTCCAGAGCGATTCGCCCAATGAGTCCTTGATATTTAGTCGTTTTCAGCAATTTTCTGGATTTTTGAAAATTTCACTTTTTTGTGAAAATATCCACTAAAGGAGGGAATAATATGTGTGAGGGTACCCCAGGAGAGTTCCAAATGTGTGTGGGTAGAATTTATATCCCACGGGGGAAAAATTGAAAAAAGTTGAAAAATTTTTTTTCTTTGACTTAGTAATATTCCGGCGTTTATCATACTTTCAGATAGGGGAAATGTCAGTGAGTGTTCCGATTTCAGTTCCAGAGCGATTCGCCCAATCAGTCCTTGATATTTAGTCGTTTTCAGCCAATTTTCTGGATTTTTGAAAATTTCACTTTTTTTGTGAAAATATCCACTAAATGAGGGAATAATATGTGTGAGGGTACCCCAGGAGAGTTCCAAATTTGTGTGGGTAGAATATATATCCCACGGGGGTAAAATTGAAAAAAGTTTAAAAAATTTTTTTTTGGACTTAGTCATTTTTCCGGCGTTTATCAGACTGTCAGATAGAGCAAATGTCAGTGAACATTCCGATTTCAGTTCCAGAGCGATTCGCCCAATGAGTCCTTGATATTTAGTTGTTTTCTGCCAATATTTTGGATTTTTGAAAATTTCACTTTTTTGTGAAAATATCCACTAAATGAGGGGATAATATGTGTGAGGGTACCCCAGGAGAGTTCCAAATTTTTGTGGGTAGAATATATATCCCACGGGAGTAAAATTCAAAAAAGTTTAAAAAAATTTTTTTGGGACTTAGTCATTTTTTCCAGCGTTTATCAGACTTTCAGTTAGGGGAAATGTCAGTGGTCGTTCCAATTTCTGTTCCAGAGCGATTCGCCCAATGAGTCCTTGATATTTAGTCGTTTTCAGCCAATTTTCTGGATTTTTGAAAATTTCACTTTTTTGTGAAAATATCCACTAAATGAGGGAATAATATGTGTGAGGGTACCCCAGGAGAGTTCCAAATTTTTGTGGGTAGAATATATATCCCACGGGGGTAAAATTGAAAAAAGTTGAAAAAATTTTTTTTCGACTTAGTCATTTTTCCGGCGTTTATCAGACTTTCAGATAGGGGAAATGTCAGTGAGCATTCCGATTTCAGTTCCAGAGCGATTCGCCCAATGAGTCCTTGATATTTAGTCGTTTTCAGCCAATTTTCTGGATTTTTGAAAATTTCACTTCTTGTGAAAATATCCACTAAATGAGGGAATAATATGTGTGAGGGTACCCCAGGAGAGTTCCAAATTTGTGTGGGTAGAATATATATCCCACGGGGGTAAAATTGAAAAAAGTTTAAAAAATTTTTTTTTGGACTTAGTCATTTTTCCGGCGTTTATCACCCTGTCAGATAGAGCAAATGTCAGTGAACATTCCGATTTCAGTTCCAGAGCGATTCGCCCAATGAGTCCTTGATATTTAGTTGTTTTCTGCCAATATTTTGGATTTTTGAAAATTTCACTTTTTTGTGAAAATATCCACTAAATGAGGGAATAATATGTGTGAGGGTACCCCAGGAGAGTTCCAAATGTGTGTGGGTAGAATTTATATCCCACGGGGGAAAAATTGAAAAAAGTTGAAAAATTTTTTTTCTTTGACTTAGTAATATTCCGGCGTTTATCATACTTTCAGATGGGGGAAATGTCAGTGAGTGTTCCGATTTCAGTTCCAGAGCGATTCGCCCAATGAGTCCTTGATATTTAGTCGTTTTCAGCCAATTTTCTGAATTTTTGAAAATTTCACTTTTTTGTGAAAATATCCACTAAATGAGGGAATAATATGTGTGAGGGTACCCCAGTAGTTCCAAATGTGTGTGGGTAGAATATATATCCCACGGGAGTAAAATTCAAAAAAGTTGAAAAAATTTTTTTTTTGGACTTAGTCATTTTTTCCAGCGTTCATCAGACTTTCAGATAGGGGAAATGTCAGTGGGCGTTCTGATTTCTGTTCCAGAGCGATTCGCCCAATGAGTCCTTGATATTTAGTCGTTTTCAGCCAATTTTCTGTATTTTTGAAAATTTCACTATTTTGTGAAAATATCCACTAAATGAGGGAATAATATGTGTGAGGGTACCCCAGGAGAGTTCCAAATGTGTGTGGGTAGAATTTATATCCCACGTGGGAAAAATTGAAAAAAGTTGAAAAATTTTTTTTCTTTGACTTAGTAATATTCCGGCGTTTATCAGACTTTCAGATAGGGGAAATGTCAGTGAGTGCTCCGATTTCAGTTCCAGAGCGATTCGCCCAATGAGTCCTTGATATTTAGTCGTTTTCAGCCAATTTTTTGGATTTTTGAAAATTTCACTTTTTTGTGAAAATATCCACTAAATGAGGGAATAATATGTGTGAGGGTACCCCAGGAGAGTTCCAAATTTTTGTGGGTAGAATATATATCCCACGGGGGTAAAATTGAAAAAAGTTGAAAAAAATTTTTTTGGACTTAGTCATTTTTCCGGCGTTTATCAGACTTTCAGATAGGGGAAATGTCAGTGAGCATTCCGATTTCAGTTCCAGAGCGATTCGCCCAATGAGTCCTTGATATTTAGTCGTTTTCAGCCAATTTTCGGGATTTTTGAAAATTTCACTTTTTTGTGAAAATATCCACTAAATGAGGGAATAATATGTGTGAGGGTACCCCAGGAGAGTTCCAAATTTTTGTGGGTAGAATATATATCCCACGGGAGTAAAATTCAAAAAAGGTTGAAAAAATTTTTTTTTGGACTTAGTCATTTTTTCCAGCGTTTATCAGACTGTCAGATAGAGCAAATGTCAGTGAACATTCCGATTTCAGTTCCAGAGCGATTCGCCCAATGAGTCCTTGATATTTAGTTGTTTTCTGCCAATATTTTGGATTTTTGAAAATTTCACTTTTTTGTGAAAATATCCACTAAATGAGGGAATAATATGTGTGAGGGTACCCCAGGAGAGTTCCAAATGTGTGTGGGTAGAATATATATCTCACGGGGGTAAAATTGAAAAAAGTTTAAAAAATTTTTTTTTTGGACTTAGTCATTTTTCCGGCGTTTATCAGACTTTCAGATAGGGGAAATGTCAGTGAGCGTTGCGATTTCAGTTCCAGAGCGATTCGCCCAATAAGTCCTTGATATTTAGTTGTTTTCAGCCAATATTTTTGATTTTTGAAAATTTCACTTTTTTGTGAAAATATCCACTAAATGAGGGAATAATATGTGTGAGGGTACCCCAGGAGAGTTCCAAATGTGTGTGGGTAGAATATATATCCCACGGGGGTAAAATTGAAAAAAAAATTTTCTTGGACTTATTAATATTCCGGCGTTTATCAGACTTTCAGATAGGGCATATGTCAGTGAGCATTCTGGTTTCAGTACCAGAGCGATTCGCCCAATGAGTCCTTGATATTTAGTCGTTTTCAGCCAATATTTTTGAAAATTTCACTTTTTTGTGAAAATATCCACTAAATGAGGGAATAATATGTATGAGGGTACCCCAGGAGAGTTCCAAATGTGTGTGGGTAGAATATATATCCCACGGGGGTAAAATTGAAAAAAGTTTAAAAAATTTTTTTTTTATACTTAGTCATTTTTCCGGCGTTTATCAGACTTTCAGATAGAGCAAATGTCAGTGAACATTCCGATTTCAGTTCCAGAGCGATTCGCCCAATGAGTCCTTGATATTTAGTAGTTTTCAGCCAATTTTCTGGATTTTTGAAAAATTCACTTTTTTGTGAAAATATCCCCTAAATGAGGGAATAATATGTGTGAGGGTACCCCAGGAGAGTTCCAAATGTGTGTGGGTAGAATATATATCCCACGGGGGTAAAATTGAAAAAAGTTGAAAAAATTTTTTTTTTGGACTTAGTCATTTTTCCGGCGTTTATCAGACATTCAGATAGGGGAAATGTCAGTGAGAGTTCCGATTTTTGTTCCAGAGCGATTCGCCCAATGACTCCTTGATATTTAGTCGTTTTCAGCCAATTTTCTGGATTTTTGAAAATTTCACTTTTTTTGTGAAAATATCCACTAAATGAGGGAATAATATGTGTGAGGGTACCGCAGGAGAGTTCCAAATGTGTTTGGGTAGAATATATATCCCACGGGAGTAAAATTCAAAAAAGTTGAAAAAATTTTTTTTTTGGGCTTAGTCATTTTTTCCAGCGTTTATCAGACTTTCAGATAGGGGAAATGTCAGTGGGCGTTCCTATTTCTGTTCCAGAGCGATTCGCCCAATGAGTCCTTGATATTTAGTCATTTTCAGCCAATTTTCTGGATTTTTGAAAATTTCACTTTTTTGTGAAAATATCCACTAAATGAGGGAATAATATGTGTGAGGGTACCCCAGGAGAGTTCCAAATGTGTGTGGGTAGAATATATATCCCACGGGGGTAAAATTGAAAAAAGTTGAAAAATTTTTTTTCTTTGACTTGTAATATTCCGGCGTTTATCAGACTTTCAGATAGGGGAAATGTCAGTGGGCGTTCCAATTTCTATTCCAGAGCGATTCGCCCAATGAGTCCTTGATATTTAGTCATTTTCAGCCAATTTTCTGGATTTTTGAAAATTTCACTTTTTTGTGAAAATATCCACTAAATGAGGGAATAATATGTGTGAGGGTACCCCAGGAGAGTTCCAAATGTGTGTGGGTAGAATATATATCACACGGGGGTAAAATTGAAAAAAGTTGAAAAATTTTTTTTCTTGAACTTAGTAATATTCCGGCGTTTATCAGACTTTCAGATAGGGGAAATGTCAGTGAACATTCCGATTTCAGTTCCAGAGCGATTCGCCCAATGAGTCCTTGATATTTTGTCGTTTTCAGCCAATATTTTGGATTTTTGAAAATTTCACTTTTTTGTGAAAATATCCACTAAATGAGGGAATAATATGTGTGAGGGTACCCCAGGAGAGTTCCAAATGTGTGTGGGTAGAATATATATCCCACGGGGGTAAAATTGAAAAAAGTTGAAAAATTTTATTTCTTGGACTTAGTAATATTCCGGCGTTTATCAGACTTTCAGATAGGGGAAATGTCAGTGAACATTCCGATTTCAGTTCCAGAGCGATTCGCCCAATGAGTCCTTGATATTTAGTCGTTTTCAGCCAATATTTTGGATTTTTGAAAATTTCACTTTTTTGTGAAAATATCCACTAAATGAGGGAATAATATGTGTGAGGGTACCCCAGGAGAGTTCCAAATGTGTTTGGGTAGAATATATATCCCACGGGAGTAAAATTCAAAAAAGTTGAAAAAATTTTTTTTTTGGGCTTAGTCATTTTTTCCAGCGTTTATCAGACTTTCAGATAGGGGAAATGTCAGTGGGCGTTCCTATTTCTGTTCCAGAGCGATTCGCCCAATGAGTCCTTGATATTTAGTAGTTTTCAGCCAATTTTCTGGATTTTTGAAAATTTCACTTTTTTGTGAAAATATCCACTAAATGAGGGAATAATATGTGTGAGGGTACCCCAGGAGAGTTCCAAATGTGTGTGGGTAGAATATATATCCCACGGGGGTAAAATTGAAAAAAGTTGAAAATTTTTTTTTCTTAGACTTAGTCATTTTTCCAGCGTTTATCAGACTTTCAGATAGGGGAAATGTCAGTGGGCGTTCCGATTTCTGTTCCAGAGCGATTCGCCCAAGGAGTCCTTGATATTTAGTCGTTTTCAGCCAATTTTCTGGATTTTTGCAAATTTCACTTTTTTGTGAAAATATCCACTAAATGAGGGAATAATATGTGTGAGGGTACCCCAGGAGAGTTCCAAATGTGTGTGGGTAGAATATATATCCCACGGGGGTAAAATTGAAAAAAGTTGAAAATTTTTTTTGCTTGGACTTAGTAATATTCCGGCGTTTATCAGACTTTCAGATAGGGGAAATGTCAGTGAACATTCCGATTTCAGTTCCAGAGCGATTCGCCCAATGAGTCCTTGATATTTAGTCGTTTTCAGACAATATTTTGGATTTTTGAAAATTTCACTTTTTTGTGAAAATATCCACTAAATGGGGGAATAATATGTGTGAGGGTACCCCAGGAGAGATCCAAATGTGTGTGGGTAGAATATATATCCCACGGGGGTAAAATTGAAAAAAGTTAAAAAAATTTATTTCTTGGACTTAGTAATATTCCGGCGTTTATCAGACTTTCAGATTGGGGAAATATCAGTGAGCATTCCGATTTCAGTTCCAGAGCGATTCGCCCAATGAGTCCTTGATATTTAGTCGTTTTCAGCCAATATTTTGGATTTTTGAAAATTTCACTTTTTTGTGAAAATATCCACTAAATGAGGGAATAATATGTGTAAGGGTACCCCAGGAGAGTTCCAAATGTGTGTGGGTAGAATATATATCCCACGAGGGTAAAATTTAAAAAAGTTGAAAACATTTTTTTTTTGGACTTAGTCATTTTTCCGACGTTTATCAGACTTTCAGATAGGGGAAATGTCAGTGAACATTTCGATTTCAGTTCCAGAGCGATTCGGCCAATGAGTCCTTGATATTTAGTCGTTTTCAGCCAATATTTTGGATTTTTGAAAATTTCACTTTTTTGTGAAAATATCCACTAAATGAGGGAATAATATGTGTGAGGGTACCCCAGGAGAGTTCCAAATGTGTGTGGGTAGAATATATATCCCACGAGGGTAAAATGTAAAAAAGTTGAAAACATTTTTTTTTTGGACTTAGTCATTTTTCCGGCGTTTATCAGACATTCAGATAGGGGAAATGTCAGTGAGAGTTCTGATTTTTGCTCCAGAGCGATTCGCTCAATGAGTCCTTGATATTTAGTCGTTTTCAGCCAATTTTCTGGATTTTTGAAAATTTTACTTTTTTGTGAAAATGTCCACTAAATGAGGGAATAATATGTGTGAGGGTACCCCAGGAGAGTTCCAAATGTGTTTGGGTAGAATATATATCCCACGGGAGTAAAATTCAAAAAAGTTGAAAAAATTTTTTTTTTGGGCTTAGTCATTTTTTCCAGCGTTTATCAGACTTTCAGATAAGGGAAATGTCAGTGGGCGTTCCTATTTCTGTTCCAGAGCGATTCGCCCAATGAGTCCTTGATATTTAGTCGTTTTCAGCCAATTTCCTGGATTTTTGAAAATTTCACTTTTTTGTGAAAATATCCACTAAATGAGGGAATAATATGTGTGAGGGTACACCAGGAGAGTTCCAAATGTGTGTGGGTAGAATATATATCCCACGGGGGTAAAATTGAAAAAAGTTGAAAATTTTTTTTTCTTAGACTTTGTCATTTTTCCAGCGTTTATCAGACTTTCAGATAGGGGAAATGTCAGTGGGCGTTCCGATTTCTGTTCCAGAGCGATTCGCCCAATGAGTCCTTGATATTTAGTCGTTTTCAGCCAATTTTCTGGATTTTTGCAAATTTCACTTTTTTGTGAAAATATCCACTAAATGAGGGAATAATATGTGTGAGGGTACCCCAGGAGAGTTCCAAATGTGTGTGGGTAGAATATATATCCCACGGGGGTAAAATTGAAAAAAGTTGAAAAATTTTTTTTCTTGGACTTAGTAATATTCCGGCGTTTATCAGACTTTCAGATAGGGGAAATGTCAGTGAACATTCCGATTTCAGTTCCAGAGCGATTCGCCCAATGAGTCCTTGATATTTAGTCGTCCGATACTCAATGCATACCAGAGCACCCGATGCAAACTCAAGTAGCGAGCACTTGTGCTCAACACTAGTCGCCATATCGTCATCTTTTTTTCTTACTTTTGAAAAAAATCCCAACACCATCACAACCCTAACCCCAACCCCAACCCCAGTCTTAACCCTAGCACAACCCTAACCCTAGCACAACCCTAACCCCAAACCCAGCCCTAACCCTAGCCCAATCCTAACCCAAGAGTTTATTTTTGACGCCGTTCCTCATGCGGTATAAGTGATTAGACGACTTTATTCTTCAGGTCGGTGTGATTACAGCAATACCAGAATCATATGCGGTTTTTATGACTGACAGCTGTCACACACTAAAAGACGCATTTTTTGTAAAATCTAGTTTTTGCATCGCCATATTTTGAGAGCTATAATTTTTCCAGATTTTGGCAGACAGTCATGTGATGGCTCGTTTTTTGCAGGATGAGTTGACGTTGTTATTGGTGCCATTTTCAGGCACGTGACATTTTTTGATCGCTTTCTATTCTGATTTTTGGGAGGCAGAATAAACAAAAACCAACAATTCAGGAATTTTTTTTTTTTTTATTATTCTGTTCCGCGTGTGGTAAAATTGATAAGGTAGCTTTATTCTTCGGGTCAGTACGTTTACAGCGGTACCACATTTATACCGTTTTTCTATGTTTTGCACTTTTACATAATAAAAGCAATTTTATAGAAAAAATTATTTTTTAGCATAGCTTTATTCTGAGAGCTATAACTTTTTCATTTTTCGGCTGATGGAGCTGTATGGCAGCTTGTTTTTTGCGGGACGAGATGGCGTTTTCAGCGGTACCATTTTTATTTATATTTGTCTTTTTGATCGCGTGTTATTCCATTTTTTTTTTGGCGGTATGGTGATAAAGCATTGTTTTTTGCTTTGTTTTTTTTTGTTTTTTTTTACCGTGTTCACTCAAGGGGTTAACTAGTGGGACAGTTTTATAGGTCAGGTTGTTCCGGACGTGGCGATACCAAATATGTGTACTTTTATTGTTTGTTTGGTTTTTTTTAGAATAATATTTATTGATGGGTACATTATATTTTTATTTTTGGTGGATTATTATTTATTTATTTATTTTTTTCATATATTTGCAATTTTTTTTTTTTTTTTTTTTTTTCACTTTCTGAAAGTTTATATACTTTATTACTTTATCCCACTCTGGGACTTTCACTTTTTTTTCTCTGATCGCCTGCATGGCACAGGAATGCAGCACCATCCCTGTGCTATGCAGTCTGTCAGCGCTGGACAGGGAGAAGATTGTTGGGAGATGCACTGCGCATGTCCAAACAATCTTCCTGTTGTCTGGTGACCCGGATGTTGTCATGACGACATCGGGTCGTCATGGCAACACCCGGGAAGCCTTTGCAGACAGCGCTGGAAGCCGGAAGAGGAGGTGAGTATCTGCGATCACCTCCCCTTGCCCCGCAATGCTGCGATCGACTTCGATCAACTTCGATCGCAGCATTGTGGGGGTTAATGTGCTGGGAGAGGTGCAGGACCGCTCCCTGCACATAGTATCGGGTGTCAGCTGAGAAAATCAGCTGACACCCGGCGGCGATCGCGCCCGCACAGCCTGTGTGCACGCGCGATCGCCATGACGTACTAATACGGGTCTGGCTCTTAAGTCCCAGGGCACAGACGCGTATTAGTACGTCAAATGTTGTTAAAGGGTTAAAGGCTGTGTCTGAGAGCAGGAGGGAGGTTCTCTGGTCAGGGACCATTAGCATGCAGCACCTCCTGTCCCAGGCCAGTAGGGGGAGCAGCCTGCCCCTATAAAAACTGGTACTGAGGGCAGGGTTAGAGAGACCAGGACCCACTTCTGAAGCATCCAGAAGGATTCCCAGAAGAGAGGGACAGGTCAGCCGCAGCTGAGGAGTCCAGGAGGCAGAGGAGGAACAGAAAGCCAGGGACAGAGGCGACAAGAGCCGGTCCTGGCTGAGAGAGAACTGAACAACCGGACACTGGGGTCCGAGGCTGTCAGGGTTGCAAGCCCGGCAGCAGATCACCTACCTGCGAGGGATTTTAGGTCCCTTGGCCTGAGAAGCCTGGAGGCTCCGCCACGCAGAGGGACCGGTACAGCACAGAGAAGCAACAGATACCTAAGGCCCGAGTCGCAAGCCATACAGGCGTAGTGCACGGCCAGCTCAGGGACGTGGGCTATCACACCACTAAAGGGGGAGATAGTCAGTCAGCAAGGGCAGAGAGAGTACGGTAGGCCTACCCACTCACCCTGACCAGTGGGGCTCGCCCGAATGTTCTCAGACACCCAGGCCCATTCCTACCCTGTACTCCTGTTGGGTCAGTGATAACATCTGCAGTAAAAGACCCTGGACTGCATTATTGGACTCTGTGTGATTTCTGCTGCGTCTGCACCATCACCCCCAGCATCCTATTACACTGCCCTGAGGCTACACTCTTCCCGTGGGGAGTTATCCTATCCCTGTGCTGCATATCTACATCAGCCTCAGCGGTCTGCCTTGCAGCGGTGGTCCTCCCTGACCGCAATCCACGGGTGGCGTAGTCGGACATTCAAAACCACACAAATAGATTGCCCCAGCACTTGGCCTGACCACCCTGAGCCACGGGATCGGGTTGCCACTACTACCCCCAACATTGCACTGAAGCCCGGTTCCGAGTGCCCCACGGCCCAGGGGGCGAGTCATAAGTAATGCTTGATGTCACTGCCATGCGCCCTCACACACTGAGGTCAGCTGCCGGAATATTCACTACTCCCCACGCCAGGATTATGGGCATGGGGAGCAGTGAACATTTATTCTCCTTAATGTCCGCTTGTCCGGCTGTGGATGGTGGAGGCGATGATGAATATTTACTGCTCCCCACTCCCATGGGGAATATTCATTGTCTTTAATAGCGGGCACACGTGATCGCCGAGCAGCTATAGGAGCCGGTGGCTGCAACTGAACCCCTCCCAGACTAAAAACACTAGCCCTTAGCCGCCCCAGAAATGGCGTATCCATTAGATGCGCCCGTTTTGGTGCTTAGATTCGGCTTTTCCCACTTGCTCTGGTGCGGTGGGAAAAGTATTTGGGTTAATGTCAGCTTTGTAATGTCAGCAGATATCAAGGCCAGGGGATCATAATAGAGAGGCATATATAAGACACCCCCATCACTAACCCTGTTAGTTTAAATAAAAAAACACACCCACAAAGTTAAGTCCTTTATTTCAACACAACGAACCCCTTTCCTATTTTATCCATTTATTAACCCCTTAAGCCCCGGATCATTTTCCGTTTTTGCATTTTCGTTTTTTGCTCCCCTTGTTCCCAGAGCCATAGTGTTTTTATTTTTTGGTCAATATGGCCATGTGAGGGTTTATTTTTTGCGGGACGAGTTGTACTTTTCAACGTCATTACTAGTTTTACCATATCCTGTACGGGAAAACGGGAAAAAAATTCCAAGTGCGGTAAAATTGCAAAAAAAGTGCAATACCACAGTTTTTTATTTATTTTTTTACCACGTTCACTGGTCCAAAATTTGGTAAAAAAAAAAAAACTAGCGCCATTTTTCGTGATCTGGGGCTGGGTGAGGGCTTATTTTTTGCGCGCCGGGCTGACATTTTTATTGATAGTATTTTGGGGTAGATCCGATGTTTTGATCGCCCGTTATTGGATTTTATTGCAATTTTGTGGCGACCAAAAAACGTAATTCTGGCGTTTAGAATTTTTTTCTCGTTACGCCGTTTACCAATCGGATTAATTCTTTTTTGATATTGATAGATCGGGCGATTCTGAACTCGGCGATACCAAATATGTATATGTAGGTTTTTTTTATATATATATATTTTATTTTGAATGGGGCGAAAGGGGGGTGATTTAAACTTTTATATTTCTTTTATTTTTTTTTATATTTTTAAAAACTTTTTTTTGTTCACTTGATGCATGCTTCTATAGTCTCCATAGGAAACTAGAAGCAGCAACTGTCCGATCGCCTCTGCTACATACAGGGGACGAGCAGGTCCCCTGCATGCAGCAGAAATGGTCCTGTGCTATGAGCGCCGACCACTAGGTGGCGCTCATAGCGACCAGATCATGACAACCACAGGCGTCTGCTGCAGACCCTGGGTTGTCATGCCCACCCACCGGTGACCCGCGATCACGTGACGGGGTCACCGGTGGGCGGGGCTTAGGACGCTCTTCCACGAAGCGCGCGTTAAATGCCGCTGTCGGAGATTGACAGCGGCATTTAACATGTTAACAGCCGCGGGTGGATCGCGATTCCACCCGGGGCTGTTGCGGGCACATGTCAGCTGTAAGAATCAGCTGACATGTGCTCCGCTCAGTGAGGGCTCAGCGCAGCAGCCCTCACTGAACGGGGGGGTACGCAAATGTGCGTACGAATACGTCACCGGTTGTTAAGGGGTTAATATCCAAAGAAAAATAAAAAAATAAAGAATGTCTCACCGTTCCACCGATAATCCATATGTCCCGCGACAAGCCCAACTCAGCTGCATCTAGATGCATTGCTGAGCTGTGGCATGATGCGACCGCTCAGCCTGGCATCCAGGAGACATTGAGTGGAGCGTGAGAACGCAGCTTCAGTGCCGAGTGCTCAGCCACAAGGAAGGGACCAGCGCCGCCATCGAGGAGCGGAGGCTATCAGAAGGCCCCAAGTCACTAGCCATACGGGTGAGCACCACACGGTATACTCAGGGACGTGGGCTACTTCCACTCGCTTACAGCAAGGTAGCTAGGAAGAGTGCAGATAGACAGGGAGGCCTACAACTCCACCTGGCCAGGGGAACTCCTGTTTGCTCGCAGACTAACCAGGCCCCTTAAGCTAGCCAGTACTCCCGGGAGGGTCTGCCTTAATATCATCAGTAAAGACCCTGAACTGCACTGCAAAGACTCTGAGTCGTTCCTGCTTTCTCACCCTCATACAGCACTACTAGTACTGAGACTCCCGTGCACCATCACTCCCATCATCCACATTCCCTGCCCTGAGGCCATACTCTTCCCATGGGGAGTTATCCCATCTTTAGCTGTGCACACCACATCAGCCTCAGCGGACTGCCTCGCAGCGGCGGTACACCCTGACCGCAATCCACGGGTGGCGTAGTCGGACAATTAACCAAAAACCTATAAAAGACTGCCATTGGTTTGACCACCTTGAGCCACGGGACCGGGTCGCCGCCACGGAGACTACAAACCCCAGAGACCCGGCTCCGGGTATCCCAAACACGTGCACACTAGGCCCAGGGGGAGCGTCACATCCACTACCCCTCTGGCAGTCAAGAGTGTAGGTCTATGCTCCGAGCTAAGGGGCTCTACTACCGCCTGGTAGCTCCGTCCTTTGAGACCTATTGCTGCTCTACACCAAATCAGCATCTCACTCATCGGGGGGATCACAATGGGTATCGGGTCTGTCACCCGTACATTACCAATTTCACCACCTGTTAGCTTTACCTGTTGCTGGTACATAAGGGCTCGGATCTCTTTCTGGAGCACCCTCCTCTGCCCGGCTTTGGTGGTGTCAGCCATCTGTTGGAGCAAGAACAACACTTCTCCCAAACAGTTACCAACAATATTTGTGCCAAGTACCATATACAAGTCTGTATCATCAGGATTAGTCTCTACTACAATTAGTCCCTGGTCCTTTCATTTCCACCCTTCCCACCTTCACTGCCACATCTTTAACCCCGACTAGGTTAAGGGGAAGGCCTTTGGAGGCATACACGGAAAGGTTCGGAGCTGGCGGGCTCAGCTCGTCGATGGATCAGAACCTTTTGTAGAGGACATCAGGCATGATGGTTACCTGAGATCCAGTGTCCAGCAGGGCAGGTGTCGCGATGCCATCCAGCACAATAGACAGGAAAGGTCTTCCTCCCATGAACCGATGGACTAGTTTGATGGGCCTGCTTGATCTACTCCTGGGTGTCGGCCCTCGGCCCCAGGGTTTGCTCATTTAAAAGACAGTTCCGCGCTGTGTGGCCCGCCTTCTGGCAGCGGTAGCAGATGAATTCTCCTGGAGGGTGACGTTGGTCGTTGGTCCTCCTCCGGGGTGGCCGTGTCCTCCTTCTTCTCCTCATCCAGGGGACATCCTCAGGGCTGTCGGCTAGCAGGATCCTTCCTTCCGGCTCAGGCTCCGTCTGTAGCTGCAGGGTGCTCATGACAGTGGCCAGGGTTTTACTTAGCTGACGCACTTCAGACCGCAGGCTGTCCAGCTCGCTAGGGGGCACTGTTTGCATCTTTGTTTCAGCCGTTACAGTGGGTGCTGCAGGCACTGGGGTGGCCCCACCCTGGTAACGCTGGATAGCAGTATCTGATGTTTCCAGGGGTTGCAGACCCTTTATAGCCATGTCCTTAAGGGTGTCAAAGGTGGCATATGGATGATCTAAGGCCCACCACCGTACAGTTCTGCTCTCCTCCTGGGACCTCAACCCCCGGATAAACTGTTCCGTCAGCATTTTATTTTCATTTTGTATGCTGGCTGGACTAGCCTGTTTCAGGGCAAGCAGGGCTTCCTGTAAGTGCCAGGCGTAGTCCCGGACACTGTCCTCAGTTTTCTGGACACAGTGGTAGAACCTCATCCGGAGATCTGTCTCAGTGCGGTTTTCAAACACAGCTTGCAGCTTTTTAAATATTGCGGATACTGACTCTTGGTCTGCGGCTGACCAGGTTTCAACTTCCCGCTCTGCAGCACCAGTCAATTGTCCAAGTACAACAGCGGCACTCTGTTTGCCTGTCATCGAGTACATGTCCAGCACACCGCATATTCTCCTTTTAAATCCAGACAGCGTATCTAGTCTGCTGCTGTACTGGGGGAGCCACTTCGCTCCAGGGATGTACGGTAGGGCCATGGGTATGACAGGAATTACAGGCCCTGCTGGTAGAGCGGCCACTTCAGCCTGCTCAGCGCCGAGTGCAAGTGGGACATCGGGGCCGTTAACCGGTACTCCGGCGTTCTGCTGGGCTTCGGACATCGTTGCGCCCCCCTAGTGAACCGAAGCCTACCTTCTTCACTCTCTTTAACAGGTAGGCCGCAGCTCCGAGGGCGATGGTCTTCTTCCAGGACCTTGCGTCGCACGCATCTGACGTCAGAGCGTCCTCTGGGCTCCTTCCAGGACCTGATGCTTCCTGGTTCGACGTCAGCGGTGGGGCGTGTCTTAGGCTTCGCACGCTTCCAGTGGTTATGCCTCTCTGATTCCCGCGGTTACGCCCCTCTTCTTCCCGCGCAGCGACAGGAAAATGGCGGACAATGGTGGGAAATCTCGGGAATGGCGGGAAAATTTCACCACAGTAAGTGTTACAGTTTTTTAAAGGCGCACAGTACCCAGTGGCTACGGGCACGGAATCCTGTTCATGATGCCAAAAGCTGACGCGCCCCCTGGGCCGTGGGGTACTCAGCAGCCGGGCCTCTGATTGCTTGCAGGGGATATCACGGTGGCTGGCTCAGTCCGTGACCCAGGGCGGTCAGTAAAAAGGGGGATAGATTTATAGGGGATTATAAGTGTTCGTGGCACCACCTGTGGATTGCGGCTAAAGGGAGCCGCCACTGCGGAGCAGTCCTCTGGAGCTGGTATTACGGCAGCAGGAGTGGTGTGGCTCTCCACAGGTAGAGCAAGCTCCAGGGCAGCATGGGGTGTAATGGAGGGTGGTGCAGGGGAGAGATGGCAGGACGCTCCCGGAGGAAAGACGGACACTCACACGGGGGTAAACTTCAGTACCTTTACTGGTGATGCTGCAGGCATGGTCCAGGGTACTCCAGGTGAAGGGCGCACTTTTGGACTCTCCCCAGTGAGCGGGTATAGGGCCTCCTGATCCGTTGCTGTACTCGCTAAGCTTCTGACCTGCCTGGAGCTAGGCCTAGCTTGGTTACTGTCTCTCATTGCACCTGCTGACCTGGTGGTAGGGCCTTCTCTTTTGGAGATCACTCTTCCTGGTTGCTGGGGCCTCCATGACTCCTAGCCCTTGTACTGCAATCAGCATTTGGTGAACCTGGGACCTGTAGTCCTCCAGGGGTTCCAGTGGTTCCTACTGGGCATTAACACTAGAACTACTGATGGAGTCATTTTGACTAGTGTTGAGCATTCCGATACTGTAATATCGGGTATCGGCCGATATTCGCGGTATCGGAATTCCGATACTTAATTCCGATACTTTTACAATATCGAATACCGGAATCGGAAGTTCCCATAATGCCTGCGCTCTGCAGTGTCTCTGAAGGATGACAAGTTGGATGGCAGCGCGATCCAGCCTGTCATCAGAATGCCATCCCAGCGGGGGAGAATTCTCCTGATTGTTTAAAAGCCGGCGGGCGGTAAAAAGCCGCCGGCTTTTAAACAATCACACAGCCCCATACTGCTTCCCCGCAGCCTCCCACCCCGATCCTCCGCTCCCCTCGCCACCTCCAATCCCAATCGTAAATTAGGACCGGGCGGGGAGCGCAGCACCAAGGAGCGAAGGACCCGGGCGGGGAAGCCGGCAGTGAAAAGACTTCACCGCCGGCTTTCCCGTTCTGTGCTGCGCTTTCCCGCCGGTTATTTCAAATGAACAGCTGAGGTATCAGGTGATGCCGATCAGCTGTTCATTTGAAGTCGCCGCGGTGCCCTCAGAGGGTTCATGTGAGTTCATGCTTGACTGCAGGAACTCACATGAACTTTCCCACAGCCGCACAGGTCAGCCTCACCTCCCAGACCATCAGCCCGTCATGATTAGTGTGTGTGCGGGTGTCTGTGCGTGTGTGTGCGGGGTGTGTGTGCGGGGTGTGTGTGCGGGGTGTGTGTGCGGGGTGTGTGTGCGGGGTGTGTGTGCGGGTGTGTGTGCGGGGTGTGTGTGCGGGGTGTGTGTGCGGGGTGTGTGTGCGGGGTGTGTGTGTGGGGTGTGTGTGGGGGGTGTCTGTGCGATGTTTGTGCGGCTGTGCGCGGTGTCTGTGCGTGCAGGCAGACATAGGCCGATGTGACACTACTACTCCCATCGGCCTATGTCTGTCCCCCGTCCACTCGTGCCAGCAGGATCAGCTCGATGGGAGCAGTAGTTCCCATCAGCCTGATCCTGCTATTTAAATTGCCCTACTGTGCCCCAATAAATGTTAAATACATGTCATTGGTGGCCAGTGGTTGCCTACAATAAATTAGTTCGTACATTACCTGTCCCCGCCGATCGCCACCTAAAATAAAGTAAAAAATAAAAAACTACACCTATACTCACCTAGACACCTAATTCCCCGAAGCCATCGATCTCCTGTAATAAAATATAAAATAATAAACCACAACCTTATCCTTACCCCTCCGTAGTAGTCCACGAGTGTCCCACGATGATCTCCAGTTCAGAGCAGCCACATAGAATGTGACCGCTCTGAACCGCTGCCGCCGCTAGAATGACGGGGCCGTAAGGGTTCACCGGAGTTCAGGCAGCGCTGCTCCGGTTAGCTCCTTTACGGCCCTGCTGTATCGTGAGAAATTAGCACGGTACAGCAGTGCCGTAAAGGAGGTCTCCGGAGCAGCGCTGACTGAATGCACTCCGGTGACCTCAGTCAGTGGCTCCCGCTGCCGGGAGCGGACGTGTTCCCGGCAGCGTGAGCTTACAGCAGCCATGCACAGCTGTCACCATCTCCAGATGTGACAGCTGTGCATGGGAGATCAGCGCAGGAACGTGGACAGGTAAATATTATTTTTAGTAAACTAAGAATTAAATAAAATGGTGTGTTTTATTTCAAATAAATTATTTTTTTCTGGGTGTAGTGTGTTTTTTCTTTTTAACACTTTGTAGGTTAGCAATGGGGGTGTCTTATAGACGCCCATCATTACTAACCTGGGCTTCATGGCAGCTGGCGCTGACATGAACCCCACCACTATTACCCCCTGCCACCGCACCAGGGAAGCGTGGAAGAGCGAGGCTAAGTGCCAGAATTGGCGTATCCTATGGATGCGCCATTTCTGGGGCGGCTGACGGCTGGTGTTTCTAGCCTGGGAGGGGGCCATTATTCATGGCACCCTTCCTGGGCTATTAATATCAGCCCCCAGCTGTCTGCCTAGCCTTTGCTAGCTATTAAAATAGAGGGGACCCCACGTCATTTTTTTGGGGGGGGTCCCCCATTTTAATAGCTAGTAAAGGCTAGGTATTCAGCTGGGGGCTGATATTAGTAGCCTGGGAAGCTCCGTGGGTTTTACCCCCTTCCCAGGCTTCAAACATCTGCCCCAGCCGTCTGCTTAACCTCCGCTAGAGACTAAAATTATGGGGGATCCCACGCCATTTTTTTTTTAAATAAATCCTTTATTTTAACACTAAATGACATTTGAGGAGTTAATAAAGATGCAGTCCCTAAATTATTATTTATTTTTTAATTAATTTTTCCCAAAACTTTTGACGTGGGCTTCGCCATAGTTTTGTATGCCAGCCAGGTACAGCATCCAGCTTCTATGAACGCGCCATTTTCCGGGGCGGCTGCGGACTGCAATTTTCAGCGGGGGGGGCAGAAAGCTTGGGCCTCCCTGCGCTTCAGATTCCATCCCCCAGCTGCCTAGTTGTACCTGGCTGGACACAAAAATAGGGAGAAGCTCCACGTTTTTTTTTTTTTAATTATTTCATGAAATTCATGGAATAATTAAGAAAAAAAGGGCTTCCCTATATTGTTGTGTCCAACCAGGTACAAATAGGCAGCTGGTGGTTGGGGGCAGCCCGTTCCTGCCTGCTGTACCTGGCTGGACACAAATATAGTGCAAAGCCCCACGTCAATTTTTTTTTAATTATTTCAGGAAATTCATAAAATAATAAAAAAAAAAATTATGTGGGGCTTCGCCCTATATTTGTATCCAGTCAGGTACAGCAGGCAGGAACGGGCTGCCCCCAACCACCAGCTGCCTATTTGTACCTAGCCGGACACAACAATATAGGGAAGCCCTTTTTTTCTTAATTATTCCATGAATTTCATGAAATAATTAAAAAAAAAATACGTGGGGCTTCGCCCTATTTTTGTGTCCAGCCAGGTACAACAAGGCAGCTGGGGGCTGGAATCCGCAGCGCAGGGAGGCCCAAGCTTTCTGGGCCCCACCCGCTGCAAATTGCAGTCCGCAGCCGCCCCGGAAAATGGCGCGTTCATAGAAGCGCCATCTTCTGGCGCTGTACCCAACTCATCCAGGGCCCTGGTGCGGTGGCTCACTGGGTAATAAAGGGGTTAAGGCCAGCTTGGCATTATCAGCTGGCCCTAAGCCCGAAATTCATGGGGTCACGCCAATATTAGACATGACCGCCATGAATTTCTAGTAAAGTATTTAAAAAAAACACAAACACCCAAAAAAAAGTCCTTTAATTGAAATAAAGACACAATTCTTTATTGTTCTAAATTAAACCATACTTACAGTCACGCCCATTCCAGCTGAAGCCAACGATCTCCTTCAATAAAAGAAAAATAATAAAGCAACCTCATCCTTACCTTTCCATGGCTCCCACGACAGCTTCAGCTCTGCTACATCGAGATGACAGGCTGGACCGCAGCAGAACGCTGCCATCCAGCCTGTCATCCCGCAGACACTGAGAAGCGCAGGCATGCTTGCGCTCCTCAGTGTCTGGCTGTGACGGCATCCAGATGAGCCGAGGTCATGTCCAATGAACTCAGCTCACCTCATGCACGTCACTGACAGCGTGGGAAAATTCTCCTGCACTCAGCGCTTCAGCGTGAGAATTTTCCCACGCTGTCAGTGACGTGCATGAGGTACGCCGAGTTCATTGGACATGAACTCGGCTCATCTGGATGACCTCACAGAGAGACACTGTGGAGCGCAAGCATGCCTGCGCTTCTCAGTGTCTGCGGGATGACAGGCTGGATGGCAGCGTTCTGCTGCGGTCCAGCCTGTCATCTCGATGTAGCAGAGCTGAAGCTGTCGTGGGAGCCATCGAAAGGTAAGGATGAGGTTGCTTTATTATTTTACTTTTATTGCAGGAGATCGTTGGCTTCAGCTGGAATGGGCGTGACTGTAAGTATGGTTTAATTTAGAACAATAAAGAATTGTGTGCTTATTTCAATTAAAGGACTTTTTTCTGGGTGTTTGTGTTTTTTTTAAATACTTTACTAGAAATTCATGGTGGTCATGTCTAATATTGGCGTGACCCCATGAATTTCGGGCTTAGGGCCAGCTGATAATGCCAAGCTGGCCTTAACCCCTTTATTACCCAGTGAGCCACCGCACCAGGGCCCTGGATGAGTTGGGTACAGCGCCAGAAGATGGCGCTTCTATGAACGCGCCATTTTCCGGGGCGGCTGCGGACTGCAATTTGCAGCGGGTGGGGCCCAGAAAGCTTGGGCCTCCCTGCGCTGCAGATTCCAGCCCCCAGCTGCCTAGTTGTACCTGGCTGGACACAAAAATAGGGCGAAGCTCCACGTATTTTTTTTTTAAATTCATGAAATTCATGGAATAATTAAGAAAAAAAGGGCTTCCCTATATTGTTGTGTCCGGCTAGGTACAAATAGGCAGCTGGTGGTTGGGGGCAGCCCGTTCCTGCCTGCTGTACCTGACTGGACACAAATATAGGGCGAAGCCCCACATCAATTTTTTTTAATTATTTCATGAATTTCCTGAAATGATTTAAAAAAAATTGACGTGGGGCTTCGCACTATATTTGTGTCCAGCCAGGTACAGCAGGCAGGAACGGGCTGCCCCCAACCACCAGCTGCCTATTTGTACCTGGTTGGACACAACAATATAGGGAAGCCCTTTTTTTCTTAATTATTTCATGAATTTCATGAAATAATTTAAAAAAAAAAATACGTGAAGCTTCTCCCTATTTTTGTGTCCAGCCAGGTACAACTAGGCAGCTGGGGGATGGAATCTGCAGCGCAGGGAGGCCCAAGCTTTCTGCCCCCCCCCCCCCCGCTGAAAATTGCAGTCCGCAGCCACCCCGGAAAATGACGCGTTCATAGAAGCTGGATGCTGTACCTGGCTGGCATACAAAAATATGGCGAAGCCCACGTCAAAAGTTTTGGGAAAAATTAATTAAAAAATAAATAATAATTTAGGGACTGCATCTTTATTAACTCCTCAAATGTCATTTAGTGTTAAAATAAAGGATTTATTTTAAAAAAAATTGATGTGGGGCTTCGCCCTATATTTGTGTCCAGCCAGGTACAGCAGGCAGGAACAGGCTGCCCCCAACCACCAGCTGCCTATTTGTACCTGGCCGGACACAACAATATAGGGAAGCCCTTTTTTAAAAAAATTATTTCATGAAATAATTAAAAAAAAATTGACGTGGGGCTTCGCACTATATTTGTGTCCAGCCAGGTACAGCAGGCAGGAATGGGCTGCCCCCAACCACCAGCTGCCTATTTGTACCTGGTTGGACACAACAATATAGGGAAGCCCTTTTTTTCTTAATTATTCCATGAATTTCATGAAATAATTAAAAAAAAAAATGCGTGGGGCTTCGCCCTATTTTTGTGCCCAGCCAGGTACAACTAGGCAGCTGGGGGCTGGAATCCGCAGCGCAGGGAGACCCAAGCTTTCTGGGCCACCCCCGCTGCAAATTGCAGTCCGCAGCCGCCCCAGAAAATGGCGCGTTCATAGAAGCGCCATCTTCTGGCGCTGTACCCAACTCATCCAGGGCCCTGGTGCGGTGGCTCACTGGGTAATAAAGGGGTTAAGGCCAGCTTGGCATTATCAGCTGGCCCTAAGCCCGAAATTCATGGGGTCACGCCAATATTAGACATGACCACCATGAATTTCTAGTAAAGTATTTAAAAAAACACAACACCCAGAATAAAGTCCTTTAATTGAAATAAACACACAATTCTTTATTGTTCTAAATTAAACCATACTTACCGTCACGCCCATTCCAGCTGAAGCCAACGATCTCCTGCAATAAAAGTAAAATAATAAAGCAACATCATCCTTACCTTTCCATGGTTCCCACGACAGCTTCAGCTCTGCTACATCGAGATGACAGGCTGGACCGCAGCAGAACGCTGCCATTCAGCCTGTCATCCCGCAGACACTGAGAAGCGCAGGCATACTTCCACTCCTCAGTGTCTGGCTGTGACGGCATAAAGATGAGCCGAGGTCATGTCCAATGAACTCAGCTCACCTCATGCACGTCACTGACAGCGTGGGAAAATTCTCCTGCACTCAGCACTTCAGCGTGAGAATTTTCCCACGCTGTCAGTGACGTGCATGAGGTGAGCTGAGTTCATTGGACATGACCTCACCTCATGTATGTCACTGACAGCGTGGGAGAATTCTCACGCTGAAGCGCTGAGTGCAGGAGAATTTTCCCACGCTGTCAGTGACGTGCATGAGGTGAGCTGAGTTCATTGGACATGAGCTCACCTCATGCACGTCACTGACAGCGTGGGAAAATTCCCCTGCACTCAGCGCTTCAGCGTGAGAATTTTCCCACGCTGTCAGTGACGTGCATGAGGTGAGCTGAGTTCATTGGACATGAACTCGGCTCATCTGGATGACGTCACAGAGAGACACTGAGGAGCGCAAGCATGCCTGCGCTTCTCAGTGTCTGCGGGATGACAGGCTGGATGGCAGCGTTCTGCTGCGGTCCAGCCTGTCATCTCGATGTAGCAGAGCTGAAGCTGTCGTGGGAACCATGGAAAGGTAAGGATGAGGTTGCTTTATTATTTTTCTTTTATTGCAGGAGATCGTTGGCTTCAGCTGGAATGGGCGTGATGGTAAGTATGGTTTAATTTAGAACAATAAAGAATTGTGTGTTTATTTCAATTAAAGGACTTTATTCTGGGTGTTTGTGTTTTTCTTTAACTTTGACTATGGGGTTAGTAATGGGGGTGTCTTATAGACGCCTCTCCATTACTAACCTGGGCTTGATGTCAGCTGGCATTATAAGCTGACATCAACCCCAGCCCTATTACCCCACTGCCACCGCTACAGGGCAGTGGGAAGAGCGAGGCTAAGTGCCAGAATTGGCGCATCCTATTGATGCGCCATTTCTGGGGCGGCTGACGGCTGGTGTTTCTAGCCTGGGAGGGGGCCAATATTCATGGCACCCTTCCTGGGCTATTAAAATCAGCCCCCAGCTGTCTGCCTAGCCTTTGCTAGCTATTAAATTAGGGGGGACCCCACGTTATTTTTTTGGGGGGGTTCCCCCATTTTAATAGCTAGTAAAGGCTAGGTATTCAGCTGGGGGCTGATATTAGTTGCCTGGGAAGCTCCGTGGGTATTACCCCCTTCCCAGGCTTCAAACATTTGCCCCAGCTGTCTGCTTAACCTCCGCTAGAGCCTAAAATTAAGGGGAACCCCACGCCAATTTTTTTTTAAATAAATCCTTTATTTTAACACTAAATGACAAGTACAGTAATCAACACTGTCACTGTACTTCATATATATGTGACTGACATGTTTCTATCTATCTAATCTATGTATGATTCTCTATTCCTTCTATTCTAAATTGTCGGGTACAGATGCTGAATTGCCGTCCGGCTTTCTTAAAGAGACGGTGCATGAAAACACTAATATTTTTTAAAATAAATCCTTTACACTAAATGACAAGTACAGTAAGCAACACTGTCACTGTACTTCATATATATGTGACTGACATGTTTCTATCTATCTAATCTATGTGTGAAGCTCTATTCGGTCTGTTATAAATTGTCGGGTACAGATGCTGAATTGCCGGCCGGCTTTCTTAAAGAGACGGTGCACGAAAACACTAATATTTTTTAAAATAAATCCTTTACACTAAATGACAAGTACAGTAAGCAACACTGTCACTGTACTTCATATATATGTGACTGACATGTTTCTATCTATCTAATCTATGTGTGAAGCTCTATTCTTTCTGTTGTAAATTGTCGGGTACCGGTGAATGCCGCTGATGAATTGCCGGCTTTTCATGTCATTCTACATTATTCTTAGTTGTTTTACTTCATGTAGAATTAACCTACAAGGAAAGAAAGGGTTTATTTTCATTCCGATATTTGTGTCCCATTGACTTGCATTGGTTTCCGGTATCGGAATCGGCGATATCCGATACTTTTTGGGTATCGGCCCGATCCAATCCGATACGATATTTCCTGATATCGGAAGGTATCGCTCAACACTAATTTTGACTCCTTTCGTTTTTTATTTCTCTTCTGTGACTACATTTTTCAGAATTCCGGCTTGAAACTCAGTGACTTTTCCTCAAATATGATGTGAAAAAAGATTTTGTGAGAATAAATAATTTTGGTGAAAAATTTGCGCGTTTTTTTCAAAATTTACCAAGAACTACTGAAGGGAGTCATTTTGACTCCCTACTACATTTTGAGGTCCTTTTGTCACTAAATGTTGCTATAAAGTTTTGTGCATAATTTTTTCACTCTGTCTTATTTACCCTGATGTTCATATAGATGTAGTTCAATTTACATGTCAACTTTTCACATTTTCCTTGTGTTTTACCTGCTTGTATTACTGTGTAATGCTGAACAAAATAGCTTGTTTACTCTAGGCTCTTATCTTATGCTAATGAAGGGTGGTGTTTTTCTAAGGTCCTAGCAGGAGACAGTATTCTGGATAGTAACTTTACTTTCAGTTCAGCTGAAGAGACAAAGAGAACAGACGCAGACATACGAGCTCTGAAGACTCATACAGGTATAAATTGTTATGAAATAGTTTAGCTGTCTGTCAACTGATTCAGCCCACCTACTTTTGAAGGTGGCAGAACAGTTATTATTTCTTTTAGTTTTCATTTCATTTCTATTTTTCAGCAGGGAACTATATAGAATTATGGAATTTGTGAGGAATATGGAGAGAAGACGTTTGATAAAGCCTCAGGATATTCTGGCTACTTTGCAATCCATACCGGAGGATGAATCGGAATCCGAATTGCAGGAACATGTATTTGATTCTGACAGTGATGAAGATTTCATTCCTCAGAACATATCAAGTGAATCTGAAGACTCAGAAGGAACAAATCCAGAAGGTAAGTAGTTATGTGTATTTATTTGTTCTTCCACACACTGAGTTAGGGCCTGTGCACACTAGCAGAATTCTGGCTGAATAGCCATCTGGATATTCTTGCCGCAATACAGGCCGTACCTGCCCGCTCATGCCTGAAGCTCCGCTCCGAACCCCGGGCTGGAGCCGCTGTCAGGGACAGAGCACGCTTGCTTACGCGCGAGCACGGCTCCGTCCCAGACAGCGGCTCCAGCCCGGGGTTCGGAACGGAGCTTCAGGTATGAAACTCCGCTCTGTACCTGAGCGGGCAGGTACGGGCCGGATTGTGGTGAGAATATCCGGTCGGATATTCCGCCGCTAATCCAGCCAGTGTGCACGGACCCTTACAAAACAAAAATTCTAAATATTCATCAACTTTTTTACAGATATTCCAAGCACATCAACTGGGGATCGGGCTCATGCAGTTATGTTGCCTCGTGACCATCCTCCTGGTCGTGGACAGAAAAAATCAGCAAAACGTCCCAGAAATGAAAGAACAACAGATAACGATGGCGGCGAAGGTAATGCAACAACAAACACCAGAGAAGGCGAATCTGAAGGAATACTAGTTTCAGCGGATGGTATTCAATGGAAACCTGTTGAAATTGGAGAACACTTGCCTGGTAGGCGTGACAGCCAAAATATTCTTCGAGAAGCACCTGCCCCTACAGGATACGCCAGAAGAAATATCATTATCGATAGTCCTTTGAGCGCATGGCGTTTATTTTTTGATTCATATATATTGACACATATAAAGAACTGTACGCTTGCAGAAGCATGCAGGAACAATAATTTACAGTTTACTCTATCTGATGAGGAGCTAGATGCATTCATTGCGATATTCTATGCTCGTGGAATATCTGGCACGAACCGTCACTCGATTAGCAGTATTTGGTGTAATGACTGGGGAATACCGTTTTGCAAAGCGACAATGTCTAGGGACCGCTTTGTTGAAATTATGAGGTTTCTCAGATTTGATGAGAAATCTACTCGATCGGAGAGACTGCAAACGGACAAGTTTGCTCTATTTTCTACTGTGTGGGACAGGTTTATTGAAAATTGTATTGCGTGTTACAAACCTGGCCCATACATAACGGTGGATGAGCAACTTTTCCCAAGCAAAACTAGGTGTCCATTCACGCAGTACATGCCTTCCAAACCAGATAAATATGGCCACAAATATTGGCTAGCTGTTGATAAGAGGAGCAAATATCTGGCAAATGGCTTCCCTTATCTAGGCAAAGATGACACACGCCGTGCTGAGGACCGTTTAGCTGACCATGTGGTAATGAAGTTATTGGACCCGTTTTTGAAAAAAGGTCGCAATGTTACAACCGATAATTATTTTACTTCAGTAAAATTAGCTAAACAGCTAAAAAGCAAAGGAACAACCATCGTGGGAACACTGAACAAGATAAGGCGAGAAGTGCCTAAAGAAATAAAATCCATGAAAGAGGAATTGTACAACACTAAAGTGTTTAGAAATGAAGACAATTTTACACTTACAGTATATCAAGGAAAGCCCAACAAAAATGTTGTCATTTTGAGTTCCGTCCATCCAGATGTTGTTGTTGCGTCTGATTCCGCTAAAAAAACTCCAGAAACGGTAAAGTTTTACAATGAAACAAAATATGGAGTAGATGTAGTGGATCAGATGGCACGAAAATATACCACACCAACATGCACAAGGAGATGGCCTGTTCATGCATTTGAAAATGCCTTAGACTTTGCGGGTATAAATGCATGGATAATATTCAAGGAGATTACCCTCCAAAAAATGTCACGCAAGGCATTTTTGCAAACGCTTGTGAGAGAGTTGAGTGGTCCTTATGTCACAGATAGGGAAAAGGGTTCCACGTCCCAAGTTTCTACATGCTCAGAAGTGATGGTTCAAACAAAATTTTGCCAGATCAAAGAAAAGTGCAAGAAAAATAGATCTGTCGGAAATTGTAAGACTTGTGGTAAGTCTTTGTGTGGGCAATGTACTGCCATAAATCAAAGGCAATGCCTAAAATGCGAAACACCAAATGTTTAGAAGGTGAATTCTGCGCCATATTTTCATTTTTATGCTCCTCCACCTACATTTTCTCTGCTTTTTGTTCTTCAGTTGTTGTTTATATGTGTGCACTTGAATAAAAAAAAAGTTTGAAAAACGTCTATTATAATTATTGTTATTTTCTGTAGAAAAATAAGAAAAGCAGAAAAAAAACAATCAAAAGCATTACTGTTGGATCTCACAATAATAATACATTACAAAAAATATAATTATTAATAAATAACCACAAATGAAACTCTAAAAATAAACGAAAACAAGCAAGGAGTCAAAATGACTCCTTTCAGTAGTTCTAGGCGGGGTCACGAGTCCAGTAGTCCTAGTGTTAAGGGTCCCTGTAGGCGGTGTCCGGTATATATATCGGGGTGAGCCTGGTATGCTCCTCTGCCCCCTCACTACTTCTTCCTTCTCCTCTTGCCTTCGGCCACACTCAAGGCCCTCGCTAGGCTTTCACACGTGCTGTAAGCCTTGGCTCGGCTAAGCACAGCAGCCAGCGTGCTGCTCTCTTTACTGCTCTCTGAGCGTCAGCACACTTTCTGCTCAACTATGAGCTCTGTTCCTCTCTGGCTCTGCAGGAACTAACTTCTCTCTTAACTGAAGCTCCAACAACTCACTGAGCTGCCTAGCTCCACCCTCCCTATATATCTCCCTAACAGGCTCCCTCTGCTGGTCTGAGGTGGTAGGGTGGAGGTGTGTGAATGTGTGACGGCCTCTTGTGGAGAAGTCCATACATGCACCCTTCTGGGTTCTGTGGCACCAGCGCGCAGCAGGGCGCTACACAATGTTCCTGTATCACAGGCCTCACTAACAACTAGCTGCCAGGGCATGAGCACATGGAGTGGTTTAGATGTCGGCGTATCTTCATTTTTCTTGTAGACAAACACTTGCGTTAAGCTCTGATGGTGTTTTACGTGAATCGTCTTTTGTAATTTTTATGTGGCGGCTTCACTGCCGAAATCTCTATATACAGTCTTTATATAAAATAGTGGCGACTTCCAAGCGGAAACTGCTAGAAGAAAAGACCAATCACTTCTTTTAGCCACTTCACAGCTTTGAAGCCTAAAGCAGTTAAAAGAAGTAACAAAAGACGAATCATATGCTCAGCAAGTCATTCTGACTTTTCAGTACTTATGTTCATTCTTTTTGACATTTGTACAACTTTTTTTTTTACAATAGACATTTACCATCTATCCACCTGTTTTGCGCATCATTTTATAGTATTCTCAATATGCATACCATGCAAATAAAGTGAAAGAAACAGAAATAATATAATTGGTATAACATTCTTTATTAGATATATATTTTAAATAATATATATTCTTTATTGTATACCACAAACAAGGTCATTTGACTGAAACGTTGCACATTGCACACAGGCGTTTGCTGATGGTCCTTGTAGTAAACTTCTAACTCTCAGTTTATATTGAAGCGCCTGGTTTGCTCGCTATGTCTACTTTCAAGAGCGTCCTCTAAATCTCCTCACAGAAAAGAGAGAAGGGGGTTCATCCAAAATCGCCATGTGCATGAGCAGGTTTCTTCTTCATGAAAAAGAAAGACGGGTCTCTGAGACCATGCATAGACTATCGAGGTATCAATAAGATCACAGAAAGAAGACTGCTGTTCACTGATCCTCAGCTGAGAACGGTGTGACAAGAAAATAGGTGTTCTTTGTGATTGTCGGAGGTAGTAGCCCTTTATGCTTGGTACAATGTTACCTAAAGCTGATGGTAAACTAAAGAAAAGACAGAATAGAAGTAAGGGTGATTTTTTTTTTTTTTTTTTAGCATTTGAAAATAATACAGTTTTAATGTATATGTTACAGAGGAAAGGCAAGCTGGTCGGCACTCCGTATAATTTGGTGGTGCACGTGGAGGAAATGCAGTTCAGACCAAGAAAGATCCCGGAACTCACGTATAGAATAATTTTCTGTTTATCATGATGATTTTGTGTTGAAACTACAATAAACAGAAAATGATTCTACACAAAAGTGCCGGGATCTTTCTTGGTCTGAAGTAATCTATATGTTCTCTCTTACCTGGGCTGAAGTACAAGATGGACTCTTCTGCTATCACTGCCAAACTCCTAACTCCATCCGTGAAGCTTTAAGATGTTCCTCTGAATTTTAAAAGCAAGCAGTGGTTGCGACACAGGGGGCAACGAAGGTTGGAGTTGAGCCAGGTAGAGATGCAACCCTGATGGAAGCAATGATTGCATGGTAGCACTGTGACTTCCTCTCCAGTCTCATAATCCGTCATGCAGATGACGCACGACTCGGCCTCCTCCTGAGATGTTACAGTTCTTGTTGGGAGGTTTTGACTCGCCCCCTGGGCCGTGGTGCACTCGGATCCGGGCAATAGGGAAACGATGGGGGTAGTAGTGGCGACCGGGTTCCGTGGCTCAGGGTGGTCAGACCAATTGTAGTCTGCTATGTACTTGTTGATAATGTCCGACTACGCCACCCGTGGATTGTGGTTATTAGGAACCGCCGCTGCATGCAGACCACTGGGGCTGATGAGGTGTTCAGCTGGGGTAGTGTGACTCCCCACGGGAAGAGTGCTTCCCCAGGGCAGTATAATGGATGGTGGGAGTGATGGTGGTGAGAGTCCCAGTACCGGTAGTGCTGGAGGCACGAAGGAGCACACAGACAACAGGTTGTAGTCCAGGGTCTTTACTAGAACAGGTAAACTGACCCATAAACAGTCCCGGCTAGGAGGGGACCTGGATGTCTGAGAGCAATTGGGAAATTGGCCCTGGTCAGGGTGAGGGTGTAGGCCTACCGTGCTTTCTGCTCTCCTTCTGGCTATCTCCTCTTTATAGGGTAACAGCCCACGTTTCCGAGCTCTCCGTGTACTCTCGCCTGTATGGCCTGGAACGTGGGTTCCTTTCTGCTCCCGGCCTGGTACGGCTTTCCTGGTCCCTTCTGCTGTGGCAGGGCCTTCAGGCTTCTTAAGCCAAGGAATATACAGTCCCCTGCGGACTGGTTCTCTGCTGCAGGACGTGGAATCCTCACAGCCTCAGACACCAAAGTCTGGTCAATTGAGTTCTTTATCTGCCAAGACAGGCTCACTTCGCCTCTTGTCTCTGGCTTGTGGCTCTCCTACTGCAACACTTCCTCTTAGGGTGCAATACAACTGTCCCTCTCTGCTCTGGGACACCTCTCAGTGCTGAGACAGGTCATCCAGTTCTTCCTAACCCTGCCCCCAGTTCCAGCTTTTATATGGGCAGCCTGCTCCCCCTACTGGCCTGAGACAGGAGGTATTGCATGCTAATGTTCCCCTGACTAGAGAACCTCCCCCTTGCTCTCAGACACAGCTTTATTAGATTTTGTAGCATCCAGGCCAGGGTGACACATTCCCCCCTAATAGAATTTAGTACTCCGGGACTAAACAGTAAACAAAGATAATATACATGACTATAAAACATTAGTAAACAAACGACGCACAGGTTGAGTTCTTAAGGTCACAGTGTGGTCTGTGACCAGGTGTCCATATCACCAACACAATGGGGAGCCTTGACCAGGTGGGGGTCTGTCCTACCCCAAGTCCTTTACAGTCTTAGTTCATTCCTGGGTTAGGCTCCAAACGCAGTCCATACAAGGTCCCGGTTATAAAAAGTCCATAACCTTTGAGTCCGTACGGTAACTGCAAGAAACTGAAATACACTATTAATAATCATGCAGGTAACTTTGGCAAACATTTCAACATTTGGCAACAGGGTTATTTACAATTTTAGTGCACCCTATATTCTCCAGCGAGCGGGTATCTGTCCCTTTGTGCTCCTGGTTGACCTCCTTAACCCACTGTCTGGTGGTGGACCAACCTGGTTTTCCCCACTAGCATTAGGGGTACACCTACCAGCTAGGTGTACAGGTAGGGCAGGCAGCTGTCTGCGGGTCCTTTGGCTTACCGCAGGCATGGCAGGCTCACTGTCAGCAGAGGGCTGACTCTCCTGGGCTGCTGGTACAGGCTCTTCTGCCTCTGGAACCGCTTGCTCCTCTTCACCTTCCAGCTCTGGTGTGTGTTGCTGAGCCGGTTGCAGGAAATGCAGGACAGGCACCACTATGGCATCATTTATCCGAGTCCAGGACTGAGGGAACTCTCCGAGAACTGTGCTGATCATTTCTTCCTTGTCCTCTGCGGGTTCAAGGTCACTCTGATCCTCTTCTGCACTACGGAGTTGCTCGGGGCATCTTTTGAGGTGGTCTCTGGAGACTGTACTAGTGGTTTCTCCTCCGTCCTTGGTGATCACGCACACCTTCGGGTTGTCGTGGTCAGACTGCAGTACTGTGTAGGGTTCCCTTTCCCACTGGTCGTCCAACTTATGTAGTCTTCTCTTTCGCTTTAGGACCTGCTCACCAGGTTCTAGGGGACCAGCAGGGGCGTGTTGGTTGAAGAGTCTTTCTTGCCTTTCTGTCACCTGGGCCAGGCTCCTCTCCACACTCTCCTGTACGTTCTTGTACTGCAGTTGCCTTTCTGTATCCCAGTCTGCATCTGGGGAGGTGTCCTCAGGCGTTAGGACTCCCATCTCCAGGTCTAAAGGCAGCTTACCTGGTCTGGCTCGCATCAGGTAAGCCGGGGTGCAGTTGGTAGCATTCACCGGGATATGATTGTATAAGTCTATCAGGTCCGGCAGTTTTTCTGGCCACAGGCTGCGTTCTTCCAGGGGCAACGTCTTCAGGAGATCAATAACTATATTGTTCATCTTCTCACACATCCCGTTGGTTTGTGAATGGTAAGGCGCTGTCCGAATCTTCTTACAGCCATAGAGGTTGCAGAACTCTTGGAAGATTTCAGCCTCGAACACTGGACCCTGGTCTGTCAGGACCTGTTCCGGATACCCGTCTGGACGGCAGAAGTATTGCTGGAAGGCTCTGGCCGCTGTTTGGGCTGTCAAGTCCTTTACCGGGACCACCACTAGAAAACGGGAATAGTGATCCACGATTGTCAGGGATGTATCCTGACCGGCTGGGAGCCAATTTGACATGGTCCAGAGCTACCAGCTCAAGAGGCTGCGTGGTGACGATGGGCCTCAAGGGTGTCTTCTAGCTGGCACGGTCCTTCCTCCTTAGGTGACAAGGGCCACAGGCTCTGCACCACTTCTCTACAGCCCCTCTCATGCCGACCCAAAAGAACCATCTCTTAGCAGGAACTCCAGTTTCTTCCAACCGAAGTGCCCCGCTCTGTCATGGTAAGC